>NC_044322.1:233013255-235958122 GCF_007399415.2 Gopherus evgoodei | reverse complement strand
CAGAGGCAGCCTTCAGCTAGGAAGCCTCCAGTTCCCTCCCTGACTGACTTCTCTCTGGCTGCCCCTTGCCTTCTGGCTCCCTCCCAGCCTTTAGAGCCCTTGGCTTGTCAGGCCAGCAGGTGTTGCCAATCCTCAGGCCGGCATCAGGCCTTTTCCATCAGCCCCAATCTTCTTCCCTTGATTGGAACTGACTGGGCAGGGGCTAATTAGGTGCTTTTGCACCAGCACCCTGCTATGGAAACAAATGACTTTAATGGTGCATTTTGTCACAACAACAGAACCTAGTGAAAATGTCCCTGCAATGGTGACTGTCACAGAGCATTTTCTAGAATTTATTCACACTGATGATACTAAAGGAGCTGGTATAACAAATGTGCTTCTCAAAAAGCTGGAAGATATGGGAATTGCGATAGCTGACATGAGAGATCAGGGCTACGATAATGGTGCCAACATGAGAGGAAAGAACAGAAGAGTGCAGACACGGATCTGAGAGTTAAATCCTTGAGCTTTTTTTTGTCCCATGCAGTTCTCATTCATTGAACTTGGTGGTCAGTGATGCAGCATCAGCTTCTAGTGAGGCTGCTGAATTTTTTAATATAATTCAAAGCATCTATGTATTTTTCTCTGTATCAGCTCATCGATGGCAAATTTTGAAGCAACATCTGGGAACATTTTTTCTGACACTGAAACCACTGAGTGCCACACAGTAGGAAAGTCGAGTGGAGATGATAAAGTCTATCAAACACCAAATTGGGAAGATAGATGATGCCATAGTTGCCATTATGGAGGATAATGCTATGACAGGAACTGTTCATGGGAGAACAGTGGCAGAGGAAAATGGAATCACCAGAAACATACGTAACTTCAAATTTCTGTGTGGCTTAGTGTTGTGGCATGACATACTGTTTGAAATAAATGTTGTAAGCAAAAGACTCCAAGGTGATGACCTTGATATATCTGGAGCAATGGAACAACTGAACAAAGCAAAGTCATACCTACAGTCTTATTGGTTAGATGAGGGATTTCAAAATGTTCTGAAGAGTGCACAGAAGTTGGCAGGGAACTTCACACTGAAGCTATTTTCCCACCCATTCATGAATACAAGAGTCACCGAAGAAGAAGACATTTTGATTATGAGGCATTGGATAATCCCATAAGAGACCCTAAACAACAATTTAAAGTTGAATTCTTTAACCAGGTGCTAGATTGTGCAATACAGTCGGTTGAAGAATGTTTCATGTAGCTCCGGAACACAGCAGTATATTTGGGATGTTGTATGATATTCCAAAACGCCTCACTATACCTGAAAAAGACCTACACCAGCAATGCAGGGCACTAGAGACAGTGTTAACACAAGATGACATGCGTGATATTGATGCGAGTGATTTAGATGATGAACTGAAAGCCCTTTCAAGATACATTTCAGCAGGATCAACTCCAAAGGCTGTTCTGGAATATATGTGCACAAATAAGATGACTACCCTCTTTCCAAATGCTTTTGTTGCTCTGCGCATACTTCTAACACTTCCTGTAACAGTTGCCAGTGGAGAATGCAGCTTCCCCAAGCTGAAGTTAATAAACACACATTTATGCTCCACAATGACACAGGAGAGGCTGGTCGGCCTTGCAACCATCTCAGTAGAGCATGAGCTGGCCCAGACTGTGGACCTCCAGGAAGCAGTTCAAATATTTGCAACCAAGAAGGCAAGGAAAACACCACTTTGATTCTTCAACAAGATAAAAATGCCAGTGTTTACTACGCAGACAAGAAAAGTTACATTTGCTGTTCAGACGTTTGAAAATTAAGTGTTACTTAAAATTTTTGAGCAAGGCATTTAAAAAAATTAGTTCTCCTTTATTGGGGCAGGTAGCAGAGCAGTATCATGAGAGGAGTAGAACAGGAAGAAAGTAGAATTGAGACCTTTCAAAGTTTTGGCCCAAGTGAGAGGACATAGGGGCGTCATTTGAGCTCCCCGCCTCAGGTGGCAAAATGTTGTGGGGGCCATAATTATTTCTAGTGACCCTTATTTTTAGGAGATAAATCTGTGATCTAAAGTGATGTATAAGTGGTATAAAATAGATGGTCCCCTTATACTAACTAGAACCATGTCAAGCTGAAACTTGTGTTGTATCGCTCCTTTTTTTAGCCTCTTAAACAAGTCATTTTTGCAGCCTGTGTGGATTTTTCTAAATTGAGCACTTTGCCGCCTTTTCCCTATACAAGGGAACAAAAAACTCATAAGACAAAGGATTTCTACGGTATCACAGTGATGCTGAGAGAGTTTTAAAGTCCTATATGTAGTGCCTTTTCTTCCTTTATTGCTCTTCATAACACCAAAAGAAAATACACTTCAGAAATACTGTACACACCAAAAACTGCATACACTAGAGACAGTCCTATAGTCTATAGCTCCTTAACCCATACCCTATGTGTGACATTGCACTCCATATGTTTTATGGAAATATGCTTATGAGTGTAAATATAATGTAACTGAAATATGCTTTATGAAGAAGGTCTCTTGCAAGGCATTGTTACAAAGCTTATAATCTACTGAGTGTATTCATTCTATTTGTATGAATGTATCATTCTTGTATCTGAAGCTAGAAATATGAAGTATTATTCTGAAGTCCTATTGTAACTATGCAAAGTGTGGGCCATTAATGGTGGCTTGGAATCTTGAAGGCTCCCATTAACTGGGATAATTGGTTGTGAATGGCTCTGTTTACTCGCAAACCTTCCTGGGTATGTGCAGGCCAGCCCTGAAAGAATGGAGAATAAGGTATTACAGTGACATGTAATCTTGTCACCTGGTTCTGGAATCCATCTTAAACCTGATGCTTTTCCATTTAGAAGGAGGGGTTGGGACCCAAAGAGACAAAAGATTCCTGCCTTGTGCCAAAGCTATAAAAGGGGTAGAACAGAATAAAGGGGGCTGCCGATCATGAGAAATCCCCTAGTTACCACCTGAGCTGGGACTAACAAAAACTGTACCAGGGGAAAGGACTGGGGCCAGACTGAGAAACAGTCTAGTCTGTGAAAGAAGCTTAATGGAACATCTGAGGGTTAGATTTACCTGTATTCAGTTTCTTAAACATGTATTAGCTGGCGGGAGCTATTAAGCTTCTTCATTACTTCTGCCTGTTTTATTTTCTCTAAGGCCTTATCTAAACTACAAAGGGTTTTCTGGTATAGCTATACTAACAAACTCTTCTAGTAAAGGCCAGTTTATACCAGAAAGAGTTCTTTTCCTGGTATAGCTCAGGCCAGTTCCCCAAACAAACTAAATTATATCAGCAAAAGAACTTTTTTGATGGTGTAAGTGCATATACAGTGGGGCTGGTGCTGGTATAGCTATGTTGGCCAGGAGTGAGATTTCCCCCTCCCAACCAAGCAAGCTCTTCTATCAAAACTTTTAAGTTTACACCAGGAAGAAGTGAAGAGATCTGAAGTGCTGGTGTGAAGGGTGCTAAAAGAGTGCAAAAAAACCCTTTGTGATGAATAATGGGCAGCACTAGGAAAAATCAGGGGTTAAGTATACAAATCTCCATAATATTAAGTGTTCACGCTGTCTAATTTTAATCTCATCTGATCTGTATTAAGAAGGTCCAATTGAAGTACGATGAACAGCCTGCTGTCACATGGCATACCACTCACCACCAGACAGGTACCTCCTCCTGGTACTCTGGGGATTAGCTCAAAGCTGACACCCCTACATCCAGTTTGCACACCAATCACCCCAGCCACCTACAGCTCCTCTTGAAGCCTCAGGAACCACAGTGTCCTCATTGTGGCTCAGCCCTCAAGCCATGTCTCTGTCCAGGAGAGTTTAACACCTCAATAGTCCTAGGCAGTTTTCTTGCTCACTGCTTCAGGGTCATTCACTAAGGCCACTGCTACACTGACGCTTTACAGCGCAGCAACTTTCTCGCTCAGGGGTGTGAAAAAAACACCCCCCTGAGCGCTGCAAGATACAGTGCTGTAAAGCGTCAGTGTAAACAGTGCTGCAGCGCTGGGAGCGTGACTCCCAGAGCTGCAATCTAAACCCCATGAGGATGTGGAGTACATGCAGCGCTGGGAGAGCTCTCTCCCAGCGCTGGCACTGTGACTACACTCACACTTCAAAGTGCTCCCGCGGCAGCGCTTTGAAGTTTTGAGTGTAGCCATACCCTCAGTGGCTAATAGAGTAAACCAGGCCTCCACCCTCTTCTCTGGGTTCCAGCCCAGGAACTCTCAGCTCAGCAATCTGGGCTCTCTCTCTCTCTCTCTCTCTTCCTACCATCAGTTACCCTTTTCTTCCTGGGCCTACCATTTCCCAAAGTCTCCTCCCTTGTCCCAGGGAGTCTCTGTAATTTTGACTCATTAATCTCTTTCTCTTATAAGTGCCTATGTTTTCCCAGCCACCCTGTTGCCTTTCAGCTCCTGGGCTTTATAGGCCCCATGTAGCGAGGCGGTGTGGCTCCCCTCCTCCCCAGGGAGGGTTGAGCCCCGTCAATCACCCCCCAGGGCGGAACCGCTGGGAGGAAGTCCCACCCCCCAAAGGGTCAGGCGGCGACCCGGAAGGATAAAAGCCGGGCCCCAGCCCTCAGTCAGGGCTCAGCCACCGGCAGGAGCAGAGGTGCCCGCTGACCCTCATCACCAGGAAGCCGCTGAGGCCTGAGGCTGGTACGACGAGGAGCTGCGAGAGCTGCCCAGCAGTCGCTACGACGAGGAGCTGTGAGAGCTGCCCAGCAGTCGCTACGACGAGGAGCTGCGAGAGCTACCCAGCAGTCGCTACGACGAGGAGCTGCCAGAACTACCCCGTCCCTACTACGGCCCCGAGGAGCCGCCAGACCAGATCTGGCCCACTGTCCCGGAGGTATTCCCGGACCTACCGCCCTGCCCTGACTGGGAGGAACCCATGGTGCTGGACACCCCAGCGGACCAGGTAGGAACCAGAGGGGAGGCTGGAAGTAGCCCGGGGGCAGCTGACTACAGTCAGGCTGCAGAAGGCCCTGTGCCTGTGTCCGTGTGTTTCAGTCAGGACGCCCCCAGACCGCCACTAGAGGCTTCAGCCACTACTAGGGCCCTGGGCTGGAACGCAGAGGAGTGGCTGGGCCTGCGTTCCCCCTGCCACCCGTAATCGGGTGGCAGACTCCCCCCGCCCCTATTGACTTTGCCACTGCTCTGCCCTGCCCCAAAGGGCCAGAGCCGATAAACTGCTACTGTGTTTGTCGGTGCCCCGCCCGACCCAAGGACTGGGCCCCTATTATTTAACTGTGTTGCTGTTCGGTCCTGCACACAGGGCCCGAACCACCGGAGCGGACTGCGGTCCCGAGGGCAGAGGCCCTCGGACGACAAGACGAGGTCGGTGAGGCTCCCCTCCTCCCCAGGGAGGGTTGAGCTCCGGCACCCCCTCGTCCACACCCCACCTATTCCTGTGCAGCTGAGCCTCCTTAATCAGATGTCTAATGGGCTAATTGGCTCATCTGGCTTGCATTAAACCCTGCAGGGTGAATGTGGGGTAGTCACCCCATCACACCTGCCAAAATGCAAAGGTTATGTATGCCAAACATTTAAGCAGGGGACCTATGGCTGAGACACATTCTAGATGAATGATGCATACTAATTGTCAACCTGGAGAGAACTTTTATTGAACCATCAGCCAAGATTTGCAAAGCTAACAGCCCTGGTGCTAACTGCCAAATTTCTCACAACAAACCCAAACTATGTCCTCATTATTTTATATTCAACATTTTAAAACCTATTTTTTAAAACAGAAGAATATATAATCTCAACACCTCAAGTTATATAGTGAATTTCCAAGCTAAGTAGTATTGGGCTAGGCCTGTACTTGGGCAGGAGTATTCCAGGGCAGTGGTTTTCAACCTGTGGTTTGTGGGCCCCTCGGGGTCTGCAGACTATGTCTAAGATTTCCAAAGGGGTCTGCACCTCCATTCAACATTTTTTAGGGATCCACAAATGAATAAAGGTTGAAAACCACTGCTCTAGGGAAAACATAGATACTATAATGAGTGGTGTTTGTAACAAACAGTCTCTGGGTACATCTACACTACGGGATTATTCCGATTTTACATAAACCAGTTTTGTAAAACAGATTGTATAAAGTTGAGTGCACACGGCCACACTAGACACATTAATTCGGCGGTGTGCGTCCATGGTCCGAGGCTAGCGTCGATTTCTGGAGCGTTGCACTGTGGGTAGCTATCCCGTAGCTATCCCATAGTTCCCGCAGTCTCCCCCGCCCCTTGGAATTCTGGGTTGAGATCCCAGTGCCTGATGGGGCAAAAATCATTGTCGCGGGTGGTTCTGGGTACAGCCTCGCCCCTCCCTCCCTCCCTAAAAGCAGCAGACAACTGTTTCGCGCCTTTTTTCCTGGGTGAACTGTGCAGATGCCATAGCACGGCAAGCATGGACCCTGCTCAGATCAATACCGCAATCGTGGACATTGTAAACGCCTCGCGCATTCTCGTGCAGTCTATGCTGAACCGGGACCTGCAAAGCCAGGCGAGGAAGAGGAGGCGGCTACGGCAGCGCGGTGACGAGAGTGATGAGGACATGGACACAGAATTCTCTCAAACTGCGGGCCCCTGCGCTTTGGAGATCCTGCAGGTAATGGGGCAGGTTCTAGCCATTGAACACCGATTTTGGGCCCGGGAAACAAGCATAGACTGGTGGGACCACATAGTTTTGCAGGTGTGGGACGATTCGCAGTGGCTGCGAAACTTTCGCATGCATAAGGGCACTTTCATGGAACTTGCTTTCCCATGCCCTGAAACGCCATAATACCAAGATGAGAGCAGCCCTCACAGTTGAGAAGTGAGTGGCAATAGCCCTCTGGAAGCTTGCAACGCCAGACAGCTACCGGTCAGTTGGGAATCAATTTGGAGTGGGAAAATCTACTGTGGGGGCTGCTGTGATGCAAGTAGCCAAAGCAATCATTAAGCTGCTGCTACGAAAGGTTGTGACTCTGGGAAACATGCAAGTCATAGTGGATGGCTTTGCTGCAATGGGATTCCCTAGCTGTGGGGGGGCGATAGATGGAACCCATATCCCTATCTTGGCACTGGAGCACCAGGGTACTCAGTACATAAACTGCAAGGGGTACTTTTCAATGGTGCTGCAAGCACTGGTGGATCACAAGGGAAGTTTCACCAACATCCATATGGGATGGCCAGGAAGGGTTCATGACGCTCGCGTCTTCAGGAACACTACTCTGTTTAAACAGCTGCAGCAAGGGAATTACTTCCCAGACCAGAAAATAACAGTTGGGGATGTTGAAATGCCTGTAGTTATCCTGGGGGACCCAGCCTGGCCCCTGATGCCATGGCTTATGAAGCCATACACAGGCAGCCTGGACAGTAGTCAGGAGCTGTTCAACTACAGGCTGAGCAAGTGCAGAATGGTGATAGAATGTGCATTTGGCCGTTTAAAGGCGCGCTGGTGCACATTACTGACTCGCTCAGACCTCAGCCAAACCAATGTCCCCTTTGTTATTGCTGCTTGCTGTTTGCTCCACAATCTCTGTGAGAGTAAGGGGGAGACTCTTATGGCGGGGTGGGAGGCTGAGGCAAATCACCTGGCCGCTGATTACATGCAGCCAGACACCAGGGCGATTAAAAGCGCACACCAGGAAGCGGTGCGTATCAGAGAAGCTTTGAAAATGAGTTTCATCACGGGCCAGGGTACGGTGTAACTGTTGTGTTTGTTTCCCCTTGATGAACCCCCCTCCCCTTGATTGACTCATTCCCTGTAAGCAACCCACCCTCCCCCTTCGATTACAGCTTGCTTAAGGAAATAAAGTCACTATCGTTTAAAAATCATGTATTCTTTATTAAAAAGTCATTATAAAAAGAGGGAGAGAACTGACCCAGTAGCCCGGGTGTGGTTTGGGAGGAGGATAGGAGGGAAGGAAAAGGTACTAAAAACATTTCAATGTAATGACAGCCTTTTGGTTGGGCTATCCACCGAGGTGGAGTGGGCGGATGCATGAAGCCTTCCCCCATGCGTTCTTACACATCTGGGTGAGAAAGACATGAAACGTGGTGAGGGTGGTTACACAGGGGCTGCAGCGGCACTCTGTGACCCCGCTGCACTTCCTGAAGCTCCACCAGACGTCGGAGGATATCAGTTTGATCAAGCAGCAGCCCCAGCGTTGCATCCCGCCACCGCTGATCTTCCTGCCTACACCTCTGATCTTCCTGCTGCCACCTCTCATCTCATCTCTCCTATCCTCACATTGGTCCCTCCTGTCCTCACGTTCACTGGCACCTTTCCTTTAATTTGATACTACGTCCTTCCACTCATTCAGATGAGCTCTTTCATTGTGGGTTACTTCCATGATTTCCAAGAACATTTTGTCTCGCGTCTTCTTTTTCCTCCGCCTTATCTGAGATAGCCTTCGGGATGGAGTAGAGAGACTTAAAAAATGTGCAGCTGCATGAGGGAGGGGAAAAAAGGGAGAGAAGTATTTAAAAAGATACATTTTACAGAACAATGCTTATACTCTTTCCCAGTGATCAATATGATTCACCTCACATAGCACATGTGATTTCACTACAAGGTCGCATTTTGCATCTTAACATTGAGTGCCTGCAACTCTGGTGTTACAGATCTCACAGACGCAGGCCCGGGCATCAGAATTCAGCTTGCATGTGGCCATGATAAGCCATTGTCTTTCGGCTTCTGCAGCCTTCATATACACAGTGCCCTCCTTTCCCAAATACCAAGCAAATCCCGTTCAGTGATGCTTCTTTCCTGTTAACATGCAGCAGCAGAAGCCACCCCCCCACCTCCAGTTCTGTGGGATGATCGCTCTACCCCTCCCCCCACCGCATGGCTGGTATCATGGAAGATCACTGCTAATCAACCCCTTTCCCCCCGACACCGCATGGCTGGTACCAGGGAAGATCCCTGATAGCCAAACGTGAAAAAGCTCAGCGCTATTCCCCTTCCTCAGCTTGGCTACATGCAAGGAAGGATTTCTTTTAAGCAACAGGCAAACAGCCCAGTAGGAATGGCCATCTCTGTCCCCTTACTTAAATTCCTGAATTTCAACCACGTTACCATGAACGATATCACTCTCCTGAGGATAGCACAGCGAGATAAAGAACGGATGTTTCTTGAATGCCAGCAATCACCGGGACCATAGGCAGCTATGCTTTGTCATGCTATGATACCCGATTACTTGCTACATGCATGGCGTGGTAAAGTGTCCTACCATGGTGGATGGAATAAGGCTGCCTTGCCCAGAAACCTTCTGCAAAGGCTTTTGGAGTACCTCCAGGAGTGCTTCATGAAGATGTCCCTGGAGGATTTCCGCTCCATCCCCAGCCATGTTAACAAACTTTTCCAATAACTGTACTGGCTGCGAATGCATCCCAAGTCCTCAGGGCAAACCAATCATTAAAAAACGCTTGCTTTTAAACCATGTTTTATATTTACAAAGGTGCACTCACCAGAGGTTGCTTCCATGGCTTCATTGTCTGGGCTAGTGGCTTGGGAGGGCTGGGAGCGTAATTCCGGCTGGGCGAGAAAAAGCTCCTGGCTATTGGGGCTAATGGAGTGCTATGTGCTCTCTGCAAGCTCGTCCTCCTCTTCCTCCTCCTCATCTTCCCCATCCACAGAATCCTCAGACATGGCAGAGATTACCACCTCCACCTCGGAATCCACGGACAGGGTGGGGTAGTGGTGGTGGACCCCCCTAGAATTGCATGCAGCTCAGCGTAGAAGCGGCATGTTTTCGTCCCTGCCTCGGACTTTCCGTTTGCTTCTTTGGTTTTCTGGTAGGCTTGTCGGAGCTCCTTAACTTTCACACGGCACTGCACTGAGTCCCTGGTGTGGCCTTTCCCCATCATAGCCTTGGAAATTTTTTCAAATTTTTTTTCATTTCGTCTTTTGGAACGTAGTTCTGTAAGCACAGAATCCTCTCCCCATATAGCGATCAGATCCAGTACCTCCCATGCGGTCCATGCTGGAGCTATTTTTTGATTCTCAGGAGACTGCATTGTTAACTGTGCTGATGAGCTCTCCGTGGTCACCTGTGCTGATCAGAGCTCCATGCTGGGCAAACAGGAAATGAAATTCAAAAGTTTGTGGGGCTTTTCCTATATACCTGGCCAGTGAATCTGAGTTGAGATTGCTGTCCAGAGCGGTCACAATGGTGCACTGTGGGATAGTGCCCGGAGGCCAATACCGTCGATTTACGGCCACACTAACCCTAATCCGATATGGTAATACCGAATTTTAGCGCTACTCCTCTCGTTGGTGAGGAGTACAGAAACTGATTTAAAGAGCCCTTTATATCAATATAAAGGGCCTCGTTGTGTGGACGGGTACAGCGTTAAATTGGTTTAACGCTGCTAAAATCGGTTTAAATGCGTAGTGTAGACCAGGCCTCTGAATCAACAACCAATATCCATTATAAAGCTCTGTTTTATCTTCACTATGTTTTTGGCTTGCCAGATTGGCATAGACTAACAATTTACTCTGAAGACAAAGGAGAATATTTCCACAAAGTACAAAGAAAAGTCAAACTGTATGAATCATTTAACAATTATCCTGATACGAAAATGATTTTTTTCTAACATTTCTTTATCTCCCCCTAGCTCCTAAATAGCTTGTTACTTCCTCATCAAGCTTAAATTTCCTTAAAAAAATTATGTTGGCAGGGGTTCTGGAACAATGTTTATAGTGGGGGTGCTGAGAGCCACTGAACTAAACTGTAACTTCTGAATATAATGGAAACCACTTCAAGCCCAGCAGTGCTGCAGCATCCCCTGCATTCCTAGTTCCAGCACTTATGTATGTTGGCTACATTTGAAGAAAATAGATTAGAGCTATGCAAAGTTATTAACAAGCTCTGTTGGGGATAGTTTGGGGGTCAGTCCTATCCACACTGATGTCAATGAGGGGTATGTGTGTATCCAGGTGTATATACACCTCTACTTCAATATAACGTGACCCAATATAACACGAATTTGGATATAATGTGGTAAAGCAGTGCTCCGGGGGGGGGGGGCAGGTGTCATAACATTTCTTCCCAGATCTGGACCTTAGCGTCCAAAATATGGGTGTTAGCATGAAAACCTCCATGCTTAGTTACCCGCTTGGACCTGGTAATTGCTGCCACCAGCCAGGAATTATATAGTGCCTAGCTCACTGTGATCTCCCCAAAACCTTCCCTGGGGAACCCCAAGACTCAGATTCCTTGAGTCTCACAACAAAGGGGAATAAACCATTTCCCTTCCCCCTCCTCCCCTCCAGGTGTTCCCTCCCTGGGTTCCTGGAGAGATATACAGAAGCAAGCTCCGTGAATCTAAACAGAGGGAGTCCACTCTCCCTGTTTCAAGTCCTTGAAACACAAGCACTGAGAGAGCTAACCTCTCTCCCCCCTCACCCAGAGGGTATGCAAAGTCAGGCTTAGTAAATCTAACACAAAGAGATTTTCCCCCTGACTTCTTCCTCCCACCAATTCCCTGGTGAGCTGCAGACTCAATTCCCTAGAGTCCCCACTAAAGAAAAACTCCAACAGGTTTTAAAAAGAAAGCTTTATATAAAAAGAATGAAAAAAAGGACAAAAAGGATCTCTGTATTAAGGTGACAATATACAGGGTCAATTGCTTAAAAGAAAAATGAATAAACAGCCTTATCCAAAAAGAATACAATTTAACACATTCCAGCAACTACACACATGTAAATACAAAAGAAAACAATATAAACCTATTGTCTTACTATCCTTGTACTTACAACTTGGAAACAGAAGATTAGAAAGGCAGGAGATAGAAAAATCACTCTCAGAGCCGAGAGGGTCAGACCCAAGACAAAAACAAAAAACTCACACCCAAAACTTCCCTCCACCCAGATTTGAAAAAGTCTTGTTTCCTGATTGGTCCTCTGGTCAGGTGTTGTTTGTTACCCCTTTCCAGGTGAAAGAGACATTAACCCTTAGCTATCTGTTTATGACAGCAGGGCTGCGAACTCCGGAGGATCAAAGCAAGTTTAATATAACGCGGTTTCACCTATAACGCGGTAAGATTTTTTGGCTCTCGAGGACAGCGTTATATCAAGGTAGAGGGGTATATGCACATTCATACACACACACATATTCACAGCCCCACTGATTTATTTGAAACAGTATCCATTACTCTGGATCATATCCTCATTTGCAGTTAAGGGGCATTCAAAGCAGGCGAGAAGGGGTATGTGTGCATAGGGTGACTAGATGAGAGGGAGAAAATATTGGGACATATGGGGGACGGAGCAGCGAGGAGGAAAAAAAAAAGCCGAATGCTGCCGGCGAAGCACCAAAATCAATCAATCAATAAATAAAAAAGGCGGCAGAACGAAATATTGGGAAAATTGCCTCCCTACCAAAGATCGGTTTGGATGCGGGACAAACACCTACATATCGGGACGGTCCCAATTTTATCGGAACATCTGGTCACCCTATGTGTGCACAGCTTTCTGAACATCAGGGAAGATCTGGACCCTGATGTGTGTGGGACATGTTGCTGTCTATTGGGTGGTTGAAGCTTAGAAAGAATATATAGATTATAACTGTAGTGAGCTCTTTGGCTCAGTTGATGGAGCTCTGTATATTTAAAGTTAGA
The DNA here is from genome assembly GCF_007399415.2 of Gopherus evgoodei. NCBI lineage: Eukaryota > Metazoa > Chordata > Testudines > Testudinidae > Gopherus > Gopherus evgoodei. The sequence continues at coordinate 235,945,513 of NC_044322.1, read as the reverse complement.
GAACCAGGATTCTAGTCCCAAAGATAAGAGTTTGACCATTGTTTAGGCTATAATAGAATCATTATAAGGCTTCAACCCACTCAAACAACAACAAAACTTCTGTCTTCAGAATCTCTTTGAGAATGTGTTATGAAACCTTTAATTGAACCAAATCATTACGGTGGAACAGAAGGCCTAGATGACTTGCCAAAGATTACACAAGAAGCTTGTGACATAGCTGGGAACAGACCTCTGATGAAATAAACCCAGAGCTTATCCTCATTCAAATTAGTACAAAACTCTGTACTTAGTTTGGGTAGGCCAACTATAAAATGGGCTAAGCATGTGCCCCCATCATTGTTGAGTGTTTTGAGATCTAGAGATGAAAAAGCAGTATATATATAATAGTATTGCCCCAGACCACTCCCTGTAGATCTGTGAACAATGTAGCTACCTATGGCCTTATTTATAAAACCCAAGCACTTAAAAGCAACTAACTGAACAGCTAAGGATCCCACAAACCTCATACTACCTTCATAACAGGCACATTATTATTTCCAAGTACAAAGAAATATATATTTCATCAAAACAAAATCTCTTTAGCATTGACTCAGAATAAAAATTGTTGCAATGTATTGTGGGATACCTGCACATCTCTGAGGGAATTGTGACAATTTGGGATCAAATGCCCACAATTTCTTCTGTCCTATTCCATAATTAACCACTCTTGTACGCCATTTATGAGCTCACTGCCGCAGGCATGGATATGACAGAGTAAGACTCTGTTCTCTTCCCTGTCATAAGGGCAGCATATGAATCTCTTGTATTTGCAGACTCCGCACTCAGACAGACAACAGAGGGTGATGTGACAATGACTATAGAGGCTACACTGTTAATAGCTATTCATGGAGCAACTATATGAAGTGGAGCAGCAATTTTGAGCCAACCCAACTGGTGGGAGTGAATATGATGCAAACCTGGGACAATCAGCAGTGGCTCCAGATCTTTCAGATGCAGAATCCCACATCCATGGAGTTCTGTACTAAGGTCACCACTGTCCTGCAGCACAGAAACACCAGAATAAACACTGCCCTTATGGTGGAGAAATGAGTGGTGCTTACCATGTGGATGCTTGCAACCCCAGATTGCTATCGACTAGTGGGGAATCAATTTGGTTCTGGAAAATCAACAGTGGGAGCAGTTGTAAGGCAAGAAAGCATGTTCTGTTGCACAAACAGGTCAGACTACACAATGTGCAGGAAATAACAGATAGATTCACAGAGCTGGGCTTTTCTAACTGCTTCTCTAACATGTCCCCTTTCTGTGTCCCTCCCCATGCCACCAGCTAACCACCAAATGGTTATGCATGGCAGGCCTTGGTGGATCGCCATGAATGCTTTACTGCAGTGGTGGGTACACTGTGGCCCACTGCTTCCCGCAGCTCCCATTGGCCACTGGGAGCTGCAGGAGACCGTGCCTGTGGATGGTTAACGTCAGTAAAATGTCTCGCAGCCCGCAATCAGATTACCTGATGGGCCACATGCGGCCTGCGGACTGCAGGTTGCTCACTACTGCTTTACTGCCATCACCTTTGGCTGGTCTGCAAGAGTCCACAATGCCAGGATCTTCAGACATTCAGGACTTGTTGATAATCTGACTGGAGGGTCTTTCTTCCCCTGGGCCCCCCAAGGTTTCTGTGCTAATCCTGATCCTGGGTGACTCTGCCTACCCTTTGTTTCCCTGGCTCATGAAGCCATGTAACAATAAGCTGGACCAAGGCAAGGCAAGGTCTAACTAAGCACCTGTACACTTGCAAAAGGAATGGAATGTATCTTTTGAAAACTGAAGGGCAGGTGGAAATGCCTCATGGCAAGGCTAAACCTAAACAAGGAAACTATTCTTACAGTTATTGCTGCATGCTGTGTGTTGCATAATATTTGTGAGAGCAAGGTGAGAGAGTTGCCTGGCTGAATAAGTTGCTTGCCAGCCAAGGGCAGGCAGGCTGCTGATTTCGAACAGCCTGAAATTAGCACAGTTACCACCACTGACATTGCTAGTGCTTTTCAGGTCAGAGAAGCGTCAAACAGCAAGTGTTAGCCTGACACTGTTTGTTTTTGAATACTATTACATAACTGCAGATGTATTGTAGGCGATGCCTGAATACATTAATTTTTATAGATATACAAAAACCTTTGTGGATGAATGAAGTCTTTTCTAGCCCTTGAGGTAGCCTCATAATTCCACTGCTCACAGCAAACAAGCATAAACTTATGCACAGCTGGTCCTTTATTTACAACACAACAGCACTATCTAGGCAGAGTGCAACATGCAGCATAAGAGGACTAGAGGCTGCCCCAGGAAATATGCAGCCAGTCTTTTCCAGGAAGATTTTCTCACCGCCCCTCCACAGGTGATGGTGAAATAGTGCCCATGAAACTAATTCAGGCCCCTTCCCTTGTGTGCATGTATTATACAGACTTTAATGACATGCTCATATATTGTTTTCCCCCATAGGACCCGTCTCGTTCAGTGCACAGAAAAGATGGAGGTCAATTAATGATCAGCCATTCAATGACCATTTTCTCCTCATTGCTTAATGTGTGGCCCCAGGCCTTCTTTAGTCATGCTATTCAAACCCTGCTCTGAAGATAGAATTATTCATTACCTCACAGGCTTTTCCATAGTGCACATCCATATTGTACCTGAGCGCTTCATAAATATTAATCAATTTATTTTCACAGCACCCTGTAAATTAAAGCAGTGCTGTTATTCCCATTTTACAGATGGGTAAATGAGGCACAGATATATTAAGGTCAAGAGTATTTGCTACTTTTGACTGCCCAGTTGAAACACTTAAGACCTGATTTCTCAAAGCACTTTCATTATATAACACTTAATACATTCAAATCACAACTGCCATTGATTTCAGCTTCTACTGTGAGTGCTTAGAACTTATGCAAATCAGACCCCAGCACCTCAAGTCCCCATAAATAAGGAACGCACAATTAGTGACCACCTGTAAAAAAGTCTTTAAAAGGTTTAAGTGATTTGTGTACTATCACATAAGAACTCTGTTAAGGTTACCCAGGAAACCTTAATTTTGGTGTTTCCTAACTTCTGAATACTTGACCAAATTAATTTTCTTCTAATTTTTGTTTAATATATGTTATAGTTGAGTTCACAAAGTTTGTAAAGCACTTTGGGATCCTTCAGGATTAAAGGTATTATATCAATGTAAGGGCAATGTACGTTAATTATAATTACTGAGAAGATTCAGGTATTCTCTAACAAATATTATACTGCACTGCTTTGTAACTTTTGAATTATTTACTAATCCCTTCACTGATAGAGGGAAAATATTTTTTTCAGACAAAGTGCTTAATTTGTTTGATTCACTTAGCTATAAATGAATCTACAGAGTATTGTACTTGTTTTCAATTCTGAGAGTAGAACTATTGATAGAATAAGGTATTTGATTGTGTGAAAAACAAACATTAGTTTTGGTCCATAGACAAAATATTGACGATTATGCAGAAATTTAGTCTTAAATGTGGTGAACATCCATTACACATTATTTTACTAAGTGTATACACTGTATGTATCTCAAATGCTTTCACTCTGCAAAATGAAGAAAAAAATACTCATTTGCAAAATTGCCAGTTCAATTTTTAAAGATTATTGATTCTTCTATTCTATTTATTCTTCTTGTCTCCTCTTTGGATGAGGTTTTCCTCACTGGTGAATGAGGATTGCGAATTTACTACTTAGGCATTCCTCCCTCCCCCCACACCTCCAAGCTCGGTAATTCATTTCCCCTTATATTATTGCTTCACAACAGGTCCTTCCCTAGCACACTAAAAGCAAAAGTACTATCTCTTGGGGGAACAACATCACCACTGTATTATTATTATTTTTTGGTAAAGAAACATGGAAGTTATGAGCCAAATTAATCAATTATGTTGTAAAACAAAATTAATGTTTTAACTAGTCAGGATCCTTAATTTCACTCTCCTTGTCTAAATGATATCTAGAAATATTACAGTCATGGGTAACTTAGGTCATGTCTAAACTAGAAACTTTGGTTGACAAGTTACATCGGCATAAAGCTATAAAGTTAGTATATCACTTGGTCGTGTGCATACTTGGCTTCTTCTGCCTGTGCTTCATGTATTCCCAGAACTATTAGTGTTCATGCACAGTGTGGTACACCATGGGTAGATATCCCCAGTGTGCAACCCATCATTGTCCAGTGTGCTGACTTTTGGAAAGTTGTGGCAATGCATGGTGAGGCAGAAACAAGTGGCATAGGAATGACTGGGAGCAAGGGGTCAACTTCCCAGTGTGCCACTGTCTCGATCCCATAATGTCTATATCCCATAATTTTCACCACTTTTTAAAAAATCCTGTGAACCGGCATGGCCCTCCTCACTGTCCACCATCTCTGACAGAAACCTGCACAGCTCTGCACTATTGTCATAAGTTTTACAAGCAGAGAACACATGATAGTTTGGTGTTTGCAGAGCCATAAGAACCAGATGAGCAGGAGACAGGACAATTTCTTGGAGGACAGATTGCTGTGGGACATAGAATCAATTCAAGGTTGTTGGTGGTGTTAACAGAGCATCTGAAGATGGTGGAACACCACTTCTTGTAATGCAGGTTTGGGATGACGAGCAGTAGCTTCAGAACTTTTGGAAGCACAAGGCCATGTTCCTGGATCTGTGTGCTGAGCTCACCCCTGCCTCCAGTGCAGGGACACAAGAATGAGAGCTGCACTGACAGTGGAGAAGTGAATGGCAATCACACTGTAGAAACTTGCAACACTGGATTGCTACTGGCCAGTAAGTAATCATTCTGGAATTGGAAAATCCGCTTGGGGAAGTTGTCATGCAACTATGCAGGGCCATTAATTGTCTCCTGCTACACAGGACTGTGATTCTCAGCAATGTGCAAGATGGATTTGCAGCAATGGGGTTCCCAAACTGCAGTAGAGCAATAGGCAGCATGCATATTACTATTTTGGCACCAGTCTACCACAAAGTACATCAACAGAAAGGGCTGCTTTTCTATGGTTATGGTGGATAACCACGGATACTACTTTGCAGGGGCTGCTCTAGGCATTTTGCTGCCCCAAGCACGGCAGGCAGGCTGCCTTCGGCAGCTTGCCTGTGGGAGGTCCCCAGTCCCACGAATTCGGCGGCAGCCTGCGGGAGGTCCACCGAAGCTGTGGGACCGGCTGACCCTCCACAGGCATGCCGCTGAAGGCAACCTGCTTGCCGCCCTTGCAGCGACCGGCAGAGTGCCCCCCGCGGCTTGCCGCCTCAAGCATGTGCTTGGCGTGCTGGCACCTGGAGCTGCCCCTGCTACTTTGACATTAATTGGACTGGTCAGGGAAAGTGAATGATATTTGCATATTTAAGAACACAGGACTGTTCCGAAAGCTACAAGCAGGGACTTTCTTTCCCAACTGGTCTATTACCATTGATGATGTTGAAATATCAATAGCATTCCTGGGGGACCCAGCCAAGCCACGGCTCATGAAGCTGTACACTGGCCACCTTGACAGCACCAAGGAAAGATTCAGCTACCAGCTCAGCAGGTGCAGAATGACAGCTGAATGTGCTTTTGGTAGATTGAAGGGTTTCTGCCTTTGTTCACTCAAGATTGGAACTCTGTGAGAAAGATATCTGACTGGTTATATTTTCCTACTGTGACCTGCGTAATAGCTGTAAAGCAAAGTGGAAAAAGTTGCCACTGGGGTGGAGGGCAGAGTTGGTGAGGCTGTCTGCTGAGTTTGAACAGGAAGATACAAGGGCTATTAGAAGAGCTCAGTTCAGAGCTATACAGCTCAGGGAGGCATTGAAAGAGCACTTTAAGAGGGAGACACAGTAATGTATTGCGATATACTGTGCGCTACCTAGCCCTGCTGTTTTAGGGAGGAAATGTATAGTGCTTGGTGCACGTCTGTGACTATAACATTTTCAATGCACCTATTAATTTTACACTGCTTGCTGTACATTTTATGATTATTGCACTGTGTGTCATTGATCCTATGAGTTGTGTCACACTACATACAGTAACAAGTATGTGGTCGGTTTCAGAGCTGCTAGGCACTCTGCAGTATATCCTGTGAACTAATAAAGAATTGAATTTTATTCAGTAAAAGTAAAAAGTGAAAAGAAAAATTCATGCAATTTAAAAGCAAATACATTAAAAACTAAATTAATGGAACAGAACATTCATATTCATTTTACCTACACATAGAGTTGCTTTCACGTGTCTGTGTAGGAAAGGTGTGGTTGTCCTTAATGTTCCCTGAGGTGGAGTGGCAGGGATGTAACTCCTGATCCACGTGTGGAATGTTGAGGGTAGGGGATGTAGGGAGGTGTTATAATGGAGTTCTCCATGGACTGCAAAGGCTGGCAAACCCATGATTGCTGAACTCACAGGTTCCCAAGAGCCTGCAGCATCTGTGTTTGCTCCTGGAGAAACCCCAGGTTGGTCCCAGTGTATTAGAGACAAAGTGGGTGAGGTAATATCTTTTACTGGACCAACTTCTGTTAGTGAGAGAGAAACTTTTGAGCTACCCAGACCTTAAAAAGAGCTCTGTGTAGCTTGAAAGCTGGTCTCTTTCACCAACAGAAGTTGATCCAATAAGAGATATTACCTCACCCACTTTCTCTCTAAAAGTAGATATAGTTTTTCTAATTGATCAGGAGGGCGACTGACAGATTAACCAGACTTAATTTGCTCTGAGTTTCTTCACTCACAGGTGGCAATGAGTGTTGTTTAGCAAATGGAGTTTTCTGTTGATTCCCTCATTCCTTGTTCAGTTTGAAACAGATGGAATTTGATTTTCTAATAATAACTATGGGCTTAGAATAACAACTCTTACATTTCCATCTGAGGAGAGGGAAAGGAACAGATACAAATCCCACACAAACACTCCAGCCATCTGGACAAAGTGTGGAAATAATACTTCTATCTAGCTAGGCTTTTATGCTCATCACTGTGGTCTCACTCAAGGCAGATTTTGGCTCTATGGTTCTACAAAACATATATAGAGAAGATCAAATTTTGATCTTTATAAAGCACAAGTTTTCTATAATTACAGAAAATATTAATAAACTTGATGGCTTTCAAAACCTTACAGATACAGTCAAAAAAAGAGACATCTGTTGGTACAATGAGAAACCTTATATGTAAAAACATAGCTCAAGTAATTAGTTTTACAAACTGAGACAATTACTGATGCAGATCTGCAAAACTAGCTTCAAAATATTTTTGTTTAAGCAACGTAGAGGTAGAATTTACATCACATAGCCATAGAAAAGGAGGAAAAAATTGTGGTCCCCCTTCATTTTGGAGCTGACTGAATACGAGAATGCTGTAGCAAACCCTTATATGCCGAAGATTTTGTTACTTTGACAAAAAATAGTTTAGCTTTTTATAGCATTTTACCTTAATATCTGAGTGTTTTGCAAACATTAATTAAGGTTAACAATTGCTCTTTGAAGTAATTACTATCAGAACTATGATAAAGTAGAGCAGCAGTCACCTGCAGGAGAATCTTGAAAAAATGACACCATAAAAATCTCTTGGGGGAACAGACATGACATCCAAAAATACTTTTCTAATTGAGGTAGCAGGAAACTAGTGATTTTGGAGCTGCACCTTAATGTGAGCACCTGTGCCTTTAATTTGGGATCTTGACCTTAAACCAACTGTTTTGCCTACTAGGGACATGATTCTGCATATCAAGCAGTGGCTTACATTAAAGATGGTGAAAATTGTAACGAAGGGAGCTCCAAGAAGCACTGAGCTTCCCAGAGGCACAATGCCTTCCAGAGCTCCCTGCTGGACAGGAGAAGCAATGTCACAAGGTAGAGTTTCTCCCCAGCCTGCTAAGGACTCACTGCCCTACCCATAGTCTCTTTGGGTATATCTACACTGCAAACACACACACACACGTAACACCCAGGGCACCCAGTCTTTGAGACCAACTTTACATATGTAGGCTTACCAGGTTTATGCCTCAGTGTTAAAAAAAGCAATGAGACATTCCCACTCAGTTACTGATATTTTTAGTTTGGTAGCAAGGACCCTACAAGCCCAAGCATGTAGAATCAGGCTCTGAGACTTGTTTGTTTTGCTGGGATCAAAGCATCTTACTGGTCACTTGGAAGAAATTTCCAGGGTTATCAGAGAAATTAAAAGTCTGTTCACTATATTTGTTTATAGAACAGGTTTGGATATACACTAATAAGCATTTTTTCTTGTATTTTAAAAAATAAGTGTTTGTCTTTCTGTAATAATTTTAAATAGACTCCAATCTTATTTTTTGTTGATCTTACTAAGCCAATATTTTAACTGTTAGATTTAGTAATAAACCTCTCTCTCTCGGTTCCCCTAACCCTGCAACTATTTTGTAGTTATAAGGAATTATCATTTGGGAGGAGTATGAACCTATATGTCATCAGTCATTTCATTGTATCCTACTATTTGCCCCCCCACATACCCCCCCAAAAACACAAGGATGAGGGAGACAACTCTAAGTACTCTACAGGGACTAATGATGGGATGGCAACACTGAAAGCAAATTCAATTTACCCTCTGGAGATAATCCACTTGATAGTTATTTTTGGGCTAGTAGGAAATAGCCAGAACAAATGCAGTTTTCTAGGTGGTTATACTAACACACTAAGAAGTTAAATAAATTGTCCAAGGTCACATAGCAAAGCAGAGGATCAACAGGGAGTCTGTTTCCCTGCTGATGTAACAGCACTCAGGTATCCTGACTACTCTGACCACTAGGCAGCACTGCATACTGTGCCATAATTATAGTCTTCTGCACAGTGTAGTTCAAGATACACTCATACAACATAAAAGATGATTTTCCAATTAAAATACTTTCAAGGAATTCTTTAGAGAGTAGGGTGACCAGATGTCCTGATTTTATAGCGACAGTCCCAATTTTGGGGTCTTTTTCTTATAGAAGCTCCTATTACCCCCCACCCTCTGTCCTGATTTTTTGCACTGTCTGGCTACTCTAAGAATCTTCCAGGCTACAATACCCAAAAATACAAGTTTAGGAAAGAGAATAAGGAAAAGTTGAAAATCCTATTGAGTGACCTGGCAGACTTCTTAGTGAATTAGCATCTTTATAAACGGACTTTTTCTTAAGCACTCCAGGAGCCTTCATCTAGTGAATGGGAGTTCACAGGTAAAGCTATTTTAAACAATAAGCTTCTGGAAGAATAAAATGTGTAGAGTAAATATTGGAGAAAAGAATGTTTGTCTGCTTTACTAAAAATGTATCAAAATCAAGATCTTTTCCTTTTCAGCATGGTTTTTGTGTGTGTTGGACTTTTTATTTTTTTACAGCAATGGAAACTACACCTGAAATGTCTTGCTCTCACCTATAGAAGCCTAATACTTTTAACTGGCCTGGTGTGGTGACTGATGAAAACATGTGGGCCGTGACCTTTTCAATTTAAGTAGAATGTGCCCTGCAATGACATGACTCCTTCAATTCCTCTTTATTTCCCCTCTGCCCCCTATAGGGTGACCAGATGTTCCGATTTTATAGGGACAGTCCCGATTTTTGGAGCTTTTTCTTACATAGGCACCTATTACCCCACCCACACCCCCATCCTGATTTTTCACACTTGCTATCTGGTCACCGTCGCACCCTATCAAGAGGGAGTTGGAAGTAATTCCCTGTCTCTTGTTACTGTTAAACTAGCACTGCTAAGGATAACTTTTATCTGGCTCAAAAATATTTCTGAAGAGTAAGTTTTTGCCTTAAGAATGCACAACATTGCACCAAATAATGGCATGCATTTTCCAGAGGTGGGCCTCAACTACAAAGACTATATCAATATCTGAGATGTTGATATAATTCATTATAGACATAGCCCTGCTGCAAACTTTGGATCAAGATACAAGTTTATCCAGAATATGTTTGGATCTAGTGTTTTAGTTGCATCTAATCCCTAGCATTTCCCAAACAAATTTCTGGGGAAGATTCCCCAGCCCTCCTGTTTAAGGGTTTATCCCAACTCGCACCTTCTGATTACTCAATTCAAACACTTTATAGGCCAGATTCTCTGCTGTGCTGAGATTTGTTAAGAGCTGGTTACAGCTCCTTGATTCTCGGCCTTGTACATGCAAGTCCAGGGCCAGCTCCAGCTTTTTTGCCACCCCAAGTGGCAGAAAAAACAAAACAAAACAAACAAACAAACAAAAAAAGATAAAGCCCTGATTGGCGGCATTTTGGCGGCAGCTCAGCCATGCCACTTACTTCTTAGGCGGCAATTTGGCAGCGGATCCTTAGCTCCGAGAGGGACTGAGGGACCCACTGCCGAATCGCCGCTGAAGACCCAGACGTGCCGCCCCTTTCCATTGGCCGCCCCAAGCACCTGCTTCCTTCGCTGGTGCCTGGAGCCGGCCCTGTGCAAGTCATAGGCAAGGTCTATCTTACACCAGCTGGCAATGGTTCTCAGAGGACCTTTTGTCAGCTAAGAATTCATGAAATGAAGCAGCACCCCAGCCATACCCTCTCCTGCTTATTATACACTGAGAGATTTGTGCCAGCTGAGAGCTCCCATCTGCCAGAGTAATACCAGATGGCTAGATGTAACCACTGTCCCACTACTTTGGGCAACCTAGGTAGCCCAAAGGGGCCAGATTGGATTTGGGAATCTGGCCTCTTATTCCTGCAATAAATTAAGGGGAGGAATTCTGAGGCCTTTCTAATGCAGAACACTGATGATTTCACAATAATTTTATTCTGTTTCATGGAATGCAAATGTCAGTGTTCTCCACTGTTAATGCTAAAATTGAACTACCAAAAACCAAAGGAAAAGCACTTGTGTTTGTTACAGTTTACTCTCCCACACTGAAAGGTAATGAGGCTCCTTCCTAAACTAAAGGGTTGAGCTCTGGTGTAAGTTCAACATGGATAATATTGATGTCAATTCTTATTGTGTCTCTAGGAATCTCAGGCCAGCCCTGCAGACTGCTACATGGATGCATGGTCCAATGAAGTAAGAGTTTGCCGAGCCTCTGAACTATTTATGTATTTTCTCAAAAATGCATTATTTCTTGAACCCAGTCTGTCTGTTCCATATTTTGAGATTAAAGTATAGATTTATGGGACTATATAAAAGCTGTAATCAAATTGAATAAACTTTTCGGATTCTCCCTTCTATAAGTTGTGTATAAACAAACACATTCTTTCATTCCTAAAATAATACCATCAAGATTGATAGTTTCAGCAATTAACCTACTCTTTTTGTTTCTGTTTGGCCAGAGCAATTGTCTTGTAAATGCAGTAAGTAAATAAATAAATACCCCACTTTTAATAGTTACAACCTTAGGCCCAGCTACTCCAATCACATGTCACTTCAATGGGCCGCACTGTGGGCACAGGGACTACCTGCTTATAGCTCATTGCAGGAGTGGGGTTTTATAAAAAAAAGGCCTCAGTCCAGTGAACACTTATCCACTTGAATAGTCCTATTGCTATTGAAATGTTTAAGTGTTAAGTCATTGAGAATTATAATTGTACATTAGTCTATAATTTTTCACACTTCAGTTCATGAATGTTCCAGTAACAGTGCCTTATGGCCCTCATGTATTGTAACTACACAGAAGCTACATAAAAATTATGATGCAATTTATAGCAATAGTAACTTAGAAAAGAATACATCTATATTTAGCTACTCCTTTATCATATTACAAGTGGATGCTCTTAATCTGCAGTAATATTTACTGATCGACGAGATTTTTCAGAGGTGACTAGTGATTTTCGGGGTCCCAACCTGAGATACCTTGAAGGCCTGATTTTTAGAAAGTGCTGAGTTCCCACCCTTTGGAAATCAGGCCTCTTCAGGGTGTCTCATGTTCAGGTCCCAAAAACAGACACTGAAAATGACTTTCTGGCAAGGGGAAAGACGTCACAGATTTCTTCTTTCTCCTTGTACTTCAGCCCCAGTTTATATTTCAAGGGCTAAATTCTCCTTGACATTCTGTACATACTTGGGAAGCCTGATTGACCTCAATACATATTTAATATTTATTTAAATAAAGATACAATCTTATCCTATACAATCTTACCTTATTAAACTTCCAGAACCCAGCCTAATGTTTCAGAGAACAAGTGAGAACCCTCCTCCTCCCCACCCCTCAGAATAGTAGTATTAGTGTGGATTATTTGTATTGTAGTAATGCTTAAAGGCTCCAGTCCCATTGTGCTAGGAAATGTACAGACATCAAAATTCAGGGCAACTGCACCTGCATTCCTGTCCATGGTCAGCGAGGGCAACTACTCTCAGCTCCGGACTCTGTAGCTTTCACTTTTCTTGGACAAACACAAGCATCTCTTCCCACACCTGACCAAAGAATTTCCAGGCTGCACAGTTCCTTGTCTACACTGTGAATTCCCTAGCACAGTCAAACTGCCTCAGTAGGTGTGTTTTGCTTTTCTCCTCAGAAGCTATAAAGTGTGATTAGCTAGTTAAGTTACCATACAGCTCTTTCTAAGCAAGTACATCTATTCTTAAGGTGAAAGCATTACAGAGAAAACATATTTAAAACAACCTACATACATGCTAATAAGCTTATCAGAGATTCCTCCCCTCCACCCAAAAATCTAACAAGGGCTCTGGTTGGTTAATAGTCCTTCAAATACCACCAATGGTTTTTCTGGTGGTCATAAGTTGTTCATAGCTGTTAACTCAGAACAAACATGCCCATGAATCTGAGTCACTCCTTTATGCAGTTTGGGCTCTGATCTGATCCTTCTATAACTGGTGGTCAGCAGACAATGGTGTCTCTTGGGGCACACCCCGTTAGTGTATATATGCACTGCCTATTTACTGCCTAGATGCAGAATAAGGGGATATCCTCTTTCCCTTCTTCTTATAGCCCCAAAGTTCATTATCTATACTCAGAGACAGTATAATCCCCTGTTGCTTGTTTTTCCTGTGTGCTCTTCCCTGTTGATCTCATATCTCTGATGTATGTAAATGTGCATCCATTGTGTTGGCTTACAATGCTTAATTTACATGCTGACAGACAGGTGAATAAACATCTGTTGTCTGACAGGAAACCTGTTTCTCCTCCTCTGCTGTGGTGCAGAATCCAAGAACATATTTTCAGTATACACATACATAACTTCTTACCTAGTATTTGTACATGCATTTAACAATGACCACCGTGACCCTGGCTTTCATTTAATACCTCACATGTCATTCTTTGGTGAACCAGAATGTACATGCCAGAATCAGGATATTCTTGTAACCTCCTTGCTTGCCACATGTCACTGAGAGGTTCTGAGTCACACTCCTCATCCCTCTCCCTGTCCTCAACAACAAGCCATGCTCAAAACAGCACATGCACAGGACACTTAAAGCTATAAAGGTTTTATTTCCCTGAATTAGTAAATCTGATAACCATCAGCCAAACATGCCACCCTAGTTCCACCCTTTCGAAGCCACCTGATGGTCACTCTACTTCCCAGTTGACTGCACAGACACCCTCAAGCCTCCCTCCTGTTCAAGATGTCAGCATCACAGAGATTTAAAAAAAAAGTATGGCAAAAAATTACTGTATCAGCAGATACAGAAAAGGAAAAGGCAGTAGACAGTGTACCGAGGGTCACAATTGTAGCAGTGCGTAGAGTTTTTAGGGACAATTGAATTTTATGATGCAAATTGCCAAAAATCAGGCTACAGAGACATTTCAAAATGCATAGAAAAAAATGTCTTGCAATGATTCCCTCAGCATAGTTAATTGCCAATATAGCTAGTGCTTCCCATCCACCATGGTACCAGCTGTGGCAACACCATCATGGTAAAGAGCAGTCGTGCATATCTTTGGGGTTTGCTCTTTTTTTTTTTTGAACAAGACCCTGACAATAGCATGCTCCAATATAAGGCCAACCTGCAGGGATGCACATGAAGTTATTAACCTGCCTCCTGTCCTCCCAATTCACACATCCCTCTTAGGCCTTATATAGGACAAGGTACCAATGCTGGGTGGAAGAAAGATGGAAAATATGTCTTATCTTGAACCCCAGAGTGGGAAAAGAGATGGGAATGGCATTCCAGAATTGTGGGGAAAGAACATTTGATCATTGTTGGCACGGAGACAAGTATTGGGACAATAAATATTTGTGCTTTTTGGATTTTCTTTAGCAACTGCAACACCACAGCCCACATATACAAGAAATGAAAGAATATGAGAACGAAGATCTTCAGGAAACTAGTCACTGCATCCCAAGAGAAGGCCACGAAGGCAGAAGGGTGGAGGATGGTTTCCTGGAGAAATTCCATAGGCTCAAAACGGAGCACAGGTTCCTGGAATGGGACATAGATGCTGCACACAATGTGCTGGATCACATTTTGTTACAAAGGTCAAGCATGGCACCGCAAACTAGCCGTGTCTTGCAAACTACGGAGAACATACCATCTTAGCACCTCACTCTGGACCAACCAAATTTCACATCCTTTCAGACCAGTCAACCCCCCGGTCATGGAAAAAGAGAACAGTTTTGAATACCCTACCTACAGGACTAAAATGAGCACTCAACATGTTGAGTATGCCCAAGATAAAAGTTGTAAAAAAAAATTGGGGTGATGTCCTGGTCGGGGTCTGTTATAGACCACCAGTCAGGAAGAGGAGATGGATGAGGCATTTCTAGAACAAAACAGAAATATCCAAAATACAAGATCTGGTAGTAATAGGGGACTTAATTACCCAGACATCTGTTTGAAAATTAATATGGCAAACCACAAAATTTCCAATAAGCTCTTGGAATGTATTGGGAACATCTTTTTTTGTTCCAGAAAGTGGCAGAAGCCATTTCAGAGTCAATTCTGACCAATAGGGAGGAATTGATAGTGAATCTGAAAGTGCAAGGCAGTTTGGGTGAAAGTGATCATGAAATGATAGAGTCTGTGATTCTAAGAAAAAAATGAGGAGTCCTTGTGGCCCCTTAGAGACTAACAAATTTATTTGGGCGTAAGCTTTTGTGGGTTAGAACCCACTTCATCAGATGCATGAAGTAAAAGATACAGGAGCAGGTATAAATACCTGAAAGGATGTGGGTTGCTTTACCAAGTGTTAAGTCAGTCTAAAGAGATAAATCAATTAACAGCAGGATACCAAGGGTGGAGAAATAAC
The DNA here is from genome assembly GCF_007399415.2 of Gopherus evgoodei. Taxonomy (NCBI): domain Eukaryota; kingdom Metazoa; phylum Chordata; order Testudines; family Testudinidae; genus Gopherus; species Gopherus evgoodei. The sequence continues at coordinate 235,930,345 of NC_044322.1, read as the reverse complement.
TTCTGAAGTGGTAAGAGAGTGGCCCATTACAGACAGTTGAAAAGAAGGTGTGAGTAACAGTAGGAAGAAATAAATATTGGGGAAATTAAGTTTAGGTTTTGTAATGAATCAACCACTCCCAGTCTTTATTCAGACCTAATCTGATGGTATCCAGTTTGCAAATTAATTCCAGTTCTACAGCTTCACGTTGGAGTCTGGGTTTTGTTGTTGAAGAATTGCCACTTTGAGTTGGCACCGGGGTTTGTAGCATGGAAGTTTATGCCCAAATAAATTTGTTAGTCTCTAAGGTGCCACAAGGACTTCCTGTTTTTTTTGCTGATACAGACTAACACGGCTGCCACTGAAACCTGTGATTCTAAGGAAAGCAAGGAATGAGAGCAGCAGAATAAGGACAATGGACTTTTTAAAAAGGAGACTTTGACAAGTTCAGAACTGGTAGGCACAGGAAGGTCCCACGGGAAGAAAATCTAATGGAAAAAGGAGTTCAGGAAAGCTGGCAGTTTCTTAAGGAGACAATATTAAAGGCATAACTGCAAACTTTCCCAATGAAATGGAAAAGTCGGAAGAATAGTAAGAGGCCAATATGGCTTTATCAGGAGTTCTTTAAAGACCTGATAATTAAAAAGGAATCTACCAAAGTGGACACATGGACAAATTGCTAAGGAGGGTACAAAAGAACAACAAGAATATAGGGACAAAATCTGAAAGGCTAAGGCACAAAATGAGTTATACCTAGCAAAGGACATAAAAGGCAGTAAGATGAGATTCTTTAAATATGTTAGTTCAAGAGAAAGACAAAGCAAAGTGTAGCTCCCTTCTACTTAGCAGAGAAGGAGAAATAATAGCTGGTACGTTATGAAAACCAAGATGTTTAAAGCCTATTTTGTCTCACTCTTCACTAACAAGATTAAGGGTGACCAAAATACAATTAATATTATCAAGGAGAGGGGAAGGAATGCAAGCCAAACTAGGGAAAGATCAGTTTAAAAAATATTTAGGTAAGTTGCATGTATTCAAGTCAGCAGCACCATGAAATTAATCCTAGTGTACTTGAGGAACTAACTGAAGCAATCTCAGAACTGTTAGCAATTATCTTCAAGAACTTTGGAGGACAGGTGAAATTCCAGAAGAGAAGGGCAAACATATCTTTAAAAAGGGGAACAAAGAAGACCTTGAAATTACTGGGAAAGATATTGGAACATCTTATAAAAACAATCTATATGCACTTAGAGGATAATAAGGAATATCCATCATGGAGTTGTTAAGAATAAATCATTCTAACCCAACTTGATTTCCTTCTTTTACATGCTTACTATCCTGGTGGATACAGGAGAAGCAGTAGATATGATTTATCTTGAGTTCAGTAATGATTTTGACCCAGTCTCACATGACATTCTCATAAGCAAACAAGGGAAATGTGGTCTAGATTGAATTACTATAGGGTGGGTACACAATTGGTTAAAAGAGTAGTTTTCAGTGGCGGGTTTATCTAATGGGGACCCACAGAGGTCACCTATGGGTCCAGTACTATTCAATATTTTCATTAATGTCTTGGATTATAGGGTAGAAACCATGTTGGAATACATCTCTGTATTCACACCCTATACACTATTACAATAGTCTTTGTACAAGGCATATCATGTAAGGTATCATCTAAAAACTCAATTTGTTGGTCAGTATTGTTCTGATAAAATATGTGTGGCAGGATTTGTATGTGAAGTTATAAGATTCCCCTGTATAATGTTAACAAACGTTTCAAACCCCAAAACCCTGCCCAGGCAGAAGTCTACAAATAGGTCTGTCCTAAACAAAGGAATGTGTGCTTGCCTTAATTTGCATTTAAGCAGTAAACAGAGTCATCAAGCAGAAAGGGAAAACAAAGGAAATTCAAACAGGTGAAAAAAACAGTAAGGAATATCCTTCCACATAGACTGTCTCCTGGTTCTCAGCAAGAAATGTTTTTCAAGAAGGGACTGAAACTACAAAAAGGAGGGGCAAACACCCCAAAGGACCCCTCTCTCTCTTACTCAGGGGGAATTCTGCATCACTGCATGTGCACAGTGATGCAGAATGTCCCCCCACAAATTTCTTTGCTTCCCTGCAGACAAATTACTTCTGAAGGGGAAGCAAAGGGAAGCCACAAGAGCAGCCACGTGCCCCTCCACAGCAGCGCAGGCAGGCTGGTTCAAGCACCCGGAGCATCTGGTAGAGATATAAATCACCGCTGTGAAGGGCAGGGGCTGGGCAGTCAGGCATCTTAGAGAGAGACTCTTTCCTTCTCACTCGATATTGCAGCACACTCACCGTGGAGGAGCAGGGCTTCAGCGTATTTCTGAGCGGGCAGGCATGGGGAAGGCTCTGTCCTCTCAGGCAGAGCAGAATGTAGCAGCCTGCCTTCTTAATGAATTGTTCCCATTGTCTTTGTGAATTCCTCCTGGAGTATAAAACAAGTGTAAAAGTTTTAAGGATCCTTTACATTGCCAGAGTGGTGTAAAGGACAGAATGGCCTTGTATAAGTGCTTATGGTGCTTTAGTGATTAGAACTGGTCTACATTTTTGGACTGAAAACATTTCCTATCAAGATGTGCTCCATCAACTGTTTGCTACTGACCTTCTGGAGATGGTCAGTAGCCATTATAAATTGTAAGTGTCATTCCTCAGCCTTCACTTTCTCTTCAGTTGCTGCATATATTTGTTGACTAATAACTAGAAATAAAGGGTCAAACCTAGCTACATTACTATTAGGCACAAGGGGGTTGGGGATTTCCTCCAATGCTCCCCACTCCCATTCTTCATCCATTGTATTGTAGTTTAAATAAATTACCAAAATAATTGAAACCAGAGTGATTATATTGCATTATTTTGACAAATAAAATATGCAGACATTTGTAGAATTTTAAAATATTGTATGCAGAATTTTTAATATTTTGGTGCAGAATTCCCTCGGGAGTACTCTCTCCCTGCCCATTTCATTCTCTGCACCTGAGAAAACAAAGGAACTAGCTGTAGGATTCAGAGTGATGGTGGTCCTGACCTGAATAATTTGGTCAGTAATCTTGCTCCTAGTATGTGGTGAGACATTTTGCTTGAAATTAACACGGTTTGTTAAGTTAGGCACATGAAAGCATTTTCTCTTTATTTTTCTTGTAACCATTTCTAACTTTTATGTCTCATTACTTGTACTCAATTAAATCTTTGTAGTTAATTAACTTGTTTTATCTAATCCAGGATGTTTAAGTTGAAGTGTCTGGGTAACTGTATTGAAGATAACAGGCTAGTGCAGAGGTTCTCAAACTGTGGTCCGCAGATCACATGCAGGTGGTCCGCAGATAGTTCCCTGTAAGTGGAGCTGCGCATGCACATAAATAGGGGGTAGATGGGGTGAGATGGGGGAAATAGGAGGTGGGAGGCAGTAGGGTGAGAAGATGGAGTATGGGGAATTTAGGACCTGCAGGGGTGCAAGGACTGTGGCTGCCAGGGAAATATGGCCCTCCTTCCCAGCCTCAGTGGGGGAGAGATGCCCCCCCTTCTTAGTCCGGTGGCTGCCATGGTGGGGGAGAGACTCCCTCTCCTTCCCAGCCACAGCTACTGTGCAGGAGAGACACCCCACTCTCCTTCCCAGCCCAGTGGCTGCCACGGCCAGGAAGAGACCCTCCCCCGCCTTCCCAGCTCCAGCTACGGCACAGAATAGACACACAACTCTTCCCAGCCTGGTGGCTGCTGCGGCAGGGGAGAGACACACACCTCCTTCACAGGCCGGTGGAGAGATTTAGTCATCTATGGTAGGAGTAAGTTATTTAATTGGGCCTTTGGTGTTTTGTTTTATTTTCATATTTAATCCAGAAGTGAAATGTGTGTTTCCTTAAATTGGTACCCTATTACACTACATATATAGTTTTAATTGGTTTAATTTTTCAGCTGTGTATGCATGGCCTACACTGGATGCAATTCAACTAACCTACCTATTGTATTGATTGGGCATCACTGTAACGTGGAAAGTGTTGTTAGATGTCACGGGTATGGTGTTCTGCTCTGTTCAATGTTGATAACAGTCGGCTGCGTGCATGTGTTCCCTCTGTGTGCTGCCCTGTCTCTGTGCAGATAGCTGACACAGCAGACCCTGAGAGAACCCCCAATGACCACAGTCTCTGATAAGGTATGAAGGCATCCGGCCAGGTTTATTGCCAAACGAAATACAGTCTCTAGCTCCCCGGATCAGATGTCTATGGTTCTGCTAGTACATAGGTGCTCCCGGACAATGGACGCAGCTCAGTCAGTGGCGGGACTCTCCATTGCCCCCTAGGCTGGACAAAGACATCCACTCAGGGATGCATTCTCATACACAGGTACAAACAAGTCACACATCACTCCTGACGTATCAAGGTACAACCCCTCTGCATGCTGGGGTGCTGCCTCTCTCCTGGGACATGTTGGTTTGAACAAACAAGTCTATCTATCATATCATCCTTTTGAGCCTCTCTTTTAGGATGGGTCAGCCTGTTCCTCATTATCTCCGTGGAACCGGACTGTTCTGGTGCATCCTGGCACATATTTATCCTATTAGTACTTGATACCCATTGGGTATGTGTATATGTGCAATTATCAGCCCTCTTCTTGCCAACTTCTGTGAGCCGAGTCTGCCTGGCTCATAGCTTAACTTTGCATTATGTCAGCAAAATCTTGTCCATTACTTTAGTTCAGGCTTCAGGGCCTCATACCGGGCCTCTGATACAAGAGCTTACGTTTCAGGGCCTCATCTTACCACAGAAAGTACTGACTGTCAGTCCAGTAAGTAGGATAATAGTCAACCCCTAGACATGGATTTGTGGTTGAAAACTGGATTTTGGAAAAAGAAAACAACAACAAATAATCAAACTAGTGATGGTGAGATCAGTGAAAAGTTCAAAATCGAACATGGGAGTACAGCAAGCGAACATATCTCTGCAAAGGAAATTTTGAGTGCAGACTCGTGTTTACCAGGAACCAGTATGAGTACTGGTAATGAAAAGACCCTGAAATGACGAAAACTGATAAGACAATACCACTCAAGCTATATTAATGTAGGCTTCACATGAACTGGTGAACAAGATGAACCAAGGCCGCAATGTGTGTTATGCTATGCAGTGCTGGCCTAAAAAGCTTGAAGCCTGCAAATCTCTGGCGTCCTTTGGAGACAAATCATGCTGCTTTTAAAGATAAACCTCCTAAATTTTTTCAGCACAAACTGAATGAATTGAAACAAGGGAAAGTAACAATGTTTGCTCATGCAACAGTAAATTTAAAGGCCCCGGAAGTTTCATTTCATACAAGCCTTAGAATTGCCAAAGCAGGGAAGCCTCATACTATTGGGGAAGAAATTATTCTGCCTGCAGCTAAAGAACTTGTGTTTATAATTTGTGGAGAGAAGATGGCAAAGCAGTTAGATTGTGTGCCTCTTTCAAATGACACTGTATTATGTAGAATTCAAGATATGGCAACTTTTATCTAAAGCGCTTTACAATAGTTAGCTAACAGCACAAACAACATTTGGAAAGATCATTAAGTGGTCCGCCAAGACCTTCAGCAATTTTCAAGTGGTCCACAAAAAAAAATGTTTGAGAACCACTGGGCTAGTGTATATGTTTTGAATGTCTAGGAAAGGACTTGGCAGTACAAAAAAACAACAACATTTCTTGTGGAAAGTCTGGGGCCATGGCTACACTGGAAAGTTGCAGCGCTGGTGATGGGGTTACAGCGCTGCAACTCACTCTGTGTCCACACTTGCAAAGCACGGACAGCTCTGCAACTCCCTGGTTGCAGCGCTGGCTGTACACCTGGTCTGCCTCGGGTGTAGCAATTCCAGCGCTGGTAATGCAGCGCTGGTCATCAAGTGTCGACACTAACAGCGCTTTTATTGGCCTCCAGGGTATTAGGAGGTATCCCAGCATACCTTTTCAGCCACTCTGCTCATTGTTTCACACTCCACTGCCCTGGGCTCAGGTGACCTGCCCTTTAAATGCCCTGGGAATTTTAAAAATCCCCTTCCTGTTTGCTCAGCCAGGTGTGGAGTGCAATCAATCAATCAGTGACCATGCCTCCACGCCCCAAACGAGCATGGAACACTTCCGAGCTGCAGGACCTCATCAGTGTTTGGGGTGAGGAAGCTGTGCAGTCACAGCTGCGCTCCAGCCGTAGAAATTATGATACCTATGGGCAGATATCAAAGTCCTTGCTGCTAAGGGGCCATGAACGGGACGCGTTGCAGTGCAGGGTAAAAGTAAAGGAGCTGCGCAGTGCCTATTGCAAAGCCCGTGAGGGAAACCGCCGCTCAGGAACTGCCCCCACGACCTGCCGTTTTTACAAGGAGCTGGATGCCATACTTGGGTGTGATCCCGCTGCCAATCCGAGGAGCACGATGGAGAGTTCAGAGCAGGGAGAAGTGGGGGAGGGTGTAGAGGAAGCAGAGAGTGAGGCTACTGGGGTGGAGGGAGACACCCCGGAGTCCCAGGAGGCATGCAGCCAGGAGCTCTTCTCAAGCCAGGAGGAGGCTAGCCAATCACAGCAGCTGGAACTTGTTGGTGAAGAGAAGCAGAGGAGCGTGTTCCCGGTAAGCAGATTTTATTTTTAGGATGGCAATGTTTTGTGAGAGGAGGGTGGGGGTTATGGCTGCCCGCATGCATGCCTAAATGTGGAATAGCCCATTGATTTGGTCTATCATGTCTCTGTAATCGGCCTCGGTAATCTCTTCAAAAGTTGCAGCCAGAGCATGGGCAATGTGCTTGCGCAAGTTTATAGGGAGAGCCACTGTGGTCCTTGTCCCGGTCAGGCTAACTCTTCCGCGCCACTGTGCCACGAGGGGTGGGGGGACCATTGCTGCACACAGACAAACTGCATAGGGTCCAGGGCAGAATCCACATTGCTGTAGAAGACCCTCCCTCTCTTGCCAGGTAACACGCAGCAGTGATATATCTGGCAGTAGAAAATCCTGTTGAAAATGTAGTGATGATTGTTCAGTGCAGGTCCCCAACTATCTGCACTCTGCTTTCCCCACTGCTGCTCCCCAACTGTCTGCTCTCTGCTTTCCCCACTGCTGTTCCCCAACTGTCTGCCCTCTGCTTTCCCCACTGCTGCTCCCCAACTGTCTGCCCTCTGCTTTTCCCATTGCTGCTCCCCAACTGTCTGCCCTCTGCTTTCCCCAATGCACAGAAACCCCAGCCCTCTGGCAGTTCCCCTTCCCAGGTGAAGTCGCGGCAGAAACACTCACCCTATTGCTAGACATGCCTATGCCTTCCCTGCCGTGGCCTCTCTGTGCTATGTTAGGTATGTGGGAATGATGCTACAAAAAGTCTACAAACTCCTTCACTGTGATAATAAACAATGTAGCCTCTGTATGAAATGTTTCTATTTATGTTTTTTTAAGTGACCTTGAATAATCCAGCCCTATCACCGCCTGCGCAAAGGTTACAGAACTTGAGGAAAAATCCTAGAAAATCAAAAGAAGATTTGATCAAAGCAGTTATGAATCAGTACGCCAGAGACAGTAAGAGACTGCAGGACTGGAGAGAGAAAATGCATGAGTGGAGACAAACACAGAGCAGGAGAAAGGAATTGGCTACCAAGAAAAGCACAAAGCAGCTGATAAGCCTCCTGGCTCGCCAAACTGACTGTATGCAGTCTCTCGTAGCCATGCAGGCAGATCAGTACGGTGGTAACCCCCACCCCTCCCAAAGCTCTCTTCCTTGTTCCCCAGTATTTGCACAAAACACCTTTCTCCAGCAGCCTAGTTCTTACCACTACCAGCTGCCCCCAACACCTGTACGATCACCTACCAGCCCTGATAACTACAACCCTTACCCTATGCACTCAACCCCCATCACGATGCAGCATATTAAACCTGAAGTGCAGCAGGCATTGAACAGCAATCCAAGCAGGACATATTCAAACCTCTGAATGTACAGTCCACCACCCTGCCCTTTTATGTACTGTATTTTGAATAGATGATTTCATGGCTTTTAAAACATTTTTTATTATTGCAGAAAGTGAGAAATACTATACCCCAACCAGCCCTGATAACTGCAACCCTTACCCTATGCACTCAACCCCCATCACGATGCAGCATATTAATCCTGAAGTGCAGCAGGCATTGAACAGCAATCCAAGCAGGACATATTCATACCTCTGAATGTACAGTCCACCACCCTACCCCCCTGCCCTTTTATGTACTGTATTTTGAATAAATGATTTATTGGCTTATAAAACATTTTTTATTATTGAAGAAAGTGATAAATACTGTACCCCAAGGGAAAAACGGGCACAGCAAAGGCACCAAACATTACTGTTGGCTTTCAGCTCAAATTGCTCCCTTAAGGCATCCCTAATCCTTGAAGCCCTTTGCTGGGCCTCTCTAGTAGCCCTGCTCTCTGGCTGTGCAAATTCAGCCTCTAGGGGTCGAACCTCGGAGGTCCATTCCTCACTGAATCTTTCACCCTTCCCTTCACAAATATTATGGAGGGTACAGTACGCGGATATAACAGCGGAGATGCTGCTTTCCCCAAATCTAGCTTCCCGAAGAGACACCTCCAGTGTGCCTTTAAATGGCCAAAAGCACATTCCACAGTCATTCTGCACTGGCTCAGCCTGTAGTTGAACCGGTCCTTGCTCCTGTCAAGCTTCCCTGTATATGGTTTCATGAGCCATGGCATTAAGGGGTAAGCGGGGTCTCCAAGGATCACAACGGGCATTTCAACATCCCCTACTGTGATCTTGTGGTCTGGGAAAAAAGTCCCGGCCATCAGCTTCCTGAACAGGGCACTGTTCCGAAAGATGCGTGCATCATGCACCTTTCCAGGCCATCCTGAGTAAATGTCAGTGAAATGCCCACGGTGATCCACAAGCGCTTGGAGAACCACAGAGAAATACCCCTTGCGATTAATGTACTCGGATCCCAGGTGGGTTGGTGCCAGAATAGGAATTGCCCCTCCACAGTTAGGGAAACCCATTTGTGCAAAGCCATCCACAATGTCCTGCACGTTCCCCAGAGTCACAGTTCTTCTTAGCAGGGTGCGATTAATGGCCGTGCAAACTTGCATCAAAACTATTCCAACGGTCGACTTTCCCACTCCAAACTGGTTCGCCACCGATCGGTAGCTGTCTGGAGTTGCCAGCTTCCAGATTGCAATAGCCACCCGCTTCTCCACTGGCAGGGCAGCTCTCAATCTCGTATCCCTGCGCCGCAGGGTAGGGGCGAGCTCAGCACACAGTCCCATGAAAGTGGCTTTTCTCATCTGAAAGTTCTGCAGCCACTGCTCGTCATCCTAGGCTTCCAGGACGATGTGATCCCACCACTCAGTGCTCGTTTCCCGAGCCCAAAGGCGGCGTTCCACTGTGCTGAGCACGTCCATTACTGCCACAAACAATTTATTCTCTTGTGCGTCAGGCGAATCAATATCATAGTGTGACTCCTCACTGTCACTTTGGAGCTGAAGGAATAGCTCCACTGCCATGCGTGATGTGCTGGCAACATTCATCAGCAAGGTCCTCAGCAGCTCAGGCTCCATTTGTAACAGAAATCGCGCTGCAGACTCACAATGGCGCCAAACTGCTTGGAATGTGTAGCAAAGCACCACGTTGGAACAGGAAGCGGAAAGACCAGCATCCTTCCGTCCCCTTCCCACAAGCCACAGCGCCAAAATGGGACGAGGTGCTCTGTGGGATAGCTGCCCACAATGCAGCACTCCCAACAGCGCTGCAAATGCTGCAAATGTGGCCACACTGCAGCGCTGGCCCTACACAGCTGTACGAACACAGCTGTAACTCCCAGCGCTGCACAAATGTAAGTGTAGCCGTATCCTGGGACTATGAGTGGTTGGAGCCACCCTGCAGTATAAACAAGGCTGGTGACAGCCAGGATGTGACTGGCAGGCTGCAGTTACACAAACACATCTGGGAGTGACCTGCATGCTAGTGGCTGGTTGTGAGCAGTCTAAATTGGAGGCTATAACAGCAAAGCATTGCAAGGCACCCCACATTACAGGGCAAGGATGACACAATCCCCACCCCCTGTAACCTGGATTGTATCCTGATATGTCACTGAGTATGCTTATAAAATTTGCAAAAGACACCAAGATGGAAGAGGTTGCAAGCACTTTGGAATACAGGATTAGAATTCAAAACAACCTTGACAAATTGGAGAATTGGTCTGAATTCAACCAGATGAAATTCAATAGTGCAAAGTATTTCACTTACGAAGGCAAAATCAAATGCATAACTATAAAATGGGGAATAATTGGCTAGCTGGTAGTGCTATTGAAAAGGATCTGGGGATTATAGGTGGATCACAGATTGCATGAGTCAACAATGTGATATGTGAAAGTAGAATGAATTATATTGTGAAAATAGAAAGGATTAAAGAAATGCTGTCTGTTCCTTTAAGCAAAATTGTTGGAATGCAGGAATACAGACATTAACATAGAACAATTGCACCGTTTAAGGGCAATTGGTGAAGTATTAGCCTTAGATCGATAAGAGTTAGTAACGAAGTGGGATATGCATGCTGTGCCCCAGATGAATTTTACTGTTTTGCTTTCTTTGTCCCTTTGTCTAATTCCCGCTCTTTTATCTGTATAAATAAGACTGTTTGGGTCTTGCATGGCCACTCACATTATCTGGGTGTTATTGGCAGAGCGCTGTGCTAATAAAACAGAGTGGTCTGACAAACTGTGAGTCCTTATTCTAATTTTGACAGATACTGCTTTGAAAAGGCTAATATTCTGGTGCGTGTTAACAGGAACATTGTGTGTAAGACATGGGAGGTAATTGTCCCACTCTACTCGGCACTGGTGTATTCAATTCTGGATGCCATGCTTTAGAAAAGGTATGGACATATTGGAGACAGTCTAGAGGAGAGCAACAAAAATTATAAAAGGTTTATAAAATCGGACCTATGAGGAAAGATTTAAAAAATTGGGCATGTTTAGTCTTGAGAAAAAACTGTATGGTATATGGGTGACCATTTATATTGATACCAATATTACAAAATTGCAGTGAATCTTACAAGATATGCCACATAAGGTATCAATGGAAAAGTTATGATTTGCCAAATATAATAATCATGTCTATATGTATGTATCATCTTTGTCTTGTGAGTTATAAATATTTTTGATATATTGATATCTCAAACTTGTGTTGTGTTCCTGCGTGACACCCCCAGACAGGTTGGCATAAATACTATCTAGTCTGCTTAATGGCCTATCAAGGGCAATCACCTGTACAATGAACCCATTGAGGGAAACCGGGGCCACACCTATGAGTCAGCAGGACATGTAGGGATATGCTTATGGACAAAGAACTCCAAGTGCTTTTCCATGCCCCTGTGCTGTGAGCTTGCATTGCAGACAAAGAAGGTACAAGCCACATGGCAAAGGATATAAAAGGCATCTGTATCTTCTCCATTGTATCTTCAATCCTGCTTCTTACCTCTGGAATAACTTCTCTACAAACTGAAGCTTTGAACAAAGGGCTGACAGACCCATCCAAACTTTGGACTCAGAGGGACTCAGCAAGCCAGCAAACTCACCAATGCTGCTAAGAACCTAATATATGGACTCTGAAGTCATATGTATGTATCTGATTGCTTTGACCATTTAACAACTCTCTTCTCTTTCTTTTATAATAAAACCTTTAGTTTTAGATACTCAAGGATTGGCTGGCACTGTGGTATTTTGGAGGTAAAATTCAAACTAATATAGATCCAGTAATGTGGCTGGCCCTTTGGGGATCAGAAGAACATTTTGTATAGTGAGTAAAGTTTTAAATAACTCCTCCTCTTACTGGATCTATTTGCTGATTGGGAGCCAGAGAACTGGAATGCAATAAATGTTATACATTTATTTTTTAGCTTCTTGATAGCCAGCATGGGGGAACAGGAGCACAGTTTGTGGCTGGTTGGTGAATCTAACTATAATGTTAACCACCAGTTTTGGGAGAATCTGCTTGCCTTTCGCAGCCTGCCCTAACTTTGGCATTTTCAGATTAGGCACTGTGGGTCACAGGGGAGACTTGATAATAGTCTTCAAATATGTCAAGGGCTATTTTAAAGAGGACAGTATTCAATTGTTTTCCATGCCCTCTGAAGGTACAAGAAATAATGTGCTTAATCTGTAGCAAAGGAGATTTAGGTTAGATAGTAGGAAAAACTTTCTAACTATAAAGGCCGTTAAGTCCTGAATAGGCTTACGGGCATTCCATAACTTTCCATTACTGGAGGATTTAAGAACAAGTTGGAGAACCACCTGCCAGAGATGGTCTAGGTTTACTTGGTCCTGTCACAGTGTAGGTGGCTGGAATAACTTCTCAAGGTTCTGTCCAGCCCTACATTTCTATGATTCTATGCCACAATTTAACTCGTCTTAAGTTTGAACTATATTCCTTAACTCTTTTTCATTCACACAGTATTATTTGTTATATATGTTATTTAGTAACCATACAAAAATTGGTGCAAATCAACTGAAAAGTGTCATTGAGGAACATCTCCCTGTTTAGTACCAATTCCAGATAAATAGATAAATAAATTAAATAAATACACAAACACAGTTCAGTCATCTCTTTGGTTACATCCTGTTTCCCAGGCCAGTTGGGGCACTTTTAAGAGGTACCCTCTCCAGCTCTCTCAGAAAGTCTCTCTACCTCCTCCTTCCACCAACCAGTGAGGTTCCCTTCCTTGCCTTCACAGATGTTATGCAAAACAGAGCAAGCACTTATCACAGAAGGCATATATTACTTAGCAGTCTCCAGTCTTGTCACGAGGCACCTCCAACTTTTTTTCAGTATTCCAGTGTACACTCTACTGTCATTCTGCAGCTACTTGTAGTATAGTTGAATATGTCCTTTCTCTTGTCCAAATGCCCTTTAAAAGGCTTCATAAGCCAGGGAAGCAAAGGGTAGGCTAGGTCTCCCAGAATGACAGGAGGAATCATAACTCTATTAATGTCCATTGTGGTCTGGGGAGCAAAAATTCCCTTGACTCGTTCCAGAAAAAAGGCCTAAATTTCTAAAGATCACCTTACATTAATATTGGTGAACTTTCGTTGGCAATCAGCCAGGCCTTGCAGCACCATGGAGAAATATCCCTTCCTGTTGATAAAGTCTTTAGACTGATGTGGAGGCAAAGAATAGGCAAAGACAGCCATCAATAGTTCCTTCGTAGTTTGGAATCTCCCCAAAATCCCAAACCTACAATCAGTAACTTCCTGTGCATTGCCAAGTTTTATGACTCCGTACAGCAACACCCTCTGAATAGCATCACAAATCTCCATATCACCAGTGACACTGGTACTTTCAGTAAAATGTAGTTCATAGTTAATATATATTTTTATTTTTTCAAAAGTATAAAAACTAAAGAGTCTCTAGAAAAACGCAAATCCCTAGTTATGACAAAAGCCTTCCTGGACAGGTCCTCAATAGGCTCTTCCCCTTCAGGATGCTGAGGAGTCAGAAGTTGCATGGTTCTAGCAGACGCTAATCAGCCTTAGGCAGAGGTGAAAGTAAGCCAGTCTGGTCCCGTATGGTGTACCAGACCGACTTCCCCAGGCGGCGATTTAAAGGGCCCAGATGACAGCATTTGTTGAGATTGAAAAAGCTAAAGCTTTACCGCCATTAAAAGATGCCCTGTCACTTGTCAAAATACACAGCACGCATGTCCTTAAAATCAAACTCTAATAAGTTCTCAAATTAAAGCAGCATTTTTCTTATTTTGTCCAGCTGTAAATTTTGATTATTCTCAATGGAATTGTTTTTTCAGTTTGTGTGCATACAGTGAAATTGATGTTTACCAACATTTTATTGATACAAATATAATTCCCCCTCCCTCCCCTAATCTGTACTACTGTGTCAGACCTGGATTAACCCCTCTGGAATTATCCTGGCTCTGCATCTGGCACACCCTGAGTGTAATATTTGACGAAGAAAATGGAGAGCCCTAGGCAGCCCAGTAAATGGGCCAGGGTTGGACAGGTCAGTCAGAGAAAGAGCTCTGTAAACAAATGCTCCTTGCCTTGATTTAACCTGGATTGAGGTGGTGCAGTAGGGAATCACCTGTGGCTATGGGCGGGCAGGACTGATGCGGCTGCCATTAGCAGGGTGTGCATGGAGTACCTGGACATCTGTAGCTGACATTCCATTCCCACCCAGGGCGGCAAGTGGGGCAATTTGCGCCAGGCCCCACAGGAGCCCCCATGAGAATACAGTATTCTATAATATTGCAACTTTTTTTAACGGAAGGGGCCCCTGCAATTGCTTTACCCCAGGCCACTTGAATCATCTGGGTGGTCCTGTTCCCACAGTAACAAACCCTGGTGACTGAACTCAGTGGCCACCCATAGATGCAACCCTCTGAACAACCCTCCCTTGGTGCTTGCAAGGTCGGTCATAGCTTTGCCTGTCACAGGACATGAGAGAGAGACAAGGTGGGGGGAAGCAAAATATTTTATTGGACCAACTTCTTTCAGAGAGACACACAAGCATTGGCCCTCACAGAGTTCTTTTCCCATCCCTTATCCTCACCACTACTACTAAGGCATCCAAACACACCCTACTGCCACCACCCTCCTCTTCCCTCAGGGGCCAAGGCCAAGAGTAAAGGCCAGGAGCGTCTAAGGCGCTCTCTATATAGCGCGTGCTTGGGACACGTGACCAGAATTCGAACGACAGGCGCGAGAGCAACTCCACCCCCTCCCTTCCCCAACCGGCGCAGGCCGTTAGCGGGATGAGTCAGGAGCAGGCCTGGGTATTGGCTGTTGGAGGAACGCGACCGGCATTCCAACCGTCAGGCTCGGGTCACTCTCCGGAATCTCCGCCCTCTTCTTTACGGCGTTTGCGCCACTTGTCCGGCCTGTGCGCTGCCCGCCAGTCAGCCGGCAGTCGGGCTCCGGCTGAGTGAGTGCGCATGCGCCTGGGAACTGGGGTAGCTGCGGTTACCGACGGTTTCCCGTGTGAATGATTTAGAGGGGCACAAGAAAATGGCCGCGGCCGCGAGAAGCAGAGTGGGGGCAAGGCCCTGATTTGAACGCAGAGAGGACTTCCTGCGCCGGGGGGTGGCGTGAGAGCGCTCGTGGCCCAGGCGTCCTGCGAACCAGACTCCGCTTCCTCCCCGCAGCCAGCGCCTCGGCCCCGCCTGACTGGAGTGAAAGGGAAGCGCCGAGACAGGTACCGGCCCGGCGGCGGCACTGCGCGGCTCTCCCGTCTCCCCGGGGCGGTGCTGCCCGCTGGGGTGGGAGGCACCGGGAGCTCCTCGTCCCCCTTGCGCGACCCCCTCCCCCATATTCTCCGACCGTGTCTGAGGGAGAGGCTGAGGCTAGGGCAGGTCCTCCGCCCCGGAGGGTGGGGGTGGGCGGCAGGGATCGCGCTTGGTGTGCACGCGGAGACGGTGTTATCTAAGCAGCGTGTTTCACCCCTTCCCCCTCCAGCCAGGGCCTCAAACGGTCTGTCTCAGGGTGGCTGACTCCCACTGCGATTTGTATTAAGAGTCTCACAGTGCCCCTGGGAAGGGGTCTCCTACAGAGACGTGACCAGGGGAGAATCTACTGCTAGCTTTCTAGCCCTCCTGGTTGCCGAGAACATCTTTAAAAACTGCACCTTAGAAATGCTGAGAGACAGGAAGGCAAACAAAAAAAGTCCAATTGCTTTTTTTTTTTACATGTTTTTTTTAAGTCAAGCTGGCGGTTTTTTGAGGCCTAGTTCATGGTTTTTGACCATTTGGGGTTGGCAATGCTGCATCCTAGTAGCTTAGTTTGGATAAAATCTGAGACCGACCCATTTAGCTTTTCATTTTGGAAATATTTGGCTCAACTACTAAAAAAAAAAAAAAATCCCTCCACTTTAAATTTTGAGCTTACACATGGTCGGGGGCCCCTGGCATAGATAAGTGGGACATATTAAACAAAGGTTCAGTGCCCAAAAGAAGATTAGTTCTAATAACATTAACTTGTATGAATTTTACTTCCTGTGCACATTACATTAAATACATATAATGAAACAGACTCCTAATAAACTAAACTGCAGCACTAATACTGGACTATAATTTTTTTGCATTTAATTTTCTAGTTTGTCTGCTTATGCTATATTGTAGTATGTGAAATGTTAATTTTAACTTTGCTGAGATAACCTTAACCTTTGCATTTCCTAATGTAAAATTAAGGAGACAAATTTAGAGTTACATTAATAGGTTTGTGTACTTAATTTAATACACACCTATATTTTAAAAATAAAACCAGTTTTTTTTCCTCCTGTGCCTCTCATACTGCTCTGCCTTGCTCTCACTAGAGTTTATGCCAAGAGCTGCACGGTTTGCCACTGTATATATACACGTAGGTTTTAGGGTAGAGTGGTCTCATGTTGTTTTCTAACTTGAGAAACAGCCTGTTTAGGATTTTGATATTGTTAATTAGTATTATCTAGTGCCTAGTAGCCCTAGTTATGGACCAGAATCCCACTGGGCTACTTACTGTCTAAACATGGGGCAGGGGGGTAATGTCACTTACCTAAAGAGTTCACAATCTAAGGCCTGGTCAACGCTAGAAAATTAAGTTGGTTTAACTACATTGGTCGGGGTGTGGGGGGGAAAAAATATATTTAAGCCAACTTGAGTAGACAGCACTAGGTAATAGAAGAATTCTTCTGCTCTGCCAATCTAGTTACTGTATTTTTGGGAGGTGAATTACCTACGCTGACAAGATAACCTCTTCTGTTGGTAAAGGTAGTGTCCCCACTAAAGCGCTGCAGTGGCACAATTGCAACAATGCCCTAAGTATAAGACAGGAGACAACAGATGGATACAGATAAACTCTGCTTTAATAGGGCATCCTTTTTTTCCTGCTCCTTTACTGAAATAGGAGTTGTGTAAACAAGTGGGTGATTGGAGGAGCTTGAGGCCCAGACCAGTTGGCATTTTCCCTCTTTCTTATAGATTGGAGACTGAGGCCATGTCTACATCTAAAATTTTGCAGCGCTGGTTGTTACAGCTGTATTAGTACAGCTGTATAGGGCCAGCGCTGCAGAGTGGCCACACTTACAGCAACCAGCGCTGCAAGTGGTGTTAGATGTGGCCACACTGCAGCGCTGTTGGGCGGCTTCAAGGGGGGTTCCGGGACCGAGAGAGCAAACCGGGAAAGGAAACCAGCTTCGCCGCGGTTTGCTCTCTCGGTCCCGGAGCCAGCCAGCAAACCGCGGGGAAGGAGACCTGCTTGCTCGGGGTTCCGGGACCGAGAGAGCAAACCGGGAACGCCGCGGTTTGCTCTCTCGGTCCCGGAGCCAGCCAGCAAGCCGCGGGGAAGGAGACCTGCTTGCTCGGGGTTCCGGGACCGAGAGAGCAAACCGGGAACGCCGCGGTTTGCTCTCTCGGTCCCGGAGCCAGCCAGCAAACCGCGGGGAAGGAGACCTGCTTGCTCGGGGTTCCGGGACCGAGAGAGCAAACCGGGAACGCCGCGGTTTGCTCTCTCGGTCCCGGAGCCAGCCAGCAAGCCGCGGGGAAGGAGACCTGCTTGCTCGGGGTTCCGGGACCGAGAGAGCAAACCGGGAACGCCGCGGTTTGCTCTCTCGGTCCCGGAGCCAGCCAGCAAGCCGCGGGGAAGGAGACCTGCTTGCTCGGGGTTCCGGGACCGAGAGAGCAAACCGCGGCGTTCCCGGTTTGCTCTCTCGGTCCCGGAACCCCGAGCAAGCAGGTCTCCTTCCCCGCGGTTTGCTGGCTGGCTCCGGGACCGAGAGAGCAAACCGCGGCGAAGCTGGTTTCCTTTCCCGGTTTGCTCTCTCGGTCCCGGAACCCCGAGCAAGCAGGTCTCCTTCCCCGCGGCTTGCTGGCTGGCTCCGGGACCGAGAGAGCAAACCGGGAAAGGAAACCAGCTTGATTACCAGAGGCTTCCTCCTTCCACGGAGGTCAAGAAAAGCGCTGGTAACTGTCTACATTGGATTACCAGCGCTGGATCACCAGCGCTGGATCCTCTACACCCGAGACAAAACGGGAGTACAGCCAGCGCTGCAAACAGGGAGTTGCAGCGCTGGTGATGCCCTGCAGATGTGTACACCTTCAAAGTTGCAGCGCTGTAACTCCCTCACCAGCGCTGCAACTTTCTGATGTAGACAAGCCCTGAGGGGCTTTCATGACAAACTGTCCCCTTATTCACTTTAAACAGCCTACGGGTGGGCTCCAGTGTGTTCTCACTAGAGCGGTGTCTCCCCCAGGGGAGACATTTCAGTTTTGTGGGCACATGGTGAACTCATTGAAGTTTCCTAAAACCCAAAGAATTTGCCTTTGTGGGTGACATACAGGGTGTTTCAGACCTAAGTTTATCTCTCTTAATCTCTGATTCAGAGAGCAGCTGTTTTTTTGCTGCTGTGACAACCTGTCTCTTGCTTCTGAAGGGTCACTGGATCTGTGATATTTCCCCTCTTTCCCCCCCCCCCTTTGGGTTCTTCAGAATCATTAGTAAGTACCAAGGTCCCTGAGTGGTGTGGTGACTCACTATACAGCCCAGCTTTGGGGCTTAAAAGCCATAGGGCTCAGGCTCTGTGTTACTCTTATTATATTTGTGCTTATGATTAGGGGTGGGATATGGACTGCAGTCACCTATCATGTCTCAAGATGAATCTCCCCTACTCTTGTACCAAATAATTTCTGTAACTTGATTTACTCATCCCCGTTACTTAATTTAGGTTTTTGGGGTTTTTTTGCAAAACAGTTCATGGGGAAACAATTAACATGACACTTGACAGAACTTGATTATTTGTATCTCTAGATAATTCTTTCAGTAGTACCGTTTCATGGTTCACAGTAGACTGTAAACATGGTTTTGACTGACTAAACTATGTAGGTCATTACATAGGGCATGTCTACGCTACAAAATTATGTCGACCTAAGTTATGTCTGTATACAGCTGCTGCAGTAATTAAATGGCATTTGCTTGTCCACCCTACACTCCTTGTCCTCACCAGGAGCACTTGTACGGCTGTATTGTCAGTGTGCGGCAGCTTCTGAAAGCCAGTAATGGTTGATGTAAGCAACACAGGGTCCACGGTTACACTGCCTCGACTTACCTATGTCAACACTGAGGCTTTCATGGAGGTGGAGTTATTAAGTCATAATAGCAGCAATTATGTGGGCGGAAGTGGAATTTTAGAGTAGACACTTACATAGAGTGATGTAAGCTGCTTTGTGTTGACCTAACTCTGTAGTGTAAACCGGCCTATAGTGTAGTCTCTGGATGTGATATGGTAGGATAGGAATATGGTATAATTGTTTTAAGACTCATAGACTCTAGGACTGGAAGGGACCTCGAGAGGTCATCGAGTCCAGTCCCCTGCCCTCATGGCAGGACCAAATACTGTCTAGACCATCCCTGGTGAAGACATCAGGAAGCATCTCATTTTATTTTCTGCTTTAGGGATTAGTGAGAAATACTGAACCCATCATTTTTTATTATTTTTTTAAACCCACTATCTACTTAGTGTTTCTTTCAGGAAGCACTAAAATTTATACCTGCTGTTGAAGAGGTCAAGCCCCAGTATCATCTTATCAAAAGCAAGGTAGTTTTGATGTTGGTGAATTGCAGTAGTGCATTGATTTCATTATCACTTAGCCTCACTTATTTTTGCAGGGTGAAAAGTTGACTGAAACTCTACAAAATAACATCCTGTTCCTTTTCAATACGAAAAACTTAAGAACCTTTTCTTAAACTAATTGTCTTATAGAAATTAAACAATTTGATTTAATTGTAGAAAGTGATTAATTTACTATGAGGTTGAATCATTTTGAGGTATTGAAATTAAATTTGAGATTAGTAGAAAGCTTTTTATATAATAATAATTAGAGCTATACCTATCTCCTAGAACTGGAAGGGACCTTGAAAGGTCATTGAGTCCAGCCCCCTGCCTTCACTAGCAGGACCAAGTACTGATTTTTTCCCCAGATCCCTAAGTGGCCCCTTCAAGGATTGAACTCTCAACCCTGGGTTTAGTAGGTCGGTGCTCAAAGCACTGAGCTATGCCTCTTGTAACAGGTCTCAGTCAAGATGTTGAGTTAAAGGATACTCTAAGGCTTTGCTCCAAACAAACGCTGTGTTAAATGTATAAGTTCTTACCGGCAACATATCTCAAACGTTATGATCATTAAATCTGAGCCTTCCAATTCTACATATTTAAAATGAGTTTTAACTAACCGAGATCTTAGATCATTTTACTAATCTCAGAGTTTAACTCCTCTTACATCAGTTTCAGCCCTAACTAAATTAATTCCTTCTAGAAGCTGTTCTAAACACTGGTTTAAATCTCAGAATTAACTCTCCAAATAAAATGTAATAGATTCAAACTAAAGAAGAGAATCTGCAATCAGAGTTCACTGAACTGTATTGTAATGATGCTGGAACTTTTGTACTTTTTTTGAATCTTCTTGATAACTTAAGCACTGGATTGTTTTCAGAAAGAAATAACTAGTATTAATATATTAAGTCTCTTCTGAACTCGTGGTTCCATTGTTGAGGTCGTATGATATTGTAAGAGTGACTCCTATCTCTAATATTGGTGTGGGGGGTTAGAGGGGGAGACCGGGACAACAACCCTCCTTTCTGTACAAAAAATGCTTATATAAATTTCTAGAGCATTTATTTTTGTTTGTGGTTAAAACTACAAACATTTTTACTAACATATGATATGGGCAAAATAGTTAAATTTATAGCCTTGATTTAGACATACTTTTTCAGAACATTGTGCTAAACTGGAATGCAGAAGCTTTTAGTTGTTAGATGCCTGGCAAACGTTACAAGGTTCTTACATTGCGGAGATGACCAGTAAAGTGATCATTAGAGTGACAAATATGAACAGCTAATTTCCCCCTCCCAATACATTTCAGAAGTCACTCAAAGTGTCATGCTGCTCTATGCTACAGTTTGGCGTTTGAAACAAAGTGCAAGTTTCCCAACTTGCTAAATAATGTTTCCGTAATTTGGTTTCAGAAGGGCAACGTATTTAGTCTTGACTCGTCAGTAGATTTTACATTTAACCAGTAATTGTGCAGGTGTACTACAGTATATATTTTAATGCAACAAAACTGCTTTTTCGTGTGTAAGAACATGTGATTTGCAAAGCAGCATGGTCATAGCAATATTGATTAAACAGTGTCAAATAGTGACTATTATGCATCTTCTCTGATGTGACATGCTGTAAGTCGAGGCTCCAGTGTGCTTAAGTCTTCATTCAGATTTCCAGTTTTACATGACTTTGGTATAAAACTTCACATTTCCCATTGTTGTTTTTATTAATACAAATTGAAGATCCTTCTAACTAACTTTTGGTTCCTTTTACAATCAGTTTGACACTTTTAATACAAATTGCTGATTACTGAAATTCTTACACAGGTGTGAAAAAATGGCAAAGAGAATTGCAGAGAAGGAGTTGACTGACAGAAATTGGGATCAGGAGGATGAAACTGAGGAGGTAAAGGATTTTTTTGCATTTCCTAGCAAGATAATAAAATGCCTGTGACAAAGCCAACAGTGAGGTCTTTTCCATGAGGTATAGAACAAGTATGTATGACAGATGTACACTAATTCTGTAAAATTGGATAAAGCTTAAGAAATAAAAGATCAAGCTGGAAAAATTACTGAGTAATAAAAGGGTTAACTCACCACTGGTGTGCCCTTTTGCAGCCACGCATAGCAGCTCTTTCCTCATCCAATGCCCCTAGCCAACAGTTGCTGCAGCCCTGTCGTGGTCTCTTCTTGTGGCTCGGCCTCCAGCCATGTCATATTTTAGTCTCACTTCTTCTAGGGTATGAGTACAACAAATTACAGTCCAGTGTCCTTAAAAAAGGATCTTCAGCTCCCAACTATGGATCCTATGGTCCTCATGTCCTTCTCTCATATGCCTTTCTCAGGGGTTTCACACCAACTTCCACAGTAGTTGTTAAGGGAACCCTAGCCCTCCCACTACATTGGGTTCCAGTTCACAGACCCTGTAACTAGCAGGCAAAATCTGTTCCTTTTGATTCCTTGCTGCTGCTGTCCTGCTTATACTGAAGCCTGTCAGCTGGTCTCTCACTTAGTTCACCCTTCTGTCAGGGCCCCGTCTCTCAGGGCTCTCCCTGGGAATCCTCCAGTAAATCCTCAATCAGATATATAAACTTAAACCAAATTCACGCTCCATGGACTTGACCATTCATGTTTCTTTTATGTTCCCCTTGCTCTTTCTTCACTGAACACCTCAAAGAGTACACTCCCTGGAATTCCAGATCCTGCCCTTTTGTCAGGATTCCTCACCATTGGAGCCTGCTCCACTACCCAGTGTTCTGTCTCTCTCCTGGTCTGCTGTCGGATTTCTCTACATGAGAGGATCCCAACTCTCCCCCTTGACTTCTTCCTTGACTCCGCCCCCTCTGTCCTAAACAGTGACTGCAGCTGCCACCTCCTACTCCAGACTTCCTCTCTTAGATCTGGGATTTATCTTTGATTAGGGCTGGCCCATCCTCCAGCTGCAGCCAAGTCAGTTAATTGTTCTTGCAGAGCCACATTTAACCCTTTCAATGTTAGGATGGGATATAGATCCTATCATAGTCCTCCCCCCCAAGATGTATTGAGTAATCAAGTTAATTGTTTGCTATAACTGTTGAAAAGAGAAATGAACAGTTCAAATGGCTTATTAATTTACAGCTTAAAATGAATTCATGTTGGGGTAACAAACTCTCCTTTTTTCTAACTTCTTTAGGGCAGAATACAAAATAGTAGTTCACATGTCTGATTTAAGTCCTTTTCAGAGGCTACTTTTTAATAGTATCATACAGTTCCTGTATTACACTCGTTCAAATAGGACTGATACATGTAGGTTATGGGGTTCACTAGCTATTTCACTTTCCTTTTGGTCTTGGAGAAGACTGTAGTCAATCATGATAAAAGGAACAAGGCTTCCTGGAGCTGATAGATCAGACTAAAAAAAGACTGAATTTTGGTCTTCTGTATGTCATGTAAGCTGAAAAAAATACTTTTAAAAAATCCTGGGATCTTAATCTGATCAGCCCTCTAGCTGTGTCGCTAGAATTACAGAAAGGGAACTAGCCTCCTCAGAATCCCAAGTCCTTTTCCACAGAGTAGAAGATGTTAAATTTACAGAGAGAACCCAGACTTGTGAATTTGTTAGAATGCTTAAGGGTTTTGAGCTCTTAAGATGCATGTGGAGTAAGAGAGCCTTTACAATACTTATCCAAGTTTGGTAGGGACCGTTGCTTTTACTGATTGAGATACAGATAGAAGTCACTGAGTGGGTTGTTGTGCCATTACTGAGACTTCATAGATAAAGCCAAGTACAGAACTTCTGTTCGAATCACACTTCGCTTTTATATGGGTCAACCTCAGAATTACATGTTTTGTGTTATTTTGCTTGGAACACTTTGCTTGGTTATACTAGCTTATGCAGTACTCAAAATGTGAAAACTTAGGCTAGTGGAAAATGAGAGAAATCTAAAGTTACCAATACATTTCTAAAACAAATTATATTAAAGTCCTCCATTTATTCTGTGGTGGTGGTCAGGTTTTGCCTTATAAATGCAACAGCTTGCAGAAGATTGATGATGACTTATGACTGCATCATCTATATCTAACAGGCCAAGGCCAAAGTTAAGGTCACAAGAGTAATAGTGCAGGCAGCTGCTAATGATTTGGAATTTACTTCTTCAGCATCAATATTGTGTAACCTCTGTTCTCAGACAGCTGAATTTCTGAAGTCATTCATTTGCCATAATAAAAATGAAATCAAAGAGCAGCTATATGGTACATAATGAGTGATGACAAGTGTTATACAGCATGCCTGATTCTTTTCTTTCAGAGAAATGTATTTCTCTATTTTAGGGAACTGCATCTCTTTACTGCCAAATCACTCGGGCTCTTCAAATTTGTACGGTTGCTTGAATGTCAGCTGAAGGATTGATATCACATTTGGCAGCAGAAAGATGACTTGGACAGCAGAAAAATTGTTCATATTACTAGGCATTCATAAGATAAACGCTCATAAAATCAGTGTTCCTTTTCCACTATTAAAAACACACTTTCTTCCCTTTTCTTTACCCATTTTATTCTCCACTTTTCATTTGTGAAGTTTTGACCTCTGGGAGTTTGGCAATGTATCTTATTGTTGGTAGTAGTAGTTTTTGCTGAAGCTGGGAGTGAATGACAGGAAATAAGTCATTCAATGATTGCCTGTTTTTTCCTCTCTAAAATGCATGGCATTGGCCACTGTTAGAAGACACGATATTGGGCTAGATGGACCATTGGTCTGACATAGTATGGCCATTCTTATGTTTTTACAACTTCTGGTACGCAGAAAACTAATACCACTAGTAGGTTTCTTTCCAGGGTATTTTGACCCTGCATGTTCAGACCATCACCAGGCATTCCACAGTTTGTACTTTTCCTACAGGTGGGAACTTTCTCAGTGGCTAGTGAAGAAGTCCTGAAGAACAGAGCTATTAAGAAAGCAAAGCGCAGAAATGTTGGGGTTGAGGTAATTAACATTTAAGACAAATATAGTTATACTCTCAATCTTTAATACTGAAAAATGTGCCACCTGTGCTCTATTGATGATTATGTATTGTGCATTTTCCCCTATAATTTAACTTGTATCGCAGGCTTTTTTTAAGGGTACTATAGTGGACACTGTTCAAATACAGGAATCCATGTTTGCTGCAGAAGATATTTTCAGTAACTGTCCACATAGCAATGGTAAGGGTGGAGTGGGATATAGACAGTACAAATGCAATGGTCAAAGAAAGGTGAAAGTTCTTTAAAACATTTTGAATTTCCACTGCAGAAAACCAACTAGCATTTCTAAAGACAAAAGGAAACCAAGCATTTGAATAGCTTCAGTTTTCCAACAGTGGGAACATTTTGGAGATTTTAACAATAACTTAGTGTTAGAGGAGGGCTGATAGACTTGCCTATTTTTAAAGTTACCAGACATTTCCTGAAATACCCTATTTTCAATTGCTATAATTTTGTTAAACTTTTAACCATTTGGGTTGAAATTTGCCATCCTGAAATTTCAGTCAAAACATTCAGCCATTCATGAGGCTGAGGTTAGGGGAAAAAATACATTGAATTTTGCCGATATTAAAATATTCTGGAGAACTTTTCTGCAAACAGGCAGAAGGTATATGTGTGGGAAATACATTTTCTATGTTTTTATCTGAAATTATCATGTAGTTATAGGTTTCCATGTGTTCAGCAAAGCAAGTTATTAATGGTTCTTTAATGCAAGATACATTCTTGCTGTGGGAGTAGATCAAATTGTGTTTATCAACAATGCTAGTACAATGTTTAATTACTAACATCATGTCTTCCTGCCTGATTTCCACATACTATACAACATATGCTTCTTAAAATAGGGCATTTTCCTACTCATTCATTACTAGTCCTGCAGATTTTGTTCTCAAATGGGTCTTCCTACTCTGACCATTTCGTTAGTTGTAAGGTGAGGTGTGTATATATAGGCTTGGAAGGATTAGATTTTTATTGGTAAATGTCGATAAACGTCTGTTTCACCATATGCACACACCAATGCAAATGTATTTCTGTCAGTAATACTCAATTTACAGATAGGCAAAGTAAAGAAAATGTTGCTTGAAAACATAGTTTGATTTAAGGATATTTATTTTGTATATATATGTTGGCAATTTGTGTTTTAATAGTTATAGAGCTCTAAGTTTTTGAATCAGCGTCTGCTGTCACTAAATAATTGTCTAACCTTCCTGTTCCCCAATTTCTGACAACTGTGGAAAATTTAAATAGATTTTTAAAATGCTTAAAACTAAACAGGTATCTGTTGAAATAAAAAAAATATAGAATTCTGCTAAGCTTAGTTATGTATCTTTGTACTCATATTGTCAGTTGCCTGAGCCAAAGTACAGTAATTATAAACATTTGTTGAAAACAAAGCATGTATGAACTGGAAGGAAATTGATGTCTGATTTCTGTAAATAGAGTGGCTAGAAAATTATTTTTATTTGTCAAATGTAGTAAACTACAGAAACATAGTACTTGTTCTTGTTGTAGGGATTCGGTACTATTCTTTTTTTTTTGGGTGTGGGCAGGGGGACTGTTTTGCAGTAGTGTTTGATTAGTACTGAGTAGATGAAAGAATTTTTGTGGGTGAGGTGTATGTAACTGGTTTTATTTATTTTATTTTATTTCAGTCTGACAATGGAGGAGCTTTTAAAGGGTTTAAAGGTTTTGTTTTACCTTCTGGAAAAGGAGGTGGTGGCTTCACTGGATTTGGTAATGGTACAGAAATGAAGCCTTTAGGAGGGCTGTCCAATGGAAGCAGTGGTATTTCTAGTACTCCCTCTTTCACTAGTGTAAAGACTGTTTCTGAAGTACAGCCTGCATTTGGTAAGTTGACATACTTTTATTTGTATTAAATGAAATTGCCATGCAATTAAAAAGTGTCCAAAGTTATTAATTATTTGTTTAAGCTAAAGTGGTGGTCCAAACTTTAAGTGACAGTTTTTCGTTGTAACAGTAAAAGAACATTTCAAAAAACTCTGTTCTCTGTTGGGTTTCTTACAAAGACTTTAAACAAGTGAGAAGGGCAAGTCTATATACTCAGTTTGATCTCCAAATGTGAAATTTGGAAACTAATTCATATTTTGCAATAGATTAAGTAGAAGTTAAACACTTTCTGAAAAAAAATGATTGGGAATGGGAGACTGAAACATGGTATAGCATGCCAAGTTTATGAAATCCTGCTGATAAAGTATTTTAATTTTCATTTTGAATGTCTCATTTTTCTTAAATTCCACAACTTAGAGGAATAAAATTCAGTGAAAGCAACCCATCAGACGTGATTACTTTAGTTGCAACTCTCATTATTGAAAGATGGATCACATAGTGTTTAGATTTAAAGGGAAGAGATTTAAATGACTTTCAAGCAATACAATTTTTTTTATTTTGTTATGTATAAAACACATTGCTAATCTACTTAAAATCGAACTGAGCACATTGAGAAATTTTACTTTAAAATACTTGTGGATTGCTCACCACAGCAAACGGAATATTCCATTTTTTTTAATGTAGCCATTGTGTTCTTTATAGTGTTTTCAAAGTAATGTTAAAATATAGAATCAGGTGGCCAGAATCCTGAGTTGCTTTCTGAAACAACTTGTGACAACTACTGAAAACCTGTTGGTACAGTAATCTGAAATGGTTTTCTGTACTGCAGCTTCCTATAGGCAAACTTGAACTAATGATGATGGGTTACATTTGAAGCCTATCTTTTGTATATTGTATAAAAATACTTTTGGCTCTAGTTTTCTGGAGTCAAATTAACAACTTTTGGGTTTTCATAATGCTTGTGTCCTATTTCCTTCTGGTGGTGGGGTCATCCTTTAAATTTTTGCTTGAATGAAGAGCTAAAACACATTTTGCTATTTGCTCCATAGAAACCATAGGTGGAGCTGTGGACATTTTAGCTGCAGACTTCAGGATAATTGATTCCCAGAGTTGTATGACTTTATGCTCTCTAGTGAATTGATCAGTAAGAGAATGTTTTATAAATAAGATAATAAATTTAGAATGTATAAAGATTGTATATAAACAAAAGTACTAATCCTAGTCTAGGCTCTTCATTATGGTACTCATTCAGTTTATTTTGAGATTGTTTTCCAGCACACAGGTCTTGTGGCTTCAGCATTTTTCGTACACACTTTACCTTGTATCAGAGGGGTAGCCATGTTAGTCTGGATCTATAAAAGCAGCAAAGAATCCTGTGGCATCTTATAGACTAACAGACGTTTTGGAGCATGAGTTTTCGTGGGTGAATACCCACTTCGTCAGATGCATGTAGTGGAAATTTCCAGGGGCAGGTATATATATGCAGGCAAGCTAGAGATAATGAGGTAGTTCAATCAGGGAGGATGAGGCCCTGTTCTAGCAGTTGAGGTGTGAAAACCAAGGGAGGAGAAACTGGTTTTGTAATTGGCAAGCCATTCACAGTCTTTGTTTAATCCTGAGCTGATGGTGTCAAATTTGCAGATGAATTGAAGCTCAGCAGTTTCTCTTTGAAGTCTGGTCCTGAAGTTTTTTTTTTGCTGCAGGATGGCCACCTTAAGGTCTGCTATAGTGTGGCCAGGGAGGTTGAAGTGTTCTCCTACAGGTTTTTGTATATTGCCATTCCTAATATCTGATTTGTGTCCGTTTATCCTTTTCCGTAGCGACTGTCCAGTTTGGCCGATGTACATAGCAGGGGGCATTGCTGGCATATGATGGCGTATATTACATTGGTGGATGTGCAGGTGAATGAACCGGTGATGGTGTGGCTGATCTGGTTAGGTCCTGTGATGGTGTCGCTGGTGTAGATATGTGGGCAGAGTTGGCATCGATGTTTGTTGCATGGATTGGTTCCTGAGCTAGAGTTCCTATGGTGCAGTGTGCAGTTACTGGTGAGAATATGTTTCAGGTTGGCAGGTTGCCTGTGGGCGAGGACTGGCCTGCCACCCAAGGCCTTTGAAAGTGTGGGATCATTGTCCAGGATGGATTGTAGATCCCTGATGATGCATTGATTCACCTGCACGTCCACCAATGTAATATACACTTTACCTTGTAAATAAAATCTTGGCATTTACAATATGTCAGTATATTATACTGCAAAACTATCCTAGCAACTAGACTTTCATACATTGTGTTATGACACTTATAATTTTAAGAAACTTTAAATAGCTTGACAAACCTTGATCCAGACTTTGAAACAACTGCCAACCTTCAACACTCCTTGAGGGGCACTGTTGAATACATCATCTTAATAGCCAGCACTGGTCATGCTTACTATAGCGAAGATGGTAAAACCTTCTCTTTATAACCCTCATTTTCCCACCATTTTCCAGAATGATTGTTTAGGATTGAATTCTTTACATGTTCACTGCTGGAATATGGAACTGTTCATTTTGAAAGTTTGGGCCATCTTTGAGTAGTGTCGGTATGGCTGCTTCACTATAGGTGTATCCACATTCCTCAGATTGGAGATTTTAGATAGCAGTGCCCGGTTGTCCTGCATATGTGCCCTGCCTGTCTCATGTTCTGTCTCAAGGCTATCTAGCGCTGCATGGGTCAACCACCCTGAGTTCCTTCTCAACCACTTTTGGCCTGAAATGAAGCATTAGCAGAGTCCAAGTGAGAATTTGTTTCTGAGCTATATTTCCATTAGATACTATAACTCGTAGAGTTTACGTTATATTAATACTATCCTTTTTCCTTTAAATTTGGGGGGGGGGGGAAATGGGGTTTCAAAATTATCTCCCTGTCCATAACTGATGTTTGTCATCTCTTCCCATTTGGGAAGTGAAACCCGAAAAGGGGCATGGCTGGTTCCCATGGGTTTAAATGCGCTCTCTCCTGCACAGAAGCTATTCCGGTCAGTAACAGTCATTCACATGGCATTCGTTGCCTCAGAGAGTGTCAGGTACCACAGAAGTGTACTTTCTGCCTGAAATTAAAATCAAGAGTAGGAAAAAAAACGTGAACTGAATATCAGATTCCTCATGATGGAAAGTTCACCTGGACCGCTGCAGAACGATAGTTCCCAGCACACTCATTGGTTCCCTCAGGACATCACACTCAGGTGGCCTCAAAGAGGAAATCTCGTGATTCTCAAAAAACTTTAAAGAGAGCTACAAGTCCCAAGACTAAAGAATTGACCAGGAAAAAGAGATCCCTGGCAAAATTGTCCACCTCGTTATCAACCAAACTTTGACTGGATACCCATGAAGCTATAGGCTCCTCAGATACTGCCAGTAAGCCTAAAGACCCGAAAGGCATGAGGACGTCCGTACCATCAGAGGAGAAGAGTGATAGAGAGCACACCAGCTCCTCTTAAATGGCACTGCTGGAGTCAAGGAGAGCCTTGGTACCAAGCATCTCCACTACACAAAAGACTAGAGCAACTTCTTCTGCCCACTTATCAAACCACAGAAGATTACAGGTACGGTTGACTCCCTTGACAATGACTATCTCCTTTCTGCAGATTTTAACGTTACTGATTGCTACGATGGTATCACAAGAATTCCATTTCTCCAAAGATCTATTGGTTTCAGAAACACCTGAATCCCCCGTTAATTGGTGCTGGCATGACCTCAGTACCGACTACATCTTGATCCCCTGAATTCCCCATGGTACCAAGACAATTCGCCATCAGCCTCCTTGTCTGCTCCACCTCTATCTAATGAAGAAGAGAAGGATGACTGATACATGTTCAGTCTCAGTGCAAAGCTCCACAGGATAATGTCAAGGGACCAGTCACCTAGAAATGGTCACAGAGCCACAGTATCAGTACAAACAGGAGTACTTGTGGCACCTTAGTCTCTAAGGTGCCACAAGTACTCCTGTTCTTTTTGCGGATACAGACTAACATGGCTGCTACTCTGAAAAGTATCAGTATGGCAGACAAGGCCTATCCACTTGGTATGGACACCCAGGCCCTTCTCACCACCCCAGTGACTGTACTGGGTCCCATGGGCAACCTATAGATACCAGTTCTCTAGAATCTCAAGAGTTTGTCTCACATCAGAATAGAAGAAATCTCCCTCAGTTTCCCTTTCTAAACCCCCGGATCTTTTTTTGGAAGAGGAACATTTGAGCACCAGGAAGCAGACTGGAGAAGATTACTCCAGCAACAAACATCTCTTCATCTCCAGATGAAGCCATTATACGTCCGCCACCAACCATGGTAGATGATATCAGACAGTTTCAGGAACTCACCAAGAGCAGACTCACTTCAGATCCCCCCTCGAAGAAGGGAAGGAATCACAACGCAAGCTGCTTGGCATCCTGCATACATCCTCGTTAGCTGATATTGCCCTTTCTGTCAACAAGGCCCTACTAGACCCAGCCAGAACCATCTGGCAAACACCACCCACAATACAGCCCACATGTAAAAGGGCTGATTAAAAAAAAAAAAATGTCCCCTCTAAAGGTGTGGACTTTATTTTCCCATCCACACCCAAATTCTCTTGTGGTAGATCCTGTAAATGAACATGGCACACAGCACCACATAAATCGACACCAGATGACAAGGACTAGAAAAACGACTTATCTGGCAGGAAAATTCCACAGTAGATTTCTGAGATTCACCTTGGATCAAGACCATTTTCACTACAGGGTACTTCCATTTGGCCTATCATCTGCACCAAGGATGTTCTCAAAGATCCTGTCAGTGGTAGCAGCAGATCTTTGCACAGTAGGAATTGTGATATCCATTGCCAGTGCCTGCTCATGCCATGAGCCTTTGATGCCCTATCGGCCACACAAAATACTATAAATATATTCATGCAGCTGGGACTAAAAATTGGATGTTCAAAAATCAGTTGTGACTCAGTACAATATCTAGGATTCATAGGCTCCTATCTAGATGCCGTGAAGGACCAAAGCCTTCCTCTCACTATAAAGGTTCAATGCCTTACCTGTCTAAATCAACACAATCCAGGCCAGCCCTCAGACCTCAGCCAGAAATTGCCTACAACTACTGGGGTACATGGTGCCAGGCACCTTTGTAGTAAGTGACACAAGACTCCACATGCATTGCCTTCGTGCATGGCTCAAAGCGGTATATGCACCAGAGACAGACTGAACAAACTGCTGTTGATGCCCTCGACAGTCAAAAACTCTCGAATGGTGGCAGGTTCCACAGAATGTCTGCTTAGGGGTTTCCTTCACTCCACAACCTCCAGTATTGATACTGACAACAGATGCATCTTTACTACGCTGAAGCACTCGTCTAGACAACCTACGGTTCAAGGTAAATGGTCCCCCTTGGAATCAACACTGCATATCAACCTA
The DNA here is from genome assembly GCF_007399415.2 of Gopherus evgoodei. Taxonomy (NCBI): domain Eukaryota; kingdom Metazoa; phylum Chordata; order Testudines; family Testudinidae; genus Gopherus; species Gopherus evgoodei. The sequence goes on along the minus strand of NC_044322.1, from coordinate 235,898,516 downwards.
TCAGAGTGATTAGGAATGCCTGTTCACATTTGGTATCGTTGATCAGAGGCAAACATAAAGATTATAACAGACAACGTAGCATGTATGCTATACATAAATTTCTAGGGAGGAACAAGATCACCATCCCATTGTGCCGAGGCAGTGAAACTGTGGAATTGATGTGTTTGGCACAGCATCAGGATGCCAGCTGCCTACCTTCCAAGAATACACGAGAGCAGACACCCTCAGCAGGAAATTTTTGCAGATGCACAAATGAGAAATGGACCCTGTTCTTCACAACATATTTCTGCATTGAGGTGTCCCAGAAAGAGACTTATTTTCCAAGGTCAAAAACAAGAAATGTTCCCAGTTCTCCAGTTCTGCACATCATTCTCAGACACTTTTCTCTTTCACTGTAATATGGGTCTCCTTATGTTTTTCCTTCAGTTCCTCTCATATCAAAGGTCCTGCTCAAGATAAGAAAAGAGAGAGCAAAGGTTTATGTAAATAGTTCACATGGTTCCCATACCTTATTCAGTTAGTGATGCGCCTACCAGTTATTCCCTGAGACCTCCGTCAGAGCCTAGATATTTGGACTCTGCCCCAAGTGCTTTGGCGTTGGGGAGGAATGCACCTCCTATGCTGTCTGTGACCCTGAACCGCCCACCCTCCCCAGTGTGTATGAAGACACATGAGAGATCTGAACAGACTACCGAGAGAAGAAGGTTACTGGCACTAAAATCATCTAGGCATGGGGAAGAGAGCAGAGGGCAGCTGAAATCCCAGCATTCTTCACTAGTTGAACCAAAACCAATGCCATTAATTCTGGTATCAAGGCAGATACCGTGGAGTGTGGGGCCCCAACAGACGCCTTCTGCGCCTGCAGTACCACAGCATTCAGAGAACATCTCGGTACCCCCTACACAGAATACGTTTGTGACACTGAGAGGTCTTGTGAGCCTATCAGTACCGGTATACCCTGCAGGAGACCATGCTTCTGGTACCAGCAGACAGAAGGGTGCAAGTATATTATTGGTGCAGAATTCTCCATACCATGAGCCTCAGTCTTCACACCCGTCAGTACCATCAAAGGGTAAGCTTGCAGTGTTGGCCTCTTTACTGATGCATCACTGTTGGGAGCAACACAGACACACACACACACAAACAGTTAGCACAGGGTGATTCACCCTTCTCTGAATTGGAGGTGTGGGGAGTTGACTAACCTGTTCCTGAGTTCCTATTCCTGTTGCCACCTGTTCCTGAGTCCAGTAGGAGGCCCGGTGGTGAGTGAACAGAGGCAGTTCAGGAGGACCCTGCTGGACAGCTAGCAGAAGAGGAGCAGCAGCCTCAGCCTGTGCTAACTTTTTCATCCTCTCATGATGAGGCCACTTCCTCAGATGGCATCTCACCCGCTCCCAAAGGTTATAAAGCTCACCAAGATCTATTGAATAGGGTGACCTCAAGTTTGGGGATCCAGGTGAAGGAGAGTGGTTAAGGAGTCCTCCCACTATCTTACTGATATTTTAGCCACCACAGAGCTTCAGCTTTGCTGAAACCTGGACTAGATGCAGTGGACTCTGCTGCTATGACCATGGCTTCTGTAGTTTCCATGCCAGGAGCTCAGGTCTTCTGGAAGAGGGCCAATAAACAACACAAGACTTGTCCTTTGAAGAGTCTTCACTTTTTTCGGAATGAACAGACTCTAAACTCCATGATTTGAAGGACTCTAGGGTGCAGACCACCTCCTCCTGCTGCTTCTTCATCAATGCTCCATCTAGTCATCCGGGGGGTACTAAACTGGTATTTTGATAGGTCGGTCAAGGACAGCATGCCAGTTTCCAGGAAGCCATATTCAGTCTCCCCCCATATTCACAAACCATCTTGCCCACTTCCTCCATGCTTGGTCCTAGATTACTCGGATGTTGGGTCTTAAGCGCTGTGGAAATGGGACATAACCTCTAATTTCTTTATGTTCCTCCTTCACAGTCCCTCTTCAGAGATTACTTTCATGAGGAGCTCCTTCTCCAGGAGGTTCATTTTCTTTTTCGAGTAGGAGCCATAAAGTAGATTCTGCGGTTTTATTCCTGTTGTTTCCTCATTGTGAAAGCAAAGAGGTCTCAGACCAATAAATTTTACATGGTCCCTCTAGCTTCCATCATTCCCTCCTTGGAGAGTGGTGTGCTGCCCTCAATGTAAAAAACACCTACTTTCATGAGACAATTTATCAAGGTCACAGAAAAATGTCAGATTCCTAGTGAAACACTCTTAGTACCAGTTCACTGAGCTGTCTTTCAGCCTGTCAGCAACTCCTCAGGTTTTCATAAAGTGCATGATGGTGGTACCTATGTGCTAGAAGTAAAAGTCTATTCTTACATGGACAATTGGCTAGTCAGAAGTGAATCCGGTGCTCAGGTACTGTCCAGTGTAGCTCTCATCTGGTCAACTTTTCAAAGTTCTGAGTGTGCTGATCAACATAAAGAATTCTGTCCTTTCTCCAGTTCAGAGGATGGAGTTTATAGGAGCAGTTCTGGATTCTGCTCAAGCCAGGGCTTTCCTTCTGGACACAAGGTTCCAAACAATTTGATCTCTTGTTGCAGATCTCAAGGCTCATCCTATCACAACAGTGCAAATCTGTGTAAGGTTCCTGGGGCATATGGCCTTATGCATAAACATAATCTATCATGCCAGGTTGCATCTCAGGACTGTGGCATGTAACCTGTGATTTGAAGTTGCTTCTCTACCAGATAACTGGAGGATACCTAATATGACACCAATTTTTTAAAAAGACTCGAGAGCTAGGTTCCCTCTAAGCTGTCTGGCTGCAAAGCAGCCTAGCATCATGCAGGCGCTCAGGGCTGTGGCTGGGAGAGATGGCTCTCCCCCAGCCCCAGACCTCTGTGGTGGCCCAGCCCAGCCTGCAACTCCATTTGTGCTTTGGCTCAGCGGCCACAGCGCTAGTTCCTCTCCGAACCCTCCTCTGCTCCTATGGGCCCACCAGCCCCAGGACTTCTCTCTGTTTCACCCCCCCACTCCTCTCAGCCAGTTGGCTGAGGTCTCCTCTCTGCATCTGCTGGCTGCCTGTGGGGGTGGGGGAGGTAGAAAAGAGCCCAGATTTGCTGTTGCTCCTCTGGGCTGCTGGTGAGGGCTGGTCTGCTTTGTGCTCCCCTGGGGTCTAGAGCCCAAAATGGCGGACTGTCACTGGCCGGCCTGGACTGCGGACAGACCTGCCATGGACCATGGGAGAGAAGCGACCCTCCCCTGGCCCCTGCCTCCAGACCTGCAGAGGATGGAGAAGAGGCAGCCCAGCCCAGCCCTGGACCTGACGTGGCCGGGGGAGAGGCACCTATCCCATGACCCCAACCCTGGAGCTGCCATGGTGGGGAGAGGTGCCTCTCCCCAAATACTATGTGCCGCTGCGGAGAGAGAGAGAGTGCTGGGGAGGGGGAGTGTGTGTGTGTGTGTGTGTGTGTCTCTCTCTCTCTCTCTCTCTCTCTCTCTCTCCTTGCTGTAGCCCTGGAGCAGTCTGCACCCCAGCCCGCACCCTCAGCAGAGTCATCACCCCCTGTACCCCAGCCGTGAGCTGCCTTCCACGCTCCAAACCCGTCAGTCCCATCCCTGCCGCATGAATTTTATGTGCACCAATATGGAGGTTGCATCACATATCACCTCCATATTGGCACACATAACTAAATTCTTTCCGCACATGTGTAGGAAAAATTAGTGGGAACACTGCTCCGAGACGATCCTTGCAATTACCTGTGAGTAAGCCTAACTTCAGTACCAAGCAAATTGGCCCTAGATGTTTGAAAAGCTCTCGTGTTCTAGACAGGACTAAAAAGTTCCGTTAGTCAACCCAACTATTCATGGCTATTGCAGTCAGGATGAAAGGTCTCTGTCTTTTCACAAATAATTTTATCGTGGATAGCTTCCAGTATTCATGTATGTTCTGATCTGGCTGGCATTTCTCTACTGAGCAAAATAATGGCATATTCTACAAGTTTGCAAGAGGCCTCAGTGTCTTTTTTCGTGCAAGTCCTTATCCAGGACAGTGGTAGAGCAACAGTCTGGACTTCGATGCATACTTTCCCATCCCATTATGCCATCACTCAGGACTCTAGAGACTATGCTAAAGTTGGACAAGTTGTATTCCAGTCTGTGTATGCATAAGCTCCAATCCCCCCTCCTACTTTGCAGCTTGAGTCAGAGTGGAGTTCCCATGTGCAATCACTCAAAAAATGCTTACTAACCTTCTGTAACTGTTCTTCAACATGTGTTGCACATGTCCATTCCACAACCTGCCCTCCTACCCATCTGCATTGGAGTTGTCAGGCAAAAAGGAACAGAGCGGGCTGTGAAGCAGCTGGGTGACTGTGGTGTGCAACAGCAGAGGGCTTTTGACCTGCCCCAACAGGTGCCACTAAGGGGAAAATTTCCTATGACTGTGTGCAGGGTGTGTGCATACTAAGCGTGGAATGGACATATGTAACACATCTTGAAGAACAGTTACAGAAGGATAGTAACCTTTATTTTCCCTAATCCCTTGTGTTAGATACAGAAGAGTGAAATGCTTTTTGTTAAAATAACTTTCACCATTTCTAATCTGTGATTTAGGTTAATGCTTGAAATTTAGCATGGACTTAGTCTGCCCTGATTAATGCCTTTATTTAGAGTTATGATCAATTAAAAAAACACAAACTTCTGAATGTGTTCACTTGGCATGTTTTAAGGAAAAATTAATCCCAGTGCCCATTGTGAGATTACTATGGAGTCCCTCTAAATTCCTGCTCAAACAAGATATGATTTACTATATTCAGATTGCTCTAAACAGGTGGCATAGGACAATTTCTTAAATTTACCTTACTGAAGCACAAAGATTATCTAGTGGAATTTGTTTAATCACTGCAATGTTGTTTTTGCCACCTTCTAAAAGATTGTAAATTCTTGATTTTTTTTTTAACTTTACTAATAACTTTTTCTGTTGTAAAGGTGTAATTATTAGATAGGTGCTGCTCTGTTACAAGCTTTGCAGAAAAATGTTGTGGCAAATAGCAGTAAGATGGGAAAGTTCAGTTGAAAACAATTTCAATATTAAAGCTAAAAACAAGCAATTAGATTCTCTTGAAGAGAGAAAATATAAAAGCTAAAGTTGTTCAAAAGCAAAGTCCCACCTTTACTGAATGTATTCAGTATTTTATATCCCTGCCTTTCTGATTTAAGGGAGTGGTCTGGCTCTCATTGAAGTGAATAACAGATCTTTTTGACTTCAGTGAGAACAGGTTCAGATCCTGTGCGTATGTCCACACTACCCGCTGGATTGGCGTGTAGCGATCGATCTATTGGGGATTGATTTATCGCGTCCAGATGAGACATGATAAATCGATCCCCGAATGCACTCCCGTTGACTCCGGAACTCCACCAAGGCGAGAGGCGGAAGCAGTCGACAGGGGAGCTGCGGCCATCGATCCCGCGCTGTGAGGACGGGAGAAGTTGAAATAAGAGATGTCGACTTCAGCTGTGCTATTCCCGTAGCTGAAGTTGCATATCTTACATCGATCCCGCCCCCCCAGTGTAGACCAGGCCTGTGTATGAAGATGAATATAATTACTGTATGTATAACGTATTGTGAAATATGCAGTTGTGCAAGATAGCCAAGTAAATATTGCTGTGTATGTAACTTCTGCATTTCCTGATTTTAAATGTGCATCTTTAAACTTGTAATAGCTTGGGTCTTTTTGTTTTTATTAGCTAATCATGTTGGATGCAGCAGATAAGTGACTGAAAACTAACCTATACCTAGAATCTTCCCTTGTATTTACTTAGTACTTTTCTACAGTTTGCTTTTTGTTTTTTAATATTGTACTTTGTTTAGCTTTGTTAATTCTTCTATACTATTTTGTTTTTTGGAATTTTTGCCTCTTACCTTTAATCACTATCCATACAATTTTGAAACTCCAGACTGCAAACACTGGACCTGTTTTAAAGCATTGTATATTTACTTGTACTGCTCCACCTCTCCTTTTCCCTCAGGCCTTAAATATTGTGGTGATACAGATTAAATTGAGTTCACAGAGAGAAATAGTTGAGCAAGAACATAGATGATTTGATACATACATTTCTTCAAAGTTTGTATATTTTCCAGATTACTGTTCCTTTTACTTACTTACTTTTTTCAGTAGGATCCGTGACATCAAATGGTCCCACCACCACATTGGTTGAGAAAAAGGCTTCAGGCACAAAAGTTAATGGTGACAGTCAACAATCCTCATCTTCTGGTTACACTCCAAATAAAATGTGCAGCTCTAGTGTTTATCACAAACAGTTAGCAGCTCTAAACTGTTCTGTGCGTGACTGGATAGTAAAGCATGTAAACACAAATCCACTCTGTGATCTGACGCCCATATTTAGAGACTATGAGAAATATTTAGCAAGCATTGAACAACATCATGGAAGCAGTAGTGATAGTGGCTCTGAAAATGAAAGCAACAAAACAACTGGAACTCAGTCTGTTCCTACGTTTGGGACTTCGAAACTTCAGCAAGGATCAACGTTTTTGTTTAACAGCAACAAAACTGAGGATGAATCAGACAAGAAAACTGAATCTACATCGGAGAAGAACAGGGAATCACCATTAGGAGCTGCATCAAATGTCTCATTTAATTTTGGCAAGAATGTTGATAGTTCTATTTTGGGTTCACTTGGTTCTGGCACACTAACTAGTTTTTCATTCTCCCCTGGGAATTCGGGTGTATTTGGAAAAGATGCAAAGCAGGGAAAGTCTGTCTCCACGCTTTCCACCAGGGTATTGGAAGCTCAGACAGAAAGTGGAAGTAGTGAGGATAAAGGTAAATATTGATTTTTTGATAAATTGAACTTTTACTAATGATAGGCTTTGAATGTTGGGGCTTAACTTAATATTGCAAGGCTTCTTGGTAGTGAGCTATTAAGCTTAACAAGGGGTTGTATAGGTTTATTCCCCGTTTTGCTCTTGTATTTTCAATACTGAACAATTGTAGAACTTTGTCTCTAATCTTGAATTTCTCAGTCTTGCTGTCATGACAGTAAGAAACTATAAATTTTAGTTGGATTTGTACATTTTAATAGCATCTTTTCAGTGTTACATAAGCAATTTATTTGCCTATGTAAGTACTGAAATTTTATGATTGAAATTGATAGACTTGTGTTCATCCAAAATTTCAACCAAATTCATAATCCAGACCCTGTGTTGATTTATTCTAATACGTCAGACTAGTATATGCCTAAAAATTGCACATTTCTCCCTGCAGTGTGATAAGTATAATCACCAATGAAATTTAATTACATTGTAATCTCTAGCTCAAATTAAACCAAATGTAACTTTAACCTGGAACCTGCATATCTAATTAAAGGGACTGTAAACCACTCCACCCCACCTCGTTCTTAAAGGAAGGATCCCTTTTATCTGTTTTAAATACTGCTCCACAAAATTATAAGTAATGACTCACATAGTGTGGTCCATTGTGTCAATTTTATAATAGTGCTGAATTTTAAATAGCACTGTCAAATACTGATTAAATTATTATGCAAAAGTGTTATTTTATGTGTGAAGTTGGTAATTGGAGTACTCTTGGTTCCCTATACCCTACTTATTCTGGAATAAAATGACTGATGATTAGTACTGTGAAAATATGTATAAATGTTTCCGTTACAATCCCTGTCCACCGTGGTTGTCTTTTGAAGTTTAATATAGGAGCTGGAAATCTATTTGCTTGTACACATCATTTTAGTCTGTGCTTATATGAAAGTTACATAATCTAGGACTTCAGTTTTTTTTGTTTTGTTTAAAGTGAGGAGTGGGAGGTAGCTTCCCTTGCAAGTGTCGTGGGGAAAGGCCCTAAAACTTCAGTTTCTGTGGAATGTAAACTTTTGAACAAAACTAAGTTTCTGCTCTTTCTGAATGTGAACCACCTGTGCAGTGGTACATTAAAGCCTTCAAGTCTTCAGGCAGTTTCAGCCCCACTGCAACACTCGGTAGCTTTGTCAAGCAGCTGCAGAATGAAATGAATAAAATTCTGGTCAGTTTCACTGCTGCTGTTCCTAAGTATTTAGGGAGCAGTAAAACTACCAAAGATCTTGTCAGTTTCCTTCTGCTACTGCTTAGAAAAGTTGTGAGTAGCAGCAGAGGCAGGCACAGCATCCTAGTAGAATTCCTAGGAAGTGTTGAGGGGGTTGGAAAGAGCCTGAACTCTTACCCATTTTTAAGCTGTTGTCTCTTGATATCATTGGTGTAGCTTTTTTTTCAAGCCCTCCATATAACCTGGGGGGTTTTTGGGGGGGAAGGGGGGAAACTACTCATCAATCTCTCTTTACTTTATAACTAATCTCCCAACCAAAAACATCCTGTTTTTGTTTTTTGTTTTTTCAGATCAACCTTATAATTAACTAGCTGCTATTCAAACTTCCAAAAATGTAATTAGGATCATTCTGATCTTCATATTCATTTAGCTAGTGTAGCTATTAAAACACTAGACTTACTGACCACAGAAGGTTTCTTATAGTTGCCTTACCTCCAAGACACAAATCAATTTAAAATATTTTTTGGCAATCTTGGGACTGTATATGTGTACTCTAAATATGTATGTTTGTGTATTATCAATAATACAGTGTGAAGAAAACAATATTTTTTTTTTAAGTGGTATCTGCACAATGTTGTTCTGGGTTGTATTAAGCCATTCCTTTTCTTTCAGGAGGAGATGAAGAGGACGAAGAGCCACCAAAAACAGTTGTTAATGAGGTAAAAGAAGATGATGCCTTCTACTCGAAGAAGTGAGTGGTCATTTTTAATGTTTACAAGCCATAGTGGATAAAAATAACTTTAAAAAAAAAAAAAAGAAAAGATTTAAATTATTTTTTTAAAATTGAAGTCGCTGTTTTTATTTACATTTTGCAAGTTGTGTACCTTCTTCCTATTCTACAATCCTAAATTGCTGAAATTGATGTTTGTACTTTTTTGTTTCTCAATTGTTAAACTTCAGATTTTACATATTTTTTTTTTCTGTGAAGTTTCATCTGAGCTCATCTGTGTGGAATGTCTAGGTCCTCATTAACATCCTTACTGTGAGAGCAACACATGTTCAAACAGAATTGATAAGCAAAAGTTTGTGCTCTATTTGCAACCAACACCACATTCTGATATTGCAGTTCCACAGCTCAAGAAAGCTGAAACACTTTGACCAGCTATACTCCATCAGGTTTTGCAATTTGAAGTTGGAGACTTGTTTTCCTAAGTCACTTAGGTGTTTTGAAAATCCTTCCCAGAGGTGACTGGGCATAGGAGTGTAAAGTTAGACTTGTTTGTGAAAATTTGGGTCTGTATATGAAAGAATTCACAATATTTAAGGTATTTTAAGTCTAACTTTTCATTGTTAATACAGAACCAAATTTGCTTCGAATTCAGACTTCAAGCCTATTAAAAGAAGTGTTTTAATTAAAATACAGTTTTAGTGCCTGATGCTCCAAACACTTAAGTACATGCTTAACTGTAAGCATGTGTGTCGTCCCATTGACATAAAAGGAACTGTTCATGTGAGTGAAGAATGTACCATATTAAATCTTTGCAGGATCGGGGCTGTAAATTTTAAATATTTTGAAGCAAGGTTTACAAAGTACACTAGATCTTGTTTTAGGATAACAGGTTCTACGTTTTAATTTACTATATTGCAAACGCTGGGATTTTGACTTTAACAGTTAATATTTTCAGGTTCAGCTCTCCAATTTTTGAAATCTTTGCTTTGTGGTCCTATTAAAATCTATTCTTACACTTTAGCTTGCGACTGCATCGTGTGTGATGCTGACTGTTTTTCCCCAGTTTTGCAGTAAAATTAGCATTTCAAACAATGGTCAAGAGTTTTATGTATTAAAATCTTTATTGTTTAACTGCTTTTCCCAGGTCTGTTTTTATATACTATCTGGTCATTTGGCTTTCACTTCACATACCATAACTTGGTGTCCTTGTTTGAAACTACAGTATCTTGCATATTTTATTTTATTTTGTTGAGAAGATGATCGGCTATCACAGCTGTTTACCGAATGGGACTTAGATAGTTCTTTCTTGCCAAGTTTTCAGTGGCCTTGTCTACCCTATGGGGAAATTCTATCTAAACTGCGCTATTGGAGTTAACATGAATAGCGTAACTCAAATTGACATAGCTTAGATCTGCTTACCTCCGGGTCCACACTACGCAATGTTGATGAGAGACGTTCTCCCATCGACTCCTACTCGTCTATCCAGTGGAATAGAGGAGTTGACAGGAGAGTGATCTGCAGTCGATTTAGCGGGTCTTCACTAGACCTGCTAAATCAACCGTTGATGCATCAGTCCCCACTCATCAGTCCCCTGGTAAGTGTAGACAAGCCCAGTATCTTCATAAAACTTCTGAAACTATTCAAATTTTCCAGCCTTATTTTCCATAAAGTTTAACTTAAAATGCTTTCAGTCCTTTGTTATAAGACTCAAAATGTCACACCTTTTTTTGAGACTATTTCAAACGTAGCTGAGTCAACAATTTAAAGCCCAAATAACACATTTTCTTCCTGAAACAACATTAATATGGACAGTTTACCCATCCTATGGGATCTATCATCTGGGTAGTTGCAGTAAGAACCTAAATAATGTATTTTGCTGTAGTCTTGAAGACTGGACATGTGTAGGGTTTTTTTTAATATTCTTTAATTGTCAGGTTTAAATTATTGAAAAGACTTTAACTGTAGATCAAATCCTCCATTATGTATTATCTGAGAGATTTTAAAAATTTATTTATATATCAGTACATACTGTCTGACTTGTTTTATAGGTGCAAACTGTTCTACAAAAAAGATAATGAATTTAAAGAAAAGGGTGTAGGAACGCTGCATTTAAAACCTGCAGGAAATGAAAAAACTCAACTGCTGGTACGAGCAGACACCAATTTAGGTATGTAACTTTCTTCTGAGTCTGTCTTGCTGGTCCTGATAATGCTCTATAATGAAATCTACATTGGTGCTCTTTTCTAAAGGATCCAGTGCTTTCACTATAACTGATTGTATCTCTTATTTGAGTACTTATACATATTGAGCACACAAGTGTATGCATTTTTAAAAAATACATACACTTGTGTGCTCAATATGTATAAGTACTCAAATAAGAGAGATGATCAGTTCAGAGCAACTGGACCTGCTTTCCCCTTCATGGTCCACTAAACGCTCACCCTTGGCTTCCAGCTCCTCAGCCGTCACCTCTTAGGTAGAGACTTGCATGTGTCTTCTTCTTGACCGGTTTCTCAGTTCTCCCTGCCTACACTGTGATATTCCCAGCAAGCCAGATTGCTTAAACAAGCCAGTGTCTGCATTTTGCTTCCGCTTTGAAGGCTATGAATAGCAGTAATTGCCAGTCATTATAAGTAACAACACAGCCCTTGATAAACTAGCATATTTATTCATAAGGTGAAAGCATTACAGAGAAAACATTAAAAATAACAAATACATACGTGCTAATAAGTTTTTACCAGAGATTATGTCCCAACTGCAACAGGGTCTCCACTAGGAGTCAGTCCTTCAGATCCTACTTGGGATTTTTGTATGGCTGTAAGTCTGTAACAGCCTTAGCTCAGAACTAGCACACCAGTGAATGGATTAGTTTGTCCATTATAAGGCTTGGGTCTTTGATCTTGAGACCCTGGGAACAGCTAATCAGCAGATAATGGTCCTATCCTCAGGGCACAGCTCAAAAGGTTGGGTTTATGCATAACTGAAGGTGGGGAATTTGCATTCAGCTCCCCCCTAGAGATTCCCCAGGCAAACCACTTGATGCTGTCCCCAAAATCCATTCCTCTCTGGTATATTGTTCAATACATAAAAACATAACACTCCTTTGAAGTTCATATCGCTTTCTAGAGTTCACATCATATTTCTCTCCCAGAGAGGTTACTACAATCTTGGACCACCACAATATATAAATCATTCATTTAATACAATACACTCACAAAGATGTTTAAACTTAATTCAATAAGGTTTTCCAGGGATATGGCAGGAAATTGCCATATAATGTCTCAGTCATTCTGATATAAATGGTGACTACTAGGGCACTAGGAAGAGGTAGAAATCCGGACTTTTGCGTCTGGGATGGGGAATAGGCTTGTTATTGGGTGGTCTTCTTCTATATTAAAATCTGAATTAGATTGTACACTAGAAATTCCATGCATGTAGGGTGCTGCTGAGCTCTGGTGCATGAAAACCTCTAAGATGTAATTGGTATGGTACAATGGAAGACTGAATTCCTCCCCTCCCCCAATACTACTATAGTTTTGTGAATTATTTCCTAGGTTTATGAAAACATTTTTTGTTTATGCATATTGCTGAGTTTAAATTTGAAACTATTCTAATACAGCACTAACTTTGAATGCGATTTTTTTTTAAATCGCTTAGTAGTTTAATATGTTAACTTACACCTGAGTTATAAATAACAGTGATACTCTATTTCCATCATATGTTGTATGAATGAACAGTGGTAACCATAAAAAATTATATTCTACTACAACATGTCCAGTCCTATATTAACAGCTCCTGTATGTTTAGTGCATTTTTTTTCTACTGCTTAAGGACTCTGCTTGATGTCTTGGAATAGTAGTTGCTATGTTTTTAGTTTATATAGATGTAATGTGGACACTCAGATTTCGTTTTGTGTTGCGTTTCCTCATTTAGCTGAGGTTTAAATTGGTCATTGGGACACATCCTCCTTCTAAAAACAAATTCCCACATGTGCTCTTCACCCTAATACTGTTCCTCCAGCTTCTCTTATTTTTGCTGTTCTGTCACTTTTTTGGATGGAAGGTTTCACATTTCTTTCCTTCCTGTGAACTACAAATCACTGACATTTTACCTCTGGATAAGAGGTCGGATGTAGGCCCCTGGTGCCTTGTGGATGCTCTGTTGGTAAGCCAAATATTTTATAAAACAAAGATCAACACACCCCAGTCTCTACTGGCAGAAGAACAGAGGCCTAACCTTGGACCTAAACTTGTCTAATACTGTCAGTTAGCCAGTACTTCCACTTGAGGCCTTTCTGGCAGTGGCAGAGTGAATCTGTTGAAGTACCCATGAATTTCATCTCTTCTGGGTCACTAGTGAAGCATCATTTTAGAAATAGCACAGGAATAGATATTATTTGGGAAACAAAATTCCTTTGTCTCCTCCCCACAAGAATATCTCCAGCAGCTGTAGTAGATCACATCTGCAAACTTTGCCACCTGCATACAAATGGATAATCAGAATGAAATGGACCTTACCAATTTCCTGTGGCTTCCCCAAGGAATCCTAAAATAAAAGCATACCTACAACCCTTACTGGTGGGAGAATCCCTTGAATATAAATGGGGGAAGGGAGTATCCCTCATTCCATACTAAAGCTTAAATTCCTCCTCTGTAAGCTTACTAATATGTACATTTTCTTATAGTACCAATAATTTGTTTAACCTAATATGTTCTTTTCTTACAAATGCAGGTAACATACTATTGAATGTGTTGGTTCCGCCCAAGATGCCATGCACAAGAACAGGAAAAAACAATGTTCTTATAGTCTGTGTTCCCAATCCACCAATTGATGAGAAGAATTCCACTGTCCCTGTCACTATGTTAATAAGAGTGAAAACAAGTGAGGATGCAGATGAGTTGCACAAAATTTTACTGGAGAAAAAGGAGGCCTAAAAATATTGCAGTCAAATGCTCTGAGAAATTACTGCTAAACTGCTGCTACTCTTTTTTTTAACTGCTTAACTCTCTACTCTGACATTCTAAGAACTGTTACAAGAATTCTGAAAAGCTTTTGTGAGGAAAAGCAAAAATGGCTAATAAAAAGCTTTAACTGAACACAAGAGTCCATCTGTCCTCCCTCCTTTTTTTTGAATATCTAATGTTTGAACCATATTTGGATAAAATTTGTACATTTAAATTAAAGTGATTGCTGGATGGACTGAAATCAAAGTACAAAATGTTGTACCACATGTTTTTCACAGGCTTTAAGGTGAAGCGCAGCAAGCTCCTTTTTTTGAAAAAGGAGGAGGCTAAATTGTTTAACTCTTGAAACTGTTTCTAGACCGAATAGATTGATTTTGTATTTTAAAAAAAAAAGTGTCTGCTAGCTTCTGGTAAGGGATCTAATCTTTCGAACTGTCACCTGAATAATCATGTATCTGAGTAACAATGCTTCTGTAGATTCTTTTCAGCTTAAGAAATTTGATGTACTGTTGGGATTCAGAGACTGCATCTGTGGTTCCTCAAAGCAAATGATTTGCTTGCATTATTCCTGTTGACTGTTTTGTTGTGCTTACTGCTGCAGCAAGCTAATGGTGTGCAATAGTATCCACGGACAACTGGAAGACTATTAGCTCTCAACCCACAACCAGACTGGCCCTATAATTGGTATTCTTGTTGACAGAGCTAGAGGCCAAGGGAGGAGACTCCAATACTTTCTCTCCTAGAAGTATTCTTCCCTACTCTCTCCAGGTTATGGTTGAGACACATCAACAGCAGAAGCAGTTTGGTGGAGGAAACTGGGCAAGGCAGATACATGCCCTATCTGTTAATAAAATGTACTAAGCGTGTCTCATGAGCATCAAATTAAGTTTTAAAAAATATCTTTGTGCTGTAAATGTCTCCTGACATGGCCAAGAGTCTGTGTGTAAACTTGGGTACTATACTATTAAATATTTGTCTTTGTGATGTGATAAAGCAGCAGAATACTACTTGCTGGCCTCAGATATAGCAGTAGGGCTGGCTGCAGTGTTCTATCTTTTGGACTACTGAAACATCTTAAAGTGTGAGTAAAGTATTTAGTGTTAACCTGGAAGGAAGCTCTGATGCTGTATAGACATACCCATTTTAAATGTAAATTGGTGCCTTTTTTGCATTTGGTTTTGTATTTAGCCACTAAAGAGTGTGTGTGTGGTTAGTTTCCTCAATTTTTTCGAATGTCATGCTGGTACATAGCTCAGAAGTCAGAACTTAAATGTTTGCATGTTAATTCTGTGAATGAAAATCAATGTGTACAAGTTTTTACAGGCTCAGGTTGAAGGGCCAAGGGCTGAAATAATTTTGCATTTGTTTTTAGAAAACAGTATCTTAATAAATAAATTTCAGTGAAGAAATTGTTTTGTAGGCTGCCAGTCACTGCACATGGAGGGGAATAATCTTTTGTGATAAGCAGATCACACATTATGCTCCTCACACTTTAAGAGCAATTGTGTATTAGACAGTTAGAGGTATTGTGCTTGGTACTTGTTTACTTCCTCATGTGCAAAGATGTGTAGTAATGTGCTTTCCATCAATTGCAATATGGACCAATAAACAAGCTGCACAGAAATTCATTAGGAGAGGCAAATGTAACTAACTTTCCACGTGCCCCTTGCACAGCCATCTTGAGTGATATTTGCCTTTGAAATGAGTGAAATCTGGGACTTCTGTATGTGCATGTTTTGGCTTGCTCTTGAAGCCGGGTAGGCTAAGTAGAAGAGGCCAATGAATGGTCCTGCTGTAACTGTGATTACTGTTTTAAACAACTCTTGTGTTTAAATTGTGATTGTATGTTTGAGGGTGGGTGTTGAGGACAGGAAGCACAATGGGACAGATGCTACTTAATGAAAATCTACTATGCTGGAAACTTTGTACCCCACAATGCCCGAGCTGGCAAATGCACACATTTTCTATTGTAGTTTGGGAAACAATGAGTAAAGGAGGTGTTTATTCTTTAACTAAGCATGTATTGGTATCAGTAAATGGCATGGAGAATCACATGGGAGAGATGGGAATAGGTAAGTGTATACTCACTCACATCTTTACATTAGGTTACCCTATAAAGTCTCCCTTAAAAAGGAAAGTATATGTATGAAATGTCTTAGGTCTAATATTAAAAACAGTGTTTTTCATTTAAGATCGTAATTCTAAGTTTTTATTACAACAGATCTTTGCTGTTAACACTTTAAAACAAAATTAAACAGGGAAAAGTGATAGAGATTTGACCGGTGTAAAATTGATCTGTCTAATTAAAAGTTCTATGTATCTTGACTTCAGTTATTTGAATTGTGTGATGGGGAGAACTTAAATATTTACTTTTTTACTTGTATTCAATTGTACAGCACAAATTATTTTGCTCCCAGAGTTATAAAAACAAATGTTTTGGCACTATGGTTTGATTTTTGTAGTTCATAGGGCACTTTCGGAGCGAGAAACCTAAAAAGTAGATTCTGGGATTAGTCTACAGATGTCAAAATCTGGGGATTTTATTGTTTGTTTGCATGAAAATTTAACTAGAAATTAAGCTCTAAAAACTTATTAAAGCAAATATAAAAATAGTTTGTTAGAAAATTACCATTAGGGTGTCTGTCATATGCTACTTAATTATAAAAGATTGTCTTATTTAGAATTCTAATTCAATAAATAATTTTTGTATCTTGCCTTGTAGATAAAGCATGGCTGTCTTCTTTCCAGAAGTATGGGGAATAAACAGGAAGAACTAGAATTACGAGTGAATAATCACAACTGTGATATAGTTGGCATCACAAACTTGCTGGAATAATACACATTACTGGAATATTTAGTATAAAAAGGGTACAGCTTGCTCAGGAAGGACAAGTAGGGGGGAAAGGGAGGAGGTTGTTGCCTTATATATCAAAGATGTATACCCTTGAGGTTGAGATGGAAATAGAAAAGACTTGTTGAAAATGTCTGGGTAAGGATAAAAGAAGTTAA
The DNA here is from genome assembly GCF_007399415.2 of Gopherus evgoodei. NCBI lineage: Eukaryota > Metazoa > Chordata > Testudines > Testudinidae > Gopherus > Gopherus evgoodei. The sequence continues at coordinate 235,881,783 of NC_044322.1, read as the reverse complement.
ACCAACCACGAGTGATGTCGTGGTAGGGGTCTACTATAGACTTCCTAACAAGGAAGAAGGTGGATAAGGCTTTTTGATGATGGACTTCCCAAATGTCTGTTGGGAAAATAATATAGCTGGGCACAGATTATCCAATAAGTTCTTGGAATGCAGTGGAAACAGTCTTGTTTCAGAAGGTTGAGAAAGCAACTAGGAGAGACTTCTAGAGTTGATTTTTGATAAATAGGAACTGGTTGAGAACTTGGAAGTGGAAGGTAGCTTGGGTCAAAGTGATCATGGATAGAGTTTGAGATTCTAATGAACAGAAAGGAAAACAGCAAAATAAAGATAACGGATTTCAAGAAGGCAAACTTCAGGAAACACAGGGAATTTGTAGGTAAGATGCCATAGGAAATAAGTCCAAGAGGAAAAACAGTCCAAGAGAGTTCTCTCTGAAAAACTACCATTAAGGGCACAAGTGCATATTATTCCACTGCATAGAAAGTATGGTAAGAGACCATGCTTGCTAGCTTAACCAGGAGATCTTCAATGATCTGAAACTCAGTGTCCTACAAAAAGTGGAAACTGAGTCAAGTTATGAAGGATAACCATAAAATAACCCAAAAGCCATGTAGGGACAAAATTAGAAAAGCTAAGGCACAAAATGAGATTAAACTAGCTCAAGATATAAAGGGTAACAAGAAAACATTCTACAATACATTAGAAGCAAGAGGAAGACCAAGGACAGAGTAGACTAGTTTCTCAATGAGAGGGGAAAGGCAATAACAGAAAATGTGGTAAGAGAAGTGTTAAAGGCCTTTGTTTTCACCGAAAAGGTTAGTCTCAATTGAACATCTAACATAGCAAATGCTGGGTGGAAATGAGGTAGGATCTGAGGCTACAATGGAACGAAGAGGTCAGATGTGTTCAAGTCAGGAGAGCCTGATGAAATACATTCTAGAATACTCGAGCTGACTGAGAAGATCTCAGCCATTAGTGATGATCTTCAAAAACTCATGGACGATGGGAAGAGATTCCAGAAGACTGAAAGAGGGCAAATATAGTGCCAATCTATAAAAAGGGGGATAAGGACAACCTGGGGGATTACAGACCAGTCAGCTTCACTTCAGTACACAGAAAGATAAGGGAGCAAATCAGTTTGCAACCACCTAGAAGATAAGGTCATAAGTAACCGTTAGCATGAATTTGTCAAGAACAAATCATGTCAAACTACTAACAGCTTGCTTTGACAGGGTAACATGGTGGGGGAAGAGGGGGAAGTAGTAGATATGGTATATCTTGACTTTAATAAGGCTTCTGATACTGTCTTGCATGACCTCACACTAGGGAAGTATAGTATAAGGTGGATGCATAACTGGATGGAAAACTGTTCCAGAGAGTAGTTATCAGAGTTTCACCTTAAAGCTGGAAGGGCATAATGTGTGGGGCTCTGCAGGGGATCAGTCCTCGGTCACATTCTGTTCAATATGATACAAGATTTAGATAATGGTATGGAGAGTGTGCTTATAAAATTTGTGGACAATACCAAGATGGGAGTGGTTGCAAGTGTTTTGGAGGATAGGATTAAAATTCAAAATTATCTGGAGAAATGGTCTGAAGTAAAAAGGATACAATTTGATAAAAAATGCAAAGTATTCCACTTTGGAAGGAACAGTCAGTTGCACATGTACAAAATAAGAAATGACTAGGAAGGAGTATTGCGGGAAGGGATCTGAGGTTTACAGAAGAACACAAGCTGAGTCAGAGTAATGCTGTTGCCAAAAAAAAAAAAAAATTAACATTCTGCTATGTATCAGCACCAGTTTTGTAAGCGAGACAAGTAATTATTCCGCTTTACTCTGTGCTGATAAGGCCTCAACTGGCCTATTGTGGCCAGTTCTGGGTGCCACATTGCAAGAAAGATGTGGACAATAGAAAGTCCACTGCAGAGTAACAAAAATGATTAAAGGACTAGAAAACATGACCTACAAGGAAAGATGGGGGAAAAAAATGGGTTTGTGGAGAGAGAAGACTGAGTAAAGACATAAGTTTTCAAATGCATAAAAGGTGATTACAAGGAGAAGAGTGGAAACATTGTTCTTATTAACCTCTGAGGATGGGATAAGAAGCAACGGACATACATGGGAACAAGGGAGATTTAGGTTAAACATTAGGAAAATCTTCCTAACTGTTGGGTAGTTAAGCACTGGAACAAATTGCTTTGGGAGGTTCTGCCATCTTTGTCATTGAAGAACAGGTTAGCACACTTGTTAGGAATGGACTAGTTATTACGTACTCCTGCCTTGAGCAGAGAGAATGGGGCTAGATGACCTATTCAGGTCCCTTCTAGTCTTACACTTCTTTGATTCAATGTTGTGATATTAAGTACCAGCTATTTGTTGCACATTTGTGCAAGGGAGTTCTTCCCAATCAGAGTTACAAATGATCTGTTTCATTGTTACAGCTGTAGACTTCTTGTTTTTTCAAATCTTTACAGGTTTGAGGGTTGTTGCTCTTTTGGAGCTCTGGCTTTCTGGATATACTTCCCTTCCTCTCCCCCCTCCCCCCCAAAAAAGAACAAGATTAAAACCACTGTTTTCACAAAACCCTTTATGCTGTGAATCCTATAACTTCCTCTTGCAATCTTTTAGTCTGTATGTGTAACTACTTGCTTTCAGAGCGAAGAAGTGGGTCATTGATGCTTTCAGAGCGAAGAAGTGGGTCATTGAGTACATGCTTTTGCCCCATACTCCTCTCTTGTTGATGGTAATCTAGCAAGATTCTAGTTAAACAAATCTACAGTGATGCATCTTTAAAATGAATGTGTAATTAAGCATAACAGGTAATATATGTTAAGAATGCTACCTGATTTAGTTCATTTTGCAGCACCATGACTTCTCAAATGTCTCAAGACTTTTCTGATGCCTTAAGTTATTTGCATTTGTTAAATTTTGTGGCTGGTACATGTGCAAGCAAAATTAAACAACTTCAAATTTCATGAATTAGTAATCAATTAAAGGCTACTGAATTGAGTAATGTAACAATTCACTCTTCGATATTGTCAAAATAGACTGCAAAAAGCTCAAGTTTTTGCATAGGAACTGATCTTTTATTGAATAATAGATTTGTCATGTAACTTCTTACATGTTATTTCTAATACATTCTGAGAAAATGTACAAATTCAATGGAAAATGTGAATAAAATGGGAGATGTAACAACCCTTTTTTATGTTTGACTCTGTGCGCTTTTAGTTATGACTGCAATGCCAAATAGTTCCAGTGGGGAAGTGATAGCTGCTTGAAGGGCAGATTCTGCTCTGGTGCAAATAGGGATAACAACTAACTACAAGGGAATTTTACCTGTTTGCACCAAAGTTGAATTTGATCTTTAGAACAAAGCCAGGCCAAGAGAAAATGGGAAAGTTTTCACAAAAACCAGGAATTACAGCTGTGCTAATCCAGGTCTCAACAGGAGCTTTTACTAGCAAAGCCAGAAACTACAACTCCACCTCCAGCAGCCTTATACTGAATAGCTGCGGGGGTGGGAGAATTACAATACAGGCAAAGATATTTGCCAAGTGTGCCTCTTCTCTCCCTTCTTTTGGTTGTCCAGATTTAACATACTAGTAATAAGTAAAAATGGTAAAGTAAATACTTGTCATCACAAAGTAGATGGAACTGGTAATATGGTCTATAATTAAGGTTGCCTAATACAGTGTGTCTTCAGTTGATTATCTTGCCCAACTGTAATCATTTAGCTTGAAATTTAATAGCTCAAACCATGCAGGTGAAAACTAGATGAAAGGAAGTGATTTTTATTTTCCTGACAGCTATTTAACTTTAAGAGATGGGAAAAGACCTTTTCTGCTGAAGTTTCCTGCCTTGCAGCAAACCAAGGGAAGAGTGACCTGGGTGTCTAGTTTCAAAAGTAAAATGTTCTGAAAAACATTTGAGGGGGGGAAAGGGTGAACTTTCCTTAGCCTGGGAAGGACACATCCAAACTGTTTCCTTTTGTAGATCACCTTGAGCAGGGCATAGCTGTATTGGGAGGGGCTGTACTTGGTCAAATTTGAAGCTGATTGCTGTGGAGATAAGGCAGAGCAGCATGCTGGAACTGTGAACTTCTCCCAGTACGAGACAGATGGTCCACATTGGACTGAAATTCCAATGGAGAGTAATACAGGGCTGCCAGGAGGGTAATTAAATCGGGATGGTCTTTTGTTCACGTACAAACACTAACAGTCCACCAGCTTCCACCCAGAAGAAATGCTTTTTCAGGGAAGAAGTTGCATGGGAAAGATGGCACCAGCTGGGGGACTGATCCCCTGTTGAGGCTGATCCAGGAGCCAGCTGACAAGGACTGAGCTGTTGTAAAGGGCAGGAGCTGAATTATTTGGGGTCTTGAGTCATTTTTGCCAGATCAAATAAAAGGAAGCTACTGCAGGACCCTGATGAGGCAGGGGAAAGCCTGGCTACTTAAATTCAGATGGGCCACCTTGAACTCCAACAGGAATGGTGAGCTAGAGTGAGGGGCGTTGTGTTCAGGATGTCTTTTTTTTTTTTTTAAAATACTCTATACTTGGGCTATTAAATAAGGAGCAATGGAGTCTTAGAGTTCAGTGGAAAGTCAGATATATTTTAAGTAAGGGGAGCCTAGCAAGGTAAACTCCTCACCTTTGCCAATGTATATGCTCTGTCAATGGCAAGCTTTTTTGATCAGATTTTTCGAGAAGGGGATATTATGAGGGGGTGGAGAGGGAATTGCAATGAGATGCTTACTGCCACTTTAGGTTAATTGAGTGTACACATGCTGTGTGGGAAGAGCATGTGCAAATTTGTTGCATCACTTAGAAAATGAGCATCTGGTGGATGTTTGACAAGATATGAATCGATGTCAGGGACTATACGCTATTCTGCAACTCATGGATCTTATTCCAGGATTGATGTGATTTGTTTTTAGGAAGTTGGCTAATTTGGCCCCAAACCACTAATTTTGAGAGTTATAACTTGGTGTGATTATGCCCCTGCATATATTAGATTAGAAGATAGGCGCTCTCTTTTTCCACTGAGTCCCAAGGAGTTGAGAGTTTTGTTGTATGTCCAGAATTAGAAAGTTTTCAGAAATAAATTATGTATGTATGTATGTATATTGAAACATTGCATGTTTGTTTAATTCCTGCAAATTTTATCCACACTAGGGGTAACCTGCCTTAAATTTTTTCTCCACAATATTTATTCCTAAATATGTTTGCTACATAGGTTTTAATGGGGAAAGGAATAAAAAATGTTTCTTTTGACAATTGTAGTTTATTTTGAAGCCTGCTACCTGCACCAATTCCAACATCAACTGTATTTGCAGGAGCAGAAGCTTCATTAAAAATTATAGAACATGACAGTGTCATACAAAATTAGTTTGTGTTTAGTCCAGACAGTGTTTTAATACCTTTTTAGAAAGGGGCTGTTTCTCCCATTTATTGCAGCTGACTCCATTGCCGAAGGGGGAGGGAAGTGTGAAAAGGCACCTGTCTTCCCCTAGACAAAATGAGGAGATTGATGACCACTTACCACAGCAGATGCTTGAAGATGAGTAGAGGGATGGTATGCCCCTATAAAACTGATTCTCAAAACCAAAGCTTACCACAACCTGAAGTGCTTCCCTTCCAGCCTGTGGAAGGCCGCCTTGCTCTCTGATGAAAGCAGCCCATGGAAAGAATTGCTAGAATTAACATTAGAGAGAATTCTGCTGCTGTTATTAGCTAGATACCTGCCAGCAATGAAACCAGACTTGTTCAGCTAAATATATTTGGGCAAGAGGACACAATCTCTGTTCTAATATCTTGGCATACATTTTAGCATCCACATCATCCACAGTTAAAGATCTAGGGGGTGTATGATGCACAATAGGTAGGATCTTTTTCTTCTTTAGGAATAACTGCCATTTCTATTCCTTTCCAAGAATCTGCAATTTCATTCCTCTGCAATGTATCTTTATACAATTAAAATAGGGCCCAGCACTCGCTTTAGAGTTCTGTAATGCTCTCCAGAAAACCTCTTAGAACCTGGAGCTTTACTGGATTTTAAATTCTTAATTACATTCTCAACTTTCTCTACAGAAATTTTGCCTATCAAAAGCGACCATGGGCAATGAGGTAGTTTTGCATGGCTCATATCTATTTATAAATTGAGGAGTTGGAAGTTCTGAATTGTATAAAGTATGGAAAAAAGAGCTTTTTGGTGCCAGTTACTAAGTTTCTCCTTTTATTTCTAATTAGAGGGATGGCTGATTTAGCCTGATTTTGTTTGTTTGAAGTTTCTGGCTAAGAGCTGTAATATTGTTTAGCATATAAGTGTTTGTGCCTTACCTGTTTGTAACAGGTAGGGAAAATTATCTACAGGATCTAAAAGTATATTTGTCTATTTTCCAAAACAAAGTTCATTAACCAAACTGATTTTTAAGGTATGATTCTTAATTAGGGGGATCCTCACAAATCACCTTTCCAGCAGCCCAGAGGACACTTTGATTCCTTCCTTTTCCTTTTTATAGTCAGACAGTTTTTAAAGAAATAGTCCTACACTTTGACAAATCCCACTGTTGCTGGTTTTGAACATGCAGGAGCTGCTGATACTAAATGAGCAGTGAGAGAACCCAAATTCTATAGCAGTACTTCCCTGCGTGTGATTAAGTTGGGAGCAGATTCCCTCCCATACCTAAACTTCACAAAAACACCAAGGAGTCCAATGGCACCTTAAAGACTAACCAACAGATTTATTTGGGCATAAGCTTTCGTGGGTAAAAACCCATTTCTTCAGATGCAAATTTCACAGTAAGTCATTAGAACAGCCTGCTGTTAGCCATTTCTAGCTAAGGGGTGTTTGCTGCCTCATTGAGGCAGATGCTTTGTTGCCAGATGTATGGGACCAGAGATATGGTCTGAGCACTCCTGGAGGCAAGACTTGTCCTCAGCTTTGTGTTTTCCTTACCGAGGTTTTATCCATGCTTATTAACTAGGGCAGAGCTACTACTTGATTTTCAATTCATGTCAGAGTCACAGAGGAGAAGCAGGCCCAGAATCTTCCTAGTTTTCTCTTCCCTATGTCTCTCCAAACCTTCCCCCACAACTTTTTACCTGGTATGTTCTAGAAAGCACAAACAACAGTGGAACAAGTGACAAGTGTCAAAATGTGGGGGTTCTCCTGCCTTGGATTCTTAGTGCAAACAGTCCTCATCCACGCCAAAGGCCAGTTCAACACCATGTGCTTTATTTACAGTGTGCTTCATAAACAGTTGTTCCCCCACTGCCTAAGATTTTCACCCCAAAACTTTCCCTACTACCCGGATGCAGAGCAGGACTGAAGAGAGCTCTCACCTCTGAAATCTTGGGCCTCTCTGGTCACTCCCCCGCCTCTCTTCTTGCCTCCCCCCTTATGTCCTTCGGCCTCCCTTTTCAGCTGTTAGCAGATGATTAGATGACTCACCCAGTAGTAAAACTATTACCTCAGCAATGTACCCCAGGTGGGGACACTTCCGAAGTGCACTGAGTGGTGGTAGCCTTGGGCTATGCATACTTCACAACAGGCTTTGCTTTCAGAGTGTCAGCACACAACGTATCCACCACAGCTGCCAATCAGGGGTCTTTATTGGCCCAGAGTAACCGTTCCTACAAAATAGTCTATATTTCTCCTGAAACACTCTCTGAATCTGTGGAGTGAGTTACCACTTTTACATCACTGAATAGAAAGATAATTCAAGGGAATCTTAAACTATGAAGAGGAAGCAAGAAACTTATGAATCATACAATATCAAAACATACGGAGCATCTCTGCAAATGACAAGCTAGCCAATAACTTTGCTTGGCTCCAGAGCCTGCTTAGGGCAGTGTGTTTTTTTCAACCCTTCTCCCTCTCCCCCTGCCCCAGGGTAGACCCCATTGGAAATCTCAGATGTAGTCTGCACCCTCCTCCCCCACATGGGTTCGTGGACCACAGCTTGAAAACCATTGGCTTAAGTTGAACTAATTCTTTCCCAACACAGGGAATCTTTGTTGCACAAGATTTATTGCTACATTGTTTTAACAATGCTGTTTCTTTTGGTATAAGACAGAGGTCACTTCTGCCCACTGATGCTACTGGGTGACAGCATCAAACAAGTCATATGTCAGTTGCTCAATAGCTTTCATAAACAGCTAGTCGTGCCTGATAACTTGAAACTACAGATTTTGTAATACTCCCTCCCCCCAGATAAAGGTAATAAATCCAAAATAAGAAACATTCAAGTAAATGTATATTCCATGTAAGAATCTAGTTTCTAGGTGGTGAGCAGCCAAGTGGGAAAGCCCAGGGAACTCCAGGACATGGCATGCTTCATTTGAATTCGTTATGGACCCAATGGTCCAATGTGATGAGAGGAGGCAGGGAAGGTTTTTTTTGTTTTGTTTTTTTTTAATCCATTTGGATGCTGAGGCCTGCACAGAATACATCTACCCTTCTTATTAAATGGTATCCATCCCAGGGAATATCTAGTACCTGTGTTCTGTACTCTGCAGTGACTGACCAGTGACTTCAGAATAGTTTAAGGCTTTATAGGTCAAACCCTATACCTTAAACAGTTTTGGACTTCCTGACTTGGAAGGCTGCCTCTTTCTGCATGTTACACTGAAGTCAGCACAAGCACCTGAGCTGGAATCCCCTTGTTTCAAAAAATTGAGGCTATTTCAGTGCCAAAGGCATAAAAGCCCTTTAGCAACCCCGAGCTATTGATCATTGGGGGATGTTGCAAAAACTAGTTCTTTGCTAGGGCTTTTAGGGAGGATTGTGTTTCTCTTGGCTGTTTTGCATTGTTGGCTGGAAAACTTATTTCCATTGTGTGGTTTCTAGTCTTATGCTGATGGTCAGCTAGCCTTGGGATGGATTGTTTTTAAATAATTTGTTAGGGGCCTTATGAGTGGGAATAAGTGTGTAGGTTCTACACTCTTCTCCCTCTTCCCCTCAGTGATTCCACAGAAAGAATAAGTTCTTCCAGGAGAGGCAGAACACTAAGTTTCTGACCACTTGTGATCCTTTTCCATGTTTTGCAAAAAAAAAAAAAAAGCCACTGTTCTCACCGAACTTCACTTGGGATTCTTACCTAACGTGTCCCATTTCCCCTCTCTTTTTCTTTCATCCCTCACTTCCAATTTTCAGTTTGAATAATGGATCACCATTCTCCATTTCTTCTCAAGTTATTAGGTATTGCTGTGCATGTATGATACAGTACACACTGGCTGGAGGGGCTGCATTGTGGTGTGCCTTGTCTCTTCAAAATTTTGATTCTTCGACATGGGGAAGCTACCATGTTTTTTTAAAAAATGCATAGTGCTTAAAAAAAAGTGTTTAAAATCTAACTCAGTGCTTTAAAATGATGCTCAGAGATAAAATTAAAATGAGGGGTAAAGACCCAAGCTTGCATTCCTTATCCCAGCAAAGATGACACTGAACTCCATGCCAATTTTGCCTAAATAAGGACTTAAGAATCAGTGTCTCTAGCTTCTTGCTGTGGACTAATTCCAAAGGGACAACTCATCTTTTACATTGATTCAGATAAACCAAGGGATCATTTCATGTTAATAATACCTCACCATGTGCAGACTTTCAAAGTACCTGAACTTGTCAGGAAAAAGAAAATTCCAGCTAGTCATGTCTCAATATTCCATTCTATTTAAACCTTTCCAATAGATAGATACATAAATGAGTTATGTAGCCATTAACTCAGAGAATTACAAGGAAAACACAATTTTAAAAGACACTAGATTTTTTTTACTATTGTATTTAATTGAAAATACGAAAAACCTTTAAAAAAATGTGTTGCATTTCCCCCTAAATACTGAAGTGATCACACAAGGAGCCACTGTTAGTCACACAAGAGGAATCTTTTACTCAAGGTCAAATGAAAGTAAACAGTAAATGGGATACTCATCTTCAGATAATTGCCTATTTGGTGGACCTTCGCACATGTTTCACATCATCATCCCAACCAATTTCTAACTTGCTGCTTAAAATAAAGACTTGTAATGTTCTGGAAATATAAATTCATACTATCCTCAAACATATAGGACACAATACAAAGAAAATACAGTTAACAAAACATATGGTCATTGAAGAGGTCTTTGTTTATTGGGTGCAGGGTTCAACATTTTCTTCATGTTGCAATAAGTAACATTAGTCTTATTTTTGGTGCACAAAGGTGTTCTCACTGCTCTTTGTTCAAGGGGCTCAGCTGCAGTGCCAGCATGATTTTCAGTTGATCATCTGTCACTCAATGCTGATGATCAATGAGGCAAAAAAACCATGCAACAAGTGTTAGTTGGTTAAAATTAGTCTGAGAATATATTTATATATGTACACAGAGAACGCTGAACACTGTAACCTGCTTGCAGTCTTATATTATCCTGACCAAGCATCTGTACAGTTACATTCTGATGTAAAATACTGTTTTTTCATTTAAGGTTTGTGTACAGGCAACTTGTTCATTTAGCCGGTTTTCTACATGGGTTCTATTCTACTTACTTTCAACACACACTTTCTACACAGTCTGGTTCAGTCACATTTAATAATACAAAGTGGGGTAGCACCAGATAACTCTGGGCTGTGATCACAGAGAAACCAATTCCCAATGCTTTTGATGACAACTCTGTGGAGGCCATGAGGACCATTTGCTAATGCGTATAAGGTGGGTCCATAAGAAATAGCCAGCCCTGCCAAGTACAGTTAAACTCGCCATTTCTGATGGCTGTCCCTGTAGCACTAGTAGAATTCTCACAAGTACCTTTGTTCCATGCGTTTAAGAACTTTGAAGTCCCATTGACTGTTGCTGGGACTTAAGCACTTTGGAAAGTTTTACCCTACATCTATTTTTATCAGGAAGATTTGAGACTTGGAAAAAGTAGGTGACAAAACAAACTCAGCTGGAAAGCAATATCTTACAGTGACGGGCTGAAAGCAATGTCAAAGGGGATTTACAAGCACTTGCATATGTGGACATAAGGCTGTAGCTACATGGATCCAGTTGTGGTCTTAGAAGTTTCAGAACTGAATGCTGGTATAAGAAGATATTTTGGAAATTAAATATATGTTATCTCCCCTTGCAAGTCAAACTAAATGTATCCCTCTTTTTAGAAAAGCCCATCACATCCTTTCTGCAAATGGAGGGCTGTGGATAACAGCATGATTCAGGTCACATCACACTTCAACCTATGCAAAACTTGAGGTTCTCCTACTTTCGTTTCAAAGCCAGGTTTGCTATGGTGAGCAAGGTGACCTGACTTATGGTTCTGAACAGGGACTATGCAAACCCAGATTGGTTCATGTGGCTTTGCCTCGGTCAAGCTTTGCCTCATGGTTGAGTAAATCTAACGAGAAGGAAAGTGAACCTATTCTCAAAGTTAGGTGAACCAAGCCTGCTCAAGCTTATACATTTCTAGAATGGCCTCTATCAATGATGTTACATATGCAAGAGGTTGGACAGACTTGGAAGACATCCTGTGGTGGTTGTAGGGAATTGTAAAGACTTTGAATGGAATTTTACATACACTGTGGTCTTTAAGGCACATCACCGCCCTGCTAATACAATATAATTGATCACGGAGAATGTCTTGAAATGGTAACATTAAAGGTGTAATAAGCTCGTATTAAGTTTTTCAACCTAAACAGATTTCTTACACGCTTGTATTTGACATCTGTCTCTATATTTATCCCAAGGATGATGAATATGGCCAATTTCAGCTCTCCAAAGGTGGTGGTTGTGCAGCACAATGGAAAAAGCGATCAGATCAAACACAAATAACCAACGGATTAACAGATTGACCTGAGCAGCAAAGCTTTCCAGGCTCATGCTAACCACAGTGCTTTCTCATACTACAAGAACTTCCATTCTAGTTGTCAAGCTTCAGTATACATCATTAAAATTGCTGCTGCTGCAATAGTCAAAACAGTAACTGGGCAAACAAAACCTTGTTTACTCGTATTTGTCATCTATATGGTATACTTATGGAGCGCAACAACACTTCAGTACATTCCCTGGTAGTTTTTTTTATTCCAGTGGAGCCTCAGCTCCATTGATTTAATGCTTTGGAGCTACAGGATGGAAAAATTCCAAATAAAAAGATCAGGGGCTCCCACCTCACATTCTCTTATATGGTGTAGTGCAATAATATGCTAAAGGTCCAGTATGAAAGTGCAGAGTAAGGGCATTTTAAGAGACTCAAGGTCCAAATAATCTGCCAGCCTCACTCAAGCCAACCTCCTGCTAATGCCACTGGGACTCCTGCCTGCGAGGACTGTAGGTTTTGATTCTTCGGGTTTAATAAAAAAAACCCAAATCCTCCTACTCTGGAGCATTAGGTTTCATTACAAATATTTAAGCTTTTCACTTGACAGAAAACAACTGACTAGAGCTGTACGGAGAGTTCTACTTCAGATTTTTAGAAGGGCTATTTTACAGTCTGGTACATCTAGCAATTTCCTCAGAGCACTAATGACATTCAAAACACATGGATTTGTATTTCTTGTGGTTGTCCAAGCTCATGCAGTTACAGCCCATTTCGGCTAGTCAAAAAGGTGACTCTTCATTCAGAGTGCCTGTGGCAGATCAGTTAACACAGTATAAAATATACCAAACAACTGGCAGACTAGCTCTTTGAAAGCTAGACATTAGCAAAACTCCAGTCCAGACACAATACAGCAAGACAGTATGTCTTGCATAAGGCTATAGAATTTGTACTGCTTGATCCTAGAATTGTCCGTACATTCCTGATTAGTTTAGTATCATGCCGTGTTTGCCATTTATCCTGAAAATATACACAGCATGAACTGTTGGGCCTCCAGCCCATGAGAATTTAGGCTATTTAATCCTACGATATTGACGTCAGCCTGGGGGCAGGAGAGGGGAAAAATGGCTGGAGACAGAACAGTACTCAGACATCTAAGTCACATTTCCAAATGGGTAAATTTTCATATTCAGAATATTTACTAATCTCAGAGTATTTGGTTCAAATGTTCTAATTGCCTCTAGAAGTACAAATATTCTCTCTCCTCTCCCTCACCACTGCAATGAACAGTTAAAGGGAAACTGTATTGACTTGCTTAGCCCAGCAGTATGAAAAGTGCAGAATTAGGGCATGTTAAGAGGCTCAAGACAAAGACTGGAGGTTGTTCGGTTGCCAAAAAGTGATTTAATTGTCGACACAGGGACTAGAGGAACAATGTTTAAGATCGTCTCTAATCTGCAGTAATATTGGTTAGCACTAACAAAATAAACTCTGCTGGTTAATAAGTTACTTAGAGCTGAAACAGTTTGCCTAAAGTGAATGGGAAATTGGCCTACAGTCTCTTGTAGTGTGTTCACATTGCCAGTGTTAGAAATACCATCACTTTGCATTAAGTTGACTTCTTCCAGCCTTAGGCTCCAATAATGCATATTCTAATTTAGGTTTAAAGTGTAACTATAAACAGACCGACAAGTATATCTTACCAGATGGAGCCATCATCCTGGGCGTGCAATAAAGATACAGTCTACCTTTAAGCTGTAGTGGAACCGTTTCCATGGCTTCTGGGCAGAAATGAAGCTGTAAAGCTTTACTTGAAAGTCACCTGATGCTAGTGAGAGAACAACAACAAAGCAGTTTGGGAAAAGGTCAAAGGGAAAACCAAAGGTTTAGGCTTTAAGCACATGACATGTTGGTAACCGCAATGCCAGCATGGAGCATAGAGTGGTTATATTCTGAGGGCTTGTTTATACACGTAGACAAGCCCTGAAAAGTAACTAAGAATAGCATCTGCTCTCTCAACTGATCTCCTTCCTGTGTGTATTTTAGAGTCTGCCAGTTACTGCATTGGCTCTGCAGTGCTAAGAAAGGGAACTATTTTATATTCTGGCTCCCCATCAGAATTGTTTACTGAATGCTGGTTGCAGAGTATTTACCAATTGAACTTTCAGAGTCCCAGAGAAGTTTACAGGGCTGCTATTTAGAAAAACATGCATTACTGCTAAGCACAGCACACAACCGCAAGCCTCCCACGAGGTCACAAGGTCATTTCAGTTACTTTTCAGAGAAGAACTATACTTAAGCTTGTCTTTAAAGAAAACCCTTTGTGCCTCAGTACAGTGAATCATCACAGAAACTAACACACACAGAATCCAGGGAAATTGCTGAGTCAGTCAAAAGCCTCTGGGAGGAGAACTCGTTACGCTGCAGTCCTGCGAGTGCAGGATAATAATAATCTGAACGTGTTTGGTACTGGAGTCTAGTTATGCTCTCCCATTGTTCTGTACATTAAGACTTGGGTTTACTCCTACATCATAGCAGCAGTACTGGAACTGGACTACAGATTTTCTAGAGCAGCATTTTCTTCCCTTCTTATGTTGGCTCTTTCCCTTAGACCATTCTAGAGCAGGAAGTCTTCACTGTTCTTTGGTAAATGGGGAAACAGACATCACGGAATAAAACTGTTTTAGGAATTCAGGAACGACACACCAAAAGAAAAAGAGCATTGAAAGCATTATTTTAGCTCCATCCTGACCAACTGCACATACCACAATGGCAGCACACCTTGGTTGCATCTCTTTCCTTACCCCTTCTGACTAGCAAAATATTCTATTGTCTCTTGCACACACATGCACACAAAGCCATTATAACAAGGAGGGCATGGACAAGAGTCTATGAACAAAGTTCATTGGTACATCATTATGAAATTCTAAAGTTGTTTCTCTCAATGAAAATAAAGTTCAACACATTCTGTACATGTTGGTTTCTCAGTTATAAAGTAAACACAGTAACAAATTGTTCATAAAGCATTGATTTTGTTTTTAAACACAGCCCCTTCTGGTTTTGTTTTTGAAAGTCCTCTAGTCAGAACACTTTAAAGAGATGTATTACTATTGTGTGCAGACGGTGTATGACAGCAGAGGAAGGAAGAGAGAGGCACTTTAATTGGCTGGTATTCTTAACTTTCCGTTTTTTCTGTGTAGGTTTATATTCCTGACACTAGATGGTAGTGTTGTCACAGAAAACCATCATGGATAGGCACTTGGCAGCAAAATTCCAAGGCAGTGCCCAGTGCTCTGCTATGTCATCAGAATTGGTTTCTGCCGCACTTCCAGAATATCTAAACAGACAAGGGAAGACAAGTTACAATCATATTGAGAATATCTGGCAAAAAAGTTATAATTGTTAAACAGCAAGTCAGAGGAACCAGTGATCTACTCATGGATTGCATGTTAGTCAAATTGTTTTCACACTAATTCAGAAGAGGATTAAAAAGCAGAACTGTCACATTGTATACTGCCAAATTCCTATTAATTTCTTGTTCTGCATTATAACAGTGTAGTGATAAACAAGAGCTGTGTCTCATCAGAGAGAGATGACAACTGATCCAATGTATAGTTTCTATAGTGGTATGAGGTCCTTTGACAGGAAAGGTGCAGTTGCATGGGGATCCTTTCAGATAACATTGTTCGACAGTGGAATAGTCTTCCAAGAGAACTGCTGGGAGCCCCATCACTAAGAAATTACTGTAGCAAAACAAGCTTTTGCTGCCACTGAGAAATGCACCCGAATTCTGTTCTCACAGACCAATGGAGCATCTGGTTTTCTTGAAGCCTGAGAGATAGGGTGACCAAAAAGCAACTGTGAAAAAATGGGATGGAGTTGGGGGGTTAATAGACACCTATATAAGAAAAAGTCCCAAAAAACGGGACTGTCACTATAAAAATGTGACATCTAGTCACCCTACTCAGAGACAGAGACAAACATTGACTGCTGGCCTTGGTTACAGACAACACAAAACCTAAGGGATTTTGGAATATTTTTGCTGTGTTCTAATCCAACAAAATGTTAATTTGGAAGAGTACTTTTGAGAGTCAGGCCTCATTTTCAACATGGGCATTGAAAGGCAGACACTTAAATCTGTATTTAGAATAATAGAATATCAGGGTTGGAAGACACCTCAGGAGGTCATCTAGTTCAACCCCCTGCTCAAAGCAGGACCAATTCCCAGACAGACTTTTGCCCCGGATCCCTAAATGGCCCCCCTCGAGGACTGAACTCTCAACCCTGGTGTTAGCAGGCCAATGTCCAAACGACTGAGCTATCCCTCCCCCTAAATTGGCACTTGAGATATTTTAATAAGATTTAGAAATTGGGCTGCCAGTCTCTCCTTAATTAGGCAACAGAAAAAGAGTAATGATTAATATTTGATATAAAAGAGGGTTGATTTATATTTCATAATTAGGAGGCAGATCAAATAAGTTCACACAAAGTTGCAAAAATCAGGTATTACTACGGATTCGAGATTCTCACTAGCTTCCACTCACACTTGTAAACAATGAAACCAGGTACATCTTTCTATCCAGTTTTCCCCTCTGATCACTGTAGCTGTGATTATAGCCACTCGTTCTGGGAATTATCTGCAAAGACAGCTAAACATCCTCCCACAAAGAGCTATCCCACATGGCAGATTCATCAATGCTGAAATGCTGACCGCCCGCAGATATATAGATATAGAGATAGATTCTGTTCAGCTGTGGGTTGATGTAGACACAGATTCTTGTAAGCCTGCCTTTCAAATAAAAGCAGCAAAGAATCCTGTGGCACCTTATAGACTAACAGACGTTTTGAAGCATGAGCTTTCGTGGGTGAATACCCACTTCCTCAGATGCATGTAATGGAAATTTCCAGGGGCAGGTATATATATGCTAGCAAGCAAGCTAGAGATAACGAGGTCAGTTCAATCAGGGAGGATGAGGCCCTGTTCTAGCAGTTGAGGTGTGAAAACCAAGAGAGGAGAAACTGGTTCTGTAATTGGCAAGCCATTCACAGTCTTTGTCAAATTTGACACCATCAGCTCAGGATTGAACTGTTAGTCTATAAGGTGCCACAGGATTCTTTGCTGCTTTTACAGATCCAGACTAACACGGCTACCCCTCTGATACTTGCCTTTCAAATGTTTTCCTGTGCAGAGCCTCAGAAGGGTGTGTGAGCTATCAGCAAATATTTAAGGATGGAGGCATTTATGCCAACCAATAAACAAGTATTAAATGCCAGAAGAAACCATACACTTTCTACTTATTCCAAAATCTTATAGTAAGAGAGATGGGTCTTGGTGAAAGTTCCAGTTATGCAGCAGAAAGATATTCTCAACAACCTAGAGGTGATTTTATAATATAAATAGTTATTCATTAAGATAAATCTGTATCTATGGTTACCTATTTTCCTCAAATATTCTTCAGAGTCTACTTTTAATTGTGCAAGGCCAATTCTTACTATAAGACTAGAACTTAGATGTGTAGTTTTATTCT
The DNA here is from genome assembly GCF_007399415.2 of Gopherus evgoodei. Taxonomy (NCBI): domain Eukaryota; kingdom Metazoa; phylum Chordata; order Testudines; family Testudinidae; genus Gopherus; species Gopherus evgoodei. The sequence continues at coordinate 235,864,476 of NC_044322.1, read as the reverse complement.
GAATTACACTGATGGCTGTATTCAACAAAAGGGCAAAATGCTATCCATATATATCTTTGCTATCTACAGCATTTGCCATTACCTCAGTTTCACAGTCTGTAAAAGAGAGCTAATACTGATGCATCTTTGTAAAGTGCTTTGAGATCCCTGGATAAAAACTAGCATATAGTTGCAAGCTATTATTATAATAAGATAGTGCAACTGGAGGCATGATAGGCACGTCAGTTCTCTCTTTCAGCGTTAGTTGGATATGTAATAAAAGCTCCTCTATTACAAGTCTACCCCCTCTTCAAGCCACCTCACAGGAAGACCCTGACAAATAGATAATGTTTATAATGTTCCTTGAATTGCAATAAATTTGGAGTTTTACTGGAACTGCAAGAAGTGATTTCATTAGGTAAAAGTTCTGCACACAGACAAACCAATCTAGTACCTATCAGCTCACATGTCCCAGGTGATCTCAACTGGTGGACTGGAGCATGAAGAGAGAGAGATGAATTCTAAGATACAGGAGGTTCAAGTAACAAATACCTTCCCAGACCAAACCCAGCTCCTTTGATTGTACCCAAAAAAATACCTTTGAGCCCATGTAGACTATGGAGCACAGTTGTATTACAGCGTGAAATGTTATGTAAATGGGCAACTAAATATTGCCCTGCCTGAACTTGCCAAGAGGTCTTAAAGGGTACCTTCATGGACAGGGTATTACAATGCTCCAATCTGGAACTGAGAGGGGCATGGTTAGGTTTGCCTCAAGAGAAGTGCCACAGTCTCCAGACCGACATAAACAAGAATTCTTGATCACTGCTGCTTTCTCCACATCCATAAGCAGCCCAGGATCCTACAGGAACTCTAGACTGACAGCCTTATCATGGAAAGGTTTGTATGCTTCCTCGATTGGTTGCGCTAGTGCAGATCCTTCCAGTTGTTTCCCTCAGCCCATCAACAATTTCTGTCTTTAGTAGACAAATTGGAGTTAGCTGGATATAAATCTGCGCACTGGTGTACATATATCACCTTGTATATCAACTTCCATGGTCCTTGAAACCCTTGAAAATAGTGCAATGGGAGGAGAGTGTTTAGGAGTTCTACATAGATTGTCAAGAGCAAAATATATGAAGGGTGTCCAACCCCACTACTGAAAGCCTATGTTGTGGCTGTGACATAGGTCAACTAACTGGGCAGTATTCAATTGACGTGAATATGGGGAAAAACCAAAGAAAATATCAATTTGATAGGGTTATGCTTCCTATAAAACTAAGACACTAGCTAACTCACAGGTGTGCGTCACCTGGGGACTAGACCATTTCTGGTATTTATGGGAAGATCTGAAAGGTTTCACCTGTTAAAATTCGATGCAGTGGCAAAGTGACATAGGTTAAATGTGCATAGAGTAGAAAGTTTTCATCTGTTCTGTTTAACTTCAGCCATGAGCCAACCAGAGACCGTCCTGTTCCAGATAAGGACCGTGACCTTAGATTCGAAGCATTTTGCAGATCTGTCAAGGTAGAAGACAATAACCTTAAAGTAATTGTGCTTTATATCCACCATGTCCCTGGCACGTTCAGATATCAGTTTCATCTTGAAAAGAACCCATCACGAATAGGATGGTAGTGGCGGGGTTGTAAATAATCATCTAGCGCTGAATTCCATGCAGGGCATTGATACACTTTCATCAGGCAGAGGTCATTAGTAGCAGTTGAATGCAGGGTCTTGCACGGCATATACCATTACCACCTGAACTAACAGAGTGACCCATTAGCTGGGGGATTCTCCTCTAGTGGTTCACCAACAGTGTGGAGCTTGGGCTTTTTTAGAATGTTGGATACAGAGATGTTCTTGATCACAAAATATCCCTGTACAGAAATTCCCTATATGGAAAAATAGTATTAGAAAATTAATGTATTTTTAGCCCTCAACTAAGATCAACACCTGGAAGCCAGGGTAGGCAGATTCATATGTTGAACCAATTCAGTTCACCGTTCCATCAAGTATTCCATGGACCACAGCCCGGGATCCCCTGCCATATGGCTTTCTTTATATTGTCAATCTACAGTTCCAAAAATAGGCTCTCGAAGGAACAACAGGGACTTAATAAGGAACAACAGTGATTAAAAGTAGAGACTGGGCTGAACAAAAACTTGGAATTTGAAATCCCAACTCTAGGAGACAGTTGCTCAAAACCCAAAGGTAGATCATAACCAAAAGGCCTTAACAGTAGAAAAATGTCTAGGAGTGGCCATTCCAGCAACACCTAGAACAAAGGACGTGAAAAGACAGTCTCATCTTTCCTCTTCACTGTCAGAGATCTAGAGGTGTTCAGCCCATAAATCTATTTTTCCCTCCCACTCAGATACCATTCCAAGAGATGCAGTAGAAAACCCAAATATACATAGATCTAGCATTATAGGGTCAAACGAGTATTATCAACAATTCGGTTAGTACGTGACCAATTCAATTCAATTCGACTTTGGACAAAGTTTTGAAAAGCATGTCAGTGACTTAGGTGCCTAACTCATGTTAAAAAATGACTTGGGCGCTACTGAAAACTTTACCCCACATCTAATTGATTAAATTCTGATTGAATAAAATCTCCAGAAAAAAAAAAGTAGAGATAGCAGAAGTGTCTCTCAGATGAGCAGAAGGAAATATGCCCCATCTGCAAGCTAAGGCAGAGGAAAAAGTAGGGGTTCTTAGAGGATTGCTCATCAATCTTTCAGAATCCTAAGATCAGAGCCTCACCACTGCTCTGGTCCCTTTATGCCTGGTAAAAAGGCCACAGCACCATAACTGGGCCCTAAAAGCTCTGTCTGGAGTAGGATTCCCCATGCACAAGCATGGTGGAAGAAAGCCAAAAGGCTGTCCTCCAAGGATCCCCTTGCAAATCCTGGCATAGTGGCAAATCCTGGCAGTGGCAGCATGCAGTACGGAACACATTCCAGGCTATGTGGAGGCCAACAGGACAATGCAGAGATGCTGCCACAACTTAGACAAGCTCCCAATGATCTTTAAGTAATATCGAGGGCTTCTTCATTCTCCCAGAGCAGCCCAAGACTGGGGAGGGCTCCAAGGTGGCTTAGTCCTCCTTCCCCCTGGTTTGTAAGTTCTGTGCTGTGCCTTCGAAGTTCAACAACTTTCTAAGCAAATAACATTAGGATTCTTGGGTTTCTGAAGTCCATGAACCAAATTAATGTACATTACTTATCTATTTTTAAATTCTAGATCTATGGGTAAATTTAACCACTTATTACAACATGTTAAAATATGTCTGGATTCCCAGCAAAATTCCAGTAATGCTATCTGGTTCTAACGCTCTAACCTGAACTACTCTTGTAATATTTGTGTCCCTTTTAGATCAGGAGAGATTGTGTTCAGTGATTTTGAGATTAAAATGAAAGATTTGTTATAATGGTAAACAAATCTGTATTTTCCTAGGGAGTAAGAGAAAGAGAGAGACCCCAAGTAGTGAGAATTTTTGTCACTAGGATTTACTGTTTTAGAGTCTGATTCTGCAAAACATTACTGAGTAAAGTATTTTACTACCATGGATATAAACTGGCCATCAGCAAGTGTAGGCTTGAAATTAGATGAAGGTTTCTTGCCATCACAGGAGCAAAGTTCTGGAGCAGCATTCCAAGGGGTGTAATGGGGCAAAAACCCTAACTTGTTTCAAGGCTGAGTTTCATAAATGTATAGAGGGGATGATACAATGAAGTGGCCTACAATAATGCACGGCCCATTCATGACTGCTATTAGCAAATATTTCCAATGGCCAGAGATGGGAACTAGATGGGGAATTACTCTGAATTCCTAGGAAGAATTCTTTCCCAGGCGTCTCACCCACATACTCAGGGTCAAACTGATCACCATATTTAGGGTCAGGAAGGAATTTTTCCTCAGCTCAGAATGGCAGAGACCCTAGGGGTTTTTCACCTTGCTCTGCAGCATGGTGCATGCATTTGGGGCTGGTTTGAACTAGAGTAAATAGTGGATTTTCTGTACCTGGAAGTCTTTAAATCAAGATTTGAGGACCTCAGTAACTCAGCCAATGGTTATAGGCCTACTGCAGGAGTAGGTGGGTGAAGGTCTGTGGCCTGCAATGTGCAGGAGATCAGAGTAGATGATCATGAGTCTAGTCCCACTGATATCACAGTAAGCATTATAATCAACTGCAAGTTCAGCAGGATTAGTCCCATAGGCCCCTATCCCACAGTGTGTTGCATGCAGCAGGAACACAACAAAGTCAGTGGGACTCTGTGTAGTCACAGCAGTTTTCCCCCACACACTACACAGTACAGGATTCAGGCCTCAACTCTTGTGCTAAACTTTGTCTAGTCATGTATGCTAAGTATATCTTCTCTGGTTATGATGAAGTGGTGAATTTTTTGAATAGTAAAGTTAAGGGAAAGGGAGTGGTGTCCGTGGATGAACATTTCAAGAATTTAGATGAAGATCAGTGCCTTGATTTTATTTCACAGAATTTGAATGGAATGTTGTTACTTAAGTTTGCTTTTTTATTTGACACTCTGATCTAGAAATGAATGTATTTACCAACACATTAATTGGGGATTAATTTTGCATGGTTTCTGGTTGGATAATCTGGTCAAAATTAATTGAAATTTGACTGATATAAAATAACAGTGACTGATCATTTCTATTAACATTTTGTGAATTAGAAAATACTACCTTTGTATTTACATATTAGCATATCAATAGGGGCCTAATTTTGTTGGTTTTCCTACTGAATACATTTTTGAATATGAAAAACAGTTCTGACTTTCTCCTCACTGAGTTTTTATATAATAAAATTATGATCTGGAAAATAAGGTGATTGTATTCACTTATCTTCTGAATGGGGCTCAATATTAATCTTGTTGGTTTTTTCTATTAAATAACCAAGTCTAATTTAATTAGACATGGAGAGAGAAAATATGCTAAGATCTGTGTAAAGTGTTAAATCATCACATGCATAAATGCAATTCATTAGTAGTATCAGACTTTTTGTCTGTGCACTTAGGACCTGATCCAAATCCCATGTAAGTCAATAGGAGCCTTTCCATTGGCTTCAATCAGCTTTGGGTCAGGCCTTCATTACACAAGGTATTTAGAGGACTTGCCAATGAGTTTATTTTACATTATTGTCTTGGAAAGTGCATCTGAAATGAAGCGTTTTCTTCCCACAATTTTTCCCCAGATAAAGGAGGGTGTTATTTGAAGCAGGTAGGAATAATCAGGCTCAGATTTTCAAAAGTTTTCTAAAGGGGTTAGGTGCCCAATGAAAACCAGTGCTTGCGTATTTCACTTTCAGTGGAGTTGGGTGCATATCTTGCTTAGGGCCCCTTGAAAATCTCAGCTTTGATCTCTTTCCCGAGCTCTGTCCCTAAGCCAGACCACTTGGGTTCTCTGATGTAATCTCCCTCACCTCCGTCATCATTGTCTCGAAAGAATTCCTCGCTATCATTTGCTGAGTGGGATTTTTTCATCTCAGCGATCCGATTTCGGGGCACTTTCCTCTTGAGGGAGGGAGAGAAAAAGGATGGTCGATTGTTGCGCTCTGGGGTCGGTGGCGTGCTGAAGGATGTGACCTGAAAGGGAAATAGGAACAGAAGAATTTTTGGAGGCAGAGTTTTATTTGATGACTTCCGCTTCTATGTAATGAGTTCGCAGATTCTAAGGCCAAGAGAGACCACTGTGATCTATTTAGTCTGACCTCCCTGTATAACACCGGCCTGGAGACTTCCCTGAATTAATTCCTGTTTGAACTCTCTTTTTATTTGGTTTTCTCAGGAAGGCTAGCAAAAATCACGACCACAGCTGGCACTCTCACTGGTTGTTTCAGAACAGTGCTCAAGAAGCAAATGAACCATGGTGATTGGACAACCCTTCATGCGCAGAAGTGTTTGTCAAGGTGGAGGTAGTGCAGAGTGTCTGGCACTGCGGCTATTTGTGCTGTGAGTAAAGAGAGGGCTTCATTCTTCAGGGCTGTCTATTGAGCACCTCATTCATAGGAAACAAAACGAGAGAAAAAAGATTTATAAACTGATTTGGGTAACAATAAAAATATATCAAACTTAACATTAAAAAGTTGGGCAAAATGGAGAAGAAAACAAGAATGAACAACTATTAAAGTTGTGGATTGGCATATGAATGGCACATGCACCTTGCCTTGGAAATGAGGTGGACTTTTCTTGCCTTATAGAATCTTTTAGGACGGACATTCTGTCTTAGAGGCAGGGGCAGGAAGCAACTCCTTAGACCAGGATGCTGATGTGAAAATGAAGTCAGTACATCATTATGGCAGATGAGAAAATGTGCGGAAAGGACTAGTAATGATTAGTTAGGCTAAGTGATGACAACTGCATGGAGACAGCTGCCTAGAATGGAGAAAAGCCAGAGGATGGAAAAGTAAAGAAATCCTGCACTTGAAAAGACAGTTTCTCTTGGGCCAAACCAGGACTAGGACTGACCAGTTCAGGAACGCTTTCACTGCCTTGGTTGAGTGCTGCTGCTAGTGTTACTTTAATGGTTTCTTTTCAAGTGAAAAAATGGATAGCTACTTTGCTGCCTCAGAAATCCCCATCTCATCTTTTCTTCTCTACACAGTTAGTTTAACAATTTTGCTGCGGCTTGTAGAATGCAGTCTTACATTGCTCGTATCTGTCCCTACATATAAAGAGCTATGTGACACATGATTGAGGATGACAACGAAGTCTGCCAGGTTGGTGGTACACTGCAGAATCCCTCCACATCATTTCTCTATTCATATGAAAAATTAAAAAAGCTTTTTTACACCCATCTGATCCTCCTGTTTTTGTATTTAGTCTCTATTTTCTGGCTGCCTTAGAAAAAGCATTTTCTTTATTCTGTACACACTAGATATAACACATACATGGAAAAACAATAGTAAACTATGCATAATTAAGACCATTACCAGCAGGGTAATGTTAAGACACAAGCAACCATCAAGCAACAACACTGGAAGTCTTGAGACACAAAGAGACCAGGAACTACCTCTAAGCCTGGCTCGTCAAAGTTGCAATGCAGGGAAACGAACTATACTCGAGGATATGAGACACCAGGCTTGGTTAAGGAGCCTGATCTTTCACGCTGCAGACCAGCAAAGCATGGAGAGCACCGTGATGGCAGTTCTTCTTGCCCCTTTGGGAAGCCACGGACACAGGAAGGTCTTTTCACACTGAAGTGGCCAAGCAAAGGGGTAGCATGGATGAGCTCTGAAAAAGTCCTGTTCAGCTCTCCTTGACCAAACGAGATTGCTTGTTTCATGCAGGAGGTCAGATGAGCAGAAGTGTCCTTCTCACCTTAATCTATGAAACAGGGACTTTGAGGAAGGAGGGAGAAGCCCACTGCTGAGACTATAGAATACAGTGGCTTGCAGTCATTGTTTCCTGGGGCTCTTCTGATAGTGTATTCCATCCATAAGCCATCGCCGTGTATAGGAGAATACGTCAGTAACTGCCTAGGCTAGGACCTGGCTCTTAAAAATAGTTCTAACACAGTATGGCATCACCCCTACCAGCCAGGCAAAACAGCTTAGCTGAAACTGTGATTACAACTGAATTATGGGCAGACTGTGATCTCTCTTCTTACATGGAATAGTATCTTACTCCAGGTGAAGGCCCACTGAAGTCACCTGAACTAGCCTCAAGCTTAAATGTTAAGCACGTACTTAAGTGTTTTGCTGGGTTGGGGCCCTCATCTTTGCCTTAATAGTAGACAGGTCCCAGACTAAAAATCACATTTGTGGCAAAATTCCCTGAAAATGCCTCCTCATTGTTCTGTGTCCTATTAGATTTAGTAGTAATGCACACAATACTTTAAATTACTACAGCACCTTTTGGTAGAGAACCCCCATCTCTTATGGAAATTGCAGTGTGATCTTTTGATTTCTGCACAAAGGAGACAGGGCCTCAGTTTTGACTTGCACCAGCCTGACTATTGCTTCATTAAAATATCCCTCCAAAACTGTGGAGTAGTCTGATAACTTTCTATATCCACTATCTGGTCAAGAGCAATGGGCACAGAAAGCAACCAACCTACTGGCTGTACACAACATGCAGAAGCAAACTTCAGAGTCTACATGTGACTAATCACAGCCTTGGCCCACATGTTGGTTTCTGAAGCAAGGTGCATTAACGTTTATTTAGCTATCCAGTATTTCCATATACTACTTACTCTCTCATGCATAGGGGATCCTGGGTTCGAATCTTCCTCCGTTCCATAAGGAGAAGTGTCTCCAGTTGAAACTCGACTCACTGCCATCTCTGCATGTCCTTTACCTTGGGGCCCCTTCATCCGTACAAACTCCATGTTGCTGTACTTATAAAAGCCGAAGGACATCTTTTGAGCCATCTTAGCTGCAACGCTCACCTTTAATGCACAGAAAACGAAAGAAGCACGTAACATGAATTGCTAAACATTAGAGCATATATTTGCTCTACACTATAATTCTATAGAACATTTGTACAGGTGCCTGTCAGTAGGCATCTAAGCATCACACAATAACACCAATGCAAAACATTAAGGCCTACATTTTTGGAACTGTGCATTTTATGCACACACAGTTGTGCAAATCAGGGTTTGGACGCACTTTCAAAATGCGGGTCTAAAATCAAAACAAACAGTAGTAGATAATGAACAACACTTAGCTCTTATATAGCCTTTTTCATCTATAGTTCTCAAAGCAGTTTACAAAGGAGGATGGCATCCCCAGTTTACAGATGGGAAAACTGAGGCAACCAAGCTCAGGCAATTCCCTCACAGTGGATCACTGGCAAAGACAGGAATAGAACCCAGGTCTTCTGACTCCCAGTCCAGTGTCTTATCCACTAGGCAATGCTGCCTAGCAAGAATAAAGAGCTGACTAGTCCAAATAACCAACCAATCTCAACAAAATAGTCTGTCTCAAAGGTTAACGTGATACTTCTAAAACAAACACACCAGACGTTATGGATCAATTCCCAGTTAACAGAGAAAACAGGTTTGAAAAAGGGATAGGTCACAAAATGGTCAAGGATCAGCCTGTTGAAATAAATGGAAATTTAATCTTCAAGTTTTATGTGTTTCAAAATTCCCAGCAGTTAAAGATAACAGGTCAAATTTATTCCTGGTGAAAAATGAGTCACATTAGAGTTATACCAGGTATTAATATGGCCAAGTGAAACCAAGCAGCTTTCAGAAATACAGTCACACTTTCTTCCTTTCCCTCAAGTAGTAGCAAAAAATGACAATGGATCGAAGTTCAGATTTAGAGTTCCCCCCAGTCTGCAACTTCGAGTACTTAACAGAACTAACTAGTCTATTTCAGCTAACATAACAACGTGCAATTGCAGGGAAATCAAACACATACATCATTAGCAGTATGCAGGGACATTTCTTAGCTATTATGTATTCGATCAGGGGCGGGCAAACTCTTTGGCCTGAGGGCTGCATCGGGTTTCTGAAATTATATGGAGGGCCAGTTAGGGGAGGCTGCACCTCCCCAAACAGCCAAGTGTGCCCGGCCCCTACCCCCCATCCGACCCCCCTGCTTCTCGCCTCCTGATGGCATCCCCCAGGACTTCTGCCCCTTCCAACCTCCCTGCTGGCCCCCCCTCCGGGGACTCCTGCCCCATCCACCTCTCTGCTCTCTGTCCCCACCCCATTCAACCCCCTGCTCCTTTCTGACTGCTTCCCTAGGACCCTGCCCCATCCAACCAAACCTTCTCTGTGACCGCCCGCAGACCCCCTGCCCCAACTGCCTCCTGCCCCTAACTGCCCTCCACCGCCCCATCCAACCCCCTTCTCCTTCCTGACTGCCCCATCCCCTAAACTCCTACCCCATCCAACCACCCCTGCTCCCTGACCACTCTCGGTCACCCCGCCCCTAACTGCCCCCTGCTGCCCCATCCAACCCAGAGAGTGGGATATTTCCCAGAGAATGCCTTACTGCTAAATTATGAACTAGCACTCAGCTGAGCCCTCAATAGTTAACATGTTGTTAATGCAGCTTCACACTCTACAAGGCAGCACGAATGGAGGCAGGAGACACAGTATGGCAGAGAGACAGAGACACACACTCTTTGTGTGAGATATAGACGTACATTGCCCCTTTAAGTATGTTGATCCCACTCTAAGTACACTGCCTTTCTAAGCAGATCAGCAAGTTGAGACAGCAGCCACTGCCAGCAAGCTCCCTTCGTTCTGAGCCCTGTCACGTCCCTGCTCGCTCTGTGGAGATGGGGGGCAGGAGCGGGGGGTAAGAGGGACACCCTGACATTAGCCCCCCTGCCACAGCAGCAGGAGGCTCCCAGAAGCAGCTCCAAGGCAGAGGGCAGGAGCAGCACAGGGCAGTGGGGGAGGCACAGCTGAACTGCCAGACAATTGACAGCCTGCTGGGATGCTGCCAAGCTGATAGAGGGGCTGCCGGTCCTCCCCAGTTTTAGGCCCCCAACAGCTAGCTGCAATGGGCTGCTCTTTCTGCAAGCAGTGGACAAAGCAGGCAGCTGCCAAACAATATTATAAGGGAGCACTGTGCAACTTTAAATGAGCATGTTCCCTAATTGATCAGAAACGTAATAATGTTAACCGGGCTGATTTTAAGTGAGGAGTTATTGTATCTATGTAACAAGACACAACAGTGAAAGGTTAAAACCAACAGGTGTAAAAACGCTAAGAGGGTCTTCCTGGCTCTTAGAAGATAACTGTAGTTACCTTTGAAAAGAAGAGGATCGTACAAAAATGTGGTATGGCAAAACATTCATTTCATTACAGAACTGGAAAGTATCTTAGGATTCACACCAGGTTCACTTAGATTTCTTGGGTTCCTACCAATTTTAAATCCCAGTCAAATATCAGGAGGTACAAATCCTGCCTGACTCTTCTGATGACTTCAGTTCATCATGACTGTGTGAACTAAAACTAGTGGATTTTCGTACAGCTGTTTCTGGTAACTTTCAAAGCCATGAAGACTAGCAGACACTCAGCATAAGTAGCTTCAGAAGACAAAAAGCTGATGGCAGCATCAATAGTACTGAAAACATCATGGACATTTCACCACCACCACAGCTGCAAAAGAGAGGAAGTGTCTTACCCTGTTGTCATAGACCTTCTTGAGTGCTTCATAACGGATGGATCCCTGGAAGATCACTCCTTGGAAGGTGTTGCTTTTGTCACTGGCCACCAGCTCCACACAGACCATCTCGCCTTCCCCCACGGTCATGTCACTGAACACCTGCCATTGCATCCAAGGAAACCAAACACTTAAAGGAAAAGCTGTAGTGATTAGATCCTTTAGACATAGCTCCAGTGTGTTCAGGATCCAGGGTTTTACTTCAGCCCACTGTACAGACAGGAGCCACTTGGAAAATTCAGATCTAGATCTGTTTCCAATACCCAGAAAGTTTGGGGTGTTAAGTTACGACCCAGGAACTTCTTAATGCCAACTGGCAATGGGGTATGGAGGAGTTACAGAAATCTCATGAGTATGCTCTAGTTTACCACAGAATGTCATGTGAAGTTTCAAATGAAAGCCAGGTGTCACACTGGTCATTAATACTGTTGTGAAAGGTATGTACAGATATTATATAAGGAGTTATGTCTATATACTGAAAATAGGTTTGTAAAGTCTGTATCAAGGGATCACCCACCAGCAAAGATGTAAAACCAGTTTTCCTCCAGATAGGAGGTAAGAAACGTGCATCACTCTGTTGTAACATAAATTAAGTACAGTTAAACACAATGGTTGCCCATTTACATATGAAGTCAAACATTAAAGGAAAGGAACACACAGGAAAAAACAAGGCCCAGATGATTATCCTGTCTATGCGCAAAGAAAATGATCTCTGGGGTATTTCTAGAAGGCAAAGAAGATACCCTTTCATCCTGCACCTAGGAAGTAAACAGATAGCATGTCTGCATTCATGAAAACAAGGTCTAAGCCAACCTTGGCTGAAAACTCTGAAGAGGATGAGAAACTGCCTTAGAGAGGTGGATAACCTGTTAGCTAAGTTTAGTCACTAGAAAGCATGTTATGATTTTGTTTTATATTTATCCATTTGTTTCCAGTATTCTTACTCACTATGTCCTGAATCTCTAGTCTTTGATAATAAACATATTCTTGTTTTCATTGCAAATATATCTCCGCGCTGTGGTGCCAAGCAAAATGCTGGTCTGGAGCTGAATTCTACAAGCTGCTGTGTACTGTTCCTTTGGGAATAGCAGGGCTGGTAATTCTGTGTGTTCAGTGAATGAGGGGCTGCACACTCCAGGGAACACCTGGAGAAGGCTCAGGTGTTGATGTGTGCCTTTCATTCAACTACACAGAGGGAGCAAAGCCTGCAGAGGCCTGGAACGTAGTAGCGCTCATGCTGCCAGAGACTGGTGGATTCAGGGAACTGGTTCACAGCAGGCACAGACAAAGCTGCCTCAACACTAATGGTAGGTGGTGGTAAGGTGCCTCACCAATCCTGGGTACCCCTGGGAGTGTCACATAGGATTAATGTTTCTGGAAAAAAATCATGGCTTTGCCCAGCTGGCTGGATCACGGTCAGGGGGCTCCACGAAGACTAATTAAGTAAACTGTTGCCTTGTGGTCTGGGGCAGTGATATAGTGGTGGGAATATATCAGGTTGGACACACAATAGAAAAGGGAAATTACAGCACAAAAATGAGGAAAATTTTTCACTCTAACAACAGACCCACCTCTTCAAAGTTATCAATCATGAAGAATATATTAGGGTAGCTGATCTTTGATTCCTCTCCTTTGCTGTCCATTGGGTGTTTGCTTGGAGATGCAAATACTTGCTGGAAGAAATTTTGAAGATGTTATCGAACTTATCTCTTGAATGTATGTACAATTATGAATACTTAAAAGTAAACCTATAGTAAAACATTGCAGAACTGGCCAAAGGTATATTTTAGGGGAATTTCACCTTACTTTAAGCCCGTGGTTCTCAAACTTCTTTGTGTCTGTAGTAGTTTATGCCTCCCTACCCCAACCTTATGTCTGTGCTGCTGCCGACAGCAGCGCTGCCTTCAGAGCGGGGTGGCCAGCCAGCAGCCACTGCTTTCTGGCCATCCTCCTCTGAAGGCAATGCAAAAGTAAGGATGGTAATACTGCGAAACCTCTACAATAGGCTTAAGACCCTCTTTTTCCCCCCCGATAGCTTCTCATGCCACCTCTCCTCCGTTGAATACATTCCATACCCTCACAGGGGGACACACTCCCCAGTTTGAGAACCTCTGCTCTAAGCTAGGAGTGCCAAACTCATTTTGCTGAGAGGGCTGAGCTGCATTTCTAATTATAGTCTATAGGCAGGGTATACGTTTAGGACTAAATACTACTTTTAATCTAAAGTGCAATTGGTATCAATGGGAGGTTTGCACAGAGATCAAAGGTAGAATATGGACGAAGTATAAACTAGGGCTGTCAAAAGATTAAAAAAAAATTGCAATTAATCAAGCTGCTAAACAATAATAGAATATTATTTATATAAATATTTTCAGATGTTTTCCACATTTTCAAAGTGTATTGAATTCAGTTACAGCACAGAATACAAAGTGTACAGTGCTCACTTTATATTTATTTTCATTATAAATATTTGCACTGTAAAAGTAAAAGAAATAGTATTTTTCAACTCACTTAATACAAGTACTATAGTGCAATCTCTGTATCATGAAAGTTGAATTTACAAATGTAGAATTATGTACAAAAAATAATTGCAGTAAAAACAAAACAAATGTAAAACTTGAGAGCCTACAAGTCCACTCAGTCCTACTTCTTGTTCAGCCAGTCACTTAGACAAGTTTGTTTACATTTGCAGGAGATAATGCTGCCCACTTCTTGTTTATATCACCTGAAAGTGAGAACAGGTGTTTGCATGGCACTGTTGTAGCTGGCGTTGCAAGATATTTACGTGCCAGGTGTATTAAAAATTCATGTGTCCCTTCATGTTTCAACTACCATTCCAGAGGACATGCGTCTATTGTGGCAAATTGCTGGCACTATTATGATGGGTCTCGCGCTCTCTCTTCTTTCGGGGGGAGGGGGGTCAGGGAGCCATTTCTTGCCCCTGAATTGGTATATTAATTGCCCCACTAGTGTCCTTGAGAAGGGGTGTGGAAAGGGAGGGACCTGGGCCTGCCCTCTACTCGAGGTCCCAGCCCAGGGGCCCTGAGGACAGTGGTGAACCACTTGAACTGGCGGTTCCTTCCCCTGGGCTACTTCCCTCTCCTGCCCTTCAGCTTGTGGGAGGGCTTCCTGTCCTCCCTCTGTACAAGCCAGGTGCCCTTACCTACGGTTTTGGACTTCTTAGCCCACCACAGCACTTCTCCAAACTGTCCTCTGCTTCCCTTCAAAATGTTCTCTGCTCCAACACCAATTCTTTCTGCTCCAACTCCCACACTGTCTGATTGAAGCAGAGGTTTTTATCATGTGACTGACTGCAGGTGTTCTAATTGGCTTCAGGTGCTCTAATTGGCTTCAGGTGCTCTAGTTAATCTATAGCAAACTTTCTTCCCCTTACAGGGAATAAGGCTCCCTTCTAACCCTCTCCTGCTGCCCTCTGGCCATGCTGTATCACACCATGCTGATGATGGGTTCTGCTCGATAACAATCCAAAGCAGTGCAGTGTTCATTTTCATCATCTGAGTCAGATGCCAACAGCAGAAGGTTGCTTTTCTTTTTTGGTAGATCGGATTCTGTAGTTTCCTCATTAGAGTGTTGCTCTTTTAAGATTTTTGAAAGCATGCTCCATACCCTATCCCAATCAGATTTTGGAATGCACTTCAGATTCTTAAACCTTGGGTCGAGTGGTGTAGCTATCTTTTGAAATCTCACATTGGTACCTTCTTTGCATTTTGTCAAATCTGCCGTGAAAGCACTGTTAAAATGAACAACATGTGGGTTCATCATGTGAGACTGCTGTAACATGAAACATATGGCAAAATGCGGGTAAAGCACAGAGCAGGAGACATATAATTATCCCCCAAGGAGTTCAGTCACAAATTTAATAACGCATTTTTTTTTAATAAGCGTCAACAGCATGGAAGCATGTCCTCTGGAATGGTGGCCAAAGCATGAAGGGGCATACAATCTGGCATGTAAATACCTTACAATGCCAGCTAAAAAGTGCCATGCGAATCTCTGTTCTCACTTTCAGGTGATACTGTAAATAAGAAGTGGGCAGCATTATCTCCCATAAATGTAAACAAACCTTTTCTCTTAGTGATTGGCTGAACAAGAAGTAGGACTGAGTGGACTTGTATGCTCT
Source organism: Gopherus evgoodei (assembly GCF_007399415.2). Taxonomy (NCBI): domain Eukaryota; kingdom Metazoa; phylum Chordata; order Testudines; family Testudinidae; genus Gopherus; species Gopherus evgoodei. The sequence continues at coordinate 235,849,207 of NC_044322.1, read as the reverse complement.
GAAGTTTTACATTGTTTTGCTTTTGAGTGCAGTTAAGTGACCAAAAAAATCTACATTTGTAAGTTGTGCTTTCACAATAAAGAGATTGCACTATGGTACTTGTTTGAGGTGAACTGAAAAATATTATTTCTTTTATTTATCATTTTACAAAGCAAATATTTGTAATAAAAATAATATAAAGTGATTACTGTACACTTTGTATTCTGTGTTGTAATTTAAATCAATATATTTGAAAATGTAGAAAAACATCCAAAATTAATATATTTCAATTGGTGTTCCATTGTTTAATAGTGTGATTAAAACAGTGATTAATCACGATTAATTTTTTTTTAGTTAATTATGTGAGTTAACTCCGATTAATTGACAGCCCAGGTATAAATGTTTAGTTATTTATTTTGTAAGTTATTGATTTCAACATCACTTGCTGAGAAAATATGCCCCTCTTTAGGGCTATTACTTTTTCTGCTCCATGTTACACTTTCATCCTCATCCTCCTTTTTCTTCCTCTCAGTGCTTCTCCTCCTTTCTTCCTCTCTGCAGCAACTCCCAATTCTCACCTCCTTTCCCATTTCATCGTCTAAAATGTCCACTAATGAAATGGTTAACGCTGACATTTAAAGTGTCCTCTTTATGCTTTAGAGGTAATGTCCTACTGAAAATAACAGACACAAAGGTGGGGGAAGAGTTCACACTAAAAAACATTGTTTCCAGTGCCCTGTTTGCAGGTTGAAGATGCCAACATGGCTTTGGTTTACACTCTGTTCACATTTGGAATGTTATCTTCACAACCATGAGGTTCTGCAGAACACCCACCCACAACATGGGCCACAAATATACCATGTGATCTGGATCTGACACCTCTGCTTCAAACCATTAAGCATGGACTATGGCTGGATGTAAGACATTGGACATGGATTATAGGCTTGATCTGGCATAGCAATTCTGAATACAAATTTGTATATACGTATTAAAAAAGTTGCTTCATGTTGACAACTGACATGAAAAATAAACTGAGTTATAGAATTTCTAATGGAAAGGCTAAGATTTCCCCAATATGGCAGATATACAGTAAAGAAGCAGCAAATCTTCCATTTCATAATCTGTAATCCTGTTCAACTATTATTACCCATGGTAGCTAGATTAAAAGATGGTGCTGATATGTCTACACACACTACAATCCCACCTTCATTTACCTGGTGAACGTACCCATAAGAAGGTATGCAACGTATATACCTTGATTTTTTTTCATAGCATACCGATAGACTGATATGATATACTACGATCTGATATTAAATGTTGTCTCCAGGACAGAAGTTGAGTTAGCAAGACTTTTGAAACTGTTTTCTTTGAGGAATTTTCATTCCTCCCCCCATCAGTAAGTGAGCCACGGTCATCTTCCCTCTGTGTGTGTGTGTCTGTGTGAGAGTAAGAGAGAGCCTCATATAGAACTTTTCGATAAGAAACAGTTTTTCTTTCTTTCTTCCCGCATCCCAAAGCTATATCTTTGCCTTGTACAAAATAAGCAAAGTCTACAGCTATGTAAATAGCAAAGATCACAGAGGTCACTTTTATAGCTGACTGTTCCAGGTTGCCTTCAAAAGGAAAATCCTTGGCAATAAATCTTGTACAGATTTCAACAAGAGACTGTTGGGTATTTTGTTGGTTTTTGTTTAAGTAGGAGGATGACTTTATTTAGATTTAAATAAGATTTCAGACATGGACCATCAGTCCTGGTCCTTGTGAATTGTTTCCCTAATTCACTAGTTCTCAAACAATTCCCTATTCCCACTTCTGAAAGCAGTGATCCTCCCAGCCATGATCTCATGCCTTCCCTGCCAAAAGTATCATGGCTGGTTACATGAGAAAGCAAAGGCATTAAAGGAGACAAGCTGGAAATAAATTGACACAGAACTAGAAGGGACCTTGAGAGGTCATCTAGTCCAGTCCCCAGCACTCAAGGCAGGACTAAGTATTATCTAGACCACCCCTGACAGGTGTTTGTCCAACCTGCTCTTAAAAATCCCCAATGATGGAGATTCCACAGCCTCCCTAAGCAATTTATTCCAGTGCTGAACTGCTCTGACAGGAAGTTTTTCCTCATGTCCAACCTAAAACATCCTTGCTGCAATTTAAGCCCATTGCTTCTTATCCTTATTTTATATCTGTGCTGTTGATTTTTGGCCTCTAGGGAGATGTGACCTTTTAGTAGGATCGGCCTCTTCTTGCCTGCAGCCCCCAGTGCTACAATCTCTCCCAGCTGCCTTTTGGTTCTGTCCTCTTCTGGGTTTGATATCCTGATACTTTTGGGGCGATCTTCAGATCTGATCACAGTTGGATTTACAAGAAAGAGAGACATCCAAGAAACAAAGATGCTGAGAGACACTGGGGTGGGTTTTTTGTTTTTTTAGGGGGGCGGATTTTAAGCCAACTTCAAAAAAACATTCTGAGAAATTAAATGAGGTCTGCTCTGGGATGTAACTATCAGAAAATGTCACTTCATGAACACGGATGGAGGCGTCCCCTTTGTGAAGCAGCTCCACAACTTGAGACTCGCTGCCTTGGTTTTTATACAGCGGGTAGGGGTGGGGAAGTTTGGGTGCAAAATATTTGTCCTTGAAGCCTCAACAATAGTGGGATCCGCTCACCTGAGATTTCTTTTTGTGAATGTGAATATCCCCTCCATCTGAGCGAGTGCACACAGCACACGTGACCACGTAGTCCAGCTGAAACAGATGACAGGGGTTTCAATTGGTGGTGGTGGGGAAAACAGATGTCCAGAGCTAAGTATCAGTGCACAAAACAGAAAACTCTTTACATTCATGATTTTCATCTTTCTGTCTGGCTTCAAAGAAAAACGTTTTTGTGTTCCAATTTCCTTTCTGAACACACTGAAACCACTGCTGTTTTATTCATAGCCAAGACACGCTTATTCTGACAATTACTTCAATATCTAACAGCTCTGCAAAGACCCTTACTACAGGATACAATCGACTCTGGATGTGGGTATGGGAATCCCTCTAGCACTCTATTCAGATGTAAGGGTAGGGGTTAGCTGGAGGAGTAGGTGTGCCACATGTAGTCTTTAGTTTAAGGGTGAAATGGATGAAAATCACCTCCCCAGGTATGGAAAAAATAGAAATGTTAATGAAAAAGGGCAACATCCAGGAAATATCCACAGCCATAAAGTTCCCTGCCACGTAATCTGAGAAAACTTGCAACAAACCTTTCCCAGCTGTGTTGATAATCTCAGAATTCTGACTTACAGTGAAATGGTTCTATTGTATTCTACATCAAAAATTAATGGAGAAAATTGCTTTCTGAGGAGAACGTTGGAATTAGTCTTTTGGTAGAGAAAGAAGGAAAATGAACACAAGTCAGTACATGTGCCATAAATGAAAGGTCTCCCATTTTGCGATCATAATCAACAAAATATGGTATGGATCTGGAATGATTGTAATAAAAATAATCAGCCTCCCAAAATCTCCAATATAATCCATGTACTGACTAAACACTCCATGTGTTAAACCAAAAAAACCAAACAACCTATACTACTTTCAGACGTCTCCAATGAGAAATGACTTACTAAACTTTTGCTGCCAGTAGCTGGCAAGTGGCAACTCCATGGCAAGAGCTCAATGGCTACTGGCAAGAGCTCAAAACAGTTTCTTAGTTGCATCAACATTTCAAATCTTAATGAAGATGTTGCTTTTTTTTAAAAAAAACCAAACCAGTCTTCTTTTATCACTTGGTAAAGCTCACCTATTTTCCCATTTGGTTACAAACCTCAGCACAGATTCACTGAACATCAGTGGATTTATGTTTTTTAGGTCGGAATCATGTAGCCATCGAAATCTAAACAAAACATGATGACTTCATCTGTTCAGTAAGTTCACTCAGAGCCAGAGACACAAAGTGAAGCATATGGGTTGTTTTTCTCTTTCCTCTAATTGCTTAAATGCCTCAAACTACATTGTAGACCAGAGCTGGTTTTGAAACCCCTATAACCATAAGTAGTTTGTGAACCTAAAGTGAGCACCAGAAGAGAAAGAGGTTCTTGTAACCTTCTGCAGGATGAGGTTCAGATAGACGCTCTCCTCCCAATCCATGTCTGGGTCACCCAGGCCAGGAAGCTTCTTAGAATCCCTACGGTAAACTTCAACTTCGACCTGCTGATAGAAAACAAGACATCCTGATGATATGCGAACACCCATTGGCGTGCACACACCTGCACAGTACTTTTAACCTCCGCTTTGAAATTTGCTGCCTTATTTGTCTGCCAGAACCTGGATTTGTTGACCCTCAGGTCACCAGGCAATGCCAGCTCTTCTTGCAGGTTTTTTCTGGGGTAAGGGATGAATGTAGAATAGGGAATGTGGGAGAGATAGTAGTAGCCGGCAATAGCAAGGGACTGGACTAGATGATCCAGGAGATAAACCAAAGTGTTATTTTCTAATGCTTTTATAGTTCTTAGAATTTGGAAGGGATTTTAGTTTTGGACATTGATATATCATTTATTTATTGTACAAGTAAAGTTTGTGTGTGTGCCTAGAGCTTTGGCTAGTCATATTTTAACCAAACACATAAATAAGATACTCACATAAAAGGGATAGGGAATGGCACCACGTAAGTGAAATATGTCAGCAGATTAACACATAATGGTGGTTGTTTGGAATGATGGGGGCAGAAGAAGGAATCTTAAATGAAACGCATCTGATGAGGTAGATAAACCTTCATTCCAATGGATTTGAAAGTGCTTTGTAAGGAATCACTTCACTCACAAGTGAAACACCTTTAGGGTGCACTGTAGCAACTCTGTAGCAATTCTGCATACAATGGACAGGAAGCAAAGAGGAATATTGTAGGCATTTGAAATCACCAGGGGAACTTAGGCAGAATAGAATTATACAAACTAGAATTTGGCCAGCACACATCTCTTTATTCATGCAAAAGGTTCTAGGGGATCTTTACTGACCACATTACTTGCAATTAGGTTTTTCATCTCACCCAGAGAGAGAATCTCCAGCACAGCATCACCTATCACCATCTGGAGCACAGTTTCTGTACCGACTCTGAAAAAAGGCTATCTACTACATCACTAACATTACTTCCTATACAGTTCCTGCGTTTTCCTTAGAGGTTTCCCTCCAAGTACTGACTCTGCTTACCATTAGGATCTGTCAAGAACACAAGGTAGTCTGAACTCAAACATAAAACAAAACCCACACGAATGAAACTACAGATGACGACAATGAAAACAATGGCCTAGATATGAAGATTAAGTAGTGCATGTGTATTATTTATAAAATGATAACTGTGTTTGGCACAGTACCAATATGTTGAATTTGTAGTGTAGTTGGATCTATCAGATGGCATATATTAAAAAACCATCTGATGGGGAACATGACCAATAGACCTGAATACACACCCCACATCCACAGGTAGGCACCCAAATAAACTGCCCAATTTGTGCTGAGCCCACAACACTAGATGCAACAGGCTGTTGATGTACATTGTCCACTTATAACTTTAAGACTGAAAATTCCTAGATTTAGGATTTTACTACCAATTTTTGTTAAATTACATTTTTGAGCGGAGTGTGGGGGGGGGGAGAGAAATAAGGAGACTATTATATTCTCCAATGAGAGAAGTCTTTTTAGCTGACTTCACAACATTAACATGCTTCAAAAAACTTAGGTCCTGATCCAGCAATGCAATTAAGGATGTGCTTATGTGATGAAGTGGGACTGTTCTTAATGTTTCCTCTGAATACTGTGTGGGTGCCTCAGTTTCTGGCTGAGGCTCTGTATCCTGGCAACTAATGGCCTGGGTCCTTTCCCTCTGCAAGGGGATGCTAAAGGTGTGGAAAAACAAAAAGATCAGGTGACCTCCTGCCCCAGGAAAGGAACTCAGCAGAGAAGGGGTGGGGCTGGAGGGGCTTTCAGTTTGGAGCTGGCTGGGGATAGGAAGTGAGTGCAGATGGGGTTGTGTGGCTCGCTGGGCCCCAGAATGGACCCAGTTGAGGGGTCCCATTCTCTGTACTTTAAGCACTAAGTGCTTGTTTACACTTGAAACTTCAAAGCGCTGCCGCGGCAGCGCTTTGAAGTGTGAGTGTGGTCGCAGCGCCAGCGCTGGAGAGAGCTCTCTCAGCCCTGCATGTACTCCACATCCTCATGGGGTTTAGCTTGCAGCGCTGGGAGCCGCGCTCCCAGCGCTGGGGCACTGTTTACACTGGCACTTTACAGTGCTGTATCTTGCAGCTCTCAGGGGGGTGTTTTTTTCACACCCCTGAGCGAGAAAGTTGCAGCACTGTAAAGCGCCAGTGTAGCCAAGGCCTAAGTGCAGACCCATTGAAGTTAATATGCTTAGCTGAACTGTGGTCTTAAAGCATTACTTTTCCACTAAGTAGCTTCCTGTGTAGCACAGTATCACTGCATGAATCAGCAACCAGTCAAAAAGTAAAGAGCTGTTTCACAGTCTGTAGGCAAACACACTAGGGTGACCAGATGTCCCGATTTTATAGGAATAGTCCCAACATTTGGGGCTTTGTCTTATATAGGCGCCTATTACTCCCATCCCCTATCCCGATTTTTCATATCAGTTGTCTGGTCACCCTAAAACACACAGAGATCCATAAACATCCTAATGGAAGCAACTGTTCTCCAGGACACGTCATGTCTTCATCTCACTAGCAGTTTTGCACAAGTAAGATTCAATCTATGTGGTATTTACAGCTTTTGTATCAGATTCAGGAATAATCAATGCTCATTATCTTTTACACTCCATGATGCATATAGTTATAAATCAGGACCATGAAGTAACATTACATTTTACTAGTCTTTAATGTATCACAAAGTCATATATTTCATTTACAAGAACAAAAGAAAGACCTCTTAAAAATTATGGAGATATTTAAGAATGACAAAAACGTGCTCCAAAATGCTGACAGGATACATCAAGCACGGCCAAATATGCTTAATGGATATCATTAGATTGGTCTGCACTCCAAACCGGAGCAGAACATTACATTCCCTTTGCTTTTGTCCCTAATTCCTTTGTTTTCTTACATTTTTCTATATATTTCTTGCAAGTAACCTGAAAAAACACTGCTTGAATGTGTTCTCAAAACCAATTGAGCCCAAATATTTGGAGCATCACAACTAGGCAGGGCATTTGTCCTGTTTTGATCCAGAAAATCCTACTTTTCTAAGGTTTGTCCCCCATCTGGTATTGAGACAAAACCAGACAAGGTTTTGTCTGGTATTGGATGGGGAAGACGGGTGTCTGGGTATTACACTGTGAAGAGCACCCCACCCTGCTGGCATGGCCTTGCACACACCATGCGTGTGAGATCACACCAGCAAGGGAGGGTTTATGCTGTTCCTGGAAGTACTTGAATGTCCAATATGCTGGGGATGCATGAGTCGCCACACTGCTTTAACGACTAAGATACCAATGCTATTGATCAGCTATACAAATAAATTCAAGAGGCAACAATCAAGCAAAATCATTACGAGCACTTGGAATGTGTTAAAAAAATAAATGAAGAGAAACCTGAAATGTCTTCTAAGGGTTCATAGGCTCGTAATGTTTTTTCTGGAAACAGGAACTGATTTCTATAAGTCTGTAATGTAATTCTTTATAATCAGATATGGATTAGAATAGAATAGATTAGGTCAACAGAGATTTAGGTATGATTTCTCATCTAGATTTTAATTCTAGATGAAACAAAGGATATTGGGTTGTTCATATCATTCACTCAGCCAGCACATTATCTTTCCTAGCCAGACTCTCCCCATCTCATCTATAAAATCTAGAGAAGGCTTCATGAAGAATTTGTACATTAGTTGATATTACATATGTAATAGTAAATAGCAGGTATTCTGGATTCAATGTCTAATTGTATTCTATTGTTGCATCTTAATTAGTATAAATAAAAATCATCCTGATTTAAAAGATGATTTTTAAAAAAAATCTAAATAATGGCTGACTTTTAAATCAGAATTTTTGTTTACATGTTTCTAGTTCTTTACTTTCTTCCTATTTTATACTCAAATTGCTAACGAGGATGTTTTCCACCTGTTTTTTCAATTAATTTCCTAATTGTTAGAATAATTTCAGATTTTACATACCGATTTTTGCTACTAAAAATTTCACACTTAAATGCTCATTTATGCTGAAAAAGACAAGCTCAGAGCCTCTCTGACATCCTTACTGATGGAACAACACAAACTGAAACAAAAGTTGAAGAGTAAATCACTCACACCCTATTTGCAACCAACACCACCTTCTGATATATTGAGCTTCCACAGGTTAAAGAAGGAGAAACACTTTGACCAGGTGATACTCCAGCAGGATCTGCAGTTCTCAGTCAATGGGTCTTAAGCTACTAAATAACTTTTCAAATGCTGCTAATCCCAAACTTTGGTGCCTAAATATGGATTTAGTAGCCTACATTAGGGTCTACTTTTTTCACAATATCTTTAATGTACTGACCACCTACATACATTTTCATTGCCAACACCAAAGCAATTTTATTTTAAAATGACAAACTATGAAAAAGGTTTTAGTTGAAAATAACAATTGCCATGCAGGATGCATGCCCTTCATTCACTATTAAGAAAGAATAGTGGTCTGCAAGACAAAGGCACACCAAAAGTCACTCAGGATTTCCAATAAACTTGTAGGAGAGGGGGTTTCATTGAGTATTGTTTTGGGGGTTGTGTGTGTGCGCACACGAGAAGAGATATACAGCCTGAACAAGCTGGCTAAAAGGGACTTGTGAAGTAAGCAATGACATCATCTCCTGTTATTTTTGGTTCATCCTGTGTTCAGGGAAACAGGACTTCACACATTCTTTATAAATAAGTTTGCATCAAAGGTACTAGACTTCTCCATCATTTTCTCCTCCCAGTGGAGACAACCCACAGGGCCCCAAACTTTGACCAGCTTCTAAGGCCAAAAAGGGTAAAAATGCAAATGCTTATGCACATGCTTAACTTTAGCCACCAGTAATCCTACTGGAGACAATAGGACTATCCATGTTAGTAAAGCTATTTATGCGCTTAAGTGTTTGAAGGATTAGGGCTTCCATTTTATTTCTTTTTTTTCTTTGCTTATAGCAGTTCTGTAAAATTCAAATACCAGTATCACTACCAATAATGGCATTAAAAGGAAACGGGAGCATTTATAATTTGGCTGATTATATGTTTCAAAATAAAGTTGCAATAGCACACATTTTCAAAATTATTTTACAAAGCATCAAGCTGATTTATATCACTCATTTTTTAAAAAGTGATTTAGTTGCCTTGATTTAGATCATTCCACCATGATTTGAACAGTTTATCACATGTCTTTCAGCAGGTATCAGGACTAAATGAGTCTATAAGTTGGGTAGGGCCAGCCTGGGCCCAAGTTAGAAGCCTTCGGAGGATGTTTTGTGTGAGGAAATGTTTGAGAGGATTTATTCATGGAGATTCCCCTCTATCATCCTCTGGGTGGTGAGGTGAAAAGGGGCTGTGAGACACAGAAGAGCTGTCTCCAAAACTATTGGGACCACAGGATGTGCGTGGAGACCCTGCAATGGCTCCAGTGCCCTCCTCACCACACAGCAGCATTGCTGCATTGGGACTGCTCCGGTAGGAACTCCCCCTGTCATAGCACATCATAAATAGCATGCAATCATATGATTAAAAGATGGTATCATAACTAATATGCACCAGGGTGCTGAATTAAGATTACACAGGCATTTCCTAACTTTTGAGTGTCTGATGTTGGAACCGCAATAACACTCTTAATATAGGTTTTGTATAAGTGTATAATTTCCTAGGTTTATAAAAGAACAAACAAATTGCATCATGTGGCATCATATTGACACCCACATATCATCAGCAGGGTTGGAAACTTTAGATCCAACCCACAGACCTCTGTCACTTAAGCTAATAGAGAAACTGATGGCAGTAGTAGATTATCATGCAGAACAGCACTAGAGGGGGATGAGAGAGACACTTTGTCAGGGGGTTTCACAGATGTTGGCTGACAGCAGAGGAATGGTGAGACTCAAACCTTGTGTTCCATTCCAGGCTCTGGAAAGGTGCCTGGTTTAATGGGCACCAACTCTTTTGTCCATTTCCCCCAAACTTGACTCCTTCTGCCCCTTCTTCTCCAGCCTGTCCTTGTCTCAAATCTTGGTTCCTTGTCCTAGTCCCATTCTCCTCACCTAGCCAATCCCAGTTTCTACTCCTCAGGCTTCTCATCCCAATCCCAGTCCAGTCCCCCCATTAGGACTTTCCAGCCCAGGCCCAAATTTCCCCCCACCAGTTCTAGTCTCCTTGCCCCATCATTCCCAATTTACCCCCATCCCCAGGTCCTTCTCCCATTTGTCTCCTCCACTCAGGCTCCAGTTGCCACCCACCTCACCCACGTTCTCCATCCCCCCTGGCTCCCAGTCTCTCCCCCAAGCACCTTTCTCCATTCTCTTTGCCCAGCCAGTCCCAGATCTCCCCTGACCCCCAGCTCCTTGTCACCACCCCTACTCTTCCTTTCCCGCACCCCACTGTTTCCTCCCTGCCCAGATATGTCGTCTCCCCACACCCACTGGCTCCAAGTCTTCCCCTCCATCCTTCTCTCTTTCTAGATCCCTATCTCCTTCCCCAACCCAGTCTTATCAATCCTCCCAATTTCCACTTTCCTTCTATTACCTCTACCCCACAGCACCCTGTCCCTATCTATTCCCTCAACCTTCACAAGTCTAGCTCTTGCCTTTTCTGCATTCAAATCATCCAGATTCTGCCTCCACACTACCTGGGCATCAGCAGGGAGGGCACTGAGAGCACAGAAGAGACAGTACTGGTGTCCAGCCCCAAAGCACAGAACCCCAGAACTGTAGTTGCAGGGAAAGTTCAGTCCCCTGCTGGAGAATCCTTAATGCAGACAGAGCCTTTGGGGAATTTAGCTGCAAAAACCTAAGAAAGTCTTAACTGAGAATGTATGAACTGCGATTCTTCAAAAGGTTTATGGCTTGTTTAATTTGATTAGACTTACACAAGGATGGCAAAAGGCACATCTCACACACAAAAGCCATTACACTGCCAAAGTTGAAGTCTGTTCCAAAATATGGGCTGGTCAGGGCTTTTCAAAAAAAGGTCACCAGGTTTTAATATGGGCAAAACAATGTATTTTTCTCTAGTCTCACTCTCAGAATAGATTCAGCCCTAGACAGACACTCCACATGGCAAATTTCAGCCCAAAATGTTGAAGTTTGGTAAAGTGAAAATTAACTTAAAACAGTATCTTACAATGGGAAATGTCCAGCAACCTTAACAATAATAGGTGGCACTACCAGCCCTCCCTACAATATATATCCAGACTGAAATTACAAAGGGTGTTTATCAGAACACCACTCTATAGAAACAGCAAAAAACCAACAACTTATATGTGATATGGGTTTTTATTTAGAAAGTACCTGATATTTTAATTTTCACTGGAGTTAGTGCAGCAGAATTATGAGACATAAAATCCAGACAAAAGTAAAAACCCACTCCCCCTTGTCACATATACTCAATCATTTACAATCTGCACCTGATGCCTCTGGAATGCAGACTGGAGCCCACATACAAGAAGGCACAGTTCTCAGTAGCTATGGCAACTAGACTCTTGGCTCTAAAGCCCTAACAAAGCCTCCAGCGATGATGCAATTGTGAACTGGCTTGTGCGATAGGCAAAGTTCAGTCATTAACAACAACAAAACCAAAATCAAATTAGTTTAATTTCTATTAATTACCTTTTTTTTTCTTTTTGTAATAATAAAGCTGACATAGAACAATAAAACTGCAGTCAACTAAAAATTGTCTGTAGGGTAGCTTGTTTTCCCAGGATTTTTCATGCTCTGATAAACCAAAATGGCAAAAGCTAACCCTGTGGTGTATCGCCAGCATAGTGCAGTGGCTCCTTCAAGAATCCCAACAGGGGAATGAATGAACGAGAGCTGTGGTTCTCAGCTGGAACTGCTCTGGGAATCCCTCCTTGCCCCTCATTTGACGTTAAGAAAAGGACAGAGTGTCCATTACCCTCCTGCAAGAACCCGTGCATGAGAGTCCCAAGAGAAAGGACATAGTTATCTCTGCTCCTGCAAAACTCTTAAATGTGTGCTTAACTTTAATATTTACTTCAGTGGGATTACATATAACATGTGTTTGAAGTTAAGCACGTGTCAACGTTTGTGGGATCAGGACTTTAGATCACGATGGAGTATCCTTTCATGGCACAAGCTACAGAGAGTCTTTGATGATGCTTTAAAGAAGATATTCATCTCATATACACCCTTCCCAGCCTAGTCAGGGGAATGGTACCCAGAGATGACCACCAGAAAAGAGACTTGTTGCATTAAAAAAAAAAAAAAAAAAGACAAGAATAACCCACTCTCCTTTGACCCATTTGTTCCTCACTAGGAGATCAATCTTATTCAGTGCCATCCACAGAGGTTAAGAGTGTTCAACATCTTGCAAGAGCAGGCCCTACACAAATCTTTCTTACCTCTAGGGACGTGACCAGTTCTGATTTACTGTGACAGTGATGTATACTTTTAAACAAACAGCTAAAACTAGGGTAAAGCATTCTCACAATTGCTGCCCTCCTTCTCCTTCCACATATCCTCTACAACCCACCTCCACAAAAAAAATCCCCCACAACGACTCCAGCATTGTGAGGAGAAAAGGCTTCCCCAGTACAAAAGGTCCAGTAGATTCGCAGACCACAGTCCAATATCCCAAGTCACTACCTAGTGTGTTGTGATTTACCCTTCTGTGACCATGGAAACTACCAACTGGAACTACAGATGTACCTCTAAAAACAGACAGTGCATGGAGATGTCCTTGTTCCTTCTCTTGTACACATGTATAAAATATTCAGTGGGGCCTACTTATGGAGTAAGGTGATACTGAGTATATTTATACACATCAGTCTGGGCCTATATATGATGCTTAATGGGCCAGTTATTGTGTTACAGAACTGAGAAATGTTCAGGAAATATGCTTGTAACAATAGGAAAGAGTCAAGCCCAACTTTCCAGTGGCAAGAGATATCTCACAAGCATGTGAGACCACCACATAACCAAGTTGCTCAGGGGTTAGACCAGCATCTTGTGGAACTGATGTTGCCTTTTCTAGGTAATGCATTCTTTTATGGCCCTTTTAAAACCCCTTTTCCAAAAGTACCCTATGGAGTGTGGGTTTCAGCGGGATTAGGGTAGCATGTTTTTTTTTTTTTTTTTTAAATTGTAGCAGATCTTTTTGCCCATCTTAACCCACACAGATTTATGTAGAAATAAACAACATGACCTATAATTATCTGTATGGCAGCAGTATACAAGCAGGAATGTCAGGGCATCCAAAAACAACAGAAGTTTGGAGGGTGGAAAAAATAATGTTGAATCAGACCTTTATCAGATATAAAGCAGAATTCATGGATTCAGAGATTCCAAATCCAGAAGGGACCACTCTGATCATCTAATCTGACCTCCTGTCTAACAGGCCACAGAATTTCTCCCAAAATAATTCCTAGAGCAGATCTTTTAGAAAAATATGCAATTTTTATTTTAAAATCATCAGTATGGAGAACCCATCACAACCCTAGATAAATTGTTCTGGTGGTTAATTATGCTCACTGTTAAAAATGTACACCTTATTTCCAGTCCGACTTTGTCTAGTCAAATTCCAACCATTGGATCATGGTATATAGATTGAAAAGCCCGTTATTAAATATTTGTTCCCCATTTAGGTACTTAAGGACTAATCAAGAAAAGATTTTTAATGAAACCGTAAACTCAGGGATCATACTCTATGATGGCAAAATTGCTAATATAGTCCCTATTTTTAAGAAAGGCGGGAAAAAGTGATCCAGGAAACTACCGGCCTGTTAGTTTGACCTCAATTGTATGCAATGTCTTGGAACACATTTTGAAAGAAAAAGTAGTTAAGGATAGAGGTTATTGGGATAAAATACAACATGGTTCTACAAAAGGTAGATCATGCCAGATCAACCTGATCTCCTTCTTTGAGAAAATAATTGATTTTTTAGACAAAGTAAATGCCATAGATCTAATCTACCTAGATTTCAGTAAGGCATTTGATACAGTTCTACATGGGAAATTATTAGTGAAATTGGAGATGATGGGGATTAATATGAGAATTGGAAGGTGGATTAGGAACTGATTAAAGGAGAGACTACAGTGGATCATAATGAAAGGTGAATTGTTAGGCTGGAGGTAGGATACTAGTGGAGTTCTTCAGGGATTTGTCTTGGGACCAATCTTATTTAACATTTTCATTAATAACCTTGGCACAAAAAGTAGTAGTGTGCTAATAAAATTTGCAGATGACACAAAGTTGGAAGGTATTGCCAATACAGAGGAGGACTGGAATATCACACAAGCTCATCTGGATGACCTTGAAATCTGGAATAAGAGAAATCGGATTAATTTAATAATGCAAAGTACAAGATCATGCATTTAGGGACTAACAACAAGAATTTTTGTTATAAGATGGGGACATATCAATTGGAAGCAACAGAGGAGGAAAAAGACCTGAGTGTATTGGTTGATAACAGGATGACTATGAGCTGCCAATGTAATGCAGCCATAAAAAACCCTAATGCAATCCTCGGATGCATCAGGTAAGGTATTTTCATCTGGAATACTATGTCACATTTTTTTAAAAGAGGAATTCAAACTGGAACTGGTGCAGAGAAGGGCTACTAAGATGATCAAATCTAGGAAGTGACAAATCTAAAACCACTGCTACATCTTTTACTTTTACCATTTGTGTTAACTAGGGAATAAATCTTGTCTATGATTTCCATTAATGTGAATGACGAAAACTCATTGACTGCAATGGGGCCAGGACGTCAGCCCAAGAATTTCTAACTATGTGCAAGTAGATTGTGATATCCACAGGGCTACGACACTGGATGCAGAACTGATTGGTTATTCTACGTTTACCTAGATAAAATGATATATAGAGAAAAAAGACGTTTCTCTTGCTAATTTCTTAATAAGGATAATTGTACATAACCTTAACAAAAATACAAAGAAAGATTCACTGTATAGAGCCTTTTCTTTGGGGCCAGCTGGAGTAATTTGCCAGATTTATAATGCTATCTGAAGTCATATCATTGAAAGTCACTGACCTTGTAGGATTCAGTAGTCTTCATACTGAAAGAAATATGTAAAAAGGTGACAGTAATGATTACAAATAAGGTAGGGAATAATGAGTAAGAGAGAATGAAAACATCTGATTGTATAAAACATTTATGCTTTGGTGCTGGGGGAAGGTTGAATTGTAAAAAAAATCATTGTCTATTTTGTTGTCACTTACTCAGATGTACAATGATGAAATTAGCATGGTGGGAAAAAAGAAAAGTGTTCTGTCAGAAGAACATTTTGACAGTGCAGCTGTATAATGAGCAGGACTATTACGCTTTATTTCTGTGGTTTGATGGTTTATTATCTGAGGAGGTTAACAGGCAGCATCCATTCCACCATCTATAAGAAAGTACAATGTGGCTCCCAGTCACTTAAGCTTACTTCATATTTAGGAGAAACACTTAGCCACCTGCAGAAGCTGAGAGAAGTGTTCACATTTTCTAGTTTATTTAGGAGATTAAAACCCCCAAAATTTACTAGTTTTTTTATGTCACAAGTTAGTACCAATAAATAGGAGGTAACCCTAAAAGTAATCTTTATTTGTATACACTGTACTGCATAAGAACTTCCCCTCCTAACCTGGCTAATAGCTTTCTAGAGGATAACCGGGCTGTGACTGATTATAGAAAGGGTTCTCCATGTAAAGTTGTTGAACACTGGAGTCCAGATTGCAGAGCTGAACTGCTTTAAAAGCCAGAAATTAGAAAAAGGAAGGGAAAAAAAGAAGACACTTGGTCATTTTCTGCAAAAGAAGGTCTGTTACTCTACAGCATATTTGCTAGTGCTTTGTCCACTCCACCTTTAAATGACCTAAGTGATGAGATTTTCACTATTTCCCTTGGGAAACTACTCCATAGTCAAAGGTCTCAGGATTTAGAAACATTGTCTGATATTCAGCCTAAATCTTCCATTGTTTCATTTTATCTCATTGCTTTTAGTTACACTGCCTTGTAGCCAGGGCCGGTGCAAGGATGTTTTGCATCCTAGGCGAAACTTCCACCTTGCGCCCTCCCCGCCCCCACCCTGAGTCACCCCGTCCCGTGGCAGCTCCCTCACTCCGCCCTGAGGTGCCCCTGCCCTGCAGCAGCTCCCTACTCCCCACTCTCCGCCCTGAGGCACCCCCCACCCCAGCTCACCCCTGCTCCACGCACAAACACGAGCACCCCGAGCATGTCGTCACTCCTTCACTTCTCCTGCCTCCCAGGCTTGCGGTGCCAATCAGCTTAGCTGCCGCAAGCCTGGGAGGCAGGAGAAGTAAAGCAGCCACTGCGTGCTCGGGGAGGAGGCAGGGCAGGGGTGAGCTGGGGCGGAGAGTTCCCCTGCATGCCGTCCCCCCCACTTACTTGCTGCAGGTTGCCCTCCCCGCGTTCCCCTGCCCCAGCTCCCTCCGCCTAAATGCTGGCGGCGACTGGGGTGGCCGAAGATCCGGCCGCCACGGTCTCTGCCAAAGGAAATGGTGCCCCCCAAATCCTAGCGCCCTAGGCGAATGCCTAGGTCACCTAAATGGTTGCACTGACCCTGCTTGTAGTGCTTTCTCCCCTCGGTGTCTACACTCCTCAATACTGGTAGACATACTGTAAACCCTTAGTTATAGTCCTAAATTAACACTGTTTCTTTAATACAACCATATATATCAGTCTCAATCATTTCAGTTTCTCTGCTGAATCTGCTCAGTTGCAGTCAAAATTCAAAAGAACAGAAGAAAATCAACCTTCACTCAATCTCTTTTCCGCTTCACTTATTGCCTTTTGATATTTAGTTTCTTGCCCAATTATTCCCACTACCCATGGGG
Organism: Gopherus evgoodei; assembly: GCF_007399415.2. Taxonomy (NCBI): domain Eukaryota; kingdom Metazoa; phylum Chordata; order Testudines; family Testudinidae; genus Gopherus; species Gopherus evgoodei. The sequence goes on along the minus strand of NC_044322.1, from coordinate 235,832,219 downwards.
ACAGCAGCACTGCTATAATTTCTTATAACGCAATCCTTTTCCTGTCATTTATTGATCCAGTAGCAGGTGATAGTTCAATGGTGCAAGACTAAAATGTAGAATTCGAGCAGTCTACCTTTTAAGCAGTCTCTCTTGTCTGGGGAGCCGAGACCTTGAAACTGCAGGTTAATTACTTTGGTTGCCATCCCAACCCCCTTCCAGAAAGGTTTGAGCAATCACTACAAATCTCACATTGACTTAGATCTGTAAGGATCCCAGTTTCCCGAGCTCTGGAACCTCTAAAAAATAAAATCAGACAGGTCTCACTTTGTATTTATCTAGGACACTACGGTTTTCTTCTCCAGACCTGAGGTAGAGCTCTGAAGCCCAAAAGCTTGTCCCTTCCACCAACAGAAGTTGGTCCATAAAAATTAAATTTAAAAAAAAAACTCATCCACCTTGTCCCGCTCTCTAAAATCAGAGTTTGAACTAATACCATTTCTGAACTGAAATGTAAACTTTAGAGACAAACCTAATTTATCTCCAGTGAGACAAAAGAAGAGGGGAGGCCAATCTATCTCACCAATACACTGATGGGAAATATTCTACACATCCCTTCTCAAAGCCAGTGAATTTTCACTTAGGCCTGGTCTCTACTACGTGGTTAGGTTGAATTTTAGCCGGGTTAGGTCGAATTTATAAGCAATACGTCTACACAACCCCATTCCACCAACCTAAAGGGCTCTTAAAATTGACTGCTGTACTCCTCCCCAGCCAGGGGAGTAGCACTAAAATCGACCTTGCTGGGTTGAATTTGGGGTAGTGCAGACGCAATTCGGTGTTATTGGCCTCCGGGAGCTATCCCAGAGTGCTCCATTGTGACTACTCTGGACAGCACTTTCAACTCCAATGCAGTACCCAGGTACACAGGAAAAGCCCCGGGAACTTTTGAATTTCATTTCCTGTTTGATCAGCGTGGTGAGATCAGCAGCACAGGTGACTATGCCGTCCCCCCAGAAGCGCAAATGAGCTCCAGCATGGACCAAATGGGAGACACTGGATATGATTGCTGTATGGGGAGAAGAATCTGCGCAGGCCGAATTCCGATCAAAAAGAAGAAATGCAAATATATATGCTAAAATCACACAGGGCATGGTGGAGAGAGGCTACAGCAGGGACACACAGCAGAGCTATGAGAAAGTTAAGGAGCTCAGGCAAACCTACCAATAGACAAAGGAGGCAAACAATTGCTCTGGGTCAAAGCCCCATACATGCTGCTTGTATCATCAGCTACATGCCATTCTGGGGGGGGGACAGAACCTATCACTATCCCACCACTGTCCTTGGCACCTGCAAGCAGAGGGAGTCTCATGCAACCAGGGGGAGGATTTTGGGGATGAGGAAGAGGAGGAGAAGAATGTGCAGCAGGCAAGCAGAGAATCCATTCTCCTTGACAGCCAGGACCTTTTCATCACTCTGGAGCCAATGCCCTCCCAAGGGGGATTCCCTGACCCCGAAGACAGAGAAGGCACCTCTGGTGAGTGCACATTTGTAACTACACTACAGGGTTTAAAGGCAATTGTGTTTAATGTTTGATTTGCCCTAAAGACTTGGGATGCATTTGCGGTCAGTAAAGCTACTGGAAAAGTCTGTTAAGTGTCTGGGGATGAAGCGGGAATGCTCCAGGGACATCTCCATGAAGCTCTCCTGGAGGTACTCTGAAAGCCTTTGTAGAAGGTTTCTGCCTTATTTCGTCCTCCACGGTACGACACTTTGCCACACCAAGCCAGTAAGAAGTAGTCTGGAATCATTGCAGCACAAAGAATGGCAGTGAATGGTCCTCTGTTTTGGTTGCATTCAAGCAACATTTGGTCTATATTTTTCTGTGCCAGCTTCAGGAGAGTGATATCGTTCATGGTCACCTGGTTGAAATAGGGGAATTTTTGTAAGGGAACAGTAAAAAGACCCCATTCATGCTGGCTGTTTGCGCTTGGCTAAAAAGAATCATCCCTGAGAATTGCCACGCAGTGGGCAGGGGAAGGGTGAAGGGATTATCCCAGACAATAGCCACATGGTGGGGTAGGGATAGGGGTGTGTTGCACATCCACCCGAAAACCGCTGCCCCTCCTTTTAAATGACAGACCTAACCAGAATTGCTTGCTGTGGGAAAGGAGGTTGCTGCAGTTTCAAACCATTCTCACATATTATGAAGGTAGAAGAAGCCAACCTCGTGTACACTTTGGCTTACCATGGCTGTCTGGAAATCGAATTCTGTTGCCCATCCGTGTATGATGTGTCACCATACTGGCAGGCACTCAATATAAAAGGCAAAATGCGACCTTGTACCTAAAACACGTGTGCTGTCTGCTGTGAATTGCTTGATTCACTGTGAAAGTCTCCCCCTTTTGTTCTCAGAAATGTATCTTCTTAAATTCTACTCTCCCTTTTCATCCCCCCGCAGGTGCAAACATTTCTACGCTCCCCCTAACATCTCCGTCCCAGAGGTTATCGCAAATTAGAAGGCAAAAAAAACACTCATGACAACATGTTTTCTGAGCTCATGCAGTCTTCCCGCACTGATAGGGCACAGCTGAATGCATGGAGGCATACAGTGATAGAGGCCAGGAAAGCATTCAGTGACCACAGTGAGAAGAGGCAGGAGGCGATGCTGAGGCTAATGGGGGAGCAAATGGACATGCTCAGGCATCTGGTGGAGTTGCAGGAAAGGCAACAAGAGCACAGGCCGCCACTGCATCCACTGTATAATTGCCTACACTCCTCCTCAAGTTCCATATCCTCCTTACCCAGATGCTCAAGAACGTGGTGGGGGGGGGCTGAAGGGGGCTCTGGGCATCCAGCCACTCCACTCCAGAGGATGGCCCAAGCAACAGAAGGCTGTTTTGATTTGTAGTGTGGCTACAATAAGCAATGTGGCCTTGTTCTTCTCTCCTCCCCCACCCCACCCAGGCTACTTTGTCAGTTATCTCACTTTTTAAAAATTAATAAAGACGGAATGCATGGTTTCAAAACAATAGTGATTTATATCCTTTGCTAGCTATAATCAAAGAGGGGAGGGTGGTTGGCTTATTTTGGCTTGAATTAAAAATCAACAGAGACGACAGGTTCGCATCAAGGAGAAATACACACAATTGTCACACCATAGCCTGGCCAGTCATGAAACTTGTTTTCAAAGCCTCTCTGATGTGCAACATGCTTAGCTGTGCTCTTCTAATTGCCCTGGTGTCTGGCTGCTCAAAATCAGCCACTAGGCGATTTGCCTCAACCTCCCACCCCACCATAAACATCTCCCCCTTACTCTCAGAAATATTATGGCGCACACAGCAAGCAGCAATAACAATGGAATAGTGGCTGCACTGAGGTCTAACCTAGTCAGCAAACAGCGCCAGCGAGCTTTTAAACATCCAAATGCACATTCTACCACCATCCTGCATTTATTCAGCCTATAGCTGAACTGCTCCTTACTACTGTCCAGGCTGCCTGTGTATGGCTTCATGAGCCATAGGAGCAAGGGGTAAGCTGGTTCTCCCAGGATAATTATTGGCATTTAAACATCCCCAACAGTAATTTTTTGGTCTGGGAAGTCAGTCCCTTTTTGCAGCTGTTCAAACAGCTCCTAAAGATGCGAGCAACATGTACCTTTCCCGGCCATCCCATGCTGATGTCAGTGAAACGTCCCTTGTGATCCACCAGTGCCTGCAGCACCATTGAGAAGTACCCCTTGTGGTTTATGTACTGGTTGGCAAGGTAATCCGGTGACAAGATAGAGATATGCATTCCGTCTATTGCCCCACTACAGTTAGGGAACCCCATTCAGCAAAGCCATCCACTGTGACCTGCACATTTCCCAGAGTCATTACCCTTGCTAGCAGAAGATTAGTGATTGCCTTGGCTACTTGGATCACAGCAGCCCCCACAGTAGATTTGTCCACTCCAAATTGATTCCCGACTGACCGGTAGCAGTCAGGCATTGCAAGCTTCCGCAGGGCTATCGCTACTCACTTCTCAACTGTCAGGGCAGCTCTCATCTTGGTATTCCTGCACTTCTGGGTGGGGGATATCAACTCAAAGTTACAGGAAAGTGGCCTTATGCACGTGAAAGTTTTGCAGCCACTGGGAATCATCCCACACCCGCAACACTATGCGGTCCCACCAGTCTGTGCTTGTTTGCCAGGCCCAGAATCGGCGCTCCACTGTATCAACCTGCCCCAGTGCTACCATGATGTCCCAATTGCCCCATCCCATGCTTTCAGGAACATGTGTGTCCATGTCCTCCTCACAATCGTCCTCATGCTGGCGGCCCCTAGCCAGGTTCTGTACATAGTGCAGGATAATGAGTGAGGTATTTACTATGCTCACAACAGCAGTGGTGAGCTGAGCAGGCTTCATGCTTGCCATGCTATGGTGTCTGTATGGGTAATCCAGTAAAAAAAGTGCAACATGATTGCCTGTCATGGCTTTGAGGGAGGGAGGGGTGACTGATGACATGTACCCAAAAGCACCCGCGACAATGTTTTTGTCCCATCAGGCATTGGGAGCTGAATCCAGAATTCCAATGGGCAGCGGAGACTGCAGGGACTCTGGGATAGTTACCCACAGTGCACTGTTCCATGAGTTTTTGCTAGCCATGGTATTGAGGACGCACTCCGCTGACTTAATGTGCTTAGTGGGGACATACACAATCGACTGTATAAAATTGCTTTCTAAAGACTGAATTCTATAAAATCGACCAAATTTCATAGTGTAGACATACCCTAAGATGCTGTCTACTTCCCAGAGTCATCAGTTCAAAACTACTTTCTCTCTGACACTCACCAGCAAACATGCAGAATTGTAAGACTATATGGCATCTCCCACCTTGATTTCCTTTCTTTCCAAAGTCAATTGCTTTCAAACATATTTTTAATATGAAGCTAAAACACAAAACAAATGAATTCAGGAAATTATTTCTGGTTTTGGTGGATCCAAGTTACAGACAACTAAGATTTAAAATACACACACTTATTTTCAGGATCTGAAGGTCTGTAATTATAGGGATCAGACTGTCATGTTTGGAGCAATAATAAGAGTCTAGAGATGAGAAAACTGAATAAAGCGCTAGTAGGATAGCTAGAAGTTAAATATTTACTTCTACTTAGTTTAATTGAAATTATATATAGAAGCAAAAAAGAAAGAATTTCAGTTCTGTCTCATTCAAAAGAAACTGCACTTCCACAAACTCAGAAGGAGATTCCCAGTTACAAGCACTGCATTACAGAAATAACCTCTCAATGGCTGGTCTAACCAGAGGGCATGATGCTGCTCTTAACTGCCTGTAGAACATCATTATCTTATAAATTTTCTTTTTACAGGTATAATCTACCATTCCAGTGCCACAGAAACAAGGCAGGAGTCTTCTCAAATAGACAGAGAGCCAACCAAATTTGTAGGCCACTAAAGAAAAGATGCACAATTTTTTGAATGCACACAGACACACACACACAAATTAGCTACATGAAATAATAGTATCCAGTTTACTCTTCTGATGGCAGTAAAGGCCTCAGCGGACACTGAGTTAGCTACAAGAAAATGAAGACCTAATAGTAATTTACCCTAATGACAAGGGCACACAGCAGTCCAAAGAAGATATACAGTACTACCATAGAATATGTAATGGACCATAAAGACACCTTTGACAAAAATGACACCTGGGAAAAAAAAAAGGTAGTGATCAACGCATAAGATTAAATCCCACTTTGTCCTTGAACTTCTATTCAAAGACTGACAAAGCAAACGCCTGCACTTTGTGTGGAGCAGGAATGAACCCTTCTCTCAAAATATTAATAAGCAAGTCTATGGGTGAAATCCTGGCCCCACTGACTTCAGTGGGAGTTTTGCCATTACCATCAATGGGGCCATGATTTCACTCTATGGATTGGCAAAGAGTTTATTTTCTCAGAAAGACTCTTACATTATGTAGAGCCTAACAAACTAAGCTCCTGAGGTGGAGGAGGTATATTAGAAAAAACATACACCAAAAGATCCAGCTAGAGATTTATTTTCTTAATCTATACTTCATTAGCCAGAAGTCGGACACACCACTGAAACACTAGGGACTGAAGGTGCATCTACTCTGCAGTGAAAAACCCGTGGCTCACTTGGAATGGGGCTAGAGAAAAGTCCTGGTCCAAAATCACTAGACACTCTTGAAAATCTCAGGGTATGTCTCCACAGCAATTGAACATCCATGGCTGGCCTGGCTCAGCTGACTTCGGCTTGCAGGGATTGTACTGTGGAGCTAAAAACTGCTGTGCAGATGTTTGGGCTCGGGCTGGAGCCTAGGGCCTGGAATCTCTCCCGTAACAGGTCTCAGAGCCCAGGCTCTAGCCTGCATCCAAATGTCTACACAGCAATTTTGTAGCCCTGTGGATCAAGCCCAGAGTGCCCACGTCCCCTGACCTGTGCCAGCCCTGAGTGTTCAATTGCTGTGCAGATACACCCTGAGGTTTCCAAGAGAGACTAGTGATTTTGGACCCAGGACTATTCCCTAACCCTATTCCCAAATGAATGGAGTCCCTCCATACACTCTTCTTTCTACTCCTCCACATACTCTGGGAAGTTATTTGGAGAGGAAATTGTTCTATAGAACAGCTCAGCTGGCATAATTTACAAAAGCAAAGCCTAGGAAGACATGCAGGATTTCAAAAAGGCCCTGTTTAAGACAGCTGCATTAATCAAAATAGTATTAGGCTCAGGAAAGCCCCTTTCTTATTGCAATCTGTTGCTCACATAGAGGGATATTTCCATATCTTGCCTCCCAGCCTGATGGGTAAGGGGGGAGAGGGAGAGAAAGAGAACTTCACTGGTTTGTGCCTCTTTTTCCTCTCACACACTTTGTCTTGTCTGTCTAGACACTACTGCAATGCAAATAATAGATAAGTGAGAAGCTAGAGAGGAACGTGCCCAAAAATCTGAGAGCTCTGAATGTCCAGTAATGCCTGACCAACATGTGAGGGGGGAAGAAACACCTTAGAAATTAGAAGATACTGATGGCACAGAAATGGTCTTTCTGACGCATAGCTTTGGCACTGAGAAAGCTGTTGTGCTTGTTGCAAAATAAGAAATGTGTTTTAACTGCTTTGGGAAATGGAACCATTATTTCCTGCATAGGATTGAAGAGATTGTGATCAGCATGAGAAAGAAGAATTAATGCATTTAAGATGCTGACTGTTTTTAGCTCCTGTCTTATGCCAGTATTCTGAAAACAGTAACATCTTTCATTCATTGATTCAGTCCCTCAATGGTCAGGGTTTCAGCCTCTATACATTTGCTAAATTGTTGTTCCTATTCTTGTACATATCTGCTAAGTTAAGCATAAGCCAAGTGTGGTCAAAGGCTATGTGGTGACCAATGTATTCACATAGGTGTGTCATTGACAAAAACATTCATCCTAGATTTTCTCTGTTAGAACTGTTCGATAAACAATTCCTAGTGAGTGTAAAGATCAGCATATTTTATCCTCAGAGCAGCAGGGCACACAGAGACTATAGCAATGGATTGTCCATTATGAGTGCAATTACTTAGCCTTACTGGACTCATTCATACAGGGGTGAATATCTGAAATGGCAAATGGAATGCCTAAAATTGACATAATGTAGGAAATTATGCTATAGAAGTAACTGATGCATTAGAGCAGTGAGACTCGGGCTGAGGCTCAGGAGCTGCAAGTGGTTCTTTAATGTGTTTCCTGCAGCCCTTTGTGGTACATGATATTAAAACACTGAGATTTTATTAACAACCAATCTAAGTTGGTAAAAACATCCCGATTGGTTAATAACATATTAACCAATTGTAGAATACTTGGTCAGTCATATTTCTCTCTCTCTCATATTAAATATATATATATTTATTTATCTTGGTGTAATGTTGATTGCTAGTTCAGCTGCTGAACCACTGATGTCTGAGTATCACTGCATTAGAGAGAGATGGAGGAAGTGAGATTGGAATAAGTTAATAAACTCCTGTATCTCAAATTATAATTGCCCAATTGGGAAATATTTATGATGGGTGACTGAATAAAAAGTGTGGAATACAAAACTGGGCTGGTAAATGGACTAGATTTAAGATTTTCTGCCCTGAGCATTTTGCTATCATTGACATTAGAGCCTTAATTATGATATTCAAAAGCTCTGATTTGGTTGCATAAATTATATACAAGACAGACAAGTTTCTGGCCTCAAAAAAGAGACATTTTCATACCTGCAATTGTTAAGTAGTTGACACCCCCTCGTGTAACTCACCGACTGAGTACACTGATCTTTCTTCAGTGCATTTTGGTGCTTGAGAAGTGGACTGATGAGATTGTCCAAGAGCTCCTATCAGCCACTTCTTTTATTAAAGCCCCGCCTAAGCGGCTCTCCCGTGTCCTTCAGTCCTCCAGTGACTCACAAGTGCCGCACTTTCGGTAATGAATAAATCATGACAGTTTTCTCCCCCATCAGATGGAGAATTGGGTTTGTATTTACCTCTTTCATAACAAAATTCATCTCTGCCACAGAAGCTAGGTTTAAAATATAAGCAAGCAAATTTGTGGCCCTGTTTTCTTTTAACATCTAATATAGATAAGAATAATATGTATTTAGTAGATTCCAGTAAGGTGTAATTTCAATTACTTAGCTCAATCCTGCTACACTTTTATTTAGTTTATATTAGGAATCCACTTAGCTGTTGCTCTTGTTTTCTTAAATTCACTTTATTTAAATTATTCAAAAATCCTACAAAGATTTTAAACATATATGGCCACAGAAACTAATTATATACCCATTACCAACACACATTGCACACATACACCTAATACTAAACTTAAACAGCACTAAAAATGATCAAATTTAGTGACAGTGCTTTAACCCCGATGGCCATAGCCAAATTCACTCCAACAGAGAAGGTATTTTATTGATTACCACACAATAAAGCTATTTCAGTTACTTTCCTAACTGTGCAGGAATCAGGGCTGGCTCCAGGGGTTTTACTGCCCCAAGCAGCCAAAAGAAGAAAAGCCGCAATTGCGATCTGCGGCAATTCAGCAGGAGGTCCTTTGCTTCGAGCGGGAGTGAGGGACCCTCTGCCGAATTGCCACCAAATACCTGAAAGTGCCGCCCTGCTCCAGAATTGCTGCCCCAAGCACCTGCTTGATAAACTGGTGCCTGGAGCTGGCCCTGGCAGGAATACTGATTCTCAAATGAGTTTTAGATATTCTAATGCTCTCTTCTGTGATGCATTCTGATGTCACAGATAACAGACAGACTGTCTCAAAGCTATCAAGTAGCAGAATTTTTTATCTTCACAAATTTATAGGATCGATAAAATGTCCGGAAAATAAAGCATCAAGGTAAATGCAGGAAGAGTTTTTGCAGGTAACTTACGTACACTGGAAAGCAAAATCACCACGTTTTCTAAGGCTTTGAAATTCCTTTAAGAAAGTCATAGCAAAACTCTGGCAATGCAAACAATCTCTCTCTTTTTCATTTTCAGGTTTTACAGTGAGAGTGATTTTGTCTAACTTAATATTCTCCTCTTAAAGGAATGCCAGCAGCTCCTACTCACAGTTGACTACAACACAACTTGAAGACTCAGCAAAATATTAAGCATTTAGGCAGCACAGCTGTCTGTGAATGGATTCACACACACAGCGACTGTAATCCCTTCCCACATTCTAACTATGCAGAACGGTTGGTGAGTTATTGGGCAGGTGGAAATGCAGAATCTTGCTACTTGTTTCTGTGACTGTGATTTTCAGCCAGCTCTTTGGAACTGTCAGAAGTTACAACTTACACTAGATTCTTCTCCCTACAGCCCCATAGATTACTAAAAAAACAAACCACCATTGGTTAGTAAGATGAAATATTTAAAAATTGAGTTTAAATTAACAACAACATGAAACAAAGAAATTGCCATCTCTGTTAGATGACATCTCGGCTCATACTGTCGGACCATATAGTTTGGCAGATGGTGGGTGAAATTTTCACAATGAACAAGGAATTTAGAGACACAACTATTGTGAATTTCATTGGAAATTCATGTGCCTAAACCCCTTTGGCTTTAAAAATCTCAACCAACCTGTCTCCCACAACAGCCAATACTTGGTACTTGAAAGGGAGATAGTACAAAGATAGCACTCAAATTTTGGAGGCCCATTAGTTTATAATTCATGGGCTACGTTTCCCTCTATTTCTGAAGACGGAGCACCAAAAATGGTAACTTTTATGCCTTCAGGAAGATTAGCTGTTTGGGCAACTAAATTACATCTAATTGGCAGTGACTCCAACACCATTTATTTATTTAAATTTATGCCAACCAAGAGAGCACCCACCCCCAGCTCTGGGCACCCTTGACAAGCTCAATACATACAATAAAAGTATTAGTCCAGGGGTCGGCAACCTTTCAGAAGCGGTGTGCCAAGTCTTCAGTTAGTCACTCTAAGTTAAGGTTTCGCGTGCCAGTAATACATTTTAACATTTTTAGAAGGTCTCTTTCTATAAGACTATAATATATAACTAAACTATTGTTATATGTAAAGTAAATAAATGTTTAAATGTTTAAGCAGCTTTATTTAAAATTAAATTAAAATGCAGAGCCCCCTCCAGACCGGTGGTCAGGACCGGGGCAGTGTGAATGCCACTGAAAATCAGCTTGCGTGCCGACTTTGGCACCCGTGCCATAGGTTGCCTACCCCTGTATTAGTCCTTCTCAGTCCTACCAGAGATGTAGTGTACATTCCACATGGCAAAATAGAATTCAAAGGCAAATGGGTTTACACAATCTGGCACTGATGACAAACTGCCACTTCAGGTTTTACTTTGGTCTCTTCCTTGGTGAGTTGTCAAGAAAGCCATGCTACGATTTCCCTTAATACCCTGAGATCACAATTTCCCTACTGTCTTATATAGAAAAATCAGAGCTGTCTGTAAATGTATCAAAATGTAATTCTTTAAAAATGTCTATTGCAGGGAGCAGTGGTAGAGAGATTGTACCGTTAACGTAAGCCATTATACTTCTTAAACCAAGGGCCTGGTTCCATTTATACTGAGGCCTCTTTACATCACTCCTGCAGTAAAAAAGAAGTTTTAATGTAAATGTGGATCACGTCTTAAATTTTCACTATATTATACTGGCTGGTGTAGGACGGAGTGCGCAGTGAGGGTTTTGTTTTTCTTCTTTCTGATCTTGACATAATGGAGTATGAAAAACAGAGTCAGAGGGTTCCCCCTTAAACCGTTAACACTCTGTTAAATATGAAAAAAGGTTTGTTCTAAGTTACCCTGATTTCTCTGGTCATGATAGATGGGTCCTGTGATTTTAGTTACAGAGATTCTGAAGATTAAAGGCTTAGAAATTTGATACAATGCACTCTTGCCATAAATAAAAAAGAAAAGCTGTTACTTAAGAGTCTAATTCTCTTTCCTGGCATAGAATCATACAATTGTAGGACTGGAAGGGATCTCAGGAGGTCATCTAGTCTAGTCCCCTGCACTCAAGGCAGGACTAAGTATTATCTAGACCATCTCTGACAGGTGTTTGTCCAACCTGCTCTTAAAAATCTCCAATGACAGAGATTCCACAAACTCCCTAGGCAATCAACATCCTAGATTGAACACCATGAGTAAGTCCCCAGGATTAGAGAAATAAATTCTGTCCTGACATAGGCCCTAACACACACGGTAAAAAAGAGTGGAATGGGCCTGTTTTCAAGAGTCAGCAGCTAAGGAGCGTATGCAATTTGGAGGTGGGTAGGTTTAAAAGGTAGTTTAAAATGTGATTGACTTTGAAATCCTAATCTTTTGTCTAGTTCTCCCTCACCTTTACATATCCAAATAAATAAGAGGCACTTTTGCAGTCCCAGTGATGGCAATCAGGGACTGCAGACAGTTGTCTTTCACAAGATAGTTGACAAAACTGCGAAGTCAAACTAAAACCAGACCAACCATAAATCACGATTTAAAAGTAACAGATCAATGTTTCACTTCACAAACTACAGAAATGATCCCTGAAAGTATAAGACAGATTCAATAACCCCATATAAGAAGCAGTTGAAACTGTCAAGCAACACAAACTCATTTCAAACAGGAGTGTACAGGACACTTTGAAAAGAACTCATAAAATATGTGAGCCCACAAGACCTTCTAAAGTACTGCAATATCCCCAAGAGGAAACTGCCTAATTCTCAAAGCTTGATCCAGGCACAGTATTGAAGCATACAATGTGCCCTTTGCTCAGTGTGCCAGGCTGCCGCACACATAAGTTCTTATTTCCCACATCAACCATTGTGGTAGGCAGTTTACTAAGGCTGAATTTGAGACAAAAGCTTCTACTTATGAAAAAGCCTCACAGATCTGAAATATTTATGACTGCATTTATGCTTGGGGGCTTCATTTACCTGATATAAACAAGTGGTTATTTGATCACCTAATCCCTATAGGAAAGACGAATAATTTCAAAGCTTTAGGAATCAGAAATTAGCTAAGTGTACATATGTGAATGAAACTGTTCAAGTGGACAAGCATTAAAAGTGATTCTTCTTTCCCAGTGGGAAGAATAAGAGGTCAAAAGACCCCATTTTTAGCAGGCTAAATGAAGCCACAATCTTGTGTTATGCAGGATAGTAATACAGCTGTGGAATTTCAAGGGTTCAGGCAAGGGTCATTTATTAAAGCATAGCTTTCCTCCAGGAGCTCCAAAGCTCCAAAATACCCTGTTCTAAGTCTTCAGTGAAGACTAGTAGACATCACTTGAATCAGTAACTGTTGTTCACTTGAGATGCTGAACTTAGGGCCTCTTTTGTCTAGTAGCTCCATTGATTGACGACACTTTACCCCTCTTCCTCCCATCTTCAAAAATTAGAAAAGAAAGTCCCAAGATGCCCTCTGGCCAAATTCTCTCTCTCAAGAAATCGGTTTTGATGACTGAGGTTCTGTCTACTAGTTGCTTCTACATCACCTCATCACCCCTTTATATGAGTTCCTAAGGTTGTGCGTAAGTTACTGCCGAGTGTCTAATGGGTGCAATATTGGATTGTCCTGGTATGTATGGATGCATCAAACCAGCACTACTTTGGTGGCTGGCTTTCTCTCTCTCTCCCCTTCTGCAGTAGTTAAGCTTTCATTAAAAAATATATATATTGTTATAATGTTTCTGCTCCTTATAGTTGCAAAAAAAAATGAACCTTCTGGATGTGGACCAACACAGTGCTGTTTTCCTGAGTCTGCAGATTGACAGACACAATAGCTCCACCAGAAATGTGAACTGCATTCACTCATCTCATTGGGTGTTAACACTGAAGCCTACTGATACCATTATTGAAATCCATGTTGTTAACTACGATATTGCACTGCAGGCCAATTTCACATTAACTTTTGTTGTGGGCAGAGCTTGATTTTTTCCAAGCCTTAATTTACAATATCCCTGCAGTACTTCAGACAAGTAAGGCACAGCAAAGTCCCAAATTCTGTGCTAAATGGGTGAAAAATATTTACCAGGCTACAATATACAGTAGAACATCAGAGTTACAAACACTCTGGGAATGAACATTGATCGTAACTCTGAAACCTTTGCAATTTTGAACAAAATGTTATGGTTGTTCTTTCAAAAGTTTACAACTGAACATTAAGTTAATACAGCCTTTGAAACTGTACTATACAGGAAAAAATGCTGCTTTCCCTTTATTTTTTTTTTAGTAGTTTACATTTAATGCAGTACTGTACAGTATTTGCTTTTTGCTTCTTCCTTTGTCTCTGCTGCTGCCTGATTGCATACTTCCAGTTCCAAATGAGCTGTGTGGTTGACAGGTCTGTTCGTAACTCTGGTGTTCATAACTCTGAGTTCTGTTCACTCACCTTCTTTCCCTCCGTGCTATCACCACTAACATAGGATAGCTTTCGGCGGACATAGAAGAGCATATCATCCTGCCGGGGGGCCAATTTCTCCATGAAATAAGTAGAAAACATCCAAGTCCAGAACACGATGCGATCATCTTTGAAACAACCTAACAGGAATAAAACAGGAGAATTAAGAGTTGTAGAAGACATCCTGTCACATTTGATTTTACTTAATACAATAGACAGCATGACTTCGTGTGTTGTGGGACCAAGCATGATCCTACTGAAGGATTAGTTCTATGGCTCAAGGTAACATGTTTAACTCTTGTGTGACATCCATGCTAGACAATAAGTTTATGGCCAGGCGCTTAGCTGGTGTAAGTTGGCACAGCTCTGATGACAATACAGATAGACAACACTCCACACCAGCTGAGGATCTGGCCCTTAAAGTTTCTCTCTATTTTTACCAGCTGCTCTGGTGGTGTCATTGGAAAAGACAGGGCCAACGCACCAATTTAGAAGACATTAGAGAAGCACAGAAGGGAGTTAATTTCAAATGCGGCTAACACCACCATTTGCCAGAGTTTATTACTTAAATCTGCCAGCTTGCACTAGCCTTACCATATGTTGGCAGGGGAGTGTGGTAAGCACTGTAGAAAGTGAATTATTTAATTGTCTTTCCTTAGCCAATTCGTATTAATGAGCCCATATCTTGAAGGCAAGATATAAAACTGACCAACCCTTCCCCCAAAATACCCAAAAGACCAAAGAGCTTAGAAGGTTTTCATGTCAAACCAAGTCTAATTAAGTTACACAGGGAATCAACTTTTCCTCGAGTGGGGATAAGGAGGGTGGGAGATGAAGGGCAGCAAAGTCCTCTTGAATGCAGAAACAAGAACTGCTAACGACACCAGACTTTGAAGTATCTTGTTCCTGCTAGTTCTGATGCCACAGAAGTGCGGAGAAGAAGTCAGCTGGAGGAAAGCAGCAGCACGAGACTCAGTCTCTCAGATCTCACTGGCAGAAGGGGTCACAGAAGAGGTTGACTTACAATTTTGTGAAACTATTTACATAGTTAAATACAATAAAAGGGCAAAGATACTGCAAGGAGCCCCTTTGCAGCCCCACGGGAGCCAGCTGCTATTGGAGTCCTTGCCTAGCCAGATCTTGGAGCACAGAGAGGGAAACAGATGCTGCATCCTCTCATATGGTGGCTGGTAGTGAGGCACCTGTGCTTCTCCAGCACTCCTTGGAGCTACCAGAGGGCCTAGTGGGTGAGTGAATTGTGGTTCTCTACCACTTCCATTGGCCCTCAAAAGGTGGCACCCTGTTAATGTGCCATAGTCCAGCTTCTTAACTGCTTTGCGGTCCTCTGGACTGAAAGACGCTCTATCAAGTGTTGTTACTGGTTCATAGCAAAGAAACAAAAATACCTGAAGTGGATACTACAGTGGATACTTTTAATGAATAGTAACAACCACCTCTTTGTAGGTTTGTATCCCACAGCTATCTTTCAATGTAGCACATTTGCCTAACAGCAGTATACTGCAGATATGGAATACACAACCATTTCTGTAGAGATGCACAAAACAATTTTATGGGGAGGGATGGCTCAGTGGTTTGAGCATTGGCCTGCTAAGCCCAGGATTGTGAGTTCAATCCTTGAGGGGGCCATTTAGGGAACTGGGGTAAAAATCTGTCTGGGGATTGGTCCTGCTTTGAGCAGCGGGTTGGACTAGATGACCTCCTGAGGTCCCTTCCAACCCTGATATTCTATGATAATCTTATTCAGTGAGACATGACACTTACTTATGGGGATATCTGAATTAAGCTTTGAGAGAGTTTTTAGTCAATTGCAAAGAAAGGTGCCATCTCCCATAACAACAAAAATTACTTTTCTTGGACTCTGGTCACCATCTTCAGGGCCTCATAATGGACCAGTCAGTCTTTTAATCCACAAATGTTTTTCAGCACATTTTCCTACCTCATTATATGTGCATTTAATATTCAGAGATGAGACCTTTCTTCTCATTCTTAATTAATGTAGTAGGCAAGGAGATTAGACTTTAAAATCTTTAACCAGAGAAATAGCTGATCGGTGAGACCTTAGATTTCATTTCCAACTAAGTCCAAGAGCAACAGTTCAAACAAAATGAAATTTCACTGCAAGACCATGCAGAGAATACATTAAACATCATCAATAATGAAGCCACAGCATTTGTAGGAAGTATCTACTGTGTATTAAATGTGATAACTATCATTAATAAAAAGGCTGAGACAGACACACAAAGAAGCCAGGATAGTGAAAAAGTTTTCAGTAATTTGGCACATTCTCAGCCTTGCTGCAATTGCTTTACTCATTGAGTGATTGTATTGAAGTCACCGTAACTACTCAAGGGTGCACAGCAACAACAGTTGGCCTTGTGTAAAGTTTGTGAGACATTTAATAACAAGCAGTAATACATTAAACTTCATATTTAGCAGAGAACAGAAAACAGTACAGGCACACATCATGACCCACTAAATGTCCCACAGGAATCTGGGCTTGTTAAGTCTCCTGGTTTTTGAGCACTTGATTTCAGAATCTTAACACTGAATTAAATATTAAGGGGCTTTGTATTTAATTTCTCTGATGTTTTACAGAAATAAGTGAGGATGAGCAAAAATGGAGGCGTCATGCATAGGCAGCTTAAAAAAAGTTCTAATGTTCATCACTTGGAAAAAAACTTCCTTCAAACTTCGTTTTCCTTCCTCAATTAAGTCTATATAACAAGGCAATTTATACAACTATAAAATGTCAGTCTGAACTTGTCACTTAGAAAACCCAAAGCCAACTGATTTAAACTGAACTTTACAAATTCATTCGAGTAATTTATACGCAACTAAAAATTGGGGGCCAGGAGGGTTTTGAATGGAAATTGAGACTTGGTATACACGGATATCATGGTGATGGGCTTAGTAAAAGAACCTAAAATGGAATAGAACGGGTTTTTAATTAACTGGCTGTATGTACATGCCTCCCTTTGACCTTTACTGGATGGATGAAGAGATGTTCAACTCATATTCACGTGTATCAGAGGCCCAAAGCTGCTGTGAGCTGAGGAGAGTTTTCCTTCAACTCAAGCTATAGGAATCTCTGCTTTTGGCGTAGGCAGATCCAAATGCTTTCTTAGAGTGCCTTTTATACAGGTCAATAAATACATGCAAGCAGATGTAGGTATCTAGGTAAGTGGTCTAAATAACTAAATACACAGTGTGTTCTGGTATGGTGTAACTCTACACAATGTTGTACTTAAGTCGTCCTATTATTCTATCCAGTTCAGGAACCATGTTTTTGGATCACAATTCAATCTCTGTTGCAGCTGTGAAATTCTGAGTCGACAACATTCAGTACTATGTGTCATGCATGTGTTACAGTAATATATAGCTATTAATATATTGTACTAGAATGATGTCGAAGTAGTTATTGCAATGCACTAGTATAAATGGGAGAGGTGCAGAGAACAGACCAGGTTGGGGATTTGCACCAGGGATTCCTCAGGGTAGAATATTTACAGAGACAGGACAAGAGAGGAAGGGAGATGAACTTGACTTATCAAATTGATCATCCCTAACAAGAGAGGAAAATGTCAGCTTCCTTTCATGCAGTAATGCTGCTGCAATGAAACTGGTTATCCACAGAGCCACAATGGAACTTCTCAGGAAAAACTGGTGACCCAGAAACAAGGACGTGAGGCGGTGACTTTACAACTCCACCTGAGATTTAAGGCAGAATCTCTGTCCCAGCTGAGCTGTGCTCAAAGTGGGAATGAGAGGGAGTGGGATGAAGGAATGGGAGCAGAAGTGTCTTTTTAAAGCTGTCATGGCTCCAGTGTAATTAAGAGCAGCTTCAGGGCTGTTCTAACTTCTCTTTGGCTGCAATGACCCCTAGAAGGATTGTGGCAGAAAACAACAGCTAGAATGCAACAGAATTACAATGTCACCTCCCATGTCAGGGGCAAGAGGAAGACTGGTGCAGAGAATTGGACTTTAAAATCTACTACAAATGCAGTGGAATTAATTGTCGAGGAGAACTCATTGCTCTTAATCATTGACTTCTCTCCTTTTAAATTTTAACTTCATGCCAGAAAGTAACAGACCCTTTCAAGTTCATCTGCAGCTCATTAGCTCTCCAATTTATTCAGCAAAAACAAAAGCAGCCTATATGGCAACTATTATTTTAGAAATCCACAGCTGATTGTTAAAACCTTGGCAAAGTTGGGGGCCCTACATTTAGCTGCACAAAATTGCTTTTTAAATATTGTTTTGGGTAGTTCATGCTTTTGAAAGGTGTCAAGCACGGGAGACAGAAATCCTCTTTTAAATACAGGGAATAGAGATAGTGCAGGCCTTGACTGGTCATCATCCTACCAAACTACCACAACCTGCCCTGTAGGGGCCACCTCCAGAGAGTCAAGAGAGTGGTCCTCTCTCCAAGCCATAGACTAATCATGCAAGGTGCTGAACAACTGGAGTAAAAGGCACTCTGCTCCTAGGAGGATCAGGCACTTAATCTTTGGCACCTCTGCTAACAAGTTCACCTTGATATTGATATTGCTTTTGTGATGTAGACAAATCCGGTGAGAAGGACTGAGACCTAACTCATTTCACACAACCATGAGATAACAGCTTTCTATCATTCGTGTCTTTGGCTGGACTTTCATCAGACTTACAGAATAAAAAGGCTGTATAAATACCATTGCCAAGCTGGAATATAGTTAATGAAAGACTTGCTAATTCTAAAAGCACTGAAGACTTTGAAAAAGGTATTAAGGAGCTATTGCTTCTCCAACTAAAATCTATGGCAAAAGTCTCACTTTAACAGGAGCAGAATTGGGTCCTTTATTACAATGGAATTAGATCAGGGATTCAAGAGAACCAATTCCACGCACAGTACAGAACACAGCATAAGAGAGCTTAGTGAGAACACTCTGCCCACTAATAGATTTTGCTTCCAAATGAACAAAATGGAATTAGGAATTCAGATTATAAATCTCAATATATCAAAAGTCAATTATATGATTATGAGACCTTTGTGACGAAGACATCCTAATTACAACAATTCATTGCAATGATTCATTTGCATGGATTTTACTCTCATAGTCAAGATTTATGTCAGCTGGTATGCAGTCAATGTATCCTTTTACCTATATTAGATTTTATATCAAGTATTCATTTAAGGGAACTGGCTCCAAATCCATATAACAGGTTAGGAATTGTTTATAATTAATGCTTTCAAAAAGCAAAAATCATGGGCTAAAAAGAAATGTCAGAATGTATTTTTTTTTTTTTTTTTTGCTTCAAAGGAAAAACTTTAAAAAAAGGTCACTTCATATTTGGTGGATAACTACTCTTTTGGCAGTTATTACTTATACTGTAGTGAAAAAAAATAATCTCACTCTGATCTGGTGGTTTGAGCAAGGGAGGGGGAGTCAGGTCTCCTGGGCTTCATCCCCAGTTCTGCCATGAGTTACTATAAACCATGGGACATCAGACAAGTCATTTAACCAATCTGTTCCTCAGTTTCATCATCTGTAAAATGGGTTTAGTAGTATCATCTTACTGAGGTGCTTGAAGGTTAATTAAATTGTTTGTGAAGCTCTTCAAGATTTTATGATTAAAAGCAGTCAAGACATGAAGGTGATTTTTATTACACTTCACTTTGGTTTTGAGTTAGCAAAATACTCTGCATGTGATAAACTGCTCCTTTAGCCATATATTCTCAAAATAGTCAGATTTAACATAAAAAGCCTGCCGTAGACACTCTTGGTATTAAAAAGGTATAACTGGCACAAAACCAGAATGGCACATTTGTCCCGACCGCATATCAGACATCAGCTAGTCAGCATATTAGAAATCAAAAGCACTCAAGCTTTCCTCCAAAAAGCTCACCCCAATCACTTCCGTGATCCCAAAAAGACAGACTTTGCAACAAGCCCAGAAGATCAAGAGAATCAGGATATTTCAGACCATGTGGGAAATCACCAAAATGAAAGGCTCTCATAGAGGACATCTTGCCAACAGCTTCTTCTCTGATATTTCAAGGGGCGTGGACATGAACACCTCTACCAATCCTAATCACGATAATACAGCCTGGGAAGAGAAGTGCCCACTCAGGCAGGAAGGTCCAAGCCACTTAAAAAAAAGTTATACTTTCACCAGAAATATCTCAACCTTCTTCTGGTAGAAATTCTGGCAGAAAAGAAAGAAGGAAAGACCAGTGATTAGCCTGGAATATGCAAGACCCATGTTCAATTCCTTCCTCTGCCAAAGATTTCTTGTGTTACCTTGGGCATATCACTTAGTCTTTAGTGCCTCCATTGCCCATCTGTAAAATGGGAATGCCACCATTGCCTTACCTCACATGTGTGTTGCAAGGATAAACACATTAAAGATCACGAGGCATTTAAATGGTACAGTAATAAGTGCCATATAAGTATCTAACACAGATAGACCAATTTTCTTTGAAAATGAACAAAATCCATGGGCTCACCAAGTGTAAAAATATATACCTTTTACATTTTAAAAGTATAATGTAAGATTATGTAGATTTGGAATTTGAAAAGAGTTCCGCTCTGCAAATTATATATATGTGTGGCCCCGGTGATAATGAGCACCATCAACACTTACTAACTAGAGTAGACGTTGATGGAATTCAGCACTGTGACATCAAAGGAGAGAGAGACTGAAATAACAAGCAAATATTGCACTAAAGAGAGTGAGCACTAATTTTTTCCCTTGTTGCTCTGGATTTTTCTTCTAGCTAATCATACCAAAGAAATACTGAACTTATTACAGGGGCCACCAATACTGATCAGATACTGAATAAATGATCAGAACATGAGACGGGTTTTCCTGTGCTGCAGATCCTGACCCCAGTATTCGACTTTTCAGGGATATTCCACTGACATAAACGGAAGATCCATACAGGAAGGGAAAACAGAACATTATTAAAAAGATATGAGTGGATAACTTTGCTTAAATTAGACCTAGTGTTTTTCAACCAGTTGGTCACATTGGTCAATTAGAGGGGTCATGAGGCACCGAACATTTTATTACAATTTAAAGCAAAGAATATCTGGCTCCCCCATTCTCCTCACACCTCTACCCTTCAAGGTCAAGTATTCTCTGTCAAAATAAGCCTATATAACTGATCATTGATACTTTTTTATTTTAAACTCTTACTTTTGCAGCAAATGGAAAGGGGTCCCAAAACCTTTTGATTTCAAATAAGGGTTGCCAACATGAAAGGCTTAAAACACACTGAGTTAGGGTAAGCAATTAACTCTGCAGCAGTTGCACTATGTACACCAGATTACCAATAGATGTAACTGATTTTCCTGTATTTGTCACCTTTCTAAACATGACTCCATTTTTACAGCTGTCTGAATTCAATATATTCTCTCTAGAATCAATTTGCAGTTTTCAGTACACACCTTAAAAGTAATCGCTCTGTTATTGCTAGATAACTGACCCTTTTGATTTGAAATAGCATGTGAGCCCATGGCCCGTTATTGCTGTGACCATTTAGATCAACTATAAGTGCTGTCCTTTGCGTGGAAAGGGAAAGGGGAAGGATATGTGCATCATTTCGTTCCAGAATAGATAACCTCTGCTGCTAAGCACTGTGAATACTGCTGTGATCTAACATTTCCAAACAAGACTATGGCTTCTAAGGTCTCATCTACACAATGGGGTAAACAGGGCCAGCTCCAGCATTTTTGCCACCTCAAGTGGCCCAAAAAAAAAAAAAAAAAAAAATTGCCACGCTCGGTGGCAGCTCTACCGTCACTGCTTCATTCTTCAGGCAGGTCCTTTCCTCCAAGAGGGACTGCGGGATCCACTGCTGAATTTCCACCGAAGAGCTGGATGTGCCGCCCCTTTCCGTTGGCTGCCCCAAGCACCTGCTTGCTGCGCTGGTGCCTGGAGCTGGCCCTGGGGGTAATGCACTATGAGGGATGTGGGGAGTGATTACTAGAGCACACTAATGTACTGTGCATTAATAGGTCCACGTAGACACCAAAGATTCCCTAGTGGGCTTTAACAGGGTACTATTTATACGTTAAAGCGCACTAGGGAACCTTTGGTGCGCACCAGCAGGGTCTACATTAACCCATTAATGCCAGTACATTAGTGCACTTTAAAAGTCAGACTACAGTAGAGTGCATTACCCCATCATGTAGAAAAGCCCTAAGAAAACTTCTTCAGGTGATCACTTCAGAGTAATATTATTAAAATTTAAAAGTGACATCAAAATCAGTGGGGGAAAAAAGCTTCAGTTGTGCAGAACTAAATGGTATAGGAAAGGAAACCAAATCCTGGAAACAAGCACCCTTCCGTATGCCCACTGCTAATTTCCCTCCTATGTAACAACTCCAAGTGAAGTTTGTTCACCTTTATAACAATCACACCCATCTTTTGTATTTGTAAGTCTCCTATCACCAATCATATCCCTACTCACTGATTTCCCAAAATAATGGTATTGATATTGCTTAAAAGAAAAAAACATGAAAACCCAGGATTCAACTGAGACCACTCACGTCAAGACCACTGAACAGCCACCACATGGAGCCAACTTTTAGTTATTGTCACCAACCTGCACTAGATTTGTATCAGACATCTAGATAGTGAAGCACCATTTTTAAAGTGTGTAAAAACCAGTGACTCCGCACACAGTTTATCTTCATTTCTGCATGCCAACGCTACCTAACTCTCCCGCTCCACCAATACAAGATGGCTTATCTATGCTGCAGTATTATTAAGATCATAAACAAGTTTCCTATTCTAAAGAAAAAGACAACATAATTCATGTAAATGAAATTGGACAAAAAAAACATTTGTAAAGCATTGCAAAACTGTGTGATGTTCAGAGCAAGTGAAGATTTCCCACAGACTAGAGAAAGCAATAGAAGGGATTTTTGTGACACATTAGTTCATGCTCAGAGTGCCCAACCTTTAATGAACAGTAAAAAGTACCTTTATTGAAACAGTGATTCACTGGAATCAATGAGATAGAATGAAATTTACATCCCATCCATCTGCCATTTAATTACAGAACTCCTTCTGGATCAATATTAATGTTGAAAATCTCTCTCCCTGTGGGGATTTGGCAGGAAGGTGGTCCAAAGGTACCGAACGTGGAAAGTGAGGAGGAGGTGTCCTTTTTTCATGGATACGCAGAACCCTGTTAGTGTTCCTTCGACTAACAGGAGAGCATCAAGATTACAATTTCAAAGCAAAGAAAAACAAAAAATCTGAAAAGGGTGAGACACTATAAGCTATGATTGATAGAAATTAATTTTTCGTTAAAAATGAATAAGTTATGGGTTGTGCTTTGCTTGTTGGTTTTTTTTAAATTGATTTAGCTTTTTACCATGATGTTGAAGGAATTCTATCAACAACATGTCTGTTTTTAGAAAGCATCTAAGAAATGGCCAATGGATGAAACTTCGGGGCCTGATCCTACATCCATTACAGTCAATAGCTAACCTCCAGAGATGGGACTGGACCCTGGGTAATGCTGCTGATTATCAGTGTGAGCATGAGGGAGCTCAGCATATCTTGCAGGGTCATTCCCTTGGCGTATCTTTGTACCTATAAAATCAGTAGGGCCATACCAAATTCATGGTCCATTTTGGTCAATTTCATGATCATAGGATTTAAAAAATCTTAAAATTTCAGAGTTTCGGACATTTAAATCTGAAATTTCACAGTGTTGTAACCATAGAGGTCATGACCCAAAAGGGAGCTGCGAGGAGGTCACAAGGCTTAGGAAAAATGGTGCCCTGGGTGAATTTTTAGCACCTTTTCCGGATGCACAGGGGTTGCGTGGATAGGGGGCAGCTCCCTATATAGCATCCCTTCCCCCCCCCCCTCCATATCTGGGGAATGATGTGGGCAGGAAGTAGCGAGGTGCATGGAGCTTCCTGCAGCCAGGAATGGTTCCCAGAGGTAAGTCTGACTCGACCCCAGGAGCGGCCCATGCAGGAGAAGCAGCAGTCATGTGTCTCCCCAGCCCACCAGGATTAGCAGTTGGCATCCGGTGCATTGTAGAAGCCCCCAGCTCTGACCTTCCTTGGCTCCAGACCAAGTGCTCAGGGGTTAAAACAGCCTTGAGCTGGCTCTGTGTGTGTGTGGGGGGGAGTGTAACCATGGCAATACTGCGACCCCCCACAACAGCCAGATTTGAAAGGGGAGACTGGATTTCATGGTCTGTGACATGTTTTTCACAGCCGTGAATTTGGTAGGGCCCTAAATATCAGACAGCTGAAAAAAGGCCTCAGTAACACTAAATATTCTGTGAAAATGAAAAGTAAATTGCACAGTAATTAAAGAAATTTTGGCAAGAAAGTTAACAGATTTAAGTCAAGCCTCATGCATGATACTCCATTAACACCACTGGTTCAAATGTTGTTACTTTGAAACCAAGTTGCACAGTAGGGCCATAATTTTAAAAAATTGTATACCCAAGGTTAGACTCCTGGCCTGAATATTGCAGAGGGCCTGTGCATCTGCAAATCCAGTGAAATCAAAACTAATGAAATCCACTTGAGTTAAATGTGTTCTGCCCCTCTTAAAAAAAACCAGACACTTTGGTTTATGCACCTAAATCTTATTTTGGTACCTAATATTAGGACAGAAAAGTTGGCAGACTCAGGAGCCTTATTCAGATTTCAATTGATATTGTTTTTTAAATAATTAGATTCCAAGGCCAGAAATGACCACTTGATCATCTAGTATGACCTCCCTTCTAACACAGGCCATAGAACTTCCCCAGAATAATTCCTAGAGCAGATCTTTTAGAAAAACATCCAATCTTGATTTAAAAATTGTCAGTCATGGAGACTCTACCATGACCCTTGCTAAATTGTGACAATGGTTAAATTACACTCACTGTTAAAAATTTATACCTTATTTGCAGTCTTTGCCACTGTAAGGTCTCTAATGTAGACATAGCCTAAATCATGAATAATTCTTGATTTCAGTGGTGTTACGTATGGCCAAGATAATGAAGCAGTTGATAAGGCGACTCATGAATGTGCAAGCCTCAGGAGAGATACAGTAATATAGCATGCTAAATATAAGAACATAGGAATTGACAGATTAGATCAGACCCAAGGTCCAGCTAATTCAATATCCTGTCTCCAAGAGTTGCCAGAACCAAAGGCCTCAAAGGAAGGTATAAGAACCCCAGAGTAGGTAGATGAGGGGTAATATGACCAATGAGAATCTCATTTTAATATTTAATTGATGGAGATTGTCTTAACATTCGGAGGCACGTGGTATTTTTTAATACTTTCCCAAGCTCTTCCTTAACATTATCTCTTATAACTGCAGTTAGTCTGGTTATCCATATAATTATCCAGTCCCTCTCTGAATCTTGCTAAGATCTCAGCCTCAGTGAAACAGTATCTTATTTCCTTTTTCTTTCTTTTTCTTTATTTTCAAAGATTGTATTTTTATAATCAATAAAAAGGTAGAGCTACTGCTGCTAAAAGGGTGAAAGAGAGGGAAATGTTGCACATTTAGAATTTCCTACATCCCCAGCTTTGAAAAACATTATTAAACAACAGGAACATTAATATATTCCTAAAGAACATTTTACTGAGGTAAATCTGAAAACCACCATACTGTCACGGGAGTGGATTAGCTATACTAAATACTGTGCAGCATCTGGATACTTATACCAGCTGGCAAGTTTACAATTTCCAATGGGACTGATGCAGACCAAAAAACAAAAAACACCAGCCAACCAACTTTAGAAAACAGCAAAAATACTCTCAAACCATGTATGCTGGGGTCAGCTCTCCGCATGCTGACAAGACCTGTCTAGGCACATAACGACAGCATCTTGTAGCCTTCTCAACACACTCAGTAAAGCACTATATTTACAGACAAGGAGTAAAATTTTCAAAATACCTAAGTCTCACTGCAAGTCAATGGCATTAGGCTCCCGAATGCCTTAAGTGTCTTTTGAAAATGGGATTCCAATCTTTTTGAAAACATTATCCAAGATACTTCTCTCACCCCTCCCTCCCCACGCCATAGACTTTATTTCAGAACCCCTGATTAACAGAGATCAAACACCCCTTTTCTCCTTAGGGAATAGGGCTGACCTCATAATGTCAAAATAACTAACTACCTGAAGGACAAAACCTAATATCCATTGATGTTAATACTAGAACTAAAAACTGTCTTTTTTTTCAGGACTCAGTGCACACAAGTTTTTTAACCTTTTAGTTTTGCTGCGATTCCCTGTGCAATACAATCACATTGGGGCTCATAGTTGTGTCATGGTTAATATTACAACTTCCATTGACTCTAGTCAATGTTTCGTAGTGAGGGCCTCATTCTGGTCGGTTTAAGGTCAGATCAATGCCCTTTGGCATTTATGAAGTATACCCATCAATTTAAACAAAGGTAACAGTAGCCCAATAGGAGCGAGAGGAGGCTAGGGACAGGGAGAGACTGTTTTTGTTTTCAAGACTCGGGAAAATCCTACTACAAATCACTCTCTCATATTGTCACTAAAAAGCCCCTGGCCCGCTGATGATACACACATTAGTTTAATGCAGGTATTTTTCATTCTAAACAAGAAGTATTTTCGTAAACAAACAGAGTTCATTCTTAATTTCTCTGTTGAACATAATTATTTAAATTGAAAAATTGATGAAAAAATAAGAAGTGGATTTTTTTTCATTTTTAATTCCAAGACAAAGAATCCAGAAGGAGAACGAATGACTGAATTGTGAGATGGAAAGGTTACTAGAAACATTAACTGAATTCACTGAGCCAAGACACAAACCTTATACTAAGTGTGATCAGATTTTGCAATCTGCTCTCATAACTGCTACTCAAAATTCAAACCCTAGTCTAGCACCTACATGCATATAAAGTATGGCACTCAGTAAGCAGACAAGGTTGTAATAGACAATTAGTTATAATGGTTGAAAAACAATCAAGCAAACAGATTAAATTTGATACACTTTTCCTCTGGCTGCAACAGACACACACACACGACTTTCATGCACTGTGATTGATCCTGTGTGGAGCCTGGGAGCGATGGCTTGGTACATTAAACGTATACTCTGCAAGGTCAAATCTTTAATATTTTATATTATGTTGCAAGGGAAGTGTATGAACGGGCTGTTCAGTCAAAAAATAAAAAGGAATGGTAAATGGCAAGCAGTGAGAAATGAGGGATACAAAACCACAGACAGGGTAGTGTTCAGTTATTCAAATACTTGTGAGAACAATAAAAGCCTGTTTAAAAAAATATCTACAGCAAAAGGTAGCAATTAGAATTTTACTCTCAGCTGCAAAGGAAAGACTGAGCCAAACTGCTTTCAGAATGCTCACCGCTCACATCTTATCTTGTTAGAACCATCCAAGCAGAAAGAAAGAAACAAGCATACTTGAGAACTAACCCCACTGCACATAAGGTGGTAGGTCTTGTGGAGAAGGCACTGGACTAATGTGCAGGAAATCTGGTTTCAGTTCCTGGCTCTGTCACAGGCTTCTTCAGTGATCTCAAGCAAGGCACTTTATCTGGCTGCGACTCAGTTCCCAATCTGTAAAAATGAGGGTAACAATATTTCCTTTCACCCTCTCTTTGGCTGTCTTGTCTATTTAGATTGTAAAATTATCAGAACAGGGATATCCTCTTCTCTTACTAGGTGTTTGTGCAATACAATCACATTGGGGCTCTGATCTCAGCTGTGTCACTGTTATATAGACAAACATTAAAGAATAAAATTAAAACATAAATAAGTACAAGGAAAGATTTGCTTACTGAACAAAACCAACCACCCAAGGCAGTACACACTAAGAAGATACTCTACAGTCTCATTCTGCCCTTTCGAGCCCGGAAGGGGCCTTGCATTGATGTCAGTGATAAAGCAGCATGCCAGATCAAGGGCTTTGTAACTGCACATGTGCACACACACGCACACACTGCCATCAGTTGGTGTGAGATGCTGAGAAGTGCAGGTCCCCATTCATGGCAAAGCAGTCATCTGAGAAATGTTGGGTACTTGGGAAATATATGTGAACATTTAAAAGCTCTTATCCTCAGACTACAAAGGACTGGAGATCCTTCATAGATTTCCTCTAGCTGCAATGCTGGGCCAACAACAAAACTTCACCTATATGCACAGAATGGGTGAATATGTCAGTACTCAGATGACATTCACCATTGGGAGTCTACTGTTTGGATTTTATCTGGGAACATGTGAATTCAGAAAAATGTAGAGAAAATCTGAGGGCTAAAATGTAAATTGCAATGGCAGCATCAATACCACAAGGCAGACGGAGAAGAAAGTATATTTTTAAAAAGTTATTACAAGTGTAGTTGCAAAATGGCTCAGTCACAGATCACATGACTAATGATCAAGTTCAGGTGATGTCCTAATTGGTGGTGTAAGTAACATAGTAATAAGTGCGTATAATTTACCCTCAATGGAGAGCAGTATGGTAGGACTGTTATAAGGTAAGTGACAAAAAGAAAGGGGAAGCTGCTTCATTGTACACCTTCTTACGCTCTCCTTTTGTTGGCTTTCTTGTAAATTGTACCCATTTACCTTCAACATACACCAATGTGCAATTTACTCCACCATTTATAGGTCACCTCTGGATCTGAACCCAAGAGTGTCATGGCATGCTCTTGTGAGATTTAAATGTATCCCAAACCTCTATGCTGTTTTGTCACCAGCACTTGGAGCTGACAGTATCAGGAAAACAATTTAGAAATATGTAGCCAAATAGGACCAAGATTCAGGATATTTGGGAAATCAAGTATGAAAAAAGAGCAAAAAAAGATCTGAATACTACAGAAAGTAGGCAAAATGCACAAGCCCCCTCCCGTGGTCCTTTGAACTAGGATAGAACTGTCATGGATTTCAATGGAATAGAGGATAGTATAAAAGAAAGTTCACCCTCCCCTATTACAGACACTCATCCCTTATTGTTTTTGGTGAGGCAGTTAATTGAATTAACACATCATTTGATTACAGAATATATTTGAGTGGACAGTGCTAAATAAGTCTAATGGGATGTGTGCATGCATAGTGATTGGAGAAGGAGGAGGAGAAGAGGTGGATGGTAAGGGTGCATCTTATAAATTGGCTGCCTGTTAGCTACAGAGCAGAGGAGGCTAAAAGGTACAACAGTGACCTGCACCTATTCCAAATCTTGTGCTTCATAGGTTGAAAGCCAGCATTTCAAATCTACTCTTGCATCCACAATCTTGTTTGGCAGAGGTTAGCTGACATCTCAGTACCTTTGGCATATTTATTTCTTCCCATAGTCAAGCTGAGCGTCCTTTGCATTACATCAGCTGTAAAACTGTCTTGAAGAGTAAGTCTCACATGTCACTTCCCCATCACTCTTGTTGTTCTATCTAAGTAATGAAAGCACTTGTCAGAAACCTTATGGCAAGTTGACATACATGAAGGAAAATACCTCTATGACAAATAGCCCTGGCTAGACAGGCCTTCCTTCTTGATGGGGCAAAAAGCTTAGTAAGTTTCCAGGAAATAAAAAAAGGATTAAACATTTTAAATATTCATATGGAGAAGGATAATGTCTGTAGAACTCTACCCAGCACAGAAACGAGTCTAAATCCTAATGTTTCAGGATTACGATAATAAGCTGCAATCAGGGAGAAATTTCCCCAAACAGTACTGGAAAATTAGTTGCATTTTTTTGGCTGGTAGTGGTAATGAGGGAGATGGAGGAGAAATTAGCCTTTCCTCTAGAAAGATCAGTTATTGGCTACTGGTGGAGAGAACATACTGGGTTAGTTGGACCCTGAGTTTTTTTGCTGTTGTAATTATGTTCAGACCCATAACACAATAGCACAAGAGGCTGGGGTCAAAGGGCACAAAGCAATAGTTATTTTTAACAAGACCAAACTTATGCAAAATCTTACAGCTGGCACTTCTCTTTTTGTATTTATTCCAAGAATATGTTCTTGGCTGGACTGAGACTGCAACACACACACACTTTCACATCAGCCCAGCAAGTGAGGGTTCTGAGACAGAGACCTCACAAAAGTCTTGGCCTTCACATAAACCCAGAAAACTAGAGGAGCAAAGCTATTAACCTCACAAGACTTCACATCAGCCCAGCAAGCTAGAGATTGCACAATCAGAGGCCTGTAGCTTAACATCAGCCCAGAAAATGAAAGGGGTTGAGCTAATAACTTCGCAAATGTGCATGACTTCTTATCATCCCAGCAAAGCTATATGCAGCGCATGAGACTGCAAGGAAACCTGTACCTTATCATCCCTGCAGGACAGAGTTCCTGGATCAGTGACTTCACTGCAGTTTACCCCTTGACATCACAGCAGCAAGCTAAAGATGAACCAGGAGCCTCCCAAAAGTCTGTGCCTTGATATCAGCCCAGAGTTGCTAAGCAGCTGTTATACAAGAGGGGAACATGGGAGAGTGCTGCTCCCTCTCCAATGCTGAAAGCTTCCTCTCCTGAGTTTGAGGGAAACCAGCTCTCCCTCCTGCTGCTTCTCATTGGCCAGTGAGATTAAAACCCTGATAGTGGGTGGAGAGGGAGCAATAGGCAGAACTGCTGATGAAGCATTCATGGAATACTCAGCATTCCTACTAGCAGGAGGAACAGCGCTGGTGCCTGAACAGAGCATAAGAATTGCCCAACCAGGAACTATGCTATCTGCCTCCTTTCTTCTCTCCCACTGCTGGTTTCCTCCTTCCCTTGTAGTTGAGGCAGATCCTGTTCCTACAGCTCTTCCCCACCCCCAGAGGAAACACGACTCTTCTATATGCCTTCCTCTAGCCAGAATCCAGGGGAAACAGAATGACCATATCATTTCCCTTTTCCTTCCTAGAAGCCCATAGAGGAGAATACGAGTAGAGGAGGTTGGTGAGAGCACAAGGGATATGTTCCCCTACAATGCTTTTCTGGGTGTAAGTTTGCTCGAGGACACAGACTCCTTCCCGATACATCACTTGTTCCTATTCTCTTCCCTGTTCTGCCATGCCACACAAGTGATGCAGCATCACATGACATCACACAACCCCCTCCTATTCTGATTTAAGTTAGTCCCACTGGGGATGCCCATCCTTTGCATCATTACTCTCTGCAGTAACTGTCAAATACATGCAGAATGCCAAGATATGTTATGTGCTCAGTTGTGACTCGGGCCTATATAGTTATTGTAGCAGTGAATGCAAAAAGACAGAAGGATGAAGAAAATTCTATACAAAGCAATGATGACATTATCATCATCAGCAATCAGTCAATTAACCAAGTTAATGGAGTTCAATGTACTCTCTTTACAGTACAATTTTTGATGCTCTATTTGTCTTTGAGGCACCCAGAAGTCAGAACAACAATGCACTGAACAGTTAAAAATGGTTATATCTTTACACATGTTAAAGAGGGAGTCTTTTAACCTCCCCAAAATAAGAGTCTATCAGGACCAAGGACAGGTCCTAATATCAATAATTACTAGCTGATTTTACATTTTATTTACTCTATTTAAAAGTCACTGCTAAGCAACTAATAAAGATCTTTGCCTGGGTTTATTGGGTACTGCATCAATTGAATATTGGATAACTTTTAATAGCAAGTATTCTCTGAATATTAGATGTGCTATAGACTTTGCTTTAGATTAGCTCTATTTCATATCAACATTCAGCATGGCTATTTAGAATGAACCATACCAAATGTGCTATGCTGGGATAACCTCCTAAAGATTCTGCGTATGTGACAGGGAACTCAAGAGATTGCTTTCTGCACTACTTCTACTGAAAAAGTCCTTATCTATCCCTATAGAATCATCCTTCTGCTTTTTGATTGCAACATCATTAGGTCATCTCTCTCTTGGATACACAGAAGAGTTATGTGAATGTGTCACCCAGACATCATGGCAACAAGAGACCCAACACTTTTTATGTTATTAAAAATAAAGTTTTAATTGCTTACCAATTCACACAAATTACCTTTTTTTTTTTTTACTGAATAACTGAAAATGGTACAAGCAAAGTGCACTATTCTTGGAAACTGCATTTACCTATAAATAAACACATTTTGAAAGGGAAGTAAAAATGTAAGGAACAGCAACTGATCTTCATTGAACAGCTATATGACATTACACCCAAATTAAACCTTTTAACCTGTTCTTTTTAACAGTTCTTCAATAGACACTTTCACAAAAGAGAGACTGTCTGTTATGATGCAATATATCAGGAACCACATGTATATGGTCAGAATTTCTTCTACACGGATAAGATAGACACAATCCTACACAAAGAGAATAACACATACAATCAAGAAAGAGACTGATCTTCACTCTAAGAGAAGTGAATCTACACTACAGCATTAGGAAGACGTACGTTCAAACCACTGCTTCGGGTCTTTTGTTGCTTTTGATTCCAATGGAAGGTCTGTTTACGAGACTGGCTCCAGGGCCAGCACTAAGAGAAAAAACTTGAAAAGTGATGAAACTAGTGTTAAATTGAAACAATTAATTTTTTGTTTTGTTGACGATATTAATGTAGATAGCTTGAATACAAGATTATGCACCCATATTTCACAACACACTCAGACCTTTCTGCAGTGCAGACATTACTCTTCATTGGTTTCCTTCTAGAGCAACTGAACATAATATCCCCTAAACTGCACTGCAAAGCTTTGACTCTGAAGAGGGATTCTGCAAAAGGGTATCTGGAAAAATGGAACCACAAACTTTTCTACTGTATTCCTCTGAACAGCTTCAAATCAAGTTTGCTTTATTCACAAGTTTTGGTTTGCTTTTTAACGCAAACAAAGCAAACTACGTCTGATCTCTGAAAATCAAGCCGGACTTTTCTTGTTTTGCATCATCACAAGCCACTGTGACCAAATCAAGGTGAGCTATAGTTGTAGTTAATATAGGTGGACGCTTATAAGTATATTTCTGTACTGGTCAAGGTTACTGAGGAAGATGCACAAGCAGGGAAGAACCCAGACTGACTTGAAATTCACAGTTGAGTTTTTGTCTTCATTAGGAAAAAGAATCTCTTCTCAGATGTAAGCTGAATTAATTTACCTTTCACTGAGACACAAACATGGACATTTATAATGCTATTCTACGGTTATTTTCCCAGTAAGAACCATGCCTTCAAATGAATTTGTTACACCAAACACTCTGCCATATCATCAACACCTATTGCTATCGCACCAGGATTTCAGAGCAGCGAGGAGGGTGAGGAACTGACAGCAGAGGCCATATGTTAATGTAACAGATACAAATGACCTATATTTTTAGTATTTATAATCTTTACAAACAATTTAAAATATTTTTGCAACCTGAGAAACAAACATGTTTTGTTTTAATTTTAGTTGTTTCCTCATCTGTACATGGAGAATTTTAATAACTCACTACTATAACACAGAGAGAGAGAGAGACAGACACATGGTTATTATAGATGCATATCATACACACACCCCTCACGTAACCATATACACACACACAAAGAGCTCATCATTAGCATGCAGCAGACCAACACAGCTGCATCTCACATTTACCCTGCTCCATTTCCAACAGCTGCACGGCCAGGCTTGAAGCAGACATAGTCCAGCAAATCTAGGGTCATACTGATCTTTGGTTCTCCCTACGACATTTTCATTTTGTTTGCCAGGACAAAACTATCACCAGCTGTTGTTATGAGTTAATCATGAAGTAAATATTTTCCTACTCTTGTGATAGTGTATGTTTTTTGTTAATGTAGAACCATAACTGATAATTAGAATTTGCCCAAAGTGTTCTAATTCGTTACACTGGGGTTTTCAATTCAATTTAGCAAATGTTAATTGTATTTTGCTTTGCAATTATCTTTTGTAGAAAGGTGTGTTAAAGAGTTATCTGATCCTTACAAGACCATCCAGTAATTTTGTTTTAACGTAGAATGTGCATGACAGAAAATTTAGTGCTCAAGGCAGGCAATGGATGGACAGAACTGCTAGCCGCAGTGCAAGCTTCTTGCTCTTCATATTTATCTCAATTCTTACCTGGAAGGACCTCCTCTACAGATGACTGGGTAGTTTAGCCCTCATGCCCATTCAGTCCTTCTCTACAGACACTGCCCACAGACACCAGTTCATGGCAGCTGTAGCCCTGGGCTTGGGACATGGAAATTTTCCACAGAACACTGGATAGAAGCCAACAAATTCAACAGTTATCATCATCAGCCATCACAGGGTAACGAGCTTTCATTTGCTACTGTTCAGAACGGAATTTGAACCAATTACTCAGGGCTGGGCTACACTAGAAAATTAGATTGACAAAATCATGCCACTGAGGCTTGTGAAAATTCCACAGCCCAGAATGTCGTCCTGGCAACAAAGTGCCATACATAACAGGTACATGTGATACATCTAAGGCTAGCCTGCTTGCTTGCCTATATATCTTTTCTTATAAATTTTGTATAGTTTTGATTATTTGTTTTATTTTAATAGGTTTATAGAGCATATTTTGGCTGTAACACAAGGGACCTGCCAGCCACATCCTGCATGGTGAACCAAGACAAAATTAGCATACATACGTTGGGGACCTTTCACCTCGATAGATGGTGATGAGCTAAAGCAGGGGTCAGCAACCTTTCAGAAGTGGTGTGCCAAGTCTTCATTTATTCACTCTAATTTAAAGTTTCGTGTGCCGGTAATACATTTTAATGTTTTTTAGAGGGTCTCTCTCTACAAGTCTATATATTATATAACAAACTAGTGTTGTATTGTAAAATAAACAAGGTTTTCAAAATGTTTAAGAAGCTTCATTTAAAATTAAATTAAAATGTTGATCTTATGCCGCCGGCCCGCTCAGCCCACTGCTGGTCTGGGGTCCTGGCCCTGCCCACATACAGTGGGTACCTACCTTCTCCCTGGTTCTGGCCCATTCTTTTCTCTTTCTGCACTGAGCTGAGGGTGGGAATGGACCGAGCACAGAGCTGGGGGTGAAGGGTCTGGCCAGGAGCTAGAATGAGGGAGGGGGCTCAGGGTTGGGGCAGGAGGTTTGGGTGTGGGGGGCATTTACCTGGGCGGCTCCCATTTGGTGTGAGGGGTGCAGGTGGGAATGTGAGTGGGGGTGCAGAAGCTCCCGTTTGGTGCTCAGGTTGGGGGTGGGGATGTGCAGGGTGCAAGAGTCAGGGCAGAGTGCTAGGCACATGTGAGGGGGATGCAGGTGTCAGGATAGGGGGGCTGTGTATGTATGGGGGTGCCAGAGTCAGGGCTGAGGTCATGTGGGGGGATGGAGTCAACAGAGGGCTGGGGGGTACAGGGCTCAGGGCGGGGGCCTGGGGGTGTGTGCAGGGCTCAAGGCAGAGGACTAGGGGTGTGGGGTGGGAGCAGAGGGCTGGGTGACTGCCCCCCTAGAACTCCCACCCCCCACTCCTTGTCCCAACTACCCCCTCTTGGGACCCCACCCCCTATCTAAGCCTCCCTGCCCCTTGTCCCCTGACTGCCCCCTTAGGACCCTACCCCCTACCTGTCCCCTGACTGCCCCAACCCTTATCCACACCCCTGCACCCAGACAGAACCCCCTGGACTCCCATGCCTATCTAACTGCTCCCTGCCCCCTGACAGGACCCCCAGAACTCTGGACCCATACAACGGCCCCCTGCTTGCCCATCTCCTCCCCACCCCCCTACCTCATGATAGCCCCCCCCGAACTCCCAACCCCCCCAGCTCCTTGTCCCTTGACCATCCCCTCCAGAGACCCCTCCTCCCTAACTACCTCCCCAGCACCCTCCTCGCTCCCTGTCCCCTGACTCCTATCCACCCCCCATCCCCTAACAGACCCCAGGGACTCCCATGCCCCATCCAACCCCCCCTGCTCCCTGACTGCCCCCTCCAGAGACCCCTGCCCCTAACCACCCTCCCATCCAACCCACCCTGCTCCCTGTCCTCTGACTGCCCCCCACCCCTTATCCAACCCCCCCCCCCGGACCCGGACCCCTTACCATGAGGTTCCCCGCTGATCCGGAGCCCTGCTGCCACGCCCACAGCGCTCTGAGGGGCGGGGCAGGGCTGTGCAAGGCGGCAGGGCTCCGCATGAGCGGGGAGCATCTTTTCCTCCCCACGGAGCCAAATGCTGCCCTGCAGGAGTGCACAGCCCTGACCCCCAGAGCGCTGTATGCAGCAATAGGGCTCCAGGGGAAGGCGGGGGAGGGGCCGACAGCTTGCTGCGCTCGACCAGGCACTCCAGCCCAGGAGCGCGGACCCTGCAGCTTGCCGCATCCGCAGGATTTTTAATGGCACACTGGGGTCCCGGCAGGCCCCAGCATGCCATTAAAAATTGGGACACATGCCATAGGTTGCCGACCCCTGAGCTAAAGCATAACGTCCATGTAGGGCTGCGACCTTTAACATAGAGGATACATTAAAGCAGGCTGGCATAGAGGCTTTCCTAAGTTCATACCCCTTTAAACTTCACAGATACACCACAACTTGGAAAGAACCAAAATAACCAGTTAGGACAGAAATAACAAATGTGATACTGAACCACAAAAGGACCATGGTAAAGAATAGATGTATATGATAATAATTTGAGATCACTGATATACTAACCTATAGAAAAAGGACACTCCATTAGTAAAGTAAGGAAAGACAAATAAGAAAAAGGGGGAAAGCCCCTACTGAATATGCATCAAACATGGTGGCATCAGCATAACATATTATCAAAGTGACATCCCAGGCTAGGGGCGGTAGGAGGAGGAGATGTAGTCCTTGGGAGGTGCCAGAATAATGGCCACTGGTGATGATGGAGAAGGCGCTGAGGAAGATGATGGCTAACATTTTAGGTTGTTCTACAGGAGATGGTGAGAGTATATGGATGTGCAGATGTACATTTTGTAGTATTTCTATCTTACTAAGTTGGGGTGTTTGTGACTGTGCTAAATGTATTAATAAAAATAAAAGTTCCTATAGTGTGCAACTGTGCACATCAGGGCTCCCAACTATATAATAAATTTCAGTTATACTGGCCCTGATCTTGGGGCAAGAACCCGGCAACTCTCAAAGTGATAAATGGGGATTCTTTAGTAATCAATATAATTAATACATAATTTAAGATCATGCAACAAAGCCAACCTCAGTCCCCATGTAGACAGCACTGGTTCAACAGTGCCCCTTGGGGAGATGCATTTACAATAGCAATGGGAGAATGCTGTGCCTCTGGAGTGTTTTGGTGTCGACTTAGCCTTAAAACCCTATTACTAATCCCGTGAAGCATCCAGTCCCCTCATTATCTAGTGAATTTCAATATGTATTCTCTTCATCCCGAACTCCAGAAACAGATCATGGATGCACACTATAAAACCATCCGATATGTAAAAGGTTCTGTTAACAAGTGGTCTGGCCTCCATTCTCTTCAAGACTGGTGTACGTGACTTCTACCAATATTTAGCATTACAGGCAGACTAGTAGACCAGCCTATTGTTACGGTTACCTAATACTTCTCATTAAAAGACCCTTTTCACTTGCTTATAGCTTGCCAGATTTTAACCGTTTGGATTGAAATTTCATATGCTGGGCATCTGCCTCAGGTTGAATTGTTTTGGAAAATTTCAGCCAAAAATGGTGCAGCCATTTCTGAGAACAAGACTAGGGAAAGATAATCAGTTTTGCTCATGTCAAACAATTCTTGAGACCTTTTCTTTCAACAGCTTTAGTGCCCCCATGCTTCAGAACAGGGATTTGAAATTTGGAGCGGGAAGGCCTTTATGTCAGGGACGTGCCTCTTGCCATCTTCTGAAAATCCACCCAAATTTGGCCACATTACAAGCCTTTGAAAAAAGAACAACAGTTGCAGGTACTCAGTGAAGACCTGTTAGAGCTTAACAGCTAAAATCACCTCCGTGGGCACGCTTGAGTTTCCATAGCTCTTAGCATTGACTAGACTGCGCATGCTCCATCCATGCAGAGTGGCCAAGCAAGCTCTGACCCAGAACTATAGAGGTTACCCATAATGGCTGCTCCCGGCTGCACAACGAGAACAGGAAGTCTGTGTTCTCAGTGACCCCCACCCCCACCGGCAGCCAGGCAGCCTGGGTGGGGGAGGAAAGGTGCCTGATTCTAATGCAGAGGTGCAAAAGCCACGGCACGGGGGAATAAAAGGAGCAAATTGGGAAAAGGAGTCTGATGAGAATGGGACTGAAAAAATCTCCAGTCCTATGTGTCTGAATTTGGGCACCAAAATCAGTGGATACTTTTGATCTTAACCTCTCTGTGCCTCAGCTCCCCAGCTGAGAAATGTGGATAATATCAACCAGCTCATTTAACAGGGGTTTTGGTGGAGCAAACAGATATGATAGTGATAAGCACCACAGAAAAGCCCATGAGGAAATTGTAATAATTCTGTCTTCAGGACAAGGTTTGAATAGCGTGTGTGCAGTAATGAAGACCACAAGCCACATATTGAGCAAGGAGGAGAAAACAAAATAATTGAATAGCTGCTCACTAAGATAGCAACACCCATCCTCTGCACTGAAGGAGGCGAGGTCATCTGGAAAAAAACAGTCTGATCACGTAATTAAATACTGTATCATAATGCAGATGCACAAGGGAGCCGAACTAAGATTGCACAGACAACCTTAATTTTGGCATTTCCTAACTTTTGAGTGCTTGACTTTGCAACCTTAATAATGGTCTTTTAACAAAGAGTTTTTATGTGTGATTTCTATAGAGCTTTCGATGTCCAAAGAATTATATAAATATTTACTAATTAATCCTCACAAGAGAGGAGACAGGTTGGCACTGATTTCCCCATGTATAAAATGGGGAAAACGAAGTCAGAAAGTCAAAGTGACTTGCCCAAGATCATACAAATGAATCGGTGGCAGAGCCTAGATTAGACCGGGAGACCTCCTGACTCCACATCCTTTCCTGATTGCATTATATCACACTCCCTCACACCTCACCCCATGCTCACTGCTCCAGACCTGGCTAACAACATTAACATCAGCAATGTGGAAATGCTAAGCAGCGTATTCTTTTAGAGCAACAGCAGTTGAATTCTCCCTTTTCCAAGTGCAAAAACTAAGGATAAAAATTATGAGATCATCAAAATGTTTTACTGAAAGCCTTTACAGTTAGAGAATCACATTCTGGAGTAGAATACCACACCCATTGGTCCAAATAAATCCAGTGAAGCCAATGGTTTACACCAGGTCTGAATTTAGCGCATGGTGTTTTCTAGCGTTCTGATAGCATAAAGTGATCATAATTTTAACCATTATGTAAGAAATGCTACTGATGGACAAAAACAGCCAGAGAGTTGAATAGGGAAAGGAAACATTTTCAGGAAAATTCCTCATTTAGCCTCCCTGCCCCAAGAAACAACAATTAGTCTTTTCCAGGCTGCGCAAGCGGATTTCTCAACAACTAATAAAAGTCTTATGAATGTGATTAATACATCTAGAGCCAAAAAGTGTCATACATAATTTATCTAAACGGACAAATTCTCGCTGTGGTCTGAGCAGGAGCGAGTATGCAATATTGTAATTGGATAGAGGCAGAATCAATAACAATTTTTACTGGAGGCCTAATGCCTAACTGAATTCTCAGCATATCCTTGGAGAGGACCACTACCATGCTCCATGAACCATGCAAGCAATTATTCTGTACATTCACATCAGCTCCAGGGCAGACCAGGCTAAATAAACTGCAGCAGCAAGCAGCATCAATATGATTACCAGAGCTGGGTGATGCAAAGAGCTAAAATTCATGCCCCTTAAAATAAATAAATCACAAATTTGCTCTACACTGCTTTGCGCTTCCATTTTTTGCGTGCAATCTGGCAATTGAACAAAACAAACAGCAAAATCTCAGAGGCACTGAGACTAAACAGCAGAATTTTAGTTTGAGAGGAAACCGTGAAATTTCAGAGGATTTTGCTGCAAACTAGAAACCATCCAAAGTTTTCTTAAAAACTTTGGGAATTTAGTACCTGGCACTTAGAATGAACACAGGGAACAGAAAGATGCTATCTGCGACATTAGGTGGATATGACAGTTTGTGATGAAACATGTAACTCATCTAGTTTTAGGTGTTCAGAGATTTTGGTGCAAACATTTCACATGACTAGTCTGGCATTTGCTGTGCTAAGCTCTCATGTGTTCTGTACTTGCCCTGAGAAAGTATCAGACTCAGGTGAAGACTGTCTGCAATCAGATGGCTAGACGTTTTAATTACAATCTGCTGGTGCTTTCTGTTCATGAGGTAATTGCCTTATGTTGTTATGATGTTAACAGCAAGAAACCTTAGTTTCTTGCACTGAAACCTGTTCCCACTTCCTAATAGGTTATTGATTCTCTCTCTGCCATGGTTATCTACTGCACTCATCCATATGTCCCTAACAAACATGGGCACCTCAACATCTAAACCTCTCCCATCTTTGCCAAATCCCAACACCCAAACGAGACACTGGGGCCTTGACGTTCTTTAGGTTAACAAAGTGAGGAACAGGCAGCTTGTAGGGGGAGAATGCAAGAGAGTTAGGGTTGCCAACCCTCTAGGATTGGCTGGGAGTCTCCAGGAATTAAAGCTGAATCTTTAATTAAAGATTATGTCACGTGATGAAATCTCCAGGAATACATCCAACCAAAATTCACAACCCTAAAGAGAGTGACCAGGGAATCAGAAAGCACCTGCATACCTCTGTGAGAGTGTGATTGGGAAAGAGAGAACAAGAGAAAGAAGAAAACCTCTCTCCTATCTAATACACCCCTAGCTACTGAAGCCAACCACTGGGCCCCTCACCTTCCCTTCTACCCTCATTCTCCTCATATAGGCAGATGTCCCAGTTTTGTACTCAAATCTGGTCACCCTGCAATTAGCTGTATGACAAAACAAATGTGAAAATAATTAACCTCTGAAACCACATGTTGAATCTGCACCCTCAGCCAGAACGTTTGGGGGGTATTGGGGGGCTGTGGCATTCTGCACAGACTCTTTTTAAATTAACTTTTTAACAATTCACTCCTCACCCTTTGAAATCAGGCAAAAGAGATGACAGAATGAAAAGCCCGATTCGCCTCTCTTTGGGCTTTTCTACACGTGAAAGTATTCCAGCATATAATTGGGTGTGGCTTTAAAGCAGAATAACTATTCTGGAATAACTCCATGTGTAGACATGTTCTTACACTGCAATAACTCCACTGACTTCAGCAGAGCTACTCCAGATTAACCCCAGCATGGTAGTACAACTGGGCCCAATGGGTCCCAAGTTATCACAGATACCATGATTGCAATGGGAGTTCTGGTGTGCTTCTTGCTTGCATATATATATACCTGCCCCTGGAAATTTCCACTACATGCATTCGACGAAGTGGGTATTCACCCACGAAAGCTCATGCTCCAATACGTCTGTTAGTCTATAAGGTGCCACAGGACTCTGCTGGTTTTACAGATCCAGACTAACATAGCTACCCCTCTGATATTTGACACAATGTCAGAGTGATGCATAGCGAATACTGCATCCGAGTGTACAGTACCAAAAAGATATCAGAGGTGGAGTGGGAAAGAGGCAACTTTAGAATATTAAATTCATTTCTGGGCCAAATGCTGCCAATATACTGACACCAACATAACACAAATCTCTGTGCTTAACCAAGTTTCCACTTATGCTTTTTGGTTCATCTGGAAACCCCAGCGAGAGAGCTCAGTTGCTAACAAAGTCAGCAGTTTGTCACTTATTACAGAGTGCTGCCTAACTTTGTCTTTCATAATACGCAACTGTTTCAGAGCTCTGAGGCTTCGTGGCTGGAGGCACTGAAATACTTAGCACTTCAGTAATGCTTTAAGAACATTAACTCATTAATGCTCACTATGTGCCTGGGAGGTAAGTCCATTATACAGATGGGAAAAGCTCTGGATTGCACAGGAAGAGGACGATAGGGAACTACTCAGATGTATTATATTACTACTGTGGTAGGGGTGACTCCCATCCCAGAAGAAGAAAAAAATAAAAGGCAGGGAAACTGACACCTCTGAAGGGGTGGGGGGAAAGGTCTGTTGAAATTGATGAAGGTGGATCAGACTAAGGAATACAGCATATAGTAATGAATACATGGAGACGAACAGGGAAGAAAAGTCAATATTTTCCAGTGCAGGCAAGTCTGAATGCAGCACCTTCTTTGAAAAACAAAACATGAGCCTGGATCAGCCCTGGGGTTTGAGGAAGAAACCTCTCCCCAAGTATGAACAGAGTTCTTGCCCTATCATTCTGTCAGGAGAGTGGAAACAAACTTCCCCTTCCCACCCTCCAGAATAAAGTGCCAGATCTAGCCCTGAATTTAAAGATGACTGCAGGGCTATCGACAGGAAGATCCTGTGCCTGTAAAGCAGCTCCAGACCAAAACAGATCCCTCAGTCCCTGCCAGTGAAAGCCCAGTAGAGCCATGCTATCTGGGACACTCCCTGGCTGCACCATCTCCTGGGAGAGGATCTGTGGAAGAGACAATGCAGTCAGTCCTGGATACGAGGCTGAAGGAAGGACCAATGCAAGCCCCACACCAAACCCACCGTAGTAGTAGGATTTTATGTTTGTATTTTGTATAATTTAGAATGAAGGATAAACAACAACAACAACAACATAGCATGTATTAAACGTACTGGTGTATGATTTGACCATATTCTGCCAACCACCCTTTTTGAACAGCAGAAGGGAATGGCCTAATGGACCGTTGGTAGAGATGCAGCAGCCAGAATCTGTGTCTGAAGCTGATTTCAAGGCAGTCACAGACGTTTAGGGTCACCACTTTGTTGTAGGTTTAGCATTTTAAAATAAGTAAAAGAACGCAATGATTGTTTTTCTCTTCCATTGCCATTTGATGTTCCTGTTCAAATGTTCTGTGTGAATCAATTCTGTTGTGTGTGTGAATGAGGAATGTGTGTGTTAGAAGATAAATGTGAAGGCCATCACTGGACCGGATGTTCTAGGGAGGAACTGAGGACAGATGCAAGGGCGTCAGGAGATAGGAACACACCACTATTGAAATGTCAGAAGAGGGCAGATTGATGACTTAAAGATGAGAGACACACCTATCAGTGGGGTCAAGATAGGTGTGATCAAAACCAGCAAGGGGTAACTCCCTGAGATGTGATGAATGAACACGATAAAGGATGAGAAGGACAATTTAAGAAACAAGCACTTGTCAAACAACAATTGATTACAGCCTGATGGTGCAAAACTCACTGGTACCAATGAAGGAAAAATCACTATATAAAACA
The DNA here is from genome assembly GCF_007399415.2 of Gopherus evgoodei. Lineage (NCBI taxonomy): Eukaryota > Metazoa > Chordata > Testudines > Testudinidae > Gopherus > Gopherus evgoodei. The sequence goes on along the minus strand of NC_044322.1, from coordinate 235,789,091 downwards.
GGGTGCCTTGCCATGACACTTTGGATTCGTCCTGCCAAGACTTTCCCGGAGCATTGTGTCGTGACCAAGAGAACCTGGCTCCTCTCTACCTGTGATCAACCTAGCTGGCCACTAGATTGATTTGGACTGGTAACTATAACATTGAACGGTGGGGGGAGAGAGAGAGATAGAGATTGAATGCATATGCTAATTGTTGTATTATCAATAAATGCGACGTATTGCCTTTTCCCCTGAAAAAGATCCTATGTGTTTCTTATAGGCATAACACCATCCCATATCCACTTCCAAAACCAGCCCACTTATTCTCTGCTTTCCCCCCAGTGCATGGATCTCAGACTTGCAGGTTGGGCAAATAATGCCTCATAGTCAGCTATTCCTCCCCCTACTTCCAGTGAGGGAGCAGGAACCTCCAGACAGAGAGGGCAATATGTATGTGGAGGGTTTGAGTGTGAGGTGCTCCAGGCCATGGTTTCTTTGCTGATTTTATTATGCATTTATCTGTCTTAGGGTTTAAACTGCCACCCACCATAGCGGTGTCTGAGCACCTTCCATGTAAAATCAATAGCAACAGCAAAGTCCCTAGTGGACTTCATGGAGTTTCTGGCATGTTTCTTTTTTTGGAGTCAGATCTCTGCAAGGGGTAGCATTGTGTTGGTGTTCTGGTTTGTAGAAGCTTGGGAATAGAAGTCAGTGGTCACTGTTGGGACTGGGGGTGGGGGTGAGGGGCACTCATGCATCCCCAGAATACCAGACATTCCAGTATTTCCAGGAACAGTATGGGCCCACTAGGCATGTAAGGTCCTGCCAGAGGGCGGGGTGTGCTCTTCAAAATGGTGTCCGCTGGCTGATACTGAACAAAACCACAGCCGTCTCTTTTCTTTTTTGGAGCTATTAGACAGGGGACAAACCTTAGAAAAAACAGGATGGTCCAGCTAAAAACTGGACAAATGGCTTCCCTAGTTGTGACCCTCATTCTTATGGTAGAAAGGCTTTTCCCAAACAGGAAGGTTTTGCAAATGTTTCCTAAAGACAGACTCTGGGTTTGCCTGAACTCTGGATGTCTGTAGCCACAAAACTGTAAACATTGTAGTATCCAAAGTAACTAAGCTTTTAAGTTAAATATGCATAACAACATGACTAATTCAAAAAAAATCTTGAATTTTAGAGTAATTTTTTGATCTGACATGAACTTCTATAGCAACCTAAGGCTGAGAGTAGGCAAGAACCACGCCCAAAAATAAGTGTTGACCTTCTGGGGGGCTTAATCTGGTATTTGCGGGTAAATCTTGACCTCAATTTCAGCAGAGGTTTCACTGTTGAAAATCAGTTTACTAAAACAAAAGGAAGTCGTCTTTGTATCATTTGTCAAGTTCTTCATTTGCTCATTGTTGAGCAATCCCCCAAAATGTGTTGTCTGCATAAAAACACTGAAATGAAACATAATAGAACAATCAGAGAGTCTGCCTTCAGCTGGTCAAATTACAGTCCTTGCCCTTTACATTTTTTTATATAAGGCATTTGTTTCAAGGGTGAGGTGCTAGTAACTGACCATGTACTCTCATTGTTACTTTGCGCCCCCCACTGCCTTTTTGTGTATCCAGCTGTTGCATCCCATCTTCGATTATCAACTCTTTGAGGCAGGGACCATTGTATATTCCATACAAATGCATAGCATAATGCATTGGAGGGCTCTAGGTGATATCACAGTACAAATAATACAATATCAAAATAATCATCTAAAAACATTTATCCTTTTTTATCTCTGACTTTTATATTCCCAAAGTACATGAAAGTTGTTGAGTCAATTGTATTAAGTTCTTTACGGAGATATATAAACCCTTGGTCTGAACACACCTAAACTCTGGGATCTGGACCCAGTCTGAACTTCACAATTTACAGAGAACTAAAGTTACAAATAGATGATTTAAAAAAAAATAAAGAACTCTTCTCTAGACTTATTTCCTCATAAGTAGATTCAGTTCCTACCTGTGGCTGCTTTGTATAAAATACATAAGTGCAACTTAATGCATGAAAACAACAGCAATGAAACCAAATCAGATGTCTGTCTGTTCCTCATTACTTGTTTATTAATATATTTTACTTCAGAACCTTGTATGAATTAACTTTATCAGGACTAGAGCAGTTTCATCAAGTATGATTTTTAAACTGAGCTATCCCCTGAAAAAAGACACATACCTGTAGTTATTTAATCCATACTGATAACTGCAGTATGATTGTTTCACCCCTCACCCCAATACCATGACTCTACAACCTAGAGGCACAGTCATTACTCCACAATAACTTCATGTAAACCAAAGTGCAGGAAAAGCAGATGTGATAGTTTCACATCAAAACTGCAGAACATAAATTTAAAGGTCACATTTGTCTTGACAAGCATGGACACATAACATAAGAACATAGGAACAGCCGTACCGGGTCAGACCAAAGGTCCACCTAGCCCAGTATCTGTCTACTGACAGTGGCCAATGCCAAGTGCACCAGAGGGAGTGAAGTTAACAGGCAATGATCAAGTGATCTCTCTCCTGCCATCCATCTTTATCCTCTGACAAACAGGGGCTAGGGACACCATTCCTTACCCATCCTGGCTAATAGCCATTTGTGGACTTACCCTTCATGAATTTATCCAGTTCCCTTTAAACCCTGTTACAGTCCTAGCCTTCACAACCTCCTCAGGTAAGGAGTTCCACAAGTCGACTGTGCACTGTGTGAAGAAGAACTTCCTTTTATTTGTTTTAAACCTGCTACCTATTAATTGCATTTGGTGACCCCTAGTTCTTGTATTATGGGAATAAGTAAAGAACTTTTCCTTATCCACTTTCTCCACATCACTCATGATTTTATAGACCTCTATCATATTCCCCCCCTTAGTTTCCTCTTTTCCAAGCTGAAGAGGCCTAGCCTCTTTAATCTTTCCTCATATGGGACCCGTTCCAAACTCCTAATCATTTTAGTTGCCCTTCTCTGAATCTTTTCTAGTGCTAGAATATCTTTTTTGAGGTGAGGAGACCACATCTGTACACAGTATTCAAGATGTGGGCGTACCATGGATTTATATAAGGGCAATAAGATATTCTCTGTCTTATTTTCTATCCCCTTTTTAATGATTCCTAACATCTTGTTTGCTTTTTTGACCACCTCTGCACACTGCATGGACATCTTCAGAGAACTATCCATGATGACGCCAAGATCTTTTTCCTGACCCGTTGTAGCTAAATTAGCCCCCATCATATTGTATGTATAGTTGGGGTTATTTTTTCCAATGTGCTTTACTTTACATTTATCCACATTAAATTTCATTTACCATTTTGTTGCCCAATCACTTTTGTGAGATCTTTTTGAAGTTCTTCACAATCTGGTTTGGTCTTAACTATCTTGAGTAGTTTAGAATCATCTGCAAACTTTGCCACCTCACTGTTTACCCCTTTCTCCAGATCATTTATGAATAAATTGAATAGGATTGGTCCTAGGACTGACCCTTGGGGAACCCACTAGTTACCCCTCTCCATTCTGAGAATTTACCATTAATTCCTACCCTTTGTTCCCTGTCTTTTAGCCAGTTCTCAGTCCATGAAAGGACCTTCCCTTTTATCCCATGACACAATTAAATCCAGCCTTTCTTCTCAGCCACACAAATCCCCTCTATTCTTTTGTCAAGACAAACACCTTGGTCTTTTGTGTCCTTATGCTTAGTTCCTTCTAGATGTCAGCTCAAACATTCATAAAGAGGGTTTCAGACTACGGACTGCCAAAACCCGTTTCTGTATAAATCTGTCTTGACCTTTCTTTCTAACACTTTTGTTCAGAAACTGGAAGCAGCTAAGGTTTGCTTTAAATTGCAAAATAGTAAGTGGATTTATCTTTGAACAGAAAATACACAACAGATATTCATTGGGAGGAGAGGGGAAGGGAAGTAGCGAGAGAGGAGAACCAAACATACTGACATCATAGGGGATATTCCTTGCAGGTAGCAGGGAAAGAAATCTGTGACCCTTCTCAATGGAAGAATAAGAGTGCAGAGATGTTGAACATGAACATTTAACTAACCTGGAAAGTTGAGGTTTCTGTATTGTTTTTCCTTGAGACAACAAGAGAGAAGCAATAATTTATAACCAGAATGGGATTGTGTTCAATCTGTGAACAAAATTCACTTTTATCTCTCTATAGAGATCACAATTTAGGAAGGTACTTAAGCATGTAAGTAATTCAATTTGAAGTCAAATACTACTCACATGCTTAAAAATCAGTCGTGCTTAAGTATCTTGCTGAACTGAGGTTTAAATCTAAGAACATCTGAACAATCAATTTGTTTGTGCAGCTGCAACGTTATCACTGATATATTAACTTAGGATATCAAAATCCTAATTATACTGATATTTTCCCTATAGAACATTGCCAAATTAGCACAAAGACTATTAACCTACAGGATTTTTTTTTTTTAAAGTCAAAAGATAACACTGGGAAGGCAAGAGACGTGAACCAGGATTTGCAGAGGGCCATTTTTTTGCTTTCATTAATTTACTTCAAAACCTCTCCACTAAAAAATCCTTACCCCATACACCTCTATCAGACTTCAATACATTAACACAAGAATAAAGAACATTTTGAAGAAGTCTGATTTATCTGGGCTTGACTATTTTCCAGCTGACAAAACAGGAACAAGCAGTTTTAAAAACAAGGAAAAAACAAAATCAACAATGAACTGCCGTGGGTGTGAATAACTGATCTAGTTGCAATATGGACAGTGCTAACTTATGGCTAGCAAGATAACATTTTCTTCTCTTCCCTACTTTTTCAAAAGACGGGAAGAAAAGAAAATGTTAAGTATCACTTTAACAATTACTTTTTCAGAGATAACGAACATATTCTCACTTTTATAATGCACAAAATCTTCCTCTCTATTGTGCTATCTGTTGTATCCAAGTAATACACCTCTCTCATCCACTCCCCTAGTTCTTCAACTTCTTATTTCCAAACACTCTTCCTGCTGCCCTGTCCACTTTAGCCCCAATTTAGTAATCCATCTCTGTTCAGCAAAGCACTTCAGCAGGTGTGGAAGTCCCTTTGAATTTTAGAAGTTAAGCACCTGCTGAAGTGCTTTGCTAAACCGGGGCTTTTGTTCCCTATCCTATACTGTTTGTTTTAAAGATCGTTCAACGAGGATGCATGAAGTACCAGAAGGCTGCCCCATGACCTTATATTTGCAACCACTGTCCTCCATTCCCTCTACCTCCTCTCTCTGGTTTGTCTGCCCTCGTCTTCTCACATCTCTTCCTAAGCCCCAGTGCTGCAACTGGATCCACAGGGTGGGTTTCTACATGCAGATCTCCACTGACACAGTGATAAAGGGCCTGTCTCCAGTTGCAAAACTGTAAGCTCTTCGAGGCAGGGACCATTTCTATTCTATTCTTGTAGATGGCACTTAGTATGCTTTTAGTCGCTCTGCATATTAGTTAATAACAGAATTAGCCTTGGTCCTTCCAATCTGACTCCTACGGATATAATGCATCTCTCTACCTCCACCAGCCATACTTTCCCTTTTAGTCCCATTCCCTATACTGAACTTCTACAGTCTTTTCTTCCCTGTGCCATCCTAAACACTGACAGCTGCTCTGTATTCCCAGGAGTCTTTGGGGCTCCTCCAGATATACCTTTTCCATTAGACTAGTGCACAGTGCCTGGCCTTTTCTCACTTGTTTCCTCCCATTCACAGCCCAGGTTTAAAGCACATGGTCTCACCATTATTTAATTGAATTATGGTAGCAGTCACAAACAGCACTCTCCACACATGTACCATGCACATGCAGCTCCTGCTCTGGAACATTAATTACTCTAGCACCCAAGAGCCACAATTACTTTTACAGCTGCCAAAAACGTGGAGGCTATTTGCAATGCAAATAGCAAGGAGTGGGCCCTGTCCCAGAAATCATGTAATCTAGTTTTAGACATGACAACAAGTGAGGAAAAACAAGGCATGCAAACCCGGGCCCATTGAAATCAATGGAAGTTGAGATGGCAAAGTTTGCAGATGATACTAAACTGCTCAAGATAGTTAAGACCAAAGCAGATTGTGAAGAACTTTAAAAAGATCTCACAAAACTAAGTGATTGGGCAACAAAATGGTAAATGAAATTTAATGTGGATAAATGTAAAGTAATGCACATTGGAAAAAATAACACCAACTGTACATACAATATGATGGGGGCTAATTTAGCTACAACGAGTCAGGAAAAAGATCTTGGAGTCATCGTGGATAGTTCTCTGAAGATGTCCATGCAGTGTGCAGAGGCAGTCAAAAAAGCAAACAGGATTTTAGGAATCATTAAAAAGGGGACAGAGAATAAGACAGATTATATTATTGCCCTTATATAAATCCATGGTACGCCCACATCTCAAATACTGCGTACAGATGTGGTCTCCTCATCTCAAAAAAGATATACTGGCACTAGAAAAGATTCAGAGAAGGGCAACTAAAATGATCAGGGGTTTGGAACGGGTCCCATATGAGGAAAGATTAAAGAGGCTAGGACTCTTCAGCTTGGAAAAGAGGCGACTAAGGGGAGGATATGACAGAGGTCTATAAAATCAGGAGTGATGTGGGGGGATATGCTTGCTCTATATAAATATATCAGGGGGGTTAATGTTAGGGAGGGAGAGGAATTATTTAAGTTTAGTACTAATGTAGGCATGAGGACGAATGGGTATAAACTGGATATTAGGAAGTTTAGACTTGAAATTAGACGAAGGTTTCTAACCATTAGGGGAGTGAAGTTCTGGAACAGCCTTCCGAGGGAAGTAGTGGGGGCAAAAGACTTTCCTGGCTTTAAGACAAAGCTTGATAAGTATATGGAGGGGATGTTATGATAGGATTGTTAATTTGGGCAATTGATCTTGGATTACCACCAGATAGGTCTGCTCAATGGTCTGCGGGGAGATGTTGGATGGAATGGGAACTGAGTTACTGCAGAGAATTCCTTCTTGGGTGCTGGCTGGTGACTCTTGCCCACATGCTCAGGGTTTAGCTGATCGCCATATTTGGGGTCGGGAAGGGGCGGATTGGCAGGGGCCCTGGAGGTTTTTCGCCTTCCCCTGCAGCGTGGGGCACGGGTCTCTTGCTGGTGGTTTCTCTGCAGCTTGAGGTCTTCAAACCAATTTTGAGGATTTCAATAACTCTGTCCTGGGTTAGGGGTTGTTATAAAATTGGATGGGTGGGGTTCTGTGGCCTGCCTTGTGCAGGAGGTCAGACTAGATGATCAGATTGGTTCCTTCTGACCTATGAGTCTATGAGAAAGTGGATAAGGAAAAGTTCTTTACTTATTCCCATAATACAAGAACTAGGGGTCACCAAATGCAATTAATAGGTAGCAGGTTTAAAACAAATAAAAGGAAGTTCTTCTTCACGCAGTGCACAGTAAACTTGTGGAATTCCTTACCTGAGGAGGTTGTGAAGGCTGGGACTGTAACAGGGTTTAAAGGGAACTGGATAAATTCATGGAGGGTAAGTCCACAAATGGCTATGAGCCAGGATGGGTAAGGAATGGTGTCCCTAGCCCCTGTTTGTCAGAGGATAGAGATGGATGGCAGGAGAATGATCACTTGATCATTGCCTGTTAGGTTCACTCTCTCTGGGGCAGCAGGCACTGGCCACTGTCGGCAGACAAGATACTGGGCTAGACAGACCTTTGGTCTGACCTGGTACGGCTGTTCTTAAGCCATCTACTTCAGTGGGACCAAGATTTCGCCCAAGGAGCAGAGAAGTAACATGCCATTGTTACCTATTTGTGGTATGTGTTTCCACTTGTGCTTTTAGGGAGAGATTTTCTACAGCACCTAATGGATTTACATGGACAATTCCTACTGATTTGTAAGCCCCTTTGAAAATCTCTCCCTTCGTTGCTTGCAGTTGCTTTCTATGATCCCTCTGAAGCATAAAACTAAGGTCACTCCCTAGTAATACTGCACTGGTCCTTGGCCATATCAAGAAGCCTAAAGTGGTATCATGGTCTGTCAACAGTATAAGCAGCCTGGCAGGGCTGGGAATTTGGGGGGGGAGAGAGGAGACCCTTCTCTTTCATATCCATAACCTAACAAGTAGCCCACACTCAAGTGGGAGCAGTGCAAAAAATTTTAATCTTCAGCAGTCGGTCAAATCAGACACACCTGAAGGAGCTCCTCAGGTTGCATTGTGCGGTCCAGTGAGAAAGCAGAAAGCACTAGGCTCCTTATGCACTCACTCATCGTTCCAGTGCACTGTCTCCCCTTCCCCATCTCTTTCTCCTCCCCACAAAATAATTACAACACAACATCTTCAGGAGTCTGCTGATGTCAGTAGAAAGAGACCCCAACCTAGCGGTAGAAGCACCACACTGAGGCATCGGCAGAGTGCGGGGGTCCACAGCCATGGAAGGAAGAGTGTTTCAAGAGGAGAACTAATGTCAAAGATCTATAAGAACGATTAATGTTATTATTTGTGTAGCCAGTGTTTCAAGTGAGTAGCGGAGAAAAAACTCAAAAGGTCACAGACCTGGCTTTTTATTTTATTTATTTATTTATTTTAAACCGAGCCAGGTGGCTGAGGGCCACATTTTAATTACTGTTTTGCCAAAGCTGCTGCTCCCAGATTCTGACAGACCTGACACACACACACAATTTTTTCATACCACTTTAAGTACTGTGTATTGTGGTACAGCCTATAGAGTCACAGATTCCAAGGCCAGAAGGGACCATTGTGATCATCTAGTCTAACCTCCTGTATAACACAGGCCATAGAACTTCCTCAAAATAATTCCTTGAGCAGATCTTTCAGAAAAAACATCCAATCTGGAGTTAAAAATGGTCAGTGATGCAGAATCCACCAAGACCTTTGGTAAATTTTTCTAATGGCAAATTACTCTCACAGTCAAAAATTTACATCCTGCTTTCAGCCTAAGTTTATCTGGCTTCAATTTCCAGCCACTGGATCATGTTATGCCTTTCTCTGCTAGACTGAACAGCCAATTAAATATTTGTTTCCCCAAGTAGGTACTTATAGACTGTAATCAAGTCACCCTTTAACCGTCTCTTTGTTTAGTTTAACAGATTGAGCTCTTTGAGTCTATCACTATAGGACAGGTACTCTAATCCTTTACTCTTCCTTGGGAGTCTTCTCTGAACCCTCTTCAGTTTATCAACATCCTTCTTGAATTGTGGACACCAGAACTGTACACACTATTCCAGCAGTGGTCACACCAGTGACAAATACTGAGGCAAAATAAACTCTCTATTCCTACACAAAAGAGTCCCCTTTTCATGCATCATATGAGGATCACATTAGCCCTTTTAGCTAGTGCCAAATCTTTTTCAGAATCACTGCTTCCCAGAACAGAGTTACCCATCATTTAAGTATGGCCTATATTCATTGTTCCTAGATGTACACATTTACATTTAGCTGTATTTAAAATGCATATTGTTTGCCTGCACCCAGTTTACCAAGCAATCCAGATTGCTCTGTATCAGTGACCCGTCCTCTTCGTTATTTACCATTCCCTAATTTTTGTGACATCTGCAAACTTCAGTGATAATTCAATGTTTTCTTTCAGGTAATTGATGAAAAGGTTGAAGACCATATGGCCAAGAAGCGATCCCTGCTGGACCCGACTAGAAACACACCTGCTCAATGATTCCTTGTTTACAGTTAAATTTTGAGACCTAGCCAGCTAGGTCAGCTAGTCAGCTTTTAATCCATTTAATGCGTACCATGTTCTTTCTAGTATTTTTGATTAAAATATTGTGTGGTATCAAGTCATACATCTTAAGTCTAAGTATATTACATCAGCACTATTGCCTTTATCAGCTGAAGCTGTAAACACCCCAGGGTGGAGGCCCCATTGCACTGAGGACTGTACACTTTTCAGAGATGAGCTCTGCCCCAAAGAGCTTCAGATGAAGCTCCCAATACTGGAGAAAGGGAAGGGACAGGAAAAAGTCAAGCCATTCTTTAAAGATTTCATTTAAAATAATTAGAGAGGAAGCTCTGCCCAGTGGTAAGGGCACTAGCCTAAGACTTGAGAGACTTGGTTTCAATTCCCTGCTCTGCCACAGATTTCCTGTGTGACCTTATACAAGTCACATTTCTCTCTGCACCTCAGTTCTTCATTTGTAAAATAGGGCACGGTCCTACCTCACAGTGTGTTGTGAACAGAAATATGTTAAATACAGCAAGGCGCTCCGATACTACAGTAATGGGGGCCAGATAAGTGCTTTAGACAGAAAGAGAAGTATGAACACTCCAGTAAGGAAAATCTACAGAAATAAAGATCTATTAAATACATGACCATGTTTTGTTACATATTGTACATGGATATCTGCAATACTTGCTGGTAAATATCTAACTGACTTGACTCAGCCTGTCAATTCAGTCTGACCCTGTACTTTCAGAGCTGAAAGTGTGAGTGTTGGCACGTGAGCTAAAGGACAAAGTCTCCAAGCTGGAGCAGCAGATAAAGTCACTTATATCAACCAGCCACTAAAGGGAGGACAAAGACCTACGCTAGGAGGGACAGTAGGGAGAAGAAAAAATAAAGATGATTTAATAATGCTTACATAACAACAAAATATGTAAAGAGCACACAAATATTCAATTTGGATTTATTACAAATGCTCCTGTTAATACTGAATCTTTGTCGGGTGCTTGTGCCCTTTGAAGCACATGGTCCCTGTAAAATACCATTGGCCTCTCTTACATTCCGCATCACCCCTTGTTTACAGTTCGGCCAAAGCAGAGCCTCAAACTGAGGCCAGAGATGCCCTGCTAAACTTTTGTAAGAGGGAGGTTGATATCTAATTCACCTTGCTCACCCCTACCACCTCTTCATTAAACAATGCCAGGAAGAAAGGTATCAGGTGCCAGATTTCCCCTCCCCAAGGCACAGAAAGCAGGGATTGCTCTAGCAGCTGTGTCAGGTGTGAAGAGAACCGTGACAGTCTGAACACCAGGGTTTATATCCAGGACTCTTGATAAGGTCCTAGCTTATCCTTAGTAAGTACCTGCACGACCTCTTTACTGCTTAGCATGCAAACCTGATTTATATCTGGCTGCAGTGCATGAGTCACGCAGGGGAACTGACAAACTCCTGCACCTCACTCCAGCTCTTGTTCCTCAAACATCAATAACATCCTTAAATATCATGAGGCAGTAGGGGTGAGAACAAAGGTGATGATTCTGTGCCTGCAAGACTTAAGAATTTAGCTCTCTTGATGATCACACTTTGACTGAAATTTTCTGGGATTCTTTGCACAATCTTTTCTTTGCTAACAGTCCTGCTCAGCATGAATTATGGCATCATACCAAATGAGGAGGGAGGACTTGGCCAAAGAAACGTTTTCTAATCCATAGACAGTAGGTTGCATTCACTGTCACAGCACGGGCTTCTTTCTTAGGATATGTCTACCTTATGGAGACTATATTGGCCCTTTTCTGTCAACAAAGCTGATTCTACACTGGGGTATACTCACTCAGCCTGAACAATTAATGGACAACCCTGGTAGTCAAGGTATACCACAGTTACACACGCTCTTGCTCGTCTCAAAATGAGAAGGCTTACTCTGTGCTGAGGCAGCGTTCTATCATCTTGTTTACTTTTCCAATAAGATCAAAGCTGCATTTCAGCATGATGGACTGGTTTTCCCTTAAACGACATGCCTCCCAAGGAGACAGCATGCACATGCCTTTCGATATGGTTAGTCATATGGCTTGTATTAACATAGTTTACAAGATAACCATGCCACTTACGAAATCTTAATGAAGAGCCAGATCCTCAGTTGGTGTAAATCGATACAGCTCCAGCTTCGCTGACTTCGGACATGCTAGGAATGGTAATTGGGAACACATGTAATGTCAAGAACCTTTATGGTAATGCTGCTTCTCATCTATTACCTGTAAACAGATGTAAAGCTTGTCACAGCAGAGAGCCATAATAAACCTGGTTGATGTGTGGAAGAGGAAACTGAGGCACACCGCCTCATTACTTCAGTGGCTGGATGCCAAGATACCTACATACTGGAAAACATTAATATCTACACTTAGTTACACCAGTTTGGAAAGCTGTAATGCAAAGGTACACGGAGATGCTTTCTAGCAATCCAGAGAAGAAGTACTTGTTAACTTATGAGTTCACTAGACTAGTCCACAGAGTGATAAAAGATGCACAAAACTTTGAAGGAGCATATATGGTTAACGCTACAATATTAAGCAACACTTGGGAATAATGTTGTTAAACCTCAAAAAGGACCCTAACACACACTGCCTTCAAGTTAGTGACTAACACTCTTGCAGTAAACTAAAGGGAGAGGGGTAACACCTCAAAGTATCACCCTGTAACTCCCGATATTCATCATTGGTATATGGTTGTAGTATTTCATACAAAGAATGCTTTGCAAGGTATCATATGAAAAGTCATGATCTGCTGAAATTCATTTTTCTGTCAAAATATGTATACCATTATTGTGTATGAAGTTATGAGATTTTGCTATATCATTGTTATTGAAATATGTTGTGAGTTTGGGAGACGCCCACTGTTAGCTCTCCAGGGAGTAAAAGAGCAGTGATCCAAGCAGACATTAAATGACCATTGATCAGCAGGGGAATTGTAAACAAGAGATATAAAATTCTGTAAGAGACCGTTGGCAAGCACCACACAATGGGGATTGCTCAACTCTGGGACTCGGCAAGGCCCATCAGGACACGTTTGGGCCAGTATCTTTTCAAGGACATGGATTGAGAGTATAAAATAAGGCACAGCAGTATCATGACACCACCTGTCTCCTCCCCCATCGACACCGAAGGCAACAAGAACACTGGGAGGACAAAGACTTTGAATTGAGGAGATTGGTCCCAGGCTCAGACAGAAATTCAGCCTCTGTATTAAAAACTGTAGCCGCCTACTTGCAACATCCAGTGAGGTGAGAAAAGCTGTTTGATTCATATCTTGCTTAGTCTAAAAATTTAGGATTTAGAATGCATGTTTATTTTTTTATTTTCTTAATGTAACCACATCTGACCTTTATGCTTACCTATCACTTAAAATCTTTTTTTTTTTAAACTACAGAAATTGATTTTAATGTTGTATCCTTACCAGGGAGTTTGTTGAAAACGCTTGGGGAATCTGCTCAGATTACAAAGGCTGGTGCATGTCCACTTTCCTTTGATGAAGTGGTAAACTAATTAATGATCTTATGCTGTTCAAGAGAAGGTCTTGATGCCATGGTTCCAGATTGTACTGTGGGTGCTCCATTACCAGGACAGAATACATTATGGGTTTAGAGCAGTGTTTCTCAACGACCAGTCTGTGGATCAGTGCCGGTCCCTGAGATCTCCCTGACACAGTTTAGGAAGGCAGAAAGCTGGTCCTTGAGATCAAAAAGATTGAGAAACACTGGTCTAAAATGGTCCCAACCTCCTAACGCCTCTCTGTTTTCACATACAGAGTATATTGCAGAAGCAACATAGCTGTTGTTCCTCCTTCCGGCCATTGTCTCTACTGAGTTGTGGATGAGATAATCTACCCCACAAGGAATGCTTGAGCATTACTATGACATTGCACCCCATAATGCTTTATAGAAATAAGCTTATGAATGTAAATATGACATACATGGAATATGTTTTATGCTACTTATGCCATGTAACATATCTTTGCAAAAATTATGATCAACTGAATATATTCATCCTATTTGTATAAGTGTCATTTTTTTTACTTGAAGTTATGAATATTGACTGTGGACTTGTTTGATTTTAAGTTGCCTCAGTGAAGCATTTGGTCAGCTTCTTGAGAAAAGACTATTCTCAGTAAGTGCCCAATCAAGAAACACTTAAGCTGACAGACTTTGATAGATGCCAATCCACATCTGAGCTTTCCTAGGAACGTTCCTGTAGAGAACTAAGTCATGCATGAACATGTGACTTGCCTAGGTGACTCCAAAACTCCATCTTGTAGAGGAGATTCTACACAGGGGGAGGAAGGGGTTTCCATCCACAAGAGAGAAACTATATAAAGACCTGGGAGACCCCTCCATTTTGTCTTCAGCTAGCACAAAAGATAGTCTTTTCACCCAAAAGGATACCTGAAATAAACTGGAACAAAGGACAGTAACCACAGGGATGTGAGCGATTGCTGGACCCAGACTAGAAGGAGGCTAGTCTTTAAAAGAAGCTTACTAGAACATTGCTGAGGGTAAGATTTAATCTATAATCACTTCCTTACTGTATTAGGCTTAGACTTGCATGTTTTATTTTATTTTGCTTGGTAATTCACTTTTTTCTGTCTGTTATTACTTGGAACCACTTAAATCCTACTTTTTGTATTTAATAAAGCCACTTTTTACTTATTAATTAACCCAGAGTATGCATTAATACCGGGGGTGGGGGGCAAACAGCTATACATATCTCTCTTTCAGTGTTATAGAGGGTGAACAATTTATAAGTTTACCCTGTATAAGTTTTATACAGGATAAAAAGAGATTTATTTGGGGTTTGGACCCCCTTGGGAGTTGGGCATCTGAGTGTTGGAGACAGGAATACTTCTTAAGCTGTTTTCAGTTAAGCTTGCAGCTTTTGGGGGACATGATTCAGACCTGGGTCTGGGTTTGTAGCAGGCTAGCATGTCTGGCACAACCAGGCAGACCACTGAAGTCCGAAGCTGCCTGGGAAAACAGGCTCAAAGGTAGTCCCAGCACATCAGTTGGCAGTCCCCAAGGGGGTTTCTATGAGCCAACCCATCAGAATCACTCAGTCTCAAGTCGTTAGATTTTGCTACCTGACAGCTGCTGCAACCCATCTGCTGCTCCTAATGCTCTACAATGAAATGGTCTTTCAGGGAGGCCCTGTGCAGATAGGAGGGAAGTAGCATGTATCATGAACACACAGCCTTACTGGCGCAGGGCTGGCAAAGTAGCCACCCAGCCTCAGGGCAGGTTATCATCCTCATCTTTCCCCAAAGAGACATCGAAGTTAGTTTTCAGAGGGTGGCAGTTTTTAAGGGGGAAAGAGGTCTCTACAAACACAAATGACCAACTCGGCTCATGTTTGTGAACCTCTCAGTAACGGATTGGATGTTCAGAACCTCAATGAACTTCAAATCTATGCTAAGGTCAAGCGGTTTCAAATTTTGCTGTGAATAGCTCAGCCAGCCAGTGTGTATGATTACATGATTTTGCTTGTGTTTGAAAGATTTATCTTCAGGCCTATTCCCTCTCCCCTTCCTGGGGCTCTGAAATAAAGAATGTCTTCACCTCCGTCCAGCCATCCTTATAGATTTATTTGAACGTACTTTTCACACAATGTTGCATGTGCTCCTTGAGTGAGAGCTCAGCAGCTTAGAAACTAAGCTTTCATGAGGATGACACCTAATCTCTTTAAGAATCAGTTTCTCCCTACTAAAAGATTTAATCACCTCTTTTCTCTGCCCCAACAACATGTCTTAATCCAGGTTTCTAGCAATCTTCACTATATATTTCAAACCAGGATAACTCAAGGCCACTTCACACATTTTAAATTTGAGGGCTCATATGAGTCATTCTAATCCCTTATTAATTCCTATTTACTAAATATTTCACCCTTTCATTCTCTAACTCAAATTCAAAACTGCCAAAATGGCAATGAATATGAAGAGGGAGAAGATTTAAAAAAAAAAAAACAGTGAGAACAGGAATAAAAGGAAGAAGGAGAAGATACCAAGGACTTGGATTTACATTTGTTTCCCTTCTCAGTGAAGTCACAAAAGAGAAAATATAAAATTCACAACGTACCTAATTGATTTAAACATACATTTTTAAGATGAGCTAGTGCCTGTTAGACTTGCATTGTAGTAAAGTGGTCACGATGGGGTTAATTACGTTACCTAGAGTTTTATGTGATGGAGCTATGCTTCACCCATTTCTTATTTCCTGGTTTGTAAGCAGGAGTCCCCCCTTACAAACACGCACACTACGTTGTGATGCTTCTGAATAAAAGCAACTAGTTCCCAGCCTGCAGAGAATTATGTTGGATTGAACGGTCTCTTTACAAAATTGGCAATGAGGAAGAAATATGAACCCATACACATAACACGTTACACAAAACATACACATGCACCGGAGGGCAACAGATTCCTGTGGTGAACACAAAAGCCTGTGAGTTAGGAAATTCCTAGCTCTATCATATGTTTTCTGCATGACTTAAAAGTCAATTTCCCTTTGTGCCTCAATTTTATCAGTTGTGTGGCTTGGGCCTGGTCCACCCACAGTTATTA
Organism: Gopherus evgoodei; assembly: GCF_007399415.2. Lineage (NCBI taxonomy): Eukaryota > Metazoa > Chordata > Testudines > Testudinidae > Gopherus > Gopherus evgoodei. Next base: position 235,772,811 of record NC_044322.1, on the reverse strand, counting down.
TTCCAGTTTAATTTTGGGTAGAGGTGTGATTTTTATCAATATAGGTACATCAGGAAAAGCCCTGGTGTGGACATAATTATACAGGTATAAAGGTGACCAGGGCCGATGGGGGGGGGGGGGGGTAAAGCTGGTACAAATTACTGGGGCTCGGCAGTCCGGAAGGGGGCCTGGGGCCCGGCTTTCCTGGCCCTGTTTAGCAGGTCCGCCCATGCTGGGGGGCCAGAAAAAAATTTTTCACTGGGGCCTGAACCCGCTCTCGGCGGCCCTGAAGGTGACTTATCCCAGTATAGTTTATTCCCCTCTCCACACAAGAATAGGTATAATTATAGTATAAAGCACTTTTATATCAACATAATTGTGTATAATAGGGAGGGTTGTACCCCTTTTACTATAACAGTATAGTTAAAAAGAGTACAACTTGTGTGTGTAGGCAAGGTCTTCATTTATTAATATTTGTAAAGCTCTTTATGATCCTTCAATTAAATGTGCTATAAATTGGGAAAAATTTAAAGCAGCCCTCCCAAATTCAACCTTAAAACCTCCCATCAGTTGTTTTTCCTGATAAAGTCCCACCCTTCTGTTCCCTCTGAGTTTCACTCACTTCCACCAGTGCATTGGGTCTGTAACTTACACCTCTAATTTGGTCTGTGAAGTATACAGTGACAAGATTCTAAGGAGGAATAGGTTTTTTGAAACAGATTCCATTCAGACCAAGAAATATAGTTTGATACATGTAAGACTACCTTAAGCACTGCTCTTTCTGTCTACAAATCAAGATGTTTCTCTTTTTGGTGCCTACAGATATTCAGCCCCTGTCCAGAATGTAGTGTAGTACTCCTATGACCACTTACATACACTCAATGGTTTTGCAGTGTATTGAAACTGTGTGTAGTACAAGGAGGCACAGTAGGAGAATTCATGGGCTCTTGAACGTGAGCCACTGCTGATGCTCAAGGACAAAAGGAAATACTTTGTTCATTCAGCATATGCAGAAGGATATCATTGTTGCTGGGATGCATGCTAAGACCTTGGCATAACTATTTTAAACAGAAGATTTCTTGCTTTCCTCTTAAGTGTTAATGCTCAGTTTGGGACTATAGCTTAAGGCTTGTCTATGCGCACATGCTCTGCTGCTTTAACTATACTAGCATGGTTAAGTAGTCAAATCCTCTAGTGCAGACAATGTTATACTGGTATACTTAAACTGGGATAGCTTTACAGAAAGGAGAACAAACTATACTAGCATAAGGTACCTTTATACCAGTGTAATTGCATCCACACTAGCAATGGTGCTAGTGTTAAAAAACCAAAACACACTGGTATAACTTTTATGTGGAAACCAGGCCTTAGACATATTTATGTCTTCTTTTCTTATATTTTTTCTTTTGATGTTCAAAAGATGCATGAAACAATCAGGCCTGGATTAACTTTTTATGGTCCCAGCCTCAAACATATTTATGGGCCCTCCTGGGGAATGAAGGGATCAGGGGCAAGATCACTGCAAGCAGGGTAGATTTGATTTAAATCACTAGTCAAGAAGACTAGATTTAATCATGGTTTTCTACATAAAAGTGCAGTCTTTTTGGTTGTTATAACCTTAATGCATATTCTTCACAACTCAGAGATGTAGGTTTCATTTTTAGAAGGCATACACTATACATTTTTAAACAGTGATTTATTTTGAAAACTTTTCAGATGAGTTTTACAGCTATATCAGAAAATAAATGATTGTTTGATTATTTCATTTACCAAAGAAAATTGAAGCAGATATTTATGAAGTCATTGGGAGGTGAACTATCTCCAATTCAACAGGTTAGTCATTAATATTCAGAGGATTTTCTTGCCAGGCTTGCCAGAAATTTTAATTGTTTTATTTAACTAAATGTTAAGTATTCTGGATTTTTTTTTCCCTTCAACAGCAAACATAATATTTTACAAAAAAGCATATGTCCCTCGCTTCTCACATTTATCTCCAGACTTCTTCTCCTTGTCCAGATCTATTCCGACTCCAACAATCTTCTATTCATTGAAATTTTTGAAATTTTTCACTTTTAAAGAGAGGTAAGGGATTGACTCTGTGTACGCAAATTTGCAGAGGGACAATAGAGTTGAGGTCTGTTATTTCTCACCTCTATATATTATTTATTTAAAAACATTTTTGCTGTTAACAAGCATGTTACCTCTGGAGACACAAATCCACAGTTTGAGAACTGCAAAACTAAGCATCTTTGATAGTATGTTCTAGACTGAGCACTGAGTCCCATTGGGTACATAGAAAGATGAACCTAAATAATCAATACAGAAGCCCCTGGAGCTCCATAAGATTGGGTCCCTAATCCATGAACTATTGAAATTCATTTACAAAACTTTTCTTAAACATTACATGAATATATTGTCTCATACTATAGAATTAGAATTTCTAATCCCTATTCCATGATGAGATATAATGTATCTTTAGATCGGATTTTTTGAAAGAAAAAACTATTTAAATTAAAAAAATCTGATTTTTTTAAGTCATTGATTTTTATCCACCCTAACAGTGGGCATTGGGTGGGGGGGGCAGGGAGAAGGATGGGTCCCCAGCTGGAGCGAGGCAGAGTCCAAGGGCAAGATGAGCACAGTGAGGCATGGGGGGAGGATTAGTCCCTGCTGACTGGAGCAAGGCAGGAGCCAGGGGCAAAAACATAACGGGGCAGGACCTAGGGTTGGTCCCTGGAGCAAGGGAGGGACCGGAGGTAAACTGCAAGGGCAGCAGGGCTGGGGAGGGGGTACCTACCTCCTCCCTGGTTCTAACCCATTCTCTTCATCTCTCTCTGCACTGAGCACAGGGCTGGGGGTGCAGCGTCTGGCCAGGAGCTAGAATGAGGAAGGCGGCTCAGGGCTGGGGCAGGAGGTTGGGGTGTGGAGCACTTACCTGGGGCAGCTCCTGTTTGGTGCGAGAGGTGCCGGCAGAAATGTGGGTGGGGTGGTGCAGGAGCTCCCATTTGGTGCTCAGGGTGGGGGTGGAAATATGGGGTGGTGTAGGAGTCAGGACTGGGAGCTGGGGTGTGTGAGGTGATGCAGAGTCAGGGTATGGGGGGGCTGGATATGTGTGGGGAGTGCAGGAGTCAGGACTAGGGGGAGGTTTGGGAAGTGCAGGAGTCAGGACAGAAGGCTGGGGGTGTGGGCTGTTGTAGTGGGGGTGTTCCCAGCACCCTACCCTGAGTGGCTCACAGCAGGGGGCTGGAGGGGGTATGCCCTGATTCCACCCCATTGCCCAAGGCCCCAAACCGCCTCTTCTCCGCCTCCTCCCCCAGCAAGCACACTGCAGCTCCACTCCTCCCCCCTCGCGGAGGCAAACAGCTGTTTGGCGCAGGGGAAGCGCTGGGAGGGGGAGGGGTGGGAACGCAGCATGCTGGGGGAAAGAGTTGGGGGAGGGGTAGCTTTCCTGCTGGCAGAGCCTGCCCTGCAACAGGAGCCAGCAAGCCCAAGTTTCTGCTGGCTGCCCCACAGAAGAGAGCAGTGGGCGGGGGGCAGAGAAGAGCAGGCCGGGCCGGGGCTGGAAACAATATTCTTAAAAGCAACGATTCTCCAATTAACTAGGTGGGATGGTTGTACTTCAGGAGCCTAATATTAATAAAACAATAAACCAGGAGCATGTGGTAATGAGACAACATTTCATTTCAGGCCATCGCTGCCTGAAACACAATCCTAGTTTTCCAGCTGACCAGCAAAGCCCAAATCCTGCCCAGCCTCTAATTTTCAAGGAAGCCCCACACCCTTCATTTTTGTTTTTATACAGATAAAATCCTCTCCTTGCTAATAAACAATTCTAAGTGTAAGTGACTCACCAAAACTCAATGACAACTTTAATTAACTTATGTTTGCATGATAGGTAACTTAACAAAACTAAAGTGTACAGGGAAATGAGAAGTCAAGACATCATAATTGATTGCAGCTGGTTTAGTGGTGCAGCCGCAGCATTAAACATCACAGTCTGTGTGTGTGTCAGGGTGAGGCAGAGGGTTTCTGTTCACTAGGCACCATTATCATACAGTAACTCCTCATTTAACGTTGTCCCACTTAACATTGTTTCAGTGTTATGTCCCTGCTCAATTAGGGAACATGTTCATTTAAAGTTGTGCAATGCTCCCTTATAACGCCATTTGGCTGCCTGCTTGTAAGATTCTGTGGAAGAGCAACGAATTTATAAGGGAGCATTGCACAAATTCTGCTTCTCTGCCTCCTCCCCTCCCTCCCAGTGCTTCACTTAGGACTTTCTGGGAGGGAGGTGCAGAGTGGGGAAACACTGTCTCTGCTCCTCCCCCTCCCTCCCAGAAAATGCTAAATGCTGCCAAACAGCTGTTTAGCAGCACTTAGCATTTTCTGGGAAGGAGGGAGGGGGAGGACTGGAGACGCGGAACTTCTCTGCTCCTCCCCCTCCCTCCCAGCACTTTGTGCTTAGGACTTTCTGGAAGGGAGGGGCAGGAGCGGGGAAGCCCTGTGTCTCTGCTTCTCTTCCTCCTCCCCTCCCAGAAAGTCCTAAACGCTGCCAAACAGACTTTGGGGGTGGGGGGGAGGGATGTGGGGTGCTCTGGAGAGGAAGTGGAGTGGGGGCGGGAAGAGGTGGGCCTCGAGTGGAGTGGGGACAGGAAGAGGCGGGCCTGGAGCATTCCCGGCAAAATCTGAGCCTGTTCTCTGGGGAAGCTGCCGCTGCTGCTGCAAAAGTGCTTCCTAGTGTCCTTGCCTGCAGCGGGCTGTGCCTGTGTGGGGTAACCAGGGGTACTTCCCAACCACAGTACAGTACTGTACAGTATACAGTATAATGCCTTGTCTGCCCCCAAAAATTTCCTTGGAACCTAACCCTCTGCATTTACATTAAATCTTATGGAGCAATTGGATTCGTTTAACATTGTTTCACTTAAAGTTGCATTTTTCAGGAACATAACTACAATGTTAAGTGAGGAGTTACTGTATTTGAACATGATCCTAAAGAGTCGAGTTAGCTGACACGATGTTGATTGTGATGCACTGATCAGTATACAGTAGGACAATGTCATGCTCAGCATTATCTCCCAGTCTACACTGACCCATCAGTCCTGGACAGCATTGACTTTATACAATCCAGTGCAAACACAATAATATTTTCTTGTTGAGACCAGGCAGAAATGAGCAAGCCTGAGAATGGGATCCCCAGGTAATAAGCACTAAGGGGCAGATCTTTAGTGGATGTCAATCTGCACAGCTCCACAGAAGTCACTGAAGGCATCTGGACCTAAATATCTGCGAACGGTTGGTCTTTACCAGTTGTTTTAGACAAACTAGTAGATTTAGATCATTTGTAAATTCAATTCTAGATCCACCCCTTTAATACCCTGACACCTGATGCTAGATATTTTGCTTCTTGATCGCTGGCCATTTCTTCATATTGATTTTAAATGTTTATTATTGTTCATTTAAGACAGATGCCTATTGCAAGGCACTTCATAAATATTTTAAATAGATCAAAAAAGTAGTGTTTCCCTATTCATGTCACACAATAAGCCACATCCACAAGTATTGATTTATTTTAAAAATAGGTTTTACTGTTAATTTGATAGCCAATTATTTTCCTTGTAACATTGGCAACTGGTCAGCTAAGCAGCTCAGACATTGTTGCAACAAGATATTTGCCTTTAACAGGAGAAGAGATTTCTCACAACTATTCTTGCCCTACTTTTTCTGCAAGGCTACTGGTCCAAGGCCGTTAAGGAACAACAATCAGGGGTTCTCTTACACCTTCCTCTTGCCAGTCATTAACTATTTCTGGTGACCATCCTCCTCTCACCAAGTGTCCATATCAGTTATTCTTTCAGTCTTCATTTGCCTTGCCAGGACACCAGGGAAAAAATTACTGGCCTCTCAAACTATTTCCACTGAACTAAAAGGCCCAATATCCCATTACATGCAGTAACCAAAAAGAAGAGCTGTCAGTTCTATAGGCAGCCATACCAAGTTCCATTACTTTGCACTGAATTACAATACCGCAATTAAAAATAGGAGCTATTTATCAGATTCGATACAGGCATGGATTGGATTGAGCCATTACTTAGCAGAATGCTCTTTCAGTACTTTTCTGGTGGCTCGATCAGTTTTTAGAGGAAATTAAGTAAAGTGAAAACTGCCCAATTGCCTTGGGGAAGAGAAGAAATTAATCTATTACTTAGGGATTTATCTTCACTACCAGGGAGATCGAGCAGGTGTCAATTTAGCGGGTCCAGTGAAGACCTGCTAAATCGACAGCAGAGAACTCTCCGGTCAACCCCGGTACTTCACCTCTCCAAGAAGAGCATGGTAAGTTGACCGGAGAGTGTCACACCACACAGTGAAGACACCAGGGTAAGTCGACCTAAGCTATGTTGATTCCAGGTACTTTAGGTCACATAGCTGGAATAGGCTAACTTAGGTCAACTTACCGCGGTAGTGAAGACAAGCCCTTAGACTAAACTCCTTGGGGCAGGGGCCAGCTGTTTTCCAGAAATGTTGGGATTGGACACATGGATCTGATGCAATACTGGGACTATAGGTGAGGAAATACATAAACATACACCTACACCTTAAAGTGTAACTCTGTTCTTGGAAGCAACTCTGTATGACATATTAAGGTTCTGAGTTCATGACCTCTCAACGATTCCCAGCTCCTTTGGCTTGGTTTAAAAGCAAATGTGTTTCTTTCTAAATGCCAGTCCTGCAGACGCAATCAAGGATCTCAAAAGCCTTCCAGATTGTGCATCAGCAGCCATAAATAAAGATTCTGCAGACCAGATTCCACCTTCAGTTATGTCTGTGGAACCCTACTGTCTTTAAATTTTGGCACAGGTGCAATTTTGGGCAGAATGTGGGGGTGGGGGGCAACTGGAACTTACAGTAGTTAGTAATTCTGATAATAAGGAAATCTAATTCTTTCCTCAGTAGCTGGTTAGCTCCACAAGGCTAAAAAGCAGTAAAACTTTAAGTAAAGCAGACAGGCCTCCAAATACAGAGTTAGATTTGTTCAAAAAAAACTACACCAATTTTATGAGGTTATTTCTCTGATCATAGCAGCACTTTAAATACCCTAGTACCCCAAATAAATGGGTTAAGGGTGTATGAACACATTTCTAAAACGACAAAATTCTCCCCCCGATCTCATTTTCATTTACAAGGTCCATTATTATCAATGCTTTCTCAATTCAAATCTCCAGCATTCACTGCACTAGAAACGCTGCATCCACTGCAGTATACAGGCTGCTAAAATTAAGGGCGATCTCCTCCACAAGTGTAAGTCAGTGCAACTCTACTGAAGTCAATAGAGCTACACTGAATGACAACAGCTGAGAATCTGGCCCCAAGTCTATTTTCAAGAAAAAGACAAAGCTTAGGAAACTTTCATGTTTTCACTCTTATCGTATACCTCTGGTTCCCATGCAAGTTAAATCATTCAATGACGGTGAAAAGAAGGTGAAGTTGCATCAGTTGCAAAACTACTTTTTCTCCCCTATGATCCTCTTAGCAAGCATTTTATGAAAGAGTTTCTTCTCTGTTTAAATAGGCCCTGTATCCTTTGACAAGCTGCCTTTGAAGTTACTGGATGACTATTAAAACTAGTCTGGCAACCTTAGTAAGATCTAGAATGATTCTGCAAGCTCCACAAGGAAATGTATCAACACATTATTCACCCACAAATGCATAACTGCAAACTGCTTATTATCCCTTCTCTCTTTCCTGAAGCAGTTAAACATGACGAAGAGGAACAGGGATGCCTTTATGTCAGGCTGCCTTTCAGTAGCCAGCCCTTTTATTCCTAACTGAAGGTTTGCTTAGTTGCTTCATTTTTTAATACTGCAGACTAAGCAACAACCTAAGGGACTGTATCAGACCATGGCTGGTTCTATATTGTTTAATGATTTAAACATCTAAGAGCCAATAAAAAGTGGAGGGGCCCTTCCCCTTTATCATTATTTGTGTTACTATAGCATTTAGGAGTCCCAGTCAGAGACCAGGACCCCATTGTGCTAGCGGCTGCACAAACATCTTACTTCTTGCTGAGGGGTAGCCCTACACTGAATTTTTACTCCCATTTTAATAAACATGATTGTAAATTGTAGTGTAGACAGGACACTAGAAGAAACATTTGTGTAGTGTCCACGCAAAAATTTACAGTTATGTTCGTTATGTGACTACAAATTCAAGAACAGACACACTCAAAGGGACCTAGTTCTCATACAATAAGGTTTGCTGGTCTTGGGAAGTTTTAACCAATTCCAGAAAGAGACAACAGCCCAACCTACACAGAAGAGACAATCTAGCATAAAGAGATCTTCACATATGAAAACTGTATTTTCAATGTTTAAAATGTGTTTTAAACACTACAAACTTGACACCTTTTACATGCAGGGTGTTGAACTCACATATTTACAGTTCTATTTTACAAAATCTAGACCTATCTGCAAGGAGCTCTGTCCAGATGGACTGACTTTGATGGGGCTCTACATGGGCACAGGAAACGCCACACTGGAACTGCTAATGGTCCATCTAGTCCAGTATCCTGTCTGAGACAGTGGCCAGCACCAGATGCTTCAGAGGAAGGTGTAAGAACTGTACAGTAGGCAGATGTGGCATAGTCTGCCCCACAAAGAAGCCTCCTCTTAACCCATAATAATTAGAGATTAGTTTCAACCCTGAATCGGGGGGTTTGGAATCTCTTCCAAAATGTGGTCTGACCACATGGAAACACTTACAGTACTCTGGATTTATATGTGCCTATATAAATCCATGTGGTTCAGACTGATAGGTTTTCAATATATAAGATCGGTAACAAAACCAAATCAAGAACAAATTATAAATCCTGTAACTATATAGGGAGTGATACAAGTGAGGTAATATTTTTTACTGGACCAACTTCTGTTGGTGGAAGACACAAGCTTTCAAGCACCACACAACTCTTCACGTCTGGGGAAGGAAAAAGGAATTGGACACTCAGACTTGATGACGAGGTCTTTGTTGCTCGAAAACTTGTCCCTTCCACCAACAGAAGTTGGCCCAGTAAAAGATATTACCTCATCCACATTTTGTGTCTCATATCCTGGGACCAACTCAACTACAACGCCAATGCAATTAACTGTACATAATCATTTCTAGTAGCAAGGCAAGTTTTAGCCCCCAACTCCAAATGGTATTTAACAACCATTCTAGCCCAACCAAGACTGCACTGCGTAAGATACTGATTGGTGGCAGCCGCTTCTGTGAAGCAGCAACATTTAGGGCCCAATCCAGTCCTGCAGAAAGAATCCCACAGGCTTCAACAGCATTTGTATCAGGCCCTTAGTGCCCAATCCTGTAGCCCTTAAATGGGAGTAGAGATGGTAGGTGAGGAGTTGCAAAATTATTTTGCTCAGGGCTGTTTTGCAGCCCCAAATTACCACTTTTTATGACACTTTAGTGAAATTGACAGTTTCACATCAAACTACATAAGAGTTCTAATTCTTAGGTTATGAGCAAAATAAAATAAATTCAAGGGGTTTTATTTGAACCAGTTGTTGAATGGAAATAGTCTAATGCTCAAAAAAAAAAAAGTCCTATTTTAAGGACACAGTGAACACTACTTTAAGGACACAAAGTTGACAACCAAACCAAAACACCCCAAACAAAAACCAGTGCTTTGATTTTTCGGGATTCAGTGCTCATTGCTAATATCAGATACAGCCTGATGTTGCATGAGTAACGACTAAGGGATCCAGCCTTTGGAGAATGACAGGAGAGATGAAGCTAAGGAATAGAAGTGACAATGGGGAATGAAGTAGTTCAACACTTTCAAAGCATAAAACATACTGCTCAACCTGCCAAAGCTCAAACATGGAACATGATGTACCACAGAAGATCCAAAATAAGGAACATGCAAAAATTATTCCTGCCAGGAAGTAAAAATGCTGTAGGATTCATTCCTCTAGTGAGAGTTTACTTTCTGTAACCTCAATTTCATGATTCTTCATTTCTGCTGTAAATAAATTTCAAACAAAAAAGTGAGAGGGACATTTCATTTGTGTGGAATGAGGGAACTGTGGGATTAAGGTAAATGGAGTTCGTGGAAATGAAGTACAGTCGAGAGATATGGAATGAAAACTGCCTTTTATGGAAAATGCAGCGTCTCTATTTCTCCACCTCTCCCAAGCGGCTGCCATGTCAAATAAAATGCTATTGCTTGCCCACGCGTTTGCAAAATACTTTATCATTCCCTTCCAGCATCTACACCATTCTCAAATGAGCACTTTGTGTAAATTTAACTTGATTATCAAGAGGCTTAGCTGCCAAACAGAATTACTAGAATCTAATAATTAAAACAAGGATGGTGACTACTAATCTAATGACATATACACAGATTTCCTAATGCATGTAATTATAGCACTTCTGTAATGGGTTTTGGGTCTCTTTTTTCCACCTCTTAATAAGCCAGCAGCAAAAAACAAGAGTGACAGATACAGCATCACTGTCTGGAAAAAATATTAAGGAATAATTCCTCAATGGGGTTGTTTTAACATGATACTGAATCAATTTTAAGATTGAAAGGGTCTCCAAGGAAAACCTGTTTGGTCTGGTTGGTTTGTTGATATGTCAGTTATTGGTTGTATACTAACAACATAAAGCTGTGCGGAACATTGAGGAAACTCTGATCCCTACCTCCATGATTGCTAATATAAGTACTGTAGCTCAAACAATAGAAGTTTAATATTATTTAGTCCTCAATTTTCTTCATGTTTGCTGTTGTTTGAAAGTACTTATCTACACAGCCAAGGCACCTAGTTATACCTATCAATATCACCATCTCAATTTACCATACAAGGACCTTTCTAGAAAGCATCTTAACTGACCCTTTCTGGGGTTACCCTTATAAAGGTGCATACATCTCCTCTCTCCTCTATCACCACATTAATTAGTAGCCACTGGTACAGTTTGCCTTTCAGATGAAAAATGAAACAGAAATCCTATTCCTGATCATGAAAGAAGATCATATGAATACTTTAACAGAAGTTAGAGGACTTGGTCTTGGAATCATGTGTAAAACTTAGGAAATTACCATGCACCCACCTACATTTTCTCTGCAGTTTCCACTAGGTAAGATATTCTTCTCTTCTCATAATAAAACTGACACAGTGATGTGTGTCTGTAGTCTGATGGCGTGGCCTCCCTTATCACTGGTGGCCGGAGCCAGGCTGGGCTCACACCTCTCACTGGAAGCTAAGGGGCAGGACAGGAAGAATAAAAGATGGAGCATCTTGTACTCGGTTGAGTCTGAACCAGGGAGGGGAGCAGACATCTCCAGGCTGCTGCAGATCCCCAGAGCTGAACCTGCGCTGCTCCATGCCCTGCCCCTGGAGGAGACTGATCCAGCAGAAGAGCTACCATGACTGCCATTCACCCTGTTCTCTGAAGAGACAGGGGATGACCCCACACCACACGTACATTACAGTGGGAGAGCAGGAAATAGCCCAGGGACAGCCAAATATAGTTCGGTTGTGTTTCAACCTCAACATTGGATCCCCGCTGATATTGGATCCCCATTGTCAGGGCCCTGGGCTGGGATCCGATGGAGCAGGGTGGACTCAGGTTCCCCTAGCCCCTGCTACCAAACCCACCCATAGGGTGGCAGACTCTCCACCTTAGGCCAAGAGGCCTGCATCTGTCTGCAAGAGCTGGGACATCAGACTGTTTGGTGCCCCACCCCGCCTCAGGGCCTGAGCCTTGAGACTGGTTTGTCTGCCCCGCCCTGCCTGAGGGCCTAGGCTCTTTAAGACTATTAGACTGTGCTATCCTGCTTAAGTGCCGTGGCTTTAATCCCTGATAGGGAGCAGCACCCCAGAGACATAGTGAGGCAAAATGGCCTCTCACTGAGCCAAAGGGGGAGGGACCCCCACTAAAGTGTCATTTAACAGTTGTTGAGTTTCATCCTTTCAGTGGGGGTAGAAGTGATTCCTGTACATAGCTTGTCAATCAGTCACTAAAATACTTTGTGATCCTTCCAGATAAACTGCACTACTGTACAGAAAGATTACATACAAACTACAGTTTAGATTACAAAGTCAAGCCTTAAAAAGTTAGGAGACATTGTGCAACCTTAACTCAGACTCCCTATTATATTATGATGCAGTCTTTAAAGTAAAGATCACATACCATTTTTCCACAGGACCCCTGACTCATTTTTCAAGTCCTTACTCCAAAGCATAGAGGTACTAGAATTTCTCAACTGAAAGGTTATGAGTTTTTTAATTATTATTTTAACTTGCGCAAAACTTATTCCCCTCCCCCTCTCAATCTTATTCTTAGAAACAGCTGAATGATTTTTGCTAAATCTTAGAAGTACAAAGGCAGGCGCCAGGAACTGCTGTGCTCTAATCCCTACTCCATCACTGACCCTCTCCATGGCCTTGTGCCTGTCACTTAACTTCTCCGTTTCCATTCACCCCATCTGTAAAGCTCAGATAATAGTTTTTATTCTTGCAGTGCTGTTGTGAGGATTAGTTAATACTTGCAGAGTTGAAGATGGAAAGTTGTGTATATATAACACACACAGTAAAGTAAAATTACATTTTTCTAGGCTATGCTTGGCTAAAATCCTTCTCATTTTCTGTAACAGTATGATGTTAAAGACAACTACATGAGCACGATAGTAGAGACTGATTCATGGTGAATGTATTATAGAGCTATTCAAGTTTAACACAAGTTCTTACTGAACCATTATCATCTAGAACAGTCATCTTTGGGCATGCTGGATAAATTAAGACATTACACAAAACCATAATTTTCTCCCCTCCCCTTAATTTGAGTAGCCACACTGACTTTAATCTGCTTTGGTTTATAAACTCATTTGTTCCAACATTTTATTATTCCTACCTCGTAGGACTGCTGTCAAGGCTTAATGGAATTAGAGATAAGCCTGTACCACAATTTCCTCCTCAGAGTACACTGATCTCAGGCTACATCACCAATAACTCTGCAGTGTCTTGACTGCAGAAATGTCAGAGCTTCAAGACAGCTTAAAAATGTACTTAAGAGCACTGAGGAGCTGAGAAATAGCGAGTTTAGACTAATCCAATTTAAAACACAGAAAGACAATTGAGAGTTTAGATAGGAGGAGATACACCTGCAGTTATATATTCATGGAGAAGAGGAGGTGTGCGGTGTAGCAGATACCCAGAAAGGGTTAATTTGCAGTTAGTATCAGTGTCACATCCTCAGGTTTAGATCAGGCAATGAACATGTGTTCCAAGGATATAAAAGCTTGTAATATAACATATTACATGGGAGACTTGGTCTTCATGGTGTTTCTGTGGAACCATGGAAAATTCTGGTCTGCCCTCTCCTCAATTTCAGGTATATCTTTCCAACTACCGAAACCATCATTCTCCCCTCCCATTGCAGAAGTCAAACTTGGTTGGAAGTGATCCTCTTCTTCCTCTAGACGTGTTTCAGACCACCCTGCTCCTCTTCCCAGTTGTTTCAGCCTGCCCAAGTGCACCCCTCACTGACAGGGGTGAACTGAAGCAGATGTCGCTGAAGAAGATCTACATAAAAGAAACAGTCAGAGCCAAAGCATCCTCACCTGCACCTAAGGTCTGGCAGCAAGATCACTGGAGGGAGGTGTGTCACAGGAAAGGTACTTGACAGGGTGGAAGCGGAAGGACAACCTTTGAGATACAGCCATAATCTAAAACACTAAATTGATTTGACTTTAGGAAATTCTGCTTATACTCTGGATCTTTCCCCTTGAATGATTCCCCAAGCCCTCTTTCTCTTAAGCAAGAAAACATTTCAGAACACAAAAGAAATAAGGAGTGCAGACAACTAGTATATTAGACAGCAAGAGAGAAAAGGAAACCCTAACATGGGAAAAATTAAAATTGACATGTATTGGGATTTTATGGTTTTAACTTTAAAAGATTAAAACATTTAACAACTGAAAGTGAAACAATCCCATCTGCTTGTCTAACATACAAGACAAACACTTGGCAGTCAATGCTAAGTATTTTTCAGTAGCTTCCTTAGCTCTTACAGCCTTGTATATATTTCAAATAAGATGGCATAAAGCTCTTTATTTTTGTCTAAAACTTGGAAGTTTTACTGAATTTCTCATAAAGGCATATATCCAGGAGAAGGACCCATGAATACATATGGAGAGATGTTCCTAAAAGTACACCAGGAAGAGAGCAATACACACTGTAGAAAAGTTATCTTACACTGAATAATTTACTACTTGACAGGCAAACAGTGACCCCTTGCAGTTGTAAGACTTCCTCAAAGGCAACTGAGCTACTCCCATGAAGAGCTGCCATTCAGTGTGAGAAAGTTAAGAGTTGGGCCATTAGTCATTTGTAAGTGTCCTCTCTCTGCATCTTGTTTTTTCCCTTTTCTTTACTCAAGCTCAGCTATGTTTTCCAATCCAAATCTATCCTAGATGTTGTGTGTCTCACTAATGCCTCTCATCTAAACCCTGGATTACTTTTTGAAATTTCCTTATTCGCCTCTTTCAGACTTTTCTTTACTCCTAGCATAATTAGTTAGTTTGTAATCCTGGGGCATCTAGTTATTTAACTTGGGGCACGTTCTAGCCCTCTTTCCTGTTGCTTTATCACACACATTTTCATGTTTTCTTTCTCATGAGAACACAAAGGGTGAAATTCACCCTCATGCAGAGAGTCAATATAAGTTTTATACCCATCTGACAAGTTCTCAAAATAGGACTCATGCAAGACGTGAAAAAAAGTCTACATTGGCCCTAACTATAGGAGGTATATTGCACCTAAAGTGAAGAAAGAGTATCTACCCTTCTTAACCCATTTTTGGATTACTGGGTAGTTAATGAAAATAATTTAGTCATTTTAAGACAAAAGTCTACTTTATATTGTAAAATATGTAACACTACAAACTAACTTCTGCTGCATAAATATTGAAGGTTGGCTTTCAAGATGCAATGGAAAAAAACCCAAATCCCTTCCCCCCAAAAAGGCTCCTTCATGAGCTATTTCAAAGGAATGTTGAAACTGGAAGGGCTACAAAAAAGGATTTGAGACCTAAGGTTTGCCATGTCTTAGAACCATGTTTTCTACACAAACGAGTAAAACAAAACCTATCAACAAAAGGAATGCAGTGCCCTGTTCATTTATTAACTTAGTTGTCTTGCATAAGATACAACGCTACTGGATACCTGTAGGAGGAGAGAGAAAGTTTCTATATTAAGCCCACATTCAAGCCAAGACCAATGTCTGTACTTATGTAAATTCAGAACTAGTGTGTGTGTGTTGTAACTCACTTTCTCTCACCTGAGTCCCAAGAGCCAAGTTTTGATCTGGATGAAGACTTTCCCCAAACATCAATATTTTGGTGTCTGAGATTTGGTTTAGTTCATTTGAGAGCAAGCACCCATCTGTTATGCTCATACAAACCACACGGGATCTTTATAAAGGAAGGTAAATACACAGCATTTATTGAGAATACAACAGTTAGCATATGCTTTTTAGTCACATACACACACAGTCCTGGCTGTGATGTTTATAGTTACCAGTTTGTTGTAGTTCGAGTAAATCTAACGGCCAGTTAGATTGAGCACGAGTTGTGGAGCTTGGCTCTTGTTGGTCGCGATCCGATGCTCCTGGAGTGTGGCAAGACGGACCCAAAGTCCCATGGCCAAGCACCCTGTTCTTCTAGGTTTTTTTCTTTGTTTAAGTATATGGATTTTGCTCTGTCAGTTTGTGACCAGTTACTTCTCATACACCTCCGAGAGGGTCATCCTGTCCTTTGTTCTGATTTCATCAATTGTCCTTAGGGGTGCCAGCCTCCACCTCAGGGTCGTCAATCTGCTCTTCACTATGGATGCACATTGATGATTCTTTGATGTCCTTTAAGTCTCTTTACTACTACTTCCTTGACTCTGGCTATAACAATGGCCTTCACACCTTATCTTTTCCTGATGCATACATCCTCATTCACACAAACAGATTGAGAATAAAAACAGTAGTATTTTATATTGAGCAAAAAAGGCATTGTAAATTAAACCTTGCTAAGTTTTACAATCAATAACCAAGACAATTTACATTGAGACCCAGGTCTTCAATGTTCCTCTAATCTACTTAACATAGACACAGTAGAGATTCCTGTCTCTTACTTACTAAACCTTAAAACAAAGAAATGTATATTTAACTAGAGTGCCTTAATTGTAATACATATAGGAAACCATAGTAGACATTATAACACATCCTAAAACAAAAAGGTGACCATAATCACTCATAAGGATTGTTCTGGTCTGTCATTCCTTTCTACTATTCAGAAGGGTAGCTGACACGATGAAATCAAATCATACATTAATTCTCATAGTACATTATAAAATCCAGCTCCTACGCAGATACAAAGTTTGATTCAGGATCTAAATTTTATCAAGTCAAGGATAGGGTTGCCAACTTTCTACTCAACACAAAACTGAACACCCCTGTCCTGCCCCTCCTGAGGCCCTGCCCCTACAGAGATGCTAAACGTTACGACACCAGTGTGAGCAGGTATGCATACGCTTTATGCACCTTCATGTAACTTTAAAGTTTCCTGAGACAATATTTCTTAACTGGCATTTTATTTTGATTCTTCATCAAGGGCTGGATCCAAATCCAATCAGAGTTTTTTCACTACTTCAGTGGATTTTGGATCAGACATCGGGAGTAACACCCTGACCCCACTGAAGTCAGTGAAAAATTCCCACTACCTTCAAATAGGGTCAGGATTTCACCCCACATTATTTTTCAATATTGTGCCAGAAAACGTAGCTAATAATACTGTCTGTATTAGGTCATAATTCAGGAAAACATTTAAGCACGTGTTAGTCATCTAGGACTTCAACGGGAGTTAAGCATATGTTTATGTGCCCTTCCTAAATGTGATGCCTTCCCAAATTGGGGTCTTAATGATCGCATTGCATACAATTGCAGATCTCGCTTAGAAAGACTGTGACGGATGGGGAAGGAAATATCCACCAATTTATATACAAGTTTCAAATTGCTAGTCCATCTTTTTGTCAGATATAGGTTTAAGTTTCAAAAAGACTTCTCTCACTGCCTGGGCTTAAGTCCAGTACGCAGAGTTTGGGGAAATAGAATTCTTGCACCTACAGATTGCTAGAGATCGTCATTTTGATCCAGCATAAACACATTTTATATTAATTATGGCCTAGATTTTCAAATGTTACTTAACTTTGGGTCCCTCAATTTTTGGGTGTCCCATGACACACATTTAAGAAGGTCTGTTGGAAGAATGCTCAGCTCTTTGTAAAAATCAGGTCCCTTTTCAAGTGTCTCAGGTTGGGTCACTTTTTGAAAATCCTGACTTACAATAAAATGGTGCTTGATGTAATATCTGACAAATTGAGTCTTGAATCTGTCCCCAAAGATTTAGCCCACACAAGTCTAGATGTTTGTATGACACAAGAAATGCCGTTGCAGACTTCCTCTCGATTGCAAAATTACTGTGCCTTTTATAACAGGTTCCCTGTTTCAACAAGCCTTATACACTCAAGGAAGATATTTCCTCAAGCAGTTCCTAACCTTTCTGGGAACCCATCACAGAAGAAAGAATCTATAAGATTGGCCAGTGGACACAGCACTGCAGCTTGCAGAGTTATGGTTATTTACAGCATCCAACAATCCCCTTGACAGCACGGGTGCAACCCTTTTGTGCTGCTGTCGGTCTAGGCAAACAGAGAAGGGATGGTATCTCTGAAGCCTAAACAATGCACAGGGCTGCATATTAAACAAACAAATGAAAAAGAAATCCCCAGTAACTGGTTGGTGGAAGTGATCCTATGGTTTAAAAAAGGTAATCTAACAGACATCTGTGCCACATCAACACCACTCAGAAAGACAACACTGCCTGCCCTCGAGTGCTGATCCCTTTCCCATTCTAAGTCTGCAAATTCTGGGGAGAATTTCTTGGGTCTAAAACCACTACTATGCTCTGTTGGCATTTTAAGAGCCCCTATTATGAAACAGTCGTTACTGTTTGTTAGCTGCTTAGATACACATTCTCCATTTTCAGTTAGAATGAGCCTCATTACTCTTAAAATGCAATCTGACTTGCATTTGAAAAGGACTTGGACAAATTTAGCAAAGACTCTGCACGCCTCCAGAGGTGGCTGAGTGAACACAGGCACTGTGATCCAGGGGCTGGGGCACTGGACTGGGATACAGAAGACCTGAGTTCTCCTCCCTGCCCTGCCAGTGAGCTTTTGTGTGAGCTTGGGCAAATCACAGCACCCCTCGGTGTCTTTGTTTCCCTTCCCACCGTTTGTCTACCTTATCCATTTACAGCATAAGCTCTTTGAACAAGAGGCAGGGCCAGCTCCCGGCACCAGCGAAGGAAGCAGGTGCCTGGGGCAGCCAACAGAAAGGGGCGGCACTCTGTCCGTTGTTGGGGCGTCACGTCCAGGGCGGCAGCTCGATCGGCCCGCTTCAGTCTTTGGCAGCAATTCAGCGGTGGGTCCTTCACTGCCTGTCTTCATCCTCAGTGGCAGCTCAATTGGGTTTTTCTTTTTTTCTTGCCACTTGGGGCAGCAAAAAAGCTGGAGCCAGCCCTGACCAGAGGTCATCTTGTTCGTGCGTGTACAGTGCCTTGAACAATGAGGGCTAGGTCTTGGCTGAGGCCTCTAGGCACTTTTGTAGTACAAAACTGATACACAGCAATAGTTTGTCTGAAATGCAGTATTCACATACATACAAAACCACATTTTCAAGAGTGGCCACTGATTTGGGGTGAGATACCTCAGCTCAGTTCCTACTGGTTTCAGCTGGAATTGTAAGTGTTCTGAAAAATTAGGCAACTGACAATTACAGCTGAAATCAACCTCAGAAAAATCAGGCCCAGGTGCCCCAACTTGGATACCCAAAAACTGACACCCCAAATCACTGGTCACTTTTGAAAATTTTGACCCTGGCATCTAATCCTGCTGTCACTCAGGTCAATGGTGAGAAAACCTCCCTTTAATATAAATGGAAACTAGATTGTTGAAGAATTTTGAGCACAAAGTAAATAACTTGCTTAATTACAGCCTGTTTTCTTCCACCTGCTGCTGTTGTATGACTTTTCAAAAAGACTAAGTATTTGGGAAGCTTGAAAGGGTAAGTAACAAGTCATTGTGCTATATGAAGACAAAAGTCATTTCAAAACAGGGTACATGTAGAAGTACCCGTCATTCAAAATCTTTGAATAATTTTAATTGAGTTTTGCAGAAACACTCTCCTTTCCTTTCAAAGTAAGTTTGATAATTCCAGGCTAAACAAATGTTACATGTGTGGCCTGATCAATAGTTCAGATCTTAATTCTTACTAGCACAATTTAGCATGCAGTAGCCGGAGAGGGTTCAGTCTGCAGATCAGCTATTCTCATGGTTGTCATCAGAATGAGACCTGTGAAGCACAAAAGAACCAGCCTACTCTTATTACATGTTCTTTTAATAGCAAATTGATTATTCAGCAAAATAAGGCAACATACACTGCAAGATAACAAAAGACAGAAAGATAATACAGAATGTCCAACAACAGCGTTACTGACATAGCCTGTGTGGGGGAACCCTGAAACAGGTGAGATGATCAACAGGAAATCATCAGTATCGTGTGTCCTAGTCTATCCCCCAGCACATGGACAGGCAGAGTAACCCATTATAAAACTGGTTAACAACCACTGTCTATTATGTATATTCATGATGCATTCAACCCCTTTTCCTTATCTGAACTTCCACACCCCACTCATGTTGGGGTTCCTAGTTTCTGTTGGCTAAATAATTATGTGCATCATACTCATTAGCATATTGGTTAATCACTTGCTATAGCATTATTGTAGTTGGATATCTGCAAGTTTCACTGACCCATTTCTTAGCAATCTCCCAAAATAATAATTGGGATTCTGTAGTTTCTTATTTCACCATTTAGCAAATCTGTCACCTGCAACATTTTATCTTGTGACTTTAAGGTCACTCATCAGTTAGTTATTTGGGTCAACCAAAATTCAGGCCTTAGGCCTTGATTATTTTGGCCAACCTATCTGTCTTACAGGCTTGAGGGCCTGCAGCCCCTTGCATTTCAGCATGAATGAATGCTTATATTTTACCTACGTAACCTGAATATACCTTACCACCAGCTACACCAGGTAAAGTTATAAGGGGCTAACAATATGGGATTTAGAAAATGGAACCTAGGTGCAACTTTGACTACGAAGAAGCCACTGCCTTTCTGCAACGATTGTGGGCTCAAACTGGATCATGTAGGTTGAAGAAGGATGCTCTTATTCAGACAAATTTTCAGCAAAAGCACAGGGGAAATACCCTGGGGTGGTTGTTGTTTTTTTTTGGTAGCATGACAAACTACAAAAAGTGCCTCTTTAAATCCTCTCTGTAATTACCTTCATGTTACTACCTTTTGATTTTATCTTTAGAATTTAAAGTAAGAATGCAGAACTGAATGCTCCCATTTAGTTCAGTGACTAACGAAGCACTGAAATATAGATCTTTTATTTCCAAAGCCTTTGTGACTAGTCACTGAATATTACATGACCAGTACTGTGACCCCCAGGCATAGCACTCAATCTGGGGCACATCACACGATCACGGAGAGTACAGTAGCAGCAAGCTGATATATCCTGAAGGATGGCACTTAGTAATTGCCCTTACTCACTCCTTGCCACTCCTATTTTATTTTTGCTGAAAGATGGGAAGATGGAAGTAGGACTTTTAGGGGCACCTTGTGTTAAGAAGCGAATTCAGATATTGATTGGTGTGCTGAAGTATTTTACGTTCCTCTAGTTGCCATTGGTTTGTTGCTTGTGGCCATTCCTCCCCTTCTGCCCATCTTATCTATCTCAGGTACTTGCATGACCTCTATTACCAGAATATCTGAGCACCTCACAATCCTTACTGTATTTATCCTCACAGCATCCCTGTGAGGTAGGGCAGGGGTCAGGGAACAGCTAAGGATCTTGCCCACACAGGAAATCTGTAATAGAACAAGGACTTCAATGCAGGTCTCCCAAGTTCTAGGGTAGTGCTCTAACCACTAGACCATCTTTCTTCTCTGTAGTTAGAACTGTCTTCACAGGACTCTCACCAACATATTCCTCTCTACTCCCTCTGCGCTGCTACCAGCGCATAGCAACCAAGCACTGGACAAAATAATTGACATAATGACAAACCAACAGAGGGAAAACACACCAATGCCACTATGGGCCCCAGATTTATAGACTATACCTCCCTCAGACAGAACCTCTCCTGCACTTTGGCATGAAAACTCTTTCAAGTTTTGCCAATAATCAGGTTATTGAATTGAAATGGTGTCCCGGTCCAACTTCACAGTAAAGGTAGTTGCCTCACATACAGGGGTGCACGGAGTGTCCCAATAGACATACAGGTCTGCTCAGCATCAGCATTGTGCCTAATTTCCCCAGCATCATCTGGAACAAACCAGACCAGAAAGACTTTTGTTCCATCCCCTGTTAAATATCATGCCCAAGATTAGCCTAAGTCAATACCGAAGATCTGGACAACCCCAAACAGATCCATATTCTCAGAGTGGGTCCATCTGTATGGATAATCTAGAAGTGCTGCTTTTAAAAAGAAATGAACAATAAATAAAACAAATTAGATGGGTCAACAAGAATCATAAAAATCAACTTCACCCTAGTTGGGGTTGTTTTTTTTTTTGAGGGGGGTGAGGAGGGAGGTTATTATTCCTGATTTGGTGCTCCAGCTACCACCTCCTACACTGGCCTAGTGCCTGTGACACTCATCGAGTTTGTTAGGCTAGTTATGATACAATCTCCTACTAACAGTTCAACGGACAAGGAACACCAAATATGGACTATTCCATCACAATTTCAGGGCATGTTACAGTATTCTGACAAGTTTTCTTTAAATTAAAGCAAAGTATATGGGGAATTACTCTTTCATTAGCACTAACAGGAGTTACACCTTTTGTCAAAGGGACAAATATATGCTCTTTATGTTCTTATTCAGGATTTCTAAAATTCAACAAATTCAGAACCCTGACTGTCAATATCTGAAATCAACCCAGCATGTGTCTTCCAATAACAAGCAAAAAGCTAAATAGCAACAATTCAGATCCTCAGACATTTCAGAGGCATCCGAGGCATGGAGATCTAAAATAATTTGCTCACATCATTAATACAGAAGTGCAGCCTACGTGGAAACTACAAATTCCAGTATGCACCCCAGCCACTGAGACCAAGAAAGGGCACTGTATAATGGGACATGTGCTCTCTGTATTAAAAGATGGAAATGCCTGTAGTCAGTTCCATTGTATGAAAATAAGATGTGGCCGTTTGGTACGCCAATGTGGTGCTTTGGTGGCACAATGTTTGGTCAATCTTGTTCTAAGAGAAAGGGTCACTCCGTTCAGGCTTTCATTAATTAGAAAGAATTTTCTCACAAAAACAACCCCTGAAACAGTTCTATGGCCAATGTAAAGCTGGACTCAGATTATACTGTATATGAATCTCCTCATTTACACAGAGCGTGACCTATAAGTTGCATTGTGATGAGTTTGCTGTTTCATAAGACTCACCTTGGTCAGAAGAGATTCACTAAGGCAATAGCTAACCATGAATGACTCTTCTGAGACAATAAACCTATAATCTCTAAACAGATTACTTAATTACACTGCATACTCTTCCTTATGGAACAGAGAACTGAGAATTTGATGGAAAATGAAAACAATTCCCCAAAGCCCTTTAAGATACACTTGACTGGATCTGTTCTGTGATGAGTTACATCACAGAAAACCCCTTGGGTGCTGCCAACTCATGTGCTTAGACTACCTCTGAGCCATTTCCCCTGCCAACTTGGGACTTCAGTGCCCTGCCTGGTTTGAGCCAGACACGTTTGCCTGCTACAAACCCAGACCCAGGTCTGAACAATGTCCCACAAAAGCTGCAGGCTAAACTGAAAACAGCTTAAGAAGTGTTCCTGTCTCCAACTCTCAAATGCCCAGCTCCCAATGGGGGCAAACCCCAAATAAAATCAGTTTTACCCTGTATAAAGCTTATACAGGGTAAACTCATAACTCGTTCACCCTCTATAACACTGATAAAGAGATATGCACAGCTGTTTGCTTCCCCAGTATTAATGCATACTCTGAGTTAATAAGTAAAAAGTGATTTTATTAAATACAAAAAGGATTTAAGTGATTCCAAGTAATAACAGACAGAACAAAGTGAATTACCAAGCAAAATGAAATAAAACAAAGTCTACGCCTAATACAGTAAGAAAACTGAATACAGATAAACCCTCACCCTCAGATATTTCAATAAGCTTCTATCACAGACTGGACGCCTTCCTAGTCTGGGCACAATTCTTTCCCCGGTACAGCCCTTGTTCCAGCTCAGGTGGTAGCTAAGGGATTTCTCATGATTGTAGCCCCTTTTGTTCTGTTCCACTCCCTTGTATAGCTTTGCACAAGGCAGGAATCCTTTGTACCTCTCTGGGTTTCCACCCCTTCTTCTAAATGGAAAAGCACCAGGTTAAAGATGGATTCCTGTTCAGGTGACATGATCACATGTCACTGTAAGACTCCAAGCCTTCATTCCTCCCAGCCTGACTTACAGGAAGGCCTGCAAGCAAACAAAGCCATCCATAGTCAATTGTCCTGGTTGAGGAGAGCCATCAAGATTTCAAATCACCATTAATGGCCCACACTCTGCATAATTACAATAGGCCCTCAGAGTTATATTTCATATTTCTAGTTTCGGACACACAGAATGATACATACATACAAATAGAATGACCACATTCAGTAGATTATAAGCTTTGTAAAGACACAAGAGACATTTTGCATGAAGCATATTCCAGTTACATTATATTCACATTCATTAGCATATTTTCATAAGGTCATATGTTCACTGAAAAGAATGATGTTACTTCCACATACAATTATCCTCCATATCCATTTGAACAGGGAAAAGAATATCAACTCACCACTGACCATAAGAATTCTGAGGGCACTTCAGAACAAAGAACACTTAACAGGATGGTTGAGAGCGGGAGACTATCCTGGAAAGCAGTGAATCTGGAAAAAGATTTGGAGGTCATGGTGGATAATCAGCTGAACATGCGTTCCCAGTGTGATGCTGTGACTAAAAGGGCCAATGTGATCCTTGGATGCATAAACAAGGGAATCTCAAGTACAAGAAAAGAGTTTATTTTATCTGTATTTGGCACTGCTGCAATTGCTGATGGAATTCTGTGTCCACTTCTGGCATCCACAATTCATAAGGGATGTAGATAAACTGGAGAGGGTTCAGAGAAGAGCCACAAGAATGAATCAAGGATTAGAAAATATGCCTTAGAGTGATAGCCTCAAAGAATTCGCTCTATTTATCTTAAAGAGAAGGTTATGAGGTGGCTTGATTACAGTCTATAAGTATCTACCTGGGGAACAATTATTTAATAATAGGCCTGTCAGTCTACCAGAGAAAGGTGTAACACACACAATCAAGTGGCTGGAAGTTGAACCTAGACAAATTCAGGCTGGAAATGAAGTATATATTTTAACAGAGAGCACAATTAACTATTGAAACAATTTAGCAATGGTTGTGGTGGATTATATGTCACTGACAATATTTAAATCAAAATTAGATATTTTCTAAAGGATCTGTTTGAAGAATTGTTTTGGGGAAGTTCTATGGCCTGTGTTAGAAGGGAGGTCAGACTAGATGATGACAATAGTCCCTTCTCATCTTGGAATCTATGACTCTAGAAGAGCTGTCACCACGTCTGTTCTTTGAGGTAGATGAAAAAGAGGTTGCAGTAGGTATGGGTTTGTCAAACTTTGAAAATCAGTTGAAGTTAAGAAGCCAGGCTCACAGAAAATCTATGGCAGGGGGTAGGCAACCTATGGCACGGGTGCCGAACGCGGCATGCAAGCCAATTTTCAGTGGCACTCACACTGCCCGGGTCCTGGCCACCGGTCCGGGGCGGCTCTGCATTTTAATTTAATTTTAAATGAAGCTTCTTAAACATTTTAAAAACATTATTTACTTTACATACAATAGTCTAGTTCTATATTATAGACTTATAGAAAGAGACCATCTAAAAACATTAAAATATATTACTGACACGCAAAACCTTGAATTAGAGTGAATAACTGAAGACTCAGCACACCACTTCTGAAAGGTTGCTGACCCCTGATCTATGGTGATAAATATTATGCAGAGTCTTACTTAAAAGTGATGCATTTGAACCCAACTCAGGTCAGTAATAAGTGAGAATAAAGACACTTATCTGAAAGCTATTTGATTATCATGACTTAAGTCAGTGGTCTGAGTACAGCTCCTAGAGCATATGTTTACATCACAAACTACCACCATGGATTGCACTTGTTTCTGGTAGTGTCAGCAGAGAGGGACCATTTTGAGTGGACATGGAAAATGAACCACCCTCTCACTATTGGAGACAGTCCTTCCAAATCAAGGCTGATGCATGTAAGCAACGTAGGATTCTACTCTGGCCCATGTTATCCATGTTCTTTGGACAAAATGAAAATCTGTCTCCAGAACTGTCAATCTGCCATTGTTCATGAGCAGGTTCCATGTTAATCCCATCTAGATTTCCAGGACAAGGCTCAGATGATGCCAAAATACTAAAGTACAAGAAAGTCTGGACTGATCTATACCTAGTCCAAGGATTATTGGAGAATCAGCTAAAGGCACAAGAGGACATAAGCCATCATTTTCAATGAACAGTTCCAGAGGGAAGACTGCCTGAGGTTGAGGCTACCACACAGCACCAAAATCAGTGCCAGTCCCAATCCAGTATATAGTGCTCATATCACTAAGTTAAAGGGTGAAAGACTACAAAGTACAACCTGATTAACCTACCTACTGAGGGCACTGGACAAAGATGTAGTCACACCCTCTCCAACTCAGCTCTGAATTTTGGACCACTCTATTATATTAGAAAGTTTTTTGCAATGTTTTGTACGAATGCTGAGAAACAAAACTACCCATCACACTGTGTTTTGTGACAGACACAATTAGCTTTAGCTAGGAAGATAGTAGTGCAAACAGTATTTCTGGGGTATGTATCAAGTGCAGTACAGCTACAAGCACCAACAGCTATGCTCTCATTCTATTCCTGCACTGGATGCTTAAAATTAGGCTCCTACATTTATAGCGAGGAGATATTAAAGGAGACACTTTCTGTTTATTACTAAAGTGGAAGTTAAGCAACAGTAATATATTTCTGTCTTTTTGCAAAGTGACACATTCACCTTAAAGATATATTTTTTAAAAACCTCCCTGAGTATGTTTCCCCCGATTTATGTAAACTCCTCAAGCAATTCAGATTCCATTACCTTCACTTCATCTTCAATTGGTTTTGGAAAGGGAGGGAGAGAGTATTATACTTTTCAGACATTCAACTCCTGTATAATATTACAACAGCAGGCCAGGAGACAATCACCTAAACCTACAAAACCAGAATTTTAAAACCATGTTCTTAAAAAGGAATACACAAGGCTCCCTTAAAATGTCCTTACTTCTGTTATTCAGACCTCTGATTTTAAGAATTGAAAAAAAAAACAAAAACAAAACTTATTTTTCACCATGGATGCATTTGTATTTCACTCACCTTTGGCAATTAAAGTAGGTTAATTTCATTTTTGTTTTAGTCTGCCCAGTATCAACTTGACACCTCTACAGAGCAAAGTCTACCATATATGGGATAGCACTCTGACTGTGTGTTATAACATTGTCTTTCCTGGGTAGACCGGACCAAACTGCTCTGTGGAATCATGTTATAGTTCAGCAAGACCAAGGGTTGCACTCAGCCTGGCTGCCTCCAGGAGCTGCAAATTGCACCTTCCTGCAGGAATGAAGCTTGCTACACTTCACTAGAAGTTGTGAATAACTGATTTTTCAGTTCACTAGCAATTCTGAAAATATGTTTTTCTTTCTATTTGTTTCGGGTCAGCCTGAAACCAAAGTTTTTCTGAATTTTTGGCAAATTGAAAAGTTAGAAAAATATGTTTCAGGTTGAATGTTTCATTCTGATTTGGGGCGTTAAGTTTTTTAAAATAAAAGCAAAGGAAATGAAGGGCTAGATTCACAAAACTGAGGTGGTGATGGCAGCAGTGCTCCCTTATACACAATGGCCTAGTGGTTAGGGACTCACCTGCAATGTGGGAGAACCAGGAGATCTGTGTTCAAGGACCTGCTCCAGAAGTGGGATTCAAACCTGGGTCTCCCCCACATATCAGGTGAGTGTCCTAACCACTGGGCTATTTCCAGAGGGGAGACGGGGGGGGAGCAGCCATGCCTCACCACCATTTCCATCATTTACTGAATGGTGCCTCCGCCTCTTTGTGAATCTAGCCTGAAAAAAAACAAAGTGTTTCATTTTGGAAATGTCAGAATGGTTAACTGATATTTCTGGAAAAAAAAAAAAAAAAAAAAACCTGAAAAAATTCACCAAATCCACGCAACTTCTCATAATGTTTCATTCAACCCTCATTTGTGTTTTTCAGTGACAAAAGTTTGGGCAGAAAAATTTTCCCCAGGTCTACATTTTTCTCCCTCTGGGCACCCACTGCAGTAAAGCAGGGTCATTTCCCAATGGGGCACCAAAGGATTTTAAACGGATTCATTTTCTTTTTCCCTTTGATATCACAATGACCTTACTTAAGAGTTTTCTGAGCTGCTGACCTGACTTTCTCTGTCACTTATACCAGGGTGCCCAACCTATCGCCCACCTGAGCATTTCGTAAGATCAGCAGCCTGCTTCAACACAATATACTAATGGCCGATTCATTAGCATTTTGTTGTCATGTTTACATTATTTTAGTTTACATAAATGTGTACATAGAAACAACCTATCTAAATACATACGAAACAAACTGAACTATAAATCAATACAGGTGACTTTAAATTTGTAGAATCTGTTTGGCCCACCCAAGGTTGTGCTTCGGTTTACACAGGAGGGCCACATAAAGTCTGGCCACCACTGACTTTTGCAATCATAACTGGAACACCAGTCATTAATAACTTTGCTTTATTACAACCCAATTTCTTCAATATAGCCTACGTGCAAGACTTCAATTAATTTGCCTATGTGAAAAGTTTCACCTCTCTGTATTTATTCCATTGCAGCTGAAGCTAGACAAGTGAGGGGAATTAACCACAGTAAAAATTTACCACGGGTTGTGATAGATTCTCCATTACAGACACTTAAATTCAGATTGGATGTTTTGCTAAAAGAGATGTTCTAGTTCAAACAGGAATTACTTCAGTGAAGTTCTGTGGCCCGAGCTATACAGTCGGTCAGACTACACGATCACAGTGGTCCCTTCTGGCCTTACAACGGTTTAGTCCTTAAGGACAAAGGAAAGGTTGATACAGATGCTGAATTTCTTAAAAGGACACCATTTTTAATTGATGTTAATTGCTTTATGAGTTAACAGACTGCCTTGTAAATTCTGAGAAAATTCATTCTGCACTATGTCCTCCAACTTCAGCCAAGACAAATTTAGGGAAGGGGATGTTATGATGAGATGGGCCACATGCCCTGTAAGCAATTTGTGACTGCTAGTAACAAATATCTCCAATGGGACAATAAATAAGGAGGGCTCTGAGCAAATTCTTCCCCAGATGTCTGGATGGTGGGTTTTGCCCACATGCTCAGGGTTCAACTGATTGTCTTATTTGGAGTCAAGAAGGAATTTCCCCACAGGTCAGACTGTCAGAGATCCTGGGATGGCGGAGGGGTGGGAGGTGCAAAGAGGCGGTTGCCTTCCTCTGCAGCATGGGGCACAGGTCACTTGCAAGTCTGAACCAAAATAAATGATGGATTCTCAAATCTTGATTTAAAAGAATACAAGTTACAGAGAACATCAGTAACTTAGCCAGAGGTTATGAGTTTATAAAAGGAATGGGTGGGTCAGGTGCCTTGGTCTGCAATGTGAAGGAAGTCTGACTACATGATCAAGATGGTCCCTTCTGGCCTTAAAGTGTATGAGTCTATATTGGATTAAAAATACAATATAAAGAGATTGAATCTCTGCTTTAGCAAAATGGAATTCATCCTTAACTACAAAGAAGTGGCCAGCACCTCCATGCTACATCTATGAGATTTACACTAACATCTAGGTGCCAAATACCGCTGGAAGACTCCCATAGAGGTGTGTGCAAAAGACGCACTGGGCAAGATTAAAAAAAAATGGGTGCCTTAAAAAGTTAAACTCCTGGATTCGTATTTCAGCTCCTAAAAAGACCCTAACTTTTAAAATGACTGAGCACCCAACGGCTTCCATTGAAGTCGAGTATGAACAACTGGATGCTCAGCATTTTTGAAAACAGTGTCACTGATTTATTTAGTGCCTCACTATTAACGTAGGAGCTTAATTTTAAACATCCATTTTTTAAGTCTTCTTGGCCCCTGTTCTTTACCATCCCTTTGGTTCAGCTGCTTTTACCGGGGATTTGTATATATTCATTCACCTCCTCTGGGCCAAAGGATTGGCCAAATGTTTGAGGACAGTAAAATGGCAGGTTCCAATACATGCTCATCACCTGTAAAATTTAATTTAGTTTACATTTTTTTTTTGACAGCCTTGTCATTGAGTTGTAGTCGTGCAGGACAGCATCCTAAAAACACTCCAGAAATTTCTATTATTTTTGGGCAATTTTTTTTTAAAAGAAAAAGAAAAAAAAATGAAAAGAAACCACAAAACCCAACATCTCAAGAGATATGTAAAACAACAAAAAAAAAGGACATGATCTTATTATTGGTCTGAGACCATGTCTGTCAAGTTCCAACTGCGGCTAATTTTTATGGCTGAGTTATAAACTCCCTGAAAATATTGGTGTGCACTGGAAAGCATGACAGGCCCATAACTACAACAGCATGAATGGGGCTCTTACAATAAACCAATGAAATGGAATTTTAAATGAACTGCCATAAAAAGGTTATTTACCTCCTAGGAGCTCAGCCCTGGAGTTGTACCCTGGATTACTGTGCTCCATAACGCAGCAGCCAGCGTAACAAATAGATATAATCACTTTCCCGAGAGCCCAGGAGGTTTTTTATAGCACTCTTACAAGAAGGGTTATAAGATGCAGTAAAGGGTGGGTCATGCTATGTTATGCTGGACGGGAACCTGCATAAAAGGCTTGATCCTGCACTGGCAATGGTGGGAGCAGAATTAGGCTCTCGCTTTGCACAGGACCAGATTTCCAGTTAGACACATTAGGCATGTTCTTTGGGGTGCCAGTGTTCTAGGGGTGTCTGAGGAGACAAAACAGTTTTGGGTTAGAACTCTGGACTGGGAGGGTTAAAAATGCATACAAGCTCTCTTGCAGATGGCCGGGCTCCTAGCATGGGTTGGTGGCCACCCAGTGTGTGGGGCTGGGGCAGGGTGAGCATCTGAGTCAGCCCACCTGGGGGCACTGTGAGCCATGGCCGGGTGGGGTGGCTGCTGAAGGTGCTGGGAGTGTCCAAGAGCCTTTCCAATCTTGGCCGCCCTGCTGCCTCTGCCCCGTGCCGGGGAGGAAGAGGTAGGGACTTGGCCAGCGCCCTATTCACTTTCATGGGCAGAGCCAGAGCATGGCTCCTGTGCCAGGCTGCAGGAGGGATAGAAGTCACCTGGGCACCATTCACCCTAGGGAGAGGTACAGTCAGGGCCAGCTCCAGCATTTTTGCAGCCCCAAGCAGCAAGAAAAAGAAAGAAAGCAAGAAAGCCACGATCGGCGGCACTCCAGCTTCACTCTTTGGTGGCAATTCGGCAGCAGGTCCTTTCCTCCGAGAGGGATTGAGGGCCCTGCAGCCAAATTGCCACAGAAGACCTGGACATGCCGCCCTTCTCCATTGGATGCCCCAAGCACCTGCTTGCTGCGCTGGTGCCTAGAGCAGTCCCCCTTTGCACCTTGCCTGGGGCGAGTGGCCCCAGCTCAAGCTAAGAGCGCTGTATGTGGCAGAGGGTCTCATGCCTTCCTGGGGAGGCCTTGTTTATATTTCTTTTTGTTTCATGTTTTATAGACAACATGGAGGTCAGCTATAGGCATGGGGGTGGGGCGGGCACTGAAGATGCTGTGCCTGGGGTACATAAGGTGTAAATCTGTCCTAGGCTCTGCAAAGCGTCTAAGAGTTCTAAGTTCAGAGTTCTCACTTTTCCCAGCACTGTATAACTCCATCCATTCCCAATACAGGATTGCCAATTTCAAGAGATCAAAAATCATCAGATGGACTCCCCGAAAATCAGGAGATTGACCCAAAAAATCAAGACGACATTTAAGGGGGGGGGGGAGAAAGATTATATGGCATATTTTAGGTCAGTCTCCTGATTTCTGAACTACCCCTGCTCATACCCAGGATGTGTGCATGTGACAATCAGTGTTGCTCACTGTCCAACATGTACTGGATAAGGTGATTTTGGCCCCTGCTACAGGAGCTCTCACCCCCACATCTACCCATCTCCTGCCCAACAATTAATCCTGTCTCCCAGCTCCCTCACCAGTTCTGTCCCCACACAACCCTTCCTCAATTCAGTCCCTCCAGCTCCCATCATCACCACCCTTCAGTTCAGTTCCCTACTCCATGAACCCCCTGCCTGCCTTAGTTCACCCTCACAGCACTCACCCCCTCTGCTCGGAACCCACCATCAATAGAGCTCCCCACCCTATCAGCCCCCACCTCCTCACTTCAGCACCCTGGCCATAGTTCAGCCTTTCCAACCTCAACTCTGCCTCTCTCAGGGTTCATCAGTGGGGTCCCCTCTCCTACTCCCCAGGCTGGCAGGGAAGCAGCCACCCAGAGCTGATGGGAGCCCCTCCTCGCAGGCTCTGGCTACTGCCAGTCCCCGGCAGCGGGGACAGAGGAGGCTGACAGCGATTTCTAAGTAAAACTAAGCCTCACTCATGATCTCACGATAGAACTCTCCAATGTTAGAATCCTGACATTTGAGAGTTCTACCATGAGATCATGAGTGAGGCTTAAATTTTACTTAGAAATCACATTATTGTGATAAATTCACAAGAGTTGGCATGTCTGCCAATATTTCTGCCCTCATCTCCTTCTCTACCTCCCCTTGTTTCTTTCAATTTCATCAAGTTTTCTTCCAACTGTTCCCTTTGTCTTTAACCTACTCTACACTCACTCCCTTCTTTCCCAACACTCATATATCTTAACAGCCTATCATTTAATGCATGCAAGCGTCCAAATTCCAGAATGAGACCAAAGATCTACTTATTCAAGCCCTGATTCAGCACGGTGTTTAAGCACCTGCCTGACTTTTGAGCAAGAGAATCATCCCACTAACTTCATACATTGCTGACAGGCAATTTTAAGGACTTTCAGATGCTTCTCTGAAGCCTCCAAGAACATCACCTGCACCACCAAGCCAAGCACATACCCTCTCGCTTTGCCACTGTAACCCCCTATCCTGTTTTCCCCTCGTGAGTCAGAAGTGTATGGGAGAGCTTCTGCTCCTCCCTCAGTTAGCAGGAGACACAGAAAAGGGAAGGGCTCTCTAGTCCCTGACAATAGCAGGAGCAGGCCCACTGCTTGATCCAGCAGCTTCTCTTCTAGGCCCTGCTACATTTAAGATTTAGTACTCTGGGAGAAGTTATTTTAGATTATTGCTTGCTGTTGCTTTTTTATGGCTCTCTGGATTATCCAAGCATACATATCAACAGAGGCAAAGGGGCAGTTAATAGTATTTTTGGCTCCTTGGGCCTTTCCCACCTTTGATCATCTATATATTACACAGGTCTATTATTGGTCAGCAACAGAGCATTTCACCATTACATTATTCAAATGTCTATTTCTTGTTTCCTAGGAAAAGAAATTTTAATTATAATGCTACCTTATACTAAAACAACACCTTCTACCTCGGGATCTCAAATGCAGCACTTTCTTTAGCATATTGTAAGATAAGTATTGTTAGAGGGACAGCAAGGCACAGAGAAGTTAATCATGTTACCCAACTTCACACAAGATGCCATAGGTGAAACAGGAATCGAACCCTCCCAGTCCAGAGCTCTAACCCAAAACATTTGTGTGTCCTCAGACGCTTGTTTGCAGGCAAATGAATTTTTCAAGGAGAATAAGCAGAGCAAGAGGGAGAGAAAGACAGGAGACAGATAACATGAACCATGGAACTTTTCAACTTTGTGCTCCTGTTGACTAGATCCAAAAAGAAAGAATACAAGATTTATGCCCCTCCACTCACTCTGAACTTTTAATCAAAGAAGCTGAGGCAGAACCTGCTACCATTCATGCCTTAATATCAAAGTAAAACACAGGGCAAGTGTCTTATAGTCTTTTAAATGATTTTTTGCCACAGAAACACTGTAGTGAATTCCATTTCATAGCGAGCCTTGTGGTAGTAGAATACACTCGGTGACTGGATAACGCCTTAACAGCCATTTGAGACCTACTGTAATTAGAGTGACATCATCATCTCTACTACACAGTGTGATTATTTTTGCCACACTTTCAAGAGCAACACACTCACACAACAAAGGGATGGATTCCCCTCAATATGGGGGAAGACACTTGTTTTAGGGATGTCTAATGAAAATTGATACCAACTGCAAGATTTTAGGAAGAAGTAACTTGCACTATAAAAACTTGGCAATAAAATCCAACTCAAAATTGAAAAAGGTTTAGTTTCAATGAATGACACCATTTAACACAGCCAGAGAAAGAAAGAGTCCAATTCTGTGAGTTATTATATGGTCTCATTGTAGTCAATGGGAGTTAAGAGCACTCAGCAATTTTCAGGATCAAGCCTTCAGGAATTAGTCCCTGAAATCAATTAATCAGATTCTCAGACAGGGTAAACTGGGTTACCTCCAAATGACTTCAGTGGAACTACACAGATTTATAGCAGTTGAAGATCTAGCCCATTATGACTACACAGACAAGTAAAATGAGCAGAATTTGGCTTTTATTATGGAAGATCATTAAAACTAGTTTCTTGAGCTTTTAAATTATGGGATTACACTTAAAATAGTCTAAGTTCTTCACTTATGAGATTTCTACTGGGATTTTGGAAGGGTTCATAAGCAATAAAGGAAAATAGAAATAAAAAGAACAGGAACTAGTTTATAGTTAGTGACAAATGCCATACATCAAGCAACTAGTTGCGGTGCTTGAAATTAAGAGTGTCCTGTGCAAGCAAGCTTTGCAATATAAGAAAACTCAGTATACAATATGGTACACTGAGTATCCATTCTCTCTTCTTCCTGCTGCATCCTGATGAGATTCTCTAAGCTTTGAGCAGCAATATATATGGAAGATTGGGCTAGCTCATGCATTGCCCTGGCGATGAAGGTCCAATGTCATGGCTATTTCATCACAAACATGCAACGTTGTAGGTCTATACTTGTAGGCCATTAGAGTCTTCCCACTGTTTGTCTGACTATAATTTTGCAGGCTGGAGTAAAGTGCAGAAATGCAATATCCTAGAAAAAGATATACATCGATAGAGAGGTTCTGGTTATAACTTTGTCATCTCTCTCAACAAATCTAGACATAACAGGAGTATCTCTATTGGTATGGTCACATTTTCAACATGGTGATTGAGCTGCACAATTCCCATTAACATTATACTAACTAGTCCTCACATGCTAACTTGCACGATTGTACCCTTACTCATGTGACGAGCTAGGCAGGAAATGGTTTTCGAATTGGGATGAAAAGTTACAATCTCCAAAATTTTCACAAAGGTAGTTTGAAAACATTTTTGGTTTGGATCAGTTGAAATGTTTCATTTTGATTTCAACTATTATTTATTTATACTATAATTACCTTAAATTTTGAAATGAAAAGCCATTTCAAGCCAGATAACTGGAATTTGTTGTTTGGAAAACATTGAGTTTCACTAGTTCTAAAACTCTTTCCTTCCCCCTCCCTCGCAAAACTTTTTTCAAGTAAAAAAAAAGTGTCAAAACTGACCCTTTCCCAAGATAGGTTTACAGTTCAAAGAACTGGCATTTTCTGATTATAAAACATTTAGCTAAAAAATTCCCAGCAAGTGCTATTCATCTGATCAGCCCAAGCTCACACAATGGAACTTCTCTCAAGACAGTGCTAAAGAATCATGGTGTTGAGATTCATACTATTGCAAATGTTTCAATCTCCCTCCCACCAACTAAAAAGCAGCATTTTGGCTACAACTTTAAAAAAAAAAGTCAACATTTTTATTACTATAAGTCCCCATTTTCAACAAATTTAACTATCAGGCCCAAAGTTAATTAGTAGTATCTCTTTAACTGTATACTACTAATAAATACATAGGCCAAATAAAAACTGCAAAACACCAAATGCTGATCAGTAACTGTCCATTATTTCTATTACAGTAGCACCTGGAGGCTACAGTCAGGGATTGGGGCCCCATTATGTTAGATGCTGTAGAAACATGTAGTAATGATTATTTTCCTATTTATTTGTGGCTGTACATACAATAGGGGATGATCCCTGCCCCACAGAGATCACAGTATAAGGGCAGATGCACACACAGGTAATACAGAGGTCAGGGAAGAGGAACGCAAAAGGGATTTTCAATGCAAGTCAAGGAGATTCACTATAAGTAGCACAACAGTAGTAAGTATTTAAGAAGGACTTAAAAATGGAGAGGGTTAGGGCCTTGTATGTGTGCTGAGGAAGGTCAACACCACATTTAGGCCACCTGGAAATAAAAGAAGGCTTGAATGTTTCAGAGACTTACAATCTAAAGCACTGATCCTGCAGTGAGCTACATACTGGCACATGGGTCCAACCACATGGAGCTCATAAGCGGATCAGGGCCAAGGTACAAATACCGTATCAAGCTAGGTTTAAAATAAGGTTGAAATAGACTCATAGACTCATAGGTCAGAAGGGACCAATTGATCATCTAGTCTGACCTCCTGCACAAGGCAGGCCACAGAACCCCACCCATCCAATTTTATAACAACCCCTAACCCAGGACCGAGTTATTGAAATCCTCAAAATTGGTTTGAAGACCTCAAGCTGCAGAGAAACCACCATAGTTTTGCATATCAGGAACATCTGTTGAATAGCAGCTGTTCTTTCTTTCAGTCTTATTACTCAATACTGTACGGTTATAGCTGCTATCCATTAACGTAACCAGATTCAAATGATTTCATAATATGAAAGACTTGGGTTAAGGAAGAATTTCACTGCATTTAGGTTTGTAGGTTACTCAGATTTCAACCCTGGATTCTTATTTCACAATCACAACACATTTCCCCAGTAACTGGATTAAGCAATATTTATTTCCTCTCAAGTAATATTAGCTCTTTTTAATATTTACTTCATAGTCAATACTAAGTAGCTAAAAATAGGGAAGAAAATCTTTTGATTAAAAAAAGTCATTGTGTTCTTACTAGACCCTGGCAAGCAGTATGAAACCACTTACTCAGAAAAGGGAGGTGTCTGATTCATAAGGGGAAAAAAGCTATATAAAAAGGATCAATCATTTGACAGCCATGTGATCTCAAGAACCAGGGGGGGGAAAAAGTACATATCTGGTTTATATTCCAAAATCTAGGAAAAATAATATTTATTTTATTTAAAAAAAATAGTTTATCCACATTGTGCCTTTGAACCAGTTTCCTCCAAGGGCATTTCAGACAATAGAGTGAACTGATCTCTTTAGTTCTTAGCCTAGTTAGACTAAAATTAGGCCCATTTCTGGAACAAAACAATATCCCTAGGGCACACAACAGGTTCCCAGTAGCAATTATGGCTGGCAGTATATTACAAACCAACAGACTTTGATTTAGTCTACAGGCTTTTTATGAAAAAAGGGCTCCTGCTCCCACTGCAGTCTGGAAAGCAATGGCACACAGCTAGCTTTGTTCATCTTAAAGCTTCCATTCTTCCAAGGAGATAAGAAGATAAATGCTATTTCTCGGACTCTTACAGATTGCAAAGGATTGTTTCTACAGGATGTGATTATCTCATCACTTAACCAATACATATACAAAAGCAGATACGCATTTCTTATAATAGGGACTTTCGGTTTCCATTGACCACCACCCAGTGACAGAAAAAAGGGGGACTGGAGGTAGGGGAGTTCACAGACGGATCAGGTTTGTGTGGTATACTAAGCCTAGGGAAATCACACACTACACAACATATAGTAATTCCAACCTGTTACCTTATTGCATCACAAGGAATTACTCAATACTGGGGCCATAGTAATAAGCCACCAGAAACACTCCCTTCCCCCTCCCCCTCAGCCTCTTTGTACCTGTAGGAAATGCTCCACCGACCAACAGACTCACTACTAACCGGGACCTACAAAGATCAGAAGCAAGCGCTGCCCTTTCTAACCTGCCCCAGCCGTTAGCAGGAGTCCTGGCTAGTATGGTTAGGGGAGGGCTTCGCATGCCGCACGAGCACTGGGATCAGATGGGGGAGACTGAGCCCGGGGCGAGGTGCCGAACAGCCCCTGCATTTCCCGCGTGTGCGCTCGCTCCGGGGCGCGCTGGCTGCAGGAGGCGCCCGGCAAAGGGCTAACTTTCTTCCCTCCCCCGCGGCTCGCTCTGCGGACTGGCGCTTCCCACCCACTCCCTTCCCCCGGTTCCCGGCTCGCTCTGCAGGGGCAAGATACGAGCAGGCAGCAGCAGCAGCAGCCGCACCCCCGGGACTCACCCAGCCCGCTGATCTCCTGGCGGATGTTAATGCGGTTCCTTTCCTCCACTATCGCCCGCAGCATCTGCTGGAGCGATCGGTCCAGGTCTCCGTTCGCCTCCTCTTCTCTCTGCCCAGCCCGGCCGAAACTCTTGAGAGATGCCATGCTAGGGCCACCGCAAATGATTTCATCTCAGTCTGCCTCCGAGCTCAGACTGCAGGACTGCCCCCTCCCCACCCCACCGCACAGAAAACACGAGCTCCTAGGCAGATAATGGGTGCGGCAAGAGACTTGCGGGGTGAAGGGGACCGGATACTTTTTGGTTTAGGAGATGAGAATGTTTTAAGAAAATAATAATAATAATCCCGATCCTGCCGTTGGCTGTGCTGCTGGTGGGGGAGGGTTATGCCCTTTGTAATGCCAAAGCTTCTTGGAATGTTTCCGAGTCCTTATCATCTACCCGCTGGAAATATCGGGTTTAACCCCGCTTCTTGCTGCGGATCGATTGCAATTTGCTCCAATTTACCTAGGAGGCACTTCCGCCTCCCATAGCCGAGGAGCTGGGGCTGCTTGCCTATGACACTTCCTGAAACAAGGAGCCAGCAGAGGCGATTTAAAGAGGCATCAGGCAATTCTCCACCAATGACCGCAAAGAGCGGATGTGTGACAAGGAGAAAGGGGGCGGGGAGGGCTGCAGGGCGGGGTTTGTTTGCAGTCATCATGACAAGCTGAGATGCCTCCCCCTCACTCTTTGTATCTCTGCTTTTGCAATTAACCATATGCATGAATATAGCTATAGAAGTAAAGGTGCTGGCCATCGGTAGTAGATACGCCCCTTTGACTGCCTCTTGGCCACTAATCCATTTCCATCAGGACTTGTTCTAACATTTCCAAAGCCAGGGTAGCTTCAAACAGTTATTTTAAAGCAAACTACCATGTCTAGTACCCCCATTGTACTAGACATGGTACAAACATGAAACAAACAAACAAAAATCCCTGCCTCAAAGAATTTACAATCTAAGTATAAGAAAGAGGACAGGAGCCTACAGGCGCACCCATGGGGGAGTGCAAGGAGACAATAACACAACAATACAGACACTGAGTAAACATGCAATAAGTGTCTGTGTCCTATCTCCTCTACAATTTACAGTCTTTGTCGGTTAACATGTTAATTAGCACATGTTAAAACACAACTAAACGTCCAGGTGTAGATGTACATGTGGTTTATACCTAACTGAGTTGTGGATAGTTCAGTACCCACTTCAGGTGCATCTGTTATTGACACCCATTTTCAGTCAGTACTCTTGCTAGTCCAGACAGGGATTACTGGCCAATTGGCAGCATTCACTGCTCTGTAAATTAATTTCCAGGCATTAGTGTGAACTAGTGAGTTTCTACTGTGCATAATCACTAGGGACTAGGAGTTACCTTTCTGAACTGTGAATGTTGTAAGTTAGGCCTCAATTCTGCAAAGATTTATGCACATGTTTAACTTTCAACCTGTTAGTCGTCCCAGTGTAAATCTTTGCAGAACTAGGCTGTGTATTTCATACACTTGTAAGCTGTTCAGGCCAGGGGCTGTATTTTAATCTATCTTTGTACAGTGCCTAGAACACTGGGGTTCCATCGCAGTTGGGACCCCTAGGAACTACTGTAATACAATGTATGTGGCCATCCAACATCTTGACAGATTAAAGGCGACGCAACCAGGACCAGCTCCAGGGGTTTTGCCACCCCAAGCAGCCAAAAAAAAAAAAGCCCCGATCGCGATCTGCAGCAATTCACCGGGAGGTCCTTCGCTCCAAGCGGGAGTGAGGGACCTTCCGCCGAATTGCTGCTGAATATCTGAAAGTGCCACCCAGCTCCGGAGTTGCCGCCCCAAGCACCTGTTTGATAAGCTGGTGCCTGCAGCCAGCCCTGGATGCAACAAAGTCAGTCTGTCAATGGTGCTTAGCATAGCAACGATATGATAAAAAAAGCTCAATGCACAAGAAGCAAACCTTCCCACAGTGGCTACAGGTCCATGCACCAGATGGAAGTTGAAGCACACTCTGCTTTCTGGCTCATTGCAGGCCTCAGCTCTCTGCAGTGACTGTACTAGCTTTGACCCAGCTTCTCCAAACGGAACGATTGTGAGCAGGATTTTCCCAGTATTTCTTGGGGCCTTGCTTGTTCTTGTTCTTGTCGCTGTATGGGAGCTTTGGCCTTCCTCTGCATTGCAGGCAGTTCTAAGTTGGCCACAGAGCAAAGCCTTTGTCAGACAATCTTGAGGCATGTGCTCTGAGTGTCCAAGCCACCAAAGCCTGCAAACATCCAGCAGTGTGCATAGACTGTAGGCCATCTGTCATAAACAGATAGCTAAGGGTTAATGTCTCTTTCACCTGAAGCACCTGACCAGAGGACCAATCAGGAAACCGGATTTTTTCAACTTTGGGTGGAGGGAATTTTGTGTCTGAGGTCTTTGTCTGTCTGCCTGCTTTCTCTGAGCTTTGGAGAAGTAGTTTCTGCTTTCTAATCTTCTGTTTCTAAGTGTAAGGACAAAGAGATCAGATAGGAAGTTATATGGTTTCTTTTCTTTGGTATTTGCATGAATATAAGTGCTGGAGTGCTTTGATTTGTATTCTTTTTGAATAAGGCTGTTTATTCATATTTCTTTTAAGCAATTAACCCTGTATTTGTCACCTTAATACAGAGAGACCATTTGTATGTATTTTTCTTTCTTTTTCATATAAAGCTTTCTTTGTAAAACCTGTTAAAGTTTCTTTACTGGGAAATTTCAGGGAAATTGAGTCTGTACTCACCAGGGAATTGGTGGGAGGAAGAAATCGGGGGAGATCTATGTGTGTTGGATTTGCTAGCCTGATTTTGCATTCCCTCTGGGTGAAGAGGAAAATGCTTTTGTTTCCAGGACTGGGAACGGAGAGGGGGAGTCACTCTGTTTGGATTCACAGAGCTTGTGTCTGTGTATCTCTCCAGGAGCACCTGGAGGGGGGAAGGGAAAAAGGATTATTTCCCTTTGTTGTGAGACTCAAGGGATTTGGGTCTTGGGGTCCCCAGGGAAGGTTTTTCAGGGGGACCAGAGTGCCCCAAAACACTCTAATTTTTTGGGTGGTGGCAGCAAGTACCAGGTCCAAGCTGGTAACTAAGCTTGGAGGTTTTCATGCTAACCCCCATATTTTGGACGCTAAGGTCCAAATCTGGGACTAAGACTGTAGGCCATCTCTCTCAATGATCTTGTTATTGGTGACCCATTGTCAAGTATAATTCCCAATTCTGGACCTTAGCGTCCAAAATATGGGTACTAGCATGAATTGCCCTAAGCTTAATTACCAGCTTAGATCTGATAGGCTGCCACCAATCAGGAATTTTTAGGGCCTGATACCCTCTGGTCTCCCCAAAACCTTCCCTGGGGAACCCAAGACCCAGATTCCCTGAGTCTCACAACAAAGGGGAATAAACCATTCCCTTCCCCCTCTCTTCTGCCTCCCAGCTCCTTTCTGCCCTGGGAACACTAGGAGATCGCCTGATTCAACTTCTTGAATCACCACACGGAGAGGACTGTTCCCTTCCCTCTCATCCAGAGGCAATACAAGCTGCGTGAATATAACACAAAGAGAAAATTTATCCTTCCCTTCTCCCCACCAATTCCCTTGAACCTTAACTAAGAGAAAAAAATCACACAGGTCTTAAAAGCAAAACTTTTAATAAAAAAGAAAGAAAAAAATAAAAGGTTAATCTCTGCACTTTAGATGGTAAAAAGTTACAGGGTCTTTCAACTATAAACAATAGAAAGAAACTTTCTCCAGCAGAAACACAATTTAAACTACTTCCAGCAAGTACACATATGTAAATGAAAAAAAACAAATTAAAAGACTATGACCGCCTTTTCTTACTCACTATTCTGAATAGATAAGAGACTGTAGCCGGGAGATTGGCAGAAACCTGGTTGCACCTCTAGTCCCGTCCAGGACCCAGAGAGAACAAACCCAAACCCAAACCCAAACCCCACAAACAAAGGCTTCCCTCCCATGAGATTTGAAAGTATCTTGTCTTCTGATTGGTCCTCTGGTCAGGTGTTTGGGGTCCCTGTTTGTTAACCCTTTACAGGTAAGAGAGACATTAACCCTTAACTATCTGTTTATGACACCCACTGGTACCAAGAAACTCCAAGGATTTTTCTAAGACAGTGGAGGTGAAAGCTGTTCTATCTCTGCTCCTATTTGGAGTACGTGACTCAGCTTTCACAGCCCTAAAGGAGGGTACTAAGGACACAAGCCTGATAAACAATCACCTGTGTGTTCAAGGTTAGCAACTTGTTATTCCAAACACAATTAATACAAATAAATAAATAATATACCGTCGAGGTCTCCTGAGACCCAGGTAGCAACAGGAGGAGAGCACAAGGCCCTCTGCTTCAGGTATGTGGGTTAGGGAGTGAAATCCTCTCAATAGGGCAAGGTCAAGCTGCTGGAAGCCATTAAACTGGCAGCAGATGGAGCTGGGATGGATCAGGGGACAGCAGCCCAGCTCAGCCAGTCCCCTTTCTTCTGGGGACACCAGTGGGAAGGGACAGGACCCACTCAGGAATCCAAGGAATAATTTCTCCTGGGGGCAAAGCTGGCCCACTTGAAGCTAGAAACTATCTGTCAGCAGCTGCAACTGGTGCACCGGGCAGGAGAGCACCTCAGCTAAGGCACTCCAGAACCCAGACCTTGATCCTCATGTGGCAGTAGCCCAGCTGGGGCTTTCACTGCTGCTGGACCAGATCACTGGAACCTAGACATTATCCTCTGTGTTCAGACAGCAGAAGGACCAGG
Source organism: Gopherus evgoodei (assembly GCF_007399415.2). Classification (NCBI taxonomy): domain Eukaryota; kingdom Metazoa; phylum Chordata; order Testudines; family Testudinidae; genus Gopherus; species Gopherus evgoodei. The sequence goes on along the minus strand of NC_044322.1, from coordinate 235,730,327 downwards.
AGGGCCCAGTGCCTCTCCACCTGCCCCCAGCCCCATGAAGGACAGAAATCCTCCCCTTATGAGTTGGCTGTGGGGTCAGATGCCTGATCAGCAGTTAGCCAGGTGTACAATGTGAACAGCCTTCACAGTCCTGGAGGCCCCTGACCTACAGGTACAGAATGTTTTCACGATGACATCCAGAGTTAACTGTGTGGAATGGGATCACTGCCCCAGTGCAATAGGCACCATGCAAACAATCAACAAAGACCGTCCCTGGCTCCCAGAGCTCACAATATAGCTAGCTGACTAACACTCTTGAAGGTGAAATAGCCTTTTGTGAATAATTTTCTAAACAAAATTGTTGTGTCTGATATAAAAGAATTTACTTGTGAAAACATTTGATCATTATCCCTCAGCTCAGCTCCACATTTTCTCACTCAGTGAGGTTCTCCCAAGTGCCGAAGGTCATCACAAGGCCTATGCACCTCTCATGTCCCACTTCAGACCTACTTTAACTTAAATGAGTCTTAAGGAGGTCTTAAGGCCTCATGAGATAGCATAATTTGGACTTAAGGGGTGCACAGACTTTGGGCTGGCCCTCTGAACAGAGATGAATTTAATCCCCACTGTGAGAGGCAGAATAAGGCAGAGGGAACTTCTGGTGAAGGATTATATTCTTTACCATAAAAGACATTTATTTACAAGCTCAGTTTTATGAGCCACTATTTGTGATGCAAATAAATTAACCATAATAAACTTGCTGGACACTATTACTATATTCTACACTAGCAGAACAATTACACGCATATATTGTATTTCCTTTTGCTCAGGTATTTGTGGGATTATCCGTCTCTACTGATCAGTTGTATGTTAAATAGGGTATGATTTTGAAATCAACACTTTTTTTCCCTCCAGTTGAAATAACAGGTTTTCAGAGGGCAGAAGTAATTATGGGTCTACAACAAGAGACACCCTACATAAACTGGTACAATGGCACCCTTCTTATGTCATTATTTCTAATAATGATTTCTAGTTCTGCAAGAACAAAGGGTTGTATTTGCATACTGGCCTTCTTTGTCCATGCTCTAGATTCTTTTTAGCCAATGTTTTGCGAATGGAAGGAGTGGAAGACTGCTCTGTACTTTTAGCCTCCAGATCATTTATTTCTGGCCTTAGTAAGATGTGAAAAAAAAGGGTATAGAGCAGTGGTTCTCAAAGCAGGTCCGCTGCTTGTTCAAGGAAAGCCCCTGGCAGGCCAGGCCAGTTTGATTACCTGCCGCGTCTGCAGGTTCAGCCGATCGCAGCTCCCATGGGCTGTGGTTCGCCGCTCCAGGCCAATGGGGGCTGCAGGAAGGGCGACCAGCACATGCCTGTTCCCACTCCGCTTCCCGCAGCTCTCATTGGCCTGGAGCGGCGAACCGCGGCCAGTGGGAGCTGCAGTCGGCTGAACCTGTGGATGCAGCAGGTAAACAAACCAGCCAGGCCTGCTAGGGGCTTTCCCTGAACAAGCGGTGGACCAGCTTTGAGAACCACTGGTCTAGAATCTCTATAAAGGGAGAAATAAGTAATGAGAGAACTTAGTCTGTGTCTGTAGAATAGTCTGTTCTACTTAAAGCATCAAGCATTTTCCCCTTTGAGTTAGTATTGAAGCAATACTCTAGCATCATGTTAGGGGCCATTTGCTACTGGACTTGCCATTGTTAGGATCAGTTATAAATCTGAGATACTAAATAATGGTTGTGTAACCCTCCTGCCCATCAGAGTTGGCAGCAACAAGGGCCGGGTTCAGTATCTAGGAGTTCCGTTCAATAACACAATGCAAAACTGGCTTGAGCCCCCACCCAGTGACTTGGGACAATTACATACCACCCCCCTGGATGCCTCAATGAGGCAATACTTCCCCTCTCGCAAGCACGGAGTCTGAGTGTAGCAAAATCCTTTTAATAAAGGAGGGAAACATTGCAGCATTATGTTGGGGAAACACCACAAACAGGATTCATAACACAAATCATGAGCAAAAGACCCACCCCCAAGTAAGTTTGGCAGTGTCCTTTTCCCCTCAGGGTCTTAAGTCCAGCAACCCAACAGTCACCCCGTCCACAGTTTCTGACCTTGGCCAGTGCAGCCCCCAGAGATCAGAAGTTCCTCTGCAGAGTTTACCTCTCAGCCTGGGTGGAAGTGGGCAGAGATAAGGGGAGGGGGCATCTCACATGCTCCACTGCTCGAGTTGATGACTGATTGCCACACCTCTCCATGGGGTTCTGCTGCAGTCTTCACCGCCAGCTGCGTCTCTCCACCAGCCACCCTGCTATCCGCTCTGCTCTCCATGCCTCTCTGCTCCTCTCCACTAGCTGTCCTGCTATCCACATTGTTCACCACGCCTCTCCGCCAGCTGCTCACCAATGTGTCTTCAGGCCCTTCCCCGACTTAACACAGCTCTCAGCAATCTCCGCTCTTTAGTGACTTCAGCTCTCAGTGATTTTAGCTGGTAGTAGGGGAGCCTTACTGCTAGTGCATCACTAGCCCAAAGTAGGTCTAATGCCTAGATCCAGTTATAAGTGATTTCAGCTCTGTAGCACGTAACAAGACTCCTAATGGAGTCAAAATTAGCTCTGTTATTACACACTAGCAAGAGAAAGGGGGGAAAAAGTGGTGTTTCAAGCCCACACTACCAGGCACAAATACTTATCCCCAACCTCTCTCAATTCACTGGGGTTTGGAACCCATGTCCCTTGCCTAGTTAGTGCTACTTAGTTGAGGGTGAGTCCCTCCATCATAAAATGCCAAGTACAGTTCTACTGTCCTTGATTCACATAACCAGGATAACAACCCTTCATTACTCTGGCCGCAAGATCCCACAGCAGCCAAAGTGACCATTTGGGCAAGCAGTCTATCTTGCTAGGCAGGGTGGGTGTGCCCATGCAAATGAGATCAGCCCCTGAAGTCCTTTTCCACAGCTAACCACCAGATGTCAGGAGAGAGCTCCTTCTGACTCTGCTTACATCTGTCATTAAAGATCCTATGACATTTTTTAAATAAAAGGGCCATCTATCTGGTGTCCTGATCAAATTCTGTTTTTAGTAAGTCCGTGACCCTGTGGTTGCAATTTGATTTGTCAGCCTTCTTCACTTCCTCTTCACTAATGTTTAGTGTTTGTGTCATCATTACACAAACCAGTGACATAACAAAATATCTGAAAAGTTTTTGGAATGTGTTAGGGACAGCTCTCGTTTCTGAAAGTGAAGGACGTAACCAGAGGACAGCCATTTGAGATGTCATTCAGACTAACAGGGAGAAATTATTTGTGAATCTGAAGGTGGAAGGCAACGTGGGTGAAAGTGATCATGAAATGATAGGCCTCATGATTCTCAGGAAAGGAAGGAATGAGAGTAACAGAATAAGGAAAAGGGACTTTAAAAAAAGAAGACAAACTCAGACAACTGGTATGTCAGATGGGAAGAAAATCTAAGGGGAAAAGGAGTTCAGCAGAGCTGGCAGTTTCTCAAAGAGACACTATTAAAGGCACAATAGCAAACTATCCTGATGAGAAGGAAAGATTGAATGAACAATAAGAAGCTAATATGGCTGTATCAGGAGCTCTTTAGTGACCTGAAAATACAAAGGAATCCTACAAAAAGTAGAAACATGGACAAATTGCTAAGGATGAGTACTAAAGAGTAGCACAAGCATGTAGGGACAAAATGAGAAAGGCTGAGCCACAAAATGAGTTACATCTAGCAAGAGACACAGTTCACACAAAGGCAATAAGAAGAGGTTCTATAAATACATTAGGATCAAGAGAAAGACAAAAAAAAAGCATAGGTCCACAATTTAGCAGGGAAGGAAAGCTAATAACAGACAACACCAAGAAGGCTGAGGTTTTTAATACTTAGACAACTTGAACAAAAAGTTAATTGTGACTGGCTAGATAACACAAATAATATTAACCACAAGGCGAAAGGAACACAAGCTCGAATAGGGATGAACAAGTTAAAAATATTTAGATAAATTAGATGTATTCAAGTTGACAGAGGCTGATGAAATTCATGTTAAGGTAGTTAAGAAACCAGCTGAAGCACTCTGAGAACCTTTAGAGATTATCACTGAGAACTCCTGGAGGAGATGCAAGGTTCTAGAAGACTGGACAATGACAAATATAGTACCTATATTTAAAAAGAAGAGCAATGAAGGCCTAGGGAATTGTACACCAATTAGCCTAACTTTTATACCTGGAAAGATACTGGAACAAATTATTAAACAATCTGTTTTTAAGCACCTGGAGGATAATAGGGTTATAAGGAACAGCCAATATGGATTTGTTGAGGACAAATCATGCCAAACCAACCTAATTTCCTTCTTTGACAGGGCTACTGGCCTAGTGATTTTAGTAAGGTTTTTGACAGTCTCACATGACATTCTCAAAACAAACTAGAGAAATGTAGTCAAGATGAAAGTGGGTGCAAAACTGATTGATAGACCATACTGACAAAAAAGTAGTTACCAATGGTTCACTGTCACTCTGGGAGAATGTATATAGTAGAGTCCCACAGGGGTCAGGCCAGGGTCCAATACTGTTCAATATTTTCATTAATGACTTTTCATAATGGAATGGAGAGTATGCTAATAAAATTTGTGGATGACACAAAGCTAAGGGGTTTGGGGGCGCGGGCTGCAAGTACTTGATTGGACAAGGTTAGAATTCAAAAGGACCTTAGTGAATTGGAGAATTGGTCGGAAAACAACCAGATGAAATTCAATAAAGACCAGTGAAAACTATTTCACTTAAGAAGGAAAAATCAAATTCACAGCTACAGAATATGGAATAACTGGCTAGGCTGTAGTTCTGCCGAAAAGGAGCTGAGGGAGGGTTATAGTGGATCACAAACTGAAAGAATCAACATTATGATACAGTTGTGGAAAAGGCTAATAACTTTGAGGTGTTGTGACCGTTCTCAGGGCACCCAGGACTGAGATTCACCTTGTTGCCACCGGTCTCCAGCAAGGGGGCGTCTTTCTTGTGGTAGCTAGCTGTCAGCTCCTGACACCACCAGCTCTTTCGGCCACTTAAGCACCATCCTCTGGGCTGCACCAGCCTTAACTTTGTCTTAGCCCTCGTCCAGACTAACCCGCGGCATCGGCGGGTTAAAATCGATAGCTCGGGGATCGATATATCACGTCTAGTCTGGACGCGATGTATCGATCCCCGAGCGCGCTTACATCGATTCCGGAACTCCATCAATCCGAACGGAGTTCCGGAATCGACACGGAGAGCCGCGGACATCGATGCCGCGCTGTCCAGACTGGTGAGTACCTCGATTTTAGAAATTCGACTTCAGCTACGTTATTCCCGTAGCTGAAGTTGCGTATCTAAAATCGATTTTAATACCTAGTCTGGACGTGGCCTTAGAGGTTAACAATAGGTGCACGCCAATCCCTGAATCCCTTTGAATCATTCTCATGATATCCAGCCCCTGACACTGGCTACTCACAGAAATTCCAGATTCTCCGCCCCACAAATGTGCCATGAACCCCAATTTACTAGTTTTACCTTAAACCAGTGCTCCTATAAACCATGCAGCACTTGTGAGCACTTTAATAAAACAAAAGTAGGTTTATTTAAGAAAGAATAAAGATTTAACTAGAAATGAGAGAAAGTGATGGAAACAACTGGTAACAACACACAAAATGATAAAAAAAAGTGAACCTAGGTCTACACTTATCAATAGTTACCTTTCCTATAATGTAGGCTTTCCCTGTGAAGTCCAATCCATTGCAGAGCTGTCTGGTTTCACAAAAACCAGGATCCAGATGTTCATAAATGCTCCTTAAGTGGTTTCCTCAGTGAACAGATGCAGAGTGCTTTTTCCTATCTCTGTTATAATGGGACACTCTTTTGTCTTTATTCATAGCCAGAGAGTCTTTATTATAGCCTGCTATAATACTCCTTTTCACCTCCAAGTGGTTTTGTTTGTTTGCAATTATCCTTGATGGAAAACCATTGGCTGTTCTGGGATGTGGCAAGGGTAGATAGTGGAATCTTGCATTACCTTGCTGGCTGACTAGGAAGAGGTGTCAAGTCCCTCTTGCTTGAATGGCTCATCACTGAGACATCTTACCCTCCTGGTGACTGATTTCTACTCCAAGTCCCTAAAGCAAACTTTCAGTACAAAGACATTATTCTTTAAATATTACCCATACATACATCTTACAATGATTATAAGCCTTGATAACTTACAAGCTTTCTGTAGATATCTTAGATGTTACTCTTTATGGATAAATATCTGTAAGACCTGTATTTGGTGTGGGCTAACAAAGCAGCCCAATACTGTATTTATAATAACTAAAGTCCTGATCTTGTAAAAGCTTATGCATCTGCTAAACTTTGAGCATGTTGGTAGTCTCATTGAAGGCACTGGAACTACTCACATGCATGTACATAAATCTTTGTAGGATCAAAGGCTTCCTTTGTAGTTTTGTGGAGCTCTGGCATGGTCCTTCTTAGCATGTTAAAGTACTGTCAGTATTGGGCACTTCTGTTTTGCTAGTCATGTAAGTGTCCCAAATTTCTTTATCAACATCAATGAATTAAGTCTCACAGTACCCGTGGGAGGTAGCTGACTATTATTATACCCATTTTACAGCTGGAAAGAATGAGGCAGAGGTCAAGCAATGTGGTCAAGATCAGAGGAAGTTTGCAGCTGAGTCAGTAACAGAATTCTCAGTCTTACTCCTGAGCCAAAATGTCTATTTCCTCTACTAGAGAGCCAAGGTGGGTGACGTGATATCTTTTATTGGATAATCTTCTGCTGGTGAAAGAGACAAGCTTCTGAGCTACACAGAATGCTTCTTCTGGTCTAGGAAAGTTACTGAGAGTGTCACAGCTAAATACAAGATCAAACAGATAGTTTAGGATAAGCAGTTAGCACATATTCTAAGAACATAAGAATGGTCCTACTGGGTCAGACCAAAGGTCCATCTAGCCCAGTATCCTGTCTTCCGACAGTAGCCAGTGCCAGGTGCCCCAGAGAGAATGAACAGAACAGGTAATCATCAAGTGATTGATGTCACTCATTCCCAGCTTCTTGGCCTTCACAACATTCTCTGGCAAGGAGTTCCACAGGTTGACTGTGCGTTGTGTGAAGAAATACTACCTTTTGTTTGTTTTAAACCTGCTGCCTATTAATTTTATTTGGTGACCCCTTGTTCTTGTGTTATGAGAAGTAGTAAACAACACTTCCTCATCCACTTTCTCTACATCAGTCATGATTTAATAGAACTCAGTCATATCTCCTCTTAGCCGTCTCTTTTCCAAGCTGAAAAGTCCCAGTCTTATTAATCTCTCCTCACACGGAAGCCGTTCCATACCCCTAATAATTTTTGTTGCCCTTTTCTGAACTTTTTCCAATTCAATAGATCTTTTTTGAGATGGGGCGACCACATCTGCACACAATATTCAAGATGTGGGCATACCATGGATTTATATAGAGGCAACATATTTTCTGTCCTATTATCTATCCCTTTCTTAATTACTCCCAGCATTCTGTTAGCTTTTTTGACTGCTGCTGCACATTGAGAGGATGTTTTCAGAGAACTATCCACAATGACTCCAAGATCTCTTTCTTGAGTGGTAACAGCTAATTTAGACCCCATCATTTTACACGTGTAGTTGGGATTACACTTTCCAATGTGCATTACTTTGTGTTTATCAACATTAAATTTCATCTGCCATTTTGTTGCCCAGTCACCCAGTTTTGAGAGATCCTTTTGTAGCTCTTCACAGTCTGCCTGGGTTTTAACTATGTTTAGTAATTTTGTATCATCTGCAAATTTTGCCACCTCACTGTTTATCCCTTTTTCCAGATCATTTATGAATATGTTGAATAGGACTGGTCCCAGAACAGACCCTGGGGGAACAATATTTACCTCTCTTCGTTCTGAAAACTGACCATTTATACCTACCCTTTGTTTCCTATCTTTTAACCAGTTACCAATCCATGAGAGCACCTTCCCTCTTATCCTGTGTCGCTTTGCATAAGAGTCTTTGGTGAGGGACCTTATCAAAGGCTTTCTGAAAATCTAAGTACACTATATCCACTGGATCCCCTTGGTCTACATGCTTGTTGACCTCCTCAAAGAATTCTAGTAGATTGGTGAGGCATGATTTCCCTTTACTAAAACCATGTTGACTCTTCCTCAACAAATTATGTTTATCTATATGTCTGACAATATTGTTCTTTATTATAGTTTCAACCAGTTTGCCCGGTACTGAAGTCAGGCTTACAGGCCTGTAATTGCTGGGATCACCTCTAGAGCCCTTTTTAAAAATTGGCGTCACATTAGCTATCCTCCAGTCATCTGATACAGAAGTTGATTTAAATGATAGGTTACAGACTACTGTTAGTAGTTCTGCAATTTCACATTTGAGTTCCTTCAGAGTTCTTGGGTGAATACCATCTGGTCCTGATGACTTACTGCTGTTTAATTTCTCAATTTGTTCCAAAACCTCCCCTAATGATGCCTCAATCTGGGACAGTTCCTCAGATCTGTCACCTAAAAAGAATGGCACAGGTTTGTGAATCTCCCTCACATCCTCAGCTGTGCAAAGACTGAAGACCGATGCAAAGAATTCATTTAGTTTCTCTGCAATGGCCTTATTGTCCTTGAGTGCTCCTTTGGCACCTCAATTGTCCAGTGGCCCCACTGGTTGTTTAGAAGGCTTCCTGCTTCTGATGTATTTAAAAAAAAATTGCTATTACTTTTTGAGTCTTTGGCTAACTGCTCCTCAAATTGTTTTTTGGCCTTCCTAATTGTATTTTTACACGTCATTTGCCAGTGTTTATGCTCCTTTCTATTTTCCTCACTAGGATTTAACTTCCACTTTTTAAATGATGCCTTTTTGCCTCTCACTGCTTCTTCTACTTTGCTGTTTAGCCACGATGGCTCTTTTTCGGTTCTCTTATTATGTTTTTTAATTTGGGGTATACATTTAAGTTGAGCCTTTATTATGGTGTCTTTAAAGAGTTTCTACGCAGATTGCAGAGATTTCACTTTTGGCACTGTACCCTTTAATTTCTGTTTAACTAACCTCCTCATTTTTGTGTAGTTCCCCTTTCTGAAATTAAATACCATTGTGGTGTTTTTCCTGCCATAGGGATATTATATTTAATTATATTATGGTCATTATCGCCAAGTGGTCCAGCTATATTCACCTCTTGGACCAGATCCTGTGCTCCACTTAGGACTAAATCAAGAATTGCCTCTCTTCTGGTGGGTTCCAGGACCAGCTGCTCCAAAAAGCAGTCATTTAAGGTATCAAGAAACTTTATCTCTGCATCCTGTCCTGAGGTGACATGTACCCAGTCAATATGGGGATAAATGAAATCCCCCATTATTATTATTAAGTTTTTTCTTTTAATAGCCTCTCTAATCTCTCTGAGCATTTCACAGTCACTATCACCATCCTGGTCAGGTGGTCGGTAATATATCCCTACTGCTATATTCTTATTATTAGAGCATAGAATTTCTATCTATAGAGATTCTATGGTACAGTGTGATTCATTTATGATTTTTACTTCATTTGATTCTACCCTTTCTTTCACATATAATGCCACTCCCCCACCAGCACAACCTGTTCTGTCCTTCTGATCTATTTTGTATCCTGGTATTACTGTATCCCACTGATTATCCTCATTCCACCAAGTTTTTGTAATCCCTATTATATCAATATCCTCATTTAAGACGAGGCACTCTAATTCATCCATTTTATTATTTAGACTTCTAGCACTGGTATATAAGCACTTTAAAAACTTGTCTCCTTTTAGCTCTCTGCCATTACTTGATGTAATGGAATGGGACTCTTTTTTTATTTGACTGTTTCTGATCAGACCCTGCCTGTATTTTATCATTTTCCATCCTCTCATCCTCACTAGGACATAGAGATTCTCTATTAATAGATCCTCCCTTAAGCGATGTCCAAACCATGTGCTCTTCCGCACCTGTCAGCTTTCCTCCACCCCTTAACATTAAAGCAGTTTTTAAACTAAGTGCCAGCAATCTGGTTTCATTTTGGTTTAGGTGGAGCCCATCCTTTCTGTATAGGCTCCTCCTTTCCCAAAAGTTTCTCCACTTCCTAATAAATTTAACCCCCTCCTCCCTATACCATCGTCTCATCCATGCATTAAGACTCTGCAGTTCTGCCTGTGTAACTGGCCCTGTGCGTGGAACTGGGAACATCTCAGAGAATGCTAACATGGTGGTCTTGGACTTCAGTCTCTTACCTAGCAGCCTAAATTTATCCTCCAGTATCTCTCTCCTATCCTTCCTTATGTCATTGGTACCTACATGTACCATGACCACCGGCTCCTCCCCAGCACTACACATAAGCCTATCTAGATGTCTCAAGAGATCCGCAATGTTCGCACCAGGCAGGCAAGTCACCATGCAGTTCTCCCAGTCATCACAAACCCAGGTATGTTTCTAATGATCGAATCATCCATTACTAATACCTGTCTCTTTCTAATAGCTGGAGTTCCCTCCCCCAGATAGGTATCCTCAGTGCAAGATGATACCACAACATCATCTGGAAGGAGGGTCCCAACGATGAGATTGTTTTCCGCTGCTCCAGTTAGATGCTCTCCTTCCCTGGGACTTTCATCCTCCTCAACAGCACAGAGACTATCAGATCGGGGGTGGAACCATTCTACTGTGGCCTGGAAAGTTTAATCTATGCACCTCTCCGTCTTCCTCAGCTACTGCAGTTCAGCCACTCTGGTCTCCAGAGCCCATACATGGTCTCTGACGGCCAGGAAGTCCTTGCACTGAATGCACGCACTTGCCCATACTGCACTGGGTGCAATAAACTGGGTAGCCCCCACTCTGTTGACCCATTAACATCCCTGTAGCCAGAGGACAAAAAGGGGGTTAGTGGGAGATTGCTGTAATAAGCCATTAATCCACTGTCTTTATTAAGGGCATGTCTTCACCAGCAGTGCTTTAACATGGCTATATAGTTGTGGCACCAGCACTGGGAGAGAGCTCTCCCAGTGCTATAAAAAAAACCACTTCCATGAGGGGAGTAGTTTTTTCACATCCCTGAGCGAGAAAGTTGCAGCACTGTAAAGTGCCAGTGTATACCAGGCCTAAGACCATGATTTTTAGTGTCTAGCATAGTTATGAATTTAAGCTCCCAGGTTTGTCTTTTGAAAGTGTTGTACAGGTTTCCTTTGAGGATGTGGTCAAATATAGCGTGATCGCTTTGTGAAAAATGTTCACCAAGGCGATATGGTCTTTGTCTTTTATCATTTTCCTGTATGAGTTGTTATAACCTTAGTCCCAGATTTGGACCTTAGCGTCCAAAATATGGGGGTTAGCATGAAAACCTCCAAGCTTAGTTACCAGCTTGGACCTGGTACCTGCTGCCACCACCCAAAAAATTAGAGTGTTTTGGGGCACTCTGGTCCCCCTGAAAAACCTTCCCTGGGGACCCCAAGACCCAAATCCCTTGAGTCTCACAACAAAGGGAAATAATCCTGTTTCCCTTCCCCCCTCCAGGTGCTCCTGGAGAGATACACAGACACAAGCTCTGTGAAACTACACAGAGTGATTCCCCCTCTCCGTTCCCCAGTCCTGGGAACAAAAAGGACTTTCCTATTCCCCAGAGGGAATGCAAAATCAGGCTAGCCAATTCAACACACACAGACCTCCCCTGATTTCTTCCTCCCACCAATTCCCTGGTGAGTACAGACTCAATTTCCCTGAAGTAAAGAAAAACTCCAACAGGTCTTAAAAGAAAGCTTTATATAAAAAAGAAAGAAAAAATACAAATGTTCTCTCTGTATTAAGATGATACAACACAGGGTCAATTGCTTAAAAGAATATTGAATAAACAGCCTTATTCAAAAAGAATACAAATCAAAGCACTCCAGCACTTATATTCATGCAAATGCCAAAGAAAAGAAACCATAGAACTTACTATCTGATCTCTTTGTCCTTACACTTAGAAACAGAAGACTAGAAAACAGAACTACTTCTCCAAAGCTCAGAGACAGCAGGCAGACAGACAAAAGACTCAGAGACACAATTCCCTCCACCCAAAGTTGAAAAAATCCAGTTTCCTGATTGGTTCTCTGGTCAGGTGTTTCAGGTGAAAGAGACATTAACCCTTAGCTATCTGTTTATGACATGAGTTCATTCAAGAGCATAGTGATTATCTGGTTTCATCCACAGTGTTATTGGGGAATTCAGTGCACTGGATGAGGTACACCACATGTTGTGATAAGCATGTGTAGGACCCAGGAGTCTTGAAAGAGGTGGTGATCATTGTAGCAGTGGAGATACGTCTGAAGGTTTTTCATCTGTTGTTCTGGCAGAGTCTGGTGCTGCTTTGAGTTGGCATGTCCTGGTCTGTGGGGAGCTTGCTTCTGATGATGATTTTGGAGAGGTGGGGGGGGGTTGTTTGAAGAGGGGTTCAGGAAAGCTTTCTTTCAGGATGGGTTCCCCACTTAGTATGAGTTGTAGTTGTTTGATGACACCACATATGGATTCCAGTGTTGGTTGGTAGGAGACAACTAGGGATGTGTGGTTGGAGGGGGTTTTATTTCTGTATTGAAGCAGGATCTCTTGTGGGTACTTGGGTGGCCCATTCCATGATGCAATCTACTTCTCTGGTGGAGTGTCCTTGTTTGGTAAAGGTGGTTTTGAGTGAGTTAAGGTGTATATCCTGGACTATCTCCTTGGAGCATATTCTGTGGTATCTTACATAACAGATTTCTTGGTGTGTTTGGGGTGATTACTGGATCTATGAAGGGAGGTGTGGTGATCTGTGAGTTTCTTGTGTCTAGTTGTCTGTACAGTTCCATTGCTGATGTTCATTGTGGTGTCCAGGAAGTTGCTGCTAGTGTGGGAGTGGCCCAGAGAGAATTTAATGGATGCATGGTAATTGTTGAAGTTGTGGTGGAAATCTTTGAGGGAATTAAAGCCATCTGGTCAGAGGATGAAAAATAGCATCAATGTATCTCAGGCATCTCATTAGTTTTGTGGTGCATCCTACCAAGTTAGCTGCACTCCTCAGAGACAGCATAGTTGAATGGCCCATGAGCAAATTCTTAGGTGCGGATGGCACAGCATTAATTTCAACCTAGAGCTTTCCCCCTTTATGCATCTTGCTGATAAGAACTTAGATAAAATCTATTCATGAGTGTTCCCCATCACCATGATATTTGGGTGGCTTGGATACCACTGACCTACTGTATTCTGGAACACCCTAACCCTAAGTAAGAATGTGATCCTGTACTCCTTCCTCACCCAAATTTCCCACTGAAGTCAATGGAAGATTTGCCCAGGTAAGGACTGTGGAATCAGACTCTGTATTCTTTTTAAAGTTTTGCTTTCAGGATCACTAGTTACATAAAATGTACGTTCTAGTGTTTTCACCTTCTATAAGTGTTTGCTATAAAATGCTATTTTAAATCATAAAAAAGTTGGTGCTGTGTGATATTCACAGCTAGCTTATGCATTTATCACCTCTTTCTGTCTCCTCCCATTCTGAGATACAATCTATGGGGAAGTGCCTAAAAGTTCAGTGACATCATCTCTGCTCTCCTTTTCTCCTGCTCCCCAACGCACTCCCTAGGCTTCTCTCAAGGCCCTCTGCTCATTGCTGTCTTCCTTGCAGTCTCAGCTTTTGACCTTCTACCCTCTGTTTGGGTTGGTGAGGCCCTCTTTTGACCATCATGATCTCCCTCTTCCACCAAATCCACATCTGCTGGAAATCCATCTTGCCTTGTTCTCCCCAACAGTAATCTGTTCTCACTCACCCTTCCCTAGTTCTTATATTGTTCTGGTTGGTAGGCAGGCTTGCTTTCTCCCTTTTCCTGAGGTGTCAGCAGAACAGCTATTTAACTTTGTTTTTTGGGTTACAAGTCTGGTTCCTCTGAGGTAAGGGCTTTATAAACTATCTCTAGGTCCCACATCAGACTAGTAATCTACAGCAAGGCTTCTAACACTCTTGCTCAGCTGTCTCTTCCTATTTAAACAGCCCACCTCAGGCCAGGGCAAAGGGGATCCTTGATCTCACCCAGACTGTTCCTTAAAGGGTTAGTACACCTTGCCATCCCATCCACAGACCAAGAGTCCTTAAAATACAAGGTCCCGTCTACTGTGTGTGGACATTTACAATAGACAAGGTTAACCCTCATCTTCAGTGTTATACAGGGTACTGTGCACTGGCTGGTTAGCTACAGGCGGCTGCATTTTAGTGAGTGCTGTACACAAAGGGCTTTGGGATCACTCAAGACAAAGGGCATCACAGACCCTTAGAAGAGAGTAGTACAGTATAATAACAGTTATATATCTTTATATTCTACAGACATATTGCATGGAAGGGATTTACTTGTAGAAGCAGCAACGGAGCGTGTAAGGGGATTCACTCACTGCCACAGCACCTGCTCCTAGCCAGGGTTGGAGTAGCAGCTTCTTTCTCATATGGTGCCCCTGCCAATAGCTACTCTGTTGGAGCAGTGGTCTCTTTTCCTGTAATTCCCGGTGCTCCCTCTCCATGACTCAGCTAGGTCACTATATGGTCCCCCCTTCCAGGGTATCAAAGTCTCACTAGACCCCTTGTCCAGATGGCACAGGACTGGGAGGTGCTACTGCCCAGTAACTGGTAGGGGAACCAAAGCCCTTCCTCTACACTGAATTCCAGTAAACAGTCCCGCTCCTTGCTGCTGTATTTCCCCTGGTCTTCTTCCTACCAAGCCTTCTTTTCTTCACAAATCCCCTCTGGCCAACACTTCTTTCAGGGCTAGGATCCCAAAACTCTCCCCACTGCCATTTCCCACTCCTAGCAAGTGCCTGTAGACTCTCCCCCTAATTCTACACAGGTCCTCTCTTTATATTCCTTACTTGGCTTTTCCCTCAGATGGGCTTCATCAGCAATTAGTATATATGGGTATGTCTACACTATGGGATTATTCCGATTTTACAGAAACTGTTTTTTAAAAACAGATTGTATAAAGTTGAGTGCACGCGGCCACACTAAGCACATTAATTCGGCAGTGTGCATCCATGTACCAAGGCTAGCGTCGATTTCCAGAGCGTTGCACTGTAGGTAGCTATCCCGTAGCTATCCCATAGTTCCTGCAGTCTCCCCCGCCCATTGGAATTCTGGGTTGAGATCCCAAAGCATAATGGGGCAAAAACAGTGTCGCGGGTGATTCTGGGTAAATGTCGTCACTCAATCCTTCCTCCGTGAAAGCAACGGCAGATAATCATTTCACACCCTTTTTCCCTGGAATGCCCTGGCAGACGTCATAGTATGGCAACCATGGAGCCTGTTTTGCCTTTTGTCACTGTCACCGTATGTGTACTGGATGCTGCTGACAGACACGGTACTGCAGTGCTACACAGCAGCATTCATTTGCCTTTGCAAGGTAGCAGAGACAGTTACCATCCCTATTGCACTGTCTGCCATTGTAAATTGGCGATGAGATGATGGTTATCAGTCATTTTGCACCGTTTGCAATTGGAAATTGGCAATGACGGTTATCAATCCTTTTGTACCGTCTGCTGCTGTCATGGGTGCTCCCGGCTGGCCTAGCTGAGGTCAGCTGGGGTCTCATGGACAAAAATGGGAATGACTCCCCAGGCCATTCCCTTCTTTATGTTTTGTCTAAAAATAGAGTCAGTCCTGCCTAGAATATGGGGCAAGTGTACTAGAGAACCAGAGAGCACAGCTGCTCCAGGTAAGAGCCCCAGAGATCCTGCAGAAATGATGAGCTGCATGCCATTCTAGGGCGTGCCCCTGCAATAACCCCACCCATTGCTTCCCTCCTCTCCCAACCCTCCTGGGCTACTGTGGCAGTGTCCCCCCATTTGTGTGATGAAGTAATAAAGAATGCAGGAATAGTTAGTTAGTTTTTAGTTAGATAAAATGAGGAGGAGGCAGCCTCCAGCTGCAATGATAGTCCAGGCAGGATATTAAAGGATGAAGGGGAGAGGAGCACAGCCTCCCGCTGTTATGATAGTCCAGGCAGTACAGAATCTTCTTTAGACATGAAAGGGAGGGGGGGATGATGGAGCTCAGCCTCCAGCTGCTGTGATGAGGACAGTTACCAAGCCTTTTGTACCGTCTGCCGGGAATGACCGGGAGTCATTTCCATTTTTACCCAGGCGCCCCCGGCCGACCTCACCGAGGCCAGCCAGGAGCACTCACGGGCTGATGATGACGACGGTTACCAGTCATTTTGCACCATCTGCCACCGGGAACGGCATGCTGGTGTTCAGCACTGCAGCACCCTGTCTACCAGCAGCATGCAGTAGACATAGGGTGACACCGAAAAAAGGCGAGAAATGATTTTTTTCCCTTTTCTTTCGGGGGAGGAGAAGGGTGTAAATTGACGACATACACCCTGAAACACCCAGGAAAATGTTTTTGACCCTTCAGGCATTGGGAGCTCAGCCAAGAATGCAAATGCTTTTTGGAGACTGCAGCGACTGTGGGATACCTGGAGTCCTCAGTACCCCCTCCCTTTCTCCATGAACATCCATTTGATTCTTTGGCTTTCCGTTACGCTTGTCACGCAGCACTGTGCTGAGTCCCTGCTGTGGCCTCTGTCTATCATAGCCTGGAGATTTTTTCAAATGCTTTGTCATTTCGCCTTCTGTAACGGAGCTCTGATAGAACAGATTTGTCTCTCCATACAGCGATCAGATCCAGTATCTCCCGTACGGTCCATGCTGGAGCTCTTTTTGGATTTGGGACTGCATGGCCACCTGTGCTGATCAGAGCTCCGCGCTGGGCAAACAGGAAATGAAATTCAAAAGTTTGCGGGGCTTTTCCTGTCTACCTGGCCAGTGCATCCGAGTTCAGATTGCTTTCCAGAGCGGTCACAATGGTGCCCTGTGGGATACCCGCCCGGAGGCCAATACCGTTGAATTGCGGCCACACTAACCCTAATCCGACATGGCAATACCGATTTCAGCGCTACTCCCCAGTCAGGGAGGAGTACAGAAATCAGTTTAAAGAGCCCTTTATATTGATATAAAGGGCTTTGTTGTGTGGACTGGTGCAGCGTTAATTCGGTTTAACGCTACTAAATTAGGTTTAAACGCGTAGTGTAGACCAGGCCTATAAATCCCGGGGCTCCCTTCAGGTGTAACTGTGAAGGTTAATTGGTTTCTTCTGGGCCCCCTTAACCTCCTAGGAGCTATGGGGTGAACATCTCCTCACAGATCTAGAGAAAGAGAATTCTAGCTCTCAAATTGGGAGCAAGGTCCAATGCACCTAGGCTGCCATGGAGATGAAGGGGGGTGAAAACATAGACATAACCTGATGCTTCCCTCCTATGTGGGTTTGTGATCACATGGATGTGTGCTGTGCTTGGATCCATTGGCCACACCTCCACCTTCACCTTCCACAGTGAGAGCTGTACAGGTAGTTGTAGCAATCTCCTTTACAGAACATATGGGAGTTCAGAGTCTACACACATGTATGGCATCACTAATGCTTTACCTTTCTCCTTTGCTTCTCAAGTGCAGCACACACAGCTTTTGCGATTCTTTGAGCCTTCATATGCCCACAAAGATGATTTGGGATTGGGACCCTGGCAGTTCTGAGAGGTGAAGTCTGGGCCTTTATATATGGAGGAGACTGTGCTCTAATCTAACCACGTGTGGTATGTAGTCCCCTTATCTTTAGGACTGTGTTGAAACTAAAATAGGAGGGGCTGGAGAATGCTAGGCTAGAAAGTGTTATCCTGTTCTGTCAATTGCTTGTGGGGAATTTGTCATCCTTTTATGTAGTTTTTCCTATGGCTGCAGTGTTTGTTTTCACAAGATTCACACCTAAAGCAAATAAACATGAACTAACATATTATTAATGATCAGCCCAAATAAACCCCCCTAGATCTGAACACTCCTGAATTTGGGGGTAACTTAGATATGGATCTAAACTTGGTAGCTTAGCTCTCTCCACATATTACTGGTACTGAGTAAGGAACTTGGTGTTCTGCCTTGCCTTTGCCACACACAGGTTCTTGGAAAAGGGGGAGGTCTAAATCCTCAGTGGATTTAGATGAGTGAAGTTGCTCAGGCATGTGTTGGTCTTTTTCCCCATGAAAAAAACTGTGCTTCCTTCAGTGTTGTCCTTTCTCATCCCAATATTTTACATGAGCGGGGGAAAAAAAAGTGCTCCTCAGATCTGTTAGAGTCAAGTGGATTGTGTTTTCATTGATCCTGGACAGAAGGACTAATGGATTTTTTTTCTGATACAATGAATGTATCCTATGTTTTTGGCACATTTGATATGGATAAGCCAAGCAGTATCAATTTAAATTCAATAGGTGGAATAATTCAGAAAGCATTACTAATAAGGATAGATGATGTAGTCCATTAATGTGGCAGCTTTTTTGACTCTAGACATAAATTCAACTTCTAAGTTTAAAAGTGAGAACAACTCTGGGGATCTTCTCCTGCTTCTTTGCAGATGCCTGTCCATGTTACAAAACCATCCTGCAACTGGCATGATTATTGACTTCTCTTCCAGAGAATCCCTGGACTAGAATAGGAGGGTTACATGTCAGGAATGAAGGGCATTGCTACAGCTGATATAATAGGGAAGCTTTCACATCGCATGCCCAATCTTTTGTCTAGTCCTAGCTATTCAGAGAAGTCCCTGAAGTTTTATCAGTGTCAAATTCACAATGCAAAATATATTTATTGCTAGCTTATTGTGGACATTTAAGGGAGAAAAAGTTTCCTGTTTGGAAGAGCTAATGTTTCTAAATACTAGCATTAGGTCTCTGCACAATGTTGATTTCAGATTCTGTGTCCACTTGCCAAGCCTCTTTCAAGTGAATACAAAGACTTGGCAGATAATTAGCCAGTGCTGTATTGTAAGTTCCTAGTGGGTTGGTGGATATTAGCTTGGAAAAATGCTTTCTCTCACCAGTGTAATTGATAACTGCTAGAGTTTCTTTTAATGAACTGGTTTGATGGCATGTCTTATTATTACAGTGATCTGTTTACGCCATTGCACATAAGATTGTGTCAAGACTTCCATCATAAAGCCTTAATCACCTGCTGTTTAAAACTCAGCTACACAAATTTGCTTTAGGTGGAAAAACAATTACAGCTTGGAATTTGGAAGCAGGATGAAGGAATTTTGTTGCTTTGTTTGCTGAGCATTATAGAAAAAATTAGCAAAGACAATTTGGTCTTGTTAAAATTAAACTAAAGCAAAAATACATTCTTAAAACTTTTAATGCCCCCCCCCGAGCAGCATCCAGTCCTTGAACCCTCAGTTCCTAAGGGACACGGCTGCATGGACACCAGCTTTGCCTCAGCTCAGAGGCTGTCTTTTCTCTTTGGGGTCCAATTATCCCATAGGGAAGGGACTTATGCATGCTCATCAATGTCTACTCTGTAACTGGGGCTACGTCTTCACTACCCACTGTATCGGCAGGTAGCAATCGATTGCTCGGGGATCGATATGTCACGTCTCATCTAGACACGATATATCGATCCCCGAACACGCTTATATTGATTCCAGAACTCCACCAACCCGAATGGAGTTGTGGAGTCGACATGGGGAGCCGCGGACATCGATCCCGAGCCGTGAGGACGGTGAGTAATTCGATCTTAGATACTTTGACTTCAGCTACGTTATTCACGTAGCTGAAGTTGCGTATCTGAGATCGATTTTCCCCCATAGTGTAGACCAGCCCTGGCCTTCCTCTTCATCAGCCACAGATCTCAAATCCCCCAGAGGACTTCCCTTCTGACCAGGGAAAGAGGGATGGTGATATGAAAATGACTGACACCTCTCCCACAGAGGACAGTGGAGATCCACAGCTGAAAATCATTCAGGGAGTAAAACGTTAACAGAGAGCTGAGTAATCTTTTGTGGGTGCACACAAAGCACATTATTCTGTATCCTCTTTGTAGTTTTGCTAGTTTTAGGCCCCAGTTCAGCAATGTAGTTAAGCACATGCCTGACTTTAAGCATACGAGCATTTCCACTGAAATCAGTGGGACTACTGTGACGCTGTACCCCATAATGCTTTATGGGAATACAACATAACTGGAATATGTTTTGTGCTTCCTGTCCCATGTAACATATCTCTGTAAAGGTTATGGTCTACTATATCTATTCATCCTATTTGTACACATATATCATTTTGTATTTGAGGTTAAGAATATTGGCTGTATACTGGCTTGATTTCTGCGTAAGCTTTGTGAGGCATTTGGTCAGCTTCTTTAGGAAGGAATTCACAAGGTTAAGTACCTGATCAGGAAGCACTTGGGGAACAATGCATCTCGGAATGCTCCAATCCACATAAGAAGTCTTTCTGGAGACATACAAGATACCATGTGGACAATGGCTTCTGCCTGTAAAGACTGTGAGTCATGCATGGACATGTGACTTGCCCAAGTGACTCCAGAACTCCATCTTGGAGCTGGACTTTGCATAGGAGTGAGGAGAGGGTCTCCACCCACAAGAGAAAGTCTATTTAACGCCCTGGGAAACCCCTCCATTTGGTCTTCAGCTGGCTAAAGAGAGAGCCTCTCCACACACACACACACACACGCACACACACACCTCTTGAAAGAAACTGGAACAAAGGAGTGTGAGTGATTGCTTGACCCAGGCTAAAAGGAGATTAGTCTGTAAAAGGGAGCACTCTGGAACTAGTGAGGATCTTATCTGTATTCAGTTTAATTAGATATAGATTTGTGCATTTTATTTTATTTTGCTTGGTGACTTACTTTTGTTCTGTCTGTTACTACTTGGAACCACTTAAATTCTACTTTCTGTATTTAATAAAATCACTTATTAATTAACTCAGAGTATGAATTAATATTTGGGAAAGCAAAGAGCCATGCATAGACTCATAGACTCATAGACTCCAGGACTGGAAGGGACCTCGAGAGGTCATCGAGTCCAGTCCCCTGCCCTCATGGCAGGACCAAATACTGTCTAGACCATCCCTAATAGACATTTATCTAACCTACTCTTAAATATCTCCAGAGATGGAGATTCCACAACTTCCCTAGGCAATCTATTCCAGTGTTTAACTACCCTGACAGTTAGGAACTTTTTCCTAATGTCCAACCTAAATCTCCCTTTCTGCAGTTTAAGCCCATTGCTTCTTGTTCTATCATTGGAGGCTAAGGTGAACAAGTTTTCTCCCTCCTCCTGATGACACCCTTTTAGATACCTGAAAACTGCTATCATGTCCCCTCTCAGTCTTCTCTTTTCCAAACTAAACAAACCCAATTCCTTCAGCCTTCCTTCACAGGTCATGTTCTCAAGACCTTTAATCATTCTTGTTGCTCTTCTCTGGACCCTCTCCAATTTCTCCACATCTTTCTTGAAATGCGGTGCCCAGAACTGGACACAATACTCCAGCTGAGGCCTGACCAGCACAGAGTAAAGAGGAAGAATGACTTCTCGTGTCTTGTTTACAACACACCTGTTAATGCATCCCAGAATCACCTTTGCTTTTTTTGCAACAGTATCACACTGTTGACTCATATTAAGCTTGTGGTCTACTATGACCCCTAGATCTCTTTCTGCCATACTCCTTGCTAGACAGTCTCTTCCCATTCTGTATGTGTGAAACTGATTTTTCCTTCCTAAGTGGAGCACTTTGCATTTATCTTTATTGAACTTCATCCTGTTTACCTCAGACCATTTCTCCAATTTGTCCAGATCATTTTGAATTTTGACCCTGTCCTCCAAAGCAGTTGCAATCCCTCCCAGTTTGGTATTGTCCGCAAACTTAATAAGCGTACTTTCTATGCCAACATCTAAATCGTTGATGAAGATATTGAACAGAACCAGTCCCAAAACAGACCCCTGCGGAACCCCACTTGTTATACCTTTCCAGCAGGATTGGGAGCCATTAACAACTACTCTCTGAGTACGGTTATCCAGCCAGTTATGCATCCACCTTATAGTAGCCCCATCTAAATTGTACTTTCCTAGTTTATCTATAAGAATATCATGCGAGACTGTATCAAATGCCTTACTAAAGTCTAGGTATATCACATCCACCGCTTCTCCCTTATCAACAAGGCTCGTTATCCTATCAAAGAACGCTATCAGATTAGTTTGACACGATTTGTTCTTTACAAATCCATGCTGGCTATTCCCTATCACCTTACCACCTTCCAAGTGTTTGCAGATGATTTCTTTAATTACCTGCTCCATTATCTTCCCTGGCACAGAAGTTAAAGTAACTGGTCTGTAGTTTCCTGGGTTGTTTTTATTTCCCTTTTTATAGATGGGCACTATATTTGCCCCCTTCCAGTCTTCTGGAATCTCCCCCGTCTCCCATGATTTCCCAAAGATAATAGCTAGAGGCTCAGATACCTCCTCTATTAACTCCTTGAGTATTCTAGGATGCATTTCATCAGGCCCTGGTGACTTGCAGGCATCTAACTTTTCGAAGTGATTTTTTACTTGCTCTTTTTTAATTTTATCTTCTAAACCTACCCTCTTCCTGTAAGCATTCACTATATTAGACATTCCTTCAGACTTCTCAGTGAAGACCGAAACAAAGAAGTCATTAAGCATCTCTGCCATTTCCAAGTCTCCCGTTACTGTTTCCCCCTCCTCACTGAGCAGTGGGCCTACCCTGTCCTTGGTCTTCCTCTTGCTTCTAATGTATTGATAAAAAGTCTTCTTGTTTCCCTTTATTCCCATAGCTAGTTTGAGTTCATTTTGTGCCTTTGCCTTTCTAATCTTGCCTCTGCATTCCTGTGTTATTTGCCTATATTCATCCTTTGTAATCTGACCTAGTTTCCATTTTTTATAGGATGCCTCTGTATACACTTTATACAGAGTAAAATGGATTTATTTGGGTTTAGACCCCATTGGGAGTTGGGCATCTGAGTGTTAGAGACAAGCACACTTCTGTCAGCTGCTTTCAGGTAAACCTGCAGCTTTGGGGCAAGTAATTCAGACCCTGGGTCTTTGTTGGAGTAGACGGGAGTGTCTGGCTCAGCAAGATAGGGTGCCGGGGCCCTGAGCTGGCAGGGTAGGCAGGCATAGAAGTAGTCTTGGCACATCGAGTGGCAGCTCCCAAGGGGGTTTCTGTGATCCAACCCATCACAACTACTTCCATGCTTCTAGTTAGGCATGTGCTAAAGTATCCTGTAAAAGGACCATACTGCATGATAGCAGATGAAATCCAGCTGAGAAGCCCATCACATAGAGGAAAATGAAGACATGAACAACCAAATTACCACACCCCTGAGTCACAATGGCAGCATATCCTTATAGAAATATATTAGGTTTTGGCCTTCATGAACTGTAATATTACATATTGATCTTTTTTATATTTATTGATTGAAGTAAAAACAAGAGAAAAGTTTCTCAGAATTAAAATGAATGAATTAAGAGAAAATTAAAGTATTTGATTTAGTGCAAAACTCATTGGGACAAGTGGAAGAGCAAGTAAAATTGCCCACTGCTTCAGCCTTCCTTAATGTTTGCAATTCTTTTCAGTACAATATAGATGTAGGACCAAATCACCTTATTCACAAGAATTGTCTTATTGACTTTCATAAGACTATTTCCACGAATGAGTAAGGCAAGTGGAATTTGTCCCTTATTTTGCACAGCATCTTTCATGCAAGAGTGTATCCCAAAAATCTACAGAGCTAAATATATCTGTAGAAGTGACAAAGTGTAAATGAAAATTAATAGCAGATGGAGGGCCAGCAGATATGTTTTTAGCTTTGATTTGTGAAGAGATGGAGAGCTGTTCCAGAGATCGCCACTTTGTGGGTTTGTCTATTGGGATAAAATTGGCTGTCATAATGTTAACCTACATGGTGATGTTGCAATATGATGAGATTTTGATGAAATATGGTCAGATTGTTTTAGAACATATCGCTTGAATGTTGTATAGAAAAATATATGCCAAAAGAGCAACATGTCACAGTGTGATATTGCTGATCAGAAATGAGATTTTTTGTGTGTGTGGAAAATTTTGACTTTTTTCAGTGAAAAATTAAAAATAAAAAACCAGAATATTTCAGCCAAAACCCAAAATATTTCAGTTCGGAAATGCTGCCACAGTACCTTATGGGACTTGTAGTTTGGACAGCAGCAGAGCTAATAGGGATCTTTAAATATATATATGGTGCCTTTTCAAGCATATTAGGGAGTTGACAAACAGTTGTAAGACACAGATTTTCACAGGGGGCTGGAGAGCAAGCATGCCCAGCGCTCACCCAGTTTCCCACTCTGGGTGTTGTGTCACGGCACCATAGTCATGTGCTGCTAAGATCCCTGTAATGCCACTCACTCAAAGGGGCAATAATAACTGATTATTTATTAAGACCACAACCTGAATGGCACTGCAACCCTGTGCACCAAGTTGCAATGCTTGGAGCGGGAAGATGGTCCACTCACAAGCTGTCGCTGCAGGGGGAGTGAATGGCAGGCATGCTTTCCAGCCCACCACCAATAACCCATTGCCCTCACCCCTGGTTGCAAAACCTGGCTCTCCTACGGAGTTTGAGTGCTTCATGCTCCCATTCTCCTCTGTAGGCCAGGCTGCCTGGTTGGATTACATTTCCCATGATACATCTCTTGTTGAGGAGATGTGGCAAATCATGGGAGTTCCCTGGCCACAGTGCATTATGGGAGATGAAGTCCAGTTATGGACACCAGTCCATAGAAGATAATGGGGAGATGAGGTGCCATATCAAAAAAAAAATTTGTTTTCAACCAAAACCTGAATTTTTTTTCTTGCCAGGCATTTTGTTTTGATGAAAAAAATCAAAATTTTCCATAGAAAGCAGACACTTTTCAGAAAAAATTCATTTACTATCACCAAACTTTCCATCGAAAAATGGTTTTGATAAAAATTTTTCTGCCACTCTTACAATGTGATCTGATAACATTTCACCAGCCCCAAAAGTGCTATGGGAATTCATGAACACTCTGCAAATACTGCTTGTGGCAGAAAACTGAGGTAATCCTGAAAATAATGGGATGGGTGACAACCTCACCTCTCAAGTCAATGACTGCAGGCTTGTGTACACAGCAAGTTACTAAGCAGCAAGCCAGGATGTGACTCTATAGTGAACCTACCAGCTTGCCACACAGTCACATCCCATGTAGATGCTGCCACAGCACAGGGAAAGTCCAGGAGTGCAGTTTATGCTTTCCACTAGCAGTCAGCCAAACTGCAGTATGGGGTATTCCCTGTCTTGTAGCAGTATCCACATGGGATTTAACTGTATGGCAACTTAGTGTGCTATAGATTCACACCCTGACTTGCCGTACAGTAACTGCCCATGTAGATAAGCCCTAAAAGGTGTCTAGAGCTAAGGAAGTGGAGTGGTGGGGAGGAGTATAAAGAAGAGAGACAAGGCCCCACAGAATGGCCTGGGTACACCTGAATAGAATATGGTCACTCTAATGCTTATATGAAAAATCTGTGAGGGTCCAGAATGTTTCCCTGAGGGAGTGAGGTTTGCTCTCACAAAACCCCTGAAATAGCAAGATGTTTGGCCTCCGAACTGAACTTATTCACCAAGATCTGCTCAGATCTAGGAAGTCCGCTAGAGGCCATGGACATCCATGTGGAGGCCCTGTGCCTCCACACTAGCTCAGGGACCCCATCGACTCCACACTGATAGCTGCACCACAACTCTCCCATAAATTGTAGTTCCATAGTGCAAAGGGGAACTGCCTGAAACCACCCTAATTGCACTGTATTTCCTTTGGCACAGCCTCCCCACTCTACTGGAATCATGAGCATAAAATACCCAACTCACCACTAACCTACAGCCTGTTTGAGGGCACATCCCCAGACTGTGAGAGCTCTCCACATGACTTGAGTGTGATGAGGCAGCTGACATTCACCCACTGCACATGAGGAGAAGGAGATTTGCTCTCTGATTTCAGAGGAAAGATCCCCTTGCTCTCCTGACCACCCCTCCCAACCCCCCGTACCACCTCCTTAGTCACTCACAAGGCATAGGGTATCTAATTACTATTTGTCATGTATCATTTATCATTAACTTGCGGTGGGGAATGAAAAATTAGTACTTCTGAAAGTATTGCCAACTGTAGCAAATGAGTAGCAGTGTTGTCTACTGGACAGAGCATTGGACTAGCATTCAGCAGACCTGAGGAATATTCCTGGTTCTGCCACTAACTTGCTCTTTGATCCTAGGCATGTCTCCTCACCTCTTTGTGCTTTTATTTCCCATCCCATTCTTTGTTTGTCTTGTCTATTTAGACTTTAGGCTCCTTGCCGCAAAGATTGTCTCTCACTAGGCCTAGCACAACGGGCCCCTGAACTTAGCTGCACTACATTAACCACCATAAGGCAAATAAACAACAACAAAGTACTCTATTTAACTACTGAAGAGAGGCACCAGCCGTGCAAGCTTCCCTGTGCTCTCCTGCTGACATGGCTATATCTAGTCCCTAGAGAAGTTCTTTCCAGGTCAACTGAACTACCATTGCCAATGAACAGCAATAAAATAAGTCTTACTCCCTCTACTGCCAACAAAGATCTGATCTGGAGACTTGCTGTCTAAGCCATATCCAAAATAGTCATAGGTCATATTAGGCGTTTATGGTAAGTGTTTTGAATGACAGGTGATATTAGTGTAATTAGTCAAACAACTGTATCCGGCTGTCTCATATAATTTCTAGAGGCAAGAAAACATCAGATTAATAATATTTTCCACTGACTTTGGAACACCAGTTGACATCAGTTGAGAGGGAAAGTGCAATTCTGAGGCATAGTAGCAGTTTCTAAGACCCAGCACTTGAAAGCATTTTCTGCTCATTATCTTCCACTCCCATAATAAGGAAGTGTTTAGAAATAGAAAATTTGACCATAATGTACCTGTCATAAATAGGTATCCAAGTTCACTTCATGATGCAGGATTATTCAGATTTCCCATCTTTGCCAGCAACCCAAGGCATTACTATTTGACAGCAGATGGTGTATGGATACTTTTAGAATGTCTTTGTTCAATGAGCCTTACCCCAGTACCCTGGGAGACTGGAATCAAACTGATATGATACATTTCATTCCTAACACACTTCATCCTTAACCCACAGTGTTTATAACATTTTACAGTGCAAGCCTGTCATAGGACTATTTTTCCTGGGAGATGTACAGAATGGAAGAAGCAATTCAGTGTTTCAGATGGAGATTGATGAGAAAATCCCTTAATTATTATGTATTGTATTCTACAAAAAATGGTCCAGAAGACTCAGTTGGGTAAATGGGCACAGCTCCACTGAAATCAATGGGCTTAAAAGACCACATGACACCAGTGGAGGCTCTAGCCCTAGATCTTACGGTAGTGGTACTGTAGTGTTTTGGGTGACGAATTTGAAAACACTGTGGTGCTTTAAATAAGGTTTCCCAGACAGCTGTGCAGCACAGGTAAAATTGTGACCTGCCCCCCTGCCATAAACTGTGAAGAGTCACAGGGAGGGGACAGACTAGTGGCCAAGAACAGAGATGCTGAGTGAGCGGACAGTGAATGGGTCTGAAGGCAGAGTTTGAATAGAGTGAGTCCATAGAGAGTTTAGAAAGGCATGAGGGCAATAATTCAGAGAAGCCAACCAAAGTAACAGTGGATGGCTATTTCTTTACCCTTATACAGGAGTGGGCAAGGCATCACTTCATCTTCTTCTTTAGTATATCGCTATTAAATATCCAACATAGATTTGCTATATGCTTCGTAAACGCCAAGGCACACATGTTTAAAGTATGTGTGTGTAGTGTCCTAGCCTCCCCCACCTCATTCTGTGCACTATGAAATATCTAACCTCTTCTCTCTAACAAGCTGCAGGGATTAGAACAAATCTGGCTCTTACCAAAGTGAAGTGAGAGAGACCAATTTCCAAAAACCTCTTTAGCCTCCCTTCAGTATTTGTTGGCATAATAAACAAATCTGATAATGAGGCAGTGGTTAAGACGTCAGCATCCTGCCAGAAATTACTGGAATCCATCCACAAATGGTATGCACATAGTTACATAAATTACTTTGGAATTGTAATTAATTATGTTATTACAAAATCCTTGTTTTTACCATAGTCTTGATCATTGTTAGGCATCAAAGGGGAGACTCAGTTACTAGTCAGTACTCTGCATCTTTGGCGAATACCACCATGGAGGATCTGATTAAACAAAACATTCAGTGGCAACTTACATGATATATATGAAGTGCATCTACAAACTGAATAGGGCAAGGTTGGAAAGGAAGTACACTGAGATCAGGAAAAAGTTGAAGATGCTGCCAGCTGTGTGCCAGACTTACTTTATACTCCATCCCCTGGCTTGAGTTTCTAGAAGAACACCTCCTTCTTCTGCATACTGATGTGTTTGAAGTAATTTCCCAAAAAGTACAGGATTTGCAAGACCAGTTCCACACATCCAGTGTCCATTCTGCTCTCAAAGAACTGTTGTGTAAAATAGAAAGCTGCAGCATCACAGAATGGATCAACCAATTCAAGGAGGCTGAACTAGCAACAAAGCTAACTTTCAGGATGGTATGGAGACAAACACAAATATTGAGCCTTTGCTTCTTTTTGTTTGATCTGTCTGGGCTCCACTTGGAATTTGCACCTCACAGCAGTGGAAGACTTTGTGAAATGCTTTTTTGCTCTAGTTTTAACCAACTATTCTGTGATGATTGCCTGGTACCTAGCTGAAATAAGAGGTGTAGAAAAGTTTGACCCTGATATATGGGAGGAATTTTGAAAAGAAATTGGGTTGTTGGAATGTTGCCAATTCCTTTCTGTGCGCTTGGTTCAGATGAAACCTTAGAACACAAAAACAGAGCAGTGAAAGTCATTGTGAGGTTGGTGGGCATCCAAATGCTCTTTCCCATTTTTTTCCTGACAGCCCCAGAAATCCAATGAATTTCAAACAAAACATTAATTAATGAGACTTGCCCTGCAGAACCAAGCACCATTTAGACTCATTAGGCGCTGTTAAATTCTAAGAAGGGGCATTTTTAAAGCTAGAGGATAAGCTTACTCGCACTGGCAATCCATTCACATATGATGGCCTGGAGCTCATTAATATCCCGGTGAAAGCAGTTTTCAATGATGAGATAGCTAGAGATGTCAACTGAATGGACACTGGGTCAGGACTTGCATGAAACCTTCAAAACCCAAGAATTATCTAGGGCTGCATCAATTTGTGGGCTCCAATCAAGAACAGATTACAGCTGTGCTAGAATGCAAAGAAGAAAGTCAGACTGACAGTGGCAGGGTCTATTACAGAGCAAAATCACAGAGGTCATTGTCTGCTCATCTCCTAGTTGTGGCCAGATCTCAGGGTGATGTTGATTTATGTGACACTTTGGGATAGTATAAGTTCTCTGTGGTACCACGATCAATATTCAAATGTGACAGAACAATGCATGCATGGCAGATGAAAAGCAAACTAATGCATCTCCTGCTGGTCTTACTAAGCCAGCACTTATTGATAATGTGACCAGTACCTTATGCCAGCAAACGTGTTTCAGTGTAGCAACGACAGATGGTATGGCTGAGGTAGATGCTCTCACCAGTCCAGAAACTGTTACAAGCTGCCGAGATCTATGTTTAATTGAGACTACAGAGAAAATAATGGACCTACGATGAAGTCCACTTTGAGTTTGACATGTATGCAGAGGAATCAATTCAAAATATTACCAGAAAGAAGAGACTTCATGATATTGCATCTGTCCAATAGAAAAGCATTGACTCCACAGACCTCTCCAATGTCACAATGATGAAGCTACTGTCTCATACTCGCATGAAGGAGTTAACTGCTTACCTTGCAGGAAAAATGCTCCAGCACATGAAGAATTGCTCAGGGAATTTTGTTGCATGGTGTAATGAAACTACTGCCTCACACGGTTGAGTAGAGTTTCTTTGTAGTTCCCATGATGAGGCTGACACTAATCTTGCATGCAAACCTGTGGTAAAGTATAATTTAAAAAAATCAATGTATTTTTTAAACATTTTCTTGAATATGTATCTACATAATTGTTCTAGATTTGTTGTGCTTGATAACATTGAGTTCACAGGAAAAAGGGGTTTCAAATGATTTCAAGCTTTACCCATTCCCAACCATGCTGCATTATCAAAATTTCCACCTATCAGAAGACTTGGAGCTGGGAGCCTGGGGCAGCAAGACTTCACTGCCATGCCACAGAAGGTGAGACCACTGAAATGTATTAATCAAATGACACCTCCCTGACCTTTCTATCGTTAACCTGCCCACAGAATGGGATTTTACTAAGCTATGCTCCCAGACTATATTGTGGGTTACAGGGATGGCTGAGCTCTGTTAGGGAACTGGCTTGAGCTGTAAGAAACTGTGGCCCAGGCAAAGGCTGCAAAGCCACCCAGACCCTGGCCTGATCACTTTTTTGACTGGGCCAAACCAGAGTGGTGCTGCGACTCCACGTGCCAGATTGCAATGCCACTCACTTAAATGTGTCCCAGCCATCCCTCTGTTATGATGGAGGAGTAACTGGGCCAAATTTGAGTAAGGAGTGCTGCAACATGGTGTTCAGGGAGAGTGGTGCTGTGACCCTGTGTACCAGGTTGCAATGCCACTTAAATTTGGAGGGGGTAAATGCAGATCATGATGGGCCAAGGGTGGTAGTCGGGCTACTTGGCACAGTGGGGGGTTACCTGAAAGGGAATGAGGAAATTAATAATTCTGTCTTTAGAACAGAGTTTGAACACTATGTAATAAATAAACCTAGAGCCACACATTGAACACGAGGATAAAACGAAACAATAACTGCTCATTCAGTAAGTGCTATCCTGCCTGTGAGCAAGGAATGGGGCACATGTATTATGGAAAAAAATAGTATATGATCATGTAAGTAAAGACTGTCACATGGTGCATACAGACACATAAAGGAAGGTGCCAAAATTAAGGTTGCCTAGGCAACCTTATTTCTGGAACTGGTCAGGAAATGGTTTTCCCATCCTGCGAGAATTTGAGATTTTGAAAAAATTTCCCCCAGATCAGGACAAAATGTCAATCATCAAAATTTTTCATGAACCAAATACCTCCCAAAAATTTGGATCACATCAATCAAAACATTTTACAATATTTCAATAATTTTGAAAGGTTTTGTTTTGATTTTCACCTTTTAAGATTTTTTTGAACTTATAAGTTGACTTACATTTTGAACCAAAATGTCATTTCACACCAAAACATGAACTTTTGTTTTGATATTTTCAAAATTTTTGAAATGGAAAACTTGTCAAAACTGACCCATTCTCACAAACAGTTTTTTGGCTTTGACAAACTGGCATTTTCTGACAATGCCCCCCCACTCCCCACACAAACTTTCATTGAAAAAAATCCGAATCAGCTCTTATTTTTTGCATTTCGTAACTTGTGAGTGCTTGGCTTTTCAGCCTTAGAATTCCTTTAGCATAGTTTTATATGCCATATATAAAATGAAGCCATTGCGATGTAAATATATGTAAAAATGTTCACAATTTACATTTCTACTTTTTGATTAGACAAACTGGCACAATTAAGAAACAAGGTAATATTTTAATGTATATTGAAAATTTTAGAATTGTCCACCTCATTATAAAGCTAGCCTGGACAGAAGACCCTATGGGCCAGGTTTTCAGTTGGTGCAAACTGGCATAGCACCACTGATGTCAATGGAGCCATGCCAATTTACAGCAGCTGAGGATCTGTCCCTGTGTTATTATGTGTTATAAATCATTAATATAATCCTTTTAAATAGATTAACTGCTCTTTATAGCATCCAAAGTGCCTGTTTCTGGTTGTCAATGAACTCTTAATGAAATTTCACAGCTGATTTTCCAAGGGGCTTGTATAAAGTGGGAATTGAAAAGACAGTTATAGGACAATACAGTATTTCAGAAACTAAGCTCACAGTCCTTTGATGTTCTTCTCCAGGTTATTTCTAATAGGACTGGCTATATAGTAACTCTATAATGTGATATTGTGTGCTGCCATAAAACTCTACCAAATATATTCATAAATCAAACACACACACACACACACGCCCAGAGAGAGGTTTTGAAAGCTAAGTGACATTATTTCTCTCAGCCTGTTTCTGCCTCTTATTTCCCAGCACAAATCACAATAGCCTCAGCTTTTGATGTGCTTTCTAATTAATATAACAGTTAGTGTAATTCCACTCCACTCCCTCACGCACACTACACTCAGTGGAGTAGTCCACTTGGATGCCCCTCTCCATTGCCCCAGAGCTGGCTGCACTTCAGTGGTGCTAGATATCTAGGGGTAGACACTTTTACTGGCACAAGTGGTCCTATTGACTACTCTTGTGGATTGCAGAACTAGGTCCATAGTTTGTAAAGTGTTTTTGAGATTCTTCAAAAGAGATGGTACTCTAAACATGTAAAATAGTACTTCAGGTGGACCCACTGACTTCTGTTTTCCAGTCAATATCAAAATCTGGCATACTAAATACTGATTACTTCTGACAGTAGAGTATGTCCTGATATTGTGGTGTCTACACATGACTACATTTGCTGTATGTACACATTTCTTCAGATCTCAGGCCCCTGTTTGGCAAAGCACTTAAGCATGTGCTGAAAGTTAAAAACATGCTTAAATGTTTTGCTAAATGAGGGCATCAAAGCATAATGAAATTTCTCATTATTAGAGACTGAGATCACTTATGATCAATATAAATAACTCCTTATACATGGTGGCCAACTACTTAGTTTCAAAATCTTCCATCCCTAGATAAAGACAAGTCAGTTCCAGAATGAGAGCAGTGCAAATAATTGTTTGGTTGGGGCATTTTGGTTCACCATCACTTCTGAAAAATTGGGGAAATTTTTTTTTTCAGATCAACCTGAAGCAAAATCTTTTTTTAACCAAAAAGCTTTTCTTTAAAAAAAATCATGTCAGACAAAATGTTTAGTGTGACCTGAAATGAAACATTTTGTTTAGACTGAGCTTTTTAAAGACTTTATTTTTTATAAATAAAATTGAAGGAAATTTCTAAACAAAAAGTTATTTAGAATAAAAAACCGAAATGTTTCATTTTGAAAACATCAAAATAAAACACTTCAGGTTTCTTGGAACTTGTTTTTTGGGAGGGGAGTTTGACCAAAACAATTTGGTGGATTCAACACAAATGTTTCTGTCAATTGAACTCTGCATTTTTTTTCCTGGGGGAAAAAAAAGGTTCAGTGTAAAAATTGCATCCAGCTCTAACAAGAACCAGATAACTAAATGATAGGTCAGTGCTTCTCCCACTTCTTTTATCATAAATAGTACTCATCCCTGCCTATGCCACATTTTTACCTCACTTTCTTTGATTACTGTTTTAGAGGAATGTTTACAGTTCTATGTACGAATCCTGTTTTTACTTTGTATTTGTTGATGGGAGGCAGCAAGTCTGGCGAACTGGGCACTGGAGTGAGAGGAGATCTGGGATCTATGCCTGATTCTGAGTAATTGTATGATGCTGGTCAAGTCACTTCACTTCTTCTTTGTCCTTCTTTGTTTACCCATCTGCTAAATGGAGATAAGGATGCTTGCCCACCTTGGTAAAGTATTTTAGAGTCTAGGGGCCTGATTCTCCTCTTACACTAGGGTATATCAGGAGTTCTCCATGAAGGGTAATGGAGTTACAACTCTATAAAACCAGCAAGAGAAGAATTAAACCTACACAGTCTCATTTAGAACATACTTCACTTGTATATGAGACAAAATATTAAGGTGACCTGTGACAGATCTGACACTATTATTATTTTGCACTGCGATAACTTCAAGGAGCTCTAATCATGGAGCATTGTGCTAGGATGGGGTAGGCAACCTGCGGCATGTGAGCTGATTTTCAGTGGCACTCTCACTGCCTGGGTCCTGACCACCGGTCCGGGGGGCTCTGCATTTTAATTTAATTTTAAATGAAGTTTCTTAAACATTTTAAAAACCTTATTTACTTTGCATACAACACTAGTTTAATTATATATTATAAACTTATAGAAAGAGACCTTCTAAAAACATTAAAATGTATTACTGGCTCGCGAAACCTTAAATTAGAGTGAATAAATGGAGACTCGGCACACCACTTCTGAAAGGTTGCCGACTCCTGTGCCAGGTGCTGTACAAATATAGAACAGATCTGTGTGTGCATGTGCATAGTCTTTTTCAGGATCAGTATTTAATCTTTCCATCACATTACACACAAGTTAAAGAAATATCTATGCATTTGACAGACTCTACCCATTTGAAAATAAATAGTAGAGGGGGGTACTGTTCTCGGCAGGCCTCAGTGGTTCATTCTGATGACTAATAATAGCTCCATGACAACTGAAAAGGCTTTTCCTCTTTTGAGATGAGATTAAAAGTGCTATAATGATTTCTCAGTTATACACAGAGGGGAAAAAAAGAGGTCCTGGTTGTCACTCTGATGGTTCGG
Organism: Gopherus evgoodei; assembly: GCF_007399415.2. Lineage (NCBI taxonomy): Eukaryota > Metazoa > Chordata > Testudines > Testudinidae > Gopherus > Gopherus evgoodei. Next base: position 235,695,902 of record NC_044322.1, on the reverse strand, counting down.
ATTATGTCAGCAGAAAAAAGAATACACCCACCACCAAACCCTCAATTCCCTGCAAGAAAAAAGAAGTCTAGGGTTCAGATACTAAGATAAAGCCTGATTAATATATGCTCCCTTTCAGCTGGGTAGATATTCCCAGAGAGTGGTCTTTTCATGCCAAAGGAGAAGCAAACCCAGACTACTGCTGTGTTGCTTTCAAATAATCTCAGATTCTATAAAAGGAAGATGATCTCATCTCCCTTTTTAAAGATATATCACCTTTCCTCTCCCTCATCTCCCTCCTCCCCGGTCCTCCAAATCAACCAGGATTTAAATCTGTAAAGGATGAACTCTGGTGTGACTGTGAAGAAGTGATCAGTCACACAGCCCCAGTGACAAAGTTAATAGACTTAACCCCTTATTTACTATAGGGCTGTGTATGCCAGTGGCAATGTCATGAAGAACATCCATTTAAAGGTGCAGACTGTCAGAAGTCATTGCAGCTGGGCTCTGTTTGCCACAGAGCAGAGGAGCCTGCCCAGGTAGGCTACTTTCCCTTCTGTGCTATTCCCTGTGGAATGTGCAGCTGGCACAGTGCAATAAAGGGTGCCATAGTCTCCTTATTCCTGTGTGCTGGCGTATTAGCCAGGACATAGTCTGTCTTCATGTATGTACAGCAACCCTGAATTGCAGCCTGCTCTGGGGTGGGAAGATGGCAGCCAGGGAGCACACAGCACACCAAAAAGAATGGAGAGTGGGCAAATTTTGGGCAAGGCCATTAAAGCAAATATCGCCAATGCTATGAGATCTTCAGTAACTTCCCAGAGCAGACAGGCCCATGGCCCAAGATTTTTCAAAACAAGAACCTAAAGATAGGCTCCTAAATCCACATTTAAAGCATCTAAATAAGTGACCAGATTTTTTAAAGGGCCAAGCACCCAGCAGTTCCTATTGAAATCAATGGCGGAACTGCTGGGTGCTCAGCATGTTTGAAAATCAGCCCCTTATTTATGTGCCTAACTTTGTCCTTAGGACCTTAACTTTAGGAACCTATTTTTGAAAATCTTGGCCTTAGTTTTTAAAGTCTTTGTTGATAAATATTTCAAAATAAGAAAGCTAGGCCGGTTTATTTTTCATGTTACTAAAAAGGGGGAAAGAGAAACTGGTATCTAGCTTGGATGCACATCGGCTGCCTTCTACTGTGTTTTGTTAAAGATGGATAACTGGAACAGTGGAAATGAGTTTTATTTTTAGAGTAATAAAACATAATTCTCTACAGTAATGGCCTTAAACCCTCTATTCACATTCTTTCAAGCTGTAGAGTTTTGTACCTTCACTGGAGTATTTTAAAAATTATTATTAATTGAATTGCAACATGTTCTGGTAACACTGAGGTCCTATAGTGTAAGTGACAATTCCTGCACCAAAGAGCTCACAATTTGAACAACAAGGTATAGCAGCTGGGTGAACCAGACCAGTGGATGTGGCTCAGGGGCAGGGGAGGATGGAGTAAGGATGATTTAGTATAGGCAGGCTGTATGCACAATTCAGGTCAGTAACAGTTGTCATCTCTTATCAGCTGCGTAGTCATATGCACTAAGAGTAAGTGTGTTGTACTACAAAAGCAACAGCCAATGCAGTGGTGCAAGAAACTCCACTTTAATGCCCCCAAATAGGTGCACTCAATAAATGTAAAGTGTGCTAAAGGGAGGAGTTGCCATGAATAACAATAGCTGCATTGACAGGAGCGAAAGCTTCTAATATCCAGAATTTTTTATTCCAGAAGAGACATGAAACTTTCGTGCTGAAACTAACTAGCACTGTTTGGTTGTTTGAATTCACCTCAGCACATTCAGCACTACAAGATCACTTTCAGAATGCATTGCTGCTGCCTCCAAGCCCAGGCTCAGATCTCATTACCCTGTAAGGCACTTCTCACTAGGAGTATCGTTGCTAATCTGTTAAGGTGGCAGAAGAGACAGGATCACATAGTAGTAGGGGGGGATGATTTCAAAGGAAATTATTCAAAACAGAGAGTCATTGCTGAGCTAATTATAGAATGCCCATAAATTTTATTTGCAAGGGAAATGGGGAGGGGGCGGTGCGCTGGTCTTATGCTGTTTTAGATGGCCCTTTTTTCTTTAGATTTCTCATTGCCAATTCCTCAGTTCATTCACAAACACACCACAGAAGCATGCCAAGGATACTATTAATGACTGAATTCAACATACTGTAGAAATACACAGAGCACTAGGAATACTTTGCATTTCTATAGCATCTTTCATCTAGGGATTTCAAAGAGCTTTATCAACATTAATGATGTCTCAAAACACCTTTGTGAGGAAGATGAAAGATATATAGCTGTCACTTCACCCACTGCTGAAATGCAGCCACCTCTAGAGGTGAAGCACAACAGCTATTTAACAACTCACAGTAACACTGCACGGTTGTTTAGGTCAAGACATAAGAAAAAGTGCTGTTTACAACAGGAGATGCGGGGGTGGGAGGGAGGATTAATATAGGTTTTATGTAATTACTTACACTGGAATTTAGCCAAGACACCAGGAATAACACTTTTGAAAAGACTCTTGTTTCTTTGTATCCAAGATGTGCCCATCATAAACCCAACTATGGCCCCTCTTTTTTTTTAATCAAAACCTGTGACTTGAACACCCCCCAATTTTGGGGTGTTAGAAATCTGGATCCAGATTCAGATTTTGCAGTTTGAGCCCATCTTTGCTTAGTTCTTGTGCTAGATAGAGAGGCAGTGCTGGACCAGCTCTATTTGCATTCTAAGTATGAGTAGTATTTACTTACCATGATCATTGTGGGGGAAATTTAAAATATAGAGTGTGTGTGTGGTTGTTTGGTTTTTTCACTTTTTTCCTCACAGGCTCTTTTTCCCCTTTATCACCAGGAAGAATGACATTACCACTGCAGTCCAGAAACTTATCTCATGAGTTGGAATTCCTAGCTGGGACTGCTGGCAGTAGAGAGCATAAGTATCAATGAATTAAAGCTAGAGAAACAAATATTGGGTTATTGAAATCACATTTTCATGCTGGCATTTTTCTCTAATTGCAGATTCTTTGGGTTACAGTATGTTGCATTGCTCTGACAATGATTTTCTGCTTCATAATTGTGAGTCTGACTCTAAGGTTTAAGGCAAGACCTTTCAGCTTCTGATGGAATACACAACAAAGAAAGGAAAACAAGGAATGAGCTACAGCTGAGTTTTGAAATGAAAGGGTGTCCCCTTGATGCATGGCTCTAACTTCCATTAATTTTAATAGACTTGGATATGTCTATCAAGAGCCTGATTTTCAGTAGTCTTAAGCACCCGCGGCTCCTGCTAACTTCGGAGTTGCGCTGACCAGCCTTGCTGAGAATCAGGTCCCAAGGGCCAGATTTTAAAAGATATTTAGGCACCTAGTGGATTTTCAAAAGCATCTAGGTGCCTGATTCCCATTCATTTCAATGGGTGATAGATGCATTTGTAAATCCCATGAGGCCCCTAAATACCTTTTAAAAATCTGGCCCCAAGAATCTACTATTGATATGCAGGGATCTGGCTGAAATAGACATGATAAAAAGATTTGTTATGCTTGGTTTTGAGTTCATAAAAGAGAATCAATTTGACTATTTTTAAAAAATGCAATTTAGGACAATAATAGATGTAGTGTGGCTGCATGTTTTAATATCAGCAGAAAAGCTTTTATGTTCCCCTTTCAAATTTTGACCTGGCCTGGTTGCTAGTGATTAGTTCCATGAGTCTCATGGTATTGGTTCCCTGTTCCCTAATTGGCTGAGCCCACCTCATATAGCCAGAAGAGTTAGTAGATGCCATTCTGAGTATATTTCTCTAAGGGAGATGCTATGGATCAACTATTCACTGCAAGAAAAAAATCTAGTTGTTGCTTTTTTTGTGTCATCACAACAGCAGTGGAAAACTTCACTGATTACATATTGATATTGATTAGCTTGAAAATTATTATTTCCTTTTCACATTACATTTAGAGCTTGATCCTGCTCTCCCTGAGGTCAAAGGCAATATACCCATTGACTTCAACGAGTGAAACGGCAGCCTTTTAGTCAGGGTGCTGTATGTTTGTGCATCTTCCTAGATATAACTACATTAGGGCCTAAATAGGCTTGTACCTATACCATTTACTTGCTGCACCTTTAATTCTCATTTTCACAATCAGTTTCCTTCACTATCCGTGTGAGAGATACCTATTGCAAAGGGTTCCCAACCACCTGTAAAATAGTGGTTTTTGCTTCTCTTAGATCCACTGGTGTGCATTGCACAGATCTGGATCAATAAACAGGTCTGAAAAACACCAGAGCTCAATTTGGGTTATTGTACTGCATTATCATCTGAGGTCCCAATCCTGAAGGATGGAGGCCTAAAAGTGGAATGTAGACAGGAACTATGAAACAATAGACAGCACGTGGTGTAGAGCTGTATTCATGGATTTGTGGGGTTAGAGTAGAGATGGCTGTTACTGCTGTTCAAATGTAGAATATTAGTTGATGATTTGTGTTTAGTGTCTATAATACACCCAGAGGCCATAGTGACAGGTATATAATAAAGGATTAAACAGAGATATAAATTATTCACTACAGAAAACAATGAGGATTCCTCAGCTACTGGGATGTGGGGGTATTTTGCCTTCCAACTCCTCTTCTTTCACACCTTAACAACCCTGTCTGGGAACTCAGTATGTGAGTTCAGGAAGACATTATTCTTCAGGACTATGAATCTGTTATTTTCTATTAATGAATGTGAATGACATGCCAGTGGTGTTTGGAATCTTCTCAAGTAATGTATTACCCATTGTGTATATAGGCGTCTGTTGCATTACCAATAATTAACAGCTCTCACTGAGCATAAGAAGCTATGAATGCTAATTTTGTTCTATTCTTGCCTACTCAAACACTTTGTAAATATTTTTATAGTTTCAGTTCTGGTGAGCAGTGCCAAACTAGCATCACTGTAGACTCGGAGTGAGATTCTGGGCACAGGAATAGGGTAGCTATCATGGATTTTAAGCCACCTTTGCATTGTCCTAATCCTGGTCTGGTCTGGGAGCTGGAGATGCCCCTGGTGTAATTTAGATAGCCCCGGGGGCTTGTCTAAATTACAAAAGCATTCCTGGGCTGCCCTATTGCCTGCAGCACAGCTGCCCAGAATCTCTGCCATGCTGCGTGCTGTTCCTCTATCTTGAGATGCCACTCCCATCACAGGTGCTGACTTTCTAATTTCCCTGGAGGTGCTCGATCCCTGCTCCACCCCAGGCCTTGGCCCTACCTTGCCTCTTCCTGCCACTGCTGTGCCTCCACCCCACCTCTTCCCACCTCGGCCTCAGCCCCTCCCCGCCTTTTCCCACCCTGTTCTGCTCCCTCTCCTAAGTGCACCTCACCCTCACTCCATTCATCCCTCCCTCCCAGCTCCTCCTGCACACCACTGAACAGCTGATCCACGGTGGGTGGGAGGCGCTTGGGGGGGGGAGGGAGGAGAGGAGATGATCGACAGAGCTGCTGGTGGGTAGGAGGCACTGAGAGGGGGGAGGAGGAGCTGATTGTCAGGGCTGCTGGTGGGTGCTGAGCACCCACTATTATCTTTTCTGTGGTTGCTCCAGGGCTGGAGCATCCACAGAGTCTGCATCTATGCCTCCCATCCCCAGCCAAGGCTTGTAAAGGAGTTCTTGGAAGGCAACCTTATGACTATCTTCCACAATACCTGTGCTGGGAAAATCTAGCCTTAGACAGATATGGGGCTTTTCGGACCTCTTTACATCACTCCATCCTGTACGAAGGGGGTCAGAGTGAGGGTGAGGAACCTTTGAAGTTCTCTGTTGCACAGAAGAGCTCTGAAGTAGAGCTACTGTCCCAACCCAGTCTCAAGGGAGCCTTTCTAAGGATGAGAAGGGATTGCCACCTTCAAGGCCCATTCACGCCTCAAGTTCTCAGCCAAGACTGCCAAGAATGGAACCATTTAGTCCTAACTGTAATTATGGGGGAGGGGAGCGTGAATGAATGATTCAAATCTCTGTCAATTCTTAGAACCACAAATTTAGGAAAACTCAACATTTGTCAGTTAAGGAACCCACCCTGCCTAATTCTTTCCATCCCACCGACCTGTTCTCCTGTCAGAAACTCTCAAGGGGATCATATTTCGCTGGTCAAATCCACATCTTGCCTGAATCAGGCTGTTTGTTCCACTCACCTACAATGGTCCAAAGTACCTTGCAGCCTAAGGAAAGGACACTGAGCTGGGAGCCAGGATTTCAAATTTCATCTCTACTGAGAGTTGTGTATATTTTGGTGCACTTACCACCCCTTATTACTAAGACCTCATATTTGTAAAGGGAAGTGAGAGGGGAGTAACAAGTCACCTTATAAGGCAGTCATGTATTACTCCCCTGCCACTTCCCTTTGCAAATAAATTAACAGCAAAGCTGTAGAGGTACAGGTGGAGTTGGGAATAGAACCCAGGTGTCCAATATGTCAGTCCCAAAAGTCAGCTCCTCGGCCACACTGCCTTTCACACTGAATATGATAAATATACAGTAAAATCTGCCTTAGCTACCACCTCTGAAGAGAGACCAGGTGTCACGAGCGACTACTTGCAGAGGCCATGGAACATTTTCCCCTATAATTTGACCATGATGAAACTGTGAAGAGCAACTACCTGTCATTTGTGACCCTTTCTTACTCCCTTCAGAGCTGCGTGCCCCACCAACAGCCACTGCTCTCTGCTCTGCCTTCAGAGAAGGGTGGCTGCCGGCTGGGCATGCAGCTCTGAAGGCAGTGCTGCCACCAGCAGCAGCGCACAAGTAAGGATGGCATGGTATGGTATTCTCACCCCTACTTCTGCACTGTTAGCGGTGCTGGCGCTGCCTTCCGAGATAGGCACCTGGCCAGTAGCTGCCACCCTCTGCTCTGCCTTGAGAGCCGGGCTGCAGCTCTCTAGCGACCCAGCTCTGAAGGCAGCAAACCTTTGAAAAGAGACCACCTCTTACAAGTGACCACTTTTCTGAACTCCCATGAGTGGTTGCTCTTGGCAGGTTTTACAATTTTTGCGTTGTTTACCTTGTGTCTAACCACTACTCCATTTTCCCTTCCCAGAACCAGAATTCCTGATCTCCAACATTCTACTGTTATCTAGCAAATAATTGTATAACATATTGGGAAAGTGTGTGTTAAGTACCACTCTAGTGACTGGTCCTCATAGAGGCTAGCAATTACTCCTACAAATCAAGTGGAAAAGTTCTATTCTGATAACGCAAAGATGCAGAGTTGGCTCCATTTGGTGGGACACAAGAGTTGCAAATGATAGAAATCACATTGCAGGTTTCCTTTTTAGAAAACTGGTTCATCTAATACACACAGTGAGTAAACAATGAACAAAACTCAACTTCCTATCTACTATGAATACTAAAGCTGGTCAGAATATGATTTTTTTCGGGGGGAGGTTGTTTTGTTTTGTTGCAAAATATTTTGACTTTTCATCAAAAACCTGAAAACTGAACCTGAATAGTTTTCAGCCAAAAGCACCAAACTTTTCACCAAAAATTTAATTTACACAAAAAACAAATTTTCCATCAAAAAACAGTTTCACACACAAATTTTTGACCAATCCTAATGAATACCTTTCAGTGCTGCCAACTTGAACAATTTTATTATGTGTCTCATGATGTTTGATTTTAAACCTAGCTCCTGGAGTTATGTGAATATGACAGAATCACATCTAGGTCTTGTGCTTGCAGAGAAAAGCTTGAAACCTGAACCTTCACGACTCAAAAAAGAGGAGGCAAATTAAAAGAATCCAAACTTGACTATTTCTCCTAATCTTATGATTTTGGGGGTCTTGGCTCATGATTTTTGAACACTTGGCATTGGCAATACTGACCTTTCTCAATAAAACTATAGGCGACCAAGCCTTTCCAAAAGACAAGACAAGATGGAAGAAACCCTGGCCTGTTACGTTGTGTGAGGATGGAGAAAAGGCTGTGGAGCCTTTTGGGCAGAGGGTAGAAAGCGTGGTTTGAGGGGGCTCCAGAGATTTGGATAATTCAGACAAACATCCAAATGTTCAGATGCTTAACTAAGCTAAACCCAAATCCCAGACCTTTGGCGATTTGCCATTGTGATGGTGATTTTCACAGTTGAATTTAATTCAGTCTTTATATAATAGATTTCTTTCTCTCTGGAGCCAAGTTAACAGAGGCACCATCAATTAAAACCTTTAAGCTATAGAGGGCTTCAGCTTCTAGCCCAGGACACTGGACCAGAGGAGCTGCTTGTCTGATCCAGTATGGCAGTTCCTGTGTTCCCATGACTGAAGTTAAGAGTGGGGGCTAACGCCTATCAAATTTCATCCACCAGGCCACAGCATAACAGACAGACAGACCTAATTTTTAAAAGTTCTGTGTCTATCCTTCTGCAATGAGGGCATGGGTAGGAGACTCTCCTGGAGCTGCTACCTCCCACCCACTGGCATGTCTGCTGCTTGCTCCCATTTGAGTCTGGCACATTGTTCAGGGAGAAGAAATCAAGAACAGGGAATCTAGGGGGAAAGCATAAAGGAAACTTGTCCCTTTGGGAGTGTCTCTTCCCCCTCACCATGATGTTGCTGTAGTAATTGGGGAGGAGAAAAGTTGGGCCTAGTTCCAACACTGAGTGGTAAAGACAGCAGCTACAATCGCTTATCATGCAACCCCGGAACTTGAAGAGGAAAGCCCGATTTCACTGCCAACCTGTAGGAATGCAGAGCAATTAGCTGTGTTTATTTCGTCTGGAGACATAGCGGCACTGGAAAACTGCTAGAAAGAGCAGTGTCTGGAAGCTGGTGAGACTGGAGTGCTACATGATTTTTCATGCAAGGCACTGAATTTAGCTTTATGTACGGAGTAAACATTAAGCATTTTTAAGTGGACTCTTTAGCTGCCTGAGATGAGAGGGAATGTCCCCCCCAGGAGAACATCCCATTGTTGCCTCTCAGCATCCTGAGTCAGGCTCTCATCAAAAGATAACCAGGCACTAAGGGTAGGGTCTGGAATGGGAGGGTGACAAGGGTTTCTGTATTGTTAAGGAACCTGGTGGTGAAGAAGCAGTGGGAACATAGATCTGGAGGAGGTTGAACAGTAATGATAGAATTAGAGATGTTCTGGGGAGGCAGAGAAGCCTGCTCACAAATGAATGTAGCTCCACCCATGCATCTCCATGCAGGTGTGATGTGTCATACTGGACTAGAGGAGCAGCACAGCTGATGAATATGCCTCTGAGCAGAGATTTTCCCAGCCAGTTTAGAGATTAAAAGCATGACCATCCAAAGGATTAGCTCAGGGAGCCAAGTACTGAGAATGCTTAATTCATTCCATTTAATGCAGGGGTTCTTAAACCCGGGGGTCAGGACCCCTCAGGAGATCGCAAGGACGTGACCTAGGGGTCAGGACCCCTCAAGAGATGAGGGGATGGTGGTCACAAGCTGTCAGCCTCCAGCCCAAACCCCGCTTTGCCTCCAGCATTTATAATGATGTTAAATATATAAAAATGTGTTTTTAATTTATAAGAGGGGTTGCACTCAGAGGCTTGCTATGTGAAAGGGGTTGCCAGTACAAAAGTTTGAGAACCACTGATTTAATGCTATAGAACAAGGGAAATTCAATACACCTTAAACTCATGTCCCAGATACCTAATCAGCCTGCTAACCAGTCCTGGCATGAAATGAGGGAAGATCAATTCTTTACTGTAAATAGATGATGTTAGACAGTTTAAAATATATTTTAGAAGCAGCTGACACTGCCTCCTAAAGGAAGCTTTGAGCAACAGCTCAGTCATCCTGCCATGTCAGAAATATATGGTCTCAGGAACGAGATGTGACAGGCCTGAGATGTTCCATTACTGAGATCCCAATTAGACAAGACAAGGATGAAATTGGTTAATACTTAAATTGATTTGGTAAGTCAACTCTATATTTAAAAGCCAGAAGAGTAATCGTTTCAAGCATATTCTCCTCAAGCACACGATGACAACGACCTGTGTATCAGCGTAACTAAGTCAGTTCTCAAGGTTCGCCCAATGAGGCCTATCAACAATTGATGAACATGCATTTTCATTTTTATTCAGTCTCTTCTCTTTTGAGTAGGTTAGTGATGTATTAGGGAACCTAGACTGGAGTACGTACAAAATCCCATTAACACTTTAGGTACATGAGTCCCTCACCCATCAATACAAGTAATCACAACTCTTTATTTTCTGAGGGATAATGTTTAGTAGTCACAGTAGGGTATGGAGAGTCCAAACATCTAAGTTCTATACCTAGCTCTCCTACTAGCTCATTGCATGACCGTCAACAAATCTCTTAGCCCCACTGTGCCTCAGTTTCCCCATTTGTAAAATGGAGATAATACTTCTCTGACAGTGTTGCACTATTATTTACTATTTGTTAAACAGTGGTAATAGCCTCAATTATACACAGAGCATGAAGTAGAAAAATTCCCATCCCATACATTAGTTTGTAAGGCACTATGAGGTCTTCAGATAGAAAGCACAGACAGTAGGAATTGCCATAGCAGCTAACATGAATGGTCTCCTTAGCCTGGCATCCTGTCTCAACAGTGGCCAGTACCAGATGGATCTAAGGAAGGCTCAAGAAATCCCTCTGAAAATAATTATAGATTAACCTGCCCATAGGGGGAGATTTCTTCTTATACCCATGCAATTGGTGGTGGGCATGTACCTTGATGCATGAGGCTTTGGGTACGTCCACACTACCCGCCGATCCAGCGGGTAGTGATCAATCTATCGGGGATCAATTCATCGTGTCTTGTCTTGATGCGATAAATCGATCCCTGCTGCGCTCCCCATTGACTCCGGAACTCCACCAGGGCAAGAGGCAGAAGCAGAGTTGACGGGGGAGCCGCGGCCATCGACCCCACGCCATGAGCACAGGAGGTAAGTCAAAATAAGATACATTGACTTCAGCTACGCTATTCTCATAGCTGAAGTTGCGTATCTTACATTGACACCCCGTCCCCTCAGTGTAGACCAGCCTTTTGTATCCCATACCTTTTTATCCTGCCTAATGCAACTGTCGATGGTCTTATTTTTAGCTTGCATCTTCCAGAGGGAAAAAAAAAAAGAGACATTTGCAACCAGACAAAAGATTGCTTCTTCATACGTAAATAACAGAAAATCCACCTCCTTAAGTCTTACTTTCCTATGGCTCCTTATTACAAATGACTAGTAAACTAAGTGAATGTGCATCTCATTCCCAGTAATATAATAGAATATGAGGGTTGGAAGGGACCTCAGGAAGTCATCTAGTCCAACTCAAAACAGGACCAATCCCCAGATGGATTTTTGCCTCAGATCCCTGAATAGCCCCCTCAAGGATTGAACTCATAACCCTAGGTTTAACAAGCCAATGCACACACCATTAAGCTATTCCAATATCTTTGATAGCATCCTCTACATAGCATCTGCATGTGCTCATTGAGCTAATTGGTATTTTAAAGAAACACAGAATCTTTTGAATATGCTGGCCCCATCATCACCACTGAGAAAGATTTTATGCCATGTTTTATATGATTCCTTTGAGCCAATATTCCGAGTGTTGTACTGTATTCAGGTGCCATGGAGCTACCTACATGTTCCATGTCTCAGAAACCATCCGCCAGCCTTCCAAAAGCAGGCACATCTTCCACTCAGCTTTCCTTCTGGGCAGCTCATGTGTCTTGGAAGTACATAGATAAAATGTTATGTATTAAAAATGGAGTATCTATAACAAAACGAGAAGATGTATTCTGTAAGTACAAACAATACATCTGTTACAGTACTGCCTAGTGTCCCCCAAGATCAGGCCTTATAATTCTAGTTCACATCAAGTCAGCAACGGTCCCTGCCTTGAAGAGCTTAAAGTCTGATAAGACAAGACCTTATTTCCCCCATTTTACAAGTGGGGAACTGAGGCACACACATTAAATGACTTTTCCAAGGTTACAGAGGAAGTCAGTGGTAGACCTGAGAATCAAGCCCAGATCTCCTGAGACCTAATTCAATGCCTTAATCACAAGTCCACACTTCTTTTCATGTTCTGTAACTTTCACCTGCCCGTCTACAAATCCTTGAATTTAATTCTGGTCCAAAATATCTGTGCTGTTAGAACATCCTATGTCTGAGAGAAATCAAGCTTATAGCCTTTAGTTAGACTAGTGTTTCTCAACTTTTTCTTAACACAGGATAAGGGAGTAGGAGGGCAAGATTTTCTTTGCTTTACATTGTAATAACATTTTCAACACCTGGCAACCCCCCTCATTGCCCTTCATGACCCTCTAGTGATCAGAACCCACCAGTTGAGAAGCAGTGGTTTAGACCATGGGTTGGAGATCTCCTGTGGCATTATTAATTACATTACTATTGTTATGGCTGGCGTCACTAGGTGGCACTCTTAGACATAGTCTTTCAAGTTCTTCACTTGCAACTAAATGTTTACTGTTGGGAAGATGTGCGGTGGTGTTAGTTTTGGGTAGGGTGACCCCAAAATCGAGACTGTCCCTATAAAATTGGGACATCTGGTCACCCTAGTTTTGGGGCTATGCAATGCTTTCTTTAAAGACAGTGGTCCTGGGAGAGGGACATATGTGAGCAGCAGGAGAACTTGTTCACTGCCTTGAGCTCAGTTTAAAGTCAATCCTTGAAACAGAGTTGGTCTCTGGGAACTTGCATTGGGGTGGGCTGAGATTCCTGAAAAAAGGGACTCTGACCACAGGTGTGCCAGTACTGGGGTATATGTGAAAATAAAATAAGTTACACTTAGAATATAACCAGACACTGTATCACTGATTTCTCCCCCACCGGGAAGCCAACTTGCAAAACTCCTGATACTTGCTGCCTCACAGAAGAGGGGCATACGTACTGTTCATTGTGCTGCCTTATTATATAGCTAGTGGATATTGCTACACAATTAAGCAGACTGCAGACACAGTCATTTATATTCTATCAGACCAGGGCATGTTTTTTTATTATTTTTTATCTCAATTTCAAACTCTTAATAGTCTATCTAATTAGCAGGTCAAATTCCAATCTGCAAAGCAGAGATGAATGGGAATCCATTGTGTCTTTTCACTATATTCTAGCGCTGGAGGGCTTTCTTCCATTGTGGCAGAAACCACACTTTGTAAATGGTGAATGTAAAACCCTCAAGGAAAAAAAATATAGCCGGCTGTTGATCCTGGTGCCCAGTGAGATCTGATGGTTTGTTTTCTCTTACTCTGTGTCTGCACAGTACCTAACTCAATGGGACCCAATCCTGATTATGACCTTTAGGCACTACTGCAATACAAATTATGAATAATAGTGGTCTGGGAGAGTAAAATTAAGAAGTCAGAGGGGACAGACAATACAATGACTAGGTGACAATGAAGCATCACTGTATGTATAGCAACATAAAGAGTAGTAACATCCATGAACTCATAATTGATATCTCAGGGTTTAGAATACATGCTGCCTCCTTTTCAGTCTTTCTCTTGGCCTTTTGTCGCTGAAGGACAACCAAATACCCAGTTGCTCCTGTGGTTGTCATTCTTGAAATAAGAGCGCCATCATCTCCTTGTCTTTCAAGGGGAAGGGAGTGAAAATGGAAAAATGAAGCTCTGTGCTTGGAAATGAACACAAAATAGAAGCAATAGAAAATGGGATTAGAGGAGATAGTAGCTTGGTGTGGTTGTACTGAATTAGTTGTCATGTGCACAATTTAAAATGCAAGGAAGTACTTATTGATACTGGTTGTCAGGAACACCACAGTTTGATAGGCTAAAATGCCATGTTCCTTTTCTATATTTTTTTCTTTAAAGTTTTCTCCTCCACATCTCTTCCAACATTTTGCTAGTATAGAAGGAAGCATGGTTTAGTGGCTACACGAGACAAGTAGGAATTGGGGCCTGACCCTCACACATTTGTAAGGCAGCACAAAGTGACCTTATATCAGGTACCTGAGGATTCCCCCAGTGTGAGGAAATATTTGGAGGGCATCAGCCAACATAGGGGCGTTGGCGCTGCTGCAGGCACAGGAAGCAGTATGATGGGTGCTGGAGGTGGAGAAGCTGGAGCACAACGTTCTTCATTAATTCCCCAGATGGCAGACCAATTACTAGAGCACCATTTTAGTCAGCATGAGTTAGAGCAGCCCTGTGGCTACTCTAACATACTCCAGTGACTGGTCCAGAATCATGGGGATGGGGACACAAGTGTAAAACATGGTTTAGAGGTGGCATGATCTGGATCCAGATCTGGTTCCAAACTTCCCCAAAGTCCATGGGTGTTTAGATCCTCAGGATTTGTTTCAGTGCCATCTTTACTACTTGGTAATTAGCAGAGATGTGTCCATGCTGTAATACCAGATCTGACATCCAGCATAGGGGAAGGCCCATTTCTAGTAATTATGCCCGGGGCGGCTCTAGACATTTCGCCGCCCCAAGCACAGCGGCATGCCCCTGGAGGTGCTCTGCCAGTCACCGGTCCCACGGCTCTGATGGACCTCCCGCAGGCATGCCTGCGGAGGGTCCGCTGGTCCAAAAGCCACGGGACCAACGGACCCTCCACAGGCACGCCTGCGGGAGGTCCACCAGAGCTGCGGGACCAGCGGACCCTCTGCAGGCATGCCGCCGAAGGCACCCTGCCTTCCGCCCTCCCAGGGACTGGCAGAGCGCCCCCCGTGGCATGCCGCCCTAAGCACGTGCTTGGCGTGCTGGGGCCTGGAGCCACCCCTGATTATGCCAGCCAAGAGAATATGAGACTCTTATTCACAATGGTGGTTCTAGCTACACATGGACTGCAATTCATTTCACTAGAGGGAGCTATTGCCATTTCATTGTAGTGAGCTAGCAGCTACTTCACCAGAAGGACAGAGCCAGAGCAAAAAAGATTGGTCACAATCATAAAACTGGAAGGAACCTCGAGAGGTCAGCTAGTCCAGTCCCCTGCACTCAAGGCACAACTAAGTATTATCTAGACCATCCCTGACAGGTGTTTGTCCAACCTGCTCTTTAAAATCCCCAATGATGGAGATTCGACAACTTCCCTAGGCAATTTATTCCCATGTTTAACCACTCTGACAGTTAGGAAGTTTCTCCTAATGTCCAACCTAAACCTCCCTTGCTGCAATTTAAGCCCATTGCTTCTTGTCCTATCCTCAGAGGTTAAGAAGAACAATTTTCCTCCCTCCTCCTTGTAACAACCTTTTATGTACTTGAAACTGTTATCATATCTCCTCTCAGTCTTCCCTTCTCCAGATTAAACAAACCCAATCAATGTTCCCTAAGTCCAGAGGTTTCCCTTTAGACAAGGACCCCTACATATCTGAGAGGGAGAGAGCATAAGAGGCAAAAAGATGATAATTTTCTAAGGGTGTGGCAGTGTCTTTGAATGCTGGACAGCAGAATCATATCCACAGTATCTAGAACCATCTCCCACTACATCTACCTGGGGGTTACCATGGAAGGGAAGGCAGCTGCAGGAGCGAGGGAAGAGAGGGAATAAGGTTCTCATGAAAGATGTTAGGTGATGAAAGCAGAGAGAATGGGGTGGGTGAGGGATGAAGGAGGCAGCCTCTAATAAGAGGAAGCAGAATGTTGTCATAAACTGGGAGGGAGGGGCGTAGGAGCAGGAGACAATCAGAGGAGAACTGCAACTGGAGATGGAGCAAGCCAGTAAGGAGAGGACTGGGGAAGACTGGAACAGGGGAGAGGAAAGGGGGAATTGGCAGCAAAGATAAAGGTATGAGGGCCCGAACCAAAGCCTGGGGAGGACAGGAAGGAGGCAGCAGTGAGGACTGGGGTCTGGCAAGCCCAGAGAGAATGGTGGCAGAGAAGAGGAATGAAGAGGCAGAAATTGGCGGTGGTTGGAGGCAATAGGAAGGAAGGAAGGGGAGCTGGCAGCAAAGAGAAAGGGGGGATCATGCACGGAGGAGGAGGCAGAAGCAGTAATGTCTCCTCCTGCACAAGGCCCATGTACTCAAGAGTTGGAGCGGTGCTGCCTCTAGTGAAGTGCCCAGGCAGATACTCTGTACCTGAAGGAACATTAATACAAACGCAGCTTTTGGGAGGTTATTGTGTTTCCCCAAAATCTGCAGGTTCAGGTTTATTCATGTTAATGCTGATAAACAGGAAATCAGCCCTGAAAATCTGTCACTCTTTCTGACTCTCTCCCCATCATGTTCACTTTTTCAGGCTGCCCCGTGACCTTTTCTCTATTTCACGTGCAGGCTTCTGAAAAAAACAGGAAAATCATTTTGTTTGAATTCACTAGGTGGCAACAGTGAGCATGCAACTAGCTTTGCAGTTTTCAACCAGAACATCTGGTGGTTCTTTTCCTTCCAAACAAAGTCAAGTTCTGGTTCATCAAATGACCATGCTCCAAAACACTAAATAAAATATGTTCCCTGCAGATGTATAAATATTGTCTCAGATGGCCAATGCTCTTATACTGACTGACTGTCATCATGTTTGTCTGGTTTCACTCAGAGCCACCTTTGCTCTGCTTTGATGTGGTACTGAGGCTACCATCTTTGAAGCCTTGAAGCTGTAGCCCTTCTTCCCTCCTGGGAGCAGAGCAATTACTTTCCAATCAAGCAGCTCATGAAAAGAGGAAAAAATCATTCATTTTCTTGGAGTGTAAATCTATTACATGTGTTAAAAAGTTCCCACACTACTGAACATGTGTTTCAAAGGAAGACATGGGCTTCCTCTTTCCTTACTGTCTTGGGGTAGTGGCAGCTTTAAAACATAATTGACTCGGAGTATAAGTGACACCATTATTAAGGGATAAAATGTGGAATTATTTTTTAGTTAAAATATGCATTTCTCTCCTGTTGAGAAGTTTGAAAACTTCTAGATGAAGTAACATTAAAAGAAACAGTGAGGCTAGTACAAAAAGGTTAAGTTTTCAAAGTTACATCTGTTTGTGCTCTCATTTCACACCACTGTAAATCAGCCACTGAATTCTACAGCGTTCACAGTGCAAAACTCATTCAAGGGTATGGGTATACAGCAAATTAAATACAAGCCTTGGTACAAGCCCACAGGTAACCTTGGGGACCTACTCGGGTTGCTAGCCCACCCTAAAGTCCATGCTACTACATCTTCACTACTGTTTTTACCTATGCTAGCTAGATTAATGCTAGCATGCCTATCCCTGCTACAATCACACCTTCATTTGCTGTACAGACATACCCTAAGTGAAATCAAACAAAAGGACAATCTAGTGGAGAGCAGGGTTTAGTTCCTAGCTCAACTACAGACTCCTTTTGTGACCTATGGTTAAATCATCTAATCTACCTTCTGCCTTAGTTCCCCATCTCACAGAGTTCCCCATTCACAGATGTGGATAAAATCCATTAATGGGCTCTGAGGCACTTACACATAGTGGTGATGATGGCTATATAACTACACAGATAGAATCAGTCCCACTTGTTTACAGTTTGATCATGCTTTCCTCCAGGTCAATGAGAGAAGAACAGGACTCATACTCAGGTAATTACATTCTGATTTGCCTACATTTCTTCTATAGTTTCATTGAGATAAATTATTCTCCACTGAATGTCTTAAATTGTCTAGACTTGCCAGGACTGGTAAATTTTATGGGCATTCAATTTATAAGGTGGCTGCAATTTCAGTGGAATGGGTGTTTTGTTTTTCAGTTCTGTAATGGGCTCTATTCCCAGCTCTGGCAGGGGCCTGCTGTGTGACCCTGGGCTTCATTTCTCTCTCGTTCAGTTTCCTCCACTTGTAAAATGGGCAAAATGATACTTTTCTATGTAGAATGCTTTGAGATGTGCAGCTGAATAGTGCTATATGGGCCCAATCCAGGAGTTACTGAAATCAGTGGAAAGACTCACAATGACTTTGATCAGGCCAGATAAGAGTTTATGTTAATAATATGGTGTAACGTATTAGTGTTTACATTTAACAAGGGAAAAAGTAATGGGAGCTACTTATACCGCAGTGTGAATGAGAAACTATTGTTTCACAACTTAAGTTGTTACGACCTCCTGATTTTGAGTGCTTCATCTCAGTTCTTAACAAGGCATTAATTATCTGGAGGTAATTTTCCTATGAAGCTTGGAAGTTCCTTCCTCCCCACCTCTTAAGCTTGTTACTGTTACAGGCTTCCTGGTTTTGTGTACAGAACTTGCAAGTCCTTTGGTCCAAGGAGTGCAACCTTAACAGGCAGTCATTTCATTAGCTGTGAGCACATCCTCAGGGCATATTGGTTTAAATCAGAGCTGAACAAAGGACAACAATTCTGTTGTGCAGCAACTTTCAAGGTTTCAAATACATTGGAATGGAAGTAAAATCTTTTGAACATTTTCACAAAAAGATTAGTGTGTGGTTATGGTATTGGCCTCAGATGCGGGAGACCCAGGTTTCAGTCCTTGCTCTGCCTGATTAAGAGCAGTTTTCATCCCAGATGGCTCTGAATCAGTCAGAGCAGGGGCTGAAATCTGTGTCTCCTACCCTTTTATTTATTATTTTATTTTTCAGTTAAACCCCTGGACTGAAAATTTGATTATTTGTCCAACCCTTGATGGGAACCCTCCTTTACCATAGCATGGAGGGAGAAGGCAAGAATTGTCCCAAACAAAGCCAGGGACAGATTTTCTGCCCCTTCCCACTCCAGCACGTATGCATTGCTCCAGCGGTAGCTAGAGCCTGTGCTGAAGTTGCAGTGAACCATGAGAGGCTTCTCTCAGCATAGGACTCAGCTCTATGCTTCCTCACCCTCGTAAGCCTCAGTTGAAGCAACAGTTCAAGAGTGGGAAGGGGAAGTTCACTGCCCCGTATATGGTGCTAGGAGGATTCTGACTGGCATGGCAGCCAGTAAGAGAGGAGAGAAGCACTATCTTCCCATTTAGTCCCCATGTCAGGCTGTGCACCAGCACAGGGTTGAGTTTGGGTCATTCTTCCAAGGAATTAGTAGAGGAAAAAAGCTGTAACATGGAAGAATTAAAAAACCAATTTGAAAACAAATCTCACTTTGAGATATTTCACATAACTAGAACGACAGTGGTATTTTAAAATACAATTTTCCGGTTGGTGGTGTTCCACCTTCTCTGCGCCTCTGTTCCCCCTGCCGCTCTGGTCTGTTTGGACTGTAAGTCCTTCAGGGCAGCACTTGTCTACTACTCTGTTTGTACAGTGCCTGCAACAATGGGGTCCTGATCGCTGATGGAACTTCTAGCTACTACGAATACAAATAAAATAATTGCAAAGCAACTTAGGCTGCACTTAATGTAAAGCAATGAGTAAAGTTGTTTTTTGTTTATTGCACTTTGCTTCTTTCCAATATTATTTGGAGTTTGTGCATTCTGTGCTGTCTGTCATTTTGTGAAGCCTTTTCATTCTGCAGTTCAAGGCCCATTTAACTATTGCTGTATTTTTCTTGAAAATCTTTTTAAAGTATAATTCAGTCTTAAAAAATTAAACTTCCAGCAAAATTAATTAGCATCAAAATACCACTCCAGGTTCAGGTAACCAGTATTCACAAGGCATAATACATGTGACCAGGGTTTCTGCTCTTTGCACGTTATACTAACATTGCAAATATATTACATCTAATAGAAAAATCATACATATAGATATAGAAGTGTGGGTTTCAGTGATTAGGGGGTCTGATCCTGCAGTCATATCTGTATGAGCAGACCCTTGCATACCTGTGGAGCCCTTGGCAGGGGTCTGCCCATATAGATCTGATTGCAGGATTAGGGCCTATATGTATGTGTATACATGATCATGCACATATAAGCCTTAAGTTAAAACTGCTGGAAGCAGGTGCAGTTCCCCTTAAATCAGTATAGTTGCACCTGCTTACACAAGCTTTAGATTTGGCTCATAGCCTATAAAACAACTTGGCTGGGATCCTGTTTCATCTGGGTGAAAGAGTGCTATCTAAACGTGAGGGATTGTTGTTATTACCAAACTCTACCCTTCCAGCTATCTGTTCATCCATCACACAGTATTTTGGTGCAAGGAGGAAAGATGATCATTAAATGTTGATGGTGATCCTAACTTGAGTTATAAATATTTCAGTGGATGAAGAACTGTTCAGGGAGAAGGGCCAGTGCTGCCAATAAGATATTAAAAGCAAAAAAAGGGCTCTCTATTTCTCTGCAAAGTCATTTTTCTCTTCAAATGAGCCATTTCACAATGTCAGTAAGATGCCGTAAGGTGATATTTCAGAACACCAGCAGGTGGAAGCTGTTCATGCTTTCGCCTCATGACTCACAACTCCCCCTCTATAATTATACTGCATGTGTATCTTGTCTGAAAGCATGTCAGAGAGACTGATTCAAAGCCCACTGAGGAAAGGAGATTCTTTCAATTTACTTCAAAAGGCATTGTATCTGGCCCTCATTGCTTAAACTAGTCAAACAAAAATGTTCGTTTAATAAAAATATGGGACTTTCTTCAAAGTACTTCTTTGTAGTTAAGATAATACTTCGCAATTACTTCATATAGCAAGTTACAGTCCCAAGCACTTTAATTTAACATTACGACACTCTTGTGAGATTGGCAAGTATTGTATTATTGCCAATTTACAAACAAGCAAAGTGAGACAGCAGTTTAGGGGCCTAATTCTGCTTTTGCTTTGTACTATAAATGAAGTAATCTCACTAAAGTTAATCTGGCTTCCTTTTAAAACTATGAACTAATGCCCCGTCGCAGAGAACTCATACTCCTTTTTAAATGCAGGCAACTAACCCAGCATTCCAGTAGGGAGTCATAAAAAGAAAAAAGAGAATTTTAGTTTATAAATGGACTCAGGAAACCAATATAATCGAATTTACAGATAAGGTAGAGCATCTCATTAGAAAAATATTGCTAGCATCTTTGTCTTGGCATTTAATAGAGATGCTAATGTCATTAATAATTAGTACAGAATTAATCATTTCATGTAATTATTTGTACATTTGTATTAATTTTTGTACAGTGATTTTAAAAATATAGGTGTTTTATTAACAGCAGAACAAATCCTGATTGCTTTATCCAGGATACTATATTTTAGCAGAACATTAGGGAACACTGCTAAAGACTGATGGAACAATATGGGTTTCAGTTCTTACTCAGCCTTTACTGCTAACAATAATGGGTTAAATTCTCTGCTGTCATAACTTCATTGAGGTTAGTGGAGTAATACTTGGAGAAGACAGATCTTTAATACAATCATCTTTTTCCTTATCTTCTGTCATCAGTTCCTTTTGAATATTATGGAGTGGTAGCACCACTCTAGTTAAAGATGATAATTGGAGATATACCTGTCTCCTAGAACTAGAAGGGAACCTTGAAAGGTCATCAAGTCCAGCCCCCTGCCTTTACTAGCAGGACCAAGTACTGATTTTTGCCCAGAATCCCTAGGTGGCCCTCTCAAGGATTGTAACTCACTACCCTCTGTTTAGCAGGCCAATGCTCAAACCACTGAGCTATCCCTCCACCCCTGAATTAAGATTGAGACTAGTTCTTTAATGCCTTAGGCTGCTCTTTCTAACTTGTCTTTTATTATGAATTTATCTGAACCCTGAACTTTTGTTGCTATTTGAAATATTCTCTGCAATTCAGTGTTTTAGAATTCACCTTTGCGGCTCTAATTATCTTGGCAACTTGCCCTTTTTATTTGCAAAAGGCAGGTCTCCCTAATCCATCACCTGACTGAATTTTTAATATTTTTTTAAAAGCCCTTTCTGTTTACTGCTCATATGGAGCTCAATTCTGCAAAGGGTGGAGAGAGCCATATTGGGTGAGCCACAGGCGAGGATGCTGGGGATGGAAGTGACTCACTTAAGGTGATTCTGGTCATACTGCTGGAAGCTCAATGATGATTTAATGATTCTTGCAGAAATATTGCTTTTACACAAGTGCTTGCTACGTACCTCACTTCCATTGCATGGCTGAGGCCTCAGCACTATTACTGCAGCCATACGGAGTCTCTTGCCCTCTTATGCCCCTTTTTTGGGGTACTGTGTACTCGTGCAGATGGGGGCATAGAAGCAGCCTACACATGGGACGCTTTTCAGAACATCCTACTATTGCAGTCTGTTGAGAGCATGTATTGTGCAATCAGGTATCTAAAAGGGTGTCATAAGGAGGTGAGAGAAAACTTGTTCACCTTAGCCTCTAAGGATAGAACAAGAAGCAATGGGCTTAAACTGCAGCAAGGGAGGTTTAGGATGGACATTAGGAAAAAGTTTCTAACTGTCAGGATGGTTAAACATTGGAATAAACTGCCTAGGGAGGTTGTGGAATCTCCATCTCTGGAGATATTTAAGAGTAGGTTAGATAAATGTCTATCAGGGATGGTCTAGACAGTATTCGGTCCTGCCATGAGGGCAGGGGACTGGACTCGATGACCTCTCGAGGTCCTTTCCAGTCCTAGAGTCTATGAATCAGGAGATGCTCCTCTCTCCTCTGCATTTCACTCTGAGCCACTTATTGGCCCACAGAAGCCCAACTCCTTTCATTTAACCATGATGAGTTTCAGTCACAGCTTCCCCAGTTCTTTCTGAAGCTACAGGAAACTGCCTGACCACTAGGTGTTTTACGCATGAAAGAACGGCACTGGCCAAGAGCACGCTGGTAGGGAACAATTATTAGAAGGCGCCGTGCTTGAACCTCCTGCTGTTCCAGAGTCCCAAGCAGCCCTGCCCTCTACACCATATCTTATCCTCAAAACAGACATTCTGTTCTGCCAAGTCAATAAGATGTTTCTTTCCTCTTTTGGTTTGAGTGTGATTCTAGTTATTCCAGACAGACCAGAATGATTTGTTACTAAGTTTCCTACTGTGCATTTTTAAGATATTTTCACCCCCATCTTAATTCTTAATTACTCAGCAGACCAACACAATTCCAAAAAGCCACTCCCAATTTGTGGGTTAATAAGTTTTTAGTGGTGATACCTCCAGGACAGATCTGGGAACTTCTCTAGCCTCCTTTGGTAAATATAAACATTAAGGAACAGATTCTTTCTCTCAGTCACACTGGAACAAGCCTCCTGACTTCAAGAGAAGATGTTGGCCCCATTCATGTATTTTTTTTTCCCCAATGTAAAAAGTATTTTAGGTTAGAATAGCACTCAGAGTACCTGGGGTGGAGTGGCTTAGGTAGGTTTCCACTACACCCTGCCCAACCCCCCAGGGTTGCTAGAGCTCAGTTTAGACCTCAGGATTCTTCTAAGTGACTCTCCCTTCTAGGAGCTCCCAAGGTGCCTTTACAATGATGGGGATCACTTCCTCCCAATTCCATAACCCCGAGTTCCTGGGGGGCGGGGTGGGAGGAAGAAGAGAAACAGGAGGGAGTGGCATAACTTGCTATAACATCTTTACACCACTTAAGGACCCAGCTGCCCACTTAGGGCAGCTTTATGTCCTCTTTATGCTGCCAGAGAGGCACAAAGAGAATTTAGCAGGGCCAAGGTTCTAGTCCCTTATTTTTTTGTAAAAAATGAGAAATAGAGAGAGAGAAAAAATAATAATAATATACAGGAAGGGATATTTCTAAAAGGGAGAGTGAGTCCATCACATAAGATTACAACTGTAGCACAAACCAATAGATGCTGGCAAATTCAAACATAGGAATTGCCAGACTGGATCAGACCCGAGGTCCATCTATTTCAGTATGTTGTCTCCCAGAAGTGGCCAGCACCAGATTTGTCAGAGGAACAAGTCCCCAGAGAAGATGCTTCAGGTGCAGAATAACCTGTCTCCAGAGAGAGTTTCTTCCTAGATCTCACTAGTTAGAGCTTGGTTTATGCCTTCAAGCATGAGTCTCTAATAACAATCTTGGGTATTTTTTCATATTCTGCATGCCTGCATTTCAGCCATAGCTTCTGTTATTTATTCCTCCCCTCTCCATTGACAATGGCAACATTTGTGAAGGGGCCCACATTTCATGAAAGATTGCAGCTAACAGATCTTTCCTCTGCAGGTAGAGACTCTCACACATCAGACTTTTTCATGAGTGGAGGTAGAGTTGGTATAGATCAAATGGAAGGACTCTTCTTTACAATCCTTAATGCAGTTAATGTATGAGAGTGGGCATAGATCTTCTTTTATATGAACCTCCTGGCAGTTCTTCTAATGCATTGGTAAGGTTGGCCTTTTAGACTAACTGCATAGCCATGTTGACTCACTTCATTACTGCAGTGTATCTACTACAAGGTGGCTTGTTACATGCACACCAAGTAGGAATTTGAGTAGCATTTGTAACATAGGTTTAACATTATATATGCACAGCTTTCATATTAAATATGCAATAATGTAATAATCACAATGGCAAAATACATCTGCCTAGTTTTATATAATATCATAGTAACCATTCTATATATATTGCTGCAGAACAATATAATTATTGTTTAAGTAGCATCACAGTGTAGCACTTTACAGAGCAGAAAGAGCAAACTGAAGTAAATGAAGCTACATGGATTTGTACCAGGTCGTAAATCTTTAGACAGGTCCCCAGAAGCATCTGCTCTAAACTGGACAAATTCAGTGCAAGCAATGAAAGGGTGAGGCACAAGGAAGGGGAAGGTAAAGCCCTAGTCTGTACACAGTGAAAGGAGTTAAATCATCCAGAGGATTCTCTGCAGCCTGCAGTTTTCAAACCACAATTTGGGGACTTCAATAACTCAGACATAGGTTAGGTGTTTGCTACAGGAGTGAGTGAGGTGAGATTCTGTGACCTGCATTGTGCAGGAGGTCGACTAGATGATCATAATGATCCTTTCTCACCTTAAAGTCTATGAGTCTATGAGTCTATCTGTGCAGGAGACAGAGCTTTCTCGGAGGCTGGTTCAAGAGTATGGAACAAACTTCCACAGGAACTATGACCATCACAGATTTCATCACCTTCTGCTCCAAGGCCAGGGTGCACTTCAATATTACCTTCTCTAACATTAACACCTAACAGTGTGTACAGCTAAACCCTACCAAAACACAATTCTCCCCTGGGGAGAGAATGAGAGAGAAGAAATCACACATGAGGGATATTACTCACACTGCTCAGTGCATGACGTGAAGGCACTCAGATACTACAATGGTGAAAGGTGATAGAAGACCCTGAATAGAATAGAATAGATTTTCAGGAGAGATTTGGAGGAGGATGCTTGGAGGAGGAGGTGCTGGTAGAAGGAAGCTGTTTGAATCAAATGGACAATGTTAATAACAAGACCTGGAGCCAGAGTGGGAGAGGGTGACAGAGGGTCTGACCCAAAGCCTGCTATAGTCAATGAGAAAGAAAGTATTCAAAGCAAGAAGGACATACTATTTAGATACAAAATAGAGGTGAATCTGCAATTTCTTCATCTGTCAACTTTATTTGTCCACAAAGTACCCTGCACACCTCTGATGCTTTGTAAGTAATAAACAATAATATTATTGGAGTGGTGAGAGAGGAGACAGGTTTTGTTAGTATGTAAGAAGAGCAGGTTTTTACCCAGTAAGAGTAGAGAAAAAGGGAAATACTATCCTCTTACTAACATCAGCGAAAAAAGTATCATCTGTGAGGCAGTGTAGTCCAGGGGATAGGACACTGGATTGGGAGTCATGAGACCTGCACTTGGTTTTCTATGATGTAACCTTGGGCAAGCCACTTCTCTTCTCTGTGCTTCATTTTCCCCATCTATAAAATGGGCCAGGGCTTAAATTCTCACAGAGTATTTCCCAGAGCTCCAGGGCCTGGGAGGTGCTGGGGCTCAGGGCTTCAGCCCTGTGGGGTGCGCTGGGGCTCAGGGCTTCAGCCCCGTGGGAGACATCTGGGCTCCTGTGGGTTCGAAAACATTTACTGGAGCTCCGCTCTGGATGGCTCCAGCTGAATTTAAGCCCTGAAATGGACAAAGCCATACTTGTCTTCTTTTGGACAGCCTCTTGTGATCTACTGATGAAAAGCTCTATAAACGGGATAAATATGATTAGTATTATGGACTGGACTCTGCACTCATGTGTAACTCTGGTCTAACTCCACTAACTGCAAAGGAAATACTCCAGATTTACACCAGCACAACTGCAGGGTCTCCTACAGGGGGAGTAGGGGCATTTTGTCCTGAGCCACCCATTTGAGAGGGCCCCCAAACAGAATGGTGGTGTGCCTGGCTCACAGGGTTTGCAATGCCACTAACTGAAATTTGGCCTGAAGGCCCATCTGTCATAACATGAGGACATTCTTTAATGTGAGGGTACTGTGAGAAGGGCAGTGCACTAATACCAAGCCATGGGGATGCATTCCTGAAAAAAACAGTTTTTTGACGTTGCTCATAGAGAGTTACAAACAACTCAATACAAGTTTGGCAAGCATTCCAATCTTGCATGTAACCCGGGTTTTTATTCAGGTTAAAAGCTATGCAAGAAATCTCTGAACAGGAGCATAACTAGCAGCAGGTAATCTTTTTAACATTGGACAGAAATAAAATACCGAGATGAAACTGAAGTACATTGATGTTTCAACATTCTCATTCCCAATTTGTATACAACAACCAGAAACTCATTTTTATAGAGGACCAAATTCTCAAACAACATGCAAATTTCCCCCAAACATAACTGCACATATTTTGCAATACTGACATTACACTGCACCTAAATCTTGATTAGTAGCAGATACACTTTTAGTCCCCAACCCTGTAGATTACTCCTGCTTCCAGCATAATCTACTTGAGGGGCGCACACACATAAATATGCTGATCGTGCCCCTACCTACTAGAACTGCTTCAGAACACCTCTCTACATCTCCTATCATGGAGACCCTTTGAAGTGTGTGTGGGAGTGTCTCTGTGGGCATTGAAAGGAGCCAACGTCTGAATAGACTATATCTGATCATATTCTCCCCACCCCATCTCACCCCTTTTTTTTTCTGGTTGGTACTTTTGAACAGCATCCTATCAGAATATATCCACAGTATTTACTTTAATGCTTCAAAATGGCTATATCACACCACACAAGGACTTTGGTACAAATAGTCCATTATTTGTTGTCCTTCAGGTAATGTTGTAAAGCTTATCTTTTTAGCCAAGCCTTTGGGAAGGGGGGGAGGGCCTAATAGAGTTGAGATTAATGGGAAAGGAAAGTGTTGGACAAATTTCTTTTTTGTATTGGGAACCAAAGAGGTCCTCAGCTGGTATAAATTGGCATAGCCTGATTGGCTTCAGTGCCAGTTTATAGAAGCTGAGGATCTGACCCCAGGTCTTGTCTTTCATGACAGCTATCTTCCTCCATCACCTTTGTGCATGTTAATTTCTTATTGTAGAACCCAATTTTAGGCATGCTGGGCTGTGGAGCGTGTTATTGCACTGACTCAGAATATTCCATCATAGAGGAGGTACATGGGGGTGGGCCAGAGGAATTGCCACCAAGATCCACTCCTTCATGAATCCACGGACCTAAAACCCTTACATGGGCATCATCATAGCCTATTTGCAGGTTGGGTGGGTGTATTCCATACCATCCCACCCCACTCCTGCTTAGTTCCTCATAAAAAGACAGATTGTTTGGACTTTATGCACAGTGCATTTCATCATCAGAGAACTTTGCAACCACTGGGCCCAGGGCCAGCGCTAGCATTTAGGCAGCCTAGGCAATCGCCTAGGGTGCCAGGATTATTCAGGGGATGGCATTTTGCCGGGGGGGCGGCAGGCGGCTCTGGTTGACCTGCCGCAGTGGTGCCTGCGGAGGGTCCGTTGGTCCATGGCTCCGGTGGAGCTGCCACAGGCATGCCTGCGGACAGTCAGCTGCTCACGCGGCTCCGGTGGACCGCCCGCAGGCACCACTGCGGCAGCTCCACTGGAGCCACGGACCAACGGACCCTCTGCAGGAATGCCTGCAGCAGCTCCAGCAAAGCCGCCGGATCAGCGCGAGGGGCAGCGAAATGGCCGTGCGCTTAGGGAGCGAGAAACCCTGGCGTCGGTCCTGACTGGGCCTGGTTCTCTTCTTACACAGTTTTACACCTGTGTAACTCAATTAGCTTCAATCAGAATTTACTTCTCCTACACACCAGTGTAACTGATGGTAGAAACAGGCCTTTAACCAATAATGAGCTCCCCGGGGTAGGTAACTATCATTATCCCTATTTTCCAGATAAGGAAATTGAGGCAGAGAGTTTAAACAACTTGCCTAAGGTATAGTGTCTCTTACAGAGAGTAATCCTGAACAGACTTAAGCCTGTAAAGGGGGCTTACTGTTTACTGGGGTTATCTATACTGTCACATAGGCCCAGGAATTTAGCAAAAGGAAGAGTATTTTGAGATTTTTTCTTAGTGGCTTTTAACAGCACAAAGTGCATAAAACACAAAATTAGATTCTAACCAGGGCCGTCCTTAGGCATAGGCAACATAGGCAGCTGTGTAGGGCACCTGAAAATTTGGGGCACCACTGGGTCTTAGTGTCCACCCGCTTGTTTTCCTATCCCTGTTCTGACCCTTCCTGCAGGCTCCCACAGATTGCTGCTCTAGCCTGGTGAGTCTTCCTTGGGAGGGAATCTAGTAGTTAAAAGTGAAAAAACCTCCAGCCTGCCAGACCTATTAGCACAACATTGAAACTGTTAAAGAGACATTGAAGGGGTAATAAAGCCATTTAACAGGCATTTGCCAACCCCAAGGTATATACTGACAGGTTTCAGAGTGGTAGTCCTGTTAGTCTGTATCAGCAAAAACAAGGACGAGTCCTTGTGTCACCTCAAAGACTAACAAATTATTTGGGCATAAGCTTTTGTGGACTAGAACCCATTTCATCAGATGTCCACAAAAGCTTATGCCCAAATAAATTTTTATACTGTCAGTTTCTGACTTTACTGACAAAAACAGTTTTGCATTAATGTAATATTTACACAGAACATGTCAGTCTACAGGACCTTAGTTTAAAATTTGCTTTAAAAATATTTCATTAGTGAGCTGGTGAAGATTATAAAATCACATTTCTAAAAAATGCTTGCATAGAGTTTTAGATGCACAATCATCTTTAGCCTTAAATGTGTGGATCTTCAGACATACAATTTTTTAAATAAATCCTTCAAAAGACCTCCCTTATCTTAAATACACATTTTAATTACTATAGTTAAAAAAAAAGTGCTTCCAAGTCTTCCTGTGTCCTTTCTGTCCATCCCTTCACCACC
This sequence comes from Gopherus evgoodei, assembly GCF_007399415.2. NCBI lineage: Eukaryota > Metazoa > Chordata > Testudines > Testudinidae > Gopherus > Gopherus evgoodei. The sequence goes on along the minus strand of NC_044322.1, from coordinate 235,666,776 downwards.
TCTCCCCCCACTCCCCACTGAAGAGAGCCCTTAAAGGGACAACAGTCCTTCCCTTCCAGATAGCTGGACAAAGAGTTTCCCTTTCTTTACTTCTGACTATCTGATGAACTAGTTTTAAAAGAACCCTCCAGTAAGACAAAATCCTTGTTATACCTAAAATCTTTGGAAACATATTTTTTTAAAGTTGGTGAAATTTCATAACCATGTCTGTTGTTATGGAGATCACACAAAGTAAATTACTGTTCCCTTTTTCTAAAAGCAATGAACATTGTTATGAACACACTAAACCTCTCTGATTAATTTAAAAGAAAGTCTTTGTTTCAGTGAGTTAAATATGTAGTAATCTGGAATGCTGGTTTAAGATTTGAGTACATTTAAAATATAAATTCAGTTTAGAAATACTGATTAAGAAAATGTAAAACAGAGAAGAGCTGCATCATGTATTCCATTATATGTAATGTTGTATTCAGCAGGACAGCTGACTCACCCTTACTATGAAGTTTTTGCAAATAAATCTCTGACAAACTTCAGGGCATATCAAAAAACCTGTGACTGACATTTTTTATTCCCAAATTTTAGTGCTTTTAATTAGGTACTTTCTTCATGTCCATTCTGCATGAGGGAGAGGGCATGGAAGTCTCTGCGGGGAACTGTGACTCTTCGCCACCATGAGGCAGGCTGGGCATCTCATTATCCTTTGCTGTCAAGTCCCTCCTCCCCCTCCCCCACCAGGCTGTGAGCTTGAGCTGCCATCCGGCATAGGGGCACCAGTTTAATAATACTGCGTAGGGCCCCATAAATCCTAAGGACGGCTCTGATTCTAACCCATTACCTCATCACAGGAAATAACAACAACTCAGTCCAAGCACAACAAAGGGAACTTTCATTTTTAACTCCTAGCGGCTTCATGTTACAGATGTTTCAAAATTGTTAGATTTTACTGCAGCAATAAGATCTCTTACATGAGTTCTGTTAGGAATACAAAAAATACCTGGGGCCAGATCCTCAGTTGGTGTAGAGTGATTTCAGTGGAGCTATACTAGCTTACATCAGCTGCAAGTATGGCCTCTTATGTAACAGTCTGTCTTTCATTTCCTCATGCTTCGTTGTCTGATCTTTAATTTGCACAAAATGGTTTTCATTAGATGATAAAAAAAAAAAAAGACCAAGAGTCTCTCTTAAGAACTGTCTACTATTTCCTCATGGACACATAAAAGATTTTTGAGTTAGGGAGATCAATGGCTCAGTGAGTTATGCTGCCTAAATCTGCATTCAGATGGGATGCACTCAGCATGGAACTCTCTATTTCTGTGCTGAAAGGAAGGAGTTGGCTGTATTCATAACAACATTTTCTTTTTCCCCAGAGTCCATGGCTATGGCTCAGGACTTATGCATAGTAAAGTAAAGAACTGGGGAGGCAGGAAACTTGTGAAAAAATTAATGCATCCTGAGGCTGCACTAACTTTTCGAGATTCCTAGATATTAAGGCCAGAAGAGATCATTATGATCTGCTAGTCTGATCTCCTTCTAACATGGACCACAAAATTTTACCTGGAAATTCCTGTAATGAGCCAGGTAACAGTGGCACTTCCTCTGTGTTGTAGAATTCCCCCTTATGGAGAGGTCCCAGAGGTAGCAATGAACAAGAAGCCATGTTCCCAGGAAGCCAAAAGTATATGCAGGAGACTGCAGACTAGAGCTGGGCAAATAATGGATTTTTTGGTTCACTGGCAATTATGAAAAATAAATAAATTAAAAAAAAGGTTTGTTTTGCATCAAACCAAAATTGAAATTTTTCAAATGTTTTGGGGGAATTGAAAAGTGGAAAATGTTTTGAATTGCATTAAAATGAAACATTTCACTTTGATTTGACCTGAACATTTTGATTTTGATTTTGACAAAAGCAAAGGATTGGATTCACCAAACACTAAGGGAAGGGAAAAGAGAAGTAGGGTTACCAGGCAAAGAGAAGGTCAGCTGTGACCTTTAGCTTAGTGGTTAAGGCATTTGTCTGGGTTGCGGGAGACTAAGGTTTAATTTCCCCCCTCTGCTTGATGTAGAGAAAAGATTTGAACATGTGTTTCCTGCAGCCAAAGTGACTAACCTAACCACCAAGCTGTAGAATCAGTCTTATGGTCTTTTCCTGGCCAATGACTATTCATAATGTCATTATGAATGATAATGAATAATCATTGGAAAAGAGAGAAAGAGAGTGTGAGACTGACTCTGTACCCTAGGATATGGGGGACCCAAGACCCTGCTCCAATGACTGTTTAATTATTTATACACAGTGGAATAGTTTCAACAGGAGAGAGTGAGAAATATCCATACCACAATTCCTGTAGCCCAGTGGCTAAGGCAGTTGATACAGTTCTTCTATAGCTGATACAAAGGCAAATCCCTTCTCCATCTCAGCCATCCATTCTCTCACATCTTGACAGCTGCTGCCTTCCCTACACCCACATCATTGCACTAGTCCATAAACTATAGCTGATAAAATAATCTTCCTTAGCTGTTTCTCCAACTACATCAGCCCCATTTAAATCCTTCCACTAGCTCTTCATTTTCCAGTGCATCAAATGTCAACTTCGTCTCTTCACATTCATGACCCGTCACAGCTCTACACCTCTGTGCTTACCCATTTTTGTCTATAGGTACATCTACATTTGATCTGCCAGGTGTGATTCTCAACTCATGTAGATGTGCCTGTGCAATGTGTGCTCAAGCTAGCACTTAAAAATAGCAGTGTGGCCGCATTGACACAGGTGGCAAGCCTGAAATGCGACCAGTGGACACACTGCTCTTTTTAGGTGTTAGATTGAGTATGTCTACATAAGCTGGGAATCACACCTACCAGCTCAAATGTAGACATACCCTATATCAGTGTCACTCCCTGCCCAACCTTGATCACTCAAGTGTCCATTTCCTCAACAACTGTTTCTGCATTCTCATTTATGCTACCCATTGGTCATGAAATGCCTTTCCTGAACTGATCAATAAAGCTGCTACCATGATGTCCATGGTTTGGACAAATGTTTGTTGTTGAATATAAAATTGTTATGGTTGAGGATGAAATGGATGAGGTTGGCGATGTGTTTGGGGTGGAGATCTCAGGGTTGTCCATTGTCTTGTAAATATTTGAGGCAGGCAGCTATGCCATTGTTGTTGGTGTATAGGGCAGTGACATCCATGGTGTTTTGAGGGAGGTAGTTAATGTTGCAGAATTTGTGGAGGAAGTCGGTTGTGTCCTGGAGAAAGCTGGCCCTTTTTGTGGTGAGTGATTGGAGGATGGTTTTTAAGAGTCCTGATATTCCTTCAGTAAGAGTGCTGAGGCCAGATATGAGTGGTCTACCTGGGTTTCCTTGTTTGTGTATCTTGAGAAGCATGTAGAAGATCCCTAGGATGAGTTCATGAGAGATGAGTTTGTAGAGTTTCTCTTGGAGTTGTTTGGGGAAGGATTTGATGATATCCTTATATTTCTGGGCAAACTGGGGTATGGGTCTTTGTTTTCTTTATAGTAGGTGGTGTTGGAGAGTTGTCAAGTGGCCTCATTAACATAATCATCAAGGCTGAGGGCCATGCGAACAGCCATGGCTACTAGGATGGCTCCCCAATATGCCAACCTTGTCATTGGCCACCTTGAAGAAGAATTTCTGGACAAATGCACCACAAAACCAATGAGATACCTGAGATATATCTATGATATTTTCATCCTCTGGAGAGACAACTTAAACTCCTTCAAAGATTTCCACCACAACTTCAACAATTCATCCATTAAATTCTCTCTGGACTACTCACACACTAGCATCAGCTTCCTAAACATCATGATTAGCATCAACAATGGAACCCTACAGATAACTATATACAAGAAATCCACAGATCACACCTACCTTCACAGATCCAGTAACCACCCCAAATATACAAGAAAATTGTTATCTGCAGCCAGGCACTCAGATACCACAGAATATGTTCTGAGAAGAAAGTCTGGGATATACATCTTTGTCATAAACAGATAGCTACGGGTTAATGTCTCTTTCACCTGAAGCACCTGACCAGAGGACCAATCAGGAAACCGGATTTTTTCAACTTTGGGTGGAGGGAATTTTGTGTCTGAGGTCTTTGTTTTCTGTCTGCCTGCTTTCTCTGAGCTTTGGAGAAGTAGTTTCTGCTTTCTAGTCTTCTGTTTCTAAGTGTAAGGACAAAGAGATCAGATAGTAAGTTATATGGTTTCTTTTCTTTGGTATTTGCATGAATATAAGTGCTGGAGTGCTTTGATTTGTATTCTTTTTGAATAAGGCTGTTTATTCAATATTTCTTCTAAGCAATTGACCCTGTATTTTGTCACCTTAATACAGAGAGACCATTTGTATGTATTTTCTTTCTTTTTATATAAAGCTTTCTTTTTGAGACCTGTTGGAGTTTTCTTTTCTGGGAAATTTCAGGGAAATTGAGTCTGTACTCACCAGGGAATTGGTGGGAGGAAGAAATCAGGGGGAGATCTGTGTGTGTTGGATTTGCTAGCCTGATTTTGCATTCCCTCTGGGTGAAAAGGAAAGTGCTTTTGTTTCCAGGACTGGAAACGGAGAGGGGGAGTCACTCTGTTTGGATTCACAGAGCTTGTGTCTGTGTAACTCTCCAGGAGCACCTGGAGGGGGGAAGGGAAAAAGGATTATTTCCCTTTGTTGTGAGACTCAAGGGATTTGGGTCTTGGGGTCCCCAGGGAAGGTTTTTCAGGGGGACCAGAGTGCCCCAAAACACTCTAATTTTTTGGGTGGTGGCAGCAAGTACCAGGTCCAAGCTGGTAACTAAGCTTGGAGGTTTTCATGCTAACCCCCATATTTTGGACGCTAAGGTCCAAATCTGGGACTAAAGTTATGACAATCTTAACACCCTTAAAACTGCCTTCACCAAATGAGGACACTCCACAAGAGAAGTAGATCACTTCATGGAACAGGGCACCCAAATACCCCAAGAGAACTGCTTTAATACAGAAATAAAACCTCTTCCAATCGCACAGCCCTAGTTATAACTTACAACCCCACGCTGGAACCCATATGGGGTATCATCAAATATCTACGGCTCATACTCAATGGGGATCCCATCCTGAAAGAAATCTTTCCTGAACCCCTCTTCTGGCCTTCAAACAACCCCCAGGACTCTCCAATCTTATCATCAGAAGAAAGCTCCGCACAGATGAGGACACACCAACTCAGAGAGAAATCACATCCTGCCTGGATCCTATACATGCCTATCACAACATGTGGTGTACCTCATCTAGTGGACTAAATGCCCCAATAACAATTATGTGGGTGAAACCAGACAATCACTACACTCTTGAATTAATTCACACAGGAAATGATAAAAGACAAAAAACACCCTATCACTTGTGGGTGAATACTTTTCACAAAGCGATCACTCAATATTGGACCTATCAGTCCTCATCCTCAAAAGAAACCTGCACAACACTTTCAAAAGTTGAGCCTGGGAGCTTAAATTTATAACTTTGCTAGGCACCAAAAATCATGATCTTAAGAAAGACACTGGATTCATGGCTTATTACATCAATCTGTAACCTATACATCCTCCTTTTTTTCCCTGTGCCTTGAATGATCTCTTAGAATAATGTGCTACTTATACTCAACTACGTGTTCGATCTTGTATTTAGCTGTGATGCTCTTAATACCTTTCCCAGACTTGAAGAAGAGCTCTTTTGTAGCTTGAAAGCTTGTCTCTCTCACCAACAGAAGTTTGTTCCATAAAAGATATTACCTCACCCACCTTGTCTCTCTAATATCTTGGAACTGACATGGGTACAAACCTGCTTGGATGATAGGAAGTCACCACAGTTATCTCCAGATTGGACACTGTAATTCAGTTATCCCCAGTATGCAGCTAGATATACTCTCTGAGGTTTAGACTCCAGATCCTCGTGGATCTCTTTTCGGCCCCACCTCCTATCTACTCCCCACGCACATGAGATTGAGCAAGTGGGAATGCTCAGAGTTTAGGCAAAATTCTGCTCTCTTTGACAAAAGTGTACATCCAAAATAACTCTATGGGCTGCAATGGAGTTATTCCAGAATTGCACTAGTATAAATTAGAGCAGAAATTTGGTCCTGTTGCTCCCGTGGGGATTCTGGATTTCCATAGAGATTTATATTGATTTCTTCCCCCATGCTCGCTTTGGCACAGGAAGGTAACATATGGATCAAAATTTGGGCTGTCAAATGATTAAAAAAATTAATCGTGATTAATCATGCACTTAAAAAAAGTAATCACTATTAATTGCACTGTTAAACAACAATAAAATACAGACTACAGACTGGCTAACATAGTGAGGAGGGCTTTAAACTAGGCTCGACAGGGCCAAGTGACCAAAGCCCATGGGTAAGTCAAAAACATGGAGACCTGGGAGAAAGGTTGGAATCTGGGGGGCTCTTACAGCAGAAATAAGGGAGAGACAAGACAGAACTGGGCGGGGGGATCAAATCGGTATCTTAGATGTCTGTATACTAATGCGAGAAGCATGGGGAATAAGCAGGAAGAACTTGAAATGCTAGTAAATAAACACAACTATGAAATAGTTGGCATCACTGAGACTTGGTGGGATAATACGCATGACTGGAATATTGGTACAGAAGGGTACAGCTTGCTCAGGAAGGACAGGCAGGGAAAAAATGGGAGGCGGTGTTGCCTTATATATTAAAAATGTATACACCTGGACTGAGGTTGAGATAGAAATAAGAGACAGACTTGTTGAAAGTATCTGGGTAAGGATAAAAGCGGTAAAAAAACAAGGGTGATGTCATGGTAAGGGTCTACTACACACCACCAAACCAGGAAGAAGAGGTGGATGAGGCTTTTTTTAAACAACTAAAAAAATCATCCAAAGCACAGGACTTGGTGGTGATCCAGCACTTCAATTACCCAGATATCTGTTGGGAAAATAACACAGCAGGGCACAGATTATCCAACAAGTTCTTGGAATGTATTGGAGACAATTTTTTATTTCAGAAGGCGAAGAAAGCTACTGGCAGAAGGCTGTTCTAGATTTGATTTTGACAAATGGGGAGGAAGTGGTTCAGAATTTGAAAGTGGAAGGCAGCTTGGGTGAAAGTGATCATGAAATGGTAGAGTTCACAATTCTAAGGAATGGTAGGAGGGAGAACAGTACAATAAAGACAATGGATTTCAAGAAGGCAGACTTTAGCAAATTCTAGGAATTGGTGGGTAAAATCCAATGGGAAGCTAGTCTAAGAGGAAAAACAGTTGGCAGTTTTTCAAAGAGACATTATTAAGGGTGTCAGGGTTTATTTCCCACTTTGAACTTTAGCGTCCAGGGACCTGCCTGTTCCCTTCTAAGCTTAATTCCTAGCTTAGATCTTATCACGCTGCCACCAACCCAAAATATAGCGTTTGGGTTTTTAAGAGCAGGTTGGACAAACACCTATCAGAGATGGTCTAGAATCTACATAATACTTTGTCCTGCCTTGAGTGCAGGGGACTGGACTAGCTGACCTCTCGAGGTCCCTTCCAGTTCTACTTTTCTATGAATACCATTTATTTAAATATTTTTTGATGTTTTCTATATTTTCAAATGTACTTATTTCAATTACAACACAGAATACAAAGTGCTCATTTTATACATATTTTTATTACAAGTATTTGTACTGTATAAAACAAAAGAAATAGTATTTTTCAATTCACCTAATACAAGTATTGTAGTACAATCTCTTTATCATGAAAGTTGAACTTACAAATATAGAATTATGTAGAAAAAAACTGCATTCAAAAATAAAACACTGTAAAATCTTAGAGCCTGCAAGCCCACTCAGTCCTACTTCTTGATCAGCCAATCGCTCAGACAAACAAGTTTGTTTACATTTGCAGTAGATCATGTTGCCCGCTTCTTGTTTACAATATCACTTGAAAGTGAGAACAGGCATTCTCATGGCACTGTTGTAGCCGGCGTTGCAAGATATTTACATGCCAGATGCATTAAAGATTCATATGTCCCTTCATGCTTCAACCACCATTCCAGGCTACATGCGTGAACGCTGATGATGGGTTCTGATTGAGAACAATCCAAAGCAGTGCGAACTAATGCATGTCCATTTTTATTATCTGAGTCTGATGCCACCAGCAGAAGCTTGATTTTCTTTTTTGGTGGTTCTGTAGTTTCTGCATCGGAGTGTTGCTCTTTTAAGATGTCTGAAAGCATGCTCCACACCTCGTCCCTCTCAGATTTTGGAAGGCACTTCAGATTCTTAAACCTTGGATTGAGTGCTGTATCTATCTTTAGAAATTTCACATTGGTACTTTCTTTGCGTTTTGTCAAATCTGCAGTGAAAGTGTTTTTAAAATGAACATGTGCTGGGTCATCATTCAAGACTGCTATAACATGAAATATGTGGTAGAATGCAGGTAAAGGAGAACAGGGGACATACAATTCTCCCCCCAGTGAGTTCAGTCACAAATTTAATTAACGCATTATTTTTTTAACATGCATCATCAGCATGGAAGCATGTCCTCTGGAAAGGTGGTTGAAGCATGAAGGGGCCTACGAATGTTTAGCATATCTGGCATGTAAATACCTTGAAAAGTGCCATGCAAATGCCTGTTCTCACTTTCTGGTGACATTGTAACTAAGAAGCAGGCAGCATTATCTCCTGTAAATGAAAACAAACTTGTTTGTCTTAGCGATTGGCTGAACAAGAAGTAGGACTGAGCGGATTTGTAGGCTCTGAAGTTTTACATTGTTTTGTTTTTGAGTGAAGTTATGTAACAAAAAAAATCTACATTTGTAAGTTACACTTTCAAGTCAAAGAGATTGCACTACTGTACTTGAGGAGGGAAACTGAAAAATACTATTTCTTTTGTTTATCATTGTTACAATGCAAATATTTTTAATAAACAATATACAATTTTATTTCAATTATAACACAGAATACTATATGAAAATGTAGAAAAACATCCAAGATATTTAATAAATTTCAATTGGTATTCTATTGTTTAACAGAGTGATTAAAACTGCAATGAATCGCAATTAATTTTTTTAATCACGATTAATATTTTTGAGTAAATCGTGTGAGTTAACTGCGATTAATTGACAGCCCTAGTCAAAATAAATATGGGTCAAATTCTATTCTCAGTTATATATAAATCCATACTAACTGCCTTCTATGATGTTATTATGGACTTATGTTAGTGTAAATAAGGATGAAATCTAGCCCTAACTTAGGGCTCCTCTATTGGCACAGATAGATAATAAGTTTCAAAATTATGATGTAGCTGAGAGTGCTCATTGTACTATTTTTCTACCTCTGTTTCAGATACATTTAAACATGGAATAATTTTGAAATAATATAATATACACAAGAATCTTCTCATTGTGAGTGGCTGGTCAGCTACACTGAAAGATAAGATGACTTCATACTAAACTAAGCCTGAATAAACCTGAATAAATAAACCTCTCTGTATTTCTCCTTCTGAAAAATAATGAATAAGGCCTCAATCCTGAAAACACTTACATTGGTGCTTAACTTTACTACTGTGAGCAGTCCCATTGAAATCAATGGGACTGCTCATGGTAGTAAAATTAAATACCTCTATAAGTCTTTGCAGGATCAGGGCCTGAGGAACAGATACCACAATCCTCTCTCAGGCAGAACTCTCACTGCAAGATTCATCTGTTTGATCATTACAAATCAAAGCAAATTATTATTATTTTAAAACTGAAATTAATATGAAGACTTTTTCTGGGCCTTAATTTGTTGATATTTGTTTTACTTTTATTCTTATCTGATTATTTGTTAAAATGCAGGAAAATGTACTGTGGGGAATAATCATGCAGTAATAATGGATTGCATGAGATGAAATAGAGGATTTTTCATCTGTTTTCCTTGATTCTCTCACCTAATTTTTTGGAAATTGTGCAAATAATGTGTCTGACTCCATGTTCCTGAGCTTATCAAAACTCAGACTGGGAGTTTTACCTGAGTGAGGAATTTGAGATCAGCTCTGACAGGGCTAATTTTTTAAGAAAGCACTGGCTTGACTAAAGGATGAAGGCAACCTGAGGTTCAATAAACTCTGTTTCTGCTGAATATTCAGAATTTTTTTCATTTTTGACCTTCCCTATGCATCATATGTATTGCCTTACGTTATGCATTAATGGACAAAAATGCTCTTTAGCAGGTCAGTAAAAAGGTTGTGCAAACAAACGTCCCAGTGCAAATGTTATCAAATAGCATCACAGAAAATAGAAGTAAGAGGGATGAATTCTTTTCTGGTTTATCGCTATTGACTTCAACGGAGTTGTTCCAGCACAGAATTTGGCCCAGAATACATTACTGTATTGAAAGGAACAGTGGGACTGAGTCTGATCACACAGACACCAATGTAAATTAGGAATAACTCCCTGTAGTCAGTGGAATTACATTGTACCCTTGTAACAGTGGTGTGAGAGGAAATTCAAACCTAATACATTTAAACTGATGTATAAAATGTGATACAGAATGAGACACATAGGAGGAGGAAGCTACATTATAACCATTTGATTACAATTTCACAGAGTTTTCAGGGACAATTGGTTTATCCTAAAAAAGTACTGTTAAGGAGATAAAGTTGGATCATAAAGATAGTGGTATAAATCTGTAGTAACTGCAATTGGTTCAAGAATAATTTGGCCCACTTATGCTGTACATTTTTTTAGGGAACTGGGATGATTCTTTTGCTTTGTTTTGTGTATTTTAAAGTATGGGATTATCAGCTCCATGATCAGAGCTGGAACCCGCTATATCATCAATGACAGCAGTACATAATGAGGAAGGCACAGGATCTTCCCACTTCAATAATTCAATAAAACAGGTCCAATTCTCTCACACAGGTTTGCCATTGGTGCAATTCCATTGACTTCAGTGAATTTACCTCTGATTCACATTGGTATAACAGGAATCAGATCCATTGTGTTTTTATACAATATAATCTCAAGAAGAAAAATTCAGAGCTCAGTTTTGATCCCTAAATTCATGGCTGGATAAATTCAGAATTTGGCTTAAGACAGGGGACCATTTCAAAAATTAGATCAGAATCAGGATTCAAATAGTCAGTCCCTGCCCACTCCTATTTGGGCTTTTGCTTAGGCTTACCACTAACCCACACCCTCATATAAATGATCTCAGCCCCCTTTCCCAGCAGGTGTGAAAGGGAAACAGTGGGGCAGGACCAAAGCCATTTAAAGGGATGATGAAAACACATTGCTGCTGCACCTGTGGGAGATGGACTGTGCCTCTCTCCAAGCCTTGTGAGATGGTGTTGGGCAGGGACAGGGACTCTATCCCCTGCTTCACCTGAAGCCTGGATACACCTGTGTGTGCTGTGGGGAAGAAGGCATGCAAATAGGCTGAGAAAGGGAGTGCAAAGACAGCTGCTGATTGGCTGGAGGGAGAGGCTGTGCGGTTAGTTAGGGCACAACACAGCAGATTACTTATTGGCAGGTGAGGAGATTCAGGTGTGTTCAGTTCAAGCACAGAGGATACAAAGCAGCAAGCTCTTGCAGTGATTTTGGTCAACAGCTATTCTCTAGTATAGTTTTTGTGGGGGATTTTCTATAGTGCCTGAGCATGCAGGGCTATTGGGTTCTGCTAGGTCTTTGCTGGCTGGGGCAGCTGTGTGTGGGTAAGTGGTATCTATCCGCCTGTGATCTCTCCCACTGAGATTCAAGTCCTTCTCAGTTTCTAGTCTGCAATCCTAAACAATGAACTATTTTTATTTTTCCTTTCTTAATTTAAAGGCTTTAGGTATCTTCCCCGTACCCACTGAGTTTTGGGGGCAGAGTGGGGATGACTAGGGATTGTAAATCTGTATTTAAATGGCTTAGCTTCAGGGGATAAAGTGGTCCCAAGCAAACTGAGTCTTGTCTTTGTTCTGAGTTGGTCTGGTGTTTGAAGTAGGGAAACTGAGGGGTGGGGCTGAGAAGTGTCACCAGACTCTTGGGCATAAAGCTTTTTGCAGGGGTTGTTGCTTATACTGCCCTGACAGACTTGGAGATGGGGTGAGGTGTGGGAGTCTAGTACTAATCCCTACTTGCATGTGCTCATGCTCTCCCACCCCACCTTTTTTAAGACCATATTTTCAGCATTGCTCTATTCACAAACTGCTTTTTTTTTTTTTTTTCCTCCTCCTTCTAGTTCAGGAGACCTAGAGAATTAACACACCCTCCTCTGTCCCTCTACTCAGGACTTGTTGAAATTGATCTCTAGTCCACTTGGGAGGCTATAATAGATCTGCCCCTGAGTTCCTTGCTAGCACTAACTGTACCCAGAGGTTGCAAGAAGTGACCGTATTGCTTGTGGCTTTGCTCACTTTCCAGAAAAGAGGGTGGGGTGTGAGATGGATGGAGCATGGCTCAGAAGTATTCCTAGTACAGGGTCCAAACCCACCTTTCATTTGAAATTTGTCTTATTATTTAAACATTGTGGCTATATCTGAGGGGGCAACTGATTAAATATTACACTTTTCTATTCCCTGTCTCTTCTAGCTCAGAATTTGAGGCCTCAGATTGCAAACCCCAAACTTGCTACAAACAATCCTACCCTTACTACAATTGTTCTAGAGAAACCTTTCTGTGTGTTTGATGATTCACGGTCTCCAGGTAGCTCCTATGTGGTCTACTTGTATGCAATGGCTGACTCTGGTAAGTATCTGGCTTGATTTCCTTTCTCTCCCTCACCCTCTTTGAAGCTACGTAATGTAATTCTGTAAAGCTCCATGGCCTCCACCTCTGCTGACAGTGTGTGTGAGAGACAAGTGTCCACATGTAATTGGAAGCCAGGGCAAAGAGAACAAGGGCAAAGTACACAGGGCCAGCCTTAGGATTTATGGTGCCCTAGGCGAGATTATTAAACTGGTGCCCCTGTGCCTGATCTGCTCTTAGCAACACAAAGATAAGCTTACAGTATTGGAGAACTTGCCACATTCATGTTATTAAAACCAGTTTAACTTAATGAAGCACACTGTAATGCTGATGGACTAGCACTAAAGAAGCAGCACTATAGAAAAAATTCTGATATGACAGAATGATGCAAATATTTTTTTAATTTATCAAAATTTTATTGGAAATTTATATGAAAAGGTATTGAAACAAAGATTTGTTTTTAATTAAAAGCAATCTTTCTGGCTTTTTTGGCTGCAAAATCAGTAATAATGTCATCGTATGACAAAGACAAAGTCGTATCTTGTTCGATTGCAAGAATAGCAAGACCAATTAAGCGTTCCTGACTCATGGTAGAGCGGAGATAGTTTTTAATGAGCTTTAGTTTTGAGAAACTGAGGGCTTGTCTACATCAGAAAGTTGCAGCGCTGGTGAGGGAGTTACAGCGCTGCAACTTTGAAGGTGTACACATCTGCAGGGCATCACCAGCACTGCAACTCCCTGTTTGCAGCGCTGGCCGTACTCCCGTTTTGTCTCGGGTGTAGAGGATCCAGCGCTGGTGATCCAGCGCTGGTAATCCAATGTAAACACTTACCAGCGCTTTTCTTGACCTCCGTGGAAGGAGGAAGCCTCTGGTAATCAAGCTGATCTCCTTTCCCGGTTTGCTCTCTCGTTCCCGGAACCCCGAGCAAGCAGGTAAGGAGAACCGCTTGCTCGGCGGTTCGGGGAACGAGAGAGCAAACCGGGAAAGGAGACCAGCTTTGCCGCGGTTTGCTCTCTCGTTCCCGGAGCCACCCTGCAAACCGCAGGGAAGGAGAACCGCTTGCTCGGCGATTCGGGGAACGAGAGAGCAAACCGGGAAAGGAGACCAGCTTCGCCGCGGTTTGCTCTCGCGTTCCCGGAACCCCCCTTGAAGCCGCCCAACAGCGCTGCAGTGTGGCCACATCTAACACCACTTGCAGCGCTGGTTGCTGTAAGTGTGGCCACTCTGCAGCGCTGGCCCTATACAGCTGTACTAATACAGCTGTAACAACCAGCGCTGCAAAATTTTAGATGTAGACATGACCTCAGTTCTCCTGATGCTACTGTTACAGGAATTGTCAGTAGAATACGAGTGGCAATATACACATTAAGATATGTCAACAAGTTTGCAGGTATGAATAAACTGTACAATGTCCATCACCGATTTTGCATGTGGCAACATTGATGACAGTGTACTCAATTCTTCATACAGTTCAAGTCCATTTAAATCAAAACTATCACCGTGCTTCAGGAGGCTCTCTAGGTTCTTGCACTTTGTCATTAGTTGCTCTTGTTTTCCTATTTCATTGAATTTAGTTATGTCATACAAAAATCCAAACTGTTCATGGTGTACTTGCAAGGTATTAAACCTTTCATCAACAGCAGATACTGCTTTATCCATCACAACATTAAAAAATTCAACCTCAAATTTATTTTCTGGATCGTCTATGGGAATGATCTGCTGTACAGATTCTTCACAAAGAAGTGTCCCTGGCCTTTTAAACTCATATTAACTATCTATTTACTTCATGAAAGTTAGAGAAAACATTGTGAAAACGTAAAACATTGGCTGCCCAACTTCTGGGCTGGCAAAAGTTATACTGACTCACAGGGAAAAAAAAAAGCAGGAGAATCTTAGTACAACATATAGTCACTTTATACCAGGGGTGGGCAACCTTTCAGAAGTGGTGTGCCAAGTTCACTGTAATTTAAGGTTTCTCGTGCCAGTAATTAGTTTTTAATGTTTGTAGAAGTGTCACGGAGTCACCGGGCGATGCTCTGGAACTGCTCCCCACAAAGCCAGTCAGGACTTTGGGGAGCCTCCTGTCCCTTGGAGCAGACTTCTTCAGGGCAAGAAGCTCACACGTCTTCACCTCCTGGGTCTCTCCTTGGAGCATTCAGCATCCTCTGCCCCTCCGTGCGCTTCCCACAGCGAGCCCGCCTCAGTGGGGTCGTGGGGAAGCCACTGGGTCCTGCACCCCCACTTTGCAGCCAGATGTGACTCTTAGCCAGCCAGTAAAACAGAGGTTTATTCGATGACAGGAACAGGTCTAAAACAGAGCTTGTAGATACAGCAAACCAGACCCCTCAGCCAGATCCATTCTGGGGGGCAGTGAACCAGACCCCCCACGTCTGCACTTCACTCCTCGACCCCAGCCAGCTCCAGACTAACAACCCCTCCCAGCCCCTCCTCTCTCCTCAGCCCCTTTCCCGGGCCAGGAGGTCACCTGATCCCTTTGTCTCCAACACCTTCAGCTGGCACCTTTGCAGAGAAGGGGCCCAGGCCATCAGTTGCTAGGAGACAGAGTGCCAGGCATTTAGGTGCACTGTCCCTTTGCTCTTCAGCAATCACATGCCCTTATCCCACCACCTAGATACTTAAGAACTGCATAGGGGACACTGAGGCACCAACACAGTATTCAGAGGAAACATCAAGAACATTCCCAGTTAGTCACAAGAAGGTTTCTCTCTATGTCTATATTATATAAATAAACTATTGTTATTATCTGAGGTCTTGGCCACCGGTCCTGCTCAGGCCACTGCCAGCTGTGTAAATGAAACCCCAAACTGGCAGCGGGCTGGTGGCTGGAACCCTAGACAAGGATCCCAGGCCCTGCTCAGCCCGCTGCTGGTCTGGGGTTCTGACCACCAACTCCTGCCAGCCAGGATCCCGGCCGCCAACCCCCCCTCAGCCTGCTACCAACCTGGGATTCTGCTCACCCAGGCTGGCAGGAGGCAGAGTGGGGCTGGCGGCTGAGCTCCTGACTGGCAAGGGGCCGGCAGCCGGAACCCTGGAGTAGCAGTAGACTGAGTGCTGCTGGCACCCCAGACTGGCAGCAGACTGAGCCACTCAACCCCCCATCGGCCCTGCTCAGCCCGCCACCAGGCCACTGACGGCTGAGTGAATGGAATCCCAGGCTGACAGCAGGTTGAGTGGTTCAGCTGGCCTGCTCAGTCCACTGCCAGCCTGGGGTTCCTTGAGGGTCCCCAGGCCAGCAGCAGGTGCTGAATGGGGCCGATGGCTGGTATCCCAGCTGGCAATAGGGCAGCAGCCGGAACCCCAGAGCAGAGATGGGCTGAGCCACTCAGCCTGCTGCTGCATACCATCAAAAATCAGCTCACTTGCCACCTTTGACAGGTGTGCCGTAGGTTGCCGACCCCTGCTTTATACACTAGTAAGAAGATGAGCATATTACAGTTGTTGGAGGGTTCTTATCAGGAGTAACAGGCTATATGAAAGTCAGTCAACATTTTTTATTTCTCTGATGAAAACTGGCCCACTCCCTGCCTTTAACCAAACCTGTCATTAATAATTGTCAACAACTTAATTTTCTGTTTTTGGCTAAGATATTGATTTTAAAAAAAAATATTGAAATTGGTTTCAGGATTGTTAGCAAGAATTTTTGGCAAACAAAGTTGTTAAATGACAATCTAAATGGCAACACAGTACTGCTTTCATGCTTGGCTCACCCCCCAGCCTGCTGGTCCAACAGCTGCAATAGACCCCAAAATCCACCTCTTGAGGTGCAGAGTGGCAACAGAAGCAGCAAACCCTCAGGTGCAATCACACGCCAATGGGCACCACCACCAGCCTTACGGACCATGGTGAAGTTAGCACAGCATCTGATCTCAGACAGGTCACCCATGGAGCCACAGCAGCTCATCTTGCCCTGTGCAGCTCCCCCCGGATGAGATGGATCGCTGGCAGCTGCCAGCCCGGGGAGAGGCTCTTCCCAGCTAGGGTGGCCAGATCCAGATGTCCTGACTTTATAGGGCGAGTCCTGATATTTGGGGCTTTATCTTATATAGGCACCAATTACCTCCACCTAGAGTGACCAGACAGCAAGTGTGAAAAATCAGGACACGCAGTGGGGGAGAGGAGGTAAAAGGAGCCTATATAAGAAAAAGACCCCAAAATTGGGACTGTCCCTATAAAATAGGGATATCTGCTCACCCCACCCCAAGTCCTGATTTTTCACACATCTGGCTAACCCCAGCCAAGCCCTGTGTGACATTCCAATCCTGGCTCGCTGCCCAGGAAGTGAGTTACTTTCACTTTCATTCCTCAGCAAGCAGCCAGCTGCCTCCTCTCCCCTCCCCTGCAGCACCTCACCCAACCCAGCCCTGACGGAGGGGAGGGAGGAGAGAGAGAGGGGTGCTCCTGGGGAGGAGGGAGAAAGGAGGGGGTGCTCCATGGGGCAGGGGGGAGAAGAATGGATGTTATGGGGGCAACAAAGGATACTGGTTCCAGAGCCACAGAGCCTGCCTCGCCTCACCTCACCTCAGCCGGGGGGAAAGAGTCACACTCACAGGTGAGCTCCTTTCCCAACCCCCACCCCCTGCCCCTTCCCAGAGACCCCAGCAGTCAATCCCATTCCTCAGACTGTGCTGCATTGGGCTCTCTCTAGGACCCAGCAGCCCTGCTTCTACACTGTCTGGGCTGCCTGCAGCGTGATGCCCCCAGGGAGAATGAGGCCCTACGCCGCTGCCTATTCTGCCTATGCCTAAGGACGGCCCTGAAAGTACATATAGAATAAAAGCCAGATCCTAAGAGGATGTAAAATGGTACATCTCTACTAGCTTTAACAGAGCCTTGCTGATCGATACAAGTTGATGGTCTGTTCCCTGTTCTCTGCTAGGACTGATCTTAACAAAAACTTTTAGACCTAGCACCTCAGCATGATCACAATGAAGTTGGCTGACGTTATATTGACTATGGCTGACTGGTCCGCATAGACAAGAACCAAGCATGTTGACTATTGTCAGCTAGTCATGGGTGCTCTAACTGTTCTAATGTTGCACATGACTGATCCTTGAGGATTCTGATCAACTTAGCATCAGGTGAGTTAACTGGAATGCTCAAACATGAGTACACTTTCTAATGAAGAAAAAGATGAGGCGACTTCCTGGTGAGGATAGTAAAAAGGAAGCTTAGATTCCTGCTTCTTCCAGCTTTGCTGTTAAAGGATGCAAACTGTATGGGCAGTCAATTTAGCAACACTTGAGTGCTATGTGGACTTCAGCAGAGCCAAACTAATATCAGGAGGCTCGAGTCTAGGCAAAGAAGGATGAGCTTTCAAAAAGTGTGTTTTGGGTTCAAATAATAGGCTCAAGTAAGCCATGTAACAACTTAGTTGCCACAAGATTCTTTCTCTCCTCAAGTCAGACAGGAAATGAGACCTTGTGTAAGTCTGGCGGTAACAAACTAATAGCATAGGAAATTGTTAGCTGACAGGCACATCCCTAGTTCTTATGGCTTATTTCACTTCTGGAAGGATGGATGTGGAGATGCTTCCTTAGTACGAAAGGACCTCAACTCTGACTGAATATTTATTTAGGGTAACTCCTGCAAAAGACTCAACTGTCCTGAGTACCTGTGAATGTGCTGGTATCATGGGATGTCTTGGGGCTTGTCTACACTGGCACTTTACAGTGCTGAAACTTGCAGTGCTCGGGGGGGGTGGTGTGTTGTTTTTTTTTTTCCACATCCCTGAGTGATAAAGTTTCAGCACTGTAAAGTGCCAGTGTAGACAGTGCACGAGCGCTGTGCTCCCGGTGCTGGTAGCTATTCCCCTTGTGGAGGGTTGTGTGGGTGTGTCTGTGTGTTTGTGTTCTGGGTTTTTTTTAATAGCGCTGCCCTCTCTCCCAGCGCTATGCCGCAACCACACTGTCACATTAAAGCGATGCCGCGGCAGTGCTTTGACAGGGCTAGTGAAGACATGCACTATGTGAAACAGCTGTGTTTTAGTACTAAGGGCACTTCCTGGAGCCATTATCTGTAGAAGTTTTTATCAAGACTTTCCTGATGTCTGGCTTAGCATTCAAGGTGGAATATTTTGAGACATCTGTTATAAAACTCCTCTCAAACTACTCTATCCGTTCTACATACAGTAAATTCCATAGCATGCACTCCATAAATAAAACACATGCACAGCTACAAAGGAAGAACTTGTGCTCGGAGGAATTGCAGTAACCCATTGAAATGAGGAAGCATTCCCTGACTATTGTTTGAACTGGGACAATTTCTTTAAAGTTTGTATCTACCTTAGAAAGTAACATGTTTCATCATGCTAAGATACCCCACAGGGTGAGGGGAGGCATTACTGACATGGATTTAACTTCCTCAGGACCTTGTGTATATTATCTAGCCTGGGAGTACTTGGCTTAATACCTGCTATCAAAGGAACAAGCTCTGCCTCTATAATGTGCAGAGATCCTCTACTGAATGTTTGAGACAGTAACACCACTAGGTGTGAGGCTTTAGGCTAACTTGATCAGTGCCACGTTGTTACTAATGTCTGACAGATTTTTTTTTTCTGGGATTACATTATGGGGTAGATGAAACTTTCCCATGAACTACCATACTGTTACTTCATAGTGACTTGTGGGGTGGGGACTGGGTTGGCAAATTTAAATGCATTACCACATATCAAATACTTAAAGCTGGGCCTTAGTGTGGCTGCACTGTCAGTACTGACTCTCCCTGGTGGGCAGGAGAGGGCAGGGGTGAATAAAGGCCAGACTTTTGCCTTACAATATTTGGGTGGGGGTGGGTTTGGTTCAGCTCCCTCTCCTTCCTGCAGGGATAAGTCCTGCCCCTGCTCCTTGGTACATTCACTGGTGGGGGTGGGGTGGGGCTAGTTACAAAGAGGAGCTGCATGACCTGGGAAGAGGAGTGGTTCCATTCTGTGTCAGAGCCTCAGCACTATGAGGGGAGAGGATGAGGCGGGGGGATTCCCAAAGATTGACTGACTGGTAAGGAGAAGGCCCTAGGGTGGGGAGGGATTCTGTTCCATCCTCGCATACTGAGCTATCCGAAGGGGCTGAGAGGCTGCTGCTCAGTTCTTGTGGTGGGGGACACCTACAGAGGCAGGAATGAGAGCATTTGTACCCACTAAAAGTGGCAGAGGCTCAAGTACAAGAGTGTTTGTGGGTGGTGGCAGAGCTTGCTGGGCTGGTCCCCACCCCTCCCCCACAAGCTCCTTCCTGATCACAGTAGTGTTGATAGCTGTCCCTCTGTGGGCCTCCTCCATCTCTTGATCTAATGCTAGGAAGGACATACGGAGCCTGTCTTTGTGTGTGAGTGAGAATACCTAGAGACCTCTCGGAGCAAAGGATTCACCCATCCCACCCAGAAGTGGAGTAGAGAGGGGTGGGGTAGCCAAACAGACCCAAACACCCACTGGGAAGGAAGCCTACAGGATCCACTGTTGGCCTGTCACTTGAGGGAGGACCTGGTTTAATTAACCAGCCTCCCAAGCTCCCTCAGCTTTCCGCTGATGTCCCTTTTCAGGCTGTTTGGGGGCAATACAGCCTGACAACTTACTCCACTCTGAATGGGAGCAGCCCATAGAGGCACTCCTTTCCCCAGGCTGTCTTGTCAGACAGCTACAGGCATAGGGGAGATAAGAGCACAGGTACTAGTTACATGCCTTGTGATGGAGGCAAACGAGGCCTCTAAGAGTAAAGTGATTCATGGCTTGGCAGGACAGAACAGGTGCTACAGAAAGTGCTCCCCTACTACCACCAGTGCTGGTCTTGGGTCTATACCTCTTCTGGCCTCTGCTGTGGCTATTGGTTGTGATGTAGTTGGGGGATGGGGCAAAGGAAAGGGTCTGTTGGGCCCCTAAAAGTTAAAATTGAACATAGTGGGTTTATGTGGGTACTCCTTTTGACAAAGCTGAGGGTTCAATGTTGGTGGGTGGATGGGAAGGGCTCGTAACGAACATTATACTGAAGTATCCAATCTCTCTTGCAGCAAGCACTGTAAGCTCAGCTGTGACTGACAACAGCAGCAAACCTCTCAACACCACTTTCCAAGACACCAACGGAGGACAACTTGGACCTTACAGGGCTGCATTGTTTAATGTGCCCAATTGTGTATCACCCCCTCTGCTGGCTGATGTTGTAAATGTGAAAAAAGTTTCAGATGTCTTGAAACAATACCTCTTCAGAGTGGGAGATGATGTGACTTGTTTATATGACCCAAACTTCCCTGGTGCCTGTAACCCACCTCTTGCTGAGGATACAACATACAGGTATAGCTCACAATTCTCTTTTGGACAGGGGTGTCCTTGCAGTTGGCATGAAGGTTAACTTAGTATAAAACTTACTTGCAAGCTGCACTAATTGAACATAGTGAAACTGTTCCTTTCAACAGCAAGAACAGAGCCCTCAATGCTCCATTAAGGGTGGCTCTGAGTAGAGCCAAACGCCAAGATAACCTTCACTGCCCCACCCATGCATCTTAAGTCCTTCAGTGGTAGTGTATGTCAGTTGGGCTGAAACCCAATTAAATGGCTATCTTAAAGTTAGTGAGATTTTTAAAACTTGTCTTAACTGGATCTTGTAGAAGCCATTGAAATGTCTGACTCAGTGCCTGCAGAGCTCTTATTCATCTGCTCAAGTATAATCCACCAGCTGGTCATTTGACTGTCTCTCCCATGCTTTCCTGTAGCAAGGGAGCCCTGCAGGACTCAATCTTTGGGCACCATCCCAGACATTTACTGTAGGTCATACTGAATTTAACTAGGGGACACTACTGTTGGAAGGTTGTTGTCAACTGGCACAGTTAACAAGCACACTCAAGAACAAACTGAAAAATCTAATGTGACAGGTGGGAGAGGATTTTGTACTAACTCCTCTGTTCCCCTCTGAAACCTCTGGAATAGCTAGCCACCCCTTTTATATGTATCTCTCTAAGACAAGATGTTACCTAGTCTTCATTTTTTGGCAGCTGTTGGATTGGTTTATATGCCAGATTGTCAAAGCCTCCGCTAGAATGATTAACCTGCCTGTCTCTGCTTCCAGGTTTAAGTACCTTCTAGTAGATCTGGTTGCAGGTGTTGTGAAAGACCAAACGCTCTGGTCTGATCCAATGAAAACTCGTAGGGGTAAGTACCAAAAACCAAGGTCAACTGGTCCCTCTTGGGAAAGAAATAAATATGCTTTAGGACATTTAGTCACTTCCTGCCAAGATGCTGGCTAAAGAAACAAATTCCAGTCCTTTCTGACCCAAAAAGCTTTATGTATCATTAAAGCTAAGCGGTGGAGGTAACTCTGGAATACTACTCCTCCCCTGATGCCCTCAGGACAAAAAGATCAAACGTGACAGATGGATTTTTTGTGTGTGCAGTGGTTTGAGCTTAGGTCTGGATTCTATTTCTGCCTCTGCTGCAGTCACTAGATAGAATCATAGACTTTAAGATCAGAAGGGACCATTATGATCATCGAGTCTGACCTCTTGCATAATGCAGGCCACAGAATCTCACCCATCCACTCCTGTATCGAATCAATGTCTGAGCCAATGAAGTCCTCAAATCATGGTTTAAAGACTTCAAGGTGCAGAGAATTTTCCCGCAAGTGACCAGTGCCCCACGCTGCAGAGGAAGGTGAAAAACCCCCAGGGCCTCTGCCAGTCTTGCCTGGAGGAAAATTCCTTCCTGACCCCAAATATGGTGATCAGCTAAACCCTGAGCATGTAGGCAAGACTCACCAGCCAGACACCCAGGAAAGAATACTCTGTAGTAACTCAGATCACAGGCCATTGGGCATGTTTACTGCTAATAGTCAAACAACCTAATTTTGGCAATTAATTGGTATCCATTACACCATCCCCTCAAACTTATCAAGCACAGTCTTGAAGCCAAGTGTCTTTTTGCCCCCATAACTTCACTCCTCTGATGGTTAGAAACCTTCGTCTAATTTCAAGTCTAAACTTCCTGATGGCCAGTTTATATCCATTTGTTCTTGTGTCCACATTGGTACTGAACTTAAATAATTCCTCTCCCTCACTGGTATTTATCCCTCTGATATATTTATAGAGTGCAAGCATATCTCCTCTCGGTCTTCTTTTGGTTAGGCTAAACAAACCAAGCTCTTTGAATCTCCTTTCATAAGACAGGTTTTCCATTACTCGGATCATCCTAGTAGCCCTTCTCTGTACTTGTTCAAGATTGAATTCATCCTTTTTAAACATGAGACCAGAACTGCACACGGTATTCCAGATAAGGTCTCACTAGTGCCTTGTATAATGGTACTAACACCTCCTTATCTCTACTGGAAATACCTCACCTGATGCATCCCAAGACCGCATTAGCTTTTTTTTTGTGGCCATGTCACATAGATCAGGTGATTTATCTATTTAAAGTGGGTATATTTCCCTATATTATAGAGGATTTTTGAGGCTTAAACTAATTCTGTAAAGGACTTCAAGATTTCAAATGAAGGATGTTGAAATGCCAAGGCAAGCGGTATATAGACTTCAAAAGTAACACCAGATACTGTGGGGTGGGGAAGGCTTGAGCCATTAACTTCCCTAGTTTATGCTGTCTATCGTAACTCTTTCTGGAACCTCTGAATATGTACAGTAATACTTTTCTCTTCATCCCACCTCTTCTAGTAAAACAGACTTCAACAATTGATACCTGGCCTGGGCGAAGGAGTGGAGGAATGATTGTCATCACATCCATCTTAAGCACGCTTATATTCCTTCTAGTTGTTGGATTTCTTGCCTCCATATTCTTCTTTGTCATGTAAGTTACCATTAAGCTTCACAGTGTGAGAACAGAACTAACTACCACCAAGTGTCTAACCCATCAAATGATTGGTCTTGACCCCTCACTATGACTGTCTCAAGCTGGGAATTCTAGCTTCTCAATAAACAAGTGGTGTTGGAGACTAAAATCAAGAACACAGGTGTCTCAACCTTCTGGTCCACACCTAAAAGCAGCATCTTCCCCTGAGAGGGAGGGTCATGACAACAGACCAAGAAACTCCTACACTTAAAATCACTTTTAAACTAGAACCTTGGCCTTAGTGTTCACCTGACTTAAATGTGTGCAGCGCAGTAAGTCATGGAGTTGCACTTGCTTACAGTCTGAATGTGGTCTTGCTATGAGAAAATGGGAATAACTTCCAGTCTCTTGAACTGGGTACAAGGTTCTAAAGGGAGGCTGGGGAGTTCACTTACTGACCTGGAATATAGACCAAATGCTGCACCTGGTAGGGATGGTTACTTGGGCATTGGATCTTCTTGGATCCCAAGAGATGCTAATGACAACCCATGCATCCAACGAAGTGGGTATTCACCCACGAAAGCTCATGCTCCAATACGTCTGTTAGTCTATATAAGGTGCCACAGGACTCTGCTTTTACAGATCCAGACTAACATGGCCACCACTCTGATAATGACAACTGTCACTGCAATGAATAACAATTTGAGTAGATTCCTGTCAGACTCAGCTTCTGTGACTAGCCTCTTGACTTATGGGGGGGGGGGGGAGAAACCAAGTAATCAAGGATCAAACTTAGGCCCTGTGAGGCTTAAAGTTACTTAGAGTTCATTCCCCTAACTTACATAGGGGTAGCATAAAAACCTTGACACTCCCTGTTTGTCTAATAGGGTGGGAGGGGAATCTTTCTTAGAACTGTTGCCTTAAAGCTTAAAGGCCTTGTCTTGCATGCCATGAATCCTGCCTGACTTTTGGAGTAAACAGTATAGGATTAAGTCCTAGATGCAATAACAGAAGAGCAAACAAGCATCTAAAGATGGGCAGGTTTTTATCAAGCTTGGTGATAAGTGACGCTTTAATTTTTCCAAATGAGTCGTATGACTGGCCTATAGCTTAAGAAACCCCCATCAGAATTAAAAGCTCTTTCTCTTCAAGCAGGGCATCAGGAGAGACATCCACAGAGACCACACATGCGTCTCAGACTACCCAGCAGGCTGTACCAAGATCTCAGGATAGCTCTGAGGGAGTGAACCAGTGAGCCCTGAGAGAAAGAAGAGTCCACACCCTGGCTGAACTTCAACTGAACGGCTACAAATGTACTGATATTAAAGAATTGCCCTTTCCTACTGAACTTTGAATAGGTCACATTGATTAGATACTCAAGTTCAGTAAGTGAAGCTGAATGGCACAGGTGTTCTATACATATCATGTTCCATCAACTCCTACAGAGCAGCACACTATCTTCATTAGGTTGCTGCTACAAGTTGTGGCAGCAAGTAATCTTGTCATTGGGCTCATGGTACTTCTATCCTTCAGTTAACTCATGTGCGGCTGCATATTTCCAAAACTGAGGCGTGGTAGAGAGTTCTGATTCTAGAGAGCAGTTCATAGTCAGTGACTGCCTGGTTTAGTGGGAGGAGAGAGAAAATGACCAAGTGTATTAGTGTGGGCTAGAGTAACATACTGAAAACTTTCAAGTTTGCTAGCCTGGGCTAGGGTTTAGTACATAATTATCCTTGTTTATAGGTTAGAAGCTAAATAGGTTCTAAAGCTGAGCTCAACCTTTGACTTTTATTTTAGCTTCTTTTTATATAATTGAGAATGTGATGTAGGTAAAGAGAGGCTTCATATGGAGAACAGTACTTAACAGTGCATGCAGCCTAATCAAGGCTTGATAGCAGCTAGCTCTTCAGTTAGCGCCTTAGGAAGAACAAACTTAGTACCAAACTTTCATTGAAAGAAGGGTAGAGGCAAACTAACCAACTGTTAGAAACTACAAATGAGGGATATGGATGCCTGTGGCATCAGCAACTTTCACAGTTCTGCACAGCCCCCACACCTCATTGTTTAAAAATATGTAACTTCCCTGCAGAGACCAGACTTCAGGTCTCTAGTTCTAAATACTTCTGGACTAGTATTGGTATGCAACACTAAAGCATCTCTCTTAGAACTAGGCAACCCTACTTCTTATGGAAGTTGTTAGTGTCCAGCTCCCTAGAAAATCTGGGCTGTAAATATTCAGAGAGCTTCTATCTCTATATAAGGCTAGTGTTTTCAACTAAAATATTGGCTGGAAGTTACATTGCCTGAGAAACAGTCACTTTTAATGAAAACTGGGTGATAGAATGTCTAGTCTCTACTATTTAGAGCAGGGATATCTTTGACACTTCATACACCATGACAGTGGAGGGGGGTGAGGATTGGCTGGTTCCATCAGCTGCTAATCCTACTATGGTAACATGAAATGTTCAAACAGTGCATCCTCAACTTGTACTGCTGGAAGTGAACTTGTCATGTATTTCTTTCCTTCACTACCATTCTGTCCCACTGACCAGTATAAGTGGAAAAATTATACTAACACTGAGTTTCTCCTCTCCCTAGCCTTCCCAAGTTGCACTGAATGGGTCCAGCTTGAAGCCTTCTCATAAACTGTGTATATGAGCAACTCCTGCTGTACCCAACTAAGTATTCTTAACATGTACATAGTTGTCACTAACATAATACATTTGTCATACACTAGTGCTGAAGTCAGTTTAAGCCTGTCTCAGTTTAGCAAATATCAGTCTTTTATGCAGCCACCAGTAAAATGGGTGGCTAATAAACACATCACTGGCACAGTTACTCAAGTCTTTGTTAATCTTCATTAACACATACTGAAAGAAAACAGCAGCTTTTTCCTGGCTTTTAACTGTTTAAACTCCTTTAGAAAAGTGTACAAAGGGCATTCTTTTAATGTAAAACTTCACCATAATAAAATGTTTCTTCCCAGACATCCTACTGGTTACTATGTGCGTAATTCTTGTCTGTAGGATAGAATAATCCAGTTAAAGATGGATGTGGTCTACTGCAATTAGAGCAGGGGTGGGCAAACTATGGGTTGGGGGGCACATCTGGCCTTCCAGCCATTTTAATTGGACCCTTGAGCTCCTGCTGGGGAGCGGGATCTGGGGCTTGCCCCACTCCACATGTGCCATGGCTCCACGTAGGTCCCAGAAGCAGCAGCATGTCCCTCCTTTGGCTCCAGGGTGACCAGACAGCAAACATGAAAGATGGAGATGGGGGGGTAATAGGAGCCTATATGAGAAAAAGACCCCAAAATTGGGACTGTCCCTATAAAATCAGGACATCTGGTCACCCTATATGGCTCCTATACATAGGGGCAGCCAGGGGGCTCTGCACACTGCCTCTGTCCAAAGTGCTGCCCCTGCAGCTCCCACTGGCAGTGCGCAGAGCTGCCTAGCCATGCCTCCACATAGGAGCTGGAGGGAGGACATGCTGCTGCTTCCAGGAGCTGCTTGAGATAAGTGCTGCCCAGAGCCTGCACCCTGACCCCTCCAGTGCCCCAACCCCCTATTCCAGCCCTGATCCACCTCCTGAACTCCAAACCTCTCAGTCCCACCCTGCTGCACTGCAGGGCCTGCACCTCAAGCTGGAGCCCTCACTCACCCATCTGCACCCCTGCCCCAGCCTAGAGCCCACTCCCACACCCTGAACTCATTTCTGGCCCCACCCCAGAGCCCGCAAGCCCAGTCATAGCTGTCATTCCCTCCCACACCTCAACCCCCAATTTCGTGAGCATTCATGGCCCACCATACAATTTCCATACCCAGATGTGGCCTTTAGGCCAAAAAGTTTGCCCACCTCTGAACTAGAGAGACCTATGAAAGAGATCCAGGAGATAGTGTAGCATTAGCTTGCCTATTATTGCACCCAAAGGGCTGAGGTGACTTTCTCCCTAATCAAAGAACTGAAGAAGTAATAAAACACCTCAACTGTCACTTTAAAGGTGGGAGAGAAAAGGTGGGTGAGGTAATATCTTCTATTGGACCAACTTCTGTTGGTGAGAGAGACAAGCTTTCAAGCTTACACAGAGCTCTTTGGGCTTGTCTTCACTACTGGAGAGATCAATGCTGCTGAAATCGATGCAGTGGGTGTCAATATAGCAGATCTAGTGAAGGCCCCCTAAATCAATGGCAGAATACTTTCTAGTCATCTCTGGTACTCCAGTTCCCCGAGAAGAGTAAGGGCAGGTCTACACTACAGTAGGGATAGATGCTCAGATTGATCCACCAGCAGTCAATTTAGCAGGTCTAATAAAGACCTGCCAAATTGACTGCAGATCGCTCTCCAGTTGATCCCTGTATTGTACCCCTGAGGAGAAGAGTGAGATAAGTCCCCCCGGGGTGCAGACCATGTGGTAACTCGACCTAAGGTATGTCCACTCTAGCTACATTATTCATGTAGCTGGAATTGCACAGCGTAGGTTGGCTTACTACTGTAGTGTAGACATAGCCTGAGATACGTTGACTGGAGAGTGTCTCCTGTTGATGCAGTGCAGTGAAGACACTGGGGTAAGTCGACCTAAGCTACATCAATTCCAGCTATGTTATTCACGTAGGTCGATTTACCCCAGTAATGAAGACAAGCCCTTCTTCATGTCTGGGATACATGCTCATTGTCACAGCTAAGTACAAGGTGGAACAGATTGTTTAGCATAAGTAGTTACCATACAATTCAATATTTCCTTGTGCCTCTAATTCCTGGGACCAACATGGCTACAATAACACAGCATACAACCTATTTCAAAGGGCCATTCAAGGTCAAGTGGCTTAATACCTCTCCAGTCATGGGAGAAAGGAGGAAAAACTGGAGGGTTAGGGTTAGCCTCTCCAATCATAGAGAAAAAAGGAGGAAAAACTGCACAATCCTTTCAATAGATGAGCCTGGAAGCTTAAATTCATAACTGTTAGACACAAAAAATCATGGACTGAGTAGAGACACTGGATTTATGGCTTATTACAATAAGCTATAACCCACTAACTCCTCCCTCCAGCTTTTTCCCCACCTTTCTTATTCTAAACAATCTATTCCACCTTGTATGAGGCTATGAGTACACTCCAAGTACATTTCCAACACATGAAGAAGAGCTCTATGTAAGCTCGAAAGCTGGTCTCTTTCACCACAGAAGCTGGTCCAATACAAGATAATCCCTCTCCCACCTTGTCTATCTAGACCCTGGACCAACACTTGGGGTACTCTCATTTTTAGATCTTTTTTAGCCTGTGGGGAGGGAGAGGGTAGAGAAATCTAGGCAATAATAATATTCCATAACAGCAATTAAAATAAAAGGCTAACAATATAATACCACCACCACTACGAACAGCACTTAACACAGAGAATCTCACTATGTCCAAGCTTCTTTAGGTATACTGTAAACAAGCATTGTCTGTATTAGTAGAGAAACTTAGACCTATGTTAAAGGATTCATGTCCTTTTGCAATATAACATGGGTGGGGCCCTACCAAATTCACAGTCCATTTTGGTCAATTCACGATCACAGGATTTTTAATATAGTAAATTTCAACATATCAGATATTTAAATCTAAAATTTCAGAGTGTTGTAGCTGTAGTAGTCCTGACCCAAAAAAGGGATGTGTGTGGAGGGCAGGCGGGGGTAGGGGGGTTGCAAGGTTATTGTAGGGGGTCATAGTATTGCCACCCTTATTTCAGCACTGCAGCTGGTGGCGGCGTTGCCTTTAGAGTTGAGTGGCAGCTGCTGGCTGGGAGTCCAGCTCTGAAAGCAGCACGACCACCAGCAGCAGTGCAGAAGTAAGGATGGCATGGTATGATATTTCCACCCTTATTTCTGCACTGCTGCCTGCAGAGCTGGGCTCTCGGCCAGCAGTCGACACTGTCCATCCGCCCTGCTCTGCAGGCAGCAGCACAGAAGTAAGGGTGGCATGCTATGGTCTTGCCACCCTTACTTCTGCATTGTTGTTGGGGGTGCTGCTTTCAGAGCTGGTACCTGGCCATCAGCTGCTGCTGTCCAGCCACCCAGCTCTGAAGGTAGTGCAGCAGTAAGGGAGGCCATACTGTGACACTCCACCCCCAATAACCTTGCAACTCCCACTGTGGCTCCCTTTTGGGTTGGGTCCCAGTTTGGGAAATGCTGGTCTCCCCCATAAAATCTGTAAAGTATAGGGTAAAAGTATACAAAAGACGAGTTTCATGGGGGAGACCAGATTTCGTGGTCCGTGATGCATTTTTCACGGCCACGAATTAGGTAGAGCCCTAAACATGGGATAAAAGGTGAATACTGTAATCCAGTCAGGAGTAGAAGAAGAAATATTAAGGGCTGTCAATTAATCGCAGTTAATCTACATGATTAATTCAAAACAATTAATTAAGATTAATCACAGTTTTAATCACACTGTTAAACAATAGACTACCAATTGAAATTTTGTAAATTTTTTGGATGTTTTTCTACATTTTCAAATATATTGATTTCAATTACAACACAGAATACAAAGTGTACATTGCTCACTCTATATTATTTTTTATTACAAATAGTTGCACTGTAAAAATGATAAACAAAAGAGAGAGTATTTTTCAGTTCACCTCATAAAAGTACTGTAGTGCAATCTCTTTATTGTGAAAGTACAATACACAAATGTAAATTAGTTTTTGTTACATAACTGCACTCAAACCCAAAACAATGTAAAACTTTAAGCCTACAAGTCAACTCAGTCCTATTTCTTGTTTAGCCAATCGCTAAGACAAACAAGTTTGCTTATATTTACAGGAGATAATGCTGTCGGATTCTTATTTACAATGTCAAAGTTCAAGTTGCATGATAAAGAGATTGCACTACAGTACTTGTACTAGGTGAATTGAAATACTGTTTCTTTTGTTTCTTTTTTATAGTGCAAATATTTGTAATAAAAATAAAGTGAGCACTGTACACTTTGTATTCTGTGTTGTAATTGAAATTAATACATTTGAAAATGTGGAAAACATCTAAAAAATTTAAATAAATGGTATTCTATTATTAATAGCACAATTAATCACAATTATTTTAATTGCATGATTAATTGCCATTAATTTTTTTAATTGCTTGACAGCCCTAGAAATAATCTATTTCTGTATTATTGTAACACCTTGGAGCCCCAGTCATGGACCAGGACCTCATTGTGCTAGGATTGTACAAACACAGAACAAAAAGATGGACCTTGACTTAAAGGGTGGATAATCCAAGTACAAGACAAGAGGCAACAACAGACGGGTGCATACGGGGCCGTACAAGGAAGCAATGAGACAACCTTTTCTGCATGTACCAGACAGTCACAGGGTGGAGGAAGGTGTAGAAAACACAGAGCTGTGTCATAAACAGATAGTTAAGGGTTAATGCCTCTTTTACCTGCAAAGGGTTAAGAAGCTCAGTAAACCTGGCTGACACCTGACCAGAGGACCAATAAGGGGACAAGATACTTTCAAATCTTGGTGGGGGGAAGTCTTTTGTTTGTGCTCTTTGTTTTGGGGGTTTTTCGCTCTTGGGACTAAGAGGGACCAGACATCAATCCAGGCTCTCCAAGTCTTTCTGAATCAGTCTCTCATGTTTCAAACTTGTAAGTAACAGCCAGGCAAGGTGTGTTAGTTTTATTTTTGTTTTCTCAACTTGTAAATGTTCCTTTTTGCTGAGAGGATTTTACATCTGCTTGCTGTAACTTTGAACCTAAGGCTAGAGGGGGTTCCTCTGGGCTATATGAATCTGATTACCCTGTATGTAAAGTATTTTCCATCCTGATTTTACAGAGTTGATTTTTACCTTTCTTTCTTTAATTAAAAGCTTTCTTTTTAAGAACCTGATTGATCTTTCCTTGTTTTAAGATCCAAGGGGATTGGATCTGGATTCACCAGGAATTGGTGGGGGAAAGCGGGGGGGATGGTTAAATTCTC
Source organism: Gopherus evgoodei (assembly GCF_007399415.2). Lineage (NCBI taxonomy): Eukaryota > Metazoa > Chordata > Testudines > Testudinidae > Gopherus > Gopherus evgoodei. The sequence continues at coordinate 235,635,351 of NC_044322.1, read as the reverse complement.
CTTGTGTTAAGATCCAAGGGGTTGGGTCAGTGTTCACCAGGAACTTGGTGAAAAAGCCTCTCAAGGCTGCCCAGGGAGAAGAAGGTTTTGCGGGGACAGAAAGTGTTCCAGACACTGAAATTTCTGGATGGTGGCAGTGTTACCAGATCTAAGCTAGTAATTAAGCTTAGAAGTGTCCATGCAGGTCCCCACATCTGTGCCCTAAAGTTCAGAGTGGGGGAGGAACCTTGACAAGCTGCAACAAGGAATTTTTGCACCCAAGGCAAGGGCCGGCTCCAGGCTCTTCGGCGGCAAATTCGGCAGCGGGTCCCTGAGTCCCTTTCAGAGAGAAGGACCCGCCGCCGAAGAATGAATGAAGCAGTGGCGGCAATTCGGTGGCAGGTCCTTCCCTCCAACAGGGACTCAGGAACCCGCCGCTGAATTGCCACCAAAGAAGCGGCAGCAGTAGAGCTGCCGCCAAAGCACCGCCGATTGCGGTAGAGCTGCACCCCTCCGCTTTGCGCGCCTGAGGCAAGTGCCTCACTCGCCTCACCCTTGTTATGGCGCTGAGAACACACAAGCAGAGTGAACAATATTTTGGGGGGGGAGGAGAATTTAGGGGGATCAGCTAAAGGGAAGGCAAAGGAGAGGAGGCCAGGGTAAGATGGTAAGGTGTGCAGTGAGGAGGCCAGGCTGAAATGGGCAGGTGTGGAGTGAAGTTGAAGTGAAGAGACTATGAGGAGGGAGGGGTAGGGTTGGAGCGAACAGTCTGTCAGCACAGGGCACAGGTCTGACTGCAGTGTCCAGAGATCCCTGCTTGGACTGCTTCTGTTCCTAGGAGCTGGAGTCTCCTCTAGCTTGCTCCTCTCTGTAGTTCTCCTACAAGCCACACGGTGGGGGTGGAAGGCACTGCTGGGATCCTAGTGACCCTCCTGAGGCAGGGTCTCCCTTGCACAGTTCTCGATGCACAGGGTTGTTGGGGGGAGGGGTAGCCCCATCTGGGCTGCATTTTACCCCTCCCCCCTAGTGCATTGGTCCCTGTTTTGGCTACTTCTGCTCTTACTGGTTAATTTTGTGTTTAGCAAGATGGAAAACAAGATGTGTGCATACAGACTTCTTGGTCACTGTCTATAAACACAGAGCAGTGCTGCATTGTCCCTAACAGCAAAGGGCAGGTGCCATCTAATTCAAGTTGCATGAATCACTGATTTTTCAATTTCCTGGAAGTTCAAAAACAAGAAGAAGAAGAAAGAGTTTGAACCAAGTTGTCCTACATCCTAGGTGAGAGACCTGAGCGCTAGCCTATTAGGGAGGCATAGCAACCCTATGTTGTTTTTTGTGTATGGCCCCTGAATCCCCTTGTTAATCTAGTCCAAAAAATTAAAATGTTTGTTTTGGAAATGTTGAAATGATTGACTTTGACACTTCCATTCCCCCCGGCCCCCCATCTCAATTTTTCTAAATTGGCACAAATTTGCAAAATGTTTCAGTCAGCCCAAAGCTACATTTTTCAGCTGAAAGTTTTTGCCTGGCTTCACACCTAACATCCACTAGGATAATAGGTACTCTCAAATTACAGCACTGAGGGACAGTTGAGTGCTTCATGTGCACTGTAAGTAGCAAGTATTAAGTTCAATAAATTAATGTCATTTCCATCATTCTGAGGCCTTGTCTACACTAGAGAGTTGCAGCGCTGGTGAGAGGGTTACAGCGCTGCAACTTAGGATGCTGCCACACTTGCAAAGCACGACCAGCGCTGCAACTCCATGGTTGCAGCGCTGGTCGTACACCCGGTCGAGCCTCGGGTGTAGCGATTGCAGCGCTGGTCATCCAGCGCTGGTCATCAAGTGTGGACGCCCACCAGCGCTTTTATTGACCTCCGGGGTATAAGGAGGTATCCCAGCATACCTTAGAAGCCTCTCTGGTAATCATGCACACTCCACTGCCCTGGGCTCAGCTGACCCCTCCTTTAAATGCCCCGGGAATTTTAAAAATCCCCTTCCTGTTTGCTCAGCCAGGTGTGGAGTGCAATCAATCATTCAAACAATCAGCGACCATGCCTCCACGCCCCAGACGAGCCCCAGCATGGAACAATTCCGAGCTGCAGGACCTCATCAGTGTTTGGGGTGAGGAAGCAGTGCAAGCACAGCTGCGCTCCAGAAGGAGAAATTATGATACCTATGGGCAGATATCAGAGTCCTTGCTGAAAAGGGGCCATGAACGGGACGCGTTGCAGTGCAGGGTCAAAATAAAAGAGCTGAGAAGTGCTTACTGCAAAGCCCGTGAGGGAAATCGCCGCTCAGGAGCTGCCCCCACAACCTGCCGTTTTTACAAGGAGCTGGATGCCATACTTGGGTGTGACCCCACTGCCAATCCGAGGACCACGATGGAGAGTTCAGAGCAGGGAGAAGTGGGGGAGGGTGTAGAGGAAGCCGACAGTGAGGCTACTGTGGTGGAGGGAGACACCCTGGAGTCCCAGGAGGCATGCAGCCAGGAGCTCTTCTCAAGCCAGGAGGAGGCTAGCCAGTCGCAGCAGCTGGAAGTTACTGGTGAGGAAGAAACTGAGAAGCGTGCTCGGGGTAAGCAGATTTTTATGTTTTGGGAGAGGAGGGTTTGGGTTATGGCTGCCTGCATGCATGCCTAAACGTGGAATAGCCCATTGATTTGCTCTATCACGTCTCTGTAATCTGCCTCGGTAATCTCTTGAAAAGTTGTAGCCAGAGCGTGGGCAATGTGCTTTTTCAAGTTTATCGGGAGAGCCACAGTGTTCCTTGTCCCGGTCAGACTAACTCGTCCGATCCACTGTGCAGCGAGGGGTGGGGGGACCATGGCTGCACAGAGGCAAGCTGCATAGGGGCCAGGGCGGAATCCACATTGCTGTAGAAGACCCTCCCTCTCTTCCCAGGTAACACGCAGCAGTGATATATCTGGCAGTAGGAAACCCTGTTGAGAATTTAGGGATACTTGAGTGCAGGGCGCCAGGTTCGCGTTCCCCCCCCAGCCACGTGGTGCGCTCCGGTCTTCTCCCCACCCCCCCAGCAGGCAGCCAGCCCCGTGGAGCCCTCCGGTCTCCCCAACCCCTTCCCAGCAGGCAGCCAGCCCCGCGGAGCCTTCCGCTCCTCCTCCCCCCCATCCCAGCAGCCAGCCAGCCCTGCGGAGCCCTCCTGTCTCCCCAACCCCTTCCCAGCAGGCAGCCAGCACAGCTGTCTTCCACCCCCCGCACCAGCAGGCTGGCAGTTAAGCGGACCACCCCCCACCCCCCGCCAGCAGCTCACCACCTTCCTGTTCATTACTGTCCCCTGTGCAGTACACCAGCTACCTCCTGTACCCAGTGCTGATAAACCCCAGTGACCCATCGGTCAATTCCCCCTCCCAGGTGCAGTCGGGGCAGAAACACTCACCCCATTGCTCGCCATGCCTTAGCTTCCCTGGCCTCTCTGTGTTATGTGAGGTATGTGGGAAGGATGCTACAAAAAGTCTAAAAACTCCTTCACTGTGTGATAATAAACAATGTAGCCTCTGTGTATTACATGTTTCTATCTATGTTTTTTTCAGTGACCTTGAGTAATGCAGCCGGATCACCGGTCTCACGTCGTTTGCAGAACTTGAGAGAAAAACCCCGAAAATCAAAAGAAGAATTGATAAAATCAGTTATGAATCACTACAACAGAGAAAGTAGGAAGACGCAGGAATGGAGAGAGAAAATGTATGAATCCAGAGAGAAAATGAATGAGTGGAGGAAAACAGAAAGCAGGAAAAAGGAATTGACTCTCAAAAAAACAACAAAGCAGATGATAAGCCTCCTGGCTCACCAAACTGAGTCTTTCGAGTCTATGGTAGCCATGCAGGCAGATCTGTACCGTGGTAACCCACACCCCTCCCAAAGCTCTCTTTCTTGTTCCCCAGTGTTTGCACCAAACACCTTTCTCCAGCAGCCAGTTCCTTATTACACCCAGCTGCCCCCCAACACCTGTACGATCACCTACCAGCCCTGAAAACTATAATTCTTACCCTGTGCACTCCACCCCCATTACCCTGCAGCATAGTAATCCTGAAGTGCAGCAGACATTGAACAGTAATCAAAACAGGACTTATTCAAACCTCTGAATGTACAGTCCACCACCCTAACCCACCTTGCCTTTTAAGTACTGTACTTTGAATAAAGGATTTTATGGCTTTTACAATACGTTTTATTATTGCAGGAAGTGGTAAATATTGTACCCCAAGGTAGAACATAGCACAGCAATGGCACCAAACATTACTGTTGGCTCTCAGCATCAAATTGCTCCCTTAAAGCATCCCTAATCCTTGAAGCCCTTTCCTGGGCCTCCCTATTAGCCCTGCTCTCTGGCTGTGCAAATTCAACCTCTAGGCGTCGAACCTCGGAGGTCCATTCCTCACTGAATCTTTCACTCTTCCCTTCACAAATATTATGGAGGGTACAACACACGGATATAACAGCGGAGATGCTGCTTTCCCCCAAATCTAGCTTCCCATAAAGACACCTCCAGCGGGCTTTCAAACGGCCAAACACACACTCCACAGTCATTCTGCACCGGCTCAGCCTGTAGTTGAACCGTTCCTTGCTCCTGTCAAGCTTCCCTGTATACGGTTTCATGAGCCATGGCATTAAGGGGTAAGCGGGGTCTCCAAGGATCACAGTGAGCATTTCGATGTCACCTACTGTGATCTTGCGGTCTGGGAAAAAAGTCCCGGCCATCAGCCTCCTGAACAGGGAACTGTTACGAAAGATGCGTGCATTGTGCACCTTTCCAGGCCATCCTGAGTAAATGTCAGTGAAACGCCCACGGTGATCCACAAGTGCTTGCAGAACCACGGAGAAATACCCCTTGCGATTAACGTACTCTGATGCCAGGTGGGGTGGTGACAGAATAGGAATATGCGTCCCATCTACTGCCCCTCCACAGTTAGGGAAACCCATTTCTGCAAAGCCATCCACAATGTCCTGCACGTTTCCCAGAGTCACAGTTCTTCTTAGCAGGGTGCGATTAATGGCTGTGCAAACTTGCATCAGCACCATTCCAACAGTGGACTTTCCCACTCCAAACTGGTTCGCCACCGATCAGTAGCTATCTGGAGTTGCCAGCTTCCAGATTGCAATAGCCACCCGCTTCTCCACTGGCAGGGCAGCTCTCAATCTCGTGTCCCTGCGCCGCAGGGTAGGGGCGAGCTCAGCACACAGTGCCATGAAAGTGGCTTTTCTCATCTGAAAGTTCTGCAGCCACTGCTCGTCATCCCAGGCTTGCAGGACGATGTGATCCCACCACTGAGTGCTGGTTTCCTGAGCCCAAAAGCGCCGTTCCACGGTGCTGAGCACATCTGTTACTGCCACAAGCAATTGAGTGTCTTCAGCGTCAGGCGTTTCAATATCATCGTCTGACTCCTCACTGTCACTTTGCAGCTGAAGGAATAGCTCCACTGCCATGCGTGATGTGCTGGCAACATTCATCAGCAAGGTCCTCAGCAGCTCAGGCTCCATTTGTAACAGAAATCTCATAAATCGCGCTGCGGACTCACAATGCTGCCAAACTGCTCGGAATGTGTTGCAAAGCACCACGGGGCGTTGGAACAGGAAGCGGAAAGACCCGCACACTTCCTTCCCCTTCCCACAAGCCACAGCGTCAAAATGGGACGAGGTGCTCTGTGGGATAGCTGCCCACAATGCACCACTCCCAACAGCGCTGCAAGAGCTGTAAATGTGGCCACACTGCAGCGCTGGTAGCTGTCAGTGTGGCCACACTGCAGCGCTGGCCCTACACAGCTGTACGAACACAGCTGTAACTACCAGCGCTGCAAAACTGTAAGTGTAGACAAGCCCTGAGTTCAGTTTGCTACCAGAATAAACTCCCCCTAGCTTTGTTTATATACACTGTATGACACATCTCAAGATTTCAATACTAACTAAGGTTTTAAAAAAACCAAATAGAGCATAAGGAACAAAGTTAAGCTCCTTACCTCTTCAGGGATTCTGACCCAAACCTGCTTGTGCTCCCAATATTGGCCAGCCCCCACAGTCAGTCAGTTGGCTGCAGCTTGTGATGAGGGAGGAGGTGATACTTCTCCATGGCAATTCCAAGTGGGGTGATAGAGCAGAGTACAGTCCCTGCCCCTCATGGTGCATGTGCAAATCTTTGCCCTGGACAGAATCCATTGGAACAAATTAATACTGCAACCAGATGCAAATATACAATATAGACCAAAGGCATTATGCATCTGCTCCTGATTTGTTTTGTGAATTTTGTGTTTGTCTCATCTACCTCACTGGCCCTGCAATGCATATAGATAGTGCTGCAAAACAGGATAATTAGCATGGCTGCACTGAGCAGAGTCACAGCTGGTACTGGTTCAATAAAATTGCAACAGTCCCTTTACCCAGTGCAGATAGGGCTCTGTGAGACAATTTAGGGAAAGGAGCTATTCAGTTGTCTATCTTCTAGGATATATCCAAAGCACCAATAAGACAGTAGGGGTAAGGACTCCAATGGTAAACATGATTCAATTAAATTCTTCTTTTCTGTTCTCTCCTCACATTTGTTTAACTTTTGAATAATATATTTGTGAATTAATTTAGTGTTTATGAAAGTTTGGGGCTAAGGGTCAAAATTAAATCAGTGTTAAGAGCCCACACAAGGGCTACAAAATGCTGCACTGCTTAAGTCTTACTTGGAGGATTTAAGTGGTGCTCACATTTTATCAACAAATATTTATATGATGGTAATAGAAACCCCATTGTGCTGGAATGAGAATAATCCCTTCTTCTGTGGACTTCTCTGCACAGGGGTCAATATAACCCTAACTGTATTAACTTTGTGCTAAGCATAGTACAGATATGTGCTGCTTATGTTTTCCAACACAGTTCTATAAGGACATTTCTGTCCTGATTTTCAGTTCCCCTCCTATTCTAATCCTGGTGCTCTACTGTGCAGAGACTGCAAGACAAGCTAACCATTGCAAACTGAGACATAAAAGAAATGGGTGCTATGATGAGACCACAAAGTATATTTTTGGCTGGAACCAAAATCAAGATTCATATTCTGATCTCTGAGGGTGAAAGTCAAGCACATTAAATTCACCTCATGTAGCTAATTCAAATGAAATTAATGGGCAGCAGGTTTGAAACAAATAAAAGGAAGTTCTTCACACAGTGCACAGTCAATCTGTGGAACTCCTCACCTGAGGAGGTTGTGAAGGCTAGGACTATAACTGGGTTTAAAAGAGAACAAGATAAATTCACAGAGGTTAAGTCCATTAATGGCTGTTGGTAAGGAATGGTGTCCCTAGCCTCTGTTTGTCAGAGGGTGGAGATGGATGGCAGGAGAGAGATCACTTGATCATTACCTGTTAGGTTCACTCCCTCTGGCACACTTGGCATTGATCACTGTCAGTAGCCAGGATACTCGGCTGGATGGACCTTTGGTCTAACCCAATACAGCCATTCTTATGTTCTTAAAGTCCCCTCAGTTCAGGCTCTAGTTGGAATGTTGTGGAATGTTGCCCTAAACCTGTGTAACAGACTCTCTGTCCTATGACTCGCTATGGTTAAAAATTACAGCCACAGCTATTAGCCAGCAGATATGTGACCAAACTTGTCTGTGAAGGTTGTAAAGTTCGGGTGTGGAGGCAGGGGAATGAGAAGGAATGGGTGGGATGGCTAGACAGGATTTACTTGTGGTTTCAAACATTTTCACAGTTAGACAATGGATTATTATGTCGCTTGGTTTGCATCAGGTTTGTCAGCTGCTAAAATGTGGGCTACAAAGACAGTTCATCAGATGAGCACTGAGTTGGCTATTGGATTGTGCTAATAATAAGTTGGTACTGTGAGACCACTGTGAACTATTACCTAGCTTTGTAGGAAGTGAAATCTTGGAAGAGTATCAAATCTAAATTACTTTTTGACAAGAGAGGTACACATAATGGTGACTGGACAGGCAGAGAAAGTTTTTGCATTCTTTGATCGTGCTCTATCTGTAAAGATAATACAGATGCACTCTACCTCTCCAAACAGACAACTAACTCCAGTATTTCACTGGGAAAGTACATAATTGTATCTGAAGTGTGCAAATGGGAAAGCAAGGTCAGTGTGTGTCAGCCTACATACCTTCAGTTTAGTTGACTCATTTTACAGCTTACTTAACTCACCATTTATAAGAGATATTGGGAACAGATTTTTATTTATAGCCACTCTTGGATAAATTAGTTGCTGGATTGTGCTGGATATTTCCCTGAGGCCAAGTGCATACATTGTACCTTCTCAGAGGTAAATGGTGAGGCACTGTGTATTATACATTTATCAAGGACAAGAAGTGAATTTAGGGTCCCATATCACTGATGCAACATGGATATTACTTTTTAATTGGATCAGGGGATGGATGAGCCCACAATAGTTAGGATGCAGAAAGTATCACAGCCTGTGTAGTAAATTAGTTGTACTTTTGTTTAGCATAGGCAAAAATACAGACCATTCACTAGACATAGGTGGAGTAGGCATTGGAGGGGATCTACAATAAGGAGAAGGTTGATTGAGGAATCTACTCTGAGGAGGAAGCATGTTTCCTTTTGTCTATATTTGAAGCTGGCCTCTTCATTGTAACTTAGCAAGTCTACCCCAAAATCAGGTGATCACTGTCAGTATTAGGCTGAAAACAACCAGTTTTGTTATTGCTCATTGGTTACTGAGCACCAGCAGAGTGCTTGGTGCTCTACACATGAACAAGAAGACATCATTCCTTCCCCTTGAGAAGATTACACTCTGGGTCAGGCACTGACAAAATAGATCAGACACAGAACAGAACAGAACACAGTTTGACCACATGAGCTAAAGGAGGGTTTAGGAATCTTGTGCCTAACAGAGTGGCCTGATTTTCAATAGTGTTGAGCACCCAGAAGCTCTTATTGATTTACAAACTTAACCCCTGACTTAAGCACCCATTGTTTTAAAATCTTGGCCCACATGTTTTTTTCAGCAGATGAACAAATTTGGAAATTAAATAGCCTCTTCACTGCCTGCTAAAATCTAGATGGTTCCCACTGAAACACATGGATCTGGCCATAAGGGACACTAGTCCACGCTCTACTGGCAGAGAAACACCTCTAAACTAGCAACGGGACTGGTTTCCCAAAGAAATAAAGAAAGGAAAGAATTCATATTAGGTTCCTTCTGTTTTTAAGTTGTAAAAACCACAACTGGTGCAACTGCAGCAGGATGGTGTTTGTTGCCATAAGAATCAAAATGAAGTTAATACAGACATGATCTTTTACATTAAAAAAATACATAGACAACTAATGTATATACTTTGTAAGGGAATTTCTTCTATGTTACAGTCCACTGCCACTGGAACCAGCCAGTGTTGTCATGGACAGAAAATCTGAGGCTGGTGATCAGGCTGCCAGCTCACAGGTGTCTCTGTAGAGCAAGGCCCACTATGACTGCAGGCGTCACACAGACTTAAGGACAATACTGCAAAGACTACTTGAAGGTTTGAACAAAAACTAGCACCATTTCCAAAAAAGAAAGAATTATTGCAAAATTGTTGCAGTGTAAAACTTCATCTCAGAATTTTAAGCAGAAAGAATCCCTTAAAAAGCAGTAGGTGTCGAAGAAATCTTCCTGAATAGGCTAGGAAAACTGCACACATCCACAAATAATCCTCCTAAATATAACTTTAACAGCCTCAGCGAGAAAAAATTAAATAAATCAGGAGAAAGTAGTCATGCATTGTCACAGGGCTTATCTACACTTACCAGAGGATTGATGTTGCAGTGATAGATATATCCGCGGTTGATTTAGAGGGTCTAGTGAAGACCTGCTAAATTGACCATTGATCGCTCTCCTGTCGACTCCTGTTCTCCACCAGATCGAGAAGAGCAAGGGGAGTCGATGAGACAGCATTTCCTGTCGACATTGCATAGTGTGGACCCTGCGGTAAGTAGACCTAAGCTATGTCGATTTGAGTTACACTATTCATATAACTCAAATTGCGTAGCTTAAATCAACTTCTCCCCTTTAGTGTTGCCAAGGCCACAGAAAGTGTGGGGCTTTGACTGAATTTCTGACCTTGGTGGTGGAAATGATGGCACACACAGTTCAAGACACTCAAAGTAATGTCATAATTAATAATAATTAATAGCAACACCTCAGGAGTGGCTACATCCACCTTCTATAACAATTACCTATGAATCCAGAGGAAACAACAGCTACTTCAGACACCTACTGGCTCTCCACAGAAGGGAGACTGCTGGGAGCACAGTTGTTCCTTTACACAGCTTCACACTGCACTTGCATAATCACACACACAATTTTGTTTAGATGTCTGTAGGCCTGCTTGGACTCCTTTCAGATACATGTATTCCCTTGCCCCATTGTCTTTCCCATACCATCTTCCACCACACAAGATGATGCAATATCATTACTTCATGACACCAAGGACTATGCCAACATCAACCATCCAAACTGGTGAGCTCCCCTCTTATTCTGATCTACTTGAGTCACTGGCTACATTTGATTTTTAGAGAAAAAGGTTTAGAAGGAAGATGCTGCTATCATTACTGCATATAGCCTTGTTACTAGAGCCTTTTGGCTAGTTTTGTTGATTTTAATTTTCTTCCATCCTGTTTCCCTTTTTCGTATTTTAGGGATTATTTTGGAATTTAATATAACTGAATTTGTCACTTGTTTGCTTTGCAGAGGAATCTTTATGTGATTGCACAGCACCTAATACTGGGCCCTGATCCTGATCGGGGATCTATGAGACCTATTGCAATACAAAACATAAATCATCTTCTATTGAGCTACAGGCATTTGTTTTCCAGTCAGCTGTCACTGTATAGTGTTTACACATTCTGTGTTGAGTCCCAGTTGGGTGCAGGGTCAGGTGGTAAACATTCAGAAACTACAGAGACACTCAGATAATATGACAATAGGCACCAGCATAGAACCTAGTAGGTAAACAATTTCAGATCTGGGATCCTGGTCAGATAGCGGCAGCTTTCCCCCCACCCCCACTCTTCCTTCTTGAATCTTATCCTTCCTTGCAACATTTTCTGGTAGAATTAGACTCTCTTGGCCCTGCTCCAGAGAGTATCCTGCTGGGATACTATATGGCTATGTGAAATGATAATGGGATAATTAGTCTCTCATCTCTCCCACAAACCACCAGTTCTTATCCAGCCCAGCTGGCTGTGACTGAAAGTTGTTACTAGACCCTGTCAGTCATGTGGTTGTGAGATGAGCTTGCTAGTCTCAGTCCATTCACACCAAAATTAGCACCATTTCACATTTTGTCACCAATCTCAGCCAACAAACCAAGGATGGAGTAGGTCTGGAGATTATTTTTTATCCTTCTTCAACTGTCCTTGCAGAAACCATACTGTTCTCAATTTGTGAGTTATTGCAAGGTGTACTCCTTGGCCCCTTAGAAAGAAAACAACATTCATGTCTGTCCACATTCAATCTGAGGCCACGTCCAGACTAGGAATTAAAATCGATTTTAGATACGCAACTTCAGCTACGAGAATAACGTAGCTGAAGTCGAATTTCTAAAATCGAGGTACTCACCAGTCTGGACGGCGCCGCATCGATGTCCGCGGCTCTCCGTGTCGATTCCGGAACTCCGTTCGGATTGATGGAGTTCCGGAATCGATGTAAGCGCGCTCGGGGATCGATACACCGCGTCCAGACTAGACGCGATATATCGATCCCCGAGCAATCAATTTTAACCCGCCGATGCCGCGGGTTAGTCTGGATGAGGGCTAAGTGCTGATGTTGCTCCTTGAAGACATGCTCTGATGTTCAATGTATTTACTTGCAAGGGCTGAATGCGTAAGGGAGCATAATAAAATCATTGAGTAGTAATTATGTCTCATGCTTTTATCTGGGCTATGAAAAAAGGAACTCCCTGAATGCCGTGGATTCATGTTTTAAATTACAGGAATTATACACCAAAGATTATGTGGTATTATAGTACACACCAGGGAGTAGTAGTCTGTTGTATGCTGAATGGGAAGGCAGAGGTTTCCCTCCCAATTTACTATGTAAATTAAGGGTTTTCCATTTGAAAGACCAAACTTTAGCTATTTTCATTCTCCAGGAAATCAGTTTTAAAGGAATGTCTGGAACTGCCTGCAGTTCTTTCCAGTTAAGATTTATGGATGGGAAAGGGAACTGCAGTAGCATCATCAGGAATTTGACTGAGCAATCCACATTCTGATGCCACAGAGGCACCATTAGCCCAACTTCTAAGTCATAAGGTTAAAATATTAACAAAGTTCTATGATCTGATCCACACATTGCTGCTCTCCTGTTAAGAGTTAACATGAACCATGTCCCTAAAAAAAAAAAAAAAAAAAAAAAGTCTCACATTTAGTTGGGAAGGTAATTAATCTGCAAGAGCAACCAATCTGAACAAACTATGACTGGAACTGCCAGTTAGAACAGCTCATTGTGTTTATATAGGGAGAGCTACCCACAGCTGATGGTTTTGGGAAAACAATATTAAAACTACACACTTTTCTTCCAGAGGCATCTCAAAAAGGCTTTATAGACCTCATACCCCACCCACCCACTACTGGAATGCAGCCAGCTCTGGAGTGGAATGTGGCAGACATTCTTTGCTAGCAGCACTACATTACACCACACTACAGTTTTTTAAGAGGAAAAGACCTATGCAGGAAAAGACAGATAAAACTGTGACAATGGGGAGGTAGCTGGTGTACTGTGACTGATGCTTATTACACTTATCGTCTTCCTGTTACATGGTGCTTTCACCTGCCCCCATCTGTTTGCGTAGCACAATAGGCCCCTGATTCCTGAGTGAGGCCCCAAAGGCACTATCACAATACAAATAACTATTAATAACCATTTCGCTAATTGATACTCTCAACAGAATTTACATGAACAAAATGACATTATCTACACTTGAATTTGGCTAGTGCACTGGGATTAACACTTCCATTTTGTGTTATGTGATCCTAACTGACCAGAAATGGATTTATTGTTTTTTACTCTTAACTGAAAGACATATCGGGCAACAATTCATTACAGACTCAGAGGGCAGACTTCCATTAGTATTCTCGATCCAAATGTGGACAGGAACATTTGACTTTTATTCTATGTTTAGCTTCATCAAAAATCTAGTAGGAAATTCTAAGCAATTGCCTCCAAGGCCTCAGTTTTCCCTGGAGGATTGGAGTATATGTCATCCAGGCTTCCTCAGTCCTCCAAGTTTATAGCAATATTCAGGGATTCAAGAAAATGGGTATATTATTTCCTCCAAAAATAAAGTTGATGTACCTAGGGTTCACCACACTCTTAGCATAAAGTACATATAGAAGCTACTCTTACAGACAACAGTATAATATATTGAGAAAAAACTTCTTGCTTACCAGATGGATTTTGTCCCACCCTTTGTTTGAAAGTTGTAGGAATACATTTCTATGTAATGGATAATTTATCACTTATTCACATCTACTGTATAAAGATCCCGTTATGTTAAACTTTTGAGGGTGGACTTAAAGGAGCCCTGCATTATCAAAATGACTAATCTTGTGCCCTCCCCACCTCCCCCTCCAAAAAAAGATACAGTATTTATAGTAAAGGATATAGCTCGTCCTCTCAAATTGACTGAAATTAACTAAACCAAAGCTCCCCACTATTAGAATGCTGACTCCTAGAGATTATAGGTTCTCTTTTACCTTCCACTTACCTATCCTTTTCTCCTTGGGTGCCTTATGGAAAGATATGGTAGCACTGAGAGTTTTGGTTAGGTTATTATTTCATCAGTATGTGTTTTATATCAATTGTGTGCATCATCTTTAACAAAAGTATCTTCTCTCTAGTTCATTTAAAGAAGAAATTAGGTTGTGATTTTCTCTATGAAATGGATCTGTTAGCTGAATGTCATTTAGAAATTATTTCTCATGCAAAGCTCTCTGAGCAGGTTGGTCATCGCCAATGGGCAGAAGTCCTCTCACTGCTCTCTTGAGCATTTAAGCCCAGATCCAGGAAAGGACTTACGCCTCTATTTCTAAGCCCTTTACTGGATCAAGTCCTTAAAGTTCCCATTACCTTTACACCCATGTTGCTGCCTCACTATGTGACAAGAATTGCAGTCTTATCTAGTACATGCATCTCCCTTGTCTCTTCTCTTCCTTTTCTCCCATCACGTTTCTATGCACCTGTTTAATGAATGCAGATCCCTCCCACTTTTCCAAGGCAGAAAATCTACAGACCAAGAAACTTACTTCTCCATTGTCCACCAAGCTAGACTTACAGCAATGAAGCTAATTCAACTGATTTGCTTTGCTGGCTGCCTTGGAATAGGGTGGGCTGTTCAACTGTCCAGTTTAGACAAAATCTGTAAGTACCACTTTTCTGTTTCAGTAGTAGCAAGCTACATTGGATTTTATGCTTTGAGTTAATGTATTTATGTTTAGTAATGCTCAGCTGAATTGATGCTGTAACAGCACAACCCAGGTTTAGCTGAACAGGAAACAAAATAGCAATATTTAGTATTATTTCAGATGTTGGTATTATTATTTATGTAGAGCCAAACATATAAGGAGTCTTACAGGCAAATAAATTATTTATTAGAATATACGTATTTCCCACATGAATCCTTGATTGTAAAACCTAATTCTATTTGATATAGAATTTTAAACCATTTCAGGCCAAATTCTGCCATCATTTATACCAGTGTAGGTCTGAAGTATCTCCATGGACTTCATCTTCCACTGACATACTGTGGGCAAGAAATTATACATTTTCCTTAAAAAAAATTACTGATATGTACAGCTCCATGCATGCACATGGCACTATATAAAACAATACGAATAGGTAATAATAATAAAATTAATAATAAATCAAATTACTCTAGATTTACACAGGTGTAACTGAGAAAAGAATTTTGTCCTTTAAATCTGATATTTATATGTGTACAGAACAAAGAAAAAAATTAAAACTCCATGCTACATGAATAGGCAAAAATAAACTATCTAGATTGAAGCCAAAATAAAAAATGTTATTAGAAAAGTATCAGAATGTATGATCTCCTTTCTCCTGGTATAGTTTTTAAGAAGAAGAAAGAAAAATGTGCCTGAGATACTGCAACAAACATATACATTGCAACAATCTTGTAATTCAGCAGTATCTGTCACACTGATCAGAATGCTCCCAAACCAGTTTCCAAATGGTGATAGAATACTAAAGGCAGGAAAGTTGTTGGTAATGTTCTGCACTGTGTTAGTCAAAGGACGATAAATAGTGCACATGCATAGGATAAATGTGTAAGGTCACTTCATTTATCTATATGTGCATTTTAGTTATCATGAGAGTTAGGATTACTAGATAGCAACTGTGAACAAACAGGACAGGGGATGGGAGGTAATAAGCTCCTATATAAGAAAAAGTCCCAAAAATGGGAGTGTCCCTTTAAGAACAGGGCAGCTGGTCACCCTAATTTAGAGTACAAGTAGTGCAGATAGAGATCCTATTAGTCTTTATAGGAGTGTGACATTTTTAAGGTCAAACACACCTATTCTTGACCCTTTTCTTCACCCCGAATTCAGTATTCATATAGAGGCTGATTTTCAGCAGTCATTGGAGGTACAGGTGCTCAGTGCCTCTGAAAATGAAGCTCACAGCATATTTCATTATGTGTATAATAATGTGTTCATTTAGTGCCCAAACCAATATTGCCTGAAGACAATGAGAGTCTTTCCATTGATTTTAACAGGAGTTGGATCAGGTCTTTGAGTGATAGGTACATTCTTTAAAACTCTGTTGATTCTTTCTGAATGAAAGGAGGTATTAGAATATAATCTACTGTTAGTAATTCATTAATGGCACTATTTATTTTTACATTTTGGGAAAGATTCTGCTCTCTGTGATACCAGTGTAAACCCAAAGTAAGACTGTTCAAGCCAATCAAGTTGCTCTGGGTTTCTATTCAGAGCTGAGTCTGGCCCTTTGGCTCCAGCTCCACCGTCCTCAAACAAGAAAAATTCCATGGGCGTTTCCCCTAAGGACTGAAAGATCAGGGTCTTCAGCATAACAAAATAAACAAAATTGAAATCAGAGAGGCAAGGTCAGATGGGTGAGGTAATTGCTTTTATTGGACCAACTTCTGTTGGTGAGAGAGAGAGGCTGTCCAGCTACACAGAGCTCTTCTTCAGGTCTGGGGAAGGGGACTCTCAGGGTCGTAACAAAATGCAAGGTGGAACAGACTCTGAGAGTTCCTTTCCTGGACCTGAAGAAGAGCTCTGTGCAGCTCAGAAGCAAGTCTCTCTCACCAACAGAAAGTGGGCCAATAAAAGATATTACCTCACTCACCTTGTCTCCCTAATATCCTGGGACCCACAGGGCTAGAGCTACACTGCATACAACTGAAATCAGTACATGAGAATGCAAAAAGAAAAAGAATTAGCATTAGGACAAATAGCCAGAGGCCATGTAGAGAGCACAATGAACTAGCTCACATTACATTGGTATTCAGGCTGACTAAAATGCTGTACCTGGTCTTCCAGCAATCACAAGAGAGCCCAAGGGCTTTATCTCAGAGGTGACTAAGGGGAATACTGTCAGGTTAAAAGTCACATGTAAAAAACCCCCCAGTCATTACTAACAGTACATTAGAGCATTCTCAGCTAGCGGTCTGAGGCCCCCTTGGGGGCTGCAAGAAGATTTCAAGGGGGCCGGCAAGCATGGCCGACATTAGATTTGCTGAGTCCCAGAGCAGAAAGCTGAAGCCCCATTGCATGGGGCTGAAGTGTGGGGCCCTGAGCCCCACCACCCAGAGCTGAAGCCTGAGCAACTTAGCTTTGCAGGGGCCCCTGTGGTGTGGGACCTCAGGTGATTGCCCTGCTTGCTACCCCCTAATGCCAGCCCTGACATTTATATGCAGAAAAGCAGTTATTGTGGCACAGGTGGGCCTTGGAGTTTTTATAGCAAGTTGTGGGGGGCTTCAGAGAGAAAAGGGTTGAGAACCCTTGCATTAGAGAATGTTAAAGGGCCTGATTCACCACTCTGTTACATTAGTTTTAGGCCTCAGTTCAGTAATGTACTTAAGCATGTGTCTAGCTTTAAGCATATGAATAGTCTCACTGAAGTCAATGGGAGTTCTCATGCTTAAAGTTATAAACACAGAATATCAGGGTTGGAAGGGACCTCAGGCGATCATCTAGTCCAACTCCCTACTCAAAGCAGGGCCAATCTCCAGACAGATTTTTTCCCCAGATCCCTATAATGGCCTCCTCAAGGATTGAACTCACAACCCTGGATTTAGCAGGCCAATGCGCAAATGACTGAGCTATCCCTCCCCTTCAAATCTCCCCATCACCCCAGTCAAAAGGCTGGTGGGGCGGTGCAGTGCCGAGGACCCCAGCAACCATTCCCATCCCCTCTAATGTCTGCCAAGAGAATACAGAGCTCCCCATCATATGCATACAGACACCTCCCCCCAACGGGGCCCTTCCTTCTCTTAGAGATCTATGCTTAGCACATCCTTATACACATTCTTGCTGAACTGGAGACTCATCTCATATCAGATAGCTCCAGTGGCATCACTGAAGTGATCAGCAGAAAATCTAAGTCTAAAAAAATCTAATTTACTTTCCGTTAGTTAGTCTGTCTGTTTATACTTTGCATTTCACACATCTTGGAGAGTGAAATTAGACTAGATCATTCATTTTTCTTTGTAGTCCCTTTCTAGTCAGTTTCACTTTCTGGTTTGCACTAGCGTTGTAGGAAATTACTACAATCTGGGCAAAACCCATTTTAATTAAAAGATTTACTTAAAGAATTTACATATCAGGCTATTTAAAAAAAAGTTAAGTTTTAGATTCAGGGCATGTCTACACATATAGTGGTGCAGCTGCAATGATGCAGCTGTGACGCTCCAGCGCATCTCCTGTCTCCCAAGCTCTTCATAGGTACATTCACCTAATAAAGATAACTAAGATTATCTCCTAAACATTTGATCTGTTCCTTGGGTGTCTATATAGCATTAAAAAAAAAAAGGCAAAATTGTCTATCAGAACATTTTTATAGTGGAAAATGGCTTTTTAAGTAAAAGAAATTTCTTGTGAAAATGTTTCCATTTTGTTGAACAATTTTGGTTTTCATCGAAAAAACCCCCAAATCATGAAAAATGTCAATGAAAATGAAAAAAAAAATTTTGTGTCTTCAGAAATTTTTCATGATGGGAAAAACTTATTTCCCCATCAGCTCTAATAAATATATCAATATCCATTAGCTAAATGTCCTGGTCATCATATATTTACATAGAGACAAATTTGCTCTAACATTATGTTTTTTTCCATTTTCAGCACTAGATTTCTTTCCAAATGCGAGTGTGATTTTAGCAGCAAGAATGAGTTCATCTTTCATTGTTAATATTCCTAAGTGTATTTCTTCCTCTCAATTCACACCCACCACGATTAGACCAGCAGTAGCAGCTGTTGGTGATAAAGTTGCTATGCCAGGTATGGTGTATTCTTGATTTTTCTCTTTTGATGTGTCGATTCTTTTAACTTGTAATTATTTTATTGGTTATAAACCATGAGAGATTGACACCCTCAAAGGCCAAAGTCCTCCAGATAGCCACAGAAGATCAGGCAGAGTATGAGAAATACCAGTGCAAGCTTCCTCACAATCCCTCACTGATGTGACTCAACCATGACTTAGAAGGATCATTTCTATGTGAGATAGGGCAGGTTGATCTCCATGCCCATCAATGCTTGCCCTTTAATGGGACTGTCAAAAAGGTGGACAACTATGGTTAGAAAGCTTTTTTTATATAGCCACTTGTCCAGCAGCAACTTAACTGATACCAGCAGGTCATGTCACACAGTCCACTGCCTTCTAGCAATGACTTCAAGTCACTACTAGTAGTAATCCTGACTGGATTTCACTATTGAATTGATGAGTGAAATCCAGGCTATATAATGTTCAGTGCCAGGGTCACCATAGTGTGTGATCATTGTGTAGTAAGTTTGTGGCATCATGCAGTAGACAATGCTAGTCACTTAATGGTGCTGAGGCCCTAAAGCAGTGGTTCCGTTATTTTTGAGTCCACCACCCTCCTTTGTGTTGCACTGGCCAATAGTCGCCTCCACCTGTATCCTTGTGCCATGCTCTGACACATGTGCAGCATCTTTTTTTCTGGCTGTTCTCCCTCTCTGACATATCCTCTCTTCTGTCTCCATTCTTTCTTCTCCTTTTCATCTGCTTTTTTCTATTTTTTAAAAATAAATTTTTGCTCCTTTTTGGGGGCTTTTCTTGCTTCCCTATTCATATTCTCACTCATGCTGCATGGGTTGTGGGCATCATTAGTGGCTCTGTAAGGCCAGGACACAGGCATCACATCTGCGCCCTATAATTATCCTGGAGGCTTCTCATTCCCTGCAACATGGCTGTGGCCTTCAGGGACAGCTAGTCAGAGATTTTTTGTTTAAAGCTTTTACCTGTAAGAAAGGTGGAAACATTTTTCAAAGAGAATTTCCAGTAAAGTATTTTCTGTTTTTCAACCAGTTCTGCCGGCAAGTAGACATGTTATCCAATCCATGCCCTACAGATACCCACACTGCTCAGTCCATATACTTCTGTGGCCTCTGGCTAGTCACAATGTTGCTTAGTTGAGGCACCATGGTTGTGGCCTATGAGTTATGTGCACACTATAAATTTGGGAGAGAAAATCATTTTCAAAGTTCAATTCTATTTTCACACTATCCTTTCTTCCCTCATTAATACAGACAACGAGGACTACGTTGGCACCTTGCAATCTGTCCCTGAGAAAGGGGCAGGACATATTTGTTTTAGCCGAGGAGTAAAGAACAGGGACTGAATTATGACTCAGTCCCAGTTCAGATCCTGTTTCCCACTTGCTGCATGAAGGATGTAAGCTGTGCCAACCTTTTCCTGCAACCTACTTCCCCTCCTCTGTGTCAGCTCATCCTGTGTCAATGCTCTATCCACTCCTCGCCTATCTGCACTGGCTAGGGACTAACATCCCCAGGGCGGCTACTTCTCCCACACATTACAACCCATGTTGCCCATATACGGGGGAGAAAGGGGCACCTTATGGTTCCTTACTCCCCTGTATGGGATGCTTGAGCCCTTAGATAACATCTTCAAACCACAGTGTCGGTAATAGGTTATGGTCTTGCTGCATTGATTGTTCATATGATTAATGTGAAGTTTTTATGCTGTCCTTTTTCAAGCTGTGACAGACACCAATCAGATCAAATCTCTCCACTCTTCCTCTACTGCCCAAGTTTACTTTGCGGGAGAATTCAAGAGTGTCTCATGTAGAATAGCCAGGGATCTTGTGATCATGGACGTTGATGATGGGAACTACAAGCTGACCACAGTCGTAGGCTACCAGGTTGGGGTAGAAGTCTGTGAAAAAGCTAAAGGCCCCTTCTGCAATCGAGCCCTTCAGCCATCGTCGATTTACAGGTACCATATGGGCCAACTGAAATGAAAGTGCATTCAGTAGGGCTAAAATATTAGACTTTGGTAAGTCAGTGCTCTTACACAAGGTGATGCTGGCAACATGAAAGCATGAGAGGGTTTCCTTTCTCTAGCAAATATAAAAAGGGTTAAATATTTTGTTTTTGTTTTTTAAAACATGCTAGGCTCAGAGTTGTTTAGGAATTGTTTCCTGTCCTGTGTGGTTCAGTCATTTCCACTATAATTCAGGAGAGGCGCACTCTAAAAAAATGCAACTTATTCACTTCTGATTCATGGTCCCTAGTGTTTAATATATTTCGTTTAGACACCCACTGAAACTAAACACAAAGGTTTTAAAGATGAACCTTTCAGGCTCCACAACTACCTTAGGACTCAGATAGTCCGGGGAAGTCAAAATGAGGGCTCTCTTAAAAAACATACATATGCATTCAAAAATGAGCTCTTATGTACACAGGACAAATTCTCCCCTCTGGTTCCAGCCCCTTTGCAAAGTATTCAGAATCTGGCGAGAGCTGCCGGGTTGAAACTAGAGCTGGTTAGGAATTTGTTGACAAAATGTTTTTTCATTGAAAACTGTTGACTTGTCAAAACTGAAACTTTTCATGGGGAAGAACCAGTTTTGACAAATTTCTGAACTCAAAAAAAAGTTGAAAAAAGTTTTGAAATTGTTAAAATGTCCTGGTTGAGATTTTCTAAGCAAAAAACTCAGTTTTCTGGTTTGAAGCCACATTTTGTTTCTAAATTTAAGCTAATCATAGTACATTTAAAAATATTAAAATTTTGAGATTTTGACTTTTTGCCCTAATTTGGGATGGGCACATTTTTCAAAATCTCAACATTTTTTGGAGGACGGGAAAACCATTTTTTATCCAGCTCTAGTTGAGAATTCCACCGGTAGGTAGTGGGGTATGGGTTCAGAGCTGGCATAAGGCTGGCAGACCTGGCTCCCATGCCAACCAATCCCCACTACAGACTAGAAGTTGTGCTAGGAATTGAATGGGCTCTTCCAATTCACAGGTGGGTATGGTTCCTTACAACTTGTCTACACAGTGCAGCAATGCATGGTAGAGGGGTGTGATTTCTAACATGCATCAGGGTGTTGTGTTCTAATTGGCTCATGTAGACCTTGCTGGTGTTAACTAAGTTCCCTTGTGCACATTAATTGAGTGCTGTTTAAAGCAGATTTACAATAATGTGAACTGAGGAGCATTTACTGCACAACAGCATGGTCTACACAGGCCAGTTAGTGCACAACACATTGGTGCACTTCAGAAATCACACCCCTCTAGTTCTCATTGCCACACTCTATAGTAAGCCTTAGAGTTCATAGCCAACTGTTACAAGTTACAGCAGCCCCATACCTATTCTAACTTATGCTGAGGCTAGGACAACTAAGGCTCAGGGCCGGTGCTTCCATTAGGCGACCCTAGGCGGTCGCCTAGGGTGCTAGGATTTGGGGGGGCTGCATTTTTTGCGCTCCCCACAGGAGCTTCCTGTTCTGCTGCTGTTGCGCCACCGAAGAAGGACCTTCTGCCAATGTGCCGTGGAAAACAGCGGCAGGCAGTTGAGCAGCTCAATGGCTGCCGCTGTCGCCTGTGGCATTTCGGCGGAGGGTCCTTCTTCGGCAGCGCGATGGGAGCGGAACCAG
Organism: Gopherus evgoodei; assembly: GCF_007399415.2. Lineage (NCBI taxonomy): Eukaryota > Metazoa > Chordata > Testudines > Testudinidae > Gopherus > Gopherus evgoodei. Next base: position 235,613,236 of record NC_044322.1, on the reverse strand, counting down.
AAGCTCCCGCGCACCCCGTGGGGAGCGCACAAAATGCCACACACCCCGAATTCTGCCTAGGACGCCAGAAACCCTAGTGCCGCTCCTGCTAAGACTATCTCTACTATAAGGTATGCCACTCTTTGTTGGCAGGAGAAATAAAACAAAATAAAACCACCTCCAATGAGGGGTGTTAACTGTCGACGGGAGAGCATCTGCTGCCGACAAAGCGCAGTCCATACTGGCACTTTTCTTGGTAAAACTTTTGTCGGTCAGAGGTGCGTTTTTTCCACATTCCTGACTGACAAAAAGTTTTACCAACAAAAGTGCCATGTAGACATAGCCTTAAGAATTGAGGAGGCAGAATCCCATTTTGCAAGCACATATGAGCATCTGAGTGTACAATGCCAGCCTGTGTAGATGCAATGGATGCATGCACTGTTTTTCTATTTTTCTCATTGCACCTTCTTCTGAAAATCAACATGCTCTAAGTAATGCAATGCATTATCTTTAGAAAGCTTCCTTATTACCAAATACCATAAGTGATAGTTCATAACTGTAAACTCAGACAAAAAGAAAAGTTATAGGTGGAGAATGAGGGCCTGGTCTAAAGCTCACCAGGTTCAAATGACGTCTTTCCAGTGATTTCAATGGGCTTTGAATCAGGCCCATAAAGTGACTCAAAGAGAGATTAAAGAAAGAATTCCACTTACATGGATGAATTAAGAATGAAATGTGGAGAAAGAAGAGTATGGGTGGATATGAAGTCAAAGAGGAAGGGAGGAGCGAATCCATGCAGTTTGGAAACATGTGGATAGTTTCTTAGGTGAGTAAGAAACAGTGACAGACCCAAACCAAAACACTAGGTCCAAAAACACTCCCACCAAATATAGGTGAGCTTTAGAGCTGAATGCCAATTCAACATTTTAGACATGGGCCCATCTTAGTAAGGAACCATTTCAAGTAATGGGGGGATGGGAGTCAGAAGGTCCTTCTTTATGAAGACAGAGAACAGGCTGTGACAGCAATTTTCCATCATAAAAAAAGTTTGCTATTGTTTATGATGGACAATATTATCCTAGGTTAAAAACAATCCAGAGCTAACAACTGAACTAGACATACAGTGGTATTTTGTTATGATCCTGCTTAAGAGAATGTCTAACTTTTTTGCCCCTCTCTGCTTATTTAAGGGTAAATTTCTTTATTTTGGATGAAAATGCGGTAATAAGAGCTCACACAGGCTGGTCAGATGCCATACAAACAAACAATGGTGAGTCCCTAACATAGTGAAAAAGTCACTTAAGTTTATTCTCATGAAGCTCCTGTTATTCTGCATCATAAAATCACCATTACAGGATAATAAGCTGCTCTGCTAAAGGTATTTTAACACTAGCCTTTCTCTGTCCAGTTCATAGCACTGTGCAGAAACTTGGGACTGGATTATCATTTATGCCAGACGTATTTTGTATCCACTTTGCAGTTAATCAGTTAATTTACGCAGGTGTAAAAGGCTACAAAAAGGTGGAAGGCATGTGAGAAGCAGGCCTGTGGTTTCATTTAGCCTGATTCATCCCTACAGTATAAGGGTTAAATAATAATAACAACTAATAATTAATCTGTTTGAGATTTAAAAATAAGTAACCAACAACTTCCTGCACTAGGTTAGACATCTAATGCCTTGTCTTCACATAAAACTGCATGGATTTAACTAATCTGGTTTAAAAACTGATTAAATTAAACTAGTGCAAAAGCTTGGTGACGGCACTCTTAAATTGATTTATACCTGACTTCTGTTGAATTAGCATAAATGGATTCATTGCTGAATTAAGCTGAATTGACATAAGCCATTTTAAAATTTATTTGAGAGATTCCACCTGGAGACTGCACCAGTTTAATTATGGATCTTAAAAATACAAATGTTTAGGATACCACTACACTGAAATGAGAGGTGCAATTGCAGCATGGGCTGGGATATCTGTGCTAGCTTTGATGGAGCTAGTACAGCTAAAAATAGCAGGGAATAAGTGGCAGCATGGCAGTATGGGCATGCCAGGGACCCTGGGCACATACTTGCATTGCCAGCCTTTGCTGAACTCTGTATCTTCATGTCTTCACTGCTATTTTAGCTGCACTATCTAGATTAAAGCTAATGTCGGTATGTCAGACTGTCCTGCAACCACAACTATGATTAAAGTGTACATATACCTTTAGACAAACTGCTAGTTTGTGTGTAAACAAGGCCTAAGTACCTGAATGCACCTATAAACCACATGCTTAGATGTCTAAATAGTAGGGATATCAAACGATTAAAAAAATTGCAATTAATCACAAGATTTCAAAAAAAGTTGTGATTAATTGCACTTTTAATTGCACTGTTAAATGATAATAGAATATCAATTTAAATGTATTATAAATATTTTTGGATGTTTTCCAACATTTTCAAATATACTGATATCAGTTACAACACAATACCACGTGTACAGTGCTCACTTTATATTATTTTTATTACAAATATTTACACTGTAAAAAAGATAAAGAAAAGAAATAGCATTTTTCAATTCACCTCATACTAGTACTGTAGTGCAATCTCTTTATCATGAAAGTTCAACTTACAAATGTAGACTTCTTTTTTTATGTAACTGCCCTCAAAAACAAAACAATGTAAATCTTTAGAGCCTACAAATCAAAGCATGAAGGGTCATACAAATGTTTAGTATGTAACTAGAGAAGTGTGGTTGAAAGTATCTGGCATGTAAATATCTTGCAACACTGGCTACAAGAGTGACATGAGAATACTTGTTCTCAGTTTCAGGTGATGTAACTAAGAAGCAGGCAGCATTATCTCCTGTAAATGTAAACAAACATGTTTGTCTTAGCAACTGGCTGAACAAGAAGTAGGACTGAGTGAACTTGTAGGCTCTAAAGTTTTACCTTATTTTGTTAACTGCGATGACAGCCCTACTAAATAATACTACGTACACCCTCACATCAGGGTGTAAAAGGGAAACATCAGTTTGAAAATCTACCCCGATGGCTTTAACTCCCTAAATATTTTGTCTTTACATTTTAGTGACAACCTTCACAGCATATGATGGATCATTCTTAGGGCGGGCCGGAGGAATGATAGTGATCACGGTACTGCTTTCTGTTGGTATGTTCGTGCTGGTGGTTGGCTTAATTGTGGCAGCAGCTCTTGGAGGAAAAAAATCATAAATCAGGCAAGCCAAGATTGCCTTCCAGAACAAAAATGACTACCGACCTGAATGAACTGTTTTCTGGGAATCAAGAATATCTACAATAATGAGTGCTGCATTAAAGAGGAAACATGAAGAATTAGAAATAGTATAAATCAGAATTGAAGATTTTTAATGTATCAAATGAAAACTGTATATAGCCTGATTTACAATGTGTGGCAATTTTTATATCAAGAGTTAACATTAGAGTCGGGCCCAAACCGAAACTCTAGGTCTAAAAAACCCTGATGTTTGGTTGTAAGTTGGCTTGTGCCTAGCTAAGATAGTTTGGTGCCATAAACAAAAATCCATCGTCATTAACCTGAGACATGCAGCTAGGGAGTTGTATATCATGTGCCACAGTGCATGAGTTTTAATTCTAAGAGCAACATTTCTCAGGGTGCTTGGGCAGGCTTTATATCTCAGTGTCTTAACACATCTGCTGTGTTAATGGTTGTATGGTGTGAATTGGTTGATTATGGGTGCACTGAGGGCTATGGCTCATTGTGTATAGTGAATTTCTATTTACACCCGGGAATCAGAGGCCACCATCTTTGAGTCTGACATTTCATGTTGGTTAGAGAGGATGTATGGTGCATTGTGCTAACTGGTATAGGAGTTGATTTTAGATGCCTGATCCTTAGAGATTTTGAGCGGCTATAACTTCCATTAACCCAAATCCACAAGCTTCTAATTGACATCAATGAGAGCTGCAGGTCCCTGGTGTCATGACCTATAGGGTTCAAACCTAGGTCTTCAGAGGCCATGGGAACAACCACACGCCAACCTGCCACCTGGCAGTCTGCTGACAATGGCTTACCTGGGACCCATGAAGCCCAGCCCCAGAGTTAGGCTCAGCCCTGAGGTCCATTTGGTAGAGCCCTGAAGCAGCTGACTGGCCCACTGGCCCTACTTAAGCTGGCAGCAGGAACAGTAAGTTGTCTGAACAACTGGGCTTCACTCTGCTTGGGACTGTGTGCCTCGTGGCTCCATGTCCTTGATTTCTTGGCATCTGACTTGTGGTTCTGGACCTTGTGGTTCTGGAGTTTGTTTCCTGCCTCTGACCTCCTGGTATCTTGACCCATCTTGACTCTGGTTCCTGACTTGTGGTTCTGAGCCCCAGTCTGTCTTCTGCTTCTGACCTTCTGGTATCCTGACCCAGCTGACTCTTGACTCCTGTCTTGTGACTGGACTCCGGCTCCAACTGCTAGGTTTGACCTGGTTGTGACACCCAATACCTCTCAGGATCAGGCCCTACCATGGCATTGTAGATGTCCTGATGAGTTTACATGGTTTGCGTATTGATCCATAGTGACAGTTATTCTCCCGAAGGGTCTGTGCCCAGGGCCACTCTGAAAATTTTCATTTATGCTAATGAGACTTGTCAAGTAACCACTAAAATTGAGCTGAAAGAGCTTTTATTGCTTTGAGCTGAGAGGCCTCATCTCAGCTGACAGAATTTGCTTTGATGTTTTGGCAACTGCACTCAGACCTCTGAAGTGGTCAAGCTGTGAGCTCTCGGAGGTGTAAATATTTTCAATTAGTATTTTCAGTATAAATAATAATACCAATAACCAAATCAAATTCTTTAGGATTGAGGCTCTGGAGTGGTTAAAGATAAATTTAGTTTAGTCAAAGACTGTGAATGACATCATAAGGTGATGGAATTAAAGATTTCTTTTAAAATAGAAATTTAAAATAAAATAGATGGTTAAAGCAAACAGGAAGTATGATATAACCATACACTGCATTTTTATACTCACATTCCAAAATGAAATGGTGCAGCCAAGGGTGACCATTCCCTGAATGAGGAGAATGGGTAAATAATCCTTTTTCTAATGGTATCTTGATGGTGGATGAGCATGCTAATCTAAAATTAATGTGCTATTCTTTAAAAAATAATTTACAACAACACTCTTGATTAATTAGCATTAAGCCTATCTTTTACCATATCTATATTTCCGCTACTTTAATTAAAATACCTTCTACTTCCTCATTGGCTATTTAATATTAAACATCTAACATTATCTTTAACAACTGTGTAAATGCCATTCCAATAACTGTCAGTATAGATAGCATCCTTCCAGAACATTTACATTACGTCCAAAACTCTTGCTAGAACCAAACACGTTTACAACATGGCCTGGGTTATGTCCTAAATTATCGCTAACTTGGCTATGAGTTCTCTTTCTTCACTTCACCCACAATTTACCACGCCCTCGCTATTGTCAAATCTAAACTTTGGACCCAAAATGTATTCTCCACTTACATTTTAGTACATATCTATTACATTTTTATGTAATATAAACAAACATCACTTTTATAGGCTACAGAGGACAGGTTCCCAATCATCATCATGTGGCAAAAGGAAAAAAATACTGAAAAAAAAATAGATTGAGAACATGGAGTCTGAGTTTAATGGAGATGCGAATATGGCAGACCCCTACATAATTATATAAAAGTACAACCTATAACTAAGAGAGAGAGTGGGAAATGATAGAAATACATTGGGCCAAATTCTTCTCTCGGTCAAACCCATGCAAACCCATTGACTTCAATGGAAATGCACAGGAGTAAGTGTGAGCAGAATTTGGCTGAATCCAAAGCCCACTGAAGTCAACAGGAAGCTTTCCATATAACTTCAGTGAGTTCTGGATCAGGCCCTTTATGTTTGGTATCATTGGGTACCAAGTCTTCAAGCCTTACAACTAAGTATAAATGTAACTGTCAGTGATTACTTTTATGAAATAATAACTGTGTCAAAATGAAATAAATGACAATCTGTGATGAGGATTTAAAAGCAATAAAAACAGTGGAAATTCAGCTGCAGTTTCATGATGCTGCTGAATTTCATGAAATCCATAATAGCAAGAGTGTGATATATCAACAGAGGGAGTTCAACAACTGCTCTGATGCAGTTATTCGTTAGGGGAATAATTCCTACCAATGATCAGTTAACAATGGTGTCCAGTGGCATTTATGTTATAGTTTACAATCCTTTACCATATTTTCATAAATTGCATTCAAGTCCTTGGTTTAATGGAATGCACATAATCTACATTGTACTGTCCTGCTAAATTGTTATATGTTCAAACTCATTACACATTTGAGCTCCCCTCCCACCTATCTCATGTAATAAAAAGGGTTTGGGGTTGCTTCCTCTCTTCTGAACACTTTGCTTTTTTTTTTCCAGAGGAGTTTTGAACATGTGAACTACTTTGACTTTCAAATAAAAATATGAATGCTGTATTATAAAATAATGACCTCCATGAATATGTTCTGATGTTTTTGCAATGCAACTGAATCTGAGTAGAAACGAAAAAACGCCAGCCTGAATAAAAAAATTAAGAGTTGGATTATTTTCCTAGAAGGGTGACCTGATACGAAAGCAGAGATCAAATAGTTAAACATTTTGACAAGAGTGATTTGTTATCCCTTTAGACCAGTGTTTCCCAAACACGGGACGCTGGTTGTTTAGGGAAAGCCCCTGCCGGGCCGGGCCGGTTTGTTTACCTGCCGCGTCTGCAGGTCCAGCCGATCGCGGCTCCCACTGGCTGTGGTTCGCTGCTCCAGGCAGGCTGAGGGACGTACTGGCCGCCGCTTCCTGCAGCCCCCATTGGCATGCAGAAGCGAATCACAGACAGTGGGAGCCACGATCGGTTGGACCTGTGGACGGGGCAGGTAAACACACTGGCCCGGCCCGCCAGGGGCTTTCCCTACACAAGCGGCGTCCCAAGTTTGGGAAACACTATTTTAGACCATTCAGCAAATTTCACTGAAATGCATTTGGGCCTTAGGCCTGGTCTACACCTGAAGATTCCAAGGCAGAAGGGATCACTGTGATCATTTAGACAAACACTTTTAGAAAAATACTTGTATAACTACATTGGCTAGGGATGTGATTTTATTTTATTTTTTTACCAATACAATATCTAGTGAGGATGCACTTATAGGAGTATAGAAGAGCCTTATAAAGATGTAGATTATTCCCTTTCCTGTATGGGATTCATTATACTTGTAAAAAACCACCTTTAGACTGGTATAATTGCATCCACAATGGAGGGTGCGGAGGGGAGGTAGTACCCCTTTAAGTATACCTGTATGGTCAAAGCAGTACAGCTGTCTAGTGCAGAGCTTATTCTCCTTTGTGCTGCATGTTGTGTAGTCACTTCCACCTGTTCAAAGTGAGAGTAAAATGCTACCAAAGCAAAATGGTAGAGTTTTTTTACACAAATTTTGCACGGATATAAATGTTGGCTCTAGATGCAGTGCAACAAAGAATCATGCCCTTTGTTTTAACCAGGGGAACAGCAGTCCTGCTGATTCTAACTTCAGGATAGATGATTGAGAAAGCTTGGTAGCACTTCCCAGGTGTCAATAAACAGTGGTATTTGCATGCCTTTCTCCAAACAATGCTTTGTCAGTTGAGACCTACTTTCTTGTTAATTTCCAGCCTTGAGCTACTTACTATTTACTATGGGTATTTTTAAATAAATCACACATTAATTCTGTACATGTATTGTTAATTAAGGGACTGATCCAGTGTGATGATGAGTTCCTCCAGAGAAGTGTAGAACACTTTCAGTTGCTAATGAAGTCATTGGGTGGTGCTGGTGCTTAGCACCTCTCAAGATACATTCTGCAGGATTGGATGGTGTAGAGCAAGGGTCGGCAACCTCTGGCATGCGGCTCACAAGGGTAAGCACACTGGTGGGCTGGGCCAGTTTGTTTACCTGCTGCATTGGCAAGTTCGGGCAACTGTGGCTTCCACTGGCTGCAGTTCGCTGTCCCAGGCCAATGGGGGCTGCAGGAAGTGGTGCGGGCGAGGGATGTGCTGGCCGTGGCTTCCTGCCACCCCCATTGGCCTGGGATGGCGAACCGAGGCCAGTGGGAGCCGCGGTCGACTGAACATGCCAATATGGCAAGTAAACAAATTGGCCCAGCCCGCCAGGGTGCTTACCTTGACAAGCCACGTGCCAGATTTTGCCGACCCCTGGTGTAGAGAACTCTGAGCAATGCACAGAAAGAAAAAGTAAAAAGATCAAATTATTTGAACTTGAATTGTAAACAAGAGTATTTTTAATGCGAGTTTCTGGAGTTTCCTTTTCAATGGTTTAAAGTATTGTGACTGAAATCCTAGCTCCAGTGAAGTCAATGATAAAACTCCCACGGACTTCAGTGGAGACCTTGGTGTTTTGCTTTTTTCTCCAAATTTAAATAAATTTGTGCATAAACCATGGCAGATTTTATCAAAGTGAATAATTAAATAAAGCATCTGTATGTTATATGTTATGCAAGCTGAGAGATGCATTCTACCACCCTTACTCTTAATGAGTAGTATCTCTTTCCACAACTAGCCCCATTCATTTGAATGGGGCTGCTAGCAGAGTAAATGCTACTGAGCTGTATATAAAGGAACAGAATCTAGTCCTGAGTGTTATACTGTTTATACATCCTATATATAGCAGAAACCAAGCACTCATCTTGTTTTAACACAAAAATAAACCTTGCATTCACCAGTCCACATTAATACTATAGTACAGAACAGTGATACTCAGACTGTTGCTCATGAGCCACAAGTGACTCTTTAATGTGTCTCCTGCAGCTCTTTGCAGCACAATATTAAAACACTGTGTGGTTTAATTATTAACCAGTCAGGATGCTTTTACTATGTTATTAACCAATTAACTTATCAACTTACACTAAATTATTAACTTATTTGCTGTTAGAATATATATACATATAATATAAAAAACAAACTAAATATTTCCCATCATACTGTTTAAATATGAACAGTCCTATAGTAAATGAAACAATAAATTCACACTACTGTAGCTCTTGTGGGTAACGTTGATCTCTAATTTGGCTCTTGAACCATTGAGGTCTCAGTATCGCTGGAATAGAACTAAATGCAGTACAGAGTAGACGTGCCAATAAATACAATAAGGAGAGTTGCCACACACATTAACATATTGTAATATACATGACACATTATCATGCAAAAGGTCTTTGTCTGATTACTATTATTACATATGATACTGTTCCCCGTGGATCTTCTCCCTGGACAGACTGGTGCATGAGGTGCCTGGTACAGTGCCCAACAATGTGTAAAATGCTTTCAGAATTATAAAGAACTTTTCACAGACTTCTACTACGAAGAGAAATTCTCCACTTAGTTACAGTGCACAACACAGAGGGCATAGATGACTGAACCAACACAGCCAACTTATGCATGTACTATTATTATTATTTATTTATGTATATTGTGGTAGCTCCTAGGAACCCTAGCCATGGACCAGGAACCCATTGTGCTAGGTGCTCTACAAACACAGAACAAAATCCCAAAGAGCTTACAGTCTCCTGATGTTGCCTTTCCTGATGTCAGAAAATCTGCTCCCATGCTGCTGAGGAACACTCTGGACTCCATATGTGAAGATGAAGACAGTCATTCTCAGTCCTGCTCAATCCCAATCTCACTACCTGACATACTCTCATATAGAGGATTGCTGTTGGAAAAGAGCAATAGCCAGTTGCACTGAAATCTTGAAGGGAACTCATTCAGAAAACATCTGTTACTTGCATTATAGAACAGAGGGAACAAACATAGATGAGATTCTTTTTGTATTATTCAAACTAACTACACTTGTGGAAGAATAGCACATTGAAAAATATGACTTGCTGAAAGCAACCAGATTCTTGTCTCTGACAGTTGTTCATTCAAGTCATTTATTTCCCTTTTTATAACATTGCTACTGCCTTTTGCTATAGGTGCATTATCCATGCCTAGCTCATTCCCTAAGCTGTGGATCATGCCCCAGGAAGTGGAATATTAAAATCACTATTTCCAAGACATTATCTATGCCACAGAATTGAACCATTTGTAACAACCAGTTTAAGAAAAAATATTTCAGTGCATCTACACCCGCTGTGCTGAACCAGTTCAAGTTTTGCTTCACATTCACAGTAGAACTGTACTACATAACTTCAGTTACAATGCTTTCTGGGCATCTAGCCCACAATTCCTGGCTCAGGTTCCAGAAGCAGTGCATTCTAGGAGATTTTGTAAGGCTGCCAGGGCACTGTAGAACACTAGTGGGAGAACCAACACCAGTTAAACTAAAATAATTTTTAAACATGTTTAGTTAAATCAGAGCAAACTCCCAGATCCACTTAAATCAGTTTACAATTGACTGATAACATTTCAGCTTAATTTGGTAAGTTATCCTGGTTCAGATTCACCATGCACTACCATACTGAGCTTGAACCCCCACATTATGATGATGATTATTACTATTATTATTACTGTTATCATCAGAGGATCTAATAGACTCAATTGTGGACCAGGACTCTGCTGTGCTAGGTGCTGTACAACACAGAACAAAAAGACAGTCCCTGCCCCAAAGAGTTTACAATCTTTATATAAGATAAGAGACAACAGATAGATATAGACAGACTGATCCAGGAGCAAAAGGAAACAATGAGACAATAGCGGTCAGCACAATAGGTCTTTACACACCAGCGGCCTAACCATTGTAAAGCTTTTTGTAGGCATCATGGCAAAGGAGAGTTTTATGGAGGCATTCAAAGGAGAAAAATGAAGCAGCTTGGGGAGCTCCTCCCAAGCATGAGGAGCAGCATGGGAGACAGCATGAACGTGCTTATTTGAAAATTCAACAAGTGGGCCATGGAGACTCACTTGAGAAAGGAATCAACCTCCCAGTAGTGAAAGAGAGTTGATAGATAGCGTACAGATAGGATGTGAAGGACCTTGAAAGTGAAGACAAATAGCTTATGTTTTACGCAACGGAGAAGGGGGAACCCGTGAAAGGTGATATGCTCAAACCACCAGACTAGGAAAGTGATCTCTGCAGCAGCATTCTGAATGGATATGCACAAAGCTTAATGTAATTCAAGTTTACTATGAACTGCCCATTCTGAGATTGATTTTACACTGTGCATTCTTTACTTTGGCTCCACTGAAATTGTGCCTTGGGTGACATACTTCAACACAATATTTCAGCTAGTAGCATGCAGCAAGTCTTGGAATTTCTATTGTGTCTGCATTCCGTGAGCTGCTTTTTAAAAAAACTGAGTATAGATGGGACGGATAGTGCCACTTATTATTATGTTTTCCATTATAGGATCCATTTAAATATTTCCCATTATCAGATCCTGTTTTCAGTTGTTTATAACTTTGTCAAACTTTAACCATTTGGGCTGAAATTTTCCATGGTAGGTGTCTGTCCCAGGTTGATTTTTTTTTTTCTTAATTTCAGGCAAGACTGTTTGGCTGTTTCTGAGAACAAGTCTAGGAAAAATACATTGTTTTGTCCATGTAAAAAAAATGGCAACCTTTAGTTTGAACAGTTCAAGGGTCCCCATATTTTGGAGCAGGGACTTGATATTTGGCAGGGGGATGGTCTTTGTGTCAGGGTATGATAGGGTGTACAATTAGATGATCTCTTGAGGTCCCTTCCAACCCTAATGATCTATGACTCTATCTTGGCTGAGAAACACAAACACCATATAACCCAATAAAGAGTTAACAGGAGCCTGGGAGCCCAATTAGCTCACCTTGTTGCACCTAAAGGGTGAGTCAGACTCAAAACCAGCTGGTACGAGCTGGGTGGTTCCCATAAAAGAAGGAATTCAGCACACTGGGAGGCTAAGACTATCTGTTCTTTTCTGAGGAGAAAAGCTAGGGGAGAGGCTGGGTAGAATAATTCTTCTGGGTGGAGCTGCTCAAGAGAGGACTAAGCTGCAGGAGTTGGCAATAACTTTGGTGGTGGGTGCATAAAGAGGTAGAGTAGGAGCAACCCTAGCCATTTGTTAGCTAGGGTGAAACACATTTTCAGCTGTCCTCCTGAAGTGGCTAAGCCCCCAGGGGGGGGAAAAAAAATTAGGTGTGAGCACCCTGCTTGTCCACCCTTAGACCCAGTCCTTGACAGAACTTGAGGGAAATGACTGGGGGGATGGTGCCCTGACAATAGACGAAAGGACAACTGGAAGAGAGACTGAAATCTCAAACCCATAGGGGTAGAATGAGTTATTGTCTCTTCCAGTCACTTGGTGAAGAGACTGGAATTGAAGACCCTGGGAGGGCAAAAGACTTTTTGTTTCACTACCTGGGTCTTAATACTGTTGAAGGACAGTGATGTCCTGGAAGGGGTGAGATTCCAAAGGGACCTGACTAGAATACAAAGTATCCCACGGGAGTAGGACTGGCTGGGCAAGGAGACCTGGGGCAAGCAGTTGGAGCAGGAGGTAACAGGCTCCCTTAATTAGGGCATTTCCTAACTTTTGAGTTCTTGACTTTGCAACTTTAATGTTCTTTTAAGGTACTTTTGTGTGTGTAATTATATATGTATCTCTTACAGTAAAACCTGCAATACAGACTATCTCCCAATCTTAAGAGACCACTTAAAGGCATCTGAGTTTTTTTTTTTTGAGTGTGCAATTTTGTTAATCTTACGCCATTTATTCTGGTCACTTTCAGTCACTTAAAACAGATTTTACAGTGTCATAATAGTCCTTGCATGTATATAGTGTCTCTCATTTCAAAGGATCCTAAATGAATTTAACATGCTCTTCTAGATCATCTTCTCTACACCCACCTATGAAATGCAGCCACCTGTAGGTGGAATATAGTGGCCATTTAACATAGAGAGCAATGCTATGCAACTGTCTAACACAGGAAGTGAAGAAGCAATCTATTAGGGTGACTAGATAGCAAGTGTGAAAAGTTGGGACACTTTTTGGGGTGCTAGGAGTATAGTTATATGTATAAAACAAAGCCCCTAATATCAAAAGGTCCCACTGATATTGGAATGTCTGGTCACCCTACAACCAATTAAAAATGCAGGAGGAAACTAGGTAGGCTGCATTTAATTACCCAAGGTGGTGTTTGACTAGGGAGCCTGGAGTTGTCTCTGCTACTCATATGAAACTTGTTGCAAGTTGTCAGCTCAGTTCTATATCTCATCAAAACCACAAACTTCCAGCAACACAGTCCTCTGCTGTTGCTAGGCTAGGGCTTTAGCGCAGTACAGATTTAAAAGGAATAGTCCTACCTACTAACTCACCAGTACCAGATCCTGTATAACCTTAAATGTTCCTTGGAAATCTTCCTGCCAGGTACTGATCTGTTTAGCTTGTGAGTGAGAGAAAAACACAACACCAAGTAGAACAGCTGTAAACTACACAAATTCAAGAGTACCCACAACCACAGAGAGCCATGTACTACCACTGCATATTGAGTTCCTTCCCAGAAGTCACGCTGCCAGAAAGCCTTCTTGTAATATTACCCAGCCAAATACTTGTGGTATGTACATCACTGTGCAGTCTTTTCAGGTGGGGGTGATTTTCTTTGTTTCTACAATTCTCTTGTAATAGAAAAATCAAAAGACAGAATCCTAGGTTTGCTGAAATGTTCAGGACTGAGGTGCAAAGAGCAATTGATTGAACTACTAAAGTGTGAGGAAAGCCCTGAATCCCAATACTAGTTCCCTCTGAGACACCAGGTCAATTTTAGAGTCTTTAATTCAGTGATAATAGAAAGCAATTGTACAGGAGTTTTGCTGTGTCCTCCTATCTCAGTATGTGCTGTACAAGTATTTGCTTTAGCAAGCGGAGGGAGAGGTAGTGAGTGAAACTGACCAAATGAGCCTGAAAATGATTGTGAGAAATTCCTGTTAGTCTGGCTTTTTTACTCTTATCTTTCTGCAAAAACAGGAATAACACCTAAGTGAAACTACCTGAGGCATTTGTAGTTTCTCATCATGGAGTATGTTCAGCCCCCATTGATTACATGAGAGGATTGTTCTTTATTTTTCCATCTGCATCATTAACATCCACTGGATGGGGAGGGGCAGGTAAGAGTGTGGGAAAGGGTTGGAAGGGCTACAAATCCCTTGAAGCACAAGTTTAACAAAATCTTAAACTTTGGAAAAGTTTTATTAGAAGGCTGACTTTTTCTGGGGGGGAGGGAGCCCAAATTAATTAGTATGCAGTATACTCCAAGATAGCAATTCAGGACTCGGTCTATGTAGTAAACTAAATTCTATTTTTGCCATCTGTTAAAAACAAGAATCCAGAAAAATGGGTCATATTGCAACATAATGCAATTCTGCACAGTTCACAGACTACACTACAAAACTATATATTATGGAGCTCTTTACATTTCATTCAGTTTAGTGTGTTCATTGCCACTTACAGAAACAGGCTCAACCTTGGCAAAAGTTTCGCAGTGAATCTCAGGTAAGATGTTAATACTTAAAAGCCTATTTCTCCTAGCAGACTGCAGGAACCTTCTGATTACAATTGTGGAATTTGGATATTTTCAAGGATTCTTAACTGAGTGTTAAAATGAAAAGCCACAAGCACCATTATGATCGAGTTTGATTTCCTGTATAAAACCCAGTAATTTCTGCATCAAGCCCGTAACTTAGTTTGAGCTATAGCATGTGGTATGGTGATATTCCCTGTCTTGGGAAGAGCTCATATGAGATTTTGAACTGAGCTATCTTGTGAGAATCACACATGGTTCTCATCAATCATGGATGTTACTCCAGCAAGGCTTTTAATACTTGAAGTGTAGGGTAATACTGAGGGTATGTCTACACTGGGTGGGGAGGGAAACAATGCAGCAGTGAGTCTCAGAATCTGGCTCAATTGACTAAGGCTCTTGGGACTCATGCTATAGAGCTAAAAATAGTAGAGGTTCCTACTTTGGCTGGAGCCACTCCCCCCCATCCATTTTCAGAGCCTACGCTCTAACCTCAGTGAGCATATCTATGCTGCCCAAGTCCGCGATGCAGGGTCCGAGACTCACTGCTCCGGGGCTTTAGGTGGTGGTTGTTAGTTTTTTTGTTTTTTGGTTTTTTTGCTTGTAATGGAGATGTACCATTCATTTCTGCCCAGGTGTAATCCCAGGTACAAGGTGAGGCAGCTGGCTGGAGAACACAGGACAGGATCCTCTGCTTCTTAGTTTCTCTTCCCTTGACTGGTCTCAAGTACTAGGTTCATGGCTTTCCCCATATGGATTCATTCCTAGACTTTGCAGGAAGTGCTGGACAACTTCAGCTGTCTAAATAATATACTTAAAAGTTGAGAAATGCCTTTCTCTGATCTAGGGATAATTCTGTGTCTCACTTAAGTACTGACTTGTCAACTGAGCAAGGTCTGAGAAGTTAAGTTCCGGTCTAGTTTTCTCCCTCAATATTCTTTGTAGCTACCTACTGACTAGTCCAGTAGCTAGACTGACTTACATTTGTTACTTTCAACCTCACTCACATTTTATTTCCCTTCATTTTTTTCTCTGTCATCTTCTAAGAGTCTTTCTCTGTCTCTTTCCATTAGTTTTCTGCTTCCCTCCTTGTAGAAAGAGCTCTTTTCTCTTTCATACTTTCTCACAAAATAATTTATAGGGATCTTTTAAATAAGCTCTTTGTGAGAAAGGTGCAAATGTCCTTTTTATAATATAAGGTCAGGTCAGTTATACTCCATTTTTTTGCAGGATAAGCTCAGACTCTCTTTGTTTACTAAAAGGTCAAACTAAACTCAGGATCAAACTAATTTCAGCTTATATAGCTCCAATCATATTTAACTCATTTCCTTACTTTTAACCTTTTTTACTAGTGTTATTCAAAAGACTACAACAACATTAATAAGCCCCTCTTGGTGCCAGTGCAACTGGATTTCAGAGCATGTGTGTTTCAGATGCTGTGCTAAACTTACTGGTGAGCGGAGATGAATGGGTCACACTGGTACCTCAAAACAAGTATAGATATGCTGTACCAATCCTTACAATCCTAGCATATTGTCACGGTGTTCAATGTACAGCCACAGGAATGGCTATACAGGTCAAACCAATGGTCCACCTAGCCCAGTATCCTGTCTTCTGACTGTGGCCATGACATAACATAATTCCCAGATTTGGACCTTAGCGTCCAAAATATGGGTGTTAGTATGAAAACCTCCAAGCTTAGTTACCAGCTTGGACCTGGTAAAGCTGCCACCACCCAAACAATTAGAGTGTTTTGGGGCACTCTGGTCCCCCCAAAAACCTTCCCTGGGGACCCCAAGACCCAAATTCCTTGAGTCTCACAACAAAGGGGAATAAACCATTTCCCTTCCCCCTTCTCCTTCCAGGTGTTCCCTCCCTGGGTTCCTGGAGAGATACACAGAAGCAAGCTCCGTGAATCTAAATGGAGAGATTCCACCCTCCCTATTTCCAGTCCTGGAAATAGGTACTGAGAGAGAGAGCCAAGCTCCCCCCCACCCCCCTCCTTCACCCAGAGGGAATGCAAAGTCAGGCTAGTAAATCTAACACACACAGATTCCCCCTGACTTCTTCCTCCCACCAATTCCCTGGTGAGCTACAGACTTAATTCCCTGGAGTTCCCCACTAAAGAAAAACTCCAACAGCTCTTAAAAAGAAAGCTTTATGTAAAAAGAAAGAAAAAATACATAAAAATGGTCTCTCTGTATTAAGGTGACAAATACAGGGTCAATTGCTTAAAAGAAATATGAATAAACAGCCTTATTCAAAAGAACACAATTCAAAACACTCCAGCAACTACACCATGTAAATACAAAATAAAAAAACCATATAAATCACTATCTTATCTTTTGTACTTACAACTGGGAAACAGAAGATTAGAAAAGCAGGAGGAAAAATCCTCTCATAGCCGAGAGAGTACAGGCAGAAGACAAGGAACAAAAGACTCACACACAAACTTCCCTCCACCCAGATTTGAAAAAGTCTTGTTTCCTGATTGGTCCTCTGGTCAGGTGTTTCAGGTTACTCCTTTCCAGGTAAAAGAACATTAACCCTTAGCTATCTGTTTATGACAGGCCATCACCAGATGCTTCAGAGGAAATGAACTGAACACGGCAATTTATGGAGTGATCCATCCCTGTCATCCAGTCTCAGCTTTTGGCAGTCAGAGGTTTAGAGACACCCAGAGCATGGGGTTCAGTCCCTGACCATCTTGGCTAATAACCACTGATGGACCTATCCTCTATAAACTTGTCTAATTCTCTTTTGAACTCAGTTATACTTTTGGCCTTCACAACATCCCCTAGCAATGAGTTCCACAGGTTGACCATGTGTGATATGAAGAAGTACTTCCTTATGTTTGTTTTAAACCTGATATTAATTTCACTGGGTGGCCTCTGGTTCTCGTGTTATGAGAAGGGGTAAATAACACTTTTTCTCCAAATCATTCATGATTTGATAGACCTCTATCATATGCCCCCTTAGTAACTGCTTTTCTAAACTGGACAATCCTGGTCTTCTTAATCTCACCTCATATGGAAGCTGTTTCATATCCCTAATCATTTTTTTGCCCTTTTCTGTATTTTTTCCAATTCTAATGTATCTTTTTTGAGATGGGGCAACCAGAACTACATGTGATATTTAAGGTGTAGGCATACCAAGGATTTACACCTCTATCCTGATATAACGTGACCCGATATAACTCAAATTCAGATATAATGTGGTAAAGCAGTGCTCTGGGGGGCAGAGCTGCGTGCTCCAGTGGATCGAAGCAAGTTTGATATAACACGGTTTCACCTATAATGCGGTAAGATTTTTTGGCTCCCAAGGACAGCGTTATATTGGGGTAGAAGTGTATATAATGGCATTATGATATATCACCTTAACTGTCCCTTTCATAATGGTTCTTAACATTCTGTTAGCTTTTTTAACTGCCACTGGACATTGACCAGATTTTTAGAGAGAACTATTCATTGTGACTTCACGATCTTTCTCTTGAATAACAACTAATTTAGACCCTATCGTTTTGAAGGTATGGATTGTTTCCCAATGTGCATTACTTTTCATTTATCCACATAGAATTTCATCTGCCATTTTATTGCCCAGCCATTTTTCGAGATCCCTTTGTAACTCTTCACAGTCATCTTCGGATTTAACTATCTTGAGTAATTTTGTGTCATCTGCAAACTAATTACTCTTTATACCTTTTTCCAGATCATCTATGAATATGTTCAACAGCACTGTTCCAACTACAGATCTTTGGGGGACCCCACTATTTACCTCTCTCCATTGTGAAAACTGACCATTTATTCCTACCCTTTGTTTCCTATCTTTTAACCAGTTACTGACCCATAAGAGGACCTTCTCTCTTATCCTATGACTACCTAGGTTGTTGTTTATTTAGAACATATGGTGGTGTTTATTTGCAACTTTAAAAAATTAAATAAAACTTCCTAAAACCTTCTCATTATCACAACAAGCTATATCCCATCCTCCCCCTTCCTGTGAATCTACTCAATCCCACCCCAAGGAATGTAATGGGAAAACAAGTAATACTTATGGTGTGCCTTGGAAGGCAACAAATCTGGGCTCTGGCAACTCCAGGATAGGAGGTACAAGATGATACTGAGCTCACTGTCTAGTTACATTGTGTTCTGTGACAGGTGATTTGGGGAGATCACAGAGGACTGAAAATGTGTTTAGAACTCAGTGATTTTTAAAGCAATCCTAATCCAGCCTCCAAATTTTCACCTGCAGTGAATTATTTTACCTGTGCAAATCAAGTTGTTATGTGTACATGCAACATTACAAATGCAAAGTCAGAGGCCATTTTGGAAAATTTGTCCCCATACTCAGTGATAACTAAGAGTGGGTTCCATACAAAGATTTTGGTTTCTAGAAACAAACAATGCTCCTGTATAATAACAATGTTTTATATTTTGATAGCACCTTTCTTCCCCAAGCACTTTACAGTCTATACTGCATAAAAATGTGCCACACCACTGAAATCCAGTCAACCTCCAGTCAAACTACTAGCACAGAGCTTGCTGAATAGCTGTGGGTGCAGGAGAAATTCTAGCTAAAGCGACTGGGGGAACTGCCTACTGTTATGAAACATGAAAGAATATGAAATACAAATTAATTAATTTCTTAAAGGTATTTTTCAGCAAGCGTGCTTTATTACCAAGAAGAACTCAGTTTTCCTTGCTAGAGGACTCAATTTTATTCATCTGGTATACTAGGATCTATCTTATTACTGCAGATTAAACAGAAGTCAAAAGTAAATCAACATTAAATCTTAGTTAATAACAAAACAACTGAAAAATAAGCCACAATGCTTGTTCTAGCCAAAGGTAACCAGCCACAATGCTTATCCTGGATTGTCACCACAAGCAACATTTCTAAGATCTCTGAAAAAGGCCTAGCATGGGCAATCAGATAAGGGCACTGTTGAATAGCCTGACAGAAACTAACAACTACACCAAATACCTAGGGCCCTACCAAATTAACGCCCATGAAAAATGTGTCATGGACCATGAAATCTGGTCTTTTTTATGCATTTACACTATATTATACAGATTTCACAGGGGGAGACTAGAGTTTCTCAAATTGGGGCAGGGCAGAAATAACAGTAGTAGTACTGCAACCCCCCTCAACTCCTTTTTGAGTCAGGACCTCTACAGTTACAACAGTGTGACATTTCAGATTTAAATATCTGAAATAATAACATTTATGATTTTTAAAATCCTATAACCGTGAAATTGGTAGGATCCTACATATACCAGTAAATGCATGAATCTTAGTTTAATCTGCATGAGGTAATTACCTTCTATGCCTGTTTAGTATACCTTATTTATAGGAAAAACCACCCTCACGAACTAAGATAAGGTTCAGCAGCTTCACTGCTACTGTAGTATTAAAAAGCTTAGCTGAGCCTTTATTCAGTGGTTCTCCACCAGGGGTACACGTACTCTTGGGAGTGTGCAGGTCTTCCAGGGGATACATCAACTCATCTAGATATTTGCCTAGTTTTACAACAGGCTACATAAAAAGCACTAGCAAAGTCAGTACAAAATAAAATTTATACTGACAATGACTTGTTTATTTTACTCTATATCCTATATACACTGAAATATAAGTACAATATTTATATTCTAATTGACTTTTTATAATTATATGATAAGAATGAGTACATAAGCAATTTTTCAGTAACAGCGTGCTGTGACACTTTTATATTTTTATGTCTGATTTTGCAAGCAAGTAGTTTTTAAGTGAGGTAAACTTTGGAACAAGATCAATCAGACTCCTAAAAGGAGCATAATAGCCTGGAAAGTTAGAACATCTGCATTTGTGTGTTTTGGAAAAAAAAAATCTATGCTTAATCTGTCTGTAAAAGTTTTTGAGACACACACCTCTACCCCAACATAACGCTGTCCTTGGGAGCCAAAAAATCTTACTGTGTTATAGGTGAAACCGCATTATATCGAACTTGCTTTGATCCACCGGAGTACCCAGCCCCCCCCCCCCCCCGAGCACTGCTTTACCGCATTATATCCGAATTCCTGTTATATCGGGTCATGTTATATTGAGGTAGAGGTGTATTAAGATCTTAATGGAGTTCCACCTACATATACCCTGTTGGAGTGTGGCTCTTGAGCACACTGTGTGGTAGAGAGCCATGGGTGGTCAGTTGAGCCACCATACTTCTCTTCTCCCCTCCTCCTCTTCCTCACCTTGCTTCCTTCTTGGGTCTGGTCAGAGGTAACTAACTGGTGAACACCTCCATTTTACTGCCCTTTTACAGTTATGTATGGCTTTCCCTGATTCTTAAGGACTCTATCTCTCACTGAATTCCTCAGTTATAACAAAAGTTCTCAGCCTTCATTGCCTGGTACTTAAGAGAGAACTCTTCTCAGTTCAGTATCCCCAGCATTCAACACAGTATACCTCTCGCTTACTGTGCCTCCTGTTAATGAACTTTACACTACATTTCTTACTGTTGTTTCTGTCTCTGACATGCATAAACTTTTGAATAAATGCAGGAACAAATTGCAAGATTCTGTAAGCTACTCTAAAGCTCCTTCTAAATCACTACCATATAGATATGGGTAGAGGCATATCTCAAAAGCTAATAGCTTTTTTCCTTGGCTAACTTTCTAGTCCTATGCCAAGAAAGTACAGTGCCTATATAATACAGTACTCTGCTTATTCTTTTTTAAATTAATGTAAAACAAAGAAGAAAAGGAAGTATTGTAAACTAGGAGAGGGTGACCTGACTTCTTCAGCACTGGAAAATATTTAGTAAGCAACTATGACTCTTCTCTACTGTTAGCAAAATATTATTAGACAGTCAGCATATTATTTAAAGCTGGTAAAGTTCTAGTTTTCTAACAATGCAATGTCAAATGGAGTTTCATTCACAGTGACACTGGGTTCCAAGCAACATAAGTTATAGTGTGAGTTATCACCAGGTTCCA
The DNA here is from genome assembly GCF_007399415.2 of Gopherus evgoodei. NCBI lineage: Eukaryota > Metazoa > Chordata > Testudines > Testudinidae > Gopherus > Gopherus evgoodei. The sequence goes on along the minus strand of NC_044322.1, from coordinate 235,591,769 downwards.
TGGGAGGTGACATAGATTGTTGAACTTGAGGTTTACTCAGGCATATTAATATGCTACAAATACTTTTCTGAGTGAGCTGACACTAGAGAGTGGAGAAGTGCTCCAGGCAAATAATCACCACCCTGAATTTTTGCAAATCCCCAAATTGAACCAAATACATTTTTTCAAGTGACGATAGATTTGGTTACATTCTTGTCTATCTCTTCCCAATAGACCTTGGGTTTTCTCCATGACCTTATTTTCAGGCAGCTCTATCTTTGTAGATATAGTGATGTCAAACTTCATTGCAGGGCCCTTGATTTTTGCACCATCAACAATACACTAATTTTATAGATGAAGTAAAGAAAAATGTCCAATATAAATTACTTGGACAGTTTTAGAGAGGCAAAATGTAATCATGCAAACTGGAATTTGATTAGAGTTAATACTATTACTCTTGCAAGAACCCCAAGAGGTTAGAACACTTTTTTTTATTTTATCTTTAAGACAGCTCCTTTATCAATACAATTCTCCTAACACCATACTGAGACTCTGGTTCAATACTAACTACCCTTCTCTATCGTTTCCACTTCCTTACCCTTCTTATAGGTAGGAAGGGGGCAGAGAGGATGTTCAAACCCCATCATCTATGAATCCGCAGGTCTCTCTCTTGATCTCTATGGTCATATCCCAAAATTTTAGGATGGAATAGTGATTCATAACTGACCACAAGAGACAGGAAAAATATGCAATCATGTAGTACAGGAGTTTTATGTCAGTAAATACAATTAGCTTTGAAAAGTCTGTCTTTAAAAGTATTGTAAAAATAAGAGCGGCATCAAAAGCAGTTTTTAAAACGACAATGTTTTTGAAAAACTACTGCCATTTAGGAAAGTAACACATTTTCAACCTAGCTTTGTACCTGAAATTTCTAGGTACAATTTTGCACTGGTAATTATTTGCAGGCATAATTTGTGCCACTTAGACCTCTAACTTCCTGATTTTCAGGCACAATCTTGTACTTATGTGAAGTGGCCTAAATTAATCCTGAATATTGTAAGCACAAAATTGGAGACCAGCGTTACCAGAAAATCTGGCTGAAATGATCTAAATGGTATGAGCCAAATACTATACTAACCAATGAGACTGTCCATGATATAAATCACCTCAGAATTCTGAACTTTAATGCAGCAGTTCTAAAAGTTTCAACACTATCAGTGAGCCTCCTGATAAGAAGTTCTGTAACTATTGTCTCTCAAAAGTGACCTTCCAAATACAACAACCTGCTAGGGTTTCTTTATCATTACAGACAACATATGCCACCTACTGTTAATACTCTCAGTTCACAATCTTAATTATCCCTAAACCTACAGACAGTCAAGCCTAACCTTGAATATCTCTAGTGAAAACAATTTCACAGTTTCCCTTTGCAGTTAGTTCCATTGCTATCCTGCTTTCTTATAGTTCTAATGTTTTTCCTAATGCTAGCCTCAAATATCTCTTTGCCTAGCTTAAGGTAATTAGTTCTTGTTTCTTCTTTGTTGACTAGTTGTTATAATAATTGATCCCTCTCTGCTATTTAAATGTCTGCTATTTAACACAGACTGTCAGTTTATCCTTTTTAACATTCTTTAATAATAATAGTTAGCACTTTTCATCAATAGGTCTTAATTTATTTTTCACATGTGGATAACATTGTCATCCACCTTTCATAGAGAAACTGAGGCACAGAATGCTTAAATGGCTTGCCAAAGCTCCCACAGCAACTCAGTAGCAGAGATGGCAATAGAGTTAGATCTGCTGAATCCAATCTGAGACTCTTCCATGAAACCATATTGCCTTCTTAACTCAAAAATTCATTTGTGGGAAGGATGAAGGGGAAAGAAGGAGATAATGAAATGAGGCAGTGAAGAAGAGGATTTTTAAATCTATCTTTCCTAATATATAGGAGACTTTGAAAAGTCCCAACTCAGATCCAATTCAGTGATAAGAAAGGGACAGTTCACGGGGCTTAGATGTTTATAAGACAATAGTATCTCCAAATGTTACAGAGTTGTAATAGCAATTCCATAATTGCACAACAATTTCTATTTTAGCCTTCCAAACAACTTTCAGAAATAATACTCAGTGAAGTGGCCAGCAGACTTGTGAATGATTTTTTTCAATAAAAAGCAGAGGTTACAAAATCACAGTTCCCCTCCAGCTGTGTACTTTCTAGCTTTACAGACCCCCTCTAAATGTGTTTACACTTCCCTTCCTTCAGCAAAATGAAATATTTTTGCTGTGAGTGTACTTCTATCAGACATCTAAAACTACCATATAGTTTTCAATTCCTTCCACACATTTAAATAGCAGAGAGGGATCAATTATTACAACCAGGGCCGGCTTTAGGAAGTGCGGGGCCCAATTCGAACATTTTCGGCAAGGCCCTGGCAGGGATGACTTAAAAAAAAAGTGGAAAAAAAAGCCTTTCATTTCTTTCATGTGTTATTTACTTTCCATAACTATATAAATAATAAAATTATATATTATGTACATTGCATCATATATGCTGTTGATTGGTTATTAATGACTGCTGTTTCACATGTGTGGATCCCAGCTGCTCCCTGCCCCCCTCAATGAGGCAGGTGTGCAGGGTTACTGCCCTGGGAACTGCAGGGCACAAGTGGACATGGGGCAGGCTGGAGGCAGGGCAGGGGCTGGCTGGAGGTAGGGTCTGGCTGCAGGCAGGGCAATGGGTGTGGGGCTGGTTGGAGATAGGGGGTATGTGGGGCAGGCTGGCTTCAGGCAGGGCCGCAGGGGGATGCAGCAGGGGTTGGCAGGGCTGGAGACAGAGGAGTGTGAGATTGGCTGGCTTCAGGCAGTGGGGTGCAGCAGGGGTTGGCTGGAGACAGGGCAGGGTGTGCAGGGCTGGTGCGGGCAGCAGTGTGTGTGGGGCTGGCTGGCTTTGGGCAGGGCCACAGCGGTGTGTGGCAAGGGTTGACTGGAGACATGGCAGGGGGTTTGACAGGGACTGGCTGTGGGCACAGGGTGCAGAGCTGGCTGCAGGCAGGGTGAGTGGGGATGATGTGAGCAGGGCAGGGTGGTGCAGCAGAGGCAGTTGGAGCCCCAGCCCTTTAAATAGCCCCCAAGCTCCCTGCTATCCCAGGGCTTTGGGGGCTATTTAAGGGCCCGGGGCTCCCCAGCTTCTCCCCCACCCTGGACCTTTTAAATAGCTGCAGGAGCCCTGGGGAATGCATGGGGGTGGCGAGGCTCTGGCTGCTATTTAAAGGACCGGGGTGGCAGAGGCAGCTGGAGCCCCAGCCCTTTAAATAGCCCCCGGAACCCCTCGGGCCCTGGAGGCTATTTAAAGGCCTGGAGCTCCAGCCGGGAGAGCAGGGCCGCGGGGCTTGTCGCGCTCCAGCCTGCGCTTCGCTCAAGGGAGCAGGACCACCCGGAAGACCCCGGAGCAGATCGCAGCCAGGGACCCGGGATAAGTGTAAAAAAAAAAGTGTCTAAGGTGCAGGGCCCGATTCCTGGGAATCGGGCGAATCGGCCTAAAGCCGGCCCTGATTACAACAATACAGAAACATATTTCCTGCACTGCTCAGAAGCAATGCAGAGGCTTGGGGCAGTCAGGGGTAACAGAGGAGCTGAGAGAGAGGGAAGTAATTGCTGGGAAGGAGCCTGGGAGTGAACCTGGAGCGTTGTTTGGAGTTAGTGGGAGAAGAATGGAACAAGTGGGCTTTTTGGGGCGGCGGGGGTTTGTTAGGGATCCTCCCCCATAGAGACCTTAGCTGACCCCAAACCTCTCCCATTAAGTCAGGCACATCTACCCCTCTCTCTATCTGCCCCTGCATCCCCACTCTCCATTCAGCCAGGCATAGCTGCCCTTGCACCCCCACTCAGCCACCCCCACCCGTCTCTGCCTCAGTGTTACCACCCCACCAGTTCCTGTGCCCCTGCTCATTCTCCTCCCCTCACTAGCCCTTCTGAACCCGTCTGTGTGACCCCCCCCCCCCAGCAGCCCTGTCTGCCCCACTGTCCACACCCCGAGCCGCCTCACCTGCCCCGAGCCTCCCTCTCCCTCACCGCGGCTGGCAGCTCCCGCCCTCCCTCTCTCCTGGCACCGCCTCTCGGGGAACAGGTGTAATTGCAGCTTCCCTTCCGCTCTCCCATACAAGTGACAGTGATTCCGCAGTGGTGCAGAATTGCCCCAGAAGGGGTGTCCCAGGCCTCCCACAGCCCGCCAAGGCTCAGCCGTGGAGCGCGCAGGCGCCCTGGGCGGGGTCCCGGTGTTGGCTGACAGCGCACGGCGGGGAGACTCGCACCCGGGGAGGGGGCTGAGGGGTATTTAGAGCCGGAGCAGGGGGCGAATCCCCCCACGGAGGCGGGGCCGAGCCATGGGCGGGGGTCTGTGTTTGGGAGGACACAGGCGGGCGGGGGAAGAAGCCGCCGCTGCCGCGAGGGCTGAATTGCTGGCCCTGCCCCCTCCTGCCGGCCGGCGCCTTTAGGGGTGAAGCCGGGAGGGAGGCGGCCGCGCGCTCGGATAACGGCAGAAGAGCCTGGCAGCTTTGTGGGTGGTGGGCGGGGAGACGTTGCCGGGCATACCCCTCCCCCCACCCCCTGTCAGGCGCTGACTGCTTGGCCCGCGCGGCGGAGCCCTGCGGGAGGGGGCTGGGCTCCTTCTCTGCCCCTCACCCTGAGCAGGGGCCGTTACTGCCCCTTGGCGCTGCTGGGAACGGCTCCGCCGCGTGGGGGCTCCGCGCGCAGCTCCTGGCCCTGCGGGGGCCTCCCTGCAGCGCGAGCCCGTCCCCGTCCCCGCGCCGTGGGGGCGCGAGGCTGCGGGCGCGCGGCTGTCACAAGCCTAGTGGGGGGGGGGGGGGGTTAAGCTGTCATGAGTCAAAATAGCAGCGTTCCCCATCCCCACGACTTCTACTTTTAGACCACGTGGCTGGACAGAGTCATTACTGAATTCCTGTTCCAAGCGTCCTTCCCGAGCAGGTAACGTGCTGGCTGAGCTTCTCGGCAGGGTTTCCTTTGGTTTCAATAAATAACTGTAACCTGCATCCATTGAACTCGTGGCTGCAGATACCTTTGGGAGGAAGATGAGTGACTGACATTTTATGCAGGCATCAAACAGGAAAATAATTCAGAAGCAGAGTTCCAAGCCTTTTTGGAATGTTTCGGACTTGGTTACTGCACTGCTGGTAAGACTGAGAAATTTATCTCTAAAGGGGAATACTGTATAGGAACTGTTGCGTACAGGAGATTGGCCTATCTAGTCTGATACTGACCTATTCTTGTTCCAAGCAAATTAGTGTCCCTTTTGGAGAAGGGGGCTGGGGAAGGAGGCACACCTTAAATGCATTTTCTTCTCTGCTGTAAACTCTACCAAGTATTCTCTGCAGAGCTCTTTCAAGCAGGCAGCTAGCACACTGTCTGATAAACCAGATTGCATTAACCAACTTACAAGCCTAAGTGCCTGCTTGCAAGGAGATCCACTAAATAGAGGACAGTTTCTTTAGGAGAGAGGATGCTAAGCTGGAATAAATACTAAGGACCAATTAACCCTCACTGAGTTTGAATCAGTTACACAAGTAGAGGCACTGGAAACTTTGAGGGTCTGGGACATCAGGGATATGAGTCACCCAGCAGAGACCCAGTCCAGGGTGAGTAGTGGGGCGGGAGGGAAGAGCTGATCCAACTACTGATCAAAATAATTGATGATTCCCCTTAGAGAAGACAGCCTCTCCTGAAGAAGCCATATGATAGGCCAGCTGATTCTCAGGAAACCAACACTGAATACTAACTCCTATTCTAGCTCTAGCCTCCCCTTTTCTAGGCATTGTCACTTAAGAAGTCTTGACAGCATCACCTCTGTTAGTATGTTGGATCCTTCAAAGTCAGGAGCTAGACCAGGCAAAGGCACAGAGATTCATCTAGTAGCAGTGATGAATTACCTCCTTATGGCTGTTAAACTCTGATAGAGATTACTTGCTCTTATGCACACAGCTTTTGAGAAGCAGAAAGTTGCTATGGTATGGCAGAAACAGAAAGATATGGCAGGAACTGTGATGGTAACATTGACAGCTAGTATTGTAGTGCATAGTGTGATTGTGTTGTAACATTTTGCATTTAATCACTTTGGAAAGTTACTGATATATTAACAGTTACAGTTATCAGTATTCTTAGGGACTGGTCCCCCAAAAATTGCATGGAGAGAGTTATGGTATGGTATTTTTCAGAGTGAAGAAGTTATACTTATTCAGATATTTTAGACTTATTACCTTTTATGTTGCTGCTTCAGACCCCATGTGTCTAGAGAAGCTGTTGATTCATAGATTGCAAGGCCAGAAGGGACCATCCTGATCCAATCTGATTTCCTGTGTAACACAAGCCATAGAACTTCCCCAAAATAATTCATAAAGCCTATCTTTTAGGAAAACATCCAATCATGATTTAAAAATGGTCAATGATGGAGAATTGACCATGGCCCTTGGTAAATTGTTCCAGTGGTTAATTATTCTCACTGTTTAAAAAAATAAATTACTTGTTTTCGGTTTGAATTTGTCTAGCTTCAACTTCCAGCCATTGGATTGTGTTATAGCTTTCTCTGCTAAACTGAAGATATTATTATTAAATATTCACCATTTAGGTACTTATAAACTGTAGTCAAGTCACCTCTTAACCTCTGTCTGTTAAACTAATCTTGCTTTCTAGATTTTTATCTGGTTTGTTCTAAATTATTTATTTTAGATTTTGAATGTGCTGTAATTCCCCAAGTGATAAGATGATACACATACTGGGTAGTAGTTTGCCATGGGATTTGTGAAAGGAAACATTGAGTTATTAAATGTAGCAGCAAAAATGTTTTCACTCTAAAAATATTTTAGAGCCAGAAGTGACATCTAAGATCAGATCCCCTACTGCTGCCCCATCAAAAAAAGTCCTCCTATGCTTCTAGCAGACACTTTTTTTTTTTCATTTTTATTCATTTTTGTCCACCGGTCCCATAATATGTCTCAACAACAAATTAAGCCATGGAACCCTTAATAAGCTCCATGAAGATGGACCTGAGAGCCTGCCAGGAGCTCCAGGGGCTATGTGTTTGGGCGTATGCAACTGGTTGCACAGTGTGGGCCTTCAGCACCACAACCATGAACTTTTCCAGCCAAACTAAAATTTCTTCTTCCCCATTTTATAAAACCAAAGCAAACCTATCCAATAGAATTAATTTCATGAAGCCTTGGAACTTTCTAAGGGATTATGAAGTAGTTAAATTAACCTGTCAAAATGCAGTTCTGGGATTATTTGGAGTTTAAATTGTCTAGAGAAGGCTGTTGGAGGGAGACATAGCTTTGCAAAGGTTACTTTTCAGCATACATTTTGAGGTTGTTGCAGTACTTTGGACCTTACTCTTGGTAAGAAAACTTCTTGGAAGGAGAGCATTCTATCAGTTCACTATTCCAGCAGAGACACAGAAAGGGGATATTTTCCCAAATAAAAGATCAACAAGGGAATAGCTTTCAGGAGGGGAAGGGTTGGAAGGAGCAGATTATTTGATTGAGTGGAACCAAATGAGACCAGAACTGGTTATTTACATACTTTGTGTTTTCATATACTTGATATTTCATATCTATATTCTTCCTTATTCTGAGTATAGTGCCCTCAGTTTTAAAAAGTTTTCTTGGTTCCATAGTCTTTTTATAGTATAGAAATGAATTCAGACTAATTCATTATCTTGGTTGCACCAGTATAAATCTAGAGTAACTCCGGGCTTGTCTACATCAGAAAGTTGCAGCGCTGGTGAGGGAGTTACAGCGCTGCAACTTTGAAGGTGTACACATCTGCAGGGCACCACCAGCGCTGCAACTCCCTGTTTGCAGCGCTGGCCGTACTCCCGTTTTGTCTCGGGTGTAGAGGATCCAGCGCTGGTGATCCAGCGCTGGTAATCCAATGTAGACAGTTACCAGCGCTTTTCTTGACCTCCGTGGAAGGAGGAAGCCTCTGGTAATCAAGCTGGTTTCCTTTCCCGGTTTGCTCTCTCGGTCCCGGAGCCACCCAGCAAACCGCAGGGAAGGAGACCTGCTTGCTCGGGGTTCCGGGACCGAGAGAGCAAACCGGGAAAGGAGACCAGCTTCGCCGCGGTTTGCTCTCTCGGTCCCGGAACCCTGAGCAAGCAGGTCTCCTTCCCTGCGGTTTGCTGGCTGGCTCCGGGACCGAGAGAGCAAACCGCGGCGTTCCCGGTTTGCTCTCTCGGTCCCGGAACCCCGAGCAAGCAGGTCTCCTTCCCTGCGGTTTGCTGGCTGGCTCCGGGACCGAGAGAGCAAACCGCGGCGTTCCCGGTTTGCTCTCTCGGTCCCGGAACCCCGAGCAAGCAGGTCTCCTTCCCTGCGGTTTGCTGGCTGGCTCCGGGACCGAGAGAGCAAACCGCGGGGAAGCTGGTTTCCTTTCCCGGTTTGCTCTCTCGTCCCGGAACCCCCCTTGAAGCCGCCCAACAGCGCTGCAGTGTGGCCACATCTAACACCACTTGCAGCGCTGGTTGCTGTAAGTGTGGCCACTCTGCAGCGCTGGCCCTATACAGCTGTACTAATACAGCTGTAACAACCAGCGCTGCAAAATTTTAGATGTAGACATGGCCTCCATGAAGGTCAGTGGGTTAATTCTGGATTTACATTGGTGTAACTGAGGGAAGAGGTTGACCTGTTCACTGTAGTTTACCTTTGTATTTAAGTGAATAAGTAGCTTAAACTGGTTCTGCCCTCCAGTCATGTTGTATTTCAGTGAATTGTGTAAAAGGAAATGTCATTATCTTTCCATCTTCTGTGATCTACAAAGGACCTATCCGGCAAATCTTTGAGTCTCCAAATGCAACTACTCTCATGAGCAAAGTTTGCATGACAACCTGAAATGTTAGGAATGTTAATTTAAGAGATGTAACAAAGAAAATTGCTCCAGGGCAGACATCTTGGACACTTTTCTTTTTAATGTTTTCTTACTCTAATTTTCGTTAGTTTGAGACATGCAAAGTACTTCAGTGTTTGTACTAGGAAACATAGCATACCAGAAAGGTAACGTTCTTAATTTGTTTTACAGCTTTAATTGGCCTCCTGCATAACTTAAAAATCATAAATTTGTCTTCAGGGAATGAGTTAGTCATGTTTGCAATCTTGATATGTTTTGGACTGTTTTATTTTTATTGTAGCAAAACCATAATATTAGTAATTGTTTATCATAGAGGGAGCTGGGCTAAGTACAGTAACTTCTCACTTTATGTTGCCCTGGTTAATGTTGTTTCGTTGTCACGTTGCTGATCAATTAGGGAACATACTCATTTAAAGCTGTCCAATTCTCCATTCTTACCTTGTTTGGCTGCCTGCTATCTCCACAGCTGGCCTCCCGCCCTCTGGCGGACCCCGCGGATAAGCGCCTCCTCCTGCCTGTAGAAGTCAGCTGCCTTGCAGTGTTTTGGGGGCAGGAGGGAGGGGGGAAGAGTGAGGACTGGGCGCGCAGGCACCCCCTGCCTCCCCAACGCCGCAAGCCAACTGACTGCCGCGAGCAGGAGGCGGGGGGAGGGAAGGGGAGCCTGCGTGCCAAGTCCTTGCTCCTCCCTCCTGCCCCCTAAACACAGCAAGCCAGCTGATTGCCCCAGCAGGAGGGAGGGGGTAGGAGTGAGGATTTGGAGCACCTCCCCTGCCTCCTGCTAGCAGTAATCAGCTGGCTTGTGACGTTTAGAAGGGAGGAGAGGGAGGGGGGAGGAGTGAGGATGTAGTATGGGAAGTAAAGGGGGAGGAAATGGGGTGGGAAAAGAGGCAGGTCAAGGATGGGGCTTGGGAAAGGGAGGGAGTGGGCAGGTTGAGGGTTGAGGCTTCTCCTAGCCTACAGCACCTTCAGCCTCCTTGCCTGCCTAATCTCTAGTACCAGTGGGCTGTGCCTGTGTAGGGTAAGGCAGGGGTGCCTCCCAACTATAGTACAGTATGTTTGTAAACACACAGCATGTGCACATTAATTCCCTTCCCCTCCTGTGTAGTATTAAATTGCTTGTTTAAAATGTATATAATGCCTTTCATCTGGCAAAAAAAAAAATAAATAAAATCCCCTGGAACCTAACCCTCCTATTTACATTAATTCTTATGGGGAAATTGGATTTGTTTAACATCATTTCACTTAAAGGCCCATTTTTCAGGAACATAACTACAACGTTAAGTGAGGCGTTATTGTAATTCTTTAGAACCTGAAATATTCTATAAACCTTCCTGATATAGTAACTTTCTAAAATGATGTCAAATGTTTGAAAGAGCAGAGGTATCTTATTGGACTTGTGTGCAAAATTATGTTTATAAATTGCATTTTCTCTAATGTATTCTTCAGTGTGAGCTACACTAACTATGAGCCTATTTTGGGGGAAGCGGTTAACCTCCACAATCTCTAATAGGTATATAAATACTTTTGATCTTCCTTAATAGTGGCAGGTGGAGAACTATGATTACTGCTGGTGTGGAGAGCTCTGGCAGCAGCATTCTTTCATAGGTTACCTTGAAATGGTAAATGTTCATCCAATTCTGAGGCATGCAGGGTCATGGTTAAAAAATGTGACATCATAACAGCTTTACTTGAGTTCTCCATTTTGCTCTGTTTTGCTTCCTAAAGTTAGATCTGTGCACTTTCTTTAGCTAACTCTGTATAAGCAGAACAGTACTATACTTTGCACTTGAGAATCTACTTACTGCAAGAAAGATAAAACAGAAAATATTGACAGTTCATTCAAGTTGGGAGGTTCATAATGCTATGGAAATAGTAATGATATGTACATATTTTACACAAATCCAGAAAAAGTGCCTATGATATTTCTAGAGCAGAAAGGGCTCAGCTGGGATAGGTGTTTCTAGATGCTCTGCCAATAAGTGACTTACAAATGCTTGTAGATACCACTTCATTTAAAATAAGTTGTTAATGGGGTCCATTCAGTTCTTCATGTGATGTGGTCATCTGATTTACTCATGAAGCAGAGGGCTGATGTAAGAACCTCTGAGCCACTGACCCTAGCAAAGGAGTTGTGTAGGAGACTGTAAGGAGGGAGGGATAGCTCAGTGGTTTGAGAATTGGCATGCTAAACCCAGGGTTGTGAGTTCAATCCTTGAGTGGGCTATTTAGGGAAATGGGGATTGGTCCTGCTTTGAGCAGGGAGTTGAATTAGATGATCTCCTGAGGTCCCTAATAACCTATGAGGTCAGTTATGTAGGAGGCCTCTTCCACCCTGTGTGCACTGCAGAAATCAAGTCTCCATGAGTCCTGGGCAAGTCTTGCAGTTACATGGATCCAGTAGTCCCAACACTCTGTGGTAGGATGTGGAGTACCATAATGACTGTTTCAGTATGTAAACAGGATTACTGGACCAACAGCCTTTTGGGGAGCATGGCTGATTTCTGACCCTTTCATCTTCTTATGGATTTTCATAAAGCAGATTAATTTAACTGAAGTGAAATCATTTGGACTTCTTGGAGGAATAATGCATTATACACTAAAGTTCACTGGACTGCTAGTGGTGACTGGTGACATCAGTGAATTTATAACAATAAATGTAACCATGTGGGACGGGATAGTATTGAGAACAAAGTTTGCCTATTTAGCCAGACACATCGTGTTTAAATATAACTTAAGGAAATAACCTGGAAGAGATTTTCTTTTCTTTTTCTGTATCATGTTTGTGTTTTATGACTTATAAATTCAGTAGTATGCATTTGCTAATGGGATTGTTTTGTAAGAGCTGAAACACTTTTTAAGCAGTTAAAATATTTTCATATGAATCTTTTACAGTTGCCCTAAATGAGGAGTGTAAGTATGTGATATTTATATATTTTGGAAAGCAAAAGGAATGTATGCTTAGATGAACTGCCTTTCCTCCACTTGCCACTCAGATTTGGGGTTAAGGAAAGCACAAACATAACTTTAAAAAAATTGCTTTCTCTCTTCTTGAATCTAGATGTAGGGCAGATCCTCAGTTGGTGTAAATTGTCATATCTCCACTTAAATCAATTGACAACTTTGAAATCAAAGTCCTTCTTCTGTTAGTTTTACTGTCTGTGAGAAGTCACACATAAATTGTTGATTTTGCATTTTCAGTTAAACTGTCAAATACATCAATATTTAATTTTGGCAGTAATCGTTGGGCGTTTTTTAGGTATTGCATATATAAACTGAGCCCTGGTCTACACTACAAGTTTAGGTTGAATTTAGCAGCATTGCATCGATTTTAACCCTGCACCCATCCACACAACGAAGCTGTTTTTTCGGACTTAAAGGGCTATTAAAATCAATTTCTGTACTCCTCCCACGAGGGGATTAGCGCTGAAATTAACCTTGCCAGGTCGACTTTGGGGTAGCGTGGTTGCAATTCGACGGTATTGGCCTCCAGGAGCTATCCCAGAATGTTCCATTGTGACCTCTCTGGACAGTGCTCTCAACTCAGATGCACTGGCCAGGTAGACAAAAAAGGCTTGTGAACTTTTGAATCTAATTTCCTGTTTGGCCAGCATGGCAATCTGCAGGTCAATGCAGATCTCATCAGCAGAGGTGACCATGATGGAGTCCCAGAATAGCAAAAGAGTTCCAGCATGGACCAAACAGGAGGTACGGGATCTGATCGCTGTATGGGGAGACGAATCCGTGCTATCAGAACTCCATTCCAAAAGACGAAATGCCTAAACATTTGAAAAAATCTCCAACGGCATGAAGGACAGAGGCTATAACAGGGACCCACAGCAGTACCATGTGAAACTTAAGTAGCTGAGGCAAGCCTACGAAAAAACCAGAGAGGCAAATGGCTGCTCCGGGTCAGAGCCCCAGACATGCCACTTCTATGATGAGTTGCATGCCATTCTAAGAGGTGCAGCCACCACTACCCCAACTCCATCAGTGGAGTAGCATGCAACAGGGATGTGGGTTTTGGTGATGAGGAAGATGCTCACAGCAAGCAAGCGGAGAAACCGTTTTCCCCAACAGCCAGGAACTGTTTCTCGACCTGGAGCCAGTATCCCCTGAACCCACCCAAGGCTGCCTCCCGGAACTTGCCAGGTGGAGAAGGGACCTCTGGTGAGTGTACCTTTGTTAATAATATACATGGTTTAAAAGCAAGCATGTTTAATGATTAATTTGCCCTGGCATTTGTGGCCAGTACAGCTACTGGAAGAGTCTGATAATGTGTCTGGGGTGGAGCGGAAATCGTCCAGGGACATCTTCATAAAGCTCTCCTGGATGTACTCCCAAAGCCTTTGCAAAAGGTTTCTGGGAAGGGCAGCCTTATTCCATCCTCCATGGTAGGACACTTTACCATGCCAGGCCAGTAGCACGTAGTCTGGAATCATTGCATAACACAGCGTATGGTCCCAGTGTTTGCTGGCATTCAAACAACATCTGTTCTTTATCTCTCTGTTATCCTGAGGAGAGTGATATCATTCATGGTCACTTGGTGAAATAGGTTGATTTTTATTAAAGGGACATTCAGAGGTGCCCGTTCCTGCTGGTCTGTTCGCCTGTGGCTGAACAGAAATATTACCCACTGTTAGCCATGTGGTGGGGGGAGGAGTGAAGCGATCATCCCAGAGAATTGGGTGTGTATATGGGGTGGGGGGGTGTTAACCTGAAAACCACAGCCCCTCATTTTAAATGGCCAACCCAATGGCTGCTTAGTATGGGAAATGAGAGCGTTGCTGTTTGAAACCATTCCCACGTTCTGAAGGTTAAAGAAGCCAAAAGACTGTGTCTTACCATGGCTGCCTGCAAGCCAAGTTCTGTTGCCTGGCCCTGTGTGAGTGATCTCTCACACCAACCTGGCCTACCCTCAATAGGAGGCAAAATGCAACCTTGTACCGAAAGCACATGTGCTATGTAATGTTAACAGCAAGGTTTACCGTGAGTCTATCCATTGTTCTCTAAAATGTGTCTTTTTAACTACCACTTTCCTTTTCCCCCGTGCTCCCTTCCACCAGCTGCAAATGTTTCAATGCTCACACTATCTTCTTCGCTAGCCTCTGGGAAGGAGATTAGAAGGCAAAAATAATGCACTCATGATGAAATGTTCTCTGAGCTCATGCAGTCCTCCCACACTGAAAGAGCACAGCAGAATGCATGGAGGCAGACCATGTCTGTTATAACCTTATTCCCAGATTCTGGACCTTAGCGTCCAAAATTTGGGGGTTAGCATGAAAACCTCCAAGCTTAGTTACCAGCTTGGACCTGGTACTGCTGCCACCACCCAAAAAATTAGAGTGTTTTGGGGCACTCTGGTCCCCCTGAAAAACCTTCCCTGGGGACCACAAGACCCAAATCCCTTGAGTCTCACAACAAAGGGAAATAATCCTGATTCCCTTCCCCCCTCCAGGTGCTCCTGGAGAGATACACAGACACAAGCTCTGTGAAACTACGCAGAGTGAGTCCCCCTCTCCGTTCCCAATCCTGGAACAAAAGCACTTTCCTCTTCACCCAGAGGAAATGCAAAATCAGGCTAGCAATCCAACACACAGCTTTCCCCTGATTTCTTCCTCCCACCAATTCCCTGGTGAGTACAGACTTAATTTCCCTGAAGTAAAGAAAAACTCCAACAGGTCTTAAAAGAAAGCTTTATATAAAAAAGAAAGAAAAAATACAAATGCTCTCTCTGTATTAAGATGATACAACACAGGGTCAATTGCTTAAAAGAATATTGAATAAACAGCCTTATTCAAAAAGAATACAAATCAAAGCACCCAGCACTTACATTCATGCAAATACCAAAGAAAAGAAACCATAGAACTTACTATCTGATCTCTTTGTCCTTACACTTAGAAACAGAAGACTAGAAAATAGAACTACTTCTCCAAAGCTCAGAGGAAGCAGGCAGACAGACAAAAGACTCAGAGACACAATTCCCTCCACCCCAAGTTGAAAAAATCCAGTTTCCTGATTGGTTCTCTGGTCAGGTGTTTCAGGTGAAAGAGACATTAACCCTTAGCTATCTGTTTATGACACGCCCCCCAAATTGCAGACAGTGGGGAAGCTCACTGGCGGCAATTTCCTTCTAGAACTTGAAATAAACAGATTAATACAACACATGCACCTTTACATATACTACTAAGTATATAACTAACAGACTTTTACATTTTAAGAACACTTTTTAACTACTGGATTCTGGGAAACTCTCACGGGAGAGTGCATCAGCAACTTTGTTAGAAGCTCCTGTGATGTGTTGAATTTCAAAATCAAAATCTTGGAGAGCTAAACTCCAACGAAGAAGTTTCTTGTTGTTTCCCTTGGCAGTATGAAGCCACTTTAGTGCAGCATGGTCAGTTTGTAGTTGGAACCGCCGTCCCCAAACATATGGGCGTAGCTTTTCCAGGGCGTACACAATGGCATAGCATTCCTTTTCACTGACTGACCAGTGACTTTCCCTCTCAGACAGTTTCTTGCTGAGAAACACGACAGGATGGAAGTTGTGATCTGTTGCTTCCTGCATGAGCACTGCTCCTATACCACGCTCAGATGCATCTGTGGTTACTAGGAATGGCTTGTTAAAGTCCGGGGCCCTGAGCACAGGGTCAGACATGAGCATCGCCTTAAGCTGGGTAAAGGCCTCTTGACACTCATTAGTCCACTTAATGGCATTTGGCTGGGTCTTTTTGGTTAGGTCGGTCAATGGGGCAGCGATTTGGCTGTAGTGTGGTACAAATCGCCTGTAGTATCCGGCCAAGCCTAAGAAGGATTGGACCTGTTTCTTTGACCTTGGGACAGGCCACTTTTGGATAGCATCCACCTTGGCCTGTAGGGGGTTTATGGTTCCTCGACCCACCTGGTGCCCCAGGTAAGTCACTCTGTTTTGGCCTATTTGACACTTTTTGGCCTTAACAGTTAGTCCTGCCTGCCTGATGCGCTCAAAGACCTTTTCCAGGTGGAGTAGGTGTTCGGGCCAGGAGTCTGAAAAAATGGCCACATCATCGAGGTAGGCAACTGCAAATTCTCCCAGTCCAGCTAGTAGACCGTCTACCAGCCTCTGGAAGGTGGCGGGTGCATTTCGAAGGCCGAAAGGAAGGACATTGAATTCATACACCCCCGTATGGGTGACGAATGCTGACCTCTCCTTGGCAAGTTCATCTAGCGGTACTTGCCAGTACCCCTTGGTTAAGTCTATGGTAGAGATGAACTGGGCACGTCCCAACTTTTCCAATAGCTCATCAGTACGTGGCATTGGATAGTTGTCCGGACGAGTTACAGCATTTAGCTTACGGTAGTCCACGCAGAAGCGTATTTCCCCATCTGGTTTGGGTACCAGAACCACTGGAGATGCCCATGCACTGGTAGATGGGCGGATTATACCCATTTGTAGCATGTTCTGGATCTCCCGTTCTATAGCAGCTTGGGCATGAGGAGACACCCGGTAGGGTGGGGTTCTGATTGGGTGAGCATTACCTGTATCAATGGAGTGGTATGCCCGTTCAGTCCGTCCTGGGGTGGCTGAGAACAATGGGGCGAAGCTAGTGCACAGCTCCTTGATTTGTTGCCGCTGCAGACGTTCCAGGGTGGTTGAGAGGTTCACCTCTTCCACGCCACCGTCTTTTTTCCCGTCGTAGTAGACACCGTCAGGCCACTCAGCATCATCTCCCTGGACTGTAAACTGACAAACCTGTAAGTCTCTGGAATAGAAAGGCTTGAGAGAATTAACATGGTACACTTTAGGCTTTAGTGAGGAATTGGGAAATGCTATGAGGTAGTTTACAGCTCCCAGGCGCTCTTGGACCGTGAATGGCCCTTCCCATGATGCTTCCATCTTATGGGCCTGTTGCGCCTTCAAGACCATAACCTGGTCTCCTACCTTGAAGGAACGTTCTCTGGCATGTCTGTCATACCAGGCCTTTTGCTCTTCTTGAGCATCCTTTAGGTTCTCTTTAGCAAGGGCTAAAGAGTGTCGGAGGGTGCTTTGTAGGTTGCTTACAAAGTCCAGAATGTTAGTTCCTGGAGAAGGCGTAAACCCCTCCCATTGCTGCTTCACCAACTGTAATGGCCCCTTAACCTCGTGACCATACACAAGTTCAAATGGTGAAAACCCTAAACTGGGATGTGGTACAGCCCTGTAGGCAAACAGCAACTGCTGCAACACTAGGTCCCAATTATTGGAGAATTCGTTGATGAATTTTCTTATCATGGCCCCCAAAGTTCCATTGAACCTTTCCACCAGGCCATTGGTTTGATGGTGGTACGGGGTGGCAACCAAGTGATTCACCCCATGAGTTTCCCACAGTTTTTCCATGGTCCCTGCCAGGAAATTAGACCCTGAATCTGTAAGGATGTCAGAGGGCCAACCTACCCTGGCAAAGATGTCTGTTAGGGCCAGGCACACAGTGTTAGCCCTGGTGTTGCCTAGAGCTACTGCTTCTGGCCATCGGGTAGCAAAGTCCACTAAAGTCAGTACGTACTGCTTTCCTCTGGGCGTCTTTTTTGGGAAAGGGCCCAGAATATCCACAGCTACTCGCTGAAATGGGACCTCAATTATGGGGAGTGGCTGGAGAGGGGCCTTGACCTGGTCTTGAGGCTTACCCACTCTTTGGCATACCTCACAAGACCGGACATACTTGGCAACATCCTTGCCCATCCCCTCCCAGTGGAAGGACTTCCCCAACCGGTCCTTGGTTCGGTTCACCCCAGCATGGCCACTGGGATGATCATGGGCTAAGCTTAAGAGCTTCTCCCGGTACTTAGTTGGGACCACCAACTGTTTTTGCGGCTGCCATTCTTCCCGGTGTCCACCAGAAAGAATTTCCTTGTATAAAAGTCCTTGGTCTATAACAAACCGGGATCGATTTGAAGAGCTGAGAGGCGGTGGGGTGCTCCGTGCCGCCGCCCACGCTTTCTGAAGGCTGTCATCTGCTTCCTGCTCAGCCTGGAACTGTTCCCTTGAGTCTGGGGACACCAGTTCTTCCTCAGACTGTGGACTTGGGCTTGGTCCCTCTGGAAGCGATGTAGGTGATGGGGTTGTTTCCGTTGCTGGTGAACCGCTCTCCGCTGGTGCACCTGAGGGTATTTCAGGCTCTGGCTGAGCCTTTTGGGTATGGCTGTCTTTTGCTTCTGCCAGTTCTGGCTTGCTGGCGCCCTCTGGCGTTGAGTTTGAAGATGTGGTTGCACTTGCTGGTGCTGGTTGTTGTTCCAGTTCCGGGCCTGGGACTGGAGATGCTGTGGCTGTTTCAGTGGTAGGCATGGAATCCGGGTCCACTGCCTCTGTCTGGGTCTCAGGTAACACAGACGGGGCTTCTGTGGACGGCTCAGGAACAGGAATGGGTTTGGAAGCTTGCCTGGTTTGGCTACGGGTAACCATTCCCACTCTCTTGGCCCGCCTCACCTGGTTGGCCAAGTCTTCCCCCAGTAGCATGGGGATAGGATAATTGTCATAGACTGCAAAAGTCCACATTCCTGACCAGCCTTTGTACTGGACAGGCAGTTGAGCTGTAGGCAAGTCTACAGCTTGTGACATGAAGGGGTAAATTGTAACTTTGGCCTTTGGGTTGATGAATTTGGGGTCAACAAAGGATTGGTGGATAGCTGACACTTGTGCCCCCGTGTCTCTCCACGCAGTAACCTTCTTTCCGCCCACTCTCAAATTTTCCCTTCGCTCCAAGGGTATTTGAGAGGCATCTGGGCCTGGGGATCTTTGGGGTGATGGTGGTGTAATGAATTGCACTCGCATGGTGTTCTTGGGACAGTTGGCCTTGATATGTCCCGGTTCATTACACTTAAAGCATCTTCCATCTGATGGGTCACTGGGCCGAGGTGAGTTACTGGAGACTGGTGAGATTGAAGAGTAGGGTATCTGTGGCTTTACTTGGGTGGTATGGAGGGTCTTTGGCTGTCCTCGGTTGTAGGTTTATGGTCTGTGTGCCCCCTGGGGTAATCGTTCCCCTTGACAGTAGCTTTTTTGCTTTCTGCCAGTTCCATCCATTTGGCTCCAATCTCCCCCGCCTCAGCGATAGTTTTGGGATTTCTATCTTGTATGTACCGTGTGATGTCTTCAGGAACACCATCCAAGAACTGCTCCATTTGTATGAGGAGGTTCACTTCTTCCAATGTTTGAATGTTGTTTCCTGTTAACCAGGCCTCATAGTTTTTTGCAATGTAGTAGGCGTGTTTGGGAAATGACACCTCTGGTTTCCATTTTTGGGTTCTGAAGCGCCGACGGGCATGATCTGGGGTTATCCCCATCCTGTATCTGGCCTTGGTTTGAAAAAGTTTATAGTCATTCATTTGCGGCTTGGGCATTTCAGCTGCCACCTCTGCTAAAGGTCCACTGAGGTGTGGCCTTAATTCTACCATGTACTGGTCTTCGGGGATGCTGTACCCAAGACAGGCTCTTTCAAAATTTTCCAAGAAGGCCTCGGTGTCATCACCTGCCTTGTAGGTGGGAAATTTCCTGTGCTGTGGAGCAATAATTGGCGCCGGGTTGTTAGGGTTGGCTGGCACATGCAGCCCAGCTTTTGCCATCTCCAGTTCATGTTTTCTCTGTTTTTCCTTCTCTTCATTCTCTTTTTGTTGTTTTTCCATTTCTTTTTGTTGTTTTTCCATTTCTTTTGGTGCTTTTCCATTTCTCGGCGGTGGGCCAACTCTTCTTCTTCTTGCTTCCTTCTGTGGGCCAACTCATCTTCTTCTAGTTTTCTTTTGTGTGCTGCCTCTTGGGCTGCCTGTTCTCTTTGGAAGGCTGCCAGTTTGATGCTTTCTTCCTTTTCTTTTATCTCCATCTCTTTTTGTTTTATTTCCAGTTGTCGCCTGTGTTCAGCTTCTTTAATTGGTCTTCGGCCTCCATTTTGTCCTGGTAGACATGGTTCCTGTTTTCTTGTGTTGGGGTGCCCTCCGGTGTTTCTCTTTTGAACTGCAGGCTCTGTTGCCTCCTGAAGTCTGCCTAGCAACAGTGCTTTTTTCCCTTTCTCTCTCTAGCTAATGTTCAATGAAGGGAAACCAGAAAAACCACTTTATTTGCATGCATATAGAGTGCTGTATGACTCTCAATGGGAGTGCTATTGCATGACAAAAGACCCTTAACAGTCTTCTCGCTTAACATGCAAACCACAAACTGCTAGAGAGAGCAGAAAAAAAAATTCTCTCTGGTTCCCTTTTAAAACCAAACTGTTTCTCTCTGCTAAAAAGCCCTTAGCAGAGAAAAGAAAAATATAATATTCCTACTGGCTTCTGGATTCTGTCTATCTCCCGCCACTGCCACCATGACATAACCTTATTCCCAGATTCTGGACCTTAGCGTCCAAAATTTGGGGGTTAGCATGAAAACCTCCAAGCTTAGTTACCAGCTTGGACCTGGTACTGCTGCCACCACCCAAAAATTAGAGTGTTTTGGGGCACTCTGGTCCCCCTGAAAAACCTTCCCTGGGGACCACAAGACCCAAATCCCTTGAGTCTCACAACAAAGGGAAATAATCCTGATTCCCTTCCCCCCTCCAGGTGCTCCTGGAGAGATACACAGACACAAGCTCTGTGAAACTACGCAGAGTGAGTCCCCCTCTCCGTTCCCAATCCTGGAACAAAAGCACTTTCCTCTTCACCCAGAGGAAATGCAAAATCAGGCTAGCAATCCAACACACAGCTTTCCCCTGATTTCTTCCTCCCACCAATTCCCTGGTGAGTACAGACTTAATTTCCCTGAAGTAAAGAAAAACTCCAACAGGTCTTAAAAGAAAGCTTTATATAAAAAAGAAAGAAAAAATACAAATGCTCTCTCTGTATTAAGATGATACAACACAGGGTCAATTGCTTAAAAGAATATTGAATAAACAGCCTTATTCAAAAGAATACAAATCAAAGCACCCAGCACTTACATTCATGCAAATACCAAAGAAAAGAAACCATAGAACTTACTATCTGATCTCTTTGTCCTTACACTTAGAAACAGAAGACTAGAAAATAGAACTACTTCTCCAAAGCTCAGAGGAAGCAGGCAGACAGACAAAAGACTCAGAGACACAATTCCCTCCACCCCAAGTTGAAAAAATCCAGTTTCCTGATTGGTTCTCTGGTCAGGTGTTTCAGGTGAAAGAGACATTAACCCTTAGCTATCTGTTTATGACAATGTCAGAGTCCAGGAAAGCACAATATGAATGCGAGGACAGGTGGCGGGCTGAAGATAATAAGTGGCAGGCTGAAGGTGGTAGGTGGCATCAGCTTGCTGACCGAAGGCAAGAGGCAATGGTGAGGCTACTGGAGGAACAAACTGATATGCTCCGGCGTATGGTTGAGGTTCAGGAAAGGCAGCATGAGCACAGACTGCCACTACAGGCCCTGTATAACCAACTGCCCTCCTCCCCAAGTTCCATAGCCTCCTCAGCCAGATGCCCAAGAATGTGGGGGGGGGCGCCTCCAGGCACCCAACTACTCCACCCCAGAGGACTGCCCAAGCAACAAAGCTGGCATTCAATAAATTTTAAAGTGCAGTGTGGCCTTGTCGTTCCCTCACCCCACCCGGTGCTTCCCTCCTCCCCCACTACTCCCAGGCTACCTTGGCAGTTGTTTTCCTATTTGTGTGATGAATTAATAAAGAATGTATGAATGTGAAGCAGCGACTTCATTGCCTCTGCAAGTGGTGACTGAAGGGAGGAGGAGAGGGTGGTTAGCTTACAGGGAAGTAGAGTGAACCAAGGGTGGGTGGGGGTTCATCAAGGAGAAACAAACAGAACTTTCACACCGTAGCCTGGCCAGTCATGAAACTGTTTTTCAAAGCTTCTTTGATGCGCACTGCGCCCTCCTGTACTCAGCTAACAGCCCTGGCATCTGGTTGCATGTAATCAGCGGCCAAGTGATTTGCCCCAACCTCCCACCCCGCCATAAACGTCTCCCCCTTACTCTTACAGATATTGTGGAGCGCACAGCAAGCAGTAATAATTGGGAATATTGGTTTCGCTGAGGTCTATCTGAGTCAGTAAACTGTGCCAACAAGCTTTTAAACGTCCAAATGCACATTCTACCACCACTCTGCACTTGCTGAGCCTATAGCTGAACAGCCCCTAACTACTGTCCAGGCTGTCTGTGTATGCAGGGCCGGCTTTAGCAAGTGTCGGGTGCAGGGCTTGTACTCACCGGGTGGCGCTCCCAGTCTTTGGCAGCACTTTGGCTTGCTGGCTGGGAGAGCAGGGCCACGGGGCTTGCTGTGCTCTGGCCAGCCCTCTGGCCAGGGAGCGGGGCCACCAAAGACCCCAGCGGAGCCGACTGCTGTCGGGGTGAGTTAAAAAAAAATTAAGAAGGTGCCTAAGGTGCGGACCCGATTCCGGGGAATTGGTGAATCATCCTAAAGCCGTACTTGTGTGTATGGCTTCATGAGCCATGGCGCTAAGGGGTAGGCTGGGTCCTCAAGGATAACTATTGGCATTTCAACATTCCCAACTGTTATTTTCTGATCTGGGAAGAAAGTCCCTAGCTGCAGCTTTTGAAGCAGACCAGAGTTCCTGAAGATGTGAGCATCATGTACCTTTCCCGGCTATCCCACATTGATGTTGGTGAAACATCTCTTGTGATCCACCAGTGCTTGCAGCACCATTGAAAAATACTCCTTGCAGTTTATGTACTGGCTGCCAAGGTGGTCCGGCCCCAAGATAGGGATATGGGTTCCGTCTGTTGCCCCACCACATTTAGGGAATCCCATTGCAGTAAAGCCATCTATGACCTGCACATTTCCCAGAGTCACTACCCTTGATATCAGCAGCTCAGTGATTGTGTTGGCTGCTTGGATTGCAGCAGCCCCCACAATCAGTTTGCTCACTCCAAATTGATACCTGACTGACCGGTAGCTGTCTGGCATTGCAAGCTTCCAGAGGGCTATTGCCACTCGCTTGTGAACTGTGAGGGCTGCTCTGATCTTGCTATTCTGGCATTTCAGGGCAGGGAAAGCAAGTCACAAAGTTCCATGAAAGTGCCCTTAAGCATGTGAAAGTTTGCAGCCATTGGGAATCATCCCAGACCTGCAACACTAATGCTGCGTCCCACCAGTCTGTGCATGTTTCCTGGGCCCAGAATCAGCATTTCATGGCATGAACTGCCCCATTAACACCATGATGTCCACATTGCTGGGCCCCATACTTCAAGAGGAGTCTGTGTCTATGTCTTCATCACTCTTATCACTGTGCGCTGTCGGCTCCTTGCCTGGTTTGCTTTTGCAGGGTCTGGTTCTGCATATACTACAGGATAATGTGTGTGGTGTTTACAGTGCTCATAATTGCCATGGGATGATCTGAGTGGGCTCCATGCTTGCCATGCCATGGCGTCTGCGCTGAAAAAAGGCATGAAATGATTGTCTGCCGTTGCTCTGGTGGAGGAGGGACGATTGATGACATGGCTTACAGAGCTGGCATACCAGGAACTAAAATCAACAAAGGGGGTGGGTTTGCATCAAGGAGAAACACACACAACAGCCACCTCAAGGACCGAACTCAAAACCCTGGGTTTAGCAGGCCAGTGCTCAAACCACTGAGCTATCCCTACTTCCACTATTCATGGAGGGAGGGAGGAGAAAATATACAAACCAAATCTAGTGATTTCTTGTTTCAGTCCAGTCCATCTCTCTTATACATCTTAGGCTGGTAGCAGACGGGTGCAGTATGACTGCAGGCAGGACTGAATCTCCATGAGATGAAACTTAAAAAGAGAATGACCTGGAGTCACTCATTTATGTCCAGGCACCCTTGACAAACCTCACTGAGGCTGCCAGGAAGCACCCATGTCTGCCCAGGGCGCCCCAAACGACCTCACCAAGGTTGGCTAAAAGAGCACGCAGGAGATGATGACGGCTACCACTCGTAATGCACGATCTGCTGCCAAAAGGCAATGAGCTGCTGCTTTGTAGCTGCAGTACCACGTCTGCCAGCACCCAGGAGATGTATGGTGACGGTGAGCTGAGCAGGCTCCATGCTTGCCATGGTATGGCGTCTGCATGGGTAACCCAGGAAAAAAGGGTCAAAACGATTGTCTGCCGTTTCTTTCACGGAGGGAGGGGGGCCTGATGATGTGTACCCAGAACCACCTGCAACAATGTTTTTGACCCATCAACCCAGAATTCCAATAGGCAGCGGAGACTGCCGGGAACCGTGGGGTAGCTTCCCACAGTGCAATGCTCCAAAGTCGATGCTAGCCTTGGTACTGTGGATGCACTTCACCGAGTTAATGATCTTAAGTGGGGGACACACAACTCCGACTGTATAAGATCGATTTCTAAAAAATTACCTTCTATAAATTCGACCTAATTTCGTAGTATAGACATACCCTGAGGTATTATGAGTTGCTAAACTTTTTTTTTTTTTTTTTTTTTAAAAATAGGGTTCAGAGATGGACTCAGAAGAAAGTACAACCAACAGAAGTGAACAAAAATCAAGGTAAATATAATGGTAACTAGTGTGTGAGAGAGAGGGTAGGAATTTGTTCCTTGCAGATCACCCACTGAGACTCTTGAGTCAAGGTAACTGTGGGAGTGAGCATGAAGTTTAAAGATTTCAGATGCACCGTTATGAAAAGTTATCGATCATAGTTGCTGCTTTAGCCTTCCAAAATGTTTCGTATGCTGTTTTGCTTCCCTTCCTACTTGTTTAGACTCTAATCCTCAAAAGATTCATACAGGCAGACTCCCTCTGAGTTCTGTAGATTCAGTGGAACTCTGAGAGCATAAGGGTCCTCCCATTTGGATTCCTTTGAGGATTGGGCCTTAATGTCTGAAATTTTCTGACAAAGCAACATGGAAAGTGTGGGAGTTTTTTGTTTTGTTGTTTGTTTTTAAATATCGTATGAAAACTCAATAAGTTAACAAATGTGCAAAAGATTCAAGGCCATCAATGACAAGGCCTCTTGAGTTATTACTGGACATGATGGTCTCCCTTTATTGGCTTAAGAGCAGCATGAAAATAGTTTCAGTACAGGCTATGACAACTGGGTGAAGGAAAAAAAGAATGCTTTATAAATTATCCAAAATGCCCAACTTTAATATTTTAAATAAGGTTTAAAAATGGCACCACATATGCTCAAAAGTCTGTTAACTTTTGCCTGAGAACATAACTTTTCCATTGCCAGTATATTTAATACTTGGTTAAGCTGTTAGTGAGAAATAGGTAGCATGTAAGCCTGAAGGAAACAATCAATTTGTGTGTGCTGTAGCAGAAAGAAATGTGAGCATAAAAGCAGTATTTTATTTGTATAAACCAGCTCCTTAGCCACTTTAGTTGTTGCTGTGCCTGAGGCAATTTCAACAGGGATCTTTAACTTGTTGCTTATAGATTCAGGTAATGTGACGTAGAAATCCCAATTGCTTACCCACCTCCAGCAATGATATAAGGGCTGTTTTAAGAGTTAAATATTGTAGACCAAAATTAATGTTGAATATTTGTCAGATTATTGTTTGAGTTCTTCCACATTATTGAAATATATTTCACATCTCTATTAGATAATCATACCAGTTTTTTTCACAAATTTGTAATGTGCATATGATGTAAATAACCAGAGCTTTGTAGATTATGCCTGTGTAACTTTATATTCTATAACTATGCACAGTTTTAGCAGAAAAAAAGGGTTTTCAAGATTGTCTGCTGAAGCCAAGATTAATGAGAAGCTACAAAACTTCAAAAATAAATGAAAAAAAAATCTTCTTTTCTGAATTTCTTTCTTTAATTGCCTGAAATAATTGAAAATGAGGCTTCCCTCCCTCAGTAATTCTATCCATTTTACCAAGCTTTCTGCATTCAAGGATGATTTTGGACTAATGGAGATGTTGCTTTACAAAGACAATTTACTTTAGTTTTGCAGAAAGCCTCCCCATGAGACTTGCCTGAGAATTCCTTGTGCTTGCTGTTGTACAGCTAATACCTAGGGGCAGCTCATGCAGGCAACATTTTTGGGGTGAATCTGTGTTTAAGGCTGAAGCTTTCTGTAGCCTAGAGAAGATAATTAATGATCATAAACAGAAAACAGCCGAGGGAATTGTTTAGGTGAAGGGGAGCATGTATGTGACTATCTTCAGACCACAACTGTACATAAATTTGATTTATGTACATTTGATTAACATGCAGATGAACTAGAACCTTATTCCTTTTGTCTTTTTAAAATATTTCAACTTTGCCATTAATGTCTCTATATTTATTAGTAAATCTTTCAATGGTACTATGAAGTACAGCCCTCTTAAAAGAACTGCTGAAGGATGACTGGGTGGCCCAAAGGATTGAAAATTGGCGATAGTTTCATTCTAGATTGCCAGTTTAAATCCAAGCTAAGTATATTAGTGAGTGGAAGCTATTGCTGTTTTTTGGCTGTTAAGTGAAAGTAAACTATGTGAAATTAATTTGGTTTGAAAACAATTCTTGATCACATCAGCCCGGTTTTGCAATAATTGTCATATTAGTTGCAGTCACAGCATACAGGGCCAAGACAAGTAGTAGGAGGTCTCATACCCATTCTCTCATCCTAAAGGTGGTTCTCTTCCTTAGGGTTGAGGTACGTTGATCTCTCATTCTGAGAAAGCTGATCTGTTGAGAAACAGAGCATTTCTACTCTAGGGCTGTCAATTGGCACTTTTACTTTTTACAAGCGCTAACAGTTCACATGGACACACTAATTGCTCTTCGGTCAAATCCTAAGAAACATTGACAAGATAAACAATGTGTAGAAAATGTAGGTCTTCTGGTTTTATTTTAGGAAGATTTTAAGAAGTCTAATAAGGAAGCAGCCTTGGGACCTTCTTTTGGTAATTGGAACCGGAGTGAGTGCTGCTGTAGCACCAGAAATACCAGCACTTGGCTCATGGAGGAAGCTGTATTGAAGCTGTGATTGAAGCAGCTGAACAGCTGAGGTGCTTCATCCAGGAGACGTTGCTGAATTCCGCAAAAAAGTGATCAAAGACAGAGACTTGCTTGTAGTTGCACATGATCTCATAAGAAAGATGTCCCCAGTGAGTGCGTAAATAGTACTTATATTTAAAGACATTATTATTATAGCAGTATCTAGGTTTTGAGCCCTTTGGGGCAGAAAGAGTCTGTTTTACTATACAGTACTTAGCACATTGGGTCTTGATTTCTAATAGGGACTTGTAGGGGGTTACTGCTCTCTGTGTGTGTGTGTGTGTGTGTGTGTGTGTGTGTATTATTTTACTTGCATTAATTTGAATGTTTTATTTCAAACTCATTGAAAACTGTGGAAACAGATTATTCTAATTGCCAAGACACTTGCTTGTGTTATGATAAGGCAGAGTCTGTCAGTGTTATTTTGACTCAAATAGGAATTATAGCTTTGCTGACTGAACCAGAGATTGCAGCAGAAATGTTGACAGACCTTGACACTATTGATAGGCTTAAGTTGTTCCAGCTCCATTTATTTCAAATAAGGAAAGTCCACACATGTCCAATGTGCATCTATGCCACTGATTTTGAGATTGAGAAGTTTTCTTCGGGAAATCTATTAAAAACAGCCTGAAGTCTTCCAGCAGAAATGATTCCAGTGGAGAATACAGAGGAGAATATAGATAAAATTTGTCATCTATATTGAGAGAGGCGCGCGCACACACCATAATACTCCCATCCCCTCAAGGAAAATCCTGCATATACAGATGGGCTTTGCAGCTCATCCTGAAGATTAAGAATCTCTGGCTTGGTTGAGCAAAAGTGATTTCCTGAGACAAGCACCCCAGACTTTAAATCTAGGGAATAGTAACTTTTGATCTCAAAGGTAATGACAGCACTTGTGATTTCCCATGAAGCTAGGACCCTAACTCTATACAGCTTCTAAACATGAACATCAGCACATTGAATTGCACCTGGAAGTGATCAGGAAGCCAGTGCAGTCTGTGGAACTCTGATGTGTTGTGAACGCCCTCTGGTCTACCCGTCATGGAGTTTGGGCATCCAGCTAAAAGATGAGTGGAGCATATTTTAATATTTCAGTTTGGAAGTGACAGGTTTAACTGTGGCAAACTACAGAAGAGATTCCCCCCCCCCCCAGGCCTATATGTCACACAAGTTGATTCCTGTCAAAAAGCTTTAGAAAAGTGGATGACCTTACTATATGAGCTATGTAAATAATACAGCGATGTGTGAAGCCATTCAAATTTATCTTTGATATTTCAAACCCTAATATTTATGTACTATAGGAGCTGTCTAAATCTCATTATTTTAGTAAATTCCTTTTAAAGAAAGTATTGGACAAATGGTTAAGAATCGTTGCTGTCCTGCTGAAGGCGGTTACAGTAATTATTTTTAACTATACACCCTATTTTATCTTTTTCTTCAGCGCACAGGTGATACCAAGCCCAACTTTTTCCAGGATTGCTTAATGGAGGTGTTTGATAACTTGGAACAACATATTCAGAATCCTGTTGTTCTACAGTCAGTCCTCAGGCTAATGGAGAGAGCACTATGGTCCTTACAACAACTATGACAATTTACTTGAGATTTTTGGTCAGCAACAGGGTAAACCCATGGAGTCTTTAGACCTGAAAGATAAGGATAAGTTATGGTAAGGCAATGAAAATGTCAGGACTCTTATAGGGGAAGGAGTTGTCTTGTACTTTTGCAGGTTTTTTCACTAGTTAACTCATTGCAAATCTTACTACTTAGTTTTCTGTAAAGCTTTACAGTGAAGTAAAATAATAGACATGGACAGTTTTCCTTGTCCGTTTTGAATAATGTGATACAATTTGCCAGAAAATACCAATGGTAGATTTCTTATTACAGAAACAGTTCATGTGCATGACGTAACTGTAACAATCACAAATGTATCTTAAAGTAGTGAAGTGATTAACTCCATCACCACGACACTGGAAAGGAAGACGCAAAGATGTCTGACGGGTGTGAAGATTTTCTTTCTGCTTTACTCTTGATGTCTTCTGTTTTGTAAAAAGCTAGAATGCTCTTCGTCAAATTAAAATACGTTGCTTTTGGTCAAAAGAGCAAAAAGCCTTTAAAAGGTTTTGTTTATATTATATTCTGAACATTTTACAATCTACGTTAGGCACTTCTGTTTCAAAATTTTAGTAGTTAACTGTTTTTCTGTAACTTATGCAAGTGATGGCTGATACTGTGATCTTAGTATACAAGGACAAAAATATCAACTGCTTTACATGTTTGGGCACTTGTAAAAGAATATAGTTCCCCTTTTTCAGTAGTATAATATAATCAAAGTAAATATTACATTCATGATTTGCTTTAGGTTCTTCAGCTGGGCAAGAGGTCATATAAAGTATGGAGTTCTTCATATTCATGGCTGTATACGAGCCCTGTGGAATGGTGTTGGTCCTTCAGGATTAAAGATTTACTCAAGACCCTGAAGTAATGGTACGTGTGACTTTAATTCAAGAATATACTGTGTTTTGCCAAACTGAGTGTTTCATTTCTATTTTTATGTGTGTGAAACTTTGACTCATGGGTCTTTGCCATATAGATAACATTTTTTCTTTTGGATGTTAATATTCTTAACAGGAGGTTCTGCAGAACTTGTATCTGACCAAATCCTTCTTGTTTGTGGGCTGTGGAGAGACTCTAGTCATGATCAAATAGTTCCAGGCTCTTTTTCTGTATACTGTAAAGAACTAAAGTAGATTTAGAACATTATATGTTGGTGGTTAAAGAAAATGAAGACCAGCTTTTTTAAACTCCAGGCAGATATGCTTCTGCATGAATAAAAGTAGTATCCTATGGTGATGCTTTGAATATTTCCCGGAGTATGTCCAGATCTAACTGCTCAAATCTGCAAGCAGAGGAGTCCAGGTATTTTTTGTTTTGTTATTTTATAATGAAATTCTGTGTGTGCAACTGAATTCTTCTTAGTATATTCTTTGTGCAAGTGGCACGTGATTTGAGATGTTATCCAGTGGGTAGTTACAAGTGCATGCATGAAAATCTCTGCTTCTGATTGACCTACTGAATAGGAGCATATAATAACAAATTGTAACTGAATTTTTATACTTTCAAATGTTTGGATTTCTTGTAAATTTACCTTTGTGCTCTGAATTCCTGCTTGCTTAGTGTATTTGTCAACTATAGTGTTCTTGTAAGGTATTTATCCCTTAAACTCACTTTCATTAAGTGCAGTTCCCCAGCTAAAATATTGGTTGTAGGCATTATGAGAGTTCAGAGAAGATAACAAAAAATGCTTAAAAGGCTGTACGGATTGACTCAAGAGGAAAGCTAACAGATACTATAGTTTGGCTAAGCATGAAGTTGGAACATAAAATTACAATGCATCTGACAAAGTGGGTATGTAACCCAACACAAGCTCATGCTCCAATACATCTGTTAGTCTATAAGGGCCACAGGACTCTTTGCTGCTTTTACAGATCCAGATTAACACGCTACCCCTCTGATATATAAAATTACAAGTGATTAGTGTACACATAAAGATAAACTTATCGAATGTCTTTTTTTTTTTAAAATACAAAAAGTCAAAAGGGAGATGAAGAGAGAAAAAGGATGACAAAATACTTTGGACATGCTTTCCCAGCAATCTTCCTTTCTTCAAGGTTAGTGCACTAGAGTGAGGTTTATTCTACTGTGGCCCTTCATCAGGACACTGGAGAAATATGCAACAGGGAAACTAACTTTGGCGTAAAAGCTAGTAATATAATTTCTCAGCTGTTCTCAGTTATGTCTGCTAAACTGTTGTGACTAGAACTCTGTCAACGTGATTATAAACAGTATAGTCAAAAAATTTGAAGTGAAGGCGGATGCCTTACTGGGGTATTGATTTCTTTAACATATAGTCTTATCCAGATTCCAGAATAGAGATTAGGTGAGTGGTGGATTTCTCCAAGAAGGCCACTGAAACCTCTAGGTCTTCAGGAGGTTGGGTATGTAGGACATTTAAGAAAAGTCTGGATGTGTTTGATCACTTCCTACTGGGACACACATTGAAAAGCAGATCTTTGCAGATACTGGCTGTGGACTTGAGTCTGTCCTTTAGACGTACTTCTACTGGTTAGTCCTATACACACACTTTTTTTAAAAGGTCTGAACAGCAACTGATAGCTAGTCAGTCAGGTGCAAACCAAAAATTGATCTGATGACAGCCAGTGTAACATGCTGATTAAAATCTGAATTAAAAGGAAAAATGCCATGCACCCACATCAGTGGGTGGGGGAACTTGATGAGGGTAGTGGTGAAAGGGGAACAGTCCCAGTAGCAAGGGAGGAAGACACTCACCAAGGAACAATAGGAAGCTCTTCCCCTTGGGAGTCTCTGGAACCCACTGGCCAGCTAGGGGAGAAAGGTGCTGACTGGCCAGCATTCTCCAGCTCCCAGGATTTAGCCTCTTTCAGCTCCATTCCAGCAGGCCACACTACTCACCCAAACAGGAATGAGAATGCTACCTGATGGATTCTGTGGGTCTAGCCAATTACGAGTTTAAGAGGTCAGGAAGGAACTTTTTTCCCATGGCCAATTGCCAGAGGACCAGGGAGTATTTTGCTGCCTTCATGGCACCTTCAAGCCACAGTGGGTTGAGTAGGAATGTGCTTAATACCTAACTAAGGTACTGGGGTGAGGTTGTTATTTGTCACAACTTGCGTCTGGTTTCCAGGGTGGTTAAGAGAATAAAATGAATGGTTCCCAGAGGTAAAAGACTGGATTTTGGTAATGGGCTTTGGACTCATGGTAGGTTCAGACTTTGTGGGCTGAAGTCAGACCTTATGGGCTGAGGACCCCACCCTGCTGCATGCTCTGTTCCCCTTATGGGGTGCTAGGACTCAGAGCTGAGTCCTGGGGGGTAGGCTGAGGAGAGCCACCCCATGTTATAGGTTATATGGTAAAGAACCCTGTAACTCTGGCACCAATTATGGATTATATGGTAACGAGCCCTGTAATCCCCCTACTAGAACCAATTAAATGTCTGTTATAGGAGAGCATGGGTGAGTAGTACCTCTCCCCTGTGTTAAAGTTTTTAATAAAAGTTGCATTCTGCCACTTAATTCCTCATTTCGCTGCTGTGTCCACATCAAATCACTACTGGCAATGACTGCAAGCTTAGACTACAACCTTGCAAACACGCACACAAGTAATCTTGTTAAATTCAGTGGGACTTCTCACATGCATATGTGTCTTTCAGGATTTAGTTTGAGTTAAAGGGTCTTCATTTTGATTTTAATAAAAAAAAGTTAAGAAGGAACCCAAACTAAATTGGTTACAGATCTGGAAAGCAGCTTTTCAGGTTATACAGGTGGCAGTGAGAAATTGACTTCACTTATTTTGTGTGATAGCCCATCTCCGGGGTGGGTGTGTGTC
The DNA here is from genome assembly GCF_007399415.2 of Gopherus evgoodei. Classification (NCBI taxonomy): domain Eukaryota; kingdom Metazoa; phylum Chordata; order Testudines; family Testudinidae; genus Gopherus; species Gopherus evgoodei. Next base: position 235,559,553 of record NC_044322.1, on the reverse strand, counting down.
ACCACCTCATTTTTGTTTTGTTTTTCTCACAAATTATCAATAGTTAATTGTCACTAAACTTTCTTCAGTCATCTATTTCTTTATCAAGATTGAAAGAGAACAGAATCATGTGCTAGCTTTACAAAATTATGAGGTAGGTCCGTTGCAGATGGATCACGACTGTAGTTGCATTACAAATATATTTTGAACAAGCTGTGCCAGTGCCAAAATTTTGTTACAAACTGATGAAATTCTCTCATTGGTATTAGCATTTTGAGACTACTTTTAAATGTCATGTCCTCTGATAATCTGTTTGAAAATTCAGTATGTTCAGATTCTGTCATTTGGTAGTTCTCTTGATTACTGTGCTGCTCATTTTATAGAACTCTGTCTAGGTGTAATACTGGAGTAGTTTCCTGTCTGCCTTTAAAAGCCAAGTCAATGTTAGATATTGTATAATGAAGTGTTGGAAGGTACTTGCATTAAGCGTGCTTTATTTCTAAAATAAAAGGGCTTGACGCTTAGTAGGCAGCATGTATTATATAAAAGATACAAACATCTTTCTAGCAACTATTTGGTTTGGAGTGTCAGAATTTTATTCAAAAGCTAGTAGTTTTTTTGTTGCTTTAGTTTACTATATAAAGCAAAGAATATCCAGACTAGTTGTTCACAGTTGAATTGTTCTCTCTTTCTAGATGCTGATCGAGTGAATAGTACAACACTGTTGGGTAAAGAATATTTTTATAATACAATTTTCATAAGTAACAAGAGGTGAAATATAATTTAGACAGTAAATTAAGTAAGAGATAAGATGACACGATCACTGCAGTGGCTATGAAAATCTCACTAAGTTGCCTTAGTGGTAGATGACAGTTGTTTTCAGTTCATCATAAAAGGCAAACAGTTCATGCTAATCAGACTGATTTACCTTTGTGCAGTCTTAGTTTGCTTTAAAAGTTGTCCCTTTAACTTGCCAACCACCTTCTGAACTTCTGAACGCTTTCAATCATAGAGCTGGGACTGAATACTGCTGCTGTTTTCTTGCCCCCAAACAAATGCTGAGCAGTACAAGGATTTAATGTTTTCTACCTTTTCAGATTCACTATTTATCTTTAATCCTATCATTGCTTACTTTGATCTTCCCTAGACCTCCTGTTTGTCAGGCAAGTCAAGGATGGTAAATATCTGTTCAGAATTTGCTCATTCATGGGTGTACTCCCTCCTTATTAGAGAAAGGACTAATACATTTAAACATATGGTATAAGGGAGTTAATATTAAAAAACACTGTCGACCTTAAAGAATTCTCAGATGTCCAATTTTAATTGCTATTGCTACAAATAACATCTAAAATTAACTGAAAGATTACAGTAAAATTCTCCTGTTGGTTTACTTTGGACATTTTAAAGTACTTAGTGTCTAATTGCTCATGTCCCATTATCTGTGTGGGTCTTTCATGCTGCAAGCCGAGAGAGAACATTTTGAATTATAAAACCAGACATTGGCAGGAAGGCTTAGAGACAAGTGTAGGATCTAAAACTGTGTTTAACTCACTAAACTAACTAGATTTCATGCTCGTGTTCCTTTCAGATTAGTCACTAAATCTATCTTTCAGAAGAGAGCAAACAAAGGGCAGTGAGAAACTGAAAATAGGAAAACAAATCTGACCCCTGCTCCATATTGCACATTCACTTATTTCCTTGTAATAACTTAACCACCAACTCTCTCCCACCAGCAAACATAGAGGTAAGAATGGTTTTAAAGGGTGGTGTGCTCACTGCAGGAATGGGACTTGTCATAAATTATCACTGCAAAAGCAAAAATTGTATTCCTTCTGCTTTTCTTAGCCCAAACAGTGGGGGCCTACTTTAGGTGCTGATGCCCAGTGTAATGATGGAAATGTCCTCAGGTGGCTCAGCTCCAGAGGAATCCCTCATTCTGAGGCGGCTGTGGAGGGAATATTTGACATCCTGTGGCCAATGGTGCAAACATATATTATTGGTCAGCATTATGTCCAATAAAGGTAACATTTATTTACCTACTCATAACTTTTCCTTCTCCCTTGTGGGCACCTGGTGCTCTGTGACCCATTACAAGGGTTATTCCTTCTTGTCTAAACCTAGGGGTCCTTTTTTTTTTTATTTTATTTATTTTATTTTATTTTTAAAGCCTCTCTGGTTTCACAATGTATTGTTAGCAGCTAGAGCTGTTTAGAGAACTGATTGCCTCTCTAATTCCCCAGCCAACTGCTCAAACTGAGAAGACAAACACTATGAAAAACGATCCTGCTTAGAGACAGCTAGTCTACTTAATCATTTATTATACAAATGGAAATGAAGACTTACAGCAAAGCAGGATCATAATATGAGGGAATCCCAAGATTTTTTCCCTCTCTCTCTCTGCAGGAAGGATTGAGAGATTTCTCCTTCAACTGGAATTGAATGCAAATTAGGTGATGCCCTGAGTGGTGGTCTCACAGAGCATCAGGTGGCCATTTCACAGAGGAAAAGTTATGGGTAGGTAAGTAAACTACCTTTCTCCTGAGTGGGCACCTGGTACTCTGTGATCCATTACAACTGGGAAATAGCCAGAAGTAAAACACATCTCCACAAATTAGAGGGAAACTTAAAACATCAAGTAAACTGAACATACTGGAAGTACCAGTGTGCCACAAAGGTCCTATTGTTTGCTTTTCATGTGAATTGTAACCAATTTCAGAGGGAATCTTAAGAATAGAGATCCACCTTCTTAACTGCTTGGAATTCTAGGAAGTAGTTCTGATGAGCTTTTTGGGTTAGCCAGTTGCCTTGAATTGAATGGGGCCTATCTGAGCTCTCTCAATGATATAGCAGGTAATCTCGTTTCCCATTTTGGAAATTCCATTTACAAATGAGGAAAATGTGTATAGTACAGAGGTGCATCCCCACCATGGACCAGTTTCCACATTCAGCTACTGTTATATTATATAATACGAATTCCTGGAAAGCAAATACTTGTAGTTCCCAGAAGAAATGCAGATTGTGACATCTTTCCTTGGGCAACTAGACTACAACCAATCCCTGATAAAATGCCTAGAGGTAGGCCAGATCCTGAGAGGGAACTGAGGCATTCCTCTGAAAACTTAAGTAGGGGGACTGGAGCAGCTGAAAGGTCTGGTCAGCATACAGCTGTTATCTCCTAGAGGTGGGTTATCAGCAATTCATCTATGTTGTAGATTGGCCATCAGAGTTACCATCAAACTGGAGAGAAAATAAGGAATGGAAGGGAAGCCAAAGCACACTGCCAGGAATTGGAAATATGTCAGCAAAGTGCAGGTAGCAAGTTGGCACACGGGGACAGGTTTCATTGTATGACAATGAAAATACAAAAAAAAATCTTCAGTAAGGCCTGAACTCCATGTAGTAGTGGACCTTGTATACTGTAAAATGATTACTTTTACTATAATTGTTCAATATGTGGTGTGGGTGCAGACAGGTATTCCACTGAGAGGTGTGTGCACCTAGCTCAACAAAGCCAGGTAACTTTACATAGCAGTACCTGTAGAGGTGGCACTTGTGCCCTCTGGCCTTTGCCCTGCCCCCCCATGGCTATATAAGGGTAGTACAGTCTCAAATCCCTTCATTTCCTTTGCACTAAATGTGAAGAATAGAGACCCCAATGCAGAGGGGACAAAGTTGGGTCATGGTCTATACATCTGCACCCACATCTGGAAGAAGAGCTGCAGTACAGAAAGGTAACCATTTTTTGTTTGAGTAGCTGCAGACAGTGATGAGCTGCTAAAATCTTAACAACCGGTTCTCTGTAAAAAGTTCTGATTTAAGAGATTTGCCACAGTATTTTTTTTTTATACCAATAGGGTTACCATACCTCCGTATTTTCCCAGGAGGAATTTTTAAATTTAAAAAAATTAAAAATTATTTCCAGACGGCTATTTAAGAACCAAAAAGCCTGACATGTCTGGGAAAATATGGCTGTATGTTAACCCTACCTAAAGTTCTTTTTAAAAAAGAGGGGGCTGAACTAGAAATGAGCTCTGTTTCACATGTATGGGTCCCTGCCACTCCCTGAAGGTGTGCTAGGGTGACCAGATATCCTGATTTTATTGGGACAGTCCTGATTTTGGGGTCTTTTTCTTATATAGGCGCCTATTACCACCCACCCATCCCAGTTTTTCACACTTGCTGTCTGGTCACCCGAGCGTGCACACGTGTGGGTGCCAGCTACTCCCTGCTCCCCTCATTGAAGCAAGTGTGCAGGGTTACTGCCTTGGGAACTGCAGGGCACCAATGGATGTGGGGCTGGCTGCAGACTGGGGCATGGGGCAGGGCTAGCTGCACACCGGGCAGGGGGTGTGCAGCTGGCTGGAGACGGGGGGGGGGGGTAGGGCTGGCTGCAGGGTGGTGGGTACTCACTGGGAGAGCAGCTTGGAGCAGCCCGAGCGGCAGCATGCAGCCCAGGCCCAGCAAAGCATCCAGGGACCTACCAGACAGCAGTGCGAGCCCCAGGGCCAGGGGTTGGGGGAGCAGCAGCAACAGGGCCCATGTTCAGGGCCAGTTGGCAGCCCACATAGCTGCTGCAGCACAGCGCCCCTGGTGGCCGGAGGAGGAATTACATCACATCCCCTCTGGAGCCCATTGAAACTGCAGCACCCTCCTCGCAGGGAAGCAGGTTAACAACCGGTTCTAAAACTGCTTCAGAATTTAACAACCCGTTTGTGCGAACCAGCTCCAGCTCACCACTGGCTGGAGACATGGATTTCTTTCAGGTGACTAGCAAGTAATACTTGTAGGAGGTGGGCTCAGAGTCTACCGAAATAGCATCTTCCAAAGTTTTCATCCGACCTGGAAGCTACTGTTATAGCATAATGTTTGGTAAATGTGTATGTAGGACCACGTAGCAGCCTTGCAAATACCCAAATTTGAAATGTCATTAAGAAATGCCACTGAAATCACTTGAACTCTTGTTGAATGAGCCTGCAGAGTTTGCAGGGTGTGGCCTGAGCTGTATTAATTAATGCAGGTGGTTATCCACCTGGAAAGCTGCTGTACTGCTGCTGGCTGATTTGCTTTCATCGTATTTGCAAAAGAAATGAAAAGCTGATGGTGATTGAAAAAAGCTTAGTCCTTGCCAGATAAAAAGGCAGCCACCATTTCACATCTAGGGTATGAAGCCATCGTTCCTTAGGATTGGAATATGGCTTGGGAAAGAATACAGGTAGGTAAATAACTTCAGTTTAGGTGTCAGTCTGCTATTTCATTGAGACCGGAGAGCAAGTACACAGCCCTGCTCTATCTGCCACTAGGAGAAGTATGGTGACATTCTCCACGGTGTGTAGAAAAAGGGTAAGAATTTCTCTGAGCTGTGGAATGGCTCTGATTTGCTTTGTTCCCCCTCTGCACAAAACCCTCGGCTGCAGGAGGCGAGACAGCACCGGGGTGGTGGTGGAAATGATGGCACTACTGTTCTTAAACAGCCATGGTAAGGGCTGTGGGCTACAGCATGTAAGCATTGCTCCTATAGGTAGTACTAGGTAATGCTGACATGGGGGTGCTAAATGTATGCACTGTGTATGGAATACACGTCTGCGACCACAGCAGCCTGTACAAAAGCAACACTGGGTGAAACTTGTCAAGTCTCTTTCTTACTAGGAAGAACACCCCAAAAAATTCCTCAGGAAAAAGTAAAGCTGGCCTTTACTGACTGCTTTCTAGTTCAGGGGAAAGTGGGAAGATAAGATGGATGCATCAGGAGAACTTGAAAATCAATGGGGGAAGACTGTTTTGAGCCTATCAAATATAGACTTCTTAAAATTTGATTTGGAAGGCTTGAAAAACTGGAAAAAGTTCTATTTTTATGGGGAAAATAGGGTAGAAATCTCAGGTTGGTTTGAGAGGTTTTTTTCTTCTTACCTTTTTTGGTCACAGTACACAAAGGCATCTTATTGAAGGGTTGAACTAACCATGTCAGAAATAGTAGAGAAACCATCAATCCACTGGACTACCCTTCTCTGTTGTACAGATTCTGATGCTTTTGCAGCTGCTCCAGTATGTGATTTGCCTCTTAAAAGTGGGAATGCCATTTTAAAAAAAAATTAGAGGCTAAGGAGCCGGAGAAGAGCAGAGCTGGATGTGAGCAATCATGCTTGAAGTCCCATGCTCGTACAATGATCCCTCACTTTCACAGACCTTAGGTGGCAGGCCAGTCCCCGCCCACAGACAACCTGAAGCATATTCTCCCCAGTAACTACACACCGCACCATAGTAACTCTTAACTCAGGAACCAATCCATGCAACAAACCTCGATTCCAACTCTACCCACATATCTACACCAGCGACACCATCACAGGACCTAACCAGATTGGCCACACCATCACCGGTTCATTCACCTGCACGTCCATCAATGTAATATACACCATCATATGCCAGCAATGCCCCTCTGCTATGTACATTGGCCAAACTGGACAGTCCCTATGGAAAAGGATTAATGGACACAGATCAGATATTAGGAATAGCAATACACAAAAACCTGTAAGAGAACACTTCAATCTCTGGACACACAATAGCAGATGTAAAGGTAGCCATCCTGCAGCAAAAAAAACTTCAGGACCAGACTTCAAAGAGAAACTGCTGAGCCTCAGTTCATCTGCAAATTTGACACCATCAGCTCTGAGGATTAAACAAAGACTGTGAATGGCTTGCCAACTACAAAAGCAGTTTCTCCTCCCTTGGTGTTCACACTTCATCTGCTAGAAGAGGGCCTCATCCTCCCTGATTGAACTAACCTCATTATAGCAGCAAAGAATCCTGTGGCATCTTATAGACTAACAGACGTTGTGGAGCATGAGCTTTCGTGGGTGAATACCCACCTCGTCAGATGCATGTAGTGGAAATTTCCAGGGGCAAGTGTGTGTGTGTGTGTGTGTGTGTGTGTGTAAGCAAGCTAGAGATAATGAGGTTAGTTCAATCAGGGAGGATGAGGCCCTGTCCTAGCAGTTGAGGTGTGAAAACCAAGAGAGGAGAAACTGGTTCTGTAGTTGGCAAGCCATTCACAGACTGACCTGCCACCCAAGGCCCGTGAAAGTGTGGGATCATTGTCCAAGATGGGTTGTAGATCCCTGATGATGCGTTGGAAGGGTTTTAGCTGGGGACTGTATGTGATGGCCAGTGGAGTCCTGTTGGTTTCTTTCTTGGGTTTGTCTTGCAGTAGGAGGCTTCTGGGTACACTACAATTTGACACCATCAGCTCAGGATTAAATGAAGACTGAATGGCTTGCCAACTACAGAACCAGTTTCTCCTCCCTTGGTTTTCACACCTCAACTGCTAGAACAGGGCCTCATCCTCCCTGATTGAACTAACCTCATCTCTAGCTTGCTTGCATATATATATATACCTGCCCCTGGAAATTTCCACTACATGCATTTGACAAAGTGGGTATTCACCCACGAAAGCTCATGCTCCAAAACGTCTGTTAGTCTACAAGGTGCCACATGACTCTCTGCTGCTTTTACAGATCTAGACTAACAGGGTTACCCTTCTGATACTTGCTCATACAGTAATCCTCTAAGCTTTAAAGCCTTGCTGAAGTGGTTTTACACCCGTGCAACATCATGGTGCGCACTCCTCCCTACTGCTAACGTTTTAGTGCACATAGCTATTAGTGCCATAGTCTTGTTGTTGGAGAGGACAGGCCAATAGTATGAAGTAGAAACTGCCATCAGTGTCACTTTGATGAAAGTTACTACTGGGTTCAATAAAATAGCCAGCTCAGCTGATCTGGCATATGAAACCCTTTTGGGACTGCAACCTGCAGGGCCGGCTCCAGCCGAGCAAGCTTGTGCTTGGGGCAGCAGATTCTAAGGGACAGCATTCCGGCCAATTGTAGGGCGGCATGGCTGCCCTATTTTTTCTTTTCTTTTTTGCTTTGCCTCCAGATCCAGCCGCCCTGTACCCTGTTTTTTTTTTTTTGTTTGCGCTAGGGGCGGCAAAAAAGTCAGAGCCGGCCCTGGCCACCTGATGTGCCTAGTCTACCTCTGAGTTCATTCTCCCTGCCAGCTTGGGCCTTCAGTATCTTGCCTTGTTTGAGCCAGACATAGTTGCCTGTTGCAAACACAGATCCAAGTCTGAACCATGTCCCCCACAAGCTGTAGGCTTAACTGAAAACAGCTTAAGAAGTGCTCCTGTCTCCAGCACTCAGATACCCAGCTCTCAATGGGGTTCAAACCCCAAATAAATCGATTTAAGCTTATACAGAGTAAACGCATCACCTTTTAGAACACTGATAGATATGCACAGCTGTTTGCCCCCCCCCACTCCTCCCCAGGTATTAATACTTACTTTGGATTAATAAGTAAAATGATTTTATTAAATGCAAAAAGTAGAATTTAAGTGGCTCCAAGTAATAACAGACAGAACAAAGTAAACTACCAAACAAAATAAAACATACAAGTCTAAGCCTAATACAGTAGGAAATTAAATGCAGGCAAATCTTACCTGTTCCAATAAGCTTCTTTGATGTGGACTAGGCCACACTTAAGGGAGCACAGAAAAGAGGGTTAACTGACATGAATATGCCTACATTATGGGCCAGACATGCTACTAACTGAGAAACACAGTGAAAGGAGTGGGAAAATGTCAGGTGTCTGAAGGAGTAGTGATTCTGTTCCCCCCTCTGGACAAAACCCTCAGGTTGCCCTGATGTATTTAGGGTTTGTTTTGTTTTGTTTTTTTAACAGTGGCGTCAGTGTCTGAGTTGTTGGCAGAGAGGAGAGTGGAGTGTAGACTAGGTAGCACCACAACTAGGATTAGCTAATGCCCTTTCTAGAACAACTGGGGCAAAACACCTGGTTGCTGTGGCAGGCTGAAAGGAGTAGGGCATTCAGTCCTTTGTGTACTTCCTACCCCTTTGACAAACCAGCCTCTTGGAGACATTCTTGGGTACCATATTTCACCCCAGGAAGAAGGAAAAAAATAGCCAAAGACCTCTGGCTTGTTGCTTCCTAAAGGCCAGATCTTGCTGCTAAATTTCTGCTCCCAAGTAGCTCCTGCTGGAGTCAACCCTCATTGCTGTTTCATTTTGGGCTAAAACACCAAGTAGCCAGCAAAACAATTTTCTTAGAGACTAAAGCAAGATGCTCCTGATGAATTTCTGCCCTAAACAGCTTAAGGCTTTCTTGCCGTATAGTGGGGTGGGGGAGGTGGCATATTATTGCACAGCTGGGCTGTGAGCAGGAGCTGTTCGATCCTAACTGGTCTTGCTACACTGCTGTTTTCTCATCCTAGACTGGTTTCCTGGAAACTCCTGTTCTCAAAAATTCTCTTCCTCTCTACGTGGTGCCTCCTAGTAGAGACAAATAAAAAGTATAATGGAAAAGATTCTGCTTATCACCAGAGAGAAGGCCTAGAGCAGTGGTTTTCAAACTTTTTTTCTGGCAACCCAGTTAAAGAAAATTGTTGGGTCACGGGCATCAACAAAGCTGGGAATGAGGGGTTTGGGCTGTGGGAGTGGCTCAGGACTGGGGTGGAGAGTTGGGTTGTGGGAGGCATCAGGGCTCTGGGGTGCAGGCTCTAGAGATGAGGGGTGGGGAGCTAGGACATGGGGTTGGGGTGCAGGAAGGGGCTCAGGATGCAGGCTCTGGGCTGCAGGAAGGGGCTCAGGGCAGGGGATTGGGGTGCATGCTTATGTTGGGCAGCTCCCACTCAGCAGTGCAGCAGGGGTGCTAAGGCAGGCTTCCTACCTGTTCTGGAACTGCAGAGCACCCCAGAAGCAGCCAGCAGCAGGTCCAGCTCCTAGCAGAGGTGCAGAAGCAACTCCACATGGCTCTTTCCTGCAGGCACCGCCCCCAACTCCCATTGGCTGGGAACTAGCCCATGCCAGTGCAGAGCTAGTGCTTGGGGTGGGTGGTAGTCCTCAGAGCCCTGGGGCACCCCCCCCCCCGAGCTGGACCTGCTGCTGGCCACTTCCAGGGTGCAGCGTGATAGGACTTTTAATGGCCCAATCAGCTGTGCTGAGCAGAGTCACCACGACCCAGTGCCCTACATTCTGCGACCCAGTACTGGGCTGTGACCCACAGTTTGAAAAACACTTGCCTAGAGGAACTACCTGCTAAAGTGGAGATGAAATAGGGGGGAGTTGGAGGTAATCAGGTCTCTGAACAACTCCACCTGCTAGCAGTACATTGTAATGTAACAGCTATTTTTAAAACCTTGCTTGGAGGATGAGAATAACCTAGCTGTAGGGGATGAAGGAGCACCAATTGTCCACAAGCCGAAGGAGTACAGTGTCACTCTCTGCACAACAGAAGTCAGGATCTTTGGTTATAAGACCCAAATATAAGAGCTTCCAGCTGGACCAGTACTACTTACGTGTAGCTTAATATGTGATGCTTGAAATAATGTGTTTAACAATAATATAAGAAAGATTTTAATATAGCTGTGTGTAATTTTTTAATTCAAGTTTTCTGTTTTTCAGAGACTTCATGTGTGGACTGTGCAAAGAGAAAGTTAGGAGAAAATGACTTGGATCTTTCCAAGAGGGTGAAACAATCAGATAATGGTATTCTCACCTCCTAATAAATAAAATCTTAAAACTCCAAGATGTGTAAAAATAATCTCTGAAAAGTTTTCAGAGCTAATTATTTCCAGGACTGAAGTGGATTAAAAAGTTCAAAATCTCTCAGTACATTTCTAGGGGGTTTAAGTGGTTGCAGGGCAGTTGAAATACTAACTGAATTAGATAATTGGCAGATGGCTGCTACTTCTCATACAGTCAATTTATTACAAATCTATGACTGACTGATTTACAATTATTATTTTTTTTTGTTCTCATCAGTTGATACCTCTGCTGTTGACCTGGGCATTGTAAAGAAGTTCGAAACCCAAGTGCAAGGCAACTGCACAGGAGCGCCAGAGGGGGAAGCAGAGAGCTGGGCTCTCACTATTCCAGAGATTCTGTGACTTTCTCTACTTGGCATTGACTATAACAAGCCTGCTTCCTGGCAAGAACAACTTGGAATGGCATTAAGAGTTTACCTTCACATACCATAGTAGCCTGCTGCTCTTAGCAATTTTTTCTCTCCCTAAGTGAATTATTCTCACTATCATTAGTCCCAGTCAAGAGCAGGAGGTAACTGGGGGTAGAAAGTGAGCTAAAAGCTGTTAGAAACTAACATTGTGACTGTACCCTAAGATTAAAGTAAAAGTTTTAAAAATAGACGAGGATTCATTTCCACACCACCACAAAAAGGCAGCGTTAAGTTACCTAAACTAAAAAGTTAGAGAAGGCTGGGGTTCAAACACATAAAAGGGAAACTGGCACAGCCTATAAAGAGACATTTTAAGTAGAAATTAAAAATAAATTAATTTTAACCTTAAGACCTGCAAACAAGGGTAGCACACTGTGTGTCTGTCATCATTCGGACAACTTGCTTGTGTATTTTATTTTTTCCCCAACCATCCCCTTTCATCTACTTTCTTATTCTTGGTTCCTCTTCCAAGCTGCTCTATATGGGCATGCCCCTGCACCTCTGACTGAGTCAATTAAGCTCCATATGCCCAGAAGGCTCTCAGCACAAAGCTGCTCACAGGATCTGAACCTTAAAACTGTAAGCTCCTTGGAGCATGCACCATCTTCATATACAGCACAAATACCTGACCTATACAATTGTACTATGAATATTTCAGTTTTCACTTGTCATCTGTACATTTTAGTATCAATTAACATTGGGGGAAATTAGGATATACATGAAAATTGCCAACAGCATGCAGGCTGTTATTTATTGACTGGGATTCACTTCACTACTTACTATACACTGGAATGAAAATATTTGTTGGTCTGAAGGACAGGACATGATTTTGGTATTTCAAGTAGTGATTACGGGGATGTTTCCATTGCTGCACAGTTAAAGCAGGCCACTATCTAATTACATGCAGTAGAGAACTGCTACGAACCCCAGCTCACCAAGCTTTTAACCACTTCAGCTGCAGTCAATGTGACTACTCCATATGCTTAAGACCCTTGCTGAATCCTGTCCTTAGACTACCAAATGTAAGTTCTGAGATCTTGGATTTCACATTTTTATGAGGTGTCCTGTAAAACTTGTTAGTTTCCCCAAAATTGTGGGTTGCCCTGGAGCAAACAAATGTATTTAAATGAAATTCTGAAGTGTTCCAAAAATGAATATTTCTTTAATCAGCATCAATCAGATACTGACGGCTGATTAAGTGGCTGGATTAGGCTGTCATTTTTACATCTATTTTCCTGAGGCTGCTGCGAGCACTCAATAGTTTTGAGGTTGTTTCAACACAGCAGTCATAGGTTAAAATTACTGCAGTACACTTTTATTTAACTCTATTCTACGGCACTTTTATGGCCCCTATCACCATAGTATCTGAGCATCTCATATTCAGTTGGTTGCTCAAATATTTAACTTGTCTTTTAGTTTTTCCATGAGCAACACTACATAACTGCCTTCCGCCTGCACATGCACATTTAAACTTAGGATTGATTTGATTTGAAGTGTTTTTAAATCACAAGTAAATTTAATTTTGCTTTTTTAAAAAAACAGGTAGCACTGGAGACTCTTCAAGTCTAAACACCACTGAAAAGTGCAACTTGTAAAACAGCCATTCTTGCCTGTAGTGCCATACAATTGCACTGTGAAAAACACACATCGCAGTAGTGATGGGACCTCTTACAATTCAATGTATGCACATTAAAAGCAGAGTTGCTGTGTGACCCATCATGGGTTGTCTGTAGGATTTCTTCAACATGCATTCCACTGGCAGGAAGCTACTGGGAGTAGAATATCCATGTTTTAGTTATCTTGCAAGGAGGACTGACTTGCAACTAGCTCAGGAAAACATAGTTGAAAGGGATATACCTAGAACGTGACTGTTCAGTGTGATGCATTCAGTTAATCAAAAAGTAACTTGCTTTGAAATCCTGTTTTGAAGACGACTATGAGTCTGGATTCTCAAGCAGAGGAAATAGGCCATAAACCTAGACGTTCATTAAATGATGCATCTGGCTCTACTAATGCTACTGTAGTTTATTGGACATCATGAGTAAGGGTATCACATCTGGCCATAAAGTGTTATGATTAATCTACATTGTCTGCCATCTATGCTGACTGGCTGTTTGCTAAAAGGCAGAGGAGAAAACCCACTAAGGAACAGTTTTGATTGGCGGAGAGGGGGAAGCTGTATACCTCTTTGTGGCTTGGCAATGAACAGCAAACATGGCCATGTAATATGGAGCGAGCTAGCTTTCATCAGTTTCTGGGCCTCACAGAACATGGCAACAGGAAGCTCTGGATTCAATTTCAGGAGAAAATGTAAGGTTGGTCTTTTATAAGTGTTGAAAACAGAAAATAATGTCTCCCTCTCTAAGAGTAGCTCTTCTAATATATAGTTTAAAAAAAATATGCTACTAGAACTTTTATCTTTATATTTAACCTAACCACATCTGAAACCCTGTAGTGAGAATCTTCCTGATAAGAAAAAATGCTAGACATTTCAAGATTTTTTCCAACATTTTAATTCTCAATATTTTAACATTGAAAAGTTACCTTTAACAGATGAAGTTTGCGGTTTTTGACAGCCATCATATGAATTTAACATAGCATCCATATTCAAAAAGATACTCATCATTCATCACCTTTTATATTAATAGGACCTAATAATGCTAACCAACAAGCACATACTTAACGAGATTAGGCACTAGTCACTAGAATTTAGCAATTTCAGTAATGTCTTTCAAAACCATATTTTGAATTTGTAACACAACAAGAACATGTACTCCATAAAACCCTAAACAAAACTAGATCAATTAATACAATCATTTATTCTTCTCCAAATTCTAAGAAATGGCTTTGTGGGTTATGAAGCTAAATTATTTGACTTCTGTGTAAGAATATTTAAAAGCAATATTCAAAAAGTTTACACAACTTGTCATAAAGGTGGCTGTAGAAATCAATTTTGTTATTCACAGATGGCCCTGAAACTTTCATGTTTTATTCTCGTGGGGAACTGTATCTGTGCTTCTCTTTTCGTTCACTGTCATCAATGTCTGGATACACAGTGAGATCCAGAGTCAGTACCTGACTAAACATGTAATCATCTTGCTGAAAGGAGGAAGAATCAAATCAGTTTACAAGCATATATATTAAAAATAAGCATAATCTATAAGATGATGCAGTTATCAGAAGGACCACTTAGCTATACGTAGCTTGTTCTGGAACACTATTAAACACTTACCAATGACTGTTCCTGAATGGCAAACAATGCATTTGAACCACCCAGCTCTTGATACACTTGTTAGAGAATTTTTTTAAAATGAACATTAAGTTGGGGGGGTCATTTCTTAAGAAATAATTGGCTGTAGCTGGAATTTTTTTTAATAGTAGATTAATTGCCACATGAAGTTAATTTGATTGAAATCAAGACAGAAAAATAATAAGATTATTTGTACCTCTGGACAGACGCCAATTAATGCATCTGCTCTGGAATAAAACTCCTCCTTTAGAGAAATAACTATCATCTGACACTGTTCCTCTGCCTGCTCTTTGATGAAGCTTGATACCTTTGGAGAAAAGCCACAAATTTTAGGATAAGTGGGTTCTGTCAGATTTAAATCACAAATTGATTAGGGAACAATGGGAAAAGGAATGAATTACTCAGCAGACAGAATTCATTTATGAAATGGGCAGGGTAAAAGGGGGAATATAACTGGCCAAGAAAGACTGTACATGATGTAGGTTCACAGTCTGACCCCATAGGTTTGGCCCTGTTAAAAACGTATATGAAAACAGTCCACTTTAGAAATGTGACATTTCTAAAGTTAACGTAAGGCATTTTACTTGACAATGCTGTTAAGTTAGGTAGATTTCCATGCATAAGCCATAAATTTTACAGCTTGTTACCACTTACATAATGTTTTGCAGATTACAAATATGTATTACTGTGCTGTTTTATGTGGCAGAAAATGTTTTTCACTAGCTGTAAAGTGTTACTGCATAGAGTTACATTTATAATTTGAGGTGAATAAAGAAGACATCATACCACAACAGAAGATAAAATTCTAAATGAAAATTAGAAGCAACATTTTTTAAAATCTCACTTCTGTGTGTACATTTTTATCTGCTATGTCGTAAGTAGGCATAGTTGTTGAAATTATTCTGAAGATTTTAAAACCTGACTAGTTTTCAAGATGACTGACCATAATCCATTCTGAAACTGAGTTAGTATTATACACAATTAAAAAGTTTAGGGAAGTTTTTTCTTTCAATTTTCAGTTTAAAGCCCTCTAGCCATATTACAGCAGAAGATCTCCAACAAGTTTTCACTAACCAGGCCTTTCTAAAACTCTGTGGATCCCAATAAGTACTGTATATATACTAACCTGTTCATATGCAAAAAGTACATGCAGTATTTATTAAGCATATTTTTTCTATTTCCAAACAACATTTTCTGTAACAAAACACTGGCAAATATATAAAGGTCCCTTCATTTGAAGGTGTCTCAGGTCTTTCTCATGGCAGGTAAGATCACCATTTACAGCTGAGGAAACTGAAGCAATGAGAAGAGTTGGAGTAGACCTCAATATTGATATAAAATAGTTATTAATAAATTATTTTACATAATTACAATCTTGACTTTACTCTTACTGAATTTTGTGGGAATTATTTTCATACACTTGTTTAGAGAATGACAGCTCACACGCTTAGGTTTTGATGGCTTTTTTGGTTGCTTACCTTATTGTATGAAATTATTACACTATCGTTAGTTGCTTATTGTATGAAATTATTACACTACCAAATTCACTGTCCACTTTGGGCAATTTCATGGTCACAGGATTTTTAAAATAGCAAATTTCATGATTTCGACTTTTTAAATCTGAAATTTCATGGTGTTGTAATTGTAGGGGACCTGATGCAAAAAGAAGTTGTGGGACGGTCACAAGGTTATTGTAGGAGGAGCTGCAGTACTGCTACCCTTACTTCTGTGCTACTGCTGGTGGCCGCGCTGCCTTCAGAACTAGACAACTGGAAAGCACTGGCTGCTGGCCTGGACCCAACTCTGAAGGCAGAGCTGCTGCCAACAGCAATGCAGAAGGTATGGCATGGTATGGTATTGCCACCCTGTCTTCTGCACTGCTGCTGGTGGGGCACTGACTTCAGAACTAGGTGCTTGGCCAACAGCCGCTGCTCTCCAGCTGCCCAGCTCTGAAGGCAGTGCAGACTTAAGGGTGGTAATACTGCAACCCCCCATAAAAATAACTTTGTGACCCCCCCCCGCAACTTCCTTTTGGGTCAGGACCCCCAATTTGAGAAATGCCAGTCTCCCCCCCCATGAAATCTGTATAGCATAGGGTAAAAGCACACGAAAGACCACACTTCCCGGGGGGTGGGGACCAGATTGCAAGGTCTGTGACACGTTTTTCTTGGCAGTGAACTTCGTAGGGCCCTATTATTAAAGAAATTCCTAGGAAGTCTGCTTTTTGCCAAACAGTAACAGGCACCAAGTGTCAAAGAGGATGACACTTCATTAGCCATAATTCCATATTTATCTCCCAGTAAGTTTACACTGACTGGAATGCAATTTAACTTCTGTTTTGCTGTAATATTCTACATTATTTTCTTTTATGCTACATTTTCAAACATGTACAGAAGTGTTATTGTGACTGCTGCTCTGCAGAGAATATTTGATAATATTTAACTGAAAGCTGTAAAATGTACTACAAATGACAGGTTGTATATCTAGGAACTATTTGATCAAAAGGCAAACAACCAACGAGCATTTTCTCAAAGAACAGGGCACTGCTCTGGTATAGACATGATCTTTAATCACAAGAAAACAAACTTTGTAAAATTTTAGAAAGAGATGTGGTTATGCAAGAGAATGTGAGGATGTTTTCTATTCAGGGTATTCCAAAGAGGAGTGATGCTTAGGATGTGGTATTACAGCTATAAACAAAGCAATAAAGTAGATCTATTTACCCCTCCTTTTTCATTTTAAACTCTCAAAGAATTCTTAAAATTATCCTTATTGACACAGATTTCTTTTATAAACAAGCTGAAGTCTTTATTCTTCAAGAGGAGAACATTTATGATTGAGATGTATTTTACAGAAGATATTGATTACTTCTAACTCCTCTCGTCTGAAAAACATTTTTGTCTCAAATGCCTAAAACATTAGCTTCTTTTGAGACTTGTATTTGTAAATATTTTGTATCTAACTGCAAACCTTCATAAAATATGAAAGAGTAACTCATCTTTGTAGCCAAAAACAAAAGATCTTAGGTATATTTAGGAAATAGAGGTGAAATATAAATATTAATTAAAGTTGTAAACACACAGGCTACAGGCCCAGGCCTGTAATGTATTCAGCTTAGCCACACAAGGTCTCAGGCCTGAAGCAGGTTGGCATGACTAGTTAATTGAAAGATACCCCTATACCAGTTAAGTAAGATTACAATAAAATGATGTGTTAAGTGCTGACATTCTAGAAACTATGCAGCAACAGACTGGAAAATATGCTGCAATGTGCCAGTTATATCACAAGATGCCAGAGAGTAACATTTCAGGGGATTCTTTAATAACCTCAAGTTGCTATGGTAACTCATGGACATAGATGTTAATGAGAATAAAGAGAACTAAGGTGTTAGCCTATGAAAAACAAGACACCCTGATATTGGTGGGGTGTGGAAACCCACATAAGGAAAAAGGGGCTGAAACCATTATACATGGAACAGAGGGCATCAGCATAACACATTATAAAGGCTGTATCCTAGCCTTAGTGCCTTGGGGGAGGGAGATGCCAGGATGATAATCACTGGTGATTATGACAATGAAGAGAATAATGGTTCACACTTCACCATCCCTACCAGGAAATGTAAGTGATACCAGTATTAGGACTAGACATGCTGTGTTATCCCTTTCTTTCCTGTTATAGTTTTTGATATTGGGTTACTAAGATTTTAACAGAAGGATAGTTGAGAATTTGTAAGTACATCAGTTGTGGTCATTGTTTCCCATGTGTTCCTAGAGTCTCCAAGGCTAATGATATTCCTAATGATGAATCTTACCCTGCTAATCCTGATACAGTAGTCACTTAGGAGGCTGAACTCTTCACCCAGGTCACTGATTAATATAAAAACCAATCAATATATGAATCCAGAAATTAATAAGGCTACATCTTTAGTCGCTTGAGTTCAAGACATGTTGTCCCTGTGTGTAGTGCACTTCAGGTTGTGCATGTGCTCCAAATACTCAGGGTATGTCCAGACTACCCGCCGATAATCAATCCCCGAACGTGCTCCCGTCGACTCCGGAACTCCACTGGAGCAAGTGGCGGTACTGGAGTCGACACGAGAAGCCGTGGACATCGATCCTGCGCAGTGAGGACGGGAGGTAAGTCGGAATAAGATACTTCGACTTCAGCTACGGTATTCCTGTAGCTGAAGTTGCGTATCTTACATCGACACCCGCCCCAGTGTAGACCAGGCCTCAGGATCAGAGATTTTTCCCTAGCAGTGTCTGTGTGGTTGCGCATGCTCTCCAGCTCTCCTCATGTTCCATACTGAATGGAGAAAGGGGGCTGTTGCCATCATTGTTCCTTCTCTACCACCAGTTCCCAGTAGGGGGAAACCAGGCAGCAGGGAAGGAGGATGGGTAGTATACTACACATAGGGACAACACATCTTGAAGAACTCAAGTGACTACAAGGTGAGTAACCCCTTTCTTTGAGCAATTGTCCCTAAGTATAAAGCACTTCAGCTGATTCACAAGCAGTGTCACTTTAAAAGGAAGTGTATGCCTGGAGTCCTATGACACAGACTGCAGAACAGCTCTGCCTAGAGAAGCTGCAGCAACAGCTGTTTGCACTAGTCACAGTGGCTCTCAAACTGTGGGTCAGGACCTGAAGTGGGTCACAACCTCATTTTAATGGGGTCAAGAGGGCTGGGTTAGATTTGCTGGAGCCAGAAGCCAAAGCCCAAGCAAGAGTAAAATCCTCTTCCTTCCATGCCCCTAGGTGCAGGAGGTTTTCGACTTCCTGAATGAAGAGTTGCTCATGAGAAGGATCCATGAAGAGGGATGGGGAAGGGGGGATGGAAGGGTTGATTGGCTACAAACGGCAGGGTACAACCCGATGAGACAGTATCAAGCACCCAGCAGACCAAGGTGATATGGAACCAGGCTGACTGAAAAGGGCGGAGGGGCATGGGCAATGGATCCAGTGCAATGACTGGGACATTGTCCTCAGGCACATCCTCAAAATGACTGCTTTTGGCTGCCTTGGTCCCTAGAAGAACCAGGCTGCGTAGGTTGACAAGGCAACAACTGGTGGCATCGCTTAAAACCCATCTTTGCCCTTCTTTTTGTAGGCGCCAGATCCAGGGGAACCACAAGACCTCAACGACTGCAGAGGTAGCAGGGGGCAAAATGGCTTTTTAGCCTGCTGGGGAGTATGTAGCAGAGGGTGGCCCGGGCTTCTTTAAGACTGTCGAGCCTAGCATCAGTTAACTCCGAGATGAGCCCTGTTCCCTTGAAAGGGAGGTCCCGGAGGGTGGACTGCATCTCCTGGGACAGCCTGGAGGTCTGTAACCAGGAGCTATGCCTCATGGCTATTGCAGAGATGACCACCCTGGATGCCAAGTCCATAGCATCCCAGGCCATCTGGAGGACACCCCTGGCTACCGCCTTGCCTTCGTCTATTAGAGTAGCGAACTTCTCCGCCCAATCCTGTGATAGGCTCTCTTTGAACTTGTCAATGGAGTCCCACAGGTTGAAACTATCTGCCAAGTAGGGCCTGATGGTTAGAGACCCTAAACTGGAGGCTTGCTTAACAGATCATGATGTCGTCAATTCACAGATTAATCTCATGTCATACACTTCCATTAAGATCTTCAAGTAATTATTTGTATAACATTAAAAATTACAGTTGTGGTTTTATATTCAACATAATATTATATTTCATACTACACATCTCAGACCCCTGGTAGAGTTAAGGGTAGATTAAAAAAAAAGAAGTATTTGGAATTTCTTTTTTAATGAAATACAGTGGTGATGAGGTGTCCACACCACAGAAGAATGAAAGGGGTTAAGTCAGCTAGACAGGTTAATTAATTCCAGAAGGGTGCACCTGGAGGTGGAGCTGGGGAGTAAGGAATGAGTGAAAGCAGGCTCAGCTGGGCAGGAAGAGGCAGAGTTTGTATAAGTAGGTAGCTGGCAATGGAGGGGCAGCTAAAAAGGACTACAAACAGGCTGTATTCACTCCCTGAGTGGAAGGAGTTGGCAGGCTGGCAAACCCAGAGAGGGAGGAAGACAGACATGTGGGACGTGGCCCAGGGAATAGCAACAGGGCAAAAGGAAGCAGCATGGGGCTGCTGTTTGTAGCACCCCTAGGTCAGGACCTGGAGTAGTGGGTGGATGTGGGTTCCCCCTAACAGCCACTGGGAAAGTGGCAGTGCCCTAACATAAGGGAGTTTAAACAGGCCCAAGTATGGGGCTATACTGGAAATTATATTACCAAAGAAGGGGGCTGAACTGAGACTGACCCAGCTGGAAAGCTGGGGTCAGGACTAAAGGGACAGATGCCAGAGCAAGCCCAGGGAGGGCTGCAGAGAGAGAGAGACCAGCCAGGCTGCTGGGATAGGCCTTGTTGGACTGTTTAAGGACTGTGGGAACTGAGCCCAAAGACAGGGCTGCAAATAGGCCCTGTTGGACCTTTTACCCCAGAAGGGGACTCACTGAGTGACCTAGCCAGACGGCTAAGTCACAAAGGAGACACTGAGGGTTTTGGAGGAAAAAGAGCTGCAGACCAGAGACAGAGCGATTTCATGCAAGCCATGGATGAGGCTGTCAGTTTCGATCTAATCCCGAGAACAAGGAGGAGGCGCCAGACCAGTGGTAAGCGGAGCACTACATGACAACAACCTTAACTCTAACATACTTGTGTGCATGTCTGGATCAATGGGCACTGCTTACTAAAAGTTTCCAGACAGTCCCACAGTTCACGTGTACCCATGTATGGAATACACACAGGAACCATCACTCAAATTCTTAAATTTGTCCCTCATGCAGTCTGTTTTGATTTATGCCAGTAGAGATTAACTGAACTTCTCTTTGTCCCAGCCTCCCTAAATTAAACAACCATCCTTCTGCAAAATAATATCACTATGTCATTATATTATCTGTACATTAATTTTAGATAACAGAAGGAATAACTTACTTTGCCAATGTTTGTGTTATCCAGTGCAGCATCCACTTCATCCAAAACAAAGAAAGGGGCAGGGCGGAAACTTAAAAATAAAACAGAGAGAGTCAATTACTTTTACATAGATATACTAATATTTTGGGGGTTTAGATTGTCCCATAAAATTTTGACCAAGAAATAGTAATGTCAAGAACAGAATAGGAACGTAACACACAATCTTGGACATGACAAATGTTCAAAATGCCTTCTGAAAATACTATGCTACATTTGTTTCCACATCACTGATGCTCAAAGATTAGTAAAAAGATGGTACTGTAAAATTTATGTCACCATATTACCTGTGTATTGCAAACACAAGAGCCAGTGCTGCCACAGATTTTTCACCTCCTGACAAGTTGTCCATCGGCATAAAGCGTTTTCCAGGAGCCACACAGTTATAGCTAATGCCTTCTAGATATGGTTCCTCAGGGTTCTCGGGGCTGAGAAATGCCTGAAACACACATGCCTCAATATTTAGTTAATACTGAAACATATGAAATGTTTAGCTTATGCTTGCTATTGTTTGTATTTTAAAGTTTAAATTTGACATTTTGGCCGATCTGTAGTGAATAACTGTGTATTTGTATTTAAGAGAGACATTGCTAAAATGTGGTTCTAGAAAAACCTATCTTGTGAAACCTTTTGGATATGACAGACATCATAATCAAAGAATCACCATTTAAGGCAGACTGACATCTTAGTCATATTTTCAACACTTTTCCTTCTTCTTCGAGTGCTTGCTCATATCAATTCCAATTAGGTGTGGGTGTGCCGCGTGCAAGTTCGCCGGAAGATTTTTACCTTAGCAACACTCGGTGGGTCAGCTGGGTCGCCCCCTGGAGTGGTGCTGCTATGGCGGTGAATATATACCCCTGCCGACCTTCAGTTCCTTCTTATCACCTGTGTCGGTCGTTGGAACAGTGGAGCAAGGCTTAGCTGATCTCCACTTCCCTAGCAACTTGTAGTTCCTTATTAATAGTTGTGTATGTAGTTATAATCTCTACAGTTGTAGTTAGTTTTAGTCGTTTCTATATTTAGTGTATATAGTTGCAAGGGGATCGGGGATTAGCCCCTTCCCACCCCCCCCGGTACCAAGGCTCATGCCCGTGTCACCGGGCTTCAAATCGGGCTCGGCCTGCCATAAGCCAGTGCCAGCGGGAGATCCCCACAACTCCTGCCTTAAGTGCCTTGGGGAATCTCATCTCTCAGATAAGTGGATATGTAAGGCCTTTAAGCCGAGGACGAAGAAAGAGCGGGACTTCCGCCTCAAACAGCTCCTGATGGAGGCAGCTCTTAGTCCAACGCCCTCGGCACTGAGCGCTGAACAATCTGTATCAGGGAGAAGCGCTCTTTCGGTTCCAGATCGCCCTGGTACCGCTAAGGCCCCTCAGCACTGACTGTCGCCGGCACAGATGTCGGCTCGGCACCGGTCCCTGTCACCACGAGTCAAGAAGCATCATAAGACTCTGCTGCTTCAGTGTCACCTGCACCACAGTCGGAGCACCCAAGTCAGACTGCCTGGCACCCGACATCTGCCGCTGGCACCGCCCAGCTTCGGCACCATCGATTCCGGTCCCACAAGGACCTTCGAGTCCAGTGCTTGAAGCTCCCTGGCGCATGCTGTGGTCGAGCTCACTATCCTATCCACGTCTCAGACCTTTTCCACAGCGAGGGATTTGATTTGCACTGACGGAATCTGCACTGCGTCAACCCCAAGCACCGCCGGTGCGGGTCATTCAGTCTATTGGCAATCCTGCCCTGCTGAAGCCACCCTCCGTCGGCACCTCTAGAGAGGCACTGATCAAGATCTCAGTCCCGGTGCCGTTCGCAGTCCCGGCACCGCTCTCCATCATGGTACCGGTCGCACTCGCAGCACCGCTCAGCATCCCGTTTGCCGGTCCGGCACTCCTGGTACCGATCCAGCTCCTGGCACCATTCCCGGCACTGCGGCTCTCGCAGTTGCTTCAAGTGACAAGCTTCGAGATCCCAGTTGACCTCCCAGCATCGTTACGGTCGCAGGTCCCGGTCTCGTTCATGGTACCGTTATGGTGCCCCATACTGCTCCCCGGTGCAGCACCGAGAGATCGTCTAGAAACGTGGCCCCTTCTCAGGGTTTCTCAGCTCCTCCTTGGCCGTCTAAACACACCTCAGTGTCATCTCACACAGACAGTGCTTCCTATGCACAGGACCGTGACTCAGATGTGCCCAGCCGAGTCTTCCAAGAGACCCAAGGTCAAGAACAAGGGCCTCATCAGTGGTCGTTCTGGACACCTTGAATGTATCACCAAGCCCAAGGTGCGCACCCAAAGCGCCATGCTCTATGCCATCTGAACACCGGATGCTAGAGGCAACTGTAAGCTGCCCCACGTCCTGCGAGTATGGATGAAGCATCCGTTCCACCAACACACTCTCAGGTTCAGGAATCCACTTAAACCTGACACCACCCAAGAACAAGAGCCCACACAGGACTCTCTTGTACCTGGCATCTCCTCTTCCTCCTCTCCAGAAGAGACGGTGGCGGGGACATCCTCCTCCAGCCCTCCCCCAATTGACCTGAGGGCCCATCAGGATCTTCTGAGGCAGGTGGCCCAGAATATGAATCTTCAGGTGGAGGTGGTCCTGGAGATAAAATATCCACCACAGGGTCTTCTATCAGCTGACACCCCCACAAGGGTAGCCTTGCCCTTTATGCATACGATTCAGGCAAAACGCCGATATCATCTGGCAATCTCCAGCCTCTATTCTGCCCACGGCCAGGGGCGTTGAGCAGAAGTACATGGTACCTCGAAAGGACACGAGTATCTGTACGTGCACCCTCCTCCCTGCTCCCTGGTTGTGCAATCGGTTAACGAGAGGGAGCGCCATGGCCAGCAAGCTCCTGCTCCAAAATCCAAGGAGGTTAGGCGCATGGACTCGTTGGGCCGCAAGGTATACTCTGCGGGAGGCCTCCAACTCAGGGTGGTGAACCGGCAAGCCCTACTTAGCCGATACAACTACAACACCTGGACGGCGGTGGGCAAATTCACAGAGTTAGTTCCTCAAGACTCCTGCCAGGAGTTTGCAGCCCTCTTGGAGGAAGGAAAGAAGGTGGCAAGATCCTCTCTCCAAGCCTCACTGGACGCAGCCGACTCAGAAGCCAGAACTCTGGCCTCAGGAGTGGCCAGGAGGAGAATATCATGCCTTCAGGTGTCAGGCCTCCCACCTGAGTTACAACAGACTATACAAGACTTGCCCTTTGAGGGCCAAGGCCTATTTTCTGAAAAGGCTAACCCTAGGCTGCAGAGCCTAAAGCACAACAGGGTGATCATGCGCTCGCTGGGAATGCACACCCCGGTGACTCAGCACAGGTCCTTCCGTCCTTAGCCTCAGCACGCTTACCATTCGCCTAGGCCACGACAGGAATTCGGCAGAAGACGCGGCCGGGGGAATCGCAGATGGCAGTCTGGACCCCAAGGGGGTCAAAATCAGGGCCCCCCTCAAACCACCCACGGGACCCAAACCGAAGTTTTGAAGGGACACCCGAGGACGGCGTACCAGTTCTTTCCCAGGATCCTTTTCCGCCTTTTTACAACTGCCTCTCCCATTACCTCCCTGCGTGGGCCCAACTCACATCGGATCGTTGGGTCCTACGCATGGTAGAATTGGGATACCATCTCCAATTTATTCCCCCCCCGTCCCTCTTCAGGGACCCCTCTCATGAGCAATTCCTCTTGCAAGAGGTAGGGACGCTCCTAACCATGGGAGCTATAGAGCAGGAACCGAAAGACTTGAGGGGCAAGGGGTTTTATTCCCGCTATTTCCTAATCCCCAAAGCAAAGGGAGGTCAGAGACCTATCCTAGACCTGCGAGGACTCAACAAATTCATGACAAAGTTGAAGTTTCGCATGGTATCCCTGGGAACCATCATCCTGTCCTTGGATCCCGGAGACTGGTATGCAACCCTCAATACGAAGGATGCGTATTTTCAAATCGCTATTTACCCACCATACAGACGGTACCTCCGTTTTGTGGTCAATCATCAACATTTTCAATTTATAGTCCTTCCGTTTGGCCTTTCTACAGCCCCACGAGTATTCACAAAATGCATGGCTGTAGTTGCCGCCTCCCTCTGTCGTCATCGAGTACACGTCTTCCCGTATCTCGACGATTGACTCATTCGAGGGACTTCCGAGACACAAGGTCACAAGACACACTAGGCCTGATGATCAATATAGAAAAATCCACTCTGGTTCCCACTCAGAGAATAGACTTCCTTGGGGCCATCCTGGACCCCACTCTAGCCAGAGCCTGTTTACCACAGCCCCGGTTTCAGGCGATGGTATCAATTATCCAAGGCCTGCAAAACTTCCCGACAACTTCGGCTCGCACTTGTCTCGGCCTCCTAGGTCACATGGCGGCCTGCACAGTTGTGACCAAACACGCCAGACTATGCCTCCGTCCCCGTCAAACTTGGCTCAACTCGGTATACCACCCGGGCAGAGACAACATAGACATGATCCTCACGACCCCCCCGGAAAATCAAACTCCCTGAACTGGTGGCTGTCGCCCACCCTGGTCTGCACAAGGATGCCTTTCCACCCGCCTCAAACTTCAATGGCCCTGACCACAGACGCATCATCTCTGGGTTGGGGAGCCCACCTCGAGGATCTCCGCACTCAAGGCCTTTGGTCAGTTCAAGAACTGACCTTGAACATCAATGTACGGGAGTTGAGGGCAGTCCGCCTTGCGTGCTGGGCGTTTCAAGAGCATATACAAGGCCATTGTGTCTCAGTGTTCACAGACAACACAACGGCCATGTTTTACATAAACAAGCAGGGCGGCGCACGTTCCTCCACCCTTTGTCAGGAAGCCATCCAGCTCTGGGACTTTTGCATAGCCCACTCGATCGACCTGGTAGCGTCTTTTCTCAGAGGGGTTCAGAACACTCTGGCGGATCACCTCAGCAGATCCTTCCTGTCTCATGAGCGGTCAATTCGTCCAGACATTATCCATTCTGTTTTCCGGAAGTGGGGTTCTCCCCGCATAGACCTCTTTGCCTCCCGCGAGAACAGGAAATGCCATGTGTTCTGCTCCTTCCAGGGTCACTCCCCGGGCTCCCTATCAGACGCATTCCTGATACTGTGGATGAGCCATCTCCTTTATGCCTTTCCACCATTCCCGCTGGTCCACAGGGTCCTGCTCAAGCTCCATAGAGACAGAGCCCACCTGATCTTGATCACTCCAGCGTGGCCGAGACAACACTGGTACACCATATTGCTCAACCTCTCGCTGGCCAACCCAATCCCCCTCTCTCTTTGGCCGGATCTCATAACTCAGGACCATGGCAGACTTCACCACCCAGATCTGCAGTTTCTCCACCTTACAGCGTGGTTGCTGCATGGTTAAGCCAGTCCGAGTTACGCTGCTCTGCCTCGGTACAAGTACTCCTGGGTAGTAGGAAACCTTCCACTAGGTTAACGTATCTGGCCAAGTGGAGGCGTTTCTCCTGCTGGTATGAGCAGCATAATGTTGTTCCTACCGAGGCACCGGTTCCTACCATCTTGGACTACCTCTGGTCCCTAAAACAACCTGGCCTAGCCATCTCTGCCTTCCACCCAGGGGAGAACGGCAGCTCGGTCTTCTCTCACCCCATGGTTTCAAGGTTCCTCAAGGGCTTGGAACGTTTATACCCACAGGTCCACCGCCCCAACCTGGGACCTCAACCTAGTTCTAGCCAAACTTATGGCTGCTCCCTTTGAGCAGCTGGCAACCTGCTCGCTGCTGTACCTGTCCTGGAAGACAGCATTCCTTGTAGCCATTACAGCGGCAAGACGAGCCTCCGAACTTCAGGTTCTCATGGTTGACCCCCCGTATACAGTGTTTCATAAGGACAAGGTACAGCTGCAACCACATCCGGCCTTCCTCCCTAAAGTGGTATTGGCCTTCCATATCAATCAAGATATCTTCCTTCCAGTCTTCTTCCTGAAGCCACACTCATCACGCCGAGATTAGCAACTGTACTCCCTAGACGTCCGTAGGGCTCTCGCATTTTATATCGAGTGAACAAAGCCCTTTTGTAAAACACCCCAACTCTTCGTCGCGGTAGCAGATGGAATGAAGGACCTACCTGTCTCCTCCCAGAGGATTTCACCTCGGGTGAACAAGGATGAGACAGAGAAAAAATGCTATCCACTTGCAAGGTAAAGGGAAGGCATTCCAGCCAACCACCACGGATAGTAAGAAGGAACTGAGAGGGCAAAGAAGTTTTTATACTGAAACCATGAAATCTCTGGCTCTCACTGCTCCATTCTCCTATTGAACATAAATGTTAGAATTCTGTCTAAACATTTTCTCTTGCCCGAAACTCTTCTTCTCAGGGGATCAGACTGTCTTATCTTCAGCCGCTCCTCACTGCTCAACACCAGATACTTGCCTCACATCCCTGTTTTAGGCATTTTAGAGGTCCCCAAGCTTAGCTGACTTCCTTGGAGATGGACCAGGCTTTTGAAAGAACTGAATACAGATATTTTCCAGAGGTTCTTCACAAATTTCACTTTAGCAGTAACTTCTTCAAATTGGGAGAATTCATAGTTGCTTATATGAGAAAAACTTTCCCTTCTTTGAAGGGAAAGATCCAAAGACTGACAAGTGATCATTGCCTGTACCTGCAGGAGGCAGAAACAAAGCTAGGTGGACAGCTGATGAGAGACTAGTCCCCACCTTCAGGAGACCAGCTCAGTTTCAAGATGCTTCCATAGCTAACTCCCGTGGACTACGAAACTAAAAAAACCCAAACCTCTCATCTTGCGAAAAATATTCACCAAGAGAACATTATAAACAAGAAAATTTTAACTACTGCAGAGAACTGCAAGCATGAGTTAAACATATCTGCCTTTTTCAGGGATGGCCAGATCTGTTTGAAGAAGGGAAAATTTTCAGGTAAACTGCCACAAAATTTCCCACTCTCTCTCAGGGCTAGGTCCACAGATCCTCAGTGTGGGATATTCTCTGCAGTGACAAAATTCCTAGGGAGAGAACAAAATAATATCACAGAGAAAGGAATCACCACAGCATGCAGGACCAATCTGTCAAAGGCTGCATCATCCGAAGATGAATATCTATCTTGTAAAATTCAGTCAGTCAATCTTTACACAGATGACCAAGTTGCAGCTTTACAAATTTCAATGCCCCTTCTCTGCCTGTGTCCTGAGTGAGCTCTGGTGCCCACTGCTGGATTGGTGCCCTTGATATGCAAGGCCCTGATAGACTGCTGCAGTGAGCAAAGGCTCATCTATAATGATACTATTCCTTTAGTAGATCCCTTAACCTGAGTCCTCTCCCCTTCCACTCAATGGTTTATGTGTGCCATCGCTGACATTGTCCGCCATTACCAGAAGACCACCATTCAGTAATGCTGGGGCCAGTTATATTTTATTGTATGCTCTTCTTTAGTTTCAAGAAGAACCATGTCCCTACAGCCATCGATTTCTCAGAGAATGCTTCCCATCCTTCCAGACTGGCATCTATTGTTATGACAGATCTCTCTGGCTCTGCCATGGCCCCATCTTTTCTGAAATCAATCTGGGCTCATCCATCAATCCCAGGATTTCAATATGAGTGACAGAATGCTCACTTTCTCAGATGGAAAAGTCAGAAAACAGCAGGGAGGGACAGCAAGAAACTCTGGAATGTCCTCATTCATTCTTGCCCCTAGCACTATTCCTATAAAACTCATTATGACATGATCATCCCTAAAACACTTATTAGGGTGCCTAGGATGCCTTCAAAGGGGTAACTGCTGATCTGATCTTGCCCTGTATTTTGGCTGACAAAGATTTTATGGGCCTCAGGAGTCTATCAGCACTCCAAGATGAATGAGGCACTGAGATGGCTCAAGATGACTCTTTCCAAAATTTACTATAATCCATGCTGTTGCAACATTTGGATTGTTGCTTGAGTGGCTCTCTCTTTGTACAGGATTCTGATTAGAATGTTGTCTAGGAAAGAGTACATTTGTATCCCTATTTGCCTGAGAATAGCAACCAGAACAGTGAGGACTTTCATGAATGCTTGAGGTGCAGATAACAGTACAAAAGGGAGCACTTTGTATTGAAAATTATCCATGCCATGCACCTGGTGAACTCGCATATGCAGATAGGTCTCCTTCAAATCTACCGATGTGAAGTAATCCTTCTGGCAGATGGCCACAACTACGGACTTAAAAATCTCCAGACTGAATCTGGTCTCCAATACTTCTCTGCCCTCCCCAGACCTCTTGGGTACCAGAAACAAAACTGAGTAGTGGCCAGAGAACATCTCTGCCTCAGGAACTCTCTCTATTACACCAATTCCTGAAAGATAATTTACTAAAGACTACAGATCACACCTATTTTGCAGATTTGAAGATACCGGAGAAGAGAGAAAAATGATTTAAAAATTCTATGATGTACTCCTGTCAAATCACATTCAGCACCCATCTGTCCAATGTGGAGATAGGCCATTGGTCCTTGAATTTTAAACAGTTCTCCCCTTAGGTGTTGCTTGTTGGAACTCTCCTGACTGTAGTCATGGATTGTTTCTAGTGTTGGAATTTACACTGCAGGAAGACTGGTCTCTCTCCTTTCCAGGCTCAGACTTGTTCTATTTGCCTTGGTTGTAGTCTTGCTTTCCATACTTAGAGAAACAGCCAGAGAAAGGATATTTAGACCTGAAATAAAGCCAGCTATCCCTTTTCCCAGATTTGGAGTTGAGAGTTTGTAACATTTCTTGATTTATCTGAAGACTACAGTATCACTTTGTTTAATCATTCCCCAAATAACCACTCTTCTGAATATTTTGAAGCTGCTAACATGATTCTGACTTGTCTGTCGCCTTTCTAGGAGGTGCCATCAAGTCACCACATTGGAGGCCATAGCATGTGCTGAAAACATGGAAGCACCCCTGGTTGCATCAGCTATGAATGCTAAAGGCACTAAGATGTTCATTAACTCTGAACCTAACTGAAGTGATTTCTTAGCAGTTTTTGGCAGTCTGACTCCCAAACTGTCTGTCTAGGTGAGGAGTACTCTGGCAAAACATGGTGCTGCAGCAGAAGCCTTCAGAGAGGAAGATGCAGCCTCATTATGGGACAGTGACATTTCCAAGTCTGCAATCATTGGGTTCTTTTGGGGAAAAGAGTCCCTCTCCTTTGGGACAGCAATGACTTTGACTAGTTCCAATAAACTGCTCTATCCACTGTGGGAAGAGAGACAATCTGCTTTTTGCTATGGTGCATGCTGTAGAATTTTTTTTGGCATGTCTGGACAATCTCAGACTTTGTTGGTGCTTTCCACTCAATCTTAATTACTTTCCTCCAAAAGACACGAGGGGGAACATGTAGTTCAGATTTTTAACAAGTTGGGGGCAAAAAAAACCAAATTAAAAAAAAACCACTTTCTATACTAGTCCTCTCTTCTTCCACCACAATTTTTTTTCCTCACTAGCTCATCCGACTGAATGACCAAGTATCTAATCAGCTTTTGTAACTTCATCTCAAATAATTCAGTTGGCAAGAGAGCCTCTTGCTTCACTTCATCCTGCAGCTCAGACTCCGAGACTGCATTAATCTTCCTCCTGCGAAGATGATCCTGACTTTCCTCTCTCTTGGACTTAGGTTGAACAGATTTTCTAGCTTTTTTTTTTTTTTTTTCGGACAATGCTCAGAATGAAAACGAATTGGAGGAGGAAGATGAAAAAGAACCAGATGTAAACAATTTATATTTCTTTTACTATGCTTTTTCTTTCCATGCATAACATCTTGTGAAGAGAGCCATTAGCTTTGGCACTCTCTGGTGATGAGTCAGAGGAACTGCTGTTCATAGAAAAAACAGGCCAGTTTTCTCTTACGTTTGAGGTAATTTCTTGAACCTCTTTAATTTTCACTCCTTAGGGGAGGGGAGACTAGGAACTTGAGTCAGATGAAGAGCCCTGCAAAACTCTTCCGTTAACAGGCATCTCTGTATCTTTGCCCTTTTGAGTGTGGACCGAATCCCCGTAAAGGACACTGCAGCTGTTTCCTGGGGCTCACAACATAGCAGCCTCTCCGGTAAAGGTATTTTTCATGCCAAATCCAAGAGTTCCCTAGCCTAAGAGGGAATTTCTTCCTGAGGGAGATTCCTTTCTTTTCCTCTCCATGCAGAATTCTGGACTTCCTCTAGGGCTAAGGAAAGGAGACCGAATAGCCTGACGGGAGTGGGTGGGACTGATGAGACCTGTGGAAGGGCATACATACAAATGGCCATTTCAGCCACTCCATGCTCTTCCCATGGCAGATTCAGCTGGTCCCGCTTATGGTTTCCCTGTGCCAGGCTGCTGCCCTGATGTAACTGCCTCTGGTTGCTGAAGGGCTCTCAATTTTTGTGCCATCCTTGAAGACATTTGCAGCCTGGCGATCAGACTGCCTGCTGGTGGCGAACTCCTGGGGAACCAGCTCCTGGATCAGGATAAGGCAGACAAAGCAAAAACCTTTCCAACCCAGTGAATGAGGCAGCTGGAGTGCACTAGGCACAAATTTCTCCTTCTGCATCATCTGGCAGGAATACAGAACAGGAGGAACACAGCCTTGCTCAGTTTCTTGTTTGGACCTACCTTGTCCATCCTCCTAGCCTGCAACCTGAATAGTCAGGGGATAAGAGGCAACAACTGTGACAATTCCAGACAGGAGACAACTTGTGTCTTCAGATTTTTCTTAATTCTGTCTCTTACAAGCAATACTGATACCACAGACCTGCCCATAACTACAGGAGGCAAAAAAACACGAGGGGAACTCTAGAAGGTGGGAGCTAGACTCTCAGCTGTCCAAATCAGCTTTGATTTTCCCCCTACAGCTACAGATAGGTGATGACTCGCAATGAGGATCTGTGGATCAGACCCCAAGAGAGGAATTCAGATTTTGTATGCTTCTCCTAGAGCTGCTGTGATGACCAGTAAGTTTTTTCCTTTGATTATTTTATTTGTAAGGGAGACAAGACAGAGATGCCTGCTTTCTCCCTTACTCTGACATTGCTAAGCAATTTACTTGAGTCGCTTACTTTTCAGTCCTTTGTGAGTTTTCAGGCAGACTCACTCAGAAGTCAGCCTTGTATGCGGCTGCTGATGACATGACAGATGTCATCTCTTGAAATATCCACTTCAAATTTAAGACAAACTAACCAATTAGGTCAATTTTCAGCTTTCAAAATTCATTTTCTTAAATTAGAAGCATTATCTATATAAACCTGATCCTCTATCCTGGCAAGCATTTTCTCCTTTTTTAGTGCAAGTAAAATGGCTCCCTCTATCTAGATGTCTCCACTTCAAGTAGGTTTTCCATTCTATGCTCTTGCACCTTTGTTTAGTGTTTAATAAAATTAAAAAATGACCTATTAAGATAGTTCCCTCTTCCCTCTGAGTGAAAATTACAATATTCCCTAGATATAGAGAGTTTACAGTAAATAGTGCATTTTTTCTAACTGGAATGAGATCTTTGACTTGAAGACAGAGAACATAGCTGTCATCCGCCATGACATATATCCATGTGTGTTTTAACAGACTTCAAAACAGTCTAAAATGGAGAGATGCCTTGTATTTCTCTGTCTGATTATACATGTGTCAGCTCTGTTTTATAAAACTGACTGGGAGAGAAGGAAATTTATACTTTTCTATGTAGTAAAGAGAGGTTTACTTTTCCAGACCCAATTGTTTAATTCCCTTTTTTGAACTTAAATCCTTTAGTAAGAGCCCCTATATGGATTGGAGAACCTTAAGTAACTTTCCAGGTAAAGTAGCTCTCTCACTAGTGTTACTTGTTTATAATAATTATGCTTCCCCTAAACTTGGCCGGCCCAGCTAAATTATGAAGATATGCAGGAATTAAATACATTCCTTATGTTTTAGTTCATCCACCAACCTCTGCCATATCTCTAATCTGTCTTGCACTAAATTTTTTTTAAACAGAGTAAAATCTTGTTAAATGGCTGTGACATTTCTTAAAAACCAAAACCAAAACAAACAAAAAAACAGCCATACAAAAGACTGTATAAATTAAGTCAGAGGCTACATAGCAGGGGGTTGGACTAGATGACCTCCTGAGGTCCCTTCCGACCCTGATATTCTATATCATTCCAACTCACTCTCTGTAGTAATCTGTTGCTGGGTCTAGACCACTATGTTTAAAATACAAGTAAGGGATTGCTAACTGCTATGCTGCTGGTATCAGTTTGCATAGAGGCTTTCTCCACACGTTATTTTATAACTAACTGTTGAAGTGTAGTTATTCCAGATCTCCCACTCTTAATACTGTTGAGTGATCTCAACTTTAACTCCCTGGCCTCCTTCAATAAGAAGGGGTATAAACTTGGGCTTTATGAGGCCAGAAAATATAACTTATATGTTGGGCACAGGAAGATATCAGTTATTGCTGTGAAGATCTATGTTGTTAAATCTCCTGTATATAATTCAACTCTCATGTTCTCTCTGAGGGAGAAAAAGTGTGGAAAATGTGTCTGTGGTACAGAGCAAAACTTGAACTCATTTGCAGAAACACTTAAAAATTTGCTTAATTTGATGTGCATAAATTGTGTGGGAGATTTCCTATAAACTACTTAAAAAGAAAAATATTACCAGTCTTTCAAAGTTTCAGAAGTACATGCTGAATGACTGATGAGGAGTAAATACAGTGAAGTAATTGTTTATAGTTCTTTATAAATAAATATACTAATATGAACTGGGTATGTGTAAGAGTTTTTTTTTCCCCATTTAGAGAAGCGTACAGAGTGCTAAAACAAAAATGCTAGGGTCGAGATACTTGAAAAATAGTCTTGTTAACTGGTTATATGGATACTTGCTATACCCACCACTAGGATCTGTGAACCAAATATTTCCTTTCAAAACCAAAAATAGTGAATATACTTTATGCATCCTTCACGGATATTCCAGAAGTCTAAAATCAAACAAACTCCCAAAAGAGCGAACATATTAGTCCATCCCTCTCTTGCACAAAAGAAAGCTGCAGGTAAGAGTAGACTAGATGCTATCTTTTCTTCATGTAATTGTGATTCTCCTAATGATCTTTGTCTTCTAGTCAGTTTGCATAAACTTCATGTCCAAGACTGAAACCATAACATATCTTTGGAGAGTAAAAAAAGTGAATTCTACTGTCCCAGTTAATGAAACTTTCACCATTATGATTCCAATTACTAATTGAGCTAAAGCAAGCTAGTAAACTTTTTTTAAACCAAGTACTTTAAAAAAAACTTTACACACCTGAGCACAACTGTTTCTGCAGAGTTTCTTGTAGATCTGATCGATAGCTACCGAGACATGCTCAAAACACTGGCTGAAACGCTCGTATCTTCTTTTTTTTATCTGTTCAAATTCTTGCCTACATATTCTGGCTTCCCTTCTGCTGGCCTCAAAAGCTACAAAAGAATAATTGAACTAACTTAGCTTTGCAGAAAGTGCTCAATAATAAGCTTCAACTTAGTTTAATTCTCATAGTAATCCATATCTTAGCTAATAAGCATTTTACTAGAGAAATCTGTTTTGCAACATAAATGGAAAACAGCTTCAGTGCATATATGAGCAACATGGCAATGTCCTAAGTTTGTTCCCAGAGCTCAGGTACTGAGACTGAAAACCTAGAAAATTGTTGGGATGTTTCCAGTTTTCCCTACACAAGACCAGACTGATGTGTGAAGAGAAGGAGCTCTGCCTGAACACGGATCGTTGACAGTTGTATATTTAGATTGGGTAAATTCTATAGCAGTTTTTAAGGCTAGATTTAGGTGTGGCAGTGGAATTCCTTGCACTCTCAGTAGTGTGCTACTTACAGCACGCCACTAATTTTGCAGTAATGTTGGTGTTTGAGCTCCAGAAAAGATATGGTAACTGATACATGGATTGCTTCTTCTAAGGAAATTAGCAGAAAATTCTTAGCAAATCAGCCATCTCTGAAATGTAATAAACCTTTTATCAAGGAACATACTATATCTTGCTTACAAAGATATTTCTGGTGAAGATGCAAACAGAATTAATGATGGAACACAAAGTTTTAAAGAAATAATTTGGAATAAGAGGCAACATTTTATAAATAAGATTATTAATATGAAATAGCAGTATAAAAATGTAACTAAGGAAAAACACAGGGCCTCTAGTAGTAAGTCTCTGAAATACTCATACAGGAAAGGAGGAAAAAAAAATAGGACCAGTTTCAGCATAAGGATTATGCTGGATGGAAAACTTTCACAGAAATGGTTAACAAGGAGGAAGATTCAGTACCATCTACTGATTCTTGGAACTTGTCCTTAGCAGTCTGCAATTTCTCCAGTGCTCTTAGGTTTGGTGCAGCTGTTTTGAATAAAACATTTTCTTTGGATACTATTTGCTGCTGCAGTCGTGTCAGCTGAGCCTCAATCTCTTTATTAGACTGTAGGTCCTAAGCAGAAGACAAAAAGTCATGAAAGGGGATTATTTGCCAATAGAATCATCAGGCTCCCAGAACAAGAGGACCCTATACAAACTGGTTCACCACAGATGGAAATATACCACAGTCCCTTACATCAGGACATAGTAAGCCGAAACAGCAGCTAACAGACCTTGGCAATAGTCAGGAATAATCTTAACATAAAAAAAAAAAAAGCCCAAGATAATTTAAATAAAATAAAATGGACAAGAAGCATGGTCAAAGGCCTCTGTCTTCAGAAAACCTTTTAAATCAATTCCATCTGGCAGCAGGACACCTCCTAGGAGAGAGGTCTGTTCTCTTAATATTCTGCCTTGACTTCCTTAGACAAGCCAAGACGTCCCATCATATACGGCTTAAGCCAAACCGTTCTGTTATGTGAAGCAGCTTCAGTTTGGGTGATCTACCCTGCCATTCTGCCGGAAAAGAATTTCTGACACCATAGAAGTCCTTTCCTTTGCTCTATTTGAAGAGCTAGATAGGATCTTTAGCCCTCAGAACCAATTTTGATTGTTCCTGAGCATCTTTATAAAAGACCTTTACAAAACGATGACCAACTCCTTTGAGCCTGATATTTTGAAGTAGACGGAGGTAAGGATTAGCAGCCACATTGCTTGTGCCTAGGGAGAATTTTTTAGGAGAAGCTCTTCTTGACTCACTACTACAGATTCTTGCAGTAGCAAGTTGTGGGAAAATGTTTTCAGTCTTTTGGGGCAGGGCCTTGCAAGTATTGCAGCTTTACCCGGGCACATTTCCCTGAGACATAAAACACCCTTTTTGTGCTAATATACAGTAGTGGGACACGAAAGTATCTTAACTCTTAACAGATTGGTCATCTTGAACAAGAACTTAAAAAAGATTGAGTACGTATTACACTCAATAATTTAAGCCACTCCACTTAACTATTTACAACTCTTTCTCCATCGTGTTAGTTTTCATGAAAGGTAAAGGCTGGTTCTGCAACCTCTCCAGCAGGTGAACATATGATCCAAAGGATTGTTACAGAAGACAGGGTATTTATACCCTTGGGCTACAGCTTTGGCTCTCAACCATTCCAGACTACTATACCCCTTTCAGGAGTCTGCTTTGTCTTGCATACCCCCCAAGTTCAACCTACTTGGCTTACAAAATCAGATATAAAAGTGTGACAGTATGCTATTACTGAAAAATTGCTTACTTTCTCATTTTATCATAATTATAAAATAAATCAATTTGGATATTGTACTTACATTTCAGTGTATAATATATAGAGCAGTATGAACAAATCATTGTCTGTATGAAATTATAGTTTGTACGGACTTCACTAGAGCTTTTTATGTAGCCTGTTGTAAATCTAGGCAAATATCTAGATAAGTTAAGGTACCCCCTGAAAGACCTCTGCACCCTGTCAGGGGTACGTGTACTCCAGTTGAGAGCAACTGGTCTATGGAATGCAAGGCTTCGGGGAACTGACACAAGGCCCTTATCTGTCCAACACTACTCTCGAAAGTTCTGTGACCAGGTATGCAACTTTTATTGCAGGGCCCCATGAATGCAGTAGTATGAAGGAAAATTGGAATTTCTGTTCTTCCTCCATTAAATTTGCACTTAACTACATTCTATAATTTAAAGGTTTTGTAAAGTGGAATATTCTGATCGATAAAATGCATATATACTAATGCTAAAAAGTCAGGATGTCTAACAGGAAATGGCTGCTGTCAAATCTCAAGCCTACTAGCTTTCAGTCAAAACATTTGGTTAAGATTATGCTGAAGAATGCATGAAAGCTTCATTCTATAGTACTATAAAATAAATAAAATAAAGGGTCTCACTGTTAGATCATCTGTTAGACTGCTATAGTCTATCTGAATTGCTCGCTCTCTTTCATAAATATCTGCAGTAGCCTCAGTGCTTTCTGCTTCGGTTCCCAGCTGTAACAGAGATGAAGGGCTTTTCAGTTCAGAAATATAGTGATCTTTTTAGCTGTTAAAAAGAACAAAGTCTACATCACATGGAATGAGGGAGAAAAATGGAGCAACTTTTCCTTTTCTAATGTATTTAATACACTTCTGTAATCAAACGTTATGATTTACTAGTTGAATAGCAGGAAGCATTCATAGTTGAAAATGCTGTCTATGAACTTTGAACAATTGCAGTTGTGGTGTTAACATGAAAGCAGAAGTGCATTTGTCCAGACGGCACTTAGAATGGGCTAACTCCATTTCTGGTCTGTCAGAATGGGCTTTCCAGGGTGTTTTCAAATCCCCCTTTCAAAAAAGGCTCCTAGGGATATTAGTCAATAGAACACACCCCTTCCAGCCAATTGTTCTTAGAAAAAATAAACAATTCTCCCTTTCCTTTTAGGCTGCTGGCAATGACAAGCAGACTGCCTCCTAATCACTGCAAGCCTGGATCAACGATTACCTACTCCAGTTCTGTCCCAGTCCCTCACATGCTGCTTCCATCCTCCTCAGTGTCAGTACCCCAGAACCACTTTCCCTCCCATATTCCACACATCAGTGACACATTCCTACTTCCCCTCCAAGTTCTCCACCTTGTTCTTATTCCACAACAGCTACAGCCCCCTTTTACCATATGTCATCTCCTTTCTGCCGATCTAGACACTCCATGAGTACCGTCCAATCCCCTTTCTCTCCACTGAATGCCCCTGTCCCCTTGTTCTTCCTTCCTCCTATCCTCACCTGGAGCAGCTTTCCCAAGACTGGATTCAGGAGTATCCTTACTAACTTCCTTTCTCCCTCTCACACCCTCTCCACTGAGACAAAGGATAAAGGCAAAGAGTTTTTACTCTTCACAGCAGTCGGGGGATGGGGTGGGAGCAGAGGCAATCCTGCTGACATGGCCACCTGGCGAGGGAGAGGGACAGTTTGCCCTGGGCCACCCATTTCAGGGGGAGGGAGGTGGCAAACCAAGCAGCTTTGCAAACTGGCATGGAGTCTCACCATCATTTGGTTTCAAAGCCCTCTCAAACAGAGCAGGAGCTGCCACTGCAGGGTAAGCTTGCCCTCCAACACCCTGACCCAGCCTCCCCTCAGTGGTAATTTTTTTTTTTGGAAAGGAGGAGGACCCTGAGTTTCAGATTGTGCTCTAGACTCCCAAAAACCTCTGAGTGGTCCTGTCCACTGTGAAAATCAGGAGGGAGGACTTGAAACTGTCATAAGTATTCCCAAGAGTATATTATTCCTAAGAGTATATTCCATCTCTAATTTATTTGACTTCTTTATTTCTATAGCTGTTGGAGGAAGGAGGCTCAGATTTAGATAATATTCTGACATTTCTCCCCCGCCTCATATATCATATCATATAAGGAGTCCTCCTCAATAGAAAATCATCCAAATCTGAATTTCATCCTATCTAATCTACTAGGTTTTACATTTTTGCATTAATAGTTTTGTCTTTATGGATCCTCTTAAAAGTTTATTTGCAATGCTGATAGTGGCAATGCCTTTGTATTATGAAGTTTTTATATATTTATTTTCACTAAGATGTTGCCAATGTGGCTGGGTGTAAAAATGGGTGATAGCTCCTTCTACTGGCTGCATAATGATGGATTTGGCAAGTGCCTATATTATTATTTTACATTATTATATAACCAGGGCAGTCAGCCATTAGGAAAAAAAATTTATTTCAGGAATATATGTTTTCTGCTATAGTACATCTTTCATAAGTATTTTCTACAGTACCTCTACTTCACTGATTTCAT
Organism: Gopherus evgoodei; assembly: GCF_007399415.2. NCBI lineage: Eukaryota > Metazoa > Chordata > Testudines > Testudinidae > Gopherus > Gopherus evgoodei. The sequence continues at coordinate 235,520,163 of NC_044322.1, read as the reverse complement.
CCAGAGATCCCAATAAGAGAGAAATTCTCAAATCTTGGACCTTGCATTCAAGAAGCATATTATGTCTCTCTAATCTTTTTTGTTCCAGAGAGGTTTCAATAGATATAGCTTCCTTTTGTAACTTACCCATTTCCCTGAAACCATAAAAAGGTATGAATCTGTTAAACACTGGCATTATTAAAAATTATGTAACTATCAGGCAAGCATTAATAGAAACAAGAAGGATTTTTCTACTGTAGTCTACATTATATATTAAAAGGTAAGTACTTAGTCCCAGTAATGACCTGAAGTACTATATAATGCATTAGCACCAAGAAGGAATTAAAGTTAAGCAGACCAGTAAAGCCATTTTTCAAACATGGATTCTTTTACCAATACCAGAGGGGTGGAAAATAACAGTCTTGATATATCATCACAGTTCAACAGTTTCAAGCTTTCAGAATTTAGCACACTTACTACATCAACTACAAACTCTATCCTACCAGCCCATACTTCTGCTCATGAAGATTTCTTCCCTTCAAACCACGAACAGACAGAGTATCTTCTCCTAACATGTATTCTACTTGAAACACAATTCAGGGTCACCTAATCAATTTACTGTAAAAATGTAAGTGGCTAAATAGTAAGACAGATAAAATATTAATCCTAATACACCTCTACCTTAATATAACGCGACCCGATAAAACACAAATTTGAATATAATGCGGTAAGGCAGGACTTGGTGGGGGGGGCTGCACACTACGGTGGATCAAAGCAAGTTCAGTATAACGCTATAGATGTGCAGACTCACCTCTGCGGTGCCTCCTGCTGGTTGTCCTGGGAATTAGCCCACTTCCAGCCAGGAGCGCCCTCTGCAGGCCAGTGATCCACCTGTCCTCTGCTGGCCCCCATGTCCCTCCCAGGACCCTGGTGCCCTTTTAACTGGGTCTCCCATCTCCCAGGGGAACCCCCACCCCACTATCCCCACTTTGCCTCAGTATTGGCTACTGCCCAGTCTCCATCTAGCTCCAGTTCACTGGGACAGACTGCAGTATCAGCCACTCATCATAGGCAAAGGGGTTTGGACCTGCTGCCTTTGCCTACCCCTTGGGCTGCCCCCTGCAACCCCCAGTACCTCTTGGCCTAATGCTAGGCTGCAGCCTGGGGCTTTAAAAGGCAGGAGCTCCCCAGTTCCTCTGCCTTTCCCCAGCCCTGCTCCACCCTAGATACCTTGTCTCCCTCTCTGAAGCTAGGCCTTTCTCCCTCTACAAGCAGAGGGAGACTGTTTGGGCTCCTGGCTCACTGCCTCTTATAGGGGCCAGCTGGGCCTGACTGGGACCTGGCCACAGCTGAGCCTGCTTTCTCCCGATCAGCCCAGGCTTCTTGTCCCAGCTACAGCCCTCTCCTGGGCTGTTTTAAGCCCCGAAGGGTAGGAGCAGGTAGCCACCCCACTACAAACACGGTTTCACCTATAACGCGGTAAGATTTTTTGGCCCCTGAGGACAGCGTTATATCGAGGTAGAGGTGTAGTTAGCAATTAAAAACTATTTATCATAATTATTGTTATATAATACATTCTGTTAGATGAGTATCAAACTTATGAATTCTTTTAACTTTTTTATGAATAAAGCATACTATGAGAAATATTTCACAAATTTTCTTAGCTAACACATACATGTTTATCCCCCAAAAGGGCAATGACTCACTGGATTGAACAATGGCTGATAATCAATATATGGCTAATAATGACCATATATTTATTCAGTTGGAGGTACTAAAAGAGAATATATGCACAGATTAAGCAGGACTGGGGAAGACAAGATAGACTAGACTAAACTAATGGAGGAAGCATTCCCACAGAAGAGGATTTAGCAGCGGAAGCAGGACAAGAAAGCAGTCTCAAATTAGTATTTCCCTCAAGATATGCAAATACCTGACAGGCACTGAGTGTAGCACTGTGCACACAGAAAAAACTAGAAAAATCACCCTAAAAAGTTAATCAAAAATTCAAGGTTTAACTATTTCTAACTATGAGAGACCAGGATGAGACCTAATTGGGGATGGGGGTGTGTGGGCATATTATCCCACATCTACCCACTACAGGTTCTTACACCTTCCTTTGTAGCATGCTGGCCACTTCTGGAGACTGGATCACTGGACTACACTTGTCATAGTATAATTCCCAATTCTGAACCTTAGCGTCCAAAATATGGGTAATAGTATGAATTCCCCTAAGCTTAATTACCATCTTAGATCCTGTAGTGCTGCCACCAATCAGAACTTAGGGTAGAGTGCCTGATAAACTCTGGTCTTCCCCAAAACCTTCCCTGGGGACCCCCAAGACCCAAATTCCTTGAGTCTTACAACAAAGGGGAATAAACCATTTCCCTTCCCCCTCCTCCCCTCCAGGTGTTCCCTCCCTGGGCTCCTGGAGAGCTATACAGATTCAAACTCTGTGAATCTAAACAAAGGGATTCCCCCTTCTCCTTTCCTCCTCCCAGACCTTTCCTGCCCTGGGTAAACTAGGAGATCACCATGATTCAAACTCCTTGAATCACAACACAGAGATATCAGGTGGGTTCCCCCCCTTCCCCCTCCCTTCTCCTTCCCTGTGAAGTACAGGCTCAATTCCCTTGAGCCTCAACAAGGGGAAAAATCAGACAGGTCTTAAAAGCAAAACTTTTAATAAAAGAAAAAAAGAATAAAGAAAATCACTGTAAATTCAAGATGGAATATTACAGGGTCTGTCAGCTTATAGAAACTGGAGAAAAAAGCCTCCTCCAGCAGAAATACAATTTAAAATACTTCCAGCCAAATACACATTAGACCCCTACCAGCCAGACACACATTTGCAAATAAAGCAAAACAATCAAAAAGACTAAACAGCCTTTCTACATTTTGTACTTACTAAATTGGAATAGAAGATTAGAGAGCCTGTAGGTACATGTGGTCACTCTCAGAGCCCAGAGAGAACAAAGCAAAACCCAAAAAACACAAACAAAGGCTTCCCTCCACTGAGATTTGAAAGTATCCTGTCTCCTGATTGGTCCCCTGGTCAGGTGGTTGGTTCCCTGTTTGTTAACCCTTTACAGGTAAAAGAAACATTAACCCTTAACTATCTGTTTATGACAACACTGACCTCAGGTCTGATCCAATATGACAACTGACTTCCCACAAAAGGTTCAAGCATCTAAAGTGCTGACCTCTTTTGAAATTACTAAACTAATTATTATACCCAAGTACAGTTAGTAGTTACCTATTAAGGGTTAATAATTTCTTCCTTGATTCCTCAACTTCATTTTGGGCTTTTGTAACCTCAGTTTTGAGAGTTATTAATCTATCCTTAAGATGCTGTTGTTCCTCCATTATTTCATTCACCATTAGTAGAAATTCTTCCTCAGTCTGCATAAAAAATAATTCCATATTTTTAATGTTATCTTTTATTTTAAAAGCCCAATATATCATTATATGGCAAGAGGGAATTGAGGTTTAAAACCTTTATACCATATTACATTGATAAAACAAACTAGCTGTCAGTTTCTTTATAAAGCTATTCATGCTGTGAAACTATTGCACTTGAAAATACTCAACTACATAGATTCCTATATATCCAGTGAGCTATTCATGGTACCTTCTTAAACATAGACCCAAAATAATTTTATTGAGAGCATATGTAGTCTTAATCTCCAAGGATTATTTTAATACATAGTAAAGACCAATAAATTATCATCCAATAGTTTTGTACAGATTGAAACCACGTCTTAAAAGCATTTCTACTTATTGTGTATAGCAAATTAAAATTTAAAGAAATTAAAATGTATAAAAGTTACAACATCTATAATAATTGTATAAAATAATAATAAATAGATAAAGGTTAAACATATCTATATATTTGTCTAAGTCAGGGAGGAAGAAGTCAAGAAGGACACCTCTATTCTCGCATTCGAGACATCCAGCCACCAGATAAGTGCTCCCAAGATTTGGGGTGGTACCATGACCAATGTGCTCAAATGATGGTTTGCTGGGCAGTACACCACTGTAATGGCCACAGAAGGAATCTGGCAAGCAGCATCATGTAGGGACACACCTACGTGTGTCCTTTTGGTCCCAGGCATGTGTGAATTATGCACAAATTACTGAAGGGCTCTGCATCTGTCTTCTGGCAGGTATGCTCACTCTGACATGAGTTGAGTATGAATTCTATTCACTTCGACAGTGTGAGAGACTATTTTTCATAATTCACTAGGAGCTCTAATCAGGAGAGCAAGGAAATGATTCTGTGTAGGGCTGTCTTGGTCTCAAATCCTGGGACTTGATCCTGACCAGCCTATCATCTAGATATGCGTAGACATGAAGTCCCTATTTCCTTAGATCTCTCACCACCACTGCCAGATAACCTGTGAATACACCCATTGCCATGGACAGTCCAAAGAATGGGATTCTGTATAGATAATGCTTGGGTCCCTCTATAAATCTGAGGGACTTTCTACGAGCCAGGTAGCTGGCAATAGGGAAGTATGGATATTGCAAGTTGAAAGTCACTAGCCAGTCTTAACCTCAAAGTGATGCATGCAAGCATTATCATCCTGAATCTGAGACAGCATATGTATCTACTGAGCCTCCTTGGGTGTAGGATAGGACCAAAAAAACTCTCTTTTTTGGACTAGGAAAATACAGAGAATAGACTTTCTTCCCCTGTATTCCTGAGGCAACTCTTCTATTGCTACTAGCCAGAGTAACAAGGCCCATTCTGTTTGTGAAAGGCTCTCATGAGAAGGGTTCCTGAAGAGGGATGAGGAAGAAGACAAGAAGAGGGTAAGGAGAAGAATTGGATGGTACAGGCACGTGACAACATCTAGCACCCATATGTTAGTGGTGATGTCCAACCATGCCTGGTGGGACGAGATGAGGCCTGTGCTCAAGAGATTGCTCAGTTAATTGGTGTCGGTGCAGCTTTCAACCAAACTATCAAGTTTAGCAATGCATGAATGCAACGCTCTGTGTGGTTAGTGTACTGTACTCCTGTACTTTTATAGATTTGTAGACTGATTGAGATACAGAACTGTTTGTTGCCTATCCTGGTGGTGTGATTGATGGATGGTACACTGGAAGCATACAGATTCCTGGGGACCTCCACATCTCTTTTGGAGTCCTTTAGCGAGTACAGGGTGCTGTTTTCTCACTAAATAATTCTGATTCTTCACATGGTAAATCCTCATTTATGGCTTGCACTTCATGAAGAATGCCTAAAGTCAGAATGCTACTTACATGGTAACAGAGGTGGCCATGGACCAGACTGTGGTATCTGCCACATCCAATGCAGCCTGAAGAGCTGACTCTTACCAGCTGGCCCTCTGTAATAAGGTCATTAAGCTATTCTCTCTTCTCCAGGGGGTGGGAGGTAGGGGAGGGGAGCAGGGTCTGCTGAATGGCATCCCATATTAAGAAACTGTACTCTGTTAGGACAACCTGGCAAATTTGACACTTTCAGCTTGAATGAAGCACAGGAGGACTTTCACCCAAACAGGTTAAGTCTTTTGGAATCCTTTTCTTTTGTTGGGTTCCTGGTGAGTGTGGACAGCCAGGACTACTAAGGAATTGGGGTTGGGATGCTAGCAGAAATACCCAATTCCTTCTGTACTAGATACCATTTTTCTATGCATTTCATCGTCAGTAGGTGACTAGTATTTACCACAGTGCACTTTCTGAATCTAAAGATTTCTCATTTATAGGAAGAGATATTCTGGCCGGTCCCAGGGATGGATAGCAAATAATTTTTTAGATTTCTTGATCTCCAAGGTGTCTGTAACCTGTATCAGGAGCTCCTGAAATGCCTAAAATCATCTGGGATCAGCATCGGTGCTGAAATGACTGTTTCATCTGGAGTTGACAAAGACAGGTTTTCTGCAGGGCAAGGGTGTGGAGGAAGACTGCTGCTCCTGCATTCATACCTCCAGGTTCCACTCTTCCTGGTACTTGGGTATTATTGGAGTCAAGATATCACTAGGGAGGAGGACCTTTTCCTTTTTTCATTAGAGGCAAGTGGTTTCTCAACACCTGGAACGACAGGCCTCAGTATTTCCAGAACAGTCAGGACAGCATCCTGTAAACATATGGGCAGCTGGCAGGTTATTGGGGCTATACCAGTGCCAATCCTGATGTGGTGGAGGCTAAGTCCTTAGATCCGCTGATGGATCTTATGCGGGACAGTTCTCTGCTCAAATCATAGAAGACAGATGGCTGTTTCTCCTCTATAGATGCCATCAATAGGTAAGGCGTCAGCAGTATCAGGCTTGTGCTGGTACCAAGGGATGTCTCCAGTGCCAGGTATGGATCTGGCATAGGTTGCAGTTGTTCCTCCAGTGCCAGTGCATATGTAGAGATGCTTTTGGTATCCAGCCTAGTACCAATGGTGTCATTCTGTTATTTTTTTCCACTCATTTTAAGTGATGGGTGAGGCTTGGGAAGGAGGAGGGGGGTTATCTCTCAATGTTTTACTGTGTCTCTCTACATAAGATGACACTGAGCATTTCCATGCGCTTCTGCCCCATTACTCTATGTGGCCCCAAATGGTGCCCTGTTTCAATGTCTGACGCATGATCTGAAGGTCTAGGTGAATCAAGTGCCATGGATGCTGTGTTGGTTCTTTGCTCAACCCAGAATTCTCTGTTGAGTTCTTAGGCATCACCCACCTGGTCAGTGGTGCAGTGCAGGCTTCACTGGCATTGGGGTCCTCGAACCCATGGGGATTCTGGTGCTGCCTTCATTGACTGCTCCAGGAAATGGAAGTTCAGTCTTTTGTGTCACTTGATTCCAAGTGGAGAATGAGGTGCAGACCACCTGCTTGGGATGAGGCATTTGCTTAATCAGATCAGGTGCCCGATATGCCCATATGCAAATGGAATCTGTGTCATAAGATAAGTGAGGCATAAGGACTGTGGGTTTTAAGCCTACCACCTTCAAGTCCTTGTACAAAACAGTCTGTAGAGGGGGAGCTTGTGTAAGAGAAAAATCAATCAGCTTGGGTTTTATTCTGTTCTAATACATTAAAATAAGGAGAATGAAGGCTGTTCTAAAGAATCTTCACAAGATTTATGAAGTTTGGATGAGAATAGCCAATATTAAAGCACCAGCAAGCCAGACACACATTAGGTTCCATACTACTGCCACAGGCAGTAGGAGAGAATTGAGAGATGGTCAAACTTGCCACACCTTTATGTCCTTGTATGGGAGCATGAAGAGGCTAAGGATGCATGAGTGGCCCCATCGCTAGCAAAAAGAATATATAGCAGGATCCACACCAGCACACACACACCCCTACCTTTCAAATAATTGTATCAAAGCAAAGAAAAAGTAAAACAGCATCCCATTCTCTGATTACAAAGGCCCTGATCCTACAATAAGGAAGTAAATAGGAATGTTGCCTTTGATTTCAATAAGAGCGGATGAAACCTAAAAGGCACTGGGAAGGCGGCATTCATGGAAAGCCTGCACAGACAACCCTATCCACACGAGACACTGGGGTGTTGTGCAGGTGGGGGCATGGCCAGCAGCTTCATGACTAGATGGGTCCACTATTCAAAACCACCAAAACAGAGTGCGGGGGCACAGATGCTGTGGACTCTCTATTACAGTCCATGGGCTATTGTAATCCTCTTCCAAAGTTCCCTCAGCATTGGAGAGAGGATTCCATCCTTCTCACACCTCACACAAACTCCTATTTACTCACAGCCCATGCAATCAGGTTTTAGAGGAAAGATTTTTATCACAAAAGAGGAATATATGCAGTGGTGAGCTGGAGCCGGTTCCCACCAGTTCGCAGGAACCAGTTGTTAAATTTAGAAGCCCGTTTAGAACTGGTTGTCCTGCCAGGGACAACTGGTTTGAAAAGAGCTTTAAATTTAACAAAAGCTCTAGCAGCTCCCTGCCCTTCCCCTAGCCCCAGCTCACCTCACTCCGCCTCTGCCTCCTCTTCTGAATGCTCCTCCAGCTTCTCCTTCGCCTCCCCAGCTTCCCGCGAATCAGCTGTTCACGCGGGAAGCCTGGAAGGGCTGAGAAGGAAGCAGCGGCTTCCCTCAGGTGAGCTGGGGTGGGGGAGCGAGCGGGAGGAGGGCTCCAGATGCCACAGGGCTCCAGCCTGGCCCCCAACCCCAACCAAGCAGCGCGGCTCCTGCCCAGCTCCCGGGGTCCGGCCCCAACCTCGGCCGGGCAGCGTGGCTCCTGCCCAGCTCCCAGTCCCAGCTGAGCGCCCTGGCTCCAGCCGAGTGGCTCCGGTCCCAGCCCTGGCCCGGCCCCCACCTCCAGGCAGCGCGTTAAAGGGGACAGGGAGTAGGGAGGGGGTTGGGGGGGGTGGATTAGTGTCGTGGCGGTCAGAGGGCAGGGAACAGGGGGATTGAATGGGGGCAAGGGTCCTGGGGGGGAAGTCAGGAAGGAGCAGGGGTTGGACGGGGTGGTGGGGGGCAGTCGGGATAGGGATTCCAGAGACAGAGAGAAGGGGTGGTTGGATGGGGGCAAGAGTCCCTGGGTGTCATCAGGAATGAGAGAAGGGGTTGGATGGGGTAGCAGGGGGCAGTCAGGGGACAGGGAAGGCGGGTGGATGGGGCATGACCCCTCGTGGGGTTAGGCATGACCCCCTCGTGGGGTGAGGAAGACGGAACCGGTTGTTAATATTTTGGCAGCTCATCACTGAATATATGCTTTCAATTCTTCAAAGAAATTTTATCCCCCCTTCCCATCTCCAGAAATACATCCTTTCCTCTGCATTTTAATTATGATTTGATTTATGTTAATGGAGAGATGTGGAAAATAGAGCTGTACCTGGCATTCTCACAATGGGGCAGGTTTATGTGGTATAAACATCTATCACTCTCCTTTTCACTGCTTCACATGGACAGAAAATCAATCAGTATAAAGGGAAAAAATAATGCTAATGGCATATGAATGTGCAACTTTATATTACTACATATGCTCACGATTTTTTAAAAGTGAATTTTAAGAAAAGCCAACTACAAAGAAAGTATCCATATGTACAGTCAACTTTAAAAACTACTTCATACAAAAATATGAGGCCATTCTGTATGCTCAGTTATGCTGACATTATTTTAAGCTGACTATATTTACTATGTGTAAAGTATTTTGAAGATGAAAAGTGTGATATAAATGCTTGTTAGTTTAGCTGTCACTAGTAAAACTTGCTAAAGAACCTCAACCCTGTGTTATTAATATTTTAACTGCATGTTTATCTATAGCCATTGATGCATACATGTGCTTTACAGGAATGTCTTTAATGACATGAACATGCAACATGTACAAGTAGACAGAGTTAAGGTTGCTCTAATATTTTCTGACTTTTTCCAGTTCACATATGTTATTTTAATGTATTTGTTTCAAGTTAAAATGTATACAACTGAATATTCTGACATTTATAAATACACCTCTACCTCAATATAATGCGACCCAATAGAACACGAATTTGGATATAATGCGGTAAAGCAGTGCTCCGGGGGGAGGGAGGGAGCTGCGCGATCTGGCAGATCAAAGCAAGTTCAATATAACGTGGTTTCACCTATAATGCAGTAAGATTTTTTGGCTCTCAAGGACAGTGTTATAATCGAGGTAGAGGTGTAAGTACCAGGTTCACTTAAAATTATGATTCTCTATATTTTCCTTCTCTCCTGCAATAGGACATTGTATTGTAACAGTTACCTTCTTTAGCCTGACAATCTCAGACTCATCCTTACGAACCGTCTCCTTCAACATTTGGATCTTGTTCACCAATTTTTGTAGCTCACCACGACTGTATTCAAGCTGAATGCTCAGTCGTGTCTTCTGGTTTTCAAACTCCAGTCTGGCCAAACATAATGTAACAACATTATTTTTGGCCAACAGTTAGAAATCAGTTCAGCACTGATTTAAAAGCATCCATAAAAAAAGACTGTAAAGCAAATGTATCCCATTCATTTTTACTTCAGAATAACTGAATATAAATGCAAAAAGCACACTAAATTTAACAGTATAATTTAGACATAGGATGGGGGAGGGATAGCTCAGTGGTTTGAGCATGGGCCTGCTAAACCCAGGGTTGTGAGTTCAATCCCTGAGGGAGCCATTTGGGGATTGGCCCTGCTTTGAGCAGGGGGTTGGACTAGATGATCTCCTGAGGTCCCTTCCAACACTAATAATCTATGATACTCATGACCATTGCAAGATAAGTATGCAATCCACAAATGAAGTATCGAGCAGATATACTGCAAATAGTAACAAAAAACCCACACTAGTCCAGAGTATACTGATGACTACTTTCGCAAACATTTTGTTTCTTCAGAAACAGAAGTGACACAAAGTTTAGTCCTTCTCGCTTCTCAGTACAAGGTATGTACTCATGACCAATACAGAAAACTTCTCCTTTTATTGTTCTGTTATTAGCTTTTTAAAACCGCTCTCCTCTGAACCCCCAATTCTCCAAGATCTAAAACATGGATTTATAATGGAGCATGTCCACCATTCTGAAGTTTAAAATCCTGTACAACTATCAATCTGTACAAGTATTTGAATCTGAACCACATGCAAGGAAAGTGTTTTGTCCTCTAAGTTTCTAGATGACAACACATCAGAATGTCCAACTCAACAGATAACCTGGGTGGAGAAAAGGAATTGGACTCTGTTACTGGGAATCTGTATTGGAATACAGGCAAAGATGATTTGCTGTTAACAACTCTAAGGTCCATGAATCAGTTTGCTTGACTGATGAGATGATATAAAAATGAACAGTAATCTTCATTTCAAGCTTTTAGTCTATATGATTATAAAGGGAAGACTTCATATCCAATCCTGGAACAGGATACCAGTCTCCAGTGCTTCTGACTCTCCTCTTTGAGAAAGAAACTTGTCCTTTGTCACCTAAGTATGTGAATGAAATCCCTACTGTTGATGTTACCAATTTGAAAATATCTTGTATGAAGTTCTAATTTCATCACTGGGTGCTTCCCATATAGAAACGTTACATCCTTACAGTTAGTTCTCCTTTGAAATGTGTGACCTTGTGTAGTGAGGCAGAGTGGCCTCCACTACACCTTGATTAATAGTGTTAATGTTTTCACAAATGTAATGATAAAGCCATTTCTCTGGGCATTTTTAGGCTATTATTCTTGCTTGTTGCTATATTATATATGTCGTATTGTAATAATGTCAAATGTACAGTATTATTAATATATTCTTATCTAACCAGTTTGTTGTGAAATGCCACTGTGGACTAATATTGCAGTTGGTGTAGTAGCCACAGACAGACAGTATACCAAACTAACTCCAAGTAATAAGTACATTACCATATTGTTAGGATTGCTAGATATGTAATGATGGAGAAAACCTGACATCTTGCAGTAAACCTCTTGGGCTTTGGCAATCCTTCCTAAGTAACTATGCAATTACTAAATTACCGGTGTATTTGTTTTGATAATGCATACAGCAATTTTCATTTGTTTGAAAAACACCTTTTTCTGTCAGTTTCTTCCTGCTGTTTCACACGTTCTTGCTCAAATACACGAATATTCTCTACCCCAATTTCTTCACAGAAGTCCTGGAATACAGCGTCTTCAGCCTTTGAACAAATGATCCAAACAAACCACTTAAAACTTTAATTCACATCAGAGAAGCATCATTTTATAAAAAAGGTTTATTTTTTATATATTGGGCAAAATTTTAAAAGACATTTTAGAAACACAATGCATTTTAAAACTGCTGGGAATTTAGTTGCATTAGGAATTTTCAAAGTGGGTGTGAAGTCCAAATAACCAGATAGTGCAGGTGACCTTCACAGGATGAGGAGAGGAATCCCTACGTTAGCCATTTGTGCCAGAGCAGGAGCAGTGTTACTCCAGAGACAATTCAAGGTATCATACTGGAATGTTAGCCTCACACTCCTACCCATGGCTCCCACTCTCTATGGGGAAGGAGAAGGCTACAAGGTCTGCAGAGCTGCTGATCCTCCAGGCCCATTCCTGCCACTAAATTCTTCTGCAAAGCTAAGCTCTGTGCTACAGAGGAGAGTGCTTATTCCTTGTTAGAAATCCTACTCCCTTTTCCACATTTATACAGTGGAATCACACCAGTACAACAGGTTACTCTTACTGACAAAGAAAAGAGCAAAACTTTCCCCAGACTAGAAAATGGACATCTACAAACCCACACATATGACCTAAACTTAACAAACAGATAAAGAGTTTTAGATTTGGAAAATTATGCTTACAGAAGTTCAAGGGACAATGGGACACAAAAACAAATATAGTGAGTACTCCATTTTGTACCTATCAGAGGAACAAAATTTAAAAGACATGCAGCACAAGCTAATATGGATCTTTAAGAAAAATAAAAGCTCTTACAAACTGCTGAGAGTTAAACATAATGCCAAAAACTACATCATTTATAAACACATCGATATCCAGTCTTATTTAAGCATCATCGATACACTATTCTTAGGAAATTCTTAATCTACATATTCTTTTGCTATAAAATCCAGCTCTACATTATTTACACAGGAAATGACAACATGCTTGGAAAATGTGCTTTTGGTAAGAACTGTATTTCAACTATCAAGCCCTGTATAGTTGACTCATAGTAACTAAGAAACCTGTTTTTATAGGTAGTGAGATACAAAAAAAGTCAATTAAAATTTTAAAATTAGAAATTATTTTAGAATTTTTTTCATGTAGCATATAAAAATGCTTAATTTTATGGTGTGACAAAGGGTTGAGATGATCCACAGATACATGTGTGAGTATTGCAATAATCTCAAATTGATGCAAATAAAACCTTTATGTTATACCACCATGAATGTTGATATAGAGAGAGTATTTTCTTCCTGGTGGAAAACACTACAGTTAAGGTTGAATTCCAGTTTCTGTTTTAATATTCCTTTAATAAAATAATTCCCTTTGGATTGAAACCTTCTACATTTTGTCTCAGTTCCAAAGTGAATATTTTCTTGAGTCCCAGCAAAATTGCTTCAGAATATTTTTAAAGGTACTTGAGCAGAGGAAATGTTTCCCTCCTTATTCCAAATACAATTGTAACGTTTATCTAAATGAAAAAAGGCCATCTGAAACTTCAAATTAGTTTTGTTCTACATTACTCACTTAGGAAGCACAAAATTCTGGTTTGAATAAAAATGATTCAGTATTTTAAGGTTACAAACTGATAAAATTAGGATATTGGACCATGCATATTAAAATATTTTAATGTTTAGGATACTGTCACTGGTAGAATAGTATAGCATGCTGCATGTTCCCTGGAGTGCTTTAGCACATCTATAGACCATAGCTACTGTTCAGACACTAATGGTTTAATAATTGCATGAGTTCACTCTCAACTCTACAGAGAAGTTGCTGTAAGCCATTTATAACTCCATAATTTGTCATGAACATTATAGAATGTGTTACCTCATTCATTTTCTTTTGAAACTCTTCAATTTTCTCTGCTCTTTGTAGAAGTCCTTCGTTCAGCATAGCACACTGTGATTTAATATTTACTAACTCACTTTCAAGCTTAGATTTTTCCTAATTACAAAGAGGAAGAAGGAAATAAGTTTTTTTATTGGTTTCTTGAAACAAAATGAATGATAGTCCAAATATTAATAGATGCTTCTGATACTACGGCTATATATCTTGTGTTGAGTTAAGAAGTACAACTTTTTTTCTGGTTTCAGAGTAGCAGCATCTTAGTCTGTATCTGCAAAAAGAACAGGAGTACTTGTGGCACTTTAGAGACTAACAAATTTATTTCAGCATAAGCTTTCATGGGCTACAGAAGTGAGCTGCAGCCCACAAAAGCTTATGCTGAAACTTTTTTTCTGAAATCACTATTGTTGATTTAAGTGTAATGGCTATAATTCTATAGAACAGAAAGCAAATTACATATTACAAATAAATGTACCAGCTAAGACTTACTGATTCATGCATCTTTTTTTTGGTGTGGGGGGGCTACTATAGATCAAGTTTATCTGAGTGTCAAGTAAATTTTTTTTTAAACCAGCAACACCTCCTAAAGGAAAGCCTCATTGCTTTAATATAGTACTTAATCTTGTTCTCTAATCATAACCACTATTTGCTAAACATAATTCCAACAACTACACAAAGATGATTAATAGAAGATCTACTAAGCTTCTGGATGTTGTATTGAGTATTAGCTACAATGTTTATTAAGCATAAAAATTATAACCTAAGATCACCAAAACCAGAGGAAAAAATAGGAGCTTCATTATTCTGTACTACCTTGTAGAAATTAGCCAGGTGTTTCTTTTTAATATTCTCTAATTCGCTCTGCGAATATTTGAGCCGAGTCTGAGTTCCCTGGGACTGTGCCTGTAACTGTTTCAAGTCAGTCTCCTTACGTTTGATCTTCATTAATTCCTAAAACAGATTTCAAAAATTGTATGAGACAATATAAATAAAAAGTAAATTTTAAAAACAGAAATCAACTTCATACTCAAAAGTAAATTGCTCTATTCACAGGCGAGAGAAAAAAATCTTTATGATCATAATCTGACTTCCATTTAACAGGGTGTCTAATTAGACAAATTTAGCACAGTTAAGCCCCATTTATGTGGGCCAGCTGACCACAATCAAGGTAAGTTTTGATGGTGTGGCGCATATTCGAAAATGCCTTTCAAACACTGGTTCACTTTCTAGTGTAAAAGGGCATAAATTACTGTTCTGGTCCTCTCAACAAATCTATAGGGAAGCTATGAAACCAAGTTTTACAGTCACAATTCATGAAAGATTGTTCTCTGTTGCATGTTAATAATTTTATTCTCACTAGTCACTTGACTATAGCAATGCCTCAAACAGCTTCTCTGATGAAAGACATGAAGTGCTCCAATGATACCACAACACTTCCTATAGCAAAACTAGCTCTTAACAGTTAGGCAGTTCTCCATCTATGTAATCCACACAGAGAGTAGCTTCTTCAGCCATGGCTACACTGGTGCTTTACAGCGCTGCAACTTTCGCGCTCACATGACACAAAACTACGCTGCTAGTGTGGATTACAGATAAATGAATGGCCCAAATGCATGCAGTCACACTGCATTACCTCTGGGAACAAAGGTATCAGACAGGCAGTACTTCTGACCAACAAGCCACTACTAGTTCTGCCACCCCATCCTGCATTGATAAAATAAATCAGGAATAAAATAAATTAACTTGAAATTAAAAGTTGACAAAAACTGAACAGTTCCTCGGACTGTCTTCCCATTCATGATTTCTATTCCATTTTGCCTTTAGTGTTAAGATAGAATTGTCTATTTAATGGACTTACCTTTAGTTCATTAACCAAGCTATCCCTTCTTTCTTTCATTTCTTTCATCTCTTTTTCATCCCAATATCTAGCTTTAAATTTCAAGTCACTTGACCCTCCAGAGATAACTCCAGATTTCAAAAATAAAGTTCCATCAAGAGAGACTGTCTGAAAATTAAAGATATTTTATTTTCTTTAATGAGCAATACGACAAAGTTGGGTTAGGAACTGTGCATCTGCAATACTCTAGCAGCTAATGGACCAAGATCTTAGCAAACAAGTGCATGTAACTATATATAAGTAACCTCCATACTTAGCTGGATCATGTCCCAAAACCCTTGCTTACACAGAGGTATACTGAGCAAGCTACAGAAGTATGTAACTGACACAAGTAGTGTTACTTTGCAGTGAGTAATCTTTTAATATAAATTAGTATTATAGCCTATTGGAAATTAATCCCATGAACTGGAAATGGGATTTTTATATATTTTATATTTACACAGTTGGAACCCTTAACTATTCATTTCCAGATATTCCGAAGGTTGGGTCTTTAAAAAGTGTAAAAATTTTGTTTAAAAAAAAAAGTATACTTATTTTTGGGTGTCAGCTTGATAACAAGTGAAATATACTTTCAATCTTCATTTTTCAACTCAAAACTACTTAAAGATTTTTTTGTTTAGGATTATTCTTGTTTTTGAACGAGCAACAAAAATTTAAATCAGACTGGTATAGAAGGTCCACTGGAAGAAAGTGTTGTTTCAAAAGATTTAACATGGACTATCAAAGCAGGGCGCCCATTCTGTAGACTTTTAACGGGTCTTCAGAAGGTACATGACAGGGAGCTACCACCATGTACCATCGTAGTGTTTAATCATCAGCGGAGAGGCACTGCAGAATGAAGTAGGGAGATTTTCAACCATAGTGCAAACTTTTGCCTGCACCTCCCACACAGGAAACCCACAAGAACATATGAAAGCACTTCTCTGCAGGAAAGCCAATAAAACAGATTTTATGTTTCTCAGCCAAACATTTTAAATGTAACAAGCAAAAGGAAAGAAAGGATCATTTGCAAAAAAGAGTCAGCTGCAGGGAAATATTTCAGCACCATAATTTAAAACTCCTTTTCTAACTTTTTCCCTCTGAGCTTTCCAGAAAAATTCCACACTGGAAAGAGATGGGTTATGTGAAACTTTAGGGGATTAAGTTTCTTTCTGTGTAAACTGGCGAGAGCAATACAACGACAGTTTTCAGTTAAGTCATATTTTGTAGGATATTTATAGAACAAGTTATTTCAAATGGTATTAAACATATCATTGGAATCCATCTGATGAAAAAAAACATATGAAACAAAATTCAGTTTCTTACTTTCAACCTCACTGGTCCATCAAATGCTATCTGTCTTGCTTCTTTAACAGTTTCACAGACCAGACCATTCCCACATACAAACTGTATCACTTTTTTCAGGGGCGTAAATGGAGTCTGTACAACATCAATCATCATTTTAGATCCTTTTATCTCCCTTAATTTTTCATTGATGGGCTTAATCTAAAAAGCAAAAAACAATCTTCTGGAGAAGTAGCTGAAATAATGTGATACAAGTACTTCGGTGGGATAGTATACTGCATGAATAAAATTAACAATAAACATCCATATTTTCAGTCATACTTGTGCCTTCTGACAAAACAAAATTTACATTTATTGAAGTAAATAAAAAATGGACAAATCATGCAGTAAAGTAATATTAAAAATCTGCCCACAATCAAAGTTGCTAGGATTTATGTAAAAACATTAGGACTTTGATTCAAGAAAACATTCATAATCAGGACAGCACTTAAGCATGTGCTTAAATCCATCTCTATTGAGCAAAACACGAACACCTCTACCCCGATATAATGCCACCTGATATAACACAAATTCAGATATAACATGGTAAAGCAGCGCTCCGGGGTGGGAGGGGGGGGAGTAGATCAAAGCAAGTTCGATATAACACAGTTTCACTTATAACACAGTAAGATTTTTTGGCTCCCAAGGACAGTGCTATATCAGGGTAGAGGTGCAATTGCTTTCCTGAATCAGTGCCTAGAATAGTGATTGCCTATATCAAATTTTAAAAGGCAAAATAACAAGTTTTCAATTTTAACATGGGAACAATGATTCTGTCATAGTTCTATTACAGTGATTTTATTTCAATTAAAACCTCAATTACTGATGGAAACAATTTAACATACTGCAATCAATCACTAGCATCCTCTCATGTAAGAATCAACACACAAACTTGGGTGCCAAAACTTGGGCATCAAAAAAAAAAAATCACACACAGACATCTAAATAAGTATGGTATGATTTTCAGATATGCTGAGCACCCACAGCTACCAGTGTGACATTAATCATCCCCAGTCCAGTTTGTCATGCCACTGAGAGACCTGAAGGCTGCAACAGCCCTTCCTGCAATACCATGTCTCCTTATAGTGGAAGGATATGCTTAACAGAGCTCCACTGTTTGCCACAAAACACTCCCCTGGCATGCATCCACTTGTGCAGCCTCCCATCTCTCTCTCTTTCCTATGCAAAGGAATCGTACTGTTTCCACTGCTGAGTGATTCTCCCATGCTTGCAGAGGCAGGATTGCTTCAATGACCACTTCAAGAAAAATAGGTGAAGCCAGACTGCAGTTTCCTGACACAAAGATCCTTTAAAGTCTCCATAGAAGAGACATTATTGTCCTGGACACATGGGAAGACCAACCACAGGGGATGTGGTTTAATTAGGCTCAAGTTTTATTAACTTACCTCACCTGGGAACTATCAAGCAATGACTCCTGGTTATGATTCCCTTACCTTTATTATTTTCACATGGTGGAGAGCTGTTTCAGTCCCCGACTCCTACATAGCTGGTCCCCAGAACGTTGCTGGAAACCCACTGCCCTCCACTCATGTAGGAAGCCCATTCCCCTCCTTAGGGGATACTTTCCTTTAAGTCCACTTCCAATTTTGGAATATCAGGAAATGGACTTCCATCTCTTAAAAGGCCAACAACTTGAACCTTATCTCCTCCCCGACCCCATCAGATGCCTGAGGTGCTGTGGCAAAGGTGGAAGAAACCACACTGCCCCGGCCAACGTGGCAGCAAGAGAAAAATTCTTTCCCTAACACAAAAGGGGTAACTAATGCAATGCCCACGGCAGACCAAAAACCCAGTCCTACACTAATCCCCAGGGTAGGAGCTGATAATCCTGATGTGACAAGGGACTCACCCAAGTGCACAGGGGCCAATAGCTTACCTGATCCCTACCAGCCCACCCACCTGCTCAGATGATGCCTCCACCTCAATCCCTGAGGGGAAAGTCCTTAAAAGAGCCACTATCCTTTTTTCTTGCTAGTCCAGGCAAAGACCCCCTGCCTTTGAATTTGTGAGGGTTACATTTTAAAAGAGGTCACAGCAAAGTCTATCTGGGGTACCTCAGCCAAAGACTTAGAAGATTGCTTTGACAGCCTAAAAGGTTTTCAGATAGTTTTGGAGAGCACTTGCCTATTATCTGGCTGTGGCCGAATTCTTTTATGATATTAAAGAAATACTGGCATCTATGGCACTAGTTACTGCAGGGGGCACAAAATCCTGATTAGAAGAGTGGCCTAATTTTTTGAGTAAGAGGAGAGGCAAAGCAGTAGGGCTCTCAAAATTAGATGTTGGGTTGAAGTAATTTTTAAAATTTGGCTCAAAAAAACAGTACTGATGACCTCAGTGAGATATGTGAATTTACTTTACAAAAGGATAGGAGGCAGCTAAGGCTAAGTAGCATGAAGTCATGCAGCTGTTGTTCCACAACAGCTCAAGCTGGAATTTAGTTACCCATTAAAAACACACCCTGAGTCCTGTGCATTTTACAATGCACCATTAATGAATAGCTGATTCCAATTTGATTATAAAACAAGGTTTTTTTTGTTAGTCTGAAACATATCAAAATTTTATCTATGAAAACAGTATTTTCAGAAGTATTCTATCTATAGAATAAATCGGTTTCCAATAGGCTGAATTTATGTTTAAATGTTAATAATAAATACAAAAAGAAAAGTTTTCTCAAGATATAGCAGACCTTTGTATCTCAGCTCTTTCAGGAGCCAAACTACAACACAAACAAAATTTCATATTGGGACAGAACACTAAACTATGGATGGCCTGGGGCACAAGTCTGAATTGCAGGCCTCTACAGTAGTTTTCTCTGAAATGCTACAAGTTTAGGGACAGATCTGTTTCACTATATGGCTTAAGGAACTAATTTATAAAAGCATATACACTGAAGACAGTAAAACCAGTTACATGAGGAGGAGCAACCAAGGGATAGAGTTGCAATAAAAGGTCTTAACTACACAGTGCAGAAAGGGGAAGGGTTTGAGCTTTTATAGCAGTCAAGAACCTTTTGAGACATAATGTCTCTACAATAGTTTTATTTACGCTTAAATACTTATAATTTATATATCCTTTTAGAACTTAAATTCTACCTTAAGCAATCTTAAAACTAAACTAATTTGCTGATGAAAAGAAAAAAAACTTACATCAAGGTAATCCAAAGCAAGAAATGTTTCAGGCTCAGCTCTTTCCTCTTTTAGAAATCGAATGCAATCCCTTGCTATTTTTTCAGTAGCCACAACAATGGCACTCATGTACTTGCCGAAGACTTTAGTAACAGCCAGCTGATATTTTTTATGGATAGGATGACACAAGTCAAGCAGTCTTCCAAACTTAAGATAACAAAATTGAGAAATGATAAACCTTTCACAGGTGAGGAAGCAATTAATAAATCCATATACATTTCAGGCCAAAGTATAGCTTTCTGGTAGCAAAAATGAGAGAAGCTTAAGCAATCTGGATCTTGAATAACAGCTCTGAATGTTACTATATCCTCTAAAATAAGAATACAACCCATGTATACCAAATGTTATACACAAGCCTAAATATTATCAATTATTTTTACTAATCAGTGAAGTACACGTACTGTTTAACCATTTACCATAATGGATAATCTGAAACTGAAGTTCTTCACAGTTAAAAAAAATTGCATTTCCACTTCTATTAATATACACATACATATACAGTAGCACAACCTTAGAGTAAAATGCTCTGCAGTTCTGCCATCCTACCACACTATAAAACTCTAGTTCAGCCAAGAAATGCCAGTGCTGCTCTTAATTTTAATCATTCTAATCTTTACATTGATACTCCCATTTGAAATTTGTAAAAATAAATTCATGAATGAATAGCATGCTTATCAATTGCACGAAAAAAACCACTTTCATAATCTCAAGGTTGGTGTTAGTTCAATCACTTAATTCTCTAAATTCACAAAGATTGAATTTAACAAACATACTGTTCTTTTGTAGTACAAAATTTGCATTGTCATTCCCATTTACAAGTGTCCCTAGAATACATAAATAGATTGAAAGTTAAAATATATTCAAGATGGTCACAGAAAACCCCATGCTGCCATATATACAACAACTGCAAAGGCAAATCTCAAATCTAATTATAACCACAAAAATGCAAATAAATCAATCCAATTACCACAGAATCAGGATAAAGTCTTTTGAGACTCTCCAGCATCTCTGCTCTCATTTGCTGGCGTCTTCCTTCATGGTAGTCAATTCTAGCATTCTGCAGCTCACCAACTATTTTGTTTAGTTCTTCATTTACTTGGGCTATCTGTACCCTTGAATTCTCCATTTCATCAGTTAGGACTTTCTCCTGTTGTTTTTTCTCTGCTAACAATTCACTTTAAACCAAAATAAGGGAAGATGTGAGGAAAATGTATCCCAATTATATTGTCTTAACTTTACATTAATTTTATGAGTAGAGTGATTTTATTCCACGGGTGTGAGCCTCTGGGCTGAACTCAAAATCTTTATATGGAAATAAGATTTTGATCCGTGAAAGTCAAATTATGAGATAACAGACTTTACTAACAAACAAGTTGAACTGCTGCCATTTAGAAGATTTGAAAGCTACACAATGTCATCTTTTGCTAAAATTAAGTGGTTAACAGAATATTTGTTCAGCTGTTCTAACAAGACAAGACACTTGGCATAAGTGACCACTATGTTATAGAAGTCGAAAGCCAAAAAGTATTTAGTTTCTTTATAAGCATGTTTTTCAAATTAAAAAAAAACAACCTATTTTCTTGGTTACTCACAGGTTTTTTTCAGCAAGTTACATAGGGATTTAGCCACACAACTCTCATGGTTGGAAGCAGTAATATATTTTAAATGCTTCTAAATTGAGTCCAAAATCTGCTCTCAGATACAAATACACATAGAGGGCATAACGTGACCGTGAATCAATACAATGTACAGTTTTGCAAAAATAATCTGAAAAGTCTATGACAAAATCACATCCCACTTTACACACATGAACAGGGCATAAGGTACTCCCCTGCTCACCTGCGCATTGTGGGTCACAACATCCCTCCACTGGGCTGTAGCTCCCCCTCCATGGCAGACCTCTGATCCATCCATGTACAAGCCAGCACTGCTGAACCAGTGTGAAGGGGGAAGTAATGTGTGACAGGAAAAAGGGTGGTGCAGTTACTCTGCATACTCAAAATAGGAGCAGGAGGAAGATATGGACCAGGAAACAAACGGTGACTAATTCACAATCTGGCCTCTATTCTGCTTCCAGGGCAGCAAAACTACTAAGCTGCTTTCTGCCCTCCTATTCAAGCCTTGTGGTAAATCCACAATCAAGTCCATAATGAAAGATACAATCCTCATATACTTGTTTCCTCTCCCTCATAATCACAAAAAACAAACAAACGTGAAGTAACGTCTGGGAGGACAGTAGAATCTGTCTTGGATGACTCTCCCCTCCAATTCCAATTTCAACACCCAAAATTATTGAAAAATTACAACTAAGGACAAATAAAAGGATTTAGTGCAAGACAAATACTACCCTTACATTTAAAAATACACCTTAGGAAAGGCAGGTTTTCAACAAATTTTTTTACAATATGCACAGTGTCTGAACTGCAATTTATTTTATTTAAAAAACAAACATACATGCATGACTTGGTATACTCCTCCAACTTCTCAATTCGTTTTTTGTGGTCTTCTATCTGTTCCACAACTTGCTTTATATTTTCCTAAACAACCATAAATAGGATGCAATTTACAAAATTTAATAAATTCTAAAGCCAATTTGCTAATACCACTAAATTTTCAGAGTGAGGCACTGATATTTAGCTATGTAATTAACCTTCACCATGAAATATCCATTGAAATCAAGTCACAGCATATGACTTTGCATATTTAGTGTATAGATAATTCCCTGTGAATATACTATATATACTAAAACTACACTATTGTTTTCAAGCCAATTAGTAGAGAGATTCTTTTATGTGAATGGATCTTGACACGTCCATAAATACTACTTGGTAATACCTTTTTAACATTTAGTTAAATACCAAAGTTTACGATTTAAAACAAATGTAAAGGCTTTATAAAATCTGATAATAGACTTGTTTTATAAATACTTCAAATTTTAAAATCAAGTGTCCCTCTGCAGAATCTGAAAACCAACATCACAGCATTACACTAGTGAATATGAACCAGCAAATGAAATTACTAGTCTTATTTCACTGTCCAAACTGTTTGGCCAGCTTGGCGAGCTGATCAGCACAGGTGACCATGCAGTCCCAGAATTGCAAAAGAGCTTCAGCATGGACCAAATGGGAGGTTTTGGATCTGACTGCAGGCAGAACTCCATTCCAAAAGATGAAATGCCAATATATATGCCAAAATCTCCAAGGGCATGATGGACAGAGGCTACAACAGGGACACACAGCCAGTGCCGCATGAAAATTAAGGAGCTCAGGCAAGCCTATCAAAAAACAAAGCAAGCAAACGGTCGCTCCAGGTCAGAGCCCATACATGCTGCTTCTATGATGAGCTGCATGCAATTCGGGGGGGCGAGGGGGCTACTACTACCCCACCACTATCTGTGGACACCTGCAAGGAGGGAGTCTCACATAACAAAGATGAGGATTTTGTGGATAAGGAAGATGAGGAGAAGGTTGAGGATAGCGCACAGCAGGCAAGCAGGGAATCCCTTCTCCCCGGCAGCCAGGAACTGTTCATCACCTTGGAGTCAATACCCTCCCAAGGTGGGCTCCTGGACCATGCAGCTGGAGAAGGCACCTCTGGTGAGTGTACCTTTGTAAATAAAATACAAGGTTTAAAAGCAATCGTGTTTAATGATTAAATTTGCCCCGAAGACTTGGGATGCATTCATGGCCAGTATAAGTACTGGAAAAGTCTGTTAACATGTCTGAGGATGGAGCAGAAAACCTCCAGGGACATCTTCATAGAGCTCTCCTGGAGATACTCTAAAAGCCTTTGCAGAATGTTTCTGGGGAGGGCAGCCTTATTCCATCCTCCATGGTAGGATGCTTTACCATGCCAAGCCAGTAGCAAGTAGTCTGGAATCATTGCAGAACAAAACATTGCAGCAAATGGGCCCGGGCCTTGGTGGCATTCAAGCAACATCTGTTCTTTATCTCTGTGTTAGCCTCAGGAGAGTGATATCATTCATGGTCACCTGGTTGAAATATGGGAAATTTGTTTAAGGGGACATTCAGAGGTGCCCGTTCCTGCCGGGCTGTTTGCCTTTGGCTGAAAAGAAATCATCCTCACTGTTAGCCACGCGATTAGGGGAGGCCTGTTCACGCTGAGCTGTTTGTATTTGGCTGACAGGGATCTTCCTGGATACTAGCCATGCATTCAATAAGTTTTGAACTGTAGTGTGGCTTTATCCTTCCCTCCTCCCCTCATCCACCTCCCCACTTGATGCTTCCCTCCTGACCCACCCCTCCCAGGCTATTTTTGTGTTGAATTAATAAAGAATGCATGATTTGGAAACAATGACTTTATTGCCTCTGAAAGCAGTGGTTAAAGGGGGGAGGTCTGTTGGTTTACAGGGAAGCAGAGTCAACCAAGGGGGCGGGTTTTCATCAAGGAGAAAAACAGAACTGTCACACCGTAGCCTAGCCAGTTGTGAAACTGGTTTTCAAAGCTTCTCTGATGCACAGGATGGCCATCTATGCTCTAATTGCCCTGATGTCTGGCTGCACGTAATCAGCCACCAGATGATTTGCCTTAACCTCCCACCCCATAAATGTCTCCCCTTTACTCTCACAGATTTTGTGGGGCACACAGCAAGCAGCAATAACAGTGGGAATACTGGTTTCACTGAGGTCTAACCTAGTCAGTAAACTGCACTAGCAAGCTTTTAAACATCCAAATGCACATTCTACCATCATTCTGCACTTGCTCAGACTATAGTTGAACTGCTCCTTACTACTGTCCAGGGTGCCTGTGTATGGCTGAATGAGCCATGGAAGCAAGGGGTAGGCTGGGTCCCCAAGGATAACTCTAGGCATTTCAACATCCCGAACGGTAATTTTCTGGTCTGGGAAGTAAGTTCCTTCCTGCACCTTTTCAAGCAGACCAGAGTTCCTGAAGATGCGAGCATCATGCACCTTTCCTGGCCATCCTACATTGATGTTGGTCCCTTGTGATCCACCATTGCTTGCAGCACCACTGAAAAGTACCCCTTGCGGTTTACTTACTGGCTGCCAAGGTGGTCCAGTCCCAAGATATGGATATGCGTTCCATCTATCGCCCCACCAGTTAGGGAATCCCATTGCAGCAAAGCCATCCACTATGACCTGCACATTTCCCAGAGTCACTACCCTTGACAGCAGTAGCTCAGTGATAGCGCTGGCTACTTGGATCACGGCAGACCCCCCACACACAGTAGATTTACCCACTCCAAATTGATTCCCGAATGACCAGCAGCTGTCTGGCACTGCAAGCTTCCACAGGGCTATCGCCACTTGCTTCTCAACTGTGAGAGCTAGTCTTATCTCGGTATTCTTGCGCTCCAGGGCAGGGGAAAGCAAGTCACAAAGTTCCATGAAAGTGCCCTCAAGCATACAAAAGTTGGACACTGGGAATCATCCCAGACCTACAACACTATGCAATCCCACCAGTCTGTGCTTGTTTCCCGGGCCCAGGATCAGCGTTCCATGGCAGGAACCTGTCCCATTACCACCATGATGTCCGAATTGCCAGGGCCCATGCTTTGAGAGAAGTCTGTGTCCATGTATCGCTATTGTGATCACGCTGTCGTCACCTCCTCGCCTGCTTCTGCAGGATAATGCGCAAGGTGTTTACAATGCTCACAACAGCAGCGGCGAGCTGAGTGGGCTCCATGCTTGCCGTGGTATGGCATCTGCAGGACAGCAGAGTTGCAGCGGAAGTGGTGGATGATGATGGATACCATGAGAATAGATATTTATACAGAACGACGAGAGGACCTGCGAGGTGGATTCATAGCACCAGGAGAACAGAGTTGCAGTGGGTGATGACTTAACAGTCCTTGTGCACCATCTGCTGACAGCAGCACTCAGGACACATCAGCAGCAGTGACAGTGAGCTGAGTGGGCTCCATGCTTGCCGCGGTATGGCGTCTGCACTGAAAAAAGGTATGAAATGATTGTCTGCCATTGCTTTCACGGAAGGAGGGGCGACTGATGACATGTACCCAAAACCACCCATGACAATGTTTTTGCCCCATCAGGCACTGGGAGCTTAATCCAGAATTCCAATGGGCAGCGGAGACTGTGGGAACTGTGGGATAGCTATCCACAGCGCACCGCTCCATAAGTCAATGCTAGCCACAGTAGTGAGGACACACTCCGCCGACTGAAGGCACTTAGAGGGGACATATGCAACTGACTGTATAAAATGGATTTCTAAAAATCAACTTCTATAAAAATCGACCTAATTTTGTAGTGCAGACATACCCTTATAATTGCAGATCTGGATGTTTATACTGTAAGCAGGCTTTCACTAAGCCACATCCTAGAAGAGATATGTAAAGTAATTTTTGAAGGATAAAGAGCCAGACATGTGGCAGTAGGTCTGTCAGAAGAGAAGCTCAAACACATGCATTGCATCAAGGTTGTTGAAGTGTTTTTCGGTAAAGAACGTATTCAGTACAATTATACAAAAAATTATAATGACAGAGAAGAACATGTATTAGACAGACAACGAGAGACAGGGTTTCTATTCCCCAATAAAATTAAATTCCATCTCAGTACCTCAATTTCTTTTTGCTTCCTCTCATCAAATGTCATCCTTTCTAGATCTGCTTTTTGCTCCCACTGCAGTTTTTCTAGTTGCTGGGTCAATGTAGCTACTTTCTTTCTCGCTAGTTCTTTCAGCTCTTTATACCGATCCAGCTGTACAAACAGATTCAAATATTACTCCTGCCCTTAAACATAAAGGGAAATTTTCACTGCATTATGTGCTTTACTAGCAAATTAACAACCTTACCAAACTACAGATTGTAAATTACTATCCCGTTATGGAGTCAAGTATTGGCAATCAGATGCCATGAAAGATACAACTTCAAACTTTATTCTCCTGTTTTTTTGCCTACAGTCTAGTTTAGACTTTTGTTTTAAATAAGTAATTAGGCAAACTAAAGCTTTCATAAACATTTCTGAAAAAAGGAGAGGATCAAGACTTCATCCAGATGCTGAGTGGCCCAAAAGTAAAGGAATTATTCTTAAAAACAACAGTTATTTTGATATGTGGGAAGCCTCCAAGGAGAAAATTTGTAGAGGTATACAAAAGGGTTTAGGTTTGGGGCAACCCTTTAAATTATGCCTAAGGTTGACAAATGTCTACAGTAATGAGGAGTTGGAACTCCTCCACTCACTTCTCTGGGGCATACTTTACAGGGTTACCTCAAACTACAGGGATAATAGGAAGGAAACTTACCCATCAGGTTATGCAGAATTTAATGCATAATAAAAAAAATAATGAAAAAAAGTTTCTAGGTCTAATGGTTGCAGAAATAGTTGTCTCGACGTGAACTAACTGGAAAATTATGCAGGGATGTCTTCCTGAAAGAGCTTTATATCAGAACTGTGAACTGGTCTTATCTGTAGCAGTTGGGAAGTTGTTTTGGTAAAGATCTCCTTCCTCACACCACCTCATAGCCCCTTGACAGCAAAAGAGCTGCTCCATTGTTACTAACCTATCCTCACATGTACTGTTTGTGCTCCCAGTAAAAACCTAGGTCACAAGGAACCCCATGGAGATTGGGTTTAAAACAGACAGGTGCTGCACATGCCTTGACTAGGCTCCCCTAACTCCTCCTCTCACTATTGTGCACTGGAACTTCACTCACTTGCCTAGAAGAGAGGCTTTGATTATTGCTTTGGAAAGGATATGATTCACACATTAGAGAGAAGTAATACACCACCTCCAACCATCTTAAAAGGTTAAATTTGAAACCCCTCTGTCTTAAGTTTACTCCTCAAAACTGTTCTCTCTCTAGAACTTCTGGGAGGCTTGAACTGTCCTCCTTAAATCATTTAATCAGTGCAATAAAAAATGTTTAATTCATTCCAGCTGTTTGCTGGTTAAAAAACTATATTAAGCTCAGGCACATGTTGGCAGAGCTATTTTACTTGCAGCCCAAGGAGTCTCAAGAACATTAAAGAAAAATCTTGTCAGTAGAGCCTCATTTTGTCCTTCTAGGAGAGGCCCAATCATGGTGTTGCTAATCATATTCTGGGCTAACTGTGACCACTTAGCAAACTCCAACAGTTCACACTGTAAGCTAAAAATAAACCGAGGGGGACGTTACAATTTATTTCTCCATATAGAAGAAATACAGGTATCACATATTTTTATGTGCAAATTGACATAGATTTTATGTCTGTTGGCTTCCAGGATAAACCTGTAAGAGATGAAAAATAAAAGGCAAGATCACCATTTTGCCTCATCCTACTGGACAAATAGCTCCTTTTCCTTGCAATTTAGTCTAAGTCAAATTGGATTTGTAAGCACTCTTTGAAAACAATGGGTGAAATCATGGCCCCACTGAAGTCAATGGCAAACTCCCATTAGCTTTAACAGAGCCAGGATTTCACTCAGTCTAGTACTTCCCCTCCACAACTCACTTGACTTGCTTCCAACTCAACATCTGCTCTTCTCTGTAACATCTCCTCTTCAACCTTCTTTTCAAATGCTCTCCAACTTCTCTCAACATCAGTCAGCTCAGTGTCCAATTCTTTTATGTTTTGCTCTTGTTTAGCAAGGTGTTTCTCATTATCTTTTAAGGATTTCTTAGCCATATCTACTTTCTTGATTTGGTGAGAAGTGTTCTCCTTTGCTTTAATATATTGGGGCCTTTTCTGATTCAATGATGCTTCCAGGGTTCTTTAGGGGGAAAAAAAGATGCATTTTTGTCAACTTTATGTTTCAGGGAAACAAGAAATGCAGCCTGGAACAAGATTGATTAAAAAAAAAACTATCACATTTTAGGTGGGGACCAAGTATGAGATGCTTCAGTCCAAAAGTCATATTTTGATAACTGAAAATAGTCGTTTAAACATGAAGTACAATGCTATACCACACCTACAATGTTGTAGTGAACAGGTAAAATGTTTTACTGAGAACAGTGACAAATAAAGTGGCTGAAAAATTAAGCATTATATATTTATTCTGTAACAGTGATTATTATTTTAGAAATCTCCCACTGACTTCAATGGGGTCAGAATTTCACCCACTCTCTTGATCAGGAAATACACTTTGAAGAGTAACTTAGAATGCAGACTAACTCTCAAAATCTCAGTTCAGTCTCATCACAGGAAAACTTACTTCATTTCTTTTTCCATTTGTTGTTGGTCTCTATTTAATATTCCAAGCACTTTTTTCTTAGCTTTAAATGTGTCTTCAGCAGAAGAAAGAGAGTCTTTCTTGGTATTCACATCCATGTTCTTTTCATCCAATTTGTTGTTCAAAAAGTCAATTTTTTTCTCATTGTGATAAAGTCGGAAAAGTTGCATCTGTATCTTGTTTTCTTTCAACTCTTTAAGCAGCATCTGGTAACGCTCTGCCTAAAAACAGCAATTTTTTATTTGCGGCTTTAAAAATAATTTTTCATCACTAGCAGTCTAATCTCAGGTCCAGAGTAAAATGAGCTAATGTACTGGTGACTATGATTCCAGCAAAGTGTGCCAATCACAAAAAAAACCTCAGCCATATAATGCAGTAGTTACTGTAAGAATTGCAACTCATGCAGAATACATTGTCATTTATTTCATTAAAACATATTTATGACTACTGAACCTAGTATACTTAGAAACTATTATATTCAACTCCATTTCCTGTTGATTATTACGAATGCCACCAAATAGTAAATCATAACTGCTTTTTTTCCCTCTCTGGTATGCACTCAGGCAACAAACTTCGCAAGACAGGGTCACTGAACTCTCCAGAGAATAGAAGAATGTAGAGATTTAGCTTCGTTTCAATAAGTTTCACACCTCCGGAACAAAGCTCACTATGATTGTTTGGTAAATTGCAGGACTGAACTTCTGAGAAAGTATTTTTGGATGCAAAGTTTATGCTTCCATTTTTAAACATTCTGCCCAGTAAGTACCATTACTGCATCACATAGTGACTGTACAAAAAGGGCAGAAATACAGAAATGACATACTACTGATGTATATTGGCAGAAGACACTTAACTATTAATCCTGTTCCACAGGAAAACATAGTATCTTCCTTGTTGATTTTTGTTTTTGGTTATATATTTCAGATTATACAAATTAATCAGATTATGTGGAAAAGCATTTACCAAAAAACACTTTTGAAGAACCATCACTTTCCACAGAAAACGAGGAAAATGTATTTATTTTAAATGTATTAGAAGTGTTTGACCCAAGCTCTATGTACTTTTACTAAGGTTCTGATCCTATAAACTCACACTACATTAATAGAGTTTGCAGGATCAACCACTATGCTGTATGCTTTCTTAAATATGAAAACCTCCTTTATGTTATTTTTGGAATTACCTCCTCTTTCTCTAACTTTGCATGCTTGCGTTCTACTGCCACATGTTTTTTCTTGTTATAATTAAACTGTGCATCCCCCTCTGCCTGTTGCATTTTCTTCTTCTTTTTCTCATATTCCTCAGCAAACTCCCATGAATTACTAATCTGTTCAAAAAGCTGGGTTCTTTCCTTGGGCTTCTTCATTGCAATTGACTCTACTGCTCCCTAGAATAGAGTTTCAAAGATGTAGTACTGAGAATCATAGCACTGCAGATCACTGTACTGTACAAAAAGTGAATCTGAAATTGCCAGCAATATTGTGCTATTCAGTTTCTTAAAATCAAGATATCACTTAAATGATATTTCACTAGATTCAATAGC
This sequence comes from Gopherus evgoodei, assembly GCF_007399415.2. Classification (NCBI taxonomy): domain Eukaryota; kingdom Metazoa; phylum Chordata; order Testudines; family Testudinidae; genus Gopherus; species Gopherus evgoodei. The sequence continues at coordinate 235,489,614 of NC_044322.1, read as the reverse complement.
CTCCCAATTACAGAGACTTGAAAGTCCACTGAACCTAAACTGGACACTGAGACAACATGTATGAAAAAGCGAAAGTTGTGGAATCATGTAGTACTGGCAGCAAAAAGTCAATCAGAAATTACAAAACAAACCTCATGAATTAAGAACATACAATTTACATAATTCATCCAAAATTTTTTCCATACTAAAGATTAAAATGTGGGAAACCAAGACTCCAGTCATGAAGTGTTATCACTAATACAAAGTACAGTGTTATATTTATCCCAACACCCATTATGTTATGGGACTGGAGGAAGCTTTTCAAATGAAAATTTTCTATGAGAGTTTATGAAATGTAGATTCAGTTCCTTCCCTATTTTGATAATTTTTTTAAAGCAGACAAGTTAGTGAAGCTTGAAAATTAAGTACTGTATATATTTATTCTGTAACTGTGATATTACTGTTTTTGATATGTATTATCGATATTTAAAGGAATGCTAAATTAGAAGAGATTTTTAATCCCGACATCTAATTAGAAGTAATAAAACTAAAAATACTTAACTGCCAAATACAGTTTGCAAAAAAATTAAACAGGAAGCTAGTATTTTAACAGATTTGTGAGGCAGATTAGGACTAAGAATTCAAATCCCAAAGTAAGTTTCAGTTGTTTTAAGATAATATGCTTTTCTAAAATTGTTTAGGGGTTAATTTAACATCTGGTTAAATTAAATGGATTGGAGGACTCAATAACAGACTATTAACAAATGGGATATAGTCTTTTGTCTGCATGTCACTAATTCAAATCCACCATAGCTCCCTATTTACCAAGAGTGGTTACTCACAGATGGTTCCATAGTCTATATGATTTTACTCTATTTCCCAGCGGATACACACCTCCAACTCACAAAAACACACTATCACCATTAGCATCCTTACTGGTAGTCTCAATAGATAGCCCAATAACTGAACAGATAAGAAAAATGAATGTTGACCTCGGAAGTGGTTCTTCAGAGGAGTATTTGGGCTCATTGATGTGAGCCCAAATACTGTGTGGCAAAGGTGACATTGTGAGGCACCTTCTTCATAAATAAAAGATTTTGGTCTCTAGTGATGTCAAATAAGTGGCTGTGACCCAGGGACCTCTTGGTGACAACTGGCAGAGTGCACAGGGTTTTACAGGGATCCCCTGGGTTGGATATATGCATAATAGTTCACTGAAGCATGGCATGTGAGTCTCTACCAAGAGCCAGAAGCCCACTGGTTATCACACTCACTGCAAAATGTATGTACAGATAATATTTAAGGAGTTATGCTTTTATACTAAAAATAATATACACTCATTCACAAGCCAAATTTTTTTTTTTTTTTAGTAAAAAAGGGAAGCACCAGAGAAGGTGGTCAGCTTATGAATGGGTATAGAGAGGGAGAAGTGGGACATAGCTCCTCCCCCAACAGAGGGAGCCAGGAGAGGCAGCACAGCCAGCAGAGCCAGAAGGGAAGAGGTGGGGCCAGTCTCTCTCCATTTCTGGCCAGGCTGCTCTCCCCCCAGCCTCCAAAGAAGCTGCAGCTCTGGGGCTGGCAGGCTGCTGCCGTGCCACTTGGCCCCGCCCCCCAGAGCAGGCTGTGGCCATGCTGCCCGGCCTCCAGAGCACGCTGTGGCCACACCACCTAGTCCAGCCTGCTAGAACATGCTGCAGCCATGCCACCCGGTATGGCCTGCCAGTGCAGGCTGCAGTCACGCTGCCCAGTGGGTCGAAGCAGCTCCAGCCAGGCCAGAGACATCCTCCCCTGGCCCTCCCCAGATAAGGTAGGAAGGGATGGGATGGGATGGGGAGAGGATCCAGGGTCATGCTGGGGGTGGTCACAGGGGTTACTCCCCTGACCCCCCAGCTTCCCTCTCCCCCCCCCCAACTCCCCTCTCCCAAAAACATATCCCCACCAATTGCTGTCCCGGCCCATCAGGATAAGCAGCTGGCGCACCGGGACACTTTGTTTACTTAGGTTTACCTCCATGCCTGCAGACGCTCAAGGTAAACAAGTCATCTCGGTCCACTAGCGGCTTATTCTGATGGCCCAGGAGCCAAAGTTTGCTGACCCCTGAATTATGGGGCCGGCTTATGAATGGGTCAAAATTTTTTCCATTTTTACTTATCCATCTTGGGGGGGAGGGGGAGTAGGCTTATAAATGAACTGGCTTATGAATAAGTATATACGGTATGTTCTTACGGTCTTGGAGTTAAGGCAAGTCATCAGAAGGTGATGTACCTCAGAAGTGTTCCTTCTGGACAAAAGGCAGCAGACACCTGTCTTCTAGTCTGGCCATTTTTATATTGTATGCCTCATAATGTATGCCTTTTTGCATACTGAACCACAGGCAAAAGACGTGATTGTGAAATCTACAGAAAGGAAATTCACAGGATGATGATGGCCTGATTACTACTAAAGACAAAGGACCGTTAGGGTATAGCTGGGGATATAAGGAAACACATAGGATCCTTTACCCAGGAGGCAAGCTGACAGCACAGCTGTCTCTTGAAAGGAGGGTCACAGCTAACCCTGGTTGTAAAACCCTGCAAGGATTTTGCATGAGCAATACTCTAAGAAGAAACTCTCAACTCTCATGTCTTATAATTAAGCCTATACTCTAGAACAGTGGTCTCCAAAGTGGGGTGCGCTAGAGGATCCTTGGGGGTGCACAGCAGGAGGAACACTTGATTTTGGTGCTTCAGCAGTTCAGCCAGGAGTCTGAGCGGCTTTTTTTTTATTATTATTATTTTTTTTTTGGGTGCTTTGACAAAAATGGCGCAGCAGGGGGTGCGTGCTCAAGAATTTTTACTAATGGGGTGCGCGATCAAGACCACTGCTCTAGAAAGTGTGTTTTGATTTTGTTGATAAATGTAATGATTTGTTTCCAATATCTCTACTGGTTATTATTGGAATCTCTATGCTTTGTTAAATTTATTTATAGTGAAGTCAAGTATAAGTGCCGTCTGTTAAGAGGAGTGGAAATCTGAGGTAGAACTGGTAAGCGAGAGTGCCGTTTCTTCAGAAGCAGCAAACCTGTGAACAGTGTGAGCGCCCAGTGGACTGGGCCTGGACACTCTAGGGAGATGCTCAGAGGGCTTGAGAATTGGATCATGCCTATTGCCAGCCTGCAGAGAAACAATAGGGCTTGCAAGCCCTAGAGGGGAATGCTTGCATTGTTCATGGCTGGTAGAGTTGGGCCGCTGACTTCTAGCAGGCACAGACAAGGCTTCCTCCTGCTTAAGGACAGGTGGTAGCCAGATGCCTGACAATAAACCAGAAGGCATCACAATGGCACCTTTCAAAAGCAGTAAAGTTCACACTTTAAGAAGATTAATACACATTAGGCAAAACAAAGAACTTTGGAAAATACATTTAAGGAAAAACCATGCTTGTCAAAGAGAAACTAGATGTCCTAACAAGATTTTCCATCCACATTATTTATTATAAGTTGAGACAAAAATGATTTTGGCTCCAGAAATAAGGTGGTTAGCCAATTTTAGGTTCATTTGTTTTTAAATCCAAAACGTGAAGACCTTTTTCAACTTATAAACTGAAGCACAGAAATTACTGGGTTTCCCATGATGAATAATGCTTCCCCCTACCTCCCTTCCACACCCTCTATTGCCCACACCCTCTATTGCCCAACACACAGAGAAACCTTGCAATTCCCATTTTATGGCCTAAACTTCTTAGGCTAGGACAAGACTGCTATTATTCATGCAGGACCAATTACCTGTTTGGCTGACTAGGGAGCAGCAATAACCGTCTAGTCCCATGGATCAAGCATGTTACCTTTACAGCACTCCCAATCTGCACTCAAGCTTTGGGAGGTTACCAAGTACCTTAAATGCTTACCTGAAAAACCATGCAGTTCCTTGCTTTGACAATTATGCCTATTTTTTCAAGCTCTGCTGTGTAAACCGATCGGCTAACAGTTTTATCATTGAAAAGAAACTCAGAGCAACTACCTAATAAAGGAAGAAACAATAAAATTAAAGTATCATGTAACCAAATATTTGAACTATTAATTTATGTTGTGCATGTGACACTTGATCTAATCAGTTCACCTGTTCCCCTTTTGTGCATCAAGAATGTCTACACTTCTTCTGAGATCCAGAATGAGGTGAGTGACAAACCATGTGAAAGCCTCTGGGTGAAGATAAAAGACAGGGGCAGGGGAAAAAACAAAGTTGATATCAGGGTAAGGGTCTGCGATTGACAACCAAAACAGGAGGAGTGGCGGATGAGGCATTTCTATGATAAATATTTCTAGAACAGAAATATCCAAAACATAAGACCTGTTAGTAGTGGTGGATTTTAACTATCCAGATATCTGGTGGAAAAGTAATATGACAAAAACACAAAACGTCCAATATGTTCTTGGAATGTGTTGGGGTAGAACCTTTTGTTTCCCGGGGTAGAGGAGAACAGCAGCCATTTTAGGCTTGATATTGACTAACAAGTGGAAGAGGACTGACAGTAATCATAAAATGATACATTTCAAGATTTGAAAGAAAGGAAAAAGTGAGGGCAGCAAAATAAGGAAAAGAGACTGAAAAAAAACAACAACAGATGTTAAACTTGGAAAACTGGTAGGTAAGGTTCCATGGGAAGAAATGATAAGAGGAAGAGGAGTTCAGGAGAGTTGGCAGTTTCTTGAGAAATATTAAAGGCACAACAGCAAACTATCCCAATGGGAAAGAAAGACAGGAAGAATAACAAGAGGCCAAATGGGCTGCATCAGGAGCTCTTAAATGACCTGGAAAATCAAAAAGGAATCCTACCAAAAGGAGGAAACATGAACAAATTGCTATGGATGAGTACAGAAGACTAGTACCAGCATGTAGGTACAAAATTAGAAAGGCTACAACACAAAGTGACTTACACCTAGCAAAGCACATAAAAAGGCAGTAAGAAGTTGTAAACAGATACAGCAGGGAAGGAGAGCTACTGACTGACTACCCCATGACACAGGTAGTTAATGCCTGTTTTACTTCAGTCTACACTAAGAAGGTTAATTGTCATTGGATGCTTAATATGATTAAATAACAAAATGGAAGGAATGCCAGCCAGAACAGGGAAAAAAACAGATTTAGCTAAATTAGATGTATTCAAGTTGTTAGGACCTGACAAAGTTCACTCTAGGGTACCTGAAGAACCAGCTGAAGCAATCGCAGAACCATTAGAGATTATCTTTGAGTTACTAGCCAAGTGGATAGGAGGGGAGGAAGCAGTAAACATGATACATCTTGATTTTTGACACTGTCCCACTTGACAGTCTCATAAGCAAACTAGGAGAAAGTGGTCTATATGAAATTGCTATAAAATGGATGCACAACTGGTTGTAAAACCATATTCAAAGAGTATCAATGGTTCACTGTCAAACTGGGAGGTTGGATCTAATGGAGTCCTGCAGGGGTCTGTTCTGGTAATATTCAATATTTTTATTCATTACTTGGATTAATGGTGTGAAGAGTATGCTTATAAAATTTGCTGATGACACCAAGTTGGGAAGGATTGAAAGCACTTTGGAGGACAGGATAAGAATTTAAAGTGACTATGACAAATCAGAGTATTAGTCTGAAACCAACAAGATAAAATTCAATAAAGACAAATGCAAAGTACTTAATTTAGGAAGGAAAAAATTAAATGGACCTTACAAAATGGGGAATAACTGGCTAGGTAGTACTACTACTGAAAGGGGGTTATAGTTGGCCACAGTAAATATGAGCCAATGTGAAGTCCCCAGACAGATTTTTGCTCCAAATCCCTAAACAGCCCCCTCAAGGATTGAACTTACAATCCTGGGTTTAGCAGGCCAATGCTCAAGCCACTGAGCTATCCCTCCCCATTGAAGGGAGAACAACTAGTAGTTATCTTAAGCTATAGCAAAGAAGTTTACATTAGATATTATGAAAGACTTATCTGGCTAACAAAGTATTGGAACAGGTTACCAAGAGAAGTTGTGGAATCCCCATCATTGAAGGCTTTTAAGAACAGCTTAGACATGGTCTAGGTAACCCTGCTTCAAAACGGAGGGTGGACTAGATGACCTCTCAAGGTCCCTTCTACCCCTACATTTCTGTGATTCTATGATATCCAGAATGCAACCATTATTCTCTAATGTGGACATTACAGCATTAGCCACACCTGTTAATACCAATCTTGACTACCATAACATACTCAGGACTACCCCTGAAGTCCACCCGGGCATTGGAGCTAGAGCAGAATGCAGCTGCTCTCCTCCTGAGTGGTGTGGGGCAGTTGCATCTCCTTTGCTCAGGTCTCTGCACTGGCTTCCTTTTCTTTTCCATGTGGAATTCAAGGTGTTAACTTTCAAAGACTGGAATGATCAGTGACCATTAGATACAGCTACCAATCCGATACCTCACCTAAAAGTAATTAGGATTAGCCTTGGGAGTGCTTCCAATGTTGTAAACCGTGGCTCAAATCCGCAAAGGTATCTAGGCATCTAACTCCCATCGATGTCAATGGAAGTCAAGAGCCTAAATAGCATAGAGAATCTGGGCTCGTGTCCATCACATGGCTTTCACAGTGAACTGCCCCATGGAACTCACTTCCTTTGATAAACTCTCAAGAGCCACAGTTGGGCAATCATTACGGCGGGGAGCATAACATGTATTTCGTTTAGCATCTGATTAACTCTTCTACTTTATTACTGTTTTCATCCTTATAATTACAGCACCTGGCTATGATGACCAGTACTATAAAAATTGGCTTAATTCCAAAGGATTCACTAGTCCATGTTGTACCATCAGATTATTATATATTTAAGATTTAAAAATAAATATAGTCCACTGGAAGTTTTCTATATCAAGCACAGAAAATATTTGGGTGGCGGGGGAACCTACTACTTACCTCGAATAATTCTTGAAAATGTTTTCTCTTCTCCATTCTCTTCACAATACACTATTTTCACACTTGCAGTAGAGGAAAATGGCTTTCCAACGTGTGCTCCATGAATAAGTTCTTGAACACTTTTCACTCGTAAATTTGCTGTTCTTTCACCCATTACAAAACTAACGGCATCCATTATGTTTGATTTTCCTTTAAAATGAGCAAAAACATTAATTTTTTAGAGTTGTATAGGTATGAACATACTTAGCTGACTACTTATTTCTAATCTTTTATTTCAGTCTCAGTTTTGTTGTCTTCCAGAACCTATGCATGCATTTAAGAAACATTTATTTAAAATAAAATTGTAGAAGAGGTTTATATGTTTGAAAGTAATTTACAACCAACAGATGGTATCAATGCCTGCAACAGATTAATTATAATAAAAGTGTTTCACCACTGAATTCCATAATTAGTTTATGATATATCCAGGTCTATACACCCTTTATCTAAACATGTCTAATTTTCCCCTCTTTACTTCAGTTTGCTTGACAATATCAGTTGCTTCCTACATACTAGTCATTGACAGTGGTACTGAAATATTCCATAATGCATTTAGAACTCTTTCTTACAGATTCTTGAATTCCAAAGAATACCTTTTTCTTATTTCCTTACACTATTATGAATAAATTTTTCTGCTAATATTTCTAATAATTAGTACATTATCTTTCCACCAAAACTTTTCTCCACTCATCCTCTCTTATCTGTCATTCCTGATAGCACTCTCATTTTTCTGGTCTCCCAGAATCACTACTTCAACATTACACTGTATCTTCCTCTCTCTTGCCCTCCTCCCCACCCCCAAAATATCAGAAGAGGGAAAAAAATAAGAACATTCTTAAACTGAATGTTGGGGATTACACAGCATCAGAGTTTCTTCTGGCTACTGATTCATGTAACTTATGCTGATTTAACTGGATGAGTTTCTGAAAAACTTCATTCAATATTTTGAAATTAGAACCAGTGGGAGACAGGGTAGGAGTGATCCACTAACAGTCAAAAATTAAGTTAAATTAAAGCAATGAAAAATATAAAATCCTAGGCCCCTGCAGTAACCACTGGACAACTCTCTTCCTTCTTGGATAAGCTTTGTTACAGCAGCTACTGCTTTTTCTAGACAAGTTTATGAAAAAAAATCTCCCATTGTTGAGTTTTGGTAGGGGATGCAAAATAATGCCTGGACACGTTTTTACTGTCATTTTAGAAAAACTTGCTCCAAATGTGACCAAAACAAGAACAGATGCAGCCATCAGGGCTTGGTCCATGCTGTGATTCCCAACGGTGCCAACTGGAGAGGGTTTATAAGGCTGTGTCTACACTGCACTGTCTACACTATTATTAGTTATTACTATTATTCATAGGGAAATTTACACCACTGTAAGCACGTTTTTTTGTTTTGAGTAGAAAAAGTAGGCGAGTTCAAGCTGGGTTCAGTAATAACTACCTTAGGCTTTGTCTTCACTGCTTTGAAAGGTTTTGTTTTGTTTCCCCCCAGAGAGATGACCAAGCACAATCATTATCTTGTGGTAAAAGACCCAGGGAAGACAAGACCCTTGTTGTGTTTGCCCTGAGGTATCAGGGCAAGAGCAGCACCCCAAAAGCAGATTGACCTCATCACTTAGTCTAGGGGCTGGTAAAGCCTTGCCTGCACTAGGATTTGACAGCAGGAGAGCTTGCACATTAGTCACCCCAAGATAAACACGCTCCTGTCAGCAATGAAGATGAGGCCCTGATTTGGCCCTTTCTGCTAGGGGGAGACACCCTGGGCTGCCTGGTACCACCACACAGCCAGACCAGACCTGCTTTCCGTATGTCTACATAGCAAGTGGCAGGAAGCGTGAACCCAGTGTGATGAACTTCAGCTTGCGGTGCTCAGGCTACAGTCGCTAAAACCAGCTGGGTAGACAGTGGGGCTGGGCCTCTTTAGTGCCCCCCTGACTTCAGACCCCAAGTGCTATGTCCACACTGGAGTTTGCGACACTGCGGTTACACCAGGGCCAGCAGGACAGTTGGCATTTTGCCAGTGGGATCAGGGCAGCTGCAGCCACCACCCCCTCAGGTGTGGCCTGCCCTGACCTACCTGATCCGTTGGGCCCAATAATGCAGTTGAATCTCATGAAGGGGCCGATGCTCTGCCGCCCCCGCCATGACTTGAAGTTCTCCAGCAGCAGCAGTTTCAGGTAACCCATCCCCGCGGGGAGGGGCGAGCCAGGACTCCAGAGCGGGCAGCGGCCTCTAACGTCTGAAACTCCCCTCCCCTTAGCAGTTGGGTTATGTGAGTGCGCTTGTGGGGGTGCGCGCGCAGGGGATGAGCGGGTGTCACGCGCAGTTTCCGCGCCGCGCGCCTCCCACACGCAACCAGCGGCTTCACACAAGCTGGAACACAGCGCGAGACACCAAGGCGACGCTGCCTCATGCTAGTTCCCGCGGGAAAGGGCGGCTTATCTCGCGAGATTTCTGAGGGGAGCTGGACCAGGGAGGCGGAGCCAAGCGAGGAGGGACCCGACGCGGAAATCAGGGGGCTCGTTCCCTTAGCAACCCGCTGTGTTGACATCTCCCGGCGCCAGCCCGGGGCGGCGAATAAGGGCCCCGGGAGAGCATCGTTCGTGGTTCTGCCTTGGTGGGAGCTCGCCCCCCGCGGGCACCATGCGCAAGCTGGGCCTGCAGCGGGACCTGGCCGAGGCGGCTGCGCTGGAGCAGAGGCGGCAGCACGAGCTGCACAGGCAGAGCCGCATCTTCAACGCCCGAGTCAGGACCATCGGGGTAAGCGGGCGGCGGGGACGGCCAGCTGGATGCGCCTTCCAGGGAGGTGCCGCCTCGTGGCGCAGTCTGGGGGGGGCAGGTGGACTGGCTCAAACCCCCCCCGCGCCCACTCACGAGACTGTTGGGTGCCGACTTCTATGGGGATCGATTAAATTAATGATCGTGCATCGGGACTCAAAGGCGGGGCTACAAGTGCAGGAGTGACAGTGGTGCGGTTCTTGTCCTAGGGGCTGAAAGCACTTTACAAAGGTGAGTGCCTTTGCCCCCATTAATAGACGGGGAAGCACCGAGGCATGCTGGGTGGCCTCATATTTAGAAGGCACTCCGATTTAGACAGCCTCTCAGTATTTCCAGTGTTGGAAGATTATCTCTGCAGTTCTTACATGTGTAGCCCATCCTGCTTCCATTGAAACCAAGGACAAAACTTCAGCTTTCTTTGGTGGAAACCGGATCAGGCCCATGTGTGGGTATATATTTAGGTTGCATTTACACTACTCACACCACTTGCGGAGGCTTGTAGGGGGTAGGTAGCTCCAGGCCACAGTGACAAGCAGGTAGTGTCTGCACTGCGGTGTGTAGCTGCATAGCTATTCAGATCAGCGAAAGGCTGTACATCAGGAGTGAGGTAGTCAGGAGCTGCTGGAGCCTTTCCCTATTGCGAACATACCTTTGTGTCTATAGGGCTTGATTGCCCATTGCCCTGCACCATAAATCAGGGGTGGCCAACCTGAGCCTGAGAAGGAACCAAAATTTACCAATGTACATTACCAAGGAGCCATAGTAATACATCAGCAGCCCCCCATCAGCTCCCCCCCAGCACCTCTCACCCACTGGCAGCCTTGCCAATCAGCACCTCCCACTCCCTCTCAGCACCTCCCAATCAGCTGTTTTGTGGCATGCAGGAGGTTTGGGAGGGGAGAGAAGAGCAAGGGCATGGCAGGCCCAAGGGAAGGGGGTGGAGTGGGGGCAGGGCCTGTGGCAGAGCCAGGGCTTGAGCAGCGAGCGCCCCCCTCACCTTCCGGTGCATTGGAAAGTTGGTGCCTGTAACTCCAGCGCCAGAGTCAATGTCTATACAAGGAGCCACATATTAACTTCTGAAGAGCGATAGGCTGACCACCCCTGCCTTAAGTAGTCATTTACACTAGTGCAGAGCAACTGGAAGGTGGGTATAAGACACTACAAAATCAGAATAGTAGCAGCACTGCTGTAAATAACTGCACACAGTATCAACAACTGAAAATCAGACCCATTATGTGGATCTTCCAGTTTGTTTTTTGTTGAGGGGACTTCACTAACTTACAGAGGTGCAATGAGGCTAAATTATGTTTGTAGTCCCTTGAGAGCCTCAGATATACTATAGGTAGGTTCCTACCAAATTCACGGTTCATTATGATCAATTTCGCAGCTGCAGGATTTGAAAATTGGTAATTCACAATGTTGTAACCCTGAGGATCCTAACCCAAAAGGCGAGGAGGTGTTACAAAGCTGTAGTAGGGGGCTATGGGATGCCCTCACTTCTGTGCTACCCACAGAGCTTCCTGCAGCTGCAGTAGGCTCCCACAGGGGGAGGTGGGTCTGATCTCCCTCCTCACCCCACCTCAGCCTCAACAGCTGTGCAGGCGATAGACAAGTCCTGTCTCTCCCCAGCCCAGCTGGAGACAGGAGCCCCATTTGCTGGGGCACTCCCAGCAGCACAGGGAAGATTGGGCCCAACTCCACAAGTCTCCTCCAGCTGCAGGAACCTCTGGGGCTGCTACCCAATCCCAGAGTATCCTGCAGCAGGGAGAGGCACCTGGAGGTGGGTCTGGTCTCCCTCCTCCCCAGAGCAGCTGTGCAGGGGATGGTCCTGTACCTCCCCAGCTGGGAGGGATAGTTCAGTGGTTTGAGCATTGGCCTGCTAAACCTAGTGTTGTGATTTCAATCCTTGAGGGGGTCCCTTAGGGATCTGGGGCAAAAATCAGCACTTAGTCCTGCTAGTGAAGGCAGGGGACTGGACTTGATGACCTTCCAGCTCTGTGAGGTAAGTATTTGTCTCTCTCTCTCTATATGTAACCCTTCTGCCAGACTGAATTGATAGCAGCAAGGGCTGGGTTCAATACATAGGGGTCCCTTCTCTACAATGTAATGCAAAACCAGCTCAAGCCCCCACCCAGTGACCTGGGAAAATCATACACACACCCCTGGGCACCTCGAAGAGGCAATACTTCCCCTCTCGCAAGCAGAGAGTCTCAGTGTAGCAGAAAAGGTTTAATTACATGAGATAAACAACAAGCATTAAATTGGGAAAACACCTCAACTAGAGTTCATAGACCAAACCGTGAGCAAAGACCCACCCCAGGAAATTGGGCCGTGTCCTTTTCCCTGGGCTCTTGAGTCCAGCAACCCCCAAATCACCCCAAGACTCCAAAGTCCAATACCCCAAATGTCCCTAGAGTCCAGCAACCCAAAGATCACCCACAGTCCCACAATCAAAAAGTCTCTGTCCTGGGTCAGTGCAGCCCCAGAGTTCAAGAGTCTATCTGCAGAGGTCACCCCCCAGCCTGGGTAGAAAGGGGCACCTTACGTGGTCCGGGGCCAACTGCCCTCCCTCTCCGTGGGGTTCTGCTTCCATCTTCTCCACGAACTGCTCCGCTCTACCAGACACTCCACTCTGCTCCTCCAGCCATCCTTACAAACTGCTCCGCTCAGCTCTGCTTCACCAGCTGCTCTGCTCCACCAGCTGTACCGTGATCCGCTCCAGCCGTCCCCGCAAACTGCTCGGCTCCGCTCGCTCCGTGGTCTGCTCCACCCGTCCCACAGCTGCTCCGCTCTGCCAGCTGCTCCGCTCCACCAGCTGTCCCATGATCCATTCCAGCTGCCCCCACAAACTACTCGGCTCCACTCACTCCATGGCTCCACAAACTGCTCCACTGCACTCTGCCAGCTGCTCTGCTCCGCAGTATAGCTTCAGGCTCCCCCACCAGTTAGCACAGTACTCAGTGATCTCAGCTCAGCAATTCCAGCTCTTTAGTGATTTCAGCTCACAGTAGGGGAGCCCCAGTGCTAGTGTACCATTAGCCCAAAGTGAGTTCAGCTCAGTAACCTGAATCTAGATTCTTAAGGGAATCAAAAATCAAATCTGATATTCCACAGTGGAGAGAGGAGTAGGTGGAACTGGTGTTTCTGGCTCACACAAGGCACCTGCACCACCAGGTACAGATACTTGTTCCCAGCCTCTCTCAATTTGCAGGGTTTTGGAATCCATGTCCCTTGTCTAGCAAGTGCTATTTAGTTGATAGTGAAACCCTTTATCATAAAACAGTTTTGTAGTTCCTCATTTACTTAATCAGGGTGACACCACTTTATTCCTCCTGCCCCAATAACAAAGAAATTGGGGATCCCACAGCTGTGAAAGTAGCCATTTTAGCCCAAACACAATCCGCCTCTGAAATTCTTTTGCACACTTGCCATAATTCACCTCCAGATGTAAGCAGAGTCAGGATGAGCTGTACAGTAGTTCAAGATTTGTATAATCTGTCTAGTCTTTTATCTGTCCATTTTATGCGTAGAATCTACCAAAGGAAGCATGTTTAATTTTTCTTTAACTTGTTACTGACATTGTGAAGAACTTTATTAACCAAATATTTCCTCATAACTTAGTTTATGTTTAGAATCCAGTACTGCATGGTTTTGAACTTTATTTATGTGCTGCTGCTTTCATACATCATAAGATCAGACTTTGTTTCTTCGCCTAATCAGCATAGTCATCAATCCTAGGCAGCATGGCACCATATGTCTTTTCTACTGTGATCTGTTTTGAGAGCACTTGCTTAATCCAAATACAGAGTAATTAATACTTTGCATTTTTCATTCAAGGATCTAAAAGTGCTTTACCAAGACAATTAAGGATTATTATCCCACCTTTATAGATACAAAAAGAGATTAAGTCACTTGGCCAACGTCACACAGAAAATCTGTGGAAGAGTCAGGGACAGAACCCCAGTTGCATGATGAAAACACCAGACACCATGCTTCACACTGTGAAGGTTGAAAATTCCCTTTTACTGACATCTCCGCCTCCAACAGATGTTTGGGCTAACTGGTACATTTTACAGAAGTGCACAAACGTTTTACAACTGAAAACTATTATAACTCTTATATGAGTGTCAAAAACCTTTACGACTATTTAATACATGTAAATGGATGAAAGATAAGTAAATTAAGTAGGAATGCCATCTACAGTGGAAGGAACATTTCATCTAATGTATTGGAGCTCAACCTAACCTTGTAATGTTATTTTGTTTTGGAATAAGAATATACTTGTTGCTATTAGAATGAAATGAACAAACAGGAATATTATTGTTGGATTTTCTTTTTCCAGCCACATACTTTAAATAGTAAAGTGCCTGTAATTTACCATTAAAGCCATTTAACTGGCAATAACATAATTCACAGCTGTCTAGAATTATAATTTTGCAAGGCAAATACATTCATTTCTGGCTCGAGTGTACATTTTAATATACAAGGTTGGACTAACGCTGGTAAATATTTTCAATAGAATAAATAATTTTTTACAGAGCTTAATTTTTTTTCATTATAATAGGTTGATAAGGATGCTTTGGATACTCAAATCAATGATAAGAAGATTCGAGAGGCAAATGAGAAAGCACGACATGATACAATTGGTATATTTATTCCTATATAAATAATACAATTTTATATTAGTATATGTAAACATTTGTACTCTGTTTTGCAATCTTTTCTCACCATTTTCTCCCTTTTAAATGTTTCCACCAGTCTTTTCCTGAGTATTTGCTGCCATGGAAATGTAGGCCAAGATGTTAAAAATTGGTACCAAAAGTTAGGCACCTCTGTAAGTGGCCTGAAGACTACTCCTGGGGGAATTCTGTGCAGCTCTGCACGCCCATCATTCATGTGCTGCGAATAACATTTTTCCCCACAGACAATTCCTTCTGCCAGAAAGTTGCTGCAGTTATGCCTTTTGCCTACCAGGGGCCACTGTGGCACTAGAACAGAGCAGCCACTCCCAAGCAACCCCTAGCTGTGATAGGGAAGGGAAGAAGATGCCTTCTTCACAGTGCCAGTGAGGCCAGGTCAGGAGACAGGGGATTTGAGGGGGCAGACAGCGTAGGGCACATGGGGCTGCTGTGAGGGTCACAAACTGGGGTTCATAAGGGCTATTTGGGGAGGACACACTGGGGCAGGGGCTGAATGGGAATGGAGATGCAGAGCTACATAGGGACTGGGGAGGGGTGCAGGGATACATGGGAGAAGGAGAGTGGCTGAGTGGGGGCACAGAGACATGGGAACAGGGCAGAAGTGATGCAGGGCCACATGGGGACAGGGGAAGGAAATTCAGGAACACATGGGGGAAGGGGAGTGGCTGAGTGAGAGCATAGGGCCACATAGGGAAAGGGGGAAGGGGTGAAGTGCCACATAGAGATGGGATGGGGATGGCTTAGTGGGGGTACGGGGCCACATGGGGATGGGGGAGGGGGTGCGGGGCCACATGGGGACAGGGGGAGGGAATGCAGGAATACATGGGGAAGAGGGTGGCTGAGTGGGGCCACAGGGGGAAGAAGTGCAGGGCCACATGGGGGAAGGGGTGTGCCTAAGTGGGGACACAGAGACACGGGACAAGGGGATGCAGGGGCACATGGGGGTTGGAGGAGAGGGTGCAGGGACACATGGGGACAGGGGAAAATGTGCCTGACTGAATGGGAGAGGCCAGGGGTCAGCCAGAGTCTGAATTGGGGAGGCTCCCTAACAATTCTTCCCTGCCCCCTCCAAAAACCTGTTCCATATCCCACCCACACCCAGCAACCCTCCAGGTTCACTCACAGGCTCCTTCCCTTTCCCTCAGCGCCTCCATTACCCCTGACGCCCCCAAGCCTTTGCACTGTTTGTTTTTTGGGGGGGAAGGGGAAGGCGGCACAATTCTGTATTGTAGTTTAAATGAATTACACAACATTTTGTATTTATATGCCTAGTAAGGAATCTATTTGACAAAAAACATTTTGTGAATCTTTTTCATTGTCGGTATTATTACAGACATACTTGCTGACAGGTATTTTGAAAAAAGTTACCAGAATAATTGAAACTGGTGTGATTGTATTTTGTTATTTTGACAAATAAAATATGTAGAATTTTGCAGGATTTTAAAATGTTATGTTTAGAATTTTTAATTTTTTGATGCAGAATTTCCCCAGGAGTAGAAGGCAATGGTAACTGTTGTCTTTTCAGCCCTTTTGAAAATCAGTTTAACTTAAAACATATCAGTAGTCCCAATGAACCCTGTGCGTAAAGCTAAGCTTATGCATAGGGCTACAATTTTGTCATGGAAGTCACGGAATCTGTGACTTCTAAAGATCTCCGTGACTTGAGCCCACAGCGCCTGGGAGCTCCAGGGTCCCCCCATTTCCCTTGGTGGCTGGGAACTGCGAGGCCCCGAGCTCCTAGCCACTGGGGGCATGGAAGGGAGTGTTCGGTAGCTCCCAGCTGCTGTGGGCGGCAGGTGTGCCCCATAGTTCCTGGTTGCTGTGGGCAATGGGTGCCCAGCAGCTCAGAGTCAAGGGTAGAGGGGGGCCCTGCAGCTCCCAGCCAGGCCCCTGGGGTAGTGTGGGGACCTCGCAGCTTCCCATTTTGTCATGCATATTTTTCGTAAAAGTCACAGATAGGTCACGGACGTCCGTGAATTATTCTTTATTGCCCGTGACCTGTCCATGATTTCTACTAAAAATATGTGTAACAAAATTTTAGCCTTAATTATGCATAATTCTTTAAAGGATCAGACTTAGGATCCTCATGTTAGGCACTCATTTTGAAAACCTATGCTGTAGGAATCGCCTACCGCTGTATTAGCAAATAAAGAGACATATGCACTAAAATGATGATAGTTATCTGAGCAAATTTGTATTTCCTTCATCCCACATTTAGTTTCTAAATATAAATTAATTTCATAAATCTTGTCCATATGTGAACACATTACTGATTATGTTTTTCCCTCTTAATTCAGACATAGAAAGTTTATCCTATTTATTTTTGTATATCACCCTTGAAACAATATCTGTCTTCACTTGAGGGGGAAAAGTTTTTTTTTGTCTACACTGGGTAAATATTGCCGAACTTACTTAGGTGAAACTTCCGCTAAAGTCCATGGGAGTTTTTCTATTAATAAAGTCTTCAGGGTTTAGCCCACTCTTTATGTTTGGATTTTTTTTTATATTACATCACGTATATGTACATGCCATTAGGAAAGTGTATTTTAATTAATCTGATTTGGGGGTGTGGTGTAAAGTACTTATCAATTTACTTGGGGAAGGCTGTACAGTTTTGCTAATATTAATAGAACCTGTGCCACTTAAGCGCATTAGTGCAATAACTCTTTACTCCTAGAGGTGCTCATTATGGACAGCCATCTGTATATAGATTATTTTTTGATAGAAACATGAATAATCTAAGCCAAAGTTGTGAGTAGGAGCCATTGCTGAGTCAGGCCATACACATATAATTATGCTTATCACATCCCCTGATCTCTAGGCTGCACCGTGGCTCACCATGGTTGGAATGCCCCTCTATGATGTTTGCTAGTATTTTTGCAAGCTATATCATTGGTGGTACATCATTTTAGAGCTCTTGGTTTGTTATTTTTTTATAGTTTCTTGTGTTCCTAGCAAATAACTGTATTTCAGTCACTACTGCAAATTAGTAGTAGATGCTGAGGAATTGCTCTACAGTACCTAGTATTGATATGCTACACAAAATGTGAAAAAATAAACCTATCTAATTTTATTAGTAGTCTTACCTTCTGTCTTTATTTTTTGTATTTTTTTTATTATATTTTCCAGCAAGTTTTTGGTGCCAAAGGTGATTCTTAAAAATTGAGAAGTTTTATAATTGAATAGCACTATCAGTTTAGAAAAATCATTTGCCAGCTTTGACCTTCTAAATGACTTGTCTAGTAGTTTAAAAATTTATTTTCTAGTCTTTTTTCAAGATCACATTCTTCATTTTTTACAACTCCCTGTACATTTTGAATCTCGCAGTTTCACCTTCTTTATAATCTTTTTGTAGCTGGTGAAATGAAGCAAAATGACAAGATCATCTGTATGTTAGAAGAACGGCAGAAACAGGACATCAAAAACCTAAACAAAGCTCTCACTGAGTTTCAACAGAATTTTCAGAAGCCAGAAACTCGGCGTGAGTTTGATTTGTCTGACCCGCAGTCCCTGAAGAAGGATACTCCTGCTCGCCTCTCTGACAGTGACCCTCGATGTACTGTATCTGGCTTGCAGAAGCTTCTAGGAGAAGATTTAAACCATGATCAGAGGGTGAAATTTCAAAAGGAGCAGTCAAGAGAATGGTCTCTACAGCAACAGAGAGACTGGAAGAATGCATTAGCAGACCAGAAATTTGCAGGTAACAAACGAAGGTAGAAGTTTGATTTTCATGCTTTTTATTTTGTTTTGTTTTGTTTTTTTACAATTTGCAAAACTGAATAATTTGCAAAACTGTAGAATAGCGCATTAGGATGGTCTGTGATATAGGAAAATTTCTTTGTATTCAATACTCATTTCATAAAATGCTGTTGAAATTTCAATTTCATATAGACATCCTCTGAAAGAATGACAAAAATGAACTTGTTTTAATGTTTCAGTTAAAGGCCTAGTCTACACTACACGTTTAAACTGATTTTAGCAGTGTTAAACCGATTTAACGCTGTACCCGTCCACACTACGAGGCCCTTTATATTGATATAAAGAGCTCTTTATATCGGTTTCTGTACTCTTCCCCAATGAGAGGAGTATCGCTAAAATCGGTATTACCATATCGGATTAGGGTTAGTGTGGCCGCAAATCGACGGTATTGGCCTCCGGGCGCTATCCCACAGTGCACCACTGTGACCACTCTGGACAGCAGTCTCAGCTCAGATGCAGTGGCCAAGTAAACAGGAAAAGCCCCGCGAAATTTTGATTTTCATTTCCTGTTTGCCCAGCGTGGAGCTCTGATCAGCATGGGTGGTAATGCAGTCCCAAATCCAAAAAGAGCTCCAGCATGGACCGTACGGGAGATACTGGATCTGACCGCTGTATGGGGAGACAAATCTGTTCCATCAGAGCTCCGTTACAGAAAACGAAATGCCAAAGCGTTTGGAAAAAAAATCTACAGGCTACACAGTGCTGCGTGACAAGCAAACGGGAAGCCAGAGACTCAAATGGACGCTCATGGAGGGAGGGAAGGGGTACTGAGGACTCCAGCTATCCCACAGTCCACAGCAGTCTCCGAAAAGTATTTGCATTCTTGGCTGAGCTCCCAATGCCTGTATGTTCAAACACATTATCTGGCGTGGTTCAGGGAATTTACTCCCCTCCCCCCCACGTGAAAGAAAAGGGAAAGAAATCGTTTCTTGACTTCTTTCAACGTCACCCTACATCAACTGAATGCTGCTGGTAGATGCGATGCTGCAGCAGTGAAGAGTAGTATCCGCTCCTCTCCCCTCCCTGGTGGCAGACGGTACAATATGACTGATATCTGTTGTCAGTATCAGCCCGTGAGTGCTCCTGGCTTGCCTCAGGTGAGGTCGGCTCGGGGCGCCTGTGTAAAAATAGGAATGATTCCTGGTCATTCCCGGTAGATGGGACAGAATGGCTGGTAACCATCCTCATCATAGCAACTGGGGGCTGAGCCCATCAGCCCCTTCCCTTTCCTGTGTAAATAAATGATTCTGTACTGCCTGGACTATCATAGCAGCGGGATGCTGGGCTCCTCTCCTCCGCACTGCTTAATGTCCTGCCTGGACTGTCATAGCACTGGGAGGCTGCCTCCCCCTCATTTTATTTCACTAACAAGTCACTGTTTCTTATTCCTGCATTCTTTATAACTTCATGACACAAATGGGGGGGACACTGCCATGGTAGCCCAGGAATTTTGGGGGAGGAGGGAAGCAACGGGTGGGGTTGTTGCAGGGGCACCCTCCGTGAATAGCATGCAGCTCATCATTGCTGCAGGATCTGACACGGAGCAGCTGTACTCTCTGATACACTGCTTCTCTAGTACACTTGCCCCAAATTCTAGGCAGGACTGGCTCTATTTTTAGAAACCATAAAGGAGGGATTGACTTGGGGAATCATTCCCAGTTTTTCTTTTGCGCCCCCGGCTGACCTCAGCCAGGGCACCCATGATAGCAGCAGACAGCACAAAAGGACAGATAACCATCATCTCATTGCCAAATTACCCTGGCAGCAGACAGTACAGAATGACAGGTAACCATCCCTGCTATCATGCAAAAGCAAATGAATGCTGCTGTGTAGCGCTGTGTCCGGGCATCCAGTACACATACGGTGACTTTTTTTTTTTTTAAATACAAAGCTGAACGGGCTCCATAGTTGCCATGCTATGGCGTCTGCCAGGACAATCCAGGGAAAAAGGGCGTGAAATGATTCTCTTCTGTTGCTTTCCCGGAGGAAGGAATGGCTGACGACATTTACCCAGAACCACCCACGACAATGATTTTTGCCCCATCAGCCACTGGGCTCTCAACCGAGAATTCTAAGGGTCGGGGGAGACTGCGGGAACTATGGGATATCTACAGAATAGTTACCCACAGTGCAACGCTCCGGAAATCGACGCTAGCCTCGGACCATGGACGCACACCACCGAATTAATGTGCTTAGTGTGGGTGCGTGCACTCGACTTTATACAATCTGTTTTATAAAACCGGTTTATGTAAAATCGGAATTATCCTGTAGTGTAGACTTACCCAAAGTATCTGTATTGAGAACTTATGATGATCCCATGAATTTCTAATCTTCTTTTCCCCTATACACCTGAAATGGAGAGACTGAGTGGTTTAAAAAAAGCTTGTGTATTTTGAATGTTTGATTCAGTGAAGTCAAGGTACTTGTTATGCTTTTATACTAATGTTACAGTAGATAAAATGAAGCTCTGATTTATTTTTTAGTTTCTGTCCTGAAAAAAAGTGTTTTCTGGGGATAGTTACAATATTTTTAAAAAACAATGTCCAAACAAGTTTTGAACAAACAAGTATTAAATAAAGTTTGCTTCCTTTTTTACATTTCTAACCTGGATTGCTTGATATGTTAATCTGACTCATCAAACTTTCTGTGATGACAAACCTTAGCCATGGAATTTGGAAAGGGATACATGAGGTAGCTTTCTGTTTAATATTATGTGAATAGTTCATCAACTAACAACTGTTTTAAAATGACAATTACATATGCATGGATGATCAACTACATTCTGTTTTAATCTAATTTAGAGGATCTCCATGACAAGAACAGGATAGACCTAGATCAAAAGGCTATGGAACTACAAAGAAAAGAAGTAGAAACCAGACAAGCTGTTTGTGCAGCTACCAAGGATTTTAATAGAACCCAGGTAAATTACTATTGGTTATAAAGAGGAAGGAATTGAGCAACATTTTTTTAAGACATATAACAAAATACAATGAGTAATGATGTTGCTGCAAAGATTTGTCAGCAATTGAGTTCCAATGTTATTTTAGTAATCAGAAAATATGTTTTATGCACTTCTCTAAAGATATCCTCTGCCAGCTTCCAGGAGCCACCAGGGGAAAATGTCTGCCTAGATCTGGAGTTTTTGCTCAGTCTCACTAAAATCTGTCAACATTCACTGTATTAACACCACAGTTTTTTGTCTGTCTGCATGGCTCATCCTGCTTTTTAACATCATAGTAGCAGATGGATCTGGTTTTGAACTCCCCAGACCCACCAGAAATTGTGAAGAATCAGAGTGTTTCTGATAGCCCTGTGCAGGGCAGCATAGCACCATTCAAGAAGGAGCAAGTCTACAGTCGGCCTGGAGCAAGTCTGCAATATGATAAAGCAGATAGCTGAAGAACAGATCCTGCTTATGAAAATATCAGGGCAGGGGTTCTCAGACTGAAGGTTGGGACCCCTCAGGGGGTAGGGAGGTTATTACATAGTGGGTCATGAACTGTCAGCCTCCACCCCAAAACCCGCTTTTCCTCCAGCATTTATAATGGTGTTAAATATATTTTAAAAGTGTTTTTAATTTCTAAGGGGGATCACACTCAGACGTGTGCTCTGTGAAAGGGGTCACCAATACAAAAGTTTGAGAACCACTGTATCAGAGAATATCTCTGAAATTAAAATCATAACTGCAGCACACCAGGTCAGTTTGCAGGGGATAATCTCGAGGATCAGGGAGGCAGAAATTAGAATGTCTACCTTAGAAGACAATATGAACTCTGTTATGATCAGTGCAGACCAACTGTGTCTGATCCAAAAGCTGAAAGATAGAATTGACCTGTAAGGCCAGTCCAGAAGAAATAATTTGAAGGTGGTTCGATACGCTGAGGATATGGAAAAAGATCTGTAGAACTTTTGTGTAAGACACTACTTGAAATTCTTTCCTTATACCCAGACACAGCTGAATATAGAAAGGGCCCACCTCTCCTAAACCCCAAACCCTTGACTAATTCCAAGCCCAAGCATTTTATACTAAATTTTCTAAAAACACAATGTGAAAGAATCCATTCTTAAAAAAAAAAAAAAAAAAAAAAAAAAACTGTGAAAAAGGAAACATGAGCTGGAAAAGGCATAGAATAGTGATATTTCCCTACTTCGGCTAGGAGGTAATTGAAAAAAGAGCCCTATTAAATACGTCAAGGAAGCAGGCCAAGGAGAAAGGACTGACCTATTTTATAGCCATCCAAGCTCTTTTTAAGATCAAGGTGGATAGCCAGGGACTTAGTTTCTCTAAACTGGGAGAAGCAGAGAACTACATTATATGGTTTTTCTATAGACCAAAAATACATTGCCATGGGATTTGCTATTCAACACTTGTGATGCTGGGTGGTGGTTATTGTCAGAAGTGAAGGGATCCAGAGGAGTGCCCACTTCTGTACCTCTCATATTCTCCATCATACCCATATTTAAAGCCAGGCGGAACAATCAGACATTCATAGACTCAAATCAGCACAACACATCCCACTGAGCAAGAATCCAGACCAACCTGGCTCCAGTGGAGACAGTAACTATATCATATTCACTCTTTGAAATACCAGGTTGATTGCTTTGCTTAACAAACTATACGAATTGCAGTTGCTCATCTGTCAGTCCAGATCTCCTGACTCTATTTGTAATAATGGTTATGGGCTTTTTTCTCCATTGGTTTTGTGCTTCCAGAAGGCAGAAGAATGGGGTGTGGGAAGGGTTGCCTTACTTAATGATTTTAAGAACAGCATATTGGTAAAGTTTTCAATTTAAATTGCAGATGTTGATATTGGGTAACATGCACAGGGATGAGGGCATTATTTCACTTCCTATGTGTTTTTAAAGAGCTGGCCATTGGAGAGCCAGGCACTGGGATTTTGGACCTACCTGTATATAGGAAGTGGTAAAGTAGTTTGTTTCTCATCCCTCATTTTTCCAGTGGATCCATAAGCAGATATATGTCTGGTAGGACTCTAGCCTCTGATGCATAGTTACGTGCATTTAGCCCAGAAACCTTATTTAAAATGTATTCAGCAATGTACATTCTTTTCCCCCCTTATCTCCTGCCTTTTGTGCGGGGAAGCACCAAGGGGGAGGACAGGGCATATTCATATATATTGCATTTGATGTGGAACAGAGAGGATGTGTTCATTCAGATTACCCCTCTAACTTCCTGAGCTTTTATCCCACTCTGACTTGAGAGCATTGGTCTTTCACACCTTTGCCTTATTTTACAACTCCCCATCCTACCTCCTCTTAACTCTCTTACCTACTTAACCTCTAGCCACTCTAGCTTCTCTTCTCCATCTAAATGTCTTTGTGACCAGTGTCCTGGGGTGGGGGGGCACACTGAGGTTATTCAATTAGGGTAAACTGTAAAGAATGGGGCAGACAATCCCCAAAGCTGGTAGATATTTCAGTATTCTATCAAGCCAGCAAAAAACAGCTTCTACAATACCTTACTGGTTGCACAGAAGCCAAACAGTCCCCTTATAGTAACCCAGCCTTGGACTTCCACCCAGACACTTAAATCAAATATGATGAGGATTACGGAAAATCTTATTCATCATATAAAAGTTCTACCAATCCCAAAGGCTTGGACACATTACCTCCCAAGTTAATGAATATTTCAGATCTTACCCAAATAGATGCTTACAGCCGATTCTTATTAACGGAACTAAAATTTATTAAAAAGAAAAGAGTATATTGATTAAAAGATCAGTATACATACAGACATAAGTACAGTTCTGAGATTAGTTTCATAGTTGAGATGGTGAGCTCTGGAGTTGCAAAGAGTTCTTAGAATTAGTCCATAGATTCAGTCGAATGTTCATTTCCAGGGTGATCCAGGTGGGACTGGAGATCTCAGTTTTATGCATAAAGTATCAAGCAGATCTGAGAGAAAAAGGATCATGACCCAAGGGTTTTTTATACAAGTCCAGGTCTTCTCTTGACACCTTGGAGTTCTTAGGCAAACAATAGGCAATCATCGAGACTCTGAAGGAGACCTATTTCTGAAGCATCACCAGTAATTAGCTACAAGGATTAACATAAAGCAATTGCCTGTTTTCCACCATTTGAAGGTGATTTATTATATACTTCAAAGAGAAATCGAGATAGTGAAATCACTATATTTGCAGTTCATTTAAATGTTAAGATTTCCTTTTGATCTCTGAATTAACAGAATACCGCAAAGACAGGAAATGCTCAATTACATTAACCTTTAACAATATATATATATTACTCCTGGAGGAATTTTTGCATCACAGCACATGCACAGAATTCATGGCTTCCCTGCAAAAAAATGACTTCTGAAAGGGAAGCAAAGGGAAACCACAAGAGCGGTCACACACCCCTCCCTAGCAGTGCAGGCAGGTTGGTTTGGGTGCAGCCAGTAAAGACACACATCACCACTGGAACAGGAGGACTGGGCAGTCGTGCATGTGAGTGAGACACTCTGTCCCTCTCGCTCACTTTTGCGGCACACTCAGAGTAGAGGGGCAGGGCTTTGGGGTATTTCTGGGAAGATAGGCATGGGACAGGTTCTGTCCACTTAGACAAAGCAGAATGGAGCAGCCTGCCTGCTTAGTGAATTGTTCCCATTGTTCTTAGTGAACCCCCCAGGAGTATAAAACAGGTGTAAACAATTTTAAGTCTCCTTTGCATTGCCAGAGTGGTGTAAAGGAGCCTTATTGTAAAGGACTGTGTGGCCTTATAAATGGCAATACAAATTAGAGCACATCCAGGTATCCGGAATATAAAAATAGGGTCAAAGGGGATGAAAATATGCTTGTATGATGATGATTTATAAACTCTTGAATTGTCTGGGAAAATCTCAGGGTACAAAGTTAACAAGCACAAGTCACAGGCTCTCATTACCTCTTGAGGGGTGCATAATGTTGCCCTTTTAGATAATACTTTTCTCTGGCAGCAGCCAGAAATTGGGTTCTTGGGAGTCTTCTTTCCTAGGAACATGAAATAAGTAGTCAAAATTAATTTCAGTCTAATCACACACATAGCTTTGGACTTATATAGATGGCAAGCCTTCCTCTATCACTTTGGGATAGAGTTAAAAATATTAAAGATGAGTGTCCTCTCAAGACTTCTATTTGATCTAAGCTCCTTGCCACTTTATATTCCCCCTTCTGTGTTTTTTTCCCCGGAGTTAATAACATTTTTAAGACTCTATTGTGGGGTATAGGGAACAAAAGCCAAATTATCCTTTGAAAAATGCAGCTGCCTGTCCATCAGGAGACTTTGGTCTTCCCAACCTTACATGTTACTGTGTATCCTTAATCTTGAGCCAAGTGACACAATGGCTGACCTGCGCCCTCCCCGAGCTCTCTATACAACACCCAGGCTTCTCCAGCCTGGCTGTATACAGAGGAGGAAACCCACCACTACAGTGATCCCTAAACTTGGACTTCTGCTGTGTCCTTAGGGAGAAGATGGTCACAATTTTGACCATTAGGAAAGCCTGGTATCTGGTTGCTTCTAAGTTTAAATGTCATCCATCATCACATTTAGATTCAGGTAACTCCAAAATTTTAATTGACTATAAATCCGTCCTATAGCCTGATTGGATTAAAAAAGGGATGAGCATAAACTACTTATCTGAAAGCAATTACTTCCTGCTTTTTCCTCGCCTTACGGGGAAATTTCAACTGGACCCAAAGAAGGAATGTCAATACCTTTAATTTAACTATGCTCTGCAACACCAGTTTGAGCCAGATGCCTCTGCAGCATCAGACCTCCCTGGCTTCTGGAGCTTTCTGAAAAAGTTATATCTTCTGCCTATCAGGCAAATTGGCAATCAGCAGTGACTGGGAACATGCTGTGAATTTCCATTACCAACATTCCGTGGAATCAGATTTGTTCCAATATGCAGCATTTCTGACTAGAATTGAGGTTAAGATTGATCTAGCAGAAAATCCTTTGGAGGATGCACTGGATTCCATCCAGACTTTTCAGGTCTGGAGCAGCCCCATCTGACAAATGCTGGTACTGCAATGCTGCAGGCACTAACTTGTACCACATGCTGTGGGACTTGCCTTTTCATCTATTTTTTTCTGGACAGAGATAAATATTTGAGCCAATATCTTTTTCCTCATCAAGGTGAATTTCAGGCTGGCCAGGCCATGCTAGGTCTAATCAATCTGTCATGGAAACGGAAATCCTCTGAATTTTTGGTTGCGTAGAGCTCTGCTCGTGGTCAGACATCTAAATTCTACAACAGGGGACATTCCAAATACATCCAGCTTCCAAGAACTGTACTCTGATTTGGTGAGCCTGGTAGCAATGGAACAAATAACAATTTGCACTCAAAACAACCAAGATATGGTTATATGGTCATCATTTTTGGAAGAATCAGAATAATAATCAAAATTTCCTCTGGGGTAATCTTTTTTGTGGTGCCCTTCCAAAACCCTAGACCTCTCCCATTTTCTCAACTCATCTCTCTTCCTTCTCTAGCCTTTTATTCCTTTCTTAGCCTCTTATGCAGCTGTCTGGCTTTCCTTTGGTTCTCTTTTCACTGTCAACACACTTCTTTCTCTTTATTTCTCTGCTGCCATCTTTTTTTCCCCTAAAAGGGAATAATTATGATCATTAGTTTATGATCTTACTTTAAAAGAGCCCCAAACTGGGGCTGAATTTAAAAAAATGACCGTTATTAAATAATTGTACAGGCAAATCTCTTTACCCAATTAATAATGATCTTTGTTTCATTATTCTTTGCCCTTATTAAGAAGTTGGTCTCACCTGCATTGCTGTATAATCAGATAATAGCTCTCTACTCCAGGTTAGGTAGCTAATAAAGATAAGAGAAACTTTTCTTAAAATAATAGCCTGTACAGATATAGATATCTCCTCTGTCAAGATTCTCACTCCTAGATTTTATCTTGTTATCATGAGGCACTTGGAACTTCCCAAACTCTTGAAGAGTTTTGGTTCCTCAGGCAGCAGTAGTAGGGTAGGCCACTGCTGAACTTAGCCATTATCTTTGGTACTTTCCAGTCGGTTCCTTCTTGATTTCAGTCAGCAAAGAAACTCCATGCAGGAGCTGCATCTCTCCAGTTTCAGCTCCTACCAGTCTCAGCGACATGCTCATAATGCATCAGATATCCTTTCCGCATCCAGGTCTTTCAGGCAGGTCCAAATGTCTTTTACCTTAGTTTTGTGAGATCATTTGCCTGAGGCTCTTTGGTCAGTGCTCAGCTGCAGCACTTTGGCTCTTACGCTCCTTTGTGGTACTTCACCACCTGTCTTGGCACTTTGTTGCCTCTGTCTGCAACACTTTCATGTCTGCTCAGTGCCAGTTTGCGGGTGCTTGATGCTTGCCTTGCATTTTGGTGCCAATGTTTGTTGGCACTTGGTGCCTGTTTTAGTGTTCCAGAACCTCTGTTTGTGGCACTTCAGTACTTGTGTTTTGCATGTTTCTGGAACATACCTTGGCACTTTTGGTGTTAGTTTTTATACATTCTTCAATGCCTGCTTCAGTGCCTCTGTGTGGTGCTCCAGCAATTCACTTTGGTACCCTGATATACCATCTTTTCAACTCAACCTCACAGCTTTTCTTTTTTGTTTTGCGCTATGTTCTTTGCAAAACATCAATCTCTTGTGGACCTAAGGAAGAAGGAAACCACTCAGTGGCTTCTAACCATGTCCTCCCAGCAAGACTAGGTCTGTGATGGACAACCAATCCATTGCATTGTCTGCTTTGGAGTTAACTGGGAAGTTAAGGACGATATGTCACCCTGGGATCTAAGAAAGAGTGGAGAATGCTTCTATCGGCTTGTCAAGATACAGAGTTACACCAGTTTATCTAATGGTGTTATTTTAAACTGATTTAGTTAAAAATGCTATGTGGACATGCTAATTTTGGTTAAGCCAGATTTATTTTGGTTTAGTGTATTTAGTACAAACACGTTTTAGCTAAACCAAAATAAATCACTCATAGACCAAAATAAAATGTCCACATAGGGGATTGCATTGGTTTAACTAAACTGGTGCAAGTTGGTATGTAGACAAGGCCTAAGTCCTGCTCAAGGCACTCCAAGGAGACTCCGGGTATGTCTACACTACAAAATTAGGTCAAATTTATAGAAGGTGTTTTTTTAGAAATCGTTTTTATACAGTCGATTATGTGTGTCCCCACAGAAAATGCTCTAAGTGCATCAAGCCGGCGGACTGCCTCCACAGTACCGAGGCTAGCGTCAACTTCCGGAGCGTTGTACTCTGGGTAGCTGTGAGTAGCTATCCCACAGTTCCTGCAGTCTCTGCCACCCATAGGGATTCTGGATTGAGATCCCAATACCTGATGAGATCCCAATGCCTGATGGGGCACAAAAAGTGTCGTGGGTAGTTCTGGGTACATGTTGTCAGCCCCCCCACCCCCGCTCCCTCTGTGAAAGCAATGGCAGACAATCATTTTGCGCATTTTTTCCTGGGTTACCTGAGCAGATGCCATACCACGGCAAACATGGAGCCCACTCAGCTCATTGTCACTGTACATCTCCTGGGTTCTGGCAGACGTTGGACCGCATTTCTACACAGCAGCAGCTCATTGCCTTTTGGCTGCAGACGTTGCATTACGATTGGTAGCCGTCGTTGTCATATTCCTGGGTACTCTTTTAACCTTCTTCAGTGAGAATGGTCAGGGGCACCTGGGCAGACATGGGAGTGACTCAGCCACGTCATTCCCATCTTCTGCCAAGCACCCAGGAGCTGACGGTGGCTAGCAGTCATACTGCACTGTCTGCTGCCAGCCAAAGATGTAAAAGATGGATGGAGTGGATCAAAACAAGAAATGTACCGGCAGTGTGCCCATCATGATGATGAGATCTGCATGAGTTTTGCATGGCCACCTGTGCTGATCAGCTCACCACGCTGTCCAAACAGGAAATGAAATTCAAAAGTTTGCGAGCATTTTCCTGTCTACCTGGCCAATGCATCTGAGTTGAGAGCGCTGTCCATAGCGGACACAATGGAGCACTCTGGGATAGCTCCCAGAGGCCATTACCATCAAATTGCATCCACACTACCCCAAACTCAACCCGGCAAGGCCGATTTCAGCACTAATCCCCTCGTCAGAGGTGGAGTAAAGAAATCGATTTAAAGAGCCCTTTAAGTTGAAAAAAAGGGCTTTGTCGTGTGGACGGGTCCAGGCTTAAATCAAGGTAACTCTGCTAAATTCGACCTAAAATCGTAGTGTAGACCAGGCCTCCTGTAACATTTGCCTAAGGCTGCTTGATGCTTGAAGTCAGGAGTACTGAGCTTTGACTTATTGGATGACGCATATCCTCTGCAGAAGCCAAGCTAGGTGTTGTTGAGAGGGAACCAGTAGCTCTCCAGATAGCTGTTATCAAAGCCACTGACTCCAAGCAAGGCTTGTGATTTTCCCCACCTGCATTTGTGACAGAGATGGAAACAGTAATTCTGGATTCTGGTATATCCTCAGCAATCTATCCAAGTCACTCTAGGTCCTTTGCAAGACTGTCACAAGGCCTTCAGTAACATCTCTGATGCATTCCTTTTAGCCCTTTGTTGGAAGCAGTTAAAGTTCTCAACAAATTCATAAGGCAGCACCCTCAGCGCAATAATATCTGGTACTAAGCACTTATTATTTTGTTTGAATAAAAACTTGTATTTCTTGACGATTTTGGGGTGATTTTGTGATTGCCTTAATTTCTGTCCAATTCACCTTGAGCTTCTCAAGCCAAGGTCTGCCAAATAATTGGTGGATACTTTCTTTCAATCACATACAAGGATAAAACAGCTAGATAGACAATCAGTCGAACTTTCACCTGAAGTACCCCTTTTGGGACTAACTTTTTGCTGATATAGGTCTTCAGAACCTTGGAGATTTCTTCCAGAGGAACTTGTAGCAATGTCCAGTGAAAGACAGAGGCAGAAATCAGTAAGATGGCAGCTCCAGTATCAAACTCCATTCTTGTAGGAATTTCTTCAATCGAGAGTGTGATCCAGAGGTCATGTCTGACTCCAGCTTGCAATAACACATGTAGTGTTGGTTCTTGATCGGTGCCATTAGCGCTCGTACCTTTTTCCATATTATGAATTCCCAGCTTCCATCCTTTTTTAGGTTCATCCTTCAGAGGTATCTTCTTGGATGTACAGTTATCCTTTGTTGCTGAACTGTGCAGTAGGTCACAGTAATGTGTCCTTTCTTCTGGCATTTTCTGCAAATAACCTGGCGTGCCCAGCAATCCTGTTCAGCATGAGTAGTTCATGCACCATGGGCACGTGGAAAATCCTTACATTCCCATGATCCTCTGTCTTGCTGATGTAGGAGGTAATTTTCCAGTTCACACTAAATTCCAAAGAATTCTTCCTTAAGGTCTCTGTGGCAACTGCTACTTCAACAGCCTTCTTGAATGTAAGCACAACACAGTCGGTACTTCTCCTGGATCTGGTCATTGCATAATCGAAAGGTCACGCAGGGCATCACTTAATGTTTGTCCAAACTGACAATACTCTGACAAGTTCCTTAGAGCAACAGTAAACTGTGTGCTACAAACTCTCCACTTCTCTGATTTCATTGATGAAATCGATATTGTTCTGCAATCGATGGGATAGGAGAAAAATATTTATGCATTGCTGCTGTAATTGCAGTGTATGTGGAAGTTCTGGGAACAGTTGGAGATAATAGGTTATGCAGCAGTTCATATGCCTTTGTACCCATTATTGTCAGCAAGGTTGAAACTCTCTGTCCATCAGGAATGGTGCTGCAGGTTACAAATTACTCAAAACATCGAGGTACACGACCCATGAGTCACGGATGTTGTCAAATTCATCAACATTGCCCACAAAAGGTGCCATTTCACTGCTCTCATTTTGAATTTTATGGCTCCTGGAAGCAGGGCCGGCTCCAGGCCCCAGCGCGCCAAGCACATGCTTGGGGCGGCACGCCGCGGGGGGCACTCTGCCGGTTGCTGGGAGGGCGGCAGGCAGCTCTGGTGGACCTGCCGCAGGCGTGCCTGCGGATGGTCCGCTGGTCCCGCAGCTCCGGTGGACCTCCCGCAGACACGCTTGCGACAGCTCCACCGGAGCCGCGGGACCATTGGACCCTCCGCAGGAATGCCTGCGGGAGGTCCACCGGAGCCACGGGACCGGTGAGCGGCAGAGTGCCCCCCGTGGCGTGCCGCCATGCTTGGGGCAGCGAAATTTCTAGAGCCAGCCCTGCCTGGAAGTCTCTTCCACAGGGAAATTCTCTCTTTTTTTAACTGTGCACTATCCTCACTGGATCACCCTCTGTTGGCTGTATGCTTATACTGCAAAATGCAGAATTCTTCCTTTGGCTGGACTGGGCTCCCTCTGCTGCTGGCTGTAGACTCTCAGTGCAGGCTCAGCAATTTCTCTCTGCCTGCTTGCACCTGATCAACAAAGATAGCTGCTTCCCTATCACTGCTCTAAACAGTTCCAGCAGTAATTGCAGTACTCTTATCTAGGGTTGTATCTTTATTTGCCTAATTCCTCCTCTCTAGCTGGCTGATTCACACTGTCCCAGAAGCAAAAACAGCAAGCTGTCACCCTGTGCCTCTAGGTGAATGTTGTCCCCTTTTTCAAACTCTTATTCTTTGCTTACTTTTTCTTCTTGTTGTTTTATTCAGGCAATGGAAGCACTGGACACTTGTTGGGATAGAAGGTCCTTGCTGCCAATGTTGTATTTTTGGACCCAGCAAAGGAGTTAGATACAGACATAGAGGAAGCTGATGAACACACAACTGTCAAGCTGTGCTCCCTTTACTGTTCTAGCTGCAAAATGGAAACTAACAATAACATGCTTTTGCAATGGGGAGAGGAGAGTGCTCAAATATTTAAAGGGTCAGGACATCACAGGTGATAAGTAGACTCCATCCAAAGTATCCCTTCTATAAAATATTATTTATTTTAAGTGCTCACTAAAGTGAGGCTATTATTTATTTAGTTAAAAAGAACTTATGCCCATCAGGTACACAAATCATATTTTAGATAATTGTTCATACAGGTCATTAGGTTGAAAATTTTTTTGTTTTTCTGTTTTCTTGGAAATGTATAATCCTTTATTCCTGAAATAAAAAGCTACTGACTTCTGGGAAAACTCTTCAAGGGAGTAGATTTTGGGCAAAATCCTGGTCACAATGAAGCCTGTGGCAAAATTTCCATTGCTATTGACTTCAGCGGGACTAGGAGTTGGCCCTTAATCCCTGCACATAGAGATGGCAGAGCTAGTGGCTGATGTGTCTAAAGTTCAACTCTGCTGCCATTTTGAATTTGATTTGCTTGATTTATTTTAATCTCTAAAAGTGGAAATTCTTTTCTTGAGCTAAAATAGAGTATAGTGTCTTATCCGGATGTGGCGAAATTGCTGCACCATGATGTCCCCTCCTGGCTGGCTGTGGCACTACAACAACTTTTGCTTCAATTTCCCTCATCTTTCAGAGCCACAATGTCCTTTATCAAAATCCAACTCTCTCTCTCTCTCTCTTTATATATATATATATATATATATATATATATATATATATATATATATATATATATATATATAACCAACTCAGCAGGTGAGATAGATATATATATATATCTATATATATCACCTGCTGAGTTGGTTATATATATATATATATATAAAGAGAGAGAGAGAGTTGGATTTTGATAAAGGACATTGTGGCTCTGAAAGATGAGGGAAATTGAAGCAAAAGTTGTTGTATATATATATAACCAACTCAGCAGGCAATCACCTTGGTGAAGAAGTCCCTCTGCTGCTGCTTCTCCATGGTTCAGTCAGTCTCCTAATCCAAGGCACACTCCTCTCCTTACTCAGGGTTTCCCACAGGCTCCAGTTCATCAGGGTCTCAATCTTACTCAGGCTTCCAGTTCATCCCTGGAGAAGAGTATCTGCTCTTTCTCCATCTCAGTCTTCTTTGCAGGCTGCTTCCCAGAGCAAGGGCATCTCCTATCTTTTCTTTTCTGGTTCTCCCCCAGCAGGGCCCACCCAGTTCTTTATAGGTCCAAAACTCTTCTCTACCCCAGTTGGGTTTTATTTCCAATTAGTCCTGGCTCACCCTCCAGGTGCACACAGGCTGGTTAATTGGTCTATGAGGCCTATATTAATCCTTTTACAACCTGTGTGGGATAAACACCCCATCACAAAGGAGTTTACATTTTTAGATTAAAAATATGTTTTTACAGACCTAAGTTAAAAGTATAATTTGTTAAATAGTTTTATAATTCTAATTCTAAAATAAGAGTGAGTCAGATACTTTTTTATTACTTCATTTACAAATATTCTGTGTGATATTTCATATTGTATACTTTGCACAGTACATGTAAACTATTTGTTATTAATATTCTGGGAAAGAAAAATTAAGTAAGTACAAGCTATATATTTTATGAAAACAGAATGAGCACATTCTCCTGTTATTTCACTTTCAGTGCTTTCCTTTTCAAATATTTCTTCTGCATTGAGCTATATGGGCTTTAATGTCAGTGATCATTTGAGGTTGTTTGCTGTTTGAGGTAATAACAATCCTATATGTACTTCAAGGCCTATCACTAAACTGTTTCTGTTCAGTCTCAGACTTTATTAGCCTAGGATGTGGTAATTATTGAATTAACAGGAAGCTCTCTCAAGTTACTATATTGCCCTTTCTTCTTTTTGCCTTTATCCTCTGAGAGAACTGCCTAGAACAAAGAAGTCCAACTGAGCTTCGAACGCTGTCCACTGTGTCACTCCATTTAACTTTAGTCTTCCTGCTATCTCCTTCCCATAAAAAAATCTTATCCTACTTTCTTCCCCAATTAAGAGCGGTTCCTTCAAAATTAAGTCATATTTAATGTCTGAAATTATGTGGGCTGATACGGTAGTGAGGAAACAAATTTTGAGAGTAGCATGTTTGTAGTCAGCATGTGGCTAAGGAGTTTTGAGGAGCAATAGTGATAGGAGTGTGATAGTAGCCAAGCCAGAGTTGAGTGATTTGCATAGGACATATAATTTGAATATATTTGTAGTATTAGCATGTGTTCATGTACTTGAAGACTGTATTGTAATGCATTTACACCAGGGAGCACAGCAAACGTAATGTTGGCATTTCCTGATTTTTTTGAGTGCTTAATCATGAAATCTGTATAATTTTTGTTTGGAATATGTATTTAGGATGTTTGAACTAGTAACTGAGAATTGTGAATTTTAGTCTGTTTTCTTCCATGTGATGTCTGACATCTGACTAACAAGTCCATGTTAGTATGCTTGACTGTTTGTTCTATCTGTGAATAAATGTAGAATAAATTTTGACGTAATTCTGGTTTTTGTTTTACAACATACAGCTAGTTCTCCAAACTGCTTTTAGTCCAAGCTATGAAAGCAATAAGGGGACATCCCTTCAGATTTTCAGCATTCTTAATCCACATGAACATAGTGCACTTATACGATGTTATTGACAATCACATGCAGTTTGGAAAGAAAATTCAATGATAGGATGATTGATTCACTAACTTTCTCACAGTATTAAATCAAAATTTTCATTTTAAAGAAAATAGTCTCAGCTTTCTCGTCCCATATCCACTTTTTTTTAAGGCTGCAGAATTTACAGAAAGAAAAATGCTAGAAAAGCGTCAGGAAGAAGAAGATAATGTGGCTGAAATTTCTAACATCCTTCGAGGAGACTTGCTTTCTGAAAACCCAGAACAAGCAGCCAGTTCTTTTGGGCGACATCGTGTGATTACTGATCGATGGAAAGGAATGAACCAGGATCAGCTGATGGCAATACGTTACACTCAACAGCAACAAGTTCTGGAGAAACTGGTATTCAAACCCATTTGCTTATCTGTATTATTAGCTGGAGTAGTATTATAGGCAGGGCTGATAGCACCACCAATTATTAAAGTGGCTTGACGCTTCCCATTATAAGATCCTGTTTTCAGTAGCTTACAGCTTTATAACAGCCAGACTTCAACTGATTGGGCTGAATTTTTCCATGCAACACGTCTTCTTAAGGATGAATTTGTCTGGAAAAGTTCAGCCAAAATGGTTCAGACATTTTCGAGAACAAGGCTAGAGAAAAGTACGTTTTGCCATGTTAAATTCTGGCAACATTTTCTTTGAGAAGCTCTAGTGCTCCCATGCTGTGTAGCGGGGACTTGAAATTTGGCAGGGATATTTTTTGTGTCAGGGATGTTCCTTTTGCTGTTCCTGTGAAAAATCCACCCACATTTGGCCGAGTTATAAGCCTTTGAAAAATCTTTAACAGTTAAAATCTGTGAAGATTCCATTCTTTCTGAACATGCTTTCTCCCCTCACAACTCCTAGTGCTGATCAGACTGCATATGCACCAGCGCCACATTGTGACTGAGCAGGTTTCAGCCGAGGGCTCTAGGGGCTGGCCTCTCCTTGGAATTGCTGTTCCCAGATGTTCTGGGCTAGAGTAGGGCCATGTACTAGATTGAATTCAAGGAGTCTGACTCTCCTGTGCTTTTAATAACTGTCCTGCTGGCATCAAGGAAGCATGGCGTAGTAAGCTGTCTAATTAGAATGCAAAAGGACAAGAGCCAGACTGGAGGGGAGAGAAATTAGTACATTGGAACAAGAAACCTGGTGAGATTGGGACTGGAGAGTGAGAGAGAGTAAACCTGTGACTGGGGGCTGGAAAAGGGGCTGGGAGCTGAGGGTGGAAGACTGGGACAATCTGGGCAAGACAATTGAGGCTGGGACTGAGAACCGGGGGAGACTCAGGAAGGACACTACAAGTGGGGGCAGGAGAGGAGGCTGGAATTGGTTGTTGGTGAAGGAAATGGTGGAGAGGACTGATAGCCAGGTGAGGGGATGGAAACACTGGATCTGATAAGAAGCTGAAGGGATATAGAGAAACTAGGAATTTTGGACAAGGAGGCTGGGACAGTAAACGGATGGGGATTGTGGGCAGGGTAGAGAGGAAAGCCAGAATGCCAGCGGAAAGCCCATGAGAAAATGAATAATTCTCTTTTCAGAGAAGGGTTTAAATAGCTTGCAGTAAATGGGGCATGTGGGCATACAGTGAACAAAAGAGGAGAAAATATTGAAATTGCTGCTAACTAAGTGATCACTATCCATTTTGTGCACTGAATGAAAAAGGGGTCCTTCAGAAAAAAAATCATCTTTAATTACATAATCACATACTATCCTAATTCATATACATAAGGGGGCAAGTTAAGGTTCAAAAGCAATCTTAGTTCTGGCATATCATAACTTTTGAGTGCTTGACATTGCAACCTGAATAATGTTCTTTTAATATAGAGTTCTTCATGTAATTTTTTAGAGACTGATCTGTCAATAGATAAATTATTTTAAATTCCAAGAGCTGTGTTTCATACCAGCATGTTAATGTTCATCATAAAGGAGCTAGTTGATATGACAAGAAGTTGTCCATCTTTAATTTAACTTAATTTTTTAAGTTTCACTGGTCCTGAACAACTGTGTTATGTCTTTTCACAGACACCAAAAGCAGTTTAATTTTGATTGACAGATGTACACAGTGTAGAGCTGCCTCTTCTGAATCTGTCTAAAACAGTGGTCCCCAATGTGGTGCCTGTGGGCGCCATAATGCCCGCCAGGGCATTTATGTGCGCTTGCCTAGTGCCCAGCAGGGGAGAGAGGCCGTGGCCCCGTGCCTGACAGGGACAGAGAACTCAGACTGCAGGCACGGTGTTCTCTGTTCCCAGCAGGCGTGGGGCCTGCCTAGTGCCCAGCAGGGGAGACAAGCTGCGGCCCCACGCCTGCTGGGGACAGAGAACTCCGGGGTTGCAGGCTATGGGCGCCAGTGTTCTCTGTCCTTGCGGCTTCTCTCCGGCTTCTCTCCTCTCTCTGGATTAATATATTATGTAATATTGAATATGATGATTTTCATATTATTTAATGTACAAATACAAAATAAGCCTTGAAAAATTTTTGGCACCCGCCACACTCTTCTGAAAACATGAATGTGCTACTGGCCACAAAAAGGTTGGGGACCACTGGTCTAAAAGGTGGTATCAAGGCTGTGATGCACAAGGGAATATGATTGGAGGTAGTGATAGACAAATCTGTAAATATAGGATGTATTGGAGGAGAAGGAAGTTTCTGAGTCAAAAATT
The DNA here is from genome assembly GCF_007399415.2 of Gopherus evgoodei. Taxonomy (NCBI): domain Eukaryota; kingdom Metazoa; phylum Chordata; order Testudines; family Testudinidae; genus Gopherus; species Gopherus evgoodei. The sequence goes on along the minus strand of NC_044322.1, from coordinate 235,452,325 downwards.
ACGCCAAGACAACAGATAATGGGCTTGATTTACTCTGAAATCCTTCTGGAGGAGGAAGTGCACAGTACTACAACTACACTGCAACCCCCTTTCTACAAAGAGACACTGAGCTTCCAGCACGACCTCAAATGTAGATAGCACTGGCCATGAAGAGAACATGGCCAGTCTGACCAGATTTGCACCAGTTTAGTGAATCTTCTCAGATACCATCCTTTAGTGGGTCTCCCATAGAGAGCTCTGACTGCATTACAGTATAACCCCCTAGGGGAAGGCATAATGAAACAACTGCCTGCCTTCCCCTGGGGTTGAATTTCCTCCAGGACACATCAGCTACTGCTGGTGGAGGAGGGTGCAATGTTCATCCTTCTGCCATAGCAGGGATGAATCAAGCCTGTTAAAGACAAATGGGTTCATCACGTGAGTGAATTTGCTAATAAGGCTATTTAAATATTGTTTTATCTGTGACTGTGAAGAGAGAGCAAACATTTCTTTTATTCCTCCAGAGGCTGCAGGAGGAAGAACGGCAAAGAAATGCAGAGTGGGACAGGCAACATATACAGGCTGCCAGAGCACAACTTCTTTTTGAGCGGCATCAACAGCGACTAAATCGAGAACTTCGCAGAACTCTGGATAATACTAATGCACAACTCTCCCAGGAGCAGAAATCAAAGTAAGTGCACAGAGGGGTTAATCTATATCAGATAAACTCTTTCCCATTGACACAACAGCTTGGCTTTATAAAATTGCTTAGCAAGCCTGCTGTACTTGTCATAAGATGTTTTGACATGGATTGCATTTTAAAAAATTGTAAGTTTAGAGCGAGTTTCTGAATTTTGTAGTATGAGGAAAAACTAAAACTGTTCTCAAGAGAATATCCTGTTACTGTTCCTAAGTTATACGTTTGGAATAATGGCTCAAATACTGACAATTTCTGCTGAGGTCATTGTGTAAGTGTCACGTTATGTTCATTGTACATAGATGGCAGAATAAAGATAGAAAAGTGGGGAAAAGATTCAGATTCCAAAGCCAGAAGGGACCATTATGACCATCTGGTCTGACCTCCTGTATAACACAAGCCATAGAATTTCCCAAAAATAATTCCTAGAGCAGGCGTAGGCAACCTATGGCACGCATGCTGAAGGTGGCACGCGAGCTGATTTTCACTGGCATTCACACTGCCCGGGTCCTAGCCACCGGTCTGGGGGGCTCTGCATTTTAATTTAATTTTGAATGAAGCTTCTTAAAATTTAAAAAAAACTTATTTACTTTACATATAACAACAGTTTAATTATATATTATAGACTTATAGAAAGAGACATTCTAAAAATGTTAAAATGTATTACTGGCACGCGAAACCTCAAATTAGAGTGACTAAATGAAGACTCGGCACACCACTTCTGAAAGATTGCCAACCCCTGTCTTAGAGCATATGTTTTAGAAAAGCATACAATCTTGATTTTAAAATTGTCAGTGATGGAGAATCCTCCATAAACCTTGGTAAATTGTTCCAATGGTTATTTGCTCTCACCATTAAAAATTTACACCTTATTTCCAGTCTGAATTTGTGTAGCTTCAGTTACAGCCATTGGATAATAGGTGCCAACCCCGTGGATGCTCCAATGAACTAATCTGGGGCACTCCCAAACAGTTGATCAACGGCTGCAGCCAAACAGCTGTTTGGCAGCTCAGGAAGAGGCTTGGAGAAAGGTGGAAGCAGCGAGCTGTAGCGGCCTCGGGGAGGGGGTGGAGCAGGGGCAGGAAAAGACAAAGTGAAGGTGGGGCATTGGAAGAAGAGGCTAAGTGGAGGTTGGCTCTCGGGGTGGAACACTCCCAGGGAAAACTAGAAGTCAGCACCTATGCACTGGATCATGTTAAACCAGGGGTCCCGAACGTGGTGCCCGCAGGCACCGTGGCGCCCGCCGGGTAGTCTGTGTGCGCCCGCGCAGTGGCCAGCAGACAAGCATCCACCGACATCCAGAGGTGCCACCACCGAAATACCGTGATTTTCTGCGATATTTCAGCGGAGATGCCTCTGAGTGACGCTGCTTGTCGGTGTCATTTTGGCAGATGCTCGTCCGCTGCCATGGTCCCCCGTGGCTCATCGTCTGGCACCCGCAAAACGAAAAAGGTTGGAGACCACTGTGTTAAACCTTTCTCTGCTAGATTGAAGAGCCCATTATTAGACATTTCTTCCCCATGTAAATACTTTCACATAGTAATCAAGTCACCCCTTAACCTTCTCTTTTGTAATAGTCAGAAAAGGGTAATAAATACAATGCAAGTATTCTTAATACTATATATGTCTACATGATTCAGCTCACTCTCTTGGAATCAAAAAGGATGGGACTCCATTGAGTTCAGTAGAGCTATGCCAACAACAGCTCAGGCTAAGGCCCAATGGCAGAGTTCAGCTTAAGTATTGTCATAAATCATCAAGTATTGTCATAAACTAGCTTAACAGTGGACAGATATGTATGCTTACCTGGGGCGGCTCCAGGCCCCAGCACACCAAGTGCGTGCTTGGGGTGGTAAGCCGCGGGGAGGCGCTCTGCTGGCGTAGCGAGGGCGGCAGGCAGGCTTCCCTCCACAGGCAAACTGCCGAAGTCAGCCTGCTTGAGGCAGCAAAAACCCTAGAGTCGCCCCTGATGCTTGCTGTGAGGATAAAGAAAAACTAAAAATAGCATGTTTAAAAAAAATCACTGCAAACCAGTGTCAAAACCCCAGTATTTAACTATTTGATTTTTCAGTGCATGCCTAGATTTTGTGCAAGAACTTCCTGTATCTGACAATTTCCTGGTCTTAAAACAATATGAAAGAATTCTGAGGCTACATTAATACTGTTTTCTCAACACCGGCATAGTGACATTTTGGGAACATGATTTGGGGGGGGGGAGGGGAAAGAATTTTTATGTCAACTTCAGAAAATTGAGCTTTCTTTATTTTGATTTAGTATACAACTAAAATATATAGTAATGTATATAGTGCAAAACATTTGTACAGGATTGTGTATTTCACTTTTTTTTTATTTTAAAAATGTTCAGAAATTTAAAACATTTACTAATTGAGTCTATTTGATTTATTTCTAGAAAAATTTATCTTCAGGAGGAAGTGTATTCAAATTTTCCAACAGGCCAATATTTCACACAGTTTAATACAACTAGCCGGTGACATATGAGGCATATCCACTCTCTGAAATATAAATGTATGTAAGGTTTATAGAAATATTAAAGTTTAATGAAGTTTCACTGCTTCTCTATGTTTTTCCCCAGATTTCCAATTAAGATAGTTGTGCATTAAAACAAATCCATATTTTCCTTATGGCATATACTTGTAAGTCATAAGCCTGATGATTGGTATTCCTTGTAATTAATGATAAATATAGAGATTGCTGCTGATTTACGTTTTTGGTTTGGGGGATATTTTATAATTAACATTTCTCAGAAGGAAAAGGAAAATAACCGCAAATAACACTGAAAATGATTGTTTGAGTGCTAATTTAGCGAAGTTATTGGACCAAATCAATTCCTGGTATGATTCCATCCCAATGAAGAATTAGGCCCATTGTGGGATATATTTTTTTTAATTTGTATTTCAGATTCTTTCACTACTCATTTTTACTGCATTGAAGTTCATATTTTGACTGAAACCTTCCTTTTACAGGTTACAGAAATATTGAGATTACAGCATGATTATCAGATAACTTAAAGTATAACAAAACCTGATCTTCATATGCTTTTCAGAGACCATACTCTATTTTAAAGTGCAGGAAAAAGTATGGGAAGAGTAACTGCTATTGGTGAGAGCGAAGAAAATGAAATATTTCCGAATATTTATCCATAATTTATATATATATAAATAAATAGAATTGAATTAATTTTATTAGTACTCCCAGTTAAAGTTATGTGCAGTCACTATATCCATTGTTAGTTTTTCAACAATAAAACACTGCTCAGCCATTGAGGTGACAGGCCAATAGTGAGGAGAGCTGTCTATTATTTTCAACCTTGCAAACATTTTTAATGTTCATAACAAACACTACAAATCACCTTCAAAAAGTTGTACTTTATTATAATTTCACTCACATTAGTGTCTTTAATGTCCCTTCAGCCAAGATTCTTGTAACCAAAGAGGAGTTTAGATCCATAGATGAATACAGATAGGCGAGTAAAGATGGTGAAGAAGAGCATGAATGTGCCCAATAGAATATACACCTCTACTCTGCTATAACGTGACCTGATATAACACGGGTTCACATATAACGCGGTAGCAGCGTGGCTCTGGTGGTGCTTTAAAGGGTCCGGGGCTCCGGCTGCTGCGGGGAGCCCCCAGACCCGTTAAATCCCGCTGGAGCCCTCAGCAGCTGGAGCCCGGAACTCTTTAAATCACCGCCGGAGCCCTGCCGCCCCTACCCCGATATAATGGGGTTTCAGCTATAACACGGTAGGGATTTTTGGCTCCCCACGACCGCATTAGAGCAGGGTAGAAGTGTACATGCAAATTAAGACAATACTGTCTCATGATGGTGTTAGTGCTTATTATGGAGGTAATGTGGAAATGAGAGAAATACCTTCACTCTAACACAAAAAGAAAAAAACAATGCAATTGTTAATTAGTCAATACAAAAATTCTCACTAAATTCAATGGGTTTTGGATCAGACCTTAGACCTTTAATCTCTACATACAGTTTTTGTACTGACTAGTTGTTTCTGTTTTTGGGGTTTTTTTTTTTTACCAAAATAGTTAAATCGGTACAATCTTTACTATGAATGTAGTAATACCAGTATAAAGATTCCTGATACCAGCATAGTTTATTTCCTTTAATGTACAAGATTTAAGCTGAATTGGTATCCACATTAGGCAGTTGTACTGTTTTAACTACGCCAGTTTCAAGCCAATTAAGTGGTACAAAAATTGTATATAGACCACCCTTTTCAATTACCAGCTTGTCCTCTATAATACCTTCTGCAAATTGGCGAGGTATAAATTACGTTCCCTTTCATGTGAATATGAGTTGGCTAACAACATATATGAAAATATATACAAAGGTGTGATCTGTTGCTCTATATGTCTAAGTACTTATGTGCTTCATCTCTGTATTTCCATTCCATGGACCTCTGAGCATCTAATGATGTCTTGAAAATCACATATATTTGAGCTCCTTCCCTGCTTGTCCACTCTCAGAACAGTAGGGGTCATATTTTCTTGTTTTCATAACAAGCATTTTAGCCTGAGATGCTTTTTAGAAGATGTTTGGCACTTCAGTGATTAGCATTAGGCATGGGAATCCAAAAAGATCATGAAATTAAGCATATTTCTGCAATTGCCATTTCACTAGTTAGATGAAAGGGTCAAAATGTGAAGTGAGAAGAGATACCTGTAATGATATCATTTTATCCTTGAAAGTTACAAAATTTAAAGGAGTTGTTTAGTGTCTCAATTTCATCAGAACTAATTGTAACTTCAAGGAAATAAAAGCCTGCTGTTGGTTTGTTCCTTTAAAGGGACATGTAACTGAGTCATTAAGTTCTGAATGTGTAATGCTAAATTTTAAACATATAGAACCTGATCCAAACCATAGTAGGCAATGTTCACCATATAGTCTCATTCACCATAATACTTTGAAATGGAACTGCAACCAAATATAACTTGAAAATATATTATAAAAGATTTTGCTCACATTAATCATGTGAGTAGTTCCATTAACATCAGTAGTACTCATGTGAATACCAGAAGGAGGTTTAAAGTGTAGCTCCAACCAAATGAAAATATGAACTGAGAAGCATGGCAAATTATCACTGAAAATACCATGTGAGTCCAATGGGAACAAATGGGCCTAACATAACATTGTCATAGAATTATGGGGCCTGATTTTGATCTCACCAATTTTACGGTGGTGCAACTCCACTGACTAAAGTGGAATGACCCTTGATTTGAACTGATCAGAATATGGTCCATTATGTCTGTGCATCAATAAATCCAATATTCGATTGGGTCATAGAGTTTAAGGCCAGAAGGGACCACCAGATCATTTTATTATGTCATCAGTAGTTAGATGCTGTGCAAATAGAGAACTGCCTGGTGAAACACAAAAGTCTGATTGATAATGCCAAAACCCATTCTCTGGTAAATTCAGCAGATTTGAATGTACTAAATTAATAAATTGATGTGTGGTACAGGAGATACTTCTAGATAAGTAACAAAAATTCAATTGTGGTTATTCATGATTAGCTCTCCAAATTAGTGCTTAAATATTACTGTATTTCAGTGGTGCCCACACTTTTCCTGTTATGTCCCCAGTCATAAACAGATAGTTAAGGGTTAATGTCTCTTATACCTTTAAAGGGTTAAGAAGCTCAGTAAACCTGGTTGACACCTGACCAGAGGACCAATAGGGGGGCAAGATACTTTCAAATCTTGGTGGAGGGAAGTCTTTTGTTTGTGTTCTTTGTTTTGGGGGTTGTTCGCTCTTGGGACTAAGAGGGACCAGACGTCAATCCAGGCTCTCCAAATCTTTCTGAATCAGTCTCTCATGTTTCAAACTTGTAAGTAACAGCCAGGCAAGGCGTGTTAGTCTTATTTTTGTTTTCTCAACTTGTAAATGTTCCTTTTTGCTGAGAGGATTTTACCTCTGTTTGCTGTAACTTTGAACCTAAGGCTAGAGGGGGTTCCTCTGGGCTATATGAATCTGATTACCTTGTAAAGTATTTTCCATCCTGATTTTACAGAAATGATTTTTACCTTTCTTTCTTTAATTAAAGGCTTTCTTTTTAAGAACCTGATTGATTTTTCTTTGTTTTAAGATCCAAGGGGATTGGATTTGGACCAGGAATTGGTGGGGGAAATGAGGGGGGGGATGGTTAAATTCTCCTTGTGTTAAGATCCAAGGGGTTGGGTCGGTGTTCACCAGGAACTTGGTGAAAAAGCCTCTCAAGGCTGCCCAGGGAGGGGAAGGTTTTGGGGGGACAGGAAGTGTTCCAGACACTGAAATTTCTGGATGGTGGCAGTGTTACCAGATCTAAGCTAGTAATTAAGGTTAGAAATGTCCATGCAGGTCCCCATATCTGTACCCTAAAGTTCAGAGTGGGGGAGGAACCTTGACACTCCCCCTTAACAGTAATGGAATCTGTCTGCACCTCTCCTCCATTACTGCACAGTTGGCTCAGCAGAGGAGCTTGGACTGAAGGCGGAGTTGGGGGATGAACTGGGGGTTGGGGTGGAGCTGAGGCTAAAGACAGAGCTGACCTGGGGGAGAGAGGGAATGCGGGCGGGACAGAGCTGGGCTGGGGACAGAGCAGGAGGTGGAGCAGAGCTGTGACTGGGGATGGAGCTGGGCTTGTGGGTGGGTGGCATTCCTTCTCCCCCTAGGGGGACTGGTCCATGCCCCGCCGCACCCCGGAATGCTCCTCTGTGTCCCCTCGGGGACTGCACCTCTCAGTTTAGGGACCACTGCTATAATTATTTGGCTTTGTTAAGCATAAGCAAGCACTAGAGACCCATCTGTTGTTACTAATATTGAAGGGATATCTGATGTCTGCTATTATAAACAACAAGGGAAATAAGTGAGTTCATATGGTGGAAATTAATTATAGGGTGAAGGAAAAAATGCTACTCTTTATGTATAGTTATTTCTATTTTATGTATCATTTTTCCTATGAAGATCTTGTCACGTTCTCAGCAGTGACTCTCTTTTTATATTTATCCTTTTAGAATACTTCTTCAATTTGGCCCCAGTTCTCTATTACTTATTTTAAAATCAGAAAAGATAAAGCAAACCATGAGTACAATACAGTTATGGATGTTTTAGCCCCTAAATGTTATTTGTAATGTAGAGAAAAAGATTGATCTAATTAGTATATAATATGTATTTAAATTCATAGACCATATTTAACCTCAAAACTTTTTATGATACACTCTACAGCCAGGCTGAATATCCAGAAATATGGTTGATGATATTCAACAAGACAAAGAAATTGTTTATAGGTAGAGATGCATATAGATTTCTGTATAATCAGAAAAAAATCAGTTCGGGAATGGACAACCTATCTATCTATCTATCTATCTATCTATCTATCTATCTATCTATCTATCTATTTTCTTAGTTTTGATATGTTAGATCAAAATTACATTTTTCCATAGCTTTTATTAAAATGTTTTAAACATGATAGCTAATCGGTGTATCTAATGCTAAGATAATAATGTTCACTGAGATTCTGGTAAACAGTTGAAAACGTGATAGAAACAACAGTAGCCATCTTGTTTCTCATTCCATGCTCATTCTTCACTTCTCTAGCTCGCCATGTATGCATCAACATTTACTCCCTAGGTAACAATTTAATTAATATACAACATAATGGTATTTAACTAATTTCTGTTATTTTCTATGTCCTTTGTGGTATAGTGAGAGATTTTGCCTCAGTGTTTCAAATCTACCTTAAATGAAGGTTTGCAGAAAAACTTGGGAGAGGGGTTTAAGAATCAGAAAAATTATGGTTTGTGTAATTGGGTATAAGAAGCGTGGTAGTAGTGTCAGAACCCATTAGGATGCTTAGACTAGTGATTAGTTTTAAAAATAAGGCTTTAATTAGATAGAAATTAAATTAGAAAATCCATTAATGACAGCTATAGGGTGATGTAATGAAAGACTCCATTACTGGTAATATAATGGAAAGTTCCATTTCCAGGGGAAGAGTCCATTTTAAGGAAAAAAGGGGTTCATTACCTATGATGTAATAATTACACTTCCCATGATGCAGTGGTAAAATTCCACTTCCAATAGGGAATTTTGATTGATAGCTCTAAGGATCACACACAGGTCAGCTGAAAAACCCCATAGCAATACATAGGAACCCATAGGAATGATGCAATCTGGAGACAGTATTGCATCATTTCCGGGTGATGCAATAGAGACATAGTATTGCACCACTTCCTGTGGGGAATGACTCAGCAAAATCCCATAGATCTACACTGTAGCCCATAGGAATATATGGAACTTCTTGTCACATGTAGGTACACGTGAGTGGGTGGGGCCAATTTAGCATATGCTAATCTCTGAAAGATCTATGGTGGCAGTGGCTGGAGCCCCAGGCGGCAAAGGCCAGGCAGCTTGGAAGGGCTGGTTTGGAGAGGCTGACCCCTAACCCCTCCACTCCCCCCGAAGACCCCTCCCTTCCCCCCCAAGGCCTAGAGCCAGGCACCAGTACCGGTAAGTCTTTAATTACTTTCATCCCTGTATAAGAGCGACAGCCAACAGGTGAAACCCTGTAGTGGGATTGGCGACCTGGAAGACGGAAGAATCTGCAAGACACCTGAGAATGAGAAGATGCTGAAGAAGTAGCAGCAGCAGCATTAGCAGAACCCTGCAAAGAAGAAGCTGCCTGAAAAACAGCTGCTTGATCAGCAGCAGCCCAAGGATTTTAGGATTGCCCTGAGCAATAGCTGTTTGTGCTACCCAGCCAGAAGGGGGCCACCACAGTATCTAAATGGGCTTCCGTCTCTCCTACCTAAGGACTGCCTCACCTCAGGAGTGACCAGCAGTAACTACTACAGCAATCAGCGGCTCTTCATCAGCAACAGCGGACAACACTCTCTAATTTTGACAGATCAGAAGGACTAAAGACGGTTTCAGAGGGATTTTAAGAAAGGCTTTGTATTTACTATCCAGGAGTGTTTTTGTTTGTAAATAAAGCTGGGTGTCTGTGGTGTCTGTCTGGGTGTCTGTCTGGGTGTCTGTGGTCTGAATGAGCTTACCCAGCTAGTAACCATCTGGCCAGCACTTACTTTTTAGTATTAAATATTTAGTATTGAATGTTTAATTGAGATATTGTTATATTGATATATGCTATAGAATTAGCAAATATTGTTATTGTATTAGTGTGTTTTTCATTTGTTGCACCACTTCATTCCCTTCTTAACTGTAACCATTCTGTTATCTATTTCTGTTCTTTTATTGTAACTACTCACTTCTAAATAAAATACTGTTTTTGTTTTTGAAGACTTATTGCTTGTTCATCTATTCTTGGTTGGCGGGCTGTATCCATGTCCTTTCAAGGGTCAGCAAGGCTAGCTTGCTTCCCTGGCAATTCCTTTAGGGTCGGACCACAACCTCAGTTACTGATTTAGCTAAATTAACAATTAAGGTTTTTAATTAAAAATGACATCATTGGTATAGCATAATTGGATTAAAATCTTCCGGCAACAGTGGCACAATACAAGTATTAATAGAGTGAAATAGAGTGTCAACACAAAGTACTAGCAAAAATTGACTACCTGGTAGTGTTGTTTTTCAGTTAAAGACTGAAAAATATAATGGAAGCCCTAAGAATGCTTTATGTGGTCACTTACAATAGGAGGTTGCCTATTGGATGTTCAGGCCTTAGTGTAGGCTTAATTTTATTCAGCTTTTAAGTTGCCATTATTGTTTATGCATTAAGATAAGTTTGTTAGCTGCATTATTATCACTTACAGTTTGTTGTTCTCACGTTTTTGTAGCTGGCACCAACTCTTCTGTATATGTTTGACATGTCAGTCCTTTAATAATTTTTAAAGAATTTACATAGAGAATTTTTCTTAATTCAAAAATTTACCTACAGATGCAATCACCTCTTCTAAGATTATCACTAGACATATCAGATGGAACTGCACTGTATTGGCAGATGTCTTTGATCTTTACTTATGTTCTTTCATGCTTTTTTGATGCAGATTCATAGTCTTATTTTTCTAATAGAAAAAAGTCTAGCTTTAGTGACTACTATCTTTTTGCCTTAATTAAAAAAAGGAAAAGTGTGCAGAGTCTGTTTCCAAGCACTTAACAGATGTATCCTGTTGGTTACCCAAAACACAATAGTTGTATGCAGTGTATGCAGTTAACTCCAGAATTGTCTATATAGATCATTGATTGAACTAGAGAGTTGATTGGACAAAATAATAGAATTTCTCATCCTGCACACAAAAAATAGGGTAACCACAACTTTTTCTCGTTTTCTTTTTCCTTTTCTCAAAGAACAGCCGTAATAAGTTGTGCTCAGTCATAACCACCTAAAGCCAATCAATCTGAATACAGCCACAAAGATTTATACATAGGAAGAAATAGTTCAGTCCTGAAAATTAACTGGCATACTCTCTACACTGCAAAAGCTCAATTAGGCCAAGTGGTCCCAATCAACCAGTTATGCTGTAAAGAGGGGAGATCTAGACTGGAGGAAGCTAATTAAAAGGAAGCTCACCTGTGAGGGAACAGGCAGAGCTTCTATAAAGCTAGAAGTCTGGACATACTGTAGGAAGACAGCAAGGAGGAAGCTAGTAGTCCCCCTCCCTGAGATACGGGAGAAAGGAAGGGGAAAAAGAACACGGTCAGAAGGAGTCTGGTGTGAGAGTAGTAAAGTGGTGTTGATGCAGACCTTAACTGTTCACAACAGGGCCTGAACTGGAACTCGGAATAGAGGTGAGTGTGGGTTCCCCTACCAACCACTGCCTGATGCTTTTTGTGACAAGAGACTTTAAAAGACTACCCTGGAAGGGGACACGGCTGAGTGACCTGGAAAGAGGGCTGTGTCATGAAGAGGCCACAGCAGCTCCTGAAGCAAGAAAGGGGCTACAGAGAGATGGAATGCAACTGCAGGAAGGGGTGCCTGCCTTGCAGAGCTAATTCCCAGAACCACCAGGGGGAAGTGCTATCCTGCGGTAAGTAGAGCACCCTGTCACACATACTAAAAAGTATTGGCCCTGATCCTACAGTCATTTATGCACATGTGTTACTTAACTCACATGTGGAACCAGGGGGGCCACAGTTAGAACTGTCTTTGCCATATCTGCTCTAGATCACAAAACAAGATGCTGCTTGGTAGAAATTATAATGAACTCTTACTTTGAGAAATCTAATTCCTGTGGCTTCTTATTAGCAATCCTAATTCTTCATAGACAAAACCACAAAAATCCTGTCTGCAGAAGAAACCACAAAAAATAAACAAAAGTCGGTAGACGTCATAGTAAAAATTACACAATTTACTTAACACAACATAAAATTTTATCTGCCTTTTATCCTTACAAATGATGGATAAGGTTTGCTTTTAAATAATTCTGTTGTAATAATATATGATCTAGTGTGATTATGCAATGATACAAAAGGATGAAAAGATTAGCAAGGTTCCAGATAGTTCTGCTCTGTTAATACTTGCAACAAAACAGCACTTATTCTAATATGTGCTCTGGTTTTGCCTGACAAGCTATTAAGAACTATGGCAGTGCCTGAAATCTGTGTTAGAAAAGGAAGACATTTATTACTAGTTATGTGTGATCCATTAATATTCCAGCCTTAAAAGATATAATCTAATAAAGTTTGTGCTTTATTAAATTTCCTATGACCATTTTCCATCAACGTGATTTAGAGGTTACTTCATATCATTTGGTTAAATGGCAAAGTATGAACTAAAATAATAAGGTATTCAAGAACTTTAACGTTATGCAGCAACTGAAAGATAGTTTAGAATGCCTGAAAAACCAACAACACTGCTGTAGCATCAGGATTATGACCATCCTAACAAGAAAGAAGGGTGAAAATATCCTCAAATTTGTGGACAATTTGACATCACAGGTTATTGTATGATGGTGATGCTATGCATTTGAAAAACTGCACAGCCATATGAAAATTGCCATTTACTTTTGATTACCTGCTTTTTGTCCATTGAGCAAAGTAATCTCCAGTGGAACTAGTTCCACCATTCCAAGCTTCTGATCATCTTCAGACAGACACCATTTTCTTTTAAAACCAATCTTCCAGCGAAGTGTTCTGTTCTTTCTCCTATATGTAAAAGGAACTACACCCACTGCCACCTCCCAAATCTACACTGCTGCAGAGTGATTAGTATTCAGTCCTGAAGCAGTGGCAGATTTGAGGTCTGAAGTAGAAATAGCTCTTGGAAGACTCTAGTGTATAGTTGTAGAAGTGCTCCTTTCTGCTATGAAACCCCTTGTATGCAGAGTTCCACAGATCTCCTTAACAACCAAATCTTAGTTAGGAACATACCAGTCCTTAGATTTAAAACTCTCCTTTGCCATGACTCCTACAAAAACTATGCCAGTAGCTATGCTGCTGGTGTGGTGAGACCACTGCCTATCCTGCTAACCAATACTGACTCATCATTTCCTTGGACTCCCTGTTGGGCTATCTGTACACACCTGCTGTCTCTTGTCTTAGGTTGTAAGCTCTTTGGCGCATGGATTGTCTTTTTCTGTTTGTACAGCACCTAGCACAAATGGGTCCTCATCTGTGACTGAGGCTCCATAGCGCTATGATAATACAAATAATAATAGTTAATAATAAATGAGGTCCAGCTCTGTGTGTGTGTGTATAATCTAAGTAATAAGGTTCCAAATTTGTTACTCTGAAGCCTAGAATGTCTGAGTTAGTGTGATGCAATGGAAACAGCTACAAGCATTGTAGAGAATTTTTGTTTAGAATATCAGCAGGTTCAACCATCACTGGGTTTCGTGGTCTGTTACTGTTCAAGTTTTTAAGAATTATATCCATGCAGTGTACAGCTACAGTAAGGCATGTATCTATGTCATGCCAAGAGTCCAAAACCATTGTGATATCAGAGGTAACACAGCCAATCCCCACCTTCACTCTGTAGTGAATTTGCATGCAATAGTTTCACTTTTTGTATGAGAGAATCTGCACAGGTGGTGTATTACTTGGCCCAACTGCCAAATCCATGCAACAGCACGGGATTTCAGCTACTAGTGGGACCCCATTGATGTTAATGGGAGTTTTGCCATTGCCTTCAGTGGAGCCCGAATTTTACGCAGTCTATTGTTTTGTGTTTTGTTTTTGTTTCTCCCTATATTTTATATATGGGCTTCAGTGTGTATACTTTATATAAAGTAAAGGGTGAGAAGAAAAAATTGTCCAAATCAGGTGGTTTAGACAAAACATTGTAGGCAAAAAAATTTCAAAACAAAACAGAGAATAGGATCTAAACTCCTATTCTTTCCAGATCTCAAAACTAGAAGTTCTATGACCTAGGACATAAAATTAGAATTACAGCATCAATGGGAGAATGATAATATTTATGAATGTCGGTATCCTTTGGCACAAATACCATTGCAGGATTGCGGACACAATGCCTTTCTTTGTTTCCTGTGAAAGCCGTAGCATACTCTAAGTCCTATAAAATAATAACTGATAGATAAAATAGGTGTTTATAATAGAAATAATATGAAATCTTTATCCCTTTCTAAATTTTCTTTTATACAAATGACTAGCATGTTTTTGTCAGATAAAATATAAAGACAGATCCAAATAACCAACAAACTGCAACGTGTCAGCAAAAATGTGACAATTCATGTTTTTATAGAATGGAGATTCTTTTGCGAGTGCTTACTCATGTTGGTTCCGTGTCATATGCATGGCTGCTAGAGATTTTTCCCTTAGCGATATCTGTAAGGCTGGCTCTGGTACCCTCTGGAGTCCCATGCTCATGAGCTGGTATATGAGGCACTGCTGGCCCTGCACCCTCTCAGTTCCTCCTTATCACCCGTGATGGCTGCTGAACAATCCTTGCTCTTGCAATCTCCCCTTGGTTCTCTGTTCTGGACTCTCACAGTTCTACCTGTAAATAGTTATAGTCAATTAGTCTAGTGTTTAGTTCTAATGTTAGTTGAGGTCTCATTGGGAACTTAATCCCAGGGACGCGGCATGTCCCAGTCCCAGGGGTTTAAGCTGTGTGCTGCCTGCCAAAAACCCATGCTGGGTAGTGACCAACACACGAGCTGTCTTAAGTGTCTGGAAGAGGCGCATGTTAAAGACAGGTACCGGATTTGTAAGAGATTCAGACCACACACTCCCAAAGACCAGGATATATGATTGAAAGCCCTGTTGACGGAGGCTGCCCTGTGCCCTGCATCAGAGCCACATTCCTACTTGGCACCCAGCACATCAGCCTTCGTGCACAGTGCTTGCTGGCAATGGACCCTCCCGGCACCAATTGCCCCTTGCCCAGGCTAGTCAAGAGTAGCTCCCCCTGCAAACATGGGAGACCACGAACAAGTCAAGACTCATGCTGAGGTGTTCGTCTTCCCCAAGGCTGCTATCGACACCACCCACAACGTCCAGCCCAGCTAATCTGGTTAGGGATGTAAGGGGAAGTTTATGCCCCCGTGCATGGGCATATATTCCAACTTACTTTCAGCCTTGAATAAATTATGCATTACAAATAATTCATCTCACTCTCATCAGGCCCTTTCACGCATATGAACAGAGCAGCTTTTTGCATTATGCACAGTTTTGCTTTCCCCCACCTACAGTTGTTGATTTGATTTTAAAAATGCAATTTTTGTGCATCATGAGGAAGAATGGGTTCTGCATCCTCATAGGGGATTAAAAAAAGCAATGTGTTACATTAAATCTGGAAGAGAAAGTTGGTTTTTAATTTGATTTCTCTAGGCCTGTGCTTCGGTGCTATGATATAAAGCAGGTTTACGAGGAAATAAATCCAAGTGAATGAGGAAAAACCTCAATTGGAAATAAAGAAGGAATTAAAAATGTTCATAAATAGTACAGTTTTAAGCCTTCTGGGAACAAGACTTATGCAAAAGTAATATTCTTTCTATTTCTGTCAAATAAAACAAACAGTGGAGATATACCCTGTAGTTACTAATCTAAAGCTCAATACAGCAGGGCTTTAGAAGAAGATAGCATGGGGCCTTTTAATCTGTCCTTTAAGCACAGTGAGACCGTTTCTTTTCCCTATATCATATAAAAGATGGACTTTGGTGAAAACTTTTATTTTATATATTAGAATTAAATTAGAGATGGGTGACAATTTACCAGGGCTGCCCAGGGGGCGCAATTTGCTCCAGGTCCTGCAAGGGCCCCCATGAGAATATAGTATTCTATAGTATTGCAACTTTTTCTTATGGAAGGAGCCCCCGAAATTGCTTTTCCCCAGTCCCCCGGAATCCTCTGGGTGGCCCTGCAATTTACCAGGCTTGAGTAACATGACCTGAAGAGCTCTGTGTAGCTCAAAAGCTTGTCTCTTTCACTAATAGCAGTTGGTCTAGTAAAAGCTATTACTACACCCACCTTGTCTCTCTAATAACAAATAACTTATTTCCAGTTCTTCTGTTTTTTATTATTTTACCATTTGATGCAGCTGGTTATTAATCACAATTGATATTGTTATTTGTGTACTGGTCACTGTCTGTTCCTGAATTTCAAGTGAACATGTAAAAGTGCAGCAGACCTCTCTGGCTATTTATTTAATTGCAGCAAGAGTACTGTTAATTCATATGATTCAATATGTTTGATTGTTTAGATTTCAGCTGCTCTGGAGGATTTGATGTTTGGATTGCTGATTTTACCTCCACTAGACGTAATTGTCACAACAAAATATTTTAGCAACTGTAACTGAAACTTTCTAGGTAAAGATCTGACTGGAGTAAAAATCTCTTCTGGTTTCATGTAATTGGCTGGCTAATGAGATCTGTTGGGGTCAAGATTTAATGCTATGATTAAGGAAAACATCTTTTAAAAATGCTTTTTTTTTTACACAATATTTAATTAGCTGTGGAACTCATTGCTACCTTGTAGCAATGAGGTCAGGAGCTTAAGCTTGTTTTTACCCTGTTATCTGTTTATATGATTAATGAGAAGGTTATATTTGATAGGATTAAAAAACTAGAAAGTATATAACCAGCCATGTTTAAGGGCACGAGTCAATCACTAAGTCCCCTTAAGCAAGTCAGAATGTGTCATTCATAGAAAGACAATGGAACCACTCCAGCGTGAAGTTCAGCATGTGCTTAACTACATTGCTGGATCAGGGCCTAACAGGCTGAGGGATTAAATAAATTTCCACTATGGGCAAGTTATTCCGTAAGTGTCTACTATGCAGTTTCTTGTACCTTCCTCTGAAACATCTGGCACATGTCACTGTCAGAGACAGGATACTAGAGTAGATGGACTATTAGTTGATCCAGTATGCAGATCCTATGTTTCTATCATTTCTAAAGGCCAGCAACACTAGCCTCATTACATTTCAGTGTCTTTCTCCAGGACACACAGGAAAATTGTTGTATGGTCAGCGACTATCTTCCATATGAATTAGTTTGGTATCTCCAGGGGCAGAAGACTTCCCAATTTATCCATTATGAAATATAAGTTATTGAGACTCAAACCTACTAACTAGAAACAGTCAATTAAAGTTAATCTAAAGCCTTATATAACTTCCAAATTTTTAAAATAAATGGGAAAATCACTTTATGCCTCAGTGCTGATGTAACTAAGCTTGTAGCCCAAATGGTGTTCACATTCTTGGCAAGTCACATTAAACAGAGAATGTATGGTCTTATAATGTTGCTCAGATTCAGGAGAAAGGGAGTTCATGCAAACAAAATGCTAGTGTTGTTTCTAGAAACTGTTATTTATCATTAAAATGGAGCCATGATAATAGTATTAATATGTTAGGATGTCAGGTTTTAGGGCACTGAATCAAATCCAAATTCTGATTGTCTCGCTTGATGGGAATGTCAAGCTGTACGCTGAATTAATATTGTGTGTGGGGGAGAGAAATTTGAACACTGAAGCCCAAGGCATTGAATATGTTGTGCTCAAATTAGATACCATTGGCAGGTTTTTTTTTTATCCCTATCAATCTCTAAGCATGGCTGTGTTTCTAAATTAAAGCTATACTCTCCAATAACCTGCTGAGAAAGAAATATATATTAATTGCATATTTGTATACAACATAGATATCTAATTATCAAATTAAACCTCTGTCTGTCTTTTCTGGAATCCTTAAATAGTTGAGATCTGAACACAGATAATATTTATAGTATTGGATTTAAATGATTAAATGCCCAATCCAACTCCTATTATATTCAATGAGAGTATCTTCATTGAATCCATTGGAATTGGATCAAGATCTATATTTCTCTTAGTGAGTAGTCAGTATTTGCTCTCTCGCTGTGTGTATACACACGCACAAGATTTTAATGATCCCTCGCATTCATTCTACAACTAAGGAAAGAGCGGATTCCAAAGGATGGAGGAAATTCCTTAGCTGAAATTCTGAGGCTTTTCTTCATTAATGAGCAACACGTTATCAGGATACCTTACATGACCTTCTACTGCTTGCACAAATGGACACACCGTTACAGCTTTTTTTTTTTGACATAAACATGTTAATACAATTTGATTATAAAATATTTCTATAGTGCAGTAGATTACATGGGGCTTTGCAGGACATAACTAAGAAAAATTTCCTTTCATATTATATATTCCTACAAAGATTTCCTGTCTTAAGATGGTTACTCCCTTTGTACAGTGTGTAAACCTCAAGACCTTTGAACAGTACTATACAAAAGATATCTTTATGAAGATATTAAACATGGCTGAATCAATAACATTGTAACCTTCCAACGAGGAAAAGTTAAACATAATGTTTGAAGTTTATTTTTTCTAAAGAACACTTTAACAATTAATGGAATGCCTCAGTCCATTTCACCTATTAATCACATACTATGTATTTTTTATATATAAAAAGTTTCTATTGCCAGACTTCTCAGAGGTCATCCAATATACAAGCAAAAATGTTCTAAGAAACTAGTTGATGTATGTCAAACATCTACATATTACTCACCTACAGTCATGCCCTTTCCCCATCCTACTCGTTTATCTCCCTCAAGCAAAAGTCTGAATGAGGAGATGAGGTCCTTAAGCTTAGCACATTCATGCTACATCAGACCAATAGGACAAGTGAATTCTAGAGGTTAACACCTCCCTCCCCCAGCACCCTTTGTTTTCCACTTTCTTGTTCACTGTGTAGTCATTTATACTTGTGCAAACTGAATGTAAAATGCTACCATTGTGATTTAGAAGTATTTTACTCCTATATTGCACAAGTATAAATGACTAAACTAGGTGCAAGTATGATTTCAGTTGTGAAGACAATGCACAGAGAAAGAAATGGCCTGTAACATAGCCAGGACCCACTTGGAATGGGCAAAAGGTGTAATCTAACACACATTTGGAGTGGACTGAGCCTTTTTCTCCACATTTGCTAATTCACAATTGAAATCAAGAGAATAAGATGCTTCAAAAATTAACTGCATGACACACACACATTTTGGCTGCCTCCTCTGCTAGAGAATGACAAACATAAGGTGTCTCAGCAGATGAGGCTCTAGGTAACTGTTTTAATGCTGTTGTGAAAGTTATTGTTATGCTGGGGATGGGAGACAACTTGTTGAAGCTGGTGAGCATAAAAGCCACTTTCTATTCAGGCTAAATGAGGAAACAATTTGTGGAGAACTGGGAAATGTCTGATTTATTTTTATGAAAGAATGTGTGAATCAGTTTCCCCTTCCACTTTGTATTGTTACTCACCAGTTGTGA
The DNA here is from genome assembly GCF_007399415.2 of Gopherus evgoodei. NCBI lineage: Eukaryota > Metazoa > Chordata > Testudines > Testudinidae > Gopherus > Gopherus evgoodei. Next base: position 235,432,935 of record NC_044322.1, on the reverse strand, counting down.
AAGGCGTTAATTCCATTCTTAAAATAAGACTAGAAATGCAGTGACTAAGGGGAAGTCACAAAGCAAGGATGAACTACCAGGAACTAATATCATAAGGAGGTAATTACTGCAAATCTCTAGACAGATGAACAAATTTGCAGAAGGAAGTACCACCTTGAGGGGAATTGCATTCTGGTCTTGACCAGGTTCATGGGAAGGGGCTGCAGACAAGGAACTGAGGGTATATAAAGTGGCCTGTGTAATATGGAGGTGGGGTCCCACTCACTGGATCCAAGAACTGTCCTGAAATTGTAACCAAATGGGACAAACCCTTGGTTTGAAGGACTTTGACACCTATCAGGGTCTCTATGGAAGATGATTGACACCTTGTAAAACAGGCATATATTTGTGTTCAAGCCATTCTTTCTGTAGTGCTTTTGTTCTACATAATTGCTTTGTTGTGTAAAAGCTGACTGGTTACTGATAAACCCTTTTCATAGGTCCTGGGAGATAACAAGACCGCAAGTGCTGAAGTAATTTCAGACTTGCTAACATGACCACAGCGAAGGGCAGGAGGAGTGGCAGCTTAATCTCTCAATCTAGTGGGAGAGGACCATGAGTTCCTGCACCAAGTAAGGTAATTGATTGAGCCTTGAAATCTGACTGGGGGTGCCCTCAAGGAGGCAACAAAGGAGTCAGAGATGCAGTTACCTCGGGAACTGTGACACACTTAAATGACCTTTTGTTTAGAGTTGCTGTAGCCATGTTGGCAGCAGGATATTGGGGGGGGGAAGGGGAGGAAATATCTTTTATTGGACCAACTTGTGTTGATGAAAGAGACAAGCTTTTGAGCTACACAGAGCTCAGAAGATGGAAGGGGACAGGAGAAAGTAAATGAGAAAAAGAGTGAAAGGAAAGAGCTCGAGCAGAATGAATGAAATAAAATCAGGCTAAATGAATACTGTAAAGTGAAAACCCATACAATGATGAAGTAATTTCTACCAGAGAGGGAAGAACCTGGATAGAGTAACATTTTGCTTTATCTTAATTTGATATTAGACATTTCTTCAGATAACAGAGATAATAGGGTTCCAAAGACTAAGGAACTTGTCCAATTTTGTTTGTGGGCATAGTTACCATTCCATTTCTGTAATGGATCAATCTTAAGGCACATTGTGAGTATGTGAAGTTAGGTTTTCCCATAGCCTCACAACAATGTCAGTTTTTTGCTGCTCGCAGGAGCAACATAACCAATATCTTTCTAGAAGGCCCCAGATACACTGAAACTGAGGCAGTTCTGCTGGGTGGGCAAGGCAGGTTGTGGAAAGGTCATAGAGGGGGGATTCCATGCCCTCAGCCACTGTGGAGAAGTGCTTTCTCCATAGTGGTTTGTCTGGGATATTGTAGGCTGGGTGGAGATATGGGGAATGAATCTACTATTATGTGGCTCCTCTGACCAAATTCCATTCATAGGAAGAGTGCTCGGACCACAATCTTGCCCACAACTGTAGAAGTGGGCATGGAGCCTGGTGCCGGGTAGCGGGGGAGGATTCCATTCCTCCTTGGCCTGTGGTAGGTTCTTTGCACACAGCTTGTTGACTCAGGCTTCATGGCAGAGTCCAGTTTTGAGTGTTTACTTTTAGCAGTAGTGGTAGTAAGTACCTTGTATAATGGGCACTATTATAATGAATATCTACCAGTGGCACATTCTCATTCACCACCTCTTACCAGTAATCATTTATTCCCAAACTGACTCTCATTAGAAGACTTTAGAACATTCTGATCTATGCAGTTGACAGAATTCATTAGACAAGTGAAATGGTGCATTCTGTCTGGGGTAAAACAGCCCCAAATGTGTAGCGCTGTATTTCTGAAAATCTTAGAAGTAGGTTTGGCTATGCCCCTCTACCAGCCCTTTCTATTGGCTTGCACTCTAGCACTGGAACATGTGAAGTTATCTGAAAAATGAAGGAGAATGTCAAAGAATTTCTTAACAATGAGGTTTTGAGGGTTTTCTTTAATTTAGAATCTATCTTTTAGATAAAGGGACAAGTCTCGTGTTCAGTTGCAAATGTCATTACCTCTCTCTCTTTCTCCCCCCTCCCACTTTTCTATTTTTTTTTGTCTCAATCTGTCCCTCTTTCTGTGGAGAAGAGTGGGAAGTGGATTTTTGGTGTTTGCCTTTTAAGGAGATGTTTTTGCTTGGATTATAAGGTCTGACTAGTCTAACTGGAAATCATTAGGAAGGTTGACTGCAAATGACAACCACTGTGAAGTGGTTGGTGTAAGTAATCTCTGAAGAGACACATGGAGTGAAAGGGAGAGAAACTGAATAAAAGAGTGCAGTGCACACAATGGTAAAAATGTTCTGCAAATTTGTTGAAATAGTGAATACATCAAACCTATTCTATTTTCTACTGTTACCTTTCTACAGCTTTGTAAGTTGTAGCAGGACCCAAGTGTGTTCGGGTGACCAGCAGTTCAAGATAGAAAGCATTTGTCATTATTTAGTTAGCTACTCATGATTGCTTACATATGGGTTCAGTTTTTAAAATATTCTCTAGAGTAGTACAAGGACTTTTTTCTAATGATGTTAGCTACAGTGTTTGACTTAAATACTGTTCCAGGGGCTGGGTGGACGGGGGATAAAACCATTTCAGGGGGAGTTCTTCTTCTTTGGGAAACTATTTTGGAAATCCACACATTCATGCTATGTAATACACTGCAAAGGCAAAGAAATTGCCCTTCAGACATATCTGCATGACTTAAGGAGGAGATTGATCTATGCCTCCTCTTCCTCCCGCCCCACACCACCTTAGTACTGTCTGTCAGGATGCAAATACTGCCACCCCAGTATGACTCATTTCTGCTCTCCCTTGTGCTAGGCCTTGTCCATCACACAGGCTCCTCCTCTCCAGCTGCTGGAATCATTTTAGTTAGGGTGACCAAACTTCCTGTTTTTAAAGGGACAGTCCCATATTTAAGCCCTCCAGCAGGTGTCCTGACTTTTTCTTAAAAACAGGCAAATTGTCCTGTATTTTCTGTCTCTCCTCCCCACATCAGTACTGGTGGGTTCTGCTGCTGGCCAGATCCCTGCTCACCTGCCGCACACCCACCAGAGTTGAGTGTGTGTGTGGGGGGGTCCAGTAGCTGACAATGGGAGTGGGTGTGCAAGGGGTGGCAGAGTGAAGATGCAGTGTGCGGGGCCGGCAGCTCCCTTTGCTGGTTTATCAGCATAGCACCTGCTGTGTGCCTGGTCTCAGCCAGCAGGGCCCTGCCCGCTGTCCCGTTTCTGACTGGTACTGGCTGTGAGTTGTGGTGGTTGGTGAGTGCGGGCAGGTGGCAGTCAGTTACATGTCACTTCTGCTGCCCACCCATCGATCCTTTACATGTTTCCCCTCTCGTTGTCTTCTCCCTGCTTTGCCCCTCCCCCCTCTCCCACCAGCCTAGCCCTCTTGCTCCTCCATATTCCCACCGGTGGAGTGTGTCCTATGCCCAGTGCTGTTCAGAGAACCAGCCCCTGGTTGGAGTGCTCAGCTCACCAACGGCCTGACCAGCAGCCCAGGGTGCTGGCCAGGAGGAGCCAAACCCTGCATGTGCCAAAGCCCTGCACAGCACTGTCACAGGGAAACCTCTCCTCCCCTCAGCTGAGCTCTGGAGTGGTGGGGGGGAAGCAATTTCCAGCCTGTTCACACCTCAAACCTGCAGGCTCCTCAGCAGCCCCACAGGCAGGGGCTTAGCACCCTATTCACACACACCAGCCCTGGGTCCTGCTCCCAGGGAGTGCGGGGATGCTCTGTCCCCTAGGCACCCTCCCTTGCTGAGCCACCTCTCTGGCTCATTTGCTGAAGCCCCTGCAGTCAGGTTCCCTTGGCCCTGGTGCACAATGCATCCTTAGGGCTTAACCCCTTTCTGCCTGCCCTGTAGCCAGGGTACAGGAGGCAGCTAGGTTATGTCCATGGCCAGCAGCAGTCTGGAGGTGTTAGTTGCCTTTCTACACTGTGCAGGCAGCCACAGGGGAGTAGGGCAGAGGAGGGGAAGATGAATATTCCAGGGCCAGGTCATCCCTCCTTCACCCCCCCCCCCACGCTGCCAGAGCTGGAAGCAGCTCCCATCCCTTCTCTCTCACAGCACTGAAAGGCTGCTGCTGGCCATATTCTGGTGTGAACCCTGGCAGAAATCTGAGGAGAAGGGGCATGTGACCCTGTGTCTTCCTCCCACCCCCATGTATTGCCTCAAGAAGATGAGGCGCCAGGTATCAGGAGAGGCAGGTCTGTTCTGGGGGCCTATCCAGGTGTGGAGGGTGGAGAGCACCTGGCAGGGAGGGTTGGATCAGCCAGTCATCCCCTCCCATGTGAGAGATGTGTACAGAAATGTGTGTGTCACCTCTCCCTGTGTGAACCCTAAAGTCTTAAAGATAAGAAGGTAAATAAAAAGAATCCAACTATTCAGTATTTCTTTTTAAGAGGGGCTCATTCAACTTGAGATTAATTTGGAAGTTTGTGCTGCATAATTCTGATTGCCATTGAACTTGCTTGAATATGAGTAATTTTACCAGGTGTCCCATGTTCAGCAAATATGGTTACCCAAATTTTAGTGAGGGAGGGCTGGGGAAAGATAAGTGGAAAAACCTTACCCAGAAGGGAGATTTTAAACATCCCTTACTGCAGATTCTTCCATCTTGAGGGAAAGACCTTAACTGCCTTAAAATCACCCCTCCTCCCCAAATTACAGGTCACTATCCCGCAATTAGGAGGACATGGGCAGCTGAGTTATAGCTACATATGGATTGATTTAAATACAAACAGGGTGGGGTTAAAAGCCTGGTTGAAACTGCTAACAGAGGGCTAGAATGTAGCCTGGAGTATGTGTTCATATAGTGGTGTAAGAGGTAGTAATCCCTTCCCCCCATTTCCTTTTCCACATTTTATGTCCTGCATAGGCTGCCCAGAGCTTAGGTCCAGATGTGCAGTGGTAAGGGATGATGTACACCCACTTACTCTTCTCCCAGAGCTGGCTGGTGGTAAATAGTGTTGGTCCCACACTCTCTGAATGGACTGGCACTGGCATGACAGTTATAATTTGTTGCTGGTATAGATGAGAGCAAGGTCAATGATGACATTTGTGGCCCTTTGAACCACAGTTCCTTCCCTGGTCTGATCCTGGGGCACCATAGAGACATTGTGCCATGGTACCCAATCTAGCCCCTAATTGGCTTGTCTTAAAATTGTAACATTATGCTGTGTTTTCATAGTAATTATTTTTTTATATAATTCTATTTAATATTAACATCTACTGTTCTACCCATTAAAGGGCAGAAATTTGAAAATCCACAGCATCTCACAAGGCTCTGTGTGAGTCCCTAGCATTATGATTTCCAGCTTGTTACCATGTCTTTCTCCCCAACCCCCATCCCTATAGATGAAGCATATGGTGAAAATGCTGTAACTGTAACACACACTCCCTGCTGTCTCAAGTAGTTTTCACAGCAGCATTTTCAGAGTGTTTGTGACGTGTACCATATGGTTTCCACACTTCTGTGCTGCCTGAACTCTGTCTATTATCCCACAGACATGAGCAACACACATCAGAAGTTCACATTCTTTACTCCTTTTCTATTGCATCAGCTCATTTTTTTTTAAGGGTATGTAATAAACTAGACTACATGCAGGCAAAATAGATTGAAACTGATTGCTTTGTGATAGTGGGAAAACTGCCTCTAACATCCAAGACAGCAATATTGTCCCAAAACCCAGTGACTTACTTACAGTCTGTTAAATACACTTTATCGTTACTTGGCAGATTTTGTTAAATGACATATCACTGGTTATAGTCAAAACGTCAAGATCTTATTTGGTTGACCAACTGTGACCAAGGAGACAACTAATTTATGCAAATACAGTTGTGTTTACTGTTACCCTGTCTCTCTCTATTGTCTGTTTTATCCCCCTGTGACATCTTGTCATAGTTCAGGATTGTGAGCTCTAGGGGGCATTGACTGTCTTTGTTTCACTTGGGTTTACAATGTCTAAAATGTAATGGGGCCCTGAATCCTGACTCGGGCTTCTAGGCACTATCTTAGTGAAAACAAACTACAATTAAAAATGCATTGTCTGCATTGGGATGCCATAATGTCATGCAGGATGGGTGAAGTCCCAGAGGACCTGAGAAGGGCAAACATAGTACCTGTCTTTAAAGGGGGAATAAACAGGACCCAGGGAATTGCAGACTAGTCAGGATAACTTCTATAACTGGAAAGATACTGAAACAAATTATCAAATCAATATATAAGCACCAGGTGATAAGCAATAGCCCGCATGCCAAACCAACCTAATTTCTTTCTTTGACAGGGTTACTGGTCTAGTGGATGGGAGGAAGCAGTAGATGTAACATACTGTGATGTTTGTTTTTGACTGGGTCCCACGTGGCATTCTCATAAGCAAACTAAGGAAAAGTGGCCTAGATGAAATTACTGTAAGGTGGGTGCACAAAAGGTTGAAAAACAATACTGAAAGAATAGTTATCAATGGCTTGCTGTCAAACTGGGAGAACTTTTCTAGTGGGATCCCACAGGGGATCATCATGGATATGGTACTCATCAATGTTTTCATTAATGACTTGGATAATGGAGTGAAGAGTGTGCTTATAAAATTTCCAGATGACGCTAAGCTGGGGGTGTGGCGGCGGGCATAAAAACAGTTTGGAGAACAGAGTTAGAATTCAAAATTACCTTGGTGAATTGGAGAATTTGGTCTAAAATCAACAAGATGAAATTCAATAAAGTACTACACTTACGAAGGAAAAATCAAATGCACAATCACAAAATGTGGAATAACTGGCTAAGCAATAGTATGCACAAAAGGGCCTGGGGCTATAGTAGATCACAAATTGAACATGAGCCAGTAATAGGTGGTGCAGTTGTGACAAAGGCTAATATTATTCTGGTGTGTATTAACAGGAGTATCGTATGTAACACACAGGAGGTAATTGTTCCAGGCTTCTCAGCATTGATGAGGCCTCAGGTGGACTACTGTGTCTAATTTTGGGTGCCACATTTTAAGAAAGATATGAACAAACTGGAGGGAGTCCCAAGGAGAGCAACACAAATGATAAATGGCTTAGAAAACCTGACCTATGAGGAAAGGTTAAAAAAAAGAAAACTGGGCAAGTTTCATCATGAGAAAAGAAGACTGAGGGGAAAATCTGATAACAGGCTGTTACAGAGGATAGTGATCCATTGTTCTCCACATCCACTGAAGATAAGACAAGAAGTAGTCCTCTTAAACTGCAGTAAGGGAGTTTTACATTAATACAGGGAGTCCTCGGACTTACAACACAGTTTGTTCCTCAGAATTGCATGTAAGTCGAAATGTTGCAAGTCGAAACCACTTTCCCATAGAAATCAATAGTATGAAGGGGGGATCGGTTCCTGAACCAAGGCTTGATACACTATTTTCACCACAATCAGGGCTGTCCTTAGGCATACACAGACTATGCAGCTGTGTAGAGCACTAAATTTTGTGGTGCCCTACGCTGCTGCATGCTGTATATGCGGCGCTAACCCCAGCAGCCACTCCCTTGCTCCACTCCTATTCGACCCCTTCCCCCAAGCCCTCTCCACCAAGTGACAAGGCCTGTGGGATTAGCAGGGTACAGGAACTGGCAAAAGGGGTTGGGCCCACTCCCGCACTCACCAGCGGCAGGAAGTAGAGTGACCTGGCTCCAGCCCACTCCACTCCACCAGCTCCCAGCCACATTGCTCTGCTTCCTGCCACTGCTGCTGGTGAGTGCAAGGGTGGGCCTGACCCCTTTCTCCAAGACCTCTTCCCCAAGCGACAGTGCTGGGAGCTGGAGGAGCGGAGTGGGCTGGGGCTGCGCCACTGTGCTTCCGGCTGCCACTGATGAGTGTGGGGAGGCCAGCCCAACTTCTGCTGCTGGCCCTCCGCTAATCCCCTGTGCTGCCCTGGGCCGCGCTGCCCTGGGCCTCACTGCCCAGCTGCTACCCCACCATAGCTCCTGCCCCCATAACCCTGCAGCCCTTGAGCGCAACTCCCCTCCCACGAAGGGGTTGGCCTCCCAGCGGAGCAGCTGCTCCCCCCATGGGGTGGGGCATACAGGTGCTCAGGGCACCACCATAGGTAGGGATGCAAGGGCACCACCATAGGTAGGGATGGCCCTGACCACAATAACCCACATTTTTGTAGTAAATGAATTATAGATGACTGTTGCAATATCAATATATTTACAATCAAAACCAAGCAGCAACCCTACCTGGCAACAAGCTGGCTTTGAGGCAGCAAGGTAATCAGAAGCGATCCCTTCCAGCTCCACACCAGTATAGTGCAACCAGTATAATGTAACCAGGAAGTGATTTCAAGTGAACTTTATGCAAATCGAGCATCGTAAGGGTGAAACAAGCATTGTGGGGCGAAACAGGCAGTCAATTGAGAAGTGTTGTCAGTGGCATCTGACTCCCTGTATTAGAGAAGACTTTCTAGGAATAATTAAGTGCTGGAATAGGTTACCAAGGGAGGTTGTGTAGTACCCATCGTAGGAGGGGTATAAGAAGAGGTTAGACAAATACTTGTCAAGAATGGTCTAGGTATCCTTGGAACTGCATCAGCTCAGGAGGCTGGATTAGATGATCTCTCAAGATCCCTTCCAGCCCTACCTTACTGTTATTCTAACACAGACATCAGTTTTTTCAATCAGCTTTTAATATTTCCTTGTGATTGTACAGTTTTCACAGATAGATCCAGGAAGATTAGACTTCTCCCTGGCACCTGTGGTACTTTCCTTTAATTAGAAGGAGTGCTGGGGATTGAGCCCACACAATACAGTGGGTAGGTGGGGGGAAAGAGGGGCATTTAAAAAAAACTCTTTGTGACTAAAATCCATCAGAGAAAGAATGAACATAAATTTAAATACACTCCCCCCCTTTGATTATCCTATTGATTTTAATTCAACATTTCTTTGGGTGAGTGGTTTGATTAAAAACGCGTGCGCGCGCGCACACACACACACACACTGAATATCGCTCTCCAGGCAGTTTTTCAAGGTCTCACTATTGTTTCCTCTGTCTGTCTCCTCCCTGCTACCAAAAAAAGAAAGGAAAGAAAAAAGGAAGAACTGAATAAATTAGCTGACTTCTGCATAATGACAGAGCCTGGGGAAATCATTCTGGATTTTTGGGTTGACTATATGATACTCTTCAATGAAGAAAAAACCCCACAGAATCTTTACAACGATGGTGTCACAGAGTGACTGGCTTTGTTAAGGGTCCAGTGCACATGGGACTGATTAGCTGTCTTCCAGCTCGAGTTAGGAAAAAGGCATCTGGGCCATATAAAGGGAAGGCATATAAAAGGAAGGGTCAGGTAAGAGCTGCCTGAGAGCACAGACTAAAAGAGCAAGGAAAGGGGTAAGGTGAGAGCTGGAAAGGGGCCAGCCTGCTGACCTTCCTGAGCAGAGAGTTAGTGCTGGGAGGCTGAAAAGGGCTGAGGGCTAGGATAGTAGCAGAGGGAGTTGCCTTCTGACATCCAAGCCAGACAGTGAGAGCTGAGGGCCAGAGAAGGCTGAAGGGAGGGGATCCGAGGATGGGCTTATCCACTGACATCTCCATACTGGCGAGCTGGAGCCAGAAAGGGCTGAGGGCCAAGGCAACTGTGAAAGTGCCTGTCTGAGGAGATGATAATGGAAAAAGGATTGTGAGGAATGCTCCCCTGGTAAGGGTGAGTTCCCAGCAGAGAGGCTGTGGGGTAGGGTGACCAGATGTCCCGATAGTCAGGACTTTTTTTTTCTTATATAGGTGCCTATTACCCCCCCCATCCCTATCCTGATTATTCACACTTGCTATCTGGTCACTCCACTGTGGCGATTGCCCTCCGGGAAGAGTGAGGTTGCATTCCAGCTGGAAGGGCTGAGGTGGCTGTCCTGGCAGAAGGACAGGAGAGGACTGAATGAAGATGAGCCTGGCTGTGGCGGAAAATGCCAGTGTGCGGTGATGACAAAGTGGGGGATTTTCCCTTGCTATGTTGCATGTGAGTTTTATTGTTTTGCATGAATACTATGTGTGGCTCACTTTCCCCGTGTGGTGCACCAATACCTCAGTGATGGGAATAGGGGTATGTGACTTTGGCTGAGACCTCTGGGGCAGCTGCCTGCACTTATGCTATGACCCGTGCCCTTCGTAACCTGAGACCCAGGAGGGGGATGCAACCCAGTGACACTTTGCCTGGGAAGCGAGACACAGAGAAGGAGCAACTGAGGTTGGGTCGCCAGTAGCTGGGCAGTCTGCTTCTGGCCCAGGACTTCCCAAGATGGACTTGACTGAAAGTCACTAATTTCTATGCTAGCAAGTTTTGTTCTACACTGTCTTCCTGTTGAATAATAAACCTTCAGTTATACTGGCTGGCTGAAAGTTGCATCTGATTGCAGAGTTGGGGTGCAGGGACCTCTGGCTTCCCCAGGAGCCCCACCCGGGCACACTCACTGCAGGAAGTGCACGGTGTGGAAGGAGATGCTGAATGCTCCGAGGTCAGATCCAGAAAAGTTGAAGCTGTGTAAGCTTCTTGCCCTGGTGACAATATGCTCAGAGAGAGGAGGCATGCTCCCACAGAGTCCTGACTGACTTTGTATGGAGTAGTTCCAGAGCATCACCCAGTGACTCTGTGACAGTGGTATGTGCTAAATCAATGGACTAGATATTCTGGGATTTTAAGGACCACATACACTGGGGATGATACATGGACTATGGCTTGTTATGTTTCTGTAATGAATTGGCCCCAAGGAAGGGTATAGCTGAGGCCAGAGAGCCTGTTATGGAGACCTTAGGGGCCTGAGAGGATATGGGGGATGGCAACCCATATGTTAGGGCAGCCACAAGGGGGTGCTCAAGGACAGAGGGCAATTGTTCACAGATGGATGTAATAACAGGGCAGATCTTCCACTAGTGTAAAACAGTATGGCTCCATTAGCTCCAAATGATTCCAGTTCTTCCCTGTTAAGTGTTAATGAGCATGCCACTGTCAGTCTAAGGTTTAAGTCAAGTGTATTGATATTGACTTACCCATTCCTCCCACTCGAAAAGAGTTTAGCATCTTTAGTTCAAGCTGCCCCATGCATTTTGCTACTACCAAGATGGAAGTTTCTGTTTTGAGAAATCCACTCACTGAACAGTAAGGCTGAATTCTTCAGTTTGGGATATTAGCTATGGCTGTACAAAGTCTCTTCCCATTCACTCAAACATATGTGAACATTTAGGACTAGGTTCTGACCTGGGCTGCACACCTATACAAGGGAGAGTAAGTCCCCTCTATGTTTATACCCCTGGCAGGCTATCCAGACTTTGGCTCCTGACTCGTCAGGAGTAAAGGGCGTTGCGTGCCTATTTCTTCCCCTATTGTAGCAGCTGGGTAGAGAATGGGGCTTTGGCCCTGCATTCTGAATGCACAGGCCAGCAGAGCTGAGGTGGCATACATTGGGTAGTAATTTCTAGTATAATGCAGAAGTAAGTTACTTGCTCCTGGAGATAAGTGGCTGCAGGGAAGGAATTGTGGAATACTGCTACAATACCACCCCTTCTTATGACCTCTGTCCTAGGGAAATGAGGGAGCTCTTTAAGCAATATTATGGAGGCAGTGATCATGGCACCATAGTTAAGGTTGAGTTGGACTTTGCACTTAAAGCAGGGATTCAACCTCTTTGTTATATATGAAGAGTATTCTATTCAAATATAGTACCTGCTTTCAATATGGCATAAAATCATTTTTCTGTTTAAGCTTTCATTCTGTAAGAATAAAACCATAAAACATGAAGATTTCAAAAACAAGTTGATACAATCATAAATTTCCAAGAAACATGATTGTTTACATAGATGTATCCTGTTTACTTAGGTGGAATGATACGCTCTACATTTGCTAATTCACTTAGGCCCATGTACCAGTTCTTATCGTGTAACCCTTTAGAATGTGTTTTTTGGAGGAATCAATTGAGGGTTGTGGGGTTTTTTTGTTTTGTTTTGTTTTGTTCAACTAAGATTCAACAGAAATTGTTCATATGGCTTTCAAATACATACATTTATTAAAATCCTCTAAACAATTTAAGATCTAAGAGAAATACTGTTGTCCAGACTCATATTAGTATATACATGTATTTCATCTCAGAATTTTTGATCAAATGGACATTCCCTAAACATATGCATTAGATTAACATTTCATGCACCATAGATCAAGCACATAACATTTTTTTTAATTCTTGCTTTAAGGATGGTGAATTCTAAAGTTTTTTTTAGTCTGAGTTTCAGATGTAGGCCATGTTAACAATTTAATCATTTGTTTGCTCAACTTCATGAGTTCAGCTTCATGATTGTGTAGCATCTTTGAAAACAATGTCATTACATTAGTGTAAAACTAGAGTAACACATTGATGAGCAATACATCAAGCCATTAAGTATACTGTACAACAAAGAAGGCTAGTGAATTTTCACTATCCCAGTTCTGTTGTTTTATTATTTGTATTATCATAGCGCCTAGTGTCTGCAGTCATGGACCAGGACCTCATTGTGTTAGGTGCTGTACAAACACAGAAGAAAAAGACAGTCCCTGCCCCAAAGAGCTTACAGTCTAAGTATAAGCAAAGAGACAACCGACGGAGACAGACAGGGGAGTACAAGGAAACAATGCGTCAGTACTACATAAACAGACAGAGTGCAGGAAGAGGAGAATACACCAGCAGAATGAACAATATGATGGCAGCAAATATCATGTTAGTTTTACTTTTTGGAAGTTTACTTAGGAGGGGATAAGTTGACAGGGAAGGGAAGCTGGGGGATGGGGACAGGGCAGGGAGTCTCCTCTAGGTTTTCACGTAATGTCCATCACCAGGTTTCTGAGCTGGCATACGTAGGCTGCTGAGTAAGGTCAAACCTGAATTTGACTTATATTTAGTAGCCTTAATCTCTGAGTCCCACCTAAAGAAGACTGCTGCTAGTTGATAAGAAAATGTAGGTACGGTACAGGTTTGCCGATAAGTAATATTCTATGTAAGGTTTTAATAATGTTCTTATTAGACAGTCTGTCAATAAAAATCTCCTGTATCGTGATACTGAAAACACAAAAGCATAAAAGAATGAAGAAAATGTTGCGAGCTATAGAACACACTGCCCATCCTACACCTGGGCTGTGTATGTCTGTGGTGTCTAGTTTTTGCTTCTAACAATGAAGTAGGTGTTAAAACTATTGACATGACTATGACACATCATTTTGTTCCTTATTACTCAGGGGCACATTTCATAGACTACACTGCAAAACAATCACATACAGTGTGCCATATCACGAATTATATTAATAAGAAAAAACACTCGACATAAGCAGACAAAGCATGTGTACACTGAAGTTGGGAGGGTGTTTCCCAGCACAAGTAGACAGATTTGCTAACTCTGTTCAAACTACGATGGGGGTAGTGGAAGGGGCAAGGATTTGGGCTTGAGGCCTGAATACATTCCTAGTGAGTCAGGTGGGATTGTATTCAAGTGACTAGATTAAGCTACCACCTGTGCCACCATGGCCACATTATTTTTAGCGTGCTAGCATGAGCAGTGTTAGCACGTGTTTGTCTATCCGTTCTGGGAAGCACCCTCCCATCTGCAGTGTAGACATACCTGCCTTTGCAGATTAAGGGTAAGGCAGATAACAGGGAACATTGTTTCCTAGTCAGCACATCCGATTAATAATAATAATGAGCAAAAATTCAAAATGAAGTGTGAAAGCCTCAAGTTGAGGTTTTTCCGCAGTTTTGAAATATGTCAAAATTTGACAAAATAGAACATAGCAGGTGAAATCCGGGCCTTACTGAAGTCAATGAGAATTTTGCTATTGTGTTGGGGCCAGAATTTCAACCAGATCAGCACAAAGGGTTAAGAATATCTTTTAGGTCTTCCCATTTTCCCCCAGTTCTCTAATCTATGAAAACTGTCCAGTCTGCACAAATGCAGCATAGAGTAAACATCTTGCTCAAGTAAGAAGAGGGGGACATAATTTCTGTACACTTTGGTGCTGATTTGGCAAGGTACTTAAATGTGTACAGCCTCACTGAAGTTAATGGAACTAATCACATGCTTAAAGTTACACATCTGCTTAAGTACCTTGTGGAATGGGGGATTTATTTCTTAAAGGAATACACACTGCCTTAATGTGCACACACAATTCTCTTTGTTGTTGATGGATATGTGCATGGATGAAAGGCAAGAGAGACCCTAAAATTTTCAATTATATTTATCTTTCTGTCAGCTTAGTAGAATTTTAAGTAAAATTGCTATTAATAAAGTGGCAGGCACAGGCTAGGAAATCTATCTGAAATTCATATTTTAAGACCATGAACAAATGGATGTTTTTGGAGCAGCGCATGTTTAAAAGTTGCAGCAATTTTGGATTAACTTGGTATTATTTTTATCCTTTTATGGCAAATTTGAATGCTGTGTCTGTGTGCATAGCTTTTGATAAGAACCAAATGTAGTCTGTGGAAATGACTGGAAATTGCACTTACGACCAGCATAGTAGGGTGTGTCCTTCTCTCCTTGGAAAGCTTGACTGAGAAACAAATGTAGAAGATGCATTTAAATTACTTCAGGATGTTGCACCACTTCTGTTTTCTTGCCTTCTCTTTCATCAATTAAAGGCCAGAAGGAACCACTGTGATGACTTAGTCCAGGGGTCGGCAACCTTTCAGAAGTGGTGTGCCGAGTCTTCATTTATTAGCTCTAATTTAAGGTTTTGCGTACCAGTAATACATTTTAAAGTTTTTAGAAAGTCTTTTTCTATAAATCTATAATATATAACTAAACTATTCTTATATTAAAGTAAATAAGGTTTTTTAAATGTTTAAGAAGCTTCACTTAAAATTAAATTAAAATGAAGAGCCCCCTGGACTGGTGGCCAGGACCTGGGCAGTGTGAGTGCCACTGCAAATCAGCTCATGTGCTGCCTTCGGCACATGTGCCATAGGTTGCCTAGCCCTGACTTAGTCTGACCTCCTGCATAGCACAGGCCACAGAACTGTCCTGAATTAATTCCTGTTTGAACTAGAACATGTCTCTTTAGAAAAATACGTATACGCTTGATTTAAAAAATGGCCAGTGATGGATAATCCACCACAACTCTTGCTGTGCATTGCTCCATCATGGACTGGACAGATCCTGGCAAACACTCTTCCAACTGATCAGAAAGCTGTGAGGTGGAGCCCATAGAACTGAACTAAGAAGCTCAGTCCTGTTGCTAGTGGGGCAAAATCTCCTGCCACTATTGGCATTTAAACCACAGTAGCCTCAGTGGAGAGGCCAGAGTGAAGGTCTTCTCGTTCTGGCTTCTACGATTTTTCTCTTCAAAACCAAGTAAGAAAGATTCTCATCATCATAGTGATGCCAGTGTTTGGATTTTATTTCCCTAGTAAGCATAAAATGCATATCACAAGTAATGGATAGAATAGTGTGGGAACCTGTAGAACGCAGATCAGCTGGTCTGCTGCCACACCATAGTAACAATATTATATCTGTTCTTACAGAAATAAGCATTATGCCCTCAGCCTCAAACTCCTTCTGTCACTCTACCTACCCAAAATTCCAGTATAAAGTCACATGTTCCTTCATCTGGCTCCTCATTAGGGGACATGCTGCATCCCTAAGGACTTTAGTGGGGGAGGAGGAGAAGAGGAGCATAAAGTGCCAGGAACAGTGGTAGATCCAGAATAGAAATTTACTACTAGTAGTAGAGTAGAGGAAGTACTTAGAGCATCTGCTTTTGTCCTCATGAAGCCCCTAGCTACCTGCATCACCAGATGCAGGACACTGGCCACTGGATGGGTCTGGTCCTGGGCCTCCTTTCAAATAGCCACATCTCCCAGTTATCCAGCAGCCACTCATTTTCCTCCAGTGCTTGGTTATATTGGGTGTAAATAGCTGCAAACTGACAGGAGACTGGCCTATTCTGGGCCACTGCCTGCTTCAATATAGCAGAAAAAATCTGACTAAGTCTTCCCCCTCTTTGTGGTACTGAAGTCTTGGGGCTTCATGGGGCAGGGAATCCTGGATGCAAGCAAGGCTAATCACAGGCCTCCATGCCATTTAATGAGGTGGAATCAGAATGCATATGTTCCTGGGTACTTTTGTCCCAGCCTGACCTGGGTGTTTGTGTGTATAAGTAGTACAGGATATTATAGATGTGCGTGTGCTCCTTTCTCCTTCTCCATCTTCTCTCTACAAGCCACCATTGTCAGAGATGGATGCTATTGTTTTTCCTCACAAATTTTTGTAGAGATGCAATTCTGAGTAAAAGCTAACTTTGCAAGCCAATCACAGAGCTATTCTGAGGCCTTGAAATGTCCCAAAGTGAAATTGTGAGGACATGAAATGTCACATGAAATGAATTGGTGAAAACTTTCTCGTGCCATTTTTGTCAGTTTCACCCAACCTAAATAAAGAGTGCTGTTGAGTTTCTTTTCACGCTCCCTTAGGTTTAAACATTCCCCATCAACTTTGTGAACTCACTTGCATTGTACTAGAGCTTGAGACCTACAAAATAAAACTGACTAGAAGCCAACCAATCAACTTTTAGTGTAAAATTATCTCATTACAAGTCACAGGGACTTAGGCTTCTAAGTCTCTATCCAAAATGTCACTTAGACAGGCGCTTTTGAAAACAGCACTCAGCCTCTCATCTAAATAAAATAAATGGCAACAATTACATCAACTTTAAAACCACCCACTCTCTCAAGCCTGTTTCATAACCTACGACAATTGAGTTGATAATCTTAGTCCAGTTCCTGTTGGACTATTGTCTACATCACAGAAAACACTACCAGAGTGGGCACCATTTGACATACTTATTTACACTATGCAAAGAAGCCAAGGATTAAATGGGCATAGAAAGTTATCCTCTCTCTACTAGAAGGGGTGTCTCCATGTCAAGATTTAGGCATGTTAGCAGGGCAGATTGGGAAGATCGTATTATCACTTCCCATTAGGGCTGGTTCAGAAGTGTCTTTCAAAATTGTTCTTTGATCAAAAATTGAGTTTTCATCCAAATGAAATTTTCCATGAAGTATATACTTTCCACTGAAAATTTAAATATCATTTTTATCAAAAAATCAAACACCTGAAAAGTGAATCTCAAACTTCTGGTAACCTCCCCTCCCAAATTTTGATTTAGAAATGCTGCTATGGTGTCTCATCTGAGTTGTAGTTTGGGTGCTCCATGCCCCCCTTCTACTCTGTGGGCCAGGCTTCCCAAGAACTATATCTTCCTTGATGCACCATAGCTGTGTGACTCCCATGATGGAAAAGGGAGACCATGGTGTGTCACAGAAGAGGTAGTCTGGCCATGTAGACCAGCCCCTAGAGAAGAATTGGAATAGCACCCTAACTAGAATCCCCATGAGGCATAATGATGGCATTTCCAAATCATTTTCCAATTTTCAGTTTTCTGCCAAAAAGTTGGAATTTTCTATGGGAAATGACCGTACAGTAGTTGTTGGATATGTCGTGGACTCCAATCTCCAAGCCTGTCAATATGGCAACTCTCTCCCTCCCCCTGCAACAAATTCACTTGATTTTTATGTGGACTAGATTTTGAAAATTCTTTCACTTTTGATATAACTTATGATGTTATCAGAAATTTAAGTAAGGAAATAGTTTTAGGATTTTTAAACCAGCCAGTTTCTTTTTGTACTAGGTTTATGATGCAGATGTTTAGAACCTTTGCCCAAATAATCCTTCCCTATGGGTATTTTTTGAAATATTTTAATTGCTGTGCCAATCTGCTGTATTTATAAATATAGGGTCAGATCCTCCACTGGTGTAAATCAGCATAGTTGTACTGAAATCAACACCAGCAGAGAATCTAGCCCATAGGACTTAATCTCCAAGGAATAAAATTAGATTTATTATTTAAAATACTCCTAAAATCTGTACCTCTTAAATGAAGTATTCAGTATGTTACCATAGAAGTGTTCATACTCATAGCAGTGAGGAGTTTTCACACATTTAAATGGCAGCCAAGTATAACAAACACACTGCTGATGAGTAATTCCTGGGTGCATTCCAACTGGTGACAACTTTTGTTTCCCTTGGAGGACAAAATACGGCTAAGGCCATCCCAAGATATGTAAAATGTTTCATGCAGCTTGGGCTGGATCCTGCTCTTGTTGGAGTCCAGAAGAGATTTGCCACAGATTTCACTGGCTTTGCCCTCCTACTCTGATCTGCAGCGTAAAGGAGTCACTGGACCTGATTGTCCATTGCCCTGAACCTTGTGTAGTCATTTTTGCATCAGTGCAAAGTAAATATAAAACACTGCTGTTCTGATTTGTTAATGATTTATTTTCTTTGCTTTGCTCTGGTGTCACTACATGAGATGCAAGGCAACGAAGAACCAGGCCATTGAACTACTGCAATCTGAAGTATGTCAAAGCTTATGTATTCACTAACGTTGTTACATCACATTGTAGAGAAGTAACACGTTCCATGTTAACATTCACTTAAAATTTTTATCAGGACACAAATCCAGATCACTTTATTCAGTCAAATAGTAAACAGTTCATGGGCTTGATCCAAACTTCACTAGGTATGTCTACACTGCAAAAAACAAACAAAACAAAAACAAACAACCCCACAACAGTGAGTCTCAGAGCCTGGGCTTGTGCTACAGGGCTAAAAATAGCAGTGTAGATCTTCTTGCTTGGGCTGGAACCCCAGGCTCTGAGATCCATTGCTCCAGGAACATCAACAATGCAATTTTTAACCCCATAGTGTGAACCTAAGTAAGTTGACCCAAGGTCTGAGATTTGCTGCTACAGGTAGAGTGGTGTGTGTGTGTGTGTGTGTGTGTGTGTGTGTGTGTGTGTGTGCGCACGCGCAGTGTTGATGTACCCACTGACCTCCATGAAAGTTTTCCATTGACTTCAGTGGACTTTGGAGCAGGCCTGCATGAATAAATCAGGAAGGATTTGGCCCCTGCTCTAATTATCTGAATATAGATTTTTGCTGTTTTAACAGAAATAAGAGTGGTCTAAAATCAGAATTGAGTGTGCCATATTTTAACCTTGCTAGGTAAACACATTATAACAAGAGGACAGTAAGTGTTTGTGCTGATCCATTTAATGCAGCTGTAATATTGTAGGTATGATCCTTTCTCCACTGAATTTAATGGCAAAATTCCTGCTGCCTTCAGCAGCAGCGAAAACCGGCCTAAATCATAGGCTAAATGACTACAAATCTTGTTTTTTAAAAAATTGTTTTGCATTAAAATGTTTTACTGATGATCTACTGAAAGATTTTTAACTCCTTCGAAGTCTTAAAAGTTTAGTAAAACATCAAAAGTTAAGCCACAGAGTAATTGAAATCAGGAAACAAAAGACCTTGATTAATATGTTTCAGTGCAAGTACATGCCAATCTTATATATAGAAAAGAAGATATTAAATTTATATATAGTACATTTCAAACACTATCAGCTTTTAAAAAGACCTACATTTGCATAATTTTCTTTCTTAAAAGTATCCTCTAACATGTTCTGCATGGTACTGGTTAAAGGTTGTTATGGTGAAAACGAAATGAAAGATTCTAATGAAATAGGCTGTTGTCAGATCCCACATGATGAATTGTAACTTCAGGCATCTCTTTTTAAACATCTCCTCTAACCTGTTCCCAATTAGTGACATCTGGGACCAACTTTTCTTTTACTTAAAGCAGAGCTTTAAAAAGCTTTAACTGTCAGAGATATTCAAAAAGAGAGTGAGAGAGACTGGAAATGTAATGACAGAAAGAACTTTAAATCCAACTGCTATATTTGATTTTACTAGCAATGTTAGAATATTTTAAAGTGTGCCAGCTAAGTGTAGTTGCTTTGTACCATGACATGCTAAAAGTCCAGTTTTAAGGAGGTTGGTATCTTTCCAATTCAAGTTTCCAAAGTATGGCTAAGATTACTAACTAAGTTTAATTTTTTTAAGGGATGAACTGGAAGATCTATGAAGAAACATTTTTTTGTTTCCTGTCCTGAATATTACATCTTATATTTCCAAAGGGGAAAAATGGGCCAAATTCTCAGCTCTTGCAAATCAGAGTAGCTTAGTTGATATCAATGGAGCAATTTTAATTTACACCTGCTGAGAATCTTGACATACATTACCTTGGGTTTGCATTTTTGGTAATGACATCACCTCTGTTTTTTCTTTTTTTCCTGCATTCTCCTGGAGGTCTTTTTAGATTATTTATCTGTTTACTTGTAGGGTGACCAGATGTCCCATTTTTAAAGGGACAGTCCAATTTTTTGGGACTTTTTCTTATATAGGTGCCTATTACCCCCAACTCCTGTCCCATTTTTTCACAGTTGCTATCTGGTCACCCTATTTACTTGGCTCTTAAAATAACTACTGACATGCCAAAGCCAGGGGATGACAATAGCCAAGATGTTGAGATTTAGGAATGATATTTCATACATGAATGGCTTCATTTTGAGACGCACTGGGCACACCCAGCTCCCATTAAATTCAGCTAGAATTGTGGATGCTCAGAGCTTTTGAAAATCAGCTCACAGTTTTTTTAAAAACAGTATATTTTGGCCAAATGTAGGCTTTTTGTGTGTTACATATATAGCTGGAAGTACTTTTCATATCTTCAGCTATCCCTCCGTGAGGATGTCGTCTGCCTGATTGGTGGGGTTTTAAGTGGCTGAGGAACCCAATTCGTGTCCTGCAGATTTTCCCACAGAAGTGACAGGTGTAATCTTGGAGGAGACATAGTTGTTGGTTGAACAGTTGTGCCCTTTCTTTCCTTCTTTTTGCTTCTCTATTTCATGAGCAAATCTGTTCTCCTCAAAGTGAGCAGTGGCTTGGTGTTTGGTGTGGTGCCACTGTGTTCTGTTCCGTGCCAAGTCCTCCCAGTTTGTTGGGTTAATGCCTCCCTTTTAAAGATGTACTTTCAGTATGTCTTTGAAGCTCTTCCACTGCCCTCTGTAAGCCCTTCTTCCCTGACTTAACTGAGAGAAGAGTACTTGCTTTGGGAGATGAGTATCAGGCATACATGCATAGTGATCAGCCCAGCTTAGTTGGTGTTTCATGACCTGCACTTCTATACTGCTGATGTTGGCTGCAGAGAGAATGCTGATGTTAGTATGTGTCCGTCTTCCCAGCTGATCCTGAGAATCCTCCTGAGGCAGCACTGCTGGAACTACTCCAGCTGCTTGAGATGTCATATATAGGTTACCCAGATTTCACACCCATAGAGCAAAAAGACAATGAATTTCGCCACCTGGAATGTTTGCACCCTTATGAACTCTCAGCACAGTGAATGCCCAGAAAGAACTGTCATAATTACCAGAGAACTGGCAAGACTCAGGATTGACATTGCACCTCTTAGTGAGATCCACTGGGCCGATGAGGGCCAATTAAGAGAGGATGGAGGTGACTACACTTTCTTTGGGAAAGGAAAGCCACCTGAAGAGAGATGCATTCACGGGATTGGCTTTGCCATCAAAAATAAGATCACCAGTCAGCTTTTGGAGCTTCCCGAGGGGATCAACGAGCATCTCATGACTCTTTGGCTCAAGCCTAGCTACAACCAATATGCCATGGTCATAAGCGCACTCGATGAGGAAGACAGTAAGGAGCAATTTTATAGAACTCCTCACAGTCACACCTAAGGCAGACAAACTCATCCTCCTGGCAGATTTCAATACAAGAGTTGGAGAGGACTCTCAACTCTGGAATGGCACAATAGGCAAAGAAGGGGTGGGAAATGTAAATCCCAATGGTATTCTCCTCCTCAGCAAATGTGTGGAGCATGACCTGCTCATCTGTCTACTTGTAGAGTGACCAGATATTCCATCAGAAATACTCTGTCTAAAGACAGTAACACATTTAAGACTACCTGGAAACATCCTTGGTCCAAACACTGGCACCTCCTTGACTATGTTATAGCCAGAGGCTGAGACTGTACTGACACCTGTATAACATGAACTATGAGAGGTACTGATCACTGTTGGACAGATCATCAGTTAGTAAGATCAATCATGTGCTGTACTTGCAGCTCACTCCAGAACATCACATACCCAAAGACTAAGCAATAGTGGAACAAAGTCAAAGCACTTCAAGACCAAGCCAGCTGCGAGACATTCCAGCAACTGACTGAGAAACTCTCTAACTTGCCTGATAACATCATTGACATTCAAGAGCACTGGGATCAACTTAAAAATACCATTCATATTGCATGTGCTGAAACTATAGGCTATTCCACTCATAGGCACCAAGACTAGTTTGATAAAAACAACGAGGAAGTCTAACATTAATTCACCAGAAATGAACTGCGTTCTGTAACTGGCAAAATAATTCCTCTAACCAAAAAAAACCATGAGGAATATCACCTGCTCACTTTGCATATACATGTGGGACACAAGAGTAGTGCAATTTACATGGTAAATTGTTAATGCTTTTCAGAAGGCATGTGCGACACATCCTTGAAAGAGTTACCGCTAATGGTGGAGAGGAGTCAACTGGAGACTCAAGTGATAGGAGCAGAAACAGCTAAAGCAGGGTCTGCTACACTTGTGGGAGAGGGTAAAATGGGGTCCAGCTGGTGAGACCGAAGACCCCTCCCTATTCTGGGGGCCATTAAAACATAGCTGATGTCTCTCTCCCCTTCCCCACCCCACCTTGTGGTCCTTTGGGTAAAGCTGCAGCAAGGAGTCAGTCAAAGATAATTGCCAGCTGGTAGGAACAGAAGCAGCCAAAGCAAAGGGGACCTTTGAACAAACAGTAGAAAGTTCCCTGTTCTCACTGGTCTTTCTCTGCCATGTGCTGATTGGCTGTTTGCTTCAACTCTGTCCTGCCCTCCCCTATAGTCTCTTCATCTTGGTTTCACTGCACATATGCTCCTTTTACTCTCTTCTCCTTTGATCTGTGCCCCTTGCCCCATTCTCTTTAATTTCCATTTAACTGATCTCTTTGTAAATAAACCCATCACCCCCACAAAAAAGGAAAGAATATACTTCCTACCATCTCACTGGTCTCTCTGCTTGAGTGTTCTACCCCTCCCTTATCGTGCATCTATCTTGTCTGTGTACACAAGGACTGTCCAATGCTTTCTTTTTTGCACAGGGCATGCACAGAAGGGCCCCATTTTTTATCAGCCCTTTAACATTACTATGATAAACACAATTATTAAAAAAATAACTGAGGGCGCTTAACTAATAAGCTGCATAAATGAAGTTTTCTATGCTTTAGTGACTTCAGCAGAGCCAACACATTGCTAAGGAGATTTCAATCCCTTGTGCTGTGAAAAAGAAAAAGCAGCCACTCATTTTAAGCACATTTAGGCCCTCTGCCACGATGCTGATGAGCACCATAGAAATGCCTATGACTGCAAGACAGCTTTGGTGGTAAATGGGACTGCCAAAACCAGAAGCAGTAGAGATTGCAGATGTGATAGGCCAGGGAAAGTCACGCTGGAAATGGAGTAGGGGCAACGCGGGATAAACTCTGAACAACGTTCTATGGGGCGCACAAGCCGATGAGCACAACTTATTACTGCAGATATCTTGTAGCTCCCAATCTGAGCAGGGGTTGGGCCACAGAGATGTGTAACTTAAAACTGCCTGTGGGCCACTGTAGTGTGTTTCTTAGCCAGGCTGATATTATAGCAGAGGTCAGGGACCTGATTCTCATTTACATCAAGGCCCCTTTATATACCTGTGATCATGTCATGGAACCATAAAGTGAATGAATCAGGCACCAGGTGTTCAAAATCAGTCACTGTGTCACAGAAGCAGATAGTGATCACGGGAACATATTGTAAATTGTGATGACAACAACAGGGATCAGGGACCACAGAGGAAGGCACATATAGGGTTAATAGGACACACACCTTCAAGAAAGCATGTTTGAGTACCAGGAAAAAGTACAAACTCAACACATTGTGCAAGTTGTCATTCTTCAGTGCTGCACTTAAAACAAAGTTCTGTAGATGGCTGTCTATAGCTATGACCATCCAGGTATACAGAACACAGTACTGCTAACCCCAGATGTTCAAAAATCATGAGTCAGTCCCTAAAGTCATGATATTTTAAAATGCTGGGTTCTTTTCTGAATCTTTAGGAGTCATGTTTTCAAGCTTTTCTCCATAACCACAAGGGCTGGAAACTTGCTCATTTAAAAAAAAAACACACCAAAGCTGAGGTTCTCAGGTAATCACATGAATCCAGGTGCTGGGGCTGTCAGAATAACACTAGATTTTGCAAGACTTGAGATAAAATTGCAAGAATGAAAGCATGGGCAGCACTGAGAACAGCATACAGGGCATTAAAATCCCCCTATGATCAACACAGTTCTGGCCCAGTTGCTTGCTAGCACAAATGGTGGAGGCTCACACAGTAGACAAGCCCCATCTTCTAAGGACTACACATGCAGCTCATTAGAACTGTCCCAGCTTCCAGCAAGCAAGATCTCACCACTAATAAACTATCTCTACAAAGACAGCTCAGCATAATCTGAGGCTGTTAACAGCTGTTGAAATAAATAAAGATTCAGTAATTTAACCAGCACCCAGGAAAACATTACATTTAATATATAGTGAGGAGCCACATGATGCTTGCAGAGGGAGCAGTTACATGGAGAGAAAGTTCTGTGACGTGATCAAAAAATACTTTTTCTTCACACCTGCTGCAAGTAAAAACAGCATGATAGTTTTCATTTAATATTTATATCACAGCAATATCCTATTAGGAGCAGGGCCCCACTGCTGTGTTGGAAGCTGGACCTATATCCATCTATCAAAACACAGACTCTGCTCCAAAATTCTTCTGTGAAATAGTTCAAAAAAAAAGGCTCAAATAGCTCTTTGAAAAAAAGAGAATGTTGTCTGATTCCTCCCCAGTGGCATTAAGCTCAGTGGATTGGAGGAGCAGACACTTTAGCTGGCACCTTTTCAAAATTTATCATGGGTTTTAAGCAAAATAACAAAATACTGAAATTATTAGTCATCTCCAGTATTGAGTTGAAGAGAATCAGTGAGAAGGTATCAGTGAAAACAACACAAGGTGAAGCAAGACTTTTGTTACTGCAGGACACTTTTAAGCAAAACAGGAAGTAAGATTCTTTTAAGCAAATTTTTAATGACTTTTCTGAAAGACAAAACAGATGACTACAAAAACAGATGAAGACAAAAAGACCTCAAAGTGTTTGGGCTGCATGATAGCACAGAAGTAGGCAAAGGTTTTGTGAAAACATTCTTTTGTGCTGTTATGGAGTCTGGCAGATGCTAGCAGTTTTGAAATGGAGATAATACTAGCTCCAAAACAAGATTCAAACATGCATCCAGGAATAACAGTGACGGGACTAAGAGCCTCGTACAAAGAATCCCTCAGAAAACAAAAAGCACCAGTGAGAGATCCTCTTGAGGACACTTTACTCTTTAAAACCCCAATCCAGCAAGCATCCAAGCACATGCATAATGTTAGGTCTGTGAATAATCCCCCTGAAGTTAATAGAACTATTAAAATTAAGCACATGATTAATTTTTTTGCTGTATTGGAGGGTGGGGGTCACAATGTTTGGCACCTCACATGAATGAGTCCTAAATTCAGTGGCAGCTGGTGAACTTTGGGGCAAATGGGGCACGAGTATAGGGTTCCCCCCTTCATGTTGACATGACCCCTCCTTCTCCCCTTCCATTGGAGAAACCAGGACCTCTGCCTCTCCTCTCCTCCCACTGGAGAGATGCTGACCAGCTGTCCCTCATTGCACCCTCAGAAGCAGGTCGTCAGGCCCAGCCTGAGTATATTAGGCTGGTACAGATTTTGCCAGCAGCAGTGCCAGTCTAGCACTGCATGCTGCAGGTGTGGCTGGGAAGGAAAGACACATGGGTTCCTGGGCAGGACAGAGCTGCCCTGCCCTAGGGATAGTGTGCTTATTTGCAGGGTCAGCCCTGACTTTGCCTCCTGAGAAGGAAGTGCAGCCAGTGAAGAACAGCTGCTCCTCCTTCTCTAGGCTGCTTTTGCAACTGCTTATGCTGCTGCTTCTGGTACAGATTATCAGCATCAGCCATGAATAGGTTTGGGGTGCTGAAGTCACTGCCCACGCCACAGGCTGGGTGAATATACAGCACTCTAACTGCCCCGTGGAGACCCTGCTGGCCCACTTGGGACAGGGCAGCTAGAGCTCTGTGTGGTAACTGCAGTCTCTGGCTTGGGTGGTGAATCCAGCACCCCACACCCCACTCAAAATCACCACGGCGTGCCTCCTATCAGCACAGTCTTGTGCATGTGCCATGAGGTGATTGAAAAGAACACCCTGAGGCATATGAATGCCAAATGCATCAAATCTATAGCAGCCTGCTAGATATTAATTAAGCTCTTAAGTAAATTAAGCTGTCATGGGATAAAAGGGAAGGTCCTTTCATGGATTGAGAACTGGCTAAAAGACAGGGAACAAAGAGTAGGAATTAATGGTAAATTCTCAGAATGGAGAGGGGTAACTAGTGGTGTTCCCCAAGGGTCAGTCCTAGGACCAATCCTATTCAATTTATTCATAAATGATCTGGAGAAAGGGGTAAACAGTGAGGTGGCAGAGTTTGCAGATGATACTAAACTACTCAAGATAGTTAAGACCAAAGCAGATTGTGAAGAACTTCAAAAAGATCTCACAAAACTAAGTGACTGGGCAACAAAATGGCAAATGAAATTTAATGTGGATTGTCATAAACAGATAAGTAAGAGTTAATAGAACAGAAGTACTTCATATCTCTTTTGCCTGTAAAGGGTTAACAAGATCAGTGAGCCTGGCTGTCACCTGACCAGAGGACCAATCAGGGGACAGGATACTTTCAAATCTTGAGGGAGGGAAGTTTTTGTGTGTGCTGTTAGTGTTTGGTTGTTGTTCTCTCTGGGTTCTGAGAGTGACCAGACGTGTAACCAGGTTTCTCTCCAATCTCCCTGATACAGGTTCTTATAGATTCAAAATAGTAAGTACTAGGTGATAAGGAGAGTTAGGCTTATGTTTGTTTTCTTTATTTGCAAATGTGTATTTGGCTGGAAGGAGTTCAAATTTGTATTTTGCTGAAAGGATTTTAATTTGTACTTGAATACTTAGGCTGGGAGGGTATTCCCAGTGTCTATAGCTAAAAGACCCTGTAACATATTCCATCTTAAATTTACAAAGATAATTTTTTATTGTTTTTCTTTCTCTAATTAAATTTAATTTTTTTTCTTTTTCTTGTTTAAGAATCTGATTTTTTTTTAATTCTGGTGAGATCCCAGGGAACTGGATCTGGATCCACCAGGGAATTGGTGGGGAGAAAGGAGGGAAGGGGGAGAGAGAGGTTAATTTTCTCTCTGTGTTAGGATTACTTTCTCTCTCAGGGAGAGTCTGGGAGGGGGAGAGAGAAGGAGGGGGGAAGGTGAATTTTCCTGTCTGTTTTAAGATTCAAGGAGTTTGAATCCCAGTAATCTTCCAGGGTAACCCAGGAAGGGGAAGCCTGGGAGAGGCAACGGTGAAGGAAAGGGTTTACTTTCCTTGTGTTAAGATCCAGAGGGACTGGGTCTTGGGGGTCCCCGGGCAAGGTTTTGGGGGGACCAGAGTGTACCAGGCACTGGAATTCCTGGTGGGTGGCAGCGCTACAAGTACTAAGCTGGTAATTGAGCTTAGAAGAATTGATGCTGGTACCCCATCTTTTGGATGCTAAGGTTCAGAGTGGGGAATTATACCATGACATGGATAAATGTAAAGTAATACACATTGGAAAAAATAACCCCAACTATACATACAAAATGATGGGGGCTAATTTAGCTACAACGAGTCAGGAAAAAGATCTTGGCGTCATCATGGATAGTTCTCTGAAGATGTCCACGCAGTGTGCAGAGGTGGTCAAAAAAGCAAACAGGATGTTAGGAATCATTAAAAAGGGGATAGAGAATAAGACTGAGAATATATTATTGCCCTTATATAAATCCATGGTACGCCCACATTTCGAATACTGTGTACAGATGTGGTCTCCTCACCTCAAAAAAGATATTCTAGCACTAGAAAAGGTTCAGAAAAGGGCAATTAAAATGATTAGGGGTTTGGAGAGGGTCCCGTACGAGGAAAGATTAAAGAGGCTTGGCCTCTTCAGCTTGGAAAAGAGGAGACTAAAGAGGGATATGATAGAGGTATATAAAAGCATGAGTGATGTGGAGAAAGTGGATAAGGAAAAGTTCTTTTCTTATTCCCATAATACAAGAACTAGGGGTCAACAAATGCAATTAATAGGTAGCAGGTTTAAAACAAATAAAAGGAAGTTCTTCACACAGCGCACAGTCGACTTGTGGAACACCTTACCTGAAGAGGTTGTGAAGGCTGGGACTATCATTGTTTAAAAGGGAACTGGATAAATTCACAGAGGTTAAGTCCATTAATGGCTATTAGCCAGGAAGGGTAAAGAATGGTGTCCCTAACCTCTGTTCATCAGAGGATGGAGACGGATGGCAGGAGAGAGATCACTTGATCATTGCCTGTTAGCTTCACTCCCTCTGGGGCACCTGACATTGGCCACTGTCAGTAGATAGATACTGGGCTAGATGGACCTTTGGTCTGACCCGGTACGTCCATTCTTACGTTCTTATTTGCCATGTTTGGGATTCATATTTAGCCTCACCCACACATACACAGAGCAGTCTTGTGAAGGTCACATGTTTTTCCTGCTTTCCTGCAGCTCAGTGCTCTCTCCCCTGCCACAGTGGAGGAAGGCTGGAAGACATCTTCCTTGTGCCAAGGTGCAGCCAGTCTGTATCAGCCTTCTTTACTGACTCTTCAAAGGCTTGTCCCTCTTGGCTTTGCCATATTAGGTAGATGTATAGCAATTATTGTTCAGTAACGTTTTACACTGACGTTTGAGGGGTGGTTTCCGTGCTGCTCCAAGATTCCTTCTGAGTGACCACGCTTTTCTGCTAGACCTTGTTGTGTCCATATTTTGATGCAACTTCTTCCCAACATTCCCTGCAATAGGCACTGAGATTGCAAAGAAGGTGGTTTGCTACCATTGTATCACCAGATTCTTTATACAGCTTCAGAAATTCTGCTAGACCTTGTTGTGTCCATATTTTGATGCAACTTCTTCCCAACATTCCCTGCAATAGGCACTGAGATTGCAAAGAAGGTGGTTTGCTACCATTGTATCACCAGATTCTTTATACAGCTTCAGAAGTTCTGCACATTTCTCATCTAAGCAGGGTATGTAAGTCTTTTGGCAGCCATGCAGGAGGAACTGAGAGACTGTTTTGAAGATTGCTTTTGAGAAGTAGTGTAAGCATTTTCTACAGAGGTATTATATGGTATGCACACTATATAGCCATTGGTCAGCTCTGAGTATTTTTCTCCAGTAATAAATCAGGCTGAAGATTGCTGCATCTAAAAACCAAAGTAAAACTCTGTGTTAGTCCATGCAGTTCGCTTAGGGGTCAATCCAACTTCTATTGAGTTCAAAGGAATGACTTCCATTGAACGGGAGTTGAGGATCAGGCTTGAACTTAGTATTGCTTTTTCTGCAGAATACATTTGCTTTTGATTCTTGGCAATTGGCTTAAAGGAGACAGGAAAAAAAAAGTGGGCAGGTAAGGTTTAATACAGATATTATTAGCATAACTCAGCAGTGGCCATTTGCCCATAAGTCTATTATTCTTGTTAGCTATTTTCTATATAATCTTTCTTCTATTCTGAATTATGTGATAAATGTGGGTGGCTCCTTCCTTTGCTTTTTAGTGCAGAATTGCTAAAGTCTCTCATGGATTACACATTTTAATATATAAATAAGGAGTACAGAAGGATGCTGCAAGATGGTGCTTTACTGTTGACTGAAGTGGGGGACATTTTTATGTGTGGTCATATTCTTCTTTCTCCATAGTCTCATAGTAATGATTTGGTGTCAGAGTTTTCCTTACCAAAGATCTTGGGCTTATGTTTCTTATTATATATATTATATAGATAATCAGGAAACTGAATACCTTTTTCATATTGCTACATAGGCCCTAAAAATTCCGTACATAATATTATATAATATTGTCCTGTTTTTAATCTATCTCCAATAGAATCAATAATTACACAGTGTGTTAGCAAACAAAACAAAAACACTCACACTGAAGATACAGTAAGTATCAGGAAACTGAATAACTTTTTCATATTGCTACATAGGCCCTAAAAATTCCATACATAATATTCAATACATAATATTATATAATATTATGTATAGAATTTTTAGGGCCTATGTAGCAATATGAAAATGTTATTCAGTTTCCTGATACTTACTGTATCTTCAGTGTGAGTGTTTTTGTTTTGTTTGCTAACACACTGTGTAATTATTGATTCTATTGGCGATAGATTAAAAACAGGACAATAGTTGGTGCATCCCCATGAAACAATCACACAAAATCAATCATGATTGCAATGTACAGTTGAACAGTGGCAGGCACAATACAAAGGTCAGGTTCTAAACGAGAGGTCTGCCATCTATGTTCTGCAGCAAGTTAATGAAATAAAATTACACTTTATAGCCTTTGTGACCCTAAGCACACTTGTATTCTCATTCTACACACTACTGTAATAATCTTAATACAAAATGTGCCTTATGAGGTATCATGTGAAAACTAGTAACCTGTTGGTCAGTAATATTGTGGTGAAATGTATGTAGCAACATTATATGTAAAGTTATGAATTCTCCTTGTATGATGTCAGTAGCACATGTTCAAGACCAGACAAGTGACATAAACGCCATATCACCTGTGGATGAACACTTTTCACAAAGTGATCACTCTATATCTAACCTATCAGATCTCATCCTCGAAGGAGGCTGGCACAACACTTCCAAAGGATAAGCCTGGGAACTTAAATTCATAACTTTGCTAGACACTAAAAAGCATGATCTTAATAAAGACACTGGATTTATGGCTTATTAGAACAATCTATAACCCACTAACCCCCCTTTTTTGTCCTATGACTACAGGGACATTAACAGGCCACTTCACTTTGAAGAGTCCTTTAGAATATGTGCTAACTACTTATGCTGAACTATCTGTTTGATCTTGTGTTTCGCTGAGACACTCTGGGTATATCTATACTGCAATTGGACACCTATGGGTATGGCTACACTTACATTTGTGCAGCGCTGGGAGTTACAGCTGTGTTCGTACAGCTGTGTAGGGTTAGCGCTGCAGTGTGGCCACACTGACAGCTACCAGCGCTGCAGTGTGGCCGCATTTGCAGCGCTGTTGGGAGTGGTGCATTGTGGGCAGCTATCCCACAGAGCACCTCGTCCCATTTTGGCACTGTGGCTTGTGGGAAGGGGACAGAAGGGTGCGGGTCTTTCCGCTTCCTGTTCCAACGCCCCGTGGTGCTTTGCTACACATTCCAAGCAGTTTGGCGCCATTGTGAGTCTGCAGCACGATTCCTGTTACAAATGGAGCCCGAGCTGCTGAGGACCTTGCTGATGAATGTTGCCAGCACATCACGCATGGCAGTGGAGCTATTCCTTCAGCTCCAAAGTGACAGTGAGGAGTCAGACGATGATATTGATTCGTCTGACGCGCAAGACAATAAATTGCTTGTGGTAGTAACGGATATGCTCAGCACCGTGGAACGCTGCCTTTGGGCTCGGGAAACGAGCACTGAGTGGTGGGATCACATCGTCCTGCAAGTCTGGGATGACGAGCAGTGGCTGCAGAACTTTCGGATGAGAAAAGCCACTTTCATGGGACTGTGTGCTGAGCTCGCCCTTACCCTGCGGTGCAGGGACACGAGATTGAGAGCTGCCCTGCCAGTGGAGAAGCGGGTGGCTATTGCAATCTGGAAGCTGGCAACTCCAGACAGCTACCGATCGGTGGTGAACCAGTTTGGAGTGGGAAAGTCGACCGTTGGAATAGTGTTGATGCAAGTTTGCATGGCCATTAATCGCACCCTGCTAAGAAGAACCGTGACTCTGGGGAACGTGCAGGACATTGTGGATGGCTTTGCACAAATGGGTTTCCCTAACTGTGGAGGGGCAATAGATTGGACGCATATTCCCATTCTGGCACCACCCCACCTGGTATCAGAGTCCATTAATCGCAAGGGGTATTTCTCTGTGGTTCTCCAAGCACTTGTGGATCACCGTGGGCGTTTCACTGACATTTACTCAGGATGGCCTGGAAAGATGCATGATGCACGCATCTTTCGGAACAGTGCCCTGTTCAGGAAGCTGATGGCCGGGACTTTTTCCCCAGACTGCAAGATCACAGTAGGTGACGTTGAAATGCCCATTGTGATCCTTGGAGACCCTGCTTACCCCTTAATGCCATGGCTCATGAAACCATATACAGGGAAGCTTGACAGGAGCAAGGACTGGTTCAACTACAGGCAGAGCCGGTGCAGAATGACTGTGGAATGTGCTTTTGGCCATTTAAAGGTGCGCTGGAGGTGTCTCTACGGGAAGCTAGATTTGGGGGAAAGCAGGATCTCCGCTGTTATATCCGCGTGCTGTACCCTCCATAATATTTGTGAAGGGAAGGGTGAAAGATTCAGTGAGGAATGGACCTCCGAGGTTCGACGCCTGGAGGCTGAATTTGCACAGCCAGAGAGCAGGGCTACTAGAGAGGCCCAGCAAAGGGCTTCAAGGATTAGGGATGCCTTAAGGGAGCAATTTGAGGCTGAAAGCCAACAGTAATGTTTGATGCCTTTGCTGTGCCCTTTTTTCCCTTGGGGTACAGTATTTATCACTTTCTTCAATAATAAAAAATGTTTTATAAGCCAAGAAATCATTTATTCAAAATACAGTACATAAAAGGGCAGGGGGGTAGGGTAGTGGACTGTACATTCAGAGGTTTGAATATGTCCTGCTTGGATTGCTGTGCAATGCCTGCTGCACTTCAGGATTAATATGCTGCATGGTGATGAGGGTTGAGTGCATAGGGTAAGGGTTGTAGTTCTCAGGGCTGGTAGCTGAACGTACAGGTGTTGGGGGCAGCTGGTGGTGGTAAGAACCAGGCTGCTGGAGAAAGGTGTTTTGTGCAAACACTTGGGAACAAGGGAGAGAGCTTTGGGAGGAGTGGGGGTTACCACGGTACTTATCTGCCTGCATGGCTACGAGAGACTGCATACAGTCAGTTTGGCGAGCCAGGAGGCTTATCAGCTGCTTTGTGCTTTTCTTGGTAGCCAATTCCTTTCTCCTGCTCTGTGTTTGTCTCCACTCATGCATTTTCTCTCTCCAGTCCTGCAGCCTCTTACTGTCTCTGGTGTACTGATTCATAACTGCTTTGATCAAATCTTCTTTTGATTTTCTAGGATTTTTCCTCAAGTTCTGTAACCTTCGTGCAGGCGGTGATAGGGCTGGATTATTCAAGGTCACTTAAAAAAACATAAATAGAAACATTTAATACAGAGGCTACATTGTTTATTATCACAGTGAAGGAGTTTGTAGACTTTTTGTAGCATCATTCCCACATACCTAACATAGCACAGAGAGGCCACGGCAGCGAAGGCATAGGCATATCGAGCAATGGGGTGAGTGTTTCTGCTGCGACTTCACCTGGGAAGGAGAACTTCCAGAAGGCTGGGGTTTCTGTGCATTGGGGAAAGCAGAGGGCAGACAGCTGGGGACTAGCAGTGGGGAAAGCAGAGGGCAGACAGTTGGGGACCTGCACTGAACAATCATCACTACATTTTCAACAGGATTTTCTATTGCCAGATATATCACTGCTGCGTGTTACCTGGGAAGAGAGGGAGGGTCTTCTACAGCAATGTGGATTCTGCCCTGGTCCCTATGCAGCTTGCCTGTGTGCAGCAATGGTCCCCCCCACCCCTCGCGGCACAGTAGCGCGGACAAGTTAGCCTGACCGGGACAAGGACCACGGTGGCTCTCCCTATAAACTTGCGCAAGCACATTGCCCACGCTCTGCCTGCAACTTTTGAAGAGATTACCGAGGCCAATTACAGAGACGTGATAGACCAAATCAATGGGCTATTCCACATTTAGGCATGCATGCAGGCAGCCATAACCCCCACCCTCCTCTCACAAAACATTGCCGTCCTAAAAATAAAATCTGCTTACCGGGAACACGCTCCTCTGCTTCCTCTTCACCAACAAGTTCCAGCTGCTGAGACTGGCTAGCTTCCTCCTGGCTTGAGAAGAGCTCCTGGCTGCATACCTCCTGGAACTCCGGGGTGTCTCCCTCCACCCTAGTAGCCTCATTCTCGGCTTCCTCTACACCCTCCCCCACTTCTCCCTGCTCTGAACTCTCCATCATGCTTCTCGGATTGGCAGTGGGGTCGCACCCAAGTATGGCATCCAGCTCCTTGCAGGTCGTGCGGCAGCTCCTGAGAGGCGGTTTCCCTCATGGGCTTTGCAATAGGCACTGCGCAGCTCCTTTACTTTTACCCTGCACTGCAACGCGTCCCGTTCATGGCCCATTAGCAGCAAGGCCTTTGATATCTGCCCATAGGTATCATAATTTCTACAGCTGGAGCGCAGCTGTGCTTGCACAGCTTCCTCACCCCAAACACTGATGAGATCCTGCAGCTCGGAAGTGTTCCATGCTGGGGCTCGTTTGGGGCGTGGAGGCATGGTCACTGATTGATTGATTGATTGATTGATTGCACTCCACACCTGGCTGAGCAAACAGGAAGGGGATTTTTAAAATTCCCCGGGGCATTTAAAGGGCGGGTCACCTGAGCCCAGGGCAGTGGAGTGTGAAACGATGAGCAGAGTGGCTGAAAAGGTATGCTGGGATACCTCCTAATACCCCAGAGGCCAATAAAAGCGCTGTTGGTGTCCACACTTGATGACCAGCGCTGCATCACCAGTGCTGGAATCGCTACACCCCAGGCAGACCAGGTGTACAGCCAGCGCTGCAGCCAGGGAGTTGCACCGCTGGCTGTGCTTTGCAAGTGTGGACACAGAGCGAGTTGCAGCACTGTAAGCCCATCACCAGTGCTGCAACTCTCCAGTGTAGCCATGGCCTATGTCTGGCCTGTGCCAGTTGATTTGCACGTGCGGGGCTTGGGCTGCAAGACTGTTTAATTTCAGTGTAGACTTCCAGGTTTGGGCTGCAGCCAAAGTTCGGGGACTTTCCCAACTCACAGGGTCCTAAAGACTGGTCTCCAGCCTGAGCCTGGAAGTCTACACTACAATGGAACAGCCCCACAGCCCAAACCCTGCAAGCTCAAGTCAGCTGGCATGGGCCAGCCGTGAGTGTCTAATTGCTGTGTAGACATTCTCTCTGAGTAAAAAATAAAATAAAAAATAATAATAATTGGAGATATACTAATCTCCCACAACTGGAAGGGACCTTGAAGGTCATCAAGTCCAGCCCCCTGCCTTCACTAGTAGGACTTCCCCAGAACCCTAAGTGGCCCCCTCAAGGATTGAACTTACAACCCTGGGTTTAGCAAGCCAATGCTCAAATTCCTGAGCTATTCCTCCCCCCATTGGACTACCTTTCCCATACCTGAAGAAGAGGTCTGTGTAGCCTGAAGGCTTGTCTCTCTCACCAACAGAAGTTGGTCCAGAACAAGATATTACCTCACCCACCTTGTCTCAGTGCAAAGATAACAAAAACAATCTCTCAATATCAAAGGAAACATTTTGTTAATGATAATCAACGAACACCAAATCAAAATATAAAAATGCCCCTACAATCTACCTTCAGCCCAGCTGTGGACTCTTTAAAGTGCATTCTAGAGTCTTAAGCTTATAAGTTTGTAATTTTTCTACCCCTGAAGCATGACAAATTATTGTTTTTTAAAAAACCAAGTGTCTGATCCTGCGGCCTGTATACACCCAGGAATCTAATTCAAGTCAGTGGGATATTTACTAAGTCCGCACAACTGCACAACTGAGGATGCTACAACTGTAAATAAAATGCTGTCAGGTGGAGAAACCATGTTTTATTTCAAAGCAAAATTTTAGGGCCAGTTTATTATTTCCACTTCTGTTTTAAAGAGTTGTTGACAAATCTCAGGAATAACAGCACTAGTGCGGGTACATCAGTGAACAGAAGAATTAATGGTACTATTGAGTGAAATCCTGGCCCCATTTAAGACAATGGAAGTTTTGCCAATGACTTCAGTGAGGCCAGGATATCACTTGTCATTAGCAGAACTATTAAATTCAGTATATTGCACAAACTGAAAATTGGGAAGAAAAGCAAAAGCTGTGCATAGAGAAACTCCTTTTTCTGGTGTCACTTTAACCACCCTGTTGAAAGCATATGCAGAATGCATTAGTCAATGAACTCAATGCAGTTTATTGCTTGGTAGGGTGTAGTCTGCTTCATAAGGTTTAGGCACAGTTTGTTTTCGTTTCTGAATAGATGGAGAGGGACGTCTATTTAATGAGAAGTCTAAAAGCAGAGATCTTGCATGAATCCTATTTTCTACCTTTCACTCAAGCTATTGCTTGGAGCCACAACAGCTAGATTTTAATTATAACTGGCCCATGCATAAGTGGAAAAACATTTCAAAAGTAAAATATGAACCATGGAATAGCCATCAAGACAAATATATTTATCTGCTATTTAGCTGGAGCTTTAATGTAGTTTCACTGGCAAATGTTCTGTATATTTGTAAGTTTGGGAGAAAGGGATGAGAGGGCTATTTTAAGCACTTACATTTTGCTGTTTTGGGTGATGACTAGGATTCTATTTTTAAACTGAAGAAAAAAGACAGAAATTAAGCCAAAACAGACCTAAATGCATACATTTCTCTCAACCCGGCAGAGAGGAGCTTAATAGCCCCAGAAACCTGGTTTATTATAACTAGCTCCAATGTGGCCCTTTTATTTCATAGTTCTTTGCAAAGGAGATATCATTTAACAGATGGGGAAACTGAGGCATAGAAGTCATATGACTTACCCATAGTCACACATTAGGCCTATAGCAAAGCTGGGAATAGAACTCCTCTTTCTTGAGGCTCAGTCAAGTTCTCTATCCCCTAAGCAACTGGTTCTGAGGAATTATATGAACATTCCTTTTTTACACATATTGGGAACTATGCCTGACGTGAGCACAAGGAGTTAGGTTCCACTTTTTCTGCAGTAGAAGAGGCTGCTGGTTGCCTGTATATCATCCCCAGGGGAGGCTCTTTTTTGCTGCCCCAAGCACGGCAGGGAGGCTACCTTTGGTGGCTTGCCTGCGGGAGGTCCCTGGTCCAGCGGATTCGGTGACTTGCCTGCAGGAGGTCCGCCGGTCCTGCAGCTTCATTATACCTGCTGCCTAATTGCCGCCAAATCCGCAGCACTGGTGGACCTCCCGCAGGCACGCTGCCGAAGGCTATCTGACTGCTGCCCTCGCAGGGACCGGCAGGGTGCCGCCCTCGGCTTGCCGCCCCAGGCACATGTTTGAAGCACTGGTGCCTGGAGCCGCTGCTGATCGTCCCCTCTTTAATATAAAAATGAATCAATTAAATGTTGGCATAGGCAAAGACTTGGCCTTCCATCTGGAATCATCCAGTATCCTAAGAATGATAGTTAGATGATCATGGTGGAAAGAAGTCAGCTAAGAGAGAGTAAAGGTGTTTTTTTTTAAAGCCTACCCCAAAGGCTGACCCTGATTCTGGAGATCAAGTAGGAAAAAGGAGACAGGACCCCCACTGGGTTGAAAACTCACTCTTCTCTCTAAAAAAACATCCTTACCATTTTGAGGGGTAGGGAAGATGATGCTGATCCTACAGTCAAATGTCAATAAGGCTCGGGAGTCCTGCCCTCTAGCAGTTTCCAGTGATCATGGGAGGAGAAGGTGTTTAAGCTCATTCATCCTGTCACATGCAGAACTCCCAGGAATTTTCTTTTGTAAAACAAAACTATTACGGTTCTTTCCGAAATACCGTGAACCAGTTTCCTTACTTATGGCTGCCCAACTTGCTATACACAGCTGTTGTAATGCCCATGAACTGGGAGCAGCTGGTAAGGAACAATTTCCATGAGTTCACCAAACAGGGCTGATATCTTTTTCCTTTTGCTTACTTCTGCCTCAGCCCAAATGTATTTCTGAACATCCTGGCTTTTCAAAGAGCCACCAGACTTTGGCAGCTGGTACATCTCAGAGGACAGACATTTTGAGTAAAACTATGCTAGAATGTATGTTAATTTTTGGATTTTCCATTTTAAAAATCTCATTAATCTATTGTTATTATTTATTTGCATTATAGAGGTACCTGGAAGCCCCAGTCAGGATTGTGCTAGGAGTTGCACAAACACAAGCCCCTTTTGTGTATAAACACAAGCCCCTTTTGTGTATAATGTTTGTAGAATTGGGGCAATACAGGAAGGCATGGTCCTGCTCCCAAGATCTTACAATCTATGGAAATAACTGGTATATAAAGGGTGTGGGGAAAGGAAAACAATCAAATATAGTTGCTGGTGAGTATTTGCTTCAGGTTGGAGGGCTATCTGTAAGTGAGGACTGGCTTACAAACTGACTGGCTGGCTGTAAGCAAGGACTGGCAACTACACACCACACAACAAGAACACCAACCCAGGAACCAATCCCTACAACAAACCCCTTTACCAAATCTGTCTGCATATCTATTCAAGGGACGCCATCATAGGACCTAAACACATCAGCCATGCCATCAGGGGCTCATTCAGCTGCACATCTACCAATGTGATATATGCTATCATATGCCAGCAATGCGCCTCTGCCAGGTACATTGGCCAAACCAGACAGTCTCTACCCAAAAGAATAAATGGACACAAATCAGACATCAAGAATTGTAATATTAAAAAACCAGTAGGAGAGCACTTCAGTCTCCCTGGACACTCAAGAACAGACTTTAAAGTGGCCATTCTTCAACAATTTACTCAAAAATTCAAAAACAGACTTCAGTGAGAAACTGCAGAACTGGAATTAATTTGCAAACTGGACACCATCAAATTAGGCCTGAATAAAGACTGGGCGTGGCTGGAACACTACAAAAAGTAATTTTCCCTCTGATACTCACCCCTTCTTGTCAACTGTTGGGAATTGGCCACTTCCACCTTGATTGAATTGGCCTCATTAGCACTGCCCCCCCACCACCACTTGGTAAGGCAACTCCCATCTTTTCATGTGCTATAATATATATATTGCTTACTGTATTTTTCACTCCATGCATCTGATGAAGTGAGTTTTAGCCCATGAAAGTTTATGCCCAAATAAATTTTTTAGTCTCTCAGGTGCCACAAGGACTCCTCGTTACTTTGATAACTGTTGGTTTGGGTGCTGAAATTCATTCTGATGCAAAAGGTGAAGGCAACGCGCACGGAACCACTTAAGCCCCACTTTGAGGCAATGTGTGAATGGGGAGGAGGGACAGCAGGGAAGCATCTGCACTAAAGCTTTCTTCCCTTGGTAAGATGGGGTCTTAGTACGGGCTCCATGGACGACAGACAGGCCAGGCAGGCAAGGCATCTTCTATGTGCTTCTAGCACACAGCGCACTGTGGCAAATGGTGTGGTAGGGGTGTAGCCAATATTCTAGCCTCATAAACTGGAGTAGCTGCCACAGGGATCTGCCCTTTAGCAGTTGTGAGTAACCTCTGTAACCTTTTCTCATTTCATCCACATAAAGCCCAGTTATTTGGGCTAGTGTGTGTGTACACATGCAGTTGCTGCTGATGGAAAAATTCAGAACTATTCAGCTTTGTATTGTAGGTCTAATACTACAAACTGAGATTCTGTGTTACCTGAGGTGGTCAGGACCTATTCCCTTGCAACAGGTATGTTCTGAGTTCTATCCCTACTGTCCCCATGAAATTCTGCGTGGCCATGATGTGCAGGTGATAATGACAAATGTGATGCTGCTAGATGGCTATGAATTTGTTAGGATATTTTTTCATGTATTGAATTATTTATGTTTGTAATTCAAGTACACATCATTATGTATCTTTTCATAATAAGTCTCTTGGGAATGTAAAATGGGGAAGATTTTTCCATCAGATTGTATAATGGCTTGTTGTAGTGACATTGCTCAGTAATGCTGAGCTGCCGTAAGTTATTTTTGTTCTAAAGTAAAAATATCCTCATTAAAGCATTTGTTTGTAAACAGTTTAAAAATACACAAAGGATTACAGGGACTTTGCAAACAGAGGCAAAAAAAAAATCAAATTTTGAGCCTAAGAATCTTTACAGTTATTCAAAACATTTCTCTCTCATAGGTCTTTATGTCCTATAGTTAGTACGAGCCTAATCCAGAGCTCACTGTAGTCAATGGAAGTCTTTCCATTGGTTTCCATGGGCTATGGATCAGGCCCTAAGTGCACAGTTCAGGTTCACTAAGAAACTTGGGGTCAATAATTAGACGCATATGTGCTTGGGCCACTGAATCTGATTGTAGGTGACTGTGCCAATTTATGCTGGGAATGTCTATGAAAATTATTAGGAGCATTCTAAAAGGAGAAAGCTATTTTTGATCTCCAAATGACCATACCTGATGCGATGTTTTCAAGAAATATTACTTAAACTATTACATTAATTCTCTTCACTGCTGGTAAACAGATTGTAGTGGAAGGGAGCAAAATATTTTCCACATATGTTTAGAAGGGCAGGCAACTATTGAATATATTACTTTGCAATTTAATGAAACAGTTTTTTTCTCTTCATCACAAAGTGAAGAAAGGATAATAGATTCCAGATATAAAAAGCACGCTTGCCAGTTTGTATTGTAGTGAACTCTTCCCAAATGATTTGTCAAATAATTTTGTAACTAGGTAAGTGAACACACTTATCAATACAAAAAGTTCCTTCCAGTTTTTATACATGATGGGGCTGCAACACAATATTTGCCACCTGGGCTTGTTTTGGGCAGCGGACAACTGGCCAGTTGCAGTGGCCAAAGGTCACCAGTGCAGAAATGTTTTACATGTAGTCACAATGGGAAATTACTGAGATTGGAAGCTTGTGAATGTGCAGAATTGCACCGGTTTAAATGTGGGCTTCTCTACACATGGAGTTAGGGTTAACCAAGACTATCTGTGAACACTCTTTTATTCTGGAATAAGAGTGCCATGTATCTATCTACCTTAGGTTTATAGAAT
This sequence comes from Gopherus evgoodei, assembly GCF_007399415.2. Taxonomy (NCBI): domain Eukaryota; kingdom Metazoa; phylum Chordata; order Testudines; family Testudinidae; genus Gopherus; species Gopherus evgoodei. Next base: position 235,391,906 of record NC_044322.1, on the reverse strand, counting down.
CATAGAAGATTGGGGTTGGAAGAGACCTCAGGAGGTCATCTACTCCAGCCCCCTGCTCAAAGTAGAACCAACCCCAATTAAATCATCCCAGCCAGGGCTTTGTCAAGCCGGGCCTTTAAAACCTCAAAGGATGGAGATTCCACCACCTTTCTTGGTAACCCATTCCAGTGCTTCACCACCCTACTAGTAAAATAGTTTGTCCTAATATTCAACCTAGACCTCCCCCACTGCAACTTGAGACCATTGGCCCTTGTTCTGTCATCTGCCACCATTTAGAATAGCCTAGCTCCATTCTCTTTGGAACCCCTTCAGGTAGTTCAAACTGCTATCGAATCCCTCCTCACTCTTCTCTTCTGCAGACTAAATAAACCCAGTTCCCTCAGCCCCTCCTCATAAGTCATCTTCCCTAGCCCTCTAATAATTTTCATTGCCCTCTGCTGGACTGTCTCCAATTTGTCCACATCCTTTCTATAGTGGGGGGCCCAAAACTAGACACAATACTCCGTATGTGGCCTCATCAGTGCCAAATAGAGGAGAATAATCATGTCCCTCGATCTGCTAGTTATGCTCCTATTAATGCAGCCCAATATGCTGTTAGCCTTCTTGGCAACAAGGGCACACTGTTGACTCTCATCCAGTTTCTCATCCACTGTAATCCTCAGGTCCTTTTCTGCAGAATTGCTGCTTAGCCAGGAAGTGAAATAAGTGTCCACACATGGAGTTAAACAGAGAGATCTCTATGTGTAGACAAGCCATTAATGTGTAGTTTTTAAACTGATTTAGGGCTTGTCTACACATGAAAGTTAATTTAGAATAAAGTAGGGTGTAAATTTAGAGCAGATTAATTTAATCCAAGTTAATCAGGAAAGTTAATTTGGAATACAGCACTCTTATTCCAGAATAAAAGCATCTACACACAGAGTTAATCAGGAGTAAGTCCCATGTAGACAAGCCCTTAGTCAAACCAGTGCAAATGGCTGTGTGGACACACTTATTTTGATTTATACCAAGTTTATTTCAGTTTAGTTCAAGTCAATTAGGAGAAGATTTAAGGTAAAATAAAATAAGCCACTATTTAACCAAAACAAGATCCGACATGGAGGTTTGCACTGCTTGAATTCAACTGCTGCAAGGTGTAGACAAGGCTTTGTATGATCCTAGTCAGTTGCCCCCTGAAGCCCTTCCAACATGTAAAGGGCTTCTGCTTGTCTACTCTTCAAGTTTCCAATCCAACTGCCATTAAAATCAGTGGGAATTGGATTGGGACCTAAAAGAAGAAACAAAGAGAGAAGGAAGACAGGGGAAAAAGAAGATGGGGGACGATAAAAAGGTAGATGACGGGCATGAGGGAAATAAGAGAAATGCAAAGCTTTTGTAAGACACAACCACAGAAGGAGGGGTAGAGAGACAATGACAAGAGGAGGAGGGAAGGAAGAAACAAAAGGGCAGAAACAACCTGGATACTTGTAAACATTGGTATCGTAAATGCTTTCTCCACAGGGACATGAGGGTCACTACATTTTTGAGGAGAGATAATAAAGGGCTACATTGTGAATGCCAGCAGTTACTAATGCAGATGGTCCCACTCAGTGTGGGTATTTGTCTAAGTGCTCATTAGGGTACGTATGGGGTTCACAACCTGTATTTTAATCACATAGAATAAAATGACTCGTACCCCCAACCTCTTTTGTGATATAAGGAGAGTGAATCTAGGTCCACTCACAGGGCCTAATCTCAGGACCACAGACTTTCAACAATTTATGTAAGGAAAGTTAGGGCAGGCTTAAGTGTTTGCAGGCATGGGGCCAAAGAGCGTGGGAGGGCAACCCCTTCCCCACATGTTTCCATGTGCCATTGGCTCTCTGGTAACATTTACCCCCAGAATATCGTAAAATCCTGGCAGCAACCCTGCTGCGTAGCCACACTGATGCATTCAGTCAACCCCAGATCTTCCTTTGACCAAAGATCACAGTGTTTGTGTGTCCTGTTTAAACAAGATAAGGAGACCTTTTACAGATAGCATCGGTATGTCACAGCGCTGACCAGTTTTATTGCAAAGAAGACTGTCACCTTGATTTTTTTCTCCCCCAATGAGTTTTACTGAGACTTTGGAAAACGTCACTGGTGCTTTGCTTTTTAAACCCTCCTTGTTCACAACATTGTGATTGGAGGAAAATCTGTAGAAAGACGGGGGGGGGGGCGTGAAAGTCTCCGGAGGTTTAACCCTCCTCCTTCCCCCTCCGCTGGACCAGGTGGTTTTCTTGGCTTTTTCTGCATTTCGTTGTTAGTGGGTTTCGCCTGCACTTGGCATCCAGAGAATTCGCTGCATGCCTTCCAACCAAACAATTGGCCAGTAGGTTCCTCCTCGGTGTCTGCAAACCTCCCCGAGCTTGCAAAGCTGGGGCAGAAGAGAAGGGGGTCCCAGCAACAGCAGGGGCTCTGCCTCCAGGCTCCCGTGGCGGCTCCGTTCAGCTTCAAGCTTGCAGGCGGTCTAGTTAAAAGGGCAGGCGGTGAATTCCCTCGCCGGCAAGCCAGCTGAGTGGGGGTCCTTCCCAACCGGTCTCAGGCGGCTGCTGGGCGAACACGTGAGGCGGCAGCAGCAGCGAAAAGCGGGGAGCCGACTGGGCGCTGCAGGAGAGGCGAACCCCGCTTTGCTCCGCGTTCTCTACCTTCCCGGAGCTGCTGATGGAGAGTCTGCGCGGGACCCGGCTGCTGCAGCTGCTCCTGCCGCTCAGCTTGGTCCCTTTGCTGGCCGGGCAAGGTAGGTCGGGGCATGAGGAGCCTGGGCCCAGTGGGGCACAGGGAAGCTGGTCGGGTCCCTGCAGTGCCCGGCCTGGACGCTGATTGCCCCGGGAGGCGGGAAAGCTTGGCCCCGGGGCACGTCCTGGCGGCCAGGGGGAAAGGTAATTGAACTACGGGAGGTTTAAAGGAGTCGCGGTTCTATTTAAAGCCACGTAATCCTGGCTCGTGTTCTGAGCCCATCGCCCCAAAGAGTGAAACGGACTCGAGGGGTTTGGGTTTGTTAAGAACGTGGTTACATTTCTTCTGGGTATTTCACTGAGCCCTTTAAGCAGCTCCGGAGTTCCTCCTGACCCGCCTATGGGAAACTCTATTGAGAAGTGCTGAGTACCCGGCTCCTGGAGACTGCGGGATTTCCCTACAAACACACCGCCTCAGCTCCCCCTTTCCCCACCAGTGGCCACCTGTTCCGTCCGATGTTGCCATCCAGTGTTGCCAATGTAGTTATTTTACACCCTCCCCCCTCTAATTTCAATTCCTGGGGAAAGTAAGTTTCAAGGGCATTCAGTACCTTGCAGTACTGTGCCCTGAATCAATGGTTCTCAACCTGTCCAGAATCCTGTACCCCTTTCAGGAGTCTGAGACCAAAGCCCCTGCCTGCCCGCTCTGGGGGGCTGAAGCATGTAACTTATCTGTGGCCTGGGGCCCCAGACAATTGCCCAGCTTGCCACCTCCTAACGCTAGCCCTGGACTTGTGACCCTCCTAAACCTGTCCTGCGACCTCCCTGGGGCTCACGACTCCCAGGTTGAGAACCACTGCCCTAAATGAATGATTTACTTGGCAGTACTATTTACATATGTTGGGTGGTCAGTGATATCTGGGCCCACCTACATTTAAAATCAGCATTACAATGAATTGTGAAATAGTATCTTGGTTAGAATCAAGGCTTTCTTGCTTGATATGTTTTAAGCTCCATTTTTCTCTGATAAAGGTAAGACACAGCAGCTTCTTGAATATTCAAAGCCTGAAATATCGTACGTTTTACTTACATTGAAATCAGCATCCTCTGAAAATGGAACAAATATTAATTGACATTCAGTAAATGAATGGTTGATTTAATACAAAACTGTATTTTAAAATTAATTCTCACGAAAGATGACCAGTTGAATTAACTGAAAACTAAATTACAAAAGATGAATTACTTCAGATCAATTCCTTACAGAAGAGAGGCTCTAATTTTGGTTCAGGTCAATGGAGAATTCCGAAGGTGTGTGAAGGTGGTAAAGTGGTTACTTTATATGTAATGATAGCCAGCTCTTCGCAACAATTCAAAGAAGTGATATGAGTATTTATATTACAGCAGCACCAAAAGTCCCATTCAGAATCTGGGTTTCATTATGACAGGTGCTGTACAAACACATGCCAGGACATGGTCCCTGGCCAATAAATTGTATAATCAAATAATGACAGATAAAAACCAATGAAGCAAATTATCAATTACTATCACAATATATTGGGTTTGCAAATTCTCTTGTAGCACAGCACTTGTAACAGTCAGCAATTCATACAGATTTTACTTTTGAAGAAGAGGCATTAGCCAGTTCCACACTTCTCCAACCCCACAAGAAGTAGGGAAGGAAGAGGGGGAAAAAAAGCCCAGGAAAGCAATATCTACCGCGATAATCCGAAGATAGCAGTTACAGTACTTTTTCAGTTTGTTTAGACAACAGAACACAATTTTTTAAAAACATGCTTTTGATGTATTCTACCAGCTATTGTGAATAATTAAAATTATTATGCACAACTGTTGTACAATGTTTACTAATTTCACATTATGACTTCATTGCACATTTTACCTCAACTACTAGTAACTTTTTTAAAATATCTGAATTTAGATTTCTGGTATATTTTTCTAAGTGTTTCTGTGAGTACAAAGCAACAGAGTCCTGTGGCACCTTCTAGACTAACAAAAGTATTGGAACATAAGCTTTCGTGGGTGAATACCTACTTCATCAGACACAACACTGTGTATGCTCAAGATTATCAGAAATAGATCCCTCATATTTGGCTTCTAACTTCATATTTAGGGAGCTAAATACATCATCTGATTTTAAAAAAATGCTTTGACTTCATTGATAGCTCCTGGATGCTAAACATGTCAGAAAATCAGAACATGGGATTTAGGTGCCTAAACAGAGACTGAAGGTCCGTCCATTGAACACCCATTTTGGAATTCTTGGTCTTAATTCAACTAAGAGATTGTTCTAAAACTTCATACGTATAAACGTACGGTCATTTTTATGAGTTACTTTGCAGCAACATCTATTTGTGCAGGCCAATGGACCAATTAGGGTTTTTTTTACATAAATAGCTTTAATGTACACTAATAATCACATTACTAATACAACTGCATCTTCTGCATATACATACAGTCAACATCAAGAACAAGGACCTGTTACTGTCACTTCTCTTAATTGTTCTTAGTGTTAGTGTGTGTGCTATCAAATGTAATGCAACTTCTCATAACTAAGTCTCCCTTTCTGCAAAGACAAGAAGGCACCCACTTCAACAGGACTTGTTCTTAGTATGTAAAGTTAAGCATGTGCATAAATCTTTGCAAAATTGGAGACCATATAAAGTTTAGAAACTATAATAGTAACTAAGACTTTACAGCGAGGACCATATATTATTTGTAACTTACAGCTTACTCTGCTTGAAACCACTGCTCACTGAATAAAATGGATTATGTGTCAAGTCAATGAATGAGCAATTTATCAGGCTGGGTCTTTCGTATGTCTTGGTACTACACACAGATAATGTAGCATAACTCAACATCTGGAAATGTCTAGTCAGTGTGAGCTTATAGTTTATAATAAAAAAAATTCCACTGACTTTGTGGAATGAGTTTTGCTTTTTTCGGTAGTAAATCTTATAAGAGTTGTTTGAGGAAAGTAGAACTTACGAAGGACTGATGAGGCTATGTCTACACTCCCCTGAAGTTCAGACTATGGGGGCATGAATAGCAGTGTGCAGCAAAGTGTTGTGCAGTAACTCCCCCATGTGGTTTCTGTGGGGGTGAACTAAAAGGTACCTAGAGCATATTAACAGAGTCCTGTTTGAAGAGGACCATGTTAATGCAAACTAGGAATCTTTCAGCTCATGCTCTAAGCATCCACACGGAGGCGTTACAGTGCGGCGCTTTGGTGCACAGTGCTATTCATGACCCTGTCATCTGAAGAGCAGGGCAGCGCAGACATCGCCCTAGATCTGTGCTTCCTTATCTTAATTTGGGGGTGAAGTAGTGCTCTTACAAATCCCTAAAGGTTATTTTATAAACACTATAGTTCCTAAAATGATTACAGTCTCCAAAGTACAGTTTTCAATTGAATTTCCAATGTTTATTAGCCTTTTTTTTAAAAATCAAACCTGACATCTTATTGTAATCGGGGAATAGCAACATGTTAAACTCTTGTTTTTCATTTGTATAATTGAAATCTAACATGGTTGTGAAATCCAAGATGAAAATCCATATCAAGTTATTGCAATGTATTTGTACTTTGTCAGATTTTAGGCGTAATTTGATAACAGGTTGGTGGATATTTATTTATTTGCTTTAGCCAGTAACTGCAAGTTTCATATTAGGTTCACATGTTTTTAATAAATACTGTTAAAAACCAACCTGTTCTACAACATCTATATTAATAGTTTCTAAAATAAAATATGGGGCTTTGCTTTACATAGTAAATTAGGCTGTGGGCAGTATGAAGGGTCAAAAAGAAATTTAAACTGGATACAGTGGATATATTGTGTCAATGAAGCAATTCGAAGAGATGGTGACATGGTCAGATCATAGATGAAGAAGACAATTTTAACATCCATGCTATGTATGGACCAAAGGGGAATAAAGTAGGTATAGAGGAGGTCAGAGGAGGAAGCTGTAATCAAAATTAAAAAATAGTCAGGACATTAGCAAGAGTTTTAGCTGTGGGAATAAAATGGAAAGTTCATGCCTTCAAGATATGGAGGAATGAACTGCAGGACGTGCACATGGTCTGGATATGCGAAAAGAAAGATGAACCCTGGTTTAAGGTTGTGTTGCTGACAGTAATGGAAAGTGGGACAAGCAGAGAAGGTTTAGGAGGAAAAATAAGTGGCTTTATTTTTGCTGAGCTAAGCGTAAGCTGTTATAGAGGCATCCAGGAGGAAATTTCAGACACCCAGACTGCAATATTGATAGGTGGAAGAAGATGTAAAGTAATCACCATGGAAATATTTGCGATCATGTGAGTGAATAGGGTAGCTCAGAGATAAAATATATGGAGAAAAGGGGGGGGTCAGAACCTTTTGGAAACCACCCAAAGAACAAAAAAAGTGGGGAGAAGGATCCGCAAAAGGAAACTCTGAAAGAGTGATCAGAGGCAGTAGGAAAAACAGTGGAGGTTGGTGCCATGAAAACTGAAGGAAGGGAAGGGAGTGACCAACAGTGCTGAAAGCAGCAAAGAGATCAAGAAGGATGAGAGAGGATTATAGGCAGTAAGTTTTTGCTAGAAAGAAAAGTGGCTTAGAAACTTTTGTCAGAGCAATTTCAGTGAAGAAGAGAGGAGGTCAAGGCAGTGTCTCTAAATGTCATGTTCTGTGACTTTAGGGGAGAAGGGAGGAAGCAATATAAGTAGGATCCTACCAAATTCATGGTCCATTTTGGTCAATTTCATGGTGGCAAGATTTTAAAAACAGTAAATTTTCATGATTTCAGATGTTGTAATTGTAGGGTTCCTAACCCAAAAAGGAGTTGTGGGTGTGGGTGTCACAAGGTTATTGTGTGTGGAGGGGGAGGGGGCTTGTGATACTGCTACTTTTATTTCTGCACTGCTGCTGGTGGCGGCACTGCCTTCGGAGCTGGGCATCCAGAGAGTGGTGGCTACTGGCCGGGAGCCCAGCTCTGAAGGCAGTGCTACCACCAGCAGCAGCACAGAAGTACGGATGGCATAGTATGATGTTGCCACTCTTATTTCTATGCTGCTACTGGCGGGGCGCTGCCTTCAGAGGAGGACGGCCGGCCAACAGCAGCCACTCTCTGACTGCCCAGCTCTGAAGGTAGCCCAGAAGTAAGGGTGGCAATATCGTGACCCCCTAAAATAACCTTGTGACCCCTCCTGCAACATTATTTTGGGTCAGAACCCCCAGTTTGAGAAACACTGGTCTCCTCCATGAAATCTGTATCGTATAGGGTAAAAGCACACAGAAGACCAGATTTCACAGGGGGAGACCAGATTTCACGGTCTGTGATGCATTATTCATGGACGTGAATTTGAAAGGACCCTAAATCTAAGGGAAAATGTGTACCAGTGGCATACTCGTCTGCCACACAGGACAATGAATCCACTTGAGAAATACACCAACATGCTTCAAAGACAGCTATGTTAAGAGTTATCTTTAGTCAATGCAATGTAGTAATATGGGAAGCATTTTGAATTCAACTCCAGTGTCTGATAAACCTTTTCTGAATGAGCAAATTTATTTCCCCTATTGATGTAGCTCAGAAAGTAGCAGGACTTGCATGGATTCAGACATTTACAAAATGTAACCCCCTTGCCTTGCTCTCACATGAGAGAGATGTCTGTTCTTTGTACTTTACAGAAGTTACTTTAGAATCTTTAAAAGTTTTCTATATATTCTTTATATTTCCAGTGAAATTCTTCTATGGATTCCGAAGAGCTGTTGTTGGATCTCAACAATAAATCATCAAACAAGCACACTTACCTTGCAAATATTGGGTCTATAGGAGAATCTATTATTTTTTATTTATTTGTGTTACCAAGGAGCCTATAGGTACATTTACACTGAACCTTTTCCCCCTCCCCCCGCAATAGCAACTGACTTGAACTTTGGGGCTTGTGTTACAGGGCTAAAAGCAGCAGTGTAGACATTCCTGTTCAGACTGGAGCTGGGGCTCTGAGACCCACCCTGATTGTCAGCCCTCTGAGCCCAGGCTCCAGCCTGAGTGAGACCATCTAAACAGCTATTTTTAGCCAGGTAGTCTGATCCCCTTGAATCTGAGCCAGTTGACCTGGGCTCTGAGCCTTTCTTTTGAGGGGAATGTCTATACTGCAATAAAATACCCATGGTTGACCTGTGTCCGCTGGCTTGTGCTGCAAGGCTATAAAATTGCAGTGTAGACGTTCAGGCTCGGGGACTCTTCCCCCCTCACAGGATCTCAGGATATGTCTACACAGCTACTAGACTGAATACTAAATTAGCTACTTAGGCCAGAATAAAGACTGGGAGTGAATGGGTCACTACAAAAACTAATTTCCCTCTGCTGATACTCACACCTTTTTGTCAACTATTTGAAATGGGCCACCTTGATTACATTGGCCTCATTAGTACTACAAAAGTGATTTTTTTCCTCCCTTGGTATTCATCTCTTCTTGTCAACTGTTGAGAATAGCCTGCTTCCACTTCATTGAATTGGCTCATTAGCACTGACCCCACCCCTACTTGGTACAGCAACTCCCATCTTTTCATGTGTTGTGTATTTATACCTGCCTAATATATTTTCCACTCCATGCATCTGATGAAGTGGGTTTTAGCCCATGAAAGCATATGCCCAAATAAATTTGTTAGTCTCTGAGGTGCCACAGGGCTCCTCATTGTTTTTACAGCTACTAGATACCCTTGACTGGTCTGTGCCACCAACTCAGGCTCGGGTTGTGGGCTGTTTCATTGTGATGTAGACTTCCGGGCTTGGGCTGGAGCCTGGGCTTTAGGACCCTTCAACGTGGGAGAGTCCGAGAGCCTAGGCTCCAGACTATCATAGCAGCTGGAGGCTGCCTCCCCCTCATTTTATCTCGCTAAAAAGTCAGTGTTTCTTATTCCTGGATTCTTTATTACTTCATCACACAAATGGGGGGACACTGCCACGGTAGCCCAGGAGGGGTGTGGGAGGCGGGAAGCAATGGGTGGGGTTGTTGCAGGGGCACCCCCTAGAATGGCATGCAGCTCATCATTTCTGCGGGATCTCTGGGGCTCTGACCTAGAGCGGCTGTACTCTCTGGCTCTCTAGTAGACTTGCCCCATATTCTAGGCAGGACTGACTCTATTTTTAGACAAAACATAAAGAAGGGAGTGACCCAGGGAGTCATTCCTATTTTTGTCCATGCGCCCCTGGCTGACCTCAGCGAGGCCAGCCAGGAACACCCATGACAGCAGCAGATGGTACAAAATGATTGATAACCGTCATCGCCACTTTCCAATTGCAAACTGTACAAAATGATTGATAACTGTCATCTCATCATGAATTTACAATGGCAGACGGTGCAATAGGGATGGTAACCATCTCTGCTACCTTGCAAAGGCAAATGAATACTGCTGTGTAGCACTGCAGTACCGCCTCTGTCAGCGGCATCCAGTACACATACAGTGACAGTGACAAAAGGCAAAACAGGCTCCATGGTTGCCATGCTATGGTGTCTTCCAGGGCAATTCAGGGAAAAAGGGCGCGAAATGATTGTCTGCCGTTGCTTTCACGGAGGAAGGATTGAGTGACAATATTTACACAGAATCACCCGCGACACTGTTTTTGCACCATCATGCGTTGGGATCTCAACCCAGAATTCCAATGGGCAAGGGAGACTGCGGGAACTATGGGATAGCTACGGGATAGCTACCCACAGTACAACGCTCCAGAAATCGACGCTAGCCTTGGTACATGGACACACACCACCGAATTAATGTGCTTAGTGTGGCCACGTGCACTTGACTTTATACAATCTGTTTTACAAAACCGGTTTCTGTAAAATCGGAATAATCCCGTAGTGTAGACATACCATAAGTTTATAGCTGATTCTTACTTGAGCTTAGTAATAGAGAAAAGGACCTGATGCAGCAAGGGTGATTTTATATCAGCACCTGAATAACTAATGTATATATGTATGTGTATACACACACACACACACACACACACACACACACACACTCACGCATATTTTAGGGCTACCATGTTAAAATATATTTAAAATGATATACTTTTAAAATATTTCTCTTTTATCTTTTTATGAAGCTTACTTGGAGTCATTCAATACTACAGTGACATGCTGTAGAACTGTTGCAAGTAATACAGCAGTATAAAATACAAACATCATGGACTTTCCGAAGTCCAGACTCTTATCACAGACAAGATTCCAAATTCAGATTCATGGTGTATTTTCACATGCCATTCCGTGGCAGGATAGTTATGAGAATTGATCGTCAAATTTCCTGTGGGGCAGACATAACTTGAAATGAAGAGGGATGTAAAAGTTGCAGTTAAGAAGCAGCCAAAGTAAATTTTTTCTCCACAGAAAGAACCATTCCTATATCATTGGAACATAAATAAAATATACTTCATGTTATGCTCCTGCTTTATAAACCTCACTGGCACTTCGTAGCCCACATGCTTATTAATTACTTGAATCCTGATCTGGTATCCTGTGAACTTTAACCGATCCACAGAATGTTTCCATCCAATTTTTTTAACATGGCAGCCATAGAATAACAAAACTTTAAATCACTCATTCCTTATCTCTCACTTCAACAAGATTCTTGCCTAAACAATTTTTACAATGTTACTTAATCTATACATAACACAAAACATAGTTACTGCCTCTAACTAAAAACATCTGTTTGTGCCTGATCCAAAGCCCATTGAAGTCAATTTTAAGATCACCATTGACTTCACTGGGCTTTGGATCATGGCCTTAATCCACATCAGCAGGACTGATAACAGATAATTGCGTCATAGCATCTCACAAAGCCTGTTAATCATAATACGGCTCAAGTTTAGAAAGGAGAAATCAATCTTTTGTTTTTAATTGAAAGGTAGAAAGTGACTTAGATGTCAGCATCTTTTGAAGCCATTTCTTCCACTGCTTGGGTAAATCGTTCTTTGTCTAGAATACCATAACATCCATGGAGGAGAGAGGGAAGAAGAAATGTAGTATGTTTGGAAAAACCAACACATGTTCTACATGCATTTTTTTTTCTTTTCTTTCCCATCTCCCTAACCCCCACTTTTTTCTAAGTAGTTATTAGAACCTCTTGGTGCCAAAGTACAGGATTGAAACCTTGGCCCCTGGTTGAACCCTCATTGAAATCACTGACAAGCTCTCATTGACTTCAGTGGGGCCAGGATTTCACCTCAGGAGAGTAAATCAGATGCAAACAGATTCTGGAATCTTGCAGAAGTAGGCTTGTCTATAAATGCCAATTGTAAAGGCAAACAGCAAAGCAAAAAAACCAAAAATGTTTCTCCACATTTTATTATTCCATTATGTTGTAGAAGAACAGCCTCAAGGTAGGCTTTTTTGTATTGCTTGTTTTTTAACTTCTCTTTCTTTTCAAGAGGGCTGTGGCAGGTTCTTTGGATGGTATGAACCTTAGTGTGAACTGCAGTTTTCCCTAGACAGTCCAGATCTCCCCAGTGTGGACATATGTCTGGATTTTAAATGGCATTGCTGGGCCTGTTTTAAATTCTCTAGTTACTTGGTTGGAGTCAGAGTGTATTGCCACAGGGAGAAGCAGTGGCCACGGGCAAAGGTTGTCCTTTTCAGGAGGAATGTGGCTGAGGACCCTGATGTTACTTTGTACAGATCCCTGCAAAACCTAGGGCCAGCTCTGCACTTCATGTGAATCATTTTTCAATCTGGGTAAAATTAATTGCAAGCATCAGCAGTAAAATGTGATCAGTCATAACAAATTTCATTAAGCCCAAAGCACTCAGTGTTTGCTAACAGTACACTTGCAAGAGAAGAGCACCAGACTTCATGGGCCACTCACACCCAGGCAGGAGACCAGACTCCATATATCACTTCCATGTCTCCCATCACAGGCAGATCTTTACCAGACTTTGATTTTCTTTTGTAGTACTGTAAGCCATATCTGTTTTTCAGATAGTTGTATGAAATCCTGGACCTACTGAAATCAGTGGGAATTTTACCATTGACATCAATGGAGCCAGAATTTCACCCATTGTTTTTGAGTTGTGTATAGCACCAGATGTACTTGGTGCATTACAGGAGGAGAAGAAAATGGTCACTTCCAGGAGACAATTATATGGGGAGTCAATGTGGTCCAGTGGCCAGAACACTGGGCTAGGAATCAGGTGACTTGGGTTCTATTTCCTATTCTGCCACTGATGCAATGTGTGACTTTGAGCAATCACTTCATCCTTCTCCACCACAGTTTCTCCATCTATAAAATGGGGGTGATATTTGCCTTCCTTTGTAAATCACTGCATGATCCAGGAATGAAAATACCTTATTATATAATTTAAAAAAATCAACAACCAGAACCTGTATAAAAAAAGCTAAATTAACGGGAACTTTACATTAGAAATAGCTCTAATCACAAGCCTCTTCTTTCAGAGTGTGTATTTCTTCCTGGAGCATGTGCAGTGAACTACTCAGCGACTGGACTCTAATAAGAAAATGTGACTCTTGCTTTAGTCCAAGTTCTAACATATCTGCTGTGTGGTGAACCTTTGCACATGAAACAGACCTGTAACCTTTGTCGACTCATTAACAGTATTTAGGTTTGCTGAATCAGAGAATTCTGCACAAATACTGTTAAAATTAAATAACCATCTCCATTAGCTTGATTTGTTTTTATTTTTCATCAGTTTCCCTCTGACTTCCACTATTTATATCAACTATATATTTATTAATTTATTTATTGAGTAGTCAGAATGTTATATAAATTAGCCTCTAGCTTTCTCTGAAGATAGTTCTGCATATATAGTTGATTGTAGACACTCTTAAAGAATCAACATTTTAGATGTTCAGGAAGTAAGGAAGTTATGTAAATTCACTTATAATTAACATTGTCATTATATTTTCTAAGGAGGGATGTCAAATGCTTCCTCTGTGTTTATACAGTGTGGCTCTCATGGCTGCCCTCACCTTCAACATTAAAGAGTGCAATTCAGGGAGATGACGGTTCCTTCCAGTATTCAGTGCTCCATCTTGATCTTAGCGGGAAATGGACTATTCCATGCTGGGCACTGTAGTCCCTGTCCTACATCTTCATATTAAAGGATAAGGGTATCTACAGTCTGCTCTGTTTAAGGATAATTAGGTGCAGCGGTTGGGCTCAAGACAAACTGCTAATATATCCTACCATATGGGCTTCAGAGAGGAGCCAGCAAGAGACTCCAGGTGGTAGGGGACAAAGGCAACCAAAGCGGAAGCAATGGATCTCTGAACATTCAGAGAACTTTTTTTCAGTTTTGACTTGGCTTTTTCTGCCCTGTGTTATTTGGCTCAAATCCTTACCCTTCCTCATATTCTCTTCACCTCAGCTTCATTTCACAGTTGCCCCTCTTAGCCTCTTCCCATCTATCCTGTCCCCTTCACTCCCCCCATCTCCAAACAATCATGGAACTAACGTGACATTTGCTACCATCACATTGTCCGGTCAGCTTGTGTGTTCCCCTCCTTCCCCGACCCTGTGCCTGTCTTTTTTAGTTAGATGGTCAGCTCTTTGTGGCAGAAACCATCTACAGCTCTGTCTGTTCAGCACCTAGCACAATGAGGCCCCACTCTTGGTTGGCACTACCATAATAAACACGTTAAATATAATTAAAATACAACCCCTCACTTGGGCATCCCTATCTACTGCATAAATGTGTCATTTCAACCTTAGCCAGGGTGCACAGGGAAAAAGTAATTGGCTGTCAACTGTAGTAATTATTAGTGGACTCGACACTGTTTGTTACGGTCCTATGAAATATTCTGATTTTTTTTTTAATTTCTATAGAAAATTCAGTGGAAAAATGCTGCAAGAGTGGTAATGAATGGGCCAGTCAAAAAAGACATTGCAGTTCTCTGCCATTTATGTCTGAATCCAAAGAATGCAGGTATGTTATTACTAAATGTTGATTGTCAAAAATGATGATGACTATCATTAAAGCTAGTAGGAAAATGAAAAATTGCTTTTGAAAGTTTTTGACCATAATGTTTTGGTTTCCAAGGGGAATTTTCAATCCAAAGAAAATTGAAAATTTTGTTTAGATTTAAAATAATAATTCAAAAACCTACTTTTAAACATTTCCTTATAGTCTTCCAACTTTTTCCAATTGGAAAATATGAAAAAAAATGGAAGTCCATACACAGACTTTCTCACATTTTAAGCCCCCCGCCCTTTTCCAGTGCATAACAAAAATAAAAAAAATGAAGTGGGGAGAGGAGGAGGGAACCGAGGTTTTTTTGGTTTTGTTTTTTTAAAGGGAGGAAAAAGAGAAACAAACCTCTGATGACCCAGAAACTTTAAATGGAAAATTTAAATGCTTTGGCTTCCAAAAACTGAGGGGAAAATCACATTTAAAATTGAAATTCAAAAAAATTGTTTTGAATTTTCCTGTCAGAAAGCCAAAAATAGGGAAAATGTTGATTTCATTGAAACTTCATTTTCCTGTGGAAAACATTTTTGGGTAAAAATCAACCAGTTCTAGCTGGTGTCATAGTGAGATTAAAGGCAAACTAGGAAAGAGCTCTTGTTGTTAAAACACTGAATTAGGACTCGGAAGAACTTGGATTCAGTTCCTGGCTGTACCAGATTTTTGCTAGTTATTTATCTCTGCGCCTAGAGGTACATCATCTATTAGAGTTTGTGAGGTGCACAAAGACTGGTGATGGAGAGAGAGGGGCAAATATCTAGGTAGACTGAAATCTGTATGTCAACAGGAGACTTTGAAGTTTGTAGAATTCCTGATGTACAGCTTGTTCTGGAATTGTATCTTTTATTATGGAGAAAATTTTGTGGCTGTATTGTTATACAAGAAGTATATTTTAACACTTTGCTAAAATGGAATGGACTCAGCTAATCAGAGAACATGGATATGTGCAGTTAATCACATTATGGTAGTCTTCTGTAACTACAATATGCAAATTCCTGCACTCTGGTTTGCTGATACTATTTAAACTCACTGCTCACTTTCTCACAGCAAATATGGCCATTGCAGTCCTAATACAATTAGCTGGAGGATCCTATATGAATGTGTTCACTTTTACAAAAAGGATAGCAAATGTAAGTAGACAGCGTGCACCATGTCCCGACCACAGAGAAAGTAAGAGATGAGCATTCAGCACCTGCACTCCCGACCACAGAGAAAGTAAGAGATGGGCATTCAGCACCTGCACGGTCTGTTCTTGATGTGTCAAGCACAACCTCATTAAACTCTTTGAGCCAGTTCCTGTTGCCATTATTCATGTTAAGTAGCATAGTTCTCTTCAGGTAGGAGTTATTTGTGAAGCAAAGCCTTACCGCAGGTAAGGGCAAAGTGGCCGGTTTTGGCCCACGGAGTTCTTCTATGCAGCCCACAGTTAGTCTTATTTTCCGTATAAAGGCATTATTGAAGAAGAAAACTTAAAGCTCCTAGTATGCAGCAGTCCATCTTGAGCTGAGCATCAAGCTTTTAGTTTCATGGCAATTTTTTGAGTAAGATTTTTGTTAATATCTTTTAAATAATGAAACATATATGTGTCAGAGCCACAGCTGATGTAAACTGGTGTTGCTTCATTGGCTTCAATGTAGCTATATTGATTTATGCCAGCTGAGGATCTGGCCCAATGCCAATAGAAATTCTTGGATACCAGTCAGCCAGGGACAGTAGCCAATATAAAAAATTAGTATCTTTTACCCAATTTCTCCAGTGTAGTCAGAGCAAGGAAACTTCTATATTTCCTATTTAGTTCTATATTTGGTTATATGCATAAGTAAGAGGGTACTAATAATAGTATAAGAAAAGCTAAAATTTCTGGGATTAAGAAGGTCTGACTTGTTTTGGCTATGGTTTTGTATGTATAAAAATAGCCGTTGAGCGTAAGGATGAACAGATCTGCCAATTCTATTGATATTAAGAGAGCACTATTTCCTATTATGTGATCCAAAGAATGAAGCACTGAACTTTAAAAATACTATCAACATTTAACATATGTGGTGTTTATACTGAACCTTGTAGATATTAGAGTCGTTATATTTTCTTTAGCACCAATATTTTATGTTAGTTTTGCCATTAAACCAATTTGTAATACTTAAATTGTGAATCTGACAATAATAGGGTTGGTAGTTTGAAAGGCAGCTTCTAAGAAGATTTTATATTTCTCCATTTAAAGCACATCACCCTGTCCTCTTCTCTCGTTTCAAATGAATTGCTTAGTGCTTTAACCTTATGTAATTGTAGAAGTGTTGGATTGATCTTTGTTATGGAAAGAATGTCTTTTGCAGTCATGTCTGTCTGTTGTTTCTGACTTTTTGCATTTATATTGGCATAGAAAGCAGTCTCTTGCGCACAAGAATTGACAGATAGGACTTAAATTCCAATTTAGGAAATACTTGAAGAGTGAAAAGAATTATAGACAAAACAAAGACAGGAAAAACAGGAAACCAAGTTTACTGAACAACTTGGAAGCGAGGGTATTTCTGATTTAAGGATCATTTGATTAATGTGAGCTGAGATTCTCTTGAATAGTAATTTATCCTTTTGAATATTGTAATTTTAGATAGAGACCCTTAAAACTTCATAGGAAAGTTTAAAAGTGTACTTTATAAATATATCTGTCTTGTGTATATAAAGAAAGAGTCTGAGTCTAAAATACTGTATTATGATAAACAGACACCATATATTGCAATCTCAATAAATAACACACTAACTTTAGAAGTGCAGTCGTATGAAAAGTCACCATGTAAAAACGGCATCCTTACCTGTATATTGTTTTGGCAATTATTTATTTATTAAAACCTTTTATTCCAGTTACCACTCCATCATTAATACAGCAGCAAGACCCTCAGCTGGATTGTTTTCTGATGTCGCTTTATAAGCAAAATGTCAAGGGCCAAAGTCTGTTCTTCATTACATCTGTGCAACCCAATTCTAAACAGTGGTGTTACACAGATGTAATTGGGGCCAAAATCTGGCCAAGATCCAGCCGCCATGGTCGCTGCTGAAGAAAATGGTGCCCCCCAAATCCTAATGCCCTAGGTGACCGCCTAGGTCACCTAAATGCTTGCACCGGTCCCGTGCATAGCCTGATGCCACCAGAAAGGCCACCATTTCCCCCATAAACTACTACATTTCACTGTGTCATAATACTTCCCAAAGCAACAAGATTTTTGCATATGTCCCCTGTGACTAGAGCTGTGCAAATAACTTTTTTTTGGTTATCAGGTCATTCCAAAAACAAAACAAAAAATTGTTTAGCTTAGACCAAAACATTTTGTTTTACCTGAAACAATACATTTTGTTTAGTTTTTGAGCTTTCTAACAAATGTCTAATATTTTAAAATTTAAATTTAAATGAATTTTCAGAACAAAAAATGTGTGTTGAATTAAAAACTCAAAATGTTTCCGGTAGACAATATCAAAATGATCTAATATTTTAATATTTTTGGAATTTTTATAAAGTTTTGTTTTTAATTTACTGAAACAATTTGGCAAATTTGACATGAATTTGCAACTTGATTTGGTCACTCCAAATCTGCATTTGTTTGGTGGAGGGGGGGAAAACGTTTTGGACAAAATTTCTGTATGTGCCGACAGTACAAACAGATAATTGACTTAGAATTTGAGTGAGCTGGCTTTTTGACCACCTTCCCTCTGCCCACTGATCCTTTTCCCCAGGACATTTTCTAACATTCCAAACCCGCATGAGCTTCACACAGGTGCCATTTATTTTTGAAAATTGGCCTGCTTAAAAAATGTCTCCTCCTTCCTGCCCAAAGGGCATTAGAGGTGAGATTCAGTTCTGGACCAATAATAGTTTGTGTATTTAAAAAACCCCTCTCCTTACTTTAGATAACAGAATATAATGCCCCCTTGGAGCTAGAATTGGGAACTAATATTATTATTTATTTGTATTATGACAGCTCCCAGGAATGCCATTCACAGACCAAGACCCTATTGTGCTAGGTGCTGCACAAACACAGAACAAAAAGACAGTCCCTGCCCCAAAGAGCTTATAATATAAGACAAGAGACAACAGGTAGATACAAACTGAAGAACACAACGGAACAATGAAACACAAAGAAGTCAGCGTGCTTGGTAGTGGTCACAGCACACCAGCTTCCTAACTATTTTATGTATAACTTTATAATTTTATATCATTCTAGTATTGGAAGGGTCTGACACGTCATACTTTAAAGTCATGACACTTTTATGTTTAGAAAGTTTGGGGTCATTTTTGGAGATGTTTCATGTTTTAACTTTTCCTCTGTGCTCTGCTCATGGAACTCGGGGCCACTCAGGCTTGTGGCTTTGGAGTCTAAAGAATTTTAAAAAAAGAAGTCTCAAAGAAATATTTAGAACTCTTAAAAAATTCCTTGGCTAGTTTTTCATTAACATGTGGTATATTCAGAATGCATGATAGTGTGCCATGCTGTAAAAGTTTTATCAGTACTCATTTGGGGTGACAGGTGTAATTCACTCATGGCTTCCTATCTTGTGAGTAATGTGCCCATCCCAAACTTAGGCTGATAAAACATTTATATTCCATCAGGCCATCAAGATTTTCTCTCTATAATAAATGGTATAATCATAGTTTCCCTTTTTACACTCATAAAATATCTGTCTTAATAAGCAGATGATCCCAAGCCACAAAGTTCAGGTCTGGATCAAAATTCATGAAGTTTGATGCTGTTTGGATCTAGAATTTAGGTTTGGGTCCATCTGTAATATTTTTTTTGACAGGTGTTCAACAAGCATGTATCTCTCTGGGGCACCCTTTTGGTGGCAGCGTGGAATCGGTGCTCACAGTGAGTTGGACTATCAGGTGTCCTGGCTTGCAGCCGAATCACTAAGCAAGTGGTAGCTCAGATCTCCTTCATTAGGGGTGGGGTGGGGTGCCGAGCAGACAGTCAGTGGATTAGGCCTTTTGGCTTTAGACTAAAAGCTGACAGCCATCTGTGGCTTAGGCCTCCTGCCTGAGGGCTAAGCAAATAAGTGCTTAATGGGTCAGACCTTCACGGTTAGGGTTGAACACGCAACAGTCCGTGGCTCATCCAGCCATGAGTGCAGGGTAGGGGGGCCCAAGCCCACCCTGCGCAATCATGTCCCAGCTCAGGGCCCTAAAAGTGACGGGTGATCCCGTAACAAGGTTGGTGGGGAAGTGTGGGGTCTTTGCTTTGCCTCTTAGCCACACAGCTGAGTCAATATCTCAGTTCCCTTGGCTACTTCCTGTCATTGTTGTCGGCTCACTCTCCATTTCCTCTTTGGGTCTCTACATCTCCTGGGGCAGTGGCTGGCCTTCTCTCCAGGCTAGCTTAAGGGAGCCAGTCATGGGCTCTCTTGGCAGTTTGGCTCCCTGGGAAGGACATCTGGATCCTTTCTTGGTCTGTCTCCAACTGAGCTGCAGGGCTCTCCTCTTACACTTCCTGCCCGGCCACCACACTTCCTACAAGGGGGAAGGGGCAGGGTTAGCTGAGCCCCAACATGATGAGTTAACCCCCTTTGTGCCAGAGTGAGGCCATTCCATCTCCTTACATTGCTGAGACATTTCACATGATGAATGTACAGAGCAAGACCTGTAATAATTTTTATTCAACATATATGCCAGTCTTTCTATAATCATGGATGTTACATAATAATCTTTGAACTGATAAGAGGGATGACAGAAGGACTAAAGCCAGACCAATGTTTTTGTTTCAAAAGTCTGTTTAATTTGAGAACATACCATGTCTTTGCAAAGCACTACTTTGAGTGGAATCAGTATCTTTCTAGTCTTAATGATTGACTCAAAGATAAAACCTCCAATTCTTCACATGAATAGCACAAAAGTGGTTTCAAGGCACATTAATAAGTCAAGGGAGAGGGGAGTAAGCTAATGAGGGCTTTTTTTTTCCTGGGTTAAACTGGACTGGCACCAAATGAAGAAATTGTCTTATGACCAGAGTTAAATGTTAATGATTTTATGGAAAGAAATGAAAGAAAATAAGAGCTCACCAGCGGTAATTAGAAAATCCATGCTGATTTAAGAGTGCACTCTCTGGGGAGGATAATAAAGAAGATGAAAGGATTCTGGGGGTATAGCTGTTTAGTAAACGAACCTGCAAGTTTTTTACTATAATGTTGATCTATGAAAATCAGTAAGCAGGTTAAATTTTAACATAAAGTAAAACCATATGACTCTGGTTCTTCACAGATCTATTAAGCTAATGTCCGGTAAAGGATAAAATAAAATTAAGGTGCTTTGATCTTCTCTAATTTAAGATTTTCTGGTTGTTTGGGCTTTCATGAGTTGGGTGTTATATGCTGTTCCAAATATTGCTGAAATTAATCTAAATCTACTCCCCAAATTACTTCACATTTTCAGAAAAATTTGTCTGTGAGCATAAGGATAAAGAGAGATTTCAGGTTTAAACATGTTACCCTTTAATTGATTATATTCTGATTAATGAGTTATTAAAAAGTTTATTTCATTTTTCAGAAATATCTGTCTCAAAAATAGAGTTTTTTAAAAAAGTCTAAAACATAAATTTGTTTAGTTGGTGCTACACTGATGAAATGTGATAAAATCCACCATAAATCAGAGATCAGAACAACTATGTGACTCTGATATACCCTCAGTGAAAGTCTATTCTGTAGTTATGTACTCTTAGAATTTCCACATTTAAAGTTTGGGATCCTAGTAAAATTTCAGCCTATACAACAAAGCTATAAATTGAACTTAACAAGGTTCTTGTACATCTTGTCAGATGCTACCGGTGTGGTGCTCTGCTCTCTCCAATGTTGGTATCACTCGGCTGCGTGTGTGTGTTCCCTCTGCGTGCTGCCCCAGCTCTGCACTGGTAGCTGACACAGCAGACCCAAAGAGAACCCCCAATGGCCACAGAGTCTAATAAGATGCAAAGGCACATCGGCCAGATTTATTGCCGTATGGACACAATTGCAGTTCCCCTAGATTGTTACACTAGTAAAAGGCATACTACGAGAAAGCGCCTCTTGGCAATGGACTCGGCTCAGTCAGTGGCGGGACTTTCCACTGCCCCCTCGGCCGGACAAAGACACCGCCCCAAGGATGCGTTCTTATACACAGGTACAAACAAGTTACACATCACTCCTGACGTGTTGAGGTGCAACCCATCTACGTAGCAAGGTACAACCCCTCTACGTAGTAAGGTGCCGCCTCTCATCTTGTACATGTTGTTTGAACAAACCAACTCTATCCATCATATTATCCTTTTGCCCCTGTCATTGGGATGGGTCAGTCTGTTCCTTGTTATCTGTGTGGAATGTACAAGTATGTGAATGTTCTGATATCTAGTGTTCAGTACCTTTTAGGTACATATCTTCTTGCAGTATCAGCCCTTTCCTTGCCAGCTTCTGTGAGCAGGGCCTGCCTCTGGCTCACAGCTTCACTTTGCTTTATGTTAACAAAGTCTTGACCATTACTTTAGTTCGGGCCTTAGGCCTCATACCGGGCCTTGATACCAAGGTTTATATCTTAAGGCCTCCTCTTACTACATTACAGTGTGGTTACTGAAAAATAGAACATTTCTGATTAAGTTGAAGAGGTGACTATTTTGGTAGCTGATTGAAGTAGTGTGCTCAATTAATCTGAAGAATAACAGAAAACTATTTATCTTAATTTTTCAGGCTTGCTCTTGTAAACCATCCATATGCTACTGCATCGATAAGAGTGCTGAATATGGAGTATTTGCAGGTTTTGCTCATAGGGGCTGAGTATTGTATAGATATAGGAAGAGACAGTCTCAGTCCCAAAAGTCTAAAGATATGTTGACTTTCCTATATAGTGTGAAGATCTCCTATAGGTGATCTCTCTCTCTCTCTTTCTCTCTCTCTCTCTCAGTAGTAGTGCACAGAAAGTGGGAGAAGATGATGCATAGGCAGACTAAATTGAAGTCAGAGGATCAGCACCATGGATACTTTCCAGTTGTCTTCATCCACCGTTGCATAAGGGCTCATTCTGACCTTGCCTTTGTAGAGGAGATGTATAGCTATTTTACAGCCTGGGGGAGGTGCTTGTCTTCTGTATAGCACTGAGCCCAGCTGCTTTGGTTGGGCTTTGGGATTAGAATTTGCCTCATAATTAACAAATAGTATTTTTATTCAACTATTTCCATTCTGTTGAATTTTAACTACTAGTTACATTTAAAGTTAGTTGAACTGCTTGTTATGAATAGTACTGTTTGGGGGAAAAAATTGACATTTTTTTGTCAGAATTTGCCAGTTTGTGAAATACTTTGTGAAGATTATTCAATTTAGACAAAATTCCACTAGAAATTCACCCACCTGGCAGGTTGATAGACAGCCAGGAGTTTGGAAGCCCTGGAGGCCCTGGCTTCTAACTTCCAAGTACTTGGCTTCCCAGAACCCAGGCTCCCTGAGCTTTCAGGGTCACGGGCTGTGGGACAGGCTGCCAAGTAGACTGCCTCAGAGCTGGGCCTCCCAGTAGAGTTTGGCAGAAAATGATAGTCTCCTTTCCCAGATAATTTTGAAATTTGAGAGTTTGTCTCATGTTGGAACAAAGTCAAATGCTCCATGAAAAGGAATTACCAGTCTCCTCCTAGCTCCAGTTATGAATTTAGCCACTTCTTTATAATGATTTGTTTTTGAACTGATCCTGATTATCCTTCTCTGCAGCTGTCATTCTTAAATACTCACCAAATAGTTTGGACAAACAATTTTCAGACTCTGAATGATTGAATTTCACTGTTCACTATTCCTACTGGGCTTGATCAAAAGCCCATTGAAATCAATGAAAAGACTCCATTGGCTACAGTGGGCTTTGAATGAGGCCTTTTTTTGTGGTTGGTCGCTGTGGCAGGATGAAATGGCCAGAAAAGAGATAAGGGCCTGTCACACAGCTCAGCAGGAGATTAAAAAAAAAGAGCAAGAGAAAAAGCATCTGGAGACTGTAGCCAATAAACTGGGCCCTGAGACAAGGGCCTGAAACTAATTTGGGTATGGTACTTACGCTTTCCTGGACTGGTGAGTGAGCCCAATAGTCACCTAAGTGGCATGGTATTGTTTCTGGTCACTGATTGGCTGACTGTTACATCTTGATGAATGGATGAGAGAAATATTTTAAACAGGGGAATAACTAATACTGATTAATTTACATTGGCCAATTAGTATACTAATACTTTGAAATCTGGTGGGTGTTTTGTCTAAGTGAGCATTGCAAGATGAGATCTTTTATATAGCAAAATAAACAAATAAAATGTATTCTTTATGAATTTAGCCCAGCAGCTTTGAGTATCATCAGTATGCCCAGAGCTGTACTAAATTGAGATGATCACACATATGCTATTTGTCCAAGGAGCTAACACCCTTCTTCAGAAAATATGATGGATGAACTAGCCCCGTCATCACAATTTCAAACAGTGTAGACACAGGTGTTTTTTGTTTTGTTTTTATTTTTTATTTTTTTAAAGTTTCTTTGAGGGATGTTGTTGCTGAATTCCTTTTCAGAATTGTAGATGCTTCTAGATTATGCCTGCAAACATTTTACTGCCTATTCTAGTAATAAGTTATTTTTAAAAAATAGTGCTTTTTACTGTTAACAATGAGGGTAAATCTGTTTATAGTCTAAGATTAGTAGATGTAAGGGACTCAGGTGACTTGTTGATGGATGCAAAATATATATTTATAAATAAATATCTTTTAAAGGTGACCTGCAGTGCTTTTCTGACTTTTTTTTTCTTATACTCCCTTATATGTATGTAACAGTACACAGGTGCTGGCTTTCTCTGGCCTGTGGGGGTGCTCAATCTCTCGCTCCACCCTAGGCCCTGCCTCTTCCTGCCCCCGCTACCCCTCCACCCTCTCTTCCCGTCCAGTTCTGCCCCCTCCCCTGAGCGTGTCCTGTCCCTGCTCCTCTCTCACCCCCCACCCCAGCACCTCCTGCATGGTGTAGAATAGCTGATTGCCATGGGCGGGAGGTGCTAGGAGGGAAGGGAAGGAGTTGATCAGCAGGGCCGCCAGTGGACAGGAGGTGCTTGTGGAGGGTGGGAGGGGGAAGCTGGCTGCCACCCATTAATTTGTTTCCGTTGTTGGCACCTATGTAAGAGAATGAGTTTTTAAGTTCCCCTATTACATATAAATAAAGAAAAGTTTTACAGTCTAAATTTGCCCTTTGCCCTTTGGATGCTCTCTTTTGTCTTCAGCATCTTATGTAACTTTGTCTTCTGTGAGATAGTAACATCACAATCTCCTCATGAATATATTAATTAATTGATGTCAGCTGATCTGTTCCTAGTCTGTGAAATTTCCCCTCTTCCCCACTCTATACTAGGATGCAGCAATGTAACTCCTTTAACTTAAACAAGGGAACAGCATTCTCTAAAATGATGTAGCAATGTGTAAAGGGGAGGGAGTTGTTTGGGTTGTGCTTGGCATGCAAATATCGGTGATGTCAGGAGAGGAAGAAGTTTGTCCTTATTCAGTTTTATCCATGGGACGGAGTTGAAGGAACTATTTTGATTTACAAAATTATATAAACAGGGTTGTGACACATGTAAATAAAGCATTTATGGACCATGAATCTGAGAGCTGAAAAAGTGAACAAACTTAAAAAGCTTTGCAGGCCACCATTATGTGATAGTCCACTGAGGGACACACTTAGTCAGTATCTGATAGACATTTGTTCTGGTTCTGATTGTACCTAAAGAGTCTTTTAAAAAAAACTAAGATGTTTGTTCCAAGTAAACATTTTCCCACTGAAACTCAGTACAAATACTAATTGGTACATTATTAGCAGCAGTTACTGATTTATATACTTTTGTTCTAAGCATGTTTTTTTTTCTTTTTCCTTTTGGTCACACTTCATTTCAATTGACAGCATAGTCCAGGAGCAGTGCTGTAGTAATAAGCTGGAGGAACACTACTGTTCCATTGGCATTAACATTGCCAATGAACATGAAGAATGTAATTCACATGATGATATTTCCACTTATGAAGCCAAATTCACTAAGGTGAGACTTTAGAACTACTATAAACTGTTGTTGTTTATTATAGCTAACATGAGTTTGATTTATTCTTAAACTGAAGCATTTCCAGGATTTTGAGGACAAGTAAGTGTCGTCATCATTCTGTTCCCAGGATGAAAATGCTCATCTTGGACACCTTGGATTGACCAGTTGCCACTACCCTGTTTACAATCTAGTTCACTTCTTTCTTCAAAATGAACCCTCTCCTATAATTACTACAAGTGTTTTCTACAGAGGGTTTTCAGCAATGGGAGGTGACCCTATCTGCCTGCTCTGGCTTGCTTCACAGCATGGACTTGCCCTGGGTCCAGTCACCACTTTTTCTCATGCCCTCAACCCTATGGCCTCTGCTGCCCCTCTGAGCTGCCCGCCCCCCTGTTGTTTTCTCTTTGGCTGTGGGAACAAGTGAGATCTAGGGGCTGAGGGAGGTGGAATCGGGCCAGAGGGATGCAAGTCTTACTGCAGGCGGTAACAGCACCTCATGGGTTGTCAGTATTTTGTTACACTGAAGTGTTTATGGCGCTGCTGATGGCTTCTGCAAATAAGGGCGGATCTACAGATTGTTTTGTCTTCCAAGTCTGTGGTAGCAAAGCATATGTACATACATTTAAGTATAGTTTAAAAATTCATTAGGCAGCTGTCACAGGGTAGCTGGTCCCTGTGGATAGACTGAACCCATCTCCCCTGGACTAAAAGCTAGTGAGCCCAATCCAGCTAATTTAAGAGGGCTGGGTTAGTCCTGGGCCTATAAAGGGCAGCTAGTAGGCAGCTAGGGAGGAGGAAGGCCTGAGCCCTGGGCAGCAAAGGCCACATGAAGTGGACCTAACTGAGTCCCCGGAGCAAGGGGGCCCAGAGACTCAGGGAAGCCTGTGGCTGCTGCTTCAAGGTGGGAGCAGAGCTAGCAGAGGCTTGGAAGTTGCCAGGAGCTGAAGAATCAGAGACCCTGGGAGGGGTGGCCCTTAAACCTGGGGCCCAAGTATTGATTTAAGACTGTGTTCTGTTTGTTTGTTTGTCTGTTTAAATCTTGTTCTAAAAGAATAAACCTCCTGGACTGGGCCTGGGACTGGGACTGGGCCTGGACGTGAGCGCATGTATGGCATGCGGGTGCAGTGACACCCTCCACCCTCACCCCTGATGACAGCAGCATAAGTGCCTACTACCCTCTGCTGAGCCCTCCTACCTCCTGATTTTTTATCTCCCAAGGACAGTGTTACATTGAGGTAGAGGTGTAATACTTCTATATTATCTAACCCAGCTTTTCTTTCTAATATCTTGGGACCAATGCAGCTACAACACTGCAAGCAAGTGAAAAAAGACACAATTAAAGTAACAGTTCCTCACCACCAAATCAATATTTCACATGTGTGAGTTTATCAGCATGAGAGAATGATACTAATTATTACAGGCCTGATTCTGCCACCCCATGTGTGTTTAGTAGTACCTCACTCTGCAAACTGTCCCATTGAGATCAATGCATAATACATTACGGCTGCATGTGAGAGGTTCACAATCTTATGTACCTAAACTGTTCTTAACTTTCTTATATTGAAAACATTTTGAGTCAGAGAATGTTGAGCCAGACAATATGCCTGATGTGTACTATGGTATTATGACAAAGGAATGTTAGTATTATGCATCTTACTGAGCTTCTATCTCAGTGCTCCTGAGCTTGGTCCTGTTTAAACTTGACTTTAGCATGTGAAACCTTTTGTACTGAATGTCTTTTTATTTTTTCTCCAAGAAAATAGTCAGGCTTAATTAGGAATCTAATTAGTTGGCTAAATTTATGATCTTTCCAGTAAGAGAATCACCAAGGTGACTATTCTTTAATTTGAGTCCAGAACATGCAACTAGAAAGAAGATGAAGAGGCATATTTTGAAAACACTGGTCTGTGTTTTTGCCTCCATGGATTGCAGTTGTTGATAATTGTGAGCACAGTTAAGCACACTTTGTTACTCAGAAAATGATGGGTACAAAAATAAAAGTCTATTTAAAGCCAAGCAGAAAAATCAGTCTCCAAAGATAATTCTAACTCCAAACGTGTTGATTGATCATTGGCTGGCATAGGAGACTCAGAAGTACAGATCAGCAAGTTAGATCCACAAATTAAAGGGCAGAACCTGGTAGAAATTTTGAGAGTCCTTAAAATGCTCAGAGATCTGCCCAAATCATAGCACTTTCTCTCTTCCCAAAGAGCAATATTTAGCCCTTATTCTTCCATATTCTAAAGAAGCTTTTATTTGTCTATATTATTGAATATATGTTTTTATTCTGAACTGCTGGACATAATTTGTATCACTGTTCACATCTTCAGAAGTTGTGAAAATTTCCACTGGATTCTTATTTTGTCCAATCTATTTTTCGACTGCTGACAGAAGTGTGTACTCCAGCAGATGAGACCTCTTGTGGAGGAACCTACAAAAGCATAGTTAATGCAGCGTTTGCTGTTCAACTCTTTATATTTAACTAATGATATAAATAACATGGAGGAATTATAATGTTCATTCCGGAGTTTTAATGACTAAGCACTATCAGGTGATTCCTAGTCATACTAAGAAATATTTTAAAGCTACAAACTTGTAGCTATGGGCTGAATTGAAAACATAGGTATGTGTATGACCTGATTTTCAAAGGTGCCGAGCATATGTGACTTCCCACTGAAGTCAGTGGGAGGCTTCGGATGCTCATTACCTCTGACTACCAGGCTGTTACTGCATACGTCTCTATTTTTGAAGCAAGTATATGGTATTCATGTGTGTCTTCCTATATTTACTCCTTTCCATGAGAAATTAAGGTGTGTGACAACTTGATTGTTCATGAGACTACAGGTGAAATAATAGATCCTTTAACCTCTAGGTCATAGGTGCACATATATGATCCAGGTTGGTAGCTGGATCACAAGCTTAACAGTGACCTGGAGGCAATGACGGGGAGTATTACAATTGGATAGTTTTTTGGCACTCTACATTAAATGAAGAGGTAGTCTCAACCCAGTTCCTAGGAATTGTCCACATTACAACAAATCTCTGGCACAGTTGGGACCCTTGTAGGCAGTGCCTTCAAAGAGGTCAAGAACTGAACTGACAGGGAGTCTGAACTACACTTTCAAACTAATAGATATTCAAGTTTACTTCAAAGTAGGTTGGAAGCGCTTGGACAAAAGAGTATGGGAAAGTTTGCACTGGCACTTATTGATGATGATGATGATGATACTTATTTAGTGCCATGAATTTGAGGACCCTGGCGTGATTTATGAACACTAATTAAATTAGCCTCACTAGCCTGTCTGAGTTATCTCCATTTTATGGATAGATGGATGGACTGAGACATGGAGAGGATAAATGACTAGCTCAAAGTCATAAGTGAGGTATGTGGCAGAGCCAGGAGCAGAACCAGGTCTCCAGGCTCCCAGTCTTGTGCTGTAACTACAAGACCATCTTTTATTTTCACCTATACTTCTTCTTTAATTGAGTGGAAGATCTCAGCCTCAATCCAGCATCTTCCATCAGCACTAAGTTAATTTAAAAAAATTGTAAACCAACCAAACACAATAAGCAAGAATTGACACAATGATATTTGACCTAGAAGTACTGCATTTATTGTTAATCTTGGATACTTCTGTTCTTTATGTTGGATAATTCTGTTAGTGCGCTGGTGTCATGATGGTAGTGGCAATATGGCTAAAGAGTCATTCTGAATAATAATGAATAATGATAATGAATAATGAATAATAATGAAGTTATTCCCAGCCAACCATCTTTGTTTGGAAATATGTTCATATCTGAAATTAAGGTCTCAACATTTAAATCTTAAAGCATTTTTCCCGTAGAATGAACAGTGATCCTGAAGTAACTTAAAACCTGAATGGCAAGCTATCTTCCAGTCTCAGCTAGAGATCCTGTTGTAGCAGCTGCTGGAAATGTCTTCCTTTCAATTTTTAATGACTTTTTCAGTTCTCCATAGTACAGTCGTCTCCTGCGGGTCAAACAAAATACATGAGAACCTTGTTTTTTATGAATACTAATTTTAGGAACGACTAGCGGTTATATACATGAAATATATGATATGGAGGGGTGGAAGGGAATCACACTACAAAAATGATATTGATGAAGAACAAATTGTCATAACTTCACATTCTGATGCCTTGAGTGCATTTGAAATTGGTTTGCAATGGTTTGAAGGACAAGAAGAAAGTGAAGCAGTGCACCGTACTTTAACTTATGAACAGCACCTCATAATGGAATATTGAGATGTTCAATTTTATGAACTCCTTAATCCAAAATTAGTTAGTAAAATAGGGATTCTACTGTAATATGATCAAATTATATACATAAAATACTTATGTGTAAATTGCTCTTCTAAGAGAATGAAACAAGCCAAAGCTATCACCAATTCTTCCTGAAAAAGAAGCAGCAAAAACTCTGTATAAAACAAAGGATAATGCTGTAAAATGCAGCGCAAGAAGGGGCAAGAGGAAATACATGGATAACATCACCAAAGAAATTGAAGTGGTTGATAAGAGATAATAGTAAAACACTTCTATCAATTCAGCAAGGTTCTAACTAGCAAGTTTAGACCAATTGGGGGCCTGTTAAGGTAAACAAGGAAAGACCTCAGTAACAGAAAGAAAGTGATAGGCAGAATACTTTTAAGGAGTGCTAAACAGAACAGTGCCGCAAGAAACTATTGACTTTTTGACAAAGACTTTAAACACCCAGAAATAAACATTGTAACATCTAACATTAAAACCA
Organism: Gopherus evgoodei; assembly: GCF_007399415.2. Classification (NCBI taxonomy): domain Eukaryota; kingdom Metazoa; phylum Chordata; order Testudines; family Testudinidae; genus Gopherus; species Gopherus evgoodei. Next base: position 235,361,437 of record NC_044322.1, on the reverse strand, counting down.
AAGTGAAAGATGCATTAAAAAGTTGAAACATAGGAAACCTTGCAAGTGAAGACAAAGTCATGGGGTAAATTTTGAACGCTTGCGATGAGACTATTAATAAAATCACCAAACTTTTCAGCAAAGCATGGGACCAGGAATAGCCTCTGGAACACTGGGAAAATGGCATTAAAGTCAAAATTCCAAAGAAAGGTGACCTAGATGGTCAAGCTGAACCTAATCGTGCTTCATCATGCAGGGATGGACTAAATTGAGGCCTTTCAGTCTGAGATTTCTATGATTGATTTGAAGCAACTGCAATAACTGGTAATGTTACCCGTCTTTCAGTGATAGTCTTCTGCAGTATCATCTTAAGCAGAATAAAGGAAGCAGATCAGGCAAAACTAATGGAAGGCAATCTAGATTTTGATTTGAAAGATCAGGAGTCAACCAGATTTTCATCCTAAGGATACTCTTTGAAGTGTGCATCAAATGGGACAAAAGCAATTCATAGATTTGAAGAATGCACAGTTAAACCATTTGCTCATGTCTGTGTTTAACATAAACACTGGCGTCAAACAAGGATGCATTCTCTTCCCTCTCCTGTTTGGATTGCCATTGACTTCATTATGAGAAAAAGTGTAGATGGATATAACACAGGCATCATGTAGTTCAGCAACAGTATACTAGACGATTTAGATTTTGCTAATAATATTGCTCTTCTAAGGGACAGCGCAAACAAAATCTGAAAGATTGTCCAGCATTGCAAGAAAGGTGGGATTAATCAATTATGAAACAAATCTAATGAGAACTCCAGCAATTCCCAACACAAAAATTACTTCTGAATGCAAAGGAATGCAAGCAGTGAGCCAATTCACATAACGTGGCAGTGATGTGAAAGTCAATAAGAATATCCATAAGGAAATAATGTAGTGACTTGGCATGGTGGCAGCTGCAATCACCAACTTAAACAAGAAATTTGGTCAAAAAAATCTACATTTTAAAGACTAAACTAGGAATCTTCAACTTAAATATAATTTGCACTGTAACATGTGGATGTGAAGGCTGGAAATCCACCAAATATATAGACAGAGGTCTAAATGCCTTCAAAAGTAAATACTTCAGGGAAATACAAGGCACAGGTGCCGACTTTCTGATTTCCTGGGGGGTTCTCCACCCCTTCTTTGTCCCTGGCCCCACTCCCACTCCACTCCTTCCCCCAAGGCCCTTCCTCCACCTCTTCCTACTCTGTTCTGTCCCCTCCCCTGAGGGCACCCCACCATAGACAACTGGAGCCTCCCCATACTAGGGGGATGATAATCTAAAGGGAAGGTCACATGTTTCCCCCCTGCCAACCTGCCCCCTGCTGCCAGCCCACCACGCTGCAGAGCAGCCTTTCAGCAGCTGGAAGGGGCTGGTCCCACCCCTTCCATTCCTGCCCCTATCCTGCCCCTTCCAGTCCCCAGCATCTGGGGAACTTGCCACCATGTCCCACTGATGCATCACCCAGCCCCACCCTTGCTCCACCTCTTCCTGCTCCCACTCCTTCCTCCCCTCCTCCCCAATGCCTCCTGCCTGCCACTGAACAGCTGATCTTCCGTGGGCAGGAAATGGTAGGGGGAGGAGCCTGCCGGTGGGTGCTGGGCATCCACTATTTTTTTTTTCCGTGCGTGCTCTGGTATTGGAGCATCCATGGAGTTGGCATCTATGATACAAGGTATTAAATGGATTGAATCTGTAACAAATGCTGAGACTCATCAGAAACTTTAATAACTCCTTATGTCTAAAGTTATCCAGAAAAAAAGATGGAAATATGTGAGATGTGTTGAGAATGAGGCCAGGGCACTTGCCATAAAAAGATGAGACACAAGTTAGGATGCTTATGAGTAGCTTGCTTTTCTAAAGGTAAAGAGTGTGAGGGAGAAAAGGAAAAGTTGATCTCTTTATTTTATCCTTGTGCTGCTCCAGGCTTTAAAGGAATTCTTCATTACAGAACAGAAGCGAAAACATATGTACAATTATTTATATGGGTAAGTAGAGAAGGCAAGCAGGCACATATCTCACAGGTGATGGGAGAAATGTTCTGTTCTTAGTTGTTTTGTTGGAAATGGATTCTTGAAACTACACAAGGGATTTAGTAGTTATTTTATGTTCCAGCTGTGTTTTTAATTTTTTTAATGCTGCAAGCTGTTTCCTTTTGAGCTGAAAAACAATTATAAAAGTAATTTCTAAAAAAAAAAATGTTAATCTGCCTTTTACTTGACAGCAGTAGTTGGCAGATGCAGGTTGCAGTGAACCAAATTTCACCCTAGCTTTCTAGCAGCAGGGGAGAAAAGGGAGCAATTTGGCAATGTTTTTTTCAACTCAGAATCAACACAGCCGTTTATTCAAAACCAGCCTTTGTTCTGTCCTGCAGTGGATTCTGAAGCCCCTGTTCTTCCAATGCAGATCCTCATGCCTAGAAGGACTGGGCACTAACAGATCTCATTTCAGTATTGGGTTCTTAAGAGGTGACATTCTTAAATAATTACTATAGAGACGTGTGGACCAGCATTTAGGACACTGGATGAGACTTAGGAGACTTTGTTCTAAGTCAGGGATCGGCAACCTTTCAGAAGTGTTGTGCCGAGTCTTCATGTATTTACTCTAATTTAAGGTTTTGCGTGCCAGTAATACATTTTAACGTTTTTAGAAGGCCTCTTTCTATAAGTCTATAATATATAACTAAACTATTGTTGTATGTAAAGGAAATAAGGTTTTAAAAATGTTTAAGAAGCTTTATTTAAAATTAAATTAAAATGCAGAGTCCCCCGGACCGGTGGCCAGGACCCAGGCAGTGTGAGTGTCACTGAAAATCAGCTTGTGTGCCGCCTTCGGCACACGTGCCATAGGTTGCCTACCCCTGTTCTAGGTTCTGCCACTGACCCGCTGCATCGCTTTACCTCTCTGTGCCTCTGTTTCCCCCTCACTCTTTGTCTCTTGTTTGTTTAAACTGTAAACGCTTTGGGATAGGAAGCATGTACTTGTATAGTGCCTATCCTAATGGGGCCCCAATCTCAGCTGAGGCATCTTGGTGATACCATAATACAAATAATTAATATTAAAGTTAAAAATGTTAGGCTCCAATACAGGGATTTTTTTTCTTTTTAGAACCTTTTAAATCATGATTGGTCTATACAGAATTGTGTCTTCTTTCATGTCTTTATGGTCTGTTAATTTTAAGACCAGGTGCTTCTTTTTTAAGTGAGGATTTGGGGGGAGGTTGGGAGGGCAGGCTGGTGTGCAGTTTATTTATAAACTGAGCAATGCCGCTCATCCTCACTGTGACAAATAAAATCTGTTTTAAATTAGAAGTGGAGCTCAAGTCATTCAGGGTTTTGAGGAGTCCCACAGTTTGTTGGTGTTCAGAACTGGAGATCTGGAGCTGCTCATTTGAGGGAGGAGAACCCACCACAACCATTGTACATGAACCATTCTTGCCTTCCAATTCCACGCCATCAAGGACAGTGGGGATTGATTCCAGGGCCTGGGTTTGGGTTACATCTTCTCTTTGAGGGCCTGATCCAGACCCATACAAATGTTCTGAGATCTAACTAAGTAAGTACAGCGGGGCTTTTGAACACTGACACCTGAAAACTTTGGCTGACCATTTTCTATAAACACACTGTGTGAAATTCTGGCCCCATTTAAGTCAGTGGCAAAACTCATTGATTTCTTTAGGGCTAGGATTTCTCTTACTATCTGTTTTTTGTGTGTGTTTGTTTTGACAGAAATGCTGTTACTGTTGCTTGCTGGGAAAGACAGCCCAAGTTCAAGGACAGAGCTGTGAGCAGAGCCAACTGATAGGATACCAGTGTGGGCAAGTGTTCAGAGCTTGCTGTGTCAAGGGTCAGGAAGGCACCGAAGGGTCAATTAGCGATGTTCCTAAAAAAGACCAAGGTATATTATACCAGCATTAAAATTAAGCTGAGACAGCAGAGCACAACTTCAAGTCATAGTAGGATGCAGGGTAGGAGATGTGCTTGTATTTTTGGATGATTTATGTTGCAACTCTTCTTGTGCTGTTTTAAAATGCATGCTGAGAGCAGCCAGAGGGTTGGCTGGGCACCTTTCAATGTGAAGTTGCTTTTTAGAATAAAATCTAAGTGAATAAATAAGATTAGCCAACTTCCATCATAACTGCTAAGCATTCTCAGCTGCAAACAAAGTCAATGGAAGTTGAGGGTGCTCAGCACATTTGATGAAAATCAGGTCAACTTTTACGTAGAAGCCTAATGTTAGGAACTCATATTTGAAAATCTTGGTTCATATGTAATCAGCAATTATATTTTATGATCTATCATTCATTTGGCAAGTGTACTCTGTGTGCACATGTGTTTGAATCAAATGTCAAATAAAAGCTATTCTGTGTTTATAAAATGAATAAATAATTCTTCAGTATTATCCTGTGGTATAAGTATTCACAAATACTTACTTCTAATCTTTTCCCAGGTAGATAGCATTTTACTGTGAGCAGAAAACTGCTTTCCCTTCTAATGTTTATTTAACCTTCTTATTAGTTAAAATTTCCGACGAGGAAGTAGACCAAGAGGATCCTTACCTTCATGACCGCTGCAGAGGTGAGTTAACTGACTGTTCCTAGGTAGTGACTTTTTTTGTGCGTGTGATCATTTCAGTAAGCATGAAAAACTAGGCAAGACTTAAATGCAATGTTTACTCAAACCATTTTGCTTAGCCCAGCAATTCGCAAATACAAATGGCATGGGGATCCTTTTTGAAATGGCTGTTTCTACCCTCCCTTCCTGCTAGTTTGATTATTGGAAAGAAAATCTTGCAAAATACGAGATTCTTTTGGATTTATTAAGCTGATGTCCGAGTAAGATGAGAACTCATTTGTAGTCTCTTAGGGACCAATAAATGTAAGACTTTTTTTAAGGCATTGTGACGGGGTCCCTTGGGCACAACCTGGACTGTAGGACTGCTGAACCATCCAAAGCCACCAGCCTGGGCTGTCTCTCACACTGTGATGCTAATGTCAAGCTCCAAGCTTCTGACAGGCACTGCACTTACAGAGCCATCCACAAGCAGGGACACGCCCAGTTCAGTTACATGAAAGATCTCCCAGCCATTCATGAACCATCAATTGAGAGGCTTCAGCCAATCCCCCCACCCCAGCTCCCCAGTCTTGCATGCTGTGCCATCTTGCACTCATCAGAAGTCTGACAAGTATAAGTTCAGTAGTTAGTTCGCCCCTCCCTCAGTGTGGAATAGACATATGCCAGCCTTTGTAATTTGAGTTGAGATTCCCTGCGCACTTCAACCAAAGACACACTGTTTTAGATAAAATATGAAACAGATTTATTAACACCAGAAAGATTTTAAGTGATTATAAGTAGCAGGCATGGAAATCAGTGTTACCTAAAAAATAAAAATAAATTCTCAGTCTAAATTCGAACTTAAACAGATTAAGCAGGATTTGTATCAAACAGTCTCTCACTTTAATAGATGGTACAAGCAGCTTACCATTTCTCAATACAAAGGCTGGATTCCCTTTCCAGCCTGGGACCAATCTTCTCCAGTTCAAAGTCTCTGTCTTCCAGATGTTCTTCCAGGTGTTGAGATGGCAGGGAAGAGAGGCCAAGTGATAATGTCACTGCCACTCTTTTATACTTTCTTCCCGCTGCTAGAAAGATCCTTGCTGTGACATGGGTTAGTCTGCCTCCATGGTGTACGTGCCCTTCTCTGAGAAGGGATCGTTGATTCTACTTGATGGGTCATTAATGCTGTCTGAGTCTTCCTTTGTTGCAACTGAGAGGCTGGCTGTGGGTGTTTCCCAACCTCACAATGTATTTCAGTAACACTTATAGCAATACTTCATATATAATGGTAGTACACACAATCCAAGAGGATATTAAGGTTCAGCAGATCAAGCCTTTTTCAGTGATATCACGCAAGGCATGCATTGTACAAAACATATCAGAATCATATGACAGTGGTGTTGTATCAACCAGGCAAGGTACCTCTTTACCAAGCTGCTGCTGCACCCTCTGTAACTCTCACTCTGCCTCCTCAACTCCTTCCTGTTTCCTGTCCTTTCAGACTCCCAACAGCCAGTGCTCCCAGTTCTAATAATCACAAGCAATATCTAAACACCACAAGTGGTGAATGCAGGGATTCTAGGATGCTGTGTTGAGGTACCAACTGTCACAGGCACGTCAACTCCTTTTAACTTCAGGGGCAGTTGAGGGTGCTCAGGGCTTTGCAGGAAAAGCTTCAGCCCCTTATAAGACCAAATTTTTACACTGGGCCATATTCTGTCCTTCAGTACTACTTGCATGAGCAAATTTGGAAAGCCTTGGGGAGCTTCACTCAACATGTGAGTTGGCTTATGGTCTCTAATGAACACAGCTGGGAAGATAGTGGGTCTGTTTTGGTGAAGATTGTTGACACCTCCCTATAGAAGGGTAAAGTGCTACTGCCAAGAACCTTTAGGCAAGTACTTGATTGGCCCTTATTCTGGAAGTCCTCTTTGAGGCTCATAATCTCACCAAATTTCTTTTCATATTTGCCAAGGAACTGGGAGGGAGAGGTGAGGCAGAGTTTGTTGGCTGTGTGGATGTTGGGTCATCTCTAAAAGTTGTGGAGTTTAATGTCTTACATATTAAATTTTGTACATGCCCTCTGAGTTTTATGGAAGTGCATATTTTGCAGATCTTATATGTATTTTTGTAGAGCTCCCAGTGAGCTCATTGAGAGTTAGTCACACATGGCTAAAGGCAGAATTTAGCCCTCCCTTATTGTCACTTTCTCCAATAAGATAGCTACCCTCAGTAGTAGTCTCAGAAATGTCAGTTAAGTTGTGAAACATTTTATTTCAAATATAGGCTACAATTTAGTCATGGCAAAAAGAGCTTTTTACCTCTTGCTATTTGTCTGCTGGGCTGAGAAAAAATAGCTCTCTTTTAAAAGCAGACAAAACCTTAGACCAACCACTTTGAGCTAAAACTGCTACTTACTTCTAATTTGTGTATTAAGGAACACAATATTGTACTGCAGGAGCAGACCAGTTTCCCTTTCCTGGTAGAGCAGGGATGAAATAATCTGTACCCGCACCTTAAGAGATGCAGATAACGTTCTCCTCTGTACCACCTGTGCCCAGTGTCCATCTCTACTTACCTGCCTGAGAGGGTGTGTAGCAGACCCAGGTCACTTGTGCTTATTCCGGTGCTCTGGCAGGCGATATGGGTAGCCCACACAAGAGAATAATGGGACAGCTTACACTCCTTTGTTTGCTGGGTGGGCATGTAGGGAAATAGACATTCTTGTCTGTAAGAAGTAGAGAATTTTACATCTGCTGCTGTTACTCTTTGCCTGGGCTGTCTTTATTTGTTCATAACATTTATTTTTCTAACTCATTAACAAAAATTTCAAAGGAGATTTTTTTTTAAATGATGGGCTGTAAATCAGCATAGGTCTATTGACTTCAGTGGAGCTATGCTGACTTACAGCCTCTGAAGATGTGATCATATATTAGAAATACTGATTGGGATTTTCAAACTTCCTTAGGCCACTTTGAAAATCCCAGCCTCTAATCTTAATGGTTTGTCATTTGACATGGATATTGAACAGCATTTCAGTCTATTCAGTTGTATCTAGAACCAAAATTCATTCCAGAAGATCCAAACCTACTTGACCTTTTATTTGAAAGTGTCCAGACAAGTTATAATGAGCCCAGTGGCATCAGGCATTCCACTTTTTGAGCTTGAAGAACATGTGTATTCTGTTCCTATCCTTGTTTCTGGTTGAGATGATTAGATCTGAAATGGCGTAACTAATTTCTGTTTGACCTGCACAATCCACATGAAAATTGGAAGGAGAATGAAAGAAAGATAAATGACTTGTGCATTGATTTTTTGTGTGGCAAGTGTGTGGTGCCTCTTGGATGGAATATTTGATTCGGATAATAATCTGCTTATTTTGATTTACTGCCTGTCATGTGTTTCATGTATCTAAAAGCTTAAAACATCAGAGATTTATTATTTTCTGCAAACATTTTTGAATAAAGTAATACATTTTGGATTAAAAAAAAGTTTGTTAATAGACTGATATTCCAGTAAAAGCTTTAAGCATGTCATAATAGACACACTGCTACAAATGGTTTGTTTATGCAGGTGTTTCTGTAGGACACAATGTTTTGAAAATGTACCCATTTCAGTGTCCGAGGCATCTGTATCCCATAAGAGGTAGCCACAAATACTGTGCCAGTTAAGCAATGATTGGTCATACTGCTTATTTGGCTATTCTACTCCACATGTGTTAGAAACAGAAAGCACCTGTTGAGACATCAGGTCCATTATCCTGCCAAAGCAAAAGCTGGCTCTTCTCCTTGACTCAAGATGATAAATCATATTAAAGGGTGTTAATGTTATACTTTCCTAATGTTACTTTTCCATGTAAGCAATTGCTGTAGTAGAAGTTATTCATTTGCCAAAGGGAGGGGAATTGGTCTGTCCAATCGTAAATGGGAGTTGTTGTCCATTAGACACTCTTTCTAGTAAGGGCTACACTATAAACAAATTTGAAAGCCTCTTAAGGATCATTTCTATCACTTTTTTCCAAAGATGAGTTCAAATATGTCAGGCAATGAAACTTCCAGCAATTCTCTGGGAGGCCATTTCACAGTTTGAGGGTATCTACATTAGGCAAATGTCTGATTTGCCTATTATGACCCTTCTAGCTTTTCTTATGGGATAGCAGTTGATATTAAAAAAAATCATGCTTTGCCAACAATTACCCACAGTGGTATCTGAGCTTTGCTCCTGAACTCTGAATAGGAGATATTTGTGATATTGATTGATTAAGGTTGACTTCTTTTTTTTTTAACGCTGGTTTCTTTCTGCTAATTTTGTAAAATAAAATAATCTGATAAGTGTGAATATTTCTTTCAATATCTGTCCATATTTTCCATTTTTTTCTTAGTGTATTCTTCAAGCATACTAGTCAAACATCCTGTATTTTGCTGGCCACCCATGTATAAGTAGTTGACATCTTTCCAGTTTTGTGTCATGAACTAAACTGTATACTTTATTCATAAATATCACATCTGTTTTTAGGAGGTGGTCCCTGTACACAGCAGTGTAGGGACACAGGCTCCAGTGTTGTCTGCTCGTGCTTTGTTGGGTACCAGCTTCTGTCTGATGGTGTCACCTGTGAAGGTAAAAGAAACAAAATGATTGCCTCTGTTTGTTGCTTAAAGGTAAAAGTGTTTTCTTTTTTGTGGATTTTTTTTACAGGATAGTGACTAGGACATGCTTATATTGGGAGAGGAAGGAGATATTGGGCAATGAAAGGCTGAGTTAGGCAGGGTGTGAACATGGGGACAATAGAAGTAAGGAGCTGGGAAGAGACCAGTTCAGTGGGGCAGGTGGAGGGTTTGCAGATGGATAGGAGGCAGGAGAAACCTCAAGTTTGGTGTTGGGAGTGAAGATAGCAGTAAAAGCATAACTTTCCAGTTGTAATAGTAAATGAATATTCATATAAAATACAGTATGTCCTAGACCTGAGATGCTGAATCTTTATAGTTGAAAACACAGTGAGCAGCTAAAAATTGATAACAGAAAAGAGCAGTTACTTTTTTTGTGGGATATGGAATCCACAGTGCACCTCTAATGTGGATGTTCAAAGTTTCTGTTGCCCCAAGGCTGACCCTTGTCCCTTTCTCTTCCCAAGGATTTCAAGTCTTTTGTATTTACTGTTTAATTCTCTGTCCACTTTGGTTACTTCTAGATACCAATGAGTGTATCACTGGGATGCACAACTGTGGGATTGGACAAACTTGTGTCAATACAGTAGGATCCTTCCGCTGTCAGCGTGAAACGAGCTGTGGGACTGGTTATGAACTCACTGAAGACAACCATTGCAAAGGTATGTCCTAGGCTGCAAAGTGGGCACATAGGAGACTGATGTTTACCAACATTTATGATGCCCCAAAATGCTAAATAAAAGATTGTGTCTTGTTGTTTTCTGGAAATACATGTGTAAATTGTAATTCCATACCAGATGTGTTGTATAGTCTAATATGAGCATTTAACACTTCAGCCTGAGGTGCTTTCTTCAGGGAAATATAAATGAGCCACAAACCCAATTTGTCTTGGCTTCCACTGGAAAATGATCCATCTCTCTGCTGCTGAGAATGGTCCTGATGGTCTTTTGCACAGTATTTTCACTTCCCTGAAGGATGTAGGCCAGCTACTTGGGCCTAAATTTGGGGTAAGAGTATATTGTAGAGCAGGGGGTTGGACCAGAGCTTTGAGCTTTGAGCAGGGGGTTGGACTAGATGACTCCTGAGGTCTCTTCCAACCCTGATAGATAGAGGGTGATACAATTTAATTTTTAAAAAAAATTAGTGTTTTTTCCCCCAAAGTGCTCAGTTGATATCACTTGGTTCCCTTTGAAGTGAAAGGTAAAACTCCCATTGACTTAAATGAGAGAGCAGTTTTAGGCCATTTTTTATCGCCCCAAAGAATTTTTATCCCATGACAAATATAAGGCTCAAACCTGAAGTTTTTACTCTCTTTTTACATAGGCAAAGATCTTTTTAGAATCAATTATCTAAATTTGCATTTATACTCAGACTCTTCTGCACCACTCTGACAGTGGAAAGGGGCCTTAAAGTGAGCATAAGTTACACTTCATTTCATGTTAAGCCATACTGATGTAGAGGGGCCTTAGTGTAAAATGAGAATGAAGCCTGATGAGTTTACCTGAGAGAGGATTTAATAAAATTAAGGACTTCAGGATTTAGGCTTTTATTCAGTAAAGCATTTAAGCACATTCTTAACTCTCATTGACTTCAGTGGGATTTAGCATAGGCTTAGAGTGCCTTGTTGAATCAAAGCCTTAGAAAATACTGCTTCATACCCTGTGAAACTATTGCAAGTCATTTGGTTGTTTAGTAAGATAATAAAGAGAACTAGCCTGCTGCCTAATTCTGTGAGATTCCGGTAAAGACAACAGGCCAAATTAATCTCCAGTGTAACTACACTGAAATGATGAATGAAGTTACACCAGGTGAACTTGGCCTATGTTTCCTAACTCTGTCTTAAGTGTAATAAAAAAACTTGTGTAAAACTCTTGCTAACTATTTATTTTTTTTTTTTGTGATGTACCAGATATTGACGAATGTGAGAGTGGTATTCATAACTGCCTCCCCGATTTTATCTGTCAGAATACTCCGGGATCTTTCCGTTGCCGACCCAAGCTACAGTGCATGAATGGGTTTATACAAGATGCACTAGGCAACTGTATTGGTAAGACATATTGTCACTTAAAGGAATTCTTAGGGTTGTGCGTAGGCCAAGATACTGCTGCACAGGGTCAGGTCTGAGCCTCCCATGTCAATCCTAATGCTGATGTTCATCTTTATATATTACATCATCTTCCTGCTCCCATTAAAAGTAGGATTTGATCATAAGTGATTTAGAATTCTAAGTCTGATGTTTCAAAAGAAACTTAGGGTATGTCTATACTACTTTTCGTATTGGCGGGCAGCGATTGATCAAGCGGGGGTCTAGATGTGATCAAGTGACCCCCGAGTGCTCTCCTGTCGGCTCCTGTACTCCACTGCCCCGAGAGGCGCAGGCAGAGTCTATGGGGGAGCGGCAGCAGTCGACTCACTGCAGTGAAGACATCGCAGTGAGTAGATCTAAGTATGTCTATTCACGGAGCTGAAGTTGAGTAACTTAGATCGATCCCCCACCCAATGTAGACCAGGCCTTAGGCAGTAGAAATCTAAGACCTGTTGACTTTCAATGAAACTTAGACACCCAGTCATGTAGTGTAAAATATTCAAAAGTACATAAGTCTTTCTTTTTTGTTTATCATGTGCTTCTAACACAGGATTCGTAAAAATATTAATTCGTTTTGACATACTTTCTCTCCCTTTTATTCAAATTATTTTAAATAACCATAAAAATGTAGGGCTGGAAGGGATCCTGAGAAGTCATCAAGTTCATCCCCCTGCAGTGAGGTGGGACCAAGTAAAACTAGACCATTTTGGAAAGGTGTTTGTCCAACCTGTTATAAAAAACCTCCAGTGGTGGGGATTCCACAACTTCCCTTGGAAGCCTATTCCAGAGCTTAATTATCCTTATAGTTAGACAGATTTTCCTAATATATAACCTAAATCTCCCTTGCTGCAGATTAAACCATTACTTCTTGCCCTTCCTTCAGTGGACATGGAGAGCGTTGCTTAGAACTGAAAGTCCAATGCTTGATATTACTTCAACGTACGAGTATTCTCTGCAATGGAATTTGCTTTTGCTGGTTAGTTCAGCTACATAAAGCAGATCTTGCTTTCCCAAGTCAGCTCCCATATATTAATAGTTCAGAGGAAAGAATTTTTACCACCTCAGGTAAAGAATGTAACAACCTGTTGGAATGATAATTAGGGCCAATTATAATGGGAGTGGGGTTTAATTTGAAAGACAGAATAGAAACTGTTGGGTTTAAAGGTATTAATACTTTGCATTCTAGGATTTGTAGGATCTAACCTGACGAACTAGAATTCTATATATGTCAGAATAATTGGCTTTCAACAGGCTTTAAATAGATTTGTCTGGTGTGTCCTACAAATCTATCAGCTCTTCTCATGATAGTAGCACTTCAAGTCCCAACTTAACTTTAAATTCCCTCAGCAGCATAGCCAGTTTTGGACTCATGAAATCTGCTGAGCAACAGGATTTTCCAATTAGGTAGCATGCGATCAAGCTTCCATTTTCCTTTCAACCTCCCTTCCGTTGCTGAAAAATACAAGGCTGAAAACAAAATTATCTGTGTATAAAATTACATTTGATAAAATGAAGCCAGTTCTGTATTGTTGGATTACTTATCCCTTCAAGACTAATCTTTGACATAGGGGACAGATTATCAGCTGGTGTAAATTGGTGTGTATCTGTTGGCTTCAGTGGTACTATACCAGTTTACATCAGCAGTGAATCTGGCCCTTATAGTGCCATCCAGAAGAATTTCCCAGACACTTAACATGCCGGTTGCACAAACTGTGCATCAGATGCTGCCCTGTGTTGTGTTGAGCAGGAAAGAACAGGAACTTTCTTACCTTTCCAACCCACAGCTTCACAGTAGGACACTCTCCTCGCAGTCTTCAGAGCTGGCTGAAGTGTCTGCTGGTGCTTTATGTGCCCAAGGGAAAGAGGTTTGGTAGGTGAGGGCATGGCTCAGTAGCATGTGCTACAGGGAGGGGCAGTAAAGCGTACTCTGGTACAGATTCACCAATACCACTCCTGCCTTGGCTATCCAGAGTCATCCAGCCCTAAGCCAGGTGGATACTCTGTTCTATTCCACACTAACTCTGGGATTGAAGACTTCAGCTCTTTGACAGTAAACCATAAAACCATAACACTGCATAAGAATGTAGGATACAGAGTGAATAAAGTGTTCACCTGAAACTACAGGGGGAATTTTAGGCAGGCAATTATCTAAACTGAATTGGAATTTGGCTAGGATGTTGTACACTTACAGAAAGTGCTATGCCCACATGTTGTCAGGTCTTCATACTTTTTCCCTGTTCTCACAGCACACTTCCCCCTGTACCAACATGCTGGAGCAATGATTCCTAGACTACTACTGAAATTATAACTTCAGCCATTGAATGAACCATCACTGTGTGCTGGGCTTTCCTTGGAGATTTCCTCTTTAAATACTTGGCAAGTCCTTACTCTGCTTAGCTGATATGTCAGTCTGAGGTGCTTTGGTCTCTTGTCATTACATTTTAAGGGTCTTTTAAGTTTATAACATTTTTATAACAGGAAGGAGCCTATATCATATGGTCACAAAGTGAGCAAATCCCCATTTGTGGAGAATAGTAAGGCATTCCATGGATGACGGAGAGATGACTAGTTTGCAAATAAGCACTTCTACTCTTCAGTCTCTGTGCATTAGTGGTCTGTTACATCTTTGCTCATGTTTTTATCTTCTGCATTTTGGGGAGATTTCCAAAGCACAAATAGGAGTTATGCACCCAACTCCCATTGACTTTCAGTGTTGTTTGGGCATTACTTGCCCTTTATGCCTTTGCAAATCTCCCCCTTTGATGTACTAACTTGTGCAAATATGTGTCTGCTCTCAAGGGCTGGTTCCCAAGCTATTAAGGGTGTAAGGACAGTATTGTACCTTAAAATGTCTGTAAATTGAGGATGATTTTCTCTAATTGAGTTTGTATGTCATTGTAGATATCAACGAGTGCCTAAGCATTAACATGCCATGCTCAGTTGGACAGATGTGCATTAACACAGATGGCTCTTATACCTGCCAAAGAAATGTACCAAACTGTGGACGAGGTTACCATCTCAATGAAGAGGGAACAAGATGTGTAGGTGAGTAGCAGAAATGGAGTAAAACTGTTAAATGAACACATGATGTACGTACATCTATTTTTTCACTTAACCTGTCTGTTCCCTGCACTCAACCAAAGCCATTCTCATAACTACTTCCAAAGCCTACTCTTGGCTCTCTTTTCTGGCTCCCTCTTACAAGTGATGGATTGCAAACAACCCCTCTCTCTCCTCCTTCAAATCACTCCTGAACCTCCATATTCTGTGAGGTTTGTGTGATAATGACCATGCAGAATAGCATTGTCTGCTACTTGTATTAATATACTGAAATAGTATAGCAAGGATGATATTCACTCCGGTGCAGAAGACCAGCAAAAGGCCGGTGACCCACTTATGTCCAACATAAATCATCATAAAAGGTCTTAAAATCTTAAGCTGATTGTTAGAGAGCTTATTCCTTCACTCTCACCCTTCTCTGGTCCTTCTCGCATGAACAGAGAGCAACAATACCCGAAGTCCGAAGGTGCAAACAATTCGATGTTTGTTGGGGTGAACTTCCAGCAAGCTTAAATTCAAGTTCCTTTTCCTTATTTTTTGAATCCCAACTTACTTCCTGTTTGCCCCTAATTTATATAGTAATATTTTCAGCTATGCCTTAACCAATCATTCTGCTAAAATTTACCTAACCAATCCTAACGTATTGTAACATGATTAGCTAACCAATTATATCCCACCACCTTTATTAGTTTACACCTAGCAAAATTAATTATACAGCACAATCACAGAACCAGACAGAGACCATGCAAATAAACATACAAAACAATACAGAAGTGAGGATTTCACAACTACATCTATAGAGACATAAGGGTTCTCCAGCTGTGTCTATTTATAAGTGAGTTCTTGCCAGACAGGATGCGATCAGACTAAGTTTCCTTTTACATCTTCTAGGCTCTTCCCTTTCTCTGGAGGTGATAGATCGAATCACCTTCCTAACAGTCTCAGATTGCCTTATTTTAATATGACTAGTTTGGAATGTGAGGACGTGACCATACATTTCCCAGTTTGTGGCTGCTAAAGAACCAGGCCTCAGACGGTCACAGAGAAGGCCACTACACAGACAGTGATTTTATATTCTTTCTTTTATACCTCTATAACTAGCTAAGTGATAAGAATACACCTAATGTCTTAAAGTATAGGCCTTTGCAGACAGGCCTGAATATCTATATCCTAACACTGATTATAAATTGTCAAAGCTCCATTGACTTCAGTGAAGCTGTGACCATTTTATACCAGTTGAGGATCTGCCTCAATGTATATCTACAGTGCTATATAAAAATTACTTTGCACAGTTCTTAAATAGTGTCAGCTTCACTTTTTCTTTTGAGACTCACCATAGTGGTAATCAAATAATTGAAATTCAGGAATTGAAGTCCAGGAACTACTCAATGTATTTACTGCTAAATAGGTTGTTTTCCTACATTGAATTTTTGAGAGAGGACCCAATCTACTTTTAATGGATTTATTAAAATAAAAAGCAAACTCATATGAAGCTTAGCAGATATGTCACTAATTAATTTACTTCTGATTTCCCTAAAGCTTGTCATATAAAATACAGTGCAATGATCAAATTAAAGTTACAACTGAAATTTGATCAATGGTTTAAATTACCTGACTTCTCAGGCTTGTCAGACACCTCGCTGGCACCTGCCCTTGTCTGTGCTGGCTGAGGGTCAACTCCCCAACTCCATTGGTCATGGGCAGCATAAGTCCTTCTCTCTAAGTGCTGCAGGTCCTACAGGCTAGTGATAGATGCACTCCAATCCTTGAGCCCTCTGAGCATCTCCCTGGCCTGTCCAGCCCTTGGTCCACGGGACACTTGCAGTATTCAGTGCTCCAGAGGAACAGTGCATGCCAGTTTACCAGCTACACCTCAGCTCACCACCTTGCTTGATGCACAGCACTTAGATATGTTCCCGGTGAAATCAAGTCTAAGTTTATTTAACAAAGCTCAGAGATTCAAGTGATAGTGAGTAGAAATGTTAGAAACAAATGGTTGTATATAAAATAAGTTCATAACACCCATTCTAGGAGTTAGACTTAATTAATGAGGCACTCTCATGCCTTGTAGAATGTCGCTTATCCAAAACCTTTGGAGTTCATCACAGTGAGATTGACTGTGAATCTCCTTTCATGAGACAGCCGTGCTGTCAGCGTGCCTCCTAGGTGAAGGATCCAATGTGTTTCTTTGCCTCGCAGGATATATCAGCCCCATCTTTTGTTCTTATTCATAAATAGGATGCCCTCTGCTGTTTGCTTCATCTTGTGAATTTCCTCTTTTATAGACTTCAGTTGCTACTTTTGCCCATGGCTCAGTATGCAAATAGGCCTCATACAATACACAAATGACTAGATGGGTAGATAAGAGTCTGCTGCCTCCTACCCGAAAGGAGCATTTGCAAAGTGTGTCACCTTCTGGGGATTCACTTAAACACCAAGACCTTAAGAACATATTTTTTAGTATAGTTACATAACTCCTTAAATATTATCTGTACATACATTGTGCAACAATTATGATGACTGTGGGCTACTGGCTCTTGGTAGATACCTCACATGCCACCCTTTGGTGAACTATTATGCCTATATCTGACTCAGGGGGTCCCTGTGCCCTCTGCCAGTTGGCACCAAGAAGTCCCTGAATCACGGTAATTACATAGATTTATAAGGTTAATACAAGAATTACTTCAGTGCTTCACAGGAAAGTTAAGGAAGAACACCTTTCTTTTAATATAATCAATTGCACTAAGAATCTACTAAAAAGTAGAAGTTGACTTTTGCCTTTGTTTTACGGAAGTATAACTCTTAGAATGATTTCTTATTAGTTTCCTACTTTGGTGTTCTGCCTTAGGTTTCTCTGCATATATACCCTAGGTTATACTCTGTTTACTTAGCTTATTTCCCTTCCCACATGACAGCAATTTCTGCATCATTCTGACCCTCCTACACAAATGCGGAAGTGATTCTTAAATCAGGCACTTAGGAGTTTTGAAATAACATGCTTTTAATCCAAAATAATATTCGTAATTAGATAACATGCTTGCAGAATTTTTTAAGGTCTACCTAGGGAAAAGGTTAGTGATGTCACACTTTCTCTCTCTCTCTGTAATGGAATGTTGGAGAATTCAAATGTCTCTGAATTCTATAAAAAAGCACTCTCTCACCTTTTTTTAGTGTCTAATTCACATGACTATTCTTAACTGAGAATTAGTGGTGTTGCAGATAACTTGAGCTTTTTTTCATCTGCAAGGAGGTGGTCAGTCTCTTTTTTCTCTTCGGGCTTGTCTTCACTATGGGGGACGCTGCTTCAATTGATGCAGTGGGTGTCGCTTTAGTGAGTCTAGTGAAGACCTGCTAAATCGATGGCAGAGCACTCTCCGGTCGATTATAGTACTCCAGTTACCCAAGGAGAGTAAGGTAACTCAACCGGGGAGTGTCTCCCATTGACGAAGCACAGTAAAGACACTGGCGTAAATTGACCTAAGCTTTGTTGACTCCAGCTACATTATTCCCGTAGGTGGATTAGTGTAATTTAGGTTGACTAACCCCAGTAGTGAAGACAAACCCTGAGTGGTAGACTACAGGCTTGGAGTCTTCTACTTCTCCTTTTCTGGAGGCTGGTCCAAAGAAGAGAGCTTGCTACAACTTCAAGTGTTGTTGGTGCAAGAGAGGCCCCCTTTTCCTTCTGCATTGTTATACTTTTGTTTGGTTCAGTATCTCCTTACTCTGCCTCAGGGACCATCCTTGTCCAATTAGAGATTCCAGCGTGTTGGCTATAGCTCATTGTGGATCAATAATTTGGAATCTTGAACTGAGGTCATAGTAGAAAATTCCAGTTTGAGGCAGACATTTTCTTGCAAAATCCATTCATGACAACAATCAGGTATCCTCTTTGTAAGCAGGGCATCTGGGAAGGAGTTGGCAATAGACTTCTGTCTAACAGAATAGGGCCCATTCTCACTTGCTAAATATAATTAATGGTTCATCATCATCATCAGTCATACTTGTGCATCTCCACTCATTCCTTGTGACAGTTTGTAAGCATGACAAGGGAAAAGTGACTCAGGGGTAAGGAGGTGGGGGACAAGCCCAGGGTAAGTGCATGACATACATCAGTGCCTTGTCACCTAAATCAAAGATGCTTTAGCTTAGCATTTGATCAAATACAGTTATGCTGGCCCAAACTCAAATCTAACCCCTGTTCCCTACACCACATATAACATGGGATCCAAGGGATAATTGTTCTGTAATAATAATTTGCACATGTAGGTCCTGCTCCAGCTCTCATTGACGGCAAGGAGAGCCTTGGTGTTGACTTCAATGGGAGCTGGATCATGCCTGTATGGAGTAGTGCCTTCCATCTCAAACACTTTTCAAATACTGAGATAAGTATTTTATTCATGTTTTACATATGAGTAAACTGAGACAGGCAGAGAGTACTAAAGGGTGTGGGACAGAGCTGGCAGCAGAGCACTTATTACTCTACCTCCACTCCTAATCTTTAACCTTAAGCCCTCCTTTCATTCATTTCCCTCTCCTTCTAGATGTGGATGAGTGTTTGTCGCCTAACCAGCTATGTGGAGATGGACATGTTTGTGTAAATTCCCCTGGTAGTTACCGCTGTGACTGCAGACTTGGCTATTATTTTGAGGCTATCAGTCGAACTTGTGTTGGTAAGTTCCACCTAGTGACTCAAACGATACAAGCTCTTCTGAAACATTGTACTGTGGCATTTTATTTGTTTTATTTTATTATTTCATTTTATTAAAAGGATAATTTTATTAGTTGTTCACAAACTCTTTCATCTGAAAATGCATTAGATTATTCCATGATTTGTAGAAGTACAAAAATGTATTAAAGAGCTATTGACATTTTGAAGAAAAGTGCATTTGCGTGTTAAAATGTAATCATGTTAAAAGGTAAGATCATAAAACCAATTACGCATACCTTCTCATGATATTTATGATGTGCACCTAAAGTGAAAACTTTCTTCTAGAAGATCACAGAACTCCCTTCTTTTGCTTATCACATTTAGACATGCACCAGGAAATGATAAATAAAACCAGTTCTGTTTCCAGACTAACATTCTGAGAATTCATTCACTCACCAGTGTAAAGCTTAGATACAGAGCATGAACATCAAACATCTGTGATCAAATGATGATTTGTTAGACTGCTGCTCTAAAGCAAGTCTGTACATTAGTTTCTATTCATATTTATCATTGTAGATGTTAATGAATGTAGACGCTACCCAGGTCGTCTCTGTGCTCACAAATGTGAGAATACTCCTGGATCCTATTACTGCAGCTGTACTGTGGGTTTCAAACTTTCCACTGATGGCAGGTCATGCGAAGGTAAGGATGCAATTTATGTAGGCTGAGTAGATAGAGAGAGAGAGAGAGACAAGCAGAAAATGATGAAGAAAGACTACTATTCTTGTTTGGATGATTTCTTTGTTTTGTCATAGACTAAATTGAACTGGTGTAAGAAATGGGTCCACTGTAGTAATTTTAAAGGTGGAATACAAGTGTTGTGATTAAACAATACAATTGTAACTCACGCTTCCACTGTGTGGCTCTCTGTCCTCCTCTAGTGACTGGATCACATAGAGGTTTGAGCCTACTACCGCCTTTCAACTACTAGGCCTGGGCTTTTTAGCTCAGGCAGAAGATGCTCAGGCTTTTAGATCCACAAGCTATAGGTTTGATTCTCACTGCTGATCACACACCCAATGTTGGCACATTACATGATGATGGGCAGTAACTTTCTAGGAGGTAGTAGTACATTGCAGGTTGTCTCCTATGTCACCACCACAGGCAGTACAGAGAGGACTGGGGTCCATAGCTTCCTCCTGCCCCTTATTGCCAGCTTACTCAATGACACAAATTCTAATACATATTTTTGTGATTGTTATTTAATAAAAACATCTCATTAGGCAATATGAATGTTTTTAGAAATGTAGGCCCCAATCCTGCAGGGCTGGGAGCCACAAAGGCAGATACCTGCAGTGCTAAATATAGATAATTTTTTGTGTTTCAGACTTAAATGAATGTGAGAGCAACCCATGTAGCCAAGAATGTGCTAATGTGTACGGTTCCTATCAATGTTATTGTCGTCGGGGCTATCAACTTAGTGATATAGATGGAATCACATGTGAAGGTGAGAAATACTTAATCAAAGGATGCAAAAAAGGCATCTCTTAAGATGGAAGATGGGCATTCCTTTTTTGTTCTTGCCATGACAACAGAGACATTACAACAAAAAGTTACCTTAAGTTAATGCCGCTACATAACAATATTTCATCATTTGGTTCTCATAACTTTTCATAGGCAATTAAATGCTACCTGAGTTCTCATACAAGTCCACCAAGCCTCTGGAAAGATCTTGGCTTTCATGATGTGAAGGTCAGAGAGAGTTTTTGGTTTTTGCTGAAGCTTAGTTTGAGGCTTTTTGTACACATTGAAATGGGTTTCAGCTGTGGAACTAAGTTGTTTGCACATTTTCATCACTGGAGAATCCTGGAGAACATTTAATAGTCTAACAATTCTAGTTAGTATTTTATTCACAACCCTTTTTGTGGCAAGTTATAAACATACATAAATAAGTCTTGCCCAAATATTTATCATAGGGAGGAAGTGTTGCTTACTGGATAGAGCACTGGACAGGAACTCTCTTCACTGGGTTCTATTCCCAGTTCTGATGCTGACTTGCTGGGTGACCTCAGGCGAATCACTTCAGATCCCTGTGCCTCAGTTTCCCCAACTATAAATTGGGGGTAATGATATTTACCTCCTTTGTAAAGTGCTTTGAGATTTGTGGATGAAAAGCACTATGAATTATCTTTTACATAGAAAAACTACGTTTTTGACTTCTTGTTCTCTATATTGCCTTTGATTTTCCCCAGACTTCCCTTGTTACCTTTATGCAGTGGTTTTTGTCCCAGCCCACTAATCTGAGTCACAAGCTAGTGTCTTCTTGAACCCAACGCTATCATAAAGCAGTCCAACTGCTGCAAACTAGTCAAGCTTCACAGGAGTTTAAAAAAATTGATGGGGATTTCTTTTTCAGACATTGATGAATGTGCTTTACCTACTGGAGGGCACATCTGTTCTTACCGATGTAGTAATGTTCCTGGGAGCTTTCAGTGCACCTGTCCATCTCCTGGTTATAGATTGGCACCCAATGCACGAAACTGCCAAGGTATGTTCAATAACTGTGCAGGAATATCTAATCTGCTTGTTAGCTTGTGGAAAAATCTAATTACATTTTTAATTGGTGGGAAACATAAATGTGTCTGTTGTATAGCCTTACAGGCAAGTTAGTAGATATCTTATGTCCACTAGAATTCAGTAGGGGCAAAACTAATAGTTCTATAATAATTAAATTGGATCCTATAGAAATTACTCTAAGACCGCAAAGAATGTAACAGAATACTCTTTCTACCGAATTTTTAAAACAGTCCATCAAATTCAGTAGAGAACTACATCCCAGCTAATGCTACAGAATTAAATGGGTTGGTTTAAATATTTAATAAAAATATAATCATGCTCCATAAAATGTATAGGATTTTTCCATTTAGGGACTATGTGGGAGAAATAGCTAAATCTTTTCAACAAATATTGTTCAGTTTTATGGGTAGGCACCAGAGCAAAGGTAAAGCACAGATTTTCATGTTGATAAACCCAGAATCCTTTCACCTGTTTCCCCTTATCTGTTCATTCTAGCCATGGAGGAAAAGTGAATGGTTTCTTCAGAGACTGGTGCTTGCACTTACTCTAGTGCCAAAGACTAATACATTTGGCTGACATACTGTCCCCATGCACAAAACAAAGCATTTAGTTCACTTGACACTCCCCTCTTCCTGGTGCAGCCTAGTGCTTTCATCTGCAAGGCCTCACCCTATCCATATTTAATTTCCTCTAAATTAAAAGACCAACTTTTGCCATGCTGCCTACAGTGAATCAAGCTGACTTGTATATTTGTTCTTCCCTTTCCTCTAACCTCTATTTGTCTGTCTGGCCTTCAACCGTGAGCTCTTTGGGAAGGGATGTACCTTCCTTGTATAAAATTTTTGGCATGTTACAGATGCTGTGATGAATCAATATTAAGTAATAATGATAATCTAAGATAAATGTGTGGGTCAGTACACTTACAGCGCACACACACATAGAGCTGGAGTCAAAGGAGGGGTAAATGTCAGACAATTTTTTTTCAACCTTTAATCTAATAAAGCAAAGCAGCTTTTCCACTTATCCAGATGTTTGTAGTGTCCATCATCATAGTGTCTGAGCACCACCTGTCACCTCTGCATGGTAACAGGCCTGCCAACCCACTCCCCTCCCACCCAGGCTGCTGAATATTTCTTTGCAGGCCTGCAGTCTCCCTGTTACCCCCTGATTGCCTAGCTGTTTTTATTTTGGGGAGCAAGAGTTTTTTTCTTTCAGTCTCTCTCATCTGGCCTCTAAGGCCAGCATCAGTCTGATGGGTTGTTCCTCCGGCAGCAGTTGCTAGCCCTAGTGCTGTTGTTCCTATCCCTGTCCCTGCCCCTGCTGACACAATGCTTGCACTCACTAGAAGACTGTCTGCATGTGGGAGGGGCCATTGGGGCTCCAAATACCTTACATTTTGGTTGTTGACCAGAATTTGTCATTTATTAACCCTGCCCTTTGCTTTTAGAAAATACAAAAAACCCAACAGTCCTGCCATGTTTTACGGTCTGAAAACCACATGTTCCAACATCCCTTCAATAAATCCACCCGTCTTTTATCCACTGCCTGAGGAATACCCACTTGTGGAGGTTTTTTTCCAGCCAGTAGTAAAATCATGTTGCTCCTCTGTATTGCTAACATATGAGCTTCATCAGCTGGGGCCTGCAAGCAGAGGAAGGGCTTGTGTTTTCATCCCTTTTATCTTTCCCACTTGACAGATATCAATGAGTGTGTTGCAGAAACACACAACTGCTTATTCAATGAGACCTGCTTTAACATCCAAGGCAGTTTTCGCTGTCTCTCTCTGGAATGCCCGGAAAATTATCGCAAATCGGGAGATACGTAAGTACATTCAATTTTCTAGTAGGCTGGCTTGATGGGGATCTCCCCAGGCCTAAAGCCACCATCAATTAAGCATATTGTGGATCCTCCCAAATTTGTAATTCTCCAATCTGCCAACTCCATCAGTGGCACACAAAAAATTGTGGTCTTTCTTCCACATGTGAGACGGGCTCCTGGTTCTTGAATTAAAAGTCTTTAAATCATAAATAACACCAAATGGAGAGAGAGACACCAGATTGAATGCACAAGGTGA
Organism: Gopherus evgoodei; assembly: GCF_007399415.2. NCBI lineage: Eukaryota > Metazoa > Chordata > Testudines > Testudinidae > Gopherus > Gopherus evgoodei. Next base: position 235,337,754 of record NC_044322.1, on the reverse strand, counting down.
TATTATCAGCGTAGGCTTCAGATGGACAGCCTGATGGTGGAGGTCACATTTAGCCTCAAGATTCCAACACTCCCACAACTGGACTCAGGAGCTCCTTTCTTCCCTCAGATTGGCTAAGTCAAACTCTTTATCTGCTTTTATATTTCAGTGAAAGGTTAGTTTTCCTTGCAGTTCTCCCTCTAAAGCCTTACCTATACTATGGAAATTCTGCAAAAATTTCCCTCCCTGCTAACACCATTTCATCTCCACCACTGTTGGCAAGATTGGGAGCCCAGGTGTAGAAGACCTGTTGGCTGCTACCAGTATTTGTTTCATTTCGTGCTGCTCAGAGAAGATCTAAATAGCATGGTGTATAAAATGCCACAGGCAGCTAGCAACCCATCTACACTAGCTGTAATGGTGTTAATGATAAGAAATCTTTGCAAAATTTCTCTAGTGTAGACAAAGCTTGTGGCTGCTCCAGGGCCAGATTCATTCTGGCTTCCTCCTCCTCCTTCTCATCTGCTTTATGGCAGATCAGCAATCAAGAGGTTCCTTCTGAAGGCCATGTGGTTGTTCCACACCTTCCCAAGGGCACCTACCCAGGTAAGTTTCTATTCTATCAGCTAGAGAGAGAGGCTGACATGCCACAGTGGTCATAAATCTGGTCATTCCCTTCCCAATCACTGAGAAGACATGATTCCATCACACACTGTCTCAACTAAGATTTAATATTCTATGTCCCATCTGTGGAACGAGGCTAACGCTTATCTACTTCATAGGAGTATTTGAGGATTAGTTTGTTAGTGTTTGCATCAAAGTCTAAAGATGCAAAGTGCTATATAAATGACATGGTGGGTATTAATGTTATCATGACCAGGATGCGCTTGAGGGAGTTTCATATTACAACATTTATTTATATAATATTGTCAAAAACAGATAGCTAAGGGTTAATGTCTCTTACACCTGGAAAAAAAGTACCTGAAACCTGACCAGAGGACCAATCAGGAAACAAGACTTTTTCAAATCTGGGTGGAGGGAACTTTGTGTGGGAGTCCTTTGTTCTGGGGTCTTCTGCCTGTACTCTCTCGGCTATGAGGAGTGAATTTTTCTATTTCCTGCTTTCTAATCTTCTGTTTCCAAGTTGTGAGTACAAAGATGGTTTGTTGTTTTGTATTTACATGTCTATAGTTGCTGGAGTGCTTTGAATTGTATTCTTTTTGAATAAGGCTGTTTATTCAATATTCTTTTAAGTAATTGACCCTGTATTTGTCACCTTAATACAGAGAGACCATTTTTATGTATTTTTCTTTCTTTTCTATATAAAGCTTTCTTTTAAGATCTGTTGGAGTTTTTCTTTAGTGGGGAACTCCAGGGAATTGAGTCTGCAGCTCACCAGGGAACTGGTGGGAGGAAGAAGTCAGGGGGAAATCTGTGTGTGTTAGATTTACTAGCCTGACTTTGCATTCCCTCTGGGTGAAGAGGGAAGTGCTTGTGTTTCCAGGACTGGAAATAGAGAGGATGGACTCCCTCTGTTTAGATTCACAGAGTTTGCTTCTGTGTATCTCTCCAGGAACACCTGGAGGGGGGAAGGGAAAAGGTTTATTTCCCTTTGTTGTGAGACTCAAGGGATTTGGGTCTTGTGGTCCCCAGGGAAGGTTTTTGGGGGGACCAAAGTGCCCCAAAACACTCTAATTTTTTGGGTGGTGGCAGCTTTACCAGGTCCAAGCTGATAATTAAGCTTGGAGGTTTTCATGCTAACCCCCATATTTTGGACGCTACGGTCCAAATCTGGGACTAGGTTTATGATATGGTGTGCAGCGTTGTGGGAAAGATACAATCCAGAAGCCAGTAGGAATATTATATTTTTTCTTTTCTCTGCTAGGGGCTTTTTAGCAGAGAGAAACAGTTTGGTTTTAAAAGGGAACCAGAGAGAATTTTTTTTTCTGCTCTCTTTGGCAGTTGTGGCTTGCATATTAAGCAAGAAACCATTAAGGAGCTGTTACGGGTCTTTTGTCACACAATAGCACTCCCATTAGGAGTCAAATACCAGCACTATATACATGCAAATAAAGTGGTTTTTCTGGTTTACTTTACATTGAAAAAATTAGCTAGAGGAAGAAAGGGAAAAAGGCACTGTTGCTAGGCAGACCCCAGAAGGCAACAGAGAACCTGCAGTTCAGACAACAAACACTGGAGGGCACCCCAACACAAGAAAACAGGATGTCACGAAAACCAGACGCAGTACAGCTCGAAGCAATGGAAAAACAGATAGAACTGCTCAGAACACAGATGGCCAGAGATGAGGCAACTCACAAACAAGAGATGGAAAGGCTACAAAAACAAGAAGAAGCCAAAAATGCAGCCCACCACAGAAAACTACAAGAAGAAGTGGCCCACAAAATGAAACAAGCAGGAGAAGAGGTAGCCTACCGCCGAGAAATGGAAAAACAACAAAAAGAAATGGAAAAACAACAAAAAGAAAGTGAAGAGAAGGAAAAACAGAGAAAACATGAACTGGACTTAGCGCAAGCTGGGCTGCATGCGCCAGCCAATCCTAACAACCCTTCATCAATTATGGTTCCACATCACAGGAAATTTCCCACCTACAAGGCAGGTGATGACACCGAGGCCTTCTTGGAAAATTTTGAAAGAGCCTGTCTTGGGTACAGCATCCCTGAAGACCAGTACATGGTAGAATTGAGGCCACAGCTCAGTGGACCTTTAGCAGAGGTGGCAGCTGAAATGCCTAAGCAGCAAATGAACGACTATAAACTTTTCCAAACCAAGGCCAGATACACAATGGGGATAACCCCAGATCATGCCCGTCGGCGTTTCAGAACCCAAAAGTGGAAACCAGATGTGTCATTTCCCAAACACGCCTACTACGTTGGGAAAAATTATGAGGCCTGGATATCAGGACACAATGTTAAAACCTTGGAAGAACTGCACCTCCTCATACAAATGGAGCAGTTCTTGGATGGTGTTCCTGAGGACATCACACGGTACATACAAGATGGAAAACCCAAAAATCTCGCTGAGGCGGGGGAGATTGGAGCCAGATGGATGGAAGTGGCAGAAAGCAAGAAAGCTACTGTCAAGGGGAACGAATACCCCAGAGGGCACACCGACCATAAACCCTACAACCGAGGACAGCCAAAGACCCCACATACAACCCAAGTAAAGCCACAGACGCCCTATTCTTCCACTCACCAGTCTCCAATAACTCACTCGACCCAGTGACCCATCAGATGGAAGATGCTTTAAGTGTAATGAACTGGGACATATCAAGGCCAACTGTCCAAAGAATGCCATCCGAGTGCAATTCATTACACCACCATCACACCAAAGATCCCCAGGCCCAGATGCCTCTCAAATACCCTTGGAGCGAAGGGAAAATTTGAGAGTGGGCGGAAAGAAGGTTACTGCGTGGAGAGACACGGGGGCACAAGTGTCAGCTATCCACCAATCCTTCGTAGACCCCAAATTCATCAACCCAAAGGCCCAAGTGACAATTTACCCCTTCATGTCACAAGCTGTAGACTTGCCTACAGCTGAACTGCCTGTCCAGTACAAAGGCTGGTCAGGAATGTGGACTTTTGCAGTCTATGACAATTATCCTATCCCCATGCTACTGGGGGAAGACTTGGCCAACGAGGTGAAGCGGGCCAAGCGAGTGGGAATGGTTACACAACATTTATTTATAAAATATACACAACAGAAATTTGACTAGTATTTTGTGAAATGTCAATAATTATATTAAACAATACTTGCCAAATAAATGAAGAAAGAATGCTTTGTGATACAGATGCCTTATTTCTTTTTTTGTTTGTTTAATTACATCGTAATTTATAAAATGCACTCGTTTGTAATAGGTTACTAATATGATTTAGCAAAGTTCTATGGTTATGAAAATTCTTGAGGTGTCAAGATTTAATTTAAAAATAAACATGACACACAAATGCACATTGCATTCTTCTTTTAGTCTTTCTCCATTTGTCTTTCCCTAAAACACTATTAGTTTGTTGACTTTTGGCTAACTCATAGATTCATAGACTCATAGACTTTAGAGTCAGAAGGGACCAATATGATCATCTAGTCTGACCTTCTGCACAAAGCAGGCCACAGAGCCGTACACATCTGCTTCTATAACAAACCCCTAACCTATGTCCTAGTTATTGAAGTCTTCAAATTGTGGTTTGAAGACCTTAAGCTGCAGAGAATCCACCAGCAAGTGACCCGTGCCCCACGCTGCAGAGGAAGGCGAAAAACCTCCAGGGCCTCTGCCAATCTGCCCCGCAGGAAAATTCCTTCCCAACTCCAAATATGGCGATCAGCTAAACCCTGAGCATGTGGGCAAGACTCACCAGCCAGCACTCAGAAAAGAATTCTCTGCAGTAACTCAGATCCCATCCCATCCAACATCCCATCACAGATCACTGGGCATACTTATCTGCTGATAATCAAAGATCAGTTGCCAAAATTAAGCTATCCCATCATACCATCCCTTCCATAAACTTATCAAGCTTAGTCTTAAAGCCAGATATGTCTTTTGCCCCCACTACTCCCCTTGGAAGGCTGTTCCAGAACTTCACTCCTCTAATGGTTAGAAACCTTCATCTAATTTCAAGTCTAAACTTCCTAGTGTCCAGTTTATACCCATTTGTTCTTGTGTCTACATTGGTACTAAGCTTAAATAATTCCTCTCCCTCCCTAATATTAATCCCTCTGATATATTTATAAAGAGCAAGCATATCTCCCCTCGGCCTTCTTTTGCCTAGGCTAAACAAGCCAAGCTCTTTGAGTCTCCTTTCATAAGGCAAGTTTTCCATTCCTTGGATCATCCTAGTAGCCCTTCTCTGAACCTGTTCCAGTTTGAATTCATCCTTCTTAAACATGGAAGACCAGAACTGCACACAGTATTCCAGATGAGGTCTCACCAGTGCCTTATATAACGGTACTAACACCTCCTTATCTTTGCTGGAAATACCTCACCTGATGCATCCTAAAACCGCATTAGCTTTTTTACCGGCCATATCACATTGGCGGCTCATAGACATCCTGTGATCAACCAATACTCCAAGGTCCTTCTCCTCCTCTGTTGCTTCCAACTGATGTGTCCCCAATGTATATCTAAAATTCTCATTATTAATCCCTAAGTGCATGACCTTGCACTTTTCACTATTAAATTTCATCCTATTACTATTACTCCAGTTTACAAGGTCATCCAGATCTTCCTGTATGATATCCCGGTCCTTCTCTGTGTTAGCAATACTCCCAGCTTTGTGTCATCCGCAAACTTTATTAGCACATTCCCGCTTTTTGTGCCAAGGTCAGTAATAAAAAGGTTAAATAAGGTTGGTCCCAAAACCGATCCTTGAGGAACTCCACTAGTAACCTCCTTCCAGCCTGACAGTTCACCCTTCAGTACGACCCGTTGGAGTCTCCCCTTTAACCAGTTCCTTATCCACCTTTCAATTTTCATATTGATCCCCATCTTTTCCAATTTAACTCATTTGCTTTCTTCTCTTTATGCCTATGCATGCAATAAAGCACACAGCAATTTGTGACTTAAAGAATCAGTCCCTATTAAATAGTCTCCATGTTTGCTCACCTGTGGCAACCAGCAAACCTCTTAGTATCCAAGCTGTAGGGGAAAACACACCCTTTTTTCAGTGGCAGTAGTAGGTCAGAATAGCCTCTCTATGGCTGATCCCTTTCTGAGGCAGCGAGTCTGTTGTTTTGCTCACCTCAGATGGACTCATGGAGAGAGATTCCAGTGTATCCTGACATGGAATTGGGATATCAGTTAGCCAGTAACCAGCATAAAGAGTTAGTGGTCCAAAAAGTCCCTAGCTAATAGCTTTCGGGCCCGAGTTCTGGAATGGGGCTATATAATGGTGGTAGTGCTCATTGTTGTTTGTTATTAAACCTAAATTATGTAATTCCCTAAAATTATTCAGTGCTTCACAAGCACAGATTAAGACCTGTTTCCTGCCCTGAAGTGTTTATATCTTACTACCAAGAAAAACACAGGACACCACACAACAGCACATAGGGTGGAATGGCAGGAAGTTTATTTGAAATCTCTAAATCTCATTTGGAGTGATGCTTTGGGGTCTGCAAATGGAACAGGCCCTGGAATGGGTTGTACAAGGAAAGAGATGTTCCTTGCACACTTCCTGGCACACTCATTTATGGGCTGTCAATTATGAGAAGCATGTGAACGTGTTCTCGCTCCAGCGCACATTTCACTCTTACTGACTCCTCTTTCTGAACAGCCCATGATCTTGATATTGCTTTTGCTTGGGTACTTCATACTAAGAGTAAACTTAATGAATTTCCCTTAACAAACTTTTTGTTTCTGAATTGCATAGCATATAGGGTCTCTGTGACAATTAATTCAAATATTGGTAATCGCAAAGCCAAGGGAAAGAAATTGTTATGGCTGTTTATCAGAAGTGTATGCTAAATCAGGCTAGGACTAGATATATATTATATATTTATTTATTATTATTTATTATTATTAAAAGTTACCAATCATTTCCCATTATCAGACCCTTTTTTCAGATGCTTATAACTTTGTCAAACTTTAACTCTTTGGGCTGAAATTTTCCATGCCAGACATCTTTCCAAAACCTTCAGTGTGAGACAATTTCAGTCAAAATGGTTCAGCTGTTTCCAAGAATAAGGAGAGGGGGAGGAAATCATTGTTTTGACTAGGTTAAAAAAAAGTCTGACCATTTCTTTGAACAGCTCTAGCACTGCCACGCTTTGGAGCAGGGACTTGAAATGTGTCAGGGATGTGCCTTTTACTATCCCCATGAGAATCCATCCAAATTTGGCCAAGTTATAAGCCTTTGAAAACCTGCTGTTCGCACATGCTCAGCAGTGATGTCTTTGATTTTTAGCAGCTAAAATCTCTGAAGATTCCCTCCTCACTGAGCATGCTCTGTCCCCTCACAGCTGTTAGTGCTGAGCAGACTCTGCTTGCGCTATCCCTACAGATGGCCTGAGCATGCTCTATCCCAAGGCTACAGCTGGAAGCTTAGAAGGTCTTACCCTGTAATGGCTATTCCCAGCTGCTCCGGGTAATGTGGGACTTGAACTGAGGGCAAGGAGCCTGTATCTGTTGTGCTCTTAATGCCCTTTCCCCCACTCCCCCCTCATGCCAAGGTGGCTTGGAGAAACCATCTGATTCTAATGCAGATGGGAGAAAAAGCTTCATTGAGGGGGTGGCAAAAGAGCAGATTGGGATGAGGAGTCTGAAGGGGTGTAGGGAGAGAAACTGTACCTGATGGGCTGAGGGGGGGACTGGGAGCGGAATAGGGGAGGCTGGGACTGGGAACTCAGGACTGGGAGCTCAGGGGAGGAGATTGGAACTGAGGGGGAGATTGAGTGTAGACTGGGAGTGGAAGCTGGTGAGGGAAATAGAGGGGGTGGGGGAGGAGTGGGACTGGGAGCTAGTTGGCTGTAGGCAGGGGCACTCTGATATCAGCTGAGGAGTTTACAGGATTGGGCAACCAGTCCTAGTTCTTTCCCAGGGTACGTCTACACTACGGGATTATTCCTATTTTACATAAACCGGTTTTGTAAAACAGATTGTATGAAGTCAAGTGCACGCGGCCACACTAAGCACATTAATTGGGCGGTGTGCGTCCATGTGCCGAGGCTAGCATCGATTTCCAGAGCGTTGCACAGTGGGTAGCTATCCCGTAGCTATCCTATAGTTCCCGCAGTCTCCCGCGCCCCTTGGAATTCTGGATTGAGATCCCAGTGCCTGATGGGGCAAAAAACATTTGTCGCGGGTGGTTCTGGGTACAGCCTCACCCCTCCCTCCATGAAAGCAGCAGACAACCGTTTCACGCCTTTTTTCCTGGGTGAATTGTGCAAACGCCATAGCATAGCAAGCATGGACCCTGCTCAGATCAAGACCGCAATCGTGGACGTTGTAAACACCTCGCGCATTCTCGTGCAGTCTATGCTGAACCAGGACCTGCAAAGCCAGGCGAGGAGGAGGCGGCTAGGGCAGCACGGCGACGAGAGTGATGAGGACATGGACACAGAATTCTTTCAAACCGCGGGCCCCTGCACTTTGGAGATCCTGCTGGTAATGGGGCAGGTTCTAGCCATTGAACGCCGATTTTGGGCCCAGGAAACAAGCACAGACTGGTGGGACTGTATAGTTTTGCAGGCTTGGGATGATTCGCAGTGGCTGCAAAACTTTTGTATGTGTAAGGGCACTTTCATGGAACTTTGTGACTTGCTTTCCTCTGTCCTGAAACGCCAGAATACCAAGATAACAGCAGCCCTCACAGTTGAGAAGTGAGTGGCGACAGCCCTCTGGAAGCTTGCAACGTCAGACAGCTACCGGTCATTCGGGAATCAATTTGGAGTGGGCAAATCTACTGTGGGGGCTGCTGTGTGCAAGTAGCCAAAGCAATCATTAAGCTGCTGCTACGAAAGGTTGTGACTCTGGGAAATGTGCAGGTCATAGTGGATAGCTTTGCTGCAAGGGAATTCCCTAACTGTGGTGGGGCGATAGATGGAACCCATATCCCTATCTTGGCACCGGAGCACCAGGGCACCCAGTACGTAAACAGCAAGGGGTACTTTTCAATGGTGCTGCAAGCACTGGTGGATCATAAGGGACGTTTCACCAACATCCATGTGGGATGGCCAGGAAGGGTTCATGACGCTCGTGTCTTCAGGAACACTATTCTGTTTAAACAGCTGCAGCAAGGGAATTACTTCCCAGACCAGAAAATAACAGTTGGGGGTGTTGAAATGCCTGTAGTTATCCTGGGGGACCCAGCCTACCCCTTGATGCCATGACTCATGAAGCCATACACAGGCAGCCTGGACAGTAGTCAGGAGTTGTTCAACTACAGGCTGAGCAAGTGCAGAATGGTGGTAGAATGTGCATTTGCCATTTAAAGGCGCGCTGGTGCACATTACTGACTTGCTCAGACCTCAACCAAACCAGTGTCCCCATTGTTATTGATGCTTGCTGTGTGCTCCACAATCTCTGTGAGAGTAAGGGGGAGACCTTTATGGAGGGATGGGAGGCTGAGGCAAATCACCTGGCCGCTGATTACGCACAGCCAGACACCAGGGCGATTAGAAGAGCACACCAGGATGTGGTGCGCATCAGAGAAGCTTTGAAAATGAGTTTCATCACAGGCCAGGTTATGGTGTGACTGTTGTTTGTTTCCCCTTGATGAACCCCCCCCCCCCCCGATTGACTTATTGCCTGTAAGCAACCCACCCTCCCCCTTCAATTACAGCTTGCTTAAGCAAATAAATTCACTATCCTTTAAAAATCACGTATTCTTTATTAAGTCATTATAAAAAGAGGGAGAGAACTGACAAAGTAGCCCGGGTGTGGTTTGGGAGGAGGATAGGAGGTAAGGAAAAGGCCACTAAAAAAATTTCAAAGTAATGACAGCCTTTTGGTTGGGCTGTCCACGGGGAGTGGAATGGGCGGGTGCATGGAACCTTCCCCCATGCGTTCTTACACGTCTGGGTGAGGAGGGTATGGAACATGGTGAGGGGGGAGGGTGGTTACACAGGGGTGCAGCGGCACTCTGTGACCCTGCTGCTGTTCCTGAAGCTCCACCAGACGTCAGAGTATGTCAGTTTGATCACATAGCAGCCTCAGCGTTGCATCCCGCCATCGCTGATCTTCCTGCCGCCACCTCTCATCTCGAGCGTCTCTCCTCTCCTCACGTTCGTCCCTCCTATCCTCACGTTGTTTCCTCCTGTCCTCACGTTCACTGGCATCTTTCCTGTAATTTGATACCACGTCCTTCCACTCATTCAGATGAGCTCTTTCATTGCGACTAACTTCCATGATTTCCGAGAACATTTCGTCTCGCGTCTTTTTTTCCCGCCACCTTATCTGAGATAGCCTTCAGGATGGAGTAGGAAGGCTTGAAAAATTTGCAGCTGCATGAGAGAGGGGAAAAAAGGGAGAGAAGTATTTAAAAAGATACATTTTACAGAACAATGGTTATACTCTTTCACAGTGAACAACACTATTCACCTTACATAGCACATGTGATTTCACTACAAGGTCGCATTTTGCATCTTAATATTGAGTGCCTGCGGCTCTGATGTTAGAGATCTCTCAGATGCAGGTCCAGGCAGCAGAATTCAGCTTGCATGCATCCATGGTAAGCCACTGTCTTTCGGCTTCTGCAGCCTTCATATACACAGTGCCCTCCTTTCCCAAATACCAAGCAAATCTCGTTCAGTGCTGCTTCTTTCCTGTTAACATGCAGCAGCAGAAACCCCCCACCCATCCAATTCTCTGGGATGATCGCTTTACCCCTCCCCCCACCATGTGGCAGGTATGGAAGATCACTGCTAAACACCCACCTTCCCCCTCCCCCCCCACCGCGTGGCTGGTAGCAGGGAAGATCCCTGCTAGCCAAACATGAAAAAGCTCAGTGCCATTTCCTCCCTCCCCCCCCCGCTTGGCTACCTGCAAGGAAGGATTTCTTTTAAACAACAGGCAAACAGACCAGTAGGAATGGCCATCTCTGTCCCCTTAATTAAATTCCTGAATTTCAACCAGGTTACCATGAACAATATTACTGTCCTGAGGATAACACAGCGAGATAAAAACGGATGTTGCTTGAATGCCAGCAATCACTGGGGCCATATGCAGCTAGGCTTTGTCATGCAATGATACCAGATTACTTGCTACATGCATGGCGTGGTCAAGTGTTCTACCATGGAGGACGGAATAAGGCTGCCCTGCCCAGAAACCTTCTGCAAAGGCTTTTGGAGTACCTCCAGGAGAGCTTCTTGGAGATGTCTGGGGATGGAGCAGAAATCCTCCATGGACATGTTAACAGACTTTTCCAATAACTGTACTAGCCGCGAATGCATCCCAAGTCCTCAGGGCAAATTAATCATTAAAAAATGCTTGCTTTTAAACCATGTTTTATATTTGCAAAGGTACACTCACCAGAGATCGCTTCCATGGCTTCATTGTCTGGGCTAGTGGCTTGGGAGGGCTGGGAGGGTAATTCCGTCTGGGTGAGAAAAAGCTCCTGGCTGTTGGGGAGAACGGAATGTTGTGTGCTCTCTGCAAGCTCGTCTTCCTCATCTTCCCCGTCCGCAGAATCCTCAGCCATGGCTGAGATTACCACCCCCCCCTCGGAATCCACGGACAGGGGTGGGGTAGTGGTGGACCCCCCTAGAACTGCATGCAGCTCAGCGTAGAAGCGGCATGTTTTCGGCCCTGCCCCGGACCGTCCGTTTGCTTCTTTGGTTTTCTGGTAGGCTTGTCTGAGCTCTTTAACTTTCACATGGCACTGCACTGAGTCCCTGGTGTGACCTCTCTGCATCATGGCCTTGGAAATTTTTTCAAATGTTTTCATTTTGTCTTTTGGAACGGAGTTCTGTTAGCATGGAATCCTCTCCCCATATAGCGATCAGATCCAGTACCTCCCGTGCGGTCCATGCTGGAGCTCTTTTTCGATTCTCAGGAGACTGCATAGTTACCTGTGCTGATGAGCTCTGCATGGTCACCTGTGCTGGTGAGCTCTCCACGCTGGCCAAACAGGAAATGAAATTCAAAAGTTCGCGGGGCTTTTCCTGTCTACCTGGCCAGTGCATCCGAATTCAGATTGCTTTCCAGAGTGGTCACAGTGGTGCACTGTGGGATACCACCCGGAAGCCAAAGCCGTCGATTTGCGGCCACACTAACCCTAATCCAACATGGCAATACCGATTTCAGCGCTACTCCTCTCATCGTGGAGGAGTACAGAAACCGGTTTAAAGAGCCCTTTATATCGATAGAAAGGGCCTCGTTGTGTGGACGGGTGCAGGGTTAAATTGGTTTAACGCTACTAAAATTGGTTTAAACACGTAATGTAGACCAGGCCCCTGTGATGCTAAGAGACTAAGATAGGATAAGGAACCCAGAGAGAGAGACTAGGACTGGGAGCCACTAGGTGGGGGGGAACGAGGCTGGCTGAACAATGAGACTGGGACTAGGTATGTAGAGGGGTAGAGTGAAACTCAGACAGCAAGTTCATAAGGGAACACCAGTACTGGCTGGGCGAGGAGATTGGGACTGAGATAAGAAGCCTTCAAGACTGGAGACTGAGACTGGGCAGGAAAGGAACCATGGAACTGGAACAAGGAGCCATGGGTGGAGAAGAGACAGAACTGGGACAGGCTGGAAGGGACAGGGCAGAGGGGTCACGCCTCTGCCTAGCAGTTGAGCAAGGGGGATGTCGCCGCTTCCAGGGAGACCTCTAGGTAAACGTGACCCAGAGCTGGCCTCACCCCATCCCATGCCGCTGCCCCCTCCCAAACTCTGTTGTTGCTGCTGCTGGAGAGGGAGGCATTGAGTCAGATGGGAAGCCTGCCAGCCCCACCAACCTCTCCTTTCCTCCCTACTCCAGCAGGGGTCCCGGGCCACACGGCACTGCCTGCCGCCTCCCCCACAGCACCTGGGCTGCCCTCCCTCAGGCCTCACCTCCCATGTTTTATTCAGGGGTATATAGTAAAAGTCATGGACAGGTCATGGGCCGTGAATTTTTTTTACTGCCTGGGACCTGTCCATGACTTTTACTAAAAATTAGGGCTGTCAATTAATTGCAGTTAACTCACACGATTAACTCAAAAAAATTGACTGTGATTAAAAAGCTAAATGCGATTAATTGCACTGTTAAACAATAGAATACCAATTGAAATGTATTAAATATTTTTGGAAGTTTTCCTACATTTTTGAATATAATGATTTTGATTACAACACAGAATACAAAGTGTACAGTGCTCACTTTATATTTATTTTTATTACAAATATTTGTACTGTAAAAATGATAAAGGAAATAGTATTTGTCAGTTCAGCTCATACAAGTACTGAAGTGCAATCTCTTTATTGTGAAACTAACTTACAATGTAGATTTTTTTTTATGTTACATAACGGCTCTCAAAAATAAAACAATGTAGAACTTTAGAGCCTACAAGTCCACTTGGTCCTACTTCTCGTTCAGCCAATCATTAAGACAAACAAGTTTGTTTACATTTACGGGAAATACTGCTGACTGCTGCTTATTTACAATATCACCTGAATGTGAGAACAGGCATTTGCATGTCACCTTTGCAGCCGGCATTGCAATTTATTTATGTGGCAGATATGCTAAAGATTCATATGTCCCTTCAGGCTTCAGCCACCCTTCCAGAGGGCATGCTTCCATGCTGATGATGCTCAATTAAAAAAAAAAGTGTTAATTAGATTTGTGACTGAACTCCTTGGAACATTCAGCATCCTCTGCCCCTCCGTGCGCTTCCCACAGCGAGCCCGCCCCAGTGGGGTCCTGGGGAAGCTACAGGGTCCTGCATCCCCACTTTGCAGTCAGACGTGACTCTCAGCCAGCCAGTAAAACAGAGGTTTATTCAATGACAGGAACAGGGTCTAAAATAGAGCTTGTAGATACAGCGAACCAGACCCCTCAGCTGGGTCCATTCTGGGGGGCAGTGAGCCAGACCCCCCATGTCTGCACTTCACTCCTCGACCCCAGCCAGCTCCAGACTAACAAACCCCTCTAGCCCCTCCTCTCTGCTCAGACCCTTTCCCGGGCCAGGAGGTCACCTGATCTCTTTGTCTCCAACACCTTCAGTTGGCACCTTTGCAGAGGAGGGGCCCAGGCCATCAGTTGCTAGGAGACAGAGCGTCAGGCATTTAGGTGCACTGGCCCTTTGCTCTGCCAGATACTTAAGAACTGCCATGGGGACACTGAGGCACCAACACAGTATTCAGAGAAAACATTAAGAATATTCCCAGTTCGTCACATCTCTCCCCTCTTCGAGACCGAACTGAGCGAGGTCACTTCAGCCAGTGACCTGGGGAAGTTCGAACCCACCAATGTTCCCAGGGGTGCTCCAGCATCTTTCCCATTCCTTGGTGTGAGTTACACCAGGACAGTCAATGGCTATTAACCAAGATGGTCAGAGACACAGCCCCATTCTCCAAGTGTCCCTAAATCTCTGGCTGTCAGAAGCTAGGATGGGATGACAGTGGATAGACCATTCAATAAATTGCCCTGTTCCCTTCATTCCATCCATTCAGTCCCTGGCATCTGCCACTGTTGGAAATTAGGATACTGAGCTAGATGGACCATTGGTCTGACCCAGTATGGCCATTCTTATGTTCTTTTGTTCTTAAGTAAGCTCTCTCATGAACAGAGAGTGGCAGATACTGAAGAACCCAAGTTATTTCAACTAAGGTTGACATAAACAACCTTTCAAACTCTCCACCCAAACAAACAAGCAAAAATTTTTTTGATGTTATACTATTTAGTATTGTTTTGCGCTGAGTCTACCCCCTTGGTCAAACCATGCCCAATGTCAGGCGACTCTTCCAACTCAAATAGTGAGGACATGAGGATAAAGCAACATGCTTGTGTAGAGGACTCTAACATGCCTCTACTGAGTGCAGAGATTGATATGTACCCTATAAACACACAAAAACAGAACCAAATTTCAGCACTGGTTGTACTGCTAGGGGGGAGGGATAGCTCAGTGGTTTGCGCATTGGCCTGCTAACCTCAGGGTTGTGAGCTCAATCCTTGAGGGGGATTTAGTTGGGGATTGGTCCTGCTTTGAGGAGCAGATTGGACTAGATGACCTCCTGAGGTCTCTTCCAACCCTGATATTCTATGATTCACTAGGTCCTTCATCCAGCATATTGATATGGGTTCTCTTTGAGTACAAAGCCTTACATCAAAAGGATCTAGGTACCCTTTCATCAGTGCATGAGGAGTTTATGTACTTAACTCTTTTCATCATAATTGTATAAGTAGCCTTTGTATCAAGCAAAAGCAAGACTCAAAAACTAAGAACAACATAACAATTTCCTTGATATAGAATACTTTATTATATCCTTAAAAATAAAATTTCTTTATTGTTTGACAGAGGGTTTCTTCTTTAAAGAACCAATATTTTGCACTTAAAAACAAAGGTCTCAGTAATCATTTGTGATCAATGTTGTCAAATAATATCATTTTAAAAGAAAAACAAATCTGAAACAGTGATCTATAATATTATGAATGGATCCAGGCATAGTTTTTTGCAATATTTTAATATTTGTATGTTTACTTTTTTAGGGCCATGCTTGTAACGTAATTGCAGAGGTTTGCAGGAATTCTAAAGAGTTATTCAGAATTGCTCCACTCTAGGCAGTTTTATTTTTGTTCTGTTTCACCAGTTTTAATTTTTTTTCTCTGGTATCCAGATCCCTCCCCTTCTCCAATCCTTCCTTTAAATAGGTTCCTTAGTGTTTTTACTCACAGCGACACTTAGTGGTAGCAGGATTCAATAACGCTATGGCCAGCTAATCCATAGTGCAATACCACAGTTGGACATACACCCCTGGTCTTGGTCTGCTCGTTTGCTAGGACTAGGTTGTTCAAAATTCCCTACTGTATGATTTTCTTCTACCCGCAGAAGGGAAGAATTTAACATTGGGCCTAGAAAGTACATTGGGATTTAGATACTCATTGTTTACTGTTATTGTGGGGGATGACTCCAGATTGAACTCTGGTACTTTGAATGCAATAATATTTGCTAACTATTCTTTGCGGCTAGTTGATGGAACAGTCATTACACATTCACTAAACCCACAGTGAAGTGTGGAGGGTGGATCACCAAACTATAAGATAAAAGGTCTTGAATTTTAAATAATTCTAACTTCCTAGCCACAGACATGTCTCCACAAATAACATTTCAGAATCAGCAGAATGTCCTTTTAATAAGCTTTTTTTTTTTTTGCATGAACTTTTATTTTAAAATTCATTTGACTTTAGCAGAAGAGTGGATCATCTGTATCCTTCTGTGCACATGCATGTGTAAATGCTTCCAAAAAGCCATCTGTATGAAGGAAAATTTTCCATGATTTCAAACTTAGCATCTTACCTTTCTAACAACATTTCCAAACAACCAAAACCAAAACCACCAGATTAAATGCCATGAATTTTCTTAAGAGAAATTAATTGTGCGCTATGGAAAAAATGCAAAAACCAATATATAGCTTAAATATCATAAGAGCAGTCAGGCACAATTAGGCCTCAACTTAAGCTTGTTCTTTACATACATGAATAAAATAAGCATGTGCAGGTTCTACCACTAGTCTGTTGGGTGATCTTGGCCAAGTCACTTTCCTCCCTTTGCCTTAGTTTCCCTATAAACTGAGGAATCCCGCAAAATGGGGATAATGATACTGACCACCTTTAGAGTTCCAAAGATGAAAAGCTGTACATAAGAGCTAGGTATTATTATTATTTATCATTATTAAGTCTTTGAGGATTCAGCTTTTAGATTTAATTAAACATGCTTTGTTCAACAGGTTAATGGCCTGTTGTGAACATGACTATACTGGGTGTTCCGGTAGGAACCCAGAGTTCTCTTGATCTTGCTTTTTAAAAATAATTAGTCTGCCAACAGTATTCAATCTGCGTACACTCAAAGGGCCATAAAATGCACAAGGCCACTTCACATTGGTGATATGCAAAAAAACAGTGTGGTTTGCTCGGAGACTTATGATTTACATAATCTGAGCCTGTAAGGAGCTTATTTGTTGCATCAGGGTGGAAGAAATGGAGTAGGTGCTCATGTCTCTTACCAAGCATTCAGTGGGACATGGCAGTAAGCAAGTAATGGTTTTGTGCCTGAGCAAATCTTCAGTGGAGAGCAGCCCTTGCAAACAATGCTTTTTGCAAATAAATAATTTAATACTTATCAGCTTTGGAAGCGTATACAGGACATGACTTGCATGTTTTGATGGCAACACACCGGGTTAACTCACTTAAAAACAAAAAAAACCCAAAACCTGGATTTCATTTTCTCATTGAGTTTAGCAAATGTCACATATAATTTTACTTGATGAATGGCTATGCTTAAGATGAGCCTGAACTTTATTGCTGTATCTGAACAACCTCAAACTCTGCGAAAGTTAAATATCCAGAACAGAATATCATGTCTTTCCCCTAACTCTTATCGCGGTCTGGAACAAAATCCTGGATCCTAAGATCCTGGACATGGGGAAGTTCAGATCCAGAACTGAACTTGGTGGTTTGAGTCTATTTTTCATCTGAATTTCAAATCAACCTTCATTTTAGGTGAATCTCTAATGCTATAAATACAGTTCCAAACCCACCAGATGAGATATGCAGATTCTGATTAATATGTTAGCATACGATAATGTTCCCCATTAGCTATGAATGTTAATGTGCATGCCCGGCTGTAATATTTCACAGGAGAAGCTTCACTTCACTTATGAAAGGAAAGAGATTGCTGCCTTTGTGGGGAGCATGACTTGCAGTGCCCCTGGTGAGACTAGGGCCACCAATCCATTGCCACCCTGGCTGGCCAGCATTTTGTTGTGGGCAGGATTGGCCCTGATTGGCAGATTCACAGTCAGGTGGATGTGGTGTGGTATGGAGGCTGAGAGTTGGAGGGGGAAGAAAAAAAGCAGTCAGCAAGGGGCTGGGAGACTACTAGCAACGTACTGAGATTTTTCCCATTCATATTTCCTTTTGAATCAGGTTTGTAAGTGTGAGGTTTGGTCCAGGGCATGGGCTGGAGAAACGACGCTATTGGGTCTGGTTTTTAGTACCTGTTTAGAAATGTTATACATGGAGCTGAGCTGGTTCTCTTGGTTACACAGGGTAGTACTGATCACCCTGCTAGGATCTGGAAGAAGTTCCTCTTCAAAGTAAATTGGTCAAATTGTCATGGTTAGGTCAGGAGTCTTCCTCTGCACTGCCACAAGTTAATAGACGTGATCTTGGGTGCCTTCAACTTTTGAGACTTTTGGATTGTCCTTCAATATATGGAAACCTTAAAGGAGTCTGATTTTCAGAGAGTGGATACACTGCGCTTTTATAAAACCAGGGATCTATAAGATATCTGAAGAACTTGGGCACTCTGAATTCACTAGTCACTTGGGAAAACATAGGCTTTTGTTTGCTAGGCATGAGACCACAAAACAAAAATCTACTGTTTTTGAAAGAAGCTAAGCTCTGTTAAAGAGGACCCTAGACAATTGAAGGCTAAATTTGGATAATATTTCACCCATGATAAGGTGTCTCGGACTCCTTTCTAGTTTAGCATATCAGTGGGTGTGAGGAAAGGGCAACTCTTCTAGAAGTGATATAACTCTCTCCTAAAAACACAAACTACAAACAAGTACATACTTATTTAATGAATGTCTGTTTGCATTATGATTGAGTCATATTGGAGAATGGATACAGTGCGCAAGTCAGCATATCATTTCTCACCCCACTGCCCCTTCCTTTGCTACCACCCTGCTAACTGTATGTTAATCCTCCTCTTGTCTTGTGTTCTCACTTTTCTTGCAGTCGCTGTGAGCGCTTGCCTTGTAATGAAAATAAGGAGTGCCAGAGCCTGCCTTTGAGAATAACCTCCTATCACCTCTCTTTTCCTACCAACATTCAAGTACCTACCGACATTTTCCGCATGGGCCCTTCCAATGCTGTCCCTGGGGATAAAATTCTGCTGTCCATCATCAGCGGGAACGAGGAGGGTTTTTTCACCACAAAAAAAGTGAACAACTACAGTGGTATTGTGGTCATGAAGCAGCAAATCAGAGAGCCCAGAGACCTTCTTCTGACCATTCAAATGCAACTTTTCCGCCATGGAACTGTCAGCGCATTTATTGCCAAACTTTTTGTCTTTGTTTCTGCACAGCTTTGATCCCTAACATGCAGACATCGGTGGCTATTTTTCCCCTCTGGCTGTGGCTTTTTATTTTTTTCTTCAGTTTTAATAAAGTTTTAATGTCAATTCGTCTATTGCATGCTGCACGTGCAATGTATTTATCATTGTTACAATTCTCCACTTTTCTCCATCACTTAACATCTCAGTGTGGGCTGTGTTTCTTATATATGGCATACATCATTATATAAGGGGCAAAATAGAGGTTCCTAGGGGACTTTCAGTGCAACTTCTACCCACAAAGGGCTGAGGACATAGCTTTTGTACAGCAGTGCAACTAGAACTTTTCTGAAGATGCACAGACTGACACATCTGGTTTCAGAGCTCACCAGTGATTTGGGGTGCATCTGTGTTAAGGTTGTCCAAACTGGAACATCTTTAAGGCATCTGATTTTTGGAGACTAGGTGGCTAACGTTTTGAAACTCAAAACTCTTTAAGGTGTCTTAAGTTATGCACTCAAAAATGGAGTTGCTTTTGAAAATTTAGGACTTCATTCCCAGCTGTTATAAATCAGCATAGCTCTGTTGAAGCCAATGAGTCTGATTTACACCAGCTGAGAATCTGACCCTTAGTTTTTAAGTATAATATAAAAGTGAATCCCCCCTAAATGAAAGTTTTTAGGGCTGTTTCATCCTTTCACACATGGAATGTCCATTCAAGTCAAAACTAATGGTGGGAAAATAGCAACAATCTCATAAACACATTTCTTTAATAGCAAATAGTGAGCACCTCTCTACTCAAGTGGTTATATTGTGAAGTGTCTCTAGAGGAAAAAAAAATTAAATGATGTTTTGTTGGGTTTCATGTCAATTTTCTCTCTCTGGCTTCCAGATCGAAGCTCATGAAATTACAAGTGTAAAGAACGTTTTTTTGTTATTGTTCTTTTTCTTGCTAGCAACACTGAAAAGCAACCCTGGATTCTGAAGGTCAAATCTAGTTCCTTTTCAATTCTGTATGATCATCAATAATAAAGAGGATGCAACTGGGACTTATTTAGCAATTCTACTGGTGTATGAACCAGTATGGACCCTAGTTCATTCTCCTGTCATTGTAGTGACTCTACAGAGCTAACAAGACTAAAACATTAAACATACAGACCTAGGGGCATTATCCACATATTTTAACATGAATGCTCAGTCATGGCCTCGGATTATCCCTGTCCTATCTAGATTGCACCTGCTAGGAATAATCTGGGTGAACAGAAAATAATCCACTGTCATGTAAATACAGACACCACAGATCAGCAGTAGGGAGAGAACTTGGAACCTCCAGTACCAATGTCATAAGCCCTGACCAACTGAGCTAAAGAAGTAACTATTACATGTAAGTTATAGACTTATATCCCCAAGGTGAGCCAACAACTAGATAAGGACATGATCATAACATTTAGCCAGTGTATTGCATGTTTCCTTAAGTAAAGTTTATCCCAAGTGTCTCACAGACAGTCAAGTTCCATCAGGCGTGCCAATTTGTAATGAGCCTGTCACCACCTACTTATAAAGGTACCAGGGACTACCAGTGGGGATAGAATCAAAACGTTACATACTTGAAAGCACTAGCCTGTATTACTTAAGCTAAAGGAGTTTCTAATCCTACTGATCATATATGGCATCTACATGTACGTGGTTACAAGTTCATTACCTGGGCTGCTCCCCTTGAGGCCATAGTCAACTTGGCTAGAGACACAAAAATAAGTTTGGTTCTACAGCATTAATATATATTCATTTGGGGGTGAAATCAGGATAGTGTAAGAATCTGGCCCAAAGTACTGTAAAATGCTACAGTATACTATCATTTTATTGTGTGTGCGCATTGAGCAAGTAATTTAAGAACACAGAGCCCACATCTTGTGGCGTTAGACAAAAGCTTTCATACTTAAGTTTATTTAGAACCTTTAAGCACCATTGATGTGCGAGGCTCTTTCCAGATAAGAAAATTAAACAATGTAAAGAAAAATGACAACCCAAGAAAAAAGGAAAATATTCAAATGAGCATTATTTACAAAATAATCAGAGCAACTGGATTATTCTTTATTTTTATTTCATGTTTGAACAAGCGTTAAGGAAGTAGCAGATAGCGCTGGAGCTGAAATTTGTGATAAAGGCAAGCCAAAAGGAAGGAAAGGATTTGAAGGAGCAAAGATCTTGGCACATGGGATGGAGTCTGTTCCAGACTTAGTGGCCATTGTGGAAAGAGGCACAAATAGAAGAGGAACACACAAAGAATTTAGCAAAGTCCAAGATTGAGTGCAGGAGGAGTATGAAACAGAAATAAACAGAAGGTAGTCAGAGCAATGTGCAGCTTTGAAGGTGAAGATAAGGAATCTGAACTAGGCCCCAAAAGAAAGAGGTTGTTCCTAAAGAGACCTGAGGACAGAAATGGTGGGGTTGGATCAATAGAAGAGCATGGTAGCATTGGCAGCTGTAGTTGGGATACATTATAGAAGTTAGCAGAGTCATCAGAAGAAAGGAGGTCAGAGAAGGGAATGTTAGGGTAGCCAAGGTGTGAGAGAACCGAAGTATGAACCTGAATTTTAGCAATGGGGACAGAGAAAAAGGGGAAGCAGCCACTTAGAGCCAAAGAATGATGGGGTTAGAAGGGATCGCAAAGGTAATCTAGTCTAATCCTCTGCCAAGATGCAGGATTTGTTGTCTAAACCATCCAGCCATCTTTTGAAAACCTCCAGAACATGAAATTCCATGACCTTCCTAGGCAGTGTGTTCCATTGTCCTACTGTTCTTACAGTTAGGACGTTTTTCCTGAGATTTAATCTAAAGCTACTATGCTGTAGTTTGAATCCATTGCCTCTTGTCCTACCCTCTGTGGCAAGAGAGAACAACTTTTCGCCTTTTTTTTATCGGAGCTTTTCAAGTATTTGAAGATCACTACCATATTCTCCCTTAATCTCCTCTTTTCCAAACTAAACTTACACAGTTCCTTCAGCCTTTGCTCAGAGGGCTTGAATTCCATCTCTTTGATCACCTTTGTCACTTGCTCTGGATCCTTTCCAGATTCTCTACATTCTTTCGGTACATTCATGACCAAAACTGGACACAGTAGTCCAGCTGAGGCCTAAGCAGCACCGAGCAGAGCAGTACTATCTCCTCCTATGACTTGCATGCTGTGCCTCCCTTAGTGCATCCCAAAATTGTATTTGCTTTTTTGCAACAAGTGCAGAGAGAAATGGAGACATTCAAAGATTCTCAGGCCAGAAGGAACCACAGTGGTTATCTAATATTACTTTCTGCATAACACAGTCCATAAAACTTCCCCAAACTAATTTGTGTTTGAACCAGAATGTATCTTTTGGGGAAAATAGTCAAGTTTGATTTAAAAATGGCCAGTGATTGAGAATCCAGTGCAACCTTTGGTAAATTGTTCCATTTGTTAATGACCTTTATTGTGAAAAATTTACTCCTTATGTTATTGAAAGTATAGCCAGACTGACTTAGTCACCATGATTCCAACCATGCAGGTCTTTGAAGGAAAAGACCATCTATATACATTATGTGATAGAAACTTCTAAAAATTACCTGAATAGCCTTTTCACATATTGTCATGATTTAAGATCCAATATCTCCTTTTCCAGGCCTAGATACAAGTGTTTTGTGTCCTTGGAAATCTGGGAATTATTCTTCTCCTGTTCTGTCCATGTGTGATAACTAGCCTTGATGAGCACGATTTTATTTAAAACTTGGCACTGGTTTAATCCTGTATGATCAGTGTAATTCTGAAAAGGGAAAAAGAAGTAAGCATTTTTCTGGTAGTTGACTATTTTTCTTATCTGATCACGTGGATATCATGTTACGTGTGTGTGTGTGTGTGAGAGAGAGAGAGTGAGTTGTGGATCCATGTGCACTAATTTCTGAATATAATATATTTTTCATTTTTCATATTCTTAAATGTCCCCATACATAATGCTTAAAAGAGAGGGAAAAAGTTACTAGAATGTGGGTAATTTTTGCCCTATTCCTTGTTCTGTTTATGATGGTTATTAAAATCGGCTGATTTAGTCTGGGGACCAAATTGTATAATTTAGCAGACCCTTATTCTGAAATCAACAGTGTTGAATAACTGGAAGTTCCTTCTTCTCAACGCAGAAACTAAACACTTTGTGACAAGTTCAAGAGTAATGATATAGGATTTGTCATATGGGTCAGACCACTCTTTCATCAAGTCCAAATGTGGAACGTGAGTAGGAGGTGGGAAATTGAAATTCCTTCTTAACCCATATAGTGGTAATCCTAAAGCATGAATCTTAATTAAGAATAATAGTGTAAATCAATGTAGCTCCATTGACTTCAGCTGGGCTGTATCAATTTATATCTGCAGAGCATATAGTTTTCTTGATATTGCATATTATTTTCTTTTATGAGTGTTTTGCTTTACATGCAATCAACATGTGCAACATTGTTTGGTTTAATGAGTAAGCATGGGAAGAATTTGAAAAGAACAGGAATCTTTTGTTTTTGATGGTATCTGACAAAGTAAAGATTCTATTTTTTTTTCTCTTCTGTGTGAAGTTTTCTCTTTACATCTTTTAATCTCCCTCCCTCCAACTAGAAATCCTGAGACTACAAACTTTTCTTTTTTGCTTGGAAATGCGAAGAAATGGGCAGGTCAAAGTTGAGATCACTTGTAGGGCTTAGGGAAAGTCACACTGCCAGTCTCAGCACAACCCTTTTATCTTCAGGGAACACAGACGGGGTATTGTGTGACGTTCATGTACTACAAGTGACTTTAAATTCAATCTAGTTGGACAAAAGCAAGAAGTAGTTTAATTTGTATTAGACTGCATGTAGGAATGAGCAGCTGGTGGTGATATAATATGAACTGACCCTTAGCATTTCCCCAAACTCAAAATGAAACCTTTGGGGTTTGGAATAATTTGATTAACCTTTCCCCCCTCCCTCACCCAATTTCCATTCCTCTCTGTTTTCTCAATTTGGATGGAAAGGGGAGGTACAGAAAAGACTGAAAGAAAGGCTCCTTTGGCTCTTGTGCTATAAATCATGTGAGAAAACCTGCCCTGATATTTCCTGCCAGATTTCTAGACCAGAGAAGTTTGTCTAAGCTTTGAATGAATGTCTGATACCAAAGTGAGCACTGTGTACCAGATGTTAAGCTCATGTAATTCACTGTAGTTCTACTAAAGTCAATGAAGCTGGTTTACACCAAGTGAGAATCTAGCCCTGAACTGATGGTCCTTTTGTGTTTGGATGGCTATCTTTCATGGGAATCTCTTATACTGGATTTCTCACATTGCAATTAGTAGGTCCTGAGGGTTAGAGATCCAGTCTTGAGGATTTCATGACTGCAACTCTCAGTCAAATTATTCCAGAGTACTGTGGTTTTGATGATTTTCACTTGACTAAGAGTTTGAGGGGAATAATGAATACTTGTATCCATTGTAACTTTTGGTTCCCAATCTTGCAAAACAAAGTAATTCATTTTCATGGTTAATATTTATCTTTTTGTTTTCCCTCTTAGAGTCGGACTTGAAAGGACAGATACTATTCGCTGCATTAAATCTTGCCGACCAAATGATGTTAACTGTGTGTTGGATCCAGTCCACACAATTTCCCACACAGTCATTTCACTACCCACATTCAAAGAATTTACTAAGCCTGAAGGTAAGTGTTCCTTGTTCCAGTTAATAGCCTATAAGATTAAAAAAACACCTGGAAATCCTTGCTTAAAGCCAGAATAACTATCAGTGCAGTAAAATGTTTGCACAGTCCCAAATTCTATCATTCATTCCTTCATAATTATTTATTGCTATTTGTATTACCGTAGAGTCTGGGAGCTCTAGTCATGGATCAGGAGTTTATACCTTTGTGGGGCAAAAGAATCATTTTGAGCTCAAACACACACAGGTTCTTTTGTGTGTGGATTTCAGGAAGGCAGATTTTGGTAAGCTCAGAGAGCTGATAGGTAAGGTCCCATGGGAATCAAGACTGAGGGGAAAAACAACTGAGGAGAGTTGGCAGTTTTTCAAAGGGACACTATTAAGGGCCCAAAAGCAAGCTATTCCGATGGTTAGGAAAGATAGAAAATGTGGCAAAAGACCACCTTGGCTTAACCACGAGATCTTGCGTGACCTACAAAATAAAAAGGCGTCATATAAAAAATGGAAACTAGGTCAGATTACAAAGGATGAATATAGGCAAATAACACAGGAATGCAGAGGCAAGATTAGAAAGGCAAAGGCACAAAATGAACTCAAACTAGCTATGGGAATAAAGGGAAACAAGAAGACTTTTTATCAATACATTAGAAGCAAGAGGAAGACCAAGGACAGAGTAGGCCCACTGCTCAGTGAGGAGGGGGAAACAGTAACGGGAGACTTGGAAATGGCAGAGATGCTTAATGACTTCTTTGTTTCAGTCTTCATTGAGAAGTCTGAAGGAATGTCTAGTATAGTGAATGCTTACGGGAAGAGGGTAGGTTTAGAAGATAAAATAAAAAAAGAGCAAGTAAAAAATCACTTAGAAAAGTTAGATGCCTGCAAGTCACCAGGGCCTGATGAAATGCATCCTAGAATACTCAAGGAGTTAATAGAGGAGGTATCTGAGCCTCTAGCTATTATCTTTGGGAAATCATGGGAGACGGGGGATATTCCAGAAGACTGGAAGGGGGCAAATAAAGTGCCCATCTATAAAAAGGGAAATAAAAACAACCCAGGAAACTACAGACCAGTTAGTTTAACTTCTGTGCCAGGGAAGCTAATGGAGCAGGTAATTAAAGAAATCATCTGCAAACTCTTGGAAGGTGGTAAGGTGACAGGGAATAGCCAGCATGGATTTGTAAAGAACAAATCGTGTCAAACTAATCTGATAGCGTTCTTTGATAGGATAACGAGCCTTGTGGATAAGGGAGAAGCGGTGGATGTGATATACCTAGACTTTAGTAAGGCATTTGATACGGTCTCGCATGATATTCTTATCGATAAACTAGGCAAATACAATTTAGATGGGGCTACTATAAGGTGGGTGCATAACTGGCTGGATAACCGTACTCAGAGAGTAGTTGTTAATGGCTCCCAATCCTGCTGGAAAGGTATAACAAGTGGGGTTCCGCAGGGGTCTGTTTTGGGACCGGTTCTATTCAATATCTTCATCAACGATTTAGATGTTGGCATAGAAAGTACACTTATTAAGTTTGCGGATGATACCAAACTGGGAGGGATTGCAACTGCTTTGGAGGACAGGGTCAAAATTCAAAATGATCTGGACAAATTGCAGAAATGGTCTGAGGTAAACAGGATGAAGTTCAATAAAGATAAATGCAAAGTGTTCCACTTAGGAAGGAACAATCAGTTTCACACATACAGAATGGGAAGAGACTGTCTAGCAAGGAGTATGGCAGAAAGAGATCTAGGGGTCATAGTAGACCACAAGCTTAATATGAGTCAACAGTGTGATACTGTTGCAAAAAAAGCAAAGGTGATTCTGGGATGCATTAACAGGTGTGTTGTAAACAAGACATGTGAAGTCATTCTTCCGCTCTACTCTGCGCTGGTCAGGCCTCAGCTGGAGTATTGTGTCCAGTTCTGGGCACCGCATTTCAAGAAAGATGTGGAGAAATTGGAGAGAGTCCAGAGAAGAGCAACAAGAATGATTAAAGGTCTTGAGAACATGACCTATGAAGGAAGGCTGAAGGAATTGGGTTTGTTTAGTTTGGAAAAGAGAAGACTGAGAGGGGACATGATAGCAGTTTTCAGGTATCTAAAAGGGTGTCATCAGGAAGAGGGAGAAAACTTGTTCACCTTAGCCTCCAATCATAGAACAAGAAGCAATGGGCTTAAACTGCAGCAAGGGAGATTTAGGTTGGACATTAGGAAAAAGTTTCTAACTGTCAGGGTAGTTAAACACTGGAATAGATTGCCTAGGGAAGTTGTGGAATCTCCATCTCTGGAGATATTTAAGAGTAAGTTAGATAAATGTCTATTAGGGATGGTCTAGACAATATTTGGTCCTGCCATGAGGGGCAGGGGACTGGACACGATGACCTCTCGAGGTCCCTTCCAGTCCTAGAGTCTATGAATCTATGAATCTATTAATCTTAGTCTAGGAGAATATCTGAGCCTGAATGTTCATGTGCACTGTGCCCACTGTGCACTGCTCTAGCTATGAAAAGGTACATGGAGGTGGGTGTAAATGTAATTTATATTACTCTGCCAGAGCAGTACAAAGTGGGCATAGTATAAATGAGACTCCAATCCTCTTTTTCTTTGTTCAAATTATAAGACTGGGGGCGTGGGAATTAGATGAAAAAGGACAGAGGTCTTACCCACTTTCCAATGGTAAAATCCTCACCCCATTTAAGTCAATGGAAAACTATATTGACTTCGATGGGGCTAGGATTTCACCCTGAGTTTTACAAGGCACTTTTTCAATCTAAATTGATGATTATTGACCTATTGGAAAAATGTTTTAAATTCCATTTGAGATTTTAACATTAAATAAACTAAGGAAGTCAGCAAGAGAGTGGCATGGGATTCAGAGCTTGCTGAGGGGGTGGTTTTTTCAAAAGCACCTGTGGTTAGGATCAAAGTCTCATTGAAAGCCAGGGGACTTTGTGCACTCCAATCATTTGGAACCTTTTAAAAATTCCTGCCTTGCATCTTTAGGCCATTGGTTGGATTTGAAACTAAGTCAGTAATGATCAAATTGTGTTAGTATCTGATGGCTGTTTGGTGAATTATGTGAAATGAATTGATGATCTCTGTATGGTTTCTATTATAAAATATTCTACATTGTGAAAATCATCACAGGCTGGCTTTCCTGTCAGAGAGGCCAAGTCATCAAAAATGAGCATCCTCCTTCCCCCTAAAGAGGGTGTTCCCTTCAAGCCAGTCTTTGCACTTTGGTGGGGCACTATGAGGAAGCTTGTGCTGCTGTTGCTGTGTGGTACCTGTGGGTTATCAGTCCTTCACCTTTCATGAGCATAACATTCACTTTCAACCTTTAAAAATAATATTACAGAGTATGGACCAAATTTTGATCTTTGAGTACAGCTCCTGTTGATTTCACTGGGAAGTACCTACAACTCCGTGGTGGAATTTTGTCTTCAGTGCCATTCATGTGCAAGATACCCATTCAGTAACAATTCGTGAGATCAGGGCTTTCACTACGCTAATCTATATAAGAAACTTCAGGGTTCCTCGCTCACTTCCTACCAGATGTGATTTTTCTTCAAATGTGCCAGTATGTCTGGTCTCAGTAGAAGACCTGTACATAGTTGTTGGAGTTTTTCTTAGATCTCTATAGCAGTTTTAATCACTATGGAAGATCCTTATTTCTCCATGTCAGTTTTCTCACTTGTTTTCAGAACCTCGGATACACAGGTGTTGTCCTTAGGAGGCACAGAGCCTTCTGGGGTTTCTCACTGTCTACACTGCGAGACTTGAGACCAGATTCAGTCACAGGAAAAGATTCTGGAAAAACTGCAGAATCATAAAACAAAATTGTCACATCTCTCAAAGATGAGATTTAAAAACACAAAACCAAACCAAAAAAAACCCCTTCATGCCTTCATTTGAGATCAGAGAGCCAGAATCTCAGCCCTGGCAGTGGTGCCTCAGTGGAAAGTATCAAGAGCTGCCCAAAAGGGGAAGCTGAGGGTTCACCCTCACAGAAATTCTGTGCTACCCACTCCCCAACTCTTCCACTTAGGAGATAGGAGGGAATGTGTCAGGAGTGAGAGGGGGTGAGGCAGACTACATGACCTACCTCATTCTTGGCTAGCACAGTGGTCCTCATGGGACTGCTGCAGCCACCATAACTTCTTAGGCCATACTTAAGTCTGCTGTGTTGACACCAAAAGGGATCAGAGTTCAGGGGATGATCTCCATTTCTTCTCAGCACATGCCATCAGTTTAGTGAGTCCTGGAGGTATTGCACTATACTCAGTCCCTAGTGGAGGGAACAGCTCATGGTTGTCTTGAGACACCATGTTGAAGTGCTGATTGATATTTGCAGTGGTCTTGTCAGATGCGAAAAGGACTCATGACTGACTGCAGGGCTTATGACTGTGGTGGCTTGGGATAGTAAGCTAGGGAGAAATAGGGATCTTCTTAAGCACTCCTCCAGCTCCCACTTAAAAAAAGGTAGCTTGCCTATTTTCAAGTGTGCAAATTCAGAAAGAATAGTTTTACCAGTTTTTAAATAAAATATCTATTGCTCAACACAATTAATTTTGTAGACTGAGTATTGAGCTTAGCCACATTAAATTGACTTCAAATCCTTTAACAAATTTTGTGATGCTTTTGATCACAGAGATTATTTTTCTTCGAGCCATAACACCTGTGCTCCCAGCCAACCAGGCAGATATCATATTTGACATAACAGAAGGAAATCTAAGGGATTCCTTTGATATCATCAAGCGTTACATGGATGGCATGACAGTGGGTGAGTACAGTATTTTCTATGTACAGTATGTGTTCCTTTTCCTGTCAGTATTATCAGAAGATGTAGGTCGAAAGGCGCAAAGGAGTATAACTCAGGGTAGCTTTCTAACTTGACTTTCAAGTCTATATCAGTTTAATATTCACCCTGTCTGGTCACATATGGTTCATCTGATCTGATTTTACAGACTTTGATTTGGTCTCAGGATAAATTTTGGGGAAATTTTAAATATAAATCAGTTGAGAAATGGATGTAATTACAAATGTAAATTTTCATCTTTAAAATTGTCCTTCCCCCATTATAATTGAAGCAGTTAGAAGTATACCATAGAAGATTTTAATGGTAAAATTTCTCCAGTTGCTGCTGCTGTTTTTGTTTTGTTTTATTTTTTTTTCTTATCGACTCTACAGTTTAAATAGCGTGGTAACAATTTTTGGTGTAAAATAATGCATTTACATTGTAACTACCGAGTACTTTGCTGAAACTGTAACTGTTTCAATATTGATTGGCAGGTCAAATTTATTGTTTTTTCCAACTTCATGATTGTAAAACATATAAGTAGGCAGGGATTCCTTGCTGGCAGATTGTGCTGCTGTCTTTCGAGGTTCTGTCAGTTAGGCATATGTGAGTAAATTCCTGCATGTGTTGCAACTTTCTGGCCTTTGAGATTAGAGGGGTCCACAGAATCATTTCATTTAGAAAGGACTTGTACATAGGACACAAAGAAATGCACAGGATCAGGTTACGCCCTGAAGCGTGGGATTTGAAGCATGAGATTTGCTTTGCTTTGCCTTAGCGTGTATATATGAAAACAAAAGAATGTTTTTCCACAATTATTTGTGTTTAGCATGTATATTTTATAGTCTGGCTGGAGCCCAGATTTATGTACGTGCTTTTATGCTTGTGAAAAAGATTCTCCTTCTGAATTGTGAGTAAAATCCTTGCTGTATTTTTTACGTATTGAAATGTTGATGTGGAGTAAAATGTTTTTATGGGGCACTATATTTAGCCTGGTCTGTAGGTGGCACTGCTGTATTTCAGAAATGTGACAATACAGTATCAGCAATGTCTAAGTTTATATTACTGCAGATAAAACAAACAGTCATTAGGTTTCTGTCTCATTCTTTATCAGACAGAAATGTGCAGCTGAATACTAAGAAGGGCTTATAAGATTACAGATTTCAGGCATTGGTTTGATTCTTTAAAAAATATACAAACAAGATCACTCTGTAGCTAGTGACTGGGAGACGTTGGCTTACTACAAAAGCAATTTTCCCTCTCTTGGTATTGACACCTCCTCATCAGTTACTGGGAGGGGACCACATCCACCCTGACTGAATTGGCCTTGTCATCACCAGTTTGCCACTTGTAAGGTAACTCCCTTCTCTTCGTGTGCCAGTATATTTATGCTGGTATCTGTACTTTTCACTCCATGCATCTGAAGAAGTGGTTTTTTACCCACGCAAACTTATGCCCAAATAAATCTATTAGTCTTTAAGATGCCACCGGACTCCTCATTGTTTTTGTAGATACAGACTCACACGGCTACACCTCTGATACTCTGTAGCTACCATAGTTTTCTTTCCCCACGTTTGTTCTTGTCTGAAAAAATAATGCCATGTATAGAATTATGACTGGCCATGGTGCTTGCCCGAGGGAAACTGTCCAGTTTTGAACAATAGGACATAAAACAAATGGCACTTAAACTAAATAAGCCAGATATATGTTTTGTAATGTATAGGAGAAGAAGGATGGCCTTACACACAAATCTAAGAATCAGTTGATCTAATTTATATACTCAGCTGTACAGGAGACTTCCTGACTGACATTTAACTTCTCTGCATCTCAAGTCCCCATATGCAATATAGGGATAATAATATCTATCTACAGTACCTCGCAGAGGTGCTGAGACTAAATGAATTCCTGTATGTAAAAGCACTTTGAGATTAAGGCAGACAGTGCTACAGGAGTGCAAAATGTCATCATTTATTTAATTTTCTGGATAGATTAGGTTTGCATTGCTGAATGGCAAATCAGGGCCTGAACAGCAGGAGCAGGAACAGGAACAGGGCTTCCTTTTGCAAAATCCTACTTCAGCGAACTAAAATACTTCTTGTGGTGTCTGGTCTATCTGTGCTTCCTTCAAACATTTTTCATAGGTCTCAAGTGGAAATTAGAGATGATCATAACTCTAATTCTAGAAAAAAAATGACAGAAAGCAACCTGCCTATAGCTCAGAGGGAAAAAGCCAACTGATCTTACATGGAGGGGTAGGGATTCAGGCTACTAGTTTGTGTGGGTTAAATCAGGAACAGAGTCTGGTGCTCTAACAACTATTTTATTATTATATTTGTTTATTTTAATAGTTCCCAAAAGGGTGCTAGGAACACAAAACAAAGACATGACCCCTAACTCCAAGGAGTTTACAAACCAATTTCAGATATGACACAACAAGGGGAGAGTATGGTTTGCATGCATATATGAGGGGAAGAAGGATAGGGACATCATCTGTAAAATGTATTCAGCAAAGGCTAGTGATCTTGATGGTGCAAAGAATTTAATTTATCTGAGAGAAATATGCTGCATGAATAAGCAGAAGGCTTAGTTGGCAAGTTTCAGTTTGTTGTAGGCTTTGCAGAAGAAGTGGGTCTACAGGAAGGATTTAAAAGAGGAGGTGGTAATAGCTTCATGGACTAGTTCAGGGAAGGTGTGGCAGAAAGCATGGAGATGGTTATTGGTGGGGAGGATGATACAATAAGAAACTAAGTCAAATAAATAGGGAAGAGAAGATTTATGTAGTGCAATGAGACAAAACCTGAACTTGGTGCCATGGAGAAGATGGGGGGGACTTGATCAGGCTGATAGGCCAGGAAGACTATCCTGGTGGCAATGTTTTGCATGAACAGGATGGAGGTTGATGTGGGTGTCACATAGGTCAGAAGAAGAAAGCTACCAGATGTTCCTTGGGATGGTGCTTGGGATATGCTACAGATCCCCAGGGTCTGATTTGGATATGGATAGAGACCTTTTTAATGTTTTTAATTAAATAAATACCACTGGAAATTGTATGATTATAAGAGACTATTTAACTTCCCAGATGTAGATTGGAGGACAAGTGTGACTAATAATAGTAAGGCCCAGATTTTCCTGGATGTGATAGCTGACAGATTTCTCACCAAACAATGGCTGAACCAGCAAGTGGTGAGGCCATTTTAGATTTGATATTGGTGAGTAGTGAGGACCTGATAGAAGAACTGATTGTCGGGGACAACCTTGGTTTGTGTGATCATGAGCAAATTCAGTTTAATTTAAACTAAATGGAAGGATAAACACAAATAGATCTGCAACTAGGATCCTTGATTTTAAAAGGTCAAACTTTAAAAAATGAAGGGAATTAGTTAGGAAAGTGGACTGGATTGAAGAGCTCAAGGATCTGAATGTGGAGAAGGCTTGGAATTATTATAAGTCAAAGCTGCAGAAACTATTTGAAGCCTGCATCCCAAGCAAGGGGAAACAATTTGTAGGGAAGGGTTGCAGACCAAGCTGGATAAGGAAGCATCTTAAACAGGTGATTAAGAGAAAGCAGAAAGCCTACAAGGAATGGAAGATGGGATGGATTGGCAAGGAAACTATCTCTTGGAGATCAGAAAGTGTCTGGAGAGAAATGAGAAATGCCAAAAGCCAAGCAGAATTGGACCTTGCAAAGGGAATTAAAACCAATAGTAAAAGTTCTGAGCCATATAAATAAAAAGAAAACAAGGAAAGAAGTGGGACCATTAAGCCTTGAGGATGGAGTAGAGATTAAAGATAATTTAAGCATGACCCAATACCTAAACAAATACTTTGCCTCCGTTTTTAATAAGGCTAATGAGAAGCACAGGTCAGTGGCAGGGTGGCCAATGGTAATGAGGATATGGAAGCAGAAATTACCACATCTGAAGTGGAAGTCAAACTCAAACAGCTTAATGGGACTAAATTGGCGGGAAGAGGGTGGACTCAGATAATCTCCATCTAAGAATATTAAAGGAACTAGCATATGAAATTGCAAGCCCAATAGCAAGGATTTTTAATCAATCTGCAAACTCAGAAATTAAACCCTCTACCTGGAGAATTGCTAATATAATACCTATTTTTAAGAAAGAGGAAAAAACTTGATCCAGGAAACTACATGACCATTAGTTTGACCTCAGTTGTATGCAAGGTCTTGGAACAAATTTTGAAAGAGAAAGTAGCGAAGGACATAGAGGTAAATGGTAATTGAGACAAAATACAACATGGTTTTACAAAAGGTAGATTGTGCCAGACCAACCTGATCTCCTTCTTTGAGAAAATAATTGATTTTTTAGATAAAGGAAATATAGTAGATCTAAACTACCTGGATTTCAGTAAGGCATTTGATACAGATCTGCATGGGAAATAATTATTTAAATTGGAGAAAATGAGGATTAATATGATAACTGAAAGGTGGATAAGGAGCTGGTTAAAGGGAAGAGAACAGCGGGTCATACTGAAAGGTGAGCTGTCAGGCTGGAGGTAAGTTTCAGTGGAATTCCCCAGGGATCCATCTTGGGCCTAACCTTATTTAAACAACATTTTCATTAATAGCCTTGGCACAAAAAGTAGGTGTGCGCTAATAAAATTGGCAGATGACACAAAGCTGGGAGGTATTGCCGATACGGAGGAGGACCAGAATATCATACAAGAAGATCTAGATGACCTTGTAAACTGGAGTAATAGTACTAGGATGAAATTTAATAGTGAAAAGTGCAAGGTCATGCACTTAGGGAGTAACAACAAGAAGTTTTGCTATAATCTGGGGGCTTGTCAGTTGGAAGTGACAGAGGAGGAGAAAGACCTGGGTGTATTGGTTGATCACAGGATGACTATAAGCCACCAATGGGATGTGGCTGTAAGAAAGGCAAATGCGGCCCTGGGCTGCATCAGGAAGATATTTCCAGTAGAGACAGGGAAGTTTTAGTACCATTATGCAAGGGACTGGTGAGACCTCATCTGGAATACAGTAACTCCCCACTTAATGTCCTCTCGCTTAACCTTGTTTCAATCTTACGTTTCTGCTCAATTACAGAACATGCTCTATTTAAAGTTGTGCAATGCTTTGCTATAACATTATCTGACTGCCTGCTTTGTCCACAGCTGGCAGTCCCCCTATCAGTTCCTCTATGCCCTCACCACTGCGCCTCCCACCCACTGGCAGACCCTGCGAATCAGCACCTTCTCTCTCCTCTCCCTGCCTCCTGCCCGCGGCAACCAACTGGCTTGTGGCATTTAGGAGGGAGGAGGGAAGAGCTATGACCCAGTGCGCAGATTCCCCTCTCCCTCCTCTGCCTCCTGCCCACGGCAATCAGCTGGCTTGTGGCATTCAGGAGGCAGGGGAGGGAGGGGGAGTCTGTGTGCCATGTTCTCACTCCTCTCCCCTCCCTCCTAAATGCTGCAAGCCTGCTGATTGCTGAGGGCAGGAGGCAGGGGAGGGAGCGGGAGAGGAGTGAGGATGTGGCATGAGGAGTAAAGGGGGAGGAGGGGTTAAGCGGGCTTGGGGAAAGAGGTGGAGTGGGTGGCTGAGGGTTGAGCCCCCCACCCCTGGTGCTTGCAGAGTAGTGGAAGCTGCCGCAGCTGCACAATCTGCTTGTCCTAGCTTACAGCACCTTCACCTTCCTTACCTGCCTCACTGTCTCCAGTGCCAGTGGGCTGTGCCTATGTGGGGTAAGGCAGGGGTATCTCCCAACTATAGTACGTACTGTACAGCAAAAAGAAAATTTCCCTGGAACCTAACCCCCCCATTTACATTCATTCTTATGGGGGAAATTGTATTCGCTTAACATCGTTTCGCTTAAAGTCGCATTTTTCAGGAACATCTGTGAGGCACTACTGTACTATAATTCTGGTCTCCCAAGTTTACAAAAAATGAACTCAAACTAGAATAGGTGCAGAGAAGGACTCCTAGGATGATCTGAGGAATAGAAAACCTACCTTATGAGAGAAGACTGAAAGAGCTTGACTTGTTTAGCCTAACCAAAAGAAGGCCGAGGGGAGATATCATTGCTCTCTGTAAATTCATCAGAGGGATAAATATCAGGGAGGAGAGGAGTTATTTAAATTAAGCACCAATTTGGACACAAGAACAAATGGATATAAACTGGCCATCAGCAAGTTTAGACTTGAAATTAGACAAAGGTTTCTAGCTATCAGGAGTGAAGTTCTGGAAGGGGAGCAGTGGGAGCAAAAAACCTAACTGGCTTCAAGACTGAGCTTGATAAGTTTATGGAGGGGATAGTATGATGGGACTGCCTACAATGGCATCATTGGCATGTAGCTGATCTGCAACTGCCAGCAGCAAGTATTCGTACCAGCCGGTGGTGGGACATTAGATGGGTAGAGCTCTGAATTACTACAGAGAATTCTTTCCCGGGTATCTGGCTGGTGGGTCTTGCCCACATGCTCATGACCTAACTGATTGCCATATTTGGGGTCAGGAAGGCATTTTCTACCAAGTCAGATTGGCAGAGACCATAAGGAGTTTTCTCCTTCCTCTGCTGCATGGGGCATGGATAACTTACACATTTAAATTAGCCTAAATGGTGGATTCTCTGTAACTTGAAGTCTTTAATTCAAGATTTGAGGACTTCAGTAATTCAGTCAGAGTTTATAGGTCTATTGTATAAGTGGGTAGGCCAGGTTCTGTGGTCTGCAATGTGCAGGATGTCAGACTAGATGATCATGATGGTTCTCTCTGGCCTTATAGCTTATTAGTTTATGAAGAGACTGTTACAATAATCAAGATGTGAGATGATGATTACCTGCATGAGAGTACTGCTTGTATAAATAGAGTGAAAAGGATGGATCTCAAAAATGTTATTTAGGAAGATGTTGCTGCCCACTGATTTTTGTACAGGGACAAGGAGGAGTTGATATTGACCCCTAGGTTAAAGTCAGAGTTGTAGGGGGGATGACGATGACAGAGAATTGGAAAACGAAGAGGGTTTGAGAGGAATGATCAGGTGTTCAGTTTTAGCCATTGTGAATTTATGTTGACAGTAAAACACCCAGGAGAAGATGTCAGTGAGATTTACTAAGATGCAGGACTGGGCGGAAGGAGACCAGTCAGGGGGTAGGTTTGTGAGTTGTCAGTGTGTAGAGCTTAAGCTGTATGAATGAATGACAGTGCTTGAGGGCAGGGTGTAGAGAGAGGCAGAAAAGGAGACGAGAGAGAAAAGTGCCCTGAGGGACCTACCTCTAGGAATGTCTCAAGAAATGAAAGAGGGGAGG
The DNA here is from genome assembly GCF_007399415.2 of Gopherus evgoodei. NCBI lineage: Eukaryota > Metazoa > Chordata > Testudines > Testudinidae > Gopherus > Gopherus evgoodei. The sequence goes on along the minus strand of NC_044322.1, from coordinate 235,301,325 downwards.
AGGTGGGTCTACCTATGGAGACACTGAAGGAACACCCAAAGAGGTAGGGGAAGAGTGATGAGAGGACAATGATGAAAAAGGCAAAGAAGGAGACGATGTCAGGCAGGAATCAACAATCCCTAGTATCAAAAGCAGTGGAGAGGCCAAAGGGTGTGAGTTTGAAACACAAGCCCTGAAAATTGGTCAGGAGGAAGTTATCCAGACACTGCTGAGAATGGTTCAATGGAGTGGAAAGGAAGGAAGCCAGATTGGAGGGATAGGTTCCTGGATATGCATAGACTTCCAGGTTAGTAGCAGAAAGACATCATGCAGATAGTTGCTTCCGATATTATTACCCCTATTCATATTTGAAACGGATGCCAAGCATGGTATTTTTCCAGTTACAAAATATGCTGTGGGATTCCTAACACCAGACATGGTCGGAACCTCAGTTTTGCACTGAATCCTGAAGAGAGGGCCAACTACTCTAAATCATTTCTTAACAAGGGAGAGTGGGGAGGGAAAAGTATAGATGCACCTTGTTTGGGTTTTTTTTTAAGCCTTTTACAGATTTTTTGCTGCATACCTCTTTAACCAGCTGTCAGTGAAAAATGAAGAATGCATTAATGTCCTATTAATGCCTGAGGTCTTATCAGGTACTATAAAACTCTTTCATCAGCTATGCATTCATTTTCTTAGCTATATATAATACCACCTGTAGTCAGAAAGGCTGGTAAATTTCAGGAAGGTTTTTTAAAGTATAATGTAGCTAAGAATAATGCTGTTTGATATTTTTACTGTAAGGTTAGATGCAAAACCAAGTATATTCTTGCATGTAAAATAAAAATATTACTGCTGTTAGCAAAAGCTTTCCAGTAGGGCTGTGGATTAATTGCTGTTAACTCATATGATTAACTCAAAAAGTTAATCGTGATTAAAAAAATTAATCATGATTAATCACAGTTTTAATCACACTGTTAAACAATAGAATACCAATTGAAATTTATTAAATGTTTTGGATGTTTTTCTACATTCATATATATTGTATTCTGTGTTGTAATTTAAATCAAAGTGTATATTATTTTTATTACAAATATTTGCACTGTAAAAATGATAATAGTATTTTTCAGTTCCCTTATACAGGTACTGTAGTGCAATCTCTGTTATGAAAGTGCAACTTACAAATATTGATTATTTTTTATTACATAACTGCACTAAAAAATAAAACAATGTAAAACTTCAGAGCCTACAAGTCCACTCAGTCCTACTTCTTGTTCAACCAATCACTAAGACAGACAAGTTTGTTTACATTTACGTGACATCATGCTGCCCGCTTCTTATTTACAATGTCATCTGCAAGTGAGAACAGGCATTTGCATGGCACTTTTGTAGCTGGCATTACAAGGTATTTACATGTCAAATATGGTAAACATTCATGTGCCCCTCATTCTTCAGCCACCATTCCAGAGGACACGCTTCCATGCTGATGACACTTGTTAAAAAAAATAATGCATTAATTAAATTTGTGACTGAACTTCTTGGGTGAGAATTATATGTTCCTTGCTCTATTTTAAAGACCAACACTCTGATTTGGAAACACAGAACTTGAACCATCAAAAAAGAAAATCAGCTATCTGCTGGTGACATCTGATTCAGATAATGAAAATGAACATGCGTTGGTCTGCACTGCTTTGGATTGTTATCAAGCAGAACCCATCATCAACATGGACACATGTCCCCTGGAATGGTGGTTGAAGCATGAAGGAACATATGAATCTTTAGCACATCTGGCATGTAAATATCTTGCAACTCCAGCTACAATACTTCCATGAGAATGCCTGTTCTCACTTTCAGGTGACACTATAAACAAGAAGTGGGCAGCATTATCTCCTGCAAATGTAAACAAATTTGTCTGAGCAATTGACTGAACAAGAAGTAGGACTGAGTGGACTTGCAGGCGCCAAAATTTTACATTGTTTTATTTTTGAATGAAGTTTTTTTTGTACAGAATTCTACATTTACAAGTTCAATTTTCATGATAAAGAGATTGCACTACAGTACTTGTATTAGGTGAATTGAAAAATACCATTTCTTTTGGTTTTTACACTGCAAATATTTGTAATAAAAATAAATATAAAGTGAGCACTGTACACTTTGTAGTCTGTGTTGTAATTGAAATTAAAATATCTGAAAATGTAGAAAACTTCCAGAAATATTTAAATAAATGGTATTCTATTATTAACAGATTCATTTTTTTAATCACTTGACAGCGCTGCTTTCCAGAAATCAATTTACTTACAGAATTTCAGTTGGGTTATTTGCTCAGGTATAGTAGTAGAGATTTTTAGGGAAGGTTGGCTTGGTATTTGAATATACCAATTTCAGTTAGCATTCTGACAGCAGGAAGCTAATCAGTTGTAATTGTGCAAATGTGTACTATTGCCTGTGGCACTAAATATAGGCATTAATTTTTTCAAGTTGTACAATTACAGAATCATAGAAATGTAGGGCCAGAAGAGGCCTCATTAATATATAATACATCCAATTTGAAAAATGTGTTAAAATATTGGTCTCTGGTGTCACCAATAGATCTAGGGTTAAGAGGAGAATGGGCATCCAATGTAACTATATACCTTGTGGTATGTTAATGCTTGATTAGTCCAGGAATAGAGAATATCATGATACCTATAACATAAGCTCCTGTGTTTCACAAGTAGAAGTTCTGATTCTCTTCTCACACCACTGTTACACCAATGTCACTCCACTGACCTCAGTGGAGTTACTCCTGAATTACAGCACTATCCATATCTTGGCTTGACTGGCTCTTTCGCAAGCTACTATATTTCATGCTGTGTCTTTTGAACCATAATATAAAGCATGACATTGTACAGCCCTTGTGGATATAATTAAATTCTGCACATATCAGTGTCATGATTACTCCCACATTATCACCATTGCAAAATATACTTTATTGGGATGGAGGCTTTAAAAAAAAGACAAAAACTAAACAGAATAAGTGGCATAAAACATATTGTTTTTTGTGTGTGACTTGTTGAGAAGTTCTTTCTTAATACACTTGTAGTTCTATCACTTGCCAGACTTGTGGCTATAACTTTTCACATCTGCCCCACAAATCTGTGTGGTATAAAATTAAATTAAATTCTGTCACTGGAGTGGACTAGTGAATGTAGCACAGAATTCAAAGGAGACCTGGGATCTGTTTTGAACTCTGCCTCTGACCTGTTCTGTGCCCTTGGGCAAATAACTTCACTGTCTGCATTTCTATTTCCCTCCCACTGTTCCTCTCTCTCTCTCTCTCTCTCTCTCTCGACTCTTTGGTTTGTAAGCTCTTTGGGGCAGGGACTGTCTCATAAGATATGTGTTGTGTAACACAATGAGACTCCAGTCTTGATTCAGGCATCTTGGCACCATTATAATACAAATAATAATCATCTTCCTTCAGCTCCTATTCTTTGGCCAAATTGTGGCCAACTGTAAGCAGGTTCATCTTTCATTGAAATCAAGGAGAGTTGGGCCAGGTATACTAGGAGATTAATTTGGCATTCTCTCTCTGGACACAAGTACAAACAATTCATGAATAATAATAAATTTCCATCATGACTATAATGTCACTAGCGTGATGCAACAATGAACGATGTCTTGCAATACAAAACTTCAGCAGTCCAGCCATCTATAATCAGCATATAAAGCAATGATGTAATTCAACAGATTTTTAGAAGGGCTTATTTAGCCCTATATGAAAGAAGATACAGACCAGTTTTCACCCTTTCAGCTGGTATTTCTCTGTTCTCCTAGTTTTGCCTATTTCCATCCAGGCTTCCTTCCTTCACAGGATCAACCCCTCAGCAAAGAATCTCATTTTTGTATGCCAGACTGTCTTATTAATAGCTGCACTGTTGAGAAGAAGTTACCTAGAAACCATTTTGTAGGCTGGATGCTAGGTTCATTATCTGAATCTGCCCTTTCAGATGATTGATGACTGCCCTACTCAGTAGTCAAAGCATTTCTCCTGCACCCCCAAAGTATGTGAAGTTGGAGGGTTCTTCTGGATACGAGCAAGAAAATCTAGTAGGAGCTGAATTTTCATTGTATATAAGAAAAATGATGAATGCACTTTTCTAGCAAGAATTATTTTCCTGCTCAAGCAACATAATCTGTCTGATGCCAACTTTCACCCAGTGCATTGTACAGTAGCTAGTTAATGAAACATTCTTCATTGATTATGTCTCTCTCCATCCCTCACATAGAAGATGTAACACACCTCAAAAACATTAACGCATGTCATCTTCTGTTAAAGTTTTCATAAAACCAACAAACAAATCAATCTTACTGTTGAAGATCTGTGAATTGCAATGGGAATTCAAAAGCCTGCCTACTTGGGGAAACCTGAATGTCTCAGGGACCTGATACTGAGCATAGGAGCTTTCACCACTGCTGTTGGTCACGGGATCAAATTATGTATGTAGACAAATAGTATGATATGCTTTTTTAACTTTTAAACAATGTACTGAGGTGTGGTGCTCCAGATTATGTATATGAGGAAGCATGGCCATATCTGGAGCCTCACACATTAAAAAAATGTACACCAACAGAATGTTGATTCTGCTCTTATTTACACCTGTATAAATCAATAGAATTACACCTGCGTCAGTGATATCAGAATCTAGTATTGCCACTGACTCATTGTGTGAATTCAGCATTCGGAGGCACTTTGGTCCTGTTTGCAAAAGCACTTAGGTGCTTTTCAGCACAGGATCTCAGAGTACAAAGAATTTTTATTATTAATGATTGTGCTGCTACTACTGAGTTTGTACATCTGCTCCTATGATCTGATTCCTGCAGCAGTTTCTGCACTTCATGAGACCTGCACACAGAAAATAACAGACTCAAGCCAAATCATAAATCTTTCCCAGCATGATGCATGGATGCAATGGCTCACTTAAAAGAAATCATTATTTTTAAAGGGGTTAAATGTGGTGTACTGACCCCTTCCTTTAGTTTTATTCTGTGAATTTGGTCAGGGATTAGCATGCATTATAACTCAGAAAACTTCATTCTTCAGAAATTCTGCTAACAATAACAACACAGCCATCATCCCCAGGTGATGACTGACTAGCTGTGTAAGGGCTTTCACACCAAATCCTCAGGATTAGGTGCTTTCTCTTTCTTGGTAAATTGAATCACACAGTCATGTCCTGCTGTGTGCCATAATGTGGCTCGCAGCCAAGAAATGCTTAAGGTTACAATAATTAATTGCCTTGGTGACATGGATATGCTATTGTATTGGAGCTTGACTGAAGCTGGTTTATGTGGCAATGGGACTGGGAGGGTCCAAATGTTAATAAATGTGCACCCAAATGACATACACAAAACTGGTAATTGCACACACAGTAAGGACTATCATGACTTGGACTAATAAAAAACGATAGATATAAATAAATAGACTTTGTGAGTTAAACAAGGGATTGTTTTGCCTTCCCACGGGGATATCTGGTATATATCATTTAGGCTTGCTTATTTTAACATTCAGCCTTGACATTTTCCCCATCTTTTTGTGACAGCTGAAAAACTAAAACTACTTAACACAGATAAAATTCTCAAAAGCTTAGGAATGAAAAAATGAAAGATGAAAATGGTGGAAAATAGTTTGTTTCTCTGAGGATAGTGCAAGTACGGTTAGTGCAGTTTATGCACGTGTAATCTCACTATGTTGTCAATTTGAAAACCCTTTGCAAAGTTTTGGCCCCAAAGTCTAAAAGCACTTTCAGTTTGCCAAAACCAAGATAAGAGCACATCTTTATGAATTTATTGGGTACCTTTAATAAAGATTGCAGTATTCGTAAACAAGCCAAACCTCACTAGAAGCCAAGGTTGCTTTTAACTCTTTCACAATGCCTAATCTATATGTTCTAATATGACAGCTAATAACTTTGAAAATATTTATCATTTGTTTCTGGCCAAAAACTTATAAACTCCATGAAGCCTGCGTATAGTTAAAAACTACATGTCCTTCTATTCAATCAAAAGTTTTCTAAAGCTCACAAGTGTTAATAAATTTAATTTTTGATGAACAAGTGAAGTATTGCATTTATAACAAATTGCATCCCAAATTTTTGAAGCATCAAACATGGTCATTTAATAAAGTAAGATTCATTTTTAATTGAGAATATCCCTGAGCATGGCATTTCTAATGTAGTTTCTTACAAATCAAGAACGTGAATTCCTTGCAACTAAGACTCATTAATCCTAAATTTAGAAAACTTCATAGACTTGTTCTATTGAAATCTGAAGAGCTTAGACAGAATTGTTTATTTGGTCAGACTTTACATAAAGTTTCGTTATGGTGACCAGATGTCCCGATTTTATAGGGACAGTCCTGATTTTTGGGTCTTTTTCTTATATAGGCTCCTATTACCCCCATCCTGTCCCGATTTTTCACATTTGCTGTCTGGTCACCCTAAGTTTAATTTATAAATGATTTATAAAGGGTCAATAAATGATTACTAGAAGTCATAATCATGTTACAGACAGGGGTAGTATGTGTTATACATAGTTATAGAGATGTCAGTGGAAGTTGTTATCCATGGTTAGAAGCAATCTATTGACCAGTTTGACTCTTTAGCAATCTATTACAATTAATTAATCATTTATAAACTCTTTATAAATAGAACTTTAATCACACTATACAAATATCAGATCAAGATGTTTAGGACTGGGGAAATAAACTGCAATGGTGGTTATCTCAGAAAAGCTGAGAATTCATGGGATCACTCCAGTAAGTGGGAGTTTGAGGAGAAAGAACAGCCTCAAATAGATGCTTCTCCAGATCAAGCTAAGGATGATGGACGGCATCTTATTCTTGATTGCTGTGCTCTCTCACACCACAAAACCTACATACATATTTCTAGTTATGGGCTGAAACAAGTTACTGCCTAATGGCTTGTAACAAAGAGTGAGCTATGCATTCAGATATGTATAGTTTGACTGAAAGAGGCCATGTTGAGGTAATATAAGAAAAAGTTCTCTCTTATCTGATTCAGTATTTCAGGAAGTATACAACATTCATCTAGCAACAAACTCTACAGTTAAAGTTGCTAAATAGTTAAGTTCCTTGTTCACACATGCACATTCTTGGCTAAAATTTTCCACATTATTTCTGCCCAAAAATAACTAAGTGACTAAGTAAGTAAGTTAGTATGTGTGTGTGCGCGCGCAAAGTTTCATTATGTTACTGTAATGATTGTGAATGCTTTAACTGTTTGTCACCATCATTACTTAGGATTCATTAATGGTGCTTAGGGGTGTAAACCATGATGAGATGGGAATGAGGGTGCATCAACTTCTTAACAATTTCTGGAAGTATTATAATGCTTACAGAGATGCTGTGGGATGGCACATCTCAGTGTATTTGGTCAACAGAAAGATGCAGAGTCCCTACATCCATAGTAAACCTGTCACGTAGGGGGTTTGGTATTATGGCCCCATCCATACCACACCCAGAAAGGCTTCCTTGAGGCAGCTAGTGCCCCAGAGTAAGGAGAAATCAAGAGGGAATTGTGCCTCAGAAGGAAGTCTCTGTTTCCAAGTCTACTCCTTGCTCACAACTGTGCCTACAGGCACAATCTAGCTGTCAGAATACAGTCAATTCCCAGATACTTATGTCTGCTGTCCCCAAAGAGCTGCTGATCGAGATACAAAAGGAGCGCTTAAAGATGATAAATCATTGCGGAGAAACTAAATAAATTCTTTGCTTCAGTCTTCACAGCTGAGGATGTTAGGGAGATTCCCACACCTGAGCCAGCTTTTTTAGGTGACAAATCTGAGGAATTGTCACAGATTGAGGTGTCACGAGAGGAGGTTTTGGAATTAATTCATAAACTTAACAGTAATAAGTCACCGGGACAGGATGGCAGCCACTCAAGAGTTCTGAAAGAACTCAAATGTGAAATTGCGGAACTACTAACTATGGTTTGTAACCTGTCTTTTAAATTGGCTTCTGTACCCAATGACTGGAAGATAGCTAATGTAACGCCAATATTTTAAAAGAGCTCTAGACCGGTAAGTCTAATCATGTCTTACTAATCTATTAGAGGTTTCAGAGTAGCAGCCGACTTAGTGTATATCCGCAAAAAGAACAGGAGTACTTGTGGCACCTTAGAGACTAACAAATTTATTTCAGCATAAGCTTTCGTGAGCTACAGCTCACTTCTTCAGATGCACAGAATGGAACACACAGACAGGAGATATTTGTACATACAGAGAACATGAAAAGGTGGAAGTATGCATACCAACAGGAAGAGTCTAATCAATTGAGATGAGCTATCATCAGTAGGAGGAAAAACAACAAAACTTTTGAAGTGATAATTAAGATGACCCATAGAAGGTGTGAGGAGAACTTAACATAGGGAAATAAATTCAGTTAGTGTAATGACCCAACCTTTCCTAGTCTCTGTATAGGCCTGAGTTAATTGTATCTAATTTGCATATTAATTCGAGTTCAGCAGTCTCTCGCTAGAGTCTGTTTTTGAAGTTTTTTTGTTGCAAAATTGCCACCTTCAAGTCTGTCACTGAATGGTTAGAGAGGTTGAAGTGTTCTCCCACTGGTTTTTGAATGTTATGATTCCTGATGTCAGATTTGTGTCCATTTATTCTTTTGCTTAGAGACTGTCCATTTAGCCAATGTACTTGGCAGAGGGACATTGCTTTTATTGCTTAATCTATTAGAGTTCTTTGAAGGGGTCAATGAACATGTGGACAAGGGGAATCCAGTGGACACAGTGTACTTAGATTTCCAGAAAGCCTTTGACAAGGTCCCTCACGAAAGGCTCTTACATAAATTAAGTTGTCATGGGATAAGAGGGAAGATCCTTTCACAGACTGAGAACTGGTTAAAAGACAGGGAACAAAAGGTAGGAATAAATGCTAAATTTTCAGAATGGAGAGGGTAACTAGTGGTGTTCCCCAAGGGTCAGTCCTTGGACCAATCCTATTTGACTTATTCATAAATGATCTGGAGAAAGGGATAAACAGTGAGGTGGCAGAGTTTGCAGATGATACTAAACTGCTCAAGATAGTTAAGACCAAAGCAGACTGTGAAGAACTTCATAAAGATCTAACAAAACTAAGTGATTGGGCAACAAAATGGCAAATTAAATTTAATGTGGATAAATGTAAAGTAATGCACATTGGGAAAAATAACCCCAACTATACATACAATATGATGGGGGATAATTTAGCTACAAGTAATCAGGAAAAAGATCTTGGAGTCATCGTGGATAGGGGTAGTGAGCAGTGGCAGTAAAAAAAGCAAACAGGATATTAGGAATCATTAAAAAAGGGATAGAGAATAAGATGGTGAATATCTTATTGGCCTTATATAAATCCGTGGTATGCACACATCTTGAATACTGCATGCAGATGTGGTCGCCTCATCTCAAAAAAAAATCTACTGGCATTAGAAGAAGCTCAGAAAAGGGCAACTAAAATGATTAGGGGTTTGGAATGAGTCCCATATAAGGAGAGATTAAAGAGGCTAGGACTTGTCAGCTTGGAAAGGAGGAGACTAAGGGGGGATATGATAGAGGTATGTAAAATCCTAAGTGGTATGGAGAAAGTGAATAAGGAAAAGTTCTTTACTTGTTCCCATAATATAAGAACTAGGGGCCACCAAATGAAATTGATGGACAGCAGGTTTAAAACAAATAAAAGGAAGTTCTTAACACAGTGCACAGTCAACCTGTGGAATTCCTTGCCTGAGAAGGTTGTGAAGGCTAGGACTATAACAGGGTTTAAAAGAGAACTAGATAAATTCATGGATGTTAAATTCATTAATGGCTATTAGCCAAGATGAGTAAGGAATGGTGTCCCTAGCCTCTGTTTGTCAGAGGGTGGAGATGGATGGCAGGAGAGAGATCATTTGGTCATTACCTGTTAGGTTCACTCCCTCTGGGGCACCTGGCATTGGTCACTGTCGGTAGACAGGCTACTGGGCTGGATGGACCTTTGGTCTAACCCAGTACAGCTGTTCTTATGTTCTTATTACTTAAGGTTTTTCCATCATTCGAAGGCTAAATGATCCTTTTCATTTTTCCTCACCATTTTAATGGAATTTAGCTACATTACTCTTGAAATATTTGTGACAATAATGATAAAGGCTCCTGTCATGCCCTGCTACACTGCCCCATCCACCTATCCCTGTCCTCTGATGACCCCCAGACCCTCCACTCCGACTGCCCCCCACTGCCCCATCCAACCTCTCCTCTCCTTCCTGACTTCCCCCCCAGGACCCTTGCCCCATCTAACCACCCGTCTCCCTGACTGCCCCCAGAACCCCTGCCCCTAACTGTCCCCTGCTGCCCCATCTAACCCCCCTCTCCTTCCTGACTGCCCCCCCAGGACCCCTGCCCCCATTCAACCCCACTGTTCCCCACCCTCTGAATGCTCGACCCCTATCCACACCCCCACCCCCTGACCACCACCTGAACTCCCCTGCCCTCTATCCAACCCCCACTCCTCCCTGCCCGGAGCACCGGTGGCTGGTGGTGCTACAGCCGTGCTGCCCAAAGCACCAGGATAGGCAGCCATGCCGCCCGGCTGGAGCCAGCCACACCACCGCGCAGCACAGAGCACCAGGTCAGGCCACGTCTCTGCGGCTGTGCTGCCCAGCAAAAGCTCAAAGAGCCCAGAGCATTGTGCCGGCAGCACATTGAACTGAGGCTGTGGGGAAGAGGGAACAGCAGGGGAGGGGTCGGGGGCTAGTCTCCCAGGCCAGGAGCTCAGGGGCTGTGCAGGAGGGTCCCACAGGCCGGATGTGGCCTCCGGGCCGTAGTTTGCCCACCTCTGCATTAATAGCATTAATCCTTGAGCTGCCACATGTGATGAACATAAATGTGGTTAAATGACTCCGACAACTCACTAATCAAAATTCAAAACACTGAAATAGATTCCCATTTACTTTATAGTATAATACCCTTACAGCATTGTGAATTAGGCCTTCATTCTTATTTGATGGTATATTTTGAATATTTCACTGGATGTAACCGGTTTAGAGGATTAGGTACATAGGTGAATATATTAACATGGACTGTATGCTAATGTGGAATTTGTTCACAGAAATATAACTGGGCCATAAATATCTGCAATTGTTAGGTACACTTTTGAAGTACTGGCCAAGATTTTCAAAACTGGGTGCCTAAAGTTAGACTCTAAAATCCTTATTTTGGTGCATTTAAAAGTGCCCTAATTTTCAAAAGTGTGGAGCACCCAAATCAGGAAACTTATTTAAAAGCATAAATAAGGATTTAGGAGCCAACTTAAGGCATGTAGGATATAATTTTCAATAGTGCCTAAGTCCCATTTTAAAAAGTGACTTAAGTACTTAGAAGCCTAAATCTAATTGAAAATCTATGAAACTTAGACTCTTAAATCAGTTAGGCCCTTCTGAAAATGTTACCTCTAGTTTTGAAAATTTTGGCCACTGTGTATATAAAAGTATACAGAAATAGATGTGGCGGAGAAAGGGAGAGTACTTAAGTAAATATACTTAAAAATAAAAGTTATCAAAAATATAGAATTAAGGCAGAGCTGACAGTGGTGCCTCTAGTTAAACTTGCCCAACACTTACCATTATAAACCCATGTTTTCAGTTGCTTATGATTTTGCCAGACTTAAACCATTCAGGCTGAAATTCCCCATGCTTGTTTCTGTTTTAGGATGAATTTTTATTTTTTGGTAACGTTTCAGCACAAATCAGTCAGCTGTTTCTGATATTGCATTTAGGAGAAAAGAAATAGTTTTGAAATTGTTAAAAAATCCAATTCTTGCTCTTAAAGCTCGATGCTTTTCTAGGTGATAATTACGGTGTCAGGTAGGTGCCAAGCTCCCCACTGCAGTGTAAACGTACTCTGGGGGCTAGGCAGCTGGACATTGTGGCTCAGGCTGGAGCTCAGAATCTCAAGCCTAGGGGCCCAGGTGGGCTTGAAAGTCCAAGCCACAAGTTCCATACTGCTATTTTTAGTGCACTGGCTTGAGCCCAGCTAGTGCAAGCCTGTCTACCCGAGTTGGAAGGCTGGCTCTCAGCTGCTGTGTAGATATACCCCTAGCCTCCCATGCTCTGGGGCAGCCTGCCAGATGGGATACCTCAAATTCAGGTCCTGCAGAGTATGTCTACAGTGTGACAAAATACCTGCCACACAGCAATGGCTGGCCTTGGTCAGCTGACCAAGGTTCATGGGGCTTCGACTCTGGGGCTACAAAATTGTAGTGTAGACCTTCAGGCCTGGGCTGGAGTTTGGTTTCGAAACCCCATGAGCAGGGAAGGGGCAAAACATCCACACTGCAATTGTATAGCCCTGCAGCGCAAGCCTGTGTCAGATGATCTGGGCTCTGAGACTTATTCCCCTAGGGTCCTTGGCACTGGGGCAGCCCACCAGGCAGTCTGCTTTGAAATACACAGTTCCAGGGTTCCTGGCTCCTCAGATCCCAGAAGCTCTGGGAGCACCAACTAATAGGAAACCCAAGCTGTCCAGTTTCCCACCTGGCAGGCTGCAAGGGCTCTAGGCATCTCGGGGAGCCTCAAAAATATTTTGAAAAGGTCAAAAGGAAATGTCTTGATTTCTTTTTTTCTAAATAAAATTTTGGAATTCCCATCCCAGGGGACATTTTGTAATTTCATTTTTTGTTCTATTTCAGAGCAGCGTTTTTGGTGATTTTTTGTTTATTTGTTTGTTTATTTATTTATTGAGGGGGTGGGAAGGGGAGAGGGAGGTTATACTTTGGGATTTCCTGCAGAGAAGGAATTCTAGTTTCTAGCCAACTTTTCTGGCTACATTTCAGCAGTATGGGATCTGATTCTAGTACAGGGGTAGGCAACTTATGGCACATATACTGAAGGTGGCACATGAGCTGATTTTCAGTGGCACTCGCACTGCCCGGGTCCTGGCCACCGGTCTGGGGGGCTCTGCATTTTAATTGAATTTAAAATGAAGATTCTTCAACATTTTTAAAACCTTTTTTACTTTACATACAACAACAATAGTTTAGTTATATATTATAAACTTATAGAAAGAGACCTTCTAAAAACATTAAAACGTATTACTGGCATGCGAAACCTTAAATTAGACTTGTCAAGGTTTTTTCCCCCACTTTGAACTTTAGAGTAAAAATGTGGGGGACCTGCATGGACCCTTCTAAGCTTAATTCCTAGCTTAGATCTGGTAACGCTGCCACCAGCCAGAAGTCTGTGTCTGGCACACTTCTGTTCCCCCAAATCCTTCCCTGGGGAACCCAAGACCCAAACCCTTTGGGTCTTAAAACAAGGAGAAATTAACCATCCCCTCCTTTTCCCCCCAGACTTTCCCCTCCCTGGGTTGCCTTGGGAAGCTTCACACCGATCCAAACTCATTGGATCTTAAAACAAGGAGGAATTAATCATCTCTCCCTCCTCTCCCCCCACCAGTCCCTGGTGAGTTTAGATTCAATTCCTTGGATTCTAAAACAAGGAAAGATCAATCAGGTTCTTAAAAAGAAAGCTTTTAATTAAAGAAAGAAAAGGTAACATTTATCTCTGTAAAATCAGGATGGAAAATGCTTTACAGGGTACTCAGATTCATATAGACTAGAGGGACTACCCCCCGCCAGCCTGAGATTCAAAGTTACAGCAAACAGAGGTAAAAATCCTTCCAGCAAAAAGACACATTTACAAGTTAAGAAAACAAACATAAGACTAATCTGCCTTGCCTGGCTATACTTACAATTTTGAAACATGAAAGGCTGATTCAGAAAGATTGGGAAAACCTGGGTGTATGTCTGGTCCCTCTTAGCTCCAAGAGCAAACAACGAACAAAACAAACAACACAAACAAAGACTTCCCTCCACCAAGATTTGAAAGTATCTTGTCCCCCCATTGGTCCTTTGGTCAGGTGTCAGCCAGGTTCACGGAGCTTCTTAACCCTTTACAGGTAAAAGAGACATTAACCCTTAACCATCTGTTTATGACAAGAGTGAATAAATGAAGACACCACTTCTGAAAGGTTGCCGACCCCTGTTTTAGTATATGTGTAGTTTGTAAAGTGTTTGGAAATATTTGTAGATGAAAGTTACAGTAATATACAAATGTAAGATACTGAAAAAAAATCAACAGAAGTTTGTGGAATGGTGATACCAAAAGAATAATGATAACACTCTAGCATGGATATAAAAGTTTAATGCTAGGAAATGTCATGGTCAAATTACATTTGGGCATGGCTCTTTCAACTACTTCAAGTAAAATGGAATGTCAGCTCAAGACAAGTTTCAGAGTAGCAGCTGTGTTAGTCTGTATCTGCAAAAAGAACAGGAGTACTCGTGGCACCTTAGAGACTAACAAATTTATTTGAGCATAAGCTTTCGTGGACTACAGCCCACTTCATCGGATGCATAGAATGGAACATATAGTAAGGAGATATATATACACATACAGAGAACATGAAAAGGTGGGAGTTGCCCTACCAACTCTAAGAGGCTAATTAATTAAGATGAGGTATTATCAGCAGGAGAAAAAAAAACTTTTGTAGTGATAATCAAGATGGCCCATTTCAGACAGTTTGACAAAAAGGTGTGAGGATACTTAACATGGGGAAATAAAATCAATGTGTTTAATGGCTCAGCCATTCCCAGTCTCTATTTAAGCCTAAATTGATGGTATCTAGTTTGCATATGTGACAGTGTACCCCATAAGGCTTTATGGGGTGGAGGTGCTCATAAATGTATGTATGATATAACTGGAATAGGGTTTTGCTACATGTAAAGGTTATTATCTCCTGGTTATGTTCATCCTAGTTGTATGCAGGCACCATTTATGTGTTCAGAGTTATGAATATTGGCTGTATAATTGCTTGATCTCAAGTTGTCCTTTTGGTCACTTCCTGGGAAAGGAATGTGCAAATTAAGTGCTCAATCCAGAAGCATTTAACAGACAAAAGAGCTTGGAAGACTCCAATCCACATAAGAAGTCTACCTGAGGACATTCAAGATAGCACGTGGGTAATGATTGCTGCCTGCAGGTCCTGAGTCATGCATGGACATGTGACTTGCCCATGTGATTCCAAATCTCCATTTTGTGACTGGATTCTACACAGGGTGAGGAGGTGGTCTCCACCCACAAAAGAAAGTCTATTTAAACCCCTGGGAGACCCCTACATTTTGTCTTCAGCTGGCTAAAGAAGGAACCTCTCCACCACCCCAGGATACTTAAAGGAAACTGAAACAAACAGTAACTACAGGGGTGTGAGTGATTGCAGGACCCAGGCTAGCCTGTAAAAGGGAGCATTCTGGAACTGGTGAGGATCTTATCTGTATTCAGTTTGATTAGACACAGATTTGCGCATTTTATTTTATTTTGCTTGGTGACTTACTTTGTTCTGTCTATTACTACTTGGAACCACTTAAATCCTACTTTTTGTATTTAATAAAATCACTTATTAATTAACTCAGAGTATGCATTAATAATTGGGAAAGCAAACAGCTGTGCATATCTCGCTATAAGGGTGAACAATTTATGAGTTTACTCTGTATACGCTTTATACAGAGTAAAACGGATTTATTTGGGTTTAGACCCCATTGGGAGTTGGACATCTGGGTGCTAAAGACAAGCACACTTCTGTCAGCTGCTTTCAGGTAAACCTGCAGCTTTGGAGCAAGTAATTCAGACCCTGGGTCTTTGTTGGAGTAGACGGAAGTGTCTGGCTCAGCAAGACAGGGTGCCGGGGCCCTGAGCTGGCAGGGTAGGCAGGGATAGAAGTAGTCTTGGCACATCGGTTGGCAGCTCCCAAGGGGGTTTCTGTGATCCAACCCATCACAGCATATTAATTCAAGTTCAGCAGTTTCTCATTGGAGTCTGTTTTTGAAGCTTTTCTGTTGCAAGATTGCCACTTTTAAGTCTGTTACTGAGTGACCAGAGAGGTTGAAGTGTTCTCCTACCGGTTTTTGAATGTTACGATTCCTGATGTCAGATTTGAGTCCATTTATTCTTTTGCATAGAGACTGTCTGGTTTGGCCAATGTACATGGCAGAGGGGCATTGCTGGCACATATCACATTGTGATATATCACATGTGCAGGTGAACGAGCCCCTGATGGCTTTGCTGATGTGATTAGGTCCTATGATGGTGTCACTTGAATAGATATGTGGACAGAGTTGGCATCAGGCTTTGTTGCACGGATAGGTTCCTGGGTTAGTGTTTTTGTTGTGTGGTCTGTGGTTGCTGGAGAGTATTTGCTTCAGGTTGGGGGGCTGTCTGTAAGCTAGGACAAGTCTGTCTCCCAAGTACAGAGCAATTGTATACAAAAAAATCACACAGGGAACAACTTGTCCTCAATCAGCTGCAGGTGGAGTCACCATTCATGTGTGCTTTGTGACCCTAACATCAGAGGCAAATGGAGCATCACTTGCAGCTAGCTGACATAGCATTCTCATCGTCATGTGGGATCATATACTAATGGGAATCATCAGGTTGCAGCTTTTTCCTTAGAAATATCAGAGATATGCACAGGATACAATCAAGAAAAATCAGCACTGACTGTAATATTTGAATCTAATCAGCAGTGACTGTAATATTTGAATGTGTGTGCCTCAATTCCGCATGTGGGTGCTAGGATGGCCAATTTTGTTTGGACATATTCTTGGAGGCTTCATCACATGACAATCTTTAATTAAAGATTAATCTTTAATTCCTGGGGACTCCAGGACAATCCTGGAGGATTGGCAACCCAAGGGGTGCAACCTTACAAGCGTGAGAATGGTAATACTCAGAGCTATGTAAATTGACTTGCACTTGAGTAAATTGAGCTAGCTGTTTAACTCTGATTTATATAGCATACTTCTGTATTTCAGGGATGGGGGTGGGGGCTGTAGATCATCCATTGCAATCACCAGAACTACTCTATTACTGGTGTAAGTGAGATCAGAGACTGGGTGCTTTATTGCTGCAATTTTTGACTCTTGTGTATGTTCAAAATTGTAACCTTCCTTTTACTGTAAAGTATGTTTTTGTACTTATTAATATTCAACTAAAAATGCTGAAAGGAGCCAGACCACAAAGCTGAACTCTACCTTTGGTCTGCCAAAATGCATAGTGAAACATGTTTGTGCAAATGCTGCAGTGACTGATATGACTGCTTTTAAATGAAGCAGATTTAAGTACTACATGTGGCATTTTAGGATGGGCTTCCCGACGAAAGCTTTTGAAACTGTGATTGATACTAATAACCAAATGTGTATATTAAATATACTGGGCATGATTCTCAAGCACTTTGCCCCTTGTGTAGTCACCTACCCCTGTGTAAAGTGGGTATAAAGCACTGCAATCATTGTGAAGGCAAGGAGAGAATTCTGATTTGTGCACATAAATGACTGCAGAAAGTGCAAGGCCTTGGAGGATCAGACCCTTCTTAAAAACTGATGACAAATTATGGCACATAATCTGCAATAATTTCTCAAAACAGCTTCCAGTACAACAGTAGCAGATTTACCGGAATCTAGATAACTGAATAGCCTTTGGCCTATAAGGCTACATTACAAGCTTTTCAGCAGCTCTGGTGCATGATTTTCATCTGTGCTTGTCAGAGGAAAAGGATCAATTGTTCTCTGTATTGCTTGTTATCAAAAGGGAGAAATGGAAACGCTTGATGAGCAAAGGTTACTGATTATTGTACACTAGATGTTCCTACTGCATGTGTTTGTCCAATGGATCATTTTCCAGTTCATTTCTTTCACACATCATAAAACCCTCATGTAGGACAGCAGGGAAGCTTATCCAGAAATCAGACTTAGGCCATGGCTACACTGGCGCTTTACAGCACTGCAACTTTCTCGCTCAGAGGTGTGAACCCCCCCCCCTCGAGTGCTGCAAGATACAGCGCTGTAAAGCGTCAGTGTAAACAGTGCCGCAGCGCTGGGAGTGCGGCTCCCAGCGCTGCAAGCTAAACCCCATGAGGATGTGGAGTACATGCAGCGCTGGGAGAGCTCTCTCCCAGCGCTGGCGCTGCGACTACACTCACACTAGGAGCGCTTTGAAGTTTCGAGTGTAGCCATACCCTTAGAGAGGGTTCAGTTTCACCACTTGTAAGGAAGCCTGTCCAGGCAGGTCATCCTACATAGGTGCTGGAGGAGAGGAGATTTGTGCTCTGCTGGCTTTTTAATTTTATTTCTGTGTTGCAATTTATTGCAGGAGTACTCCCTTTTTATTTTATATACAAGGCTAAATAGATAAAAACAAAAAAAATTGAAAGAATATAGGATAGGCCACATTCCACACATTTTTACACAGCCCATCTTAACGAAAACTTTACACTTCAATTTTCTATACATAACTATTTCACATGAACAGTATTTACTCCTTGGCCCATGGTTAGTCTTGATTTTAAAGCAGCAGCAAAATAACTCTACAACATCTGTCAAATTGTACACTGTGCCTTTGTTCTTTCCCTCTATCAGCTGCTTCTGAACACAAACTTAAATTTCATCTGTCTTTTAGTAAGCACTTATTTGAATGAATCAGAAGAGACAAGGGTGAAACTTAATGGCATTTGGCTACAATCATACCGCCCTACACTTTAAGCGGGGATGGGGGGGAAGAGTGAGGGGAGTTGTCTGGCTGGCTGGGAGAAGAGGGTAATGCTTTCTTGCTTGGAGGAGTTGGGGGGATGTAAAACTGCTGGAAAAGCAGTCAGCGTGGTGGATGACTCACCACCTAGGAATGAGGGGTTTAAAAAGGTCAGCCTGGGTTTGGCCCCTCCCCTCATTCACTCAGAACAGGCTGGGCAGCACCCACCATCCCTCCCTATTTAGGTCACAAGTATGCTGGGTGATTAGTTGTATCTGCTGTGGGCATTACATTAGCCACCCCACTAAGGGGGGCTGGGAAGGAATTTTTCCTTTACCACCATATTGGCCAAGTGCCGGTTCACCTTCCTCACAGCAGGTTCAGGTGGCCTCTGTTCATGCACAGCATGACGGGCGGTAGGCCATATATTGCAACTCTTTATTGAAGTGTGTAGCAGATGTTCAGTGCAGGTACTCCATAAATTAAGCCACAAAAAATCCCAAATGGATAAAAGGCTTGGAAAAGGAATTAAGGAGAGGTGCTTGGTAATTGAGCAAGCTGGGGGCAGCTGGAGACTCCTCTGATTGGTACATTGGGGAGCCAACCCCCCATCATTATAGTCCACCCTAACCCCTCCTACAAAGGGGCGTGGTCCCAGCAAAGGAACTACTGGAGGGACCTGGAGGAAAAGGGGGGGAGCTGGTGGAAGCCCCCCCACCTCCAGAATTGTCTGGAATTTGAGGTGCGTGGCAATTGATCTGCTGGAGGAACATGAACGGAAAGGGGCAGGAGGGGCTGAAAAAAGCACTCACCCTCCCATCCCCCGTGAATTGTGGGGGATTTCACCTGCACTGCACATTTTATCCACCAGGTTAGTCTCAGACATCTAATAATAAAGTTGCAGCCTGATTAAACCCATATCTGATGTCTCCTGTCATTCTTTCGGCATAGCCAGACAATAGCCATAATGCTCATAAGTTCTGTACTGTAGCATCAACCATCTTAGACATGATTGCATGACTACATAGGTTGCGATGTGCAATCTGACTTTTAGAGTGAATGGATTAATAATAAAGGTGAGACTAAAAATATTAAAGGATTACTAAATAGGAACATCTGCCCTTACCATCTGAACGTTACTAAAGAACAAGAAAGAAATTAAGTGCGTTAAATATTAAATGTTATTGATTGGATTCCATAGTGCAAATTCCCATAATTGAGATGGAAGAAGATTTCCACAATAATGTCATGTAGTATTATTAAAACACTTCCTACCATATAAGAAGGGGAATTCCAGAGAGATTCAGCCCGCTCCTCCCCCCAGCCCTTGCCACCACAAGTCAATTTTACAAGGTGCAGGATGCTGGCCAAGAAAACTAAAAAAAAAAAAAATAAATTGTAGGGGGAAAGGATGCTTTAAAAGAAGTGTATTCATTAAATATGGCAAGCAAAATGAATGCGGTGAAAAGTTTGCTATTTTACTACATGCTGAAGATATTAGTCAGTATTTAAACAGGACAGAGCTGTAATGTCATCACTGCACTAGAAAAAAGGTGCTGACAGCCTACATAAGCAAACGTTTATCTCCACCATCAGATCTTAAGCCAATATGTTCTTAGGTCCCTAAGAATTTTGGAATTCCATAAAGACATTGCACTATACGCTTTGAAACATAACTCTTAAGATCTAGAAGGAATACATCAAAATAATCCACTCAAACTATACATTTCCTGCCAAATCAAATGCATTGTAGAACATCAGCTGTCAGAATCATGTATTTGAAATGGGGATTCTATACCAAATTCCTGATGTCTATCAGTTAGCTTTGGATTTTTATGTCTTTGACCACTTTGAACTTCCACATACTAATAACACAGTAGCTGCATGATGTGTTTAATATGTAGAATAAGATAGTTCATGGAAGCAAACCCTATGTAATAATGACTTAGGGCAAAGGTTCCAATGACTTTAATGGTGCAGGATCAGGGCCTTCCTGCAGCTATTCTGTTTGGCTGCAGGCATCTGTCCATGCAGAACAAATTGCAAGATTAGGTCTTAAAAAGTATAACTAATTGCTCCACTATCATTTTATTCAGGGGTTCTCACACTTTTGTACTAGTGACCCCTTTCACACAGCAAGGCTTTGAGTGTAACCCCCCTTATAAATTAAAAACATTTTTTTATATATTTAACACCATGATAAATGCTGGAGGCAAACGGGCTTTGGTGTGGAGGCTGACAGCTCACGACCTCCAGTAATAACCTCGTGACCCCTGAGGGGTCCTGACCCCCAGTTTGAGAACCCCTGATTTTATTTGTTCATCATATGTCCCAGTACAGATGAGATAATGTGAAAGTGATGTATTTAAAATGTGATCAGCAGTAACAATACAGATTAGTTTTTAAAATTAAACGACATGTTTCAAATACCACTGGGCCAGATTCTGATAGCCACAGTCCTTACTCACCTTGCATACTTACCTCCCTCCAGTCATGATCCTACTGCTTTCAGTGGGATAGTTTATAATAATTTGGCCCACTAAAATTTGCAAATTGGTGGTGTGGCAAACTCAGGACACTTAGCTACCAGGAGAGGGATAGTAATTAGTCCCAGAAGGCTTAACCATGGAGGAATAAGGTTCAGCTGGAACAGGAGTTACCAGGGAGCTAATTAGTTTCAGGTGGCCCCAATGGCTGGAGATTTTTTTAAACCCTCCCTGGCAGGGAAGCAGGGGGGAGGAGAGAAGTAGAGTAGCTGCCAGTGAGTAGGGGCAGCTGAACTCTGAAACTTTTCTTGCAAGGCAGATTGCACTCTCCCCAGAAGGAGCAGAAAACAGAACAAGGGCCTGACTGAGAAGGGATCAGCCAGACCCTGCGCGACTGTGAAGGGCTTTTGCTTTGCCCAAGCCTATGTCTCCAAGGCTAAGAAGGACTGAGCTAGCAGAGGAGAGGCAGGTACTTTGCCACACGTGGTGTCAAGTGGGGTATGTACTAGTGAGTGAGGCTCGGTGGCAAGCCATCACAGGGCAAGGTAAAAAAAAAAAAAAAAAAAAGAGAGAGAGAAAAATTTTTTGGGGGGGGGAAATGGAGGATGTACTGAAGGTGTTGATGCAGGCCACCGCGACTCAACAAGAGGCCACTCGAGTACAGGTGGTGGCCCAGCAAGAGTCCGTACGGGTACAACAGGAGAGCAACCAGCTGCTGATGAGCCAGGCAGCCCAAGATCGAGCCACCCTGACCGAGGTAGTGAACCAGTTGAAGGCCTTGACCATGATGACGCACGAGGCCCAGGGGACCCGGCCGCTATGGGCAAGCAACTACTTACAGAAGATGACAACAGATGACGATATAGAGGCGTATCTCCTCGCGTTCGAGAGGATGGCACTGCAGGAGGCCTGGCCCCAAGACCAGTGGGCAGGTCTGCTGGCTCCATTCCTGTGTGGGGAGGCCCAGAAAGCCTACTTCGACATGACCGCAGAAACAGCTATGGATTACCCTCGGCTGAAGGCGGAAATCCTGGCGAGGGCAGGCGTGACGCTAGCCATAAGGGCCCAGCGCTTCCATGAGTGGAAATACCGGGAGGACAAACCACCGAGGTCCCAGCTATTTGATTTGATACACCTTGCGCAGAAGTAGCTCCGTCCCGAGGCCCGTGGGCCAGAGAAGGTAGTAGAAACCCTGGTATTGGACAGGTACATGAGAGGGTTGCCGCCGGACATACGGGGGTGGGTCCGCCAAAATGATCCCTCCTCTTATGACGATCTAGTTGCTCTCGTGGAGAGGCACTTAGCAGCCCAAGAACTTTCTCAGACCACCGGGGGAGGAAGGCGCCAGTTTTGGAGACCAGTCTCTGCGCCGAGGCCCCGGTTTGCCCTAGCTCCAGGCCGGAAAATGGAGGGGAGGCAGGAGGCGGAAGAGCCGCCGGCAGTCCCGGAGAGACTGGAGGACTGGGGAAGAAAGGCTCAGGGGATAAATCCCAGCAGCCCGAAAAATAGGAGAAGGCCCAAGGGACGCAACGGATGTACTACAATCGTCAAGCACGGTCCCAGAAGTTCCAGATGGGGGACCAAGTGATGGTGCTCATACCCACGGCGGAGAGCAAGCTCCTGGCCAGATGGCAGGGGCCCTATGAGGTAATCGAAGCTGTAGGAGAAGTTGACTATAAGGTCCGGCAGCCAGGTTGCCGGAAGCAGGAGCAGATCTATCATATAAATCTGCTGAAACCTTGGCAGGATAGAGAAGCTCTGGTAGCTGCGCTGGGGCACCATCCCCTAAAGGCGATCAGCCTAACCTGGTAGGAATGTCCCCGGAGCTGACCCCGGAACAACGATCCGAAGTGGTCAGCCTGATCAAATGCAACCAAGATGTGTTCTCGGAAAAACCAGGCAGGACTACTGAGGTTCACCATCACATATTCACAGAACCTGGAGTGAAGGTGCACGTCAAGCCACACCGGATCCCGGAGGCCAAGAGAGAAGAGATTACGAAAGAGGTCAGGAAGATGCTGGCTTTAGGAGTCATTGAAGAGTCTCATAGTCAATGGTCCAGTCCCATGGTTTTAGTGCCTAAGCCAGATGGCAGTCTGAGGTTCTGCAATGACTTCCGCAAGCTAAACGAGGTGTCCCGATTTGACGCCTACCCTTTACCCAGGATAGATGAGCTGATTGACAGACTGGGAAAAGCCCATTTCATGTCTACCCTTGATCTTACTAAGGGCTATTGGCAGATTCCCCCTGGCTAAAGCCGACAAGGAGAAGACGGCCTTTGCAACCCCAGAAGGACTATATCTGTACACTGTTCTTCCCTTTGGGTTGCATGGGCCCCCCGCTACCTTCCAGCGGCTGATGGACAAACTGTTACGGTCCCATGGGGAGTACGCTGCTGCCTATCTTGATGACATCATCATATATAGCCCCGACTGGGAGATGCGCTTAAGAAAGGTAGAGGCAGTCCTGGATACCTTGAGAAAGGCTGCACTGACTGCACATCCCTCCAAATGTTCGATCGGGTTAGCTGAGGCCAAATACCTTGGATATATAGTGGGGAGGGGCGGGTGAGGCCCCAACTCAACAAGCTAGATGCCATACAGAAGTGGCCCTGACCACTCTGGAAAAAACAGGTCTGAGCATTCCTGGGACTCGTGGGGTACTATAGACGTTTCATTCCCCACTTCACCACCAGGGCATGCCCATTAACGGACCTGACCAGGGCTCGGGGCCCAGACATAGTAAAATGGTCTGCTGCGGCCGAAGCCACTTTTGCAGATCTGCGAACGGCCCTCTGCACAGACCCCGTACTGATTCAGACTGGAGGGAGGAGTTTATCCTACAAACAGAAGCCTCTGAAGTAGGGCTGGGGGCGGTGCTTTCACAAATGGTAGGAGATGACAAACACCCTGTCCTCTTCCTCAGTAGAAAGCTCCTGCCTAGGGAACGGAAGTACGCCATAGTGGAAAAGGAATGATTGGCAGTAAAATGGGCTGTTGAAAGCCTCCACTACTATCTACTGGGACAGAGGTTTACCCTGGTCATGGACCATGCCCCGTTGCAGTAGATGCACCAAAACAAGGACAAAAATGTGAGAGTAACGAGATGGTTCCTATCGCTTCAACCCTTCCACTTCATGGTGCGACACAGGTCGGGAACCCAACATGGCAATGCGGATGGCCTGCTTTCTGAGGGTGCACTGCTTTCTGACCCAAGTAGCCCAACCCCATAGTGTTGAGCGGGGGGGGGGGGGGGGGGGGGGGGGGAGAGAGATGTGGCAAACTCAGGACACTTAGCTACCAGGAAAGGGGTAGTAATTAGTCCCAGAAGGCTTAACCATGGAGGAATAAGGTTCAGCTGGAACAGGGGTTACCAGGGAGGTAATTAGTTTCAGCTGGCCCCAATGGCTGGAGACTTTTTTAAACCCTCCCTGGCAGGGAAGCAGGGGGGAGCAGAGAAGTAGAGTAGCTGCCAGCGAGTAGGGGCAGCTGAACTCTGAAACTTTTCTTGTAAGGCAGATTGCACTCTCCCCAGAAGGAGCGGAAAACAGAACAAGGGCCTAACTGAGAAGGGATCAGCCAGACCCTGCGCGACTGTGAAGGGCTTTTGCTTTGCCCAAGCCTGTGTCTCCAAGGCTAAGAAGGACTGAGTTAGCAGAGGAGAGGCAGGTACTTTGCCACATGTGGTGATTGATGTGTATGTGAGAAGTGCTTATTATCAGGTACTAATTGGTGTTCCTTGTAATCTCTCCTGTCTGAAATAGAGTGGAAAGTTCATTCTTGGTGTTCTGTTCTATGTATCCATCTCTGTGTACATTCTCCAGTATAATCTGCATCTTGCTTTACTTAAACAAATCAATGTCTTATTGTCTATTTTTAGAAAAATAGTTTGCATAGATTGGGCAAAATGTGGAAGAAAATACTGGTAACTGAGGAGTATTCAGTGTTTTTTCCATTATCAGTGTTGTAGTAAATGTACTGAAAATAGGAGCTGGTCAAAATATGAAAAGGGAATAATCATTTCAGATATAGCCCTTTTTTGTATGTTTGCAAACCAGACCAACATTCTGTAAATGTAATTGTTAATCAAAAGTATTCACAAACCCCATATAGTCTACAGCTAATCAGAAAACATTTGATTTAACTGTATTAATCTTCATTGCTTATTTTTGTTTTTCTGCCACAGGTGTAGTTCGTCAGGTGAAGCCCATTGTTGGACCTTTCCATGCCATTCTGAAACTGGAGATGAACTATGTGGTGAACGGGATTGTCTCTCATCGTAATGTTGTCAACGTGCACATATTTGTGTCTGAATATTGGTTTTAGTAGAGCTTTAAAATCTGAAACAAGCAAGCCACTGCAGACTAAATCCTTACCACAAACTATTATGTTATATGCCGGTTTGTAAAACCCAATAGTGTTTTGTTTTTTAACATTTGGATTATAGTTTAATTAAGACAAGTACCAAGCTATGTTGACTAGATGTAGGATGGAGCAAAATAAATGAACCTGATTTAATTGTGTTTATAAATAAGTATGATATAAAAGTGCTCATCTGCTTAGTGAATTTAATTCTTTTTTAAATATTCAGGCAAATCTTAACTATTGCTCCTTTACCTGATTGCCAGTGCTATAAAGGACATGGGAGAAAGAACTCGCCATAGACCATTGTGATGAATATATGGTACCATTGGAGGAAAATCCAGTGAGTCATTTTGCCTCAAATTTTTGGGTGCCCAGTTTGAAATATCTGAAAAGGCCTGATTTTCAAAAATGCCAAAATATCCACCCTCTGAAAAGCAGGCCCCTTTAAATTAATTCAAGATGGGCACCCAAATCAATTGTCACTTTTGAAAAGCTTTGCCTAAAGATTTAAAAAAAGCTGTTTGGCCACAATTACAAGAGGAATTGTAAAAGGAAGTAAAGATAGCATGAGGAACAAATCTTCGCACATATCAGATAAAACACTCATGTTTTGTACCTCTTATTTGACTATAAAATGAAGCATGTTGGATCCAACTTAACTAAAACCTCTGATTGGAATTAATTTATTACAAGAATTACAGCATATTGCTTACACTCCAAACCAAAATATACTCACCAATCCATTGGAATTCTAGATAAACACCTCCAGAAAGTAAAGCACAGTACAATATATATATATTTTTAAACTTTGTAAAGAAACCAGTATGTTAAGCTATAGACTTTTCTGAGCACCAGACCAAAGCATATGCAATAATAATGAAACTTTCTTAAATAAATTAATGTTTAATGTATGTTCTGGACATCCAAGTAATGAAAATAATGTATCTCTTTATTACAAAACTGAAAATAAACAGCTCCATGTTTGTTTTGGTCTGTAACTGAGAATTCTGAAGAAAAAAGTTTTAGTGGGAAAATACCCACATATCTTCTTTTTCCTGCTTATCTGAGAAACACACAAACAACCCTACCACTACACCCACCCATTATTAGACAGAAACACTTGCCTTTTAACTTGCATGTAGGTTCTTTATCCAAACTCCACTGAAGTCAATGCGAGTCCAGTCTACCTCAGGCACAAACTGGGAGTTTATAACAAAAACATTCTCTCATATAAGTTTTGACTAAAGAATATTTGATTGGTTGTATTAAATTACACCTTAATTACTGTACATAATTTGGCTTTCAGGGTGCCATCATGAAACAGTGATAATTTAAAACATATCCAGTGTTCTCAAAGGCTACCTGGGAAAGCCTCGTTGTCTCCTTTAATAGTTCCCATATTTAAATAGAAAGATGTTGGTGTAGCAAGTGGATTCAGAGCAGGTGCCTTTCATCATTCAACAAACTGAAGGAGATTTTTAGATAACTCCAAATCATAAGGAATACCTTGTCTTCAGGGATTGTAACAGGGTGCTCGCTTAAGAGGCACTGAACCAGCCCCTGTTAGCTCAGAACCTGCTAGCATAGCTCCCAGCCAGGGGAACTGGTTGGAGCTGGCAGGGTGTGGCTCATTAAAGGAGCCTGAGAGCAATCACCTGTGAGCCTGCTGAGAGGAAGGCCTATAAAGCTAGTAGGAAGGAAGTAGGAGGGAGGAACAGGAAAGTGAGGATCTGTTGCTCCCAGCTGCTGAAAGAGCAAGCTGTTCCCTAAGGGGCTACCTGACTGGTATTGAATTGCATATAGCTGTATATATGTGGTGGTGGGAAAATACTGGGAAATAAAAGGGCACTGGCATGTGAAAGAGTGGTTTCCAGCGAATTTGTACCGTGAGCAATGAAGTGCTTGTCTACAGACATTATTAGCCATTTTAAATTGTTCTTTTAACAAAACCCACAAAATGCTTTATTATACTGAATTAATAATGTCTGAGAAAATGGAGATGAAACAGATCCCTTAAGTCATCCAATTCTTCTCCTTGCCACTGCATGAAAAATAAATAGCATCAGTATCAAAAACCAGGAAAACTGGTTCCATCCGATTTTCTAGACTGGAGTTTGATTGCTCATTTCCTCTATAGTTAGTTGCATTAGAAAGAACTTTGGTACAGTAAAATATAAATTTTAGGCTCAAACTTATGAACAAACTCATCTACAACCTTCTCCTTTACTCTTATCTCTCCACCCTCTCTTCTGTCCAGACCACTTTTTTTGATAAAATATTGAAAATGAGGATGGCAAAAGACATTAGTACTATTTCCTGGAAAACTATTTTCTTACAGTGTATCCAAATAATCTGAAAATTTTAACCAGCTTTTTGAATAACCTGGAAGTCATATGATAGTATGTATCCAGTAGTGATTTTATGTTTCACATCTAATGAAGATAGTGATTGCTCCGTGCCATAGTCACCATGATATTCCTTAATTTATAGTATACCAGCAGAGTAAATCAGAAAATGTAATAATGATAGAAAAGGATAGCTATTCATCTAATCTAACCCTGTCACATTCAAATTTACAACCATTGCAAATTGCATAAAATCAGATAAAATAATTTGTAGTATTTATCTGTGAATGATAATAATCAGAGCTAGCCCAGTGGGAAAATATATTCATGAATTTGTCCACAAAATCCACTTCAATTTGGTTCAAAATGTTCTTGAATCCTTTGGTTCATTTTTCTTCCAGACACTGTTTCTGATTGCATGGATGTCAGCACAGGCCCTTTAATTCATGTGCAAATGAGCAAGTTTTTCTGACAACAAGAGTATGCACTACCATTATTCTGTTTATTCAGTTTTTTAAAAATTGTCATCCACTCAGGGAACAGAATCCATAGCACATGATTTAGGAGATAAGTCACATAGTAAATAATGAATAGTCATAATGCTCAGTAGCAAGTAGTACATAGACCCAGGCTCTCTAAAGAGGCACAATTGTATTCAGCATAAGGCTTGCAGAGAGAAGTTTTAAGTGGGTAAAGGCTTGACCAAAGGTCCATCCAGCCCAGTAGCCTGTCTACCGATAGTGGCCAATGCCAGGTGCCCCAGAGGGAGTGAACGTAACAGGTAATGATCAAGTGATTTCTCTCCTGCCATCCAGCTCCACCTTCTGACAAACAGGGGCTAGGGACACCATTCCTTACCCATCCTGGCTAATAGCCATTAATGGACTTAACCGCCACAAATTTATCCAGTTCTCTTTTAAACCCTGTTGTAGTCCTAGCCTTCACTGCCTCCTCAGGCAAGGAGTTCCACAAGTTGACTGTACACCGTGTGAAGAAGAAATTCCTTTTATTTGTTTTAAACCTGCTGTCCATTAATTTCATTTGGTGGCCCCTAGTTCTTGTATTATGGGAATAAGTAAAGAACTTTTCCTTATTTACTTTCTCCACATCACTCATGATTTTATATACCTCTATCATATCCCCCCTTAGTCTCCTCATTTCCAAGCTGAAAAGTCCTAGCCTCTTTAATCCAGGTATTCCTCTATGTCAGGACTCAGTTCAGGGCCATTTAAGCTCTGATTAGGGCCTGTCTGCATCACTGGAGAAATGCAGAGTGGCTGGACAACACCAAGAATTGGGCTAAAGATCTGTACTTTGTTCAAAGTGTTTGGTGGATGATAATGAATAAAAAACAACTAGGGAAAATCTTCATAAGTTTGTAGATCACTTGGCTTTTTTTAAAAAAATTCTCCAATTAAAAAAAACCAAACAAACCCAAAAAACTTCCTGAGGAGATTTATAATTTATTATTAGACAAATAAGGGGAAATTGCATAGTGAGTGTAATCTTAGTAGAACTATTAAAGAGCTCCAGAGCCAAAGATAAAATCTAAAAGAAACACAAACAAATTTCCTAATAGTGTTCACAACAGTACATTCCATATATGATAGTCAGATATGTCTGTGCCATGATGACAAGTTATTTCATGATTTGCAGATAAATATTCTGTGGTATTCCACGACAGTTTTAATAACTAATTGTATATGGTAACTCTTGGAAACAATAGTTAATTTGCTGTAATGCTTTAACATGGTAACTAACTTGTCATCACCATATGTACATTACTGTGAATGTCTGTAAAATTAAGGTGTTCCTGCCTTCACCACAAAAATCACACTGAGCCTGAATTTGGCCCATATTAGCATCCCTTTCTCCTATCCAGTTCATGACTATTTTAGTCATTAAACACATGTAATGAATCAGTACTATGAACTTGACCATAATGGAATCTTTTTCTCTTAGGTTTGCATTTCATGAAATGCAGGGAAGTGACAGGCATAGCAGGAGGCTGGCTTTTTCAATGGAACATCCCACCCAGTGGTCATAGAGCCAGCCCTTCCATTGCCTAGCGAGATAGGCTGCACATCACAGAATGATACATTGCCTCATACATTTTATATAAGCAACTTCTATTCGTTTGTGTTCTCTCATACATGACAATATGAAACAATTGCAATGGAGACTATTTCCAGATAATTTATATTAACCATTTGTAATGATTTATAGTTGGGTTAGCTATTAAATGTAGATTATTACTCATACTTCATGTCATGAAAAAAACATGCATATTGATGATTGTAGACAATTCACTGGTATCTAAATCTAAGGAGTAGCCCAAACCCACCCGTCTATGACTGGTGGATTTAGCATTTGATTCCTTAAATTAGTAGACATTTGTAATACACACGAAAGAAGATGGTGCCCAAGGGACAGTGCACCTGAAAATGCTCATATGGGCCATTATTCTAATAAGTGCCTAGAATATATTGGGCTTGTAAATAAATGTGGTCTTGCTTCAGGTGTTTCGTACTAATGTGTGTGTCTACAGGTCACTGCGGGTGCAAAAGATGCATGTGCAAATTTGGTTTATGTAAAAATGGGGGTGCAAATTGGACTGACAAAAAGGGAACCTGGGTTCTTGAAAACACTGGCCTCAGTGTGAAGACTTGAACACTTCCCTCTTGACATTTCAGTAGCTTGGATTTAGTTTTTCTACAGATGGCTTTGATTGTGGCTCTGATCCATGACTTCTCTCTATTTCATAGTGTAGTTAAAGTATCAATGTTATATAGAAAATCAGATCCATATTTTATGTCTTTGTCTCCAATAATTTAATTATTATTTCTCTTCTCTGTAAAAAAAAATGTGGGCAAAACCTTGTCTTTCCAAGTCTTAGGCTGCAGTGGGGAGGGGGGAGAACGGAGCCAGCAATACAGTGGGTTCAGCAGCTATCTTTTCCAACAAAGGGCATGATGACTCAGAGTAGATTGGTGGGAGTGCGCTTTGGGGGTGCCCGTTTACTGCTGCCTGAAAAAAGGATCAGCATGCACACCCTTAATATGTGCTTCTGGCTACATAATAGGCACAGAGGTAGCTGGGCCTGAGTATAACCCCAGTTTATCAGAGCCTGCTCTCCTTCGAGCTGTGATGGCTTGGCTGGGGCACTTGCTAATTACTGAGCATTAGAATGCTTTAGGGAGAATGAACACTGAGTTCTCATTTCGAGTCTTAACATCCAGTTCTAGCTCTATCTCTAACATATGGGCCAGTTAGTGCACGACACACTAGTGTGGACTAAATTTGCTCTCATCTGGTGTGGACTAAAGCACCATGTAGACAAGCTCTAAAACTAAGTTTTTCACAGAAAAAAATGTCAACGTTGTTGAAATATTTTGGTGGTCATGGAAAGTGTTTTTTTTTAAATCACAATTTTTGAAAGTATTAAAATAGTCATTGAAAATTTTGTTGACTGAAAACCATTTTTGTGGCAAATTAAAAATGTTGATTGATAACCATTTTCAGAATAGTTTCCATTTAAAAATGTGAAAAATGGGTCCATTTAAATAGTAAAAACAACTTTAAATTTTTGAAAGTTTTTCCGAAAAAGACGGTTACTCACCTTTGTAACTGTTGTTCTTCGAGATGTGTTGCTTATATCCATTCCAGGTAGGTGTGCGCGCCGCGCGTGCACGTCTGCCGGAAACTTTTTACCCTAGCAACTCCAGTGGGCCGGCAGGTCGCCCCCTAGAGTGGCGCCACTATGGCACTAGATATATACCCCTGCCGGCCCGCCCGCTCCTCAGTTCCTTCTTGCCGGCGACTCCGACAGTGGGGAAGGAGGGCGGGTGTGGAATGGATATGAGCAACACATCTCGAAGAACAACAGTTACAAAGGTGAGTAACCGTCTTTTCTTCTTCGAGTGCTTGCTCATATCCATTCCAGGTAGGTGATTCCCAAGCCTTACCTAGGCGGTGGGGTCGGAGTGAGAGGTCGCGGCCTGGAGTACTGCAGATCCAAAAGCAGCATCATCTCTGGACTGCTGGACCAGGGCATAATGCAAAGCAAATGTATGAACGGATGACCAGGTCGCTGCCCTACAGATTTCGTGAATGGGCACTCGGGCGAGGAAGGCCAGCGAGGATGCCTGTGCTCTGGTAAAGTGAGCAGTCACTCGGCCCAACGGGAGTTGGGCCAAGTCGTAGCAGGTCCTGATGCAGGACGTAACCCATGACGATAACCTCTGAGAGGAGATCGGTAGCCCCTTGACCCTGTCCGCCACTGCCACGAATAACTGAGGGGACCTGCGGAAGGGTTTTGTCCTGTCCATGTAAAAGGCTAGCGCCCGTCGGACATCTAGCGAGTGAAGCTGCTGCTCCCTGCGGGACGATTGGGGCTTAGGGAAGAAAACTGGGAGGAAAATCTCTTGGTTGACATGGAAAGCTGAGACCACCTTAGGAAGGAAAGCAGGGTGCGGCCTCAGCTGTACCTTATCCTTGTGGAAGACCGTATACGGCGGGTCCACCATGAGGGCCCGCAGCTCTGACACCCTTCTAGCTGAGGTAATGGCCACAAGGAAGGCGGTTTTCCATGAGAGGTAAAGCAGGGAGCAGGTAGCTAAGGGCTCGAAAGGAGGGATCATGAGCCGGGACAGGACCAGGTTGAGGTCCCATGAGGGGGCCGGAGGGCGAATTTGGGGATAGAGCCTCTCCAGCCCCTTCAGGAATCTCGCCACCATGGGGTGAGAGAAAACAGAACAGTCATCCACGCCAGGATGAAAAGCAGAGATGGCAGCGAGGTGAACTCGTAGGGACGACAATAACAACCCCTGTGTCTTAAGGGACCAGACGTAGTCCAGAAGAGTGGTGACGGGAACCTCCATAGGACGAAGAGCTTTCTCTGCACACCAGCAGGAGAAGCGCTTCCACTTGGCTGTGTAAGTCGCTCTGGTGGAAGGCTTTCTGCTGCCTAAGAGAACCTCGCGGACCGGGGTGGAGCACCGCAGCTCAGAGTCAGTCAACCATGGAGGAGCCACGCCGTGAGGTGGAGCAACGGAAGGTCCGGGTGATGGAGCCTGCCGTGGTCCTGCGTGATGAGATCCCGATGAAGAGGTAGGGTAACGGGGTTGGTCACTAAGAGGTACAACACGGGGTACCAGTGCTGCCTGGCCCATGCCGGGGCTATTAGAATCAATTGGGCTTTATCCCTGCGCACCTTGATTAGAACTCTGTGAATCAAGGGAATCGGCGGGAAAGCGTAATGGAGGTGTGTTGTCCAAGGGATCAGGAATGCATCCGCGAGAGACCTGGGCTCCCGACCCTGGAAGGAGCAGAATGTTCGACACTTCCTGTTCATCCGGGATGCGAAGAGGTCTATCCGGGGACGACCCCACCTCTGGAAGAGTGAGAGGGCGACGTCCGGACGGAGGGACCACTCGTGTGAGAGGAAGGATCTGCTCAGCCGATCCACGAGGGTATTTCGCACTCCGGGAAGGTAGGAGGCGGACAGGTGAATAGAATGGGCTATGCAGAACTCCCAGAGACGTATCGCCTCCAGGCAGAGGGGAGAGGACCTGGTGCCGCCCTGCTTGTTGATGTAGAACATGGTCGTCGTGTTGTCGGTGAATACCGCAACACAACGACCGTGGAGGAGATGGACAAATGCTTGACAAGCAAGGCGGACCGCTCTCAACTCCCTTACGTTGATGTGGAGGTTGATCTCTTGCGGGGTCCACAAGCCCTGAGTCCTCTGGGTGCCGCAGTGAGCTCCCCAGCCCAGGTCGGAAGCGTCTGTGGTTAGGGATGCGGAAGGCTGGGGCGGATGGAACAGGAGCCCCGCACACACCACGGATCGGTCCAGCCACCAGTGTAGAGAGTCCAGCACCGCCTGAGGGACGGTGACGACTGAATCCAAGGACCGTTTGGTCGGTCGATACTGAGCAATCAGCCATGTTTGAAGAGGCCGCATGCGGAGACGGGCGTACGCCGTTACAAACGTACAGGCCACCATGTGGCCTAATAGGGCCAGACACGTTCGGATTGAGGTCAGCGGGGCCGCTTGCAACCGGAGAATAATGCCTGACAATGACCGGAACCTGGGCAGGGGCAGCAAGGCCCTGGCGAGGGTAGAGTCTAGAACAGCTCCAATAAACTCTATCCGCTGCGTGAGGAGTAGAGTGGACTTGTCGGCATTGATTATGAGGCCCAAAGCTGCAAAAAGGGAGCTGATCCTGGTGACATGATCCCTGATCTGTTGCTCTGACGTACCCCTGATCAGCCAGTCGTCCAGGTAGGGGAAGACGTGGACATGGCATCGTCTGAGGTGAGCGACGACTACTGCCATACATTTTGTAAATACTCGTGGGGCCGTAGAGAGGCCAAATGGGAGGACCGCAAATTGATAGTGCTGGCGGTCGGCCACAAAGCGGAGGAAACGCCTGTGATGGGGGGCGATAGCAATGTGGAAATAGGCGTCCTGCATATCGAGGGCGGCGTACCAGTCTCCGGGATCCAGGGATGGG
This sequence comes from Gopherus evgoodei, assembly GCF_007399415.2. Lineage (NCBI taxonomy): Eukaryota > Metazoa > Chordata > Testudines > Testudinidae > Gopherus > Gopherus evgoodei. The sequence continues at coordinate 235,267,032 of NC_044322.1, read as the reverse complement.
ATGATAGTTCCGAGGGACACCATGCGGAACTTCAACTTCACGATGTACTTGTTGAGTTCCCGCAGGTCGAGGATGGGCCTGAGACCACCCTTGGATTTGGGGATCAGGAAATAGCGGGAGTAAAACCCTTTTCCCCTCTCGTTCTCCGGAACCACCTCTATGGCTCCTTTGGTCAGGAGCGTGTGCACCTCCTGACGGAGGAATTGCTCATGAGAGGGGTCCCTGAAGAGGGACGGGGTGGGAGGGTGGGAGTGAGGAAAACTGCAGGCGATAACCATCCTGTATCGTGCGTAGGACCCAGCGGTCCGATGTTATTTGGGACCACGCCGGGAGGAAAGAGGAAAGGCGGTTGGAAAACTGCGGGAAAGGATCCGTAGGGGAGGCTGGTACTGCGCCCTCGGGCGCTCCTTCAAAATGAAGGCTTAGGCCCTGGGGGGGCCTTAGCGGGACCCTGACTTTGTCCCGCCTGACCTCCCGACTGCCTGTGGCGGTTGTTCCTGCCCCGGCGTCGCGAGGGGTCCTGTCTCGGGCGGAACGGGGGGTATGGACGCCGCTGCTGCTGCTGGTTCTGTTGTCTGAAGGACCTGTGTTGGGTCGCCGGAGTATGCATTCCGAGCGACTTTATGATGACCCTATTATCTTTTAAGTCCTTTAGCCTAGGGTCAGTCTTGTCGGAGAACAGACCCTGGCCTTCGAAGGGGAGGTCCTGGATCGTGTGCTGGAGTTCCGGCGGAAGGCCGGAGACCTGCAGCCACGAGAGGCGCCGCATGGTGAGCCCGGAAGCCAGGGTTCGCGCGGCTGAGTCAGCGGCATCAAGGGAGGCCTGGAGTGATGTTCTCGCCACCTTCTTGCCCTTGTCCAGGATGGTGGAAAACTCCTGGCGTGCGTCCTGTGGCAAGAGCTCCGCAAACTTCTCCGTCACTACCCAGGTGTTAAAGGAGTAGCGGCTGAGGAGAGCCTGCTGGTTGGATACGCGGAGCTGTAGAGCCCCTGCCAAATAGACCTTGCGGCCCAAAAGGTCCATGCGCCTGGCCTCCCTTGACTTATGCGCTGGGGCCTCCTGTCCGTGGCGCTCCCTGTCGCTCACCGACTGGACCACTAGAGAGCAGGGAGTCGGGTGAACGTACAAATATTCATACCCTTTAGATGGAGCCATGTATTTCCGCTCCACCCCCCGAGAGGTCGGGGGAATGGAGGCCGGTGACTGCCAGATGGTATTGGCATTATTTTGTATGGTCTTTATGAAGGGCAAGGCAACCCTGGTTGGTGCATCAGCTGCCAGGATGCTCACCACTGGGTCCTCCACTTCCTCTACCTCCTCCGCCTGAAGGTTTAGATTTTGAGCCACTCGGCGGAGGAGATCCTGATGTGCCCTTAAATCCAATGGCGGGGGGCTGGAGGAAGAGGTACTGGCCACCGCCTCATCCGGGGATGAAGATGAGGAGACTCCGGGCAACAGAGTATCGACGGGGGGTTGCACAAGGGGCTGCACCTCGGTATCTTGAGGGAGCTCCGGGTCCCAGGAAGTGTCCTCCGTTTGTGGAGAGAGGGGTGGCCTGGACACCGTAGCCTCCGGTGGTCTACGCTCCGCCAATGGACGGGGGGTGATCTGATGAGGACCTTGCAACTGGGCGTATGCCCACGGGGTCCAGAATCCCCACTGCGGATGTCCTCTATCTTGCTCCGGGAAGCGGTTTTCATGCCTGTTGAGAGCACTATCATCGAGGGAGGAGACGGAGGGCTCCGTAGCAGGCCAGGGAGGCACTGAGCTGGAATGGTACAGCGCCGCCGGTGCTGCGACTGACGTTGCCCTCGGTGCCGGGGGTCTGTGCTGTGACTCATACCGGGACCGGGACCGGGACCGGGACTGAGACCGAGAGTGGCGTGATGACCTGCGCCGAGATCTCGACCTGGAGCGGGAGCAAGGACGACGTCTGGAGCGAGATCGCGACCTTCTGGAGGCCCGGTGCCGAGACGGCAATGGAGACCGGGACCTACTACCAGCGCGGTGCCGGAAGGTCGACCGGGTGCGGGACCTGCCACCGGTTCGGTGCCGGGAGGTCGACCGCGGTGCCGAACGCCGAGGCGAACGACTCCTGGAGGCTCGGTGCCGATGGTGAGATGAAGCCGATCAGGACCGGCCAGATGGTGATCGGTGCCGCGAGTACGACCGGCACCGTCTAGGCGATCGGTGCCGGGACTCCGAGCGGTGCCCCGAGCGTGAGCAGTCACGCCATCGGGGTGATCGGCGTCGGGACGCGGGAGAGGATGGACGAAGCATCGGCTTGCCCGTGGATACTATGCGTCCCGTGGGTGGTTGAGTTGGCTCCATGAGAGCAATCAAGTCCCGAGCCGAGGCGAAAGTCTCCGGCGTTGATGGGACCCTTAGCTCAACCCCTGATCGTATTGGGGAGCTAGGAGGAGCTGGACTCGACGGACCCTCCGGGCCCGGAGTCGACAGTCCTGCAGGCGGTGCCACGGCTAAGGTAGGAGCCGGGCGGTCCACTTGGGTCTGCCTGGGTGTGGAGACAGACGTCGAGGGACGTAGGTCTGTTCCCGGTGCCGGAGATGGTCGGTGCCGGGGAGTCTTGCCGGTGCCGGCGCAGTCCGGTGCCGGAGCCGGAGCCGAAGCGGTGGACTGCGCTGCCGGTGCCGGAGAGAGAGCCGCTTCCATGAGAAGGGCGCGGAGACGTTGGTCTCTTTCCTTTTTTGTGCGCGGCTTAAAGGCCTTACAAATGCGGCACTTGTCACTAATGTGCGACTCCCCCAGGCACTTCAGGCACGCGTCGTGGGGGTCGCTTGTAGGCATCGGCTTCTTGCAAGTCGAGCACTGTTTAAACCCCGGCGAGCCAGGCATGGGCCCGGTGCCGGGTGCCGGGGAGGGCAACAGCCCACCCACAGGCAATGTTCAATAACTATTTACAAAAACTTAACTAACTACAACTATACTGAAAAGGTAACTATACTAACTGAGAAAAAAGGTTTTATAAGCTAAACAACGAGGAGAGCTAGGGACGTGGAGGTCAGCGAACCACACTCCACAGTTCCAGCAACCGACACGGCGGTAAGAAGGAACTGAGGAGCGGGCGGGCCGGCAGGGGTATATATCTAGTGCCATAGTGGCGCCACTCTAGGGGGCGACCTGCCGGCCCACTGGAGTTGCTAGGGTAAAAAGTTTCCAGCAGACGTGCACGCGCGGCGCGCACACCTACCTGGAATGGATATGAGCAAGCACTCGAAGAAGAACTAATTTTTGTTTGTTTTGTTACTATCTAGCTATCTATTTAAGGGTTTGTACTGCCACTCATCACTGTAGTATTTAAGTGTCCCTTTTTTAAGTTAAAATGGTGCTTCTGGTAGCGTGGTAGGGTGACCAGATGTCCCGCTTTTATAGGGACAGTCCTGATTTTTGTGTCTTTTTCTTATATGGGCTCCTATTACCCCCCCCATCCCCGTCCCAATTTTTCACACTTACTGTCTGGTCACCCTATAGGGTGGTTCTTTTTTTTTGTGGGGGGATGTGGGGGAAACTTGTTAGGATATAGGAGGTGTCAACATTGTGAGTGTCATTCTTCTGGTGGAAAGACTTTAAAAAAGGAAGGCTTTGTTGAGATTCCAAAAGACTGTCAGACTCTGGATTTGCCTCTGGAAATTTGTTCAATAGCTGGATCCCTTTAGCCAGGGGTTGAGAGTCACTTTTAGCACGTAAAATGCTATATAAATACTGAGGACAATAATTATTGTCTCACTAAAGAAACTGTAGATATCATAAGCTAGTAAATGTAACTTTAAGTCTTATGTAACCCTCCACTAATGAGCTAATGTAATCAGGAACTAACCTTTGCCTAGAGCAGAGGTGGGCAAACTACAGCCCATGGGCCACATCCAGCTGGCGGGACCATTCTCCCCTGGCCCGGGAGGCTCCTGGTCCGGGAAGCTATCCCCAGCTCCTCCCCTGCTGTTCTTCCTACCCCACAGCCTCAGCTCACTGCGTCACCAGCACAATGCTCAGTGCAGCTACAGACCCCGGCCTGACCTGGTGCTCTGTGCTGTGCGATGCATGGCTGGCTCCAGCCAGGCAGTGTGGCTGCCTGTCCTGGTGCAGCCGCGCCGCCAGCCACCAGTGCTCCACTCCTGAGGCGGTCAGGGAGAAGAGGTGATTGGATGCAGCAGGGGTCGGGGGAGCAGTCAGGAAGGAGAGGGGGGTTGGATGGGGCGGCGGGGGGCAGTTAGGGATGGGTTCTGTGGGCAGTCAGGGGACAGGGAGCAGGGCGGGTGAATAGGGCAGGAGTCCCAGGGGGCCATCAGGGGCAAGAAGCAGGGGAAGTCAGATGGGGGCGGGAGCTGGGCCATGCCTGCCTGTTTGGGGAGGCACAGCCTCCCCTAACCAGCCCTCCATACAATTTCTGAAACCCAACGCAGCCCTCAGACCAAAAAGTTTGCCAGCCCCTGGCCTAGAAAGCCATGTCCTGAGCCAGGGTGTATCACAGTAGCTGCTTACTTAGCACCCCCGTGTGGTCAGCAGTCACTCTACAGCACCTGCCTCGCTTTTCCCTCTCTTCAGGACCCTTGAAGAACTTACAATTCAAAGGTGGTTCAAACAATCCCCAGAGGATGTCCCATTTATTTAGTCCTCTGGTACATACTGGGCCCCTAGGACTCAGCCTCAATTCAGAGTCTTCTCTCTTAATTAATCCAAAATAACGGACAACAAAAACTCACGCAGTCTTCATCCCACCTGGTTTTTATAGACTCTCCCCAGCTTTTACATTGTCTCTCCCAGGCTTCTCTACCTGGGAAATTTTCTCCCACCCTTTCCTAGTTCTTCAGCTTTTCCACTGCTGACTCAGGGTTCTGCAGGAGCTTTCTTGCTCCCTGCAGAATCTACAGACTCAGCTGTAGTCACTGGTGTTCCCCCAGCTCACATACATACACTCAAACACACACACAAGCTGCCTTTTATATTTGAATCACCTGATTCCTCTCAGATGAGCCTTAGTCAGGGCTATGGCTCTCCAGCCCAAGGGCAAGTCATTCTGTTACAGTGTCTCAGGCCTGTCTTCCCCCAGCTCTGTCCATTGTAGATGTTAACCATGGAATCATAGCAATGAGGACACAGATAAGAGACATATGAGGTAGAGTTTAATGTTAATGTATGTTCAGCACTTTCAGTGGAGTTGCAATCTGACAGTTGTAATTTGAATCTAGCTGTTAACAGACGTATCTGGAGGAAAGCTGTTGGAGTTTATTTGGTTTAGGCTTTGGTTCCCTGGCATTGCATCACAAACAAATATGATATTCCCAGGTAATACTATTCCTAGATGATATGTGTACTTAAAAATGGACAGGTGGTTTCAGTGCATAACTGGCACATTTTGATGGCAGTTGAACCAATGAGCCTAACCTCGAATAAACATCTCTACAGCTGAAAGAGTAGTTTAGTCTCCATGTCCATTCAGTCCTTGGATTCTCTAGTGCAAGTGGTTACTCCAAGTTAGGTGTGAAGCATATTAGCAGAGAAAAATTCCCTGCCTCACCTATGCTGTTAGTCCTGAATTCACTCAAAAAGTGAGAAAGGTATAGAATTAATGTAATGCTTATATGCATTGAGATCTGTGGGTGGAAAGTGCTATATAAATGCAACGTATCAGTATTAGCTTATTCTTGTGTCAGTATACCATATACTCTAGCCAATTTGATACAACTGGCAGCTAATACATTTAAGTTATCATTTTTAATAGGACCTGTTACTTAATAGGGGAAAGGACAAATTTTGAAAAGAAAACTATTATGTTTTGGGCAATAGTGACTGATTTAATCTCTCTGCCTTTGTACACTTCCTTAACAAATGATATCTAAACCTATAGTCTACTGGTATTCAGTTTATAGAAGCAAAAAAAAGACATAAGCTAATGGCCTTAATCCTTTTGCAGCTGCCATTGTGGGGGGCTAAGAAATTACACACTAATGGAGGGGAAAAAGCACCAGAGAAATGTATGTTATAGGTAACATGAAACAAGGTGTGGAATGGTAACTTCATTCACATGTAGTTTACATTGGGTAAGAGAGCAGAAAACATTAAAGTGTTTTCCACAAAACAATCAATATATTGTTTCCAGATATCAGATCTATAAACCAATATAACTCTGAGATTTTTTTAGAAGGAAGCACCAGCAATTAATACTCTGCATTTCATCTGTGTAAAGCCAGAAGAAATCCTGCAATGGAAGACTATCTCTGGAGTAGTGGCATGTGCTATCAGTTGAAGGATTGGGCCCTTGAAACATAAATTGAAATTCAGCACTTGAGGCTTGGTTCAAGCCTCCCTCAAGAACACCACTACAATAAATGAAACGGGTCCCAGTGTGGGCTACTTCTGGCATGGTTTCAAGGTACTTGTATTCTGTGGCTACTTTCAGGTTTTGATAGGTCAGCTGCTGGCCTGTTTTAAAGTTGCTGTTTAAACTATTGTTGGAGCTGTTCCTCAGATTAAACGGATTTGTAGATTTGATTTGTAGAACATGTAATTCTGTCTGAGGGGAACAAATGCTTTATTTTTCTACCTTTGGGTTGTTCAGCTTGCCTTTTAAAAGATATCATACGAGGTTTCCTGTACATACTCATTCCAAAAGCTTGGAGTCAGTTTCCCTTGGAAACAGGGCTTGACATTCCCTCCTAGATGATTCTGAACCATGTGCAGTTTTGATAGAAACGTCTAAGCTACATTTGGTCAGCTAACAAATATTGTTCTTTCAGAGTGAGTGAGAGAGGGACCCAAATTTGATTTATATCTCACCGCCCCAATCAATGTGAGAGAGATTTTATACCTATCTGCACACATTCCAACATCCTCATTTGCTCTTCTGCCTCAATTTATGTTCATTAATTTGTGTTCATTATGAGCAGAGTTCCAACTGCTTCATGTGTCTATGGATGATGCCTTTCTCTCAAATTACCAGTGTTGTCCTGATGCTGATTGATCTCTCTGAACTATAAACGTGACAATACCAAAGTTGCTCCCAGGGTGAAAGTAACTTAAAGGATTTACCGATATGCTGGAGTTCTGCGCCAGGGCATGGCCTCAACTGGAAGAGCTGTGGCTGGGAGCCCCAGGGCCTTTAAATCACCCCAGAGCTCCCAGCTGCCTCGGGGCTCAGAAGCGAATTAAAGGGCCCAGGGCTCCGGCTGCTGCTGTGCTCCAGCCCTTTAAATCACTGCGGGATCCCTGCTGCCGCTACCCCAAAGCAGCAGGGCTCGGGTAGGGATTTAAAGGGCCCAGGGCTCTTGCCACTGTGGGGAGCCCTGAGCCCTTTAAATCCTGCCCGAGCCCTGCCGCCGCTACCCTAGGGCAGTGGTGGCAGGGCTCCAGCAGTGAGTTAAAAGGCTAGTGGCTCCAGCCGCTGCAGGGAGCCCTGGGCCCTTTAAAGTGCTGCCCGAGTTCCGGCAGCGGGGCTTGGGCAGCACTTTAAAGGGCCTGGGGCTCCCTGCAGCGGCTGGAGCTCCGGGCCCTTTAAATCCCTATCTGAGCCTGGCTGCCAGAGCTCCGGTGGTGATTTAAAGGGCTCCAGGCTCCACATAGCAGCTGGAGCTCTGGGTTCTTTAAATCAACACTGGAGAAGCCGGTCCAGTCTGGCACGGCGTACCGGCCCATACCAGCTTACTTTCACCTCTGGTTGCTCCCACAATGACTTCTAATTTCTGAGAGACTTTGTTTCCTGATGCCTGTGGTGAACACAGAAGGTGTGAGGCTGTGTGGAAATTGCTAGACAATAATGTATACCCACAATGTCACCAGATGAAAGATTTTTTTTCATTCCTGCCGAGGCCTGCTTCATTTTGCTTTCTTCTTATCTCCCACCCCCCGACCCCCACACCATTGCTCCCTTTTTCCTTGTATTCTCCCCTCTTTCTTCCACCTTTCTTTTTCTCCTCTTTCCCTACCACCCGCTTAATCTGACCTCTTCTTATGTAATTAGAGCTAAATACTCTCAGCAAATCCAGAAGGTAGCTTTTATTTCTGCAGTAACACAAGATCTATCTTGGCTGCCAATGTGGAAAGACAGAGCTGCTGGATGTTTTCATACACCAAACTGTGTTCCACACCTAATCTGCACCACTTCCATGTTAGTGCAAGATGGTCTCCAAAAAGGTATTTTTTTAAAGTTCAATGCACCACATTTAGACTTACTGCTTAAAATGGAATCCATTTTTGGTAGCTATTTTGCCAATGTAAAGCATAAGTCTCTTCTGATGTGGAGCTAAGGAGGTAAAGAGAGGTAAGAGAATAAATCAGAGATGCAAAAAACCGTTATGTGTAAGCCACACCATCTCAGAGTTGGCCCCTGCACAAGCAATTGATGTGTTATGTTTTATCTATAGTTTTAATTAATACAGCTGGGTGTTTTGGCTCCAGCAGTAGAGGTTCATGCTTTAGAGATTCCACGTGAAGCCGAACAAATAATGAATTTCTCAGGGCCAAACTGGAAAAATAAAAAGTTTGATTCAAACTGAATTTTTTTGTTGTTGTCACTAAGATGACAAACCAAAAACAAACAAATAAACAAACAAAAATCTTTGTTTTGAGTCTAACTGAACATTTTGTTCAACTCTAAATAAGTGTTCTGTTTTTGTTTCATTTGGGGTGTTTTTCACCCTTTTATTCTCCTCAAACAAATTATCTAAATTTTGAAATGAAGTATTGTTTTGAAATGAAAAGTCAAAATATTTTGACATTTCAGTTCTTTCCAGGAAAAACTATTTGCCAATTCAACCTGAATTCACAAAGAGTTTCAATATGTCCTGTCCCGTGTCCCTCCCCCCCACCCCCTCCAACAATGCATTATTATTTGCTGAAAAAAATTGCCCAGCTCTAGTCTGGAGTTATTCTAATAAAATGGATTCTCACAACTGATTTTAAATTAAAATATCCATGGGGGGAAATTAGTCACATAACATTTCTGATACCAACCAACAATAAGTAATATTGTCTTAAAGATTATCACAAAGTAGGCTCTTCTCATGTTGGTACCTACTCCATTCTGTTGTTGTCTGCTTTACGTACCTGAAACCTATTTGCTGGGCACCACGTGAACCCCACCTTCAGGAAGGCTAGCCCTCCCGGCCCAGCCCCTTCTTCCCAAGACCCCATGGCCGGAACCCCAAGGCCCTCCCACCTCTGTGCCCAGAGGAACCCCAGCCTGCCCCAAGACGCTGGCCTGCCTGCCTCCGAACTGCTCCTGGCCACCCCAGCCCCTGGCCACCAGCCAGAATGCTGGGTCACCAGCTAGCCCAAGCTCCAGGCCACTGGCTGGAGCTGAGCCCCTGCCAGCTTCAGGGAAGATGGAAAGTGAGGGCGGGGCCTCCCCTGGCCTATGATACCTGCTGCCCATACCTATTTGCCTTCTCTAAGAGCTAGAGTCACTGACAGTCTCCTTGTATTTGTGGTGGAGAGCAGCAGAGCTATTAAAAGGGAAGCTTTTTCCATATTTCATTGGTCAGACTTCATGTAGGCAACTAGAATGCAAGTTTCTCCCAACCTGCCCCATCAGTGACCTCAGACTTATAGGACCACCCTTGTCTTGGATGAGAAGTAAGTTAAATTATAGGCTGCTGAATTGTTCTGATACTGCCAACATTTTGGGCAGAAGTTGTAATAATGATAAAAAAGCCCCAGTGTAATGGATACCAACCTAACTCCGTAACTACAGGTTAGGTTTTGAAAATTACAAATATGTGTTTAAGTCAGGCTAACCAAAAAGTACTAGATGGTGCTTCAGCTGTGGCCAGTTGTATAGTATTTAGAAATTAGAAAGGAATGTATTTTTCTTCCAAAGTGGAAAAATTGTAGTAAGTTGGTACATACTGAGCATATGCTAGTTTGTCCTGCTCTACAGTATTTATCATGTAATTAGTTACATGCAGATAATCAGTGGTTGATAAAATACTTCTTAAGCAGCTTGTTTTCTTCCTCCAACACTCAGAAAGACTGTTACATCTTCACAACGAGTCCTTATTCATGGGTATGTTCATTAACTAGTTAATCTTCTATGTTCTATCTCTTCTGCATTAGAGGCCTGATCCTAAGCCCATTGAAGTCAGTGGAAAGACTGGTCCTATGTCTTACTACACCTGTTGGACCAAACTTCATTTTCTCAAGTGGTGAATATGGAACTTCATTTTGCCTCTAATTATATACATGAGCTCCTTCACTTGCTGCTTTATGATCTCAGGGTTCCTTCCAGCTTATCCACTTTCAGTAGCTCTCTGATTTTTTTCCTTTCCTCTTGGCTTCCTTCCCCTTGCACCTGACCTCTGATTCCTCTCTTCCCCACTGAACATTTTCAGATGCAGCTCATGTGGTACATGGAAATAGTATTCCATGCTGTAATCTCTGTATCTGCCAGGCTGTCAAGGTTCCTTCCCCACTCTGAACTTTAGGGTGCAGATGTGAGACCTGCATGGACACTTCTAAGCTTAATTACCAGCTTAGATCTGGTAGTGCAGCCACCACCCCCAAGCACTACTTTTCTTCCCTGGGTAGTCTTGAGAGACTTCACCAATTTCCTGGTGAACACAGATCCAAACCCCTTGGATCTTAAAACAAGGAGAAATTAACCATCCCCCCTCCTTTCTCCCACCAAATCCTGGTGGATCCAGATCCAACCCCCTTGGAACTAAAAACAAGGAAAAAATCGATCAGATATTAAGAAAAATGTTTTTAATTAAAGAAAAGAAAGGTAAAAGAAAACCCTCCGGGAGAGATTAGCATACCAGCTACTCTCACAGACAACAGATTCAAAACACAGAGGATGTTCCCCTGGACAAAAATCTTAATACACACAGGAATACCCAAATTTGATAATTCCATTAATGGTACCAAGACCATACAAAGAAAATAAACATAAACCTATTTATCCCTTTCTAAAATGTACTACTCTGATAAGAGGCTGGTTCCTTAATCTTTTTCACTCGGGCTGAAACTGAAACTGACTAAACAAAGGAAACTTTCCTCCTTCCTTTTGAAACATATTGTTCCCCCATTGGTTCCTCTGGTCAGGTGTCAGCTAGGCTAGGTGAACTACTTCTTAACCCTTTACAGGTAAAAGAGGCATTAACCCTTAACTATCTGTTTATGACACAGGCTAAAGCAGAACCTTTTGTCCCCTATAAACTGAAGTGCTTACACAATTTCTGGTATCTTATCAGATATAAATTGATATAATAAAGCTATACAAATGGAGCAGGAACTTTGGTGCAACAAAGTGAGTCCCTTAGCAAGCATTCTGGAGTGACTAACGGTAGGGCAACCTAATGGTACTTGGGATTTCCTGAACTTTTCCTAGGCAAAGGTTATATTGAATTCATTTGCCACAAAGGCTTGACTTTCTGTTTTGATGTCTGGCCAAGCACTATTAGCTGATAGGCATTGATGGCTGAAAGACTGTTCTAATTGAAGGGTATTGGCAAAGGAGTAACAAAGCCACAAGATTTCCCAGATTTTCAGTCAAACAATTTTCTAAAACAGGATTATAGAGAGGAGCTAAGAATGAGATCCAAGTCTAGGCTGGAGATAGTCATCCCTAGTCAGCAGAAAGATTTTAAAAGGGGCCAATTAACTGTTGGATCCAGAGACGGCTTTTTACTGATTGTTTTGTACTCACTACTTTGTGGAGAAGTTGCATTTACATTATTTCTTCTATATGGAGAGATAAGGGAGAATGAAAATCTCAGAAGACTGACTGCTATCTCATCAGGGCCCCCCGATACCTTCACAGCAGAAACGGAAACTACCTTTATGAAACCCTTCGTACACCATGGCACAGAGACTTTAGCTTTGCAAAAAGGGCATAACAACATAAGAACAGCCGTACTGGGTCAGACCAATGGTCTATCTCAGGGGTAGGCAACCTATGGCATGCGTGACGAAGGCAGCACATGAGCTGATTTTCAGTGGCACTCACACTGCCCAGGTCCTGGCCACTGGTCCAAGGGGCTCTGCATTTTAATTTAATTTTAAATGAAGCTCCTTAAACATTTTAAAAACCTTATTTACTTTACATACAACAATAGTTTCGTTATATATTATAGACTTGTAGAAAGAGACCTTCCAAAAATGTTACAATGTATTACTGGCATGCGGAACCTTAAATTAGAGTGAATAAATGAAGACTCGGCACACCACTTCTGAAAGGTTGCCGACCCCTGGTCTGTCTAGTCCAGTATCCTGTCTTCCAACAGTGGCCAATGCCAGGTGCTTCAGTGGGAATTAACAGAATAGGCAATCATTGAGTGATCCATCCCCTGTCATGCATTCACCCAGCCAGAGTCATAACCAGGTATTTTTGTGCCTGAGGCAAGATTATAAAATTTTGCCGTCGAAGAATGAATGAAGCGGTGGCAGTAGAGCCTGTGATTTTGGGGGGGGTCTAACTCATGATTTTTGACTGCTTGGGCTGGTAATGTTGCTTCCCAGATGGTCTTTGGTTCCAGTCCAGTTCCAGTTCAGAGAGGGACTCACAGGTTAAGAGAGGAGGGAGATGCTGGATATCAGCAGTGGCCACTAGGGATCAGCATGTGTCCTGAGAATGCTGGAAGTTCAGGTTTGTAGGCCAGGATCAGGGATGGCAGGTTTGTAGAAATTTTGGTGGTGCCCAGAACCTGTCCCTGCCCAGACTCCGCCCCCCCACCCGCCCAAGGCTCTGAGAGGGAGTTTGGGTGAGGGAGGAGGTCTGGGGTGCAGGCCCTAGGCTGGGACAGGGGATTGGGGTGCAGGCTCTGGGAGGGAGTTTTGGGATGGGAGGTGTGCAGAGGGATGGGGTGCAGGGGTGAGGGTTATGGGTTGTGGCTTCAGATGAGGGGTTTGAAGTGTAGGAGGGGCTCAGGGCAAGAGTAGAGGTGAGAGCTCTTGGGCTAGGAGGTTTAGGGTGTGGGAGGGTCTCAGGGCTGGGGCAGAGGGTTGGGGTGAGGGGGGAAGAGGGCTCTGGCTGGGACTGGGGATGAGGTGTTTGGGGTGCTGGAGCGACTCGGGACTAGGGTAGATGGTTGGGGGTGCAGTGGGGATGAAAGCTCTGACTGGGGGGTGTGGGCTCTGGGGTGTGGGCTCTGGGGTGAGGATGAGTTTGGGGTGCAGGCAGGCTGCTCTGGGATAGGGGCCAGAGAGGAGGACTCCCCCCCGCCCGCCACAGCAGCACCCTCACTCCCACCACTGTCACTGCAGGTGCTCCTAGGATCCCTCTCAGGTCCAGGAATCTCCCTCAGCTCCCCCATGGTGGGTGCCATGGGGTGCTGTGTGCGCCTCCTCCCTTGCTGTTGCCCCTGACTGTAGCCTCATTGAGAGTGAGGGATGGGGCTGCCTCCTTGCCCAGCATGGGGTGAGAGTGGTGATTGCGAGGGGTAGGGGGGAGGCTATGCTGCTGGAGGGTCCTACTGGAAAATGAAAGGGTCTGAGGGGGAAGGGCAGACTCAGAGTCAGTTTGCCCTAACAGGGAGAGGGGGGGGGGAACTAGGACCCTGCGGCAGCAGTTGCTGCAGGGGAAAGACAAGGACATTCTGCTCCGGGACTGGGCAAGGGGTGGGGGAGCAAGTTGGGGCCCGGAGACACTTGGAGGAGGAGCGGGGTTGGGGGAAGGGCGGCAGGTGGGGCCGGTGGGGGAGGGGAAATATCACCTGGGTTATAAATATCTCTGTGCCAGCAGCTTTATTTTTTCTCTCCACCTCTTTCTGCGCCCTCCCCCCGACTTTGTGTGCCCCAGGCAATTGCCTCACTCGCCTTGCTTTTGTTACAGCACTGCACCCAGCTTCTGGCAGTCAGAGGCTAGGGTCACCAAGAGCATGGGGTCCATCACTGACCATCCTGGCTAATAGCTGTTGATGGACCTGTCCTCCATGAACTTATCCAGTTCTTTTTTGAACCCAGTTATTCATTTAGCCTTCACAACATCCCCTGGCAATGAGTTCCAAAGGTTGACTGTGTGTTGTGCGAAGAATTATTTCCTTTTGTTTGTTTTAAACCTGTTGCCTATTAATTTCATTCGGTGACACCTGATTCTTGTGTTATGTGAAGGAGTAAATAACAAAGGGCCTTGGAAGAAACTAATACAACCTCATGGTATTAAATTGTGTCTCACAGCAACTAAAATAATATTTCTCCTGAAGACCTTTGCAAGACAAGAGAATCAATAGAACTATTTCAACAGAAAAATCTTCAGATGAATTGGAAAGAAGATTGTGCAGAATTTAAAATTAGATGCTTAGCAAATGGCTCTACGAAACTAAGGAGAACTGGCATGTATAGGGGGAATATGACTGAAGTTGTAACAGAAGGAGTTGGGAGTTGGGACACTTTTATGTTTTATTCCAACTTCTGTCATTGACACAATGGATCCTAAGTCCATTGAAGTTAATGAAAAATCTCCCATTAACTGTAGTGGTGCAGGATCAGGCCAGGTGTGATGACCCTGAGCAAATCATTTAACCCTTCCACACCACATTTTATTCATATATTCATGCCTCCAGAGATGATTTGGAGAGGTGCATTAAAATAATCCACACAGGAGTGGTGAGGCTTAGTTAATATATATTTATAAATCCCTTTGAAATCTTTGGATAAAGTATTTACTTTTATTAATTTGTTTGCTGCAAAAATGTATTTTTAAAAGTTCTAGTTGTTCTTAATGAGTTTTAAATTTAAAACTCTAGAAACTGCCCACAAAACATTGAAGAGTCACAGTTTGAAATCCTGGTGGGAGAAAAAAGCAGATTTCTTGGTTGAAAGAGATTTGAGGAGTGCATACTTGGAGGGAATAATGCACCCAGCTCACAAGAAATTCCTGAAATTCTGATGGAAAACTATATTCTCCATGACTTCTGGAATTTGTAGTTACGAGAGTGCTGATCTCAAAACACAAAGTAATGTGTGTATCTGAATGATGATAGAAACTACAGAGCCAAAGAAAATACGACTATCCCACATAACAAATGTGACATATTTGTTGGCAGCATTAACTTTTGTAATGAACAATTATAACACCTCTTTTCATAAGAAAACCCTACAATCTGGAATTTTGATGGGTTTCAGTTAACTCTGCATTCATAATGTTATCAACTGCAATGGGGAAAAAGGAACTATTTTCCCTAAAGATAGTGACACTGGGAGTCATCCAGTTAGTTATCAAACTTGAACAGTTCACTGGTGGATTTACTGCAGCCATAAACCTGGGCTGCTGTTTGTCTCAATAGAATTCAAGCTGGCCTGTAAATACACAGGAAAGTTCATAAAATGTCTTTCAAAACAGACATTGTCTCCAAATTCCACCATAACTTGTTCTGGTGGAAAGAAACTCATATATTAATATCCCCAGATTCCTTTCTTCCATTGGGCAAACCAGTGATTTTTTTTTTTTGAGGTAGGTGCTTCAGAACACAGTTTAGAGAATCTAGTTGGGATTGCAGCTGAGGAAAGAGACTGGCCACAGGACCTGGGATATAAATGGAATGGAATAGCTAGCAATCTGAAGATGACCTTCTGTTTTGCTACTAGGCAAGTGTTGTCAGTGGGAGTTTTGCTATTGACTTCAACAGGAGAAGGAACAGGTCCATACTGAAGGTCATCATGTACAGATAGTGACAGATAGAAAGCAGTGCCTTATATTTTAAAGAGAGAGAGAACAAGATTAAATTTGCCTGACAGAGAGGACATTGAAAATATGAAAGTGGATACTGGTAAGGGAATTGTTAGCTGTCAGCTCACCGCATTCCAGAGAAAGAACATGCAAGAGCAGATGCTGTTGCTGGGGAAAGGTGACTATGGAAAAAGAAATAAAATGAGAGTGGAGATTTTCAGTAAATTAGTACATCACTGAGAGAAGAAACAAGAAAGTCCAGAAAATGATCAAGCAGAGGAGTTGTGCCAAACTAGGAAGAGGCAGAAGGACCTTGACAATGTGCTGGGAAGATGCCAGCTTATATAATTGTCTCTGCCTTTTCATCTGATTCCAATGATTTCAGCAAAGTGGACTTAAGTCTAAATGGATTAAGTGATGCCACATAATATCAATGTGGCCCTCCAGATGAGAGCAGAGCATTTGATAGTTACTTGAATTTAAGTCAGATAACAACTTATCCACGGGGGACAAAATGTAGTGTATTAAAGAACCTTGTGATGACTTGCATGTCTGTTATCAGGAGAAGGATCTTTAAAGAGGGATTTCAGGAGTAATTTATTAGACACCCAATCCTGCAAAGAGGACTGTGCAAGTGAACCCTTGTGCCTGCATTAAATGTAATGGTCTCTGTGTGGGTGCAGGAATCTACTGGCATGATACTTTTTGCTAGGCCAGGGCCTTAGGTTGTTAACAAGATGTTGACTAGTTTGACCAATAATTATATATTCTGTCCACTCCTGACATTTGAGATTGATTTATTTGCTGAAGTAGGAATGGGAACACCTCCACCTTCTATTAAGCGTTTTCCATTAGTCCATTTCTTAAAGGAGTATAAGGAATAACAGTAATTACTAAAGGGCTATTAACTTGGATAGACAGAAGGTTCAAAAATAAGTAGACTGTTGATATATTATCTGGGAAAAACTGGTAATTTAGGAATTCAGTTCTGTCTGTGAATTTCACTGCCATCATGAGTTTGAATCAACAACCTGATTATTAAACTGAATTAGCTTGAGTACCTGGGACTTTTGATGTAGACTCATAGACTTTGAGGCCAGAAGGGACCATCATAATCATCTAGTCTGACCTCCAGCACATCGCAGGCCACAGAACCTCACCCACCCACTCCTTTAATAGACCCATAATCTCTGGCTAAGTTACTGAAGTCCTCAAATCTTGATTAAAGACTTCAAGTTACAGAAAATCCACTACTTAGTTAAAGAAGTTAAAGTTAAAGAAGCAAGTTAAAGAAGTATTGGCTGGATGACTGGACTATAAGATGGATAGAAAGCTGGCTAGATTGTCTGACTCAGCGGGTAGTGATCAACGGCTCCATGTCTAGTTGGCAGCTGGTTTCAAGTAGAGTGCCCCAAGGATCGGTCCTGGGGCCGGTTTTGTTCAATATCTTCATTAATGATCTGGAGGATGGTGTGAACTGCACTCTCAACAAGTTTGCAGACGACATTAAACTGGGAGGAGTGGTAGATACGCTGGAGGGTAGGGATAGGGATACAGAGGGACCTAGACAAATTAGAGGACTGGGCCAAAAGAAACCTGATGAGGTTCAACAAGGACAAGTGCAAAGTCCTGCACTT
Source organism: Gopherus evgoodei (assembly GCF_007399415.2). Taxonomy (NCBI): domain Eukaryota; kingdom Metazoa; phylum Chordata; order Testudines; family Testudinidae; genus Gopherus; species Gopherus evgoodei. The sequence goes on along the minus strand of NC_044322.1, from coordinate 235,249,775 downwards.
AGGATGGAAGAATCCCATTCACTGCTACAGACTAGGGACCAAGTGGCTAGGCAGCAGTTCTGCAGAAAAGGACCTAGGGGTTACAGTGGACGAGAAGCTGGATATGAGTCAACAGTGTGCCGTTGTTGCCAAGAAGGCTAATGGCATTTTGGTCTGTATAAGTAGGGGCATTGCAAGCAGATCGAGGGATGTGATCATTCCCCTCTATTCGACATTGGTAAGGCCTCGTCTGTAGTACTGTGTCCAGTTTTGTGCCCACACTACAAGAAGGATGTGGAAAAACTGGAAAGAGTTCAGCGGAGGGCAACAAAAATGATTAGGGGTCTGGAGTGCATGACTTATGAGGAGCAAAGAATCCTGTGGCACCTTATAGACTAACAGACGTTTTGGAGCATGAGCTTTCGTGGGTGAATACCCACTTCCTCAGATGCATGTAATGGAAATATCCAGGGGCAGGTATATATATGTGTGCTAGCAAGCAAGCTAGAGATAACGAGGTCAGTTCAATCAGGGAGGATGAGGCCCTGTTCTAGCAGTTGAGGTGTGAAAACCAAGAGAGGAGAAACTGGTTCTGTAATTGGCAAGCCATTCACAGTCTTTGTTCAATCCTGAGCTGATGGTGTCAAATTTGCAGATGAACTGAAGCTCAGCAGTTTCTCTTTGAAGTCTGGTCCTGAAGTTTTTTTGCTGCAGGATGGCCACCTTAAGGTCTGCTATAGTGTGGCCAGGGAGGTTGAAGTGCTCTCCTACAGGTTTTTGTATATTGCCATTCCTAATGTCTGATTTGTGTCCATTTATCCTTTTCCGTAGAGACTGTCCAGTTTGGCCGATGTACATAGCAGAGGGGCATTGCTGGCATATGATGGCGTATATTACATTGGTGGATGTGCAGGTGAATGAACCAGTGATGGTGTGGCTGATCTGGTTAGGTCCTGTGATGGTGTCGCTGGTGTAGATATGTGGGCAGAGTTGGCATCGAGGTTTGTTGCATGGATTGGTTCCTGAGCTAGAGTTATTATGGTGTGGTGTGCAGTTACTGGTGAACCAGTAACTGCACACCACACCATAATAACTAACTGGTTCCTGAGCTAGAGTTATTATGGTGTGGTGTGCAGTTACTGGTGAACCAGTAACTGCACACCACACCATAATAACTAACTGCACACCACACCATAATAACTCTAGCTCAGGAACCAATCCATGCAACAAACCTCGATGCCAACTCTGCCCACATATCTACACCAGCGACACCATCACAGGACCTAACCAGATCAGCCACACCATCACGGATTCATTCACCTGCACATCCACCAATGTAATATACGCCATCATATGCCAGCAATGCCCCTCTGCTATGTACATCGGCCAAACTGGACAGTCTCTACGGAAAAGGATAAATGGACACAAATCAGACATTAGGAATGGCAATATACAAAAACCTGTAGGAGAGCACTTCAACCTCCCTGGCCACACTATAGCAGACCTTAAGGTGGCCATCCTGCAGCAAAAAAACTTCAGGACCAGACTTCAAAGAGAAACTGCTGAGCTTCAGTTCATCTGCAAATTTGACACCATCAGCTCAGGATTGAACAAAGACTGTGAATGGCTTGCCAATTACAGAACCAGTTTCTCCTCTCTTGGTTTTCACACCTCAACTGCTAGAACAGGGCCTCATCCTCCCTGATTGAACTGACCTCGTTATCTCTAGCTTGCTTGCTAGCACACATATATATACCTGCCCCTGGATATTTCCATTACATGCATCTGAGGAAGTGGGTATTCACCCACGAAAGCTCATGCTCCAAAACGTCTGTTAGTCTATAAGGTGCCACAGGATTCTTTGCTGCTTTTACAGATCCAGACTAACACGGCTACCCTCTGATACTTGACTTATGAGGAGAGGCTGAGGGAACTGGGATTGTTTCGTCTGTGGAAGAGAAGAATGAGGCGGGATTTAATAGCTGCTTTCAACTACCTGAAAGAGGGTTCCAAAGAGGATGGATCTAGACTGTTCTCAGTGCTGTCAGATGACAGAACAAGGAGTAATGGTCTCAAGTTGCAGTGGGGGAGGTTTAGGTTGGGTATTAGGAAAAACTTTTTCACTCAGAGAGTGGTGAAGCACTGGAATGGGTTACCTAGGGAGGTGGTGGAATCTCCTTCCTTAGAGGTTTTAAAGGTCAGGTTTGACAAAGCCCTGGCTGGGATGATTTAGTTGGGAATTGGTCCTGCTTTGAGCAGGGGGTTGGACTAGATGACCTCCTGAGGTCCCTTCCAACCCTGATATTCTATGATACTTGCAATAATTCAAACCAGCAAGTGACCCGTGCCCCATACTGCAGAGGAAGGTGAAAAAAACCCATGTCTCTACCAGTCTGACTTGGGGGAAAGTTCCCTCCAAACCCCAAATATGGTGATCAGTTAGACCCTGAGCACGTCTGCAAGATCCACCAACCAGACACCTGGGAAAGAATCCTGTGTAGTAATTCAGAGCCCTCCCCCTCTAGTGTCCTGTCTCTGGCCATTGGGGATATTTGCTAACAATAATCGTGGATGGGTCACATGCCATTGTAGGCAACCTCATCATACCATCCCTCTATGAACCTGTCAAGCTCAGTCTTGAAACCTGTTAGGGTTTTTGTCCCCACAACTCCTATTTGAAAGGCTGTTCCAGACCTTCACGCCTCTGATGATTAGAAACATTCATCTAATTTCAAGTCTAAACTCATTGAGGACTAGTTTGTATCCATTTATTCTTGTGCCAGCATTGTCCCTTAATTTAAATAACTCCTCTCCCTCCCTTGTATTTATCTCTCTGATGTATTTATAGAGAACAATCATATAGCACCCCAGCCTTCATTTTGTTAAGCTAAACAAGCCAATCTCCTTAACTGATTATTGTAAGGTAGTTTTTAATTTCTCTGATCATCCAGTCAGACTCCCCAATGGAACAGTGTACACTCCAACTTGAATGATCCAATTCAGGATCAGTTGTATGTATAATACCCCTGAGATATATTTATAGTAAAACAATTATCAAAGATTTGCGATCCAAGAGAAAGTAAATAAAGCTAATGGAAATAAAGGGTTACGCATAAAACAAAATAATAACGTTATTTCCAGAGACTAAACTTAAACTACTGCCTGAAGAAATTTATCTCACCCCAAATGTCTTTAGCAACATGTCCTTAGCCAAGCCTGACTGAGATCCTGTTTTCACAAATGTAAATCTGCTGTCTGTTTACTTCCTCATTGCCCTCTTCTTATATTGCCTAAATTCATTGTCTATCATCAGGCACAGTAAGGGCTTCTGCACACTACCACTTTTGTTGAGATAAATTATGTCGCTTAGGCTGTGAATAAGCCACCACCTGAGTGACATAAGTTACCCCTACCTAAGCGCCAGTGTGAACAGCACTATGTGTGTTCTGCCACCATGGCTACTGCCTCTCACGGAGGTGGTTTTATTATATCAATGGGAGCGCTCTCATTTTGTAGTTGTGCATTTGATATTTTCCTTCTTAAATAAAATACTTTTTGTCTTTATTGAATTTCATCTTGTTGAATTCAGACCAATTCTCCAATTTCTCAAGGTCTTTTTGAATTCTATTTTTGTCTTCCAAAGTGCTTGCAACACCTAATTTCATGGCTTTTACAAATTTTATAAGCATACTGTTCACTCCATTATCCAAGTCATTGTTGAAAGTATTCAATTGTACTGGATCCAGGACTGACCCCTACACAACTTTGCTCAATATACCCTGACAGTTTGACAGCAAACCCTTGTTAACTACTCTTTGAGTATAGTCTTTCAACCAGTTGTGCACCCACCTTGTAGTAAGTTCATTTAGAGCATATTTCCCTAGTTTGCTTATGAGAATGTCATGTAGGATTGTGTCAACCCCAACTAAAATCAAGACATATCATGTCTATTGCTTCCCTTCTATCCATAAGGCCAGTAACCCTGTAAAGGAAGTAAATTAGGTTGGTTTGGCATGATTTGTTTTTGATGAATCCATGCTGGCTATTCTTTAGAACTCTATTATTCTCTAGGTGCTTACAAACTGATTGTTTAATATTTTGTTCCAGTATCTTTCCAGGTATCAAAGTTAGGATGTCTGGTCTATAATTCCTGGTCTCTTGATTCCCCTTTTTAAAGATAACTTAAAACTATGTTTGTTCTTCACCAGTCCTCTAGGATCTCACCCACCCTCCAGGAGTTCTTGAAGATAATTGCTAATGGTTCTGAGATTGCTTCAGCTAGTTCCTTATGTACCCTAAAATGAATTTCATGAGGCCTTTCCAATTTGAATACATCTAATGTATCTAAATATTCTTTAACCCTTTTTGTTAATATTAATTGTGTTGAGTGTCTTGTCACCATTAACCATTTTAGTGAAGACTGAAGCAAAACAGCATTACACACCTCAGTCTTCTTGATGTTGTCCATTACTAGCTCTCCTTCCCTGCAAAGTAGAGGACTACACTTTCCTTCATCTTTTTTTTGATCCTAACATATTTTTTTAAAAAACTCTTCTTATCTTTTATGTTCCTTGCTAGGTGTAACTCATTTTATGCCTCAGCCTTTCTGATTTTGTCCCTGAATGTTTGTACTATTCTTTTGTACTTCTCCTTAGCAATTCCTCCATTTTCCACTTTTTGTAGAATTCCTTTTTGATTTTTTTTCTGGTAATTAAAAAAGCTCCTAATGGAGCCATAGTTGCCTTTTTTTAATCTTCCTAGCTTTCCTTAGCAATGGAATAGTTTGCAGTTGTGCCTTTAATATTGTCTCCTGAGAAACTGCCAGTGCTCCTGAATTCCTTTATCTCTTACATTTTCTTCCTATGGGACCTTACCTGCCAGTTCTCAGAGTTCATTAAAGTCTGTGTTTTTCAGCCAGAGGAGAATTGTAGTTTAAATGCTGATTGACTATTTCCTTTGTTTTTTTTCTGTGATGCTTCAAGACTGTTAAAGATATGTCTCTTTGTAATAGATTACATTTGTTTATTTCTTAAATATCAAAAAATCGTTGAAAGAACACACATTTTTGCTGGATTTTATAGCTTCCAGAATAATAGGCTGTGTGTAAAATTTTCAAAAGTACCTAAATCCCATTTTCAAAAGTGACTTAGTGCTAGATTCTTGAAGGTATTTAGGCATCTAAAAATGCAAATAGTGGGATTTTACAAGCACCTATCTACATCTTTATTCATCTAAATACTTTTACAAATCTGGCCCATAGGCATTTAGGAACCAAGGGTAAAATTTTCAAAAGTACCTAGGTCCCATTTTCAAAAGAAGTGAAGGTCCCTTAGGATATTATATCCCACTGACTTTCAATGAGACTTAGACTTAGACTTGCAATGCTGAGCTGAGCAACAATAAATATCTTTAAAAACCTGAGCCTAAATTTCTTTTGAAAATAGGACTTAAGCTCCTAACTCACTTTGATGCTTTAAATGTTTTTACTCGCAAATCCAACGGCAATCCACTGGGACTTAGGGTCTCAAATATAGAAGTCAATTTTTTAAAAGGAACCTAGGTTCTTAAAACACTGAGGACCATATGTTCAGATGTCTTTAGGCATGTAGTGGGATTTTCAAAGCACCTAAACAGCTTAGGCATGAGTTGGAGTTTGGTGCCTAAATACCTTTGAAAATCTGGGCATTTTGGTAATTTCACTGGTTGAAAAGTTTCAAAGTACATACTGAGGTAAATGAAGAAATATATTTTCCAAAAGCACATTCTTTCATAGACAGAACATGAAAATAAAAGTTATTTTACAGCTCAGAAAATATTTTAATGTTGTTTATTCCTCTGTCCACTTTTACATTAAAATTTTAAAATACAATCTATGCACAAAAGCTCAGTTTAAAGCAAATTGGCTATGTTACCCACCCCTCTAATGTGATTCTAGAGTGGAAATGCTGACAGACCCTTAACTGAAGGATATGAGGTCAGCCATAATTTGAATAAAGTGTAAACCACCTACACAGTAGAGCAAATAATCACTTGTTAAACAGTAGAATAAAGTCTATTGATAGAATAACTCACAATCTCTTCACCTTAAGCTGATAGCTGTATTACTTTTCAAATTAAATGTATGGGCTAACTTCTGGCACCAATGAACTGGTATCACCATTTTATATTATCTATGGCATCAAGTTATTCATACTGCTACCTTATTATTAGTAATATTCTATTGTTATCCACAATTAAGTTAGTTTGTTAAAAACTAGTGGGTGGAAATATCCTATCCTACTGTAGAGAGATCAGAGACAGAAAGAAAAGCAACTTTCTGTGGGAAAGAAGGAAAGTTAAGAGGTACCCTGAAATTTGATTTGTGGGTTTCTGGCTTACTTGTAGATGGTGAAAGATGAGTTGTGTGTTCTGACAACAGGTTAACATTGCCTATGGTGTTTTGCCAAGATGATCTATAATTGTATTGCTATTTGTATTAAACAGTCTGAACTAAAGAGAAGGACCTCTGGAGATCTAGATTCACTCTAAGTTCTGCTACTGACTTCCTGCATGATCTTGAGCAAGTCACTTAAATCTTTCAGTACCTCAGTTACCCAGCTGTAAAATGGGAATAACAATAATAATACTTCTCTATATCACAGGGGTGGTGTGAAGATAAAGTTCATCATTATGTGTGACACACTTAGATTTTATGGTGTTGAGAGGCCTAGAAGAACACAGATAATTAATAACATACAGTTAATAACATACAGGGTGACCTTGGAATCAGTACACCCTGGTAAAGAATGCTTGAACATACACTTCAGTGGTTTTTAAAAAATATCCGTAATATTTTTCCTAAGCATGTTTACTGTAAGGGCTTGTCTACATGTAGTATAGACTGAATTTTTCTGACTAGCCCTAGTGGAAACCCTAGGTTGACATATGATGCAGTGCATGTCTGCATGCCTACATTTGCACGAGCAGTTATTACAAACTGTTCTGCAAAATCAGAAAATTGTGTGTGCAAAGGGGAATTTGGACATTTCAGTGACTCATGTTATGATGAATCTGCATGTCCAAATGCCCTAACGTTATTCTGGGTTGACTGTGGGTATTATAAGCTGGTGGAGTCTGTGGTTATACCTTGTGCAGGCAAAAAGTTATCTTTCCCGGAGACTTTTTTTGTTTTTTATTAACAAAAAAATAGCTCCTAAATAAAACTACATGAATTTCAGCCTAAGCCCTCTCTCCAGGCTTGTCTCCTTGTGCAATTCTCTTCCTCAAGATGTGTCTGTTACAAGCCATACCTGTGCTACATGGCTACTCCCATCTTCTTTATATGCTCAGGATGGAGACTGAGTCACACCTATGCCAATGAGTCAGCAGGAATTAGCCAATAAGCTCCCTCTAGGGAATGGTAGCAACAAGAGAATCCTGCTACCACAAGGCATTGCTCTACTTTTAAAAATCTGGTCCCAAAAGCTTTAGAATACTGACGTATGTTGATGGTGGTCTAATCACTTAGGAATCTGCAAATATATATTTGGGTTTTGTGGTGAGGCATATATTTTTGCAACAAAGTTACAGCTAAATTAAGTAGCATCCTAATTGTCCCTAGAAGTATTTTGGAGTTTTTTAAGATATCCCTTGTAAACGTGGAGAACAACACACAGATCAGGAATAACATGTGTTGCTAATATACTAACTGCTTGGTTATTGACAGCAAATATCACTTTCTTGATTCCTTTTTCATGTACTGTGAGCAGAGCTTGGCCTGAACCTTTATTAAAGTTGCCTGACTCTTCTCATTATTAGACACTTTTCAGTTGCTTATAACTTTGCCAAACTTTAACCATTTGGGTTGAAATTTTACACGCTGGCTGTCTGCCTCAGGCTGATTTTTTTTTTTCTCCAGACAAAAACATCACACAAAACAGCTCAGCTGTTTCCTAGAATAATGATTAGGAAAATATGTTGTTTTGCCCATATTAAAGTCTGGTGACCTTTTCTTTGAAAAGCTCTAGCTTCCCCTGCTTTGGAGGAGAAATCTGAAATTTGGCAACGGGCAAGGGTGGGTGGGCATTCTGTCAGAGATGTGCCTACTGCTGTCTCCATTAAAATCAGCCCAAATTTGGCCAAGTAATAAGCCTTTGAAAAATTGCAGTTTGCAGACACACAGTAGAGACTTCTTAGATCTTGGTGGCTATTTCCTTGAAGATTCCATCTGCACTGGGCATACTCCAGCCTGGGACTGCTGATCAGGACTTTCCCAGCAGTTGCAGCTCTGAGTTGCTGCATATCATGCTAGGTCTGGGTCTGGTCACCTGAACTGAGAGCAGGAGCTTGTGTCTCCTACACTCTCAGTGCCCCACTCCTGAACTGAGGCAATGTGGAAGAAGAAGCTGCCTGATTTGAAAGCAGAGGGGACAAAAGCCAGAGCTGCAGGAGGGAGTGGGTTAGGCTGGGGAACAGACTGAGACAAGGAGTGTGCAGGCTAGCTGGGAATGGAATTTGGGGTGGGAGTGGAGACTGGGAAGGCTGGGCCAGGAGTTTGGGACTGGGACCCCAGGAGGGAAATAGGGTTGGGGAGGACTGGGAGCCAGTAGATGTGGGGCAGTGTGAGATTGGTTAAAGAACTGGGACTGACTAGGCAAGCAGACAGGAACTCAGAACCAATGGGACAGGGAGAACGAGATGGGCAGAGAGATTTGATGAGAAGCGTGGTACATGATGGGGGAACAGGGGCTGGCTGGGCAAAGTGAGTGGGACTGGAATGAGAAGCCAGTAGAGATTGTGGCTGGTTAAGTGAGTAGAATGAGATTAGGATGAGAAGCCAAGTGGTGGGAATGAGACAGGACTGGGACAGGGATAAGATGAGTGGGAATGGTGTAGAAGAGGTCATGCTTGTGGCAGAATGGATAGAAGCATCTGTACCTACTAGATCATCATCCCCTCCTGAGTCTGGAATGGAACCCAAGATACCTGAGTCTCACCATTCCTCTGCTCTCTGCAAATATCTGTGAAACCCACTGGTAAAGTGTCCCATCCACTGCTAGTGCTGTTCCACACTGAGGACAACAATCTACTACTGCTTTTATTTACTAGATTAGCTGAAGTGACAAAGGTCTGTGGAGGTTGAGCCTTAGGTTCTAACTTTGTTGATAACCCATATGAGTGTCAATATGATGCCATATTGTGAATATTGATGGAAATTTCATCAAGGTCCTATGGAAACCATAGTTTGTGGTCATGTAATTAAAGACTATCATAATGTATATGGACAATGGGGGCGGTAAAATAAGGTTTCACAGGCCACCTTAATTCTCGTATTTCCTAACTTTTGAGCACTTGACATTGTACCCTCATTAATGTTCTTTTAATGTAATTTTTGTGTGTACTATATATATATATGACATATAGTCTTGCAATTAAGATAATTAACTGGTTGAGGGTCTGGCAATAATTCTGCTTATAAAAGGCCTACTGTTATTCACTCATATTTATGTTTGTCAGCTTCATAGGTTTTTCATGAATCTGAAGAAGCAAGGTTTTTTTATTCACGAAAGCTTATGCCCAAATAAATCTGTTAGTCTTTAAGGTACCACCAGACTCCTTGTTGTTTTTGTGGATACAGACTAACATGGCTACTCCCTGATACTTTTCCATTTCTGCCATGCTGCTGGAGGCATTACACAATCTGGTGCTGGAGAGCCACTTCTTTAGAAGCTTTAAGTTTGTAGTTGGGGAACATGGCTCTGGGTAATTCCCTACTTACAACCTTGCTAGAAGTTTTAGTAGACCAGGATTTAAGGTGGTGATAAATATTAGTATCTGCTCACTCATTATAGGTAAATTTACAGCATATTTATGATTCACAGATTGGTAAAGTGATAGCTGCTAAATTGAAGTAAGCAATCAAATTACCTAGAGGATCTTGAAGTAATTTGTTACATAACATGTGGCCAATAAGACAGTATAGAAATAAAAAATAAGTATTGAAAAAATATGCATGCATTCGATAGGGTTAAAAGATACTACAGAAAGTGTTTTTCCCCAGAAAAGCATATTTCTTAAATAAAACTTCCAATACCCAAGGCCATACTCAATACCAAGAGCTATTAAGTAGTTGTGGTATGGCATTAACCCTGTTATACCGGCTTCCAGATCCTGCCTCCAATTATATTACTTAAGAAAGATTTAAAGGTACGGTATAGTATCTAGCTTCTGCAAAATAGATTTGTGAAAATAACACTGTGGTTATTTTAGGTTAAGCAATTTTATTTTGAAATGGGAGTAATACATTCATTGGAAAAAAATACACCTTGTGGTGACTTAAATGATTCAATTACATTCTGCAACCAGATTAAACTGGCTTGAATCCTGGTGGTATTCAACATTCAAATTTTGCTTCCTTAAAGGATTTTCTAGTTGTTGAACTGCTGCTTGTACCCTGCTATTGCTGAACAGGGTTAGGTGTATGTTTCAGCAATAGCACAGAGTATTCTGATAAAGCAAAACAAGCATCACTTCCTTGGTGTGCAAGGGAAATATAGATTTATTTATTTATTTTTTAGATTCTGTGCTATGTTTGTCTTTAATTAAAACACCAAGAATGTGTTTTAATAAAATGATACATATTTGAAAGACAGTGTAAAATGGTAGTTGCTATGTTTAAGAGCTGCATGAAAGAACCACAGATGGGAAGCCATCTGCAGTGCACGACATTGAGCAGTTTTACTGGTCCTACAAAACCCAGGAACAATGCGACATATTCTTGAGCACTATCTCCTGGATTCTTTTCTATTAACTAACTACACATAACTCTCTTTTTGGGAACACTTGTGTGTGTGAAAGGTATGTGAGTAGTGTGGATTGTAGTTGAGGTCTAAATTTTGTCAAATGGGGTTGTATGGAGTAAGCAGAAACTGGCACAATGTTTGCAGTGAACAGTACAAAATATGGAGATCTGTAATTGAGAATAAAGGTAAATATGGAATTCGTGTGTGTGTGTGTGTGGGTTAATCATGTAGTCTTTGTTGTATGGATTCATGTGGGTCTATCTCGCTGTTTAGTTAGTTTGTTTTTGGTTTTTGTCATGCTCATCATCTCAGTATCTACGTGCACAGAAATTAAAGATGGAAATGAGTAGGAGGTCATATAGTCTCAACTATTGCTAGAACATGTTCCTTCAGTGTATTTTCTGGTGATGAAGAACATTAATCCTTAATTCTAAGGTGAGCAATGGAAGTTGAGTTAACTAGACTCCCATCTCTTTCTGCCACTTTTCCCCACTCCAACAACCTCTCTCCTTCTACTGTTCCTCTTCCTCACACTTCACTATCCCCCAAAGTATCTCCCTCATACTCCCAGTCCTCCAGAAGTAAATTCCACCCCAAGCAGGCAGGAAGCTTACTCCCTATCTGCACTATCCCCCTCAGCAGCTGGCCTCTCAGCACCCCACCCTAGTGTCTATGTTGTACTAGCTGCTGGACTCGTCATCTGCTGTTGAGTTCCTGAACCATTCTCCCATTTCCAAATGGCTTTCAAACATCAAGCAGGACCCTGCAGCAAGTATGGTAAGACTCTTAGGCAGACCAGAGGAGTATGGTGGGATTGACCACACCCAGGAGTCTCAATTCAGCCCCCATTCCCTGCCCTCATAGTCTTCCTATTCTTCCAAACAAAAAAAGCCAATTCTGGAGGTTAAATTACCTCACGATTAGCCAGAATCCTAAAGGTTAAATGACTCAAACAGCAGGGTTTCCATTACACTTCTTGGGTGCTCACAGTTGAAAAGATCAACCTTATGGGGAACAAAAGTGACACAAGGACAAGAATATGTGACACATAAGTACAGACTATAAATAAGGTGTCCCTAGACTTTAGGATTATGATAGAAACACACTTGTGCATGTCTAGCTATTGAGGAAAGAATAATTCTGCCCCTTCATGAATGTATTCCAGGACACTCTCTCTTCAAAAGACATGGTGGAGAGAGTATACTGGAAACACAACATAGTCAAAGAATTTAATTTACACTATTTTTAGAAGGCCAAGTATGCAGTAGAAGAGAGAGAAAATAAAAGTAGATTATATGAGAATTGCATGACTAAAATGATACCAGCTGTTCGTGCTACCTAAAAGTTTTGTTATTAGTAGTAGGGAAGGGAGTAAAATACATTTATTTTATAGTAGAAAGCTACCAAAGATGTAAAGTTTGGATCTGCATTCATATCAAAGTCTATGGATATTCTAATAAAAGGTTTGGATTTGGCCCACTGTAGTGGTAAGGGGCCAGTCAAAAATAAAAGCCATATTGGGGTGGTGATGGAGTGTTGAGATACTCACACAAAGCATACAGTCATCAACCCTTCATTATGCAGAATTCTTCTTAGGTGTGGTCCCAGGTATACCTGCCCTAAAGAGAGTTCATTTGGCAGTGAAGCTTCATTATATAGACTATAGGCCAGCAGGAAGTGTTTTTTGAAAGGATGAGATATATTGGAGGCATGATGTGGAGGGAGAGAGAAAAGTTACAGAACTTTGCCTTTAATGTTCTTGTTGAATCTTGCATTTTCTTCTCCATGGACATAGATTTCCTATGAGATCACTGCTACTCACTCATTTTGTGAATTCTCCTGTCCTTTGTACATGGCAAGAAAAAGAACAGCTGGTATATGCTGATGAAGATTGTATGCAGTGAATGATGTTGAAACTGTTGAGACAACTTAAATGGATATTTTTTGTTTATGGACCTTGTAAGTGAACCATAATAGCATACATTCGAAATGGTGAATTTGTAAGATAAGGGTCCACAGTGATAACATTAATTTGAAATTTAAAAAAATAACCTCCTGCCTACCTCAGCTTCTTCTGTGCAACATACCTTTGCACTATAAAAGTGCAAATAAAAATCACAGGTTCTGTTGTCAGAATGACAGTTATTTGACACATGAGAATGCTGACCGAACGAACAGAATAGCTCAACTGCAGGCCTAAATTTAGCCCTTATTGTCACATCAGATGCAGAAAGAAATGAGTAGCTCAGAGTCCCACACTCAAGATAGAGATAATATTGATGATTTTATTTCATATTTTTACCTGTCCCTCGCAGATGGATTGCTACTTATTTGTATCCTTGAATAAAGAATTCCACACAATAACTGAGGTGTATTGAATACTCCAAAGGTCAGGGAGCTTGAGCATGGGAAAATATTTGTGAATGAGGCCAAAACGACTGAAAGAGCTGATTCCTAGCTCAAAGATTAGTCTTCATTCGGAGACTGAGAATTATTGCTGCCAAAAACAGCATTATCAGCTTTCTGTCAGCAACAATCATCAGGATTTCCTTTCCCAATCAACATGAGCTGTGACCTCATCCTTGCAAAGGTGAAACCCTGACAGGGATTAAAGGCTAATAGAGAGAAATGAGGTAGTAGCTAAACAAAGAGGAGATTGTTACATGGTCTAGAGAACTGAGGCAGAATGTTACAAATGAAACATGAACTGTGGAGCCAAGGGGGAAAACAGAGTATTTTTAACCAGAGACCAAGTAAAACTAGGTCTCTGAGTCTTCCAATGGAAAAGTAAGGCAGTCTGCCATCCTTACCAACAGCGATCTTTAAAGCGGGATTAGAGTAGCCATGTGGTTTGTCAAGCGTTTAATTGAGATTCTGGAGGGACACAGTCTGTAGGGCTGGAAACCAATTTAACAATCATGCCTATGATTATATATATAAAATTGCTTCTGTGTGTATAGAATATTTACCAGTCTGAAATGGAGCTGACAAGTCTGGCGGATAGTTTAAGAACATTAGAAGTGAAGAAAGGCAAATAAATGTTCGTTACACATGAAGGAAGTTTAATCCCAGGGTTAATGGTAAAAGACGTAGCAGAGGGCATTTATATTGTGTTTGTTTTGTGGTTACTTTTTTAACTTAATCTTTATTATGGAACAATCAAGTAAGAGAGATTTTATTCTACTGAAATTCTGTTTTTCCAGAGGTCATGCTTGGCCTCCACTCTATCTTTTCCTCTTAAATTTCATTATGGTCTTGATCCAAGTCCAACTGAAGGCAATGTGTATCTTTCCATTGCTTTCAATAAGTTTGGGGTCAGGCCCTTCTTTACTGACAACATGTTTCTGCTGCTTGTATTAGAGATGGACTTGAGCTGTAATCCTGATGCAGATTTTTCCAACATTCAGGAAGTGTTCAGATCCAGGTTTTGGTTTCTACATATCCCTTGCTTCTACCCCACATATACCCCTCTCTTTGTGACATCATGATAGTTTAACACCTGATCCTATAACGTGATGATGCTTTGAACTCCCATTAAAATCAATCGAGTTAAACTACAGGGTTCTCAGCTTCTTGCAGGATGAGGCCCTTATGCAACAAACATTTATGATCATGCAGTTTAAGGATTACAGGACAACTCTGGCATAAGTGTGTGCCACTGTATTCCAAAGATCCCAAATGGATGAAATCACACCCTCTTCCTCCTGCGCTGAACTTGGCTCTTTGATTTCAGGTAAGGGTTAAGCAGAAAGACTAGATGAACCCTTGTTAGTAAAGAGACAAGGTGGGTGAGATAATATCTTTTATTGGAACCACTTCTGTTGGCGAGAGAGACAAGTTTCCTAGCTACACAGCACTCTTCTTCCGTCTGGGGAAAGTACTTTGAGTATCACAGCTAAATACAAGATTGTTAGAATGATCCCTTAGAACATGTGCTAACTACTTATGCTAAACTATCTGTTCCATCTTGTATTTAGCTGTGACACTACTAAGTACCTGTCCCAGACCTGAAGAAGAGCTCTCTGTAGCTCGAAAGCTTGTCTCTCTCACCAACAGAAGTTGGTCCAATAAAAGATATTACCTCACCTACCTAACCTCTGCAATATCCCGGTACTGACATGGCTACAACACTGCATACAACCTTGTTAGTAAAGGTTCTCTGTGTATGTGTCCCTAATGATACAAATTAGCTTCTAGTACATATAAATAAAATTGTCTCAAAAGAGAGTGAAGTTACGACTTCATGTAAGGTATTGACAGGTCTTTAAAGAATGAAGTATTTTAGAGGTTTTAGATTTTTCAAGTGATTAATCTGTCAGCCACAAGCACAACAAGGTCAAGTCCTTCCCTAGAACAGAAGTAACCAGCCTCAGCTATCCTGGCTGATCCTCACCTCCCAAAAGGTGGAGCTGCAGGAACAGTCTTCAGACTTTAAAGAGCTTTTCAGTTTGCTCGAGAACTTTAAGTCAAGTGCAGATAATCCCCAAACCCACAGAGCAATTATTAAGATGCGAGGTTCATAACTTTAAGAGGCACTAGAAAACTTCCAAGCTGACATTTGTTTCCTATATAATAATAAAAGCAGGCAGCAGCATTTTGAGGCTGAGCACAGTTTGTGCACTTTCTGGCCTAACAGGTTTGGCAGGGCAGAAACATCTGGCCTTGGAGTGTTAAAAGATTTTTTTTTAATTGTATAAAAAATCATGAAAATGTTGGGCTTCAGCAACCATATGACTTCTTCCTATGTTTCAGTGTTAATAGTGTGAGAAATATGATGCCTAATACTCTATATGTATGTTTCATTTTTATTTTTTTTAACAAAACCCAAAGCCAGGCAACATGGAATGGAAGGTAGCAAGTCTTTGACAGTATGCTAGAAAAACAGTTTAGGAGAGGAAGGCATATAGCATATCATGGTAAGCTGAAAGGAGAACTCAGGTAAGCAGAATAGAATTACCTTAATTGGAATTTGGCCAAGAAACCAGACCAGCACCCCTGTTCTCAGAGAAAAGCACTGTGAGATATAAGCTAGGCAAGATCTTTGCGGTGAATAATTTTGAAGATAGATTTTGCATTTAGTAGTTGTTTTTTATTTTTTGGTAGCAAATTATGAACAAAAACCTTAGATTTCTACTTTTTTTTTTAATTATTCAGCACTGAGCCTTACGTGAATAAGGTTAATAATAAAAACATTTTAGCTTTTCGGTTGTCTGCAAATTATTTGCTTTGCGTGTTTGTTATTCATAGTGTGGAATTGCTTCTGCTTCCTGATTGAATGAGTAGAGAAATCAAAGAGATTTCCAGATAACTACGCAAGAACTTCTTGTTTGACCTTTCACACAAAAATAGGATTATTTGTAAAAATTTTACTTTCTGCAAACGTTCTTCTGAAGAAAAACAAACCCTATCATAAATCAGGCCATTTATTTAGGTGCTTAAGTACAGCATTAAACCTGGAATTTTCAAATTGTTCTGTAGGAATAAGATACCCAACACCTACTGAAATTCAGTGGGGGTTGGACAATTTAGTTCCCAGCCATAAAGAGTTAAAGTACCCACTTTGAAAACTTTGGCATATGAGTTTTGGATAGATTTAGATAGTGTGATCAATACCTTAACATAGCTAAAGAAAATAGTTGTGCTTTCATAATATATTACCTATTAAGGACACAGCTCAGTAGAACTGTGGTACTTATCAGAAAAACACTAGTTTGGAGTGAACTGAAACATTTTTCTTCACTATATATATCAAATACAGAGATTTTCTATTTTTATTGGCTCAAGGCCTGATATGGAATTTGTGATGAAGAACCACAAGCATGTGCACCATAGCTAAGATGACCTTGGAAAATGCAAAGTACGATCAGAAAATCAACCCCTCTCCCTAAAATGATAACACGAAGTAAAAATGTTTTTTTAAGTTTCCAGTTTTCAACTTTCAGCCATATCTTCCTTTCTACATGTCACTTCTTAGCATTTAAAGTGGTGGCCATTGCCAGCTATAAAGTTTGGTTCACAGCCAGCTACAATCTGCAATTTATTTGGCTTCTACCATTTTCAGCACCTAGTTCAGCTACCTAAGGGCAAGATTATCTCTTTTCTTTCATGCTCATGCAAGAGAATAAGGGGATGTAAGGCCCTTCCCTTACTCCCCTGCATGGGCTACCAGCAGCGGTAGTTAGAATGCTGTGAAGAGACCAGGCTCCTTGCCCCTGCAGAGGTGGGTGGGGATTGAGTTAGCAGTGGTGGGGAACAAGCAGAGCTTTGGCCAGTACATTGGCCAGCACAGCTGATCTCATGCAGAAGGGAAAATAATCTGTTAGTGGTATGGGCAGGTAGCAGATAACTTCAGCAAAGGGGGACCTGGGAGAGATTTGTAACTTTGAGTCACAATTCCATTCTTGGACTGTGCCATAGATCTATCCAAACACCTCTCTTTGGGTACCCACCAGACTGCTCTGAGGACAGGGGCGGCTCTAGACATTTTGCCGCCCCAAGCAGGGCGGCCGCAGGGGGCGCTCTGCCAGTCACCGGGAGGGCTGCAGGCGGCTCTGGTGGACCTCCCACAGGCGTGCCTGTGGAGGGTCCGCTGGTCCCGCAGGCGGGAGGTCCACTGGAGCTGCAGGACCAGCGGACCCTCCACAGGCATGCCTGCGGGAGGTCCATCGGAGCAGCCTGCTGCTCTCCTGGACCTCCTGCATGCCTGCGGGAGGTCCATCGGAGCAGCCTGCTGCTCATTCATTGCTTCTCAATGAATGGGAAGCAAGTCTAAGGGGAAAAACAATTGAAGACAGGTGGCAGTTTTTCAAAGAGACATTATCAAGGGCGCAACAGCAAACTATCCCACTGCTTAGGAAAGATAGGAAGTATGGGAAGAGACCATCGTGGCTTAACTGGGAGATCTTCAATGATCTAAAACACAAAAAAGAGTCCTACAAAAAATGGAAACTGACTCAAATTGCACAGGATGACTACAAACAAATAACAAAAGGTATGGAGGGACAAAATTAGAAAATTAAGGCACAAAACGAGATCAAACTGGCTAGGGACATAAAAGAAAACAAGAAATCATTCTACAAATACATAGAAGCAAGAGGAAGACCAAGGACAAAGTAGGCCTATTACTCAATGAGGGAGGAAACACAATAACAGAAAATGTGGAAATGGCAGAGGTGCTTAATGACTTCTTTGTTTCGGTTTTCACCAAGAAGTTTGGTGGCGATTAGACATCTAACATAGTGAATGCCAGTGAAAATGAGGTAGGATCAGAGTCAAAATAGGGAAAGAACAAGTCAAAAATTACTTAGACAAGTTAGATGTCTTCAGATCACCAGGGCCTGATGAAATGCATCCTAGAATACTCAAGCAGCTGACTGAGGAGATATCTAAGCCATTAGCAATTATCTTTGAAAAGTCATGGAAGACGGGGGACGTTCCAGAAGACTGGAAAAGGGCAAATATAGTGCCAATCTATAAAACGGGAAATAAGGACAACCCAGGGAATTACACACCAGTCAGCTTAACTTCTGTACCTGGAAAGATAATGGAGCAAATAATTAAGCAATCAATTTGCAAACACCTAGAAGATAATGAGGTGATAAATAACACTCAGCATGGATTTGTCAAGAACAAATTGTGTCAAACCAATCTGATAGCTTTCTTTGTAGATAGTGAGGAAGCGGTAGATGAAGTATATCTTGACTTTAGTAAGGCTTTTGATACAATCTAGATGGAGCTAATATAAGGTGGGTGCATAACTGGTTGGAAAATCATTCTCAGAGAATAGTTATCAGTGGTTTACAGTCATGCTAGAAGGGCATAACGAGTAAGGTCCCGCAGGGATCAGTTCTGGGTCCGGTTCTGTTTAATATCTTCATCAATGATTTAGATAATGGCATAGTGAGTATACTTATAACATTTGTGGACTATACCAAGCTGGGAGGGGTTGCAAGTGCTCTGGAGGATAGGATTAAAATTCAAAATGATCTGGACAAACTGGAGAAATGGTCTGAAGTAAATAGGATGACATTCAATAAGGACAAATGCAAAGTTCTCCACTTAGGAAGGAACAATCAGTTGCACACGTACAAAATGGGAAACGACTGCCTAGGAAGGAGTACTGTGGAAAGAGATCTGGGGGTCATAGTGGATCACAAGCTAAATATGAGTCAACAGTGTAACGCTGTTGCAAAAAAAGCAAACATCATTCTAGGATGTAATAGCAGGAGTATTGTAAGCAAGACACAAGAAGTCATTCTTCCACTCTACTCTGCGCTGATTAGGCCTCAACTGGAGTATTGTGTCCAGTTCTGGGTACCACATTTCAGGAAAGATGTTGACAAATTGGAGAAATTCCAGAGAAAAGCAACAAAAATTATTAAAAGTCTAGAAAACATAACCTGTGAGGGAAGACTGAAAAAATTGGGTTTGTTTAGTCTGGAGAAGAGAAGACTGAGAGGGCACATGATAACAGTTTTCAAGTACATAAAAGGTTGTTACAAGGAGGAGGGAGAAAAATTGTTTTTCTTAACCTCTGAGGATGGGACAAGAAGCAATGGGCTTAAACTGCAGAAGGGCAGTTTAGGTTGGACATTAGGAAAAACTTCCTAAATCTCAGAGTGGTTAAGCACTGGAATAAATTGCCTAGGGAGGCTGTGGAATCTCCATCATTGGGGATTTTTAAGAGCAGGTTGGTCAAACACCTGTCAGGGATGGTCTAGATAATACTTAGCCCTGCCTTGAGTGCAGGGGACTGGACTAGATGACCTCTTGAGGTCCCTTCCAGTTCTGTGATTCTATGTGGACACTCAAGGTGCAGAGCCTTTATCTGGTACCCCGTCCTGCAAGCTGAAACCTAGCAGTCCATCTGCCCAGCCCCAATACTGATTCCCTCAGACTCTTTCCATAAGTTAAACATACTCTTTCCTAGACTTCCAACCATGTGGGTGTCTGGGGTTCACAGGTTAACTCTTCACCAGCACTTGGTAGGTGTAAAACACACTACACACAAACACAGGATTCTAAACAACTATTGTTCTTTAATTAATCACATGAGAAATACACAGCTCTATTAAAAATAACACCTTCAGATATTTCTCTGCCTCAGTTTTCTCACTAACTCAGAGCACTCTTTGGGCTGGGGTCAGAGTCCTCTGGGGCCATCTGAGATCCTTCTGCTGCACATGGCTAGTCTTCTCAATCATGAAGACTTTCTATCCCACCTAGCCTTCTCTAACTACGGTTGATCAGTGCTCTTCTTCTCTCCTGCCCAAACCATTCTGTGTGCCTCTGAGTCTTCTAGTTTAAATGTCCCACCACTGACAACTAGTTCCTATGTTCACTTGCTGGTGATTTTTCTGCTCTGTCCACTTCCTCAAATCCCCTTGAAGGAAGTTGGAGAAGCATTAGATGACTTCCTTAGCATATTCATTGTTTGGTCAAAGTTCGGTTGTTATGGTTAACATCCCTCCATTGTCCCTGATCTGATGGAAACACATGGACACAGAGGCATCCCATGATACAGAAATGTTTCCTAAGAACAACTTCACGATATGAACCAGAATCATAAACTGTATAGACAGATTCCCCTATTCATCACAGACTGCTCCTAAAGTAGTTCGTCTAGCCTCCCTTTCCACAGGGTGAGTAGTAAGACTACATTTTATTACTAAATGAGCTGAATCCTTTGCAATGCTGACCACCTGTACTTGGCTAACTAATAACTTGCACCAAATTTCCATGAAGCCATGAAGGGATTATGTGTACAATCATGGTTAGCAAAAGAGCAGTAGGTATTGCTCACTGTATGTTGTAGTAAAACTAATCTTAAATGGTGCTGGGAAAGGAAGGAGGTAGTTCTAAATGGCTTAGGGATTTAGTAATAACAAACTAAAGGTCCTTAGTTCAAATTTTGTGCAAGTTGGTCATGATGTTAATCTGTTTGTAAACTCTTCAAGGCAGGTACCATCTCTTTCTTATATATTTGTACCATGCATAACACAATGGAGCTGCAGACTCTAAGCATAATCTCAATATGAATTAATAATAATAAATAATAATAATTGGGGGATGTTTGGTAGCCTGTCTGAAGGTAGTTGGTGGTGTCAGTCTACTTCCTAGTGGACAGGTGTCCACAGCACAAAACTCATCATATTAATTAGTACTTTAGTTGGTAGACCTCCGTGGAGAAGCCAATGACGGAATGGCCATAAAGGTAGAACTATCTTCCAACCCCTATTGTTGCAACATTATGGATGGTAGCATTGCCACTGCAAGTGCTGTACTTGTTATATTGATAAAGGGCTTAATTATCCAATGAAATAGTGGGCTGTGATGTCATGAGAAAATAGATTTTTTTCATCCAATCTAATGGGCCACTTTCTGTGTTTTCCAATTACCAGTCAAGATAGGACTAACTAATCGAAACTCAGTCCAGATACGATGAATGTTCTCATTTCTTTCAGGAAGCAATCAGACAATATTTGGGAGTGATATCTGCTTCCAATGTTGGAAGCGTGATCCCATCCTTTTCCAGGTTTGCAATGTAGGGATACTTCTGAACCCCAAATTGTTTCTGGATCTCCATATGGCTTCAGTGGTCAGTGTGGGTTTTTTCATCTGTCACCATTTCTCTTAGAAGAGGCAGCTGCTACAGAATGCCTTCTTGATTTGTACTGTAGTGATCAAGTCAAGATCATATTATGTTTAGGGCCGAGTGAACAATTTGCAAAGAACAATTTATTTAGTCAATTTAACATTTCTTATATTTTGTGATTGAACAAATTTCAATCTATAGATTGCTCATATAGTTCCCTGAGACTCTCCTTTGACTCTTTGATATTCACAATTTCATATTCAAGCTGTGTTCTGTTCCCCGACAGAATGACTTTCCAATCAAACAGGCACTTCATCATTAGTTAAGAGGAAGCTAGTCAAAAAATCTGAACATTTTTCATGAACATTTAATCACTTCTCATTAAAATGTTAATACATTTTTTCATCACAGTCTTTAAAATTGGAATATGTCAACAAGCTCTATAGCTAATTGAAAAACAGAATGTTTTTTGCACACGTTTTCATCCCATTTTTCATCAAAAATCAAAATTTTGAGAAAAAAGTTTTGGCCAAAAATTGAAATCTGGAAAATTGTAATCAGCTTTAAGACTGACAGATTTATAAACTGGCAGGGAGAAGGAAAAAGTGGTCTGGTACTATGTTCATGGCATTTTTATTTTTGTTTTACATTTGTACGTATTGATAGTGAGAGTTATCACAGAATGAGAAAGCCCATATATCTTTTATAAACAAATTATGCTTGTATGTAATTGTAACCTCTCCTCCCTGGGTTACTTGGGAGCGAGAAACACTCCCCTGTGTCCCTGGGCGCCTGATGCTGTTGATGGTAAAGGAGATTCCGAGTATCCCCGTGGTGATGTTGGAGAGGTAGGAATCCTCAATCCACCCCTCACCTTCGGTCCTTTTACTTGCAAAGGAAATTAAAATTGGTGGTGTCTCCACCGGGATAGGCCCTGTACACGCTCAATGGCATGCCTTGGGAGCCTCCAGGAATAAATCTAAACTAATCTGTGCAATAGGTCTAACTTAAAATACCAGTTATAAACAATATACATTTAGATTAAAGTTAACACACCTTTCCTTAACAATTTAAGAAAATAGGACAACAGACAGAGATTAAATATCACCGCTCATTTAAAATCAGCAGGGAGCGGTTAAATACATACATTAACGAATATAGTTTACAGTAATAAATTAAACTAATTTAATTTGCATTTACACTGCCACCATTTACTCTACCCTGTAGTGCACACTGCTCTGGATATCAGAGTTCTAATCACTTGTGTGGGTGTGCTTGAAGATCTTGAAACTGGAGACAGCACCTTGTGGGTCCAGTGAATCAGTCCAGCCAAGGCAACAAGCTGCACAACTCCTATGAAGATTGGAATTGTCTTAACCAAATGTTAGCAACCCGGAGTTCTGGTTCGATGAGAAGATGACTCTGCCTCTTCTCAGACTCAGACAACTCCATGGGTAGCAGGTGAACCCCTACTTTGGGGAAGTAAGCCCCCTGCCCAAACCCAGAGATGCCCCATCCCGCAACCAGAGGACCCCTGAGTCTGGGTCTTGGGAGGCTTAGCCTGCCCTGGCCTTTGATACCTGCCACCTATGAACAATCCCTTACAGTCTCTTTGCTGTGCCCCTTCCCTTGCAAGTACTTTCCCAAACAAGGGTGGTGGCTACTCACACTGCCTTCACTGTAGGCCTAGCTGAGCAGCTCTGGCCACAGCCAGAGTCTCTGCCCTGGCTCCAGTGAAGCCACTAACCACCTCTGAGGCTTCTTGCTCAATTAAAGCCCCAGCAGATTGTCAGCAGCAGCTTCTGGCTTCCTAGCAGCAGCTCCTGCTATGGGCAGAGCTCCACACAAGCAAGCTCAGCTCTTCTCCCAAAATGGAGCCCACGACCACACCACTCTCTCACTCCCTGGAAGAGAAAGTCTTTCTCTTCCCCTGCAAGGCATCATGGAGGCTAGATTGCAGCACACAGGATCTTCCCAATTGGAACACTCCCAATTAAAGTTCAGAGGCCTGTCTAGTAAAGGGTGCCTACATAATTATACTTGATGTCCAGATATCACAATGATGGTTTCATTAAAAATGCACCAATAGATAGACGGACTGGAATTAACACCAGGGCCACCCAGAGGATTCAGGGGGCCTGGGGCAAAGCAATTTTGAGGGCCCCTTCCATTAAAAAAAGTTGCAATACTATAGAAAACTATATTCTCACGGGGGCCCCTGCAGGGCCTGGGGCAAATTACCCCATTTGCCCCCCTCTCTAGGCAGCCCTGATTAACGCCCTTGGTAGGTCTGACAGAGTCTGTTAATGTTCTGGCGGTGATGCAAAGCTCATCCATATACATAGGCTATTTTTATTTAAGGGCTGGGTTAGTCTATTTTTGTCTGGGTTGCATGACTCAAATTTGTACTGTTTTGTTTGTTTAGAAAAAACCAGATAATTAACAGCACATTTTTATATCAAAGAACAAATAACATCAATTAGATAATTTATATATTCAGTCTAGCAGCTTGGGTTCCCTTCTATTACAGTTCAGGGCAACTGCACTGTTATTTTCCCCTTCGTGGTCCAGCAATGGCACACACTCTCAGGCTTCCATCTCCCTAGCTATTGCCTCTTCTGGGTGGAAACCCATGTCTCTCTCCCTTCCGACCAGGGTCTTTCCAAGCTGGACAGTTCTCTGCCTTCACTGTGTCTAGTGCAGCACAGTTTGCCCAAGGACACTTGCTTACTTTCTCTTCAGAGATGGTTAACAGGTTAATGGTTAATTCCTACAGTTATGAGGTAACACACAGCACTTCCTATGCAACCTACTTTACTCTTAAGGTTAAAAAAAATTACAGAAAAAACATATGCAAAACAATAAAAGAACCTACATTCATGCTAATAAGGTTACCAGAATTAACCCCAACTCTAACATGGATTCTGACAGGAGCAGCCCTTCAAACCTCCACACGAGGGATTCCTTGCGGCTACAAGTGCATCACAGCTTCATCTCAGAACAAGCACACAGTCATATGGGACATCTGTATGCTCAATCCTTCCAACAGTACCCCAAGGATTGGGGCCTTCTATGAACCAGGGTTCCTGTCCATTTGCTGGATCAGGAAGAAGGCCCTGAGCCAGTTTAAAACCAGGCTATTTATCAAAAACCTCTTGCTTTATCTCTTTGAATTAGTTTATGCACACTTTTCCAGGGGGTGGTTTCTCTGGAGATGTCACAGCCTAAATGAATGTGCCTAATCACCTTCTGCTGTTCTCCTATTCACTGTTCTCACAGAAGACCATACAAATTCCACAATAACATCTAAACAGTTGCATTTTTAATACTGTGGACCCCTCAAGGTATTAACCTAATTCAATCAAGTTTAACTTAATTCAAAAATATTCATTCAAGATATTGCAGGAAATTGTCATTCTGTCACACCTTCATTTACTGACTCCCTCTCAGTAGTTCTGTAAAATATTTTCCTTTTGGTGAGACCCCCTGCCTGCAACAGAACAAATGAAATACTGTTGTTTAGCGATATTACTGGAGGTAAAATGACACAGTGAGGTGACTATTTGAAAAGGTGTGACTGTGAGTTTTGAGAAACATGGGCTAAGCGATGAAGAACCAGATCATCCTAAATTCAGTTCTTTGGGAGCAAGAGGTCAATAGGTGCTCAGCAAAGAATGTGGTCTAATTATGTGATACTGAGTAATGATTTTTGAGACTATTTTGAGGCTTTAAGTCAGTCTATTTGTTTTCTTCTTGCACATTTGTATAAATCTCTAATTTAAAAAAAGCAACATCTGGAATGAACTTTTATTTGTGATGTAAACCACATCCTTTGACTAGTCTCCTTGCTGTTTTTGATATTGGCAAGGTAGTGTGGGGAAATCTGCACTGCTCATGCCTGACCTGCTCAGTGGATAGTTTCAAAGGCTGTCCATCCATCATTTCTCAGGAACATTAAATTCACTAAGGGCCTGACTCTCCAGTGCCTACCACCTTGTACTGTCATTCATACCTGTGCTCATTCCTGGTGTTCATCCCCATGCTGGCACTATGCCAGAGAGGGAAGGAAGAGAAGTGGTTTGTGCTTCTCCCTGCTCAAGAACTGCTAGGGGCCACCTCAATCACCAGGACAGACAAGGGCAGCCCTAATTTGTGCCCCTGCTGCAATGGTCGCTCTGGGATTTTGCTGTGATGCAGACCTGTCAGGATTTAAGACTATCTGAGCCCCTTCCCTCCCAACTTTGACTTGCTTCCCAGCTATCCTCTGCACAAGAATCTTTTGCTATGTGGAGAGGGGCACAGGGCTGGGTCCCCAGTTCCCACAGAAGTCTTCTTCTGCCACGCTATTCCATAGGAGAAGCTGGAAAAATGGTCATGCAGCTGCTTTGCAAGCCCATTATGCCATATACACCAGCACAAAGGGGGCCACAGAGCCACTATGAGCCCAGCCATAGTGCAAAGTCAATGGAAAAAGCTAGCATATCAGAGTACACATTTTTTGTACTTGAGTAAATGAGCACACAACACGCAAGGCAATGGAGAATCAGGCTCTACATGTTTAAAAGGCGGATGAGGGAAGAAACTAGCCTTTTTTTAGCTTAATGAATTTGTTTCAAAGGGGTGGATAATATTTCAAGACTGATAAAATGAGTAAAATTGGTGTTTCTCTGTTAAGACTGAGGGTATTGTTAGAAGAGTCCTGTGAATCAAGTGATTGAGTTAGATGTTGATAGGTGTTTAAATCTCAGATATCATTAGTAATGGGGAGAAAAGAAAAGATCAAAAATGGCCCATTCAGGACAAATCAATTCATTATTTCCTCCTTTACAATGAAAAAGGGAAAAGTGTTCTCATGAGAAACTGTGTGCATTTCCTTAAGAGGGTGTACTTTAGATCAAGGATAGACTAAATTATGTGTGATGTTCAGGTCGCTAAGGTAACAGTGCATTTTTTATGAATACCAAAGCAAATAGATGTATAACCTCGAGTAAATCATTAATTCATATCATTATTTTTGAGGTAGGCTGGAGTGACTTGGATATTGTAATCTCTCTTTATTTAATATTTCAAAAGTGTTCTTTTATTTAAAAGTAAACACTTAACAGTGCCTTCTTTTGGACAGTTATGCTCCTTTTTTTCTCTATTGCACTCCTTGAGAAATAACTAGTTATTGATGGCATTTATGAATCAAATAAAGCAGTGGGCCTTGATTCATCAAGGTACTTGAACACATGCCTATTTTTAAGCATGTGAGTAGTCCAATTGCAGGGACTTTGTAGGACTATTCACATTTTTACAATTAACCATGCGTTTAAGTACTTTGTTGAATCAGAGTTTGAATTAGTCAGCAGCAGTATATTCTATGCCTGTTTAGTTACAACAATGATTTTTGGTAATGAATAGCATCTTAACTAAGATTTTGTTTTTAAGCCATTGTTATAAAACAAAAGCTAGTGTACACCCTTTCCTGACCCAACATTTTTATCTGTTTTAAGCCTTATTCAACAAGGGCACTAGTTTCCTTTTAAACAAAATGGACGCAATGCTGAAGACCTTCCTAAGGTCCGATACTGTAAAGTTCTAAGTATCTATTTCTATGGGCTGAGCACCTTGCAGGATCACGACTTAATCCTTAGATGTATTGAGCACTGCTGTACTCATTGACTAAAATGATAATTGTAGGGGATCTGCTCATCTTGGGATCCAGCCATTACTCAAGCAACACTCCTCTGAGTTTGGACCTAAGGACTGAGCTAGATCCTAAGGGGTGCTAAGCACCTCAGACTTCCATTGATATCAATAGAAAAGGCAGGTGTTCAGGACATTTAGAATTTGTTCCACGAATAGCAGATGAATTCCATTCCATTATATATAACTTTCTTTTGGGAAATAAATTATGATCTGTAGTTAGAAAATTATCAGAGTGGCTTTTATTACCCCTAAAACCCGTAGAGACAAATTCTTCTCTGACGTATAAGGTGCAAATCTGGCATAACTCCACTTCGATTTTCTTCTGCTTTACCCTGATTTACACTCTATGGAAATGATCACCCTTAAACATTCAAAAAAATGTATGCAAGTTATCACTGCAGATATAGTGCTTGACCTTCATATTCATTGCACTTCGATATTGTCACTAGAGGTACACTATATCCATTTATAACACAGAAATGGAAAATCCTTTCTAAGAGACAAAGCAAGTTCTTTTCCTATTTTTCAGTTTATTGGGAATAAACCATGATGGTACTTCATTTAGGGCAACCAGATAGCAAATGTGAAAAATGGGGACCGAGGGTGGGGGTAACAGGAGCCTGTATCAGAAAGTCACCCCAAAATTGGGACTGTCCCTGTAAAATTGGGACATCTGGTCACCCTAACTGCAGTCTTCTTATGAGACACCACCCACCAGGTTGTGAAGTGGTGTGTGTGAGAGAGAGAGATAAGGAACTGATACATGTCTAAGGCATGGCACAATGAGCAGGGGAAACTCCACTGATTTTGGAAGCTTTGAAATCTCATATGATGATTATGCCACACTAAGTCATTGTTGACAGTTCCCTGAACAGATTCTTTCTGTGGGTAATTAGTCTCCATGAAGCATGAATAGACTAGTTTTCTATCAGGAGACTGGATTTTAGCTGACAAATTAGACAGATTCCCTAAGGCAAGAGTTTTATGCAGCTTTGCCATTCTCACTAAAAATGTGATTTATAATAGATTCCTCTTTACTAGGCACTCCTTTCTTCAGGAATGAAGGCACACACCATTCCCAGATTCCCTGTTTAACAACATGATTGTACAAACCTTTGTCTTCTATTAAAAAACACTAGGCTTCTATAATTCAATTTTGACATGCCATATGACTTCTATATACCAATGAAAAATATGACAATACTCCATAAACTAGGGCCTATATTCACAAGCTATGCAGATAGTGTGTAAATTACAGCTCAGTAAATGAGAGGATAATTTGGTACATGGTACATTGAGAGGTGGATGGATATGGATGAAGCAGGAAAAGCCACCCACAGAGGTGTATACAATAAAGAGCTTGAATTATACAGGCATTAAATGGAAGGACGATAGTAGAGAATCAGGCCCAAAGACTGAGGGGACATATTTTATCTTACACTCTCCTGTGTCCTGTTCTTCCTGCTTCAACCTCCCCCTCCTCCCCCCTTATCACGGAACTTCTACTAATGTATGATCATTAATACTCATTTACCAATGTGTAATTTGTATTGCCATGTATATTATAATATTATGTGGCATCACGAACATGACAAACCTTTTAGTCACATTTATACAGATCCAGCCATTTTACCAATATTTAGATGAATGAGTCAAAAACAAAATACAGAGGGCTTGATCTTGTTTCCATTGACTTCAAAGGGCACTGGATCTGGTCCAGCCATTTTTTATTATGATCCAGCACCTCTTGCCACCATCCCCTAGTGCCTGATTCCCCCTTCCTGTTCCTGCCTTCAAGTCATCATTTAGCCACCCTCTTCCCATTGCCTCACTCCCCTCTCCCTCTCCAGGTGGAAATCAGTATTTGTATTCAGTAAATATCAACAGCCTCAGTTGAATCAAAAAAGTAGCCCCACCCATCCCTAACAGAGATTTTAATATGTCATTTGTTACTGTTTGTAGAATATTTACAGGAAAGCACCCGGTCCCTTTGAGGTTTACAATACATTGTATGATTGAGTGCAAGTACACAAATCAGTATGTGGTGTAATGTGTCTAGTAAAAAGACATATTCTAGTACTAGTAAATGAATGATACGTTAGAGATATAGATAGTACACATGCTGGAACAGAGCTTTTATTTTATTCAGATGAGAGTCTGGGCCTCCCTATGATTTGGAGTACTTGTATATAGCCCCTTCAGCTTCAGGCCTTTCTTTCAAGCTGGGAAAATTGCAATGTGTCCCATGCTGTATAGAGAGGAGACAGAAAAAGTTTATCAGTAGTTATATACTAAAGGAACCAAATCATCTGTTAAGTTGTTCTGTTCAGTATGCAGAGGAGCAGCAAGGAGTCAATGCAAATAATAGAATTATCTGGGTATCAGCAAGACTTTCTCACAAATAATAGCTACTTTTTAATAAAAGGTGAAGGGTCACAGAGATTTAGTTTAAATCAAAGTTATAAATTCAGCAGAGGCCAAGTCTTATAGCCAGTCTATGTAGAATGAACCTGTCTAATTTAATCTATTTGATTGTTTAGTAAAGTCAAATGGCGGATTTCTTTTTAAAACAATATATCTGTATACTAAGCTTATTAAAAATCTTCACTGTGGTGCAAAAGTATCTTTCCTTTGTTCAGGCCTCTGTGGTTGATAGCAGTTTCTTGGTGGTTTCCCCATTTAGTAAATGAAAAGCCCTGTATATGGGGATTAAATCCCAAACACACTGTGAAGCCCAGTGCTGACTGAATTCTCCATGTCTTCTGAGGAAGTTATTTTTACTCTAATTCTAGTACTTGTTCCTTCTTTAGTACACTTGTAAAAATCAAACACCTACCAGTGCTAATAAAATAATGACTTTAAACTTATATGGATTTTGACACACAAATAATGTATATGATTTAGGAGAGTTGGGATTGAACCCATTAGTTCCTAGCTCTTCATATGTGGATTACTTTAGTAAATATTTTTAGTATAATTTCATGTTATTTTGTGTTGATAACTGGTAATGGTATTTTCAATTTAAAGCAATATTGGACTAATTTTCAGAAATGTTCCAAAAATTAATCCCAGTATGTTATTGTTTGGGTGTTAGTTTAATTTTGGTGTAGGGTAAATGGAAATGATGCTGATTTTACCATTTTATGTGATTCTGTTTTTAATTTATGACAAATGGCCTACAATAAACTTCTTTTAAGCTATGTAAATTGAAATTAATGAACTGTGTATAATTATTTACGTTGTAAGACTGTAAAATTCAGACTTTTTTTATTCAGTTCTGCAGAATATTGTTTTATCTCCACTAGATGTCAGTCTGTTGACAGATCTTGTGTGAGGTGGTTACTGGTGAACAAAGCAGAAATTGTTAGTCCATTTCATAGCTCTGCTCTAATTTTTCACCTACAGTCAGTAGAATAACTGCAAATTGAAGATTTCTGAGTCACTGCACTGCTCTCTCTTGTTCTCTGATCTTTTATCCCTCTTTTCTCCTTTTAGTATAGGGTGACCAGATGTCCTGATTTTACAGGGACAGTCCCAGTTTTGGGGTGTTTTTCTTATACAGGCTCCTATTACCCCTCATCCCTTCCCAATGTTTCACATTTGCTGTCTGGTCACCCTATTTTAGTAAAATTTTTGGCATTGATAATTTCCACTGATGCTGCTAGATGGGAGTAGTGCTACATCCTTCAAGATTTTCCTGTGGGTACTTCCAGTGTTCACCCATTCATCTGGGGACAAATTTTGATCTCTTTACTCGAAAAGGTAGTGGCTTTGTTGGTGAGTGAGTACCATGGGACTGTCTGAGAAGTATGTTACTACTTGAATACGGTTACTAGATTCTGGCCCAAGGTTTGTCCTACTAAAATGCTCAGATGCTTTTCCTCTAGTTTTCTTTCCTAAGGCATTTTTCTCCAAAAAATATTTCTTTCCAGGGCAAGTTCGATATCTAACGTATTTCTAGCTATTGTTGCAATAACCAAACAGATCCGCAGATTTAGGAACTGAAGTAAATTGTCAAACCAGAAAGCTCTATCTGATATTGGGAAGCATCACAAAGGGAGGATAAGGATTTGTGTACATATATGTTCCAATAATCCCTAATGTTGTCACTCATGCAATTTATTCCTTCTTTTATTTATTTTTAAAGCAATCACCCACACTTCTTGTCTCCTTCAAATCCCTTCTCAAAACCTATATTTTCCCACAATTCCTCAAACAATAATCTAATTCCCTCTAAATATATTTTTAAAAGTAATTATTAAACAACAGTTAGGAACTAACAAGTGTACTTGTGATAATCAGGGTCCACACACCTCTAGAGAGAACAAGGGGCATGAACCCCAAAGAATAAGCAATTGAATCCACTGCTTATATGCAATTTATTGTGCATAAATATATGTCAAGTGAGGTCTTTTATGAAAAGGTGTAATGGCCATTAGGAGATATGTATATGATTATGAATGTATATATGTGTAGTACACTATAATTATAACCAGAATGCAACTCCAGTGTCACCTCTCAGTCCTGTGGGGAAACAATTAGATAGGGAGGGGCACCTCCTAGGTTAGTTGTTTACACGAAACTAAGTGCAAGAACCTAGTAGTGTACAACCTAGGAAAAGAGAATGATGGACCATTAAAGTTAATAGAAAAGTACTGAAGTGGAAAAGAAAACCCCATTCTTGGAAATCTAAGGAAGGACGCGTTTCTCCCTCTCTTTGTAACCATGAATAAGGTTAAGATTTTGGCACGGTTATATTTAGTAAAAATCACAGACAGGTCATGGGCAATAAACAAAAATTCACAGAAGTCCAAGACCTGTCTGTGACTTTTATTAAAAACAATAGGGAGGGCAGATGAGAGGTGGGGATGACTGAAGCCTGATGCCCACTGTGGGAGGCAGGGCGGGGAGTCCCTCAGCCCTGAGGCCACAGCAAGTAGCCAGTCCTGGGGCTGCAGCGGGGGTCCCGGTGCTGGGGCTTCTTCTGCTCTGCCTGGTACTTCTGCTGGAGACCAGGGTCGGGTATGGAGGTTCCCCTGCTGCCCCTGGTGCACTTCTCCTTCCATCACCATTACTCGCTGTTTTCTCCTGAACACTGATCTCATCTTATGGGCAATTTAAACTGTGAGCTCTTTGGGGGAGAGGTGACATTCTTCTTCCTTTTGTAAAGTGCCATGCACACTTCTGACATTCTGGACAAATGTGACATAACATTAATATAGGCACATGTACATCCTTAAACTACACCAGCATCAACATACAACATGAAGGGAAACAGCAACTGTTTTTCTTTTTAATTTAGAATCATGTGAACTTGTATCAAAAAAAAATAATGGCATTAGCTTGGTATTGGATTTAACATTAAAAAAAAAAAAGACACCCTAGCATATGACAGCTGCCATTTTTCAGGACAGAGAGCAAAATGGTTTGTTCTTATACTTACCTGCTCCCCTCTGCTCCCTTCTCACTATTGTGTCCACACCCACCAGCAGGTTACATTCCACATTTCTCATAGCTCCTGCTAGGCTGAAAAATTTCTCCTGTTGCCTGAATTTGAATCCCAGCTTTCACCCTTTCTCCGTCCCATATATAGGGCCGGTGCAACCATTTAGGCGACCTAGGTGGTCGCCTATGTCGCTGGGATTTGGGGGGCGGCATTTTCTTCGGCAGCGACCATGGCAGCTGGATCTTCAGCCGCCCTGGTCGCTGTCGTCATTTAGGCAGAGGGAGCTGGGGCAGGGGGGGCGCGGGGAGGGAAGCCTGCAGCAAGTAAGGTGGGGGCAGCACGCAGGGGAACTCCCCGCCCCAGCTCACCCCTGCCTCGCCTCATCCCAGAGCATGTCATGGCCGCTTCACTTCTCCCGCCTCCCAGGCTTGCGGCACCTAAGCTGATTGGCACCGCAAGCCTGGGAGGCAGGAGAAGTGAAGAAGCAACGGCGTGCTCGGGGAGGAAGTGGAGCAGGGGTGAGCTGATTCACTTCTCCCGCCTCTCAGGCTTGCGGCGCCAATCAACTTAGGCACCGCAAGCCTGGGAGGCAGGAGAAGTGAAGCAGCAACGGCGCGCTCGGGATGGAGGTGGAGCAGGGGTGAGCGGGGAGGAGTGCCTCAGGGCAGAGGGTGGGGAGTTGCTGCGGGGGGGACGCCTCAGGGCAGAAGGGGGGATCTGCCATGGGGGGGTACCTTAGGGCAGAGGGGGGAGAGCTGTCGCGGGGGTGGGGAGGGTGCCTCAGGGCGGGGGCTCGGGGACGGGGGATGGTGCAAGGTGGAAGTTTCGCCTAGGGCACGAAACATCCTTGCACCGGCCCTGCCCACATACATCCCAACAGCCAGCCTGTCTCCCGCCATACAAACACATCATACTCAAAGCAGTCCTGCTCTCCCTCCTACACACAGCAGCCGCCCTGCACAACAGCGACCCCTCCTCTTCCTCATTTTCTCAAGTACTTGCACCCACCAAAACGGCCCGACAGCATTCCACTACTTTCTAGCGGCCTCTCCATCTCTTGACATGCCACTGAACCCTCCCTTACCCCCCAACTCATATACAGACAGTACAGAGAAAAAAATGAGGCTACTTATTGGGACATGCATACATGCATGCAGTGAGGTGTATGTCATGTGTTGCAGAGAAAAGGAGAATTGCTGTGGCAGTCAGTCTACGTTCTGGGGATTAAACCCCAAACACACCTTGAAGTTGTATTCCCAGGCAGATGCTGAGTGTGGAGCTGATCCTGCAACATACATGTCAATGGGAGTTTTTCCACTGACTTCATTTGAGGTAGGATCAAGCCCTATATATGGGGATTAATCCCATATATACTGTGAAGGCCTTTGCTGCCCGGATTCTCCATGTATGGGGATAAATCTCTAAACAAAATGAAGTCCCATTCTGGCCAAATGTTGCTAGAATCAATCTCTGAGAGTGAGCTAAAGCTTCTGTCTTGTTTACACTTTGGTAACACCTAAATAGCCAATAAAATATGATTGATTTGGATGAGGGGGCTGTTCTGGTGTGGGTTGGGGAAAAGAGGAGAGAAGGAGAGCAAGGTTAGGCTGTTAGACTCCAAGAGGAAGTCAGTTAGGATTCAAGTTCAAGCAGCCCAAGAGATACTTTCAGCTTGGGTGGGTGGAGAGGCAGTAGCTGTGAAATGTGTGGAATGTAACCTGCAGGGAGAACAATGTGAAGTGGGAGTTAGGGTGTGGGGGGCAAGTGATAAGACACCACCAGCTTTGTACTGTCCTGCAAGATGGCTATTGCCAAGCTAAAGGGGCAAACTACACACAGTCATAGAAATGATTAATCTTCCACTGGCATTTCCTAGCTGATATGTGTCACTTTAAAAATCAGAATGCTATAGAGCCAAGTTCAGAGGTGTCATAAAAGGAGATGACTCACTTCCAATTTCTTAGACTCCCTTAAATTGCAAATCCTTTAGACCTACTTACACTCACTCTGCTGATGTCTAAATTTACATCTTCCAGCTTCCCAATGTGTAAGTTTAGGCCTGCTTTAACTTACACATGTTTACAACCTCCTGTATTTTGCTTTTCTTGTTCTAAACTAAAATCTAAAACTTCATTTTGTAATAAATATAATATTCATAAAAACAATAATGCAACCCCCCCAACATGAAACTAACAGAACTCTGTCAACTGTCATCCTGACCAATTTGCTTTTGTGTTGTGTCCCTTTCACACCAAATGTGTCTTTCTTGTCCTTTTAGATAAGCTCTTTGCGGCAAGGGACTGTGTCCGTCTATAAGTTTGTGTAACAGCGCAACATAATTAATTAATTCCATTCAAAAAATTGGTTAAAGAACATTGTTAAGGTTGGAATGTCAAGCAGTCAAAAGTTAGGAAATGCTTCATTCACTGTGGAAGTTCAAAGGTGTGTAGCCAATGAGGCGGAGTAAACTACAATGGCTCTGAACCTGATACATATAGCAGCACAGAGAATTTCATCCTCTGATTTCTTTGCAATATCATTTGCTTCCATGACAATTTGGTATTGCTTCAATCACCTCTCCCAGCTCTCTGCCAGGTTCCCTTCCAGCCAGAAGGACACAGGGGGCTTCATTTGCTTCCTTTTGGTGAAAGATTGTTTGCTTCTGTCACCGTGTAACAAGAGTGTAACGCACGAGTGGAATAAAAAACAAAACCTTAATTTCCTGGCCCCAGTCACATGACCTGGGACAAGGGCTAAAGCCAAATATCCTTGTCACTCATTGGGTCAGTATCCCGTCTCCAAGGGTTACTAATATGTTAGGAAGACTACAATGTCTATGTTCACCTGAACTCTTCAGTGCTTCTGAATACCCAAATTGCCACACCCAAGAAAAATGCCTTTTTTTCAATCTATGCTTGGTGAGAAGATGGTGTCTTCTCCTATCAGATGTGGATTAAGCCACTATTAGTGTTTAGAACCTGTAGGCTTGATTATCATAGAATCATAGAATCACAGAATATCAGGGTTGGAAGGGACCTTAGGAGGTCATCTAGTCCAACCCCCTTCTCAAGCAGGACCAATCCCCAGACAGATCACCTAAATGTGAAACTGAAGACTTCTTTCTATAACTTCTGTTTTATGATTATATCTGATGTAAATAATTTACAACAACAACAGAGAGGCAACACCAAATTTATGTGACATATACATAACACTGAAAAGAAAAGGAATAATATCACTCAAAATAGAGACTCAAAGAGCTTGGCGTGTTTTACCTAACCAAATGAAGCTGAGAGGAGATATACTTGCTCTCTATAAATACATCAGAGGGATTAATACCAGGCGGGGAGAGAAGTTATTTAGATTAAGTGCCAATGTGGACACAAGAACAAATGGATATAAACTGGCCATCAACAAGTTTAGGCTTGAAATTAGATGAAGGTTTCTAATCATCAGAGAAGTGAGGTTCTGGAACAACCTCCCAAGGGGAGCAGTGGGGCCAAAAAACCTAACTGGTTTTAAGACTGAATTTATGGTGGGAATGGTATGCTGAGGTTGGTGTGGTGGGGATCGTGTGCTGAGCTTGCTTGCCTACACTGGCATGTGGCACATCCATGACTACTAATAGTAAATATCTCCAGTGGCCAGAGACGAGACACTAGATGGGAAGGGCTCTGAGTTAATACAGAGGATTCTTTCCCAGGTATCTGGCTGTTGGGTCTTGATGACATGCTCAGGGTCTAACTCAGGGTCGGCAACCTTTCAGAAGTGGTGTGCTGAGTCTTCATTTATTCACGCGTATCATAGGGAACCCGGTCTAACTGATCACCTTATTTGTGGTTGGAAAGGAACTTTCCCCTGGGTCAGACTGACAGAGACATGGGCTTCTTTTCACCTTCCCTCTGCAGCATGGGCATGGGTCATTTGCTGGTTTGAACTAGAGTAAATAGTGGATTCTTCGTAACTGAAGTCTTTAAATCAAGATTTGAGGGCTTCAGTAACTCAGCCAGAGTTTATGGGTCTATTATAGGAGTGGAAGGGTGAGATTCTGTAGCCCGCAATGCGCAGGTCAGTCTAAATGATCATGGTCTTTTCTGTGAGTCTGAGTCTATAAAATGAGGGACATTGGAGAGCTGGGGCCCAAATTATGATGAACTCTCTCACCCTGCAGGGTTATGACCTCCCACAACAGCTACACTTTGCTAGAACAGTCAACCTC
Source organism: Gopherus evgoodei (assembly GCF_007399415.2). NCBI lineage: Eukaryota > Metazoa > Chordata > Testudines > Testudinidae > Gopherus > Gopherus evgoodei. The sequence goes on along the minus strand of NC_044322.1, from coordinate 235,213,065 downwards.
CAGAGTGTGACACAATTTCTCAATGCCTGACCTGAAACCTCAGGGTCTTCCAAGAAAAATGCAAAACCTATTTCTGGAAGCCCTGCATAAAACTTGTCAAGAAGGCTATTCTACTATAGCCAGAGGATAGTTTGTTTGTTTTTCTTTTTGGTGAAGTTTTCTAAATATATTAGACAAGCCATATTTGAGCTATGAGACTTTGAAAACTTACATTGCTTAGATTGCAAGCTCTGGGGCAGGGACTGAATTTTTATTGTGTGTAAACTACCGAGCACAATGCAGCCCTAACTGCTGATTGGGGCTGTTAGGTGCCCTCATGATACAAATAAATATAAAGTAATGACTATTATGAAATGTTGGTTTTTCTCTTTTGAAAATACAATTTTTTTAATCTACTCATAACTCAAAATGAATTTATAAAAACTTCAAAACTGATTTTATACGTAAAACAAAGATAACTAGTGAAGGTAATTATTTTACCCATATTCATGTCCAAATGCTGTTTTTAGTGGAGGTGAGCTCAATACATGTTGTTCACCAGTTCTCTCGCAGAAGTTATATTACAAGCTCCAGTCAATGGTACACCCTCACCTGGAATACTGTGTCACCCTACCTCAGAAAGGATGTAGCAATAATAGAAGGGGGTCCAAAAACCGATGTTAAGGGATATTCAGAATAATGAATATCATACAAAAGATACATTGGGAGCTTCTGGTTACCCTCTTTCATAAAGCAAGATCAAGGGGTATTCAATGAAATTACAAGGCAGCAAATTTACAACTAATAAAAGGATCATACAATTAGCCTTTGAAACTTACTGCTACAAGGTATCATTGAGCCTAAAAGTATAGCAAGATTCAAAAAAGAATTGGACAGTTACGTGCATAACAAGAATATCAAGTTAGTATAAGCCAGCCTCTAAACTAATGAGGGTTATGAAGAAAGTACCTCTGTCTGTGTGCCAGTTATTTCAAAACTGTGTATTGCAATGATTTGTGCACCTTCCTCTGAAGCAGCTGGTGTTGGCTACTGTCAGACACAGGGTACTCAACTAGATGGACCTGGGATCTCATTCATGGCAACTGTTCCACCTGTTTTGAGTTTCCATTCCAATTCAAAGAAACAAAGAAACATTTCTAGCTCTTTCAGAGATAAAGACAACCTTTGAAATGTACTTTGATGTGTAGGCTTGTCAGTTTCATAGAATCATTGATTATTAGGGTTGGAAGGGATCTCAGGAGGTCATCTAGTCCGACCCTCTGCTCAAAGCAGGACCCATCCCCAAATGGTCCCCTCGAGGATTGAACTCACAACCCTGGGTTTAGCAGGCCTCCCAGTCTGCCACAGGAACTGTTGTAAAAAAGCATGGGACTTGTGAAAAGTTAGGCCATACTGTCCGATTATTTAATTTAATCACTATCACCCGATAGTTCTTATTTATCTAACTAATTTCCACTTGATATTTGTACAAATCATATTGTTTATATGTAACTTCAAGTAGTGCTTGTTGATACATGCCCAAGTAACATGTCCAGGCTGGCTTCAATCCTGGTGACTGACAATCATTAAAAACAAGAGGATCACTGCTGGATATTAATGCAGGAGGAAGAGAAGTTTACCTCTGGTCTAGCTCAGGAGGGATGACAACTGAATTTATTTCTAAAGGAAAAGGCAATATGTTTGTAAGCAGGGTCTGAATGAATGCTTCCCTGACAGCTAGATGGGAGGGGGAGAGACTTTGTGTGTGTTTATGTACATACAGTTTGCTCCTGCTCTGCTTAGATATTCAGCAGATACAGCAGTGTCAAAGTGATGAACTTTAGCTGGTGTTGGGTACAAATTACCTTAGTACTGAATGCTATGGGTAGTGATATATGGTTACCAATGTTGTAATTACAGCGAGTCCTCGGACTTACGACACAATTTGGTCCTCAGAATTGTGTTGTAAGTCGAAACGTATAAGTTGAAAACACTTTTCCCATAGGAATCAATGGTATGAAGGGGGGATTGGTTCCTGAACCAATGCTTGATACACTATTTTCACCACTCAGATTTTTGTACTAAATGAATTACATCTGACTGATGTTGCAACATCAAATGTATTTACTGTACACTGTATGTTGTAAACAGCATTCAAATAAACATATAAACTCACACATGCTGTTCAGAATGCTGGCAACACAGGTTCAGAAAGCCACGGAGAATGGCACACATGCTGAGCCTCAGCCAATCACTGTTTAAGCTTATTGATTGGCTGAGCCCGGGCTGGGAGCCAATCAAAAACAAACAGCAACCCTACCCAGCAACAAGCTACTCTGCTGCCTCAAGGCCAATCAGAAGTGATCCCTTCCAACTCCATACCAGTATAACACAACCAGGAAGTAATTTCAAGCGAACTTTGTGCAAACAGAGTGTCGAAGGGAGAAACAAGTGTTTTAGGGGCAAAACGGGTTGTCAGTTGAAAAGCGTTGTAAATGGTGTCCGATGAAAGTTGAGTGTCATATGTTCGAGGACTCCCTGTATTGTAGGAATACAGGAAAGCAGGACCATGCTTAACCTGTCCCAAATAAAGGGGCCACCCTCAATTGAAAGAGCCTCGTTAAGCCAGGGGCTTGAATGTCAGAGGCCTATGAAAGTAAATGGGAGATAAGTATCCTAACTAGGAGGATATATACCCCTGTCAAGGATTTTCCCTAGCCTGGTTTAATTTGTTTCTCCCCACTGTTCAAATAATAAAGATAAATAGGTTTCATTAGAAGTCTCTGTTATGTTAACTGCCCAATGAGAGCTGAAATCAGTTGTGATAGGACTCTCCGCTCAGCCTGCTAAGTGCTGAGATCACAGAATGGAGGCAGGTGGCAGCAGAAGGCAATTGACAGTCAGCTGGTGAATGAGTGGCTGATGAGTAGCCTGCAGAACAGTTGCTGGAGAGGCCAGAGCTTCCAACATTGCTGCTACTTGCTGAGCTGAAGTGGGGCAGCAATGATGAGAAATTTGAAGCAAAAAAACCTAGCATAAAGTCAGAGAATGTTTTACCTCTGGATGGGGAACCTTCACCTCCATTGCTCCTAGAAGGGTTAGGCACAGGTATTCACACTCCTCCCAGTGTCAGTGGCATGTCTTCAAAGTTGGTGATGGAGGAAATGAAAAAAGGAAAAGTCATAGTGCTCAAGGAAAAAACAACAACCAGAGAATCTGTAACTTGTATGACATACTCAGCTTCCCACTGATTGTAGAAGACATAAATGCTCAAGATTTACACATACAAGTGAATAGGAGAGAGGCAACAACAGCTACACACCACTAATCAAAATCCTTTAATTAGGCTTGGCAGAAATTTTTTTTATATAATTTCAATGGCTAATATCAATGTTTATTTTTAAGCATCTTTTTCTATTTTTATCAATTTAAATTTTCATAGCTGTGGGAAAATATGGGGTGGTCAGACAATGGGAGATCAGAAAATATTTAATGACAGAAGGCATTGAGAGTCAAAAGGTTAAAGTGTTATAGTCATTAGAACACAAATTGTCAACATCACATGTTAAAAAATACAAAGTAAATATCCTTAAGTCAAACTCTAATAAGCTCTCAAGCAGCATTTTACATAGTCTACCTGTAAATTTCAATTATTATTGATGGAAATATTTTTGTCAGTTTCTGTGTGTATGGTGAAATCACCGTTTACCAATAAAACTGAATCCTTCCAAGCCTACCTTTAAGGTAGACTGCATGGTAGTTGGACTTTGCTTGAAGCAACAAATAGCCCTCTGTTTGGTGATGGAAACTTAATTGCACATTCCCTGAGTTTGGGTTTTTGTTTACTTCTAATATTTAAAATTACTATATATCTCTTAGGTACATGTGGGGACTGTCCACAAATTATGTAACACTTTTCTGTGATTTTTCAAGACCTACCCCCTCCCTTGTAACACTTTATAACACTGAAACAAACATTCTGTCATGCAAAATTAAGGACCCATCCACCCAGCAATGCATTATGTAATTTATGCACAGCCTGCATGTACACTTATCTCAACACCAATGCCCACAGGCATCACACGTAGCTGCACACATGCACTCACATATGTGCAGTCACATATGTGCACACTCATACACACATCTACACGCATGAATATACAGATATCACCAGGCCTTAAATATTCACTATTTCCCAGAGCCCGGGGGCCAGCCAGGGTTTCTGCAGGTTTGAAAATCTTTACTAGAGCTCCACTCTGGATGGCTCCGGCTGAATATAACCCCATGGATCTCACCCCTATCAACGCACATCTGTACACGTGCATGCACGCACACATATCCACACGCATCGATGTGTGCGCATACTTAACACGTCCTCAGATATCACACACACCTGCACACACACGCCCACAGGCGCACGTGGGGCATACATCTCAGTGTGCACACGCCCCCGCATGTCCGTGTCTCACACGCACGCCGGGCCCTCCCACGTGTGGCCGAGGGGCAGGGGCCGGGCCTGGGCAGTCCCTACCCTGGCGCCGCTCGGGGCAGGGGGCGGAGCGGGGATGAGGCGCACGATGGCGGCGGCCGGGCCCGAGGAGGCGCTGCCCGCTCTGGCCCAGCAGCTGGGACTTGCCGCCCGAGCGGAGCGGCCCTCGGAGGCCTCGTCGGGCCCCGGCTGCCTGGAGACCGTGCGGCGGCTGACGGGCCTGTTCCGGGAGGCGCGGCCCAGGTAGCGGGGAGGAGGGGCCCCGCGCGGGCCACGTGGGACTGGGGGCGCGCGCCGGGCAAGGGGGGGGTCAGTGCGGCGAGGAGGGGGTGTGTGTGGGTGTCATGGGGGGTGTATGTGTGTGCGCGCGTGTAGCGAGGTGTAAGGAGGTGTGTGAGCGTTTCGTTTGCTGGTGCTATGGGGCTGTACTGGGGGGGTGTTTGGGGGGGTTATGTGTACTGAGGGGCGTATGGGCTGTGTATGCACGTGTATCGGTGATATGGGGCTGACCTGGTACCGGGGTGAGGGGGGTATGGTGTGTGTGTGTACATGTACTGGGGGTATATTGGAGTGTATGGCTGTGTGTGTGTTGCTCTGGATGTGGGGAGCTGATCTGTTCCTGGCCACAGGGGTGTGCGGGGCTGGGGCAGATGTTGGGGCAGTGCACTGTCTGAGCTCTCTGTGTGTGGGAGGACTGGGAGGACTGGTGAGTCTCTAAATGGAGGCAGAGGGGTCTGTGCCTGGTTTTCAAGATTAGATTAACCCCCCTCCCCCGCCCTCTCCAGGTAGTCGCAGACTAGAGATAATCCTGTCACCTGTGCATGATGTTTGGTTTCAGGGCTTTCTTGCTCCCCATTGAAGGGGGTGGTTTGAAATCATGTAACTCAAAAACAAAGTCTGCATTTCAAGCTATAAGGGTCACAACAGCTGTTGTAGTTCTTAAACTCTTATCTTCATTGTGCTTTGCTTTCCTGCCAGGGTCTGAGTGGGTCACTGAGTGGGTCTGAGGGCTTGTCTACATCAGAAAGTTGCAGCGCTGGTGAGGGAGTTACAGCGCTGCAACTTTGAAGGTGTACACATCTGCAGGGCACCACCAGCGCTGCAACTCCCTGTTTGCAGCGCTGGCCGTACTCCCGTTTTGTCTCGGGTGTAGAGGATCCAGCGCTGGTGATCCAGCGCTGGTAATCCAATGTAGACAGTTACCAGCGCTTTTCTTGACCTCCGTGGAAGGAGGAAGCCTCTGGTAATCAAGCTGGTTTCCTTTCCCGGTTTGCTCTCTCGGTCCCGGAGCCAGCCAGCAAACCGCAGGGAAGGAGACCTGCTTGCTCGGGGTTCCGGGACCGAGAGAGCAAACCGGGAACGCCGCGGTTTGCTCTCTCGGTCCCGGAGCCACCCAGCAAACCGCAGGGAAGGAGACCTGCTTGCTCGGGGTTCCGGGACCGAGAGAGCAAACCGGGAACGCCGCGGTTTGCTCTCTCGGTCCCGGAGCCAGCCAGCAAACCGCAGGGAAGGAGACCTGCTTGCTCGGGGTTCCGGGACCGAGAGAGCAAACCGGGAAAGGAAACCAGCTTCGCCGCGGTTTGCTCTCTCGGTCCCGGAACCCCGAGCAAGCAGGTCTCCTTCCCTGCGGTTTGCTGGCTGGCTCCGGGACCGAGAGAGCAAACCGCGGCGTTCCCGGTTTGCTCTCTCGGTCCCGGAACCCCGAGCAAGCAGGTCTCCTTCCCTGCGGTTTGCTGGCTGGCTCCGGGACCGAGAGAGCAAACCGCGGCGTTCCCGGTTTGCTCTCTCGGTCCCGGAACCCCGAGCAAGCAGGTCTCCTTCCCTGCGGTTTGCTGGCTGGCTCCGGGACCGAGAGAGCAAACCGCGGCGTTCCCGGTTTGCTCTCTCGGTCCCGGAACCCCGAGCAAGCAGGTCTCCTTCCCTGCGGTTTGCTGGCTGGCTCCGGGACCGAGAGAGCAAACCGCGGCGAAGCTGGTTTCCTTTCCCGGTTTGCTCTCTCGTCCCGGAACCCCCCTTGAAGCCGCCCAACAGCGCTGCAGTGTGGCCACATCTAACACCACTTGCAGCGCTGGTTGCTGTAAGTGTGGCCACTCTGCAGCGCTGGCCCTATACAGCTGTACTAATACAGCTGTAACAACCAGCGCTGCAAAATTTTAGATGTAGACATGGCCTGAGGAAAACAGGAGCCAGACGTATACTGGTGCCCCCTTGCAGGTGCTGTTGCAGCTCTATTTTCTCTAATGCTCTACAGCAGTAATGTGTTTCCTGGTCACTTGAAATGATCTGGGAAATGAAGATGGGCTTCAGTTCTTCTGCTAGGCCCCTTGCTAAAGAAGCAGATGTGGCCTGTGAGCCATCACACATGGTTTGGGGTCTGATAGGTAAGGGAAATATAGCTTCCCCTTACCTGTACCCTCTCTGCTCTGTGCATGGATCCTGGGAGTATCCCTGCTTCCATACCAGAGCCTGGGGAGCAGGTGAGGGAGAGTATGCTTCTCTGTCTGCACTTGTCTCTGTTCCCTGCATGGGTCTCTGGTTCAGGGAGACAGTAACAACCACATCTTTCTCTCCAAGGGCTACCTTCATTACTATTAGGCCTTGTCTAGGTGGGGTTTTAGCCACTGGTGCAGACCACTACTGTAGACACAGTTTACACCAGAGCAGCACAGGTGTGAAATGAGGGTTAACTGTAGCAGTGCAAATTATGTCTGCTAGTGGTTTGCATCAGTGCAGCAACAACATTAGTAGCTAAAATCCAAATGTAGACAAGGCCTTTGAGTGGGTGGCAACAGCGTGCTTGTTACAATCCAGAATGATGGTATGCCAGTGTAAAGAAAGATTAGAAAGTGAAATTGATAACTTTTGTAGAAATTAAACAAAGCCCTGTTGAAAGTAAACAAAGGGAAAAAAGACATCTCTTCATTTTATTATCTTAAATGTTACACAAAACATGTAGTTAATCAAAATTCTGTCTGAATTTTCTTTATTTTTATTTAGTTTTCATGTAATCGGATCCATATGAGCAGGTCCTTGCACTGATGTAGGGCTGGTCTACGCTGGGGGTGGGGAGCAGTATCGATCTAAGATACTTCGACTTCAGCTATGCTATTCATGTAGCTGAAATTGCGTATCTTAGATCGATTTTCCTCAAGTACTCACGGAGCGGAATCGATGTCTGCGGCTCCCAGTGTAGACTCCACTACCATCACTTGCTCCGGTGGAGTTCCGGAGTCGACGGGAGTGCATTCGGGGATCGATATATCGCGTCTAGATGAGACACAATATATCGATCACTGAAAAATCGATCGCTACCCACCGATATGGCAGGTAGTCTGGACGTACCTGTAGTACTGCAGTGGCTTGAGTGGCTCTGTTTGGGTGCAAGAGTTGACCCATGTGGATCCAGTTACAGGACTAGTGGGAACACTAGCTTGTAACTCATATGTTGAAGATAAAAAAATGTAGGTTAATCATATGTTTGTGTTAAAAAGCTAACATTTACATGTTATTTTTAAAATTCATTTTCTTGAAATTACACTTTCCCTAACTTAGGGTATGGCTATGTTTTGAGCTGGGCGTGTACTTCCGAAGTAGAAGAAACATATGCATGCTAGCTTGATGTGAGCTAGCAAACTAAAAATAGTTAGGTTAACTAGTCCTGCCCATTCAGGGCACAGTGGCTACACTCTATTTTTAAAGAGGACAGGAGTACTTGTGGCACCTTAGAGACTAAGGGTACGTCTTTGCTACCCGCCGTATTGGCGGGTAGCAATCGATTGCTCGGGGATCGATATATCGCGTCTCATCTAGATGCGATATATCGATCCCTGAATGCACTTATATCGATTCTATAACTCCACCAACCCGAACGGAGTTGCGGAATCAACAGGGGAGCCGCGGACATCGATCCCGCGCTGTGAGGACAGTGAGTAATTCGATCTTAGATACTTCGACTTCAGCTATGTTATTCACGTAGCTGAAGTTGCATATCTAAGATCGATTTTCCTCCGTAGTGTAGACCAGCCCTAACAAATTGATTTGAGTATAAGCTTTCGTGGTCTACAGCCCACTTCATCGGATGCATGCAGTGGAAAATACAATAGGAAGATAGATAGATTTTGTAGATATATATATAAAATTTATGTACACACGCACACTCAGAGAACATGAAACAATGGGTGTTACCATACACACTCTAGCAAGAGTGATCACTTAAGGTGAGCTATTACCAGCAGGAGAGAAGAAAACTTTTTGTAGCGGTAGTTAAAATGGTCCTTTTGTAGCAGTTGACAGGAAGGTGTAAGGAACAGTAGGGGGGGAATAAATATGAGGAAATAGTTTAACTTTCTGTAATGGCCCATCCACTCCCAGTCTTTATTCAAGCATAATTTAATGGTGTCCATTTTGCAAACTAATTCCAATTCAGCAGTCTCTCGTTGGAGTCTGTTTTTGAAGTATTTTTGTTGTAATGTTGTGACTTTTAGGGCTGTAATCGAGTGACCAGGGAGACTGAAGTGTTCTCCGAATGGTTTTTGAATGTTATAATTCTTGACGTCTGATTTGTGTCCATTTATTCTTTTACATAGAGACTATCCGGTTTGGCCAATGTACATGCAGAGGGACATTGCTAGCACATGATGGCATATATCACATTGGTAGATGTGCAAGTGAACGAGCCTCTGATAGTTTGGCTGATGTGATTAGGTCCTATGATGGTGTCTCTTGAATAGTGCGATCAGAACTAGTGAGCTGGGAATTGTCCTCAGTTCAAAATGTGAACATGCTACAATTTATATTTTGTTTGTATTTTTTTTAAACCTTTTCAAAATCTAATATTGCTTGTTATATCCTTCCTTAGTTTTTTATCTGGTCTTATGCGTAGGACTTAAGATCCCGGTTTGATTCTCTGCTGTATCACAGCTGATTTGTGTGACCATGGGCAATTTTCACAATTTGTTTGTCTCGTTTGTGTGTGCGCATGTGTTTAAATACTGCTGTTTGGGAACTTATCTAACTAGAGCTGGATAAATAACAGATTGGTTGGTTTGATGGCAGTTCTGAAAAACTGTGAAAAACAATCATTTTGGGTCAAAGCATTTCATTTTGATTTTTTGAGCATTTTTAAACGGTTTGGAATTTTTAAAATAAAATTGAAGGAAATTTAAAAAAGTCATTGAACTAAAAAAATAAAAATATTTAGAAAATACCAAAACAATTTTTTTTATTTTTTGCACGTTCTTTGTTTTTTCACTAAACCTTTTTTCACTAAACTAACTCAAATTCACAAAATGTGTCATTATCACCAAATCTGCATTTTTCGCTAGAAGTATATTTCAGACAGAAAACTTAGCCAAGCTGTGCATCCAAGGATATGTATACACTTCGAATGCTACAGTGGTGTGGCTGCAGCAGTGCAGCTGCCCCACTGTAGTGCTTCAGGATGGGTTTTCCCATTGGTGTAGGTAATCCACCTCCCAAGAGGTGGGGGGAGGGATAGCTCAGTGGTTTGAGCTTTGGCCTGCTAAACCCAGGGTTGTGAGTTCAATCCTTGAGAGGGCCATTTAGGGAACTGGGGGAAAAAACTGTCTAGGGATTGGTCCTTCTTTGAGTAGGGGGTTGGACTAGGTGACCTCCTGAGGTCCTTAGAGAGGAGGGATAGCTCAGTGGTTTGAGCATCAGCCTGCTAAACACAGGGTTGTGAGTTCAGTCCTTGAGGGGGCCACTTAGGGATCTGGGGCATAAATCAGTACTTGGTCCTGCTAGTGAAGGCAGGGGGCTGGACTCAATGAACTTTCAAGGTCTCTTCCAGTTCTAGGAGACTTGTATATCTCCAATTATTAAATTAAATTAGGTGGTAACTTGGTTACACTCAGTGAGTAGCCCTTTATCAGTAGAGTGTTCTTGACTATGGATACACTTACTGGAACAAAGCAGAATGAGCCCAAACTACACATTTCAGAGCACGGTATCGACATCATCTCACAATAACAAAGGCAAAAGAACAAGTTAATTTAATAGAGAAATTCTTCCATGTAAAAAGGGGCTAACCTAAGACTGGGAGAGCAGGATCCTCTATATAGAAAATGTAATGTGACTTTTTTTATTTATTGAAGTAATAGATTTATCAGAAATGCATGAAGTTTTGGTTATGCTTAGAGGAACATGGCAATTTAAATCACACTTCTGCCTGAAGTTTTTACTTACTAATATTACAAGTAGCATCAAAAATTTAAGCTCTTTGGGGCAGGGACCATCTCTTTGTTCTGTTTGTACAGCACCTCAGACAATGAGATCCTGGTCCATAACTAGGGCTCTTAGGTACTATGGTAATACAAATATTTAATAACAGATTACAGGAAAATATTTTTCATCCATTTACTTTGTACATTCCACAGCATTTTGAGTATAGTCAATGTCACTGTTTTACCTGTATGTTTGTGGGCCTTTCACATGCGAAGAGGAAAGAGGAAAAACTTTAGTTTACCCCATCCGCCAAAAAATAAATAAACTGTAAACCGACAAACATTGACTGGGGGGTTTAGGGGCAAGTGTAGTAGCAGAAACTATTCTTGGGCTTCTTGCAATTGACTTAAGCCTGCCCAACCATCCTATTATGGTTAAAATGATTATGCATATAGTTACTTGTATCTTTGGTTAGCAATATTTTCACATAGATACTTTTTAATCTGTGGAAAGAGCACTGCTTTGAGAGGAATGATGGTATTATTGTAAAGCCCTATACTGGGAACCACATCTGGGTTCTGTACCTGGATCTGTTGCAGACTTGTGTGACCTTGGGCATATCGTTTTTGGTTTGTTTGTTTGTTTTTTCTTCTGGAACTGGCAGGCACCCATAAAACTAATGTATTTCTTTGTGCTTTGCTGCCACATACATGGAATAAACTTCCCTATTTTGTTAATAGTGGGAAGATAAATCCATTAATGTGTGTCAGGTGCTCAGATTCTACAGTGAGGAGCAACATAGAAAAAACTGTAAATATTGGCATTTAAAATAGTTTGTTGGAAACTAGCAGAATAATCAATTTTCATATTTTACTAGAATATATTATAAAAAATCATGCGCTACCTTTTTCTGAACAAATTTCTTATTTTTTAGATTATCCTTTTTAATCAAAACTTCTGATTTCTATTTATAATATAGGCTATCACAATAACCTGAATTTCATAATCCAGTAAACAGTTAAAATGGCTTTCTGAACAATTCCTATGCTGCACAACTGCAGTTTGCTAAACAGAATAAAACTTTACATTTTTATTGAAAACCTTTTGTAACTGTTTTTTACAATACAGCCAGCTAGAGTACACGTTAAAAAAACCAAAAACCAAAACCAAAAATCTGTACTTAGAGCTTTTGCTTGTCTTTTACCAATTTAAAATAATTGACCATTGTATACTAGAAAGGGGTGGCTCAGATTAGCTTCTGACTTCTATATTTTGAAGTAAAGTTAGGAAAATTTACCAAACAGTTCCATGTGGTATTCCAACTCACAGCATAGGTAAAAATAAAGGGAATTGCTAACATACTCTGAAAGTTTTTTGTTTTTTGCATAATTGAATTGGTATACTGCTCTTGAACACTTGCCCTGTTAATGGCTCTGTATGGCATCTTGACTCAACAGAGCAAATGTGACTCTGTCATATGTGGGATTGAATATAGTTGGGTGCTTCTTTACCAGACACTGTCTCGTCAGTGTTTGGAAAAATGTTCCTATGTCTGTGTGGATAAATTTATTTATAGATTCTGTGGAATGTCAGTCTCCAAATCGCGTAATCTTCTGGATTTTTGTGTGTGTAAATGGCAGTAGTTGCAACACATGTCCTTGTCAATGGGAGACCTTAGTCAAATACATGGTTTTTTAAAAATTTTTTAAAACCAAACAAAATAACTTCTTATGCATCAAGTGAAACACTTTCCTTCCTATTTGATCACCATCAAATATCTAGCCATACAAGATAATGAATGCTGTCATACTTTCACTAAAAATGGTCAAGCATTACGTTAATGAAACATAATAATCTCTTTATGTACCATGATTATTGTCGCCTGTGTTGATTAACATTTCTTCCCCATTTTTAGCTCCTTTTGGCCCAGTATTTAACTCAGAAAATATTTTGCTACTGCCTCTCTCAAGATGTAACATTTAAATGCTCCTTTGATCTTGTGTGCACCTTAAATCCATCTAAGGGTCAAAGTGGCTGGATTCTGGTTTTCCATGTCAGCTGCATCTGTCTGGCAGTGTTGGACTGAGTTAAACTCTCAGTTCTTAAAGTGACACCATGCTGCACTTTCTTGTGTAGCAGAGTTTCACCAGAATTCATACTCTATCAAATATGAATTACTGACTGGCTTTAATCTGTCACATTCATCCCCTTTCTAAACATAAATTTTGAAAAAATAAATAAATATGCCAACAGCTATATTCTGGAAGCTTTTCACGCATCTGTGTGTGACAAACGGCCTGGAAATTTATGCTTGCTGCTTTTGTGAGAAATGTGCGTGTAAGCTCCAGCATAACATTTTAGCAGCAATTCTCTTCATCTGCTTTAACTCTGTGAGAGTGGAATGGCCTGTACATAAGAGGAAACCTCCACTCATATAACTGCAATTCTAACTCTTTTTTTAGACCCCACATCATGGCAAGATATTCTCAAGAGTTGCATAGTTTTTTGCCTGTTCTAACAGTTACTTGGTAAACTAGACAAAGGTAATTTTTTTCTCCCTTTGCATTCCCAGGAGTGCAGTTTGGTGTAGTCAGTCTTGAACTGGCTGCCTCTTCCTTCCATCACTCTCCTCATTGTGTGAAGTCCCTTGCTCCATAATAATCATTACAGTAATGCATAGAGGCCCCAGCTGAGATAGGAGCCCCATTGTGGTGTGCATTGCACGTGCACAGAGTACAATAGATCTTGCCTTGGAGAGTTTACAAACTAAATAAAGACAAAAGGTGGGGAGAAAAAATATTCCCATTTTAGAGCTGAGAAATTGAGGTAGAGATTGTGACTTGCATTCACTCACATAGGAGGTCTGTGGAAGAAGCTGGGAATTGAGCTCAGATCCCTGAGCTCCATTCCAGTGTCTTAACCACTACACTTTTTTGAGATTATGCTTTCTCTTTTCTCTTCATGTGAAAGTACAGTATTAGCTCCTTATAGAACTTGGTTTCATCAGTATAGGCCTGATCCAAGTTAATGGAAAGCTTTTGAAAACATGGAGTTAAGGTTGCAACCACACAGTGGTGCTCTTGTTTTCCTTGTGTCCTTGAACGTGAGAGTTCAAATCCTTGAATTCACATTTGGGAGGAGGGAACCAGGGAATGCACACTTAAAGTTACCCCAGACGATATCAGGGCCAGGGATCATCCACTGATGTTGAAAGGCAATAAATTAAAACTGGTAAAGTGATTATTTACAAAAAAGGATAATAATTGGTGGAATTCACTGTTACAGGGTAGGTACACCAATGGCTTAGTAAGATTTAAACATTTAATGGATTACCAGGGATCTAGATCTTCATATTTCAGGATATAAACTTTCCACTAACTTTCTGGGACTAGAGAAACTTCTCTCTGGGCAGGTTATTTTATTATGTAGTTTCCTGTTCCTTCCTCTAAAGCAGTGGTTTTCAACCTGTGGTCAGCAGACCCCTGGAGGTCTGCAGACTATGTCTAAGACTTCCGAAGAGGTCTGCACCTCCATTTGAAATTTTTTAGGGGTGCACAAATGAAAAAAGATTGAAAACCACTGCTCTAAAACATCTGGTGCTGGACACAGTTGGTCTGAGTCAGTATGCTGATTCCTAATTCCTTTGTTCCTAAACAATCTTATGCATCTTTTGTGTATGTAGTAATAGTGTATGTGGTTAGGATGACATAGACTGCTTTTGGTCTAAGAGTTCCATGAAAACTAAATCAGTATATGACCTGTACTCAGTAATGATTGCTGTTTGCTATGTTGAAAGGGTAGTGAGAGGTGTATGTCACTTAAGACTTATGAAGGCTTCTATACTGTGCTGACTAAAATTTATATTTTCCATGATGCATAAGGTTGTTGTGGTTTTTTTTTTTAAGTCCTCATGTTGAACTGGAAATAACTCTAAGTACGTGCTTGGTATATCTTAAAATAAGGCCCTTGATTTCTGGAGAGGGCAAGGTTTTACAGGAATAGAGAGTTTACTTAAAAAATTAGTATGAGCCTTTTGGATTTTTCTAACAATAGTGAGTCCCCTCTATTCAAAGATTTGGTGTGTCAGGACGGTTAAGTTTTCTTATTGCGGAAATACATTACAGTATTATGTCAACTCTTCAATGTTAAATTTTAAATGAACATGACTTGAATAATAAGCTTCCTGAGAGATTTTCTTGTCTGTCCAATATTTCCCCACCCTATTTATAATCCTCCTTTACTCACTACAGTTATACTTTCTTTCAGAGAAATGGCAGAAGAAAGTATGTTCCAGAGTCTCCTAAAAATCTTAACTAAAGCCTCGTGTGAAATGGAATTGGCCTGCAAGGATTCCATGGAACTGATAACTCTAGACACATGTCTGCTGCTTATAGCAGAATGTTTCAGATGTCTACGGAATGCCTGTGTTCGGTGTGCCAAGAATCAAGATGTTATGAGGTATAGTTATGATCCTTATTAACATACACAAATTTTAGAGAGTTTAAATTGTGTTAGTGCTTTATCTTTTATTTTACCCTGTTGTGTTCTTATTTGACTTGTAAGTATATTAACTGATATTTTCCACTTAACAGAATTCTTTAAGAAAATATTTAGATTGAAATAATTATAAAAATTCATATGTCAGTGTTAAGGTTGCTGGATTGTGATGAAAATATGCATTTCTTTGTCCTCTGAATAATGGAAGTTGATTATGTGAGCAATATAATATTTATGATGTTGTTAACTTTAATTTTTTGGCTTCTAAGTTGGGAGTCGCCAGCCTTTCAGAAGTGGTGTGCCAAGTCTTCATTTATTCACTCTTAATTTAAAGTTTCGCGTGCCAGTGATACATTTTAAAGTTTTTAGAAGGTCTCTTTCTATAAGTCTATAATATATAACTAAACTATTGTTGTATGTAAAGTAAATAAGGTTTTAAAAATGTTTAAGAAGCTTCATTTAAAATTAAATTAAAATGCAGAGCCCCCCGGACCGGTGGTCAGGACCCAGGCAGCGTGAGTGCCACTGAAAATCAACTTGTGTGCCGCAGGTTGCCTACCCCTGTTCTAAGTGGATGGGTTTTGTAGATGATATGATAGGGAATATATTCTTAGAAGTCCACAACCTTAGCTGACTTTTGAAATGAAGGATGGTTTAATGTTCTTCTAATACATGTAGGTTTATATCTTGCATATGACAAAGTACATTCAGTATTTGTGTATGTTATCTGGAGTAAATTGTACACTGTTAGTCTAATATTAATGAGTGTGAAGAGCTGGATTCTGCCCTCAATTACGTAGTCTCATCTCCATTTATTTTAGGTTGCATAGGTGTATTTCAGTGTCAGTTTTTATAGACTTTAGGGTCAGAAGGGACCAATTGATCATCTAGTCTGACCTCCTGCACAAAGCAGGCCACAGAACCCTACCCATCCACTTCTATAACAAACCCCTAACCTATGTCCGAGTTATTGAAGTCTTCAAATTGTGGTTTGAAGACCTCAAGCTGCAGAGAATCCACCAGCAAGTGACCCATGCCCCACGCTGCAGAGGAAGGCGAATAACCTCCAGGGCCTCTGCCAATCCGCCCCGGAGGAAAATTCCTTCCCGATCCCAGATATGGTGATCAGCTAAACCCTGAGCATGTGGGCAAGACTCTCACCAGCCAGCACTCAGGAAAGAATTCTCTGCAGTAACTCAGATCCTATCCCATCCAACATCCCATAAGAGACCACTGGGCATACTTATCTGCTGATAATCAAAGATCAATTGCCAAAATTAAGCTATCCCATCATACCATCCCTTCCATAAACTTATCAAGCTTAGTCTTAAAGCCAGATATGTCTTTTGCCCCCACTACTCCCCTTGGAAGGCTGTTCCAGAACTTCACTCCTCTAATGGTTAGAAACCTTCATCTAATTTCAAGTCTAAACTTCCTAGTGTCCAGTTAATACCCATTTGTTCTTGTGTCTACATTGGTACTAAGCTTAAATAATTCCTCTCCCTCCCTAATATTAATCCCTCTGATATATTTATAAAGAGCAAGCATATCCCCCTTCAGCCTTCTTTTGGCTAGGCTAAACAAGCCAAGCTCTTTGAGTCTCCTTTCATAAGGCAGGTTTTCCATTCCTCAGATCATCCTAGTAGCCAGTCTCTGAACCTGTTACAGTTTGAATTCATCCTTCTTAAACGTGGGAGACCAGAACTGCACACAGTATTCCAAATGAGGTCTCACCAGTGCCTTATGTAACGGTACTAACACCTCCTTATCTTTGCTGGAAATACCTCGCCTGATGCATCCTAAAACCACATTAGCTTTTTTAATGGCCATATCACATTGGTGGCTCATAGTCATCCTGTGATCAACCAATACTCCAGGGTCCTTCTCCTCCTCTGTTGCTTCCACCTGATGTGTCCCCAATGTATATCTAAAATTCTAAAAGTCATCCACTCTGGATTTGCAAAAACCAGTAAAAATAAATGTTAGAGACAGTAATACTTTGCTCTTACAGTACTTCTCATTTTCAAAATGTTAAAAATTTAGCTAGTTAACCGTAATAGCTAACCAGAAAAATAGCCATATCAAGGTTGCTGGATTATGTGAAACTGGTGTTCAGAATCTTAAAAATGACTCTTTCTGGTACTTTTCAAACCTGACTTACTGAGATATAGTATTCTGTATGAGATAGAAATTGTCCTGTATTGGGTCAGAATAGATGAAGTTAAATAACAGAACTCCATAAATACTGTGGTAGTGTTCAGATGAGGATGTCACATCTGATTATTTATTTTTAAAGACTTGCATAACTGAAAAAGGCTGTGAATGGAATTTCCTGTAATAACAATAAATGATTGTTTAAATATGTTTTATATTGCTGCTTCCTCATTTTAAATGTTTCAGGCTGTAGTGTTTACTTAGAATCCAAAATGAGGGTTGTATAATATTTTGTGGTTGCATCCTATGACAGCAAACTATTCAGACAATTCTCAAACACTGTAGTCTTCTTTTCACTCAACAGAATGTTTAAAGGGTTGTTGCCTTATTTCCCACCACAACAATTAAGCACAAATGCATCTAAAATTCTGAAACGTAATAATTTCACTGAAACTTTTATAGTCAGGTTTGTAACTATTTTCCAGATTCTTAGAGTTAAATCTTCTTCGATATTTATTTAAAGTAATTAAAAAAGTTTTATTGTATTTAAAAATGAAGATTTATAAGTTTTATAAAAAACATACCGTCTATTTGCTAGTGGCCTGAATAAATGAATATAGCTGCACAGATGAACTATTAGTCCTAGAGGAATTGTATGCCATTGCGCATGCACACAATTCATGTGGTGTGTGTGTGTGTGTGTATATATATATGTATGTGTGTGTGTGTGTGTATGTGTTTGTGTATATGTATATATATATTTTGTGCAGAAAATAGCTTCTGCTGGAAAGTTTCTGCCATTCTGCCTTTTGCCCACCAGAGGGCGCTCTGGTGCTAGAACAGAGCAGCTGTTCTTGGCTAGCCCCAGCTAAAATAAAGGAGAGAACCTGCAGTGCCTTCTTTGCAGTGGCTGTTGGGCCAGGTCGGGAGACAGATAGCATGGGGATGCTGGAGGGTCATAGACGGGCTCATAGAGGCTAGTGGTGGAGGACAGACTGGGGTGGGGCCTGAATGGGATTGAAGGTGGAGGGCCACGGGGGGAGGGAGATGCAGGGTGACACGGAGACAGGAGAGGGGGTGCAGGGCCACATGGGGGTGGCTGAGTGGGGGCATAGAGACACATGAGGACGGGGTGCAGGGACAAATGGAGATGAGGGCAAGGGGCTGGCTGAGGGAGTGTAAGGACACCGTCACAAGGAGGGGGTGCAGGGCTACATGAGGTAAGGTGGATGGCTGAGTTGAGGGCACAGAGACATGGGGACAGAGGGGAGGGGCACACAGAGATGAGAGGAAGGGACTGGATGAGGGGGTACAGGGACACGTGAACACAGGGAGGGGGTGCAGGGCTACGTGGGGAAAGGGGAGATGATTGAGTGGGGCACGGAGACATGGGGGCAGGGGAGGGAGTGCAAGGACACATGGGGATGGGGGAGGGGGCTGGCTAAGGGGGTGTAGGGCTACATGGGGATGGGAAGGAATGGGTGTCTGGGGATGGAGGGACACATGGGGACAGGGGCAGATATCTAACTGAATGGGAGAGGCTAGGGGTCAGACAGGGTCTGCATGTGGGAAGTTCCCTAAAAATCCCTCCCCTCACCAGAAAAACAAAAACAAACAAACAAACCCTATTTCATACTTTTCCTACCCATACCCAACAACCCTCCAAGTTTACACCCAGGCTTCTTCCCAGCAATTACTTCCCTCTCCCTCAGCTCCTCTGTTACCCCTGACTGTTCCAAGCCTTTGCACTACTTCTGAGGGGAACGAGAAATATGGTTCTGTATTGTAGTTTAAATTAATTATTACTCAGACTTCTGTATTAATATGCCTACTAAGGAATCTTGATTGTCAAAAAACATTTCCTGAACCTTTTTTGTTGTCTGTATTGTTACAAACATACTTGCTGACAGGTATTTTGAAATGAATTACCAAGATATTTGAAACTGGTGTGATTATATTGTTCTATTTTGACAATGTGCAGAATTTTGCAGAATTTTAAAATATTGTATGTAGATTTTAAATTTTTTTTGGCACAGAATTTTTTTTTTTTTTTTTTTGGTGCAGAATTCCCTCAGGAGTAAAGTATACATAAAAAGCACACAGTTGTATGTGTATGCACAGATGGCATATTTTAAAAGTGAGGAAAGTGGTAGTATAAAATTTCTGTAAATTTGCTATGAATTATAGAAGTGCAGTTTGGGATTCCAAACTGAAAGTTGTTTTAAAGAAATGTTTTTACAGTGAATTCCAATACAATTTGAAGATGTCAATTAGCAGCCCTTAGAAATGAAGTATTCCCTGTATCCCTGGAACAAGAATAGCAATGACTGTGCAAGTTTCTTCTTGTCAGCATACCTCAGCCTAGATTGGGAAAAGCTACTTTTTTTTCATCCTTCACAAAACAGTGTGAAAAACACTGGAAAAACTCAGTCATTTCAAGTCCATCTGAAAAAATTTGGTCGATTCTAAATTAAATTTTATTGAGTCCTTGATTTAACAACAAAAATTAAAAGATGAACTGGATATTTTTTATTGTCTCTTCCTTCCTTGAACCAAAAAATCCATTATTTGTTCAGTTCTTCTCAAAATGCTGCCAGGGCTGTTGATGTCTCCTATGATGTGTACACCTAAGAGGACCATTGAATAGCTATGAATTTGTGGTTCGTGTCTGTGCAGGAGTTAAGTATTGAATCTGTTATTCAGTGAGTAAGAAGAAAGATGTTGCCTCCATTGGCTGCAGCTCTGTGCCAGACTGATGATAGCCTCGGCAGCCAATTAATGCGTGATGATGCATTGTGACAAGAAACTGAATTCTAATAGCCAAACACACTGTAGCTTGGCTACATGTGTAAAGGCACCTTTTGCATAGTAGGGATTATTCGTAGAGGTCTATTTTGGCTTTGCCACAATCCCAGTGTACACGGGCAGTGTGTGTAGCCTTCTGCTCCTTAAATACCCTGTGAGACACTTGGGATGGGTCACAATGTGCCCATAGTGATTTTTTGAATTGCCATAAAGGCACAGTTTGTTCAGGATTAAATGTCCCTTAAATGTTCAGGAGCTGTGGATGGAGGGAAAATGATCAGCTGAATTTGGTGTCAAGTTTGCAATATGCAAGGTTTAGAAATGTAAACCTTTTGGATGATATTTAAAATCAAGCTAATACTGAACTAAGGATTTTCAGGAAGGAATACTAAGGGTTTGAAACAAATAAGAGACTTGGATGAAAGTATCTGGAGGCTGTCACTTCATTCTTCCTAAGTCATTTAGTTCATTTGGCTCACTGCAAAGAAACTCATGTTTCATACATGTGGATTCCTCTTTGTTTTAAAGCCTAGTTAAAAGGGGCCCAAGTTGTCACTGAAAACCTATGCAGAAATATTCAGCTTGGAGCTAAATTTACAGATTCTTAAATATTCCTGTTTGCACTGCTCACTGGAGAGAGTGGTGTGCTCCATGGGAGGTGGAGAGCTCACTGGCATAAATTCTCTGCCTCCAAGATAACTTTTGATTATGAAACTGTTTGAATACCTTGACTCGAATTGTCTTTTCTGACAAGCTCTGAGCTGGAGGTCTTCCATTCCTCCATCTGAACTAGAGTTAGGACCCATGACCACCTGGAATTTTCCTTGCCCTTATTCCATGGTTTTGAATATTTCCTAATGAATTAACCCCTTAGTTCTTAATTTCATTTGAGCCATTTTTGTCTGGTATTTTAAAATCCTGATAATTAATGGTAGTGCATAATATACTGGGGCATTGATAGCATATTTCATAACTACTTAAACTATTTAAAGTTTTATTTTATGAAAATATTTCCATTTAATTATAGAAATGCCCAACTAAATTCTATCAGCTTTTAATTTTTGAAGCTCAAAGAGGGAAAAGACTGAATCTGGATTCAGTTAGGGTCATTTTATGAGACACACATTATGATAAGTAAGCTGTTCCGATGGTAATGCTTTATGGTACTATTCAGAGCATTGAGGTGTACAAGTGGTAAATTGCTAAGGTAGTTGTCCCTGGTGGTTCAGAAGGGAAGGAGTACACAGTCAGATGAGCTCTTATTGCTTTCCTTTTAGCCAATGGTGTATAGTGTAGCTGGGTTTGTTTTTAAGGGAGGAGTTGAGGACACACTGGGCTGGTCAGTCTCATTCAGGAATGACCTTTGGTTTGAGACCTATGAGTAGAATGGGAAAAGATATAATGTAGCATATGACTATACAAAAACATTAATTGTACATATTCAATATTTAAAGGTGAATTACAAAAAAAATGATAGTGCAAGCAATTCATTCTTTAAAGATAAAATGTGAATTTATACGTGCCTTTTCTTTGAATTGCATCTAGCCCAATTGTGTCCTGCTCCATAATTATTAGGGATCCGAGGCGCTACAGATAGTAATCTTAGATAATAACAAATAATAACTAGCAATAATACTCCCTATTGTTTTAGTGGTAGTGCAATGACTATAGACAAATGAAGTAACTATTGTGCATTGAAACCAGTTCACACACAGCCTGTGATATCCTTAGAACTTATTGAATGAGGAAGTGTCAGCCATGGAACTGGGGTTATCCCTTAATGTGTTTGGAAAGTGATACAAATCTCTAATCTCCACCTGGAGAGGTTCCAGGGATTAACAGAACAGACTGATCTGAAAGACAGCTTCTCTAACAATACTGAGCCCCACTCCATCCCAAATATGCACCTGCTGCACTGACATCTACCCAGCATGCAGTAGGTGAGTATAAAAACCCAAGTCCTTGTGAGGGACATGAAACTGCAAACATTTAGCTCAGAATTGAAAGTATGGTTATGCTAACAGTCTGAAATGAACAGTTAACATTTTGTTTACAAGTGTCAGAGACCCATGTCCTCCCCAATATGACTTTACCTGTGGTGCTTGATTCTGCATCCACTGAAGTCAGGTGAGAGGCTTCAGTGAGATTAGGATCAATCTGTGATGTTTTGTGATGTAACTCCATACAGTGTTTCTGCCCACCCCAGGAGGTTTAAAATTAAACTCCCTCTTTCTTTTAACTATATAATAGGAATTTGGGTCTGATTGAAGTGTCTGTCCACTTGATCCAGTTGCTTCATGGATTAGAAGTTGAACAGGAATCGTTACTGGCTGGTAAGAGAGTATTCATTTTGGGTAATGTGTAACCTGCACTATTTTGAAAATTATTATATTATATTGCTTGGTGGCAATTTTATAAATTGTAGCATTATGTCCTGAAATCAACTTTTTACATTTTTCTGTAAATAAGCTGTTTTATTTGGTACTTGGCATGCTAACCTTCTTTCCTAATTTGTTTTTTTGTTTTTTTTTTTTAATTGGTGGACTAAGAATAGTATGTGTCTCGTGTGTGTATATACAGTAGAATATAGCTGGTGCTTTAAAAGTCACTTGAAGGAGTAAGGCATCCAAATCTGAGTTCAAATCTTAACTCCTTTGTGTCACCTGGAAAATACCAGCCCTAAACCCTTCTCATATACACTGTGTTTCTAGGTCCATAATATTTGTCCTCCATTATTCCCTGGAGATTGTAAAGAGGAAGATATATGGAAACTTCAGTAAAATTATCAGGATATTTAAACTGGCAAAAATGAAAAATACCTATGATGCTTCCACTCTAAATATCTTTTGCTGTCTTATTGTCTTTCGCTTGATTTGCTGTCGTGCAGAAATGAGTCTATATTCATTTTTCTTTCTCTGACATTCTAGAAAGAATTTGTTTCTTGGATTCAGATAAATTATGTGATTGTGGCCTCTCTTTACATAGCTGTGCCACTCTCTCTGGCCAGTCAGGACAGTATGTGCTAATAGCTGAACAATCTATTCAAGACCTATTCTTCCCTTAAACTGGACATATAGAGGCGTATTCTGTTCAGAGAGAAGAAAGTCTCTGTTGGCCCAATGATCCGCACTGCTTCATGTCAGCTGCACTTGCACACCACCACCACCACTTTTACCCCCCTCCCCCCCTCGCTCAATTCACAGTAAGTAAACTTCAGTAACTTGTCTTCTCCTGCTTTTCTGTGTATATATGAGTAGGGCCACCAACTCTGCCATTTGTGGTGGTGAGGAAGGCTGGGAGAGAAAACATTTGGTTCCCAGTCTGTTTCATTGTCTCCTTCTTCCCTTTGGAGGAATGGGTAGTTTTCTTTCCTTCTGTGACTGCTGTTCCTCTTGCCTCTTGTGAAGGGAGTGGAATTAGTGCCACCAGTGGCTTCTCTTCAAACACCTGCATCGGGTTGGAAAGGAGCAGTGGACCCCAGGAGACCTTTCCCTCAAGATTGCTATGATGTAAGGTCAAGACAAAGTACTTCAGTTCCCTGTTGGTGATTCCTTGCCCACTTCCACCACAGTTCTATCCTTTGCTGGGCTAGGGAAAGATTAGTGAGACTCGCAGGGATTCTATGTGGAGGGAGCAGTACCAGAGCCCCCATTCTTATGTGGAGTAGAGGAGGAGCCAGGGAGAGGAGAACCCTCCACAGAATGTGGAAGGGAGGAGTTGGGAGAATGTGGGAGATGAACCTCCAACCATTTCATGAAGCCGGGGAGAGAGGATTGGGACCAGAGGGAACACTCCATTCCACACCCGACCACTTCACAGGCCATGGAGTGAAGAGCAGAACTGGGGGAACAGTGGGAGCCAAAACCTTATAGGGCAGGACAGAGGCCCATAGACCCTATCCAAGAGAGCAATAGGACCAAAGGGTTGACCCCTGGGGAAGCACCTGCCATCTTCAGTCTCTTCAGAGGAACAGGGAGAACAGTGTTCATAGAGAAGCAGAGAGGACCATCCTTTTCTACACCTTAATAGAGTCATGAAAGGAGGGAGGTTTGTTTTTTTTTGGTTTTGTTTTGTGTTTTGTGTTTTTTTTGTTTTTTTTTTTTTGGTGCTAAATTCTGCAGTGACTGTGAGTGTTACTGCACTCATTGCAAAAAGCATTGTGAACATTGGGAGGACTCTCACTCTAGTGAGGCATGGTGCTTGTTACTTCCAGGTATGTGCTGTGATGTTCATACGCTACCTTGCTGCTGTTTAGATCACAAGAAACAGCAGTGAGATGTTGTCATCCAAAAAATCCAGAAAACTGACTTGGTGGAAAAATGAGGCTGAAATACTTAAATTTGTAAAACCATATTATTAAGCCCTTGAACTTTTTAGAGTAATAATCTACTTTGTGGTTTATTAACCTTAATACACAAATCAGCATATGGGTTTGCAGAATGAGGAGTTTGAATTTTAAACAAAATTGGAATACTAACCCTGAGAGAGACACTGCTAAATACTATATAACATTGACTAATCTGAAAACTGTGCTCTCTTGCTGTGTGTGTGTGTGTGTGTGTGTGTGTGTGTGTGTGTAAAAATGTGATCAGGAGTTAAGTATTGTACTTGAATTAGCCTGTAAAAGGATTTGCCCATGAAAATGAATGAGAGAGATGAGAAAAAGTGTCTTTAACCCTTACAATAATGGAGTTTTCCAGTAGGCTGGCTAAATGAAAATTGAGGAATAACACATGAGTAGAATGTGTTTACAAAAGACAGCATTTATGGTCCTACATAATGCTTGTGAAGAGAAGGGCTGTTACACTGAGTAAAGCTTTTAGTTGTATTAAACATAAACCTAAATCAGTTTACCGTACTACTATTTACATTTTCTTCATTTTTATTACTACATTTACTAATTATCAGAGATTTCTCCCCCATGGGCTGTCTTGTCTTGTTTCATAACTGCAGTGATGTCCTGGGGCCAGATTTACAAAGGTATTTAAGGACCTAAAGATGCAGATAGGTGCCTAGTGGGATTTTCAAAGGTTAGCAGATTAGGCACCTAAATCCATTAAAATACATTTTTGCAATTGAAAATCCTACTCAAGTGCCTCTCTGCATCTTTAAGGTGCCTAAATGCCTTTTGAAAATCTGGCCCTGGATGTTATTTTAGCAACATCTCCTCCTTCAGAATTGTGATCAAATGTAAGCACAGAATCTAAGGGCTTGTCTGCGCAAACACTTAGTTTCTGGCAAGCTGGGATATGAATCTACTGTCTATGTGGAGCCTACTGACTACTTTAGAATTGGAGTAAATTAAAGCACATTAGGGAACGTTTCGTCTGCCAGTAGGGTCCACCAGGATTATAACTGTGTGGTAGGCTAATGCACTCTAGATTTACACCTCAGCTTGCTGCAAACGAAGTGTGTGTGTAGATAAACCCTCAGACCTTGCAGGATGAAGAATTCAATTATAATTGATGCTTTTCTCTTGAGTTGATTCCACTATGAAAACACGCCTCAGATGGTATCCTGTAGCTTAAATGAATTTTAGGAACCAAAAAAATCTGTTTTAAATAATCAGCCTTAAGATGTATGTTTTCACTCCATTTTCATCCAGTGTATCTATTTTAAGTCGTTCAGTGTGGTATGGCAATATTAGTAGGAAAGTTCAGAATGTACTATAATTTGTAATGGATAAAAAACACTGCAGTAATATATATATGGTATTCTTGGCAAATACTGTACCAATGTGGTTGGTTTTGGGGCAGGGAGGGGTAGGGAGGAAAAAGTTTTGTTTTAATGATGTATTAATGAATAAAAGAGCAAAAAGAGGAAATGCCGTATTAAATGCTGTGTGTTGTTAAACACTGGTTAGATTGAATCCAGGCTTGCTTTGCATCTTCTCAGCTATGTGAATATTGACTTTTTCCCTCTTTTTAAGTGTGTGGTACTATTTACGTAGGGGCCATGGTGAGATTCCACAGGCATAATTTAGATGAAAGCATTGTCTTTTTCTGATGTATCATCAGTTTTCCCTGTGAGTTTCCAAATATCCTGGAACTTTAAGTAGCACTGTTTTCCAGTTTCTTTTCTTGAGTAGAAACAACATAGCAATATTTTTCTGCATTTTAATCTACCCCTCACAATGAGCAGATAGATACAACCAATGGAGAAAGTAGTGTCTGTTTAGTCACGCTCTTAGTTCTCTTAGATGTACATCATCACACAGATTATGAAGATAGCCTGGATAGTCTAGAAAAGTTCAGGTGATTCTCCAGAGACCCACGGAATTTTGTTTGCAACAGTTCTTAAAATAAACATATCTGGCGAATTCATACACACAGCTATTGGAGATGGTAAAGACCTATTGGGCTACCCAACCCCACTCATTATCTATCTATCCCTCTAAGAATTTCTTAGCATCTTGTCCAGTGTAGTTTTAAAAAATGTATAGCTATTGAAGTGACTTTCATGAGTTACCTTTAGAGATCTTTCCATAGATTCCTAGTTGGATGTTGCAAACTTTTCCCTTTAAGTTCATGCTGTTAGTTGCGGTTAGACTATACCCCAGTTCCTCTCCTCTCCTACATTTACTGAAGGTGTAATAGAGTCCTAAGAGTTTGCTGTCCACTGTGCAGAACTTGGAGTAAGGCAGGGTCTCTTTTCTGAGGCAGCTAAACACTAAGAAGACAAACTCAGGAAATTTAAAAGCTAGATGAGTACAAGGTGTTGATGCACAGTTGTGCTACAGTGTTTGTGTTTTGCATAGTTTCTTGCTTTAATGATCATAGCACTTCACGTGGTTGGATTTAAGGCTGATAGGTGTCACAGTTGAAGTAGTTTAAAGTAGCAAATGCTAAGATGGCAGCTCCCATGGAAGGAGAGAACTGCAAATTAAATTGAGGAGAGATAATGAAACTGTGTCAGGGATTTTTCATTGAGTTAACTAAGGCTTTAATCACTGGAGTTGTCTGAGTAGATTGTATGGATGAGTCTCTCTTTCTGCAGTGCATGTGCTTTTGGTCCCAAACTGGTAACTGTAGCGTAAGGTCACGACTGCAGACATGCTGTCTCACATATTGAACATCTTGAGTCAGGGTATATAAGGAGTAAGAGCCCAAGGACAGTGTCTGAAGACAGAAGTTTTCTTCCCTGATCTTGCCACCATAAGCTTTGAAAAACATAAGAAATGTGGATTTAAAAAAAAAAAATCCTATAGGCCAGGGGTCGGTAACCTATGGCACGTGTGCCAAAGACAGCACGCGAGCCGATTTTTAATGACACACTGCTGTCTGCCAGGGTCCAGGCTGCCGGTCCCGGTCAGCCCACTGCCGAACCCAGGCCGGCAATGGGCTGAACGGGGCCAGCGGCCAGGGCCCCAGCAGGCGGCAGGGTGCCATTAAAAATCCTGCTGGTCCCAGCCAGATCTTCTCCACCTCTCCTGCCGGCATTTGCACATGCTTTCCTAATCTCCGTCACTTACGGCTGGAGGTTGTGTTTCTGGGTTAGCGTTACCATACCGCTACCTGGTGTCTGCAGAGTCTGAGCGGCCCCGGGAAGTGGCCCCGCCGGTTGGGGCAGGAAGAGGGACCTGGCTCCACAGAAGTGGCAGTGCCTGTGAAGCCTGTAAGTGGGGAAGGGCCTGGGTCCCAGTTGCACCGTGCGCCTGCCCGCCCCGAGCATGGCCGGCCCCGCTCCCTGGACTCGGCAGGCTGCCCCGGGGTTGGAGCTCCAGTGCCGGGATGAGCTCGGCTTTGAACTGGGGCAGGCCGTGTCCCACAGCCTGAACCCGAGCCTGGGAGCTGTGGCTTGCTGCCAACTGGACCCTGGGAACATCTGGGTCGCACTTCTTTCTCCACCCCAGGGCACTGGACCCCGCTCCCCTCCGGCACTGAGGGCAGAACCCAGGAGTCCAGAACCCAGGAGTCCAGAGCCCTAGTCTCCATCTGCCCCCCCACCCCCTCGAACAACTAGAGCCCAGCTGGAAACCTTGGAGTCCAGAGTCCTCGCTCCCAGCACTCCTCCCCCAAGCGACAGACACCAGCCCTTTCCCAGAGCCCAGGAGTCCCAACTCCCACCCTGCCCTACCCCTCCTACCAAGCCACTGCCCTAATCCCTGCACCCCCCCTTCACACATACCCAGCCCTCTGCCCTGACCCCTGCACTCTCCACATCCACCAGCTCTCTGCCCTGACCCCTGCACCTCTCATGACTCATAGACTCATAGACTCTAGGACTGGAAGGGACCTCGAGAGGTCATCGAGTCCAGTCCCCTGCCCTCATGGCAGGACCAAATACTGTCTAGACCATCCCTGATAGACATTTATCTAACCTACTCTTAAATATCTCCAGCGATGGAGATTCCACAACTTCCCTAGGCAATCTATTCCAGTGTTTAACTACCCTGACAGTTAGGAACTTTTTCCTAATGTCCAACCTAAATCTCCCTTGCTGCAGTTTAAGCCCATTGCTTCTTGTTCTATCATTAGAGACTAAGGTGAACAAGTTTTCTCCCTCCTCCTGATGACACCCTTTTAGATACCTGAAAACTGCTATCAGGTCCCCTCTCAGTCTTCTCTTTTCCAAACTAAACAAACCCAATTCCTTCAGCGTTCCTTCATAGGTCATGTTCTCAAGACCTTTAATCATTCTTGTTGCTCTTCTCTGGACCCTCTCCAATTTCTCCACATCTTTCTTGAAATGCAGTGCCCAGAACTGGACACAATACTCCAGTTGAGGCCTAACCAGCGCAGTGTAAAGCGGAAGAATGACTTCCCGTGTCTTGTTTACAACACACCTGTTAATGCATCCCAGAATCATGTTTGCTTTTTTTTTGCAACAGTATCACACTGTTCACTCATGTTAAGCTTGTGGTCCACTATGACCCCTAGATCTCTTTCTGCCATACTCCTTCCTAGACAGTCTCTTCCCATTCTGTATGTGTGAAACTGATTGTTCCTTCCTAAGTGGAGCACTTTGCATTTATCTTTATTGAACTTCATCCTGTTTACCTCAGACCATTTCTCCAATTTGTCCAGATCATTTTGAATTTTGACCCTGTCCTCCAGAGCAGTTGCAATCCCTCCCAGTTTGGTATCGTCTGCAAACTTAATAAGCGTACTTTCTATGCCAACATCTAAATCGTTGATGAAGATATTGAACAGAACCGGTCCCAAAACAGACCCCTGCGGAACCCCACTTGTTATACCTTTCCAGCAGGATTGGGAGCCATTAACAACTACTCTCTGAGTACGGTTATCCAGTCAGTTATGCACCCACCTTATAGTAGCCCCATCTAAATTGTACTTTCCTAGCTTATCTATAAGAATATCATGCGAAACTGTATCAAATGCCTTACTGAAGTCTAGGTATATCACATCCACCGCTTCTCCCTTATCCACAAGGCTCGTTATCCTATCAAAGAACGCTATCAGATTAGTTTGACATGATTTGTTCTTCACAAATCCATGCTGGCTATTCCCTGTCACCTTACCACCTTCCAAGTGTTTGCAGATGATTTCTTTGATTATCCATTATCTTCCCTGGCACAGAAGTTAAACTAACTGGTCTGTAGTTTCCTGGGTTGTTTTTATTTCCCTTTTTATAGATGGGCACTATATTTGCCCCCTTCCAGTCTTCTGGAATCTCCCCCGTCTCCCATGATTTCCCAAAGATAATAGCTAGAGGCTCAGATACCTCCTCTATTAACTCCTTGAGTATTCTAGGATGCATTTCATCAGGCCCTGGTGACTTGCAGGCTTCTAACTTTTCTAAGTGATTTTTTACTTGCTCTTTTTTTATTTTATCTTCTAAACCTACCCTCTTCCCGTAAGCATTCACTATACTAGACATTCCTTCAGACTTCTCAGTGAAGACCGAAACAAAGAAGTCATTAAGCATCTCTGCCATTTCCAAGTCTCCCGTTACTGTTACCCCCTCCTCATTGAGCAGTGGGCCTACCCTGTCCTTAGTCTTCCTCTTGCTTCTAATGTATTGATAAAAAGTCTTCTTGTTTCCCTTTATTCCCATAGCTAGTTTGAGCTCATTTTGTGCCTTTGCTTTTCTAATCTTGCCTCTGCATTCCTGTGTTATTTGCCCCCAGCCCTGACTCCAGCACCCCCACACATACCCAGTCCCCCTGAACCCCATGTCCTGACTCCTGCACCCCCTCACGTGCCCCAGCCCTCTGCCCTGACTCCTGCACCCCCACACATACCCAGCTCCCACACACCCCATGCCCTGACTCTTGCACCCCCCACATTCCCACCTGCACCCCTCGCACCAAATGGGAGCTGCCCAGGTAAGCGCTCCACCCTCAAACCTTCTGGCCCAACCCTGAGCCCCCTCCCTCATTCTAGCTCCTGGCCAGACCTTACATCCCAACCCCTAGCCTGCTCCTTCACCCCCAGCCCTGTGCTCAGTGCACCCCCACCCTCAGCTCAGTGCAGAGAGAGGAAGAGAATGGGCTCGAA
Organism: Gopherus evgoodei; assembly: GCF_007399415.2. Lineage (NCBI taxonomy): Eukaryota > Metazoa > Chordata > Testudines > Testudinidae > Gopherus > Gopherus evgoodei. The sequence continues at coordinate 235,182,498 of NC_044322.1, read as the reverse complement.
CTAGGGAGAAGGTAGGTACCCACTCTATGTGGGCAGAGCTGGGATCCCAGACCGGCAGCAGGTTGAGATGCTCAGTCCACTGCCAGTCTGGGGTCCCGGCTGCCGCCTCGCTCAGCCTGCTGCCAGTCTGGGGTTCTGGCTGCCGGTCCCTCTCAGCCTGCTGCTGGCCTAGGTGAACAGAGCCCCAGGCCGGCAGCAGACTGAGTGGGCCGGTGGCGTAAGCTCTGCATTTTAATTTAATTTTAAATGCAGCTTCTTAAACATTCTGAAAACCTTGTTTACTTTACATATGACAATAGTTTAGTTATATAATATAGACAGAGCGAGACCTTCTAAAAAACATTAAAATGTATTACTGGCACGCAAAACCTTAAATTAGAGTGAATAAATGAAGACTCGGCACACCACTTCTGAAAGGTTGCCGACCCCTGCTAAAGGCAATAGTGAAAGGCCCTTTAACATCTCTACAGAGTGGATTGGCTTTTGTCTGATGTCTGAGATCTAGGGAAAAACTAAGGAGAAAGTCAGACTGATTTAGATGAAAGACCAAAGCTACTTCGGGTAGGAATGTAGGATGTGGGTGCAGTGCTTCCTGATATTTATGAAATGCTGTATAAGAAAGGGGTCTGTTATCAGGGCATGCATCTCATTGACTCTTCAGGCTGATGTGATTTGTCGTTTTAATTGCTGTTTTCTATGAAAGATAAAATCAGGCATGCTCCAAGAGGTTCAGAAGTTGACTCCATGGAAGCATAAGATTTAAGTCCAATGCAGGGCAGGTTAAGTGAGAAAATTCTTAGTAGACTTTTAAACAAACAAAACAACAAAAAAACTCATCTCAACAACCTCTTTACTATTGTGTGGAAAAACTGAGAGAACTGAATAGGACAACAGGCTGTTCTAGCTGCCAGATGAACTTTCATGGATTCCAACGCCAGAAGGAACCATTGTGATCATCTTGTCTGACATCCTAAATAACACAGGCCATAGAACTTCCTCAAAATAATTCTTAGGGCATATCTTTTAGAAAAACTATCTTAATTTAAAAATTTGCCAGTGACAGACAACTTAATTGAACTTGAGGCAGGCCCAATCTCTTTAACAGCTCTGAAATGGTTCAGTATGTTAGTGAACGAAGATACCAAACATAGTAAAGATCCTTGTTAAAAGCCCAAGTAGAAAAACTTTTTTTCTCTTTGTAGCATATGCTTCCTCCCCCATAACCAGTTTTATGGTTTTCCAGCAAAATTCAGCAGACTGTTCAGGCGAGGGACATGAGAGTTCATCAAGGCATTGTATTGCAAGCTTCCAGAATTTGAAATCTGGATTGAGGATCTGTCTCTGATGAGATCTGGAAAAAACTGATACATGAATTTGAGGATCAGATGAATACCAGAACTGACAAGCCCTTACTGAAACTATTAGTACTATATGGGATTTGTCAGCTTTCTCTTTGACTCTTGAAAGTAACAGACATGTTTGTAAACAGATCTGCTCGATGTTTCCATTACTGCAAACGATTTTAAGGCCTAAAATTTTGCAGAATTCATGAAAGCTTGCGGTCACCCAATAGGAGCTGCTGGTGCTCCGCACTTCTGAAAATCAGGCTACTTACTTAAGTGCCTAAATATGGATTTAGGGGCTTAACTTCAGGTGCCCATTAAAAAAAAAACAAAAAACAAAAAAACCCAAACAAACTTGTTCTTTCCCCTCTTTCTGATTATTTGGAATGGTTGGTTGTACAGTGTATTTTAATTGGCTGGGAAGAGGAATTGAGAGTGGGCTATGTAACTCTGAGTGGAAGTAGTCAACACATGAAGTAAAAATTGAAGAAGAAGCTGGTCGTTAGTCGTATTGTGTGTTTCTGTTCAATATCATCCAAGTTCTTGTTCCGCTCTTCGGAAATGTTTGTCTTCTGATTTCATTGATTTGTTATAGTAATTCTCTCTCTCTCTCTCTCTTCTGCTTTCCTGATATCTTCTTTCTTTCCCCCCGTTTCCTATTTCTAAAGAGAGAGATTAACTCTAGCTCTGTGTATGGGAAAATATATATTTTAAAGTATTGCTAAAAACTGTCCAAAAATTTACTAGAGAGACAAGAATAGGTAAGTGAGAATCTAGCACTAGCCCCATGTGTTTAAGAAATCCTGTAGTTTTTATTGCCTTAAACTGAGATCTGGGTTTTGTGCTCTCTACATAAAGAACATGTGAATATTTGGCTTTAAGTATTTGATTGTAGTGTGAATATAGTAAAGGATTATGCAATTGTAAATTATACTTCTTGGAGCCTCTCAAATTCAGTGACTACTGAATTTTATTTATTTGAGAACTTAAGCAAAATTGCCCTCCTCAGGTTGATAGTTTGACCCTTCCCACAGAAATTCCTCCTATATATTATTATTATTTATTATTTATTAATCTCTATGAAGGGTCATGGAGAAGAGAAACACTGGATTTTTTTTGTTTGTTTTTTGTTTTTATTGTGAGCAAATCCTTTAAGACGTTAAATTGCGAATTTATTGCTTGAGTCATACAAGTTATATCCTGATGTCCATTGCCTGGAGAGAGAGAGATGATGTGTGTGTTATAAAATGTTTACCATTCTACTTGTTTTGCAGTGTCAAATCTCATGAATTGTTAGGAGCTGAGTGACTCAGCTTTAAGTGTGTGTCTGTTAGTTTTGTATTCAGGGGTGAGGAAGTGGAGGACAGGGGTTACTGACTGACCCACAGCTCAGAGGATTAGATTCCCAGTGAATAATCCTAAAAGGGCAGTTGGATGACTTCCACAAGCAGAAAGAGAATATTTTAAACTGCTTTCCTTTTTATTTTTTTTATTTGGGGTTTCCTTTTGGTAGCACAGTTAAGTTACTTATAACCTAAGTAAACCAGGTGTTTTTTGGCAGACTTTTTAGTCACCTAATGAAGTGACAGCCTTAATCTTAAGGATTGCCTACTTTCACGTGTGATTTTTGCTTTGTGTATCTAGACTTTTTGGACAGGGGATTGGTGCCAGTACTTTGCTACCACTGTTAAAGCAAAAACTATAATTACATTGTCAAAATAATATTTATAGTATTATTTTCAGGGAATAATTGTGGGAGTGTGATGAATATATTATACTCATCAAAATTTTATATAAACATCATGAGTTTTTTATTTGAGCTATTGGTATTGTGTTTGGCCTTCATGCTTTTCCAATCTGTAAAAATAATATTGGGATTTTCTTGGTCTTCGTAGCATTTGCAGTGTGTATCCTTTAAAGAACAGTTGATTAAACTATTTGGTCAAAGTAAACTTGTATTGGCATTTTAGTTACATATTTCCACAGTTGTACTACTTAAAAAATCCCTTTTTCTTTAAAGCATTTCCTCCCCCTAATTATGGTAGTATGATTCAGCGCATTATATTTAATCTTCTTGCTTGATAGGGTGACCATGTTTTCCCATGCTGAATTTGGGACACCTGGTAAAATTACTCGTATTCAACTGAGTTCAACAGTAATCAGTTGTACAAACATTCAAATTAACATCAAGTTGACTGAGCCCCTGTTAAAAAGAAATACTTCGTAGCTGGATTCTTTTTATTTACCTTCTTATCTTTAAGGTTTTAGGGTTCACTGGGGAGGGGTGACACACACATCCCTACCCCCCCCCCCACACACACATACACACTCTCACGTGGGTGGGGGTGACTGATGGACCTGACCCTCCCTTCCTGTTGCTCCGGACCCACTTCTCTTGGTACCTGGCACCGAGGCGATATGTGGTGGTAGGGTGGGGGGGGGGCAACGTGACCCCCTGATTTATGCCAGGGTTCACACCAGAATGTGGCCAGCAACAGCCTTTTGGTGCTGTGTGGGAGGGAAGGGACTGGAGCTGCTTCCAGCCCCTCCCACCACTCCCATGTGGCTGGAAGCAGCTTGTCCCTTCCTGCCCCGCACAGTGTCGAAAGGCAGCTAACACCTCAAGAGTACTGCTGGCCACTGACATAACCCAGCTGGCGCCTGTCCTCAAGCTACAGAGTGGGCAAGAAGGGGTTAAGGATGCATTGTGCACCAAGGCCTAGGGAATCTGACTGCAGGGGCTTCAGCAAACCTGGCCAGAGAGGTAGCTCAGCAAGGAAGGGTGCCTAGGGGACAGAGCAGCTCCGTGTTCCCCAGAGGCAGGACTCAGGGCTAGGGTGTGTGTGAATAGGGTTCTAAGCCCCTACCCGGGGGATTGCTGAGGAGCCTTCAGGTTCGGGGCGTGAACAGGTTGGAAATTGCTTTCCCCCCCCCCCAATCCCCCACCACTCGAGAGCTTAGCTGAGGGGTGGAGAGGCGTCCTCGTGCCAGCACTGTGCGGGGCTTTGGAACTCTTTCTGGCCAGTGCCCTGGGCTGGAGGGTCTTGGGATTTCCTGGGCCACATGCCGTCCCAGCCAGAGGCACTGGGGGAAGGAAGGCGCCTAACAGCCAGGCTGCTGGTGAGCTCAGCGCTCTGACCAGGGGCTGATTCTCCACACAGTGCTGGGAGCAGGACATGCCCCACTGGGGGGATATGGAGGGGCAGCGGGACTTGGGTGGGGGCAAAGGGGCAAAACAGGGAGAGGATAGTGAGAGGGGAAGGCCATAAAGGGCTGATGGTTGGGAAGCAGAGGCGATGTGTAAATTGCTGGCATCTGCCTGCACTCAGCAACCGCTGCAGCTCGCAGCCAGTGCCAGACAGAAATGGGACGGGGGATGGGGCCCTGCTGGCTGAGACCCGGCACGCACCAGAGGCTGTGCTGCCGGACCAGCAAGGGGAGTGGCTGGCCCTGTGCACTGCATCTTCACACCGCCACCAGCCTTGCACCACCAACCCCAGTCGTTGGCCACTGGATCTCCCACTCACCGCTGGTGAGCGGGTGGCTGGTGAGCAGGGATCCATTTTTAAGAAAAAGTCGGGACACCTGCAGGAGGGCTTAAATATGGGACTGTCGCTTTAAAAACAGGATGTCTGTTCACCCTATTGCTGATTAGTTAGTCTGTTTCTTCCTAGAACCCTTATATATGTTGTTGTGCTGGTGTATTGAAATATGAATTGAAAGTGAATTTTAGTGCCTTTCAGAGGTGCCAGATTAGCAGTTTCTGAGTGCACCTGCAGTCAAAAACCTTGTACCTGTTTTCTAGCAAAAGTACAACTGAGCTAACAATGGTGTAAGCTGCAGACAAGGCTCAGGCATTTTTACTCTTGGCTCATGATAATTTAGCAGGTTTTCATAACCACAGCAAAAATACTTCAGCCTTGATTACACCACTGCTTACTCTGTTGCTAGCACTAGAGCAGCTATACTGTCTGTAGGAAAATGGGGGCAAACTTTTCTGGAGACTGAAATCTTTTATTTATACACAGAACATCTACAGCAAGGACTGTAGCAGTGCAAGCTTCACTGCAATTAAGTGTCTGAATCCTGACCTTGAAGGACCATCTCTAGGGATGAGGTTAGTTTTCATGTTCATTCACAACCTGATCCAAAGCCCACTAACATCAGTGGAAGACTCCCATTGATGTCAGTAAGTTTTGAATGAGGCCTTTAAACCTTGGCCCCTCTTCTGAGATTGCAAAGCGGGGGTGAGGGGACAGTTCTGATGCCCACTTCAGTTTTCACAAAAGAACTGGATTGATGCCATCCGCACATGACAATGTATGGATTTAACTAAACTCTGAGCTTCTGTGAATTGAATGTTGCTGCTCCATCCAAAGCGTTGGTCCATGGACTCCTGGGGCAGTCTGCAGACTATGTCTAAGATTTCCACAGGGGTCCGCACCTCCATTTGAAATTTTTTAGGGGTCCACAAATGAAAAAAGATTGAAAACAACTGTTCTAATTATACGTGATGGCGTGTGCGAGCACAGATAACCATCCTTCACTGCTCTTTCCTTGCCTTGAAAAAAGATTTTGACATAATCATGCCCTGCAATGTTAGTATAGTAGATTAAGCTTCATGTAATGTACAGCAGTGACTGTCATGTTGACTAGATGCCAAGATTATTGTTTTCAGTCTGATGCATCTCTGTTAACACACATGGATTGGCTGTCTACTCCACAGAGCGAATATGGAAACTTTATTCAAGCCTGACTTTTTCTTATTTTTCTCATTTCACAGCAGCTGAATCAGAGTAACGATTAGAGGGTAAGGAGCTCATATGCACTAGAGCAGTGGTTCTCAACCAGGGACCTGGGGGCTGCAAGCAAGTTTCAGGGGGTCCGCCACACAAGGATGGCATTAGACTTGCTGGAGCTCAAGGCAGACAGCTGAAGCCCCACCACATGGGGCTGAAGCCCAGGGCCCTGAAGTCTCCTGCCTTCCAGGCTTCAAAAGGCCCCCTGTGGCATGGGGCCCTGTGCAGTTGCCCAGTTTGCTACCCCCTAACTCTGTCTCTGGCTTTTATATGCAGAAAAACAGTTGTGGTACAGGTGGGCTGTGGAGATTTTATAGAATTTTGGGGGTGGGGGGTGGGAAAAGAAAGGTTGAGAACTCTTGTGTTAGAGAATAGACGAGAAGGGTAGATTAGGGATGTGTGGGGTGAGAGGATTCCTGTGCATTTATTTCATACTGTGTTCCTGCCTGAATGAGAAGTTATCTGTGGTTGTGCACAAGTGGGAAATTCTATATTTTTCGGTTGAGTTGTATAAATCAGGATGATAGACAGTAAAACTCCACTCATTCTTCATTCTGATTATTAGTTCATGGACATTAGGCCAAATCTTGCCCATATTGGTACACCTGTGTGACCCCCATTGACTTCAGTGGATTTGCATGGGGGTAGCAGGGAGCAGACTTTGGAATAGTGCCTTTAAAACCTGATGTGGTGTCGTCATATTGGATGACAAATTAACAATTTACTGTACATCTTGGGATATTTTAATCTCAGAAATTACATCAGTTTCTGTGATACCTAAGAGAATTATTTTTGATCTCTGCACCAGAGGGCAGTGAGGCTTTGAGCTGAGTTGATATAAATCTTCATCCTACAATCTGGAGAGGGGAAAAAAGTAAATTTGAATTTATACTCTATGGTTGCAGCAATAAATCTATTGGTGGGATGCACTACGAGGGTTCCCCTCTGCTAGTCAGTGTTGCTGTATTTAGGCAATCCACGTGTCTGTTTGCAAGACCATGGAAAACAGAACAATTTGGAGGCTTTCTAGCATGAACTGCCAAAATCTTGTTGATTTGTGACGCATGCATGGTGGTTTTATAATGTGGACTGATATCCATTTGGAGCACAAGGGAACTGGGAGTTTGCTGATGTCTGTTTAATTAGAATGGCTTCTGGTTAGTCTGGTTGAGGCTTGAAATGAACAGTAATGCCTGTATTTCTGTGGACCTTTAAACACAGTGTGCTATAAGCCCTTTCCTTCCTCTTCACTCTCCTTTTACTCCACTAGCACAAATATGTCAATAAGAGTCATGATGAGGCAGGTTTGTCTGAATATAAGTGGCATGAACTAGGTCTTATGAAAACAGCAGTGGTATCCAACCTGTGGCCTCAAGGCTAGTTGTGGCTCTCAAGGGCAATTGTGTTAAGAAAATCTGAACTTGATTAGGGATGGAAAATGTGTTCCCTGAGCCTTGCTCTGTGATGTTTTAAAATCTAAACTGTTGAATCAGCCCTGTCACTGTCTGGAGGAGGTAGTGCCAGCTGTCTTCTTTTAACTTCTAACTGATTCCCCTGCAACCTGAGGAGCAGCTCCCTTTGCTGGCTACCTGCTGTATTGCAGGGGAAGGAGAAAAGAATTGCTCTTCCTCCCAGTGGCCTGCTTCTCTGCCAGACTTTGCCTGGAGGAGAGCAGTAGTCAGGAGGTTGCTATAATTTATGACAGTAGACCGTGGTCCTTATTGGGCATTGCAGGAACACAGCACGCTCCGCCCACATTTCCTTCTTGCCTTGATGCACCCTCTGTGTTGGGAGGTGCGGTGAGGGAGACACTGGAGCCGGCTATACTGTGATTTGTGCCTGCTTAGAACCCTCCATGCTGGAGAAATATCCAGCAGATGACTTGGAAGCTGGAGTAAAGGATATGCCCCCATGCCTGTGTGGGTAGGTGCTGGTGGCTTATCGCTGGCAGGACTTTGGGGGTGGCAGGACCGCGCTCGGTAGAGAGAAATGAGTAATCATGAGAAAATAAATTGGGAGGCATTTCCCAAAGGTGGCAGAAGAGGGAGAGCAGGCCAGAAAAAAATGGCCTACTGTACACTCCCAAACATATCTGAGGGCAGGAACTGGTCACTGCGCCTCCTTCCAAAAAAAGTGCAGGTACAGTAAAGGGCTGTTGTTTTGGGGGTATAGAAGATGTGTGAGGATGGAGGCGTGTGGATGTCTCCGTAGCTTTCGATAAGCCTTCATATTGGGGGATGCTTATCAAAGCCCAACAGCTTCAGAGTTCAGATAATTATTAGAGCTGTCAAGCAATTCAAAAAATTGTGAGATTAAAAAAAAATTGCACTATTAAACAATAATAGAATACCATTTATTTAAATATTTTTGGACGTTTTCTACATTTTCAAATATATTGATTACATTTACAACACAGAATACAGAGTACAGTGCTCATTTTATTAATTTGATTACAAATATTTGCACTATGAAAAAGATAAACAAAAGAAATAGTATTTCAGTTCACCTCATACAAGTACTGTAGTGCAGTCTCTTTATCATGGAAATTGAACTTACACATGTAGAATTATTATTTTTTACATAATTGCACTAAAAATAAAACAGTGTCAAACTTTGGAGCCTGCAAGTACCCTCAGTTCTTGCTGTAGCTACAGAAAGATTTTACCTCAGGATTTTAGCATTCGGTAGGGAAATGAGTTGTGTAGGAGGCTTTTTTGTTTTCTTGCTGCTAGGTTAGCCTTTATTATGTGTACTATGTTGTAGGTGTCTCCTTTAGAGGAGTCTTAGCTTATTGAAGGGGTAAGATTTATCTCGGGAAGTTAGTATTCTGGAGCTGGGAGGGGTGTTTGTTGCGCAGGAAAAGCATGAAGTCTTGATGCTGCTCCTGTTTGAGTTTCTGAGCTCACTATGCTTGCCTCCTGTCCGAAGAGGAAGAGAGTTTAATCTTAGAAATCTGCATTCAGTATTGAGGGAGGACAAAGGATGGGGGAGCAAGCATTGACTTGTGCAGGAGGAGGGTTTGAGAGGTGTCTTGTTGCTGCTTCTGGAAGGATGATGGTTTCTGGTACTGGGCTTGCCAGGCTCACCTCCTTTTACTGAGCTAGGTGGGCTCCCTTCAGATGGGCGAGCCTTTGTTTGGGAGGGAAGTTGGATATTACCTCAGAGCCTCGACATGTGGCAGGGGAGGAGAGGTTGGTGCAGGGAGGCTCAACTCACCAGGACCCTGTTCTCTGAGGTGTACCCCCCCAGAGCAAGAGGTTGGGGGAAATGGGGCACGGCAGGGTCAGGTCCCTACCTCTCCAGGATGGGAGCCACTTCTCTCCTCTCCTTTCTTCCTGATCTCTGGAGGCGGAGTGGGTTACTGCGCACGACCGGACACTGTCAGTTCCCTCTGCGGCCGATGCCTCCCTCCCTGCCCAGAGGTATGTGATTAACGGTGTTAAAAAAAAAAAAATTAGTTAATTTTGTTTTCAGTTAATCTCAAGCAGTAATTGTGATTGACAGCCCTAATAATTATAGAATCATGTAAATATGAGGCTGGAAGAGACGTCGAGTGGTCATCAGTCCAGCCTCCTGTACTGAGACTGGACCAAGTAAACATAGACCATCTCTAATAGGTTTTTTGTCCAACCTGTGTGTAAAAATCTCCAATAATTGGGATTCCACAACCTCCTTTGGAAACCTATTCCAGAGCTTAACTACCCTTATAGTTAGAAAGCTTTTCCTAATATCGAACCTAAATCTCCCTTGTTGCAGTTTAAGCCTTTTACTTTTTGCCCTACTTTCAGTGGACAGGGAGAACAATTGATCACTGTCCTCTTTATAACAGCCCTTAACATATTTAAAGGCTATTATCAGTTCCCCCTCAGTCGTCTTTTTTCAAAACTAAGTGTGCCCATTTTTTAAATCTTTCCTCATAAAGTCAGGTTTTCTAAACCTTTTTTCATCTTTGTTGCTCTACTTTGGAATCTCTCCAGTGTAGCCACATCTTTCCTAAAGTGTGTCATTGAGAATTAGATGCAGTACTCCAGCTGAGGTCTTATCAGTGCCAGGTAAAGGACTGTTACCTCCTGTGTCTTACCTACGACAGTCCTATTAATACATCCCAGAATATTAGCTAGTTCCGTAGTATGCTATACTTTACTCCCATTCTTGGCTTTTTTGCAACTATATCATATAATTGACTCTCATTTAATTTATGATCTACTATAACCCCCAGATCCTTTTCAAGAGTACTACTGCCTAGCCAGTTATTCCTCATTTTGTAGTTGTGCATTTGATTTTAATTTGCATTTGTCTTTATTGAACTTTATTTTGTTGATTTCAAACTAATTCACCAATTTCTCAAGGTCGTTTTTGAATTCTTATCCTATCTTCGGAAGTATTTGCAAACCTTCCCAGCTTGTCATCTGTAAATTTTATAAGCATACTCTCCACTGCACTTTCCAAGTCATTGATGAATTAATTGAATAGTATTAGACCCAGGACTGACCGCTGCAGAACTCCACTTGATACAGTTTCACAGTTGACAGCAAACTGTTGATAACTACTCTTTGAGTATGGTCTTTCAATCAGTTTGTGCGCCCACCTGATAGTAGTTTCATCTGGACCACACTTCCCTACTTTGCTAATAAGACTGTCATGTGGGACTATGTTAGAAGCTTTACTAAAATCAAGCTTCAGTATATCACATCTACTGCTTTCCCTCTCCAATCCACTAGGCCAGTGACCCTGTCAAAAAAGGAAAGTAGGTTTCTTTGGCATGATGTGTTCTTGAAAAATCCATGCTGGCTTGTCCTTATAACTTTGTTATCCTATAGCAGTGGTTCCCAAACTTTAACAACTCGCAAACCCCTTTCACTGAAATGTCAGTTCTCGCGAACCCCCTCCTAAAAGTGAATATTTCAGGGATTTTCTCCCTTACCTGAGCATAAATTATAAAAGCAGTGATCTTGGAAATATAAAATTTATTTTTATGACCTGCTTATTTCACATGATTTATTATTAGTTATTTATCATTACAGTAATTTTATGACATGATGAAAACGGCAATACTCTTCCAAGATCTCACTTTCATAGCTTGTATCACTTTAATTAAGCCTGTTATAAGACAAGGCTCCTATGTTTCATGAAGGAGTATCAGATGTGAAACAGCATGAAGGTATTTAAGAAGCCAACTCAAAGAGTTCCTCCTAAACAAGCATTTAGGTCTTGAGCAGTCCAGGCAAAGAACGCACTTTACAACAAAGCTTAAACTTGTTCTTCATAATAATTTAAAAAACAATTCTAGCTGCCTATTTAATTTTAAAAACAGCAAAATATTTCCATTTCTTATAAGGAGTGTTGAAGTTTAAATCTCCTCAGTGTGATAGATATGCTTGCTTTGATTTGCTTAGCTCTTGGAAATCCCGAGGGCTCTGGGCTACTGGCCCTGTGCTGCCCAGGATCCCTAGGGACAGCTCTGTCCACCATTAGGGATTTTTTGCCCAGGAACTCCCTGTAACATTTCAGGAACCTCTACAGGTTCATGAACCCCAGTCTGGGAACCACTGTCTTATAGATTGGAACAACTTATTAACCAATCAATTTGCAACAATGTCTTTCCAGCTACAGAAGTAAGGCTGACTGGTCTATAATTCCCAAGGTCCTTTTTATATCCCCTTTTAAAGATAGATACTACGTGTGCCCTTCTCTAGTCCTCCGGAATATCATCCATTGTCTGTGAGTGCTCAAAGATAATTGCTAACAATTCTGAAATTGGTGCAGCTAGTTTCTTAAGTATCCTAGAATGAATTTAATCAGACCTGCCGACTTGAATACATCCTTATTCTGGTGCTCTCACTTCTTCCTTTCTTTAGAATCACGACGCCTTCACTTCCTCGTTACTTTTCACCTACGTTGCCTTCCCCCTTCAGATTCATAATCAATTCCTCCATGTTGGTTGGAATCAAGTCTAAAGTGGCTGTTACCCTGGTTACTTCCTCCACTTTCTGTAACAAAAAGTTGTTCCCAATAAATTGCAAAAACATATTGAACATTTTAGTGTTGGGGAAGTATATGTAATTCTGTGGGTATGTTGGTATGGCTGAGGTAGAAGCTCTTGACAAACCAGAAACTGTTAACACTGGCTGATATTTGGCCAAACACTTGATTTGAGGCTACAGAGAAAACACTGGACCTATGACAAAGTGCATCTTGTGTTTGACATGCATGTAGAGGAATCAGTTAAAAATATTACCAGATTGGCAAGAAACCTGGTTGCACATCTAGTCCCTTCCAGGACCCAGAGAGAACAAAGCAAAACCCAACAAACACAAACAAAGGCTTCCCTCCACCGAGATTTGAAAGTATCTTGTTTCCTGATTGGTCCTCTGGTCAGGTGGTTTGGTTCCCTGTTTGTTAACCCTTTACAGGTAAAAGACATTAACCCTTAACTATCTGTTTATGACACGCCCCCCAAATCGCAGACAATGGGGAACCCCACTGGCGGTGATTTCTTCCTAGAACTTTAGAATAAACAGATTAATACATGCACCTTTACATAGACTACTAAGTATGTAAACTACAAGACTTTCTACATTTTAAGGACAAATTTTAACCAGTGGATTCTAGGAAACTTTCACAAGAGAGTGCATCAGCTACTTTGTTAGAAGGTCCTGAAATGTGTTGAATTTCAAAATCAAAATCTTGGAGAGCTAAACTCCATCGAAGCAGTTTTTTGTTGTTTTCCTTGGCAGTATGAAGCCACTTTAGCGCAGCATGGTCGGTTTGTAGCTGGAACCACCGTCCCCAAACATATGGGCGTAGCTTTTCCAGGGCATTCACAATGGCGTAGCATTCCTTTTCACTGACTGACCAGTGACTTTCCCTCTCAGACGGTTTCTTGCTGAGAAACACAACAGGATGGAAGTTGTGATCTGGTCCTTCCTGCATTAGAACTGCTCCTATACCACACTCGGATGCATCTGTGTTTACTAGGAATGGTTTGTCAAAGTCCGGGGCGCTTAGCACAGGGTCAGACATGAGTGCCACCTTAAGCTGGATAAAGGCCTTCTGACACTCATTAGTCCACTTAACTGCATTTGGCTGGGTCTTTTTGGTCAGGTCGGTCAGCGGGGCAGCGATTTGGCTGTAGTGTGGTACAAATCGCCTGTAATACCTGGCCAAGCCTAAGAAGGATTGGACCTGTTTCTTTGACTTTGGGACAGGCCACTTTTGGATAGCATCCACCTTGGCTTGTAGGGGTTGATGGTTTCTCGACCCACCTGGTGTCCCAGGTAAGTCACTCTGTTTTGGCCTATTTGACACTTTTTGGCCTTAACAGTTAGTCCTGTCTGCCTGATGCGCTCAAAGACTTTTTTTCCAGGTGTTCTAGGTGTTCAGGCCAGGAGTCAGAAAAAATGGCCACATCATCGAGGTAGACAACTGCATATTCTCCCAATCCTGCTAGTAGACCATCTACCAGCCTTTGGAAGGTGGCGGGTGCATTTCGCAGCCCGAAAGGAAGTACATTAAATTCATATACCCCCGCATGGGTGATGAATGCTGACCTTCCCTTGGCAGGTTCATCTAGTGGTACTTGCCATTACCCCTTGGTTAAGTCTATTGTAGAGATGAACTGGGCACGTCCCAACTTCTCCAATAGCTCATTGGTGTGTGGCATTGGGTAGTTGTCTGGACGAGTTACCGCATTTAGCTTATGGTAGTCCACGCAAAAGCATATTTCCCCATCTGGTTTGGATACCAGAACCACTGGAGATGCACATGCACTGGTAGATGAGCGGATTATACCCATCCGTAGCATGTTCTGGATCTCCCATTCTATAGCAGCTTGGGCATGAGGAGACACTCGGTAGAGTGGGATTCTAATTGGCTGAGCATTACCTGTGTCAATGGAGTGGTATGCCTGTTCAGTCCGTCCTGGGGTGGCTGAGAACAGTGGGGCGAAGCTAGTGCACAGCTCCTTGATTTGTTGCCGCTGCAGACGTTCCAGGGTGGTGGAGAGGTTCACCTCTTCCATGCCACCATCACTTTTTCCTTCGTAGTAGGCACCTTCAGGCCACTCAGCGTCATCTCCTCCCTGGGCTGTAAACTGGCAAACCTGTAAGTCTCAGGAATAAAAGGGCTTGAGAGAATTAACATGGTAAACTCTGGGTTTTAGGAAGGAATTGGGAAATGCTATGAGGTAGTTAACAGCTCCCAGGCGTTCTTGGACCGTGAATGGCCCTTCCCATGATGCTTCCATCTTATGGGCCTGTTGCGCCTTCAAGACCATAACCTGGTCTCCTACCTTGAAGGAACGCTCTCTGGTATGTCTGTCATACCAGGCCTTTTGTTCTTTTTGAGCATCCTTTAGGTTTTCTTTAACAAGGGCTAAAGAGTGTCGGAGGGTGTTTTGTAGGTTGCTTACAAAGTCCAGAATGTTAGTCCCTGGAGAAGGCGTAAACCCCTCCCATTGCTGCTTCACCAACTGTAATGGCCCTTTAACCTCGTGGCCGTACACAAGCTCAAACAGTGAAAACCCTAAACTGGAATGTGGTACAGCCCTGTAGGCAAAAAGTAATTGCTGCAATACTAGGTCCCAGTCATTGGAGTGTTCATTGATGAATTTACGTATCATGGCCCCCAAAGTTCCATTAAACCTCTCCACCAGGCCATTTGTTTGATGGTGGTAAGGGGTGGCAACCAAATGATTCACCCCATGAGTTTCCCACAGTTCTTTCATGATTCCTGCCAGAAAATTAGATCCTGAATCTGTAAGGATGTCGGAGGGCCAATCTACCCTGGCAAAAATGTCTGTTAGGGCCTGGCACACAGCTTTAGCCCTGGCGTTGCCTAGAGCTACTACTTCCGGCCATCGGGTAGCAAAGTCCACGAAAGTCAGTATGTACTGCTTTCCTCTGGGTGTCTTTTTTGGGAAAGGACCCAGAATATCCACAGCTACTTGCTGAAATGGGACCTCAATTATGGGGAGTGGCTGGAAAGGGGCCTTGACCTGGTCTTGGGGCATCCCCACTCTTTTTGGCACACCTCACAAGACCGGATATACTTGGCAACGTCCTTGCCCATCCCCTCCCAGTGGAAGGACTTCCCCAACTGGTCTTTGGTTCTGTTCACCCCAGCGTGGCCACTGGGATGATCATGGGCTGAGCTTAAGAGCTTTCCCTGGTACTTAGTTGGAACCACCAACTGTTTTTGCGGATGCCAGTCTTCCTGGTGTCCACCAGAAAGAGTCTCCTTGTATAAAAGTCCTTGTTCTACAACAAACCGGGATCGGTTAGAAGAGCTGAGAGGCGGTGGGGTGCTCCGTGCCGCCGCCCAAGCTTTCTGAAGGCTGTCATCTGCTTCCTGCTCAGTCTGGAACTGTTCCCTTGAAGCCGGAGACACCAGTTTTTCCTTAGACTGTGGACTTGGGCTTGGTCCCTCTGGAAGCGATGTAGGTGATGGGGTTGTTTTAGTTGCTGGTGAACCGCTTTCCGCTGGTGCACCAGGTGGTATTCCAGGCTCTGGCTGAGCCTCTTGGGTATGGTTGTCTGCTGCTTCTGCCAGTTCAGGCTTGCTGGCGCCCTCTGGTGTTGGGATTGAAGATGGATTTGCAATTGCTGGCGCTGGTGCTGGTTGCTTTTCCAGTTCCGGGTCTGGGACTGGAGTTACTGTGACTGTTTCAGTCATTGGCAGGGGATCCGGGTCCACTACCTCTGGGTCTCTGGTAACACAGACGGGGCCTCTGTGGACGGCTCAGGAACAGGAATGAGTCTGGAAGCTTGCCTGGTTTGGCTGCGTGTAACCATTTCCATTCTTTTGGCCCGCTTCACCTGGTTGGCCAAGTCTTCCCCCATCAGCATGGGGATGGGATAATTGTCATAGATGGCAAAAGTCCACATTCCTGACCAGCCTTTGTACTGGACAGGTAGTTTAACTGTAGGCAAGTCTACAGCTTTTGACATGAAGGGGTAAATTGTCACTTGGGCCTTTGGGTTGATGAATTTGAGGTCCACCAAGGATTGGTGGATAGCTGACACTTGTGCCCCCGTGTCTCTCCACGCAGTAACCTTCTTTCCGCCCACTCTCAAAATTTCCCTTCGCTCCAAGGGTATTTGAGAGGCATCCGGGCCTGGGGATCTTTGGTGTGATGGTGATGTAATGAAATGCACTCGGTTGGAGTTCTTGAAGCAGCTGGCCTTTATATGTCCCAATTCATTACATTTAAAGCATTGTCCAGCTGACTGGTCACTGGGCCAAGGTGGGTTACTGGAGACTGGTGAGGTGGGAGAATAGGGCGTCTGTGGCTTTCCTTGGGTTGTAGGTGGGGTCTTGGGCTGCCCTCGGTTATAGGGTTTATTGTTGGTGTGCCCCTGGGGTATTCACTCCCCTTGACAGTAGCTTTTTTCTTTTCTGCCACTTCCATCCATTTGGCTCCAATCTCCCCCGCCTCAGTTACCGTTTTGGGTTTCCCATCTAGGATGTACCTCTCTATTTCCTCAGGAACACCATCTAAGAACTGCTCCATTTGTATCAGGAGGTGCAGCTCGTCCATATTGTTAACCTTTGTTCCTGATATCCAGGCCTCATAATTCTTTGCAATGTGGTAGGTGTGTCGGGGGAATGACACATCTGGGTTCCATTTTAGGGCTCTGAACCGCCAACGGGCATGCTCAGGTGTTATCCCCATTCTGTATCTGGCCTTGGTTTGAAAAAGTTTATAATCGTTCATGTTCTCCTTAGGCATTTCAGCTGCCACCTCTTCTAAAGGTCTACTGAGCAGTGGCCTCAGCTCTGTCATGCACTGGTTTTCAGAGATGCTGTATCCATGGCAGGTCCTTTCAAAATTTTCTAAGAAGGCTTCAGTGTCATCACCTGCCTTGTAGGTGGGAAATTTTTTGGGATGTGGAACAACAACTGGCTAAGTGTTGTTAGGATTGGCTGTGTTCTGTTGCTTAGCCTGTTCTAATTCCATGGCCTGCTGGTGTGCCTCCCTTTGGAGCTCCATTTTTCTTCTGTGGTCTGCGTCTTTGGCTGCTTGTTCTCTTTTGTAGGCTTCCTCTTTGATTTTTTCTTCTCTTTCGCTCAGCTCCACCTCTTTTTCTCTTATCTCTATTTCTTTTTGTTTTCTTTCCATATCTCACTTGTGCTCGGCGTCTCTGAGGTGTTCTTCTGCACCCAATCTTGCCAGTTCCTGTTTCAGGTCCTTGATAGTCATGGTTCCTGCTTTCCTGTGTTGGGGTGCCCTCTGGTGTTTACTGCCTGAACTGCTGCTTATTTGTTGCCTCCTTGGGGTTTGCTTAGCAACAGAGTCTTTCTACTTTTTCTAAGTAGCCTTTCCCGCTAAAGTAAAAAGAAATAAAACCCCTTTCATTTGCATATGTGTTTTGCTGGAGTTCCTGTTGACTCACAGTTGGAGTCCCTTTTGTTTAACAAAAGACCCTTGTTAAACTTAATAGCCTTGCCTTAGGCAATCTCTCTGCACAACCAGAAAGGAGAAAAGAAAAAAAATTCTCTGACTGTAGTTTTAAACCGTCTCCCTTGCTTACAAACAGCTAGCAGAGGGAAAGAAGAAAAATAATAATCCTACTGGCTTTTGCTTTTAACTCATTGGCTTTTGGGTTCTTATCCCACCACTGCCTACCATGTCATAGTATCTTTCCCCAATCTGAACCTTAGAGTCCAAAAGTTGGGGTACCAGCATGAATTCCTCTAAGCTTAATTACCTGCTTAGATCTGATAAGTTGCCACCAATCAGGAATTCCAGTGCCTGATACACTCTGGTCCCCCTAAAACCTTCCCTGGGGACCCCCAGGACCCAGACCCCCTGGATCTTAACACAAGGAAAGTAAACTCTTTCCCTCACCCGTGCCTCTCCTAGGATTTTCCTCCCTGGGTTACCCTGGAAGATCACTGTGATTCAGACTCCTTGAATCACAACACAGAGAAATTAGGTTTGTTCCCCCACCTTCTCCTCTCCTCCAGGTGTTCCCTCCCTGGGCTCCTAGAGAAATAAACAGATTCAAGCTCCATGAATCTAAAACAAAGGGATTCCACTCTTCTCCCCTCCCGTCCCCTTCCCTGTTAAGTACAGACTCAATTCCCTTGAGCCTTAACAAGGGGAAAAATCAGACAGGTCTTAAAAGCAAAACTTTTAATAACTTTTACTTTTTTTCTTTCTTTTTATCTCTGCAATTTAGATGGTAAAAGTTACAGGGTCTGTCAGATTATAGACACTAGAAAGAAGCCTCCTCCCAGCAATATGCAATTTAAAATACTTCCAGCAAACTACATATCTGCAAATACGGAAAACAATCAAAAGACTATAACCACCTTTCTTACTAAATACTCACTATTCTGAATATATAAGAGACTGTAGCAGGGAGATTGGCAAGAAACCTGGTTGCACGTCTAGTCCCTTCCAGGACCCAGAGAGAACAAAGCAAAATCCAACAAACACAAACAAAGGCTTCCCTCCACCGAGATTTGAAAGTATCTTGTCTCCTGATTGGTCCCCTGGTCAGGTGTTTGGTTCCCTGTTTGTTAACCCTTTACAGGTAAAAGAGACATTAACCCTTAACTATCTGTTTATAACACATGCTATTGCACCTGTCCAGGACAAAATTCTTGACTCCATGAACGTCTCCAGTGTTACAGTGAAGAAGCTGCTGTCTCATACTCTCATGAAGGATGAGGTAACCACATACCTTGTAGCAAAAATGCTTAAAGAATTCCATTGTTGCATGGCATTATGAAGCTGCTGCCTTGCACTGTTCAGTGGAGTTTCTTTGTGGCTCCCCCAGGGAGGTTGACACTAAACTTACCTTGCATGCCATCAGTGCCACACAGAGAGGTGCTACTAAAATCCAGATTTTTGCACAAGACACAGATATTTTAGTGCTGTGTGTGAGACGCTACCCAGGAGTTGAGCAAGATTCTGGTTTTGTGCCTGCTGCTGGGGAACAGAATCTCTGTATATCCCTCAGAGATGTGTTCTTATTACTCAGACCATAAAAAGCTGCTGCACTGCCAAGTTTCCTCACTCTTTCAGGATGTGACACTGCTGGAAGGTTGGCTGGAAGGAGCAAATAATCTAAATTGGAAGGCATTTGACTTCAGCATGGAAAGATACTCTGAAGGTGCTTGAAAGAGCTGAGGCGGTCAGTGGGGTCATAAATGCACTGGAGGCATTTATATATTGAGTGAAGATCAATATTTATTACACTTTCAGTGTTACGGTGATGGTATTTTCCAAGAAGCTGACAGGCGGAGAAAAATTGCTCCTGACAAGAGCTGCTGTCAAGTGGGCAAATTATAAAGCAATGAAATGGCTCTGCAATGATTTGACTGCATCCAAAACTACCTTCCGCTGTTGGGCATGGATGGGTCTTGGAAGAAGGAGTGATCACACCAGCTATGCTTGAATACCATGCACTCCTGAATTGATTCTTCAAGTAATTACATGTTTGTATGCAAAGATCAGATGCTTACCACCCTGCAAATGTATGGCCAGCAATCTGCCCTCTATGGCGATGCGTGACTGCTGCGTGAGTCAGTGTGACTATGTCTAGCAGTGGTACCCTAGACAGAGACAGTACTGATGGTGACTTGGACAGAAAACATTTATTCATCAGACATGTCAAGGTTAACTTTCCTAGGATAACCAAGATCAATGTCTTTTTTTTAATGTAAGCAATGCATCCCTGTTAAAGTATAATTTAAAAAATGTTGACTTTAAAAAAAAAACAAAACAAAAAACTTGACCATATATCTACATAATTGTTTTAAGTTTTGTCAAGTTTGGTACCATGTGTTTGTGGGAGAAAGGGGTGTCATTTAAAAGTCAACTTGACTTGTTTCTGATGACATTGTATTATCACAATTTCATCTGGGTAATTCAAGTCCCCCATTACTACCAGCTCTTGCATGTTGGATATTTCTGTTGTTTGTTCTGGAAATGCCTCATTTACTTCCTCTTCCTGATTTGGTGGTCTATAGTAGAATCCCTTCATGATGTCATTCCTGTTTTCTTGCCCTTTTATTTTCACCCTATGACTTTTAACTGGTCTTCCTCTTACTTCCTTCTGGATCTCAGAACATGTGTGTATATTCTGAGATCCTCCAGGAGATGCTGGCTGGAGAGAGGTAGGAAAAATTCCAAGGGTGGGGGAGCTGCACAGTGGAGAGCTGGTGCCAGAAAACACCAATCCAGACTTTCAAACTTTTGTGAATGGATTTATAGGTAACTTGGACATGCGTCATTTAAACAAACTGGGTGTGCCACTTACCCATTGTTTGGAGTCACTGAAACATTTATTACTGAATCTGTTCCCTGGCTGTGGCTCCAATTAAGAGTTTGATCTTATGAGTGGTTGAATGCCTTCAATTTATCTCAAAATTATGTACATAGGCATGCCAGTTAACAGGGCTGTAATTTAAGGAAGGTGTGTGAATGTATAAATATGTGAAACTAATTATTTGTTTTTCCACTTGGGAATAGAGAATTAAAAAAGCAAACCCTCTTTTTTGGTAGTCAGTTATTTTTCTGCACATATCTGCGTGTATCAAATGAATACTGATATAACACTCTTGGAATATAAAATATCATTAGTAAACATTTTATATTGTGGTGCTGAAAGGCCAAAATTGGATTGGCCTCATTGTGTTGGGTGCTAAAACAATCCACCTGTGCAAAGGCAAATAAATAAATACTGACTTTCAACAGAAGTAACCCGAGACAGAAAATAAAATAAGTCTAATCCATCTCGTCGGAGAATGACTGACTGAAAATTGACAATTAAATTATTTGAAATTAGGCTTAAATGAATTAATACTTACTTGCAATGTGCCACCAAAAATAAAGGATGGGAAACTACGGTTCTTCCTGGCTGGCATTCTACATGTTAATCTAGTTTTTTGATCCATGCTCTGTATTGTGTAGTATTATGTCATGGTTTCATTCCATGAATAACACACAGTGATTGGTCAATCCTCTTAATTATTTTTCTTGATTTCTTGGAATGATTTAAATCCAGGTTGAGACTTCCAAGTGCTTTGAGGTCTGCTGATTTCATTCAACAATTTTTTAAAGAGACGATCTTGACTGCGTGTAGAGTCAAATTTTAGGTTGAATAAAGAAAAAGCTTTTAAATATTCTAATATGAAAAGAGAGTCTATAAATATAGGCCCCAAGCTTGCAAACACTTACGCACTTGCTTAACTTTAGAAGAGAGTATTCCCAGGAATGTATTTCCACTATTTATGGGGATATAAGAGGAATTCCATCTCTTGTTCTCTGTCCTTTAATTATAGAGAACGGTCTATGATAGTGAACATTGGAAGCATTTTTCAAAAAGAGAAAAATGTGATTTTTAAAGCACCAGAGATTCAGTATGCAATAACTTTGTTAGCTTTGAAAAACTCTAAACACACTTTTGTTATGTTTAATGTCTCTTGCTAATGCTGTACAAAATTATGTGTGATCTAGTAGCCTGCTGGAGAGCTGAACCTTCTACTGGTAAATAGTTGGTTTTTGTTGTTTTTTTAATCTAGCATTATGAGATCTTGCAGGTTACTTAAATGACATTAGATTGACCCAATGTGAACTATTTGTCTCTTTCCAGTAAATTTTAAGTATATTTATCTTCATTTGATTTCTTCCAGCTTTTTCAAATTCACTTATAATTTAATACAATATTTTAAAACTTAATATGATTTTAAAAAAAAACGAAAGGCAAATTCTCATTTTTGATAAGGTTAGAATGAATTGTCATAATAAAAATGTGATATTCTGCCCAGCCATTGTTTTTCCAGTTGCAGGATCATTGTCCTGACACTGTACCTGTATTCTATGAGCATTATAGCTTACATATTATCTGGAAGGAAAAACTTAAATTTAAAAAATCATTTTCCTTTGGAGGCAAGAGAGAAATCTGTTACACTCAACATTCTTTATATTCCAGAGATGGTAAAAATTGTTCAACATTCTGCATTGGCGCAAGCGCGGTGTAGTCAATAAAGAAGAGTAATCAGTTGCTATCCATTACTTTCATTTACAGAAATAGAATGTTAAGCACTTTATTTATTTTAATCAGTTTAAATGACAGGCCCACATATGTATTGTACATCCAATCTGAGTAGTCTAGACAGACTGTTTTCCAAGGAAAATACATTTTCATCAGTATTTGTGGTATGATTCATGGTGGTGAAGAGGCAAATAACTCTTTATGACTGGACATTGCTTTAACTTGCAGCTGCAAGGGAACAAGTCAATAACCGGATGACAGTGGTGGAAACTAACATTTATTTAGCATTAGATGTCTACACCTTATGCAGTGTTCTCAGGTCAGATTTTCCAACAATGGCAACTGGTCAACAAACATGCTACCAGTATCTACGGATAATTGCAAGTAGGCAAACTAAAATTTCGTACCTATTCTCATTTGAAAAGTTCACAGGTGACTAAAATTAATGTCTAGTAAGATCTCAAGGGATCCAAATTCAATATTAGTATAGACTCTCAACATCTTTAAGTTGACTGTCTAATGTATGAGAGCAACATAATATAATGTTTACTTTATCTTGGATAGCTATAATAAGCCAGTAAGCAGATGTTAACAAAACTTTTATTTGACATTTAAACCCAACTTTGAGCCCCAGTTGGGTAAGCCTCATGATAGGCTGTAATATTGCAGTTGTAGGACTGTAGTCATTTGACTTACATGGTTATATTTTTGTATCTGTATATATCGTCTTCGGATGGTTGGACTAATTCATTGGCTGAGTGGCTTGATATTTATTAAAATACGTATTAAAAAGAAAGGGGAAAATACCTATTGTGCAGCATACTTGCAAGTATGCTACACAAGTACTCCGTTGTATATCTCAACAGACAGAGGGGATAACTGGTGTCTCCATTTGGCCACAAATGATATCTCTTCAACTGTAAAGTATAGTCAAATTTTTCCAAAGAGATAAAAGTGATTGAGCACCCGTTCTCTGTAAATAAGGCCCTTTCCATAGTATGTTAAGTTGTAATAGTAATAATTCTGAAAGTATTTAATATATTTAGCAACCAGGAAGTAGCTTCCTTTTGTGCACATTTGGCATAAAACAACCTTGTGTGCCTATAAACAGTTTAAAAATATTATTGCAAAAGTGGTGAAAGAAATGTGCTGTTTGAAATAAAATGTGTCTTAATCTAATGGTTATACACTGGAGAATTGGTTCAAAAAACATATTCTGAGTAAAACTGCACTCCACTTCAAACAAAAATGATTACCGGCAATCTATTTGCTGCCCAAGTAAAAGCTGCTAAACAGCTCTTTAACTTTCTACCCTTAATATTTCCAACAAGTTTGTTATTTAGTTTATCATCTCTTATTCTTATGGTGCTAAAGGAAACCGATCGAGTATGCAAGCTAACCTTTTTAACGATAATGGGTGAAATCATGGCTCCATTGAAGTTCATGGCAAAACATACATTGACTTTAGTGAGACCACAATTTCACCAGTACAGGAACTGACTCTGCAGTGAGCTGCATATTGATTGTGGGATCTGGGCCACAAGTATGTGTTTTGTATAACTCCTAGATCTATGGAGCCTCTGGATACTACTGTGATATAAATAAAAAAAATACACTTTTTTGCTAGAGCTTGGTTAAATGTGCATGTGATCATAGAGTCCTGGAGCAGATGAGCAAAGAGGAGCTCTCAGAGAGGTGTTGAACAACTGGAATAAGTTTGAGAGAATTGAACATTAATCACTGGAGAAACTTAACAAGGATTGTGGTGGATTCTCCATCACTGGCAACTTTAAAGTGTAAGATTGTATGTTTTTCTAAAAGAGATGCTCTTGTTCAGTTAGGAATTAATTCAGAGAAGTCTTGTGGTTTGTCTTAAACATTAAGTCAGACTATATATTAATGATCCCTTCTGGCTTTATAATCTATGAAATATGCTGATGAGGCAGGAATCTGCTATATAATTAGATATATCTGATCTTCTAACACATGATGCTGATCAACTACAGAAGATAGATTGTGTTTTGAGTCCTGACAACATATCCAGATATTAAGGTTCATTAAGAATGGAAAGGCTCAGTTTTATGGTTATACCTAATTTGATTTGTTGCCCTGTTCTGCAAAGAGATTATTTCTATAGAAACTAGAAAGTTCTCCCCAAGGAATGCAGCGTCATCATGAAACTTTCGCATATTGCTGAGTCTTTGCATTTGCCAGAGCATATTCTCCATTTATAAGAACCTTTAAATCACAATGGAAAAAAATCTTTTCTGAAATAGGGTTTATCCATGTATCAAAAGTGACATCTCTGCACATGTAATTTCGTAGTGGTTGACCATCAAGTTAAAAATAGTCTCTTCGACCACACACACTGCTAGGTTTTTCAAATTAAAATTTAGCTGTACCCACAGCCACAAAATTATTTGTTAAAGACAATGCCTATGGACACCAGTGTTTGTGGGAGGAACTGAAGCCTTTCTCAAATATATTGCTGTTAGGAAAATAATGTGTTTTATAGATTTTATGTGGATCTTACATGAGTAGTCTCTCTCAAATGCTAGCTAATGCAATTGGAAACAGAGGGTGGAGTTTTATTTTTAGCTGCCTAAACGCCCATTCGTTTTCAGGAAAAAGTGAAATATACTTTTTTTGTTTTTATAAAAACCCATGGTTTATTGCAGGGGGAAACCTTTTTTTTAGCTAAGATAGATTGTAATGAAGTCAGACTAGTTGCTTTCCAACTTGCTTTCAGGCTTCTGTTTCGCTGTGTTTTTTATTCAGTCCATTTCAGCATCGGTGGATGTTTCATCTAGTGACTCATGAGCATGGTACAGCAATCAAGCCTGATGCAGTTATAGCATCAACCTCACCCCCAGCATGGAAGCTAAAAGTTGGGGAAAATCTTTCACTGTTGTTGTTAGTACAATGCTCCTTTAAAAAAATAAAAAGTATGCCCAACATAATGGCTTCCACCTTATGTCATCAGCTGGGTTTTTAAACCCAAGACTGTCAACACCATAGCACAGGCGTCTTGAGTTAAAGGAATAATTGTATTAGATGGCAGCAATAGTAGGTGATTTATCTTCTACGTAGCCTTTCTATTAGAAAGAGAGAGAGACGCAACACACACACATTACAAGCATGTTACGCAAGCATAGCTAGTCTTTCTCAGATGTTCAGTTCCAGAATTAATGAGCTGGAAAAAAAATTCTGGTAATATCATACACTGGTATACCAAAAATACTTTGTGTCTGTTTGATCTTGTACCATGTTGATTCTTAGAGGTGTCAAGGTGTGATTTTCCCACTCTGAACCTTAGCATCCAAAAGATGGGGTACCTGCATGAACCCCTCTAAGCTTAATTACTAGTTTAGAAATGATAGAGCTGCCACCACCCAAAAATATAGTGTTTTGGGACACTTTCTGGCCCCTAGACCCAAACCCCTTGGATCTCAAAACAAAGGGAAATTAACCATTCCCCTCTTTTCTTCCTCCCAGATTCTCCCCTCCCTGGGTTACCCTGGGAGATCACTGTGATTCAAACTCCTTGAATCTTAAAACAGAGAGGAAATTCACCTTCCCCCCCTTCTCTCCCCCTCCCAGACTCTCCCTGAGAGAGAGACAGTGATCCTAACACAAAGAGAAATCCGGCTTTTCCTCCCTCCTTTCTCTCCTTTCTTCCACCAATTCTCTGCTGAGACTGGACCTCGTCTCCCTGGGGTCTCGCACAAAAATAAAAAAAAAAAAACAATCAGGTTCATAAAAAGGAAAAGCTTTTAATTAAAGTAAGGGGAAAAAAAAGTAAAAATTATCTCTGTAAAATCATAATGGTCTTTCAGCTTATAGACACTAGAGAGAAGCCTCCCCCCAGCACAAATACAAGTTGCAGCAAACAGAGATACAATCCTTCCAGCAAAATACTCATTTGCAAATAAGAAAAACAAACAAACATAAATCTAGTCCACTTGCTACCTATTACTTACTATTTGAATAGAAAAAACTTTTTCAAAAAATTGGAGAGTCTGTATACAAGTCTGGTCCCTCCCAGACCCCAGAAAGAACAAAGAAAACCCCCAAAAGCACAAAGGCTTCCCTCCACCGTGATTTGAAAGTATCATGTCTCCTGATTGGTCCTCTGGTCAAGTGTTCCAGGTTTACTAAGCTAGTTAATCCTTAACAGGTAAAAGAGACATTAACCCTTAACCTTTCTGGTAATATCATAGACTGGTATACCAAAGATACTTTGTGTCTGTTTTATCTTGTACCATGTTGATTCTTAGAGGTCAAAACACGTTTGTCATTTCAGATGTAGCGTGACTGATCTCTGTTTTCATATGACGAAAAAAGTGCTTGACAGCGCTAGAGATGGTTGTTTTAGGAGCAACGGATGTAACTTGTGAGATTCGTTTTGCCTACTAGTACTAGAAAGGCACGTACAACCATAGTATTTCTTGGTGGTGTTGGTATCCCAGCTAAATTTGTTAGCCAAATCTCTGGATTCTCAAATATTGTAAGAGAAATTAAGTACTAGCTGTTGACAGTGTATTTTGGAGGCTTGATAGCCATCTTTCAGATGAGACATAAAATGGAATTCCTGACATTCTGTGGCTTAAAATCCGAAGTTTTCAAATAGTAGGCCTACTAAACCCAGTGCCCTGGCTAGATTTCAAGTGGGGGTAATTACATTTTTGCCTCCTGAAAATTCTCCATTAGTTTAAATTGGATAGGTTGTAGTATTCTTAATTTGCTGTGTTAAATTATTGTGTAGAATCACTGGTAATGGACCTGACCCTATAACTATAGTTACAATTTTGAATAATCCTTACTCTCAAAGTAGTTCCATTGGCTTCAGTGTCAACTGAAGTATAGCTTTTTAGTGCAGTCAATGGGATTACTCGTGACTGTGGATTGTTTTCATTAGTAAAAGTTTGCAGGTTCAGGGCTTCTCATTTTGCTGCTT
This sequence comes from Gopherus evgoodei, assembly GCF_007399415.2. Classification (NCBI taxonomy): domain Eukaryota; kingdom Metazoa; phylum Chordata; order Testudines; family Testudinidae; genus Gopherus; species Gopherus evgoodei. The sequence goes on along the minus strand of NC_044322.1, from coordinate 235,155,392 downwards.
AGCTGTGAAAAATGACATTGATTTAATCCACATTTCTGCTACTAGTTTGTATTCTGTCATGCCTACTTATTTTACCAATTAAAATATGTTTTTACCACTACTGGATTCTTTTCTAGGTCATATATAAAATGTGATCTGTTCATCGGCTGCATGCTTCCCCTATACTTTTCTAATTCCAAGAAGAACTTGAGAAAGTGAAGACAATGTTAAAACAAGTTATTCATCAGCTGTGTGTGGACTGTGATTTAAGTGTGTCGATTGCTGAATAGTTCATGGGTGTTCGTGATCATATCTAAAATATGTCCATAGCAATCCAGTTTCTTAAGAACAGAACTTTAGAAAAGTTTCCTAGTTTATCAATCCATATTGCATCTCAGTTTATAATGGTCAAAATGAAATGAATTGGGATGCATCGCCCCACACCTTCATTAAAAGACTAGAGTGCAACAAAATTACTTCATATGTTCCTCAGAGTAGTTCTCCTCTTAGTACAGTATTATCTGACTTCACCAACGGATTTGCAAATGTTTCCCCAGGATCCATCTTCTTGGTGGTTTCTGATAGCCAAGAAGCCCTCCCATGCAATTTTTCCTAGAAGAGTAGTACTTCCATACTTGCTGTGCTTTGGCGAAGTTCTGACACAGGAGGAAGTAAGCCAGATGGATGAGAAAAGGGGAAGCTTAATGCTGATCAGAAAATAAGAAATGCAGATGTGCAGGAAAAGAGGAGGATAGAGATTTAAAACTCAACGTTTAATGAGAAGATGTATTTAAAAATGCATTACATAAGAAATACACAAATTTTAGACATTAAAAATAAAATTACTATTCCTTGAGCCCAAGTGGCCCAATTTTAGGCTTGGTTTCTATTTGTTCCCAAGGGGAGATGTGCTCAAACTTCTTTAGGAAATCTAGTTGCCTGGTGGAATAGCACCTTTCAACGAGATTCTGAATTTTACTTTTTGAAAACCTGGCAATCTCTGCTCCCACTATCTGCAGTAGGCCACTGTTTGTAATAACTTCATTTGAATATTTAATTTTAAGTTTCTGGGCCAAGCTATTGAGAGCTTGTCAATACTGCCAAAAGGGTATTTTTTAATTTTGTGGACTTTGTGGGTTGACATTCTCATTTTTTATTAATTTACATCTCTTCGCATTTTGGGGCTGGGGGGAGGGGTCTTGGATATTAACTTGCATGATATATCTTGTTCCCATACTTAAAATCCTTATTAGGAGAAGTCTGGAATAATTCTTCTGTAACAATAGTAGGAATCTGGCATGCTAAACGCACAAAGTAGTGCTAAAGCTGGAGACAAATTTACTTAGTGTATTGGTTCTGTACATTTGGGTACTTCCCTGGGGTACTTGTCCATGTACTGCTAGCAAATGTATCCGGTACCTGCAATGAGTGTCCACATGTGCTGTGCTGGGAATGGGTATATACTGTGCACAGGCATATACCCATGTCCATGCTGCCCTTTTTCAGTACACAAAGGTAGTGCTACCATTTCAGGGACAGTAGCCCAGAGTGCTTCACAGGTGACGCTGGGAACTGACTTGATGTACGTTGCTGGTACTGTATGCCAGTGGTTCTCAACCACGGGTACACGTACCTCTGTGGGTACACAGAGGTCTTCCAGGAGGTAGGTCAACTCATCTAGATATTGGCCTAGTTTTACAACAGGCTACATAAAAAGCGCTAGCCAAGTCAGTACAAACGAAAATTTCATACAGACAGTGACTTGTGTGTACTGCTGTCATAAATAGTTGAGGGTTAATGCCTCTTTTACCTGTAAAGGGTTAAGAAGCTCAGTAAACCTGGCTGACACCTGACCAGAGGACCAATAAGGGAACAAGATACTTTCAAATCTTGGTGGGGGGAAGTCTTTTGTTTGTGATCTTTGTTTTGGGGGTTGTTCGCTCTTGGGACTAAGAGGGACCAGACGTCAATCCAGGCTCTCCAAATCTTTCTGAATCAGTCTCTCATGTTTCAAACTTCTAACAGCCAGGCAAGTCATGTTAGTCTTATTTTTCTTTTCTCAACTTGTAAATGTTCCTTTTTGCTGAGAGGATTTTACCTCTGTTTGCTGTAACTTTGAACCTAAGGCTAGAGGGGGTTCCTATATAAATCTGATTACCCTGTCAAGTATTTTCCATCCTGATTTTACAGAGATGATTTTTACCTTTCTTTCTTTAATTAAAAGCTTTCTTTTTAAGAACCTGATTGATTTTTCCTTGTTTTAAGATCCAAGGGGATTGGATCTGGACTCACCAGGAATTGGTGGGGGAATGGAGAGGGGGGATGGTTAAATTCTCCTTGTGTTAAGATCCAAGGGGTTGGATTGGTGCTCACCAGGAACTTGGTGAGAGAGCCTCTCAAGGCTGCCCAGGGAGGGGAAGGTTTTGCAGGGACGGGAAGACACTGAAATTTCTGGATGGTGGCAGTGTTACCAGATCTAAGCTAGTAATTAAGCTTAAAAGTGTCCATGCAGGTCCCCACATCTGTACCCTAAAGTTCAGAGTGGGGGAGGAACCTTGACAACTGCTCTATATATAGTGTACACTGGAATGTAAGTACAATATTTATATACCAATTGATTTGTTTTATAATTATACATGCAAATGAGAAAGTAAGCAATTTTTCAGTAACGGTATGCTGTGCCACTTTTGAATTTTTGTGTCTAATTTTGTAAGCAAGTACTTTTTAAGTGAGGTGGAACTTGTGGGTATGCAAGACAAATCGGGCTCCTGAAAGAGCTACATCAGTCTGGAAAGGTTGAGAGCCATTGCTGTACACTGCCTTTATGCATTTAGCTATGGCAGCTCCCAGTTGCCTCTCCCTTCTGCCAGACGATGTTGAAGACGTGGAGCAAGTCCATGATGATGTGGCCCTGCTCCTGCTTTCAAGACAAAAGATCATGTAATGGATGGAATGAGTCCAGAAAAATTTGAGACACCGAAGATAGCTGACTGAGAGGGCAAATAAAACTCCAGTGGAGTCCAATGAAACAAATGTATTGAATGCTGAGATTGCACTGATATGCACATGGGTGGACTGCTGCTTTTGGTCCCGGAGAATAAGCACTGTGTGGCGGGACCACATCGTTTTGGAAATCTGGAACGACGACTAGCAGCTGCAGAACTTCCAAATGAGGAAGCAGATCTTCAAGGAGTTGTGCAAGCAGCTTGCACCAACCCTTGAGTTTCAGAGTCCTCGTTTTTGGAAACCCATACCTGTGCAGATATGGGTGGCTATTGCTCTTTGGAAGTTGGCCATAACTGACAACTACCAGTCAGGTGCAAACTAGTTTAGTGTTGAGAAGTCAACTGTTGCGGTGTTGGTTGTACAGGTTTACCATGGTATCGATACTCTTATTTGCCCATGGGTGGTTGCCATAACTACAATCCGTGAAATTATAGTGGGATTTCAGGAAAATGAGTTTTCTGAACTATGCTGGGGCCATGGACAGAACCCACATTCCAGAAAAATTTTTTCCACTGAAAGGGGCCAGTGAATTCATGGTTACTAGTCACTCATTTTCCAAGGCTTAATGTGGATCACAGGGATTGGTTCATGAACACCAACACTGCACACATGGGAAGGGTCCTAATGCCAGGTTGCTCAGGAGATCAGGATTGTACCACATTGTGGAGGAAGGGACTTTCCCCTGCAAAACAATGTGGGTCTGCATGGTGTTTCTGTCCCCACATTGCCATATTAGGAGTGGGTCATGAAGCCATACCCTGACATTGCCACTCTAAAGAACAGGGAAATTCAACTATAGCTGCAGAATGCTGGTGGAGTGCGCCTTTGGGCATCTGAAAGCTTGTTGGCAATGCCTACGGGACTGTCTGAATGCCTGTGTAGCCAATGTGATTTGCATTATGGTGGCGTGCCATGCCTTGTACAACATTTCTGAGGCTAAAGGGGAATACTTCTGGAGCAAGTGGGCACAGGACAGATCTGGTTTTCAAAGCCGATAAGGCAGCCAGATCCCACACTGCTCCTGGCTTTCGATGTGCCAGGGAAACTCATGATGCCATTTGCTTGCACATTGTGGATCAGTGTGGAGCCAGAAAGTGACTTGGGACTGTTTTGAAGGACAGTATTGTGACACTGTGTGGTGCTGCTGGAAAAGCTCAAAAGAGCATTGCCATGTACTTGTGTTATAACATCTTTCTGTGGGTCTCGATCTAGCAGCTAATGTATTCACTGACTATTGGGTGAGGGCTCTCAAGGTTAACGCCTTTGGCCATGGTTTCGTGCCACAGAGAGCATATATGCAATGTAAGGCCATCATTGGGCATTGTGTTGGTTATATGTTAACAACTCTGTTTCAGTGTGCTTTATGGAGAACAAAAACAACAGGAGTACTTGTGGCACCTTAGAGACTAACAAATTTATGTCAGCATAAGCTTTCGTGGGCTTCAGCTCACTTCTTTGGATGCATAGAATGGGACATACAGACAGAAGATATTTATACATACAGAGAACATGAAAAAGTGGAATTACGCATACCAACTGTGAGAGTCCAATCAGTTGAGATGAGCTATCATCAGCAGGAGGAAAAAAAAACAAAAAACCTTTGAAGTGATAATCGAGATGACCCATAGAAGGTGTGAGGAGAACTTAACGTGGGGAAATAGAATCAATTAGTGTAATGACCCAACCATTCCCAGTCTCTGTTTAAACCTAAGTTAATTGTATCTAATTTGCATATTAACTCGAGTTCAGCAGTCTCTCTTTGGAGTCTGTTTTTGAAGTTTTTGTTGCAAAATTGCCGCCTTCAAGTCTGTCACTGAGTGGTTAGAGAGGCTGAAGTGTTCTCCCACTGGTTTTTAATATTATGATTCCTGATACCAGATTTGTGTCCATTTATTCTTTTGCGTAGAGACTGTCCGGTTTGGCCAATGTACAGGGCAGAGGGGCATTGCTGGCATATATCATGTTGGTAGATGTGCAGGTGAACGAGCCCCTGATGGCTTATCTGATGTGATTAGGTTCTATGATGGTGTCACTTGAATAGATATGTGGACAGAGCTGGCATCAGGCTTTATTGCAAGGATAGGTTCCTGGGTTAGTATTTATGTTGTATGGTGTGTGGTTGCTGGTGAGTTTTTGCTTCAGGTTGGGAGGCTGTATGTAAGTGAGGACTGGCCTGTCTCCCAAGATCTGTGAGAGTGAGGGATCATCTTTCAGGATAGGTTGTAGATCTTTGATGCGCTGGACAGGTTTTAGTTGAGGGCTGAAGGTGATGACTAGTGGTGTTCTGTTGTTTTCTTTGTTGGGCCTGTCTTGTAGTAGGTGGCTTCTGGGTACTCCTCTGGCTCTGTCAATCTGTTTTTTCACTTGAGCAGGTGGGTATTGTGGGTATTATGGAGAACAATTAAGCATTGTTAACATAATTTAACTTAAAAATGGTTCTGTAACATTTTGGGAGGTGTTTAGCACATTTCTTCTTCCCAGTATTTTCTGACACTGTAGCTCACAGCATTTGTCAAGAGATAAGCATGAATTACTCCTAGGGTTGCAAATGGTGGACTGTTTGGTGTGGGTGGAGGAGCTGTAAAAACAGATATCTTCGGTGTTAATTTACTTCTGTTTCTTTTGTCTGTATTGTCAATTAAGTTGTTAACAAAGCCATAAAGATGCTTCAGTTAAAGTCTCTTCTGATTTTCATTCTGGTGCTTTGGACAGTAACAGGTTGTCATAAACAGATAGCTAAGGGTTAATGTCTCTTTCACCTGAAACACCTGACCAGAGAACCAATCAGGAAACCGGATTTTTTCAACTTTGGGTGGAGGGAATTGTGTGTCTGAGTCTTTTGTCTGCCTGCCTGCTTTCTCTGAGCTTTGGAGAAGTAGTTTCTGTTTTCTAATCTTCTGTTTCTAAGTGTAAGGACAAAGAGATCAGATAGTAAGTTCTATGGTTTCTTTTCTTTGGTATTTTCATGAATATAAGTGCTGGAGTGCTTTGATTTGTATTCTTTTTGAATAAGGCTGTTTATTCAATATTCTTTTAAGCAATCGATCCTGTGTTATATCATCTTAATACAGAGAGAACATTTGTATGTATTTTTCTTTCTTTTTTATATAAAGCTTTCTTTTAAGACCTGTTGGAGTTTTCTTTACTTCAGGGAAATTGAGTCTGTACTCACCAGGGAATTGGTGGGAGGAAGAAATCAAGGAGTCTCTCTGTGTAGTTTCACAGAGCTTGTGTCTGTGTATCTCTCCAGGAGCACCTGGAGGGGGGAAGGGAAAAAGGATTATTTCCCTTTGTTGTGAGACTCAAGGGATTTGGGTCTTGGGGTCCCCAGGGAAGGTTTTTCAGAGGGACCAGAGTGCCCCAAAACACTCTAATTTTTTGGGTGGTGGCAGCAGGTACCAGGTCCAAGCTGGTAACTAAGCTTGGAGGTTTTCATGCTAACCCCCACATTTTGGACGCTAAGGTCCAAATCTGGGACTAAGGTTATGATACAGGTATTTCACAAGTCAGTTCATTGTCATGAACCCTGGTGTTTGTTTTTGTTTTTACAGAAGGAAATTTATGGTTAGGGGAAGGAAGGATGGTGGGTAGGACTAAATTCATTGCATTTCTTTAGCACCACATGTTTACAGAAATCAGTCCTGGTGTGAATCCTGCTGCCCCATCCCAAATGTATGGGAATTATCATGTTGCTCATGCTTGGGAAGCAAGGTGCACACCCAAGTGAAGTGAACTGTAACTTTTTATTTACAGATGTGTATCAAACATAGAGCTTGTGACGGTTTGTGATGGGAACAAATGATCAGAACACCTGATCAAATTCCTTGAGGAGTGGGCAAACATTACTGTTTGTCCAGTGGCACCTTTTAAAGATTAACAGATTTATTTGGGCATAGGGTTTTGTGAGTAAAACCTCCCACTTCTTCAGATTCATTGAGTGAAAATCACAGATACAGGCATAAATATACTGGCACATGAAGACAAGGGAGTTACCTTACAAGTGGAGAACCAGTGTTGACAAGGCCAGTTCAGTCAGGGTGGATGTAGTTAGTCCACTCCCAATAATTGAGGAGGAGGTGTCTATACCAAGAGAAGGAAAATTGCTTTTGTAGTGAGCCAGCCACTCCCAGTCCCTATTCAAGCCCAAATTAATGATGTTAAGTTTGCAAATGAATTGTAGCTCTGCAATTTCTCTTTGAAGTGTATTAAGTTTTTTGTTGAAGGATGGCTACGTTTAAATCTGTTATTGACTGTCCAGGGAGATAGAGTTCTCCTTCTGGCTTTTGTATATTACCGTTATTCATGTCTGATTTGTGTCCATTTATTTTATGTAGAGATTGTCCGGTTTGGCCAATGTACTTGGCAGAGGAGCATTGCTGGCACATGATGGCATATATCACATTAGTAGATGTGCAGGTGAATAATGGTGTGGCCGATGTGGTTGGGTCCTCTGTCGCTAGAGTATATATGGGGACAGAGTAGTCATTGGGTTTTGTTACAAGGATTGCTTCCTGGATTAGTGTTTCTATGGTGTGGTGGTGTGTTGCTGGTGAGTATTTGCTTCTGGTTGGGGGGCTATCTGTAAACAAGGACTGGCCTGCATCCCAAGGTCTGCGAGAATGAAGGATCATTTTCTTGGATAGTTTGTAGATTGCTGATGATGTGCTGGAGAGGTCTTAGCTGGGGGCTATACGTGATGGCCAGTGGTGTTCTGTTATTTTCCTTATTGGGCCTGTCCTGTAGTAGGTGACTTCTGGGTACCCATCTTGCTCTGTCAATGTATTTCCTCACTTCCCCAGGTGCGTATTATAGTTTTAAGAATGCTTGATAAAGATCTTGTAGGTGTTTGTCTCTGGTGCAAATGCTGTTGTATCTTAGGGTTTGGCTGTAGACAATGGATCACGTGATGTGTCCTGGCTGGAAGCTGGAGTCATGTAGCTAAGTATAGTGGTCAGTAGGTTTCTGGTATAGGGTGGTGTTTGTGACCATCACTTATTTGCACTGTAGTGTCCTGGAAGTGGATGTCTTGTGTGGACTGGTCCAGGCTGAGGTTGATGGTGGGGTGGACGTTGTTGAAATACAGATGGAAATCTTCAAGGGCCTCCTTCCCATGGGTCCTTATGATGAAGATGTCATCAGTGTAGCAAAACAGAGGAAGGGGCGCTAGGGGGCGAGAGCTGAGGAAGCTTTCTAAGTCAGCCATAAAAATATTGGCATACTGTGGGGCCATGTGGGTACCCATAGCAGTGCTGCTGACTTTAAGGTTTAAATAACAGATGTAAAAGTAGCCATCCTTCAAGAAAAAAACTTAAAAAAAAACAACAACCAGACTTCAAAGAGAAACTGCAGAGCTACAATTCATTTGCAGACTTAACACCATTAATTTGGGCTTGAATAGGGACTGGGAGTGACTCGTTCACTACAAAAGCAATTTCTCCTCTCTTGGTATAGATACCACCTCATCTATCTCATCAATTATTGGAAGTGGACCACATCCACCCTGACTAAAATGGCCTTGTCAATACTGGTTCTCTACTTGTAAGGTAACTCCTTTCTCTTTGTGTGCCTGTATATTTATGCCTGCTTCTGTAAATTTCACTCCATGCATCTGAAGATGTGGGGTTTTTACCCACAAAAGCTTATGCTCAAATAAATCTTAGTCTTTAAGGGTGCCACCGGACTCCTCATTGTTTTTGTGGATACAGACTAACATGGCTACCCCTCTGATACATTACTGTCTGTGGAGATGTGCCCTTGCTCTTAACTATCCTATTGCTGTGACAAGGGTGAATAGCTGCAGAATATTGTGCTGGGGGACAAACTGGGATGGAGCCTTTTTGGAGTTTGGGGACCAAACACAGGCTGGGCTATAGAGGCTGACTTGGGCCCATCATTCCCCTCCTGCATGCTCTGGAGGGTTCCACATGATAGGGATTTAAGGTGCCAGTGCAGGAGGATAGGCTGCCTGTCCATCATGCTGCTCCTCAGCAAGGGTCGCGGGGGGATTCAGTGCCTCAGCAGAAGCCTGGATCCCAGGAGGATGAAGAGGAGGAGAAAAAGGTGTTGCCTGTCCCTGGAGAGGAGCAGCAGCCACAGTGGTGGTCAGGACCCAAAAATGTTCTCCCACCAGTTGTACCAGTTATTGCATGAGTGCATGGTCCCATTCCCTCTTGACATATTCCCTCTCCATGAAACAGTTCATCACTGCCTGCTCCTGCCGTAGAGCACAATCCTCCCTTGCCTGAAGGAACCCAAACTGTGCCTGACTCCTTGGCTATGTCCACATTACACTCACAGCAGTATAACTTACATCACTCAGGGATGTGAATAAGTCACCCCCCCAACTGACTTGAATTACACAGACCTAAGAACCTGAATCATCGCCGCAAGCCAATTGTCTCTCCACTGCCAAAAGGCACGGCACTGTGTTTGAGCAACTGCTGAAGAGCATGATTCACCCATCCCTGCAGAAATTGGGAGAAGCAGAGTGGTTTGGGGTGGGAAGAGGCCACTCACCAGAGACTGGGATTGGTAATAAATATCTGAAGTGGGCACAGGCTGAATGTACTACTATAACATTCCTCAGACAACCCAAGTGGTTCCCTTTCCCTTCCCAGACTTAGGTAGGTCTGTAGGCAAGCAACCCAGCAGACCCATCTGCTTCCACATGGCTACCATTGTATAGGGAGAGAGACTGGCAGGGAGGGAGAGAGGTGGTGTTGGGTCTTTGCACAAGTATCAGAAAGTTGTTCTTTTCTCACTTGGGCCCTTTCAAAACCTGACTCTCCCCTCCCTTTCCCCTGGGTTTGCACAGCCCAGGGACTGTTATTGTACTGGCTGAGAAATGCACAGCCGCGGAGGCACAATAACTGCTTATTAGGACTATAACAGACTGCTAAATGCTTTATAGTGATTCATAGGATTTAAATGAAGTCACTGATTTACAGCTGTATCTTGTTTGGGATTCATGTTGGAATAGAGTGGAGAAAAGGGAGTAGTTGTTTGGGGTGGGGGGCAGTAGTTTCAGGCATATATTACTGGAGCAAGAGGGGATTTTTCAGGGGGACATGGGGTGTATTGTAACTTACCAGCCTGGGGTTCCGGTTCCTGCAGCAGCTTGGGGTCCTCCTCAGGCTACCTGGGGATTTTCCTCAATTGGGTCCATTAGGTACAGGTGCAGAATCACATGCTTATCTTCCTCAGAGTCTCCAGGGGCTTAGGTCCCTGCTGCCTCCTTTCCATGAGGCTGGCAGGGTTGAGGAGGGGTTGAGAGTCCCTTCAGGCTCTGTACTCACGGCCCTGGAGAACATCCAGTTCAGCTCATCATAGTAGGGGCATGTGCTAGGTCTCCTCCTGGAGTGATTGTTTGGAGTCCTCTACCGTCCATTACAGGAGTCTGAGGTGCCTCATGGATGGAGTCTGGTGAATGTGTGCCTCTTCCAGCATCTGCGAAATGTCCTGGTACAGGTGTATGTGCCTGCTGACCCATGCAATTCTGTGGAGAATGGTTTACTGTGCCCACACATTGATTGAACCCTGGGTGTGGTCTGGAGACCAGGCAGCAGCTCTTGGAATATGCTCCATGGTGACTCTGCTGATCAACAGAGTTCACAGGAGAACTGATCTGAAGTGTTCAGGGCCACTGGCAATGGTGGGAGGGACCTTTATACCTTTTGGGTAAGAGTCAGGGAGCAAAGGGATAAGTGCATCATGGGAGTGGCTCTAGGGGACTCTCAGTACTCGTGACCTGGTACAGATCTCTTGCTCCCATCCATGTTGCACTGTAAAACAGCTTGGGACCCATACCAGAGATAGGTGTGCACATACCTACACCCCTCGTGCAAGTGTTCACACTGTGTGCACTCCTTCAAGAACGTGATTCAGACATGGACAATGGGGCCCAACACACAGGTAACTATTTACAGTTGTAAGTTCAGACGTAGCCCAGAAGTGAAACCTTAAGGTGTTGAGTATCTCGAAGTAGTTTGCCAAATTACCTACAAATAAAGTGGGTAATGAGTGAATCAGATTGTTTGTTGGGGTTGCTTTTTGAGGGTCTACGTGCTGCAATATATTTTTCATAATCTAAGATGATTTTTCCCATCTTGTTCCCTTGTTTCATGGTACAACATAAAGGTAGTTACTCTTAGACTTGCTGTGCAGCGGTACAGTTTGTCTAGTTACTATGAACTTGCCATTCATATTCCTGAGTGTTTTGGGGAATTGCCCTGTATTTCACAAGCTGTTCTTGAGAAGATAGGGATGTAACTGGTATAAGAGATGGAAGGAACTTGAAAATAAATACTGGTATTTTTCTACTGTATGTTTATTGGGGTTATCAGTATTCTGTGCTACCTGTAGTTTTGTCCACTGCTTACGGACAAGCTAGTTCTGTAGTCACTTACATGGCTGACATACATACTTCCAGCCCAGTGGTCCCCAATGCAGGGCCCGTGGGTGCCATGGCGCCTGCCAGGGCATTTATGTGCGCCCACCTAGTGCCCAGCAGGGGAGAGAAGCCACGGCCTTGCCCCTGCCAGGAACAGAGAACTCTGGGGCTGCAGGCTTCATTCTATGTTAAAGTAAGAATAATAAATAAAATATATTTGGACCAGCAGTTCAACAATGTTTAACTTTTTAAAAATAAATAGGATGAAAACTGTTTCTATGATATTTATTTTGTAAAAATGCCTTAATTTTTCTTACACGTAGATAAAAAAGAGCAAATTCACATGGTAAGGTGAAAGAGTAATTGCCAAATAATTTATGAATACCTTTTACATGTAAAATTACCCTTACCCTTTTTATCTTATGGATTCATATATTATATTAAATATGAGTTTTTGTATATTTAATGTACAGATACAAAAGAGCCTTGAAAAATTGTTGGCGCCCACCACACACTTCTGAAAACATGAATGTGTTACTGGCCACAAAAAGGTTGGGGACCACTGTTCCAGCCCCTTTAGAGCCTTGTTCACATGTCCAGGCATGTAGGCAGGTGGTGCAGCTTTGTAACCTGCCATTCAAAATCTGCTTGGATGTACAGAGGTGTTGGCTACTTTGCTATTTTATTTGAGGGTAGGAAGGGCTCCATTCCATTTGAGGCAATATAATTAGGCCTACTGCCACCACCATTTACTCTTTCTTCTTTATGGCGCCACACATAGTGAAATGAGCTGGTGTATTTTCCCATGGCTGAAGAAATTTGGAGAGGAACGAGAACTGTATTGCTGAAGCTGCTAGCAGCTTCAGAATTAGTTTCATGTTCAGTTCAGGGAATGTGCATGGACTTCTCTGCTACTAGCCAGCAGAGCTGTCGTCCCAGAATCAGATACTGAAAAAAGCCACCACAAATATGGAAGACAAAATGGCCATTGCAATGTGGCAACTGCTGCTCCTTCCTGCAGCAAACTTACTGTACTTGTACTTCCATTGATCTTTCTTCTCAATCCCTTCCTCTGCAGTGGCTATCATTCATATTCAGTAAAATTGTTAGCCAGTGTTTCTTAAAACAAATCTTTTTTTTTTTTAATCTGTCATTTTGGGGTGTATCATGTGCTTTATGGAATTTTTGAGTACAAAATTAATTCACTATATAAGCAAAGCAAATATGGGGGAAATATATATATAGTATGAGAAATATGTTTTAGAGCTACATAAATATTGTCTCGATTTTCTGAAATGGATGGCTTTCATATAGATATGTATTGATATTTGCACAGAGTTTATTAATCTTTGATATCTCTCTGAATTTCCTGTTAACATGTGTTCTTTTTCCTCAGCTTTACGTTGTAGCCTGCAGTTTCTTGGAAACCTTGCAGCAGGAAATGGAGATTCCCAAAATAGCATTTGGAAGTGCGCTTTCCCAAATCTTTTCTTGTAAGCATTTACATGAGTTTTTCTAATGTAATCCCTATGGTTATTTTTAGATCTTTTGTACATATTTGCTACTTTACTAGTGCCGTAATGCTTTGAAAAATAACTTTGGTGAGAATAGACCCATTGAGACCATATCCTGTGGATGTATTTGTGTTACTCAACCTCAGGAGTCAGGACCTGAAAAACCTTCTTATTCTGAACTGACAATAGACTGGTTTCTTGGGTAAGAGACTGCAAGAAGATCTGTGTAAATGATCTGCTTCAATTGCTGAGATCTTGTTCAGAGACCTTTACAGAGAGGAATGCTGTAATAATTTCTGAGAACCTGACTCTGCCCATCTTCAGATTGCTGCCACATAAACATGATCGTTATTGTTGCAGGGAGGGGATGGAGAAAGGCGAGTGAAAGTAAAACAAAAAAAGCCTCTGAATGTTGTTGACATACATAGGAAGTATTGCACACTTACGTATGTTGATGCATATCTATAGAGTGGATTTGGCCAAAATTACTGGATCAAGCTTACAACAACATATAGCTTTTCAATTACTTTTTTTTATTTACAGTATTTTATTAGATCTGGCCTGAAATATCTTGTGGGATTGGTTTGCTTTTAATAAAAGTGCGCATCAGCTATACAGTGTTTCACAGTTTTGATTTTAAGGCATGCTTATCTTAATTGACAATCGTTCCGCCCTGAAATCTTCATGGACCTAGATTGGGATGGGCAAACTTTTTGGCCCAAGAGCTCACAGAATTGGGGTGGGGGTGCAGATTCTGGAGTGGGGCTGGAGATGAGGAGTTTGGGGTGTAGGAGGATGCTCTGGACTGGGACTGAGGGTTTCGAAGGGTGGGAGGGGGATCAAGGCTGGGGCAGAGGTGCTGAAGGGGTGCAGGTTCTGGCTGGGGGTATGGGCTCCGAGGTGGGACTGGGGATGAGAGGTTTGTGGGGCAGGAGGGTGCTCTGGGCTGGGATTGAGAGGTTTGGAAAGTGAGAGGGGGATGAGGGCAGGGGGTTGGGGCATGGTGAGAGGCTTAGCAGCGCTTACCTCAAGTGGCTCCCAGAAGCAGTGGTGGTTCTTTGAGTCATTGCTCATATCCATTCCAGGTAGGTGTGCGCGCCGTGCGTGCACATTTGCCGGAAACTTTTTACCCTAGCAACTCCAGTGGGCCGGCAGGTCGCCCCCTAGAGTGGCGCCACTATGGCACTTGATATATACCCCGGCCGGCCCGCCCGCTCCTCAGTTCCTTCTTACCGCCGTGTCGATTGCTGGAACTGTGGAGTGCGGCTTGCTGTCCTCCACGTCCCTAGCTCTCCCTTGTACACTGTTAGTAGTTGTAGTTGTAAATAGTTTCAAAAACCATTTAAGGTAGTATAGTAGTTAGTTGTTTATTGTATATAGTTGTAGAACTTATTCGCGGGGTGGGCCGTTGCCCTTCCTGGCGCCCGGCACTGGGCTCATGCCTGGTTTGCCAGGCTTCAAGCAGTGCTCGGCATGCAAGAAACCGATGCCGACTAGCGATCCCCACAACGCGTGCCTCAAGTGCCTGGGGGAATCGCACATCACTGAGAAGTGTCGTATCTGCAAGACCTTTAAGCCTCGCACAAAGAAGGAGAGGGATCAAAGACTCCGCGCTCTCTTAATGGAAGCGGCACTGACTCCGGTAGCGGCAGCACAACCGGCCACCTCTACTCTGGCACCGGACCGCGCCGGCACCGGCAAGACTCCCCGGCACCGTCCATCCCCGGCACCGGGAACTGATCCAAGACCCTCGACGTCTGCAACACCATCTAGGCAGGCTTGAGTGGAATGCCCGGCACCTACCTTGGCCACGGCACCGCCTGCAGGGTTGCTGTTGACTCTGGGCCCAGAAGGTCCGTCAAGTCCGGCCCCTCCTAGCTCCCCCTTGAGATCGGGGGTCGAGCTGTTAGTCCCATCTACGCCGGAGACCTTCGCCTCAGCACGGGACTTGATAGTGCTCACTGAGCCATTGCAGCCTCAAACCACGGTACCCCCGGGGCGGGTAACCTCCAGAGACAAGCCAATGCTGAGAGCGCCGTCTCGGGAGTTCAGGCACCGATCGCCCTGGAGACGTGAACGCTCGCGCTCTTGGCTCCGTTCGCAGTCCCGGCACCGTTCTCCTCGGCGGTACCGGTCGCACTTGCGGCGCCGGTCAGCATCTGCACGGTCCCGGTCTGGCTCCTCTTACCACCGGCAATGAGACTCTAGGAGCTGTTCACCTCGGCGTTCAGCTCCTCGGTCGACCTCCCGGTACCGCGTCGGTGGCAGATCGCGGTCCCCAGTGCCATCCCGGCACTGCGCTGAACGCAGATCGCGGTCCCACTCTTGGCACAGACTTCGAGGCAGATCCCGATCCGGATCCCGGCACAGACTACCACACCGTTCCCGGTCCCGATCCCGGCACCGGCATGACTCACGGTACCGATCCTCGGCACCGAGGAGATTGTCGGCGTATAGAGAGGTCTATCAAACTGGCTCGGCGCCTCCATGGCCTTCAAGGGAACCATCCTTGTCCTCTCAGGCGGAGAGCGCCTATACACTGGGGCAGGACAGACACGCGGCCCTGTTTCAGGACCCTCCGCCTCAAGAACGAGGGCCTCAGCAGTGGGGGTTTTGGACCCCCTGGGCGTACCGCCAAGCCCAGGGTCCACAACATATCACTCCCCGCCCTGCGGCAGAACGCAGGCCACCAGAGGCAACTCTGTCTTGACCCCCTCCCTCCCCGGAAGCAGAAGACAGGTCCAGCCACCAGGACCCAGAGCTCCCTCCAGAGATGGAGGTGCAGTCCCAGACAGAACCCCCCGTGGACGCTCTGCTGCCAGGGGTCTCCTTGTCTTCTTCCCCTGATGAGGCGGTGGCAGGTACCTCGTCCTCCAGCCCTCCCCCTCTAGATCTTAGGGCACATCAGGACCTCCTCAGGCGCGTGGCGCAAAACCTAGACATTCAAGCAGAGGAGGTCTCTGAAATCGAGGACCCGGTGGTGAGCATCCTCTCCGCCGATGTACCCACCAGAGTGGCCCTGCCCTTCGTTAAGACTATTCAGGCCAGCGCCACCACTATCTGGCAGTCACCGGCCTCCATCCCTCCAACCGCTCGAGGAGTGGAAAGAAAGTACATGGCCCCCTCTAAGGGCTATGAATACTTACACGTTCACCCGACACCCTGCTCCCTTGTGGTCCAGTCGGTGAACGACAGGGAGCGCCATGGTCAAGAGGCCCCGGCGCCCAAGTCTAAGGAGGTGAGGCGGATGGACCTCCTGGGCCGTAAGGTCTATTCAGCGGGGGCGCTACAGCTCAGGGTCTCGAACCAGCAGGCCCTCCTTAGCTGCTACTCTTTTAACTCCTGGGTAGCGGCGGACAAATTTACAGAGCTGTTACAGCAGGATGCGCGTCAGGAATTTACCACCATTCTTGACGAGGGCAAAAAGGTAGTGAGGACCTCGCCGCAAGCCTCCTTAGATGCTGCGCACTCAGCCGCTCGGACCCTTGCCTCAGGGCTTACGATGCGCCGCATTTCCTGGCTCCAGGTCTCTGGCCTTCTGCCAGAGCTCCAGCATACTATCCAGGACCTCCCCTTCGAAGGCCAGGGCCTGTTTTCTGATAAGACAGACCCCAGATTAAAGGACCTTAAGGACAATAGGGTCATCATACGGTCTTTGGGGATGCATATGCCTGGGACACAGCGCAGACCCTTCCGAAAGCAGAACCAACAGCAGCAGCGTTGGCCATATCCTCAGTTCCGCCCGCGGTAGGACCTTAATAGGCGCCGCGGCAGGAACAGTAGGCGCAGACCGTCGGGCGGCCAAACGGGGCAAAACCAAGGCTCCGCCAAGGCCCCACCCAGACCCAAGCCTTCATTTTGAAGGTGCGCCCGAGGGCGCAGTACCAGTTTCCCCTTCGGATCCTTCCCCGCAGTTTTCCAACCGTCTTTCGTTTTTCCTCCAGGCGTGGACCCAAATAACATCGGACCGTTGGGTCTTGCGCACTGTACAGGCCGGAACCGCCTGCAGTTTTCATTGCCCCCCCCTCCCACCCCCACCCTCGTCCCTCTTCAGGGACCCCTCTCACGAGCAATTCCTCCGTCAGGAGGTGCAGATGCTCCTCGACAAGGGAGCCATAGAGGAGGTTCCAGAGAGCGAGAAGGGCAAGGGGTTTTATTCCTGCTACTTTCTAATCCCCAAGTCCAAGGAGGGCCTCAGGCCTGTCCTCGACCTGCGGGAACTCAACAAGTATATGATGAAGTTGAAGTTCTGTATGGTATTCCTTGGGACCATCATCCCATCCCTGGATCCTGGAGACTGGTACGCCACCCTCGACATGCAGGACGCTTACTTCCATATCGCCATATCTCCCCAGCACAGGCGTTTCCTTCGCTTTGTGGTCGACCGCCAGCATTATCAATTTGCGGTCCTCCCATTTGGCCTCTCTACGGCCCCGAGGGTGTTCACAAAATGCATGGCAGTTGTCGTCGCGTATCTTCGGTGCGGCCGCATTCATGTGTTCCCCTACCTCGACGATTGGCTGGTCCGGGGCACATCGGAGCTGCAGGTTTGCGACCACGTCCGCAGGATCAGCAGCCTCTTTGCTGCCCTAGGCCTCCTGATCAACGTGGACAAGTCTACTCTGCTCCCCACGCAGAGGATAGAGCTCATCGGGGCTATTCTGGACTCTACCCTGGCCAGGGCCTTGCTACCCTTGCCCAGGTTCCAGTCGCTATCAGCCATCATTCTGCGCTTGCAGGTGGCCCCGCTGACCTCTGTAAGAACACGTCTGGCCCTCCTGGGACATATGGCTGCCTGTATGTTCGTGACAGCTTATGCCCGACTCCGCATGAGGCCTCTTCAATCTTGGCTCATCGCGCAGTACCGGCTGGCCAGCCATTCGTTGGACACAGTTGTGTCCACCAAGGGGTGCTGGACTCCCTTCGGTGGTGGCTGGATCAGTCCGTAGTCTGTGCAGGGCTCCCGTTCCATCTGCCCCAACCCTCGGCATCCCTGACGACGGACACCTCAGATTTGGGCTGGGGGGCGCACAGCGGCGCACGAACTCAGGGCCTGTGGACCCCTCAGGAGCTGGACCCCCACATCAACATACGGGAGTTGAGAGCGATCCGTCTTGCTTGTCAAGTGTTCGTCCATCACCTTCAGGGTCGTTGTGTCGCGGTGTTCACCGACAACACGACGACCATGTTCTACATCAACAAGCAGGGCAGCACCAGGTCCTCTCCTCTATGTCACGAGGCGATGCGACTCTGGGAATTTTGTATAGCCCATGCCATTCACCTTTCCGCCTCCTATCTCCCGGGAGTGCGGAACACTCTAGCGGATCGACTGAGCAGGTCCTTCTACTCACACGAGTGGTCCCTCCGCCCGGACGTTGCCCTCTCACTCTTCCAGAGGTGGGGTCGTCCCCGGATGGACCTCTTTGCGTCCAGGGAGAACAGGAAATGTCAGACATTCTGCTCCTTTCAGGGTCGGGAGCTCGGGTAAATAGCGGATGCCTTCCTTATCCCATGGGCGACCCATCTGTTTTACGCATTCCCTCCCTTTCCACTGGTACACAGGGTCCTCCTCAAGGTGCACAGGGACAGAGCTCGCGTGGTTCTGATAGCTCCAGCGTGGGCCAGGCAACATTGGTACCCCATGTTGCTGGACCTCTCAGTAGCCAACCCAGTTGTCCTGCCCCTTCATCCGGACCTGATCACCCAGGACCACGGCAGGCTCTGTCACCTGGACCTTCGGTCTCTGCACCTTACGGCATGGCTCCTGTGTGGTTGACCGGCTCTGAATTATGCTGCTCTACCCCGGTTCGGGAGGTTCTCCTGGGCAGTAGGAAGCCTTCCACCAGGGCTACTTACTCGGCTAAGTGGAAGCGTTTCTCCTGTTGGTGTTCGGAGAAAGGTTTTCTCCCTACGGAGGTTCCCATCACCACTATTCTGGACTACATCTGGTTCCTCAAGGCCCAGGGTCTGGCGTTATTGTCCCTTCGTGTTCACCTAGAGGCTATCTCCACGTTTTATCCCGGAGGGGACGGACGTTCCGTCTTCTCCCACCCTATGGTGGCGAGATTCCTGAAGGGGCTGGAACGTCTCTATCCACAGATCCGTCCTCCTGGGATCTCAACCTGGTCCTAGCTCGGCTCATGGGCCCTCCATTTGAGCCGTTAGCGACTTGCTCCCTGCTCTACCTCTCATGGAAGACCGCCTTCCTAGTGGCCATCACCTCAGCTAGACGGCTGTCGGAACTACGGGCCCTCACAGTAGATCCCCCCATATACGGTCTTCCATAAAGACAAGGTGCAGCTGAGACCACACCCTGCCTTTCTACCCAAGGTGGTCTCAGCTTTTCACATTAACCAGGAAATCTTCCTCCCCGTCTTTTTCCCAAAGCCCCATTCGTCCTGCAGGGAGCAACAACTCCACTCGCTAGATGTCCGTCGGGCGCTAGCGTTTTATGTGGACAGGACCAAACCGTTCCGCAAGTCCCCCCAGCTATTCATGGTGGTAGCAGACCGGGCCAAGGGGCTACCAATTTCCTCGCAGAGGATATCTTCCTGGGTTACCTCCTGTATCAGGACCTGTTATGACCTGGCCCACGTTCCTGCGGGCCGTGTGACTGCACACTCTACCAGGGCACAGGTGTCATCGCTGGCTTTCCTTGCCCGCGTGCCGATCCAAGACATTTGTAGGGCGGCGACTTGGTCATCGGTCCACACACTGGCTTCCCATTACGCCCTGGTCCAGCAGTCCAGAGATGATGCGGCCTTTGGCTCTGCAGTACTCCATGCTGCGACTTCTCACTCCGACCCCACTGCCTAGGTAAGGCTTGGGATTCACCTACCTGGAATGGATATGAGCAATCACTCGAAGAAGAAAAGACAGTTACTCATCTTTGTAATTGGTGTTCTTCGAGATGTGTTGCTCATATCCATTCCACACCTGCCCTCCTTCCCCACTGTCAGAGTAGCCGGCAAGAAGGAACTGAGGAGCAGGCGGGCCGGCAGGGGTATATATCAAGTGCCATAGTGGCGCCACTCTAGAGGGCGACCTGCCGGCCCACTGGAGTTGCTAGGGTAAAAAGTTTCCGGCAAACGTGCACGCACGGCGCGCACACCTACCAGGAATGGATATGAGCAACACATCTCGAAGAACACCAGTTACAAAGGTGAGTAACCGTCTTTTTGTCCCTTCTCTGGCTTCTACGTGGAGGCATGGCCAGGTGGCGCTAAATGCTGCCCTGTCTGCAGGCACTGCTCCTGCAGCTCCCATTGGAGCGCCGAAGGGGGCCATTGGAGTGTGTAGGAGCCGAAGCGAGGCCATGTTGCAGCTTCACATACCCACGTGGTATGGCCCCCAACCCTGGGCCCTGGCTAGAGCGCTGAAATGGGGCCATGGTGCAGCTCGCGGGTCAGCTTCAAACAGCTCACGGCTGTAGTTGCCCACCCCTGACCTAGATACTGATTTTTGACTGAGTTATGGCAGGTCTACACTAGAAGTGCTAGATTGGTGCAGCTGCACCGCTAATGCCAATCTGATGAAGATGCTGTATAGCGACGGTAAAGAGCTTTCCTGTCAGCATAATTATTCCACTTCTGTGAGAGGTGGAAGCTATGTTGGCAGGAAAGTTGGTGGACAGTGCTTAGGTTGCTGAAATGTGTGTCGCTCTGACTGGTCTCTCAGAAAGGTACTGTGAGATATCTTCAGCAGACTTGGACGTCCAGGGGAGACTACATAGGATGGATTTGGAGAGAAAGTAGAGGGAGAATAAAAAGTTAGCTTATTTAGGAACATAAGAATTGCCATATTGTTTCAGACCTGGGGTTCATCTCGTCCAGTATCCTGTCTTTGGCAGTATCTCTACCAGGTGCTTCAAAGGAAGGTGTAAAAACCTCACAGTAGGCAGATGTAGGATAATCTGCCCTCCAACATTAATCTCATCCTTGTCTCTAATAGTTAAGTCCTGAAGCCCTAAGGCTTCAAAAATCACGAGTTAAGCCTCCAAAAAATCATGTTTGGCTTAAAAATCATGAAACTATATGTTGGGTTCTTTTTCTTGTTCGAGCTTTCATGGTGTGCTTCAGCCACGTTTTCAAACTTTTTTCTCCACAACTTTAAGGGCTAGAAATGTACTTTTTTTTTTTTAAATGAAAACTGAGATTCTCATGTAATTGATACAGAACCTACAATTTTAAGAAAAACACTAATTATTACAAGAGTCACAATACTAGCCTGGAAATTGGCAACAAATGTCCCTGTGTTGAATACTTTATATCCTGCCTGATAGCACTTTCTGCAGATAACTATAGTGGAACCTCAAGAGTTACAAACCTCCAGTCCCGAGGTGTTAATAACTCTGAGGTTCTACTGGTATGTTCTTTTTTGTCAAGTCTAGGCATCCCTGACTTCCGCTGAAGTTAGTGGGAATCAAGAGCACTTAGCGCTTTTTGGTTGGGGGTCTAACATGGAGGATAGGTATTACTTAAGATGAGGAAATATCTGTGATATTGTTTCTTCTATATTAAAAAGTCTTTATCTTTTGATGGTGAAAGGAATTACTTTTCAAAAAAACTTTACATTTTAATTTTAGCTTTGCAATTTTCCTTTGATCTCTAAGATTACTTGAAAATGGTTCTGTTTCATAGGTGCCATGTATTTCATCCCCTCTTACGCAGTTCATGAAGTTCTTCTTGTTTCCTTTCTTATTAAATACCACTGCTGCATTATTCCAGCTTGATCCTTAACAATAATATATATATATTTTTTTAAAGGATTTGCCTCAATCACCACGATGAGAAAATTATTACCTATTGCTGTATGGTACTGTTCACGTGCCTTGATTCAGAGAAAGTGAGAGAACTACTGGAGCAGAAGAACTTGAATGTAGCTCTTGCTGTTGTAAACGTCTATAGAAAGCAACTGGAGTCTGAATGGTCGTATGTATCTCTTTTTGATTTATTTAAATAGCATGGATAACTACTAAGATGCAAGTCTGATTCACATAAATCAAAACTGAAGACACAGAAAGTAACTGAACTCAGAAGTCTAGGTTGATTAGGATTCTATCATTTAGGGTGAGCAACCATTTTTGTCAACTTTGTATTGATTCTGCATTTTGGCTTTAAACTTACAAATGTGCATACCAAATTTGTGTGGAACAGAGATAAATTTGAGTCTAAAATGAGCAGCATACATCTAGTGAGTGAGTTAAGGGTCATATAATAAAAACTCATTACGTTTGCATGCTGGTTTGTTGCATCTCTCTTTGAATATCTGTTTGTAAAAACATGTATTAAAACATACTGGGTTTTGAAGTGGAAACTAAGCCAGGAAATAGTCTTTCACAGATTTTAGTATGTGGGGTATGACAGTAAGATTAATTAGCAATGAAACATTGCATACATTAGTTTTCTTGCCTGTCTTAAAAGTTCTAATGCAACATGCAACAATTAAACAAAAGTAGGACACAGGTGGTATGCTTGTGAATTTTCGATGTTTCATTTTATTAAAGAATATAATCAGTGGTTTTACCATGTTCAACTTTATATGTTTTTGCTAATAACTGTTACTATAAAACTGTGTTTTCAGTTATGAATTCGTGACATGTTTTCTCTTGCTCCAGCCTTTTCATCAGGATGCAAATAATCCAGTGCCAAGGGGTAATTCTCTCCAGCACACTCCCTTTTGGACCTGTGCATCCCCTTCGGGTTCTTTTCAATCAATGACAAGACTTAAGTTGGCTTAAGAATATGCAGCTGCTTTGTGGGATCCCATTTATTAAGTTTTCTGCAAATGTTGACTGTCTTTGTGAGTTGCCCCAAATCACACCTTTGGTTCCCTGTAGGAGTCCTAGTCAGTTCTTTGTCATGGTTGAGGATAGACCTCAGAGCCCCATTTCTGGAGCTAGAGTTGTGCTTCAAACAGCCTGTCTCCTCAGCTCTTCTCCTGGAACAGAGTATACAACAATGAAAGAGTCACACTCTCTCTCCTTAGAGCAGGAGCCCCAGCCCCACTCCTTGGGGGTGGGTTATAATTTAGCCAGATGTAGGGCCTCGGCTAGTCCCTTCCTCAGCTGATCACTTTCCCCTCAATTAATCCTCAGGCTGGGAGGATCCAGGAGACAGCCTTCTTCTGCTACTGTCTTCTCCCTACTAACTTAGGGCCCTGCCAAGCCTTCTTACTCCCTGAATTGTGCAGGCATTTGCCCTGCTGTGAGGGAGGAAGCAGCATTTATGCTGATTTTCTTCTCCCAGCTCATTTCCCATTGGTTTGTGGGGAGAGGGGAGCCTTGCCCTGCCCTTTCTGCAAGGCACCTAGCCTCCAGGCTCTTAAAGATAAAGTGACACAATTTCCTCCCAGGAACTTCATTCCTGGGACCGATGCTTCGCTCTCCACATGCCCCTTAGGTCCTCATACTGAACTTTTCAAAGCCTTAAAGGGCCGTTTGGGGGGTGACCACTGAGAACTACTTCCTTTAGAGGCCAGATCATCCTGTCACCTCTAGTTTTATTTAAATATGGGGGCATTTTGAGAAAAAATACTCAATAGTGAAAACAAATCTTTTTGCAGATTTTGTAGTTCATTATTTTCAAGGTTATGTCTAAAGTCAAAATTTAACTTCTTTGTTTGATATAAATGTTGTAATTTTGAAGAGATAGTAAGGTCCTACTGGATGTTTGGAAAATCCTCCAAAAGGACTTAGAATGACTAAAGGAAAAGCAAATGTCATTTAGTAGATTGGTTTTGTTCCAATTTTATTTAAAACATTGTTTGTGGGTAGGCTCTTTTTCATAACCAGGTCAATTTACTGAGGGCAGAAACAGTTTCCAAACAGCAGACTTAAAGTTTGAGGGTCAGGCAACCAGATTTCTATTTGAGTCTTTTTATTGGGAAAATAATTATAGACTACATAAAGCAGCAAAATAAACACTGCACTGTCCATTTGTTTGCTCAATGTAGGCTCATTCTGTTGACTTCTGCTTCATTAATGAAGACCTTTAAGTCATGTGACTGTGGGAATCCAAAATTGCTGTGGAAGAAAAGCAGAATAAACCGTCTTTTGTCAGAATAACCTTCAAATGAGTAGGGAGGAAAATATTGTACAAAGTCATCATATGAGGCTAGAAGGGGAAGTAGTAGACAGAAGTGGTTAATCTAATGTCCATAATAAGGCACTTGCAGAATGTTTGCTTCCCCCTCATCCCTTTCAGAATATAGAAGGTGTCACATTCAGTAAATCACATCTCCTTGATCACATGCATGCAAACTCAGGACACTCATGTAGACAGTTGGAAAGTCTATCTTTAAATATGCTTGGTTGCACTTAATCATTCCCAACTATCTGTTATGATGGCATTTTGCTCATTTACAAATTGTTCCACTATTATTATTGGGAATTTAGGAGCCAAGCTACAATGTTACATTTCTGTTACTATTATTTCCACTGTGACAGCTTGGTCACACCTATCAATATTTACATATTATTAAAATTCAGTGGGAAGAAAGTAGCGTGGTTTTCAAGAAAATAAAACACTGAAAAGGAAATTATATGTGTTTCACTTCAGTGGTTATGATGCTGCTGTTATGCACGAGATTCAGACGTGTCACTGTCATTGTTCTGGCAGACACATGTTTACTTCTGTTGGTAGCGTGCATTGCACATAGGCTAATGTCTGCATATTGTCATAGTCACGACTGTGTTATACCCAAAGGCAGTTTCACAAATACAATGTAGAAAGGCTTTTACTTCTTGGCAAGGATTTGGGATCGAAAACTCCTCAAAAGCGTAAATGAATTTTCTTTGTAGTTGTAGCTGAGCAGGACTGATTTCTGATTCGTTAAGTACAGTCTTGAATAACTTCTCACCTGGAGGAAACTCAAAAGAATGTTAGATGTTTTGCAATTACCAGCTGCCTTTAAGGAGACTGTTGTTGAAACATAGCCTCTTCAAAGCTGGCTGGCCTTTTACAAGTTGGCCGGCATTCTGTTTAAAATGTTCAAAGTTGGGGAATCTGGAAAGCAACCTTGGATAAGCCCCCAGTTTTTCAAATCTCCAGCTATCCAAAAGGGTTTGAAACTATTCAGACCAAGAATTATGTACAGTATAAAATTAGAGCATTAATCTGTTAGTACTGGTTCAAAAAAACCCAAACCGAAACACTCCACGCACTTTTGTCAGAAAGCAACATTTAATTGAAATCTAAAATTTTCTGTGGGAAGATAGACAGATGTAGTCCAGTTGAGGAACTGAGACCAGAGGAGAGAACAGAGGAATGAGAGAGCCAGAATTAAAAGTCCTATGGGATGAATAGAAATGTCAAAATATTGCAATTTCCTGTGGGATGAATATTCTGTTTTTCAATCAGCGCTACTGTTTTCATGGTAGAAATGTGATCTTTCTTATTAATAGCGAAGTTCAAGAAAATAGTTGGGATAAATTGTGTCTTAACTAGGGCTGTCAATTAACCGCAAGTAGCTCAAGTGGTGCAAAATAAATTAACTAGATTTAAAAATTAGTTGCGATTAATTGAAGTTTTAATCAAATTGTTAAATAATAGCAAACCAATTTTAATTTATTATAAATATTTTTTGATGATTTTCTACATTTAAAAATATACTGATTTCAATTACAACAGAATACAACATATACAATGCTCATTTTATATTTTGATTTATAAATATTTGAACTGTAAAAAGATAAGAGATAGTGTGAGGTGAATTGAAAAATACAAGTGCTATAGAGCAATCTCTTTATCGTGGAAGTGCAAGTTACAAATGTAGATTGTTTTCTTACATGACTGCACCCAAAACCAAAGCAATGTAAAACTTTAGAGCCTACACACACACTACCCTCCTAACCAAAAATATTTAAATAAATGGTATTCTGTTATTGTTTAACAGCATGATTAAAACTGTGATTAATCACGGCTATTTTTTTAATCTTGTGATTAATGGTAGTTAATCTTTTTAATCGTTTGACAGCCCTAATCTCAATTTAAGGATCATTGAAAGTGTTGTTTTGGAGAACCAAAAGGTGAACATGTTTCTTGAAGGGGAAAACTATAAAAACAACATTCTATATAATAAAACAGGAACAAAAATTAATCAAGCATTTTTAATTAAAAAAAAAAAGTAAAACTACAAGCTAAATAGAAATGTCAAGAGACTTACTTGTGGCTTCAGTTCGGTTCATATCATTGTAATACCTACTTGGTGTTGCAATGGACCTTTCAGTTTTTGTATTTTTCTGTTCTTAATGTATTATAAGCATGTTGGCCTATGAGAACTGTGTCAGAGCTATCGAAAGCTTATCATTTATATTTTTGTTTTTAAAAGGCACATAAAATGCCCAGAATCTGATATTAACTCACATGGGGAAAAAAAATAATGAGACTGTACTACCTCCTAAGAGTAGTACTTGGTCAATACTAAGTATTGCAGAAGAAAAACAAATATGTTGAACTTTTAGCAAGTTGGCAGGTATTTCCATGAAGATTTTTGTATATTTACCGATTAAGGTTCAAAAGTTAAAAATCAAAACAAAAATCCCTTTCTGCAGCGAAGTGCCTTTTTGTCACTATAGATTTTGAAGTAATTTGCGGTGGATGGAAGCAGGCATTTTCATGCTGTCTTTTCAATCTCTTTGCAGCTCTCCTCTCAAGTTTATATGGAATGGACAAAAACATAATTTTGAACTCCAGCTGAATTTTTGGTTAACTGGGTTGCCTCAGTGTCAAACGACAGGGTATATTTTTCCTTACATATACAAGGAATGCCTAATACCCTAATATTTTGTTATAGTAGTATCACACAATAGCTGTTCTTTGAATTATGTTTGTTTCTTGGTTTGTCCTTGTGGCTCACTGTGAATGAAGATTATAGGGTAAATAGAAATTGTTTGTTTTTTTCTTTCTTTGTTTCTTTCTTTTGAGTGACCTAATTCAGATCTTATTTTGTTAGAACATCAAAGTATATTTCTGATTAAAAAGTAGCTAGCTGCAAGCTAAATTTAATCATTTGTTCAGTGTTGGTCCTGATGTGCCGTCTATGCTGTCACTTAGCATAACTTTGGAATAGTTTAAACTTTCATAATATGTTTTACATTGATGATAAACCGCTCTTTCTCCCATAAAAGTCTTTTGTATCGGAAACATTCTTGTTGGTATGACTGTTTTCTGCAATTCAATGTGTGAAAGACAGATCCTGTCTTTATTGGCTCCAGGATACGTTGACAATAACTTATGATGGTTTATTGCGGTTGTAGCCTCGGTCTCAGTTTTATTATTACATTTAATTTTTTGATCCAGGCTCATGTTTGATTCATTACCAGGAAACATTTTTTCACATCTAAGGACTAAGCCACTTTCCCCATACAGTAAATAAATAGCCAGTAGATGCGGCCAGGTAGGAGTGCAAAGATTTTTGTCTCTGTTTTCATTAACTCAAAGCTCAGTTGTTGTAATGCTTCTTTGGCAGGAACATTGAAAAAATATTTTGTCAGCAATTCATTCAAAATGTGGGGCTGTACTTGGACTCTCACTAGCACATACCACTAAGATTGCTTAAACGAATTTACATAGCCGCAGTATTGGCGGTAGTGCCAGTGCTTTGCAATAAAGAGTTTAGGCCTCTGTGCCGCAGCTACCGCATGGAGCAGCAACCTTTTAAAGCAACTATAATGTTATATTTAGGCTCACTAAAATGGTAATATTTTCTTCAAGAAGTTATGTTGGCTGCCTGTTTTGTAAAGAAC
The DNA here is from genome assembly GCF_007399415.2 of Gopherus evgoodei. Lineage (NCBI taxonomy): Eukaryota > Metazoa > Chordata > Testudines > Testudinidae > Gopherus > Gopherus evgoodei. The sequence continues at coordinate 235,127,758 of NC_044322.1, read as the reverse complement.
TGAATTAAAAATGTTCTTAATGTTAACATAATTCCTGCATACCTTGTTGAAATGCAATCTTTTAATCTGAGTGTCCAGAGCAGTTTGAAACTTGCCGTTCAGCACATGAATGGTATCTGTATTTGTTCCTCTCATGTTAGCTCTTTGCTCTGCCAAATGCTGATCCTTGGTACTGGAAATATTTACTCCTTTTTTTAAACAATAAAAATTTGTTCATAGCTATAAATTGTGTTCATTATTTTCTTTTCTTTACAGACTACTAAAGTAGAGATGGTCTACATGAACATTTAGATCACAGCAAGTTGAGGTGTAAATCTACCCCACGGCAGCCTGCCATGCACCAACTGCTCGTGTGGACTCTGCTGCAGACCCATGGTTGAATCATTGGATCAGCAACAAAGAAACCATTCCGAACGTCTATAGCTGACCACTCATCACGTTTAGGGTTGCTGCTGATGGATTCCGATCTGGCAGTTGAGACCACACAGTGGTGCCATCCTATGGCTTTCTCATCATCAGCCCAGCTTTATCAGCATCCAAGCACAATGTAATCAAAGTGAGCTATGGAACTTAGCGCGCAGCAGACGAATCCACATGGACACTTAGTGTGGAGCAGGCTAAAACGGGATAGATTTATACGAAGTGTTTGTGTAGCAGACGTAAGTGTTCATCAGTGTTAGTATCCGATGAATTACACAGGTAAATATTCACAATGCTGATGTTACTTTTAAAGTTAATGCCATCAACCATTAGAACACAGAGAGGACAAATATTGTAACTAATGCACTGCGTGAACTTTTCTTTCTTCCCACTGCTCCATTAGTCCAGTACCGGTGAGTTTTCTGCCTTTGGCCCACACTTGGGAAGCAAATATCCTACTCGCAATTTTTTTCCCCCAGTGATTTGATGGTTCCATCTGCTGGCATAGTTCTGTGCATACTTTTGGAATCCAGTGTTCTGTCTCCGCTTTAGAAGGCAGAGGAGTCCTCAGGTAGAGCTCAGGAGGAACCTCTCTTTCCAGGCATGATTTTGGCTTTTGTTCCTTCCTTTCACTATAGTCCAGTAACGGTTCTGGTAGGGAGCAGTTATGCAGCTCTGGCAGAGAGAGGCTCTTGAAGGGAGAGGTTCCTTTAGCCAAGCAGTACCTTCACAGCACTTCCACATTAGCAGCAGCTGTTGTATCAGGCCTTCTTCCTGCTCTTAGCATCACACCCTGCTTAGCAGTTCTAGGAGGATTCTTTTGAGGGTCTTGATGCCTTTTTCAAAGGCAGAGCCTAGATTTCTGGAATATCAAAAGGCAGGAGAAGGCGGCAGAGAGATGTCATTGAGGAGCAAGGATCAGGTCACTTGCAAGGGAAAAAAATGCCATAAGTTTGGAAACGCTGCTTCAGTCAGAGACTCTTCTTGCCCCAGTGCATCTAGCACCATTGTCTGTTCCCTTTCTTCATCATCTTTGTGATCATCTGGTGTTTCTACAGTTTTCCACATTTCCCTTTGTGAAAGGGACTCTCAGTTCAGGGACATCTGTGATTCCCATTCTGCACTGAAAACTGAAGCCATCCGTTATCTAAGTAGCCTTTGTAAGTTCAAGGAGTCCATCCATACTCCAAATCAAGGTGTTGGAATTTTGAACACTATTATAACTGGCATTGAAAGCTCTCCCTTGTACTGAGAGCTTTAGTATTTTAGATCATTACTTTGTGTCAGTATCATCTATAGCATTACCTCACTTATTGGGGAGGTGACAGCTCTGTCCCATACTGTGTGGTCTTGTTTTTCGGGATGATGAGTTCTTCACTAAATGTTTCCAGTGGCACCTGTATCTGGTGAGCAGTAATGAAGTCGAAGAAAGAAGTCATCTCTGTGTTCTGTGTAAATAGATCAGACTTTGTGTTCAATCCTGTGACCATGTGAGATTAACAAGACTGGATGGTCTGGTTGCTTGTGTGGTGTGCTTCAGAAATGCTTCAGTTTCTGCCATCTGTGAAATCACATGGAGATTAATTCATACTTTTACTCAACATCGTTCTCTTAATTTAAGAGCTAAATTGCCCCATCCACCTCCGCACAGGTACTCTTTTTCAGGGGCTTGACTCTAGGGTTGACTCCAACCAACTAACCTGTTTTAAAACCTGCTAACTGGTGTTTGGAATAGTGTGAATTAACTTGTGCAGACTAGGAAAATGAGAGGCAGTTTACAAATGCATTACCTAACAAGTTTGACAGTCTGTTTGTTTGTGGTGACCAGTCTCCTGAGAGTGGGGAATCTGCAGAGACAGTTCTTAAGCAAGAAAAAGGTTATCTGTCTGTAACTGGAGTTCTCCAAAATGTTGCCTGGGCAGATGTATGAGTGATGGGATGTACAATCCCCACACTAGGCAACAAGGTGTTAAGGGATTATTTTGGGCTCAACCAGCCCTGCCCTGCCCTGCCACATCTGCTGGAACAATTAAAAGGCAGGGAATTACAGGATCTTCTCTGGATTGCAGAGCTGGAGGTGAGCAGACCTGCAGCCTACTGCTCCAGCAGCATAGAGCAGAGGGAATCCTGAAGGCTCTGATACAGCTGCCCAAAGGGGCCCTCCCTGAGGGAAGGGAGGACCCACCCCAGAGACAACCAGAGAGGAAAGTGTCCTGGGGAACGTGGACAATGGTAACTCTCTCTTACTACTTTTGGTTTGGATTTCCCCACCAAGGGAAGGCTTGAGCCGGGGTGGGCAAACTACGTCCTGGGGGTCGCATCCGGCCCTTCAGACATTTTAATCCAGCCCTTGAGCTCCCGCCAGGGAGCAGGGTCCAGGGATTGCCCTGCTGTGGCACTCCTTCTGAACCCGTCCGTGACACCTTTTCCCCTCCCTCCGCAGCCGCTTGTGCCCCATATCCCCCATGTCCCGTGCCTCCTGAATAGGCCTCATGGGCAGGGTGCTGTGAGGAAGGTAGCTTCTTTCTCTTCTCTGTCTTCAGGTAGGGCTGTTCCTGCCCAGGAGTGGTTACTCTCTGTTCTTGTGCCACCATGGCCCCTAGTAAGGAAAAGGAGTAACTGCAGCATCTTTCCAGCAGAAGGTATTTTCTCTCAGGGAGGGGGGAAATTCTGAATGGCACATGAATTCTGGATGTGCGCAGTGGCACAGAATTCCCCAAGGAGTACTGATTCCTGTGCATGCTCCCTTCTGGTAGGACCTGTCTCTGATTTTATTGCCTAGGGGACCAGTTTTCCCTATAATGAGCTTTCCTGTCTGTGGAAAGTTTTAAACCTATAAGCACAGTCTTTCCCTTCCCTTTTATCTTCTTCTTTTCCTCCTCCTCTATTCACTATGATAGCTTGTAACTCAATCTTTCCATATGATTTACATCGTAGTTTCTCCTCCTCACCTGTTGTCTCCACCCACTCTCCCGTCCCCTTGTTCTGGATGAATGGGCCAGATATTCACAGCCCTGTAGAGTATAATTTATTTTGCTGAATATTTTTAATAGTATACTGGTATCACTCATATCCTTAAGTTTAAATCTTGACACTTATACATTAAGCAAGTCAAATACCTATTTTAACACGTTTTAAGCAGAAATATTTATTCCATAAAATAAAACTCTTTTCTCCTGATTATTTCTTTCAACAATCCCTACTTCTCTAAAGTCACCAGCTGGGAACTGGATGGAATTTTCCTTAAAAAGTCAATGCTATTTCTGAATCAGCTGGAGGACATACTGTTCAGTGATGCAAGTACTCTCTATTTCCACCCATGTGATCCTACTCCTTTGTAGCACATTCTTCTTCCTCTCTGTGCAGGGGAGAAGAGAAGTCAGGAGTAAGAGTTAGTGCTTCAAGTCAGTGCAGAGTACAATGAATGGACTTGCTAGAGTTGTTTTCCTTTTAAACTCTTCTTTACATGCAAACAGCTCAGAAAGCCATGCCTTAGGCTCTGGAAAATTGAAGCATCATTAAGAAATCAGATTTTTTCTTCATCTTTTGGTTGCAGTAATCAACAACATAAAAATGTTTTATGCAGCTGGGAAGCTACTATATGTAGAAGATGTCATATGAGATCAATTTTAAAATCTTGAACCTGCATACACATGTTTTAAAATAATTACGAAAAAAATAGTACAAAATTACATTATAATTCATCCTGACCAAGATCAATGTGTATTCTAAAAGTTCTTTATTGTATAAATGCTTTGGTGGTTCCATTAGAGACTGGAGTACAATTCATATGATCACTTTTTCTGTGGGGGGCGGGAGGGAGGACATGTCTGTTTTTCAAGTGAGGGGGATTGCATTTTTGACTCTGAAGGGCAAAGAACAGAAATTCTCCATTTTTAAAAAAAATGAAAAGGCATAGTGCACTTCCTGGCCTCTCTGGAAAAATTGTCTAAAAGTGTGGTCAGCTGTCTGGCAGTGAAAGTAAGGATTTTTTGAACATCCACTCTCCTTTAAACCACAGTTCAATGGTGAGTTTAAAGATTAGGTTGTGGGGCTCCCCTTCCCCATTTTCCTGGGGTTATTTAGTTCTAGCCCATGGAAATAAGCACGGGCAGAAAGCACTGCTGCTGTTGGCAGGCCTCTAACAGACTAAGGGAAAGACAGCTGTGCAGTAGAGTGCTGAATCTAGTGCCTTATATAGTATGCATGTAGTGTATAAATCAGAAAATTTTACCATTCCTGTCTTTTTTTGTGAACTGGCAATTTCGCTCTCCTCTGACAAATTAGAGTATTTTTCTCTTCCCTCTGTTAGGCTTGTATTCTCCAGAGGACAATTTTGTTTCTAATTCCTGGAAAGTTGGCATGCTGTCACAGGCTGCAGGTTCCAAATGCAACTAAGAGTTTAAGTGCTACTGACCATTGGAAAACATTTCCTTAATTGTAGTGCTACAACAGTTATTTATTATTTGCAGTAGGATTGCCTTGTTGTTCAAGAGCAATTTTAGAAAACTTTTCTCCAGTAAATCAAGGTGCACAGCTGGATCTTGCATTGTGTTGTTTCACATCTCTTTTACTATATCATTTGTGAAAAGCGAGAGGGGAAAATTTATTTGAGTTTCGTATGTGGCACCTGATTTAAATTCTCAAGTAGCGAATAATGTTGTTCCCAACTTGGATGTACCTAAGAAGCTCCTTCTGGTTCCTATCGAAGTCAGATGTTAAATCAAAAAGCAGAGATGCTGGTCAGTCACCGAGAATATGCTGATTTTTGGCAGTGTTGATGTAGCACAGTAGGGAAAGAGCAGAGCTGTACACAGGATATACATACAAACATACAGTTTATGGATAGCAAGAGCCGTGGGTCCATCTGATACCTTTATAAGAAGGTTGACTAGGAATTCTTCATTAGATTTCTTTAACTTTTTTAAAGTATGCAGAACTTCCATCTCGGCATGAATGATAGCTCAGTGGTTTTATTATTGGCCTGCTAAACCCAGGGTTGTGAGTTCAGTCCTTGAGGGGGCCACTCAGAGGTCTGGGGGAAAAATCAGTACCTGGTCCTGCTAGTGAAGGCAGGGAGCTGGCCTCAATGAACTTTCAGGGTCCTTTCCAGTTCTATGAGATAGGTATATCTCCATATATTTTTAATTTTTTTTATATTTTAATTTAAGCGTTAGCACTCTCATAATAGCCAGTGGCTGTTCCATGTTCTGGTAATTTTGTGAGAAGAAGTTTGTTGTAATTAGTTGTCTGAACCTTTTCCTTTCTGCTTTTGATCAAGTTATGCTTCTTCCTTGAGGAGAGAACAGGTCACGCCAGATCACTTAAGGTCCTATTTAAGTATCCGAAAACCACTATGAGATGAGTGAAAAAGAAGGTAGTAAAAAAGAGCGGGGAGGAGGGAGAGAATACTTCCACAAATATTTCTTTAAATATGGGGATTGCATTTGCTATCCTTTCACCTATAACAGCAGCAATTCTTTCAGGTACTCATGGCAAATGTGCTTTGGCTAACCTAGTAAATTATTCTTTCAAAAAAATGTCAAGTGTAGATAATGGTTTGAGGCCTTCAGCTCCTCTTGATGGCATTTCTCTGGGTGTCTTTTTGTGTGGGATGTACGTGATAACTTTTGCAAACCACATCTGATTAATTCCAAAATTTCAGTAAATGTTCTGGGCATCTGTTGGCAGAATCATGCTCATTTTTTAGTGAAAACCTTGAGAGGAAAATGGGAGACACGTAGAGCCCCTCATGTCTGGTTATCAAAGTCCACAGCTTTGAGCAGGTCTATAATTGTCTGTAGAATACAGAACCAATGGATGACAGCCATTAATACCTTTTCATATAACACGCTTCTTGTGATCCCAGAGGAGGATGGAAGAGTGGGAGGGAGGATAACACACAAGAATCTGGGAGTGGAAGGGAATTGAGAGATGCAAGAAGCCATTGATGTGCTTGGGAATTTTGGCCTACCGAAGCAATAAAGTACGTGCCTTTCTAGATGTAGGTAGGCTTAGACAGGAGCAGTCCAAGGGAAATTGAGGGGCCCAGAGATGACATGGGCAAATAGACTCCTTTGGCATGAGGATAGGGTAGGGGTTCAGGGAGTCCCTAAAATGGAGGGGTCTGGAAGGGTAGTTCACATGTGGTGGGGGTGGGGGGAGTGAAGGAATGCAAGGAACCCCTGGTGTTTGTTTAATGAGCTCAGCCTACAGAAGTGACAAAGTGTGTGGCCCTCTAGCCAACTGTAAAGACAAACTCTGATTCAACAGCAGAACCAGAACAAATATAAAAGTTAATCTAAACTTTGTCTTTTAGACTTAAAAGATTATTCAAGGGGTTACTTTTTTTATGAAGATCCTTCTCTGAGGAACAGATATTATGTGTGCTATTGTGATCTCTTCCTTTGTTACCTCAAGATTATAGTACTGCAAAGTATTGTGTATGCACTTGCACACTAATATTTTCCTCCTGTGTTTTTGGTAAGTGAGAAGTGCTTTGATGGATGGGGTGGAGTACCTGGGCTAGAGGGCTGTGTGAGGGCACATTTATTTAATTTAATTTCATCCTGTAAATTGATTTTTAAAAATAGATTGTATTGGTCTTATGCAAAGCCAACAAATACTTTTGTTCCTCAAACACCTTTATAATTTAAAAGGATTTTGAAAATTCTATTAAGATTTGCTAGTGAGGCACTATGTTTTTTTGGTTTCATTAGTGGCTAGAGATTTAGACTGGACAGAAGAGAATTTATGAATGCAATCTCTCTTCAAAGTTTGGCTGGTCTATCCTGTGAGTACAAATGCTACATTTCAAACACATTGTAAACTACAGAAAAAATTACTTTCATTCCTATGTATTTTGGTTTGAATTACAATGATACAAATAATGTGATGTGTTCTCACTGAAGTCTTTTGAAGATGAAACATTTAATAAGAGTGGTAAGAAGAGGATCGCCATCATTCCATTTTCTGATGTGAAAGACACTGCTCTGTAGGGTTGCTAATGAATACAAATCGACTTAAGTCTGGAGCACTGCATTTTATGATAAACTTGATTGCTTACACCTAGCGTTGGTTGGACCAAACTTATTGCTTATCTGGCATGTTTAGCATATACTGGGGCATAAATATGGATTATACTATTTCATCTTGGCTACCTCTCAAACTTAGTTTGGCACAATGTATCCTTTGTGCTATTGTAAGTTTGAACTGAACATCTCCTATATTTATCTACTTGTGAGCACTTGAATTTTTTAGGATTTTAGCCAAACACTTAATCTAAAGACAGCCCAGGAAATTGGCATATTTAATACTATTCATTTGTTACTTTATTCTGTTTATATAACTGAAGTTTTCACCATTTCCTTTACTAAACTGCAGTGATCACCAGTTTATTCCAGTAGGTCTGCTGTTGGGCTGTGAGCACAATTAAACCTTTCTGAAGCATGATGTGTGTATCTGAGAAGGGGGATGGGAGGCTTGTGGGCTCTTTTTTTTTTTAAGACTACAAAACAAGAGTGGGGAGTCTTTTTACATCTTAACTTTTATTTCTTTTTCCTGTTTTGCTATCACCAAAATCTCCATGCATAGCAACAGCGTTAAGGCATTTCTGTGTGCTTTTGTGCATGCCTGTCTTCCTCCTCATCCTAATACCTCTTTTGGTGTTGTGTGCTTCAAGTATGTTAGCACTCCAATATTTTTATATGTACTCTACATGAGTTAGTGGCAGCGGGAGGACAGGGGAGATGAGAAGAAACCTAAATGTGGTGGAGACATCTGGGGGTATGAATGAAAAATTTAACTTTGGGATCAAGAAAGACAAACAAAACTGCTATGTCCATATTTGTAAGCTGAATCCATAAAACCACTTTCTGAAACATATACCGGAAAGAGCCAAAATGCAGATTGCACATCACTGTCCTCTCTGTAGGCCTCTAGTCTCCTAGCAATGTATAGAGGACTAGTATGAATAGAGAGTAGACCTGTACAAAGTTAGAATGCTTATACTTTATTGATTAATGCACATTACGAGTGTGATGTCTTTTCAGCCCCTATAGGGGTTTTTCTACGCAACACGGCAAAGCATCCCAGAGCGGTGTAATTTGTACAGCACAGTAACATACTGCTCTAAAAGGTACCTAGAGTGCGGGTACGTCTACACTACGGGATAATTCCGATTTTATATAAACCGGTTTTATAAAACAGATTGTATAAAGTCGAGTGCACGCGGCCACACTAAGCACATTAATTCGGCTGTGTGCGTCCATGATTCGAGGCTAGCGTCGATTTCCGGAGCGTTGCACTGTGGGTAGCTATTCCGTAGCTATCCCATAGTTCCCACAGTCTCCCCCACCCCTTAGAATTCTGGGTTGAGAGCCCAGTGGTTGATGGGGCAAAAATCATTGTCGCGGGTGGTTCTGGATAGATGTCGTCAGTCATTCTTTCCTCCGGGAAAGCAACGGCAGACAATCATTTTGTGCCGTTTTTCCCTGGATTGCCCTGGCAGACGCCATAGCACGGCAACCATGGAGCCCATTCAGCTTTTTTTTTTTTTACAGTCGCTGTAGGTGTACTGGATGCCGCGGACAGAGGCGATACTCCAGTGCTACACAGCAGCATTCATTTGCTTTTGCATGATAGCAGAGACGGTTACCAGTCGTTCTGTACTGTCTGCTGCCAGTGTAATTTGGCAATGAGATGACAGTTATCTGTCTTTCTGTGCTGTCTACTGCTATCATGGGTGCCCCTGGCTGAGATCGGCCGGAGGCGCAAAAGCAAAACTGAGAATGACTCCCCGAGTCAATCCCTCCTTTATGGTTTCTAAAAATAGTCAGTCCTACCTAGAATATGGGGCAAGTGTACTAGAGAAGCAGTGTATCAGAGAGCATAGCTGCTCCGTTTCAGATCCCGCAGAAATGATGAGCTACATGCCATTCATGGGGGGTGCCCCTGCAACAACCCCACCCATTGCTTCCCTACTCCCCCAATCTTCCTGGGCTACCGTGGCAGTGTCCCCCCCCATATGTGTCATGAAGTTATAAAGAATGCAGGAATAAGAAACAGTGACTTGTTAGTGAGATAAAATGAGGGGGAGGCAGCCTTCCGGTGCTATGACAGTCCAGGCAGCACATTAAGCGGTGCGGAGGAGAGGAGCCCAGCATGCCGCTGATATGATAGTCCAGGCAGTACAGAATCTTTTCTTTACACAGGAAAGGGAGGGGGCTGATGGAGCTCAGCTCCCAGTTGCTATGATGAGGACCGTTACCAGCCATTCTGTCCCATCTACTGGGAACGACCAGGAATCATTCGTATTTTTACCTAGGCGCCCCTGAGGCCAGCCAGGGGTATTAAGCAGTTAACAAACATGTACCATCTGCCACCAGGGAGGGAAGAGGAGCGGATACTGCTCTTTACTGCCGCAGCATCGCGTCTACCAGCAGCATTCAGTAAACATAGAGTGACATTAAAAAAAAGTCAAGAAACGATTTTTTCCCCTTTTCTTTCACGTGGTGGGGGGGAGGGGGTACATTGACGAGCTAGTCCCTGAACCACGCCGGACAATGTTTGAACCTACAGGCATTGGGAGCCCAGCCAAGAATGCAAATACTTTTCGGAGACTGCTATGGACTGTGGGATAGCTGGAGTCCTCAGTACCCCCTCCCTCCCTCCATGAGCATCCATTTGAGTCTCTGGCTTCCCGTTACGCTTGTCACGCAGCACTGTGTAGCCTGTAGATTTTTTTTCCAAACCCTTTGGCATTTCGTCTTCTGTAACGGAGCTCTGATAGAACAGATTTATTTCCCCATACAGCGATCAGATCCAGTATGTCCCGTACGGTCCATGTTGGAGCTCTTTTTGGATTTGGGACTGCATTGCCACCCGTGCTGATCAGAGCTCCATGCTGGGCAAACAGGAAATGAAAATCAAAATTTTGCAGGGCTTTTCCTGTTTACCTGGCCACTGCATCTGAGTTGAGATTGCTGTCCAGAGCGGTCACAGTGGTGCACTGTGGGATACCACCAGGAGGCCAATACCGTTGATTTGCGGCCACACTAACCCTAATCCGAAATGGTAATACCGATTTTTAGCGCTACTCCTCTCGTCAGGGAGGAGTACAGAAACCGATTTAAAGAGCTCTTTATATCGTTTAAAGGGCCTCATAGTGTGGACGGGTACAGCATTAAATCAGTTTAACGCTGCTAAAATCGGTTTAAACGCTTAGTGTAGACCAGGCCTGTGTTAATTCAGTGAGTCCTGTTTGAAACCGGACTACATCAATGTGAACTAGATACTTTTTAGAGTATGCCAGCAGGGGAGTTAGACCACAGCATATTAGAGAGTGCTACAAATCATAGTCCTCTAGTGTGCTTTGCTGGTGCATTGTGTAGACAGGCCTCAAGTACTAGCAGATTTCAAGTGTAAGACAAAAATCCAAGCAGATTGCCCTGCAGAATAATAAACTCAAAAGCCTACAAGTGTGGATTTAACCTTTAACTGCAGAACTGAAAATCGGAACATAAAACCCATTTCCTTGAATGCAATTTTGCTGTATCCCACTGGTGGAAGAGATTTTCACATGAGGCTAAAACCAACTGTGGGAAATATGTTTTCATAAAAGCAAATTCAGCTACTGTTTTGTGGATTTCTTAATTATCCGAATGAGAGAGTCCTATTTTGGTGTATTGTGAGCTATTAAAATGCAAATCCTTTGGTGCTGATGTTGCTATTCATAAAGTCTGAAAAGGGACTTCTTGCTTGTCCATGTGCTTCAGGTTTTGTTGGTTACTTAAATTTCTTGGGAGTTTACAATTTGGGAGCCATGTATGGACTGAGGAAAATACACCTATATGGTGATTGATATTCCATGATCCAATCAAGGCCAATAAGGGCCTGTCACCTTTTCCCTGCAGCTTGGGGTGCCTCACAATGCTTTGCTGCTGTAGTTCCCACGTGGGTCACTTTTAAACAGCTTGCCAGTATGCAGGTCACACTGAGTGACTGTGTATAGCCACAACCCTGGTTCAGCAACTCTAACCCCAGCAGCCTGTCAGCAACATAGTAGCCACACTCTGGGTTCCAGCAGTCTACATTACTATTTGCAGCGTGACCCAACACATACCTAGTCTTGAATTTCCCCCCAGAACATGTGTTCTGCGCTGTCCAGCCCTCTCCTACATAGTTCAGATATAGGAGGTCCATCACTCTTCTAAGGAGATCAGTATACAACAGTTTGCTACCCTAGTTACCCACACAGTTTACCACACTGGATTAGTTTTGATTAAAGAATAAAACAAGTTTGTTTAACTACAAAGGGAGAGGTTTTAAATGAGTATAAAGCATTAAAACAGACTAGACTTGGTTCAAGGTGAAATTCTTACCACATGCTCCCAGCAACAGGGCTGACCAAACTTCAGATCAGGATCTCTCCCGAAGTTAAAAGGGCTGGTTTCTTTTGTCGTCATTTTAAGGAAAGAGTGAGAGATGGATGGAGAGAGATACCTAGGATGTTTTTGCCCCTCACTTTATAGTCCGGTCCCCCTTTGAAATGCATTTTCCTGAGCATTACCCTTAAATAAAGTTCATTCTGGCTGTGAGGTTGGAGTCTTATGCTGAAAAAGGTTTTCATGCTGCTAAGATGCAGATCTGTTTGTTCCTGTCCCCTTTCCTTGCCAAAGAATGGCCACTTGACTGGCGATTCCTGATCAACTTTGACACCTCGCTAGAGGTGTCAGCTTGTCCTTTGTCTTTGAAAATCTGGTTTACGCAGCCTTGTGTGGTGAACACATTTCAGACCTAATTTCAGCTTTGTAACTGTACATATGATGTTGCTACACACGTTTCATCATGATGTTATTGGCCAGTAAGTTATTAGTTTTCAGTGACACTTCACAAGGCCTATTTTGTACAAAGATTATTACAGTCGTATGTAGGGTGTGATTATAGGGGTGCAGTCAGTCATAATAGTGTGCATATGCATAATGGGGATTTAGGTGCATGACTTCCATTTTGGTGAGTGGGAGTTGTATACTAAAACCATGTAAATTATTCCATTACTGTGTAGAGATTTACTATAGCCATGCATATGATCATCACTTGTACATAATTGTTAATGCTTATTTACATAATATATCATGATTGTATTATCATAAAATTCTGTCACTTGTTAAACTGCAGCATAGAGTCTACTATACATAATACTTCTATCTATTGTGCTGTCTTCTTTTGAGGTCCCAGATTTCTTTACCATCACTTCTGGTCATGCGTGGTTTTTTAAGTGCAGCTGCAGCAAAAAGTTTAAGCATATATAGCTTTCTTACCATTACTAGTTGCGTTTGGGGCCATTGAAAGAACTCCCATTGAATATCATGGCACTAGCATGTCATCATGTTGTTGATTGAGGGAGATATCAGATCCTCACAACTATGTCTGCTATCCCTGGCTAGAAATGTCCTTTGCAATATTGGCTGTGCAGAGCAATAAGGTTCAAGGGCCCAAAAGTCTACTAATTCCAGCTTTCTGTTGGAAAAGTCCTGTGCAAACTGACATTATGGGAAAAAAAAAACCCAACATTTAAAATCTTGTGTCTACCTACAGTGGTACTGTTTTCCTCCATTATAAGCACAAATAATAATGAAAAAAAATCCATTATAAAATGTGGCTCTCCCCTCCTCACCCCCCCCCCCTCCAAAATCTCATTTCTCAGTAAATAGAAAGTGAATCATGGGTTGTAAAGCCCATAGATGTCACGGGGCCTTGTACTCTTTTTGCTCCAGACTTGGTTGAGTTTTTGTATTCCAAACAGACCGTTTATTAAGGCTGGAGCAGTTCGATATGATTGCTTGGGCACCTATGTATTGAATACACAAGATGCTGTGGATCTCTCCTGCAACTTTTATGCAAAGTGGAGCAAAGGAGAGGAGGGAGAGTTGGGAGGAGAGGGAGCTGGCTGTCTTTTTCAGTAGTCCATCTTGTGGGCTTCAAGATATCCTGGTTTTGTCATATGACTCAGTCTAATTATTTTGGATTTGTAATCAAGGGTTGAATAAAATGTACTATATTTACAGTAAGTATATAATGCAGCATGTTTAAATATATATATAGCATGCTGTCATTGCTGCTAGAAATTTGATTTGAAAATAAACATGTTCAACTAGTTTGTTTGCAGAGCCAAGAATCTTGATAGTGAATATGGTGAATTTAGTGAGGTCACCATTTTACCATATAGTTGGTACACATAAAACTGGATGAGTTAACTGGTACAGGTAAGGCTTAGAAAGTCAGTCGGCTAATGTGGGCATTAGTGCAAAGATAACTGTACCTGTAAGTCACTGCCTGGCAGCTTCCAAACATTAGTTTCTAATATTGGTTTAAGATCTTGTTATACAACGGAGATGTTTTCTTGGTAACCTGAGAATAGTATTTTACTGTTTTACGTATGAAAAAAATCAGTGTCCCTTTGTGTTGGAGGAGTTGGAATTTTTTAAGAAAAAAAAGAATTATGTAGCACAATTCTCTTGATTATTTGTTAGGTTTAGAAGCTTTGCTTCTGAGATGAATGGTATAACAATTTTCAATCTTGGCTTTTTGCTGAGGTCTATAAAGACTTGGTTTGATGTTTTATTATGTAAATTATGGTAAGATTTTTCTTTTCTATAACTGGAAAAAGACTTTGTCCAGCTTTCCTTCAATTGTTTAGTAAATCTGAGTTGTACTGATGCAGATTGGTCTGTACTCAGTGGAGGATGTGTTTAGAACACGAATAATTAGATGTGTTGACTGTTTGTATCAGTTAGCAGGTAACACTGGAAACATGAAAGGAGCCATGTACTAATTAAAATTACAAACATCCAAAACAGTAATATAAACAGACATAGAGGAAATGTGAAATAACTACATTTTCATTGTAAAACCAATAATGCTTTTTTCTTCTGTTCTTTAGGTTCTTGATTGTTACAGACCGTTTGCTGAAGTGTCCAGAGCTGGTAAAAGCCATGTATGCCAAACTGAGCAATCAAGAAAGGTAACCCCAAAAACCAATGTGGCTTTTAGTATTTAGCATTCCATATACAGTATCCTGTTCACATGATTGAAAAACTGTGTGGTTTCGTAGCTGGCATATCATCTCTAAATACATGTTTCTATGTCAGTAATGGTTTTAAATTGGTTGGTTAACATTACAGCTTAGCCACAACTGGCAGTGATTTATGTAGGGTTGCAGAATCCAGGTTGGCGCCATTACTCAATAAAGAAATACAAAAAAAAAAAAATTAAAGGCAAGATTTCATGCCTGTGCCTTAATTTCATAAGAGCACCGCACCCTGCTACATTTTAGAGCTGCATTTGAAATAGGCATAGCTGTTCGTACCACAGTTGTGATACCTAGAAATTAAAAGGAAGTCTGATATAATGGTTTATATACAGTCTTATTAACTGTAGTTGGTGTGCTTCAGTCTGTTCAGTTGAAAATTATAGACATGTATTTGCTTATGATTACTTAATTTTTTTAAGATCTTCATTGCTCATTTGAAAACTTGAGTCTAAAAAAAATAAAACAAGCATATTGCATCTATAGAGACTCTGGTTTTTACAAGGGGATAAGTATAAAATTTACTTAAGGTTAGAATTATTAACTCTTGAGAATCTTACAATATAAGCAGCAGGGGGGTGGTTTAGATAGGAGAGAGCCTGAGCTTCTCATGGTCCTGTGCACTTTACACTGCATATTTTTACCCTTATTAAAAGTTGCCACTATCCTTCCCATTACCATCAGTGGGACAGAAGTCACAAGATTGCATGAAATTAGGTTGACCACCATCTCCTATCGCTTTTGTAGGTGCAAGATACTGTAGAGGTGGCCACCCATCTCTTCATTGTTTTCCATGGAACTATTGTCAGGCTACCCTCAGGGAAGATGGCAGCTCCCTGGGCAGTATGAATTGAATGTACCCAATATGGTGACATGGGCCTAAGTCTGCAGATAGCCTGCAACAGTAGCTCTGCATGGTTGGAACTGCCCATCTATCTCAGCTCTGAAAACTAATAATTACACTTAAATGTTTGTGTTAACTACTTCTCTGTTGATGATTGTTGCAGAAACATCCAACCAGAATAATATGCTGAAAGATTTTCTTTGAGCCAGTTGAAACCTGGTGGCATTTTGCCAAATTCCAGAGACTTCCCCAGCTACCCTCAAAAATATTTTGCAGAAATTTTAATAGAAATGCTCCTTTAAAACAAATTAGTGTAGAACATGCACAACACTAATTAGTTCTCTAAACTAATTGCATGTTAGAATTTTTTAAATCTAAAGGGTACATATTTACGATTTTTTTTTTGTTATTAAGGAAAATTCTCTCCTTCATACTGAATCTTTTTATTCCCGTAGAGATCTTCCAGTTGCCTTTAATCTTTTTTTATTCTCTTCATTCTTAAATGAAGAGCAAACAAACTTCTATCAAATACCTGAAGGTTGGTTGGTTTTGTTTGTTTGTTTGTTTGTTCGTAATTTAAGAGTGGAGAGAATATAAAAAGATTAAAGGCAACTGGAAGATCTCTACGGGAATAAAAAGATTCGGTATGAAGGAAAGGATTTTCCTTAAAACAAAAAAAACATGGTAAATAACTGGGCCTAACTTACCTTGCAGAACCTTTTATTACGGAAGATGCATGAGAAGGAAAGATCTGAGGTTAAATTCGCAGGGCTGACAGTTATTAACCTCTTTTTATTTGTTATCTTTTCTCATCTGTTATCTTCTGGTCTTCAAACAACCCCCCAACTTCACCAAGCTCATCGTCAGAAGCAAGCTCCCCACAAACAAAGACACACCAATTTAAAGCAGCATCAGCCCCTCCCATAAGAGATGCAAAACTTGCAGACACATCTCCACTACTACAATAATTAATATTCCCCACAACACACTTTTCAAGATCTCTGGGTCCTATACGTGCTTGTTACAACATGTGGTGTACCTCATCCATGCCACTGAGGCCATGGCTACGTTGGCGCTTTACAGCGCTGCAACTTTTGCGCTCAGGGGTGTGAAAAAACACACCCCTGAGCGCTGCAAGATACAGCGCTGTAAAGGCTCAGTGTTATCAGTGCCGCAGCGCTGGGAGTGCGGCTCGCAGCGCTGCAAGCTACACGTAAGGGATGTGGTTTACGTGCAGCGCTGGGAGAGCTCTCTCCCAGCGCTGGCGCTCCGACCACACTCACACTTCAGAGTGCTGCCGCGGCAGCGCTTTGAAATGTCAAGTGTAGCCATACCCTAAGAGCTGTGTGGATGAAACAAGACAATCACTACACACTTGAATGAATTTACGCAGAAACACCTTATCACCTATGGACCAACACTTTTCACAAAGCAATCACTTAGTATCTGACCTCTTAGTCCTTGCCCTCAAAGGAAACCTCCGCAATACTTTCAAAAGATGAGACTGGGAACGTAAATTCATATATTTGTTAGATACTAAAAATCATGGACTCAGTAAAGACACTAGATTTATGGCCCACTGACCATTCTTTGTCCTATGACTGCAGAAGTGTTAACTGCCTATTTCACCTTGAATTATTTCTGGCAACGCGTTTTAACTCATTATGCTTAATCTATTCAACCTTATTTAGCTGTGATGCTTTGAATACTTTTCCCAGACCTGAAGAACAGCTCTGTGTAAGCTTGAAAGTTTCTTTTATCAGCAGCATTCGATCCAATAAAAGATATTACCTCACCCATGTTGGCTCACTTTCTCTCAGTTTACTTTCATAGAACTCTACAATGCTATTTTTTACAGAGTGTCTTTCAAAGTAGAATTGACATCATCCATTTGAAAAAATGACCAGATTTTAGACTGAGGAGGTTACTGAGTTTAATACCCTCAAGCATATGCATGTCTAAGGAGTCAAGTCATTCATTGTTTTTTGTAAACAGAGGGAACTATTACGATCTGACCACCTGCATAACACATACTATTTTATGTTCACCCAGAATAGCACCTAGTAATAGCTATGTTTCAGATTTAACATGGTGGTTGCTCTCACTTTTAATGCTATCGTTCATTTACAAACTCTGGAAGGCAGCTGTCAAGGTTTCTTCCCCACTCTGAACTTTAGGGTACAGGTGTGGGGACCTGCATGGACACTTCTAAGCTTAATTACTAGCTTAGATCTGGTAACACTGCCACCATCCAGAAATTTCAGTGTCTGGAACACTTCCCGTCCCCCCAAAACCTTCCTCTCCCTGGGCAGCCTTGAGAGGCTTCACCAATTCCCTGGTGAACACAGATCCAAACCCCTTGGATCTTAAAACAAGGAGAAATTAACCATCCCCCCTCCTTTCCCCCCACCAATCCCTGGTGAATCCAGATCCAATCCCTTTGGATCAAAAAAAAAAAAAAGGAAAAAATCAATCCGGAATTAAGAAAAAAAGGTTTTTAATTAAAGAAAAGAAAGATCTCTCCCTCTGGGAGAGATTAGCATACCAGCTACTCTCACAGACAACAGATTCAAAACACAGAGGATGTTCCCCTGGGACAAATTTAGTTACACAAGAAAAAATACCCAAATACCCAATTTTTGATAATTCCCTTAATGCTACCAAGACAAGTTACAAAGAAAATAAACATAAACCTATTTATTCCTTTCTAAAACCTACTACTCTGATAAGAGGCTGGTTCCTTGATCTTTTTCACTCTGGCTGAAACTGAAACTCTAAACAAAGGAAAAACTTCCCTCCTTCCTTTTGAAACATCTTGTTCCCCCATTGGTTCCTCTGGTCAGATGTTAGCTAGGCTAGGTGAACTTTTTAATCCTTTACAGGTAAAAGAGGCATTAACCCTTAACCATCTGTTTATGACAGTAGCACTGTGTTACATTGATTGTTGTGAACTCTTTATGGTAGTGGTTGCGTGATGTCCTTGCCAGTAAGGTGACATCAGGAAGAACTGGGTTCAATTTGTATTGGAAAAGGTTCAAATTATGTTCATGGCATAGAAACAGAAGTTAGATAAAAAACATAAAATACTCTTCTGGAAGGTTACAATGATAACATGTAGTAATCTCAACAAGCAAGAGTCAAAGCAAGCTGCTCCATGAGACAGAGGCACAGTCATTCCACCCTGTTTTAGGTTGGCCTTTTCCAGAATGACTCTGATTGCACACTTCTACACACAACTCCCTGGCCTTCAAGCAAGATCAGGAACCAATCTCTGTGCCCTACCCTGTTCTTAATCGGATGGCTTACAATTCCAACACAGTCCTCAATATATCACAGCTAGCGTAACCAGATAGCAACTGTGAAAAAATGGGATGAGGGGGTGTAATAGGTACTATATAAGAAAAAGTCCCAAAAAACGGGACTGTTCCTTTTAAAACGGGACATTTGGTCACCCTAATCACAGCTGAGAAGAGAGCCACAAGAATAATTCCAGGTCTGAAAAACCTGCCTTACAGTGAGAGACTTAAGAAGCTTAGGGCTTGTCTACATCACAAAGTTGCAGCGCTGGTGAGGGGGTTACAGTGCTGCAACTTAGGAGGTGTACACATCTGCAGGGCATCACCAGCGCTGCAACTCCCTGTTTGCAGCGCTGGCCGTACTCCCGTTTTGTCTCGGGTGTAGAGGATCCAGCACTGGTGATCCAGCGCTGGTAATCAAGTGTAGACACTTACCAGCGCTTTTCTTGACCTCCGTGGAATAAGCAGGTATCCCAGCATACCTAAGGAAGCCTCTGGTAATCAAGCTGGTCTCCTTCCCCGGTTTGCTCTCGCGTCCCCCGAGCCCCGAGCAAGCAGGTCTCCTTCCCTGCGGTTTGCAGGGTGGTTCGGGGAACGCGAGAGCAAACCGCGGCGAAGCTGGTCTCCTTCCCCGGTTTGCTCTCGCGTTCCCCGAACAAGCAGGTCTCCTTCCCTGCGGTTTGCAGAGTGGTTCGGGGAACGCGAGAGCAAACCGCGGTGAAGCTGGTCTCCTTCCCCGGTTTGCTCTCGCGTTCCCCGAACCCCTGTGCAAGCAGGTCTCCTTCCCTGCGGTTTGCAGAGTGGTTCGGGGAACGCAAGAGCAAACCGCGGCGAAGCTGGTCTCCTTTCCCGGTTTGCTCTCGCGTTCCCCGAACCCCCCTTGAAGCCGCCCAACAGCGCTGCAGTGTGGCCACATCTAACACCACTTGCAGCGCTGGTTGCTGTAAGTGTGGCCACTCTGCAGCACTGGCCCTATACAGCTGTACTAATACAGCTGTAACAACCAGCGCTGCAAAATTTTAGATGTAGACATACCCTTAGTCTATTTAGCTTATCTAAGAGAAGTTCAGAAGTCACTTGATTAATCTCCTAAGTACCTACATGAGAAGACTTCTAATTATAGACATTGCCTTAATCTACCAGACAAAGACATCATAAACTCTAGTGGTTAGAAGTTGAACCTAGACAAATTCAAACTGGAAATAAGTTGGATGTTTTGAACGGTGAAGGTAATTATCCATCACTCAAAATCTTTGTAAATTAAGATTTGAAAATTTGAAAAGATATGTTCAAGTTCAACCCAAGTTTATGGACTTGAAGCAAAAATGACTGGGTGAAAATTCTACAGTATGGATTTTGCAGGTGGTCAGATAGTAATAGTTCCCTCTGTCCATAAAATCTGTGAATGACTTGACTCCTTAGACATGCATATGCTTGAGGGGCATTAACACAACTAAACTCAGTCTAAAATTTGGTCATTTTTTTCAATGGGTGATGGTAAACCGCTTTTAGCATGGTTGCCCCAGAAAATGAGAAATGACCAATTATTCACACAGAGTTGGGGATATCGGGCAAATGACTTCTGGTAGTTTGTAGAGGGGGAATGTGTTCCCCCTACCTTAACCTTAAATGGTACACCTATCCTGTGATGGGGCCTCATCAGGTTTATAGTGAAATCTATGAAGTGATCCATATCCAACAACGTCCTATCTTGTGACCACCCCATCTTATCCCCAATGTATTGAGTACAGTTCCCTACCACATTGATTGATTAAAAGGATTTTCACAGTTTAAAACAGGCTTCATTGTATTAGTGAGATATGGAGATTAATTCAGGAAGAACTGCCTGCCTTTTACCTTGGTCAGTTGTTTTTTTCGGGGTTAATAGAGTTGTGGCCATTCTTTTCAACAGGAAAAAGATCTTTCCCCTTCATTGTGACAACTCACTTGGCAAATGAAACTGAGTGGAGTAGTTCAAATGCAAATTTAATTTTGATTTTAAATGTCAGTCCTCACATCTGAATTGCAAATATTTTAGTCAAAGGAATCTCTGAGCTTGCCGCTGAATGTGCTCAATGAAGAAAACTCTTTCAAGATGAGAGAATGACAGTAGAACCTTGCTAATCCACTCTCTCCTCTCAGCATAGGTTTAATCAGGAGTGCTGCAGTGAGGTGTCATATTATGAACACTTCTTTATTCCTTTTTGTATGTAAAGTTTGCATTGTGAATTGATGTATCAGAAATTAAACTAAACTATAATTATCAGAGTAAATGACCAAAGTACATTTTACAATAAACAGCCTTCTTATTGTTCCCTTACTTGCTAGTTCAGATAATTCTATAATTTTCAATTGGAGTTTTAATGATTAATGTGGACTGGAGAGTTTCTACAATCTATCTGGTGGTAATTATATTACAGTTATATAGACAAAGGTATATTTTTTTCATTGATTTATTGAGCCCGCTCTCCCCTCAAGACACACATTTATTTGTAGTTTCCTATCAGGAAGGAGGGAATTAGTAGAAGGTTATATACACAAAGTGTAAATGAAGGGGCAGGCACACTTAAAGGGATGCTGTCAAGTAGTTTAGGTTGTGTATATGTGTTTATTCTGTTAAAAATAACTTTAAAGCGAGACTTTAACATTCTTCTCCACCCTCCTTACTCATTATGTAGCATGTGCAAGAACAGTAGCATTGTCAGGCACAAAAGTAGAAATGAACAGGCTATTTGGAAAAAAAAAAAAAAAGTCAGTTTGACTAGACCTTTCTGGTTAGGCTGTCTCAGTTGAACGGTGTGCAAAAATTATTCAGAATGTGTGGTGAAAGTTAATTGTTGTCTAAAGCTCCTTTGCATTTTGAAAACCAGACATCATGATAGTACCAAGGTGAATTTTTTTAATGGATACAGTTTTTAACTATGTTCATTTAATCTATTGTTTGCCTTAGTTGGTTTTGTAAATTTAGTTAACAAGTTACTTACTCCTTTATTCATTTTAATTTCAGGATTACTTTGTTAGAACTGATAATGGCCAAAATAAGTGAGAAAAATTCAATGAGCAGTGAGGAAATGGCAGTGCTCGTGAACAATGCTGAATTTCTTGCAAGCCTTTTCCAGGAGAAATGTCATGATGTGCTCAAATTAACTTCCGCTGCAAATACGGAAGATGAGGTAAGACTTCAGGAACCAGGGCCGACTCCAGTGTTTTTGCTGCCCCAAGTGGCCAAAAAAAAAAAAAGAAAAGCCGCGATTGGCACTTAGACAGCAGCTCTACCGCCACCTCTTCATAATTCGGCAGCAGATCCTTCCCTCCGAGAGGGACCAAGGGACTTGCCACCAAAGATCCAGATGTGCTGTCCCTGCCCATTTGCCATCCGAAGCACCTGCTTGGTGTGCTGATGCCTGGAGTCAGCCCTGTCATGAATACTGTGTTCGAATCTGAAGTTGCTAACGTGGGCCGAGCTGCTCGGCCCACTGCCAGTCTGGGGTTCTGTCCACTGGCTCCTGCCAGCCAGGGTCTTGGCTGCCGGCCCTGCTCAGCCCGCTGCCAATCAGGGGTTCTGGCTGCCGGCCCCTTGCCAGTTGGGGTCCCAGCCACCGGCCCTGCTCAGCCTGCTGCCAACCTGGGGTCCTGGCCCTGCCCACATAGAGTGGGTACCTACCTTCTCCCTGGTTCTGGCCCATTTTCTTCCCCTCTCTCTCTGCACTGAGCTGAGGGTGGGGGTGCACTGAGCACAGGGGTGTGGGGGTGAAGGAGCAGGCTGGGAGTTGGGGTGCAGGGTCTGGCAGGAGCTAGAATGAGGCGGGGGCTCAGGGTTGGGGCAGGAGGTTTGGGTGTGGAGTGCTTACCTGAGCATCTCCCATTTGGTGCAAGGGGTGCAGGTGGAATGTGTGTTTTGTGTTTGTATAGGAGCTCCCATTTGGTGCTCAGGGTGGAGGGTGCAAGAGTCAGGGCATGGGGTGGGGAGGGCTGGGTATGTATAGGGAGTGCAGGAGTCAGGGCAGGGAGTATGGGGAGTGCAGGAGTCAGGGCAGGTGGTGGGGGGCTGGGTACGTGTGGAGGGTGCAGGAGTCAGGGCAGAGGACTAGGGGCATGTGATGGGGTGCAGGAGTCAGGGCATGGGGTGTGAGGGGGCTGGGTGTGTGTGGAGGGTGCAGGAATCAGGGATGAGATCATGGGGGAGATGCAGGGGGCTAGGGAGCAAGGGGAGTGCAGGGGTCAGGGCAGAGGGCTGGGATCAGGGGGGTGCTCCCAACCCCCTGCCCTGAGTGGCTCACGGGAGGGGGCTGGAGGGATACACCCAGTTCCTATCCCCTTTCCCCGCCTCCTTACTGGTCTGAGCAGCGAGGGCTTTGGGGCTGCTCTTCTCCCCTCCCTCGAAAGGGCCATCAATGGCAGGGAGGGAGAGGAGGTGGGGCTTGATGCAGCGCGCTGGGGGGAAGAGGTGGGGGAGGGGAAAGCTACAGCAGCAGCCAGCAGGTCCAAGCTTTCTTCTGCCCCCTGCCCCTGCCCCTGCCACAGAGAGTGGTAGGCCGGGGGCGGAGATGAGCAGGCTGGGTCAGGCAGCATTTTTAATGGCATGCTGCTGCCTGCCAGGGTCCGGCTCAGCCTGCTGCCGGGGTTCAGCAGTGGGCTGAGCGGGACCCGGGCAGGCAGCAGCGTGTCATTAAAAATCGGCTTATGTGCCGTCTTTGGCACATGTGCCGTAGGTTGCCGACCCCTTATTTAAGATATGTAAAGTATCAAATGCAACCATTTAAAAACATCTTATAAGTAGTGAATTTTTAAAATGCTGCTGGCTAATTATAAATATGATCTCTTACATATTGTGATTTAGAGTTTAGCTTTTGGGTGTCTTTTTATTTCCTTCTTGTGCTGAGGAGGGAGGAGTGTCCAAGATGGTTTCTTCCGCCTTGACATGCCCCATAGTATATGTTAAGGAGACCTTTGCCATCTTGAGGTAGATTACTCTGCTAATCTAGCTTTTCCTGCATTCGTTTGTGGGAGATTTCGCTTTCACTTTTCCATCCCATTGTACACAAGTATGACGGCACAGCTCTAATCCAGCCTCCATAAGTACAGACAGCAGTTACCCCCATGCCTGTAATACCCCCTGACAATCATAGGTAATTAATATAAAATGCACCTATCACAGGGAGAAGCAATACCTCCTCTGTCTTAATTGTCTCACTCTATGTTGCTCAAGTAATGTCAATTGGTATTGCCCTCAGATCTGGGTCTCTCTGACCTTCAGCTAGTTTTTAATGCTTTTTTAATACAAGCACCTGGAAAGCCTTTTACCCTGTGAAGATTGGAAAAAATCTTGTACCAAGCCTACATTTAGCAAAACACTTCGTAACTGCTGCTGTTTTCTTGAGTTCTCTTTTATATTACACACCCATGGTACAATTATCATCTTTAACTCACTGACTTCAGTTACTTCTACTCACAGAAAAGGAAAAAGCATGTTTAAAAAGACTAAAAATCTAAACTTAGAAATTATGCACTTTTTTTTTTTTTACAAGTCATAACCAGCTTCTTTCCAGCAGGAGGAGCACCATACTATGTCAAAATGTTGGTTTCCAATATAATAGTGTAGTTGGAAGAAAGAAGTACCTTGTAATTAAAACAATGCTACTATAAACTAATTTATTTTAAAAAAAAACTTTAAGAACAAGCTTCTGTGATCTATTTTGAAATGCAAATGAAAAAAATCATGCCTTTGTACATTACTATTAAACTGTATTGTAACTGTCTGAAACTTGGGTTAGAATATTTACAAGTATACAAGAACTCAAGATATACTTCAGTATATTGTGTTGTATGTGGGAAACCTGCTTTTATAATGCTCTCAGAAATTCCTCTGTGAGAAAGTGGTAGCTGAGTGGATAGCAAAACTGGGAGCGGAAGAGAGGTAACCTACAGTCTATCCATGGAAAATAGTCTTTCTAGTCTATCCCAGGTGAATTTATGAAGTTAGACTAACAAGGTCTTTTAGATAAGTGAAAACTTGACTCCTACCAGAAAAGATGGCAACTTGAAATTAAATTAAAGGGAAGCATACTGAGAGGTTTCCATCAACTTTTTGTCCTATTCAGTAACTTTCCAAGTAGTCTGTGTTTTCAGTTCTTTAAAAAAAAAAAAAAATGCGTGCTTTTTACAGTAAAAAGGTCTCTGTTCAGCTTTAATGTGAGGTCGACCAGCATTCTCAATGCTGTCAAAGTAGGTTGCCCTATCTAGCACAAAATTAAGTCCTTCTTGGATGTAAATGCAAGTCATTTTCAGTAATTTTTTTTAATCTCATTATCATTGATCATTTGCTGCCCTGGAATTGAAGTTGCAAATAAGTGAATAAAAGAAGAAGATTGGCAAGAATAGCTGAAAAATAGTCTCTCTACAGGAAGGAAAAATCTTGATAAATCCATAAATATTGTGCCTTGTTGTTTACTAAGAATAACTAATAGAAATTCAGTAGTCTTGGTATTCTTGTCAATTCTCCAAATATTTGAATTTTTGCCTGAGGGTTGTATTATTTTACAAGTAATGGAATAGTGCCTGCAAAGAATCAAATTTAATATTTTTCTTTAGACACTATCTTCTGCAGACAACATACGTTCTATCCCAAGCCAATCAGAAGTTGATCTTACGCAGCTGCTTCATAGCTAACATTAAAATTATTTTATTTTGTTTATAAGCCTGTTTTTTAGTATTCCCACACTTCCATCAGCTTTTATCCACCAGACCTGAAAAATACCAATTTCCCTCAAATTTGCGTGCCTTATTTTGTTCCTGACTAGAGAGGATTTTTTTCTGTATTGGGAAGTTTATTCAAATTCAGAAAATAAGTTAATTTTTTGTACCTATCTTTTCCTGTTTCAATTTTTTTAAATATTCGCAATTCATTTTGGCTAGTCAGATCTCCAGAATGAATTGGACTGCAAACTCCATGTTTTTGTTGTGTTTTGGTCTTATAGAGTATCTACGGTGGGTTTTTAATTTTTTTTTAGGAGGAGGAGGGGTTACTAAGTTATAGAAAGTGTTCTTTCTACAGAACAAAGATTAAAGTATAGCTTGTATAAAGATGACACATTCCTCCTATCAGGCCTTGCTGTAGCAATTGTTTGCCTGAGGCAGAGGATGAGATGGTGCATGGTAGGTGACATGCAGAGGTGCAGGATTCTGGGAAGGGATACGTAGGAGACAATGAACCAGGAAAGATATGTTTCAGAAGTGCTAATTTCCAAACACCTCTTACCAGGGCTGGCTCCAGGCCCCAGCACGCCAAGCACATGCTTGGGGTGGCATGCTGCAGGAGGCACTCTGCTGGTTGCCGGGAGGGCGACAGGCGGCTTCGGTGGAGCTCCCGCAGGCGTGCCTGCGGAGGGTCCTCTGGTCCCGCAGCTCCGGTGGAGCATCCGCAGGCATGCCTGCGGGAGGTCCACTGGAGCCACGGGACCGGCGAGCAGCAGAGCGCCCCCCCGCGGCGTGCCGCCATGCTTGGGGCGGTGACATGGCTAGCGCCGGCCCTGCCTCTTACTGATCTTGATAAGAACTGTTGGGAACTTGGCAGTTTTGAAGATCAGGCTACTTATTTTTGATACCTAAATAGTTTCCTAAATCCATAACTGTAGGTTCCTATTTTTTTTAAAAATCTTTTACCCATCAGATAAACACCTCCTTCACCCCCCCAAAAGGCAAAATGAAGATATGGTTGTGTGGTGTTTATTAGGTAGGGCAATAGGGAGACATCTGCCAACCATTGAAACCACCTGAAAAATTTTGCTTTATGCATACATATACGCCAACAGCTCAGATGTCAGCCAAACGAAACTGTACCAACAGTCTTTGCGTACCAAAATACGCCTGAAAAAAGTGTCTTAGAATAAAAGTGTTGTCACAGCTCTCACTAGAGGGTTGCTTGAGGAACACATTATGTATGTTGAAATATATTTGCACATAGTTGTCTTTAAAAGTACTGTGCCAATAATACTGTTTACAGATATCTGTAGATATTTGTTTGCCCTTCAGTTAAGCAGTACATAAGCTTTTATTATGACTACAATTTATACGTACATTAGATAAGAGTTTTTCAGTAAAACTACCGTGTCTCAGTGCAAAATGGGAAGGTGGGATGAAAACGTTACAAATAGTGTGTCTCTGTCATTGAAATAGAGTTGTGACTACATTTCACTAAACCACATAATTATTCAATGACATTGCTTTCACCAGCACAAACCCAATGTATAAAATAGTTTAGGGCTACGTTGTGTCTTGAACTACATGCCAATGAAAGGAAGCAATGAGAAATAATTTCCCTTCCATTCCAGCATGGGCTAACTGGATCATGAATCTGGCAAGTAGACAAGCAGGTGCTATGTGCCTGTTGACCTGCTGATCAGGGGAGTGGGGAATGGACATAGATCTGGATCTGCCAGCACCACCAAGGTAGCATAGAGAGACCAGGTGGGGGAGGTAATATCTTTTATTGGACCAACTTCTGTTGGAGAAGGAGACAAGCTTTTGAGCTTACACAGAGATGTTAACTGGAAAGCTGCACTCTCTTACCAACAGAAGTTGTTCCAATAAAAGATATTACCTCACCCACCTGGTCTGTCTAATATCCTGGGACTAACACAACTTCAGCAACACTGAAGCAAGGTTGCATAGAGTCTGTCATAATTTGCTAATGGTATAGGCTAGCAGCAAATTACGGGGTAAGAGGGAAGCAAGGAAGGAATTGTAACTCAGAGATGTATGTCTGTCATAGTGTCTCCAAGCAGCTACTTCTGGAGTGTTTGCAGCTTATGCATTGTCCTTTACACAGGGCTATGTCTAAAATCACAGTTTTGTCCTTAGGCATTGCATGGCGCACTGAACATTTTTTTTTTCTTGCTTTTCTGAGTGATGATTTTGTAATTCTGAGTGCCATACGATCCACCTAGCTAGTGAGAGTCTACACCAAGAAATAGTTTTCTGGTTGAATAAATAATATGCAAATAAGACTGTCTTTTCTACCTAACCAGAATACTGCATGTATAATCCCAAATGCCTGTTTACCCACGAATAATGTAAATTCTCGCAGCCAAAGTTCATTCAACCACAGAATTATATAGGATTCTTGCGGATAACAAATTGGTGTCTTGTAGGCAGCGTTTGCGTCTTTAAAGTGGGACACTCGCACTGGGTAAACTCAAAGAAAAAACATTTATACAGAAGTGATTTTCTCAACTTGTAATTTTCTATATTTCTGCTGTTGTAAGATACTGTGTTTTTAATAAAAACTTTATCCCTTATGGCTCTATTTTGCTCTCTCTGTGATCTTTCATGGAAGTTGTAACACTGTGTTTGACAATAGTCTGTAGAGAGGAAATTATTATAATTTAATATATTAATTATTATGGTTATTTGGAAGAAGCCCTTGTTTGTTCATATATATTTATAATGAAAATATAATCTTTAACAATTTTCAGGGAAAACTATGGAAAACTAGTAAATTGACATGGTGCCATATGTTTCTGATGGCTCACACTTTTCAGTAGATCTTCTGATCTTAGATTCATGTTTATGAACAATAATATATTTTGTGTGTTCATGATTTCAGAAATGTTATCTGTCTTTACAGGAAGCAATAGTTACAATTCGGATTCTTGATGTTCTTTGTGAAATGACATCAAACAATGAACAACTGGAACATCTGCAAACTTTTCCTGGTTTGCTTGAGACTGCTGTGGGTGAGTTAATAAATGTTACTGCTTTCCAACTACTGCTTCAAAATTGTATTCTGCACTGTATATGAAAATGAGTTTTTTCACAATTGGTGTCAAGTATCAGAGGGGTAGCCGTGTTAGTCTGGATCTGTAAAAGCAGCGAAGAGTCCTGTGGCACCTTATAGACTAACAGACGTTTTGGAGCATGAGCTTTTGTGGGTGAATACCCACTTCGTCAGATGCATGTAGTGGAAATTTCCAGGGGCAGGTATATATTTGCAGGTAAGCTAGAGATAATGAGGTAGTTCAGTCAGGGAGGATGAGGCCCTGTTCTAGCAGTTGAGGTGTGAAAACCAAGGGAGGAGAAACTGGTTCTGTAATTGGCAAGCCATTCACAGTCTTTGTTTAATCCTGAGCTGATGGTGTCAAATTTGCAGATGGACTTTGAAGCTCAGCAGTTTCTCTTTGAAGTCTGGTCCTGAAGTTTTATTGCTGCAGGATGGCCACCTTAAGGTCTGCTATAGTGTGGCCAGGGAGGTTGAAGTGTTCTCCTACAGGTTTTTGTATATTGCCATTCCTAATATCTGATTTGTGTCCATTTATCCTTTTCCGTAGCGACTGTCCAGTTTGGCCGAAGTACATAGCAGAGGGGCATTGCTGGCATATGATGGCATATATTACATTGGTGGATGAGCAGGTGAATGAACCGGTGATGGTGTGGCTGATCTGGTTTGGTCCTATGATGGTGTCGCTGGTGTAGATATGATTGTAGTTTACTCAGGAAATCAGTGGTGTCATGGAGATAGTCCTTCGGATCAAGGTCCACAAACCCGGAAATCCTGGACGCCCCATCATCTCGGGCATTGGCACTCTCACTGAAGGACTGTCTGGATATGTGGACTCTCTATTCAGACCCTATGCCATCAGCACTCCCAGCTATCTCCATGACACCACTGATTTCATGAGGAAACTACAATGCATTGGTGACCTTCCAGAAAACACCATCCTAGCCACCATGGATGTAGAGGCTCTCTACACGAACATCCCACACACAGATGGAATACAAGCTGTCAGGAACAGTATCCCTGATGATTCTACAGCACAACTGGCTGCTGAGCTCTGTGCCTTTATCCTCACACATAACTATTTCAAATTTGACGACAATATATGTCTCCAGATCAGCGGCACAGCTATGGGCACCCACATGGCCCCACAATATGCCGATATTTTTATGGCTGACTGGAACAACGCTTCCTCAGCTCTCGTCCACTCACGCCCCTTCTCTGCCTACGCTACATTGATGACATCTTCATCATCTGGACCCATGGGAAGGAGTCTCTGGAAAAATTCCATCATGATTTCAACAGCTTCCAGCCCACCATCAACCTCTGCCTGGACCAATCTACACGGGAGGTCCACTTCCTAGACACCACGGTGCCAATAAGTGATGGTCACATTACCACCACCCTATACCGAAAACCTACCGACCGCTATGCCTACCTTCATGCCTCCAGCTTCCATCCCGGGCACATCACACAATCCATTGTCTACAGCCAAGCACTGAGGTACAACCGCTAACCCCTCAGACAGAGACCAACACCTACAAAATCTCCACCAAGCATTCTCAAAACTACAATACCTGCATGAGGAAATAAGGAAACAGATCAACAGAGCTAGACGTGTACCCAGAAGCCTCCTACTGCAAGACAAACCCAAGAAAGAAACCAACAGGACTCCACTGGCCATCACATACAATCCCCAGCTAAAACCTCTCCAATGCATCATCAGGGACCTACAACCCATCCTGGACAATGATCCCACACTTTCACAGGTCTTGGGTGGCAGTCCAGTCCTCGCCCACAGGCAGCCTGCCAACCTGAAACATATTCTCACCAGTAACTGCACACCGCACCATAGTAACTCTAGATCAGGAACCAATCCATGCAACAAACCTCGAGGCCAACTCTGCCTGCATATCTACACCAGAGACACCATCACAGGACCTAACCAGATCAGCCACACCATCACCGGTTCATTCACCTGCTCATCCACCAATGTAATATATGCCATCATATGCCAGCAATGCCCCTCTGCTATGTACATCGGCCAAACAGGACAGTCGCTACGGAAAAGGATAAATGGACACAAATCAGATATTAGGAATGGCAATATACAAAAACCTGTAGGAGAACACTTCAACCTCCCTGGCCACACTATAGCAGACCTTAAGGTGGCCATCCTGCAGCAAAAAACACTTCAGGACCAGACTTCAAATAGAAACTGCTGGGCTTGAGTTCATCTGCAAATTTGACACCATCAGCTCAGG
Organism: Gopherus evgoodei; assembly: GCF_007399415.2. Taxonomy (NCBI): domain Eukaryota; kingdom Metazoa; phylum Chordata; order Testudines; family Testudinidae; genus Gopherus; species Gopherus evgoodei. Next base: position 235,097,073 of record NC_044322.1, on the reverse strand, counting down.
ATTAAACAAAGACTGTGACTGGCTTGCCAATTACAGAACCAGTTTCTCCTCCCTTGGTTTTCACACCTCAACTGCTAGAACAGGGCCTCATCCTCCCTTATTGAACTACCTCATTATCTCTAGCTTGCCTGCATATATATACCTGCCCCTGGAAATTTCCACTACATGCATCTGACGAAGTGGGTATTCACCCACGAAAGCTCATGCTCCAAAACATCTGTTAGTCTATAAGGTGCCACAGGACTCTTTGCTGCTTTCACAATTGGTGGTAATTATGATTGACCTTTTAATAAAATAAAGAAATAAAGAGCTGTGAATTATTAATCTACATTTTCAGGTGTTTGATTTGTCTCTGGAAGTTCTGCTGCTCTAGTTGCTCAGAGTGCCGTTAGCTCTATTTGCCCAGCAGAGCCTTTGTCTGTCTCTCAACAGTCCTATTTGTATGGGATGAGTTTGTAAAGGAGGACTGTTTCATTTTCTTCCACTGTCTGATTATGTGTTTAACGAGTTCCTCTAAAAATAAAAATGGGACTTTCCCATCTGTCACTTATTGTAGTCTTTGTTTTGGCTTTCAGGTACTGAATAAAAGTTCTCATTAATCAAATTGTTACTTCAAAGTTTAGTTTAAAACAAGCTTCCCCATAAAAGTAAAGATTTTTACAGAATAAAAAGAAACCAGGCCAGTGAGGAGAGACCCTCACCTCAGGCAAAAGGGAGAAAGTGGTGTGCAAGTGATGACTTCTACCCCCAAAACTCTTCTCTTCATCTAAGTCTGATGTTGCTGCACACAACCTTCAACACAGCTCGTAAAGGTCTGATGTCAGTTTAAGGAAATCATTCATTCAGCGTATTACTTTGAACTTGTAGACTGATACTACTCAGCTTATATACACTGAGGTATTCTAAATGTCCTTTAGGAAGAGAATTGCTAGTGTGCTCTGCTTCTACCCTTACCTACAGCTAACCTTTCTGATTAAATTCAAATACATAATTTACTACTTCTATTAAGTAAGGGCATTTAAATACACTTACATCTATGTACGTCTTGAAGAATCACAAAATATCCACTTCAAATGCTTGACTATTCAGCACAGAAGGAGAATTACAAGGAGTTGGAGATCAATACAGCAGTTTTACCAGTTAATATGCTAATACTTGTTTCACTAGCAGCTTCCAGTCTGATTTTTCTGTGCAGTTATCTCCAGACTAATTAAAAACAGCTGCAGACTAGAACATTGCAACCATGTGGGATCCATTATAGTTCTCAGGCATTGCTAGCCAATAGGACTGTAGCAATGGATTCTGTTCTCCAATTTGTTTCTTAGCCCAAGAATAACGATGTTAACTTGACAGTTTAGTGTTTTTTGTTAACAGCAGTTTGAGGCAAAACCTCAATGTTCCAGAGAAGTCTCTGCTTTGAAAGAATTGAAAACTGAGCACTACGAAGGGATAGCATCAGTAAGAGTGTCCGAATCCTCAGCCACTAATAGCTCTGATGCCTGTGTGGAAAATTGGACTCATCCTTATGACTCTGTGTCTGAACTACAAAATCAAATACGTGTGAGAAGCTTCAGGGCTGTCTTAACCTAACTATAGCACAAAAATTAACAAACAAACAAAATTGGCAAACTGTTCTTCCAACATTCTTGAAAAATCTAGAATTATATAGATATGTTAATGTTTTGAAAATTGCACCACGCTATCAAAAGCAGTGATGTTCCCAATATGGTAATATATTAAAATGTCTGTTTCCTTATGTAGATACTTTGCGGCTAACTCACCTGGCTGGGAAACAGACTGCAAATATCTTCACTGCCTCACATTCTATGACAGGAGAGGGAGAAATTTCACATCCAGCTGTGGGTTTTAAATCACACCTCATTCGTTTGATTGGAAATTTGTGTTACAAGAATAAGGAAAACCAAGACAAGGTAGGATTGTTTCCATGTAGTCTCTTGTATGATCAGCTACACTCACTTGAGTGTGATTTATGATTAAATAATATAGTTAATCTACAGTAGAGGTTAAAATTAGTATTAGGAGCGCAGAAGCAGAAATGTTGCTGGACTGCTTCAGAATTATGAAAGAAACCCACATCACGTAACTACCATAATAATTGGCTTTATTTTTTGTGTGCTTAACATGTTTTGCTTCAATTTTATTCTCATGCTTTCTGTCCATCTCTCTCTCTGTCTCAAAGCCAATGTGTTGTTCTTCCTTCCCCTTTCACATCTGACTACAGTTCTTAAAAAGCTTCTGGAAGTTAAAACCCAGCTGATTTTTAAAAAAACAAAAATCAAGTTTAGTTGGCCTCTCTGTTGTCTCTCTCTCCTAAAACTTTCTTCCATTTTTGAGATACAGGTAAGCCTACATACCTCTTCAAATTGAATCCTCTGACTCTGTTGAGGAGCCAGTCCCATAAAGGGAAAATTAGCTTTTCTTTATGGAGTGAGAACAATGAAAAGAAAGTGAGAGGGCAGCTGCCTACTTTTAGTCATTAAATCCTTTCCTGAGTGTTGCATGAGATGTGATTTTTCATCCACATGTGAACCTGCTTTTCTTGCTGTGAGCAAGTAGGCCTTCCATGAAAAATATTGTAATGTTTAAATGCATTGTTGTAAACCTTTCCAGAATTGGACAGATTGCGCCATAAGGTAAGTTAATCAAAGGTCTCCTAACACATAAGAATCCTCCACAACACATTTTTCAAGACCTCTAGGTCCTACACATGCCTGTCACAACACAGGAGATGTGGAGATGTGTTGAAAAGTGTGTTCTGGGGAATACTGATCATCATAGCAGTGGAGATATGTCTGCAAGTTTTGCATCTATTATGGAAGGGGCTGGTGCTTCTTTAAGTTGGTGTATTTTCATTTATGGAGAGCTTGATGTCATGGTAGCCTTCCCTCTGGCTCATGCTGGCTAGGGTGACTGTTTCTTAGTGTCAGTCAGATGGTTTGTTTGAGCAAATTCAAGACTATTTCCTTTATTTCAGTATTGTCTTAGATAAAGTTAAAGGGTATGGGTGATAATTTCCAGAAAAGTAATAAATGGGATAGAAAATAAAAAGCATGCAATAATGGCTAGCTCAAAGGACTAGTAAAGGAATATAGAGCATTTTACGTCCATCTCAGATCAGGCCTATGTCAGCAGAGACCGTAGCTATTATCTGACCGCTCGTGAGTGTTCCATGTGAGATGAGCTAATCTAATTCCACATTGCCAAGTGGAGTCTGTGTACTGTTGCTTGAGCTGTTTGTATCTGGTCCTCCACTTCTTATTTTGTGGTCACAGTCTCAGGTTCTGTCACCTGTGGAGAAGGATTTCTTTTTCAGTATAGTTTTTTCATTGGAACAGTGTGTTATAATGCTGTTTGGATGGAGGTAATATCAAGGCAACCGTACACTGAGCAGCTAAATATCAAAGGCAGTTTCCTTGGGAATGCTTGTACTTCCATTGCCAGTTTGAGGAGATATACACGCACTAGCTCTCATTGCTAAATGGTAGTTTGCCTTAGCCTGTGTATGGCCAGTGCAGTTGCACTGCCCCAGGAACAAGGCTGAGTGGATAGTGACTCAAGTCAGAATCTATCTCCCCATTTCCTCTTGCTCTATGGGAGTCAGACCCTTCACCAGCACCTATACCTGGCCTGGACTATATCTCCCAGTGTGCTGTTGCAGCTCTGGTGCATTGAGGGCAGAGCTGAAGCAATGCTCATCTACACAGGCTAGGAGGGAGGTGGGTAGTGACTCTGCAGAAACTGCTTCCTTCACCCATCCTCTCAAGCTATGCAAGTAGCTAGGACAAGGGATGAAAGAGGTGATTTATACTGGCAATGGTGGAAAAGTTGGGGACAGTGCTTCTGAGTGGAAAAATTAATTATGGCTGTTACTTTGCATTTGCATCTTGTATTAAACCCTGTAGTTTAGTTTTCAGAACATTCATTTTTATCCCTCCAATGTGGAAAGAAGCATGGTGTTAGCCCTGTGGTATCATTCTGATGGAAACCTTCTGCGGCTTGCTGTTAGAAATTGTTTACATCTCTCTTTCTTCAAAGTTTATTTTTGCTATTGTGATAAGCTCTTAAGACCTAGAAAAAGCAGAGATTTAAGTTGTAAAACGAGATGTGATTATTAAAGCAGGTTGTTGGCAGGCTAGCCACCCTAATTATATTTTTTCTGAAGCTGTGTAGGTGAAGTGTTGTAAGAAAAAAGTCTCGGACCAAATTTGCAGTTCAGGTCCCTAAAAATATGACAATGCAGGACATCACTGAATATGAGTGTTGTCTGCTATAAATCCAAATGTTTTTACTCAGTGCTGGTAGAGCTTGAGCAGCAACAAACATATGCAAAGTTCAAACCTGTGCAAGGAGTGAAAACTCCTTTTTACCTAAATAGTCTAGTGGTGCTCACCACCTGTCATAGTATCTTTCCCCACTCTGAGCCTGAGTCCAAAAAACTGGGGTACCAGCATGAATTCCTCTAAGCTTAATAACCAGCTTAGATCTGATACACTGCCACCACCCAAAAATATATAGTGTTTTGGGGCACTCTGGTCCCCCCAAAAACCTTCCCTGGGGACCCCAAGACCCAAATTCCTTGAGTCTTACAACACAGGGGAATAAACCATTTCCCTCCGCTTCTCCTTTCTTCCTCCCAGATCTTTCCCGTCCTGGGTACACTAGGAGATCACCGTGATTCAAACTCCTTGAATCACAACACAGAGAAATCAGGGTGGTTCCCCCCCTTCTCTTCCCCTCCCTTCTCCTTCCCTGTTAAGTACAGACTCAATTCCCTTGAGCCTCAACAAGGGGAAAAAATCAAACAGGTCTTAAAAAGCAAAACTTTTAATAAAAAGAAAGAAAAAAAGTAAAAGTTAAAGTTATCTCTATAATTTAGATGGTAAAAGTTACAGGGTCTTTCAGCTTATAGAAACTAGAAAAAAGCCTCCCCCCAGCAAAAATGCAATTTAAAATACTTCCAGCAAACTACACATTTGCAAATACAGAAAACAACCAAAAGACTATAACCACCTTTTTTACTAAATACTCACTATTCTGAATATATAAGAGACTGTAGCAGGGAGATTGGCAAGAAACCTGGTTGCACGTCTAGTCCCTTCCAGGACCCAGAGAGAACAAAGCCAAACACAAACAAAGGCTTCCCTCCACCGAGATTTGAAAGTATCTTGTCTCCTGATTGGTCCCCTGGTCAGGTGTTTGGTTCCCTGTTTGTTAACCCTGTACAGGTAAAAGAGACATTAACCCTTAACTATTTGTTTATGACACCTCCCTCTTAGCCCTTGCTGCCGGGAGGGGAAGCAGTCAGGAACTGCCACATCTAGGACACCAGGGGGCAAGCTGAGCCCTGTGGGCCAGTTGTCTCCACCCCTGGGACAGGCATGGAACTCTTGGGAGGGGAACCTCCCAAGAGCCACCTTCAAACATCTTTGGCATTTTTGTGGAAGGAGGGGAAGGGAGGAGTTGTGTTTTTGCTTTGTGTTTTGTCTCTCACAGAATGATGCTGAGTGTCCCTTACTTGGGAGGTTGTGAGGAAGGAAGGGGAGTACTTGGGCAGAGCAAGGACTGTAAGAGACGTTTGGCAGGCTGGTCATGCGGGAGGCGAGTCTGTTCTGCAAAGAGAAAACTGAGAATGAATAAATTTATTCTGTATCTGTTGGTTTTGTCTTTTTTAAAGATTATACAGTCTTTAGGGCAGCAGCTGTCCTCTGTGATTATATGTTGCCTAACACAATGGAGCCCCAGCCCTTCACCCCAACCGCTTGTTCAGTAGAAAGTTGGCTTTTTGTTTCACTCCAGCTGTCTGCATATTAGCACAGAAGAGAACTGCCAAGTTCAGCTGTTGCTTATAGCTAGAAAATTCTGTGTCCTGAGATGGAACTTTCCTGACAAAAGAATGTGATGCCAAGGAAAGTTGCTCTCTGGAAACTAAAGTCTTCTGTTCAGCAAAGGAACAAGTACATCATGGATCGCAACTGTTTATCTTCATCAGCATTACCCTGTCCGTTTTCAGGGACATCATCTAAGGAGTGTCACGGTAGTTCATTTTCCATCTCCCATTAATTCTTTCTTCTCTATTAAGAATGCAGTTTTTTGTGGTGTGAACACCATTGTGTTCTCTCCTTTTTTTTCTAAAATATATTCATTTGGAAAGAGAGATTCCATATCTCAAATGGAGTTTTTGTTTGGGTATTCTAAAAAGCCATTGACAATGAGTATAAGCAGTATGTCACTATTGAAACAAGTCAAAAACGTTCCTTATTTTTCAGTAAAAAATTTGATCAGCTCTAATCAATATGAAGGTTTTAACTAATAAAACAAAACATTAAATACAAATGTAAATTTAAGATGCCTTAGAAGTAGATGTTATTACCATAGCCTCCTTCCCTCTGCAGAGTACATGGCCAGTAGTCCTTTATTGCTGAGATTCTTATGCTTTTTGTAGACACATGGAAATAACCATAAGAATTGTACAAAAGGAGAGTGGTCAGTAAACTTCAGACCCTGACTGCATTCTTACGTACATGGTTCTACTGCGATACAGGCAGGCAATGAGATTTCTTGGGCAGGAAAATGGTTTGACGCAAAACAAGTTTATTCTTTAGGCAAGGGAAAAAAAGTCTTGATTTACCAAAAGCATTAGACATCAATGCCAGGCACATGCCTACCTGCATGGGATTGCTCTAATTTTGCAAATAACTCTCTCCATAGAAAGAAATCAATACTTTTTTTCTTTCAGAGGAAAGATTACTTAAGGAATCTAAGTTCTGAGTTTTGAGATGCATATCATTTTACAGTTATAGCTGACGACAACGCTTCCCTAAATTTAACTTCAGAGTAGAGGAAGAGTCTTCTTGTGTGGATAGAAAATATACTTCAGGTGCATCTTTTGTAACGTGTAAACTTATAAACAAAATTTAAAAATAAATAAAAGGTCTGTTTTGTCTAATAAATTAGTTTAAATTTTTTTTATAACATTGGCTTTTGAGAAGTCTACCTGGCTGATTTGAAGGCTGCTCAACCTGAAAATATGAGCAAGATCTGACTTGTTTAGAATTCCTCCATTTTGTAATGTAATCCCATTTTTTTAAATGTCAAAATTCATAAATCAAGCTGTCATTGTTAGTCTCCTTTACTTACTGTTCCTGTAACAGTCAAATAAATTAAATTCCTAAGTAGAAGATACATACCTCCTTGCTTAGTTTTTTAATTATAGGTTATAATTTTTTACTCCCAAGTATTCTGAGTTATCAGAAATAACTCTTAGCTGAGTTAACTGGATCTGTCTCTCAACAGTTTATATTATGGAAAAGAGGCAGTGTTTGTATTCTGTATTGCGTGCTCAGTTCATTTAACTGACTACACCCTTGGGCTAGGCCATGCAATTGTCTGTAAAGGACGGTGCAGAAGGTGTTAAAATGACATGGATTTAATTATATATGACATTATTTGAGAGAGAGAGAGAGAGAGAGAGAAATCAACATTATTTTATTGATGTTTCTAAAGGAAAAAATGATTCTGCGATGGATATTGAAATTCCTGTTAAAATTACCCACATACCGTTACACCACAAAATTGTTTGTGCTTCTACTTTTTCACAAAGTCATGGTATTTCATTCTTATGGCCTGACTGTCAGAAGTGCAAAATTCTTACTGAAGTTGGACAAATCATTTACTTTGAATAGATGTATTATTAAAGTAGCCTATTTTAAGCTTCTAATATAGTATGTATAATAGATATAGAGAGTTTCTAGTACCTTTTTAAAAACACATTTGTTCAAATTCTTTCTCAATACTGCTGCTTGCTGGTGGCAGGATCACTATATGTGGAAGAATGTGTGCCTTTTTTGATCATGTACTCTCCAGCATAGATCTTAGCTTGTACTAGAAATTCTTTGCAGTTTTACTGGTGTCAGATTCCACTCTTATACTGTTTTTTGTATAGATTTTCCACTATTGCAACGGAGAGGGTTTCATTATAGTTTTCCATATTTTCCTTAGTTTTAAACTCAGTATGAACTTTAGTTTCCTCTTCTCTTTCCTCTCAACCAACATCCCAGGTACTATTTTCTTAAAGTTACATCAGACTTTACAATGAGCTGATCTTATAATGTTGTGCATTTTGCATAGAATCCTTTTGGAAATAATTTTCTCTTCCTCTCCATTTACGGATACTTAAATGTTTGTTGTAGTTGCATATGAGCTACAGCAGTGGTTCTCAACCAGGGGCATGTAGAGGTCTTCCAAGGGGTACACCAACTCGTTTAGATATTTGCCTAGTTTTACAATAAGCTAGCCAAGTCAGTACAAACTATAATTTCATACAGACATTGACTTGTTTGTACTGCTCTATATACTATACACGGAAATGTAAGTACAAGATTTATATTCCAATTGACCTATTTTATAATTATATGGTAAAAATGAGAGAGGAAGCAATTTTCCAGTCATAGTGTGCTGTGACACTTTTTTTTTTTATTTTTATGTCTGCTTTTGTAAGCAAATAGTTTTAAAGTGAGGTGAAACTTGGGGGCAGCCAAGACAAATCAGACTCCTGAAAGTACAGAATTCTGGAAAGGTTAAGGGCCTTGAGCTTACAGTGTCAGTCACTTTTGTATCTCTGTTTTCTTTGCTTGATATAGTAGTTTTGGCCCTCTTGAGTTACTAAAGTTTCTAGGTTTGTATTTTATGAGGAACCTGAAGTAAAAATAATGAAGAATTTCTGTTTTATCAAATTTCAGGGCTTGACCACCACTTTTTGTGAATAAAATCCCAAAATAACGAATTATTTAAGAACATGTTATGGAAAACAAGCCAAAATATTATTGAAAGAATTTTGTTTGCAGAGTAATGCACCATGATCATATGTGGTGGATCCACTTTAACTGCGTGTTGTAGAGTGCACAGGTTCATTGTGAAGAGTAAGGGAAAGAGACCAGTTAGGATGGTGGTTTCTTGGGGGAAAACTTGTTCTTTACCATGCTACTGATCAACAGGTTTTAAATCACTGAACATATGCAATAAACACGAGTACTAATTGTAACAATCCCACCTCCCACTGGAATCTCTGAAAATTCCAGTCTGCTTGAATATTGCTAAAGGAGTCTAAGGGAGTTAGCAGCCTAATTCTCGTTTAATTTCAATGAGGTTATAGTGTCGGACAACTCTCTCTCTCTCTCTCTCTCCATCTTCTATGCTTTCACTCCTCAGGTGCTCCAGAGCTCTAATTACTAGAGAGTCTTAACTTGAAATATCCTTTCCAAGGGGTAGTTTTAATGGACCCGGAATTCCGTATACATTTTTTTAACCAATCCACCTTCCATAACTGTCTCCATCCTCTAAATAAATAAAATAAAATAAAATAAAAATTAGGAACCATGTGTGAACCAAAGCTTAGCCTGAAGGATGTAAGAAAATAAAACCATATTTAGCAATCAAAAAGAGGGTGGCAGAGGAAAGGAAACATTAAAGAAAAACCAAAGACGTGATGGGGAATTGCAGTTGCTTATTCAGATGGAATCAACAATACTTAATTTCTACCATCAGAATTTATTATAACTTGTGAACACTCAGCACTGTACTGCTCTCAGTTCAATGTGGTACTGCCCAACTTCAAGGTGGTGCTGTTTGTTACTTTGGGACCTGCAATGATGTGAGATAATTTCATTTTAGAGGCTATTGCTCTTAAAGAATAAAAAGTGTTTTTACTTTTAGTTGTACAGCGTGTATAAGAACGGAGAAATGCTCTCTACCCTGTACACTGAAACTAGTTCCTCTTTCTCTGTGTCATTCTCATAGTAGGGATTCGGAGAAGGATTTGGTAAAATAGGGGTACTTTTCTAGGTTAATCAATTTCCTCCAGGCCTACTCTTCATCAGTCTCTCATTATGCCATCACATTTTTTGCTTTCAGTATTTAATCAATGCTAAGTCTGTAACTGTTTAACAAAATAGACACCTCAGTCTTCATTCCTTTGGTTAAATAAGTAAATGGAGATGCCTTTATTACAGATCTTGGAAAATAATTTGCCACCACCTAAGGTTTCCAGGTGTCTGGTTTTTGCTAGAAAGTCCAGTTACAAGGGAACCTGTACAGTGTCTGTTCAGATATACTGACTGGACATTGTATTGTGGGTGGGTGTGGTGGAGAGATACCAGGTCATCAACCTGCGCTGGGACTGCCTCCTACCTGCATCTCGTGGGCAGGCAGGCGGTGTCCAGGGCTGCAGTTCCTGTCCCAGTCCCAGAATGGAGGGAGGTGAAGAGGGTGGAGCGATGAGGAAGGAGGAGAGGGGAGAGCAACGAGTGATGGGAGGGGTGAAGAGGAGCAAACAGTGTGGGGCATCTGGGGAAGAGGTGCAGCAAGGGCAGGGCCTTGGAGGAAGAGGCGGAGGAGGGAGCTCCTGCTTTAGTGTCTAGTTTTCAGAAATTAGAAAGTTGGCAACCCTAACACCACACCACAGGCAAACAGTGATGGAGCCTGTCCATTACATGTGTTTCTCAAATAGTTTTGATCTTTTAGTATATTAGATTTATTGCAAAAAAAAATTAAAAAAAATTTAAAAAAAGTTACCATGCTATAAAAGACAAACTTTTTTTTAAAAAATAAGCAATTAAATAGCTAGTATCTGTATTTATGAAGTCTTATCATGCTCTACTGAAATTTAATTTCAAATCTTAAAGCAAAGATTCCAGTAAAATACATCACTTCAAATAAATGAGAAGTTCCAGTGAGAGCTGAGGCAGTTTGAATCCGATTTTACAAATGTGTTGCAACACTTAGTTATTAATCTGCTTACTCATAAAATAATATAAAGAACAAAAAGTGACTTTCTTCAGCAGTGCACGAACTTAAATTTAATATGAATTCAGAAATGTTGGTTTTCAGTGACAGTGTTCATTTTTTTTTAAGTGCATCTAGCAAAATGGAGCCCTGATTCTGATTTGAGCATTTAGCACTGTTGCCTCATCATCATCATCACATCTGCAAAATGCACCTTTAGGTCTAGATTGTGGCCTAGATTACATGTTTGTACCGGGGCATAGTGGAAGGAAGTTGCATGCTTCTTTGCTACTCCCCTGTTCCTGAGCAGGTTGGTAGGATCTGGGCTCCATCCTGGTCAGCGTAATGTGCTATTAGTAAGAGCAAAGAGTGAGAAGAGGTGGAATTGTGCTTCTCCTGAAAACAGTGCAGCTAGCCACCACCTTTTGTGCAGCAGAAACTGTAAAAGCATAATCTACCCCCAAGGTATAAAATAATCTCCAGAATAATGGTAATTTAACTAGATAAACATTAAGAACACTTTAATACAACAATGTTAAGTGTGGAGAAAATTCCAATCAGGGCTGTCTTTAGGATTTATGAGGCCCTATGCAGTATTACTAAACTGGTGCCCCACCGACCCAGTGTGTCGAGTGTGCACAGCCACCACCCCCACCCGTGGACCCCCAGAAGAACACCGCCCCCCCCCCCCCCCCAAATGCTGATATCCTGGGAGCCAAGTGGTGATTCTCGCCCCCATGGGAGGGGAAAGGCTGGCTGGACAAGTTGGGGAAACTTTGCCCGACTCCCCCTCGGAGATGGCCATGTCATAGGGGTCCGTGGGGCCCCCGCCCTGCCCAGTTCGCTGTAGTCCACCTCTGCTCAGCCCTTCCAGGCTGTGTCATCGTCACCCCACTGCTTGTCCGCTACAGCTGCTGGCACCACAGCGAAGTGTGGCATCTTGGGGACGGGGGATGTCTGGAGCAGAACTCCTCCTACCCTGCCCAGCTCCACCCAGATTGGATGGATTGCTGCCAGGCTGCCGTTGGGTGAGAAACGCACTGCCCAGCCCAGCCAGCTGTGCGCATTCCAGCCCGTGCGGTCACTTGGAGTGAAGGTGCTCAGGCTGGCTGACGAGGAAGTGAGTCTATTTATTGGATTCTGCAGTCTGCTTGCTTTCCAGCTTCTACTCAAGATAGGCTCCTGGAGGAAAGCTTAGCCAGCTTTAACCTCTGTCCAGACAAAAAGAATATGATGGTGGTGGGTCAGGGAAGTCACTATTAAGAATCTTTAGAAGCAGCAAAGAATCCTGTGGCACCTTATAGACTAACAGACGTTTTGGAGCATGAGCTTTCGTGGGTGAATACCCACTTCCTCAGATGCATGTCATGCATCTGAGGAAGTGGGTATTCACCCACGAAAGCTCATGCTCCAAAACGTCTGTTAGTCTATAAGGTGCCACAGGATTCTTTGCTGCTTTTACAGATCCAGACTAACACGGCTACCCTCTGATATAAGAATCTTTAGGATATCTTTCTAAAATACAGCTTTGAGCTTTTCTAGCTCCTTATTGGGTGATGTTCTTTGGCCTGTGTTTTGCAGGAGGTCAGGCTAGACGATGATTATAAAGTTCCTCTGTCTTAAAATCTATGAAACTATTAATTTTATTCTTATTGTTTGATTTTTAGTAGAATACACAATGTGTGAGATGGTGTCCAAACATAAAGACAGCATGTGGTCCTCTCTCTCGAAAGAGCTCACAATAAATAATATAAACTAAACAAACAGTAGGAGAAAGGTGGTAGCTGGCAATGATAGATTATTTTTTAATAATGCAATGATATTGTTTCTCCAGGTGCCCACATGATCGCTGTGATCAGCCAGTTGGATTCATTTAGATGTTACAGCAGAATTTGAGGAATTGGACTGTTGAGGGGGTAGTGGCCTTGCAGAGCAGCTCAGGAAGGGCATTTCATATGTGTAAGGGGGCACAATGGTGCTTGAACAGGGGTCAAGGTTGGCAGTATAAATAGGCATAGTGGAGATAGTGAGCTTGGGTTAACACATAAGGAAATTTAATGTAGATAAGGAAGGAAAAAGTAGTTATGCAGAGCCCAGAATGCTATTCAAGATGCTTGGATATGAAGCTGCAGAAGAGGAGGGGAACCAGTGCAGGGATTCATGTTGACTGTATCAGACAAGAAAGATAATTTGGTTAGCTATTTTCGGTGGACTGGAGAAGGGCTATGAAGGTGTCAGGGATGCCAGAATAAGAGGTCACACTAGTCGAGATAATGAGGACCAAGATGAGTGCAGGACACTAGGAAACCAACTGATTTTGTAGATTATGTGCAAGAAGCAGCTGCAGGATTTGAAGATGGTTTGGTTATATGGGGGAAGGGAGAAGGAAAAGCCAGAAAAATGTGCTTGACAACTTATTAGAGTTTTATTTAAGGATATTTACTCTGTAGATTTTTACATGTGATGTTGACAATTTGTATTTTAATGGTTATAAAGCTTTAACTTTTTGAATGTGTCTACTGTCATTATTTAAATTTTCCCAGTTGCAATTTAAATTTTCATAAATTATGGGAGGATGGTCAGATAATTATTTAATCAAAAATCTAAAAATATGCTTAAAAGTAAACTTAAGTATGATCTATCAGATAATTACTTTTATATTTATATTTTATAAAAATTAAAACATGAATTCTGCCAAGCCTATTTATGGTATAGCTAGGAGGTTGTTTGGTCCTTAGTCATTGTTTACAACATATATAAAAACAAAATTAAATTTTAAGATGAATATAATCCATCTCCTATATCAATTCAAATATGTCTGTGTGTGGGCATGTGTGTATAATTAACCATTGGAAGAGGCATAGGAGAGAGCAATTGTTATCTTCTGTATTACGCTCTTGAAATCTGTTTGTTTCTGAGACTTGTAAATGTGGCTTTTGTTCCAACATAGTGTTTATGATCTTCTTAGTTCTGATTTAGGCATATCAGTCATTCTTTCTGAGGAGAAAGGAAAATCCTGATATCATCACTCTGTAGAAATTATACCTCAATCCCTTTGCTGCTCAAAAAAAGGCAATATGTCAAATCCCCAGTGGAGGCACTTGTGTACTGCTGCTCAGTTAAACATCTGATCAGACTGGAGCTTCTGTAGTCAGTGTATCAAAATGTAACTAACTGTGTGTGGGCTCTTGAGCAAGAAGATTGGAATTCAGGGCTTTTTTTTTCTGTTGTCATTTTCAATTGGAACTATTTGCATTGTTGTACATCTTAAGTTACTAATCTTCCCACAAGCAATATTTAGGTCATGTTACTCATATACATTGTAAAAAGATTCTATAATGCAAGATAAATTAATCTCTGGGTAAGATTCACAACCACTTATATGATCCATTTCTCTGCAAATGTTTCATTGCCAAATTGGGGCCATGGGAGGGGGAAATCTAGGATAATTTCTATCTATCTATATTTTTTTCCTTTTTGTATCGCTAATGGTCTCAGTTACATGTATGTGGAGAAGAAAATCTCATTTGGATGAAAATGAGAACTGTCTAAACACATGAAATGCAGTTGGAAATCTTTTTGTAAAAGTGGAAATTTATATTAAATTATCCAAAGTAAAAACTTCTGGAAAGAGAATCTGTTGTTGTAGCTTGAAACTTAAATGCCAAAATTACTCAAGACTTATATGATACCTGTTTGTTTTACTGTTCAATTTAATTATAAAAATAACTATAGAAACAAGTACTCATATAGATCACTTTTTGCTCAGAAACAAATACCTTTTGTAAATAGTCTAATTGAAATGTGAAGGAATATACTTCACAGTATTGATTTTTTTTTTTTAAATTGAGTGTATAGAACAGGGGCAGGCAACCTATGGCACAGGTGCCGAAGGCAGCACGCGAGCTGATTTTCAGTGGTGCTCACACTGCACCGGTTCTGGCCGCCGGTCCGGGGGGCTCTGCGTTTTAATTTAATTTTAAATGAAGCTTCTTAAACATTTTAAAAACCTTATTTACCTTACATACAACAGTAGTTTAGTTATATATTATAGACTTATAGAGAGAGGCCTTCTAAAAACATTAAAATGTATTACTGGCACACGGAACCTTAAATTAGAGTGAATAAATGAAGACTCAGCATACCACTTCTGAAAGGTTGCCGACCCCTGGTACAGAATTTGTTGAACCAGGCTTGTGTAATTTTTGAAATCTAATTTTCTGGCTTTATCTTTTATTCATTGCCATGGTGTTTTTTTTAAAAATCTTGGTGTTTAGATTATTGGCTTTCCCTGAAATGATATTTTCAGAGTGTTTCACTTTACTCAAGAATTTTTTCAATATTTGTACAAGAATTTTAGTTTATTCACTATTTTTATATTCAAATCTAATTAATACATTTCCAGTAAAATTGTTGAAATTGCAGATGGTATAAATTTGGAGGTAAACTTACTGAAGTCAAATTAAATGTAATTTTCACAAGTTAAGATTAAATATATTGTTGCTTGCTAATCCACGTTACTTATAACTTTAGGCCAGAATCTTCTTTTGTTACATGATTAATCCCATTTGTCGTGGAGTTGACAGCAGTTGGACATTTGTCTACGAACTAAAATGGTCTGCATATCTACACCCACGCTGTAACATGCTCTCACTGAAGTCCATTGCAAAACTTCTGTTGACTTCAATAGAAGTTGGGTGTGTCCTCTAGCATGGACAAAATCATGTGCATGTTTTGTGCATAGCTCTCCCCCAGACTTTTTGGAAGAGTGAGATGTTAGTTGTAGGACTGATCAAAACTCAGAATTTCAGTTCTGTGGGAAATTCCAACATTTTCAAATTTTTCATTTCTTCCTGATTGGAACAAAATGTTGAATTTTTATAATGTTCTAAAAAATTTTTCAGAATTTTTATTTTATGTTGAAAATATTGAAGCTACCTTATCAAAGAGCTTCATTTTGATATATTTGTTATATTATTTATCATATAATATAATCAAAAGGATAGTTGAAATTAATCACATCAACCTTGTTGAAATGAAGCACTTTGATAATTTTTCAGTGTGTGTCTTAAAACCTCAGTTCTGGGAGCCATGTGATTACATGAGAATCTCACTTCCGTTTTAAAAAGAGTTTCTAGCCCTTGTCGCTGTGGGGCGAAATGTCGAAATGCAAACTGTCCCCTTCTGTGTTTCAGGGACAATGATGGGCAGAAAAGTCTCTGTCACACAGGGAGCTTAGGAAATCTGGGTGTAGAGTTCCAGATCCAGTGTAGCTGCTGTACGTTGGAGTTAGGCTACGGCAGTCGGATGTGGATTTTTCACACTCATGAGCACTGTAGCTATCTTGACCTAAGTTTTAAGTGTAGACCAGGCCTAAATCACACTTACCCATGCTTTGCATGTGTTATAACCTTATTCCCAGATTCTGGACCTTAGCGTCCAAAACACCTGGTACTGCTGCCACCACCCAAAAAATTAGAGTGTTTTGGGGCACTCTGGTCCCACTGAAAAACCTTCCCTGGGGACCCAAGACCCAAATCCCTTGAGTCTCACAACAAAGGGAAATAATCCTTTTTCCCTTCCCCCCTCCAGATGCTCCTGGAGAGATACCCAGACACAAGCTCTGTGAAACTACGCAGAGTGATTCCCCCTCTCCGTTCCCAATCCTGGAACAAAAGCACTTTCCTCTTCACCCAGAGGAAATGCCAAATCAGGCTAGCAATCCAACACACAGCTCTCCCCTTGATTTCTTCCTCCCACCAATTCCCTGGTGAGTACAGACTTAATTTCCCTGAAGTAAAGAAAAACTCCAACAGGTCTTAAAAGAAAACTTTATATAAAAAAGAAAGAAAAAATACAAATGTTCTCTCTGTATTAAGATGATACAACACAGGGTCAATTGCTTAAAAGAATATTGAATAAACAGCCTTATTCAAAAAGAATACAAATCAAAGCATTCCAGCACTTATATTCATGCAAATACCAAAGAAAAGAAACCATAGAACTTACTATCTGATCTCTTTGTCCTTACACTTAGAAACAGAAGACTAGAAAATAGAACTACTTCTCCAAAGCTCAGAGGAAACAGGCAGACAGACAAAAGACCTCTTACACAAACTTCCCTCCACCCAAAGTTGAAAAAATCCGGTTTCCTGATTGGTTCTCTGGTCAGGTGTTTCAGGTGAAAGAGACATTAACCCTTAGCTATCTGTTTATGACAGCATGTGGCACAAGAATTTGGCCTTTAGCATATGCAGGGTTTGTGCATAAGATGGTCCTTTAGTCCTTGCCCCCAACAGATCCTAAGGCATATTCAGGTTTTGGGCATCCCTTCCCTGATAGAACAATCTCAGGGAAACTGTTCAAGGTTCCCTTAATGGAGTTTTCTGTCTTGTGTCTCTTTTGTCTCTGACCTCACTCACTGTCAGCCTGCTTTTGCAGGTTTTTCAGTGTGAAGGGTCCACCTGGCCCTTTGAAAATGAACTTCAAGGAAAACTACTTATTTATACTCGCTTACAGGAATTTGTCTTACTGTTGCTAAGATCTATAATTCACTATTTTTTCTTCAGTTGAAACTTGCTTTTTTAAGAAACTAGGAAGAGAATCGTTTTGTGCCAAATATATTTGATAGTCAAAAGAAAGATAGTGTGTTTCAGAAAGGTAGCAAGGACAACATAATATGGAATGCAAATGGGAACTGTCTATATTTGTCTCTTATTGGTACATTCTCCCATTCGGGCACCCTCAGCATGGGTCCTATGGAAACAAATCTTCTGAATTATTTTAAAATCCCATTTACCCAGTCAAAGATACTGCCTCTGAAAGGTGTGCAGTATCATAAAGAGTTACTGCATTTGTGTAGCAACCACTTCATCAAGTTGTGATATCTCCATTGTTGGTTGTTTTTTTTTCCAAGTCATTAAACTGTTATGAAACAAGCACACTTCAGATTTCACTTGTGGCAACCTGAAGTTGCTTTTGAATTATACACATCCCGACCTGTATCAAATTGGTAAAATGTTGGAAGAGGTGAAAAGGAATCTAGTGTAAACAAGACTAAACTGAATTTTTCAAACTCTGTAAATGATTGACTCCCTCCCTACCTGAGGAAAGATATACCAAGTGTCAGATAATTAGTTACAAATTTTTATGTGCTAATTGCTGCCATTTGAGAAGGATTCATTATGGAATAGCTGAAATGATCTGAACTATAGATTTTCAAATTCATATATAAAAATATACTGCTCCATTCTTTGTAGTTACGTGAATTTAGCTAGTTGATGGGTTCTTTACATTCACAGTTGCATATGTTTGCTTGTTGCTAGGTTGCCAAGCATTTGAAAAAGCAAACACTCAACAAAACCCTTGTTGTAATTTAAAGTCAATTAAGAAACTAATATGTAATCTCCTCATATACAGCTTCATGTATCATCTCGTCCATAAAAGCCTGAGGCATCAGTAGTCTTTACAGCATAAAATTTAGTGCTACAGCATGCCTGACTTATTGTATGTCATAATATATATGGCTTTTATAGACGCATAAATCACATCAGCAAGATTCTTGCACATACAAATGTAAAAGTGGTTTTTAATCTCAACAAGGTTGTCTAAAATGTAATCTAATAAAGGAAATTGATCCTTTGCAGGGAAAATATTTATCACTAAAATATAGCAATCATAATATGTTCAGATCTTTAGATTAATGTAGAGAAAAATCACTGAACCCTTTAAAAAAGGCTAAATTGTTTGTAAAGGAAAACAGTCACTGCAGTGGGTGTCACGTGAGGGCTGGCCTACTGTGTAACCAGAAGCTGTGTTGTGGGAGTAGAGCAGTGAGTTTGGTCAGTCAGTTCAAATGGCTGCCTTTTTGTCTTCAGCCGTCACCTCAGTCTCAGGGCTTGGCCACACTCGAAACTCCAAAGCGCTGCCACAGGAGCGCTCCCGTGGCAGCGCTTTGAAGTGCAAGTGTGGTCGCAGCACCAGCGCTGGGAGAGAGCTCTCCCAGTGCTGCAGGTACTCCACCTCCCCGTGGGGATTAGCTTGCAGTGCTGGGAGCCGCGCTCCCAGCGCTGGGGCACTGTTTACAATGGCGCTTTGCAGCGCTGTAACTTGCTGCGCTCAGGGGTGTGTTTTTTCACACCCCTGAGTGAGAAAGTTGCATTGCTGTAAAGCGCAAGTGTAACCAAGGCCTCACTCACCTAACATGTGGGTTAGCATACTTCGGTCTCTGTTAAAATAATTATCATTATGGTTTTTTGTATTGGAACAGTGCAAAGAGACACCAGTCAGAGATAGGGCCTTATTGTGTTAAATATTGTATAGACTTGCTGCGAAAAGACAGTCCCTGCCCCCAAAAGTTCAGAGTCTAGGTGCACCGGTGATAACAATTTGCTTGTTCATGTGCAGATTTCATAGGAATTAGAGGATGTGGTTGTGAAACAACTGTATGCTGTTATCTTCTGTTAATCTCCTTTTGCATTGTAGTTTTTAATTTTTTTGTAGTTTGCTTTATTTTCATTATTTTGTTGAAATTCACTTTTAGCCCTTGCTCACTTGAGACGAGTGATAGTAAATATTGTGTGGGGTCAGCTATTGGAACCTTGTTTGTGCTAGGCAAGTGTGGATTTCTCAGATCTTTCAAAGGAAGTCCAGCACTGCTCTACCTGGTCTGGAAAAAAAGGGGTTTCTCCCACCATGCTTGCCCCTTTTGAACTTACCAGCCCTTCTGATCCCTGGGGATGAGCCAGCATCACCACACTGATCTGTTCCCCTTGCTAGCCGTAAAGTGCTACTCCCTCTTCCCCTGCACACCAGACAAGAGTCTTTTGCCCCTCCTATCCCTGGCTTAAAGATTTCAACCTTCAGTGGGGTTTAGATTAAGAAATATATATGAGGATCAAGCTTTGCATTCACAGTTCTGTCCTGCTTATGTATGTTACTGTGTTTGTATAAAAGTTACAAGTAACAAATCTTCTACATTGGGACAAATTCTGATTTTTTACACTGATATAACTTAGAGTACAATTTAGCCCAGGGGTTCTCAAATTTCATTGCACCACAACCCCCTTCTGACAATAAAAATTACTACATGACCCTAAGAGGAGAGACTGAAGCTTGAGCCCACCGCCTTGGGTGAGGGAGTCAAAGTCAACGCCCAAAGGCTTCAGCCCCAGGTAGGGGGCCTGTAACTTAAGCCCCACCACCAGGGCTGAAGTCCTTGTGCTTTGGCTTCCTCCCCAGGTGGTGGGGGTTGGGCCTCGGCTTCAGCCCTGGGCCCCAGACAGTCTTAGTCAGCCCTGGTGACCCCATTAAAATGGAGTTGTGACCCACAGTTTGAGAACCGCTGAGTTAGCCTATTTTCTGTATCCTTTTGTGTTGTGCTAGTGGCAAACTGGGATTTTCCTAAACTACAGTGGGAAAGTTAGAGAGAGTTTTATCAGACTAAAATATCACTTCATAATGATCAGATGAGTTTAAAAAAAGCCTCAACTAGTTAGAAGTAACAATTGAATTACCAGGAAAAGGTTACAAGGATTCTGAGCAGTAAAACATTATTAGAGCATTAAATGTCCGATTTATTTTTCAGCAAAAAGTAACTCAGGTTTTGAGGATATTCATCTTAAAAAACGAAAATAAAAAAGCATTAAAAAAACAACCAAAAAAAGCATCTATTTTTCAATTAATAGGCTCCACTACTAAATCCCTAGTGGTCCAGTTTTGGGCTTGAGTCTGTGCTCCTTATTCAGACACAATCCCATTCAAGCCAATGGGAATTTGCCTGAATACTGTGTGCAGATTTACTTTTATCTCATGCTTGTTAGTGATTAACTTTCCACTTTTCTAGTTAGTTGTAATAGTTTAAATGGCTAAAAAATAGCCTACATGTATTTAGCCTGATTTTATTTTTTGATTTATACAATGCATCCTTTAACAAGATGCTGCTTTGAAACACACTTCTATGAAGCATATAAATCCTATTGGCTTTGTTTAGATTGTCTGACCTAAGCTTGACCTTTTTCCCTAATACAGATGCAGATGAAGGATTCATAGATTCTAAAGCCAGAAGGGACCATTTTGATCAGCTAGTCTGATCTTTTGTATAATACAGGCCCTAGAACTTCTGCAAAATAATTCCTAGAGCAGATTTTTCAGAAAAACATTGACTTGGTTTAAAAATGGTCAGTAATAGAGAATCCACCATGACCTTTCCTAAATTGTACCAATGATTAATTACTCTCACTGTTTAAAAAAAATTGCCTAATTTCCAGTCTGAATTTGTTTAGCTTCAAGTTCTGGCCATTAGATTGTGTTTGTGTTTCTCTGTTAAATTGACCTGCCCATTTAAAAATATTTGTTACTTATAGACTGCAATCAACTCACCCCTTAACCTTCTATTTGTTAAGCTAAATAGATTGAGATCCTTGAGTCTGTCACTAGATGGCATGTTTAGTCGTTCTCATGGCTCTTCTCTGAACCACCTCTACTTTATCCACATCCTTCTTCAGTTGTGGACACCAAAACTGGACAGTGTATTCCAGCAGCAGTCACACAAGTGCCAATTACAGAAGTAAAAAATATTCTCTCTACTTGTACTCAAGATTACTGTGTTTGTGCAAACCCGAATCAGATTAGCTCTTTTGGCCACAGCAGTGCACCGAGAGCTCATGTTCACCTGATTATCCACCATGACCCCCATATCTTTTTCAGAGTCGCTCTTTTTCAGGATAGAGTCCATTATCCTAAAAGTATGGGCTACATTTTTTTGTTCTTAGGTGAATTGACATTTAGTCATATTAAAATGCACATTGTTTGCTTATGCCCAGTTTACCAAGTGATCTAGATTGTTCTGAATCAGTCATCTTTCCATTCCATTCCCCCAATTTTGTGTCATCTGCAGATTTTATTAGTGATGATTTTGTGTTTTCTTCTGGATCACTGATAAAAATATTCAATAGCACAGGGCCAAGAATTGACCTCTGTTGAACCCCACTGGAAATAGATCCACTTGATGGTTCCCCATTTATGGTTACACTTTGAGACCTATCAGTTAGTCAGTTTTTAACCCATTTAATATGTGCCATGTTAATTTTATATTCAAGTTTTTTTAATCAAAATGCCATGTGGTACCAAGTCAAATGCCTGTCAGCATTATTACCTTTATCAACCAAATTTGAAATCTAATAAAGTAAAAAATCAGGTTAATTTGATGGGATTTGTTTTCCATAAACCTGTGGTGATTTGCATTAAGTAGATTACCCTGCTTTAATTTTTTTTATATTAATAGAATCAAGTATTAGCTGCTCCATTATCTTGCCTGGGATAGATGTCAGGCTGGCAGGCCTATAATTACCCAGGTCATACTGTTTATCCTTTCTGAAAAATGGCACATTAGCTTTCTTCCAGTCTTCTGGAACTTCCCCAGTGTTCCAAGACTTATTGAAAACCAACATCCTCGATGTCAGTTAACAATCCAGCAAACTCTTCAGCCAGCTGTTTAAAAACTCTTGGATGCGAATTATGTAGATCTGCTGATTTAAAAATATTTGACTTTAGTAGCTTCTGTTTGTTATCCTCCACGAATATTAGTGGGATGGAAAGAATGTTATCACTTTATGATAAAACTATATAATCTGACTTTTCTCCAAATACAGGACAGAGATATTTATTGAACTTTTGCTTTTTCTGCATTATTATTGATAATTCTGCCATGGACCAATACTATTGTCTTTTTGTTCCTAATATATTTCAAAAACTCCTTTATTGTCCTTTACTGGCCATAGATTTCAGTTTGTCTCTCCTTATCGATTTTCTACAATTCCTTAACTTCCGATTTATATTTCTTACTATCAACTTCCCCTTTCTTCCATCTCTCTCTCTCTATATATATTTAACAGCTACCTTCACTTCCCTTCAAAACTAGGTCATTTTTTTAACCAGTGCAGCCTCCTTACTCAATTGTGGCTTTTTGGCATCTATTAAGGTATTCTTAAATGATTCCTAATTCATTCACATCTTTCTATTTTAATTTCTTCCTCCCAGCTTATTTGGCTCATTATTGTTTTCAGCTTAGTGAAATTGGCCCTGTTAAAGCACCAAGTATACATATGTTACTTGCACATTATAAATATGTTCAAGTCATGATCCTTTGTACTGAAGCTACCATTAATTGTTAGTTCTGTGATCAATTCCCCTTTCTCTGTTAGGATGAGCTCTAATATAGAATTCCCCTATGTTGGCTGGAACACTTTCTGAGTTAGGAAATTGTCATCTATTATGTTTAGAAATTCCAAAGATGTTTTAGTATTGATAGCATGAGACCTCCAGCATATGTCAGTCAAACTGAAGTCTCCCATGATCAGGCAGCTTTTTTTCCTGCATATTATAGATCGGTGCATAAGGAATTGGTCATCCTGTTCCTTAGTGTGATTTGCTGGTCTGTAGCAGACACTAACTAGTACCCCATCTGCATATTTTATCTGTTAAGAGATTGATCCTTAAGCATTCAATATCATTTTCTTCTGAGATATCAGTGACTCAGAAACAGACAATGCCATTTTTGACATAGAATGCCACTCCTCCCCCCATTTTGTCCTCACAGTCCTTGCTGAATAGGTTATAACCATTGATTTTAACATTCCAGTTCTGTGACTCATCCCTCAAGTTTCAGTAATACAAACTAGATCGAATTTATGCTCATAAATGAGCATGTCCAATTCTTCTTGTTTTTTACCCAGGCTCCTAGCATTGGTATATAGGCATTTAAAGAATTTCTTCTCTTCATGTCCTTTGGTTCCTTGATTAATTTTGTTTTCAACATCTCAATTTTGTGATGAGTGCTCATATCCTCCCTCTTTTTACAGTCCCCTTTCGCTATTAATTTAACTCTCTCCTGACTACTTTACCAGCCTGTCCCCAAGGAAATTGGTCTCCTTTCTGTTGAGGTGGAGGCCTTCTGAACTATAAAGACCCCTCTCTCCAGAGAAGGTGGGCTAATGCTCCACAAAACCAAAACCCTCCACCACTTAATTAGACGGCAATTCACTTCCAGAACCTTCTGCCTTCTATCTTCCTTAGCTTGTGGCACAGAAAGGTTCTCAGAGAGGATAGCTTGGATGTTGTTCTTCAGCAGGGTTTTGAGTTTCCCTGAAGTCATCTACTATCTGTGAGATATCTCATGACAGTGTCATTAATGCTGCTATGAGCTATCACCAAAGGTTCCTTGCCTGCTGACTCTCTCTCTCCGTCACTGGGCTCATTCAGTGAATCCGTTTGAGCCCCAGAATGTTTATGCAATTCTACCTATCATTGTTGCGGCATATGGCCATGAGCACTTATGTGACCCCATTCATGAGACTTTACCTCAGATGTATACAAGCCTGGCTGCAAAATGTCTCTACTCCGTGCAAGCATAGTCTTGACCTGCTAATCATGGTTCCCCAAAGAATCTTAGCCTTCCTTCATTGGTGGGAAAAGTATGTGTGGGGGTGCTGTTCAAGTCCCCACTTCCTACAAAGACTGTAAACACAGACACACCCCTCTTAGACTGGGCAGCACACATGGATGGATAGGTTGCTCAAGGGACATGTTCCTTCAAGGAGTCTGTGCTTCACGTCAGTGAGGTGTAGTTAAGCAGTTGTTAGATTAGCCTACAAACAATTCCTCCTTTCAGAGCCACACCCAGTCTGTCTAGGTGTATTGGACAACATGACTGTTGGCTATTACATCAGCAAACAGGGAGAAGCACACTCCTCAGAGCTTTGTGTGGAAGCTATCGCAATTCAGAACAGCACCCTGACTACTGTTCACCTGCCTGGGAGCCACATGCCATGGACGATTCTCTAAGCAGGCATTTCTCCACAGAACACAAGTGGGAACTGCATGACCCAGCTCACTGGGAGGTGTTTTGGGTATGGACTCTTCCTTCCACGGATCTCTTTGTCTCCCTTGAGAACAAGGGCATGGAGTTCTGCTCAAGAAGGGATTGCAACCCAAACTCTCTGGGTTACGTGTTTCTCATACAATGGACAGGAGCCCTGTAGTACACATGCCTCCCAATTCTCTTACCTCGAGTGTTGCAGAAAATCAGACAAGTCAAGGCACAAGTCATCCTTATAGCACCGAGTTGGGCCTGAGAGTTTTGGTGCCCTGTGCTTTTGCAACTGTCCACCCAACCTCCTCTCTGCCTTCCCCCAATATACCAAATGCTAACCCAGGACAAAGGATGGACTTGCTACCCCAATCCAGTCATTGATCACCGGAGGGCATGGTATATGAATGGATGTCAAATTTAGAGAAGGCCTGTTTAATGCATGTCCAGACCATCCTGAGCAGCAGTAGAAAGGACTTTACCAGGAAATGTTACAAATCAAAGTGGCTACAGGGCAATCAATAAAAGAATGAGGTGAGAGGTTTGTCCATGGAAGATTTTAGACTGGAAAGGACACCTTGTGCTGGCTTATAAAAATGTAAAGGAAACAATATAAATGAAGCAGAATTTCTGAGGATCAGAAGGGAGGCATGATTATTTTCTTTTTGGTGGATGCAGTAACAGGCTGCCTGCTGAATTTTGGATAGATTTTAGTTAGAGAACTTGAACTTACAGATACCATGAAAGAAGAAATTGCTGTAATAAAGAAAACATTAATAAGAGGCTTAACAGAAGAGCGGGTATCAAAAGTTTCCATCTACCTGCCTTTGGTCTAGGTTGCACCTGGGTTGGCCTAATTGAAAAAGGCCGTAGGTTAAACATTTTTCTCCACAGGGGCTTGAGATCAGATCTATTAGACCTCTACTGTAAGAACAATCATAGTGATATCAAAGTAATAACAGATTTACCCAAATCACAGTTCTGTTATTTTCTGTTTCCTGCTAAATGTTGCAGTTCTTCTCATGTGGAAATTAAAGTTGGCGCTGCTAAATAAGAAATAACGTTGGCTACAATAACAGAGGGAGAATTCTGTGACTCACTGCAGACTTCTAATGTCTTCCCTGACTGGTGTGATTTGAAACACAAGCAGCAAGAACTTTTCAACTACCATTAAGCTTTAGCAGTCCATTGTGTCCTGAAGTCAGTCATTTTATATTTGGAGTTTCTCCAGAGTTCTAGTGGGTGACAAACCACTGCACAGTCTCTTTCCTGAAAAACTTCTCCCTCTTCTATATTATCCTAAAGGCAATGGTAAGATATTATTCTTATCAAAAATAGTTTTTAGCATGTTATATAGTGTGTCTTAACCAAAGCCCTTAACAGATAAAGTGGCAAATTAATTACTTATCCTTCACTAAAATCTTGAGAATGCTGCATACAATGTATATATAGGAATGTGGAGAAAGAAAATAGGAGAAACCATTGATAATGTCTTTCTACTATTTTCATTTTTCAAGTCTACAAGGAACTTTCTCCTCCTGGCTTTTTTTTCTTGGCTGTAGGATTAGGGATGATATAAATATGCTCAATAAATTACTCTTTATTACAGTTATTTAAAACATATTAGCACTACTGAAGTCAATTCATAATTGTAATAGGAAACTCATGGGTGTGTCATTCTGGGACATTGCCACCACTTGGCTGGTCATGGTGTTTTATCTTCTATTTCAAGCCTAATGATGCACCTTGAGCATTGCAATCTCAGCATGATGTGCCGTTGTATCTTACTGCTTAAGTATACCAAGAAATACAGCAGTCATCAGCATTGCCCACTATGTGCTTTAAAATCATTCTTGGTCTTTTTTTCTGCTTTTGAAGATTTGAGGACTGTGTGTAGAAACTGTTGCCACAAATCAACTTTTATTTTTGATAATTTAAAATTCTTTTTCTCTTAACATTTTTAACTGGTAATTTAAACTGAAGTAAAAGGAAAACTGAATACAACAGAAAATGTCGTTTTTACAATAAGTGGTACATCTCATCTTTCCAGAGTGATTGGTTGGTATTTTTGTTTGTTGTTTAACCAAACACAAACATGTGCCTAGGCATCTCCCAAAATTGAGGAATTTAAAGATTTATATTAGACGTAATCCAGTGAAAGGCTAACCAAGATGGTTGGGGTGTGGGAGGAGAAAGTGAAGACATGATTGCGTGGTTACTACTCAAGTGCTATTGTAATAATATTAGGGTAGACCAGACAGCAACTGTGAAAAAATGGGACAGGGTGGGGGGCAATAGGTGCCTATATAAGAAAAAGTCCCCAAAAACGGGACTGTCCCTATAAAAATGGGACATCTGGTCACTCTAAATAATGCAAGTTGAAGTTGTTTTTCTTCCTCCTCAACCCTTCCCCCACCAATCCCACCCCTGCACTCGCATAGTAAGTGGATATCTGTTGTAGCTGACATCGACTAGATGTCAAGGAGTACTGGATTTTAGGGAGAGGGGTTGAAAGAGATTAAGACTGGTTGCTTTACAGATCAGTTCTGAATGGATGTAGGGGCACAACTGAAAGAAAAGGATCGTGCTGTGGTGGTAGAATGGACAGACAGAGAGGTTTTAGTTGGGAGCTGAAGGTGACAGCTAGTCCTGTTCTGTTATTTTCTTTGTTGGACCTGTCTTGTAGGAGGTGACTTCTGGGTAGTCGTCTGGCTCTGTCAGACAAATACCCAGAAGTCACCTCCTACAAGACAGACCCAGCAAAGAAAATAACAGAACACTGCTAGCTGTCACCTTCAGCCCCCAACTAAAACCTCTCCAGCGCATCATCAAAGATCTAAAACCTATCCTGAAAGATGATCCATCACTCTCACCGATTTTGGGAGACAGGCCTGTCCTCGCTTACAGACAACCCCTCAACCTGAAGCAAATACTCACCAGTAACCACATGCCACTGAACAAAAACACTGACACAGGAACTTATCCTTGCAACAAAGCCCGATGCCAACTCTGTCCACATATCTATTCAAGTAACATCATCATAGGACCTAATCACATCAGCCATGCCATCAGGGGCTCATTCACCTGCACATCTACCAATGTGATATATGCCATCATGTGCCAGCAATGCCCCTCTGCCATATACATTGGCCAAACCGGACAGTCTCTATGCAAAAGAATAAATGGACACAAATATGACATCAGGAATCATAACATTCAAAAACCAGTAGGAGAACACTTTAACCTGTCTGGCCACTCAATAACAGACCTGAGGGTGGCAATTTTGCAACAGAAAAGCTTCAAAAACAGACTCCAATGAGAAACTGCTGAACTCGAATTGATATGCAAACTAGATACAATAAACTTTGGCTTGAATAGAGACTGGGAATGACTGAGCCATTACAAACATTGACTCTGTCTCCCCATGTAAGTATTCTCACATTTCTTATCAAACTGTCTGTACTGGGCTATATTAATTATCACTTCAAAAGTTTTTTCTCTTACTTAATTGGCCTCTGAGTTGGTAAGACAACTCCCACCTTTTCACGCTCTCTGTATGTGTATATATATCTCCTCAATATATGTTCCATTCTATGCAGCTGAAGAAGTGGACTGTAGCCCACGAAAGCTTACGCCCAAATAAATTTGTTAGTCTCTGAAGTGCCACAAGTACTCCTGTTCTTTTTGCAGCTACAGACTAACACGGCTACTACTCTGAAACCTGTCATCAAATATTTGTGCAGTTTCAACTGATCTAAGTCACATGGGCCTGATCCTGCAAGGTTCTGAGTGCCCTCAAAGCCCCACTGAAGCAACATGACTGCTGCTAATGGCCCTGGGGCATAAGGTATCTTGGTTATGCCCTCATTCTCTGGCTTGTTGACTCTGTGCCACCAGAGCTAAATACATTGACTCTACCACCAGAATCCACAGGGAGGAGTTGAACTTACTGAAGAATGTGGCCCTCTGACTGTTGTATCATGCAACCTTTACTGGGAAGCGTTTAAATTTCTAGCATATTTACGTAATTGGCGGGTAAAAGCTGAATCACTTTAAATAGCATTCTGTTAAAAGTATGCTACCATCTTTCGCAGGTGCTTATTATCCTAAATCCTCAAGTATCACGTTGTAACTCAAGAACCCCTTAATGCCCACTAGTGAGGGGGTTACAGGAATGTCCTGTTTCTAGTATGTGCATTCTGGGTCATCAAAGAATGTCGTGTGGTTTTAAATGAAAGCCAGGGTCACACTAGTCCTGAATATCATTATGCAATGTATGTATAGATACTATGTAACAAGTTACATATGCTGTAAATATGTTTTAAAGTCTGTATTGTGGCTGAGTTGACAAACAGATTTTCTGTCAGACGAGCTGTTTATTCACCCATGTCTCTATCGGATGTAAATTTTCTTGTAAGTTTAACACAGTGTGGAGAGGTGTGAAATCAAAAGGGAAGCAGTACACAGGAAAAATAAGCTACAGGTGGTACAGACAATGAATTTTGTGGGATATAAGTAGAAGGCAAAGAAATCACTCTTTCATCCTGCACTTAGGAAATAAATGGACACTGTATTTACGTTCATGCATTCACCATTAGCCATGGTTGAAACATTGCAGATGACAGTGGACAGGGCCAGCTCCAGGCACCAGCTCAGCAAGCAGGTGCTTGGTGCAGCCAAGGGGAAGGAGCAGCACGTCGGGCTCTTCGGCAGCAATTTGGTGGCGGTTCCCTCGGTCCCTCTCTGAGGGAAGGACGTGCCGCCGAAGTGCCACCAAAGAAGAAAGTAGCGTGGTGGAGCTGCCGCCATTCGCGATTGCGGGGTTTTTTTTCCGCCACTTGGGGCGGTAAAAACACTGAGCCCCCTCTGGCAGTGGGGGTGAGAAACATCTTTAGACAGGAAATTAACCTGTTAAATTTAGTCTCTAGAAAGTGTTTGATTTTGTTTATTATGGAACAATTTGTTTCCAATAGCCTTATTCACTGTCACTTGAATCTTTTTGATAATATACGTGTTTTAAATATAAATATATCTCTTTGCTGTGATGTTAAACGAAGTGTAGATCTTGAGTTAAATCATACAAGCTGGCATGTACACTGTTTTCTTTGGGGACAGCAGACCTGGTATTTCTATGTGTGTTCAGTGGAAGTTGAACCTACAAAGCAAAGAAAAGGCTGGCATAGCCAAGAGAAGAGTACTTGGCTGGCGAACAGGCTAGTGGTGTCAGGGAGCTGACACCCAGTTAAGTACAATCATGTCTCCCTGACGCTGGAAGCAGGGGGGTAACAAGGTGACTTGCAGTTCTCCCTATCCCGAGAACCATCACACAAGTTCACCTGGGAACTTGTTTATATTTTTCACTAATGAAAAATTTCGCTAGCAACGAGGATGTCTTGTTAGCTTCATCCCTTAGCCTGGCAAGCTTTTCAGCTCCTACTTGTTTTGACTAAGTCCTTAGTCCTAACTGCACGGTAGATCCACGTTTTCCTGTGTATTCTCACAATGGGGCCAAATCCTTCAACTTCTGGGGAAGAAACTAAAGTTTGTAGATTTCAGGACACCTCTCAGCTAGTGGTCTATCTGCTCACTTCCAAAAGGGTATTTCACTGTCAGATCCCTGTAGTCCATGAGCTAAACGTAAAAAATAGCCTCTTGGCTCCATTTTGGTGGGCAAAATCTCCTTTTAATAACTCCATGTCAATAGATTATAAAAAGTTATGGCAGATCTTTCTGCAGAGTGGTTAGTGGTAGAACTGAGCCTGGTTTTTCTAATTGGCCATTATTTTTTGAAAAAATTCCTAATATGCAGATTTTTGTTATTATTTAAATGAAAGGAAACATACTTTGATTATTTTTATTGAACACATTGTTCATTAGTAAGTAAAAAGGAGCATTTTAATTTTATATTAATTTCAAATCTAAAATGACAAAATATATAATTAAACCATTCTGATAATCTAAATACTACATCATGCAATAGAATTCTCTCTCCATGTTTCTTGTAGTTTTTTCAGTGTCACTGATGTACATTCTGCCATAACTACATTGACATATCAAACCCACAGTAGTATAAAATGGGTAACCCGCTAACAATCCAGTATATTGCGTCTGATTGGAACGTCATCTCCATTTGTATCATTATCTTCCTCATCTGACCGGTCGTCCGTAGTGTCACATCATGCTCATCTTCATTCATACTTTCACGTGTTTGCATTCTATGTTCTGGAGAGCATTTGAATCTATTTGCAAGGCACAGGCATTCAAGTAGTTTTCATTCTTTGATGCATATACAAGTCGTCAGCTTCAGGACTATGGCCTGGTCTACACTACGCGTTTAAACCGAATTTAGCAACCTTAAACCGATTTAACCCTGCACCCGTCCACACAATGAGGCCCTTTATATCGCTATAAAGGGCTCTTTAAACCAGTTTCTGTACTCCTCCCTGATGAGAGGAGTAGCGCTGAAATCGGTATTACCATGTTGGATTAGGGTTAGTGTGGCCGGAAATTGACAGTATTGTCCTCTGGGCGGTATCCCACAGTGCACCATTGTGACCACTCTGGAAAGCAATCTGAACTTGGATGCACTGGCCAGGTAAACAGGAAAAGCCCCGCGAACTTTTGAATTTCATTTCCTGTTTGCCCAGCATGGAGCTCTGATCAGCACGGGTGGCCATGCAGTCCCAAATCCAAAAAGAGCTCCAGCGTGGATCGTATGGGAGATACTGGATCTGATCACTGTATGAGGAGACAAATCTATTATATCAGAGCTCTGTTACAGAAGACGAAATGACACAGCATTTGAAAAAATCTCCAGGCTATGATAGAGGCCACAGCAGGGACTCAGCACAGTGCTGCATGACAAGCGTAACGGAAAGCCAAATAATCAAATGGACGCTCATGGAGAGACGGAGGGGGGACTGAGGACTCCAGCTATCCCACAGTCCCCGCAGTCTCTGAAAAGCATTTGCATTCTTGGCTGAGCTCCCAATGCCTAAAGGGTCAAAAACATTGTCCCGGGTGGTTCAGGGTATATCTCGTCAATTTACCACCCCTCCCACCCCGTGAAAGAAAAGGGAAAAAAATCATGTCTTGCCATTTTTAAATGTCATCATATGTCTACTGCATGCTGCTGGTAGACGCGATGCTGCGGCGCTGAACAGCAGCATCCCCTCCCCTTCCTTTCCTGATGGCAGATGGTACAAAATGGTGGAAAACCGTCATCATCCTGTGAGTGCTCCTGGCTGGCCTCGGTGAGGTCGGCCAGGGGCGCCTGGGTAAAAATGGGAATGACTCCCTGTCATTCCTGGCAGACGGTGCAAAATGTTGGGTAACAGTCCTCATCATAGCAGCTGGAGCCTGAGCCCCATCAGCCCCCCCCCGCTTCCTCTCGTGTCTAAAGAAAAGATTCTGTACTCCCTGGACTATCATAGCAGCTGGAAGCTACCTCCCCCTCATTTTATCTCGCTAAAAGTCAGTGTTTCTTATTCCTGCATTCTTTATTACTTCATCACACAAATGGGGGGACACTGCCACAGTAGCCCAGGAGGGGTGTGGGAGGAGGAAGCAACGGGTGGGGTTGTTGCTGGGGCACCCCCTAGAATGGCATGCAGCTCATCATTTCTGCGAGATCTCGGGCTCTGACCCGGAGCGGCTGTGCTCTCTGGCTCTCTAGTAGACTTTCCCCATATGCTAGGCAGGACTGACTCTATTTTTAGACAAAACATAAAGAAGGGAATGACCCGGGGGTACAAAATGATTGATAATCATCATCTCATCACCAATTTACAATGGCAGACGGTGCAATAGGGATGGTAACCATCTCTGCTACCTTGCAAAGGCAAATGAATACTGCTGTGTAGCACTGCAGTACTGCCGCTGTCAGCAGCATCCAGTACACATACGGTGACAGTGACAAAAGGCAAAACAGACTCCATGGTTGCCATGCTATGGCGTTTGCCAGGGCAATCCAGGGAAAAGGGTGCGATATGATTTGTCTGCAGTTGCTTTCACGGAGGAAGGATTGAGTGACGACATTTACCCAGAATCACCTGCATCACTGTTTTTGCACCATCATGCATTAGGATCTCAACCCAGAATTCCAATGGGCGGGGGAGACTGTGGGAACTATGGGATAGCTATGGGATGGCTACCCACAGTGCAACGCTCCAGAAATCGACGCTAGCCTTGGTACATGGATGCACACCACTGAATTAATGTGCTTAGTGTGGCTGCATGCACTTGACTTTATATCATCTGTTCTACAAAACCGGTTCATGTAAAATCGGAATAATCCTGTAGTGTAGACATACCCTATCTCAGGAGCAGGTGGACCATTCATCCATTCTTTTGTCAACTCATCTTCCTCCATAACTCTTCTAGGCCCTGTTTCAGGGCTGGATATGACAGCATACTTCTCTGGGCTCTATGTCAGATAGCAGCCTGGTCAATGGCACACTGAGCATCCAAGTAGAGGTAGTCTTTGCATGGAGACAGCTGGCCATATTCAATATCTCCCTTCTTAGTTTGGAACAGCTCGCATCTTAGCACATTCACCTCTGTTATATTTGATTGAGCTGATATATTCTACAGGTGGATTCCTAAAGAAGAAGAAGAAAGAGGTCTACAGACCAGACCCAGTGTTGCAATTGCTCCACCAGTGCTCTTGGAGGAGCCTCTTCTCTAGAGATCAACTTTAAGCCAGTCAGTTTCCCACATTCTAGCAGAATCACACTTATTTCTAATAGGGCTCTGCAGACTTGCTTTCCTATTGATATGCCAAGTTTGCTTATTGTGACACCCTGGCACCCCAATATTCATCACTGTCATGTAATTAAGATATGATCTGCTAGACATTAATATCTTGTTGTATTGTATGTGCTGTTGTCATATGTGACATTATGAAGTTTGGCTATGTATGTGTTACTGAAACATGTTGTGATGTCGAAAACACCCACAAGCAGACTTTCAGGTACAACACTACAAAGGCCAAACAATGTTAATGGCTTACTGATGAAATGCACACAAGCACAAGGATTACCCCAGGAACTGAGGGTACGTCTTCACTACCGGCCGTATTGGCGGGTAGCAGTCAATTTCTCGGGGATCGATATATTGCGTCTCATCTAGACGTGATATATCGATCCCTGAACGCGCTCCTGTCGACTCCGGAACTCCTCCAACATGAACAGCGGTAGCGGAGTCGACATGGGGAGCCGCGGATGTCGATCCCGTCCCGTGAGGATGGTAGGTAACTCGATCTAAGATACTTTGACTTCAGCTACGTTATTCACATAGCTGAAGTTGCATATCTTAGATCGATCCCCTCCCCTAGTGTAGACCAGCCCTGAGTACAATAGAAGCTCCCAGACGTAGCACTATACAATGGGAACTTTTTGACCCTTGTCACAGCAGAAGAGTTTTCCAGCAAGTGGGAAGAAGATATAAAAGGGGGAAATATCATGATGGGACCTCACTACAACACCACACCTGAAAAGGCCTAAGGGGCAAGGATTGAACTGTGGGAAGTGATGGTCCCAAGCTAGAGGGATTTTTAGCCTGTGTATGGAAACCTCGGAAAGCCAAGGCAACTTGCGCCTTAAGAATCTGCCAGCCTGTATATCACTCAGGGTGAGAATTTGCTAATTCGTATTGTACCTATCTAGTGTGTTAAGACCAGCTTGCAATTTTGTTTATTTACTGAGGTAATCTGCTTTGATCCATTTGCTATCACTTATAATAATTTAAAATCTATCTTAATAATAAACTTATTTTTATTTTGTCTAAAATCAGTGTGTGGGAGTTATAACTTGGGGCAGAAAGCTGTTGTGTATATATCTCTCCACATTGAGGGAGGGGACTAATTTTATGGGTTTACGCTGTACAGTTCCCTGCGCAGCGTAAGACGGTATAGTTTTAGGTTTACACTCCAGATGGGGTGCATGCCTTAGCAACTGGGAGATGGCTTAGCTGAGCCCCTTCCCATGCAGAGCTGATCTCAGCATGTGTGTATGAAGTTGCAGCTGGGTGTGACCCTATCTGTGTGTATGCTGGTGAAAAAGCAAGCTTGGAGAGTCTGGCAACTTATCACAGCACCACAGTGTGAAAGGGAGCCCAGGCTGGTGGATCAGGTGGGCTCAGTGGTACCTCAGTTTCAAGTAGCGTCCCGGGGGGAAACCGTCACACACACACCTATATAGCTCATTCAATTTTTGGTACCAAATCTTTCTTACATTTTGCTGATGTCCCTGAAGAAATCAAGGGTAAGAATTAGCACATCACTGTTCTCAGATACAGTAATAACTGATTCATGGTAAAGAATATAAGAACGGCTGTACTGAGTCAGACAAAAGGTCCATCCAGCCCAGTAGCCTGTCTATCAACAGTGGCCAATGCCAGGTTCCCCAGAGGGAGTGAACCTAGCAGGTAATAATCAAGTGATCTCTCTCCTGCCATCCATCTCCACCCTCTGACAAACAGAGTCTAGGGACACCATACCTTACTCGTCGTGACTAATAGCCATTAATAGACTTAACCTCTATGAATTTATCTAGTTCTCCTTTAAACCCTATTATAGTCTTAGCCTTCACAACCTCCTCAGGCAAGGAGTTCCACACTGTGTGCTGTGTGAAGAACTACTTCCTTTTATTTGTTTTAAACCTGCTGCCCATTAATTTCATTTGATGGACCCTAGTTCTTATATTATGGGAACAAGTAAATAACTTTTCCTTATTCACTTTCTCCACACCACTTATGATTTTATATACCTCTCTCATATCCCCCCTTAGTCTCTTCTTTTCCAAGTTGAAAAGTCCTAGCCTCTTCAATCTCTCCTTATATGGGGCCTGTTCCAAACCTCTAATCATTTTAGTTTCCCTTTTCTGAACTTTTTTCAAATGTCAGTATATCTTTTTTGAGAGGAGGAGACCACATCTGTCTGCAGTATTCAAGATGTGAGCATACCATGGATTTATATGATTCTTTGGTGTTTGCTTAGCATGTCACATGCGAGTGTCTACCTCTTTTTGTGAAGAAGACTATTAAAGTAAGTTTGATGCTCTTTCTCTGGTGAGCTTGTTACAGTGTTCCTGGCATGTGACACACATCATTTTCTCACCTATTTTCTCCAGGAAATAGGGCTTTTCCCATTCATCGCATAAGAGCGTGGTCTTGCTGGTAGAATGTACAGGAACTCAGACAGCTGAGCAGGACGAGGCCGGTCTAGCCTCATGGTTGGAAGTAGGCCTCGTGGTCGGAGTCTGAGTCAATAGCTGGAAGCTGGAGCCGAGAGTCAAGCTGGAGTCTATAGTCAGGAGCAAAAGCCCAAGGGTCAGACTGGAGAGAGCTGGATAGCAGATGAAGAGGGTTCAAGGCAGGGGTAGGACAGAGGCAAGGCTCAATGCAAATCAGGAGTAGGAGGAATGAGGTAACGCAGAAACTGGCACAGTGGTGGGCCAGAGCATTGAGCAGCCAGCGAGCAGCTGCTGCTTCTAGCTTAAAAGCAGCAGCCTGCTTGCCCTTGTAGCCAGTCAGGTGACATGGCCAATCAGGCAGCTATACTCACCAGGCCGCCTGGAGATTAGCTCTGCTTCAGGCCCTGATTTCTGACGTATGGGCTTCCATTGTTGGCTCTTGTGGCGAAATACAATGTTGGTCAACCTCTCCAGGGTCTGATCTTCTGTTTTCCCTCTCTAAGTTTTTAATGATGTCATTGTACATATCAAAGAACACATCTATCCTGTCACTGTCCATTCCAGTCTTCAAAGCTGACATAGATGTTCTCTGATCGATTACGTACATTTTGTTCTCAACATTTATTTTGTGTACAAAAGCCATTCCATCTCCAGTGCAGTCAGGACGACTTGGGATTGTGTCAGCTGCTGTTACTATTTTCTCAAGATTCCTTGCCAGGGCTGCTGCATTTGTCATCTTCACGCTGCCGACAAAGTTGACGAGAGCCCAAGGCGCAGTGGTCCTCAGGGGTGCAGCAACACTTCCCTCATGTCCAAATTCCAACTTCCTGCTTCCAAAAGCATTTGGCCAAAAACTTCTGTGATCCATCTTTAACAAAATCTTCTTGTTTGAGGCTTTCGTTTCCCTGGATTTCTTTGTCACTGAATGTTTACAGTTTTTGCTTTGGCAGCCTATCATAGAAGTTTTGGTTTGGCTGCTCTGTTTCTCACCTTTTACATTTGAAAACTAGGTATGCACCTTCTCCTTCTTTCCTTTGTATATAACAGATCCTCTCAAACATCTTCCAGAGCTACAGAACCCAAGAGGGAGTGAGGAGGAGGAGGAGTTTTTTGGTTGTTTTTTTTGGACAGGTTAGAAAAAGCTTTCTCACTTTTACACATTATGGCAAAGGTCAAGCAAGTGTTTTTTATTTTGAGGGTTTTTGTTTTGTTGCAGTGGCTGGTAAATTTTTGTAGTTCAGTCTTCCATGCTATGTGAGGTTCTGGCCATTATTTGTTCCCTGTGGTATCTGAAGGCATTTTCTAAAACTAGTCCAGCAGATGAAGTCCAAATTCTGTTTGATCTTCTCCAGCAGCATAATTTATTTGGTACAAATGACAAATTCAAAGGGAAGGTGGCACAAGAGCTCTTTTAGATTTCCTCTCACTGAAGGTACCATTTCTGCTTGCAATTACATCAACCAGAAGGGTAGAAGAAATCCCAACATTTTCTAGAAAATTTCCATTCAATACATATCATCCTGACAAAATTGTTCCTGAGAAATATATTTCCATCTTGAGAGAAAAATTCCAGTTTCCATACTAATCAAGAGAGATTCCTTCTGCCCCAGTCCAACATGACACAAGGATAATAACTTTCACTTTTTTATGGAGTCTTTAGTCCTTAAATTTTACCTGTATTGGGATCAACTGTATTTGTCCTTTTTGGAGAGTCACAAAAGTATCAGTCTGGACAAAAAGTAGCTAAATTAATCCATTGGTGTCTCTAACAAAGGGTCTCTTTTGTCTCTTCAATAAAAGTCCATTAAGCCAAGAGTCAGACTAATTCTTGGATAGAAAAGAGGGAGCCTTTGTGAAAAAGGTTTGCAAAGTGACCAGCTATAAATCCATCCACTCCTTTTGCTATAGGATCAATACTAATACCTCAGATAACATAGTTTTTAGGGACCATGTTTTAAAGACCATGGAGTAAAAAATAGTGAATAGGTTTATTTTCTGTCTCCC
Source organism: Gopherus evgoodei (assembly GCF_007399415.2). Lineage (NCBI taxonomy): Eukaryota > Metazoa > Chordata > Testudines > Testudinidae > Gopherus > Gopherus evgoodei. The sequence continues at coordinate 235,059,210 of NC_044322.1, read as the reverse complement.
TAATATGGCTATTTGGTATTTCTCTTTACAGCCCAATTGTGCAAATTACTGAAGCTAATCTCTGCAGAAAGAGGAATTTTTCCCCTATCCGTGAAGTGAGTTTCTGAGAGTCAGTAGCTGTGGTTGTCATTTTTTCCTACTCCATTGGTCATTGGTGGTCACAAGATGTGTGTGTAGTTTTTGAGATGTCTCTTCTAGTTCTTGTTTACTAGCAGCAGCCCCTTGTGGTCAGAAATTTTTCTTTCAATTTGTTCGTCTGCCCATCTGTTGCCTGCAGTGAGAGTAGAGGCCTTTTAGAGCTACTCACATAATCTTGTTTTGCTTGCAGGGAAAATGTTCCCTTTTTTTGTGACATAGCTGCAACACATGCTGTCTGTGAAATATGTATTGTCTCTGTAGCTGAAATCATGACGCAAGAGATAGAACTGAGAAACAAAACCAGTCATGTATGTTCCAGTTGAAGAGACATTTCTGTTGAAGCATATCTTGTGTAAAGCATGTAGAAGTTGTTATTACAGCACATTAATTGTTTTTGCCAACAAGACAATTGCTTAGGGATTTTTAATCTTGCCATGCTTTTATGCTTAACACAGTCTAGTTGTTTATCACTTATATAACCATAAGTGTGCATGGTTGTTTTGGAGGTATTTGTTGTGTTATTTATTTGTATTGGGGTACCACTAGGAACTCCAGCTCCATTGTACTAGAGGCTGTACGTAACACACTCTCTGGAATCTGTGTGCAATACACACACACACACGATACTGCTTGCCACAAAGAGCTTACATTTTGAGTAATGGGGCCAACTTTAGAAGTGTCTGAATTTAAGTCTAGCAGTAGTCTAAATTCCTGTTATTTATGCTTTCTTTGGGCCTTGTGAATGTTCACGTTACACTAGTAATAATCAGTAATAACAACTTCCATGCACTATAAGAAAACACTGCATTTGGTATAATATGAGGGATGGCAGTCTTGCTTTTTTGCCTCCTCCACCTATAGCCCACAGAGAAAGGGGGTTTGTTGCATCCCTAGCAGAGCCTAAGGGCCTCTTATTTTTTTCCCTGCTCTTCACCAGTGTCACAACTAAAGCTCCCAGACACAACCATTATCCTTCTGGCTACAGGTAACTAAATAATGCTCTCTACAGAGCCCATCCATGCAACTCCCTAACTAGATATAATCATACTTCCTCAGTGCACTGCAGGGGTGCAAAACGTCTCCTATATCCCACATGCAGTCACTGAACATTTTTCTGGGCCCTCAACACAAAGGTGAATGTCATCCTTAGACAAAATAAACACCTGAGATATGATATATTCCTGGTGTGAGCAGATAAATCTCCATTAATGCCAGTGAATTTGACCTCTGCTGTGCAGCTTTTGGACTGCATAACTTCAGTGTTCAGTCTGATTTAGCAGTTACTACTCCTCAGAACTAACATGTCCTAACATATCTAAATATTACTCTATTCTTTCTTTCCTTCGTTCTTTCTCTTTCCCTCCCTCAGTTGGAATCTTCTGTTGAGGGAAGGCTAATTTGTAAATTGGTCTATAATTATTGCTTTTCTACATTTGGGGAGATTGTTTTGATTAGTGACTTCTACAGATTGAAATAAATAGCTTGTGAAAGTCCAGCTTAAAAAAGGGAAAAATAACTGACAGTATCTTTTTTTTTAAGTCCCTTTGTGTGGGGGAGACATTTTTCATAAGTGTGATACATTGGACTCTGCACATTTGTTCAACATTTTGATATTGTCCTAAGAAACATAATTACAGACTATATTGTTCACATTATAGAATGGCTCTATGGAACAGTGTTTTAAAAGATAATTAATGTTTGTTTACACTATTTTTAAAGTGTTACTTCAGTTTAATTCAGTATTTATCGAGGGTCTAGTGTTTTTAGTTACCTGATTATTTTTATATAATCATCTAATCTTCATTAATTTTCTTAATTGATAGTAACTGACATTTACTGTCAAATGTGGCTTTCTTTCTAGAAAGCAGTACAAGAAATTGTGATGCAATATTATCTTTTTCAAGATTTCAAGTACTTACTGATGTGAAAATCGCAAGTGGCATAAGAAAGAAATTGTGACCCATTAATGTCATTGACAAAATTCCCATTGATTTCAGCGGGGCCAAGATTTCAGTCTAAATGTAGACTGCAGTTTTATTAAATTGCTTAGACCAGCATAATTGTTCCTATAGAACATAACAGCCCTTCAGAAAATTACCTGGCATTATGCTAATCCAGTGCAGTACCTAATTGTTCACCAGTAGGCACCACTTGTAAGTAGAGGCTGCTTTTAGTGCCTTCTGCTTCTAATCCAGGTCAATGGGCATAAGTGCAGGCAAAAAGTTACTTGTATCTTTGCAGGGCTTGGGCAACAACCATTAACTTCTTCCCTGTATGTGTCTCTGTGTGTCACATTTGTGTAATTTGTCCCTTCTCAAACAAAATTGATCCGTTCCCCACTGCCCTCCCCCACACCTCCATCCCATCCACTCTTCCCAGGACACTACATGCTACCTTTGGTGGTAAGGTTGCTGAGGTTCATATATTGTTCCCTCCATCCCCATCTCTGTAGAAATCCATATAGAAGATGTGACACCATATACCCATTACTCAGAGGCACTTCTGTGCCTAAGAACTGCTCTTTAAGGGAAGAAAATTGAGGATTACCACCAGTTCGTGAATCATGCTAGCGTAGCTTTATTGAAACTGTGCTGCCCAGGAATGAGGCGGGAGAGCTGGGGTGAGGGCTCATGATCTGAGAGTTCAGGGGTTTTTGTAAGCAACTTGTACCAAGTTGGTACAAGATTTAAAAGATACTCTTTTTGAGATTTTTTTCCAGCGCCGATGGATATTTTTGAGGGAGAGCCATTGTCATTTTAAAAACTAACTCATAGTCAACTCAACCATATAATGAACACTAGTAAACAAAGCTTGCCTTGAAGAATGTTTCAGAGGAAGCATTACCAAAGTAATCTTTCACTTGTGCATACAATAGGGTTCCTTTCTGGCTTATTTCATCATACCTACTCTGCTATAACTCATGATGTACCTACAGAAGTAAGTGAATTGGGCATAGCTTTCCCGGATGCAAAAAATGGAACCTAGTTGTTCTAATTATCTGTGTATTTTTTCATTTTATGCTGTTCAAGCTAATATAAATGGTGGTTCATGAGTTTTGTAGTTAGCATTTCTTGTTTATTGCATGAATATTGACAGGTTGATACTTGTGCTGTAGTTTGCTGCTCATGTTCCAATTGATTGAAGGAAATTCATCAGTACCACAGTAACTATTGAGCACTTGAGGCTTTTAATTAAATTTTACTTGTAAAGAGTATTTTTTAAATGTGCTACTTGAATGTCTGGTTTTAATCAGACCTGAACAAACTGCTTGACTTATTTCAGTTGACAGCACTTGATGCAGATTAATTTTACTGTTCAACATTTCATTGATGGAAAATAGAAGATAATGTTCTGGGTGGATCAGAGTTTGGCCACAGAGTGTAAAAAATCGCTTGCAAATGCGGATGACAATTGGATTATTAAAAGGTCACTGTTTGTTAAAGCTTTGAAGTGTAATATCATATGTGATATCCTTTGGAAATCACACAAGAAATAGCCTGAATGGAATGCATATTTTAAAACTTGTTTTATAAATTCATAGATTCATAGACTCTAGGACTGGAAGGGACCTCGAGACGTCATCAAGTCCAGTCCCCTGCCCTCATGGCAGGACCAAATACTGTCTAGATCATCCCTGATAGACATTTATCTAACCTACTCTTAAATATCTCCAGAGATGGAGATTCCACAACCTCCCTAGGCAATTTATTCCAGTGTTTAACTACCCTGACAGTTAGGAACTTTTTCCTAATGTCCAACCTAAATCTCCCTTGCTGCAGTTTAAGCCCATTGCTTCTTGTTCTATCATTAGAGGCTAAGGTGAACAAGTTTTCTCCCTCCTCCTGATGACACCCTTTTAGATACCTGAAAATTGCTATCATGTCCCCTCTCAGTCTTCTCTTTTCCAAACTAAATAAACCCAATTCTTTCAGCCTTCCTTCATAGGTCATGTTCTCAAGACCTTTAATCATTCTTGTTGCTCTTCTCTGGACCCTCTCCAATTTCTCCACATCTTTCTTGAAATGCGGTGCCCAGAACTGGACACAATACTCCAGCTGAGGCCTAACCAGCGCAGAGTAGAGCAGAAGAATGACTTCTCATGTCTTGTTTACAACACACCTGTTCATGCATCCCAGAATCACGTTTGCCTTTTTTGCAACAGTATCACACTGTTGACTCATATTTAGCTTGTGGTCCACTATGACTCCTAGATCTCTTTCTGCCATACTCCTTGCTAGACAGTCTCTTCCCATTCTGTATGTGTGAAACTGATTGTTCCTTCCTAAGTGGAGCACTTTGCATTTGTCTTTATTGAACTTCATCCGGTTTACCTCAGACCATTTCTCCAATTTGTCCAGATCATTTTGAATTTTGACCCTGTCCTCCAAAGCAGTTGCAATCCCTCCCAGTTTGGTATCGTCTGCAAACTTAATAAGCGTACTTTCTATGCCAATATCTAAGTTGTTGATGAAGATATTGAACAGAGCCGGTCCCAAAACAGACCCCTGCAGAACCCCACTTGTTATACCTTTCCAGCAGGATTGGGAGCCATTAATAACTACTCTCTGAATACGGTTATCCAGCCAGTTATGCACCCACCTTATAGTAGCCTCATCTAAATTGTATATGCCTAGTTTATCAATAAGGATATCATATGAGACCGTGTCTCATGCCTTACTAAAGTCTAGGTATATCCACCGCTTCTCCCTTATCCACAAGACTCGTTATCCTATCAAAGAAAGCGATCAGATTGGTTTGACACGATTTATTCTTTACAAATCCATGCTGGCTATTCCCTATCACCTTACCACCTTTCAAGTGTTTGCAGATGATTTCTTTAATTACTTGCTCCATTATCGTCCCTGGCACAGAAGTTAAACTAACTGGTCTGTAGTTTCCTGGGTTGTTTTTATTTCCCTTTTTATAGATGGGCACTATATTTGCCCTTTTCCAGTCTTCTGGAATCTCCCCCGTCTCCCATGACTTTCCAAAGATAATAGCTAGAGGCTCAGATACCTTCTAGATATAGTTATGTACATTAGCGTATATGTGCTAAAATAGCTTTGAAGAGCTATCAGAGCTCCTTTGGGGGCGGGGGGGTTCTGCTAAGCTATGTCAGTTAACAACCTCTGTCTATTTCTGCTGTTGTTACTTTCTCATGTAGTCACTGAAATTCTATATTAATATTGTATGGAGTGGGGTTCATGAAAGTGGTATTTTGTTAAATTAATCTCTGAATTTAATAGTTGTTTTACTGTTATGCTGCTGAGATTCACATTTCAGCCTTTTCTCTCTCCCCCCTTTTCTTTTTTTACACGGTTAGTGTTCAGTTACAATTGGAAAGAGTATCCATGGTGCAGTGTAAATTTGTGATTTTTTTGTTTTACATGGTGCAAATAAGATCTTGCCCCGAACAGCAAATGTGCCTAGATAAGTATAAACTTGTCTCTGAGCTGTGAATCTAAGATGGTTGCACTCTCTTTGATCTACTTGCTTCACCAATTTCGGATTGAAATCAAGTTTTCCAGAATTAAAACAAAGCTTAGAGTTTTCACACCAGTAGCATGTAAATGTGCATTATGTAACTGTACTTGTTTATGGGTGTTTAATCTATACAGAAGCATAGGTTTTCAATTTAGTGTGTGACATAAGCCATACAAGGACATCTCATTAAGACAAATATTGGAAGTAGGAGGCATTTAAAATTAATATACATTTGTGTAATATACATATTTTATACTGTTTGTTAAAAACTTTTTTTTTCCTTTACAGTTTGGCTTAACATGTATCACATACTTTTAGTTAAACTTATGTGCAGGTGCCCTTGGTCTGTTGTATCTTTGCAGTCTCTATTTGTTATTTCTTCCATTCTTTGACATCTTTGACATCGACAGTGTTGAGAATTATATTAAATTAAGAAAATTTGTTTTAATTCAGGTTTATCGATTAGATGGAATTCCACTGATCCTGGACAACTGCAGTATTGATGACAACAACCCTTGTATCCTTTAAGTGAAGTTGTAACAGACTAAGTAATGTATATTTTCCTATAACATAATTGGGGAAATATTGTATGCATTGTGATACAACATGGCCAGAGGGCAGCAGGAGAGGGTTAGAAGGGAGCCTTATTCCCTGTAAGGGGAAGAAAGTTTGCTATAGATTAACTAGAGCACCTGATGCCAATTAGAGCACCTGCAATCAGTCACATGATAAAAACCCCTGCTTCAATCAGACAGTGTGGGAGTAGGAGCAGAAAGGATTGGTGTTGGAGCAGAGAACAGTTTGGAGGAGTTGGAGCGGAGAACAGTTAGAAGGGAAGCAGAGGACAGTTTGGAGAAGTACTGTGGTGGGCTAAGAAGTCCTAGACCCTAGGTAAGGAGCACTTGGCTTGTGCAGAGGGAAGGCAGGAAGTCCCCCCACAAGCTGAAGGGCAGGAGAGGGAAGTACCCCAGGGGAAGGAACCATCAGTTCAAGTGGTTCACCACTATCCTCAGGGCCTCTGCCCTGAGACCTAGAGTACAGGGCAGGCCCAGGTCCCTCCCTCTCCACTCCCCTCCTCTAGGACACTAGTGGGGCAATTAATATTCCAATTTAGGGGCAAGAAATGATGCCCTGAACTCCACCCCCAAAGAAGAGAGAGCGCGAGACCCATAACAGTGCTGGCAGTTTGCCACAGCATATATGTATGAGTAGGTCTACCTCTGATAATCTTCGGAGTTGAGCATTGTATCCAGTGTCATTGAACAGGTGGTTTCTCCTAGATTTACGTTAAGGTCTCAGATTTAATCACTGACTGTGGTCATCTTGAGTATAACCTGTTCTTAAACTGTAGCTCGTACTAATCTGTATAATGCAAATACTCCAGGCTACAAATCACCCTACCAAAGAGTTGATTTCATATTAGGACATGGAAGCAAAAGAGTTGATTTAAAAAAAGAAGTTCTAGTTAGAGTAAAACCTGAACATCCTTAGACATTTCTATTGTTCATTACTGAGTCTTTGACCTTTATTAAATTGAGGATGCCCTTTTGATCACTTGCTTGATATTTTGTGCTGGTGTTGTTTTTGTATGAACTGAGAAATACATACATGTATAACATAACATCAAAAATGCAATTTGAACTTTTTTTGTTTGTTTGTTTTTGTTTTTCAAGTCAGTAGTTTGAGAACAAGAGCCTCTCAGCCAAACAGCGTCCAGACAGAGGCTTGGGTAGCGTTATTTTTAAAATGTTCAAGACAAATTCCTGGGAATGTTTTATCTTGGCCTGTATGTAAAATAGTCAGTTAATGCTCTAGGGAGATTATGGATTAAATCCTACCCATTGAAGTCAATTTGAGTTTTGCCATTGACTTCAATGGGACCAGGATTATCATCCTGTGGATGGTTTGTGACTCTCAGGGTGTCACTATACTGCAATAAATAACCTCCAGCACCCAGTTTCAGAGCCAGTGTGAACTGACTCAGGCTTCTGGGGCTCAGGCTGCTGTGCTGAAAAAGGCAATGTAGTCATTTGGGCTCAAGCCCAGGCTCTGAGATCCATCCCCCCTTGTGGAGTTCCAGATCCCAGCTTCTAGCCCAGGCTCAAGTGTCTACATTGTTGTTTTTTGCGCCCCATCCCGCCCTCCCCGGGCCCTGGCCATAGTCAGCTGACCTGGGGGCTGTGGGTGTTTTATTTCAGTGTAGACATACTCTAAGGCCCTGATCCAGGAAAGCATCCCTGTTCAGGAAAGCACTTAAAGACATGCTTACATTTATGCCATAGAAGTCAGTGAGACTTAACATGCTTCAAGTTAAGCATGTCCTTAAGTGCTTTCCTGAATCAGCGTGAACTTGGAGTGTTTCTTGAATTGGGACCTATGTCTTGTTTTTTAACATCCTCAATATCCCTTGTTCACTGTTAGAACTCTGGATTGGGATTCATAATGGAAATCTGAATTAAGACCATATTTGGTCATTGTAACTGACCTCAGAGCTTTTGCTTCAACTAACACTTGTCCAGTGAACTGAAATAAGTAGATAGAATAGTAAGCAGTCCATCAGTTTTACACACACATTAAATCTGACTAGTGGAAAAATAGTTCTCAACTCAGAGACATATTTGGCAATTTATGTGAGGGAAAAAATAGTTAAGTCAATTAATGACGCAGGTTATTGGACTGGTGGTAAGGTTTGATATGAACAGCGCAGATGATGCATTATAGGGGCTTTTTTTTTTATGGCTTAAGAACAGCAGCATCCCTAAAGAACAGAAACTGCAAAACTCAGGAAGATTGTAACTTGAAGGAAACTACTTTAAAAATGTCCAAGAGATTTTTATCATGGCAATTTTATTGTCAGAGCGACATCTAGGTACCCACTAAGTGTTGCAATCAGTTGTGAGGTGGTTAGTTATCTCTAGACAGCATATTAGGATAGCTAACAATATTTGATCCAATGACTACAGCCAACATGATTACTGACTTGTGATATGCAGATCCTGAACAAACTGACAATACAGTTTGTTTACTGTCCTCAGAGAACATTTTTAGAGACCAGCCAAACCTGACCACAACTTCTAGACCACATTTAGGTTTTGTTTTTTATTTTTTATATTTTTTAAAAAATTAATTCAGATTAACAAATTTCAGAGCGAAAACCCACCTGCAGCAAATATGGTAAAACAAAGAACAAAACTGTGAAAAGCATTCTAATTTTCATCATCATTTCATTGCATAACTGTGGTTAACCAATCACTTAAATCAGCTTTGGTACCAATTAACTGGAGGGTAGCTAATGTGATGCCGATATTTAAAAAAAATAAAAGCTCCAGAGGAGATCCTGGAAATTTATAGTCCAGTAAACCTAACTTCAGTACCAGGCAAATGGGTTGAAACTGTAGTAAAGAACAGAATTATCAGAAATACAGATGAACATGCTTTGTTGGGAAAGAGTTAACACAGCTTTTGCAGAGGAAAATCATCCCTCACCAATCTATTAGAATTATTTGAGGGGGTCACAAACATGTAGACAAGGGTGATCCAGTGGGTATAGTGTACTTGGATTTTAAGAAGCATTTGACAAGATCCGTCACCAAGGGCCCTTAAGCAAAGTGTGCAGTCATTGGTTAAGAGGGAAAGTCCTCTCATGGATCAGTAACTGGTTAAAAGATAGGAAACAAAGGATAAGAATAAATGGTTACTTTTCACAATGGGGAGAGGTAAATAGTGGGGTCCCCCAAGAATTTGTAGTGGGACAACTATTGTTCAACATATTCATAAATGATCTGGGAAAAGGAGTAAACAGTGCAGTGGCAAAATTTGCTGATGGTGGAAAAATAATCAAGATTAAGTCCAAAGCAGATTCCAAAGAGTTAGAGAGATCTCACAAAACTGGGTGACTGGGCAACAAAATGGCAGATGAAATTCAGTGTTGATAAATGCAAAGTAATGCACATTGGAAGGTCTAGGCCCAGCTATACATAGAAAATGATGGGGTCTAAATTAACTGTTACACTCAAGAAAGAGATCTTGGAGTCATTGAAAACAATCACTCAATGCGCAGTGGCAGTCTAAAACATTAAAAGAATGTTAGGAACCTTTAGGAAAAGTATGGATAAAAAGACAGTAAATATCATATAAATCCATGGTATGCTTACACTTTGAATTCTACATGCAGTTCTGGTTGCCTCATCTCAAAAAAGTTGTATTAGAATTGGAAAAGGTACAGAGAGAGCCAACAAACATGATTGGGGTATGACGAGATTAAAAGGGCTGGGACTGCTCAGGTTAGAAAAGAGATAAAGGGTGGACAGGATGGAGGTCTGTAAAATCATGAATGGTGTGGAGAATGTGAATAAGGAAGTGTTATTTACCCCTCCACATAACACATGAACTAGAGGTCAACTGATTAAATTAATAGGCAGCAGATTTAAAATGAACAAAAATAAGCACTTCCCAAAACACACAGTAAATCTGTCAAACTTGTTGTCAGGTATATTGTGAAGGCCAAAAATATAACTCTCTGTGTTCAAAACAGAATTTTATAAGTTCATAGAGGTTAGGTCCATCAGTGGCTATTAGTCAAGATGCTAAGGGATGCAACCCATGTTTCTGACTGGCAGATGTTGGGACTCCACAACAGGGGATGGATCACTTGACAATTGCCCTGTTCTGTTCATTCCCTTGAAGCATCTGTCATGGTCCACTGTTGAAAGACACGATAGTGGACTAATTGCACCATTGGTCTGACCCATTATGGCCATTTTTATGTTCTTAACAAAGCTCAGTTATTTATAACATTTTAGCTAGTGTGATATTTTTTCATACGTTTTAATATAGATTGACTTTTTATAAGTGCAGTTATAGATATAGTAACACTTTGGAGAGGATGAAGTGCCACTTGCTTGAATTAAAAGGTTTATCTAATATAGTAACACCTTTTATTATGAGCTTTCATCACAGACTTGTTATCCATACACACAAAGGGGCAGTGTTCAGATTTCTGTGGGTACTTTAACCCTGACTTTTCTCAGTTTTGTGAACTTGTCATTGAGATATTAATGTTGCATTAACCTTTTTTTTCATGTTATTTAGCACTTGGTTCTGTTAAATGCGTTTTTATAAACATACAAAATTCAACTTTTTTAAAATGGGTGAATGGGCAGTAAGGCCCTGCTTTGCTGTGACAGACTTTTCTGAAATGGTCACAATTATTATTTTGATTCTCTATTTTTGGCTACTACCTTCAGGACTTTCTCAGCCTCAAATATCTGACCATATTTAGTCACAGTTTCTCTCCCTACCATCATATTCTCACACATGAGTGATGAATCCATTTCAAATGAGAGATTGGAACCTCACTGGCTTATGAAATTAAGTGCCTGAACCTGCCCTTTTATAACAATGTCCTCCACCATCCCTTTCACTTGTGTACAGACCTCAGGAGACCACCTTCATCGTTAAGGTCAAGTGCTCCTTTAGTGCTGTTATGCAGCATGAATTTGACTTCCCCTTCCTCTTCTAAGCATTCCATGTGTGATGCATTCCCAGCGTGTCTCATTGGGGAAGCAAGAGGAAGAGTTTCTGTCTCTTGCTTTGTAGTACATTCTGCTACATCTGGGCCCTAAGGCTAGATCATGTTTGTTGATCAAATATGAGTGTAACACAGATTAATGTATCTTTAAATTATAATAATCTAGGGAGATTTGATTTTCAACCTCAATTTGGAACACATTTTATCTACCCTGTCTGTAAGCAAAAAATCCACCTTTACTGAGAGTAGACAGCCAGCCCACTTCCACTTCAAAAAAAAAAAAAAAAAATTGCCAAAATTGCAACTCTGATCCAAAGACACTTGGTCTGTCTTCCCTTTCTTTTTATTTCTTTTTTTAAATACAAGTGCTTGGGTAGCTGTTCTGATAGATTTTTAGACTGACAGAAAGCTCATTATACATGGTCACTTGTAACTGTGTTTCCGTTTTCCTTGATGTCATAATACATTTTGAAGGCAGTCTCACTAGAACCATTCTCCTAGGTTCCTTTCAACTCTTTGCTGTGTATGGAAAGGACACATAACCATCTCCAACTGAATTAAACATTTGACAGAATCTAATCATTCTTATAAGTGTACAATGCCTAGGAGCAGCCAGAGTTAAAAATTGTTTTTAAAAGTATTTAGAATATGAAAGCCCTAAGGATTTCAGGCTTCATCTTACCTAATTGTTATCTCTGCACGTTTTTCATTTTGTCCACAAGCATGGAAAGATTGAGTTTCATTTAAACACCTATGATTTCTTTCCATGGGTCCCTGATTAAATTTTTTTTTAAAAAACTCAGGTCGGTAATGTTGTGTAAATATATAGTCCATTTTTTAATTTAAAAAGCATTTTGTGTAAAATCACTTCATGAGAAAAACAATGATATCATATAAATGCATGATAAAGATACCATTATAGAGCCACTCCTTGCTATAGCTCTAACTGCACTCTTCAGCAGTCAGGTGAGGATTTAGGGCTAGATGGTGTAAATGGAAGAATGCCTCAACACTCATTGACTTCACTGAGAGCTGAGTTCTTGTCACCTTGCAAGAGTTGTTCCACTGCTCACAATATTACTCCCTCAGGGGTTTACAGAAACACTTGAGAACTTTATATAGAGGGCATTTCCCAAAATTCACTTTTACAGTCCCAATGCCTATTTTTGTGGTTTAACTTTAATACTTGGCTGCATTTCTCAGATTTCTCTTGGGTCAAGACTTTCCCAGTAGGCTATACTCAGAGTCCTTTTTTATAGGAAAACTGCTTAGATTTCCTACTAAACGTTGCAGAGATATTGATTTCTATTTTTGATATTTATTATGAAGGCATCTGTAATGCTTCTGTAGTTAAGGTTGCATTTTGATTTCCACTTAAAGCAATTCCAACATTCCTGTGTTCTATATTTAACTAATTGAATTCAATCTCCAAATTTGACACACACAATCATCAGAAGAGAATTGCATTTTCTATGTAATTCTTGTGGTAAAAGATTCCATAATTTTTGCAGAGAAAACCTCTACAAATGCTTTTTTTTTTTTTTTCCTGTAAAGCACACAATTTAAGAGGAGATGCTAGACTGCCATGTTAGAAGTTGAAAGAGCTGTTTGTAATAACTTAGGACAAAATACTGTCATAAGTCCCTTTATTGGTATCTGATGGAAATAAATCCAAAAGGGAGGAAGTTTCTGCTATGACATTTTCAAAATGAATTACTACCTATGCAGACCACTTACAGACCCCTAAGATTATATTCAATTAGATGTAGAACAGCTTCTATGGTGTACTGAAGAAATATCTCCATCTTGATGACTTGTAAACCTACTTGTTGGAGCTCAGTTAAGATGTCCAGGCAGCCTTAGCCTCTTGATGTTGCACTCAGATTGGATGCTCAGTTTCAGAGAGCTGTCAAGCAGTCTTGTCTAGTTGTCAGATCTGACCTACATCTTTAAGAATTGGATAATGAGTTAGTTTTCCCTAGCATGGTATCTAAACAGGCAGTTTTCAAAAGTAAAAGAAAAGTAATCATATGATTGTGCATATAGATTTACCTCCAACCCATCTACACAGCTTCTTCGAGTTAGATCCTCAACTGGTATAAGTTTACATAGTTCCGTTTAAGTCAGTGGAACAGTGTTGATAAACTTTAGCTGAAGATTTGGCCTCTGTGCAACTTGGATAGAGGGAAAAGAAATTGGAGTGGAACTGGGGCTATGGCTTTTGATATGGCATCTGTAGATTCACATCCCCAAAGGAAGGATGCTCATGGCCGTATTGTTTCTGCTCCCCTGAAGTTTTCTTGCTCAGCACCAGTGGCACGCGCCTATGTTATAAAAATGGATCCATACAAGAAACCAAGTAAAACTGCACTTAATGGCAAATAAGCTTGCTTGCTTGCTTGCTTGCTTCCCTCACAAAAAAAAAAAAGAAAGAAACTATAAGTGCATACCCGATGTGTGTCCAGTTAGGCACTATTTTCTTTTTCTTCTTCTTCTTCTTAAGGAAACGTAATCCTTTCCTACTTACTTATCAAAGGGATTCTTTGGGATCAATGTTTTGGTCAAAAAGGTCTATTTTAAGGTAAATTTGAAAGTAGCAAATATTTACTGGAGTCGCCTAACAAAGTTGCCTTGACAAAGGCCTCTCTAAGCAGAATTTTGCTGTGCCATAACCTCCCATGAATACCTTTTGTAATGACTTTTATTAAGCATGGCAAGTATGTTTTTGAGGACTTTTCAATACATTTTAAATTCGCAATAGAGTGGCCTGTGGCATGCTCTCCATTTGTTTTGTGCTCTGTTTCTGGCATTTAGGAGCACCAGAAGCATACTGCTCATGTTCTAGAGAGACAGTGGTGGTCTGTGGGAAAAAGTCAACAGATTTTTTCCCTATACTTAGAGTAGGATTAATTGGTCTATCAAAGTTATTGCAGTTTGATAACAATTGGTAAGTTCTGCTATTTAAAGTTAACTCACCTCTGTAATTGTCTTGAATTTTATTTCTGCATTACATAATTCTGTTGAATAAGCCACTACTTCCAAAACTCTGTTTCCAAACTAAGAAGTGAAATACAGGTCTGAATATATAATGTTTTTCAAAATGTGTTCAGATTTTGTATGGATGTATTGGAATGAAGATTTTTACACTTCTGTTAATATGCTGTTTTACCTCTGGCTGAATACAACAGAAAGTTGCTTGAACTTGAATGACCTGTACAGTAAGTGTCTGTGTTATATGAACTTCAGTCTGGCAAAATTTTCTGTAACCAAAAGTGCAGTAATACTTGAAGGAAAAACAGGGACTGCTTTTTTTTTTTTTTTTAAATAATCATGCAGCTGGGCACTTATGAGAAGCAAGAATTGGCAGCATTATTGAAAGGGAAACCTGTAGTTACTGTAGGCTTTCTTATTCAATGGTTGCTGTGAATCCACACACACACAGAGAACCCTTAGTTTGGATAATGGATAAAAATATAGAAAATATAAATAAAAGCTAATTTTCAGATACTTCCTTTTAAACTTCTACCATTATATTCAGTCTGAAAGTTATCTGAGAGGTAGATTCAGAATATTTTTGACTTCATGGCAGCAGCTAGTATAATTGTGGTTCATGAAACCTCTGGCTAAAGCTAGAAGAAATCGAGTTGCTATGCTCTACAACAATGGCAGTTTGTTTTTGTAAAATGCCTGGAAAGACTTTTGGGGAATTGACAGACATTTCATTTCAGAGTTACAGAGTGCAATCTAAAACAGGCCACATACTGTGAAAAAGCCTCATTGCTGAAGAAGCCAGTAGAAAGCAAAAATAGAAGGGTTATTAAATTTTCAGAGTGAGCCATCATATACTTGGGCTTTTTCACATAAATGTGGCTATCTCTAATACGTTGCCTTTCTTTGAAAAGCTTGCCACAGACTCTCTCTCAATGTGTTCAACAATTTTTAGGTAAATTACTCAATTTTATATTTTCATAGGCATAGACAGGACAATAGTATTTCACCTAACATGATGCATGCACAGGGAGAAAACAGTACCAATACTCTTCCAATCACTGTCTACAAACCAAGATCTTCCCATTTGAAACACACCATCCTTACCCTGCTCCTTGTAGACCAGTGGTTCTCAATGTACAAGTAAGGCTCAAATCTCCTGGTCTTTGTGGGCATGTCTGCCCCTGGGGGCAGCTCTGGGTTATTGCATTTGTACTATGTGTGCTATTTCATGCTGTGTTGCTGCTGCTCTCATTCTTGAGCACATACAATTATTAATACTGTGTTGTTTATAAACCAGTACTGATTGGCATCACACTCCTTCAGGGTTTGAAAACAATAATTTATTGGTGACTCAGCCAAGAGGTAAAGGTTGTTGATGGAAACTTGGTGGGCAGGATCTGGAAGGAGAACAGAGGACCCTGAATGTGATGGATTAGATTGGTTTGGCCCCTCTGGCCAGTAGTGCCAGTGGTGAAACAAGATGGCAGCTGAGTGGGTTAGACTAGGAAGAAAATAAAAAGGGTGACAGCCAAAAAGGAAAGCACTATCTTGCCAAGCCTGCCAAATTCAACTCCTCTTTGTGAGATTTTTAAAAACCTAGAAATTCTGAAAGGTTTTTGGTTATGGTGTCTACGCAGACTTGAATATAAATCCTTCTGCATATCTTGCATTCATGCATAGCTGAACTGATTTATCCAGGAGCTGGAATTTGGTACAAAATTACACCCATTCCTTGAATAGGAGCCTGAATCCTTTTTGAGCATCAGGGCTGATTCCTTTCTCTTCCTTTAATAGGCAGAATCTCTGCTTGCTGCTACACTTTCTGTGTGGTTTCTGTATGGGTGCTAATCCATAATGAGCAGCTGAAATGCCCTCAATCTTCCATGCTACAGGGCCTCCTGAGAGATGTGGTTGCACTATGCCATCTTTCCTGCGGAAACACCAGCATGCCAGATTCAAATGGGTCCCAGCAGACCTCAGCAGTGTTGTTTGTTGCTGTGCTGATAGGTGAAACCATTGCTACCCACAAAGACTCCTTTCAGTAAGGAAGGTCACTTGCCCACTCCCCAAACACTCCTGCCACTAAGAGGCCAGAGGGTGTGAAGACTCTTGCAGATAAAATGTAAGGCTTCCAGTCTTCAGAGAAGAAAGATGATTTTGTAGTAAAGGCAATGGCCTCTGACTCAGGGCGTCCAGACTCCAGTCCCAATTCTACTGCACCACCAACTTCTTATGTGACATTGGGCAAGTCACTTAGAGTGGGTTTATCAAAAGCACCTAAGGGAATTAGATGCCCAGTTTCTATTAAAAGTGATTGAGAGCTGGGCATCCAGCACTTTGGGGCAACTTGAAAATCCCATCCCCAAACTCCCTTTGCATCAGTTTTCCATATGTAAAATAGGCTGGTAATACTTCCTTTCACAAACATTTTAACTTGTCTGCTGAGATTGTAAATTGTCTGTGGCAGGAGTGTCTCTTACCTTGTCTTTGTACATTGCCCTGTATAGTGAGTCCGGAGCCCTGTTTGGATCTTCTAGGTGCTAACATATGAGAATTAAGGATGGTGTTTGAGCAGCTTAACTGAGAATTTCCTGAGTTTGGTGAATTTAAATGTTCATACAAATTCTGCAATTAGCTTGAGTTTTTTTATTTTCCTTTACAGGATATATATGAATACAGAATGTCCTTCCTCTACCAGCTGCACAAATAATTCTTACCTGTCCTGTCACTGTGACAAATGAGTGCACTCTCCCCTTTAAATTCAAGGTCCTTCCAAATATGAAAAACACTAAACAGCAAGAGACGTGTGATTGGCAGTTCAAGGAAGAGATTCTGTAGATGAAAAATACCTTGTTTTTAAAACTATTTTTTCCTCTGCAGTCTAATGATTAGGACGTGATTTTGGGAGTAAAGATTCCTGAGTTCTGTGTCCAAATGCCATTGACTGGCAGTGTGAAGCTGGTCAGGCCTCTTAACCTTCTGTACTTCAGTTTACTCCTCTATAAAATGGAGTTGATACTCATCTACTTCTTGGACTGTTGTGAGGTATAATTAGTTAACAATTGCCGAGCATTTTGAGGTCTTTGGATGAAAGATGATACATACGTGTGTGTATATAGTTATTTCTTAGAGGTATTTTATCCCAGTACTGACCCAACCACAAGGTTCTATATTTTATAACATCTAGACAGGGTATAATTTGTGATGGTATTCCTCCGGGTTATTGATGCTGGCAATCATATTTTGGTTTTTCTCTTATTAATGTCCTTGGAGATTAGATTAATTGAATTAAAAATAAAATCTAGATCTCCAGGGAAGCATTGCAGTTCACTGTGTTTCCTGTAGTTTGTTCATCCCAGGATGCATTTATGCTATGAATCTTCCATACCAAAAAAAAAGTTTTGAGTTGTGCTTACCCTGAGTAAATAAGTAAGTAAATAAATAAAGTCCAAGTTTTCTTTAGAACATACAAACATGCCATGTTACACCCAGGAAGCGATGTACAGTTGGAAGTCTGTGTAGTTGAAATCCCTCACCCTTTTTCATAATTCTGACCAGTACCAACTATGACCATTAGCACAGTACACAGGTACTACTTGTGCTGATCCGGACCAAGTAATGCCAGGTATATTATAACATTTGTGAGGACCTTCTTGCACACATTATAATATTTGGAAGTGCCTTCAGAAGAATAATCTCCGAAAACACTAACTCATGCATGTAAGAGTAAGGAATTAAAGTTAATAGCTTATTATTTCTAAACCAAATTTTGTCATATTTGTCCTCTGCCCTAATCCTCTTTCGGTGACTTAAATCCATGACAGGCTTGAATTCCTGAAAGAAAGTGGATTTTGAGTTACTACAGAGCACCAAAAGATGAAACAGGGAAAATATATTTCGCTGCCTTATTACTCAAATAGCTTGCTTGATTTTCCTTCAGCCTTCTTAAAAAAAAAAAAATTAAAAAAAAAACATCCCCCCCTGGGCTGAGACTAAGCATGAGAAATCTGAGGCCCAAAAATTCTTTTTTAAAGGAGTGGTCCAGAAATAGTTTTAAGAATGGAATGCCTTTTGCAACAACCTTCCATATTTCAACCTGTCCTTTTGACATCTCCTCTTGCATGTCTCTCCAGAAGTGTCAGACTTAACATAGGCACTGAACTCTGCATCTTTCCTCCCCAATCCTTCCAGCCTTACCCTATTTTCTGTCACTGTTGACGACAATGCCATTTTCCCTGTTGCTTAGGCCAGTAAACTGGGGGCCATCTTAAACTCTTTTCTGACACTTGCTCCACACATCTATGCCATGTTCAAATCTTACTACTTCTTTCTCCATAATATTTCCAAAATCCTTTCTTTCTCCGTCACTAAAGCTCTCTAACAGGCGACATCTTCTGTCTTGATTACTGCAATTAGAGTTGGATGATTTTTTTCGATGAATAGTAAATTCACAGAAATAAATGCTTTTTTGAGGGGCACCAAAACTATTTGCAGTATATAAATAAATAAAGTTAGACAGGTCATTTGAAAATGAAATTTTTGGCTTTTCATTTCAAAACATTTGGTTTGAAATTCAGCTACATTTATTTTTAAAAATAAATAGTGTAAATCACCCAAAAATGAAACAAAAATCGAACTGAAAAAAATCTGTAGAGATTTATGTTTTAGGTTATATGGTCATGAATTTCCCTTGGAGCACAATTTGAAGCAGGCCTCATCTGTACTAATAGCAGCCTTGTAGAAACCTAAGAGGAAAAACTTCACAAAATATATTTTCCTCTGATGCTCATTTCAAAATTTTTGCTTCACACTTATTGACATCACCTGGTGTACATGACACTGTTGAAAGAATTTTCATTCACTTCAGTTGTTTTCATTCTTTGTGAAAGAGTGAATTAGAAAATCCTAAGTAACAGCAGGGGCAGGAAATATGCCACAAATGTTACCCGAAGACTCTGAATCAACTAAAGCATTTAAGCACGTTTATGTCCCTTTTGAAGTAAATAAGAGTTAAGCACTTACTAAAAGATGAGCATGTGTTTAGGTACTTTGCTGACTTGCACACTCTAAGGAAGAATATTTTAAAGATCTAAAAAAGAGAGCTTTTTGTCCTGAATGTGAGTCAGCTTCCTTTGCACTCTACTGAAGGCTTATGAATAGTAAGTTACAGGTTATATGAACACATCTCAGGTATAAGTTAGCTAGTCCATTAGATCTGGTGCCAAAAGTTTACCAGCTAGGAGGGTAATAATACTAAAGAAGTGGTAGCATCCGCTCCTAGCCAGCTGTATATTTAGCACACCAAAGGCGTAAAAACGTACAGATGGAAAGATGTATAAAATCAGTCTTGTATAAAATATTCTTGTTTTCATTATCACTCATCATAGAAAATGAAGAATGTGTTGAGTGGTTTTTGTGCCTAGATTGGTAGATTTTCATGCCAGCCTTTGAAAAGCTACTAAAGTAGTGTACATGTTTCTGTCTTTATACATGCGGCACATGCTCAGATACATACAAAGCCCTTAAGTTCCCTGGCAAGTTAACAGAAAAACTGAACTTAAAGTTACTACAGTAGTTGAATCTCTGCCCAATATTTAATCAACTTGTGAACAGTGCCTTTTTTCCTATTGTTTCAACTCTTAACCTTGCTGGTTGGTTTTAATAACAATTTGATAGAATTAGTGCCACGTGTTAGAATTTCTGTGAAGAATTTTGTTTTTCTATATCAAGGGACAAGATATAAATCAGGGAGTTTTGAATGATTAAATAACAGTAACTAAAGGTAATTGTAAATGTAACAACCTGCTGAATCTTTGATAGTTGCAAGATAATTGTAATATTTCAGTAGAGTTGTCAGGAATATTAGAGGGGATTATGGTGATAGAACTTTAATACTGAACATCATAACTGTGGAGCATTCAGCTTCAAATTGATCAAGAGTGTGACTATTCTTTCTCATCTGAAACTAAAAGATTTATAGTTACTCATAAATTATGGGTTTCTATTTAAAATGTAAGTCATAATTTAAAAAAAATTGGCAGCCTAAGCAGCAAAAATGAATGTGTCATATATGGTTTTAAGCTAGTGTTACCGATTTGAGTATAGGAAAAAGTAAAACAAACTAGAGATTATGGCTTAATTTTTTTAAGTTTTGTAATCTTTGGCATATGAGACATTGTTTCAAAAATAGCCTGATATCCCTAAATATTTGCTCTAGCACAGTAGTTCTAGAATACTTGACTAGACAAAAATTCCATATTAAAATTGGTCCTTTAATTATTTTAATTCTTTGTAATGCTGGTAAGATGAGTCAACCTTGTGCTTTTCACTCTCATAAAGAGAGAGAACATGAGAATACATATTAAATGGATTAAGAACTGGTTAACTGATAGATATAAAAAAATAATTGCACATCGGGAGTCGTTATCCAGTGGGCAAGTTTCTAGTGGGATCCTGCAGGAATCTGTCATCAGCCCAATGCTATTCAATGTATTTATCAAAGATCTGGATGTCACCTTAGTCAAATTATATGCTCCCAGTCAAGGGCAACCACCCGTTTTGATCAGTTTTTTAGGGATTTAGGAAGTTTTAGGGAAGGGCATATTATTAATGGAGATGGATTTTAATGAGATGCTTAATCCTACTTTAGATTGATTGAATGTACACACAGGGTATTTGGAAGGAGCAAGTGTAAACTTGTTCTGGTGGATGTCTGGCAGAAGATGAATCTAGATGTCAGGCACTATACATATTATTCTGCTACTCATGGATCTTATTCCAGGATTGATATGATTTTTGTTTGTGTGACCTTGGGTAATTTTGTCAAAAAAGCTAATCTGGGAGGTATCATTTGGTCTGATCATGCCCCCACATATATTACATTAGAAGTTTGAGACTCAGTGGAAAAATAAAGGGCCTGGGGGGAGGCGGGGGAGAGAGAGAGATACAGACACACACACACACACGCGCGCGCGCGCGACCTTAGAATTAAAGAGCTGGAAGAAGATTTTCAGAAATATATAGAATGAAATAAGGAAGAGATCAATAAAAATTTCTTTGTGATGCTGGAAAGATGGTAATGAGGGAAATCTTTATAAACAAAGCATCATACCTCAAAGAGATGAGCGCTCCTGAAGAAGAGAGTTTGGTTAAAGAACTTTGTTTTGGAAGGTAGTTATAAATCTACAGGACCTGAAAGCATGTATAAGAAAATAAATGAGATTAACCTGTTACAAATAGGCAAGGCTGATCGAACACTTATATTATGAAAAGGGCAATAAAACTGGTAGGCTTATAGCTAGAAAGTTAAAAATAAGCAAGATAAATCAACCATCCTTCTGATTAGACATGAAAAGGGAGATTTAGTAACTGGCATCAAACAGATGTCTGAAACCTAGCTTTTTCCATACTTTGTATGCTTCAGAATATCCAAATCCTGAACTGATAAGTAGATATCTGAGACTGCAGCTCCTGATAGGCAGATTGCTGCAAATGAATTTGAAGTTACAATTCTTAAGTATTTATAATCAAATAAAGCTCTGGGTGCCAACGGGTTTTCTGTGAAGTATTATAAAACAACAAAGCAAGTTTTGGTCCCTATTTTAATTGAATTGTTCATATCGGAGAGGAAAGAGATTCCAGATTCTTGGAAGAAGGCAAAAATTAGGGTCATTCTTATAGAAAGAAAAGATTTTACCAATTGCGCATCATACAGACATTTCTTTAATTAGTATGGATGGTAAAACTTATGCTGAGGTGCTAGCCAACAGATTGAGTGTAATTTTTCCAAAATATGTTCACCATTACCAGTCTGGATTCATTGCTGGCAGGCATCTATTTGATAATATCAGAACAGCTCTGAATTTGATCTATGCTAATTCTAGCAATTCTTCCTGTCTGCTGTTTTCTTTTGATTCTGAGAAAGCCTTCGACTGACTGGAGTAGGAGTTTCTCAGTCAGAATTTGGTAAGGTTTAGTTTTGGAAATCAGTTGTATAGGGGCATGTTGGCCCTATATGCACATCCTTGAGCATCAGCTGTGGTTAATGGTCATCACTCCTCTTTTTTAAAAAAATTTGTCTAGGGGTATGAGACAGGATTGCCTGTTGTTTTCCCCCTCCCCCATTGGTAAAGGCATCAAAACACTTGCTGGAATGGAACCCAAAATAGTTTTATATGCTGACTATGTCTTGTTGTTTTTCAGGATCAAGAAGCTTTCTTAAACATTATAGAACATTATAGAACAATTGACTTTGGAGTATAGGTATATGTCAGGCTTTAAAAGAAACAAAGGTCAATCTGAAATTTTAGGAAATAATATTTTTGAAATGATCAAAATTAAACTGTTGTCAACTACCTAAATTTAAATGGATAAAGGAATCTTTAAAATATTTATGAATAAATGGTTTCCAAGTGTGTGGGTGGGTGAGAAGTCACTGTACAGAGAGCTGCTTCCCCTGTCTGCCCAACCCAGACCCCCCTGTGCCCAACCTGGTCCACCACCACCCCGCTGAGCCTCACCCCCCTGCACCTGGACCTCCCACCTCACTGAGCCTCATTCCCCCACACACCCAGACCTGCTCCCATGAAATCCTTCCCTCCCTCTGTGGTGCAGACCTTCCTGCAGCTCAGGGGAATTTTCTAGGGGTTGATCTGACAGAGCCCTGGCAGCTCTGTGCAGGGAAGGGGGAGGGGAAACTCCATCTCTGTCCTCCTCTCCCACCCACCTGGGACTAATGTCTGTGGAGGCCCCGGGGCATCCTCAGACCCGTTTCCCGCACCTGCCCAAACAGAGTATCTGAGCTGCTGGGAGGAATGAGTTAACACAGAAGCCATTTTCTGCAAGGAAGCAGAGAGAATCTGCAGAGGGAGTGGAGGCATTTTTCTTCTGCACCTCAGTGGCACAGATTTTCCCCAGGAGTACAATAAGACACAGTTTTTTAACAGTGAGAGTAATTGACCACTGGAACAAGTTACCTAGTGACATAGTGAATTCTCCATAATTTGAAGTCTTTAAATCAAGATTGGACATCTTTCTAAAAGATAGCCGATAACTCAATAGGAAGATTTGATGCAGGAATTACTGAGCGAGTATCTATAGCCTGGGTTATGCTGGTGGTCAGATTAGAATGATCATAATGGTCCCTTCTGGCCTTCAGATCTACCAATTTATGATAAATGCCTCCCTTGAAGAACTTGCATTTTAATTTAGACATACGTAATAACAAAAATTGGGCCGAAATTAGAAGCCATATATCTTGGGGAGGAGATGTACATTGGAATGTCAGAGGGAGAAATGGGTCAGAAGATGGAGATCATTTGCTGTATGGGATTAGGAAAGGTTCTAAGCATAGGGATAACATGAAAAAGCTGTAAATCCAATAGTAAGAGAAAGAGACCAAGTGAATTAAGGGGTGAATTAGGGATGGAAGTATAGGAAGAAATGTGCAGAGTTATGGGAAGTAGAAAAATATTTAAGTTCATCTCTTTTCTGTTTGATTACAAATTATTGAAACTGTTGTAGAAACAGTGAAATAGGTCTGCTATAAATCAGGCAGAGCTGCCATTTTTAATTTATAAACTATTAATGGTTTAAAATCTTCGTCAATACGAACTGTATTGTTCTAAAAATTGGTGTACAACATGAGCAGCCCAGAGTCAACTTCGTTTTATCAGTAAATGTTTTTTGTGGGCAAAAATTTGTAAATGGGATCTATTCGAAGTGCTACATGCTTGTCATCCCTTTTCCAGTCCTGTAGAGATCGGAATGCTAGGGATAAGTGCGTGCTGCAGAAGCCTTGATAATGCATATCACAGGAGGCTTTGCTGCCAAGCAGTAGGGGAGATTGCATAAGATAGCTAGTTTGGAGAGGGATAACCCTAACCTCTTGCTAATCTCTCAGAATAGTTTGGAGTCGGGAGAGGTCTTGATTCCTTGCCTGTTACACAAAGTTTAAAAACCTCACCTCTGGTAGTACGATCAGGGACAAATCCCTGTCAGAATCCCCTGAAATGTCCCTACCATTAGGCCCCTCATGGGTTTTCCTGCAGGAACCAGGGATCAAGCACTGGGTAACCATTCTGCTGTAGAAATTCCCCTGCAGTTCATACTGGAAATGAATATTAGTATAGTGGTTGTTTCTCTAACCGCCTGCTCCCATCTCCAATGTCACATTGGCTCTTAAACCAAACTGTTCCACTGTAGATGGGAGATACTTCTGCTGACCTAAATATTGGTATTTTCAGTTCTAATAGTTGTAGAATCAATTATCAAGTGTCTTTGCACATAAGTAAACCTATTGTTTGGGCTTATTAGGATCAGAAACATTTGTAACAACACGAGAGCGTTAAAAAAAATGGACAGTGTTACACACACTAAACATTGCTAAAATACACAAAATAATGGCAAACCAAAGTAAAAATGCTGTATAAAGCAAAAAAAAAAGACATTTTATTGAATTGTTACTATCTTTACGCGATAGTTGGGGCTGTGTGAAACTGTTGTAATCTACTCATAGGAAGAATTAAATAACTTGTAGTTCTTTGTAAAAGAATTGGCTTACAGTGAAGGACTAAAAGTCTGAGTGTCTGCTACATGTGATCAATCACAGCTTGTTGATCCAAACTGTGACTAATTGTGCCAGTAGCTGACTAGAAAACCTCTATAGTGGCAAAAAGAATTATCTTTCAAGTGACTGTGATAGAAAATGCCTGACAGGACTGAAAGACTTACGGGGAAAAGTGTTTTTCTTTTTTTTTTTGTTTTGTAGTCCAATCGCTTCTGTGAACAGAAGCGAGTCTTTTAATGTGACATTTCGTATTTTATTCTTGGCCATAGAACACCTAGAGACATGGATTATGAGCTGCAACTTAGCAGACACAGTTTAGCAAGTACTGTATTTAAATTTTTCTAGTTTCTAGCCATATAGCCCTGTTTCAAACAGGTTCTTTAAGAAGTTGAATTGCTCACATTTTTTGTTCTTTATATTTTGATTTTCTTGGTGGTGCTTTTTATGTTTTAAGTCAGTGGCTCTCGACCTTTCCGGACTACTGTATCCCTTCGAGGAGTCTGATTTGTCTTGCATATCCCCAAGTTTCACCTCATGTAAAAACTACTTGCTTACGAAATCAGACATTAAAATACAAAAGTGTTTTACTGAACAGTTGCTTCCTTTCTCATTTTTACCATATAATTATAAAATAAATCAATTTGAATATAAACATTGTACTTACATTTCAGTTTGTAGAATATAAAGCAGTATAAAACAAGTCATTGTAAGAAACATTCAAGTTTTTATTGACTTTGCCAGTGCTTTTTATGTAGCCTTTTGTAAAAGTAGACCACTCTAAATGAATGGATGTACAACCTATAAAGACCTCTGCATCCCCCAGGAGTACATGTACCGCTGCTTGAGAACCACTGTTTTAAGTCATGAAGGGAATATAAAGCATTTTTTATTATAAATCTTCAAATGTTCTATGTAGTTTCCTAATAAGGCATTTCTGTGTCTGTTCCTACTGTGCAGTTCATACTACTTAAATTATATAGCTGCTTCCAATTTCAGTGATATAATGGAACTAATATACAAAAGATGACATCTTCTTTTGCTCATTAGGCAAAAGGATATGTAAAAAGTAGAACTCCATCAATACCTATTATATATAGAAAAACATATTCAGTACAGTTTTGGGTTAAATTTATCATTTATTTATTGTATCCACACTTTATTTGGAAAATATGGTGCAAAGAATATTCCTGCTATGAAAGTGGTGACTGAATTATTACACTGCATTGAGAGAGTAATCAAGGACTTCTTTCTTGTAGAAAGTGCAGGAACTCTGCCCCATTACTGCTGCAAAGCGTAAAGCCTAGAGGTAAAGTCCTGGCCACGCTGAAGTCAATGGGAATCTTGTTAGATTTTCATCCTAAGTGTACAAAGGTAGAACTCTCCCTTGCACCTCTCTACCCCTCCCCCCCACCTCCCATCCCTGAATACCTAGAGAGTCTGGTACTATGCAGATCTTTTTGCTGAGGACAGTTTTCTATAGCATGCTAGGAATTTGTCAAGGAAGAAAACTTTATACACATCTACCCCGATATATCGCTGTACTCGGGAGCCAGAAAATCTTACCGAGTTATGTCAAACTTGCTTTGATGCACCGGAGTGTGCTGCCCCCTCCCCCACCCTGGGAGCGCTGCTTTACCACATTATATCCGAATTCGTGTTATATTGGGTCGTGTTATATCGGGGTAGAGGTGTATACTCAATATGTCATTTTAATGCCATCCATACTTTGACTCTGAAGGTTCCTTATTCCTTAAAAAAAAAAATTAAGAAACTGCCATACAATATATTTTAACCTAAGTGACTTAAACTCTGGGAAAAAAAACATTATAGTTTGAAAAATCTAAGAATTAAAAAGTATGAAAAGGACTTAAGAGAATTTATATAAATATTTAATTACTCCTTATTTATTATCTTATTCAGTTCTGTACATTAGCTAATGACAATATTAACATGTAAAAATTCAATATGTACATTTTGGAAGCCACCTCAACTCTGACCCACAAGATCCACTTACATACTTTCAATAAAGTATTATCATAAATTATTTACCTATTCAGAGAGACACAAGTGATTATATATAATAATAATTCCTAGTTACTATATAACACTTTGTCCATATTGCTCAAAGTGCTTTACAAAACAGTTCATAAGTACACCTCTACCTCGATATAACGCTGTCCTTGGGAGCTAAAAAATCTTACCACGTTATAGGTGAAACCGTGTTATATCGAACTTGCTTTGATCCACCGGAGTGCGCAGGCCCCCCTCTCCTCCCCCGGAGCACTGCTTTACTGCGTTATATCCAAATTCATGTTATATCGGGTGGTGTTATATCGAGGTATTGACTTTGCCAGTGCTTTTTATGTAGCCTTGTGGGCCATATGTCTTGTTGGTAGGAGTGGACTTGCCCCTAAGTTGTTAGAGAGCGAGAGGTAAACTGCTCTCTTCAATAATGCTGCTGATCTTTCACACCAAACACACTGAAATAATTCATTAGCAAGGTGGTGATTGCTTTCATAATGCATTTGTTTCCATGCCACACTACTACTTCTAACAAAAATTTAACCATACACCCTAGCAGAAATTTAGTGGGTACAATAAAAACACAGGGTGAAATTTTGTCCATCCCCCCCGAGTCAATGTCAACAATCCCCTTGAATTCAGTAGGGTCAAGATTTCACCCACATCATTTATAATATTAATTCAAGATAGCACAAATCTCATGGCACAGTGCAAGCTCATCTTTTTTCCCAGGTAATTGGAATTGTGGGTTGGCAAATTATTCAAGAGGGATTTGCAGTGGGTTATCTTAAGCAGCTACTTGAACTGCTGTATTTAGGATGACTGTTTTGGTTATGTTCAGGAAGCCTAGAGCATTTCTATAAATCAAACTAAATATTGGGGTCTGTGCATTAAATAGCTTCAGTTCAGAGAAGTTAGATAAATATGTGCAAACTAGATTTATCTTGAGTATACCTTGTATATTTTCATTTGTTGAGAAGTGAAATTCTCATAAAAGGAACAAGGATTTACTCTTTCCATTTCTCCCTTCTTTATATAGAATCTCCAGTGTGATAAAGATACTGCAATCTTCAGTTCCTTGCCTAACATTCATTAATTTGACACTTCAAAATGTACTGTTGAAAAGTCTAGACAACCCTACCAAATCAGATCTACCATGCTTGCTGCATTTTTTCTTTTATGTCGTTTCACAACAAACAGGCTCATGCTCTTATTTGTAGTAACTATGGAAACCTCAGAAGCTCTCTTTCTAAAGCTGAGTATACAATAAAGTGCTTAAAGTGTTGGAAGGATTAGAGACTTTAGAATATGTTTAATTTTCTCTCTATCTATCTGTCTTTGGAGAGGAACAAGAGGGTAATGTGCATATTAGCTAGGGACTCACTTTAATCTCTGCTGACACTTAAGTCTGTCTAGGTTTGCACACAGCCATCCAGGGGTCTCCCTCTCAGCATGCTAACAAGGAGAGTTATACATATTCATGGCTCTGAATCGTACAATGGAAAACCTGTGTAAGGAAAGGAGAAAGTTAGGAACAAGTGAAAATATTATTGAAACCATTTTGCAGCTTTAAGTATAGTGGTCACTAATGGCAAATCATGTGATGATGATAATGGGTTTCATCAGATAATTTTTATTGAGGGTATACTAGAAATTACATTGTCACAAATTAATTTGACATAGGGACAGTAGGAATCGATCACTTGCTCTAGAGTTAGCACACATTTTCAGGAAGTATGATAAGGAATTAATCTTATTACCATCTTCATGTCCTGTAATGGCAATGCAAAGAGTAATACAAATTTTAATTGTTTAAAAATACAATAAATCTCATATTCTAAAACAAACTATGGTTTGGCTCAGAAACATTACTACTTAAAAAAAAATTCGCCACCTTTCTCAACGGATCTGCTCCCTATGGATGATATATTCAGAGTCATATCTCAGAGGGAACTCAGTGGGTGAAATTCTGCTGCTATGGCATAGGCAGAGATGATGTGAGTGATGTCTTGCTTCACACAGTCCACTGGGGGAACATCATTTTACCTTCTGGTTCTATTTCTGGCCTCCGTTAAATGCCTTGAAATAGGGCTAGGGAAGTACTGCTGGACTGCGATCCTGATTCTCCTCCTTATCCACAGCATTCATTAGTTTGCATGCTTTCCCACTCGATTTTGTCCACTATTGTCATTAGTGCTGATGACTGAGATTCTACTTTACGTTTGGTTTAGTTTCCTTGGTATTTGATCAACTTATTTTATGTACTCATCTAACTGCAAAATTTGGTAACCCGCGGTGAGAGATGACCAGTTAATATATCTTTATATAACCATCATTGTTTGTACATTCATTTAACTGCTATAAAGACATGCTCACAAGAGAGAAACAGTGGATATTCTTCATTATTGAATTCCCATTTCAAGACCTTTGTTCTCCTTTATGGTTCTTCACCTACCTGCTCCCATGCTTCACCCAGGTCTTGATTTCCCAATCCCTTTCTGGCCCCATACAAATCTATCCACTGGGCAGAAATTCAAAAATGAAAGAGGAAGGTGGTGGTAAAAATCTTCTTCTGACTCTTTTAGGGAAAGGCCCTAAAAACTGCCATTTGTTGAACTTTTCAGTCTCTGTTCTCACAGTGCATTAATGTAGTAATAATAATAATAATAATTAATAATAATACACTGTTGAAAGGTAAAGGGCAGTTTTATTGATGCAACGCTAATTAAAATACAGGTATCAGTCATTGCTGCTATCCAAAAGATGTATAATTCTATGCCCTTGCTGGAGATTTCTCCTAGTCCAATTTTAGGGATGCTATACACAGTCAATCATATGTGACAAATGTACTATCACCTGATAAGTGTGTTTGTCTAGAATCCTTTGATTTATATGACATCAGTCTAGCTGCCTCTTTAGTCAGCCCTATCTAGCTGGGTACCATGTAAGGAGAAGAGCTAATGCTATTATTATTGTAAATCGTGTTTATTATGGTAGTGCCTAAAGACCAACCAATAATGGGCCCCATTGTGCTGGGCACCCCCTCATGAGTCCAGAGCCATCACTTGTTACCAGAAACCCTCTGATGTCATGAATTACTCATAACCCCTTAGTTTAGATCTGAAACACAGTGCCTGTCCAGAAGAGCTTGCTATCTATATAGTAAATGAAACAATGAATTCACATTACGGTGGCTCTTTTGGGTAATGTTGATAGCTAATTTGGCTCCTGAACCACTGGGGTCTGAGTATCTCTGTTTTAGGTTCTACCACAACAGAAATAATTAATAATAATTAATTGGACTTCCTTTTATCTTATGTTATGTTTTTGGCTGGGGTTCCTACCTTCCCCATACTGTTCCTCTTCTACTGCCATAGGCAGATGCCCATAGAAACATATTATATCTCTGTACTTAGACCCTGTCCAGCCCAAAAGACATCAAGGAGATGAGTAAATTATGTGCATCCTTCTATTATGTGTGAATGTACGTGTTGCAAATAATTGGTGCCCTACAGGCACATCCTTCTACATATGAAGCTTATATGAAATTATTCAGAATTGTTTGTCTCCCATGTGGGTGTTCCTGGAAAAAAATACCATAACATAGTTTTTCAACAACAGAATTGGGACTAACAGCTGACATTCATTTTTATGAAATATTTTAGTTCTCTTGGAAGATGCCAGATTAATATTGCTGGAAATTTAATTCCTCTGACATGTACCTCAATCCTAGCCAGAAGGGACTCACTTTAGAGTCAAATGAGTTGTTGCTTGTGTCCATACAAACATTAACATCTCTGCAGGAACTACCTACTAGTGGTCCTCTGGGTGTCACTGGGTTTTATGCTAGAGACCCAAGCACTAGGAACTGAACTTGTATAACTTTATCTAAATATTATGTTTCTTAAAAACAAGTCTCCTGTGTTACTAACACCACCATTTATCATTTATATGAACAATTTTAATACAAGAGCAATTAACTCTCTATTTATGTTTGTTTCCTTTTTTGAAAGTTTTCTCAATGTGTAAATGAAAATAGCCAGTCAGCTTCACTGTGTCTTGTTTGTAGCTAATTTCATGTTCAGGTTCTTGAGTGCACAATGCTGCAAAAATTGCAGTAAGATTTTTTTTTAGCTTTGTGTTAGAAATGTTCCTATGAGTTTCAATTAGATTTGGCTTTTTTAAAATTGTTTTTACAGAATTTGTGTGTCAAGGGAAGAAAGGGTGATCTGAAAGTGTCCCTTTTTTTTATTTTAGTAGGTGAATTGCCTTTTTTTTAATTCAAGATAAAACTTGGTTAACTTGACTAAAGTCAGTAGGACCTCATATGAGCTATGTTACTCATGTACAAGTGTTCGCAGGATCATACTGTTAAAGTATCTTTCTCTACTAAACTGCATTTTAAAAATCTTGGGGGGAGGGGAGGAGGAGGGTTCATTCCAGAATTAAAATGAGCATTCTGTTTTGTTTGTAAAATGAGAAATTCCTTAATTCTCTCCTATAGTTGTGAATCAGTGGGCCGTGTATGCCATCCGAAATCTCACTGAGCAAAACGAAAGAAACCAAGAGGTTATTGCACAGATGGAGCAGCAGGGACTGGCAGATAATTCCATCCTCAAGAATATGGGTTTGGAGATTGAGAAACGAGATGAGAACCTAATATTGAAATCTGTTCGAAAGACTCCGACTTCATGAGCAGTCCCATGTAAACTTTTTGAAGATTGTCACCAAGTAAAAAGAAGGATATTTCCCAAATAATACAGTATGAAGGCCCTGTTTGGATTTCCATTTCTATTTTTAAATTTTTTTTTGCAGTTTGAGTTCCAAACTACTGGAAGTGTTATGACCCTTTCCAGAGAAATTGTCAAACAGTGATCATTCACCACTGTGACACATGAACACCACAAATGCAAAAACCTTTTCAAACTGGAGATTGGCAGTAATTTCATTAATTCTTTGTTTTGCTAGTGAAAAAGTGTCATGAAGCCAGGAAACTGATTAATAGTTACTTATCTCATTTGTTATACCTGAAGATAATGATGGTTAAAAAAATCACTGTGAGATACCACTTCTGTGATGTGTTAAAAGCAGCAGCGCTGAATCAGTTCTAACTAGCTAGTTAGTAAATGTTGGTACTTCAAAAAATAAATCAGAATGTTTAAATATTGTATTTACATAATACAATGCCAGAGATTGGATGTATATAAATACTTCCTGAATTAAACACATACAATACTGCCTTCTGTGTATTTAAATTATTCGTAAGTTATCTTTTCTACCTTGTTATTTTCAGCCTTTTTATGCTGAGTGTGTTTAAAAACAAAGTTGAAGCTGTTGTGGCAACAGATGCTGCATTCCTCTGCTCTGGGACATGTCTATATTTTGGAGACTTGGATGTTTATTTGAATTTTATTTGTTCCTTTGGTTGGTAACTCAGCCCACTCTCCTTTTATTTTGCACTTCTCATGGGTTTTCTGAACTCTGGCAGACGGCTGAAGAGGTAGTTTCTCACTGTGATTAATTCTAGCAGTTTCTTTTCACCCCTCTGCCTTTCCAAAACATTGACAAAACTCATTTCCAGTTAATTAATTCAAGAGAGGCAGAAGAATGGAAAGCCCTGCCTCTTCATTTTAGGTACCCTCCTATATTGTTGTTGGACCCAGCCACCGTGGAATGTGGCATGAATGAGATGAGTGGAAGAAAAAGTGCATGATTAACTCTTCTTGTTCTGAACTGTTGCTTTAGAAATTAAGGAACATGGCTGTTGATGCATTAAGCAGAACAAAAGTTATTATCTAATGGTAATTTTGTTAAGTCTGTATATACTACTGCTATGAATGAATTCTGTTCTGTCCCACAAAAGGATCTTATTAAATTAAATTGCTCATGTTCAACTATCACTTCACTCATCACTTTATTTGGAATAATAAACTTTTGTCAATATAAATGTATTAGAGTTTAAACAACCATATTCAAAGGGAAAATGAATGTCGTTTTTTAAATGCTAAGACATTTATATTTATGCTTATCTGCATCCTAAATTATTGGGGGAAGCGGAAATCCTTCCATTTAAACACAAGATCTAGGTATTTATAGTGTTCACCTGACGTATCCATAGATTTGATGAGATTATTGTCCAGCAGTAGTGCACTCATTTTAGGCAATGTTTGGCTTTAGGCTAGGGGCTATGGAGCTGCAGCCTCTTTTAGTTCTTTAGCCATTCTGTGTAGTCAAATGTCGAAAAACACAAAGATAATCACATGCACAAAGGTAGGACTATCACTTCTCCTTTTTAATATAAACATCAAAGGGAGAAAAGGTTCTCTTTGATTTCAAAAGGCCAAATGTGTTGCATAAAGAAAAACAACAAAATAATAAATACCTTATTTGGGATTTTTAAATAATGTAGCAGAAAAGTGTCTGACAGCACACTGGAAGAATTTTTTTGAATTGTTTTATCTGTTGCATTCCAGTTTATAAAAGCTACGTAGGATATAGGATTCAGTACCACCTCTAGTTAAATGGCACAGGGAGTACTTTTTGTGTTCTTTGTGGCGTCTACTGTCAGTTTCCAGTTCCTTGATAACTCCCATAAAATTTACATGTCATGTTTAGGCTACAGCTTAGCTAGTAGTTAAATCGTTATTTAAGATCAGCTATATTTATCATCATTCATAGCACTGAAGTGTGACAACTCAGTTCTGTCATGCAGTTAAAAGAAAAAACTTTCAATTTTTAGGTTCTCAAAATAAATGTAGTGTTTTTCTGTAAAAGTAAATGGATTTAATCTTTAGTTTTTTATCTTAAAAACTTTAATGAAGGATTTGTTAAAGGTACTAGCACTTAAAAAATAAAATGGAAGTGTTTAAACTTACAATTCTAAAATCTCAAAAGATTGCCAGATTTATTTTAGAGAAACATTTACAGAATTTACATTAGATAATATATGCAGTGATGAAAATGTAAGATGAACAAAAATGCATACCTGACAGAAAATGAACTCTCTTTGCAAACAAAAATTCAAAGGATTTCTTTCTATTCTGGGTTATAAAGAGTTAAAATCTTGTCCACAAAGCAAATCCAGATAAATCTTTGGTTGTGGAATAAGCAGTGGGAGTTCCCTTTTCCTTTTAACCAGTTTGGAATAGACCCTTTTCTTAACTCAATGGTTGTATGCCCACCAATGGAATATACACAAACCCATAAGTATAAGGCAAATAATAACAAACACAAATAAATAAAAGGGTTTTTTGTGGTATTACATAATGGAGTAATAGTTGTGTTTTCTAAATGAGAAATGTAAGGCTTTCATAGTATAAAACATGCTGATTACTGTATTGTGAGTGGCTGGCTTTTGATTTCCCTGGATGGATTAATTCTCAGAACACAACAGCTTCCTTGTCCTCCTCCAATGGAGTTCCAGCCTCCAAGAGATTTGTTTTATATGCTAGAGGATTAATACAGCACACGAATCAGTTATTAAAAAAAAGCAAGCCATATTGAGTTTGTAGAGAGGCAAAGCAGTCAAATCAAGTCTTGTGACCATCTTATTGCTTTCAAGAACTTTCAAACAAAAGTGATCAGTTGTTTTGTCTATTTATTAAAAGTAAAGTGGGATTTTCATAGTAATGAGGGGATAGATTTTAACGGGGTTTTGCAAGTTGAGAGAAGTAGATTTGAATGTTTCCCAATTTTATTTCTTGATTGTATCCTGGATCATCTAATAATGTTGAGTTATATAGAACACATCAATATGTACATCATGAATTTCAAAAAAAAAAATTCAGACATTTAATGTAATGGCCACAACATTTATTCAATCGTTTGTCATTTTCTTTCTTGATATATTTTTTTGACCTTCCAAACAAATTAATCTCACTGATCTAATAAAGCAATTAAAACTGAATTTAGGTTCAATTTTGACAAAAACTGTTTTAAACACTTGAAGTCCCTCTTCTGTATGGTTTTGTTCTATGGTGACGTAGTTTGATATCCTCTTACAATATATTGTGTCGTAGTTTGACATCTCAAAATACATGAATAAATATTAAACTTGTCATCATATAAGGCTGCAGGGAAGGACCAAAAAGTATATATTTTCCCTGTTTTTAATTGTAAATGGCATTCTGAATATACAAATGACTTTTTTCAAAGTTTCAGTAATTATTCATTATAGAGTACACCTCATGTTTGTATTAGAAAGCTCCAGTTATTTAAATAACTGTTGTACATTTGAGAGATGCAAAATTTTGAACTCTGAGATTATCTCATGGGGTACAGGTGTCCATGCTATCTGAAGCAAAAACCCTAATTTGCAGAGTCCCCACGCTGCTGTCCAAGGTTCTGATAATGTCCGCTGCTTTTAAGAATAAGAAATTTTGTAATTCTTTATAAGACTTAAAATATAGCGAGTTCATATTTTTATTGGGGCTTTCCCAGTATTCCTCAGCAGTTTTTCACTGTATAACATGATTACAGTTCAGTAAGAATACAAATACAAATAGTATATTTTAATGCAGACACAAAAGTAGAATCATTCTTAGTTAATCACATATGAAAGATCTGTAGGCCATTGTGACCAGCTCCCTTATACTTAATTACAAGAGAGTCGTCATAGCAGGATCTGGTAGGGATGCCTATTTCTGAGGTTACCTAACACTTCCCATTATCAGACCCTGTTTCCCATTGTTTATAACTTTGCCAAAACTTCAACCATTCAGGCTAAAATTTTCCATGCCAGGTGTCTGCCTCATGCTGATTTTGTTGTTGTTGTGTCTTCTAAAATGGGTCAGCCATTTCCAAGAACAATTAGGGAAAACATTTTGCCCATGCTAAAAATATTCACGCAGTGGTTTTTTTGTTTGGTTGGCTTTTTGTGTGTAGTGTGTTTGTTCATTTTGAAAGGCCGAGTTATTTAACCCTTTGGAAAATCTCAGTTCACATTTGCTGGTTAGAGTTCAGCAGCTAAATTTTCTAAAGAGTCCATCTGCACTGGACGTGGTCCCACTCAGGGCTGCAGGGGCTAAGCAGGACACTTGCTCAGATTACTGCTATACTGGCCTCTGCAGGCTGGTAGGACACAGGCCATGGGAACTAACAGCAGGGCGGCTGTCCATCCTGTGTTTTCAGTGCTCCCTCTGCTGGTATTCCTGTAGTGTGGAGACAGTCATTTGACTCTCATGCAGAGAGGACGAAACTGGACTTTGGGGTGGGGAGGCAGCAAAGGAAGAAGATTGGGACGAGGAACTTGGGAGGAGGCTGGGCTAGGAGACTCAGGCTGGGAGCGAGTCTGTCAAAGCACCTGCCCTTGTTTCGTATTCCTCCTTAAACCCAATTTGTTGCAAGATTCTATCAGTCTTTCTTCTGAGCCTTTCTTCGCTGTCCCTTCCCGAAGTATTGTGTAGTGTCTTGTGCATCTTAAGTTGTAAACTCATTAAGGCAGGGAACGTTTCTTAGCCTCTTTGTAAATGGAACTGTGTTAAGTGATTTTTTAATTATTCCTTTCATATTTCTCTTTACAGGCACCTGGAGAAACTACTATCCAAAGGCTTCCTGTCTGAATGATGTCTACTACATAGACTAAAACAATTGCATTGTCACAGAGTGTGTTTCTTCTAAAACATTATTTTGAACATAATTGACTTTTTGTGATTCTCTTTCCTTGATTTTGATATGGCAGTTAACCCTTCCCCATCTGGTACTATAGTTTTTTTTCAATAGTCTGTAATCTAGTTGCCTAGTTTAAAAGGCATATATAACTTGAAAAAGACACTTATTTTCTCCAGGTCAATTGTAGAGTTATGTAATTTCATATTTGACCAAACTTATGTTTTCATGACAGTTGGAGTCAAGAGACAGTTAAAATTACTTCACATTTATATAATGTCTTTCATCCAAATAAATCCTGAAGCACTCTAAAAACTTTACTGATACACATATATATGTTACAGATGCAGCATGGCAGCTCTATAGTTAAAGCTATGCTATATACTTAAATAAAGAATTAAACCTCTGTGTTGGTATGAAGATATGATATCCTTCTAAAATTTACTGCACTTAATCTTTAAGCAGGGAATGAATTTTCTGAGAATTTACAACTAAATGTGAAGTTACAGTTGCTGTAAAATTGGTTCTTTAAAAACTTCTTGTTCAATCACATTTTTTTTCTTAACTTTCACTAGCAAATAAATTCTTGACTTCTAATGTTTGAAAATAGACATCAGGGCTATAGCAAAATCTAAGCCATAGGCCTGAAGCCTGCATTTAAAACCATGCAAGCTGACTCCTGTATCCAGGCTGAGCCTCATTGAAGATCAGAGGGCTCCCGTCAGACCCCTGTGCAGGATCAAGGCCTTAATGTGCTGCTTTTTGATTTATTAGCTATTACAAACAATTCTGCCACAATATTTACTGACTACTATTTCCAGTTAATATTATTTTCATTGAATGTATCATTAAACGGATACTCAAAAGGCTAAGATTTATTTTAATTGTTTCTTGCCCTCATCATTGTGAAGAAAACCTTGAGAGTATAGTGCATAATCAAGTGCTATCTTTGTTTGTGCAGAGAGCCTGAAACAATAGCTCTGAGTAATATGAATTGCCCCACCCTCAATGGTGGTGTCAACTATGATACCTAAAGATGGCAAACTATATATCAGTATTGCTAATTAGCCGATAATTTTAGCAGAAATATCCTGCTAATGATACATAAATATAACACATAAAGATATCTTGATTATTTACTCTTACTACAGAAAATTAAAAAGATTTTGATGTATAAATAATGTAGTTTGTCCTCCCCTATTTACAGCCCTTACTCTTTTGAGTACAGGGAATTTCCAAGTAAATCTGCTAGTTATTTGGCATTATAAGCATATTGCAGTAATTCCTTTTTTCTTTAAACCCTGCCAATAAAAAAAATTGACATTTGAGAGTTGAAAATAACGTACTTAAAATATACTACATGGGATTTTTTATTCTATTTAACAGTTTTAATAGTCATTTCTGTGTATGCTTTGATATTTATTGTATAATTGTTAATCAGATTTTACATGAAATCAATTTAACACCAAGCATCACAGCGTACATTGTAGTTTGTGTCCTTTACCTCTGACAGAATGGGAGGTACAGCTGACTTACGTAGAAATTGGAGAACAGACAGAGAGCTTCTTTTATACAAGAATTACATTATGACTGAAGCACTTACATGATGATTGCTTTACTGACTGAACTATAAGGGCTACAAGGTCCTGCCTCCAGTAATTTGTTATGGCCTTTCCATAAACTTTTGCTAATTTAATTAGGAACCAATGTTCTCTTTCGGGTGGTGCCAAGTAAGGGTAATAGATGGGATGAGGAAAATCAGTTTTCAACATTATCTATGGAATGGCTACAGCTCTTTCATGATATATATCATTATAGTATTGTCAGATCAGAGCTAAGTCAGTGCATTGCATTGCTATTTTCAGTTGTTTGTTGTATGTAGTGAATCAGGTGGTGAGTTGGACCAAAACATCATGAACCAGTGGCTTAGGGCACTGAACCCAAAGTCAGAAAACATAGGGTCTATTTCTGGCTGTGCCACTGAATTGCTGTGTGACCCTGGGAAAGTCATTTCTCCTCTCTGTACCTCAGTTTCCCTATCTGTTAAATAGGGGCGATACCTCCTCCTGTATACCCCAGATCAAAAACTTAGTAAAAGAATAAAAAAAGTGCCACCATTGCTAAACAACAAAGTAAAAAGTGGTTAGAGGGCATTAAAATTGGAAGTCAAATTCTACTGAGGAAAATAGAAAGCAGTGTAAACTTCGATGAGTCATGTGTAAAACTATATTTAGGCAGGCCAAAAAAGAATTTGAAGAGCCACTAGCCAGAGACTCAAAAACTAACAGCAAAAAAACATTTTAAGGTACAACAGAAGCCTGCCAAACAATCAATGAGGCCCCAGATGATCAAAGTGCTAAAGGAGCACTCAAAGAAGACAAGGCCATTGCAGAGAGGCTTAATGAATTATTTGCATTGGTGTTCACTGCAGAGAATGTGAGGAAGATTCCCACACCTGAGGCATTCTTTTTAGTTGACAAATGAGAACTGTCCCAGATTGAGGGGTCAGTGGAGGAGGTTTTGGAGCAAACTGATAAATTAAACAGTACTGAGTCACTAGGACCAGACAGTATTCATCCAAAAGTGCAGAAGAGATTTAAGTATGAAATTGCAGAATTGTTAACTGTGGTATATAAATAATTTAAATCAACTTCTCTACCAGATGACTGGGGGCTAGCTAATGTGATCTTTTAAAAAGGCTCTAGAGACAATCTTGGCTATTACAAGCCAGTAAACTTAACTTCAGTACCAGGCGATTGGTTGAAACTATAGTAAAGAACAGAATTCTCTCTCACAAACATGAACATGATGTGTTGGGAAAGAATTTTACATGGCTCTTTTAAAGGGAAATCATGCCTCACCAATTTATTAGAATTCTTTGAGGGGGTCAACAGATATGTGAACAAGGATGATCTAGTGGATATAGCATACTTGGACTTTCAGAAAGCCTTTGACAAGGCCCCTCACCAAAAGCTGTGAAAGTAAGCAGTCATGAGGGAAGGTCCTATTATGGGTCAATACCTGGTTAAAAGGCAGAAAACAGAAGTTAGGAATAAATGGTCAGTTTTCAGAATGGAGAGGGGTAAACAGTGGTGTCCCCCAGGGATTTGTATTGGGACCAGTGCTGTCCGATATATTCATAAATGATCTGGAAAAAAGGGTGAACAGTGAACTGATGAAGTTTGCAGATGATACAAAGCTACTTAATATAGTTAAGTTCAAAGCCGACTGTGAAGAATTACAAAGGGATCTCACAAAACCGGGTGACTGGGCAACAAAATGGCAGATAAAATGTTGATAAATGCGAAGTAGTGCACATTGGAAAACATAATCCCAACTAGATATACAAAATGATGAGGTCTAAATTAGTTGTTGCCACTCAAGAAAGTGATCTTGGAGTCATTGTGGATAGTTCTCTGAAAACATCTGTTGAATATGCAGTGGCAGTCAAAAAAGCTAACAGAATGTTAGGAGCCATTAGGAAAGGTATAGATAATAAGATAGAAAATACCATGATCCCACTACATGAATGTATGATGCACCCACACTTTGAATAGTGTGCGTAGTTTCAATCTCCTCATCTGAAAGAAAGATATATTAGAATTGAAAAAGGTACAGAGAAGGGCAACAAAAGTTATTAAGGGGATGGAACAATTTATATATGAGGAAAGATTAAAAAGACTGGGACTGTTCAGCTTGGAAAAGAGATTACTGAGGGAGGATATGATAGTGGTTTATAAAATCATGACTGGTGCGGAGAAAGTGAATAAGGTTAAGGAAGTGTTATTTACTCCTTCACATACCACAAGAACCAGAGATAATCCAATGAAATTAATAGGCAGTAGGTTTAAAACAAACAAAAGGAAGTACTTCTTCACACAATGCACAATCAACCTGTGCAACTCTTTGCCAGAGGATGTTGTGAAGGCCAAAACTATAACAGGGTTCAAAAAAGAACTAGATAAGTTCATGGAGGACAGGTCCCACAATGGTTATTGGACAAGATGGTCAGAGATGCAACCCCATGCGTTCAGTGTCCCTAGCCAGAAGCTGGGAGTGGATGACGGGATGACTCACTTGATGTTGCCTACTCTGTTCATTCCCTCTGAAGCACCTGGCATTGACCACTCTTGGAAGCCAGGATATTGGGCTAGATGGATATTGGTCTGACCCAGTGTAGCTGTTCTTATGTCCTTGAAGTTCTTTGTTGCAACATCTATGAATGAAAAGTTAAATGTAATGTAACGTTTTGCTATTAAAAGTAAATAACAAGACAAGCTGAATCAGGAATGGGAGTAAAACAGATTTAAACAGTTTGAATAGTCTGAACAAAAACATTTAGATAATGGGAGAGAGAATACATAAAAGATGCATGCAGCTATAAAAGAAAAAATACAAAATGGCAGGGGAGAGAAAGTGTAAGGAAAATGTCCTTGGGGGAGAGGGGTGGTTTAGGAAGTTTTGTTTATTTAACATTTTCTATCTGTAAAGAAAGGGAAAAAATGAGTTTTTCCTAGCATTTGTGGAGTGGGCAATGTCCTCTATCTTATCCCACCCCTTTCCGGATCAGACTCCCTTTGCATACCACATATCACTCTCACTTCTGTTGGAAAAGTTGAGAGAGATGTTGGCTGACTTCAAGTGAGTTCATCAGTGTGACCTATACTACCGTATGTGCCCAAGTGAGAGCACTGAGGAGTGGAGAAGAGAAGGTCAAAAATACAGGGATAAAGAAGCCGGGGCCATTTCCCACATTGTCCCCCCTCCCATCCACTTCTGTACTCTGCCTACATTTTCAGCTTTACCTACCCATTTGTCGAATTCTCATAATCATCAAGATGGCTTCTTCCACGAGACTTTCATGGTGCAATTATCCCGAGCTCATCTGCAAGGCCCATTCCTCTTATAGATCCAATTCTAACATGCTGCTTTCAGTGAATCAGGTTGATTGGTATATAAATTGAGTATTGCTGCTCCCCTTCCTCTGACCTCCACCTCTGTGTCTGTCCTTAAATGTGTAAGTTCAGTAGAGAAGAAACTGCCCCTTCTTTGTCAAAGTTTTTCATTTGAAATTCCTTTTTTTAGGAAAAAGCATTAAAGTGGAAATTTCTGCAAGAAATGTACATTTTCAAATAATGTTTTCATTAACCCACTTCCTTTCCCTCCCCACCCTGTCCCCAGCATCTTTCAACTTTAAGGTTTTTTTTATTTTTAGGGTCGTTCTTCCCCGCCCCAACAAAAACAGAGAACTTTTGAAGAAACATCTCAGCTGAAACATTTTTTTTTTCTATTTTCATCAAATTTTTCCCTGGAACAAAAAGCATTTCCTAGCTAGCTCTATTGGAACATACTGGGCATTTTGTGGGCTCTGCCTTAAATAACGAATAACAGTGTGGGAAAGCCCCACCTCCTCCTAGTAATAACTTTCTGATTTCACTAACGTCTGTGAGAAATATCATTCCAGAAGCTACTCAAGCCTGGCAGCTAGGCCAGCATATTTAACCGTTTAATTTTTATCATTTAAGAATGGCAGACTGTGTATATGTAACATTAGGAGTCACCAGATAGTGTCATACATTGTTTATATGAAACTGTGAAGGAGTTATGTTTTGGAAAGATGCTTATTGCCAGCTGTGGTGCAGTTCTTTCTAGACACTGGCTATATTGCCAGAAAAGTCTGTTCTGCCTGAGTGTCTTTCTCTGACTGATACTACTTCCTTAGGTGTAGTGCTGCTGCCTACTCTACAAGCTGTAGTTGCACAAGCAAGCAGATACTACATGTTGCCAAAACATTACAAGGGAGTCTATATGTTATAGCTGTTACCCCTACTCTATATCTGTCTTATCTGTTTGGACTGTACGCTCTTTGAGGCAGGGAGGTTCAGCTGTTCTGTTTTATGTAGTGCCTAGTGCAATAAGGACTCCATCTCCGTTGGGCCATAGGCACAGCTTTAATCTACGTGATTCATTTTATCTGCATGTATTTTAAAATTCTACTTTAAAAAAAAATCTTCCCAAAACATATTCGAAAGCCATGGCCTAGTCAACTATTTAACATGAACAGAATGTGTATAAATAAAAAGAGAATACGTTTTCCCTCAGTCTGTATATTCTGCATTGCCAGTATGCCCGTGTGAAGTCATTCAGTGTAATAGAGAACTCCAGGGGTTAACACATGTATTTTGATATCAGAACAGGCTTTCATTATATTTTCTTTCGTTCTTTATTTCCCACCCCCCGTTTGGAGCTTTAAGCTTTCTAGTTAAGCTATTGTGGTGGCTGTTAAACAGGTGCGTGCTTTACAGAGGGCCTTATTCTGTGGCTTCCATTGCAGTCTGTGGCCTTCTGAACTCCCCTTTGCTGCCTCCTTCCCCCTCAATAATTTTTTATGAATGATAGCTTTTCAACACCCTGGGAAAAGCTTGTTGGGAAAAACACTCTTCATGGGGTGCAGTCAAATCCTACACATTTCTTCAAGGGAATTTTATGAAAGAAGTAGCACTGTGCTGCAGGTATGACGTATGTTCGGAGCCTTTCTCCTCCTCCTCTCCTGCCTTTATGATTCACTGTGATAAATTTTCTTTTTTATTAATGCCAACAGACTGTCTTTCTCTCTGCAGGTGCTTCTCAATTAAACTCTAGTTTGTTTAAAAACTTGAGGCTTGTTTAGCTGAGCCCCTGTTGAGAGTTGTCAGATCCCAGGATAGGTGACAAAAATAGACTGTTGGAGCTTTAGTGTTGTATTGAAAATACTATTCTTCCAGCTGGAAAAGGGCAGTGACACCTCTTATAGCAAATCTGTAATGTTTGAGAAGCTCTGGGTGGAATGCTTGGGAGTTGTAGCTTGCAGTTTGGAGCTTTGCTTAATTTGCCTCCGGGAGGATTATTTGTTTGTTTTCATCCCCTTCAGTGCAGTAAAGAGAGATGTTCATTTATTAAAGCTTGCTTATTCTTAAAAATCCTCTCTGTCTCTTATTAGTAGCCTAGAGTTGTATCTAAGAAATAAATTAAGACTGCAAAAAGGGACTTTTTATATGCGAATCAAGCTTTATCTTGTTTTACTGGGAAAAATTTACTGTCAGTGGAGATTGAGTCCTGTTTGTGATTTTTTTTTTAACAGAAAAAAAGGAGGGGGAGAATTTAATTTTGGGTGATCTGATTTTTAT
Organism: Gopherus evgoodei; assembly: GCF_007399415.2. NCBI lineage: Eukaryota > Metazoa > Chordata > Testudines > Testudinidae > Gopherus > Gopherus evgoodei. The sequence continues at coordinate 235,015,706 of NC_044322.1, read as the reverse complement.
CCTGCCCTCCAAAATTTGTATTTTTAGCATTTTGAACACATGTAATGTCTGGAAAACTTTTTAGATGTTGCTTACCACAGCATTTTATATAACTGTAGAGGGTGGACTGGATGACTCAGGGGACTGATAATTGGATATGGAGACTTTTCACCTCCAAGTCACTGGTTTCAATCTAACCCAAGTTGCTAGCGACCTAGTGGTTACCCTCAGATGGCTGTTTAGTGGCCTATCTGAAGTGACTTGGTGGTCTCAGTCCAGCTCTGAGCGAACGGCTGTCCACATCACAGAAACCACCATCACAGTTAGTAATAATTAGTAGCCTTGTTGGCAGTATTGGTGGTGAGGCTAAGAATTGAACTGGACACTGAACTATCTTCTTGCTCTAGAGGTGGTCTCTCCAAAATGGAGTTGAGGCATACCACTATCAAGTATTGCAGCAGAAACTTGTGTTTGACCCTGTCTGGGTTGTACATGTTTTGTGGGTTTAAAAAAAAGTTTCTTCCTCATTGTCAGTCTGGCACCCGTTCCTGTTTGTCCTTCTTCCTTCCCTGTAATCTGTTCTTCTCTGTGTTCTGTGGCCCTTACCTGATGGGACGGGGTGGGACTTTCATTAGTGCCTACCAATCCCAGTTATCAGATAGGCTGGTCTCTTTACACCAATACTAAATACATTTAAAAGAGATTTTTATTATTATTATTATTTTACCAGCTGCCCCATTTGCAGTTAAGGTTGCTGTAAAACAATGTCTATTCTAGCCTGCTATTTTTACACAAAACTTTTTGGGTTGACACTTTCCATGTTTGGTCTCTGCTGGAAGATTAATCCTTTTTTGTGGAACTTTAAATACATGTGACTATTTTGGAGGTGTGAATGTTTAAAACAAAATTTTTTTTTGTTTTTACCTTATATTAAATAACCCTGCAGGAATCACTATAACTAAAACATGGCTGAACTTCAAAATTACATCCAGATCAGTACATAGCTGCATCTGTAGGCCCAGAAAGAGTCCTACAGATATTAATGGGCCTCTGCACCTAGGTGGAAAAGTCTGTCGGCAACAATCCAGTTGCAGGATCAGGGCCTTTGTAGGTAAGTAGGCTGTAATGAACATGATTTGCTACATTTGAAAAAAAATTGCCTTGAAATATGGGACTGCCCATGCATAGTTGAAGAAAAAAAATCCTGCTTAAAGGAACAATGTCGACACCAATCTAGCCCAAATTTAGATTTTTTTGTAAAAAAGTCGCTTTTACCAAACTAAGCCCAAAAGTCTCTGAATTTTTTTAAGTTTCAGTGAAAACAGCTTTTTCTAAAGAAACACCCATATCCCTGCAATATTTGAGTATGTCTACACTACGAAATTAGGTCAAATTTATAGAAGACATTTTTTTAGAAATCATTTTTATACAGTAGATTGTGTGTGTTCCCCCACAAAATGCTCTTAGTGCATTAAGTCAGCGAACTGCGCCCACAGTACCGAGGCTAGCGTCGACTTCTGGAGCGTTGCACTGTGGGTAGCTGTGAGTAGCTGTGAGTAGCTATCCCACAGTTCCTGCAGTCTCCACTGCCCATTGGGATTCTGGGTTGAGAGCCCAATGCCTGACGGGGCAAAAACAGTGTCACGAGTGGTTCTGGGTACATGTTGTCAGGCCCCTGCTCCCTCTCTCTCTCCCTCCCCCCTCTGTGAAAGCAACGACAGACAATCATTTCATACCTTTTTTCCTGGGTTACCTGAGCAGATGCCATACCATGGCAAGTGTGGAACCCACTCAGTTCACTGTCACGATACATCTCCTGGGTGCTGGCAGACATGGGACTGCACTGCTACACAGCAGTAGCTCATTACCTTTTGGCAGCAGATGGCACATTATGATTGGTAGCCATCGTAGTCATATTCCTGGGTGCTCTTTTAGCCGACCTTGGTGAGATCAGTCAGGGGCACCTGGGCAGACATGGGAGTGACTCAGCCAGGTCATTCCCATCTTCTGCTGAGCACCCAGGAGATGACGATGGCTTGCAGTCGTACTGCACTGTCTGCTGTCAAAAGATAGATGGATCAAAACAAGAAATTGATCCGATTTGTTTTGTGAAATCAACAGCCTTCTGAACCCAGGGTTTTAAGGTCAATCCTTGAGGGAGCCATTCTGTGTGACAGTTGTGTGTGTTTTTCCTTGATGCAAAGCCACCCCTTTTGTTGATTTTAATTCCCTGTAAGCCAGGTCGTCAGTTGCGTCTCCCTCCGTCAGAGCAACAGCAGGCAATTGTTTCATGCAAAACCAGGCAAGGCTGCAACGGCAGCGTGGTGACAAGAGGGACATGGTCATAGACTTCTCACAAAGTACGAGTTGGGCAATGTGCCCTGGCAATGTGCACATCATGCTGATGAGCTCTGCAAACATGCTGGCCAAACAGGAAATGAAATTCAAAAGTTTGCAGGCCTTTTCCTGTCTATCTGGCCAGTGCATCTGAGTTGAGAGCGCTGTCCAGAGCAATCACAAAGGAGCACTCTGGGATAGCTCCCAGAGGCCAATACCATTGAATTGCATCCACACTATCCCAAATTCAATCCTGCAAGGCAGATTTCAGCCCTAATCCCATCGTCAGAAGTGAAGTAAAGAAATAGATTTAAAGAGCCCTTTAAGTTGGAAAAAAAAGGGCTTCATCGTGTGGACGGGTCCAGGCTTAAATCAAGGTAACGCAGCTAAATTCAACCTAAAGCCACAGTGTAGACCAGGCCTTTGAGGCTTAGATATGAGAAGTGAAACTAACTATAAACAAAGGTGACTTATCTAATTTTCATTGGCTAGCTTGAGAGAAATACCAGTGGTTCTCAGACCTTTGTATTGGTGACTCCTTTCACACAGCAAGCCTCTGAGTGCAACCCCCCCTTATAAATTAAAACACACTTTTTTATGTTGAGCGCTATTATAAATGCTGGAGGCGAAGCAGGCTTTGTGGGTGGAGGCTGACAGCTTGTAACCCCCATCTAATAACCTCACAATCCCCTGAGGGACCACAACCCCCAGTTTGAGAACCACTGGATTAGGCAAATTCAGTTTATAACATCTTCAGAGAGGTACCATATACTAGTGCCAGAGATGGTTCTCATATACTAGTTCATATTAATTCTCCAGAGGCCAACAGACCAAGACAGGACTTTTGGATAAACAGCCTGAGTTTAAATGGACTCAGAGCCTTCATCCTGATCCTGCAGACAGGAACTTCTGTCCAAGGGAGGTGGAGACAATCCTTAGAGAAGGGCTGGAAAGACTGTCATCAACCAGGGCCCTTGTGGAGATCAGGGAGGGGGAGTGATCTCTGATAAGTTTATTAGCATGCTTGTAGGTTTTTATTGTTTTAATATGTTTTCTCTATCACGCTTTTATGTTATGAATACATGTGCTTGCTTAGAAAGAACTGTGTGGTAACTTAAAACCATGGATAATTATGCTGTTTGTAGCCTCTGAGGAGAAAAGAAAATCAGGCCTGTTTAGGCAGTATGACTTCCTTCCTTACAGTGTAGGCAGGGCTGTTCAGCCTGGAAGAATGCTGGTCCGGACAGGGAGGCTCAAGAGAGGTGACAGCTGGGAGCCTAGAGTGGGTGCCCTGGCTGAACCACAGAGGGGAAGTACAGATGCAGTTACCCTGAACTGTGACAAATGTCATAAAGAGGGAAAATAATGTGGATTTTTGACACTTCCAATTTTAGTAATCTAAGCCCGTGGTGGCCAAACTGTGGCTCAGAAACCACATGCGGGTCTTTTACTGCTGAAGTGCAGCTCGCGGAGCTCCCCCATTTCCCCCATTCTCCATCTACTAGACTGGGGAGGGTGAGCTCAAGACATCTGTCCTGCAGTGGTGTGATGGGGTAGGGGTTTATGCCAGGTAGGGAAGGGGGTCTCAGGGCTCCAGCCCCACATGGAGCATCTGCTGGGGCTCAGGGCTTCAGCAGGAGTGGGACTGAAGCCCTAAGTCCCATCAGGTGCCTCCCGCAGGGTTGAAGCCCCAGCAAACATGTCCTGGCTCTTGAACTTCTGAAGATTGTCATGTGTGGCTCAGATAGCCAGTAAGTTTGGCCACTCCTGATCTTGGGTATTGGTAGCAGGATAAAGAAATATCTTTAAAGTGTATGATTTATAATTTGACAGTTGCCTTTTAAGATATTGATGTAGTCTCATTACATGGGCACACAGATGTGAGGATGGCACACATGTAAGGCAGTTAGTGGCTTGATTATGTAATTACAGGAGTATTCAGGCTCAGTCATTCACGTCGAGGCAAACTGAAAGCTCGAGAGTCATAATAGCATCAGAACAAAAGGTGGTGGCCGGGTGTTCCCGGGGGGAAAAGTGGGAGAACTGGAGAGGAGGATGGACTATAGTGAGTAGGGGGCACAATTTGGGAAGAAAAAGAAGAAACAGCCTTCCCTGGGAACACTTTAGGACAACACTTTATGGAAGAGGGACAGCAGAGAACTTAGGGAGAGGTGATGGGAGAACTTTTGGGATAGGTGAAATGAGGCTCTTGGGGGGGGCGGGCAAGAAGTAAAGGTAGATCTTTGGCGGGGAGGGGGAATGAGTCAAAGAGAGAGGATGTAAGGGGGAAAGGAGAAGGGTGATTCTGTGGGGATGGCATGGTGATAATGTGTGGCTTTGGGGAAAGGCAGGAAATACTAGAGGAGATGAATGAGGATGTGAGGGAGAAGGACATTGGGAGGTGACTGAAAGGGAATGTATTAAGATGCAGAGCTCTCCAAGGGCTTGGACAAGGAGAGGAGTCTGGAGGAAAGAAGGAGATTTAGAAGTAAACTAAAGGGCAAACTCAGTGCACCCTCTGAAAAGTGCTGCCAGGAAGCACATGACTGGAGCCATGGTCTTGCAGAATCAATGGGACTTCACATAGTAACAGGGGTTCAGATCGCAGGATTAGGGGGGTTAGAGTATAAGATTTTCAGGACAGGGGTCATATCTCATGATATTTTAATGCTTGGGGTTGATAATGCTGGGGGTCAGTATCTCAAATATCTATTTTATCTAATCTAATCTAAGGGATCTGGGGCAAAAACTGGTCCTGCTAGTGAAGGCAGGGGGCTGTACTGGATGACCTTTCAAGGTCCCTTCCAGTTCTAGGAGATTGGTATATCTCCAATTATTTATTAATTAATTAATTTAATTCAATAAAGCCCCCTGACTGAAACTAAGCCAATCCCTAGGATACTTACACTTCTTAGTGCCTCCTCACACTTGGTCTCTTTTCAATGCCTCATAGTCACTGGTTTTTCCCCTGTCTTCTCATCAATCCCTAGGGAGGATGAGGAGCTCACAGAGGATGTTGCTTAGATCAGAGGGCAATGTAAACAGTAGGAAGAAGGTGGGAGAATGCCACAGGCAGGAAGGCAGTGCTCTCAAACAGGAAGCAGGACCAATGCAAATAAGCAGTGAGGCAAGGATACAGGTGATAACCTCCTGTCTTTCCTGCCTTTTGTGGGTGATTTGAGCATGGCCCAAAATGCTCCTTTCCAAGACACCAAGCTGAAAGTGGAGGGCTTGTGGAACCCTGCATTGCCAGATAGCCAGGGCAGCCTGGAAAACCACACCAGTAGAGGTAATTATTTTTCACAAGCTGGAGATACAGAATTAAATCTAGGTTGTTTTGAGGTGGTTGTGTCAGCAGAGTAACAGAGACGCTGCTGATCTTGAATTAGGTACATCAAGGGAACAGTTTCACTATGGTACAGTATAACACGGGCAGAAGGAGCAACTCTCTGCCTAGCTCATCATGGCTGTCTGTAAGGAGCTACATCTAAATTTACAGAGTCAAGGGGAGACACTTAGGAATGTCACTGAGGGGCTAGACTATAAAAGACACCCACCCAGAAGGGTATCCTCAAATAACTATTCACTGTAGAGGTAGCTTGGTGAATGTTAAGGTTTGTAGATAAAGATAATTTGATTGAATGTACTCGTGAGCCACCATTTCAGTATATTTCTCTATTGCAAAGGGAGAAAATTTGAAATGGAAGGAACTAGCAGGGCTGATTTTAGTGCTAAAGTTGTTAAGGACGGAAGGAGCAGGAGGTCTTCAAGCAAATCCCAGTCCCCACCATTTTTCCTTATCCCTTTTTAAAGTATTACCAAATATGGATTTTGAACTTAGTATTGTAACCGCAGAATGACGTGCAATGATAAACAGAAACCAATATCCTTCTTTCCTTTCACTTAAAATAATTTTTGTCAAACCATGAATCAAACCTCCTCGGTAACTTGCCATTTATTGGAATAAAATGTCATAAATGTATACAAATCCCTCTGGAAAAATAAATAGTGAAAAAATACAAGTGTTTGAGTTGGCAATTCCAGCACAGTAAAGATTTAATATGTAAAATCATCAAGTGAATGTTATGATTTTATCCTTGCTTTATTTATATAGTTCGTTTTCGGAAACTTTATTCTGCATCTCTTATCTTCAGGATAATATACAATACAAAACTACTGGAGGTAGAAAATTAAGAGCCAGTTTCTTAGCTGGTGTAAGTTGGTATAGTTTACTGAAATCAATGGAGCTACTGATTTATACCAACTGAGGATCTTTCCTTATATCTGCAACCACGCAGCCCTCTCCTTAATTGGATAAAATTTTCAGTGGAAATTTCCAATAGAAGATTTACCAATCAAGGGCTTCAGGAAGGACCCTTAGTAATAATCTTATCAGAGTAGGTATGCTAAGAACAATCTAAATGAGATGCTTAGGAAATGAAGGTAGCAGTAGGTATGCAGCGTAAGGATGGTTTTCCTCTCAATGGTGAGAGAAAGGGTGAATTGCTAGATGATCTACCAACTGTTTGAACCCTCTTTTGGATGAACCTTCAAATATCTTAAGCTTTTGTGTGACGTGTTGATATCAACCGTTAACTGAGAAGTTACATCTGGTAATTAAATGTCAATACCCGACAGTAAATTCAGAGCACTGCACCAGTCTTTAAAATTCTGTGCTTGAAATATTGGCACTAGTGTCTTGTCTATAGACTTTTTTTTCTTTGTTATGATCTACACAACAGAAAAGGACCCACATCTGTCTGTTTACACCACCCTTGAAATTTCTGCAGGCAATCAAAAATTTAACCACAAATAGCTGCCTAATAACCAACATAGTGTTCGGAGAGCCACTCGCCCACCTGCCATTGCAGATTCTTCTGCGAGTGCTTGCTCATGTCCATTCCATGTTAGGTTTGTGAGCACTGTTCCCTTACTGGTATCAGTACGGCTGGCTCTAGCGCCCTCTGAAGTCACGTACATATGTGTCAGTACAAGAGGCACCACCAGCCTTGTGCCCTCTCAGTTCCTTCTTACTGCCCATGACGGTTGCTGGAACGATCCTTCTTGCTGTGGCAAGGCTTCTTTCCCATTGGTTTGGACTCTTCTGTGTTCATATTTTGGGTAGTTATTGTAGTTATTGTATATAGTTCATAGTTAGAGGTAGTGTACATAGCTATGCAAATAGTTGTCCTGTCACTGAGAGACTTTTCATCTCAGGGGCTGGGCATGCCCGAGTCCCTGGGCTTCAAACCTTCAACCCTTGTGCTTCTTGCTGATACCAGTGAGTGACCTGAACTCTAGCTGTCTAAAGTGTCTGGGGAAAACTAACATTAAAGATAAGCATCAGATCTGCAGGGACTTTAGACCTCGCACTTGGAAGGACAGGGACATTTGGCTAAGGCCATTCTCATGGAGACTTCCCCCAGACCAGTGTAGAGCCATGCCGCTCCAGATCAACACCGAGCACTTCAATATCCATGCAGAGCGCTCCCTGGCACTGTGGTCTCCATCTCTGATGTCAAGGAAGAAGCATAAGAAGCAGCACACCGAGAGGGTGCCCTTCATTGCAGAAGAGGGACAAGCGGGGAGTGAGCAACACAGTGAGACCCACTCATCCTTCCTCGAGGCATGGGTGGCACCACCATCTCCAACTAGAGCACCGAATCTGCTTCGGGACCCACTGTCTCTCAGAAGCAGCTGTAGTGCCAGGCATCGGATGGTTCTCTGAACCTGGGAGACTTTCCAAGTAGCAAAGGACCTGCTATCTGTCCCAATCTGATTGACTTCACAAGGACCTCCATATGTCAAGGCAACAAGGGACAGGAGAGAGCAAGGAGTGTTGAGCTTCTTCCCAGCTCTGGCCACCTCGGCACCGTCTTGGGACAAACCCTCCATGATCATGACATAGTGGTCACTGACCTGCTGCCAGTCCCCAGATCCCCAGCACCACCTAGAAGCAGAAGCAAGTACTGCTCCGCCATGGTCTCCAAGGAAAGAATCCTCTTCGGAGTACAAGTACCCAGTCTATGCTCTACCAGACTTTGTACCAGCCCTCCTGCCAGCACCTGGCCAGGGGCCACTGGCCAATGCAGTGGCCGTACTGGAATCCCTGGGGTTTTCCCCTGGCATGGGGCCCTCCTTCCCACCACTCCTGCATAGGGGTTCAGAAAGGCAGGCTACTGGCCCTTCACGTTCAGCACCAGAAACCAACTCCGATACCAACCTCAGTGCTGACGTCCAGGAGGTGGCCTCAATGGATGTGGTGGAAGCAGAGAAAGAGGAGGAAGCCCCACTCTGGTGCAAATCACCTCCTCATACCCAGATGATGTGATTGCAGGACCAAGTAACCTGCTCTGTTAGGATGATTTCAGGGCCCACTAGGACCTCCTGAAAAGAATTGCCATGAACCTGGGTCTGGAGATTGAGGAGCTTAAGGAGTCAGCACACAGCCTGATCAATATCCTGGCTGCAACTGCTTCCTCCAGAATGGCCTGGCCCATCAACGAAGCAGTGATGGGATCCATGAAAAGGCTGTGGCAGACGACGCCTTCTCTGCCCCCCCCCCCACACACACCTCAAAGAGGGCAGAGAAGAAATACTATGTACTGGCAAGTTGGGTTCAAATACCTTTATTCCCATCCCCTCTCCCCCAAGGGTCCCTGGTAGTATTGGCAGCAAATGAGCAGGGCAGGTAGGGGCAGTTGAGCACTACCTTCCCCCCCCCCCAGCCCCAAGTATGAAGATGCTAAGAGACTAGACCTTTTTGGATGAAAGGTTTATTCGACAGGTAGCCTCCAGATAAATATCTCCAACTAGCAGCCTTTATTGGGGAGGTACGATTTTAATCTACGGGACTCATTATCCATATTTAAAGACTCCTTTCCACAGGAGTCGAGGCAGGAGTTTGTGGTCATCCTGGAGGAGGGCAAGTGTGGCCAGGACCTCTGGATGCGACCGACTCAGCAGCCAGGACTATCTGCAATCACCATGATATGTTGTTCGTGGCTCCAGTACTCTGGCCTCCCTCACAAAGTTCAACAGTCTGTCTGGGATCTCTCCTTTGAAAGCTTCTCCATATTTTCAGAGCAAACTGACTCAAAACTTCACAGCCTCAAGGACTCAAGAGCCACCCTTCATTCCTTAGGCTTTTACATACCACCAGCTTCCAGGAAGCACTTTAGGCCCCAGCAGCCTTCCTGGTTCATAGCGCCTCCCAGGCAGGAGCCCTACAAAAGAAAGAGGAAGAGTTACAAATGACACCAACCTCTTCCTTCCACCTCAGCCTCCCAGTCGGGCTCTCACAGATACTCCTGTGTGTCCAAGGGCATTATACCAGTCTCCACTCCAGACCCGCTCCCTCCTTTTATTTTTGGACTGTCTGCCGCTTTTCAGTCCAGCGTGGTCATGTATAATATCAGATGAGTACAGTAACAGTCAGTTACACCCTCCATTTTTTATCCACCCCACCCTCCCATCTCCATCTCTTTTCAGGGACACTTCTCATGAGCAACTCCTCGCCCAGGAGGTGAAATCCCTCCTGTGTGTGTGGGCCAAAGAAGAAGTTCCCCGAGATTTGAGAGGGAAAGGATTTTACTCCTGGTATTTCCTAGTGCCGAAAGGGGCCTACAGCCCATCTTGGACAAGCATCACCTCAACAGATATCTCAAGAAACTGAGGTTCCGCAGGTCTCCCTGGCCTCCATAATTCCTTCCTTAGATGCAAGAGACTGGTATGCTGCCTGCAACCTAAAGGACACTTATTTTCACATCTCTTTCTTCCATGGCCACAGAAAATGTCACAAGTTTGTAGTGAGTGAATACCACTACCAGTTGACTGCTCTCCCCTTCAGTCTATCGGCAGCCACACAGGTCTTCACAAAGTGTATGGCAGTAGCAGCCTTCCTCAGGTGCAGAGGTCTGCAAGTATACCCACACCTTAATGAATGATTGATCAAAAGATTGGCTCAGGTACAGCACAGCATCAGTACAATATACTGGTAGAAAGCCTTCCACCAGTGCAACCTACTTATTCAAGTGGAAACATTTCACTTGGGCCTCCGAACAGAATCTCTCTCCATCTCTATCTTCTCTGCAGTCTATCTTGGACTGTCTACTCCACCTAAAGTAGCAAGGTTTGGCTCTCTCATCTATTAAGGTTCATTTGGCAGCCATCTCAGCCTTCCACCCTCCAGTGAATGGCAGGTCAGTGTTCTCCCAGGAGATGAGTCTGGTTTCTCAAGGGGTTGGAAAGAGTCAGGTTCATGAAGCGACTCCCCACCCCCATGGGACTTAAACCTTGTCCTGTCAAGGCTTATGGGGGCCTCCCTTGAGCCATTAGTATCGTGCTCCATACTGCTTCTCTCTTGGAAGGTCACCTTACTGGTGGCAATCACCTTTGGTCAGAAGGGTCTCTGAGATGAAAGCCAAAACATCAGACCCTCCTTATATGGTGTTCTTCAAGGACAAGTTCCAACTGTGCCCCCATCCGGCCTTTCTATCAAAGATTTGCAATTCCACAACAACAAGATCATTTTTCTTCCTGTCTTCTTCGCAAAACCTCACAAAAGCCCTGAGGAACAAAGGCTTCATACATAGGAGGTTAGGCAGGCCCTCACCTTTTATATTGAGAGGACTAAGCCCTTCCACAAATTCACACAACTCTTTGTAGCAATAGCGGAAAGGATGAGAGGGCTGACCACTCATTTCTCAAGAGCACAGGCTTTGTCAGGAGTGTTCCTCACACAGGTACCAATCCAGGACTTCTGCAGAGCTGCAGCTTGGTCATCAGTTCATACCTTTCACATCCCACTACACCATCACCCAAGACGATGCCAGTTTTGGGAGAGCAATGTTACAGTCAGAACATCCGTGAACTCAGAGCCCATCTCCAGGGACACTGTTTGTGAGTCACCTAGCATGGAATGGACACGAGTAAGCACTCAAAGCAGAAAAAAATGGGTTACTAACCTTTCGTAACAGTTGTTCTTTAAAATGTGTTGCTCTTGTCCATTCCATTAGTCACCCTCCTACTCTTCTGCTAGAGTTACCACCAAGAAGGAACTGACAGCGTGTGGGTCCAACAGCACCCCTTATGCCGGCACATAAGCACATGACTACAGAGGGCACTAGAGTTGGCCCTAGGGATGCTACTAAGAGAAAAATCTCTGGCAACAGTGCTCACACACCTAGCATGGAATGGACATGAGCAACAGATCTTGAACAACAACAGTTATGAAAGGCTAGTAACCATTTTTTAAAACCTTGTTTTGAAACAAAAATATGAGGGAGAGAGAGAGAGAGAGAGTCTCATCTGAAAACTAACCTGAAAGAAGTAGTAGTAGTAGTAATAGTAGTACCTGGTATATCTATAGTACTTTTCATCCAGTGGGTCTCCATATACTTTAGAAACATTAAGGTCCTGGTTATCAGAAATGCTGAGCAGTCAAAGCTCCCACTGGTTTAAATTAGAGCTGTAGCTGCTTGGCACTTCTGAAAATCAGGCCCTAACTAAGACCCCAGTTCAGCAAGGAACTTAAGAATGTACCTAACTTTAAATGTTTGAGTAGTCCCATCAAAATCAATGGGATTACATACTTGCTTATATTAGCATATGCTTAAGTACCTTGCCGAATCAGGTCCAATGACGCTTAGCATTGTTGTGAAGTACATAAGGAATGTAGAAGCAGCAAAGAGTCCTGTGGCACCTTATAGACTAACAGAAGTTTTGGAGCATGAGCTTTCGTGGGTGAATACCCACTTCGTCGGATGCATCTTAAGGTAAATATAGTGCTTGGGCTCCTGGCAAGTTATCAATACAGTTCTCCAAGTAATTACTCCAAGTAATTAAATCCTTTCTAAATGCATACTGACAAATTTAATGAGTAATTCCATTTTCTTGTGGCAGTCATCCTGGGAGTAAGTAAACTCCTTATATTAGCTACCCAGTGGCACCATGCACTACCTTTGCATCAACAGGAAGAATTGACCATTCTCAAAGGAAGAACTGTAAATATAATTTATAAACAATACTGCCTGATAATTAGGTCCATTTATTCCATTTTTCTATTTCAAGCAGCATAATGTTTGATGATATTAAATCTTTTTATTAAAATTGCCACACAAAGAACAAGGAATACACGTAACAATAGAGTTATCATTTACTGAAGTATATACCAGTAAGTAATCTTTCTGGGGAGAAGAACTTAACTTAGGCTTAATACTGACCACCTAACTAAAGTTAGAACCTTAAGTTTGGATTCACAGCTAGAACTGCCATTAGTTTTTCCTGACTGTGAAAGGTACTTTTTTCATCAACAGGGATATTTGTGACTTAGATTACTGAACATCCACATATCCACAATTTAAACAATAAAGTGCTATATTTGTATAACAAAAGATAGACAGTTATGTTGCATCATGGATTGGGAGCTACCTAAGTACATATTGACACGCAATAAAATAGTCTGTTGGGTCCTTTTCCTTCATTTTTAACACCGTTTCCAATAAAGTTTGAAAACTTCCTGAGAGTGGAAGATGTTGCAAAGTAACCTAAGGCTACCCAGGGATTTTAGTAGGATGGCACAAATTGTTAACAAAACAGGACTGTGCTATGGACCTGGGCTTGGATGACTATCCAGTTTAGGCAAGCTGTTAACATTTTTTCTTGGGCTTGAGCGTGTGTGTGTGTCTGTGTGTGTGTCTGTGTCTGTGATGTATCACCAGATGATGTTGTTCAGAAATATGATGTATTCTAGGTTTAAGTACTCTCACTGAAAAAGAAATTTGGATTGATACTCCAAGAAACTACATTGAGTGGTTTGATACCTACGCTGTACAGTGACTAATTTTCCCTATAAATGTCTAAGAGAGAAGAGGCTCAGAAGAAAATTGAAGGTATTGAAATCTCAGTTAAGAATGGAGCTATTTTAGTGGACTAGATGATTGTGAAAGCTTTAAGAACTCATATTGCCCTCAGATAATAAATTTAATGAACATCAGGTGGGTTGGAGTCTCTGAGACAGGGGAAGCCAAACATTCTTTTCTGCGTGGATTACCAAAAAACTGGAGATGGATAATACTGGATGCTCTACAGCATGCTGTGGTATATTTTAATCTGAATGTGTGGCCAATCAGAAGTTGTTTCCCATGAAATTTACATTGCTGCATAGAGACAGAACACAAATCTCAGTGTGCTTTTCAAGATTTTAAAATATTATTCAGTCTGGATGACTGACTGCCCTTTGCTTTATCATCAGAGAATATTTATGACTGTCAAAGCAGGGCTGAGTTCCTGGAGACTGGATAACACGTGGTTTTATCCTGCCAGACAGAGAGTTCCTTTCAGTGGTCACATCAATGTTGTTTTTTTTTCATACTCCCACGGACACCACAACTTTTTTGGATGAGGAAGAAGATGATGGAACACAGATGAGGGAAAGAAATGGCCTCAGAGAACTTGGATACATGGGGGTATTTTTACCCTTTGGGGTTTTTTTCTTCCTGAATTTCAATGAGTGACTTATTGGAAACTTCTCTGGGTTTGAAGTGTTTTGTTTTTATTCCACATACTAAAAGCTATATTAGGTTGTTTTGTTTGCCTTTGTTTATAATGAGGTAAGTTTAGGGCAACCAGATATTTTTAAAATAGAAAACTGATGCCTTCTGAGGGAGTGGGGGATGCCGGAGGACTTTACCAGCTGGAAATGTGGGTCATGCCAAGGACATTTTGTTACTGTGAGGAATGTTTCTGTTGGGGGAAAGGAAGGAGAGCAAATGAAAGCTGGTGAGGTCAGATTGGGGATGCTTTCCCTGAGCGTACAGTTTACTTGTGGTTCACTCCGTGGACTTCCAGCCACTAGACTCTATGTCTTCTTTAACCACAAGCATGTACCTGCTTTTATTTATTGTGACACATCTCCCCTTCTCTCCCCACCTACCCCCTACCCCCAAATGGAAAAAAAACAGTCCCTCACTCTCACTCACACACACATGGTATCAACCAGACAATGAAATGCACAAGATACAACCCTTCACCCTCCTGCAAATAGATGGATTTTGCGGCATACCTTGTAGGTCAACAAATTCATACTGTTTAAGACCAGAGAATGAAGGAATGAATTTCTGTGCCAAGGACTCTTCATGGAAAATGCCCAACCTCTTGCCCCCTCCCATTTAAAAAAGTTGAATTTGGTCCCCAGCTGTGACTCTACTGGGTGTTGGCCTAGACTATCTCCATTAAATTGTTGCAGTAGTGTCTGGAAGGCTCTCAGTTTAGGAGCATGCTACTTTGGGATATAACAGATCCCAAAATCCACTGTGCATATGTTGTTATACCCATGTGCTTTCATGGGTATATCACAGGATATGCTGTGGAACTGCGGATAGTCCATTGCCAGGAAATGTCCAGTCTCCATTCCTTGAAAAGAACAGCAATGGTGTGGCATCTTGTTGTATGATAGCTAGACATCAGTGAGCAGGCTGGCTGCACCTATAGGTTTTCATACTAGACCTGTTTGCCTCCATGATTTCAGCCTTTAGAAGAAGAGTCCTGCAATCATTCATTGAAGGTAAAGAGTGACTCCAGCACTGGATTTCTGGATCAGCACCACCCTGGACAGTGCTACCACACCTGACAATGACAAACAACTGCATATCTTCCATGTTATGGCATGCCTCCTAGCAGTTGTTATAGTAGCACCAGGTAAGGCATTTCTTTCTCAAATTGGGAAAGGGGGGGGGGTGCTCTGTGGTTATCTTTAAAATGTCTCAGTTGTCTCTGTCATGGTATATTTCCCCAATCTGAACCTTAGAGTCCAAAAGTTGGGGTACCAGCATGAATTGCTCTAAGCTTAATTACTAGCTTAGATCTGATAAGCTGCCACCAATCAGGAATTCCAGTGCCTGATACTCTGGTCCCCCAAAAACCTTCCCTGGGGACCTCCAAGACCCAGACCCCCTGGATCTTAACACAAGGAAAGTAAACTCCTTTCCTCACTGTTGCCTTTCCTAGGATTTCCCTCCCTGGAAGTTTACCGTGATTCAAACTCCTTGAATCTTAAAACAGGGAGGAATGTCCCTCCCCCCCTCCCCTTTCTTCCTCACCCAGAGACAAAACAGATTCAAGCTCCGTGAATCTAAAACAAAGGGATTCCCCCTTCTCCCCTCCCTCCCTGTTAAGTACAGACTCAATTCCCTTGAGCCTCAACAAGGGGAAAAATCAGACAGGTCTTAAAAGCAAAACTTTTAATAAAAGAAAAAAGAATAAAGAAAATCACTGTAAATTCAAGATGGAATATTACAGGGTCTGTCAGCTTCTAAAAACTGAAGAAAAAGCCTCCTCCAACAGAAATACAATTTAAAATACCTCCAGCAAACTACACATTGCAAATACAGAAAACAATCAAAAGACTATAACCGTCTTTCTTACTAAAATACTCACTATAAAAGACTGTTGTAGGGAGATTGGCAAGAAAACTGGTTGCCCGTCTAGTCCCTTCCAGGACCTAGAGAGAACAAAGCAAAACCCAAAAAATACAAACAAAGGCTTCCCTCCACCGAGATTTGAAAGTATTTTGTTTCCTGATTGGTCCTCTGGTCAGGTGTCTGGTTCACTGTTTGTTAACCCTTTACAGGTAAAAGAGACATTAACCCTTAACTAGGTGTTTATGACAGTCTCAAATTAACATGACTTCAGCATTTGCCATATTCCCTGCACTATGTATACACAAATGCTCAGGTAATATTTTCCAGTAATGAAAGTGAAAACTAATATTTATAGATGATCACTGTAAGGTGTGTGACAGGGTCAGGTCAGATGGTTACAGAAGAGTGTTAGAAGGTAGATATTTTAGTCCCAGACTAAGTAGATCCCTTTTCCCTGGGTAAGGTAATGGGCAGTTCCAGAACAAGCAAGAACTTGCTGGAACCAATTAAGGCAAGCAGGCTAATTAGGACACCTGGAGCCAATTAAGAAGAAACAGCTAGAATCAGTTAGGACACGCTGGCTAATCAGGACACCTGAGTTTAAACAGGACCTCACTTCAGTTTGTAGCATGCATGCGAGGAGCTGGGAACAAGAGGCATTAGGAGCTGAGAGTGGGAAGGTGTATTGCTGAAGGATTGAAGAGTACAAGCATTATCAGACACCAGGAGAAAGGTCCTGTGGTGAGGACAAAGACGGTACTGGGAGGAGGCCATGGGGACGTAGCCCAGGGAGTTGTAGCTGTCGCACAACTGTTCCAGGAGGCACTCTAGATAGCTACAATCCACAGGGCCCTGGGTTGGAACCCAGAGTAGAGGGCGGGCCCGGGTTCCCCCCAAACCTCCCAACTCCTGATCAGATACAGGAGGAATTGACCTGGACTGTGGGTTCAACCAGAGGGGGGAAGGTCTCTGGGCTCTTCCGTGACCCACATGGTGAATCTCTGAGGCAAACAAATCCGCCAATAAGCGCAGCACCCACCAAGATAGAGGAGGAACTTTTTCACAGGTGAAAGTAACTTCTTAATGATGATTCTATTTTTCTTAAGTCTGCCCTATTCATCCCACAACTCCCTTGCCTTTTGCTGTAGACAGGTCAAACTGTGAGGAAGAAAGCAGTACTGCTTGAAACTCTGCCCACAAAATAAGCTCCATTCACCTGAGATACAAGAATGAGACGCTGGTGTTGGTGGACTGCGGAGATATTCAAAATATGATCATGCATGGACACTGGGCTTCTTCGGCTTGGTTTCCCCTTCGCGGATTTTGGATCCGCACACAGGCTCTGCTAATGTGACACTGCTGGACTTCTTGGGTTTAGCTCCTTGGCCTTGTGGGGAAGAATGTGTGTGGAAAGTGGTGTCATTCCCTAAGCCTACCCACATGTGGCACCTAAATGAGCTGTCACTCAAGAGAAGACTGTATAGACCTTCATAACATACTGTGCTTTCTTCCATGCCTGACTCAGCAGTGAAATATTTAATAATGTTGATATTTCAGGTTTCATCAGTGGCATCTGAGCTAACATCCCAGGTAGAAATATTGTCATGATGATTACGCTCAGGTCACCTTTTAAGGGGTTTATCACACCCATAACTGCTGAAATCTTACTTTTTCTTTTTAAGTAACAACTGAGATTCTGGAGAGCGGTTTGGGAAAAGTATACAGGCCCAGTTAAAGACACGGGTGGATGGTGAGAAGGCTGGAAATAACCTTGTATAGGTCTGTCTGAGTGTCATTCATTTAACTTCTCCTTTCTGTGTGATGTAATGGGTCTTCTTTCAGGAAGAGGGGTGCACTATGAAATCCAAATAAATAATTTTTCCATTGTTACTCAGCAAACTCCTAACTCTAGCAATTGGGGTTTTTTTGTTTTTTTTTTAAATCTGAGTTGTCTGTCATCCCTTCAACAAAGTACAGTATCTTGTTTTGAATTGTCAATCCAATGTATGTCATCCAACCTAACTAACAGAAACAAATCTCAATGAACTGGTGCAAAATTGACTTAAATATAGAATCATAAACCTGTGTGCGTTTGTGAAAATTAAGGAGTAAAAAGGGGTAGAGGTGAAATAACCAGTTCTAAAGTGACTCTCAATTTAATTTAGACTTCCATGTTCATTTATATTGTTTTCCTGTGTTTATGGAGAAGGGAGGGTTCCTCAGAAGTATGCATTTAACTTCTGATTTTTTGGCACGTGAATGGAGCTCTTTCAGAGCACCTGAACTTCTGCAAATTTTATTTGGTTTAAATAGAGTGCCTAACAATTTAATGTCAGAATCTCCTGTCTGACAGAGTGAACTGTGATCCAGTGGTATGAACACAGGACGTGGAACTCCTGCTTTCTCTCTTGTCACAGCTCTTCCTTTGTGGCCAAGGACAAGTCACATGGGGGAGATGTTGAAAGTTAGGTGCTTAACTCCTGTCATAAACAGATAGCTAAGGGTTAATGTCTCTTTCACCTGAAGCACCTGACCAGAGGACCAATTAGGAAACCGGATTTTTTCAACTTTGGGTGGAGGGAATTTTGTGTCTGAGGTCTTTGTCTGTCTGCCTGCTTTCTCTGAGCTTTGGAGAAGTAGTTTCTGCTTTCTAATCTTCTGTTTCTAAGTGTAAGGACAAAGAGATCAGATAGTAAGTTATATGGTTTCTTTTCTTTGGTATTTGCATGAATATAAGTGCTGGAGTGCTTTGATTTGTATTCTTTTGAATAAGGCTGTTTATTCATATTTCTTTTAAGCAATTAACCTGTATTTTGTCACCTTAATACAGAGAGACCATTTGTATGTATTTTTCTTTCTTTTTTATATAAAGCTTTCTTTTTAAAACCTGTTAAAGTTTTCTTTACTGGGAAATTTCAGGGAAATTGAGTCTGTACTCACCAGGGAATTGGTGGGAGGAAGAAATCAGGGGGAGATCTGTGTGTGTTGGATTTGCTAGCCTGATTTTGCATTCCCTCTGGGTGAAGAGGAAAGTGCTTTTGTTTCCAGGACTGGGAACGGAGAGGGGGAGTCACCCTGTTTGGATTCACAGAGCTTGTGTCTGTGTATCTCTCCAGGAGCACCTGGAGGGGGGAAGAGAAAAAGGATTATTTCCCTTTGTTGTGAGACTCAAGGGATTTGGGTCTTGGGGTCCCCAGGGAAGGTTTTTCAGGGGGACCAGAGTGCCCCAAAACACTCTAATTTTTTGGGTGGTGGGAGCAAGTACCAGGTCCAAGCTGGTAACTAAGCTTGGAGGTTTTCATGCTAACCCCCATATTTTGGACGCTAAGGTCCAAATCTGGGACTAAAGGTATGATAACTCCCATTTTGAGTTAGTGGCAGCGAAGTGACTGAGTGCCATTTGTGCCCCTGAGAATCTCTTCCTTAAACTCTGTTGCTCAGTTTCTGTATATGTCATGTGACAATAGGTGCTGAATACAATGTGTTGGAAAAGGAGGGATCTTGTGGTTTAGCCATGATTGGAAACAGGAGATTTGGGTTCAGTTCCTGGCTTTGGCACAGATTTCCTGTGTGACCTTAGGCGAGTCACTTAATTTCTGTGTGCTTGGAACTCCTTAGGGTCTAGGAAAGCATGTAAGTAATGTAGCCTACTTTAAAAGCTAAATATTATTGAAATGTTACATTATTCTTAGGATAATAATGAGCTATGTCTGTGATCTTTGTTCTTTTTCTCTTACATTATCTTTCAGGAAAAACAAATAGCTATTTTAAAAACTACTTAAAATATTTAAAAGGAGAAGCTCACAAACATAAACTATAAGTGAATCACAGTTGTAGGTGACATGTCTGACATTGAAATAGGAAATGTGCAATTGAACAGAACCTGAAAGATTCCAGAACTGAGATGGATTTAAAGTTTGGCACTGGTTTGAATGTCAAAAGCTCCCACAAGAAACAATACAAGGTACTCTCACGCTGTTGGGTATCAGTTTCTCAGATGTCAGGGAGGGAAATTATTTAGATAAAATCAAATCTCAAACATCGTCTTTCAAGAAAAGGGTAAAGGGTGATACCGAATATTAACATCTTATATGTATAATTTCCAATGCCTAGTAAAATAATGGAGCAAATGCTAAGATGAAAAATAAAACTGTATTTGGAGAATAACACCATCAGCAGCAAGCACCATGTCTTTATAAATAAATCATTAAGCAAATATTTACTTTTTTTGATAGAAATGCAAAATTAGTTGGTGAGGGCATCCAGGGTGCATGAGTTTGTGGATAAATGCCAGAGAAAGCTAAGACAGATAAATAAACATATTGTAGTGATGGCTGACCGGATAGACAATTGGGGAAGATGTATATTGAGGTACCACAGGAGTCAGTGGTAAGAATGTAAGAATGGACATATCGGTCAGATTAATGGTCCACCTAACCCCCATCCTGTCTTCAGACAGTGACTAGTGCCCGAGGCTTCAGAGGGAGTGAACAGAACAGGGAAATTAATTGAGTGATCCATCCCCTGTCATCCAGTCCCAGCTTCTGGCAGTCAGAGGTTTAGGGACACCCGGAGAATGAAGTTGTGTCCTTGACCATCTTGGCTAGTAGCCATTGATGAATCTATCCTCCATATAACTTATCTAATTCTTTTTTGAAACCGGGTATGCCTTTAGCTGGTTTACACTACAAAGTTAAGTTGAATTAATAATGTATGTGTCTACACTATTAAGTTCCTTCCACTGACCTAAAGGGCTTGTGAAGTCGACTTCTGTACTTCACCTCCGTGAGAGGCGTAGCGCTTCAGTTGACATCCATGTGTCGACATGGGGATAGCGTAGACACTGCGCTGTGTAATTTGAATGAATTGGCCTCCAGGAGGTGTCTGGAGAGTACTTTCAACTCCACTGCACTTCAGCCAGGCACACAGGAAACAGCTGCCCCTGTGTTAAAGCCCTGGGAACTTTTGAATTTTCATTTCAGGCAGAGCTCTGAATCAGTGTAAGAACTGCTAACATTTATGCCAAAATTGCGCAGGGCATGGGGGAGAAGGGTTATGCCAGGGACACACAGCAGTACCAGCAGACAAAGGAGGTGAACAGTAGCTCTGATTCTGAGCCACAGATAAGCCGCTTCTATGAGGAACTGCATGCGGTTCTAGGCAGTTCCACATCCTTCTTTCTCAGATGTCCTAGGATGCGGCGGGCGTGGTGGTGGAGAGGGGGTGAAGAGAAGTCCGGTATCCCTTGCACTCAACTCCAGGGGAAGGGTACAAGGACCAGGAGGTGACCATTCCCACATCTTTGATTGTTAAGCTGTCCTTGTTTCTCCCCCCACATCAGAGTTAGACATTTTG
The DNA here is from genome assembly GCF_007399415.2 of Gopherus evgoodei. NCBI lineage: Eukaryota > Metazoa > Chordata > Testudines > Testudinidae > Gopherus > Gopherus evgoodei. The sequence continues at coordinate 234,994,614 of NC_044322.1, read as the reverse complement.
CCCCATGTTATCTTACTTTTCTTTGCTGTCTCTTAGTCCTGGTCTACACTACACGTTTAAACCGATTTTAGCAGCGTTAAACCGATTTAACGCTGTACTCGTCCACACTACGAGGCCCTTTATATCGATATAAAGGGCTCTTTATATCGGTTTCTGTACTCCTGCCCAACGAGAGGAGTAGCGCTAAAATCGGTATTACCATATCGGATTAGGGTTAGTGTGGCCGCAAATCGACGGTATTGGCCTCCGGGCGGTATCCCACAGTGCACCACTGTGACCACTCTGGACAGCAATCTCAGCTCAGATGCAGTGGCCAGGTAAACAGGAAAAGCCCCACGAAATTTTGATTTTCATTTCCTGTTTGCCCAGCGTGGAGCTCTGATCAGCACAAGTGGCAATGCAGTCCCAAATCCAAAAAGAGCTCCAGCATGGACCGTATGGGAGATAATGGATCTGATCGCTGTATGGGGAAACAAATCTGTTCTATCAGAGCTCCATTACAGAAGACGAAATCCCAAAATGTTTGAAAAAAAAATCTACCAGCTACACAGTGCTGCGTGCCAAGCGTAACGGGAAGCCAGAGACTCAAACGGACGCTCATGGATGGAGGGAGGGAGAGGGGGTACTGAGGACTCTAGCTATCCCACAGTCCACAGCAGTCTCCGAAAAGTATTTGCATACTTGGCTGAGCTCCCAGTGCCTGTAGGGTCAAACACATTGTCCGGCGTGGTTCAGGGAATAGCTCGTCAATTCATTCCCTCCCCCCCACGTGAAAGAAAAGGGAAAGAAATCGTTTCTTGACTTTTTTCAATGTCACCCTATGTCTACTGAATGCTGCTGGTAAACACGATGCTGCAGCAGTGAAGAGCAGTATCCGCTCCTCTCCCCTCACTGGTGGCAGACGGTACATGCTTGATAACTGCTGAATACCCCTGGCTGGCCTCAGGGGCACCTGGGTAAAAATAGGAATGATTCCTGGTCATTCCCAGTAGATGGTACAGAACGGCTGGTAACCGTCTTCATCATAGCCACGGGGGGCTGAGCTCCATCAGCCCCCTCCCTTTCTGGTGTAAAGAAAAGATTCTGTACTGCCTGGACTATCATAGCAGCAGGATGCTGGGCTCCTCTCCCCCACACCGCTTAATGTCCTGCCTGGACTGTCATAGCAGCTGGAGGCTGCCTCCCCCTCATTTTATCTCAGTAACAAGTCACTGTTTCTTATTCCTGCATTCTTTATAACGTCATGACACAAATGGGGGGGACACTGCCACGGTAGCCCAGGAAGGTTGAGGGAGGAGGGAAGCAATGGGTGGGGTTGTTGCAGGGGCACCCCCCGTGAATGGCATGTAGCTCATCATTTCTGCGGGATCTGACACAGAGCAGCTGTACTCCCTGATACACTGCTTCTCTAGTACACTTGCCCCAAATTCTAGGCAGGACTGACTCTATTTTTAGAAACCATAAAGGAGGGATTGACTCAGGGAGTCATTCCCAGTTTTGCTTTTGCGCCCCCGGCCGACCTCAGCCAGGGGCACCCATGATAGCAGCAGACAGCACAGAAGGACAGATAACCATCATCTCATTGCCAAATTACCCTGGCAGCAGACGGTATAGAACGACTGGTAAACATCTCTGCTATCATGCAAAAGCAAATGAATGCTGCTGTGTAGCGCTGGAGTATCGCCTCTGTCCGCAGCATCCAGTACACATACGGTGACTGTAAAATAAAAAAAAACAAAACCGCTGAACTGGCTCCATGGTTGCCATGCTATGGCGTCTGCCAGGACAATCCAGGGAAAAAGGGCGTGAAATGATTGTCTGCCATTACTTTCCCAGAGGAAGGAATGACTGACGACATTTACCCAGAACCACCCGCGACAATGATTTTTACCCCATCAGCCACTGGGCTCTCAACCCAGAATTCTAAGAGGCGGGGGAGACTGCGGGAACTATGGGATAGCTATGGAATAGCTATCCACAGTGCAACGCTCCGGAAATCGACGCTAGCCTCGGACCATGGAAGCACACCGCCGAATTAATGTGCTTAGTGTGGCCGCGTGCACTCGACTTTATACAATCTGTTTTATAAAACCGGTTTATGTAAAATCGGAATTATCCTGTAGTGTAGATGTATCCTTAGTGTTTGTGAGAATAATAAAAATTAATGGATTGGGGAGAAAAGGCTCTTTATTCATTCAGCACACGGCGGTTAGCGGGGGGTGGAGTTTACAGGGGAGTACATGCAATGAAGGGGACAGCTAGGTAAGGAACAACACACAAGTATCACATCACTGTAGGTCATTGATGAAACTAGTTTTCAAAGCCACACGGAGACACAGTGCGCCTTAATGTGCTTTTCTTTTTGACCTGGTGTCTGGCCGTTCAAAATTGGTTGCCAGGCGATTTGCCTCCACCCCGTCAGAAACTTTTCTCCCTTTTTTTCCACAGATCTTATGGCGCATGCACCTGCTTTCACTGAGGTCTAACCTAGTAAGCACACTACCCCAGCGAGCTTTTAAATGTCCAGAGGCACATTCCACCACCATTCTGCACTGGCTCAGCCTCTGGTTGAACCGCTCCTTACTGCTGTCCAGGGTGCCTGGGTTATGCCTTGAGCCATGGGAGTAAGGGGTAGGCTGGGTCTCCCAGGATCATGATTGGTATTTCATTGTCACCAATGGTTATTTTGCAGTTTGGAAAGAAAGTTCCTGCTTGCAGCTTTCTGAACAGATGAGAGTTCCTAAAGATGCATTCGTCATGCACCTTTCCCGGCCATCCCACGTTGATGTCGGTGAAACAGCCCCTGTGATCCACCAGTGCTTGCAACATCATTGAGAAGTACCCCTTTTCAATTTATGTACTCTTTGGCGGCGTGGTCTGGTGCCAAGATAGGGATATGCGTTCTATTGCCCCACCGCAGTTAGGGATCCCACCATGACAAAACCATCCAATATGTCCTGCATCTTGCCCAGAGTCACTACCCTTCTTAACAGAAGTCTATTTATTGCCCTGGCAACTTGGATCACAGCAGACCCCACGGTAGATTTACCCACTCCAAATTGATTCCCCACTGACTGGTATCAGTCTGGCATTGTAAGCTTCCACAGAGCTATCACCACTCGTTTCTCAACTATCAGAGAAGGTCTTGTTTTAGTATTGCTGCATTTCAGAGCTGGGAAAAACTCTTCACACGGTTCCATGAAAGTGGTCTTGCACATTCGAAAGTTCTGCAGCCACTGCTTGTCATCTCATAGCTGCATAACTGTGCGGTCGCACCAGTCAGTGCTTGTTTCCCGGGCCCAGAAGCAGCACTCCACTGTGTCAAGGTGATGGGCAACGGTAACCAGTGTCTGCAAATTGTTCTGTTCCATGGCTTCCAGCAGGGCTGCTTGCTTGGCATCATATTGTTCTGCACAGCGTCTCCTGCTTTGGTTGAGCAAATACTGCAGGAGAAGGTATGAGTGTTTGTAATGCTCACAATAACAGTGTACAGCTGAGTGGTATCCATGCTTGCCATGCTATGGCATCTGTGTGGGTAACCCAGGTTTAGGAAAAAAGGTGCAAAAAAGGCTTGGTTTGTTTGCCATTGACTCAGGGCCAGCTCCAGGGGTTTTGCTGCCCCAAGCAGGCAAAAAAAAAAAAAAAAAAAAAAGCCACAATCGCGATCTGTGGCAATTCAGCAGGAGGTCCTTCGCTCTGACCAGGAGTGAGGGACTGTAAACGTGTGGACTCACCCCCGCGGCGCCTCCTGCTGATTGCTTTGGGGAATTAGCTCAATTCCAGCTATGGAGTGCCCTCTGCAGGCCAGTGATCCAGCTCCTCTGCTGGCCCCGGGCCCCTCCCTGGACCTCAGTGCCCCTTTTACTGGGTCTCCCCCACTCCCAGGGGAATCCCACCCCACTATCCCCACTTTGCCTCAGTATTGGCTACTGCCCAGTCATTGTCTAGCCCCACGCCCTGGGGCAGACTGCAGTATCAGCCACTCATCATAGGCAAAGGGGGTTTGGCCTGGCTGCCTTTACCTACCCTCCCGCTGCCCCTCTGCAAGCCCAGTACCTTGGAGGCCTAGAATTAGGCCCTGCAGCCCGGGGAGTTGCTGGTCTAGGGCTTCCCAACTCCTAAGGCTTTTCCCCAGCCCTGCTTTCCTCTAGGTCCCCTGGGTGAGTCCCTGAGCAGCCAGGCCTGTCTCCTTCTCCAGTCAGAGAGAGACTCCTTCTGCTTCTGGCTCCTCTGGCCTTCTTATACAGCCTTGTGTCTCAGTTTGGGGCGTGGCCCCCAGCTGCAGCCACTCCCGCCATCAGCCCAGGCTTCTGGCTCCAGCTACTGCCCCTTGCCAGGGCTGTTTTAACCCCTTCTCTCCCGGAGCAGGAGTCCATCCTGCTACAGGGACCTTGTGCCGAATTGCCACTGAATAGCTGGACTTGCCACCCCCTCTAAGTGGCGCCTAAGCAACTGCTGCTAAGCTGCTGCTGGAGCGGCTCTGCATTGACTTCAGGTAGGGAGGGAGGAGCATCATGGGAAGTTAATGCCATGTTCCTATACCACCATGCAATCTTTTGGTCCCAGAGCATTGCCAACCCAACCCAACATTCAGCTCGGCTCCATGCACTGTGGAATAGCTACCCACAGTGCGGCGCTCCATACGTCGATGCAAGCCCTGCTAGCGAGGATGCTCTCTGCTGACACAATGTGCATAGTGGGGACAAGCAAGAATCTACTTGCTTAAATCAGAGGCTCAATGTTGCCTAAATAAACATTGACCTAATTTGTAGTGTAGACATACCCTTATGTCGGTTAACTGTGTGTTGTGTGAAAGACGTGCTTCTGTAAGACTGTTTTAAACTTGCTGCCTATTAATCTCATTGGGTGAAGGTGACCATTGGTTTGTGTGTTATGTGAAGAGGTCAATAACAAATCCGTATTCGCTTCTCACACCTCTGTCATATCCCTCTGTCATATCCCTCTTCAGTCATCTCTTTTCTGACCTGAACAGTCCCAGCCCTTTAATCTCTCCTCATATGGAAGCTCTTCCTACCCCTAATTGTTTTCTGTTGCCCTTCTCTGTACCTTTTTCCAGTTCTAAGGTATCTTTTTTGTGATATGGTGACCTCGAACTGCTGTGCAATATTCAAGATGTGGCCATAACCATGGATTTATATAATGGCCATTATGGTATTTTCTGATTTATCCTCTATGGCCTCCTCCTCATGATGGTTGCTAATATTGTATTTGGCATTTTTTGACTGCTGCCTGCACACGATAGTAAGATGTTTCTGTTTTCTAAGACCTCAATCCGCAATGAACTCCAAGATCTATCTTGAAGTGCGTTAACAGCTAATTAGACCCCATCATTTTGTATGTCTAGTCTCAGGCTTTATCTTTGTCCAATATATGTTATCTTTGCATTTGATCCATATAGAATGTTATCCTGCCCCATTTGATTGCCCAGTCACCCAGTTTATATGAGATCCCTTTGTAACTGTTTGTAGTTGGCTTTGGATTTAATTATTTTAAGTAATTTTGTACCATCTGCGACCTTTGCCACCTCAGTGTTTACCCCTTTTCCCAGACCATTTATTAATATGTTGAACAGTACGGTTTCCCAGTTCCCCTTACAAACCTTGGGGGACCCTGCTATTTACCTTTCTCCATTCTGAACAGTGATTTATTCTTACCCTTTGTTCCTATCTTTTAACCAGTTTCTGATCCATAAGAGGACTTTCCCCTCTTATCCCATGACTCCTTACTTTGATTAAGACCCTTTGGTGAGGAACTTTGTCAAAGGCTTTCTGAAAATCCAAGTACACACTGGATCACGCTTGTGCACATGTTGTTGATAAATTCAAAGATTCTATAGATTGGTGAGCATGATTTCCCTCTACAAAAGCCATGTTGACTCTTCTCCCCAACATATGATGATCCTCTATGTCTATTCTTTACTATCATTTAAACCAGTTTGCCTGATCTTAAATTAGGTTTACTGGCCTGTAATTGCCAGGGTGGCCTTTGAAGCCTTTGTTAAAAATCAGAATCACTTTAGCTGTTTCCTAATTATGGTACAGAGGCTGATTAAATGATAGGTAACACACCACAGTTGGCCATTTGCAATTTCATATTTGATTTCCCTTTGAACTCTTGGATTAATATCATCTGGTCCTGTTGATTTAGAACTTTTTAATTTATCAATTTATTCCAAAACTTCCTCTGACATCTCAATCTGGGACAGTTCCTCCAATGTATCACCTAAAAAGGATGGTTCAGATGTGGAGATCTCCCTCTCATCCTCTGCAGTGAGGCCAATGCAGAGAATTCATTTATCTTCTCCACAATGGCCTTGTCTTCCTTGAGTACTTCTTTAGTGCCTCAGTTGTCCAGTGGTTCTACTGATGGTTTGGCAAGCTTTCTGATTCTGATGTACCTTGAAAATTTTGTTGTTAGTTTTTGTGTCTTCTGCTAAATGCTCCCCATATTCTTTTTTTGTCCTGCATAATTATATTTTTATGCCTGATTTACCAGAGTTTATGCTCCTTTCTATTTTCCTCAGTAGGATTTGACTTCCAATTTTTGAAGGATGTCTTTGTCTCTGACCACCTCTTTTACTCTCTTGTTTAGCCATGATGAAATTTATTTATTTATTTTTGGTACTCTTATTTATTTTTTTTATTTGGTGTATACGTATAGTTCAAGCTGCTATTATGGTGTTTTTTAGAAGTTTGTTGTCACCAAGTGGTTAACTTTGGACCAGATCCTGTCTCAATCAAGAATTTCCTCTCCCCTTGTGAGTTCCAAGACTAGCTACTCCAAAACAATCATTAATGGTGTCTAGACATTTTATCTCTGTATCCATTCTGAGATAACATGTTCCCAGGCAACACAGGAATAGTTGAAATCCTCCACTATTCTGGGGTTTCCTGGTTTTGTAGCCTCTCTAATCTCCATGAGCATTTCACAGTCAGTGTCACCGTCCTGGTCAGGTGGTCAGTAGTATATTCCTATGGCTATTCTCTTGTTGTTTAAGCATGGAATTTCTATAAATAGAGTTCAATGGTACTGGCTGATTCATTAACAGCATATTTTGCTGTTTGCATTCTTGTGATGTAATCGAATGGGACTTTATTTGTTTGACTGTTTCTCTTCAGCTCCTGCCTGTACTTTATCAGCTTTGATCCTCTCCTCTGTACTAAGATATAGTGTATCCCTTTTAATAAATCCTCCCCTCAGCGATGTCTATCTAAATTGTGCTCATCTGCACCTGTTGGTTTTTTCCAGCCCTTTGTTTCAAAACTCCTCTATGATCTTTTTAATTTTACATGCCAGCTATCAGGTTCCCTTTTTAGTTTAGATGGAGCACTATATAGATTCCTTCTTTTCCCAAAATGTTCCCCAGGTCCTAATAAGTATAAATGCCCCTTCCAAACAGCATCGTCTCAGCCCTGCACTGAGGCCCTACCGTTCTGCCTGTTTACCTGGCCCTGTCTGTGGAGCTGAAAGCATTTCAGAAAATGCTACTATGGAGGCCCTGGACTTTAATCTCTTTCCTACCAGGCTGAATTTGACCTCCAGGGCCTCTCTCCTACCTTTCCCCATGTCATTGTTATCTACTTATACAACGACTACCAGCTCCTCTCCAGCACTGCACATAGATCTATCTAGATCAGGGGTGGGCAAACCTTTTGGCCTGAGGGCCACGTCTGGGTATGGAAATTGTATGGTGGGCCATGAATGCTCATGAAATTGGGGGTTGGGGTGTGGTCTCTGTGGTGGGGCCAGAAACGAGGAGTTCAGAGTGCGGGAGGGTTCCTGGCCAATGGGAGCTGTAGAGCTAGCGCTTGGGGTGAAGACAGCATGGAGAACCCCCTGGCTGCCCATACTTATAGGAGCTGGAGCGGGGACATGCCGCTGCTTCCAGGGGCTGTGTAGAGCAGGGCAAGCTCCTGACCCTGCTCTCCGGTGGGAGCTTGAGGTCGGATAAAAGGTCTGATGGGCTGAATGCGGCCCGTGGACCGTAGTTTGCCCACCACTGATCTAGATGTCTTGAGAGGTCCATAATCTCACACCCAAGCAATTCACCATGTAGCTCTCCCAGTCACCACAAACCCAACTATTTCAAATTGAATTCCCCAGTACTATTACCTGGCTCTTCTCAATAAGTGGAGGAGTATCCTCAGTGAGAGAGGATACTATGATGTTGTCACGGAGTCACTGGGCGATGCTCTGGAACTGCTCCCCACCAAGCCAGTCAGGACTTTGGGGAGCCTCTCTCCTTGGAGCAGATTGTTCAGGGCAAGAAGCTCACACCTCTTCACCTCCTGGGTCTCTCCTTGGAGCATTCAGAGCATCCTCTGCCCCTCCGTGCGCTTCCCACAGCGAGTCCACCCCAGTGGGGTCCTGGGGAAGCCACCGGGTCCTGCACCCCCACTTTGCAGTCAGACGTGACTCTTAGCCAGCCAGTAAAACAGAGGTTTATTCGATGACAGGAACAGGGTCTAAAACAGAGCTTGTAGATACAGTGAACCGGACCCCTCAGCCGGGTCCATTCTGGGGGGCAGTGAGCCAGACCCCCAGGTCTGCCCTCCACCCTTGACCCAGCCAGCTCCAGACTAAAACCCCTCCCAGCCCCTCCTCTCTCCTCAGCCCCTTTCCCAGGCCAGGAGGTCACCTGATCCTTGTCTCCAACACTTCAGCTGGCACCTTTGCAGAGGAGGGGCCAGGCCATCAGTTGCTAGGAGACAGAGTGCCAGGCATTTAGGTGCACTGGCCCTTTGCTCTGCCAGATACTTAAGAACTGCCATGGGGGACACTGAGGCACCAACACAGTACTCAGAGAAAACATTAAGAACTTTCCCAGTTCGTACAGATGTCAGCTGATATAAGGATCCCAGCTAAGATGTCTTCTTCCCTGTGACTTCTCATCTTCAACAGCACAGAGGCTGTCAAACTGGGAGTGGGACCATTCTATGTGTGCCTGAAAGTCTTATCTGTGTACTCTGATTTCAAGAGCCTGTACTTGGTTTCGGAGAGCCATGAGCTGCTTGCACCATATGCGCACATATGCTACCTGCTCAGAAGGCACATAATCATACATGCTGCATTCAGTTAGCCCCCAGCTCTGCTGCTGGACTTCTACTGCACTGTTTTACTCTTGCTAGGTTTGTTTGTGCATAGGGAGGCTTGGGGTGTGGTTATTGTCCTATGTTTAGAGAATGTTTATTAAGTGTATCTGGCTCCCACGCTCCCCTCTAAACTCTCTCACAAAACTCTCATTTGTGCTCCTGTTTGAGTCAAGTTTTATTTGCAATCTTCACAATAGTGTGGATTTGGCAGTAAACAGTATGAGCTATATAAAAAGTGATAATCAGGATGTTAACTGGGTTGCCCTGAGTATAATGGCATGGAGCCGTGCTCTACCCTCCCTTGGTTTCCTGTTTAGATAGTTGGCATTCTTCCTATCCATCCCACCTCTTGTGATGCAGTTGAATGAAGTGGCAAGTTCCCAGCCTGCAGTCCCAGAGAGAGGTTGTTTTTGTTTGCTCTGAGTGGCCCTTTACAGAGTCTGACTCTGCCACAATATTGATGTTAGTTACTTACTTCAAACACTGTTGCATGACTTCAGTGGGGCTGTTTGCAAAATAAGGAGTTTACTCAGTGGAGTGGAGTGGGAAGAACCTGTCCCTGCATGAATGAAATTGAGGCTGAAACTAAAGCAGAAGGTGCAGTGAACATCAGTTCACAGAAATGATACCAAAGCGCCAGAGGAGATTTAGAACATTGATGCAGGAGAAGTTTGGGAAACTTTCCTATTATACCTGGTGAGAAATAATCTGAAACAGATATTCAATGGGAAGGAGACACCGAAAAGCAGGAATAGGTTGAAATTAATGAAGGGAAACTTAGGGTGAACATCTGGAAAACCTGCCTGACAGAGCTCTATTAGAGTCTAATCCTGCAATTGGATCTGAATGGGCAGTCATGTGAAATCCTGCTAGTATAAATGTGACTCCACACAGATCCATTGCATAACAGGTTAGACAAAACCTGTTAGCGATGGTCTAGATAATACTTGGTCCTGCCTCAGTGCAGGGGGATGGATGAGGTCCCTTCAAGCCCTATATTTCTGTGACTTTACAAATCCAGTTACCCATCGTGGGCCTTACACTGTGCAACAGCCTTCCAAGGGAAGTAACGGAAGTCACTGCTTTGGATGTTTGTCTAGACTACACACAGCAGTAGTGTGGTGTACTTCAGAGAACCATTCTGCACTGGACTATAAATGACCTAATAGCTCCTTCCCCTGTGTTTTTCTCTGATCTCCATGTCATGACTTACCATATGACTCTAAATCCAGGCCAGTAAAAAAAAAAAAAAAAAAGAAAAAAGCATCATTTTGCATTACTTATTCAAAGCTCAAACAGCCACTGTGCTTGATAGTGTCTATAACAGTGGAGGTCAACAGAACATTTTAATTAAAATAAAAAACAAAGCACAAACCGTAAACATTAGCTCAGCAAAACCACAAATGTCTTCCCTGCAGCTGCAGGATTTGCTCCCACCCACCTCCAAAAAAGCCAATACAGTAATAAATGTAAGATGCTTTCCCGCTTGAAAGCTTTAGACAATAAGTTACCAGAATATGGTTTTCAATAGCAATATCGTGAGGCGCATCATTTAGAAACCTAGCCAGCAGGCATCAGATTCATCATTTATCATCATACGATGCTGGCAGTACTGCTCTCCAGATGTACCATTTGGCACATTAAGCAATTCTTTTCTTAGAAGGGGAACCTATGGTTTTGCCATGTAATGCAAAACACCAATGGAATCACTACATAAGCAAAATGCCAGTAATGGTAGAGTGGTCCAGCCACAAGGATTGGTATGTTAATTTTGTTTTATTTTTCCCAGCGTGTCATCTGTAGTACTGGATTTTGTGTCAGGATCATGGCTGGGCTGTCTTAGTATCATATTTTTAAGTGTATTTTCATCTGGAGGTTTAAGCTGGGAAACTAATGATTTTTTGATGCAAAAATGTGCTGTACTTAGATCTATATTATCATTTTACCCTGTTAGACACTGGGCCAAATTCTGCCCTCAATTCCACCCGTGAAACCCCTGGCCATCCATCTGCAACTTTGGAAGTGGTATCCAAAGCCATCTAAAAGCCAATAGTTTACACTAAGACTGTGGCTAATACTTGTTGTTACTTCCTAAGAGCAACTAAGTCTTAAAATAAAGCTTTAGCTTATTTGTAAGTAAGAAGAAAAAAAAATAATCACAATACGCTGAGTTTGCATTTGGAAGGCAATGATTGGATTCTCAGTTTTTTCATGCTATTTTAACTTTCTGGATTGCCAGCTGGTTTGACCTTGAAAATGCAGCCTTGAAACCTTTTATTACTTACGTTGTATCTACTGTATATCAGAGTAGTTGCTGGACTTCGATTTGCCCATGTGGTGCCAATGTTGCAGTGAGAAGGCTGAGAAAACTATTGTTATTCTTTGAGCTGCATTGCATTTATTATATCTTTTTGTTCACACGCAGGATATGTTTTCTTCATATTGGCAGGAAAAATTGGGGAGTAGAGGGAGGAATCATGTGGTGCTTCTTCCCAGGACCATGCCTTGTGGTCATACATGTAAACAGAACGGGAATGTTTTTTGGACATGCATCTTGAATTGCTTTGTTTACAGAGATAGAGAAGAAGGCAGAACTGCAGCTAGCAATTTATTAATTACATTGTGCTGGTATCCAGCCAAAATAGGGGCCTCATTGTGTTGGCACTGGCATAATGAGAGACAGTCCCTGCCCTAAAGAGCTTACAATCTAAATAGACAAGACAGAAAAAGGGTGGGAGGGGAAACAGAGGCACCACAAAATGATTTACAAGTCACATAGCTGATGAGCAGGTTTCCAGAGTCCCAGCCCGTTGTCTCATCCACTAGAACATCACGCCTCTCAAATTTACATGTTTATGTTAGCTGTCCATTGTTCTATTCCGCCCCCCCCAGCATCCTGATCCACTCACCTGTATTACACGAGGGCTTGTTCTCTTCTCATGTTGGCTTTGCACTGGTGTAACCCCATTAATATCAGCAGAATTACTCCAGTGTAAGCGAGAGGATAATTGGACCCATACTCTTCCAAAGGGTAGCCATAGTATTACACACAATAAGGCAAATCCTGGGACTTAGGAGTGCACATGCCACTCACTCACAAGTTAAACCAGCTGTTCACTGTGCCAATCAATCCAGACGATAGAACAGGGTTTGGAGAGATGGTACAGCTGCTCCAAGAAATGAGGACCTCAAATGAATGAACCTATCCTATCTGTCTCCCTGATATTCTTTATTAATAAGATACATTTGATAGCACCCTAACGTTACATGATGCTTCAGAGTTTAAAAAGGCAGTGAGAAATGTGTTGCTGGTGAGGCAGATCCAAGGAGTTTGAACTTCATCCAGAAAGCTACAGGAAACCTGTGGAGTGTTTGTTCCTGTCATCTTGCTCTCTTTCTCCCTCTAAAGGTTGCAAGGGTTACTGCAGCCTGCGGCCCTTGCAAGTGCATTAGAACAAGGAAAGTACTTCAGGAGGAGACTAGTGGGATCTGTCTCCACCTTTGTCAATGATCATATACGTTCAGGTTTGTGTAGACTGATGTGGCGAGCCGACCCCTCATCATGCTGATGGGACCCCCTCTCTCAGCTGACACTCTGTTTTATAGGAGTTATCTGAGAACTAGTTCTGCACAGCTCACAATCCATTCAATCTTCAGTTCTCTCTATTAGGAAAGGCAGAGCCTCCCTTGAGATGATCTTTGCTGCCCTAGCTGCCATATAGGGCAGTCAGGAGGACCAGCATCCTAAACTTTGGCCCTAGGGAAAGGAAGTGAAAAGAGATTTTGGTGTCAATGAAGAAGTAATAAAGCACCGTGTGTGTGTGTGGGGGGGGGTGTTCTCCTTCAGGATGGGGGCAAGGTTGCTGTCCTGGGAGCATCGCTGAACTGCCCAGCTCTGTGTGACTCCCATTATATTTGGCCCATTATGATGATCATAGCAAGCGTAGCTAGCAGTGTTTTAATAAAAGGCTGGATGAAGATCTAAAACAAAATAAATTCTCGCATCGAGCAATTTAACCCTTGGATTTGTGACCCTAAATTGGTTAAATTATTATTTTTGTTATAATATAATGAATACTCTGTATTGAGAAACTCTCCACATGCTGATCAAGCTTTGCTCAGTACAATTGCACCGGAGAGGGTGTTTCCTTCTGTTTTATGTAATATTTGAATATTTTAAAACAGTTCCTACCACTCACCATAAATATCATCCCCCTAAAATTAAATGCGTATGTCATGGCACATGCCCATCCATACATCTTGAAAGGGAGAGCTAGTATTTAACTATATGTACTCATCAGCGAAAACTAACTTAAAAAAAAAGTGTGGTAAAAATCCAAGTTTCTGCTTAATTGGTTTATTTGTGGCCTCTGCAGTTTGATTAACTGTGCAATTAATAATGACCAGGTTTGGCATGTTGGGTACTTTGTACTGTTTTCTCTGTTCCAAGAATTCTGGGAAAGAATGCAGAAACACAGTTTGTTGTGAAAATTCTCTCCCTCTCCTGTTGGTTTCAGCTTTAAATGCTCAGGAGCAGGAACAACCAAAGGTTTGTTATTTTTCTTTGGGCCAGTACAGTTATCTAAAATACTGGGAGTTTCTGAAGGGAGGCTAATCCCTGTTCCTGGGCAGGCTACAAGGGTGCAAAAGGACAAAAGGCATCCAGTGCCCATTTTTTTAAAGCAAGGGAACCCCAGGGCAACAACAGTTACCAGGGATTAATAAAAATGGAGGTTCCAAGTGAGAGAAAGTCATCCCAACTGGTTCCAAGCAAACTGCTCTGAGCTTTGGTATGCTGTTTACTTTAGAATGTGGGAAAGGAATGAAGGTTTAATAAAGGTAAAATGCATGTTAAAAGTTACTTTCTAACTTTTTACTGGTTCTGAAATTTGGGGTTATCCTGTTGAGGTTTCATAAACAGTATTTAAAATGTGTGTCAATATTTAGAAACCTGATTGGGTTTTCATATTTCTGTTTGTATTATGTAAAGCCAGCATATCCCCAGTTGCAGGATTTAGGAGAAATTGTTTGTTTTTAGAGGAAGACTGGGGAGTTAAGTAGAACTGTTGTGGGAACAATTCACCTTTTGATGCAAACACATTAAATGTGATTCATGTTCAGACTGAAATGCTAATACAGTACTTTAAGGCAGTTAATGAGGCAATGCCATTGGTATGCTTTGGTTCATCAGAATACTAATATTAAAAATGCACTCATAGAATAGAATAAACTGTGTGTAGGTAATCTGCCAATATATGATTTATCTGCACAGTACAACCTCCATTGGTTTATTCACTATATTTGTATAACACTCAAACAATGGACTTTCCTCATTCTTCTCTTGGGAGACTTTTCCACTGTGTAAGACCGCTCAAAATATGGAGGCTTTTCCTGATGGCTTAAGTTTTTCCTGTCTGAATTTTATCTCTGTCCTACTTAGTCACTGTTTCTAAGTGAACTTTAAAACCTAATAAAATGTTTCTTTAATAATAAGTCTGTAAAAACAGAGCAAGATCAGGTAGGTGGTGTCTTTTATGCAATCTGAAAATAAACTGAAATACCAAAATAATTCTGATGTTCTGCATCTACCATACTCTATCACTGTGATACTTCCATAAAAGTTTACAGGCTCTTTCAGTCAAAGCTACTATTAAATTGATGTATTGGTATATGCAGAAGTTCGAATGCTGAAATGAACCATGCCGTGAAGCGTCCATGCTAAGCCATTCTATGAAGCCCATGGAAGGATATTTTATGCTGAGGTAATCTACCCATTTATGCTTCCCTTTGCTTGCTCCTCCGGCCCACAGGGGTATTCTGCTTCATAATCAAGAGGAAATTTGATGAATCTTGCCTTTCTCTCTCCTCAAATCTGACATCACATTGTACTCCCTAAAAGTAGCTAAAACAATAGCAATACCCACCTTTTGCCTCTCCACAGGTCACCTGAGAGTTTGATTAGTCGTTTCCATCTAAGCTTTCAAACCTTTGTTTTAAAAACAGTGGTTCTTTGTTGAGGGGTTTCTCCTGAGCCTACAAGGAAAACTTCTGAAGTGTTTCCTCTTTCTGTTGATACCTGTGAACGTTTTCCCATCACAGCTCAAACAGTCATTATCATGTGTTGGCTGTTCAGAGGCTTATGTAAGAGGCTCTCTTAGATAGCCTTAGTCCTGCCGTTGGAGGATAATTGTCCGTATCATAAAGTCCAACTCCTTCATTTTCAGCAGAAAGTCCAAACACTCAGTGATCGTGAAGACTGCTCTATTTCTCAAATATTTGAGAAGTCTGTCCAGAATATATTTGGGCATACAGTAGAACCTCAGATTTACAAAAAGCCTCCATTCCCAAGGTGTTTGTAACTCTGAAATATCATGACAAAGTGAGCATTCACCCACAAAAGCTCATGCTCCAATACATCTGTTAGTCTTTAAGGTGTCACAAGACTCTGTTGCTTTTTACAGATCCAGACTAACACGGCTACCTCTCTGATACTCTGCAATGTTTGTAACTTTGAACAGAACGTGATGGTTGTTCTTTCAAAAGTTTATAACTGAACATTGACTTAACACGGCTTGGAAACTTTACTATGCAGAAGGAAAAATCCTGCTTTTAATCATCTTAATTTAAATGAAACTAGCACAAAATAGTTTCCTTACCTTGTCAAATCTTTTAAACTTTCCCTTTATTTTTTTAGTAGTTTGTTTAACATAGGACTGTGCTGTAAGCATTTGCCTTTTTTTTTAGTCTCTTTTGCTGCCCAATACTGTATATCTGGTCCAAATGAGGTTTCTGGTTGACGGGCCA
The DNA here is from genome assembly GCF_007399415.2 of Gopherus evgoodei. Classification (NCBI taxonomy): domain Eukaryota; kingdom Metazoa; phylum Chordata; order Testudines; family Testudinidae; genus Gopherus; species Gopherus evgoodei. The sequence goes on along the minus strand of NC_044322.1, from coordinate 234,978,697 downwards.
GTTCATAACTCTGAGGTTCTTCTGTATGTGGGAAAGCTGTACAATTATCCATTCTGTAAGAATCCTACGGGTGCATGTCCTAGACTGTAAATATGGTATTTTTACACACACTAAATTCATCCCAAATGTTTAAAGGGATAAAAGAGTGCTCTTTATTAATTTGCAATAATTAAAAATTAGATAAATAAATGCATCGGTTTTTAACATTTTAAAATGAAAACATTAAAATTGAATTTTTTTTAATCTGTCATTATTTTGACCAGGTCAAATGTAAATGTTAATATCTCTTACCACTAAACAGTCTGCAGTGAATATGAAGAGAATATCAGTAATTCCAGTGCACATGCCTCTCCAGAAGCATCACACCTATTCTCTGGCATTTCCTCTTATATTAGTGTATCATGATACCTACTACTCCATTTTTTTTAACCTGCCTATATCTAGGGTCTTGTGTTGTTGGGTTCTGATGTACCCAGTTTGATTTGTCATGGTTAAGATTTAGCTGCAACAATCCTCTAGCTTTAAGGGTGACTTTCACACTGAAGCATTTCTTTTAAAGTAAATATTCAGTATTTTGCTTTTTCCTGTATCATTGAAGAAATTTAGGCTGGTTTCTTAGTAATACTGAGACATCTTTACACCACACTGGCAGTATAAAGGTCCCTTGAAGTAGGTGTAAAATTACATTAACATCCACTTGCACCTTGGCACTGCCTGGCACTATTGTAACACTATTTAGTGTGGCTGAATTTGATCTAAATATTGGTATTACGTCAGCAGCTAGGGACATGCTAACTGTTAAAATCCTCCTTAAAATATTTTTTCATCATAGATTTGTTACTAATACCGTAAACTGAGGAGTGGAAATTTGGTTTCTCCAACACTGTAACTCTTGTGTGTATGTACAGGTAAGTGAGAGTCTAATCTTTGCATCGTGTTTGGAGTCCAGGAGGTTGATTTTTATAAGTGCAGCCTTCTCAGGAAAATTCTGAATATAGTTCAGTTTTCTAGTGAAATGCTTTGTGCAGAATATAATGGGAGGGAGGATAAGAGGACAACTTTGTTCAGAATGTAGTTTAACTAGAAGACAGCCTGAGGACTTCCTTGTTTAATCTTCCTTATCTCTTTTTTTTTTTAAATTTCATAAAAGATCAAGGTAGAGCAACTTGTATCTAAGCTCTGTTTGATTTTTTTTTTTTTAAATATATTGATGAGAGCTATCAAGATATTAGTCTAGATCAGAGAAGTTTGAGAGACAGGAAATATGTGGTTTCATTTCAGTAGCTAAATTTAAGGTTATCTGTATGTAAACACCGCTTATCTCGGAGGCCTGCAAGTTGTTTACTCATCTGGTTTCCTCTCCTTGTCAGAGCCCAATTTACTTTTCGGGAGTGGTTGGTGGACTTCCTGAACACAACTAGGCAAAGTTCCCAACCACTTTACTCTTTCAAGGAGTCAGATAACCTTATTTTAATAGGAGATTCTTTTTATGTTCATAAGGAGCCACTACTATATTAGACAAGAACCTTTTAGCTTTAGCACATTGTTATGTGCTTCCATCAGACCACAACAGCTTAAGTAGGATTGAGTTGGGTCAGTACTTAGCCTGGTAGATTAGACAACTCTGAAAAGATTCTGAGTGGATTTGGTGATCCAAAAGGTAGCATGTTCTTTCTTCTGAATCAGTACGAGAGTGAACAAATGCTTCAGGGGCCAATTGTTAGTAGCATTGCTGGAGGTGCCAGTTTTCAGATGAAATGTAAAACTGAGATCCTAACAATTCATGACTGCTAAGGATCCCATTGCTCCCTCCTCCCTTCCCCAGGCCGCCCGGGGGGGGGGGGAGGCAGCGAGTGGGGCAATTTGCCCCAGGCCCCGTGCTCTGCAGGGGCCCCACAAGAATGGCTGAGGCTCCCTCCCTGGCCCCAGTCCGACCCGACCCCATCTCCGCCCCTCTCCCAGAGCCTCAGAGCATCCAGGAGGGTCCCAGACAGCTGCAGCATGGCTCTGGCAGGGCTCCTGAGCTCCACCCCACTCAGACCTGTGTGGTAAGGGGGTGGGGCTGCGAGCTCCAGGCTGAGCGGAGGGAGCCAGTCTCTAGAAAACAGATAAATGCATGGAGGTTAAGTCCATTAATGACTATTAGCCAGGATGGGTAAGGAATGGTGTCCCTAGCCTCTGTTTGTCACAGGATGGAGATGGATGGCAGGAGAGAGATCACTTGATCATTAACTGTTAGGTTCACTCCCTCTGGGGCACTTAGCATTGGCCATTGTCGGTAGACAGGATACAGGGCTGGATGCAGGACTGGCGTTATAGTTTTTCGCGCCCTAGGCGCACGGCCATTCCGCCGCGCTGCTCCCGCTGCTCCGGTGGAGCTGCCGCAGCCATTTCTGCAGAGGGTCCATTGGTCCGCGGCTCTGCTGGAGCTGCCGCAGCTGTGCCTGTGGGAGGTCCACTGGAGCTGTGCGGGACCAGCGGACCCTCTGCAGGCACGACTGCGGTAGGTCCACCGGAGCCGCTTGCCGCCCCATCCCCGTCAAAATGCTGCCCCCCGAAAATCCTGGCGCCCTAGGTGATTGCCTAGTTCGCCTCAATGGAAGCACCGTCCCTGGCTGGATGGACCTTTGGTTTGACCCAGTATGTTCTAAGCTAAATGAACCCAAAGTTATGGAGACAGATATGAGTCAAGGAAGCCAGCAGAGTATCAGAAACCTGCAAAAATCTCTGACTGGATGGGCTCAGGCGTTTGGTCACAAGCTGAGGTGGTTCAAAAGTTTTGGATTTCTTTTAAGCAGAATTTTTTTTATTGTTTTTTGAACAATCAAACACAGCAAGCAGCAAATATTTGGCTGCACATTTCTGAAACCCCAAACCATATTCAGGTTTTGGCAAACTAATTTCAGCTTTTCAATTAAAAAAACCACAACAAATTTTGAAGGAATGCAGACATTATCCATGATTTTTTTCTGCTTTTTAAAAACCCCTAGTTTTCGATCCAGAAAAAGTTTTGACGGAAAATATTTGTCCAGCCTTTTTAATCAGCTTTAGTGCCTTTTAGCATTAGCTGATGCTGAGAACCAGTGATACCTTGTAAAGAAGTTTTCTCAAAACTGGGTTTGTGCTGAGATGCAGAAGGTTTATTTTTCCCAGGGCCGCCCGGGGGCGGGGGGGGAGCAAGTTGGGCCATTAGCACCCGGGCCCCACAGGGGCCCCCATGAGAATATAGTATTGCATAGTATTGCAATTTTTTTATGAAAGGGGCCCCCAACATTGCTTTGCCCCAGGTCCCCTGAATCCTCTGGGCGGCCCTGTCCCTTCCCCCCCAGCAGAAACCCTGGTGGTGATGTACAGGTACCAACTAGAATAATTACATTCTATCTACCTGCATTCCTCATGCAGCTTTAACAGGATAATACATTGCTCATATCCTCTGCTAAACTGTTGCTGTTTCAGTTTCACCCTAGAGGTGGTTGCATTCCAGTGATGTACACAGTGTTTAAAAGGGTTCTGTGTAGACAAAGATAATATAATACATATATGTAGCATGTGCATATACATTTATACATCTAGTATGTGGGTTCATATACGTATACACAATATTACGAGTAATTACCTGTTATCAGAACCACTCAAGTGTTCCCTGTTTTTTAAAAGATAGTTCTACTCTGAAAAAATCTATAAAAATGTCACATTTTTCCTCATATTTTCTGTTCCCTGTGCACATTCAGAGCCCTGTCTGTGTGCTGCCATGACTAAAGTAAGTGTTCACTACTTCTGATTCCTATGAGCATTGCAGAACCAATGGTGCTCTTTTGACACTGGAAAGATCAATAGAATTGTTAACTATGTTGCTATCGAGGGACCAAATTCTGCCCTTCATTATACCTTTGCCACCTTATTGAAGACAAGCAATTGCCCAAGTTGAACTGAGTGCAGAATTTGGCTTGAAGAATCTTCACTACTTGTAGTGATACACAAGCAAGGAAAAACACAGCTTGACATTCAGATTCCAGGCTGAGCTTTACAGGGTTTGCAGCTAGAAATATTTTTCTTGGAAAAACTAGTATGGAAATGATGACACAATAAAAATAGTACTTTAATGTTACACAATTAAAATTGATTAATTACAATCCTTTGTGCCATTTCACAGTTATCAGGCTAACAGGTTAGTACTTCAAGATGAAAGATCTACATATGCTTCAGTGCCCCATATTGTAGGCCAGGCATCTCAAGACAAGGATCTCAGAGCAACAACAGGATTCTGGGGAAACTGCTACAGCAAAGAATAGAGAAGCGCTTCCAAAAATATCCTTAACTAACTGATAGTGTGTACCAAACGTTGAGTAGAGGACCCCTCCTAAATATTTGACCATACTGAATATCAATTAACATAAGCCAACCCGGTAATGGGTATTGCACAGTTTTGTTTTCTCTATTTGCAAATTTCCTCTGTTAAAAAATAAAATAGGATTGATACCTAAGTTTCATTGCTGTTTGCAGTATTTCCTTTGTGATGTAACAAACTCTCATTTTTTGCCTCTTAGTTTCTGACAAGGCCCACTGATACTCATCCAATTAGTCTGAGGCAGGGACTCACTTTTTGGTAGCATTTATACAATCTTCCATGCCAAAGTTCTGTAGCTCTGGAATAGCATTTCCTAGAAATCAATCTTCAGGTATCCACGGTGTGACTGGGAGGGGGAAGGTATCCTCAGCTGCATTAAAACAATACCCGTGACTTCTGTGGAAGCAAAGGCTTGGAGAAAGTGGAGAAGCAGAAATTATGAGGGGAAAAAAAACCTATAATGTTAAAGCTTCTGTGCAGAATGACAATTTTCCTGCAGAGCAGAGAAGAAGAAATAACTCTTAGCTTTCTAAATTCTATGATCCTTTGAGATGATTTAGAGCAGTGAAAAAAGGTGTTGATAGCTTTTTAACTTTTGTAAGAGAAAAGGTTATCTTTTAACGAGTCTTGGAGAATTTTATTTTTATTTTTTATAGTTTTGATGGATAATATCAATGTTTATTGTTAAGCATTTTCTGAAAGATTTTTATCAATTTAAATGTTCACAGTTGAAGGAAATTATTGGGGAAGTTGCGGACATGGGCCAGTGGGGGCAATCAGACAACTTAATGACGGATGACGCTGAAATTCAAAAAGTTGAAGCTTTATACCTGTTAAAATACAAATCGTCAACATCACATGTCAAATATACAGAGTAAATATCCTCAAGTCAAACTCTAGTAAGTTCTCAAGAAGCATTTTTCTTACTTTGCCTATCCGTACATTTTTATTACTATCAATAGAAACATTTTTTCTCTTGTTTTTTGTGTATGGTGAAATTGACATTAACTTGCATTTACCAATAAAAATCTAATCTGTCCAAGCCTACTTCTAACTCATCTTGTCTGACTATGAGCTGGCACTGGATCACAACCAGGCTGATGCCAGCCCGACAGTTTTAAAAGAATATGTTGGCATTTTATAAAAGGGGAAATTATTAAATTTGAAAGAAAATAAAAATAAAAACACTGTCCTCCTCTTGTCGATTTTATGACATGGAGGCAGTAAAATATTGGCACACTACCTCAGTCAATTCCAGCAACGAATTAGCGAACTAAATTGATTTAAAAAATCAGATTTATTTACTGAAACAATTTGTTTATTATTTCTATGGCACATAAGTATGTTAGGCACTTGAAAGGAATGGCCCTTGCCCCTAACAGTTAAAACTAGCTCAGTCTAACTTTTAGGCCTGGTCTACACTGGGGGAGGATCAATCTAAATTACGCAACTTCAGCTGCATGAATAATGTAGCTGAAGTCAACGTGCTTAGATCTACTTACTGCGGTGTCTTCACTGTGGTAAGTCGATGGCTGACTCTCTCCTGTTGACTCTGCCCGCGCCTCTCACCCTGGTGGAGTACCAGAGTCGATGGGAGAGCGTTCAGCAGTCGATTTATCGTGTCTAGACTAGACACAATAAATCAATCCCTGTTGGATCGATTGCTGCCCATCGATCCAGTGGGTAATGTAGACAAGCCTTTACACTTACAGTGATGGAAAGCAACAAATGGAGTGGAAGAAGAGATGGAAGTAAAAAATCAGGGTATCAGTGTTAAAGAGTATCAATATTAAAATGCTCATTGGAGTCTTTCCATTGTCTTCAATGGACACTGAAATGAGCTCTTACGTTGTCATGTTAATTCTTGGAGTGTAATGCTTTTAATGTGAGGAGCATTCCATAGGGAATTGGAGAAGAGGTGGAAGTGGGGAGCTAGAAGGTTAGAGAATAATACATTACAGATAGAGCATGAAGGAAAAGAGGAGAAGAATTAAGACCATTCACGTAGCAGCGTAGGGAAAGACAAGAACCAGGGAGACTTTGAATAACTCTTTAAATGGGAATTTCTTCTAGAGTTTTTATTCTGGTCCTATGGCTAAGGACAGTAGAGAAGTGGGAGAAATAGTGTAGACTTATCTGCAGATGTTCTTTTAGAACAAGTAGGACATGCTCGTGTAAACAAATCATATAGAAGTTCGAACTTGAAACTTCAACCTTATGGTTTTAACTCAAGAGACTTCTGAGTGGAGTTCCCTAGCACTAGAATGTTGCATTGGAATGCAAGGATATGGACTGGTTCTTGCCAGGACAAGTTACATACATTACAACTGATCCTCTGGAGTGAATGGCGTGAGCACCAAGAACAAAATTTAATATCTGGAGAGAATTCCTGTAGCTTCTAGATATGAGAGAGACTAGCTGGAATTATCTACCTAAATAAGGATAAATTAGAATTTTTAAGAAGTAATTTATGTAATTGTCTGAGCTGAGGCCTATGATTTCAGCCTGTAACTAATTTATATAGGAATTTGCATTCATGATAGGTAATCAATCTCTCTCTCTCTCTCTCTCTCCCCTGTCTATACGCATTTCTAAGCCGCTTTCCCTCCATCGTATCTGACTGTCGTATTGACATGCTATGTACTCTATACTGAAGGCACTGAGAGATGGTAATTGAAATCTTTTGCCCTGTTTTCTTTTAAAAGGGGGTGGGAGCTACAGAGAGAGAGGGAAGAAATGCCAGAAGCTGTAGGTTTGGGAGAATCTTTTGCCTACTGCTGGTCAAGTCTTTCAACTCAAGTAGCAGTGGTTTCTCCCCTAACTAAAAATGTGCATATATATTATCCATTTTAAAAAAGAATGAGGGTGAAATTACCCCTGTACAGAGGCCAGCATACACAAGGCTTATTATTCCCACTTAAGCCCTATTTCGAGGACTTAATGATGCATCTAGATCATGTCAGATTCCTAGCTACAGGGGTGAATTCACTCTAGCACACTAGAGTCAGTAAATCTATAATACTGACTGATGATGTCTCTTATTAATTAGTATATAACTGATCTAGAAGGTCTCTTCATCCTTGGTTCACTGTATGTAAAGATATGGGGTGTCTATCCTGAGATGCTATAAAGGGCCTGATTTTGGGTCTCACCCAAAATCACTGTCATGTTTGGCATCTTCAAGCCAAAGGGTCCTGACACTTTTGAGATAAACCACCAGGTAAAATAATTCTACTGTCTTTTTCTCCAGAGAGTTAAATAATGAGATATAAAACTACACAAAGAAGAGAGTTCTCAAGAGTACAATAGTTTGTTTGCACTAGTATGCTACATGATCATGTTTGATTTAACATGCAGTTTTTTGGGCCGGTTTGCCAGCATGTCAACTTCTATATTACTTCCTTCAGTCTGGTGAACATTAATGAGTTCAGACAATAGTTTATGACTACCACCAGCTTCTTCTGGAGTATGAAAAAGAGATGGATCCAATGTCTCAATAGCAAGTAGCACAAATTGAACATCAGCACTGTTAGGAAATAGTGGCATTGCTTTCCAACCAAGAGGTATTGTCATTTTTATTTTATAGGGGGGGCACTAAAGGATCCAGGGCCTTGGTGCAACAGGATTTTGGGTTTTTTTTTCAGTCATGCAAAATAAATCATTAGGTTGATGTGCTGCATGCTACTAACATGCACAGGGGAGTTGTCCAAAAGGAATTCCTGACTACTGTGGTATAAGGTTTTACTCAGCTGAAATATTCTCTTAATATGTAAGTTTTGGGATGCAGAAAGTTCTTAGACAAAGAAGTCCCCAAACCGGCAGTTAAGGAAGCATTAGTTATTTATTCAGGGCCTATTAGTCATTACCATAATACATCAGGGATCAGGGCTCCATTTTTCCAGTGACAGTTTACAGTCTCCTTTTTTTTTTTTGAGCATGGACATCAGGGCCCTTAGGTATAGAAGAAAATTACAGAGGAAAATTCCCACTGGTGCTACCACCCATTTTCCGACTGTCACATACGCAAGAGAAAATGTTTACAAAGAGGCCCACTGAATGATTTTAGAAAGAACTCTGAGATAATCCTTAAGTTTAGCCATGGTACAAGAAAAATGTTAATTTGTGACTGTGACCTTAGTTTTTATTAAGTCATCTAAAAGAATTAAAATGTAGTAAGTATTATAATTGCTGAGTATTAAAAGAAAATGTCAAATTCCCTGACTATGGCTAGCTAATAGATCCATACCGAAGACTGATAACTTACATATGGAGTATCCTATTCATTATTCTGAAGTAATAATTTCAACAAAATAGCCTCATGTGAATATATCAGCTTTCAATTTAGGAGAAAAGATGGTATTGCTACTAATGCAGATTCCATTGTGTGTTGAGCAGGCTTAGATATAGGCCTGTTTGTGTTTACATGATGTGTTGAAGGAACTTGCAGTCATTTAGATGTTTGCAGTATGGATTATAATGCTTTATGATTTCTGTTTTTAAATTGGTAGCATATATTATTTGATTGAGGCTAAACCATATTAGCTTGCTTCATATTTAAATCTGGGGTAATTACCTGCTGCCACTCTTGAAGGGAAAGAAATCTGACCTCCAGAGGAGCAGAAGAAGGAGGGGATTATCAGGCTGCAGTCTCTTTCTAGAGCAGTACCACATAAAGGCAGGTGGTTTATCAGGAGGGCTGAACACCAAAACAGATGTTGGACTGTAATTCTATCAATAATAACTCTGTGCTGGGGCAAGGTTAGGGCTAAACTGAGTTGGAAGATTTGAGTAGCTTGATTCTCAGCAGGTGTAAATCAGCACAGCTTCATTGATTTTACATGTATCTATTTACACTGGCATGGTTCCGTTGTAGTCACTGGAGCTAAGCCAGTTTACACCAGCCGAGGATCTGGCCCTATGCACTTTTGCTTCATTGGAAGCTCAGCAATAAAGCCTGTTTCTTCTCCACTGCCTTGCACTTTCTGTAGCTGTATACATCAATCGCAATGGCAGCATTTAACTTCCTCTTTGCACTTGCTTTGCAAAGATTGGAATGACAACATTAGGTGCAAGGCAGGGGAGAATCAGGTCTCCAACACGTGGAAAAAGCTGTATAACGTTACAAAAATACTCAGCCTGCTTAGTGACTTTTATCTAATGACTGTACTTTGGCTTGATATTAATGATGTGTCTGTCCTTTTATGCTTGTTTACCACTATCTCCCTTGCTGTATAATATCTAAGTCAAAAGCACATACAGTGGACTTTCTGTTACACAGTAGGGCGAGTAGGTGTCCCTGGCCAATGTTGGCTTTGAAAGTACAATATGTCAAATGAAGCCATTTTATTTATTGCACATGAGTGGAGGCTAGAGTTGTGACTTAAGTCTTTGTATTGTCTGACTATGCTGGAAGAAGGAGAGGAGCCACTGGATGTGGTTTAATTAGGCTGCAACTTTATTCTTAAATGTCTGGGAGTGCCTGGAAGATAAGTGTACTGTGCAGATAATTCCATAATATTTCAATATGTACATGGGGGGCTTCCGCCAGCCCTCCCTCTTACCCATCCTGGTCCCCAGCCAACCCATTTTGGGACCTCATCATTCCTGCCACTTGAAGTTAAAGGGGGGCTGTAAGGGAGAAGGCATTTGGCTCCCTCCCATACCAGTCATAGGAGTTGTGAACACCTCATTTGTGCTCCTTTAAAGAATACCTCCTTTAAACCCTTTACAAATCAATATTATCCAATCACTGTTTCCCTTCCCTATGGAGTACTGGCACTGGACATCTGCCCCCATGTTTACATAATGAGTTGTAACATCATAGCCTATCTCCTGTCCCATATTCGCCCAATGAAGTCCCCCTGCCTGTGAGGAAGGCTAAACCTCTCCCCACTTCACTTGGCCTATTTGGTGGTACAGAAGAAAATATTTTCTTGGCCCCTGAGAAAGGAGTGAATAGTGCAGTGCCCACAGCGGATCCTGGCAAAACCTCGTATTTCACCATTTCCATGGGTGGGTGCTGCTCTGACTGGTCCACATAAGAGAGCTGCTGCTTCAAGTGATTGCTCATGTGTATTCCACAATAGCAGTACCCATAGGCAGGGAGCGCCCCCGGCGACTCGTAGAGGGGTGCCTGCCTGGCATGGCATAAGGGGAGCTGTGCGCTCCCCTGATCCTCAGTTCCTTCTTGCTGCCAGTGAAGGTGCATTGGAACTGCTCTGCTTTGCTGCAGCTTGTCCCCAGAACGATTCATTCAGTAGTACCTGTAGTCAGTTCAGTTTTCAATGAAGTTATCAGTTAGTGAGCCTGGGCCAGGGCATGCCCCCGTGCCCCAGGATTGAAGTTGTGCAGCTCCTGTAGGCATTCTATGCCAAGGAGTGAACTGCACACAGACTGTTTGTGCTGCTTGGGAGAAACCCATATCAGCAAAAGGTGTAAGATCTGCAAGTTGTTAAAGCCCCGGACTAAAAAAGAAAGGGACATTTATACTCTGGGCCATCCTGATGGAGTTGGTGCTAGCCCCAATCCTGGCACACTGCCCCGATCCAGTGCCCGGCATCAGTGCACGGAGACCCTCCGGTACCTTCGACTAGTTGGCACCGCTCCCCTTCCACGGGACAGGCCAAGCGAACTGGAAAGACTCCCTCTTTGCAACAGCACCAAGGGAAGCCTGGGAAGTCGGGGACAGAGACTAGACCCATGTCGGGTAGTCCTTGGTCCCCATCGACCCCTAGGCCTCCAACTCATGCAGAGCAGAGTAGTCCGGTCTCGGTTGAGGGAATGTTCCCGACATTGCTCACCGCCCAGTGACAGTACAGGGCTCAGTCCATGTGGATCGCCCTCGATGCCGGCCAGACTGTCAGGATGGGTGCCATTCCATCAGGACTCCCAGCATCGCTCATCTTCATGGAGTGAACACAGACGGGACCGTGGCGGACGTAGCCAACGGTCCTCATCTCGAAGGCAGTATCACAGTCGGTTGCAGCATGATCATCAACGCCTTTCCTGCTTGGAATTCTGCTCAAAGTCTCCGCCAAGGCACCATAGCTCCAGGTGTCGATCACTGGCTCCTCACCATCACGGGTCCACCAGTCGAGATCACTTGTGGAGCAGCCCACTACCGTCGGTGCCGTTCTCATGCCTCAAGGTCATGGTCCCATGGTCAACATATATCCCAGCACCACTGCCACTCCCAGTCCGGAGGCGGCAGCATGTCATACACCAGCCCAATCTCCACTCACAGTCGCCCGTCTACAGGCCAGGCTAACCAGCCCGATCGGCCGGCCCCACCAGTGCCTCAGCAAGTGCAATGGCACTGTGCATTGTGGCCAGCTCAGTGGTACCAATGGGCACCATGGCCTCCAGCACAGCACCCAGTAGGGGCTCACTCTGTGGCTGGGGCGTCGGAAGCACCATCGGCCTCCATCCCTAGGCTGCCAAGAAAAGGGTCAACGGGCCCCGTTTCCTCGGTGCCATGCCCGGAGTCCGACCAGGTGGTGGATCTTCCGGTGCTGGCCGACACCCAAAGCACTGCACCAGTCTCCTTGCCCCATCCTGAGCAGCTGATTGAAGCCCTGCCCCCCTCTGTCCTGCAGGAGGACTACTGGGCTCATCAAGACTTACTAAAAAAGGGTGGCAGTGAGCCTCCATCTCCAGGCTGAGGAAATGGAAGAGCCCTCAGACTTCCTGTTCAATGTGCTGTCCCCTTCGGCACTGGGCAGGATGGCAAAAATTTCAAATGCCCTGTGGCAAACACCAGCCTCGTTGGCTCCCATCTCTAAAAAGGTGGAGTGCAAGTACTTCGTACCCACTATGGGGCACGAGCGTCTGTATCTGTATCCTTGGTGATCAAGTCAGTCAACCGTAGGGAGCGACAGGGGCAGCCAGCCCTAACCCCAAAGAGAAAAGACTCTCAGAGCTGGATGCTTTCGGGAGAAAAATTTATTCATCGTCAAGCTTCCAGCTGAGAGTAGCAAACCATCAGACTCTCCTGTGTCGCTATGAGTTTAATCTCTGAGGATCCCTCCCCAAGTTTGAGGACTCCCTCCAGGAGTGCGATAGAAAGGAGTTTAAGACACTCATGGAGGAAGGGGCAGTCGCTGCAAGGATGTTCCTGAAGGCTGCTTCGGATGCAACGGACACAACCGCACGGTCCATGGCCTCAGTGGTGTCCGTGAGATAGATGTCCTGTCTTCAGCTCTCTGGACTATCCAGCAAAGTGCAGTCATCAATGCAGGATCTCCCTTTTTACGGGAAGGTGCTGTTTGCTGAGGAAATGGACACAAAGTTGCACGGTGTGGAAGACTCCCGCACGACCCTCCAGACCCTTGGCTTCTATGTCCCTGCTCTGGCAAAACCCAAGTTCAATCCACAGCAGGCTCCTGCCCAGGCTGCCCTCCCAAAATACAAGTCTGCCATAAGAAGCAATGGGACTACAAGAAATGCCCACAAAGACAATACCAGCCTGGCCCCCCAGCCTCGGTCCTCGAAAGGCAAGCTGGTAGGTAAAAGGCAGTTTTGATGGGACGCTTGGGGTACCCTGCCTGTTTTCAGCAGGGATCCACCCCCAATAAAGCTCCCTTTTTCCAATCGATTGTGTGCGTTCCTCCTGGAGTGGTCGCAGCTCACCTTGGACCATTGGGTCTTCAACATCGTCTCCCAAGGTTACACCCTCCAATTTACCTCCTACCCGCCCAAGCACCCCCTCCTCCCATCCCTCTTGGGGGACCAATTGCACGAGGCTCTGCTCTAGCAGGAGATCAGGAGGCTCCTGGAACTAGGAGTGATAGAGCTTGTGAAGGAGTTCCTGGGCAAGGGGTATTACTCCTGGTATTTCCTTATCCCAAAGGCCAAAGAGGGGCTCAGGCCCATATTGGACCTGCGAGGTCTGAACCAGTACTTGGTAAAACTCAAGTTTCACATGGTTTCCCTGGCCTCCATCATCCCCTCCCTGGATCCAGGGGATTGGTACATGGCCCTCGATCTACAGGACACATACTTCCACATCCACATATTCGAGGGGCACAGGCGCCTCCTCCATTTTGTGGTGGGACAGAATCACTAGCAATTCACGGTCCTCCCGTTTGGTCTGTCCACTGCCCCCAGGGTCTTCACAAAGTGCATGTCGGTGGTAGCTGCCTACCTTGGGTGCCAGAAATCCAGATATTCCCCTATCTGGACAACTGCTGGTCAAAGGCACCTCTCGGTCACAGGTGAGGGATCATGTGGCACTCCTCCTGAACACATGCAATGCCCTGGGCCTGTTGGTAAACATTGCCAAGTCCACATTAGTCCCTGTCCAAAGCATAGACTTTATCAGGGTGCTCCTGGACGCAACATTGGCCAGGGCCTCTCTCCCCCCAGACAGGTTCGAGACCCTGAAATGGCTCATCAACTCGATCGTAAGGTTCCCAGTGATGACAACCAGGTCCTGCCTGCAACTGTTAGGTCATATGTCGGCGTGCAAGTATGTGGTCTGCCAGGCCAGGCTCAGGATGAGGCCCCTACATCTGTCTGGCCTCGCAGTTCTCCCAAGCCCTGGACAGGTTGGACAAGGTCCTCAACGTGCCAAACTCGGTGACCACCTACAGTGGTTGTCCACACCGAGCAACATGCTTCAAGGGGTCCCGTTCAGGGACAGGGCCCTGTCCGTGGAGCTGGTGTCCAATGCGTTGGATCTGGGCTGGGGAGCCCATGTGGGGAATTGTCAAAACCAAGGCCTGTGGTCTCCACAAGACCTGACCCTTCACATAAACTTCAAGGAACTCAGGGCGGTGCAGCTGGCATGTACGGCCTTCTGCTCGCACCTGAAGGGCAAGGTAGTCAGGGTTCTCCTGGACAACACGGTCTCGATGTTCTATATCAACAGGCAAGGCGGGGCCCAATCCTCTGCCCTCTGCCACGAAGCCCTCAGCCTGTGGGACATCTGTACAGTCCACGACATCCACCTAAAAGCCTTTCAACTACCGGGTGCCTAGAACTTGAGGGCAGATAGCTTGAGCAGGGACTTTTCCTCTCAGTATGAGTGGTCCCTACACCTGGAAGTGGCCCTCAAGCTTTTCCAGAGGTGGGGAACTCCCCAGGTGGACCTATTCACGACTCAACAGAACTGACAAAGCCCTCAGTTCTGGTCCGGGGTGGGGTCTGGGGTGGGGCGCTATCTCCGATGCCTTTATCCTGCTCTGGTTAGGCCACCTCCTATACGCCTTCCCCCAGTTCCCACTGATCAGCAGGGTCCTAGAGAAAATAAAGACAGATAAGGCCAGGGTTGTCCTCATTGCCCCAGCATGGCCCAGGCAGCACAGGTACAGGACCCTCTTGGGCCTGGCGGTGGCTCCGCCATGGCCGTTGCTGCTCCACCCAGACCTGCTCTCACAAGACCGGGGCCGTCTCTACCACCCCAACCTGGCTGCTCAGTGACTAGGTGGTGAGAAGAGGACGTTCTCAACTCTGGTTCAGTGCATCTTCCTTGAGAGTAGACGGCCTTCCACTTGTTGCTCCTACATGGAAAAGTAGTCTCATTTTGCTAGAGGGGTGATGGACCAAGGTGTATCCCCAATGGCCGCCCCTATCCAGCTTATCCTAGATTACCTCCTCCACCTGAGGGCTCAGGGCCTGGCGCCCTTGTCGTTCAGGGTGCATCTGGCAGCCATATCGGCTTTCCATCCCCCAGTGCAAGGATACACGATGTTCTCCCATGCTATGACCAGCCGGTTCCTTAAGGGTTTGGACCAGCTTTACCCATATTCTAAGCCCCTGATCCCACAGTGGGACCTGAATCTGGTGCTGGCTTGGCTTACGGGCCCCTCGTTTGAGCCTGTGGCCATGTGCTCCTGGTCTCACCTCTCATGGAAGATGGACTTCCTGGTTCCTATCACATTGGCCAGGCAGGTCTCAGAGCTCAGGGCCCTGACCTCTGAGCTACCATATACTGTGTTTCATAAGGACAAGGTCCAGCTCCCCCTACACCCTGCATTCCTCCCAAAGGTGGTCTCCATCTACCACGTGGGTCTGGACATTTTTCTACCAGTCCTTTGCCCCAAACCTCATGCGACTAATGAGGAACGCCGCCTCCACACGCTCAATGTGAGGTGCGCTCTGGCCCTCTACCTCGAGTGAACCAAGCCATTTCAAAAGTCCTCACAGCTGTTTGTGACCTCTGCTGAGCGCGTGAGAGGCCAGCCAGTTTCCACTCAGCGGCTGTCCAACTGGATCACTTCGTGCATCTGCTCCTGTTATGAGCTGGTGGGTGTTCCTCCGCCGCCTATTGTTAGGGCACACTCGACACAGGCACAGGCCTCATCGGTTGCCTTTGTGGCCCATGCCCCCATTCAGGACATCTGTAGGGCCGCTACACGGTCTTCAGTTCACACATTCACCCTGCACTATGCGATAGTCTCCCAAACCACGGATGACGCTGGATTTGGCAGGGTGGTACTCCATCCTGAGAACTTGTGAACTCCAACCCACCTCCCGCAGATACAGCTTGGAATAACCTATTGTGGAATACACATGAACAATCACTTGAAGAAGAAAAGACAGTTACCTTTTCTGTAACTGGTGTTCTTCGAGATGTGTTGCTCATGTCTATTCCACATCCTGCCCTCTTTCCATGCTGCCAGAATTGTCTGGCAAGAAGGAACTGAGGGTGGGGGGAGCGCGCAGCTCCCCTTATACTGTGCCAGGCTGATGCCACTCCAGGGGTTGCGGGGGGCACTCCCCCTCCCCCCCCACGTGTACTGCTAGGGAAAAATCTTTCAGCACTGGTGCATGGGGCGAGCACACACATCTATTGTGGAATAGACATGAGCAACACATCTCAAAGAACACCAGTTAGGGAAAAGGTAACTGTCTTTTTTCTTGTTCCAGCATGGACCCATTTTGCTATCCCTTCTCTTCTGATCACCTGGGAGATGGGTCAGCATCCCCACACTGATATGGTCTGTCACTGCAGTAGAAAGAAGCTCTCTGTCTCTCTAGCCCTTAAAGTGGCACACACCTTTCCCAAGAAGTCAGACAACAGCCCCCACCACATAATGTGCATTTAGGTCATTATCAGATGCCCAGAGAGACCTTCGGGAGAATTAACTGTAATCTTGTAGCAAGGAAATATAAATGTATTACAGGCATGCTGTCAAAATGTAAACATTGCTCCACTCTGAACGCACATCTGTGGATTGATTTAGGGTTTTTTTAATATTGTGATTTGTTTCATGTCTTGTCGAGTCAAGAGTCTGTGCCAATGTCACTTGTTTTAAAGACTGATTATCTCTACTTCTCCCTCTAAGTTTTACGTCATCATTGTGTCGTAGGTTTCACTTTGCATAATTAACTGCATGTGGTGCTGCAATATCTTAATTAGTGTTTTCTCAAGAATGGACTCTGATCATTTGTAGGAAATAATCTGCACTGTAACATGGACAATATAGTTGTAATTCCATAGAAGAGAAGAGATTTCACAGCATAAGGTCTTTGGGGCAGGGACTCCGTTAGCTCTTTAGTATACTCTGCAGTGCAGAGCCCTTTGATGGTGCCAGAAATATAACAACAATAGGTGGAAATTGCCTCATAATTGTCTCTAATTTTACTCATAATATGGCCATCTATGATTGGAAGGGTTTCCATTGTGGCATGGCTGGGCTGCAGATGTGTGTGCTATGGACAAAATAAGAGTGTTAAATGCAAGTTTTCAATTCTCTTCTCCACAATAGGGCTTGTCTAGACAATGTGGCAATACACACTCTGGGAAATTATTTCAAAAGCGCACTAGTATGTCGCTCCTTAATTGGTCCATGTAGACCCTGCTGGCGTGCACTAATAGTTTCCCTAGTGCTCTCTAAATTACTGCTGTATGAAACAGTGTTACATTGAAGTGCACTCGGGACCCATTAGTGTGCCCCAGCAGGGTCTACATGGACCAATTAATGTGCAACTTGTTAGTGTGCTTTAGAAATCACATCCCCATAGAGCGCATTACCCCACCGTGCAAACAAGCTCTTACACATCCTGTGTGATCTTGGGCAGGCCACTTAGTCTCTGTGTCTGAGCATCTTTAAAATGATAATAGCATTTGCTACCTCACAAGGGCATTATCAGAATTAATATATTAAAGATTGTGAGGCACCCAGATACTTCTCTGGCCCCCATTACTGTAGTATCTAAAATCAATAGGTAATGTTATTCTTGGCTAGAGTGGAAAGGAGCATCTTCTACTGCTTCCAGTGTCTTCACTTGACCAGCAGTACATCTGGCCAGTTAAGCAGTGAGGCTGACAGGTCAGTAAGGAGACCTGTCTAGTCCTCATTTCCCATATGGTTGATGGCTGCAGTACAGGGCATAAAGAATAGAGGATGTGAAGCGAGGAAAGAGATTTGCATGGATTCTGGAAAGCTGCAGCTCTGACCTTGTATCCTTGCTGGCTGGAATGTTAACGATTTCTTCCATATTTCATCCCATCTGTTTTGAAGCTAGTTTGCATTAAGAGATTTAAAAATACAAAACCTGTTTTTGGAATATTTTGAACTTAAATTATTTTTAACAGCACAATTTACTACCATATGCTCTGACTAGTGTACATAAAATAGATCCTGCACATAATGCCATAAATTCAGTTCTTTGCTTGCTAGAGAAAAAATACTTAGATACTTTCCAACTTTGAGGGGAGAAACCAAATATGTGAATCAAGAAATGGAACAGGCAATGAGAAAAAAAATCAAAGATCTCCCCTAATTTGTCAGTGGCCTTTCTCAAGAGGTTTAGGGTCCCGTTGACTCAGAGATGATTTTTTGACCTGAGGATTGACATAGTGAACTGGAAAGGTGAAACATTCAGGACAATAGAAATCATGTAGGAAACAGGTCTGGTATTTACTTCCTGCTTAAGTATTTTTGATGTTCTCTGTGGCTGGAATTGTCAGGGGCATCATCTGATTTTTAAAGAAATGTAAGATGTGGCAACCTATATTTTGAGAGGTCACTAATGATTTTGGGTATGTCACTAGACACCCTGAAGGGGCCTCATTTTCAGAAAGTGCTGAGCACTGCCCTCTGAAAATCAGGCCTCCTTGAAATGTTTCATGTTGGGCACCCAAAAAGATAGACAGCTTAAAATTACTAGTTGTTTATGGAAAGTTTAGGTAAGAAAAATCTGCTTGCAAAAATGTTGAGATTGGCGATGTCATTTGAAAAAATATTAGAGGAAATGGCAATTATTAGATTTGTGTGGAACAGCTGCATGATACTTCTGCAATGAGAAAAATATGGCCAAAAGAGCTGATGTCTATAATTAAACAAAGCTATGTCTTGTTAACTGTGCTAACGTTCACCATTCAGTTCTTAAAAGGAAACAAAAACAAAAAAATGAAGTTTAGACTCTGTAATGCAGAATGTTCGCATCCATCAATTGGCACCCTATACATTAACTTTTTCCTCCCTTATAATTTTATATGATAAAATATGGCTCAGACTGGTAACAACACTTTATAGGAATGCCAGTTACCTCATGAGTTATTTTGCTACTCCAAAATACTATAAAGCTGTTCAAGGCCTGGTCTACACTACGCGTTTAAATCGAATTTAGCAGCGTTAAACCGATATAGCCCTGCACCCGTCCACACAACAAGGCCCTATATATCGATATAAAGGGCTTTTTAAACCGGTTTCTGTACTCCTCCCCGACGAGAGGAGTAGCGCTGAAATCGGTATTGCCATGTCGGATTAGGGTTAGTGTGGCCGCAATTCGACGGTATTGGCCTCCGGGAGGTATCCCACAGTGCACCACCGTGACCCCTCTGGAAAGCAATCTGAACTTGGATGCACTGGCCAGGCAGACAGGAAAAGCCCCGCAAACTTATGAATTTCATTTCCTGTTTGGCCAGCATGGAGCTCACCAGCACAGGTGACCACACAGAGCTCATCAGCACAGGTAACAATGCAGTCTCCTGAGAATCGAAAAAGAGCTCCAGCATGGACTGCACGGGAGGTACTGGATCTGATTGCTGTATGGGGAGAGGATTCCGTGCTAACAGAACTCCGTTCCAAAAGACGAAATGAAAAAACATTTGAAAAAATTTCCAAGGCCATGATGGAGAGAGGCCACACCAGGGACTCAGTGCAGTGCCATGTGAAAATTAAGGAGCTCAGACAAGCCTACCAGAAAACCAAAGAAGCAAACAGAAGGTCCGGGGCAGGGCTGAAAACATGTCGCTTCTATGCTGAGCTGCATGCAGTTCTAGGGGGGTCCGCCACCACTACCCCACCCCTGTCCGTGGATTCCGAGGTGGGGGTGGTAATCTCAGCCATGGCTGCGGATTCTGCGGACGGGGAAGATGAGGAGAAGGAAGAAGAGGACGAGCTTACAGAGAGCACACAGCACTCCGTTCTCCCCAACAGCCAGGAGCTTTTTCTCACCCAGATGGAATTATTCTCCCAGCCCTCCCAAGCCACTAGCCCAGACAATGAAGCCATGGAAGTGACCTTTGGTGAGTGTACCTTTGTAAATATAAAACATGGTTTAAAGCAAGCTTTTTTTAATGATTAATTTGCCCTGAGGACTTGGGATGCATTCGTGGCCAGTACAGTTATTGGAAAAGTCTGTTAACATGTCTGGGGATGGAACGGAAATCCTCCAGGGACATCTCCATGAAGCTCTCCTGGAGGTACTCCAAAAGCCTTTGCAGAAGGTTTCTGGGTAGGGCAGCCTTATTCCGTCCTCCATGGTAGGACACTTGACCACGCCATGCATGTAGCAAGTAATCTGGTATCATTGCATGACAAAGCCTAGCTGCGTATGGTCCTGGTGATTGCTGGCATTCAAGCAACGTCCGTTCTTTATCTCGCTGTGTTATCCTCAGGAGAGTGATGTCGTTCATGGTAACCTGGTTGAAATTCAGGAATTTAATTAAGGGGACAGAGATGGCCATTCCTACTGGGCCGTTTGCCTGTTGCTTAAAAGAAATCCTTCCTTGCAGGTTGCCAAGCAGGGGGGCGGGGGAATGGCGCTGAGCTTTTTCGCATTTGGCTAGCAGGGATCTTCCCTGCTACCAGCCACGCGGTGGGGGAGGGGTAAAATGATCATCCCAGAGAATAGGATGTGGGGGGTGGTTTCTGCTGCTGCATGTTAACAGGAAAGAAGCAGCACTGAACGCGATTTGCTTGGTATTTGGGAAAGGAGGACACTGTGTATATGAAGGCTGAAGAAGCCAAAAGACAATGGCTTACCATGGACGCATGCAAGCTGAATTCTACTGCCCGGACCTGCGTCTGTGAGATCTCTAACACCAGAGCCGCAGGCACTCAATATTAAGATGCAAAATGTGACCTTGTAGTGAAATCACATTTGCTATGTAAGGTGAATAGTGTTGTTTACCGTGAAAGAGTATAAGCATTGTTCTGTAAAATGTATCTTTTAAAATACTTCTCTCCCTTTTTTCCCTCCCTCATGCAGCTGCAAATTTTTCAAGCCTCCCTCCTCCATCCTGAAGGCTATCTCAGATAAGGTGGTGGGAAAAAAAAGACGCGAGATGAAATGTTCTCGGAAATCATGGAAGTGAGTCGCAGTGAAAGAGCTCATCTGAATGAATGGAAGGACATGGTATCAATTTACAGGAAAGATGCCAGTGTACGTGAGGACAGGAGGGACCAACATGAGGATAGGAGGGACGAACATGAGGAGAGGAGAAACGCTCGAGATGAGAGGTGGCGGCAGGAAAATGAACGATGGCGGGATGCAACGCTGGGGCTGCTGCATGATCAAACTGACGTCCTCCAACATCTGGTGGAGCTTCAGGAACAGCAGCAGGGTCACAGAGTGCCGCTGCAGCCCCTGTGTAACCACCCTCACCATGTTCCATATTTTCCTCACCCAAACATGTAAGAATGCGTGGGGGAAAGCTGCGTGCACCCGCCCACTCCACCCCCGTGGACAGCCGAACCAAAAGGCTGTCATTACTTTGAAAAATTTTTAATGGCCTTTTCCTTCCCTCCTATCCTCCTCCCAAACCACACCCGGGCTACCTTGTCAGTTCTCTCCCTCTTTTTATAATGACTTAATAAAGAATACATGTTTTTTAAACGATAGTGACTTTATTTCCTTAAGCAAGCTGTAATCGAAGGGGGAGGGTGGGTTGCTTACAAGGAATGAGTCAATCAAGGGGGGGGAGTTCATCAAGGGGAAACAAGCACAGCAGTCACACCGTACCCAGGCTCGTGATGAAACTCGTTTTCAAAGCTTCTCTGATGCACACCGCTTCCTGGTGTGCTCTTCTAATCGCCCTAGTGTCTGGCTGTGCGTAATCAGCGGCCAGGTGATTTGCCTCAGCCTCCCACCCCGCCATAAAGGTCTCCCCCTTACTCTCACAGAGATTGTGGAGCACATAGCAAGCATCAATAACAATGGGGACATTGGTTTGGCTGAGGTCTGAGCGAGTCAGTAATGTGCGCCAGGGCGCCTTTAAACGGCTAAATGCACATTCTACCACCATTCTGCACTTGCTCAGCCTGTAGTTGAACAACTCCTGACTGCTGTCCAGGTTGCCTGTGTATGGCTTCATGAGCCATGGCATCAAGGGGTAGGCAGGGTCCCCTAGGATAACTACAGGCATTTCAACATCCTCAACTGTTGTTTTCTAGTCTGGGAAGTAATTCCCTTGCTGCAGCCGTTTAAACAGAGTCGTGTTCCTGAAGATGCAAGCATCATGAACCCTTCCCGGCCATCCCACGTGGATGTTGGTGAAACGTCCCTTGTGATCCACCAGTGCTTGCAGCACCATTGAAAAGTACCCCGTGTGGTTTACGTACTAGGTGCCCTGGTGCTCCGGTGCCAAGATAGGGATATGGGTTCCATCTATGGCCCCCCCATAGTTAGGGAATCCCATTGCAGCAAAGCCATCCACTATTACCTGCATGTTTCCCAGAGTCACAACCTTTCGTAGCAGCAGCTTAATGATTGCTTTGGCTACTTGCATCACAGCAGTCCCCACAGTAGATTTGCCCACTCCAAATTGATTTTCGACTGACCGGTAGCTGTCTGGCGTTGCAAGCTTCCAGAGGGCTATCGCCACTTGCTTCTCAACTGTGAGGGCTGCCCTCAATTTGGTATTCTGGTGTTTCAAGGCAGGGGAAAGTAAGTCACAAAGTTCCATGAAAGTGCCCTTACACATGCAAAAGTTTTGCAGCCACAGCGAATCATCCCAAACCTGCAAAACTATGCGGTCCCACCAGTCTGTGCTTGTTTCCCGGGCCCAAAATCGGAGTTCAATGGCTAGAACCTGCCCCATTACCAGCAGGATCTCCAAAGCGCAGGGGCCCGCGGTTTGAGAGAATTCTGTGTCCATGTCCTCATCACTCTCGTCACCGTGCTGCAGTAGCTGCTGCCTCTTCGCCTGGCTTTGCAAGTCCCGGTTCAGCATAGACTGCACGAGAATGCGCGAGGTGTTTACAACGTCCACGATTGCGGTCTTGATCTGAGCAGGGTCCATGCTTGCTGTGCTATGGCGTTTGCACAGTTCACCCAGGAAAAAAGGTACGAAACGGTTGTCTGCTGCTTTCACAGAGGGAGGGGTGAGGCTGTACCTAGAACCACCCGCGACAATGTTTTTTGCCCCATCAGGCACTGGGATCTCAACCCAGAATTCCAAGGGGCGGGGGAGACTGCGGGAACTACGGGATAGCTACCCACAGTACAACGCTCTGGAAATCGACGCTAGCCTCTGTACATGGACGCACACTGCCAAATTACTGTGCTTAGTGTGGCCGCGTGTACTCAACTTTATACAATCTGTTTTACAAAACTGGTTTATGTAAAATCAGAATAATCCCGTAGTGTAGACATGCCCCTAATAAAGAACTGCAACAATGTAACTTCTGGCTAAGATGGGCCATGGGAAAGAAGAAGGTGACAGAGGATGCAGGAGTGACTTCATGCTTTTATATTCCTTCCTTTTTGCTGAATGGGACCTGTGAAAGGACTTGTCACTAATAGAAAGACCCTCTTATGTTCTTTTTGAAAAAATTTCAGGCTCCAAATAAGTCTGCAGTTTGTTTTTCCAGATTTATTTGGCATATGCACATTCTCACACTACAAGAATTTGATTTAATCTTTATATTCCTTGATGTCCTACAATTTTACTGGGCAGTAAATAAGGGATTAATTTCGTTTACATTTTCAAATATACATTGTTCAGTTTTACTTCCTAGTATGATGCAAGTTTAAATCTTTCTTTGTGATCAATTCAATTAATTGGTGAATCCTTAAAAACTGCAGGTTTTTCTTATTTGTATTGGTTGATTGCCCTTTAGGATTAGGAAACTGATCCTTCATCTACATGGCTGTAAATGTGACTTTAGCTCAATCCAGAGTAAGAAAAGCTAAATCCAAGATAAAGGTAATGCAAAGTAAAATAAATTAGATTAGGTCTAGAAAGAAAACTATACAATATTTAATTTTGGAGCTTAAGCATTGACAGAATATCCACAATATCATAACAAAGAGCATGACAATGCAACATTACATTATTCACTCCTATCTGCTTTCTGCTGTTATGTTATTTTAAGTGATTGATCTTAAAATGAGCCAGATGTTGTTTTTACTGCCATCCTGAAGATACATGAATCCAGATTCAGTGCTTGAATCCGCATCTTCCATGTCAGATATTTAACTTTCTATATTGCTAAAGTAACTGAAAAAAATCTTCTAAAATAAATACCAGACAAATTATACATGCTATGTAGTGCATTGTAATACAATTGTAGTTCAGTCATGAAAATCTATAGTGAAAGGAAAGCTAAGATTTGGTTGCAAACTTTCAAAAATCAAGCATTTTGTAGTACAGGAGTAATCATCCAACTTGTCAAAACAGGATGTAATTGAATAATGTTAAGGAGATATCTTGATGCTCTGAGTGGCAATGGGTCCTTAAAGGGCAGGTGGGGTCATTATAGAATATCACAGCATCTCTCACTTTCAACGTAATGCTTGATATGTGTTTTATAAATAATGCACACGCAGAGTCTTTGAAATGCAGCAACTTTACTAGTGGGTGGTGACAATCAGTTTGTACATAACACACTATAGAAGCGTGGGAGAAGGGAATTCTTTACCAATGAGACTGCAAATCTCACCCTTTGGACAGTTCCACAGGCTCTGTGATAACACCTCAGTTTTAGGGCCTCACTTAAAGGCCCTTTTGTGGTAAGCTTGGTAATGTGACCCAAGATTTTGAAAAACTGGTGCCTAGTGACAAGCTTCCAAGTTCCTAATGTGGGAAATATATAGACTTACAAGCTATCTGTGTGTGATATTTGGCTGCTGGTTGGTTCTACTGCGGACTTGTTAAAACACTTATATATGGACTTAGGAGCTAATCTTTAGGCACCTATTTTTGAAGATCTTGGCCTGAATCTATATCCTATATGGTATGTACTGCATGGACTATACCAGGGGTGGCCAAACTGTGGCTCGCGAGCAACATGTGGCTCTTTTACCATTAAAGTGTAGCTCACAGAAGCCCCCATTCTGTACCGACTAGACTGGGGGTGGGGAGCTCAGGACCTCTGCCTTGCAGCAGGGTGGTGGGGTAGGAGCTTCTGCTCAGCAAGGCACACCTGCTGGGGCTTGGGGCTTCAGCAGGAGCGGGGCTGAAACCCCCAATCCCATCAGGTACCTCTCCCAAGGCTGAAGCCTGAGCCCTGGCCCCTGGCAGGTGCGCCCCAGCTCTCAAATTTCTGAAGATTGTTGTATGCAGCTCGGAGGACCACTACGTTTGGCCACCCCTGGCATATACTGCATGGTCATATACATATTGTGACAAAGTTCCTCCTCTACCTTGGTGGCTCCTGCGCTTATTAGCAGACTTGCTCACCTCAGTGATCTTCCCCACAGTCTGGGTCAACTTCTCCTGTGTCTGATCAGGAGTTGGGAGGTTTGGGGGGAACCAGGCCTGCCCTCTACTCCGGGTTCCAGCCCAGGGCCCTGTGGATTGCAGCTGTCTATAGTGCCTCCTGTAACAGCTACAACTCCCTGGGTTACTTCCCCACAGCCTCCTCCAAACACCTTCTTTATCTTCACCACAGGATCTTCCTCCTGGTGTCTGATAACGCTTGTACTCCTTAGTCCTCCAGCAGCACACCCTCTCACTCCCAGCTGCACACACTTCCTCTCCTCTGGCTCCCGCCTCCCCAACTGGAGTGAGCTCCTTTTTAAACCCAGGTGCCCTGATTAGCCTGCCTTGATTGGCTGCAGGTGTTCTAATCGGCCTGTCTGCCTTAATTGGTTCTAGCAGGTTCCTGATTACTCTTGTGCAGCCCCTGCTCTGGTCACTCAGGGAACAGAAACTTGCTTCTCCTGTGGCCAGTAGTGGCTCTTCCTTCGACGGCTCTGCTGTGGAGGAAGGAGGGAGAGGGCTGCTGCTGCTGCTGTTCCTGCTGGGCGCTGGGCCCTCGCTGCTGCTGCTGCTCCCCTGGCTGACAGGAGGGGAGTGAGGGACCCCAGCTCTTGTTGCTGAGACCACCACCATCTGAGCGGGGTCCCTCCTGCCTGGACACCAGACCACCACCACCTGGGGATGCTGTGGCTGTTGCTGGGGAGCTGTTGGTGCCCGGAGGAGGAGAGGAAGGAGAAGAGGACTGCCTGCTGCTGGAGACTGTGTGAAGACCACTGTGGAGGGGGCTTTTCTGGACTGAGTCTTTTTCGAACTGTGCTCTTGTGGTGGGGGTTTGGACTGTGTCTGCTGGGGCACCGAGGGTGTGGCGTGTAGCCTGCCCTCGGTCCATCCGTGTCCCCCTTCGCCCCCACCACCATCGTTGCCCCCTCCACCACCCTGCTGGCTGTTTTCCTTCTGCTTTGGACTCCTGCCTCTGGGTCTGAGCTGCTCGCCTGGCTCACCACGCCCACTTCCACCATTTGGGCCTGCAGCAGCAGCAGCCACCCATTGACTTTTTGGCACAAGTGCCTGTGGGTGCACCATCACCTCCTGGACTGACCCCCTCCCCTTTGCCACATTTGTCCACCCCACCTATTTCCCTCTGCCACCTGATAGTTCTGCCCTAGCCCTGCAGCTGTCCCTGTGGTCCCTCTACCCCAATCCCAGCTCGCCCTTTCCCCCCACCCTGTGCTCCCCCAGCCCTGATCGGTCCCCCCCCCGTGCGCCCACACCTACTCCCAGGCGCTTGTGCCCTTCCCCCTTTGGTTTCCCCTTGTTCACTGCACCCTCCCTCTGCCGTTGCCCCCCCGCTCCCCTAGTGCAACTGGAGGAGCCGGAACCCCCCTCTGCGTTGGTGCCCTGAAACCCTCCCACCCTCAGGTCCTTGGTTGCTCCCCACGCCCCTCTAGCCTTCCCCTTCTGGTGCCCTCCTCCCCTGCCTGCAGCCTAGCGGGGAGGGGTGGCCACCTCCTCTCCTTCCCCTCCCCTCGCTGTTTGTCCCCCTCCCCGCTCTCGTTATGGCGGGGGACGCTGCGGGGGAGACCCCTAGCGATGCTCCCACTGCCCCTCCTCCACCTGCCTCCGTGTCCACTGCCCAAGCCTCTACCTCATCTGCCGCTGCTGATCCACCTACCACCGCCCCTACTGGGGCACCGGTGGCGGCGAGTACTGGGGAGACCTCCGTTGCTGCCACGTCTCTCGCCCCTTCTGATTCGGGGGGAGCCCCCCCAGCTGGTGGGAAGGGTCGGGGTGGGAAGAAGGGTAAGGGCCCCACTAGAAAGGCCAGGCCCTCCATGGTGGAGACTGCCCCCACTGCCGCAGCCCCACTACCAGCTGCGGCATCCCTCCCTGCTGTTCCCTCCACCAGCTCTGCAGGTGTCCCTCCCCCGACCCCCAGGGCGTACGCCCAGGTGGCGGCGGCCCCCCCACCTGCCGCTGCTCCTCCGACCACCGCTTCCGCCACCATCTACAGCGGCCGGGGCCCCTTTCCCACTTTGACCAGGAAGCACGGCGTCCGTTGCCTCCTGGTGCCCGCCTCGCCCCATGTGGAGACCTACGTGCGGGCGTTGGCGAGGGTGGTGGGGCCCACGGCCATCGTGGCGGCCTCCAAAATGTAGGGGAAGGTGGTCTTCTTCCTGGCATCGGAGGCCGCCGCCCAGGAGGCGGTGGAGACAGGCCTGGCGGTGGGGGGTGTGTTCGTCCCCATGGAGCAGTTGGAAGACCTGGGGGGTCTAATCTTGATCTCTGTCCCTCCCTTCCTGCCCAATGCTGCCCACCTGCCCGCCCTTTCTGCCCTGGGATGCCCCATCTCCGTCATCAGCCCTCTCCCCTTGGGCTGCAAGGACCCCGCCCTCCGTCATGTTCTCTCGTTCCGCCGGCAAGTGCAGCTTCAACTGCTGCCGGCGGCGCGTGGGTGAAGAGGCGCTCGAGGGGTCCTTTCTGGTCCCCTACCAGGGAGCCCACTACCGGGTGCATTACTCAACGGGGGAGGCCCGGTGCTACCTCTGCCAGGCGATGGGGCATGTCCGGAGGGACTGTCCCTTGGCCCAGCACGGAGGAGCGTCCGGGACCCCTGAGCCCCGGCAAGGCGCCGGCCCTGTCATCACCGGTACCCCTGGCTGCCCGGCACCCGGAGCTGCCCCTCCTCCTCCTTCTCAGTCTACCTTTGTGGAGGAGGGTGTGGCAGAGATACCGCCGGAAGTGGGAGAGGGCTCGTCCCAGGGGGAATCCTCCCTGGTTTCTGCTGTCCCACCACTGCCTCCCCGAGTCCCTGAGCCATTGCCATTGCCCTTGCCCCCCGAGCTGACTCCTGTTAGCCAGCCCCCGGATGATGCCATGGAGGGCTGGTCCTTAGTGCAGGGGAAGCGGGGCAAGCGGAAGGCTCGAGTTTCCTTACATCCTTCGGATTCGGAGGCCCCCCGGAAGAGCAGGAAGGGGGGCGCCAATGTCCAGTCTTCCGCCTTGCCCCCTGATGACTCCGTTTGTGGTGCCGGCTGGGGATGCCGTGGCAGCACCGGAAGGTGACGCCGCCCCTCCTCCAGGGTCCCTTCCCGTGGAAGCCCCCGAGGGAGCCTCTCTCGTCCCCTTCCCACTTGACGCCTCTGAGAGTGCCGCGGTGGGTATCACCTCGGGTGCTGGCGGGGAGGGCCCTGGGGTGGTGGACGGTGATCTCCCTCCCATCTACGCGGAGATCGAGGCCCTGGGTTTGACCCCGGTCACGCAGGGGGAGGACGACCCTCTGCCGGCGAGCCTCGATCTGGGCGACCTCCCCACGGCCCCCCTGTCCCCGGGTTCCCTTCCCCTACCCGCTGTTTCTGCTCCCACCTCTGAGGGTCCCCTGGAATCTTCCATCGACCTGGCTGCGGGTGGCACTTTGTTGATGGCTGCCGAACCCCTTGGAGCGATGGCCAGTGCCCTGCTGCCGAGACCCGCTTCCCACGGGGTGTCCCTCTTGGGTGTGGAGGACCCGCCCTCCTTCCTCAGCGGGGACCCCATTGACCAACATCTCTCTCTGGAAGCTGAGGCTGCCACACGTGTCACAGTGGCTGAGCCCGGCATCGTTAGGGGTCCCCTTCCCACTTTCCGGATCCCTGAGCCTGGCCAGGAGGAGCCACCATCCGGCGGCTCAAATATAGGGGCTCCGGATCCTGCCTCTACCTCCTTCCTGGATTCTCTCCCTGATCCCCTCCCTACTCCTCTTGACTCTGTCCTTGTCCCCCCTACCTCCTGTGTTGCCAGTGCTGCCCCTGGGAATACCTCCCAGGGAGCGGGTTCCCTAGTTCTTTCCTGTCCCGACCCCCCAGGGGCTGCTGTTCCCCTTCCACCGCCCCTTCTTGAATCTGGGAGCGGGGTGGGTTGTGTGGCGTCGGCCCATCTGCTGCCATGTTGGGGATCTGCCCCCTGCCTACCCACCTCGGTGGGCCACAGGGCCGTGACGGGGGCCCCACTGGGGGACGGTCATCGATCAGTGACCCCACCCCCCCATGCGCTGAGGGAGGAGCTGCGAGAGTTCCTCGAGGACGTCCTTGGCTCCCAGAACAAAGTCCATCTTGCGCTCCAGCGGTGGGGGGATTTCCATCAGGTCCTCCGGGCCGCGAGGGCCCTCATGGGGGAAGGTAAGAGGACCGAGAAGCAGGCTGCTGCGGCTTACCGGCGGGTCCGTGTCTTCCGTGACTCTTTACTCACCTTCGGGGTTGGTCACGGATTGCTGCGCGGCCTGCCGGAGGCCGTGGGCGTGTCTGCCGGCGAGGATCCCCCCCAGCCCTCCTCATGGCACCGATCGTCCTTGCCACCTTAAACACCCGGGGCTGTAGGATGGGTCTCCGCAGGAGCCAGGTGCTCTCCTTCATCCGGGAGGAGGGGTACTCTGTGGTTTTCCTGCAGGAGACCCATACGGATCCAGCCGCTGAAGCTAGCTGGCGGCTGGAGTGGGGGGATGGGGCCTACTTTAGCCACTTCTCGGTCTGCGCGGCTGGAGTGGCGACCCTGTTCTCCCCCGACCTATGGCCCGAGGTGCTGGGGGTCGCCGAGGCTGTGCCGGGTCGCCTGCTGCACCTCCGGGTCCGCATGGAGGGGCTTGTGGTTAATCTCGTCAACGTTTATTCCCCGACATCGGGCCCGGAGAGGCTACGTTTTTATCAGCAGGAGTCCGCCTTCCTCGGCTCCCTGGATCCTCGTGAGTGCCTGGTCCTGGGAGGGGATTTTAACACCACCCTTGAGGAACGGGACCGCTCGGGGACCGAGCAGTGCCCGGCCGCCGCGGACGTCCTCCGGGCGATAGTCGAACGTCACTCCCTGGTGGAGGTCTGGCGCGACCAACACCCGGACGACGTCTCGACGTTCACCTTCGTCCGGGTGGAGGCCCATCGGTCGCGCCACTCCCGGCTGGACCGTATTTACCTGTCACGTTTTCACCTTTCACAGGCCCACTACTCCAGCGTTCGGCCGGCCCCCTTTTCGGATCACCACCTTGCCACCGTGACGGCCTCGCTCTGCACGGAGAGGCCGGGGCCGGCCTATTGGCACTTTAATAATAGTTTGCTGGAGGATGCGGGCTTCGTGGCATCCTTCCGGGAGTTCTGGCTGGCCTGGCGAGGGCAGAGGCGCGCCTTTTCCTCGGCGCGGCGGTGGTGGGATGTGGGGAAGGTGCGCGCCCGGCTCTTCTGCCGTGACTACACTCGGGGTGCCAGCTGACGGAGGGATGCGGCGATAGGGCAGTTGGAGCGGGAGGTCTTGGAGCTGGAGAGGCGTCTGGCCGCCAGCCCCAAGGATCCATCCCTCTGCGGAGAGTGCCGGGAGAAGCGGGAGGAGCTCCGGGCCCTCGAAGACCATCGGGCCCGGGATGCTTTTGTTTGATCCCGCATCCACCTACTTCGGGAGATGGATCGTGGCTTCCGCTTCTTCTACTCCCTGGAGAAAAGGAGGGGGGCCAAGAAGCACGTCACCTGCCTCCTGGCGGAGGACGGCACCCCCCTCACGGATCCGACGGAGATGTGCCAGAGGGCCAGGGCCTTCTACGCCACTCTTTTCTCCCCGGATCCGACCGATCCTAACGCTTGCAGAGTGCTCTGGGACGGGCTCCCGACGGTCAGCACGTGTGACCGGGACCGGCTAGAGCTGCCTCTCACTCTGGCCAAGTTCTCGGAAGCCCTCCGTCGCATGCCCACCAATAAATCTCCGGGCTTGGACGGGCTGACCGTGGAGTTCTACCGCGTGTTCTGGGACGTCCTCGGCCCAGACCTGGTCACCGTCTGGGCCGAGGCTTTGCAGAGCGGGGTCCTCCCTCTCTCATGCAGGCAAGCCGTGCTGGCCTTATTGCCGAAGAGGGGGGACCTCCGCGACTTACGGAATTGGCGTCCCGTCTCGCTCCTCAGCACGGACTACAAAATTGTTGCGAAGGCCATCTCGATGTGGCTAGGGTCCGTGCTGGCGGACGTGGTCCATCCAGACCAGACCTACACCGTCCCGGGCCGCACCATCTCTGATAACTTGTATCTGGTCCGGGACCTTCTGGAATTGGGGTGTAGGGATGGTGTGTCGTTCGCTCTCTCATCCCTGGATCAGGAGAAGGCGTTCGACCGGATGGATCACGGGTATCTCCTGGGCACTCTGCGAGCGTTCGGCTTCGGACCCCTGTTTGTGGGTTTTCTCCAGGTGCTGTATGCTTCTGCGGAGTGTCTGGTCAGGCTCAACTGGACCCTGACCGAGCCGGTCAGCTTCGGGCGGGGAGTGCGGCAGGGGTGCCCCTCTCGGGCCAGCTGTACGCTCTGGCGATCGAGCCCTTCCTCTGTCTCCTCCGCCAGAGGTTGACGGGGTTGGTACTTCGGGAGCTGGGGCTGCGGCTGGTCCTGTCGGCGTACGCTGACGATGTGCTCCTTGTGGTCCAGGACCCGGGCGACTTGGCGCGGGTGGAGGCTTGCCAGGCTGTGTACTCTGCGGCCTCCTCCGCCCGGGTCAACTGGGTCAAGAGCTCTGGCCTGGTGGTCGGGGACGGCTGGCAGGCGAGCTCCCTCCCACTCACGCTTCAGGCCATCCGGTGGAGCGCGGGTCCGCTGCCCTATCTCGGCGTTTACCTTTCTGCCACGCATCCATCTCTGCCGGAGAACTGGCAGGATTTGCAGGGCAGGGTGACGTAGCGGCTCCGGAAATGGCCAGGACTACTCCGGTGCCTCTCCCTTCGGGGGAGGGCACTGGTGTTTAATCAACTGCTCCTGTCCATGCTCTGGTACCGGCTCAACACCCTGGTCCCGGCCACGTTTTTCCTGGCCAACCTCCGGACGGCGATTCTGGAGTTCTTTTGGCCAGGGACACACTGGGTCTCTGCAGCGGTCCTCCACCTGCCCCTGGAGGAGGGGGGGCAGGGCCTGATGTGCTTACGCACTCAGGTCCATGTCTTCCGCCTCCAGGCCCTGCAGAGGCTCCTGTTTGGTGCGGGTAGTCCGGCATGGAGCTTATTGGCGCATGCCTTCTTCCGCCACTTCCGAGGGCTCCGATATGATCGGCAGCTCTTTTACCTCCATCCGAGAGGTCTTCCGTGAGACCTCTCTGGGCTGCCAGTCTTCTACCAAGACCTCCTCTGGACCTGGAAGCTCTTTTCAACGACCAGGTCCGTGGCGGCCACCGTGGGGGTTGACCTCCTCGCGGAGCCCCTGCTACACAATCCCCAGCTTCATGTGCAGGTGGTGGAGTCCCCCATGGTGCGCCAGAGCCTGGTCTTGGTGAGAGTCACCAGGGTCGGAGACCTCCTGGACTACGACCGGGACAACTGGCTGGATCCCCTGACGCTCGCTCAGCGCATGGGGCTCTCCAGATCTTGTACTCCCCAGCGCGTACTTCAGGAGGTGAAGGCCGCTTTACTGCCTGCTGCTCGGGCTTACCTTGACCGGGTCCTGCGAGAGGGCACGCCCCGCCCACCCTCCATCCCGGGCCCCGTGGACATTTTTATCAGACCCCTACCCCGTGGACCCAATCAGCCCTCTCACCCTTTCACTGCCAGCCGGCTGCATGATCTGCAGCTGGTTCTGTTCCAGACCGCGCCACGGAAACATATGTACACGCTCGTGCTCCATACCCTTCACTACCTCACCCTCGCGTCCCACCCCGATACCAAATGGCGGGACCTCCTGCCACCTCTCGAGAGTGGGAAGCCCCAGTGGGCCAGCTTGTACTCTGCCCTGGTCCCGAGGCCCGCCGGGGATATCGGTTGGTGGCTCCTTCACGGGGCAGTGAGCATGGGCGTGTACTTGGCGCGGTTCACCCCGTCCCTAGCACTGCCCTTTCTGTGGTGAGAAGGAGACCTTGGCGCACATTTATTTGGAGTGCGCCAGGTTGCAGCCCCTGTTCCGGCTCCTCCTGAATATTTTATTGCGTTTTTGGTTGCACTTTTCCCCTCACCTTTTTATCTACACGCTCCCCATCCGTGGCCCCACCACGTTGCGGGATCTCCTTCTCAACCTCCTCTTGGCCCTGGCCAAACTGGCCATCTACAACACCAGGGAGAGGAGGTTGGCCGACGGGATTTCCTGCGACTGTAGGGCCTATTTCCGTTCCTCCATCTGTTCATGCATCCGGGCAGAGTTCCTCTGGGTGGCGTCCACTGGCTCCCTTGACGCCTTCAAGGAGCAGTGGGCATTGTCCGGGGTTCTCTGCTCGGTGTCCTCATCACGTTCCCTTCATTTAACCCTATGATCTCACTCCCGATCCTGTTTTTTCATTAGTTGTCCCCCTTAATTACTTGGTGTCCCAGACCTGTTGGTTCTCCCCGTAGGCTTGGGGGAGGTCCTTTAGAAGTGGACGGGCTTCGCCCGCCCACCCCCGCTGGATGCCAATAGGACTAGACTCCTGTACCCCACTGGCCTGGGTCTGTCACAGTATGAATGAGATAAAAGATACAAAGATAGCACCTCTTAATTGTGACTATTGTTGACTTTTCTAGTTTTGATTAGAATCCTGTTTGAATCTATTTTTAATAATATACTTAGCACATATTTGCAGCTTTTATATACATTCATCAAAAGCATCAGTCAGTTTAGGTTTTTTTTTTTGCCATACTAGACCAGATGAATTAATTACTTTTGTCAGCTGAATATTTTTTTTTTCTTTGCATTGTTCTTTCCTCACTGAAATGTTAAAGTAATTTGTGGACTGGAACATGACTGGGTGGGGCACTATTTAGTTTCCAGCCTAAAATCCTGCAATGGCCTGTAAATGTAGTCCTCAATAGATTAAATCCAGTTGAGGTGCAGGTGCACTGAGGTTGTACTCTAAGTACATTTAGCCACTTAAATATTGCTGCCTATGTGTGTTATTAAGCGGAAATGTTTTTGGTTTTAAAAGATATGCTATTTTTTTTAATTAGGCAAAGCAATCAGTCCTCATTAAAGCCACAGCCAGTGGCAACATGTCATCTAAATTCATTTGATTTGCAGTTACAAAGGCATAAAACCCAAGGATTCTAATTCTCATTTTTCCCCACCCCACACACTCAGACATTTTTATCATTTGGTGAGGTGGGGGAGAGACCAATATCTCTTAATTATTTGTTGCTGTTGTTTTTTTTTTAAATTTTGTTAACCAGTGCTTCTAATCTACACGGAGATCATTTATTTAAAATTGCAATTTAGAGACTATTGAAATACCTCTCTCTCTCTCGCAAATAAGATGTTGTCATGAAAATACTGTGGGTGAAATCCTGCCCCAAGGAAGCCAATGAGAGTTTTTTTGACTTCAACAAAGCCAAAATTTCATCCCGTGTAAGCATTGAGGCAATTGGATTAGTATTGCATACTGGACTACCATGGAAGTTTGTTTCCAGAAAATGCATTGGTTCATGTATCTGCCTGGGTTTTATGTTCTGAAGTATGTCTGTTGGTTAAGTAGTATGTAGTGTAAACACTCATAAAGCAATTCTAGGAAATGCAGACTGAAGTACATAATTTGGTGATTCCCCCACATGCTACATCAATGACTGGCATGCATTTGTTAGTTATAATCTATGATAAACATTGTCTTCCAGCAACGCACCTATTTCATTTTCTTTTCTTTCAGAAAATGGTTCTGATAAGCATAATTTACTTTGCCTTAGGTGGGGCACAAACTTTACTGAATTAATTCCTCAGGAGATTATATTTCTGAAACTATTTCTGAACATCAATGCTAAGGCATCTCCATAACTTGCTCTGGTTGATGTGGGAATGGAACATGAGTTTGCAGCCTTCCTTTCATGCATTATGAGAAGGGAGAAATTGCCACAGGAGATCTGGCCCCCAGCAGTTCCTTGTTAGCATCCTTGCTGGAGATGAGGCTGATCATTGAAGGAAAGGAAGAGAGAAGCTATTAGCCGATCACTTCCAACTGCCCCTCCTTACCCTCTCCAAGGTGTGAAAAAGCCACAGAGCAGCCATTAGTACTGATGGGGGCTTGTAGCGGGGTGGTTACCCACTCCTGCCCTTCAGGGCTTAAAACAGCCCTAGGAGAGGGTTGTGACTGGAGCAAGAAGCCTGGGCTGATTGGGGGAAAGCTGGCTCAGCTGTGGCCAAGCCCCAGTCAGGCCCGGCTGGCCCCTATGAAAGGCAGTGAGCCAGGAGCCCAGACAGTCTCTCTCTGCCTGTAGAGGGAGAAGAGCCTGGCTGCAGGGCACTAGAGACAGGGTACCTGAGTGGAGCAGGGCTGGGGAAAGGCAGAGGAGCTGGGGAGCTCCAGCCTGGAAAGCCCCACGCTGCTGCCTAGCATAAAGCCAACAACTACTGGGGGTTGCAGGGGTTAGCCCAGGGGTAGGCAAAGGCAGCAGGTCCAAACCCCTTTGCCTGTGATGAGTGGCTGATACTGCAGTCTGCCCCAGTGAACAGGGGCTGGATGGAGACTGGGCAGTAGACAATACTGAGGCAAAGTGGGGATAATGGGTTAAAGGGGCACCGGGGTCCAGGGAGGGACACAGAGCCAGAGGACAGGTGGATCACCGGCCTGCAGAGGGTGCTCCAGAGCTGGAATGTGTTGGAATGAGCTAATTCCCAGAAGTCACCAGCAGGAGGCCCTGCAGGGGTGAGTCCGCATATCTACAGGGCTGCAGTGACTTTAAATGCAAATCACAACTTTGATTGCCTTGAAAAAGGAACTTGCCATGCACAAGAGCCATTTCCTACATTCCTGCCACACTCTCCACACCTGTTGCTCTGCAGGCACAGAACTGAGCTCCTGCATTGTGTGTACAGAGCAGAGAGAAGAGATTTCGTGATCAAGGATGTTACTGCACAACTGTCTTTCCTCTCTACACAACCCCTTTCCTCCTTTCTACTTGTGCTGGCTCCACCTATACTGCTCAACAGAAGAAATAACATGGCCTACGATCAGGAAGCCCCTCTTAACCATTCTTTCAAGTCAGTAGCACCAATAATACCACTCCATCTAATGTTTTACTTTTTTGGCAAAGATATTTAGGTTTGTCATGACACATATTGTCAGTCTTGGTCACTTACATTCTTATTTATTCTTTGTGATGAATTTTAGCTTACTAAATTCCTTTAGTATTCAGCGCTTTCTTAGCTTGTGCTTGTACTGTCTTGTTTTTGTATTTGACACTAGACTGCTCTAGTACCATAAGTATCCTCTTTGAGGACAACTTCAGTGGAACCTCATGCAGGTGTATAAGTCCACTCATGCAGACCCAGTTGCAGAATCAGGGCCTAAATTGGTGCATTACAAAGATATTTTATGTTTGCATGGTTCCTTTCATCCTACACAATCCCAAAGTACTGGAGATCACTTCACCAGTCATGAAAATTCATCCATCTTGGAGATGAAAGTGGCAGCACAGCAACACTACACAGCCATTGATTAGAAATGACCAAGATAGTGTATCTGATTTAAACTACATATGGAACTTAACAATAAAACACTTGCCCGAGTTAGAGTTTGGCCAGGACAGCACATTCAGCAAAGCTATTCTTGCAAAAACCAACATGAGATCTGTAATGACCACGAGAGATCAAGATCTCTATTTAATTCTCACCCAACAGACAATACCGCCAACAGTCCAGTGCCACCTAATTCCATGCCTGCTGGTGGGACACTAAGGGTATGTCTACACTATAGGATTATTCCGATTTTACATAAACCGGTTTTGTAAAACAGATTGTATAAAATCCAGTGCACGCGGCCACACAAAGCACAATAATTCGGCAGTATGCGTCCATGTACC
Organism: Gopherus evgoodei; assembly: GCF_007399415.2. Taxonomy (NCBI): domain Eukaryota; kingdom Metazoa; phylum Chordata; order Testudines; family Testudinidae; genus Gopherus; species Gopherus evgoodei. The sequence goes on along the minus strand of NC_044322.1, from coordinate 234,941,737 downwards.
GAGATTAGTGTCAATTTCTGAAGCATTGCACTGTGGATAGCTATCCCATAGTTCCCGCAGTCTCCCCCGCCCTTTGCAATTCTGGGCTGAGATCCCAATGCCTGATGGTGCAAAAACAGTGTTGCGGGTGATTCTGGGTAAATATTGTCACTCAATCCTTTCTCCATGAAAGCAGTGGCAGACAATCATTTCACCCCCTTTTTCCCTGGATTGCCCTGGCAGACGCCATAGCATGGCAACCATGGAGCCTGTTTTGCCTTTTGTCACTGTCATCGTATGTGTACTGGATGCTGCTGACAGAGGCGATACTGCAGTGCTACACAGCAGCATTCATTTGCCTTTGCAAGGTAGCAGAGATGGTTACCATCCCTACTGCACTATCTGCCATTGTAATTTGGTGAAGAGATTAAGGTTTTCAATCATTTTGTACCGTTTGCAATTGGGAAATGGTGATGACGGTTGTCAAGCATTTTGTGCCATCTTCTGCTGTCATGGGTGCTCCCGGCTGGCCTCGCTGAGGTCGGCCGGGGGCGCATGGACAAAAATGACTCCCCAGGTCATTCCCTTCTTCATGTTTTGTCTAAAAATAGAGTCAGTCCTGCCTAGAATATGGGGCAAGTGTACTAGAGAACCAGAGAGCACAGCTGCTCCGTGTCAGAGCCCCAGAGATCCCACAGAAATGATGAGCTGCATGCCATTCTAGGGGGGTGTCCCTGCAACAACCCCACCCATTGCTTCCCTCCTCCTCCACCCCTCCTGGGCTACCGTGGCAGTGTCCCCCCATTTGTGTGATGAAGTAATAGAGAATGCAGGAATAAGAAACACTGACTTTTTAGTGAGATAAAGTGAGGGGGAGGCAGCCTCCAGCTACTATGATAGTCCAGGCAGGACATTAAAGAGTGGTGGGGGAGAGGAATGCAACCTCCCGCTGCTATGATAGTCCAGGGAGTACAGAATCTTTTCTTTACACATGAAAGGTGGGGGGGGAGGGCTGATGGAGCTCAGGCTCCAGCTGCTATGATGAGGATGATTACCCAGCATTTTTACTGTCTGCCAGGAATGACAGGGAGTCATTCCCATTTTCACCCAGGTGCCCACGGCCGACCTCACTGAGGCCAGGCAGGAGCACTCACAGGATGATGACAAGGACAGCTATCAGTCATTTTGTACTGTACCATCTGCCACCGGGGAAAGGAGGGGAGAGGATGCTGCTGTTTAGCGCTGCAGCACCCCGTCTACCAGCAGCATCCAGTAGATATGCGGTGACATTGAAAAGTGGTGAGAAACGATTTTTTTCCCTTTTCTTTGATGGGGAGAGGGGGGTAAATTGACGACATATTCCCTGAACTGCTGGCGACAATGTTTTTTGACCCGTCAGGCATTGGGAGCTCAGTCTTGCCTCCCTCCCTCCACGAGCATCCATTTGATTCTTTGGCTTTCCGTTACGCTTGTCACACAAACTGTGCTGTGGACTCTGTATCATAGCCTGGAGATTTTTCAAATGCTTTATTTCTTCTTCTGTAACTGAGCTCTGATAGAACAGATTTGTCTCCCCATACAGCGATCAGATCCAGTATCTGCCGTATGGTCCATGCTGGAGCTCTTTTTGGATTTGGGACTGCATGGCCACTCGTGCTGATCTGAACTCCACGCTGAGCAAACAGGAAATGAAATTCAAAAGTTTGCGGGGCTTTTCCTGTCTACCTGGCCAGTTCAGATTGCTTTCCAGAGCGGTCACAATGGTGCACTGTGGAATACCACCCGGAGGCCAATACCGTCAATTTGCAGCCACGCTAACCCTAATCCAACATGGCAATACCGATTTCAGCACTACTCCTCTCATCTGGGAGGAGTACAGAAACCGGTTTAAAGAGCCCTTTATATTGATATAAAGGGCCTCGTTGTGTGGATGGGTGCAGGATTATATTGGTTTAACTCTGCTAAATTTGGTTTAAACGCGTAGTGTAGACCAGGCCTAAGTTAGTGCTGACTTAAAGGGAAGAATACTATAGTGAATTACTAATAGCGCTGGTTAGAAAATATATTTTTTTCTTTTCCTATGGAAAACTTCTACTAAACTGAATATCTTAAAAACTTTTCTGAGGACATTTTTTACTTTGTTGGTGAAATATTTCAGTTGAATAACAAAATATTTCAAAATGGCACAGTGGTGCCTCATGGGATTTGTTTTTTGGGTACCTCTTATGCTCCCATTCTCTTTTAGTGGCTGTTCTGTCTGATAGGACTACATCTCCCATAATGCACTAGGCCAGGGACTATTACGATGCACCCTCTCCCCACATCAAGAAGGGAGAAAGTGGAGCATTCATAATGGTGCCTTATCAGAATTGAGATTTGTGTACCTTATGCTCCCTTTCTCCTCTACAGACCAGGCTTCCTGGTTGAGCTACATTTTCCACTGTGCACAGAATGCATGTGGAAATTGTGCGAGGGTGATGGCTCGGGGTTGGGGCTTGGGAGATTGAAACAGAGCTCCACCTCCCCTGGCCACTCACTGGGGCATGAGAGAGCTGAGTGGCTCAAGTGAATCCCACTCCCTCTGTGTTCAAACATTCCTGGGCACATAACAGCAATTCTAGCTGCTGACAGCGGGCCCATCTGCCCTGTCCTATTGGTGGTGTAATTGCCACAACTGGATTTATAGCTCACTGTGGGTCTAAATGGAGCATCACCTTTAGGGGTCAAGAAGGCATTTTTCCCTCTGGGCAAGATTGACAAGATATCTGGTGGTTTTTGTTTTTTTCCTTTCCTCACAAGATCCTGGGGAGGTCTGGTATATGGTGAGATTAAAGATAAAAGGGTTTTAATAAATAAATAAAGAGGAGGGAAGAACGGGATATTGATAAATATGGTCATAACTTGCAGCCTGTGTCCAAATCAGGTAAGAGGGTTAAAGAGGTCAGATCCTGGAGTAAGCCTGAGCACAGGACCCAGGAGGAACTGGTGGACCTTGTTAGCTTGTCAAGAGAGAGTTCTTAAATCCTTGCAGATTGATCTCCCCCTTTTATGTACCCTCATCCCCTTTCACAGGGTGGTGGTTCACAGCATGGAGCTGAATTGGGAATTAATGGTAGAGATTTGGCCCAATACTCGTTCCTGGTTGTCTTCTCTTTCCCCTTTGCAGTGGGAGGTCAGTGAGATTCAGAAGTGGGCTAACTCGTGAATTTAGTAACAGTGTTTGGCAGTCAATCCTGTTTTCTTAGTTGTATAGCATGAGGCCATTCATCCCCACACTGGACTCAATGTCTGGTAGTTAAAGTCTGTCGTCCTTTTAATGTTAAAGTTAATGAAGTTGAGAATCGTCACCTTAATTCCATTCACATGTCTGTGTCAACTTGTCCTGATCAGTGAAAGTTCTGCCTGCTGTCTCCTCTTTTTTCTAGTGCATTCAGGGCTGCCGTAGTTTCTCTGACTTGCTTCACCCTGACGTTTCTATATCACATTGCTTGTTTTTAGGTATGTCTGTATTTCTGAGATACTCTTTCACCATAAAAGGACCAGAATTACATTCAGTATTGCAAATTCTGCCATAAAATAAAAAAGCCCATAAAATAAACAAGTGTTGGTCCCACGTATAGTGCTAGAATAGTTTTGTCAAAATTATGTTTGCTATATCTTCTCATTTATTCCATTATTTTTCACTGAATTATATCACAGCTATGTGAGTTTTCAGTGTATTTTATCTGCTACTAACCTCCACTCACTCTCATGCTCATTTTTATCGTTTGCTCCCATTGAAATATAAGATCTTTTATTCATGTTTTGTTTGGTCCCTGGTGCATTACTTTTTATTTCACTTTTGCATAAATCTTGAGTTTAATCTAACCAAGACAGAGAATTTTTTCTTTTCCCTCCCTCCTAATGTCAGTTTGATATCAACAAATTTAAGCACCACTTTCTTCACCAATATAATTTATTAGTAGGAAAGGTTTAACTCTCATTCTTATTGCATGTAACTACTGATCTCTTTCTTTCTAACTAAACTGCTTCCAATCCTAAATCCACGTTGTCCTCAATAACCAGCAGCCACTTCTTTATCTCTAGTTGCTCACTGCTGACACTAAACTTAATGGCCTTGTAGATTAGGAAAGCTTTTGAACAGGCATCACACAAAAGACCTAAGTCTGTAGCTAACTTTTATGCATGGCTTCCCTCTCTGTGAACTTCTACCCCTTGAAAAACATTCTATCTGAGTTGGAGCTTGAGCCTTCTTTTGTGAATTCACACCATCAATTCTTGTTTAAATTACAATTTTCCAAGCATTCCTGTTTGGTTCCTGATTAGTGTTTCCATTGCCTTCTCCATTACTGCAGTCAAGCTTACAGGTCCGTAATTTCTTAGACCTTTCTTAATACCCTTCTTAAATAAAAGGTGTTAGAGTTTGAGCCAGCCTTGTAAATAGTAAAAGTGGGAAGCACAGGTATGTGGGGATGGGAATCCAGGACTAAGATTGGTCCCTCCTAATGTGGACCAGTAAAGGATGAAAATGGACTGATCCATAAGGATCCATCGTCATCATCTTAAAGAGGGTCATGTAAGCTTTCTCCAGTCCATCAGGCCTGACCCTAATTCTAAAGAAGTTTCATAATATATCTATATATCTGTGATTCTTCTTGCTCTTCTGCCACACCCCTCAGAAGTGTGGGGTTCACTTTTGGTTTTGTGCTTTTTTAATATTATCACTTTTAGGATGTTATTTCTCATTTTGACACAATCCTGATACAACAGTTTTACTACTTAACCCTTCTGGAAAAGTTACTCTTTTCCAACTACAGTCGGTCCCACTTTGTTACAATTTTGTTGTTGTTTCTCTCTTCTACAGCATTGATGGCTGCAGGTTACAGATCATTTCCCTTTTCTCACAGGTTCTCCATTTTTTCAGACCTTTTGGCTCTTAATATATTCTCACTTAAATTGGGGTAAGAAATTGTGTTTGCCACCTTTTTGCTTATGTTGTTTTTTTCCTCCATGGCAGTGGTGTCATTATTTAATCCTTCCAATTTTCCCGCTCTGGAAGAAATGTCATTTTTTGTTTAAGGGAATGGAGAGCTGGGTTTTATTCCCAGCTCCACAACTGACTGGCTCACTGTGTTGCCTTGAGCAAGTCACTGCATTTGTCTTTCTCAGTGTGCCCATAATTTTCATTTATAACCTACCTCACAGGAGTATTGCGAAGCTTAGTATTTTATAAGGTGCTTTGAGATTCTCATATGAAAGCCATTGTACACATGTATGTAAAGATTTATTAATATACAGTAGCTTTCACTGGCTGAGAGAGTTATGGTCAAGACGTGTAGCAGGCTGGACCTAAATGCTCCAGCCATCTCCCTAGAGTTTGTGGCTCTACGTGAAAATTCTATGACAACTTCAGATAAATTTTAAGAACTTTAGGTTTTAAAATAATTAACTTTGAAAATGAATTATACAGTAGCCCTAGAATTCAGTTTTATATTCAATTTTTGTTTTATATTCTCACATTTTCAGTTTTTAACATGCCACTTATTAACTTTAGTTTTCAGAGTTAATGCTTCACTGAGATGAATGAGAGAGTTCACACCTTCTCAGGGCAATTTTGTCAGGCTGTCTGCAAACTCAGGAAAACAGCACTGTATTTGTTTACACTCAGCTCAATTTATGGAAATGTCTTTGCAACCACAAGGGCATGAAACATATAGGGTTTGTTTGTTTTGTTTTGTTTGTTTAGTTTAATGAAAGCTGAGATTTTTAGAGCATAATTCTTCAGCCAAGGATGAATTCTTCAGTAAATTCTACAGTCACAAAATGACAGACTGCTTAGTGCCTATATAACTAAAGTTACATCAAAACTTTCATAAATCGATGTTTTCATTCACTTACTGATAATTTTTCCTCAAATTCTCATTTGGGGAAAATCCTTTACACCTTTGGTCTGAACCCATACAGGAATTTTTTTGCAAAGCCTGAGGAAAATCCCTTTCTTTGACTGATGGCAGAGTGTGTTATCAAAGAAAATTAGGATTCTTTCTCTCCCCGTCTAATTTATAATGCTGCAATAGTTAAACAAAGACATCCCAAATTTAGGACCTGATACAATAAGGATTATTGTCAATGTGTTGTAATCACTTGAAAACAAATTATTCAAGAGATCATGTAGGAGTAGAGAAGAGTGAGTAGGGGCAAAAGAGAGGGAGGACGCATCAGCTGACAACCTTTTCTTTGAAAAATTTTGCAAAATCTTACTCCAGATTCTCAAATACTGTATGCTATTCTTTGTACCATTTGTTTTTTGGGTACTTTTCTCTGAGGTAAAAGAAGTCCCATTCTTCCCTTTCTCTCTCCCCATTTCCCCCAGTCCTATCATTCTTCTCCTATCCTTTTTTACTTACCTTTTAGACTTTTCTTTGATCCTCTTTTTCCTCTCAACACTCCCTTTTCTCTACTACTTACCTCTTTTTTCTGAAGGGAGATTAGTTTATTATCTTAATTTACAAAGAACCCCAAACTGGGGATGAAAAACAAAATGATGATTTATGACTTGTACAGGCAAATCTCTTCAGCCAGTCAAAATTGACTTTGCCCTTAATAATGAAGAAGTTTGATTTTTACCTACCTTGTTGGAATATCTGATATTGGCTCTGTACTTTAGGTTAGATAACGCTCTTCTCTTTGTTATCCTTGTTATTTATGTTATCTGTGTTCAAATAAAGAATAAATAAAAAAGCCTTTTTTCTTTTTAATGTCTTTTTATAGAGAAATTTTTCTGTTCCTCTAATCATTTTCTTAAAACTTATTTTCTGTGAAGCTAATGATAAAACACAACACTAATAGTTTAATTTAAGATGCTTTCCATGTACCATATCAATTGTTTCTGTTGGCATTTTTTATGGAAGAGAGTGGTCCTCATTTCCTTTCTTGAATTACTGTGCCAATTTGCTGCTTGTGTTTAATGTTTGGATTGAATAGGCACTTCGAAAATAAATCTAAGTAAATAAATGAATTAGTAGCGGCACTGACTGGAGTCTGGATTAGTATGTGTCAGATGCTGTGTAAATTTCCCCACACTGATATGCCAATTTATCTCTGTCTCATCTTGTAATGACCTCTGTTATTCCAGTCCTGGGTTTCTTTTGAGCAGAGATTGCCAGTTGTGCTGAGTTGCATGGTGGCTTTGTGATGATGAAAGAAATCCACTAGGATGAAAACCACAGAACTCATTTCCCCTTGTGACCTAAACCAGGATTTAAACTGAAGTCTGTAGAGGTGAAAAGCTAGACTACTAGCAAGTGATGGGTGAACTTCATATATCTTAGTTCAGATACACATCCAAAAATTTAACTTTTCAGAAACCTCTTTGATCCAGAAATTGGCCTTGAAGTCTCATGAGAATAGTCTTTCTTGCCTGATTTATTGCACTTCTAGGTTGTGGCTAGGTTGGAAACACCATAAAGATAGCCTTTTCCTTGGTACTTTTGGTTGAAATTAGGAAGTAGAGAAATACATTAAAATGAGAGAGAATATAGTTTTAACGTTTTGGAAACTCAAACACTTGGTTTATTTTGAGCTAGGTTCAGGTTGTCTGGTATTTACCCATTCTTACTGGTAAACTACAATACTATGTTATTTATCTATTATACAATTGAACTCTCAAGTAAACCTATGTTGCAAAAATTGATATGTCAGAAGAATTGTTCATGTTAAATGCACAACCTAATAGCAGAATATGTCTGAAAATAATGCCATCTCCCACTCAGTATCCCCGAACCCTATGTAAAACCACACACGCTTCTCAAACACAACAAATGCAGGGACATAACTGAGGGTGGGAGAGTGGGTATGGTTTAAAATAAGGCTTAACCAAACCTTAGCTGAAGGTGGCAAAAGTTCATATAAAGAGACGTAACCCAAGGAGGCGAGAAGGTGGTGAGGAGCTCACCAACATGGCTCCTACTCCCGTTGACCACCACTCTTCAAATAAGATTTTGTCAGTCTCGCAAACAATACCATAACTGTTCACCAATAGATGATTCTTCCTAAACTTCCCTCACCTTAGCTGATTGTTAGAGATGCAGCAGCTTTGACTGTGTCATCTGCTGCGAGCCTCCACTTATTATCTTATGTGAACTGAGGGATTTGATACAAAATTTCAGTTCAACTTCAACAAGGCCTAGCAGAAAGGTCATCTGAGGTGCTGGGCCTTTTGTAATTAAGTGAAGAGGGTATCTGTGTAGAAGGAGGCTGGAGGATCCTATTCGAGACTTGATGTGGTTGTTAGTTGTAGGGAAGCTGTATTAGTGTTTTCTCCATCTCCTCACTTCTAGGATGTCCTGTTGCAATATTTTATGGCTTATCAGTGCTCCATTCATAAGTACATTGATCTAAATAATACCCAAAAATGTTGATAGTGTTCATGTGTCATCATCTGAGATTTCATAAGAGAACCATAGTCAAGCTTGCTTAGCTCCTGGATGGAAGACCTTGCTGGTGTTGATATTGGTGACTGTGACTGATTTTTGCAAAGTATCATTTTTCCTGTTTCAGTATTCTACTAATGTCCCATAATAATGTTTGAGAGCCTTGTGTTCTCATCCAATCCTGACCGTGTGCAGTATGTTTCACCTAGGGTAGGCACGTTAGCTTTGGTGTTAATAAATTTCAGCTTGGGTACAGAATTTCCATACTCCATACTGGAGCTCAGGTACAACAGTAATGGGTGCCCTAAAATATGTAAGATAAATAGAGAAAGATAAATGTACATTTCCCTTGTAATGCCAGTTTAAGAAGCTAATTTTCATTTCCTCCAAACTTAAAAAATAAAAAATAAAATAACCTTTCTGCACAAAGAGCAATTTTTATCATGTTTCCATGCCACAGATGGTTTTGTTTCAGTGTATGTGTGGGGTGTGTGTGTGCAATGATCCTTATATATAGGGAAAAACTTTTAAAAAGTCCCCCAACTGCTTGTATCTAGTGTCTCACCTGGCTCCCTGTCAAGTCAATGGGAGTCTTTCCACTGACTTCAGTGGGAGTTGGACTGTACTTCTGGTGATCGTCACAGTGACAACATGCAAAGGTCTTTATTGAATTGATGTACAGGATGTAATGATAGCGAGATGCATGTTGTTTTAAAGATATAATCAAGATGGGGGAGAGCAGTGTTCCCCTGGCTTCAGTGAAGCTATGACAATTTACACCAACTTATGTTCTGCCACAATATTTTTTTAAAACATTAGGCATAGTTATATGCCATATTTTATCATTACATTGTGGAAATTAAACAATTACTGAAAAAGCATAGAATGGCAGAATATTCCAATTATTTCAATAGTTCAACTAAGCTAATGTTATATTTTTGTGTTTTTCTTTCTTCCCAATAACATATGTATGGGTATGGTCTTTATCTTTGTTCAAAACAAAGAGGAATAGTATAAAATAGTAGCGGAGGCAGTTTTAGTCCATTATTTGCATCAGTTGAGACAGTAGGAATCAACATGAGGACTTTTGAAAGTGCTCAGCATTGGCCTAACTCTTCTCCAATTTAAGTCAATGGCTTTTAAATGGCATTTAAAACTTCCATCACAAGACTTCTTCAAGTAACTATTCTTCAAGAATTAGAGAAGTCAATGACATATCTTCTCCAAAAAAGCTGGTCTAAGAATGACTTTCCTCTGTTTTATGGTAAAATCAGATCCTGTTACTTTATGCAAATGTGTTTCACACATCCATACAGCTCCTTAGAAGAAATCTTTAGTAATATAACTTGAGAGATTAATTTCTTTGATTTAATTTTAAAATATTATTAATACTGGTTGCGCTTTTCAAAGCAGTCTATGAATTCTAAATAATAGAAAATTGTAAATGTTGCTCACAGTTCATCTTGTTTTAACCCCTGAGTGGATAATCTTTGATATAAATTTTGAGCTGACTCTCCTGCAGCCAGAAATACTCCAAATTCTAGAAGAGTCAACGAAGTTCAGTGAAATATTTTTATGTCAATAAAGCAAAATAGAGCAAAAATATTTGTATAATGTTTTATCCCCTTTTATAGTATCTAGTTTTTTTTAATTATTCTGTTACCATGGCAATAAAATACAGGAAAGCTAATATAAAGTGATTTTGCTTTGACTGCAGCAGAGGCAAATTAGGATCTTAGGAACTACCATACTAGATCAGACTCAAGGTCCATCTAGTCTAGTATCTTGTCTCTGAGAATGGCCAGTAAAAGTGATTCCTACTGTCTACATTAGAGACAAAAGATGATTCCTGTACATATTTTGAATAACCTCATTGATGCTGGACAACCCACAGCCTTCAGGGCTGAACTGAGTTTGAAGATCCATATGTTTGTCAGGGCAAAATTGCAGAAAAGGAAAATGAGGATTAAGTGCCTGATCCAAAGCCCACTGAAGTCAGTGTGTTTCCATTGACCTTGGTATGCTTTTGACCATGCCCTAACACACTGCTGCTTTCTTGTAGGTATTTATAAATGGAGGTTGATAGTTGTTCTAAATTTATTTATTTTTTAATATTTGGTAGGACCCTATTTAAACTTTTCCCCCTTTTTTTCCCTCCTGATCCTTTCTTGGCCTTCCACATGCCTCCATTCCTTCCCTTCTCCTTTTTTCCTATTTACCTCCATGAAGAGCCAATTTAGCATAGCGTCAGCAGAAAGTCACTGCAGCAGTGGCTTCACCAACACGAGTAGAGTTAAAACCAAGAAACTGTTTAAAAGATGTATTTTTATGTCCATATGAATATATCATAGCTATAATGAGGGTTTGGAATACGTCAACGCACAGCATAGGGGTAACCTCATCATTACCCGCCCATGGTGACTCTGCTCTTGAGTGATCTCATTCCATATCCTCAGCATAGTTCTGGCATGTTCCCTATGCATAAAGAGGGAATGGAGAATGGCTCTCCTTTGAAATGCTAGTTTTATTTATATGAGAGCATGCCAAGTACGTTAGCAAGTGGCGGAGTGAAACCCCGAGTGAATAAACATAGGCAGCCCAAACACGTGTAAATACATCTCAGATTTCAAGGATTGTCATAACTGCTTTGATTTACACCACAGCACTCTAGGAGGAAAGGTTGGGCCAAAGAGAGTCTGATTGATTTATTTATTTTTAATTACTATTTTGCCATGGAATAACATTCTGAGTTTCTGAGGAACTATTTTATTTCTCCATGTAAAGTAGATCCAGTTAAGGTGATAGGCCATGCTCTCTTGAGAATAACACATTGCTTTCATATACATAATGTCAACTTACGTCAGCAAATCTTTAGAGCATTTTGCTCATTGTGATGATTATACACACACACACACACACACACACACACACACACACACACACACACACACACACACACACACACACACACATCCTACCTACAAAATGTACTTCTGCCTCTCCCTATCCCCCTCACCAATGGTCAGTGGAAAGAAAACTGTTGCTATGCTGGAACTAGACAGCTTGGCTGAGTGTGCCACTGGTTTTGGAGTGGTGCTCTCACTTTTTACTGAACTGTTAGACTTGGAGTGGTACCTTATGATGAGTGAATAGCTCTGCGAGGACTTTCAGACATTAAATCCCATCCAAGGAACCTCTGGTAATAAGGGCCTCAACATATACCCACAAGTGGTCCTGAGGGAAGACTGATCTTGGGTTTTTATTTCCTGAAAGGAAGGATCGTATGGCAGTGTTAAGGCTTCAGGGCTGCATAATCGAGGCTCGGCATGATGAATTTGATGTACTGGCATCTATTCTGTATGCTTTGTAAGACTTCCAATAAAATATGACTAAAGAAGAAATATGCCTCATATGTCTATATAGGACATATGGCATTAAGCTTTAGATATGGTGTTTTTCATGATTTAAGGAGGATATGTTAGAACACACATAAGTGGCACAGTCCTATGAAAAACAAGTCAGGAGAAATGTAGGATTCCAATCACGGCAGGTCCAATTTTTTCTGGTTTGGGGGGAAGTGGGTTTCCTTCAAGAGTGACTGTACCTTTGAAAATTTGAAACACCAGACAGCATTATGTTACTGAACAGAATCTCACAAAGTGGGTAAGGTGTGAAAACATGCCAATAAATGTGTAAGGGGGAAGGAAGATTTTTACGGATCAGAATCAAGTTTGCCAGCTTTTCCCCACCACAAAACCCCAACATCCCTCTTCAGGAACTGAACTCAGAATATGGCCTTTGGAAGGCTGCCTCTGCAAATCAGTGTAGCCAGGGTGAGGCTCTTCCCCCACTTCAAACTTCAAGCCTCTTTATCAATCCAGTAGCAGAAAAAACATAGGGTGGTTGCACTGTGCCTTTTTTCTGTGTAATGGATTTTCCAAAAATATCAAAGTAGCCTGAATCTCAGGAAAATGTTTACGTCTCAGAAATATAAATGGAGCAAGTGCGTCAGGACACATGAACTTTTATGAAGTTTGATTCCCTCCTCCACCCTCGCCTCCCAAATTCTTTCAAATGAAAACTGGCCAATGTTACTTTCCAGCAAACTCCACTAGATTTTCACCTAGTTTGCTAGTGTATTGTGTATCGTTCAGTTTCAGGGAAAGAACAAGCTAGGTAATGCCCAGGAAAGAGGTAGGCATGTGTACACGCATTGTGTATTTTAATGTTCAGTTGAAGAAATACAATAAATATGTTACAAGATATTCAAGAGAGTCTCCAAGTATTCATTCTGCATAACCTGCAATGAGGAACTGAAGACAAGAATAGACTACAAACATATTTTTCAGCAAGGGTGTCAACCTAAACATTTAGATTACATCACTGACTCACTGTGTGACCTTGAGCAAGGCACTTAACCTCTCTGTATGTCAATTTCCCCCAATCTTTTAAATATAGCCAACATTTTGTGAGGGTTACTTAATATTATTTCATTATGTATTTAATATCTTTGGTGCAGTTGTCACTGAACTAACAATAGGACCTATTCCCTGCCATGAGGCAAAATCCCTGTGAGATTTTCGGATGTGAAGCATTATTGTATGTCTAAGGTCTTCTCAAACTTTGCTTTCTAAGTTTCAAGTTCACTAAAGGAGCTGTCAAGGCAGAATAGGAAATGAGATGTGGCTACCCAGTAAACAGATATGTCCCAGGGGATGCTCATAACAACTCCTCACCAGCTAAGGATAGCTTAAAGCCCACTGGCTTCAAGTTATTTAATAAACAGCAAGAATGTAAACAAAGGAGGAAAATGAACAGAGTCTTTGTAGCAAAGGATGGCTGTAGTTGCTGAGATTAAGCGTCAGCCACCTGTTGTTGTGACTAGCAGACCACAGGGGGGAAATGGTGACCCAGTCAGAGATAACGGGTGGTGCATCCAAGCCTTGACAGGCAACTTGCATTGAGTGATGCTCCACTCCTGTACAGAGAGAGAGAGCTGCCACTGGGACTGACTCCTGGCAGTCTCTGCCAGTGAGTATCTGTTCCAGCTACACAAAAAAACGGCCCTTTGCTTTTCACCTAGCTCAACCTAAGGCAGAGGATGCAACTCATAGACTCAATGGACCATGGTGATCTTCTAGTCTGACCTCTGCGCTCTGCAGGCAGGGGCAGCTCTATGTTTTTTGCAGCCCCAAGCACAGCAGTCAGGTGGCCTTCAGTGGCATCCCTGCAGGTGATTCAGCAGTGTTTCTGCGGGTGATCTGCTGGTCCCATGCTTTCAGCATACCCGCCGCCAAGGCCACGGGACAGGCGGACCTCCCGCAGACATGCCACCGAAAGCTGCCTGACTGACGCCCTCACAGTGACCAGCAGGCCATCCCCCGTGGCTTGCCGCCCCAGGAACACGCTTGCTGTGCTGGTGCCTGGAGCCGCCCCTGATCGCAGGCCACAGAACCTCACCCACCCACTCCTTGTAATAGACCTCTGAGTTACTGAAATCCTCAAATCTTGGTTCAAAGACTTGAATTTACAGAGAATCCACCATTTACTCTAGTTGAAACCAGCAAGTGACCCATGACTCATGTCCCATGCTGCAGAGGAAGGCAAGAAATCCCCAAGGTCTCTGTCAATCTGACCTGGGAGAAAATTCCTTCTTGACCCCAGGTACAGTGATCAATTGGAGCCTAAACATGTCGGAAACTCCCTCCCTCCCAGTCAGAGTCTGCAGAGTGATCTTGGCACAGTCTGACAGCAAGCCAGACTGAGATTGGTTGGAAGCATCAAGAAGCTCTTGGGGTCCATCTAAGGAACCTCACCAGCAAACCCAGCCCAGCTGGCCACCATCCTGCTGCCTTGAGTCTGTGTGGAGGGTTGGATAGATGAGGGTAGTTTAGCTGAATTTTTGTTTTGTTTTATTTGTTTTGAAAGGAAGAAAACATATTGGGCCAGATGCTTAGCTGATTTAGAATGGTGTAGCTCCACTGGCTTCAGTAGAACTATCCTGATTTACATTATTTCTAAGGGAAAAAACTGAATGCCTCTGTTATTAAATGAGGTTTTCTAAATCTTTTTTCATTTTTGTTTCTTATCTGGACTCTTGCCAGCTTGTCCATTCCTTTCTTAAAGTGCAGTACACAGAATTGGATCCGGTTATACAGCTGAGGCCTTTAGAGCCCTGAACAGAACAGGTCAGTTACCTCCCATGTCTTATGTACAACATTCCTGTTAATGCACCCCAGAATATTAGCCTTTTTTGCAACAGTATCACATTGTTGACTCATATTTAATTCAATTTGTGATCCACTTATCACCCCCCGGTATTTTTCAGTAGTATTACCACCTAACCAGTTATTCTCCATTTGGTAGCTGTGCATTTGATTTTTCCTTCCTTAGTGAAGTACTTTGCATGTCTTTATTGAATTTCATCTTGTTGACTTCAGACAAATTCTCTAGTTTTCTCAAGGTCATTTTGAATTCTGATCCTGTCCTCCAAAGTGATTGCAACCTCTCCCCGTTTGGTGTCATCTGCAAATTTTATAAGCATACTCTTCATTCCATTATCCACCTCATTAAGGAAAATATTGAATAGTACCAGACCCAGGACTGACCCCTACAGCAGGGGTTCTCAACCTTTTTCTTTGAGCTGCCCCCTACCCCCTCAACATGCTATAAAAACCTCCACAGCCCACCTGTGCCACAATGTCTGGTTTTCTGCATATAAAGCCAGGGCTGGCATTAAGAGGTAGCAATCAGGGCAATTACTCACTGCCCCAAACCACAGGGTGCAATGAGAAGCTAAGTTTCTCAGGTTTCTGCTTTAGCCCCAGGTGGCAGGTCTCAGGGCTCCGGGCTTCAGCCCCAAGCTGTGGGGATTCACTTTTCTACCCTGGGCCCCAGTGAGTCTAACACTGATCCTGTTTGGCGGCCCCCCTGAAACCAGATTGCGCCCCCTCAGGTGGTCCCGGACCCCTTGTTGAGAAGCACTGCTCTACAGGACTCCACTAGATATGCCCTCTCATTTTGGCAGTGAGCCATTTATAAATAGTCTTTGTGTATGGTCTTTCAACAAGTTGTGCACACACCCTATAGTCATTTTATCTAGATCACATTTCCTAAGTTTGCCTATTAAAACGTATTTATTATAATACTTGTTAAAGGTGTTTTTTTTAAAGATTATGGCACTACCTGCTTTCTTTTGAAGGAAACAATTCCACTGATTCTTGTAGAACTTTTAGGGCATTTTGAAGGACCCTATGAACTCAAGTCATGATGTTTCCCACTATAATAGAAGTCAAGGGCCTGATCTTCAGAAGTTCTGAGCACCCACAACAGAACTGAAATGAATGGCAGCTAAGTGCACTCAGCAGATCTGAAAATAAGGCTTCCAAGCTTGTTCCATTTGCTAGACAAAAGAAAAGCACTGACAGATGTTACAAGGCACAACAGTAGTGCTGAGGGAATAATAGATTTTTTTTTGGTTTGGGAGCCATGGATATACTGTGGTACAGACTGTATCAAGAACGAGGGAGGAAATAGTTCACAGGTTACACCATGTAAATTCTTGGAAAGAGAAGGTTAAAGTTATTCTCTTGTCCCTGTTAGTTCTACTTTGTAGTGCCAACCCAGGTGTTTAAAAAAATCATGAGTCAGACATCAATAATCAGTAGATTAACAATATTTCTGGTGTATGAGCCTTTAGAGTACACTCTGGTCACATTTTCCAGCTTTTCTCTGTAATCATAAGGGCTAGAAACTTACTTTTTTATAAAGTATCAAAGGGGTAGCCGTGTTAGTCTGGATCTGTAAAAGCAGCAAAGAGTCCTGTGACACCTTATAAATTAACAGACGTATTGGAGCATGAGCTTTAGTGGGTGAATTCCCTCTTCGTCGGATGCATGTTTGACGAAGTGGGTATTCACCCATGAAAGCTCATGCACCAGTATGTCTGTTGATCTATAAGGTGCCACAGGACTCTTCACTGCTTTTACTTTTTTAAAATTAAAGTTGAGATTCTCATGTATTCACAAGACTCAAGGAGCAGGGCAAAATACCAAATATTGCAAGATTGGGCAACACTGCACCGCTACCCAGAGCTGTGAAGCCCAGTGCTGAATTCAGTAGATTAAGAGCAATACCATGGAATTCTGCAGACTTGAATGTATCAGTGGCTCAGTCTGCCTTTACAATGGGATACGGAGAAAGGAATTTATAATAATACGTTGTAGTATGTTCTCATAGTAGAGCTATCATGTGTCTACCAACTGTAAAGAATAGTATCTTTTTTTTGTGACTAACGGCCAACCGGCCTGGCTGTCTCAAGTCATGATTGTTGTTCAGAAGTGAGCATGTTACATTGGATAAATTCAAATATCCACATTCACTTCACCCGCTATTTTGAAATGACATCTAAATTTTAGGAAGTTTATAATCTTTTTTGGATAGTCAGAGAAATTAACATTTTCCTTCATTATTTTCCATTTTCATGCATCTCTGAACTTCTGAATTCTAGCTAGAAGCAGAAGTGACAAAGTAGTGCGAGAGGCTATTGTGAATGATGGGAGGAAATGGAGGGAGGGGAGAGAAAGGAAGAGGGTGGGGAAATGAGCAGAATCAAGGCTCATGGTTATTAGTTGTTAGGTCTTTTTCATTTCTAAAATATTTTCTATTTGTAATTGGTGGTATAGGGCTAAGATTTGCCTCTGGATAAAGATCTCTCACACTTAGTGGGATATTATCTACCAAACATAAGAACATAAGAACAGCCATACTGGGTCAGAACAAAGGTCCATCCAGCCCAGTATCCTGTCTACCGACAGTGACCAATGCCAGGTGCCCCAGACGGAGTGAATCTAACAGGTAATGATCAAATGATCTCTCTCCTGCCATCCATCTCCACCCTCTGACAAACAGAGGTTAGGGACTCCATTCCTTACCCATCCTGGCTAATAGCCATTAATGGACTTAACCTCCATGAATTTATCTAGTTCTCTTTTAAACCCTGTTACTGTCCTAGCCTTCACAGCCTCCTCTGGCAAGGACTTCCACAGTTTGACTGTGCGCTGTGTGAAGAACAACTTCCTTTTATTTGTTTTAAACCTGCTGACCATTAATTTCATTTGGTGGCCCCTAGTTCTTATATTATGGGAACAAGCAAATAACTTTTCCTTATTCACTTTCTCCACACCACTCATGATTTTATATACTCTATCATATCATCCCTTTAGTTTCCTTTTTTCGAAGTTGAAAAGTCCTAGCCTCTTTAATCTCTCCTTATATGGGACCTGTCCCAAACCCCTAATCATTTTAGTTGCCCTTTTCTGAACTTTTTCTAAAGTCAGTATATCTTTTTTGAGATGAGGTAACCACATCTGTACACAGTATTCAAGATGTAGGTGTACCATGGATTTATATAAGACCAGTAAGATATTCTCCATCTTATTCTCCATCCCTTTTTTAATGATGCCTAACATCCTGTTGGCTTTTTTTGACTGCCACGGCACACTGCGTGGATGTCTTCAGAGAACTATCCATGATAACTCCAAGATCTCTTTCCTGATTGAAAGAGAAATATCATCTCATGCTGATGAGAAAAATAAACACTTTCTCTATAATATCAGCCTCTCATCAAACCTCAGTGATATATTTTGCAGTTTGTAGATGGATATTTGTGGTATTGTGGACCTAGAAGACATAATATGCAGAAACCTTTTTCAGATGACATCCCTAGGGAAAGTTAATAAACCACGTGCAAAACATGGTTGGGAAAGAGAGAGAGGAAGTTCTCCTCTGATCTTCCACCCTATCCTTTTTTGTTGCCTTATTCTCCTCTCTTCCTATACCCTCTATGGGGAGTTCACTTGACATGGTGGCTCCCAACAATTGAACAGGTTTGCTTGTTGGATTTTTTACATATGTATTCATGCTTTTCATTATGAAAAAAATGAATGGGAAAATGGAAACAATGTGGTAACATCTGCCCAAAGACTGTTTGTTTGGTACAGCTGAGGCTCTTTATCCCACAGCTGCAATTATTTTAAATAAACAAAAGCTTGTGTTTTGGTCCCATAGAAAGAATGTGTATTATTTTCTGTACGGTAAGCCATCTCATTTGAATTATGCTGAGGATTAGCCTGGGAAATGTTATGCAAATAGTTTAATTTTTTATTTGATTTTAACAGATCAAAAACCTTTTGCAGTTTACTAAAGCTTTTTTCCCATAATTGATATTACTACTTCTTTTCTTTTAAGTCCTTGGAGGATTATGAACGTCAGTATTATATTAAAAGGAAGATGGCTTTAGATACTTTTATGTAAGGGCTCTGTTCCAAAGGAACCAAACTCAGGGATGTTTGAGGACACTAGGGAAGGGACATGATTAAAAAAAGAAAAGGAACAAGAGGGAGAGAAGGGAAGAAAAAATATCTGTAAATGAAACTCCATCCGTGGTTTCCATTGGAGCTATGATTTGTGCCCTTTTGTCACGTCAGATCCTTTTGATTGTTTTAACTATTCAGAAAAACATTGGGGGCCATGACACTCAGGTAACTTTCATCTGACTTCAGTGAGGGCTTCCAATAATTGGGGTAGCATGTTGTCCTCTGAGAGCACTGAAGATGCATGTCTAAGGCTTTGAGGATCTATCTCAAACTCTATAACACTAAATCCCCCCCAACGCTAATGTCAAAACTATTATATCTTTCAAGAGGTTCAAGTCATAGTCTACAAAAGTGAATATGCAGCTGTGCACTCTTTAACACGGTGTTGTTTTAAGTCATATTTCACTGGCATCAACTAGGAGAAATTATGGCTTCCTTATGGTGTGGTGTCATAAGCGCAGCCAGACTCATATTCCACATGTGGGGAGCTGGAGGGGCAAGTTTGTGTTTTCTTTCAACTTAATTTTCTTTCTCCCATGATGATTCTTTCATTTCTTTTACCACAAAAATAAACTTCAGACATCCGTATGTAAGCAGAGTCAGGATGAGCTCTATCCTGACATCTGGTGGTGAATTATGGTGAGTGTGGAAAAGAATTTCAGAGGCTGATCGTGTTTGCACAGGCACACCCACTCTGCCTAGCATAGCCCACGGCAGCCTAAAATGGTTACTTTCACAGCTGTGGGATCCCCAATTTCTTTGTTATTGGGGCAGGAGGAATAAAGTGTTGTCACCCTGATTAAGTAAATAAGGAACTACGAAACTGTTTTATGATCGAGGGTTTCACTATCAACTAAATAGCACTTGCTAGACAAGGGACATGTGTTCCAAAACCCAGTGAATTGAGAGAGGCTGCGGACAGGTATTTGTACCTGGTGGTGTAGGCTCCTTGAGCCAGAAGCACCAGTTCCACCTAATCCTCTCTCCACTGTGGAATATCAGAGTTAATTTTTGATTCCCTTAAGAATCTATATACAGGTTACTGAGCTGAACTTACTTTGGGCTAATAGTGCACTAGCATTGGGGCTCCCCAACTGTGAGCTGAAATCACTAAGAGCTGAAATCACTAAAGAGCTGGAATTGCTGAGCTGAGAGCACTGAATACTGTGCTAACTAGTGGGGGAGCCTGAAGCTATACTGCGGAGCAGAGCAGCTGGCAGAGCCGAGTGGAGCAGTTGTGAAGCCACAGAGTGAGTGGAGCCGAGCAGTTTGTGGGGATGGCTGGAGCAGATCACGGGACAGCTGGTGGAGCAGAGCAGCTGTGGGCTGGGTGGAGCAGCCCACAGAGTGAGCGGAGCCGAGCAGTTTGTGGTGATGGCTGGAGCCAATCACGGAATGGCTGGTGGAGCAGAGCAGCTGGCGGAGCAGAGTGGAGCAGATCATGGAGAAGGTGGAAGCAGAACACCACAGAAAGGCAGGGCAGTTGGACCCGGACCACATAAGGTGCCCCTTTCTACCCAGGCTGGGGGCGGGGGACCTCTGCAGATAGACTCTCAAACTCTGGAGCTGCACTGACCCGGGACAGAGACTTTTGGGTTGCGGGACTTTTGGGACTGTGGGTGATCTTTGGGTTTCTGCACTCCAGGGACATTTGAGGTATTGGACTTTGGAGTCTTGGGGTGATTTAGGGGTTGCTGGACTCAAGAGCCCGGGGAAAAGGACATGGCTCAATTTCCTGGGGTGGGTCTTTGCTCACGGTTTGGTCTATGAACTCTAGTTAAGGTGTTTTCCCAATTTAATGCTTGTTGTTTATCTCATGTAATTAAACCTTTTCTGCTACACCGAGACTCTGTGCTTGTGAGAGGGGAAATATTGCCTCTTTGAGGCACCCAGGGGTGTGTGTAAGATTTTCCCAGGTCACTGGGTGGGGGCTCGAGCTGGTTTTGCATTACATTGTAGGGAAGGGACCCCTTTGTATTGAACCCAGCCCTTACTGCTATCAATTTGGCCTGGCAGAAGAGTTACACATATTTGATGGATGATCTCATCTCCTGGTGACTAGCTGAGAGAGATGACTTGTTAGAAAACATTTCTACATTCAACAGATGACCAGACTCTCATTGAGATGTCACATTTCATGGAGAAGCATCCAAAATTGGTCTACTGCTATGCAAACCATCTAGCTGTGGTGTCACTAATGGAAAATGTTTTGGATGACGTTTTTGGCCAACAAACCATCACCATGCCTTATTCATGAAATCCTTGGAACAAGACAGATATGATGAACCAAATGCGATAGTTGTGTTTTAATTCATGGAATGTTTAAATCCTTAGTAACTCTTCTGAGCTGAAGAGTGGCAGCTACATTAAACACACACCTATGACCACTTTTTTCCCCTCTATAACCACACTGAATAAGCTCCTTTGAGATCCAATGATATCCATTTTCAGCAGACATTGAGCTAGACCTCTGAATTTATAATGGCCATCTTCCAAGATTATATTGGCAGGAGGTGATAAAAACTAGACTTTTCTGTAACTACTTAATATATAAACTGTGGAGAGCAACCAGGAAAAGTAACCACTTGAAGGAAATGCTACTCAATACAGGTGACAATGGTACCCAAAGGGGAAAGTCTCTGATGCAGTGCTGGACAAAGAGCATTCGTTTCAACAGTAAGTCCTTCAGTACGGGAAGAATGATTGATAGACAAATCCAAGATGAAGCTTTGTTGTCCTCATATTTAACTTGAAGTCTGATAGCTTTGTTATCCTGAAGGAACAACGTGGTCCACTGTACAAATGACAGGACAATATTGGCACCTTTCTGGGCACCTTTGAAGCCTCCATTCTTAATTTATCTTGAGGAGTCATATGGAGTGTTTCTGGCCTCCCACAGATGTTCAGCAAAAGCACCGTATTCTTCAAGATGTTTATGTACTCCCATAAGATTTACTTGAATTGGCTGATCACTAATTAGAATGCTCAGATCCCATCAGGAACTACTGTACTTAGCTGCCAAGATTCACTGTTCTTGTCTTTTTAATCTGGCTACTGTTTTGCAACTGGGATATTAAGCATTTTCTGACATTGTAGAAGAACCCAAGGAAGATTTTGTTGGCCTCTGTGGTGATTTCACTTTTCAGTAGTCTCACTTTGTATTTATACCCAACATGCATTTTTGCTCTTTGGGTATGGCTCTGATGTGACCGTACAGCATTATGCATATGTTGACAGTCTCAAGGAAAATTTTTAAAACTACAAGGAAAATCTAAAAAGGACCCAAGGCAACAACATGGGAATCAATAATTAAAAAACCACAATAAACCATTTTAGCTATACCTGTCTATCTTCATAAATGAAAATGTTTTTGTTTTATTAGTCATGTTTCACAATTATAGTTAGTAGCATAATTGTATATTACCTTTTTAAAAATTATAATTTATAAATATTTAGAAATACCAAATACAATACTGTATTTTTACACTGGTTAGTATGGTAAAAGTCAACAGAAAAACAACAATCTCAATAAGATCCAATTAATTGCAGCAGTGTCACTCAATATAATTTTTTATTGATTAACATTGCAATGAATTCTGTCTTAAAATGAATTTTAACATTACTAAAATGTTCATATTTTGCCATAATTAATTGTTACAGCAAAAATTGTAAAACTAAGAAATAATACATTAAAAAAAATAAATATAGGAAGTAAAGCTCCATAAAGAGGGTTACATTCAAAACCATTACAGAGGGCAGATAGCTATAATGGTGATGGGCATCAGTACAAAATAGATTACATGAGACAGGTTCCAGCCCAGTAGCACGGGCAGGTGATAATTTAGTCGTCAGTTCCATATTTTCCCACCCCTTTTCCCCCCACCCAGAACAAGAAGTTCATAGGGAGTTCTGTCTATTAAAGGGACTTAAAATGGAGAGAGTTTTGATATGCAAATTAAACCCTTTTATTGAAAAGAGTAGATCCAGATATGTCTGCCTCAGCCCAGAGATAGCTTTGAATGATTCACTGACGATAGTGTGGTCTTGTGAGGAAGGCTCATTCTCTAGTCAAGGTGCTAGCCTGGGAAGTGGGAAACCAGACTTCCTGTGCGGCCTTGGGCAAATAACTTAGTCTCTCTGTGCCTCAGTTTCCCGTTTGTAAAATTGTGGTAATAATTCAGGGGTGTTGTGAGGCTTTTAGATATTATGGGATGGGGTGGACGTATAAGTACCTTCAATAGATAGAAATTTAGAACCAGCATAGTAGGACACTGAACGTCACTGGGTACTTCACCCTGCACCATTCACATTAATGGGAGATGTGCCATTTTCTTCAGTGGGAGCAGGATCCTGCTCTCAGCTGCCATTTTGTGCCTTTAAAAATCCCTCTCCAAAGGGTAAATATGATAAAGAATGGTAAACCCTTTGCGGATTTCAGTGGAGTTACTCCAGTTTTACAATGTTGTAACGGATCAGAATTTAGTCCATGCAGTCCTGCACCAGTGGTACTACAGAGCTGCTTTCTGGACTTCTGGCTGTCATTTGTTAGCTCCGGGAATTATCTGTGCTGGACTTTTACTACTTCATATCTTTATTCAAAAGTACATTTACTGTAAATAAGAGTAAGATATATTATCCAGTGTCCATTTCCACCTGTTTCCCTCCCAGCAAGCAAATAGCTTGCTGCTGGAGCAGTCAAATATTTGATCATTTGGGCAATTGGTACCAAATACATGGAATAATATTTCCAGGTGGAGACATTTTCACCAAGATTTTTGAGCAAAGGTGTTGAAGTTAGGCTCCTAAAGCCTTTTTAGGCACTTAAATAAGTAAGCTGACTTTTCCAAAGTACTGATCATCCAGCAACTTCCATTGATGGAGGAACATGCAAAATTTAGACCTCTTAGTTAGGTGCTGAAATAAGTCACTCATTTTGTAAATCTGAATTAAGAGATTTTGGCATAAAATAAACCTGGCTATGAAGCAGTGGAAGTTTTCCAAAATAGACTAAAAGATGGCCTGGAAATTGGCCAAAAATGAGATCAAAGCAGCATTAGTAGGAGAAGAAAGAGGCCAGCAAGAGATGAAAGGCAGAGATAAAATACTTTGCATATTTCATCCAAAGCCTTTGAAGAGTTGTACACAGGTGGATCAGTATCTCTATTCTGATTTTATAGATGGAGTAACTGAAGCAAATGATCAAATGAGGGTGATTAACCAGTGGACCAAACTACTAAGAGAAGTAATGGATTCTCCATTTTTTGATGTCTTCACATCAAGAATAGATGCCTTACTGGAAGGGATACTTTGGCTAAACATAAGTTACTGGTCTCTACACTGGGGTAACTGGGTAAAACGTAATAGCCTGTGTTATACTGGAGGTTAGATTAGATGATCTAATGGTCCCCTCTAGCCTTAATATCTATTAAATAATCTGTGTCGTTGCACCTTGAGCACAAAATTAAGCTACATCGCTAAACCATCAAGCCCTTATTTGACTCA
This sequence comes from Gopherus evgoodei, assembly GCF_007399415.2. Taxonomy (NCBI): domain Eukaryota; kingdom Metazoa; phylum Chordata; order Testudines; family Testudinidae; genus Gopherus; species Gopherus evgoodei. The sequence goes on along the minus strand of NC_044322.1, from coordinate 234,917,448 downwards.
AAACTGCAACCTGGTGAGAAAGACGGATGGAAGTGAGGTGAGTAATAACAGCAGTGATAGGAAATATTAGCACATGTGCAGTCATTTCGTTCTGACACGTTGTTCATAGAGTTGGAGCAGGCCAAGTGCCAGTCACATGTTTGTAGGAGTTACTTTCTGAAATGGAATGGGGGGCTTGGTGCCCATTAGCCTTGTCCAGAATAGCCAGATCCCAGGTTCCTTAGTAACTGGATGGAGCATGGATAGACATTTTCTTTTACAAATCAAATATTTTCTCTTCATAATAGATTTTCATTTAAAAATCTCCAAACATCATCCATGCAGTTGGAGTTCTCGGAGCCTGTCCACATGCATGGGCCCTTAGACTCCAGTTTTCAACTTTAACCCAGTGGTAGAGGCAATTCAGCAAAGAACTTAAGCACATACTTAAATCAGGGGGACTATTCACGTGCTTAAGTGCTTTGTTGGATCAGGGCCTAAGAGACTTCCACAGCAAGTCAGTGAATAGAGGCCAGATCACCTCACACTCAGCTATTTGCTGTAGCCCCAGAGCAATATTGTTTCCCATTTTTTTGAATCATTCTGTTTCAGTTACTTGGGGATAATTTTGTGGTACCTGTACTTCAGTACAAGTCCTCCTGTAGTAAAAAGGACTGCAGTTTTAATCAACATTGCTTACATTCACTGTGCTTTCACCCACAACATGCCATTAATTCCCATATACCCCTCTTCTAGGTGAGAGAGACTGGGTAATTCTGTAGGAATTACAGTTTTCACTTGCATTTCTGAGTACAGCTTTTGGCCAATTAGAAATGCATTTTTTACTGTATTCAATGTACTTAGGAAAAAAACAACAACAACCTAAGTCAGAAGATTCATTTCAGCAAGTGGAAAAACTTAGATTCAGTGCCACTGTGTAGCTTTTCTGTTGGACAAAATGATGCCATTGCTTTGTGTGTTATTATAAAAAGACCACATCAAAATATGCATGTGCCCCATAACAGCATGATTACAGTGTTAGTCTCATTCCAGCTGAAAAATATCACTAATTGAATATTAGAAAATACCTTCAATTACACGCTCAGATGTCCACAGAGATGTAGACAGTCTGTTAAAATACCACGTAAATTTGTAGTATGGCAAGCTTGGAATGTTTCCTGAGAAGGAAAGAGGGCAGTAAGAAGCATATTCATGGTGATATCACCTCATGCTGTGAGCTCATCAGATCTTGCAAACCAAATAGGAAAAGCTCTAGAAGGAAAACTTCTAAGGATCACCCAGATGTTGCAGGAAGTGAGAAGTGGCACTTTTCCAGTGCTGAAGCAGTGCCCCAGTATGGACTTAAAGTGGCACTACATAGCTGGAAGATCCCTGGTTTGGATGATGTGTAAAACCAAGGCGCTGACGGTTTGTGCTGTAAGTTTCTGTGGCACTTTTTGACAGAGTTTGAGTTTTATTGCCAAATTTCAGTACATGTAATTATATTCTGCCTGCCTCAAATACCCCTATGGTTTCAATTGGACACAGAAATAAATAAATAACGTAAAAAAATGCTTACTGGGCTGAATAGTGGAAAGAACAGGGGTGCGGCCATAGGGGTTGAAAAAGCAGATGTTTAAAAAAAAAAACACTTTTGCCTGAAATAGCCTCACATTTTCAGGCAAACTCAGCCAAGAAAAACACAGATCAAATCCAAAGCCAACAGGAAATTGTAGCAGCCCTAAGAAAGGCCAGGGAAAGTAGGGTGTAGAAAAATCACCATATGATATCATCAACCATTGGAGATGGGAAATTCTGCAGGCTTGTAACTGCTTATGAAGAGAGGCTGGAGAAATGAAATACTAAAATATTCCCAAATTTATTTTATTTATTTTTCTTTTGTTTTCTGAGAGTCCTGGGAAAAACAGCTTCATTATGATTGCCACCCATTGCTTTTTGACTTTGAGGTCTCAAATATCCATTTTATGCAGCTAAGTTACTGTAGATACTAAGAGGTGAAATCCCGACCTCATTGAAGTCAGTGCAAGTTCTGCCATTGACTTTAAGGAGAGTCAGGATTTCACCCTAGCTTTCCAGTGGAATCATCTTAATATCTAATGAAAAGTGAATAGATCAAAACACTGCCATTGGTAGAGGGCAGCACAGCCATAATGGGAAATAAAGCAGAAGAATCTTTTAACATTGTGTGGTTTAAAATCTGTTGCTTTACTCTATTCACTAATGAGTGTCAAACAGTACCCATGATAACGCACTAAGATTCAAACACAGGCAGTCTGATTGTGTTTGTCTATATTTAATTACAAAAACCCTTCATTCAAATATTGACACAGGCCTAACTTCAATCAACAAAAGCAAATAAACTCAGTCTCAAAGTGAGACTGCTTCAGGGGAGCAGTGGAAACTGTGTTGGTCTTATTAGTCCATGATCTCCTTCTGGTGATAGACAAAGGTCATGTGTCCAAGCTGATTCAAGAGGCTTCTTTACAAATGACCATGACCTCTTGTTGATGCAGCTGCAGACATTGGCAAGGGTATGTGGAATTCTGCTTGAGTGGCTCTTCTCTTAGGTTTCTGAGAGATCCTAGTGCAGCAGTTCTCAATTTTATTTATAGGGTGGACCACATTTAAACAGAGAAGTCATCTCATGGTTCACCTCCTCTCCCATTTTTGATCATACAAGATATTTCTGGGGTAGCAAGTAATATCAGGAAGGTAGTGCAAATTTGGCTTTCTATCAATTCAATTTTGCATCTGGAAATGAGGAGGAGGAGGAGCTAATATCATGTGACCAGGTCATTTTCTGCAGACCAGCGTTTGGGAACCTGGAAGCTCATGTGAGACAATTATTTTTCTGCCACAGACACTTTTCTTATTGAGGTGTGGCTATTTTTGTATTCTGATCTGTCACCCTTTCTGTTCCAAATGCATGTGGACCATAATATGCAGTTTGGGATCTACTGTCATAAATATTATTGGTTTTATTTGTTACAGTAGCACCGAGAGGCCTCAGCCTGGCACTATACATACAAATAGTAGGAAACTGTTCCTGCTGGCAAGGGCTTACAGTCTAAAGAGACAACACAAACAAGAATAGGCGAGGAAACAGAGCCACAGGGCAGTGAAAGTTCAAGGTGTCAGAGCAGGTCAATGTCAAAGCCAGGAAGAGAACTCAGATCTCCTGATGTCTAGTCCAGTGCCTTGTACATTGGCGCTCACCTGATCTGTACAGGGTGAGGTTTTTTTTTCTCAGTTTCAATATCTGATTGAAATTGGAGTTAATTCGCTAAACAAGCTAAAGGTGGTGGTGGTGCATGACTGGAGAAAACATCACAGTGAAGGTTATAGAAAAGGACTTTTATTAAACATTCCATTTCTTTAGCTATCCTCTACCCTCAAGGAGCTACTAAATACTTTAAATCATCTGTAGTGAAACCAACTCTCCAATGCAATCAGAGACCACCAAGAGCTGGGCCAAATATGGCAGCACCCTTTCCAAGGATATTGTCTCAATGTTTTGGACCTCACTGTCCGTAAGACATGTACTGTGCTGGATACATACACACACACTCAGTGCGTAGGGGACTTTGCATAGGTCTAGTGTGTTTTGCTTTGCATTTTTATAGCTAGATAACAGTTTAAAAACAAACTTTACATTTCTATTAAACCTATGTCTAGGATAACTGGCAGCCAGAGCAGTGCTGGCCCACAAGAAACCTTTTCTACATTTATAACTCTGTATTTATCAAGTATTTCAATTCTGTTATTTAAAGGTACTTGTGTATTTGCATCTGAAATTTTTAATTTTTTTTCTATCAATAAGTTCTCTTTAGCTTCAAAAAAATTCTTTATTGAAATGAGCATTCAGAGAATTATCAGTGAATTCTTGCTACATTTATCAGGACTTGAGTTTTACTCAAGCTCTCAATAGTACCAGAGGGCTCCAGAGTAATTTTTGTTTTGGTTTAGAGAAATGTAACCTTTGGTAATGGAGTACCTATTGACGGTATTCTATAATTTTATATCATTCTGTTAACTTGACAGGATTTGTGTTAGTCCTTCTGTTTCTGTCAAAAATTATGTAACAGACTTGCATTATTTTCTGTGCAATTTGTGAATGAAACACACACACACACACACAAAACAATGAATGAGCATCAGTTCATTCAAAATGTGTAATATATAATTCACTGTTAGAGACATGGAAGTGCAAAATGGTTCCACAGTCAATAACGAATTGACTAGCCAAGGAGAACTTTAGGTAATTGAACTATCCATCCTCTTCGAATGCTAGTTTGGATTGTGGATAACAAATACTTAAAGTAAATATTCTAGTGTCTCATTCAGTTCATTACCCTGTACCTATTTCATTAGCCTGATGATCTGAGGCACTGGCTATTTCTCTCCTCCCTCTTCACCCTTTCCTTTTGGGCGGTCAGTGTGCAATTAATTTCTGCTGAATTGCTCTTGATACACATTTCACCTAGTTTGAAAGTTAGCTGGTGTCTCTGGTACTAACATGAAATACAATAACCTTAGTGATGTGATTTAATTATCCAAAGCCATACTGAAAAAAGCCTGAATCTTTCTTACCCATTATGGGTGTAAGTTTCAACTGAGTTAGTTTATTGAGGGATTTGAAAGACAGTCATGTGGATCAGACACTGAGAGTTCATACCCACACGAAAGTAACAGAAGAATTACAATGCTCGGTGAGGCTTTGATTAACTGCCTCTAGAGTAAATACAACCTCTGAAAACAAAAGCTTTCTCTCACACCAGGCCTCAGAATTGGCAACTTTAGCACATTTTCTTTGTTCACCTCCAGGATGGCTGGTAGGTTCAGCCAAAGGAGAGAGACTATAAATTACAACAAAAAGGGAATTAGAAGATGGTATTTTAGTCAGATTACTGAATGTCTTTATTGCGGTGCTAATGTACAGTGTGCACAATAATCAGTTGATGTGGTACGGTAGCTTTCAGTAGCAATGGAGGTATAATTTAGACTCAAAATAAGAACTTACAGCACGGTCCTACAGTTGAAATTGTCAGGCAAATCCTGGTCTTATCTCTTTACTTCCATTATATTTACTTCAGGTTTCCCCTTGCATACCTAATAAATGGGAATGGTATTAGCTAGTCCAATCTAGCAATGTGATCTACTAGCCAGGAGCACTACACCTGTCAAGAGTCCAATTTAAATCCAAATTGGTATGTGGATCCACACTGGCAAGTTTTATCAAAGGATTAGCATGGACTTTGTCTGCAGTTATTTGCATTGTTTCATGATTCCATGATCATTCTCATCCACCAATGCATAACATTATGATGAAGGCATCAGTTACAACTCCATATTTAACAGTGGCAATTAAAGCAGGACTAAAATCCCTTTTTCATAGTTTATTGGTGAATGCAGTCTCAGTCCGTCACGCTGCCTCGTCACGGGCTAACTGAACTTCCTTGCAATATTTTTGAGAAAATGTTTACTACCAACATTTGCAAGGGAAATATTCTGAAATTTTGTGCTGCTTGCTTCACATTTCAACTAAAGAACCGCAGTCTCCACTAATTCCGAACATCTCTGTCACTTTGTTTTACAGGTCAGGTAATTTATACGTTTTTTTACAATGCAGGGACATCTTGAGACATGTTGTGACATGGGAGACATCTCCAGTTGCAGGATTGAGCCCTTAATGGACTTTATTCACAGAATAGAGAGATAAAGAGGAAAACATTAGTTCCTTTTCCTACATGGAGCAATGCAGTTCAGCAGACCCATGAATGAATGAAACAGCAGGATTAACAGTCCATAGAAAGGTTAAAATTTTAATGGACTGAATTATTAGTTTTGATTATACCACATACTTTCCCATTTAATAGAGCAGCTGTATTGAATGGTATTAATCTTCTGGCTGTAAGTTTAGTGCAAAAAGTACATATTTGTATATGGTTATACATCTGCATTGCACTAGCTAAAATAAATACTACTGTGCCTTACTTTCCTAGCATGCTGTACAGTAATATGAGATATTGCTGCCCCTTTCAGCTGCTAGCCAATATTTAGGGTCTTGCAGGTTTTTCTCAGTTAAGAGGAGAAATGAATGATACACCTGGTATAATCCTGTTTATTTACAAAGAATGTACACAAAGTCCTGTTTCCCTACCACAGAGACATATGGAAATAAACAAACAATAGCTGGAAGTGTCCTTGCTCACGATTTCCAAGCCTGCCCCTCCAGTCAGTTCTGTGCCCCAGTTCAGCCATCGGAACTATATTTAAAGAGCTTAATTACTCCTGCCATTTAGCCTGAAAGAAGGGTACTTAGCATACCTATCCACTTCAATCACGTTTATAGATCAACAGTGTCCTTTAATATCTTCCAGATTAACAGTATAAAAGTCTGAGGTCTGGTCTATGCTACAAAGTTAGGTCGACACAAAGTAGCTTACAAAGACCTAGCTGTGCATGTGTCTTCATTTATGTTGGCCAGAGCCAAATTTAAGTACCCTTTTATGCCTACTTAATAGTGCTGCTCCTTCAAGCAGCACAGAGTCAAGGTTGATGTACTTAGGTCAATGCAGTGCGAGTATGGACACTGCATTACTTATGTTGACAGTTACTATCCTCCAGCAACTGTCCCACAGTGCCCCACACTGACTGCTCTAGTGACCATTGTGAACTCTTCTGCCCAGAGGTCACAGAGACCAGAAGCTCCCTTACCCCCCACTTAGAGCGTCACAATTTTTTAAAATTCTTTTCCATGATTGCCCATCTTGGTGAGCACACCTAGCTGTTCTCCATTGTTGAGTGCAGCTGCCCAACTGACCATTCCGGCTATGTGCTCCAGAAGCACCTCTGCCTGACATAGACAGGAGATCCTGGATCTTCTGGGCCTGTGGGGAGAAGAGGTTATGCAGGCACAGTGTTGAAACAACTGTAGAAACATGGACATCTAAAAGTGGATTGCTTGGGAGATGCAGGAGAAAGGGTCCAACAGGGACCAGCAGCAGTGCCATGTGAAAGCTAAGAAGCTACGGCAGGCATATTCAAAGGCCAGGGAGGCCAATAATTGATCTGGTGCTGAGCCACAGACCTGCTACTTTTACAAAGACCTGCATGTCATACTCGGCAGAGATTACCCCCAGCACTGTGGTGGCCACCAAGGAGCCCAAGTCACAGCCCCCTGCTGTGAACAATTAGAGGATGAAGAGGAGGAGTATGGGGGGATTGGCAAGTGGGGGATCCAAGTGTGCAGAGAGCCAGGATGTTTTTTTTGATTCTACTGCACTCCAGCTTGCCCCTGCAGTCAAGCACGATCGAGCTCAATGCAGGAGAAGGAATCTCGGGTAAGTGTGTAGTTTAATTTTAAATAACGGGGATGATCCTCTCCCCCCAAAGTAGCAGGACACATCTTTTTTACTTATAATTAATTTACTCATTCTAGAAGTGGTAGTGGTACCATAAGCACCAACTCTCTCTGGCACCAGTGGGTGCCCGTGTCCCCCCGCCCCTTTCCCTGCCCCTGGCCCCTCCCCCATCACCACAGTCCCCACCCTAACTCCACCCCCTCTCTGCACCTATTGGATCCCTTCCCCAAATCCCCACCCCACCCCCGCCTCTTCCCCAGCACGCCGTGTTCCCCTCCTCCCCCTCTCTCCCTGCCCCATGAATCAGCTGTTTCATGGTGCAAGCACTGGGAAGGAGGGGGGAGAAGCAGGGTGTGGTGGCGAGCTCACAGAAGAGGCGGAGGTGAGCTGGAGCAGGAGGGCAGGGCAGGGCCACGGGGAGCTGCCGGTGGGTGCTGAGCGCCCATCATTTTTTTTCGATAGGTGCTCCAGCCCCGGAGCACCCATGAAGTCAGCACCTATGAGTGGTACAACCAAGCTATCTGCTTTTCATTCCTCCTTTGCTTCATAGATATTATGCAGGACACAGCAGGCAGCTATAACCATTGGGGTATTTTTCTCACTCAGATCCCTTCTTGGGAGTAAACAATGCCAGCATCCCTTCAAACAAGTAAAGGTCATTCTGCACCTGCTGAGCCAGTCGTTGAAGTGTTCTTTGGTGCTGTAGAGCTGGCTGGTTGGCACACAAATCCAAGAATGTGACCTTGCATGTCCAAAAATTCTGCAGCCACTGCTTATCATCCCCAACCTGCATTACAATGCAATCCCACTAGTCAGTGCTTGTTTCTCGGGCCAAGAAGTGGTGCTCCACCATCTGCAGCTGCTCTATGAACTCTGCCAACAACCTGGAATTGGTCTCACTATGTCCCACAGCAGTTTGTCCTCCAAGGAATCATCATGTTCCCCACGCCATTTCTTGTAGCTCTGCAAATACGTCAGGATCATGTGCCCTGTGTTTCTGATGCTCATGATAATAGGTGTGGAGATGTAAAGGCTCCAGGCTTCTGTCAAAGATGGCAGACAGCATAGAGTGCCATGTGGATTTTTGGGTTTTTTTTTTAAATGGGATACAGATGTCATTATGGGATGGAAACAGTTTCAAACTGGGAAGTTGACTCCATGCTCCCAGTCAACCCAAGTGACTTGTTTCGGCCACATTATGCATTTCCAAAACTTCCCAAAAGACAATGTCCTGGACAGTGGTGAGTTGAACAGTGGGATACCTAGCCTGGGGCACCATACTCAGCATCGATTCGAGCGCTCTTGGTGAGTACATGCACTGCCAAACAAGGGCTAAGTATGCACGTGTACAAGTGACATACTAACTACCGCGTATCTTGAGTCAACATTAGTTTGTCATGTAGAGGTGTCCTTAGCACAGTGGGGCTCTTTGAAAGATGAAACAATTTTTCCAAAACTGAATTCAGTGCTATTAAGGGATGTAAAAGTAGCTTTGCCTCCCATCTCCTTTCTTCCTTTGTTTAATATCTCAATATTTTATTTCTCTGCCCACTTCTTTCTTAGTCTTCTGTATCACTTAGCACTTAAAACTGCCACCCTTATTCACAATTGACTTAAACAGAACTACTTCAGTAGTAGGTGTTAGCAGTGGCATGGAACCTAGAGGGAGGAGCCTGGATTTCAGAAGGGGAGAGTTTTGGAGGAGTCACCAGGCAGGCAATCTGTTAGTAGTTGGCTAGGAATGTACTTGGAGCAGCTCTGTCAATAGTTGCTTTAATAAAAAAACCAGTCTAGTTTAATGTGAATGGAATCCTCTCACGGTATTACTCAGCATGGGGTACAGGAAATAATAAGGGACCTACTCATCAGGTGAAATGTACCCCTATGCTGAGAGCCATGACAAGGCCTATTCACTGTGTAAATCCCACTTCAGCCCTGTTTTGAGAGCCATAGGCCTGAGCTGGCCTCAGGGCGTGAGGTGAGTTACATCCATAACATGAACTGAATGCTTAGCTTTTTGTTGAGACTTGAGGTGGGCGTGGTGGCAAACAATAAGCCCTCTGCAGGTTCTGTGAACATTTGGATGTCTTTTTCATAGAAGATTTTCAAATGGTCTGGGTATCTGGGGCTGAAAACCACATTTCTTAAGGTTAAAGCCTGTTTGATTCTTTGGGGATAATTAGAAAAAATCCTGGAAAATCATAATGGTTTTTGTTTGTATATGTTAGCTGATCTTTTCAAATCTAGGACTGACTCTTCTGCTTTAATGCAGCCTTTAGAGGCTCATATGTATTTCATTTGCTTTGGCAGGTCAGGGTTGTAAGGTATTGAACCTTATCTGTTAGTTACTTATGTGATTATGGGCCTCTCTTGTAACACAAAGTGTGGTAGACTTGCTCAGTTACCATATTGGATAAAAATGTCCACGAAGATGAAAAGCCATGATTCCAAGGACTCTGCACAGTTGAGAGTTTTGGCTACATCAGAGACAGAAAGACATTTGAGTCTGATTCCCCACAACATTTGTTCCTTATTTTCTCCTTGTTAAATGAGTTTTATTTTCCAAGCATGCAGTTCTCTAATCTTGAGCCTGCACTGCATCTTCAGTTATGCCACATTCCATCATACACAGATAAACTACCAGTTTATTCCTCTGAGCACTAAATCCTTCTGGGATAGTTTTTGCAGTGGCGATTGCACAATTTTCACATCCTTCTCCCCCTCCCATCCACTTCTGAGTTTATTTCTTCTATGAGCCTTGCTGCCATGGCTTCCTTTTCGGTGGTTTGGATGCTGAGGCCTATGCTAGCACCAGCACCGTTTTGTTTGTGTTCAGCAGCACTGTCAAATTATTTTTTTCTCTCTGTCTCCTGTCTAATTTCAGTCTGTGTTCACATTTTGGTTATCCTTGGTATTTAAAGATTTTTTTTTTCCTCAGGCCATCTTGGAGAAGATCTGGGAGCTTGTATATAGGGCTTTGGACTGGCACTCATATTCACAGCTCCACCACTGACCTGCTGCGTGACCTTGATCAACTCACTAGGGGTAAAAATGTTCAAAAACACTTTTGAAAGCCAATGGGACTTACACCCTTTATGATGAGGAGCCCGTCTACACTGAAGCTGCAAGGCTGTCTCCCAGCTTTCATAGACAGACATGCCAGCTTTGCACAAGATGGCGTGTGAAAAATAGTAATGAACTGAGGCCCAGGCTAACCCTGGCTACATTGCTATTTTTAGAGTGCTACCTTGAGCACAGCTAGGACATGTCTGTCTCCCCAAGATGGGAAACATGCTCCCAGCTGCATAGGCACTTTAAAATGTTACCCTTCATCTTCTCTGCCTCTATTTACCTTCCCACCCTTTATCTGTCTTACTTAGTTTATAACCTCTTTGGGGCAGTATTTTCTCTTCTTGTGTGTATGTACAGTGCCTGGCAAAGTGTGACCTCCATTTTAAATTAATAATAATAATATTCCTGAGTAGATAAATGTAGTGTGGAATTAGAGTTCACTGTGAATGCAGTTGGAAAGTAGGCCAGTATCAGGTGGGCATGTGATTGTGGTTTTTTAATTTGTATTTTATTAACGTTCAGATAGCATATCATGGTACAATTCCCCACTCTGAACCTTAGCGTCCAAAAGATGGGGTACCAGCATGAATTCCTCTAAGCTTAATTACCAGCTTAGAACCTGTAGCACTGCCACCAACCAGGAATTCCAGTGCCTAGTACACTCTGGTCCCCCCAAGACCTTGCCCGGGGACCCCGCAAGACCCTGACCCTCTGGATCTTAACACAAGGAAAGTAACTTTCCCTCACCGTTGCCTCTCCCAGGCTTCCCCTCCATGGGTCACCCTGGAAGATCACTGTGTGATTCAAACTCCTTGAATCACAAAACAGAGAGGACAATTCACCTTCCTCCCTCCTTCTCTTTCCCCCTCCCAGACTCTTCCTGAGAGAAAGTAATCCTGGCACAGAGAAAAATCAGCCTCTCTCTCCCTCTTCCCTCCTTTCTCCCCACCAATTCCCTGGTGAATCCAGACCCAGTCCCCTGGGGTCTCACCAGAATAAAAAAAAAAATTAGGTTCTTAAACAAGAAAAGCTTTTAATTAAAGAAAGAAAAAACAGTAAAAATTATCTTTGTAAATTAAAAAAAAAATGGAATAGGTACAGGGTCTTTCAGCTATAGACACTGGGAACACCCTCCCAGCCTAAGTATACAAGTACAAATTAAAATCTTTTCAGCAAAATACCAATTTGAACTCCTTTCAGCCAAATACACATTTGAACTTCTTCCAACCAAATACACATTTGCAAATAAAGAAAACAAACATAAGCCTAACTCGCTTTATCTACCTAGTACTTACTATTCTAGAGCTATAAGAACCTGTATCAGGGAGATTGGAGAGAAACCTGGTTGCACGTCTGGTCCCTCTGAGCCCCCAGAGTGAACAACAACCAAAAACTAACAGCATACACAGAAACTTCCCTCCCTCAAGATTTGAAAGTATCCTGTCTCCTGATTGGTCCTCTGGTCAGGTGGCAGCCAGGCTTACTGAACTTGTTAACCCTTTATAGTCAAAGAGATATAAAGTACTTCTGTGCTATTAACTTTTCTTATCTGTTTATGACATAGCAATTGCAACCTTACACCCCTCCCCCCAAAAATGCTCAAATAGTTATGAGTAGAATACAAATATATAGGGTAGAATGGAATATTTCGGTGGGATTATCAAGTACTGGACTGTGTTTTGTTTTTTTAAAGTCAGCTTGTTTGGGAAGGCATAAAACTTTTGACATTCGAAAGCATGCTATCATATCGTTAAAAAAGAAATGTGTTGCTTGTGTCAAATTTAGAATCAGGACTCACAATTTGTCAGACCACTCTGTTTGTTAGTGCAGTGCTCTGCCAATAACATTCAGAATATGTGAGCGGCCATGCAAGGTCCAAACAGTCTTATTTATATAGATAAAAGAGTGGGAATTAGACAAAGGGACAAAGAAAGAAAAACAGTAAAATTCACCTGGGGCACAGCATGCATATCCTACTTCCTTACTAACTGTTATCGATCTAAGGCTAATACTTCACCAATTGCCCTTAAACGATGCAATTGTTCTATGTTAATGTCTGTATTCCTGACACCTGGATTGCAACAGTCCAACAATTTTGCTTAAAGGTACAAACAACATTTCTTTAATCCTTTCTATTCTTACAATATAATTCATTCTACTTTCACAATCCCTCCTTTTGGTCAGGCTTACGCCATGACCAACCAGTACTGGGTTCCACAAATTAACCGTTCCTTATCTCTTTGTTCATCAGTGATATTCAAAATCATCATATTAGCACTCTGTTTTGGGGCAGTCATCTGGGTGACACAATTCTGGATACAACAGGAGATTAACTGAAAGCATACAAAAATCACTAAGATTCCAAACAGGATAGTTAGGGCTCCCTGAAACAACCAGTTTCCTATGCCAGAGAAATTGAGCAGGTTACTTAGCCACTTCCATAAAGAACTTGGCTCTTCATGAGGAAGATATGCGATTTGTTCTAAGTGGCTAGCGTGATCTATTACCTCATTGGTATTGTCAGGTATAAACACACAACATTCTTTCCCAATGAGAGCACAGATCCCTCCTTTGGCCGCCAGCACTATGTCTAGTGCTTGATGGTTTTGGAGGGCCACCTGTCGGATCGTCCCTGTTTCTTTGGCCAGGATTTTTAAACTTTCTCTGGTTTCATTTGCCATTATTTCAACCACAGCTTGTAACCTTAGGAGTCCTTTTGCATGGTGTATTACTCCCCCAAGTGGGATAAAGGAACCGCCAATGGCCTCTTCCCAAGTTAAGGGGCTTATGTTATGTATATACCACTGGGCATCTGGTAAGTCTGTTCTTTTTCGCCTGAAATTACGGAGGAGTTCTCGTGGGAGGGACTCCAGTACTCGGAATTGTGGGAAGAGTTGGGCGGAATAACAGATACCTGGCCAGTTAGCTGGTAATACAGTATAAGCTTTGGTTCCACAAACCCAGTGATGGCCTATTAAGGCTGGGAAGGGTCGATTGCATCCATTTGTTACATAGGTATCTGCAAATGAGGAGTAATATCCTCCAAAGGGCACAGGGTAATCCTGCTTACGAGGAGTAGTAGTGTTTGTATGGCATTGGAAGATTGTATTATTTTTACTAAGATTACTGTAGGGGAAACATGAGATTGATTGATTTTTCTGTTTGATCCTAGGTTGAGAAAAAATTCATATCCCTATACCCAGCCTGCCACTCTTTAGTTTTGTTTGAATAATCCCATACACTATTTGCCACAAAATGCTGAAGGCAATGGCTTTTTCCCAGATCCAGCCCTGTCCCATTACCACCCAACACCAATGACCTTTTCCCCCCCACCACACTTATCCATTTAGATACATTTATTCCCACTGTTTCCCAAGTGTCATTGCTGTTCCATGTTTTGTTAAATGGACAAGGTCCTCCAGTAAGGTCTGGGGAATTCAGTGGGATAGCCAGGACAGGAACACCAACTTGAGAGTGGGCTGGGATGTGGCTGCAGACCCAGCATTTAGAAATATTAAGGGTCTGAGCTATCCACACTTGCTGCTGGATAAAAGAATTGTCATTGTGGGGTCCCCAGATCTTAAGATACCAGCAGTCAAGGAACAGGCACCACCAGAGGTGCATGTTGGAAGCAAGGCCCTTCTGGTTCTGACAACCTCAACTGAGGGAACTGCAGTCGCGGTTTTATGTCCACCAGGCAGCAGGCGCTAGGCTCACTACTGCTGCTTCTTGGGCCTTGCTTTAGGTCGTCGTCTGCTTCTGGCAACCCTTATGAGAGCGTAGATTGTAAGGTATTGCAGGTTGTTCCTCTAGGTCTTCTTCTAGAGTCAAAACTGACTCTGCGCAGTCCTGAGGTGTTGAATGGTTTGCCAGGGAGGGTGTCTTCTTACACTGTGAAGCATGTATCCACGCTGCGATGCCAGATAGCTTAACAGCTGTCTGGGTAGTAAGCAGTACCTGATGAGGACCCTTCCACTGAGTTTCCAAGGTGTGTTTTCGATGGTGATGCCGTACGTAGACCTAGTCACCTGGCTCAAGGTTGTGGCAGGCGTCGGAGGTGGGTTCCGTCAGCCAGGCGGCTTGAACCTGTGAATGGAAGTGACTTACAGCTTGCATTAATCCCTTACAATATTGAAGGAGCGTACTGTGAGTCAAGTTCAAGTCTGGGACTGGAGCAATGGTAGCCACAGTTCGCATAGGCTTCCCATAACGATTTCAAAAGGACTAAGTTTATGCCTTTGGGATGGAGTGGATTGCATTTCCATAAGGGCTGTGGTAAAGCTGCTGGCCAGCTTAACCCTGTGGAGTCACAAATCTTAGCAATTTTATTCTTAAGTACACCATTGCGCCTTTCCACAGCACTGCACTTTGTGGGTAGTAGGGACAGTGCAGCAGGTGTGTGACATGTAATATACGATCCAGATGTTGAACAATTTGTCCGGTAAAGTGTGTACCCCTGTCACTGGACAGAGTGGCAGGAATTCCCTTGGCAGGCATAATATGGTTTAACAAACATTTAGCAACGGACAGTGAGTCAGCCTTGCGACAAGAAAAGGCTTCAATCCAACCAGAAAATAAACATACCATAACCAAAATAAATTCAAATTGTTGACACTTAAGCATTTGTACAAAATCAAGTTGCCAATGCAAGAAGGATGCTTGGGGCAAGCCCTGGAATCCCTGAGCCACTTTTACAGGTTTACCAATATTGTGGCTTTGGCAAGCGGTACAGGTGGCACAGTGGCGGGCTGCAAAAGAGCTGAAATGGGGAGCCCACCCATCCCGCCTTAGTTAGAGCAGAGACCATTCCCTCCTTTCCGACATGCGAAACACCATGTAGCAGGGCAGCCAGCGATGAGTAGAATGAAAAGGGAGCCACAAAGGCACCAGTGGGCGAATGCCAAAGGGAATCAGGATGTAGAGAGCAACCCTGGGCAACCCAGGAGTCTTTTTCGGTTTCTAGGGCACAGTCCTGGAGCAGAGTGAGGTCAGTGAGGGACGGTGGTGGTATAGAAACAGAAAGGGAACCTAGAAATGCATCTGGGGAAGGTTCTATGGCAGCACCATGTTTAGCAGAGGCATCAGCAAATGTGTTACCCTTAGCAACATCAGTGTCTGCCATCGAGTGGCCAGGGCACTTAACAATAGCCAGGGCAAAGGGAAGTAAAACTGCAAACAGGAGAACAGCAATATAGGGGCTGTTCTTAATAGGGGTACCGGCAGATGTAAGGAAACCCCGAGCTTGCCAGAGGGTACCAAAGTCATGTACAACCCCAAAAGCATAGCGGGAGTCAGTGTAAATGGTGGCAGAGCGTCCCTCTGCCAAAAAGCAGGCACGAGGGAGGGCAACTAATTCAGCAACTTGTGCTGAGGTTACAGAAGGTAAAGGCGCAGCTTCTAGGGTTTCAGAGAGTGACACTACAGCGTATCCTGCAAGGAGGCGACCTTGGCTGTCTCGAAAACAGGAACCATCAATAAACAAAACAAGGTCAGAGTTAGGGAGAGGGACATCAGAAAGGTCAGAGCGCTAGACGGTGATAGCAGAGACAGTTGCAAGGCAGTCGTGAGGATCACCGTCTTTAGACAAAGGAAGGAGAGTGGCAGGATTTAACTGAGAACAGCGCTTTATAGTGATATATGAGGCCAACAGCAGTAGAAGTTCATACCTGGTAAGGCAAGCGGAGGAGAGGTGGCTTGTATTGCGTTGTAACAGCAGAGTTTCTACAGAGTGAGGGACCATGAGAGTAAGGGAGGAGCGAAGGACAAGGGATTCAGACATTTCAACTAGGCATGCTGCGGCAGCCACAGCATGCAGGCAGGGGCGCAGGCCTTGGGCCACAGGGTCCAAAGTGGCAGAGAAATAAGCTACTGGGCGGTTCTTGCCTCCGTGCACCTGAGTGAGAACTCCAAGTGCACATCCAGATTGTTCATGGGAGAAAAGGGTAAAAGGCTTAGAATAGTCTGGCAGCCCTAAAGCGGGGGCAGAAGCCAAACCTTGTTTGAGGGAAACAAAGGCAGAGTCTGCTTCAGGTGGCCATGGCATGGGATTAGGCACAGAGAGTCGAGTGAGTTCTTGTAGAGGTTTTGCAAGGGAGGCATATTGGGGAATCCATTGCCTGCAAAATCCAGCCATGCCCAAAAATTTTCGGACCTAGCGTGGAGTGCAGGGTCAGGGAAAGCTAAAGATAGCCTGGACGCGGGTAGGAGAAAGCGTACAGAAACCCTGGGACAGGAGAGAACCAAGGTATGTGACAGGTTTGACAGAGCTGTAGTTTAGAGCGAGAAGCCTTGTGACCTTTGTGTGCTAGGGCAGTAAGGAGCACTAAAGAATCAGTTTCTGAGGCAGATAACGAGGGGGAACAGAGGAGCAGATCATCTACATATTGGACTAGAGTGGACCCAGATGGGAAAACAAGGTCAGCTAGGTCTTGGGCTAATGCCTGGGAGAAGTAAGATGGACTTTCCGTATACCCGTGAGGAAGTGTGGTCTATGTATATTGCTGTCCCCTGTAGGAAAAGGCAAAGAGGTACTGGGAGTCAGGGTGAACCAGAACAGAAAAGAAAGCAGAACACAAATTAACAACAGTAAAATGAGTTGCAGCTGGTGAGACAGAAGCCAGGATCGTTGCTGGGTTTGGGACAACAGGAAAAGCGGGTATGACAATACAATTAATGGCTCGAAGGTCCTGAACAAATCGCCATGATTTGCCATCAGCTTTTCGAATGGGGAGGATAGGAGTGTTACAGGGACTGGAACAGGGAACAATAATGCCTTGCTCCTGCAGGGCAGTTATGACCGGAGCAATGCCAGCCTCTGCCTCAGGGTTTAAAGGGTACTGGGATAGGAGAGGCAGGGGTTTGGAAGAGTCAACAGTAATGCAGATAGGATCAGTATTTAAGCGGCCCACCTCAGAGGGACGGGTTGGCCACAGAGAGGATGGGACCTGCGAAATTAGGTGCTCAAGGGACGGGACCAGTGGGCAACAAGGGACCAGAGTAGAAAGGGACGTTTCAGACAGCAGGGAGGCTACAGAATCACTCAGGGAACACTGGGGAATTTGTAAATAGACCCCATCCGGAGAACAGTATATGGTGCAGCCAAGCTTACATAACAGATCCCGACCCAAAAGGTTTACCGGAGTGGAATCAGAGAGAAGGAAGGCATGATCCACAGAAAGGGGACCAACCTGGACTGGTAGAGGTTTTGAAAGGGGATAAGGGGTTGAGATTCCCGTAATGCCCACAGCGGACACGGTTTTTCCGGAGCGGGGAACCTCAGGCGGGTCGGTAGTACAAACTGCAGAGAGCGAAGCTCCCGTATCAATAAGGAAAGGGAGAGAAAGATCATTGATAGTTAACACACACTCACCTGTGGGAGTGAGAGGTAGTAAAGGGGCTAAAATTTCCTGAGGTTCCCCGGTGTCCCATCATTGTTGTGGGGCAAAGTAAGGCTGGGGGCTGACTGGCTGTGCCTGCAGGGGGTTTAACTGGTTGTTCACAGAGTTACCAGGCCGGCTTGGACATTCATTCTTCCAATGTCTCGGCTGTTTACAGTAATTACAAACATCTCCATAACCCAAAAATCCAGTTCTCTGTCCCCTCCCATGACCCTGTCCCCGTCCCTGGTATTTTCCCTGTCCCGGGTACTGTTTGCCCTGCCCTGAATAATGCTGTATTTGCAAGGCCATTAACTGCTGAGCTGATTGTTCTTCCTTTCCTTATAAAGTACGTTGGCAGTGCTCTGCCACTGTTTGCAATTTGTCCATGGTTTCGGTCTCCTATCCAACACGTATTTGTTTTAGCAGCTTGCCAATAGCAGGCAGGAGGCCATTAAGAAATGCACTAGCCAGGGCGCCCTGTCCATTTGTATCTGGTTGCTGTATACCAGAATGTTGCAGAAAAATGTCAGTTAGCCGGGTGCGATAGTCGCCCGGGTTTTCTCCCTGTCGCTGCTTACAGCCATTTATGGCCGTCCAGTTGGTTTTAGGAGTCCATACCCGAGGGATGGCTTCAAATAGATTTTTAGCTTGTTCCTTACACTTTTTTCGGTATTCAGCATTAGGACCAGTGTCTGGTAAAGTAAAGTGGTGGTCAGCAGTGAGCCAATCTGCTGCTGTGAGCCATTTTTCATGCTCACTAGGGGCTGTTACAAGTAGCTTGCACAGCTGCAGGAGGTCTGCCTCATAGGGTTCATAGGTATCGCACACTAACAAAACTTCCTCTGCAAATTTAGTAGGATTTTCTCGGGGCTTTGGAAAGCCTTTTACAATTGAAAGGAGCTCTGTGCGAGGCCAGGGTTTATAGCTCCAAGTGGGACCCCCGTCCTGGCCCCCAGTATGCAGGATTCAGAGGGGGGCCTGAATATTTTTAAGGCCCAAGCGCGAGCTTTTATGAGGCAGAGTGTGTCCAGAGGAATGGGCCTCGGCAGTACCGGATGATCTGGACGGGTCTGAACTGGAGATTTCTGGGAATTGTTCCTGAGCTGGGAAATCTGGTGACTGTTGTTCCTGAGCTGGGGGCATGGGTGGCTGGCTATTGATTCAACGCAAGGCTGCCAGGCCAATTAATGCGTCTTCTTCATCCTAGTCCCCGGAATCTAGCAAGGGGTTTTCTTCGTCTTTCCCCACCCCGAGATAGGAGTATGAAGGGGGGTCTGCTTGGAGAACAGGATAAAGGGGAGAGCTTGGTCTAGTGGTGGGAGAGCAGGTTTCCAATAAAGCTTTTAACTTATCATTTGAATCATTGAGAGAGGTGAGTTTTGATTCTGTCCATCTACGATTTGCCTCTTCCCACTACTGCATGAAACAATCGACCTCTCCTTTTGCCAATTTAGTTTTAGATTGGCCGAGTTTGTCTTTTACGACATCTACTCGATCCTTGTCCCAAGATCCTAACAGTGGCCACTGAGTTTTGGGATCTCCTTGAGTTAGCCTAGACCATTTTTCCAGAAAGTTACAGGAGTCCAGACCCTTCCTAAAATATATAAAATGAGCCGGAGTTCCTTTAGGGAACTGCCCCGGCTTAGACGTCTGGTTACCCATACAGGAGGACTTCACACACCAATCACACAAGAAGGAAATTAGGGTTTGTCAGAGCAATGCCCAATGCAACACACAAAAGGAGCCCACAGGCGACTGCCTCATTCGCCCTTGCTTTCACACTAAGGGTTTTACCCAAGGTGTGGTGCAGCTGCGATTGTGCAGATTTCACTCACTCAGACCGTAGGGACAGGAACCCCTTGGTGGGCCGATCCCCGGACGGAGACGGCACCCAGACTCAAACACTCCACAGGGAGGATGGATAGACACAGAGACAGGACAGTCCTCAGTTCGGACAAAACACAGAAATAATTACCTGACCAGATCCCTGATGTCAGATCCCGGGATCCCTACCAGAACAGAGTGGGAACCAACAGGTTCGATAGCGTAGACTTCACTGTGGTCGTGCGCCTTTCCGTTCTAGTGGAGGACCGCTTGGGCCAAGTGCCCAGGTGCCGGCTGCCACGGTCGTCCTACAAAAACGGTCAGGAATCACACAGCCCCAGTGAAGACGGTTGCCATCTTAGTGGGACCTCCAAATTGTCAAAGTTAGAATCAGGACTCACAATTTGTCAAACCACTCTGTTTATTAGCGCAGCGCTCCGCCAGTAACATTCAGAATATGTGAGTGGCCATGCAAAGCCCAA
Organism: Gopherus evgoodei; assembly: GCF_007399415.2. NCBI lineage: Eukaryota > Metazoa > Chordata > Testudines > Testudinidae > Gopherus > Gopherus evgoodei. The sequence goes on along the minus strand of NC_044322.1, from coordinate 234,897,327 downwards.
ACAGTCTTATTTATACAGATAAAAGAGCGGGAATTAGACAAAGGGACAAAGAAAGCAAAACAGTAAAATTCACCTGGGGCACAGCATGCATATCCCACTTCCTTACTAACTGTTATCGATCTAAGGCTAATACTTCACCAATTGCCCTTAAACAATGCAATTGTTCTATGTTAATGTCTGTATTCCTGACACTTGGATTGCAACATTCCAACAATTTTGCTTAAAGGTACAGACAACATTTCTTTAATCCTGTCTATTCTTACAATATAATTCATTCTACTTTCACACTTGGGATGTCCCTCACCCCATGATTGCTGTTTCTAGCTCCATATTAATAGATTAGCTCCAATATTTTCAAACATAGGGATTTAAAGTAAAGTTTCTAAGTATATATGTATGTAAATGAGTGGCCTATTTTTGAATATGTGTTAAGCACCCACCAGCTTCAGTTTAAGGTCAGATCTGAGTAGTTACTCTCCAGTGGGAGAGTGGGAGAGTGCCTCAGTGGAAGCTGTTGGGTGCTCAGCCCTTATTTACATATCTAAATATGGATTTAGGAGCCTAATTTTGGCCTTCTATTGTAAATCTTGGCCTTGAGGATCACTGTTTGGAAACTCTAATAATCTGCACAGAACTGTGATTGTATTGTCCTAGATTTTCATTAGATTAACTTGATCACTTGCATGTAAAAAGCAACTGTTATACTGGCTTCTATTAGGAAGCTACCAGCTCAGGTTTGGATGGAAATTCTGTGCAACGTTATTTTCTCTTTTCTTAATCTAAGAGAAGAAATAAGCACCACAAATGTAGGCAGGCTGTTGTGGTAAACATCTCTTATAGGAGGGATTTGATATTTAACTTCAGAGCATAACTAACTGAATACTTACCAAACATATTGTAGTTCATGCTAATATTTTAAAATTAGCTGTAGAGCTGGTTGGGGATTTTTTGAAAATGCCAGTTTGTTCAAACTAAAATTTTTCATGGGAATGTACCAGGTTCAATGAATTTCAGATGGAAAAGGTTTCTTAGGTCCAGAATAGAATTTCTGGTCAAAATCAAAGAGAAAAAGGACTTGTATCTGGGGTACCATGTGGCAGGTGAGTTCCCTAATGACTGGCCTATAGAGTCAGTTTCTCTCTCTCTCTCTCTGGCCCAATGAATGTTTGTTTAATTTTACGGAGTGGAACAGCTCCAACAGGGGACATTAAGAGAGACCCATCCCAGAACAGCCAAAACCTTGGTGGTTAGAGCACTTACCTAGGATGTAGGAGATCTAACTTCAAATCCCTGGCCTGAATTAAGCAAAGTGGCATCTTGAATCTGGCTCTCCCACATCCTAGGTGAAAGCCCTGACCACTGGGATGGGTCTCTCTATCTCTGACAAGCTTAAAAAGGTCTTGTATTGTGCGAGATTCCAGTCCTGAAACACACACACGTATCTGTGATTCCCCCCAACCACATCTTTCCACAGTACATGTTTTGGCTATGCCAGACTGAATGCAGTGTAGTATAACCACATAGAGCCCAGCTGGCTGGATGTTAGGTTTCTGATTACAGAGCCATTTTGAGACTGAACTTAGCCTACAATAGCAGAATTAATTGGAAATATTTGTCCAGCTAACTTCCCTTGTGGGTTTTGTGCACTACTTGGTTTCCTCATTCTTAGTGCTTAATCGGTTATATCAGAAACTGTGATTTAATGCAGTTGGTTGGTACTATATAGAAAAGCAGAAAAGATCAAGTGTGGAGCCAATAAAATGGTTTAGTTTCTATTAAGTTTAACCTTCAGCTAAACAAAAATTACCACAGATCTACACCCACTGGAATTTCTTGCAGGAGTGAGCACATTATGCTGCTTTGACCATAGATTTTTGTGGCGGGGTTGATGGATGGCTGCCTGCCAAAAGCAGCTGCTTGTTGGGTCATTGGCATACAATACAATGCCCTCCTTTTGGTTAAAGTGATAGAAGTAGCATATCTCCATACAAAATAATTGGCTGATTACCCAGTGTAATTGTCAAGTAATCTTAATTGTGATTATTCCTTGATCCAAAATGTCTTAGACTTGAAACTTGGTCATCTAAGCTCTTTAAGAGTAAAAATAAATATTTGTTTTGTTACTACTCTAAAAATAGGCAAACCTCTTCTGTTGTTCTCTCTTTTAACCAGTTTTGCAATACTTTGTTTTATGTTTTAAGGCCCCTGTGCCAAGTTTTGCCTTAAGTGCTAGTGACAGAAATATGAAAGGTATTAGTAAATTATTATGGGATTAAGACAGAACATTGCTGGTGCACAAAAGAGATGTTGATTCCTTGTCCTGTAGAGATATATAGATACTACAATAAAATCTATCTTAGCCAAAAATGGAAGGGGTAAGAACAGAGACACAATAATGTATGTTGTGGGTGGTGAGGTGTTTGTGTGAACTGTTGGACTTCAATCTTTGATGATACTCCTTTAAAAATTAACTAACATTCACTTTTATTTGATATTTAGTGAAAAGGAGTATTCTTCACATAATTGTTGAAAGCAAAGGACATTTTAGGCCTCAGTTCTGCTAAGGGATATATCTACAAAAAATCACAGAAGCAATAGTCTAGTTGAGGGTAAACCCATGGTGGTATATTTGAGAAATCCAAATGTAGACTATACCATCTCTTTACAGCTTCTTTACAGAAAAGTAAAATAAGATTCAAACCTTCTCTTTAATATTTAAATTTAGGCAAGTACTTAAGCTTATCTACAGCCTTATTTAGGATGGCACTGAAGTGCGTATTTAACTCCCAATGACTTGCATGGGACTTTAATAATCTGCTTAAAGTTAAGTAAGTGGTTCAGTGATGCCCTGAATAGGGATGCTTTCCTGAATTGGCTTAGGTGCATAAAACAGAATACAGATGCCGAGGAAAGATTCATGATGGGCCAAATGGCTCAAATAAAACTAACTATTGTGAGACGTTGTGCCCATACTACAAATCCAGAAACTCCTTTAGGAAATCATTTACCAGAATAATGGAATGTTCTTCATATCCACTAATTAAAGGAGGAGATTTAACTGTTTCAAAAGTGAAGTGAGGCTCCTTGACAACTCTACCAGCACCATCAATATTTGTTAACTCAGTGATACAATTGGAAGGTGGTAGAAAATGGGGAATTAACACTTTACTTTCCCTGTCACTGAAATATCTTATGTGCTGATTGGTTCTTTTGTGGGTAAAGACATTGTGGAACAAGTTAAAGGGTGCACTATAGGTCTGTCTTTCCTTCACCTTCTCTTCCTTCAAGTCCCTTCTCAAAATTCACTTCTTCCGAAAGGTTCCCTGCTCCTTTCAACAATGTACTAACTGATTAGGAAGGAGAATATTGGATCAGAAAGGAAAATGGAGCTCTGAAACTATAGCTGGGGAACTAATAAGACCATATAATCTGTGTCACTTGTCCAGCGTTCGGCTTTTATTGCCGCCCTTTCCCCATCTTTCATTTCTATGGTTGTATACTTGAACTGTAGGATTTTTGGGATAGATACCTTGATGTCTGTCTTGTCTATAAAACATTGTTGTTACCCTGTCAATAGCAATAATATATGCTTATATCTCTATTTCTGAACAGTCTAGGAAAAATCCCCAATCAAATCTTTAGCAGCAATTGGCTAATACATCACAGACCTTTTGTAAAGGGAGAAATCAAACAAATGTGGATTTAGATCAGAGCTAAATAATTTGCAAGACTTAATTTGTCCAATTCTACCTTTACCATTTGTGAAGTAGATTATGAAATTCTTATATTTGTTTGTCAAGGTTATTCTCAATGTTATTTGTTTGAAATTATTCAGTTTTCTTCACAAATCATCTTTCTGTATGAATAGCTCAAAGAGATTACACTGGAACTAGTGGTATATTCCTGGGCATTTCTAACTTTACCATTTGAATATCTGTTGAAAGATCCAATTTGCTTTTATTTTATTTAATTTTATTTAATTTTAAAAAATGTTTTTTTTCCATAGAATTGAGAGGCAGGATTGAAGAAACAGAGCTTAGAAAAAGCTAAACATGTTTTCTGGATGCTTGCATTGCCCAGCCTTGGGCTGCATCTGAGGTGAGTTTGTTGTAGCTCAGGAGGAAAGTGGAGGGTAGCTTTATGCAATCACTGTGCCCCATCAGGCATCCTGGCATCGTTCAGCCACACCCTGTTAGAAACTATAAAGACTTAACTGACTGAATTAAATTACAACTAGTTTATTGGCTATACAGAGATAGATATAGCAAGAATGAAGATGCTACCCAGATTTCAATATTTACCTGGGCTTTTCACAGCCAGTAAACTTTTCAAAAAACTTGGTATCATATTTAAAGAATAATAGGTAAAGGGAAAAAACACAAGGATAGAGGTGGGGCATGACACCTTAGCAGGTCCAATATAAAAGGCAGCTTGGGATCGCCCAGTTATATTGACCAGGTTCCTTACAGATATTTAGCATGGTCCTTTATGGCCCGGCAGTCACCATGTGAATGCAACCTTATGAGGTACACCCACAGGATCTTTGCAGCCCATTCATTATTATAAACCTGAGGATGTGAAGACGAATGGACATCCGTTTGTAAAAGTAGCCCTCCAGCCATCTTCAAATCCATGTTAGGTCTGGTCAATGAATTTTCTTCTCCCCATTCTCACCACTAAACTGGAAATTCAGAAAAATCTATGTGGTGGAGCCACAAGGGCTGCATGTTATACACAGGGGAAAAAATTTCAAAATCACTTCTCTCATTTTCAGTAAGGATTGAGGCACATACGATCTGAATTTCTATGGACTTTCAGTGGGACTTTAGGCTCCAGGCATCTAAATCCCATTTTCAGAAGTGACTTAGGCTATGTCTATACTTAAACTGCTATAGTGGCATAGCTGCTCTGCTGCTGTACTACTTCAGTGTAGACACTATGTATGTCCACACAGCAATTAAACACCCATGGCTGACCTGGCTCAGCTGATTCCAGCTCACAAGGGCTGCTGGTCTATAAAATTGCTGTGTAGACACTTGGACTGGAGCCAGGGGTGAAAGTAACTTAAAGGACTTACCAGTATGCCGGAGTCCTGAGCAGGGGAGCGGGGCCTCAACCGGAAGGGGCATGTCCTCAACCGGAAGAAATGGGGCCTTTAGAGCCCTGGGGCCTTTAAAGGGCCTGGAGCTCCGGCTGTGGTAGTGGTGGCTAGGAGCCCGGGGCCCTTTAAATCACTGCAAGAGCTACCAGCTGCAGAGGTGTCGGGGAGCCCTGGGGTTTGGGGGCCATTTAAAGGGCCCAGGGCTCTTGCCTCTGCTACCACAGTGGAGCCCCAGGCCCTTTAAATTGCTACTGGAGTCCTGCTGCTGGAGAGCCGGGGGTGGGGGGATCCCGGCTGCTGCTGCTATCCTAGGGCTCTGGCATTGGGGTTCCAGCCCCTACTACAGCCCCAGGCCCTTTAAGTAACCTCTGGAGCCCCGCAGCTGGAGCCATCAGCAATTTGAAGGGCCCAGGGCTCCACTGCGATAGTGGCGACTGGAGCCCTGGACCTTTAAATCACCACTGGAGCCCCACTGCCAGAGCCACTGGGGTAGCAGTGGCAGCCGGGGTCTCCAGTGGTGATTTAAAGGGCCAGGGGCTCCCAGCTGCTGCTACCTGTGACAAACTGGGACTGTTCTTACTGTGGTCTTTGAATGCTGAGTGGGGAGTGTTGGCCTGGGAGGACGATCTGCATTGGGGGATGGGAGACTGGCCTTCAGGAAAGATACCTGAGCATGTAACGTGAGAACCCAGGAAGGGGTTAGAGGCCAGGTGACACCTCTGCCTGGGAAGCTGAACAAAGGCTGGGAGAGGAGATGCTGGGGGGAGAGAGGGAGTTTTCAGGAGGTGGCTGGGAATGGAGGGAAGCGCAGATGGGGCTCTGATTCCTCAATGGGGCTGTGGTGCCCCTGGTACCCCAGGATGGACCTAATTGGGGAGGCTCCTGTTGTCCGTGCCTGCATGACCTGTCTTGGACTATGTTCCTGTCATCTAAATAAACCTTCTGCTTTACTGGCTGGCTGAGAGTCATGGTGAATCGCAGGAAGCCAGGGGTGTAGGGCCTTGTGTCCCCCACACTCCTTGACACTACCACATTGGAGCCCTAGGTCCTTTAAATTGCCGCCAGAGCCACGGGGCTCCCAGCTGCCTCTGCTACCCTGGGGCTCCAGCAGCAGGGCTCTCGCAGCAATTTAAAGGGCCCAGGACTCCAGAAGCTGCCGGGAGCCCCAGGCCCTTTAAATTGCTGCCCAGGGAAGCCGGTCCAATATGGCATACTGGCTCCTGAAAGTATGCTGTATTGGACCATATCGGCTTACTTTCACCTCTGGCTGGAGCCCAAGGTCTATAACTCCCTGGTGGGAAGGGTCCCAAAGCCCAGGCTCCACCCTGAGCCCAAATGTCTAAACAGCAATTTTTAACCTCACAGCCTGAGCCCATGAGCCTGAGTCAGCTGACTGGGGCCAGCCATGGTATATCTTGACTTTAGTAAGGCTTCTGATACTGTATCCATGACAATCTCATAAACAAACTAGGGAAATACAATCTAGATGGAGCTACTATACGGTGGGTGCAAAACTGTTTGGAAAACCATTCCCAGAGAGTAGTTATCTGTGGTTCACAGTCAAGCTAGAAGGCATAATGAGTGGGGTCCCACAGGGATCAGTTCTGGGTCCAGTTCTGTTCAATATCTGCATCAATGATTTAGATAATGGCATAGAGAGTACACTTATAAAGTTTGTGGATAATATCAAGCTGGGAGGGTTGCAAGTGCTCTGGAGGGTAGGATTAAAATTCAAAATGATCTTGACAAACTGGAGAAATGGTCTGAAGAAAACAGGATGAAATTAAATATTAACAAAAGTGAAGTACTCCACTTAGGAAGGAACAATCAGTTGCACACATACAACATGGGAAATGACTGCCTAGGAAGGAGTACTGCGAAAAGGATCTGGGGATCATAGTGGATCACAAACTAAATATGAGTCAACAGTGTAACACTGTTACAAAAAAAGTAAACATAATTCTGGGATGTATTAGTAGCAGTGTTGTAAGCAAGACACAAGAAGTAATTTATCCACTCTACTCTATGCTGGTTAGGCCTCAACTTGAGTATTGTGTCCAGTTTTGGGTGCCACCGTTCAGGAAAGAAGTGGACAAATTGGAGAAAGTCCAGAGAAGAGCAACAAAAAAGATTAAAGATCTAGAAAACATGACCCATGAGGGAAGATTGAAAAAATTGGGTTTGTTTAGTCTGGAGAAGAGAAGACTGAGAGGGGATATGATAAGTTTTCAAGTACATAAAAGGTTATTACAAGGAGGAGGGAGAAAAATGGTCCTTAATCTCTGAGGATAGGACAAGAAGCAATGGGCTTAAATTGCAGTAAGGGTGGTTTAGGTTGAACATTAGGAAAAATTTCCTAATGGCCAGGATAGTTAAACACAGGAATAAGTTTCCCAGGGAGATTGTGGAATCTCCATCATGGGAGATATTTAAGAGCAGGTTAGACAAACACCTGTCAGGGATGGTCTAGATAATACTTAGTCCTGCCAAGAGTGCAGGCGACTAGACTAGATGACTTTGAGAGATCCCTTCCAGTTCTATGATTCTATGCTATGGGTCTTTTATTCCAGTCTAGACATAACAATTCACTACAGAGATGGGAGGGGCTCTGGCACTGCTGTAGTTAATCTTCCTGAGAGGCAATAGTTAGCTCAACAGAAGAATTCTTCAGTAGTCCTAGCATTTCCTATGCCAGTGGTTGGATTGTCTTTCTTAACTACATCACTCAGGGGTGTGGATTTTTCACACCCCTGAGTGACGAAGCTGGGTTGATCTAACTTATTAGTATAGACCTAGCCTAAGTCTCCTAAGTAGAGCTGGTCAGAAAATAGGGAGGATGGGGAGTTTCTATGGAAAAGTTTCACTTTTCATCAAAAAAATAAAAACAGGAAAAATTAAACTGAAAACATTCAATCTGAAAATGGGAGGAGGTGGTGTTGTATATATTAAAAATTATACACTTGGACTGAGATTGAGATAGAAATAAGAGACAGATTTGTTGAAAGTCTCTGGGTAAGAATAAAAGGGGTGAAAACAAGGGTAATGTCATGGTAGGAGTCTACTACAGACCACCTAACCAGGAAGAAGAGGTAGATGAGGTTTTTTTTTCCCTGCTTGTCCTTCCTGAGCAAGCTGTATCCTTCTATACCAACATTCCAGTCATGTGTATTATCCCATCAAATCTCAGTGATGTCAACTATGTCATAGTTGTGTGTATTTACTAGCATTTCGAGTTCTTCCTGCTTATTTCCCATACTTCTCACATTAGTATACAGACATCTAAGACACTGATTTGATTCCCCCACTCCAGTTCTGTCTTGTCTCTCCCTTATTTCTGCTATAACAGCCTATGTTCCCCCCAGATTCTGACTCTTCTCCCAGGTCTCCATGTTTTTGACTTACCTGTGGTCTTTTGCAGTCACCTGTCCCTGTTGAACCTAGTTTAAAGTCCTCCTCACTAGGTTAGCCAGTCAGAAGCCAAATATGTTCTTCCCTTTCCTTGATAGGTAGACCCCATCTCTCTTTAGCAGTCCTTCTTCCTGGAAAAGCATCCCGTGGTTAAGGAAGCCTAAGCCCTCCTAGCAACACTATCCTTGCAGCCAGGCATTCACCTCCAGGATGCATCTGTCTCTGCCCAGGCTTCTACCCTTGACCAGAAGGATTGAAGAAACCATCACCTGTGCCCCCAACTCCTTCACCCTTACTCCCAGAGTCCTGCAGTCACTTCTGATCTGCTCAGGGTCATACCTGAGAGTATCATTATTGCCCACATGGATGAATAGCATGGGGTAGTGGTCAGAGGGCCAGATGATCCTCAACAATCCCTCCATAACATCTTGGATACGGGCCCCTGGCAGGTAGCAGACCTCCCCAGTTGCATTTCAGAGAGACAGATGGGTGCCTGTCCAACCACTACTATCTTACGTTTCCTCCTGGGAGTGGTGGCTGTGATCCTCCCAGCCCTGGGGGTACATGGCTTCTCCTCTTCAACCATGCATGGTTCCAGATTACCTTAGACCACCGAGTACTATGCACAGTAGAACTGGGATATTCCCTCCAATTCAGAATGCATTTTCCTTTTATTTCATTTGAACAAATCTGACTTATGTTTTGACTTATAATCACTTAAAATCTATCTTTGTAGTTAATAAATCTGTTTTTGTTCTACCTGAAGCAGTGCATTTGGTTTGAAGCGGGTCAGACACACCCCTTGGGATAACAAGCCTGGTACATATCTATTTCTTAAATTGATGAACTCATATAAACTTGCAGCATCCAACGGGCATAACTGGACCCTGCAAGACAGAGGTTCCTAGGGTTGTGTTTGGGACTGGAGATATTGGTTAGTATCATTCGGTTGTGCAATCCAAGGAGCAGCTTACATGCCAGAGGCTGTGCATGAACAGCCCAGGAATTAGGATTTTCACAGCAGAAGAGGGTAAGGCTGGCTCCCAGAGTCAAGGACTGGAGTGACCTAGCAGATCACCGGTCCAGACAACACCAGAGGGAAATGTCACACCCACTCACAGAATAGAGTTCATAGGGGCAGTATTAGATTCAAGACAAGCCAGAGCTTTCCTGCCAGAAATCATTTTCAGACAATCCATGACATTATAGTAAGGTTCACACAACACCCCACTATTACAGCAAGGAATTCCTTGAAGCTCCTCAAACACATGGTGTTTTGTACATACATAGTGCAACATGCAACACTGAAGCTCAGACCTCTCCAGGCCTGGCTGGCATTGGCGTGTAAACCAGGCAGGGACAGTCTGGACAAAGTAAGTCACACTCCCACTGCAGGTTCTCGAGTCTCTCTAATGGTGGCTCAATCTGCAAGTGGTGTGAATGGGCCTTCCCTTTTCCAGACCCCATCCCTCGCTGTGTCTGGTCTCGATGTGTCAGGGATGGGGTGGGGAGCGCATTTGGGAGAGCTCAGGGCCTCTGGTCCCAAGCAGAGCTCTCACTTCACATCTATGTCAGGGAGTTGAGGACAGTTCGTCTGGCACACCAGACCTTCCAAGCTCAGTTGGAAGGGAGATGTGTGTCAGTCATGATGGACAATACAACAGCTATGTTTTATATAAACCCTCTCCCCTATGTCAGGAAACCCTCAAGCTCTGGGACTTCTGCATAGTCCACTCAATACACCTGGAGGCATCCTACCTTCCTGGATCTCAAAAGGAGCTGGTGGACCATCTCAGCAGATTATTCCACAACTACGACTGGTCCATTCACCCGGATGTGATGAACAAAGATGAGGAGTTCCCCACATTGACTCATTCACCATAAAAAGCAACAGGAAGTGCCTGCAGTTCTGCTCCTTCGTGAATCACAGTCCGGGCTCACTCACAGATGTGTCCTTCCTTCCCTGGAAGGATCACCTGTTCAATGTGGTCCCACCAGGGCTGGCTCCAGGCCACAGCACGTCAAGGGCGTGCTTGGGGCGGCATGCCGCAGGAGGCGCTCTGCCGGTTGCTGAGAGGGTGGCAGGCAGCTCCGGTGGACCTGCCGCAGGCGTTTCTGCTGACGGTCCACTGGTCCCGCGGCTCTGGTAGACCTCCCGCAGACACGCCTGCGGCAGGTCCACCGGAGCCGCGGCACCAGCTGACCGTCCGCAGAAATGCCTGCGGGAGGTCCACCGGAGCCGCGGGACAGGCAAGGGCAGAGCGCCCCCCCACGGCGTACCGCTGTGCTTGGGGCAGCGAAATTGCTAGAGCCGGCCCTGAGTCCCACCTATTCCACTTGTCCACAAGATTCTTCTCAAGATCCAGAGAGAAGGAGCCTCAGTGATGCTCATAGCACCAGTCTGGCCCCACCAGCACTGGTACGCCTTGCTTCTGGAGCTGCTGGTGGACATCCCGGTCACCCTACCCTTAGTTCCAGACCTGATCACCCAGCACCATGGCCGGTTCCAGCATTCCAATCTCGAGTCACTCCACTTTACAGCTTGGAAGCTTCATGGTTAAACCCAGTAGAGCTGACATGTTCAGAAACCGTTAGGGAGGTACTCCTTGGCAATAGGAAACCATCCACCAGAGCTACCTACCTGATCAAGTGGAAGAGATTCTCAATCTGGTGTTCGCAGAATCGTACATCTCCGACACTATCATCTATACCCTTTATCTTGGACTAGCTGCTCCATTTAAAGCAGCAGGACTTGTCGATAAAGGTTCACCTAACCATCATTTTGGCATTCCACGCAGAAGTGGAAGGCCGCTCAGTTTTCGCTAATCCGATGGCTGGTCGTTTTCTCAAAGGTATTGACAGGTTATGCACTCAAATTTGGCAAGTGATCCTGGCTTGAGACCTTAATCTGGTGCTTTGAAGACTAATACCTCCCTACCCTCGAGCCCACAGCGACATGCTCATTGCTCGATCTGTCATGGAAAGTGGCATTCCTGGTCACAATAACCAGATAGGAGAGTGTCTGACTTTAAGGCCCTTACTTCCAACCCTTCTTACACCATTTTTTTTAATAAGGACAAACTGCAGTTTTGGCCTCACCCAGTCTTTCTCCCAAAGGTCATCTCTCAGTTTCATGCCAGTCAGGACATTTTTCTCCCAGTCTTTTATCCTAAGCCACATACTAACAGCTGGGAGCAAAGACTCCATTCCCTGGACATTTGGCAGGCTTTGGCCTTTTATAATGAGCGGACAAAGCTGTTTTGTAAATCAAACTAGCTGTTTGTCATGGTAGCAGACAGGATGAAGGGCCTCCCAGTGTCTTCTCAAAGAATTTAATTGTGGATCACATCCTGTATCTGGGCATGTTGCAATTTGGCAAAGACACCTGCCCCCACACTGATGGCACATTCTACAAGGGCGCAGGCCTCCTCGTTGGCTTTCCTGGCCCAGGTCCCTATCCAAGAAATCTGCAGGGCAGCGACATAGTCGTCAGTCCACACTTCTACTTCTCATTATGCCATTACCCAGCATTCCAACGCAGTACTCAGCAGAGTGGTGCTTCAATCAGTGGTTCCATGAAGTCTGGCCCTGCCTTCTAGGTAAGGTTTGGGGGTGATCTACTTGGAATCAACATAAGCAAGCACTTGAAGAAAAAACAGTTATCTACCTCTTGTAACTGTTGTTCTTTGAGATGTGTTGCTCATGTCCATTCCAAGATTCACCTGCCTTTCACTCTGTTGGAGTAATCCGTCCAGAAGGAACTGAAAAGTCGATGGGTTGGCAGGGTCCTATATGCAGTATCATGAAGGCATGACTCCTGGGGGTGGCTGAGCTGACCTGATGGGCACCACTAGAGGGAAAAACCTTCCGGCGACTGTGCACGCAGCGTGCACACACCTGCTTGGAATGGACATGAGCAACACATCTCGAAAAACAACAGTTACGAGAGGTTGGTAACTGGTTGTTTTAGGACTGGCAATCTTGTACTCTGTAAAGTAGGGAAAGCTTTTCTGAAAAGTTTGAAGAAAATTTGTCAAACTATTTTTAAGATACTGGACATTAGAAAGTTACCCTGATTTGAAATTTGCACCCTGCTTTCTTTGTATTGGTTTAATTCAAAAATGTCTTGTTAGTACTCCTTTGAACTTTCCATATATCTCAATTCCCTTGAAAACATATGCAAAACTGAAAAAATAGGTATAATTAAGCAAAGTTATTGACAATTCTACATACTGTAGTTCTTAAAGTTAGAGCAGTGTGCCCACCAGCAGGTGGTAGCTTAGAGAAGACTTGAGAGCGCTGCTGTACCTCAACATTATAATGGGCATGGTTTACCTTAGCTTGCCCAATAGAGACCTGTGGTTTTGGATCTAAGCTCTGAGGCTTCTGGTCTTGGTTTTGCCAGTTTTGTGATATAGCTACTAACTGTGTTGTGTATGTGTGTTTATAGCCATGGACTTATTGTAGAATGGCGTCCAGTGGATGTACTCTGGAAAGTATGAAGAAAATAGGTAAAACTGATTTTGAGTTATGGGTACAGCTGGGTGATTTATTTATTTTTATTTTTTTTTTGGCACATAGTACATTCAGTGAAAAATTCATTGTGGGAGGCACTGAAGCTCAGCCAGAAAAAAAAATGGTGTTTTTTTTTTATTTAGACCATTGCATTTTGACCATTTAAAAATGAAAAGTTTCAACTTTTTGTTTCAAAACATTTATACAAAAAGTAGAACAGAAATAAAGGTCAACACCACCAAAAAATGACCCAACATGAAATAAAAAAACAAAAAAAAAGTTTCAGGTTGTATAATATATTTTGTTTGATCCAAAATTATTTTTCAGATTTTTCATTTTGTCAAAGATGAGCCAAATTTGTTGGGATAGGGATGTTATATTTTGGCTCCTGAACCAAACATCTATTTATTCACCCAGATCTAGTAACATGTTATTTCTTTTTTCAATTACCTGGAATATGGATCACTTCAGGAGCAGCACCATCATTAAATTTTCATTCAGAGTTCCATTATTAGTTCTAAAATCACTCATCTTATAATTTTGGCCAGGAAAAGTACTTTGGTGACTATTTTTTTGGGTAGACTAGAATTTTGTATTGTTTTATTTAAAGTTTGAAGGCAATTGATTAAACTATTTTTAAATTACAAATAATATTTTTCCCAGACTCTTTAAAAAAAATTATCTTATTCATATGGTATAGTTATGGATACCTTATGAAGTGTTTCTGGTATGACACCAAGTTTATGAAGTTTGTTTACATGGGAAAGTTGCACTGGTATAACTTGAGGAATGAAACTAAATCGTTTACTTGGATATGAGCAGGAATCACCTTCTCTCCTGTATAGAGCTGGGTGAAATTTTGAGGACCACCAAATTCAGGATGAATTCAGCAAATAGCTTTGGATGGAAAAATATAGGAGCGGAGGTTAATATATTTTTTGAAGTCAGAATAATTCATTTTGAACATTTCAGAATGAAATGTTTCAACTTTTAATTTTGAAACAATGCTTCATTTAGAAATTTGGCTATGTATTAAAATAACTAAAGGCTGAAAACACCTGAAAACTAAACAAAACAAAACGAAAAACAAAAAATATTTAATTTTGTACTGAAAACACCTTTGAAGCTAAAGGAAAACTCAGAAAAAATGCTTTTAGTTTTGTTTTTTGTTTTATTTTAGGGGTTTTTTAAATCCAAAATGAAATTTTTATTTTTATTTAATCAAGAAAACTGGAAAAACTATCCATTTTAGTTCAAAACTAAGAATTTTTTTCAGGTTTTTTAGTTTAGCCCTGTGGCGGGGTGTACCAACACTGGTTCAGCAGGAGTTAATCCTACTCTGTGTGCTGAAGAAGCCCCGTCCCCTCAGCTCTGTTGGGCATGCTCCACCTGGAATCTGGATATAAAAGGGAGCAACTCAGGCTCACTGCCAAAGGGAATAGAGGTGAGCTGCAGGTTCCTGCGAAGGCACTGCTGACACTCCAGGATGCAGAGGCCAGCCAGACTGTAATGACCAGTGATTCCCAGGCAACAGATGACACAGAAGGAGGAGAAGCTTTGGAACCCTCAAGATAACAAGCTGCAGAGGAATGGGTAGGAAGTAATCCAGGGGACCTTAACAGGAAACCAGTCATAGAACCAGGGCTGGCTTAGTATGTTTCAGCAAGATCCCTGCCACCACCAAGGCCCCTGGGTTGGGACCCAGTGGAGTAAGGAGGTCCGGGTCCCCCTACCCGGGCTGCTGTTATGCCAAAGTGGCAGCCCATCTCTCCACCCACCCCAGCCATGAGGCCACACTGCCTTGCTGCTCAAGTGTTGCCCTATTTACTCTGGCCATTGGGCCACACAGCCCTGATGAGGAGGGCAACCATCTTGACTCTGGCCACTAAGCCACACTGCCCTGTTGACCCCACCCATTAGACCATACCGCCTGGAAGCCAAGTGCGGTCATCCAGATTCAGCCATGGGGATATAATGCCCCTTTGCCCCCCAAAGGGTGACAGGGTGTACCTGCCTCACAACAGGCCCTCGCACCAAAAAATCAATTATTCACTCAGCTCTAGTTCTGTGTTTGTGCAGAACCGACTGCAGTGGTTCCTGAGCTGTGACTGGAGCTCCTGGGCACAACAATAATACAAATCATAAGATACAGTTTAACCAGTGCAAAAGGCTCCATGGCTACTTTTATTTTGGTATAGAAATGGCTGATTTTGGTTTAGCTTAAGTCAACTGGTTTGATTGGCTTAAGCCAATCAAAATAAGTGAGTCTTGTACTGAAATGAGTGTCCACACAGCCTTGTGCACTGATGTAACTGCCAATTTAAAAGTCAATTCAAATGTTTCACTGTAGCTTTCTCACATAGACAAGCCTCTGAAGTCCACATGGCCTGGTGAGTGCTTTATATACTATATGCGAAGCCAGGATAAAGTGGAAGGAAATTATAACCCTGTGCATCATTCCTAAGCCCTGAAGGGCCACACACAAAAGTCAAACTTGGGGAACCAGAGAACTTGCGAGTTCCAAACTGATGTGAGACAAGAAGAGCCAGAGACCTTGTGAAGTTTGTGAACTCTGAAGGGCTATGTCAGCTATGAGTAGCCAGAATCCTATTGGTCTCTCAAACTGGGAGAGGCTGAGGGAGCCTGTGGTATTGTACATTCTCCAAGATCTGTGTTCAGCTTGTAGTTTGTTTTTAAAATAAGGAAATTAACAGACAAAAAGTTTTAGGCTTAGGGTTATTATTTATAATAAGATCAGTGAGCATGATGCCAGTCCAACAAAGAACACTGAAGAACATAAAGTATTCAAAAAAATTGAATAAGTGACCTGAAGAACACTAAACTGAGAGGGGGCTCTTGAAGATGTGGAGAAAGCGGTTTTGATGTTCACAATGGACTTCAGTGTATTTGGCGGTTGGGTATAATTTATATTTGGGTATAATTCCCAAATCTGGACCTTAGCGTCCAAAATATGGGTACTAGCATGAATTCCCCTAAGCTTAATTACCAGTTTAGATCTGATAGACTGCCACCAATCAGGATTCTGAGTACCTGATAAACTCTGGTCTCCCCAAACCTTTCCCTGGGGACACCAGGACCCAGATTCCTTGAGTATCACAACAAAGGGGAACGAACCATTTCCCTTCCCCCTCCTTTTCTTCCTCCCAGCTCTTTTCTGCCCTGGGTACACTAGGAGACCACCATGATTCAACTTCTTGAATCACCCCTTCCCCCTCCCTTCTTCCCCGGAGAGAGATACAGAGATAAACACAGAGAGCACGTTTTTCTTCCCTCCTCCCTTTCCTTTCTCCCACCAATTCCCTGGTGAGTGCAGACTCCCTTCCCTGAAGTCTTACAAAAGATAACCAAAAAATCAATCAGATTCTAAAAAAAAGAGGAAAACTTTAATAAAGAAGGAAAAAACATAAAAACTGTCTCTGTAATCAAGATGGTAAATATACAGGGTTTTTATAGCTTATAGACAATAGAAAGAAGCTTTCTCCAGCAGAAACACAATTTAAGCTACTTCCAGCAAGTACACGTCTGCAAATAAGAAAAACAAGTTAAAAGACTACAACCGCCTTTTTTTCTTACTCACTATTCTGAATAGATAAGAGACTGTAGCAGGGAGATTGGCAGAAACCTGGTTGCACCTCTAGTCCCGTCCAGGACCCAGAGAGAACAATGCACAAACCCCAAACAAAGGCTTCCCTCCACCCAGATTTGAAAGTATCTTGTTTCCTGATTGGTCCTCTGGTCAGGTGTTTGGGTCCCTGTTTGTTAACCCTTTACAGGTAAAAGAGACATTAACCCTTAACTATCTGTTTATGATAGCGGTATATAACATTAAGCTAGCATGTTATGGTATGTAAAATTCCAGTGCAAGTCAGAGTATGCAACTGTGGAGTACGGAGCAGAACTTTCAGAACCAATGCATAACTGAGAAGTAGTTAGAGGCGAGCTGTGCAAGATGTTCACAATGAAACCAGAAACCATGTGACACTTGCCTATTTTGGGGGTTTGCGGAACATTCAGAACAAAGACTGTTCACCGAAAGATTTGCTCAAGTTCACAAACCTGTCAGCTGACTCTGGGTTCGTTCTCAAATAAATCTGGGCTGATTTGTAGTGCTATATAAAAATCATATTAAATTGGGGGTTTCACATAGCTATGGTACTAAACCAAGTTGCACTCAGTGGCTTTGACTGATGCTTGGTTTGATATTTTGAGTTCATTAGAGCTTGAAACTCAAAATGAAACTCAAGGGATGCAAACGCCACTCTATTCTGCCCCACAACCTGGAACCAAACACAAAGTTCACAGGAATCCTGCAAATGTGCATGGCTGAATTCTGTACAGATCTAAACTGTCTTTATTTTAAATGAAATAAAACCCTGTTGTTCTTTAGCACTGAAGTTTGTGAGAGAGATCTGAAAAATGGACCTGGGCTATGCATATCTAGGCAGAGTAGTCATTGTGTTCCAAGAAGAAGGCTTATACATAGAGCTGCATGATGGGAGTGCCTGCCTGCATTATTATGTCTCTTACTGATAACCTCTAATTTTAATGTGCATCAGAATTCACGAGCAATGTCTTTTTGAGAGGGGGTAACTATTTTGAACCAGGTTTTGAGAATATGTAAGCGGGGGAATGGTCCCGCTATTGTGGGGAACTTTCCTCGCTTCTGCACTACCCCGGTGAAGTGGACTAGCGAAAGGATCTGAATCCTCACTCCCACTTCCTTTACCCAGAGGCCTCCCTGCCCTTGAGGACTCCCCTTCCACTCTCCTGTCTGGCAGAGTCCTCGTAACCCCAACAAGGCTGGGCCCAGGATTCCTGGGGAGCTCAACCCCCAACCCTGCTGTGGTCACCCAGGACAGGGGCTAGGGTGTCCCCACTCCGGGGTACTCTCTTTGCACTGCGCACCTCCCTGACCCACAGATCACATCATACAATTTAAAGCAAATACAAGTTATTTAATTAACAATTAATTTTAAAAAAGAATAAGGAAAAATGAGAAAGGTTAAAGGAAAACACATCACCCTGCTCTGTGGCAGGGACCATCACAGACAGTGTCTCTGGACACCAGGGCACTTCACAGTCTGTTCCTTGTAGGTCCCAGGCTGCCTCCTCAGGCCCTGGCTGTGCTGCAGGGATCCTGCGGGTTGGACGCTTGCTCTGGCGGTGGCCACACACTCTCAGGCTCTGAGTGGCAGGACCCTTCTCCACAGTGTCACCCCCACTCTGTCAGGGTTATGATCCCTCTCCAAGTCTGGCCTGCAGAGCCTCTTGGCTTAGGCCCACTGCCCAGGGTCCCCCTCGCTCTCCCCAGCTGCTCGCTGCACTCAGCTCCGGACTGCTCCAGCCCCAGCTCCACACTGCCTCAGCACGGCTGCTGCTGCTGCTCTGCCTTCAGCTCCCTGGGCTGCTTCTCTGGCCTCTCTGGCTCCAATTGCTACAGCTCTGCTCCCAGGGCAGGTCTGCTCTGCAGGCTGCTTCTGTGACTCTCTCTCAGCTCTCACCTGCTTCCTGGGCTGCTTGTCTGGCCCCTCTGGCTCTGGTTGCTGCAGCTCCCCTCCCAGGGCAGGTCTGCTCTCTCTGGGCTGTGCTCTGGCTTTTTGGACTGCAGCTCTGCTTCTAGCAGCCTAGCTTGGGCCCCTATTCTCTCCTTAGCTCGGCCCCACTCCACCTGACTCAGACAATTCCAGCTCACACGGAGGACGGAACCCCCCTGGCCTCCTGACTCCTTGATTAGCCTGCCAGCCCTGTCAATCAGGCTGATCTGGAGCATTGGCCTCTCCACATTGTTCCTGGAGACTGTCAGTCTCAGGCTCCTGATTTCCCATCGACCCCTCCCTTTCTAGTGCTGGGAGCTAGCAACCAAACACTCCCACTGAATGTTAGTAAGGGGGCAACAGTCTCCTTACAAATAGAAAGGCACTGTTATAGGCCTGCTTTTTGTAACCACTTGCTCTGAGTCTCTTCTGTGAATCAATAGTAAATTCAGCAGTGTAGCTCTATGAAGGATAACATTCCTTATTCCTTCCATGTAAGGAATTTCATATTGTAACTTATTTCCCGCACTTCATTTATTTTGAAGCATTATTTGGCCCATTGTTCTGTATGTATTTAAATGAACTACAAACATTTATCGGACATTTTTAACATACACAGATTACTTATGGCGGATTGTATTGCAGTAGATAGTTAGGGTTCTATGGTTATATCAGTTTTGCCTGATATTTCATAATTATTCATATCCAGAAGTGCTATCAGCCATTACAGAGCATTAGCAGCGTCAGTTTAAGCTCTCGTCACCTTCTTCAGTCTGGGTTTTATTTGACAAGCAGACATGCAGTCCCCAGTGAGAATTAAAGTAGAAGCATTAGCTTGCAAAATATATGCCAATGAGCTAATGATTCTGACACTTTCACAATACGAGCTTTACAAGAAGGCATGCAGACAGCAAAGTCTGTTTTTCTATCTCATATTTTTTTTAATGGCTAAATGTTTGTAGGAAACAAAATGGATTTATTTTGCTCAATCCAGGGTATAATATCAGGACTTATCCGGTTCCGGGCCCCAGGGCTTCAGACAACTAACAAAACACATCTTACTTCTGCTCTGCTAGTTCTCTGTTATGCTTTTCACATGCAGGGAGAAAGAGTAAAAGCATAACCCAATTGAATAAAGCAGCATGGCCTGCTATTCTTTGCTTATGAAGCATCACATGATAGGCACCAATTTAAGAAGAACCCCCACCTGTGGTATGTATGTATGTCACAATCAAGCAATTTCATATAATATAGATAGACGTTTATGACCCTTTCTGGTGACTGGTAGAACACAAGAGTGTGTTAAAAATTGTAGAGTTGTATCAAAGTATGTTTTCATTTATTTTTTAAATAGTCCTATGATTTTATGCTTTTTTTTTTAAAAAAAAAAGGATACTGCAACCGATGGCTTTTTTTTTTTTCAGGGACTGCAGCATTTAAAATATGTTGCTTTGATATAATGAAAAACTATACCGAGGTTCTTACTAGAGAATTAAAGTAACAGTTTGGTTTTTGGCTATAGTCACTGTTTATATATGTATTGGGATAGGACTGTCTGCCATGACAATGTAAAAAAATAACCCTCTTTCTTTCCTGTTCTTTAAACAAGAAGTTAAAGGAAATCCATTCCCCTCTCCCTTGACCTTTCGGACTGTGGTGAGCATTAGACCAATATTGCCAATTATATGACAATCATGTTGGATAGATTATGAGCACTATATCACATCTGGGAATTCAAATAGAAACTTTTGACCATAAGAGTTAGAACAATTGTTACTTTTTCTACAGTAACTGCCTGGAACAAATACATGGCATTCAAAACATTCCTTATATAAGAACGTTCCCATGACTATAAATATTTTTTTAGATACCTTGTACCCATTGCATCTAGCCTATTGTTGCTGTAAAGAGAGAGAAAGCAGATCTGATGAGGGTAGTGCATTTGTAATATTGTTGAGCAAATTTTCTGATACTCGGACAAATCACTTCACCACTCTGTGCCTCTCTTTGCATTCATTGTTTGGATACTCTATCTATTTCGATTGTAGGGTGTTTTGCGCAGGAACTTTCTCTTACTTATGGGTATGTACAGTGCCTGGCATGACTGGGCCTCAATCTCAGTGAGGACCTCTAGGCAATAATGTGATATAAATCATAATAGTTTGCTTGTGTTACAAGATCCAGTACAATTAAGAAATTACTTAAAATGCCAGCTTTTGCAGAATCTATAATAATATTGGCATTCTTTTGCATACTGTAAGTAGCTGACTGGCTGTAGTATAAACATTACTATTATTTGAACATAAACCAAGTGATTACACGGTCCTCAGTTTTCAAAAGCAACTAGCAATTTTGCATGCCCAACTTGCGATACTTTAAATAGGCCTGATTTTCTGATGCTTAGACATTTCTAAAAATCTAGTACCTTTAAAGGTGTCTCAAGTTGGTACCTGAAATCATTAATAACTTGAACTTTCAAAATGAACATCCCTAGTTGAGTTAGTTTCCTTTTGTATTGAATTTTCCACACCAGTTGTTTTTTCATTATAACCTTTGAGGGAAGGCATTGATATTCAATGGAATCATTATTGTACAGAAACTTTATTTTTAAAGTGCACCTCCATTTGCTGCAGAAGAAAAACCTGTGGCACCCTTCTACATTTGAAGAGCTACTTAACTTTAAGATGAAATGGTTCTGAAGTGCGTTTAAAGGCATTTACTTTAGACACTTTGTTTCTCTTTATTTTTATTCTTTTTATTGGGATTGACTAATGTTATTCATTAAACTAACAATTTCTCCCCTGCCTGTTCTTAAGTGTGACTTGTGACCTTGCAATCTGTGTATTTTGTCATCACAATGTGTTACCATGGAACTGATTTTGATGTCATGAATAAGGGCATTGTGAATTTCCACGTTCCCAAGCATATTTGAGACATAGGTTTGGAAACAAAAAATGACTTCACTGGTTAAATATTGTTAGATCCTATAGCATATCAAAGGTAAGAACACTTGTGCACTATATTCCTTTCCATAGAAGAATCTAAGGTTAGGAATTTCAAAGCAGCTATATACAAGAGTGACAGTACAAATGGCATTTCACAAGATTAAATATTTTGTGAGAGCATAGAACTCTAACCCCTCTGTGTCACTATAGAAAAAAAATCTTTCGTACTGTTCATGCAGATCTTTCAGATTCTTTAATATACTTCATATATAAAGAGGGAGAAATATATATATATATTAAAAAACCAGCACTTGGACCCATTTGAATTTAACTCCTTGGTGACAATAGCTGCAGCAGGGCAGTATCAGGAAGCCAGAGAGTTAAACTAGTTTTCTGCTGAGATTGCAAACAGGCAGAGGGAGGGAAATGTAGCATTGCTAATATTGAAGTTGAGAGTTATATCTGGACATTTATGGCAAAACAAAGGCTTACCTATGCATAAAAGAGAAATGCATTTTCTTTATGTGGCAGAGCCTGTGCATTGTAATATTAATACAAAAAGAAAACAAATTCCCGTGGTGACCTGCATACCAGCTTTCAGTGAACAGGAGGTTAAGAGAGTACAGTAGACTCCTCAATACAGGTTGTTTCACAGAGTGTCATATTCATCACAATAAAATGGTTGAGAAAACTTAAAAAAAACCCAAAACCTTAAAATAAGTAAAATACTGTATTGAGTAAAAAGTGCTAGACTGACATGGACATTCAATACATTTCATTTTTATTTGTTAAGCTACCAATTTTTATTTGGTTAGATCAGTATTAAAAGATTGGAACTTCACACTTACCTTGTATTTAATGCTCTGGCTCAACACCACTTACCCCCTGGGCACTTGCCAAATATGTCCTCATTAAGTGGAACTTATGCTAATACCATTTTCATTAAGCAGCAGTCATTGATATTCATTCTCATTTGGCTAACTCACTTCCCTGAAAGACATCCCATTAAGGGTTTTCCTGATTAAGCAGAAGATATAAAGTATAAATTCACTGAGATGACAGATTATGATAATTATACCTTAAGTTTATTATAGCAATTTTTATCCCAAAGGCTCCTAAAGTGCTTTGCAGCAATGCACATAAAAGAATCACTTCACTTTCCACTGAAATGTAGTAATCATTCAACATCAGCAATGGTATGGAGATGTTTTTAGGAGTGATTGTGTAGAATAATTTCCCTATCCTAATTCCATGATCAATTTCTTTAGGGAAGCTGAATGCAGTCAGCTGATGTGAAATCTGGACTGGAAAGAAACATCAGTGGGAGTTCTGCCTAGACTAGGACTGCACAATCAGGCCCAAAGTGAACTATTAAAAGTTGTATTTTTTGAGGTTGCTAACATGTATCTGGATGGAGAGAACCAGCAGTTTGATGGTGAATTATGTTAACAGTTTGTTTGATTACATTAAAATGATTGATTCTTGTCATATCAACATATGATGTCATGATGAAGTGCCATCTGTTTTCTTTGAAGTACTCTAGGTGACACTTCAGAGAGCACCCATTATACAAGGATGACAAAACTTTATTGCACTGTTATCAGGAGACAATTACTGATAATGGGTAATTACCTTATAATTAGTGCCATTACATTTGGGATAGGTTACTTTTGTTTTAATTAAGTGTTTTTTAAGGTGCAGGCTGAAAGTACTGATTTCAAAGGGAGTTAGGTGCCTAACCTGCTTAAGTGCTTTTGAAAATCCCACAAGAGGCTTCTCTACATATTTAGGTACCTGAAATCTTTGAAAATCAGCCTGAAGTCCTTCTGGTAAATCTCTATCGACCCTCCAAATAGGTACAGAATAGACCTGCCCCCAGACCTGATCTAAAAGGGCCTCTCTTAGAAGTGGAGTGTTTCCTTGGCTGGTTCAGTCCTTGACCTTGCTAGTGAGACTACCAACAAGAGTGACAAGGTGGGTGAGGTACTATCTTTTATTTGCCCAACTTCTGTGGGTGACAGAGACAAGCTTTGGAGCCACACTGAGCTCTTCTTCAGTCTCTAAAGCTTGTATCTCTCACCAACAGAAAGTTCCCTCACCCACTTTGGCTCTCTAATATCCTGGGACTGACACAGCTACAACTACGCTGCATACTAACAAGAGTGTCAGTTAGTACTAACTTTTATGTGAACATATAGAAATTGATTCAAGACTGCCAACTTTTTTCACTCACGCTACAAAACAGCGTGTAAGTGGTAACAGCTTTTGGTTCTCATCAGCAAAGGCTAAATTCCAAATGGTGACCTCCAAGGCTTTCTATCTCATTACTAGCTGCCTGGTCCATCCAGTCCCCCATCTTATGTTGTTACCACCAAATAATCTACATTACTAAAAGGTAATGATTGTGCTGCTATAAAATGGAACATCTATCAATATGTTCTTCACCTTTCTGAGTTTTTCAGAAGCTGTTCTACTTCAAAGGAGAAGATCAACAAGAGACAGAAGAGGATATTTCTAATGATTAAAACCAACTTCAAATCAAAAGGCTGCTTTGGAGGTATGCTATAATGTCAGTGTGGATCCATCCAGTTATAGATAAACAGCCATCATCATTCATTCTGAAGAGAAACTACATTCTGTATAATGCTGATGAAACCTAACATGTAAAGCTATTTCACTGTGACACACATGAGCTTGACATGCATCTGACAAAGTGGGTATTCACCCACAAAAGCTTATGCTCCAATATGTCTGTTAGTCTACAAGGTGCCACAGAACTCTTTGTCCCTTATGAGCTTGATGTAAACACTGTTCAGTTTTATGAAATGACTTAATCGGACTGTTTGTATGCTCCTGCCCAGAATACATTTCCAGTTACTTCACAGCAAAGTGGAGTGCCAGAGACAAACTTAAAGATCTGAGGGTACTGCTGTAGGCACAGAGGCTTTTTTCCTATTCTGCAATTTGAAGGAAGGTGGAGAAAACTACATGAGTTGAATTAAGTACGCTATGTAGGGAATATGACAATCTATAGAAAAATTACTTGAATAGTGATCAGGTTTAGAGGAGAATGCCATAAGGATAGCAGAACTCTTTGACAATATAAGTTTCCTGTTGTATTGTTGTCCTTATTGTTTAAGGATTTGGTTCTGTAAGGTGTTAAACACTTTGGCCCCAATGCAGCAGAGAACTTAAGCATTTTCTTAATTTTAAGCACCTGAGTAGTTCCACTGAAGTTCGATAAAACTCCTTAGGGTGATTTTTTTTTAAATGATGCTCCTCCCCTCATTATTATGCCATAGAAAAATACTTTTTTTTGTTTTGCACTAGAATTGTGAGAATACTGCAAAACTAACAAATAATTGCCAGCATTTGTTTGAATGACACCATGAATTCACGTTGACCATGTTTGTGAACCCTAGTGTTTGCTTTTCATGAACAACTGCCAGTACAAATGTAGCTTCTATTAATTTGGTTCCAAGAATGTTTGTGGAAAGCAAAAATGTTGGGAATACCTGTGTGAATATGCACTGGCAGGTGAATGTATTTATATTTGGACAATTAGCACAGAATTGGATAGAAATTAAAATGTACTAACTAAGGATCTGATCTTCAAGTCACTGGGGCTGTGTGTTGGCATAGCTGTCTGCCCTTGCAAAGAATTTCAGGATCAGAGCTTAAGTCATAATCTCAATTCTTCAAGATTTGTAGAAATTCAATGGGATGGGAGAGATTAATTTTTATGTAGTGTATTAATTTGAATGAGAATATTCATTGTACAATTTTTATTATTTTGCAAAACTCTACTAAAGTAAATCTGACTAGGTTAGCACCCATAATAGAACAGGCAGGCAAATGCAAGTGAACTAATTTGTTAATAGCCAGAAATGTTCATAATGGTTAATGGCAGTGGACAGATATGGTAAGGTCATTTAAATAAATAAATGTCCCATCTATCCGATGTTTAAAGTAATTGAAAGCATTGCATTAAATTTGTTCTCTGGCAATCATCCTAGATAAACTGGCATGGTTGGTTAGTTGTGGACTCTACTACGGTATTTACATTAAAATAGCTTGGAAAATTAACCCTTTATTCCTGCCCTGAGCGTGAAAACACAATCCCTTCCTTCTGAGTTTTGACATTCCCCTCTACGATTCTTCCTTCTTGATGGTGACAACTTTGTTTACCTAAAGGCAGCCTTCCAAGAGAACAAATTCCATTCTGTTTAAGGCAGTAGATGGATTTCCCTTGTATTGATTTCCTGGCACCTTCCATTACCTCTGAAGTATTTGCTTTGTTAGCTAACTTTTGAGTTTACTTTATCTCTGCTTGGTACCAGAGTGATTCTGAAACCTTTGTTGAAGATGTATAACAATGTGCTCTCACTACAGCACATTCACACTCTAACTCTGCATTTATTTGTCTGTGATCTTGAAAATAAAGAAACTTTCTGCCAAGTTTGGGCAAACATTTTAAAAAAGAAATATGAACCAACTCTCTCCAAGTTAGCAGAGCCTAATGTGATAGGTTTGTGTAAGATAGTTTTTAATAATGTGACATTATTAAGGTGTCACCTTAGAAGACCCCTGTGCTCTGGGAGCTTCCACATGTAGCTCATCTCTGCCACCAGTATTCCATCCCTGGTCAGCACGTGTTCTCATGGGTCAGAGCCACAACATGCAGACATTGCCACATCAATGTCCTGCTCAGATTTTACTGAACTTTATATCTAAATCTTGGAATCTGAATCAGAATCCAAACTTCTTGTCACCTGTTCTCTCTGGGGATGCAGAAATCATTGCGGGCCTGGTAAAAGGGGGTGCGGGCGGGGAAGCAAAGCTATTTTCAGTTACTGTCCTACTGTGGCTACTGATACAGGGAAAGATGTGTATCAGCACAGCATTAGTTTTATAGTGACTCTGGTGGGGCCTGGCTTTGCAAACTTCGAAAAGCCCACACTGACACAGGTTTTATGAAGCCTGGTTTTTCATACACTCCCTCCCTACCTTCCCCAAAAAGAAACCATTCCCCTGGAGATTTCAAATACCATATGTCATCTCAGGATAGAATTTTTCAGGGAAGTTTTTTTGGGGGGAAATTAGTTTTAAACTTATAAAAGAAGATTTTCAAAAAGGAAGCTCAAAGTTTGGCTGGTAACTCCACATTTAAACACGTACCTGAATTTCAAAAGTCCTGAGCATTCACTAGCTCGCATTCATTTTTTAGTTTACAGTAGTTTGCTATTCTGAAAAGATTAGATACTTTATTTTTTTAATCCCGGTTGACTTTTTGAAAATATTCTGAATGTGTTTTTGGCTCATCACATGTCCAAAATGGAGTAGACTACAAGCTCCAACTTTTGTTGTTGTTTGGTTGCCTGCCTGCTCAGAAGAATAATCTTTTAGTGTAGTAGTGGCTGGTTGGTTGGTTGGATTCTTTTGGTTTTTGTTTTGTTGCTTTTTATGGAGGGAAAATAAACACAAAAGTACACAATCTAAAGAGCATATGATAGAGCATACAGTGAGGTAGGGAGGGAATGGATTAAGTGTGGATTCTGTAGGGCAGATATATAGAGAGGAGGCACAGAAATGCTCCTCTTCTCCATCCCTCCCTGTTGACCTCTGATTCCACCCAGCCCCGCCTGGAAACAGGGTTAGGAAGATTTGTGGCCTGGAACCAAGCAGCGAAGCAAAACTGGGAAACTGATCATCTTGCATATTCTTTCGCCATTTGGGGCTTTTATTTGGACTGGCTTGGTCTTGACACTCCATGGGGCTATGGGGCCAAGTTGGAGAAATGTTCTTTAAAGTGGCAGGATGCTGTATTTTATTTATTTTTGTTTTCCTTCCCCCATTAGTGGTACCTTTGACTAGATCTGCACTTGTACAGGGTGGTTTTCACACTGATTCATTTTTAATAAAAGTTTATAAATCTAGACTGCTGCTGACTGCAGGTTGAGCTGCTATGTCAGAGGCAGGGGTAGGAGGAGACAGTGAAAAGCATAGAAGGGCATGAGTTCAGGAAGAAGTATGGAGAGTGGATAGGGATCAGGAGGGATGTGGACTGACAGTAAGTACTGACAGTAGGTACAAGGTCCTGGCCACTGGTCTGGGGGGCTATGCATTTTAATGTAATTTTAAATGAAGCTTCTTAAATATTTTTAAAACCTTATTTACTTTACATATAACAATAGTTTTGTTATATATTATAGACTTATAGAGAGAGACCTTCTAAAAATGTATTACTGGCATGCAAAACCTTAAATTAGAATGAATAAATGAAAACTCAGCACACCACTTCTGAAAGGTTGCCGACTCCTGATCAAGATTAAACATTAAGGACTTGATTTTCCTGTCCACTCCACTCACATTGCACTGTGCCAGTGCCATGATAGAGTAGGCTCCAGCTGCTCAACTTCTAGTGCCACTAACCAGTGCAAGAACAGGAAGCTCTTTGTGTCTCTTCAGCAGTCCGCTGTATCTGAACAGATGGGGGGAGAATTGTGTCCCAAGGCCCGTATCCTTAAAGGTATTTAGGTATCTAATTCCCATTGATTTCAATGGGCAGTAGGTGTCCTAAATATCTTAGTGGATCTGGGCCTACATGTTTTAAATTTTCACTATGGCCAGAAACCTCCCTTCTCCTCCTCCACCTTCCATGACCACCATATCCCACCCAGAGATAATGCCTCACCCCCTGCCATTTACATATATTATAGATTTGTTAAAGTCTCCAGAAGGGCAGCCCAATTTTGATGGTTCTCATAGCATTATTTGGGGCTGGACTATCCTCCTGCTGATCTTAGGTAACATGAGTCTAATTTTTGCAACTTTTTTTTTAGAAAGGGAAATTCACTTCAGTTACGCAGAGATAACGCTGACAGTGTATTTCAGTCGACTCCAGCATGCACTCAAAAATAATATGCTTTCTGTGCAAAAATTGTACCTCATTACAAAAAATTTGACTTTGAAAATGACAATTAAAGGTTGAGGCATCCAACACGTCCCTGCCATATAATTCTCCTACACTCGCTCTCCTCCCACCTGTTACCATCCACACAAATTTGTTTCCCTGAAATTTGCAAAAACGTATGCAAATGTCAAAATAATAAATGACTAGGAGATTGTAAAATCCCACTTTCTATTTGAGGATTCCATTTCCAATCTGTTATAAAACTAACATATACTACTCATAATATTATTCCCCTCCCTCCCCAAAAAAACAGCCTACACACATTGGTTCCTACACAGTACAGTTAACACTGTATTTGCAAGCTCTACAAAGACTTATGTATACCAGCAATGTATACCCAACACTCTTCACAACACAAAATAGGTGTAAAATCTTTGTCAACAAAGTGTAATATTGGGTGTTACTGTTGGAATAAGTGTATGTATATATATATTTATATATTCATGTAATATGTTACAGGCTGCTAGGGCCTAGTGAATGAAGTACGCATTGCATGTTGGCAACTAAAGCCAAAGACTTCACACATTTGCAGTTTGAAGTCAGACATCGATCCAGAGGCCTGATTTTGAAGAGGTGTGCAGCGCCGGCTCCCACGCCTTATAATTAAAAGTGGACCTCAACTGGCCATCAAGATTTCTTTCTAATCGCCAGATTCTGGTGCAGTATGAAAGGGGTGTGAATGGGGAATAAATGGGGGTGACGGATAGCTCAGTAGTTTGAGCATTAGTCTTCTAAACCCAGGATTGTGAGTTCAATCCTTGAGGGGGCCATTATAGGGATCTGCAGCAAAATCAGTACTTTGTCCTGCTAGTGAAGGCAGGGGGCTGGACTTCATGACCTTTCAATGTCCCTTCCCATTCTACAAGATAGAATATCTCCATTACTTTATTCAGGTTTTTTATCTGCCTGCTCTAAAATCCCATAGGGAGGCCCCTTCTGAGGGTCTAACACTACTAGACTCCACTGAAACACACTTTCGCTTGAACTGGTTTTTTTTTAACAGTGTTATGTATGTGAATATATTTGTATCCAGGTATGTTACTTGGCAGTAGCACATATATAGGTCTCAGAGTTTTTGGGACTGCATCCTAAGCAGATTCAGCACAGATATTACTTCTCCTTTTAGGCACAATATTTTCAGTTATTTCCAGTTTATTTCTTATTTAAGCTTCATGTAATCCCTCAAAAGTGTGTTTAAAAAACTTTTCCTTTCTGTGTGAGCGTGTCAGCTTTGTCTTTTGCACTGTGATTCTCTGTTGAAATTAGTGTTGGAGATCTGATGTTCATTGCTGTTTTATATAGGTCTTTTACAGAAGGGCTGATGCAGTGGAGAAATTATGATAACTATACCTGCAGTTTGAGATTTTCAAAACTGAATAGAATACTTAGAGTGAAATTTTCAAAAGCCAAAGTCAGTATAACTTTTGAAGATGGTATTTAGGCTCCTGTGTCACTTAGGCACTTTTGAAAATTTTACCATTAGACTCTCAACTATCAATGATTTGAATGGAAGTTGTGTTAAATCCCTTGGTCATTTTTGAAAAATCTTGGGCAGAAAGTCTGATCCAACCCAGTAAATCTCATGGAAACTCATTGTGCTTACCCAGCAGACATCCATCTTTGAATGTTAAGATCATTTCCTTTCTCCCTGAACTGGGGTTGATGGAAAAGAGGCAAGCACCTCCCTGTTTTGTACAGACCTCTGCTAATAGTGACTGCAGGCTCCTTTTTTGTTTTTCTCAGGTGGGAGCATGAATGTTATAACATAGGGGTCTAAGTACAAGGGAGAAGAAGTGGCTAAAAAGAGATGGAGCTGCAAATAAAGCAGCTGGAGAAAAGAGAGGCATCTAGTTTAGGCCCATGTAAACAAGTTTAGTTAAAAGGAGAACTAACCAAAACCAAACCTTTTTTGGAGCAAAGGAAACTCCCAGTTTGGCAACCATTGCCTCCTATCATCCTTGTGATACTCTGATTCATTCTTTTGCTCATGGCCTCCTGCCAGTATTACTACGACTTACTATTATATGCAAAAGCTTACATGTACAAAATTGCAGCCAGATAGAGGTCTTTGGGGAAAAGTGTTTGTTTAGGCTTGTTTGTCAAAAATGTCACTTCCATGTGTACATTTTTTGAGCACTCTGACTTACGCACAAAGGAGATGAATTCTAACACTTCTGTGTATGACTTGTGTTTTGCATATAAAAATTCCGTCACTTACAGACTCAAGTGATAACATATAGAAATTGTGCATGCACAAATGGCAGCCATGCGGAGGCACTTTTGAACACTTGGCTCTTTATGTCTGGTATATGGTTCAGGTCATTTTTACCAAAAGGGCATTTGAAGAATGGAAATAGCTTTTTAATCATTCTATCCCATGTCTGAAAAGAACTACGAATTAGGATGGATACTGCAATTTAAGGGTTAATATTGTTACAGGTGCGGGGGAGGGAGGGGAGCAGGAGGACTGGAGACCTCAAAATTTAATAAATGAATACTTAAAGATTAAAAATAATGATTTGTAAAAGGAAAATATTCTGCTTAAACTTTAAATGGTTTTAAAATCTGTAACTAAGCTATAATTATCCAGCAGCACTAGTATAGTCTGTATGAGTCATTGCTTCTTATTTCAGATCATACTGATTGAAGGTTGGCTCAAATCTTTGAGATCCCTCTAAAATGGTCATGCTCCTAGATAAGCCAATGGAGCCCAGTGTGTGCATCTGCAGGCAGAAGTAACCCAAGCCTTATGGTATGAGTAAAGTGCTTGGGAACCAAGAATCCTGTGCTATAATCTGAATCCTAACTCCTCGTGCTTTGGTTTTTCCATTTATAACATTTGGGATAATAACTTCCCCACAGGCATGTTGAGCACAGAATAAATAAATGATGCAATGTGCTGTGGAGATGAAAATTAGAATATGACTAGGTACTGTGCTGACTCTAGCATAATCATTATGGGCAGCATAAAGATGTGTAGATGGATGCAATTATTAGCAAATCTAGTGTACTGCAGGTGGCAGTTGCTGTAGAGAGTCCTTCAGTCAGAATAAGATAATCTTGTTCAGTGGTTTGCAATAGGAATACAGTGTATTACTGCTACTTAGGAGAGGCTCTGTTTGACTAAGCAAATACCATTAGAACCAACTATTTATAACTGAACACACTTGAATAAGAAACATGTGGGGAATAAAACTCTTGTTAGTTTATTTGCCCTAATTTAGCTGAAATGTAGCCCTGTAATTATGTACTGGATGTCAGGGACAGAGAAACTAGTGACCGCAAACACACTTCCTCATTCCTTCTCCTTCCTTCAGGAGTGGTTCGGATCAGGTATTCAGCTGAAACTGCCAAAATGCATATTTTCTTACCAGTTCACAGAGAGCCATCTCCAAATATTTTTCACTTGGGTTCACACTTCTTTTTCTTTTAGGAGCCTAGAAAAATCCTTTTATTAACCCATGTACCTAGTTAATCACTCCTCTCGCCCCCACCCACAAAGAGAAAAATAAAAACACTAAAAAACTACTCTGTTACTGCACAAGAAACTAACTCCCCATCCCTGTTCGAGAACAACAGATATTCTATATCACATAACATTAACACAAAACGTCATTTCTATGATATTTACATTAACCTTGTTTGACTCTCCATAAGAGAATCTGATACCAGATGCACCGTTGTGCCAGAAATGTTGGAACAAAATGTGGTGGGTTGACAAACCTGTCTTGCTGCATTGCTTCTGGCCTATGAAAAAAGAAATCATTTATTGTGCTTTGTTAGTACATTTACAGCAATGAAGTACATTATATCTGGCTAGTGATTATTGTCTGACTGTGAAAGTATCTGTTGAAAAGATTATAATGGGCACAAAGAGAATTCACGCTATCCTACAGCATTGTTATCGGCCAATGGGACATGGTACGTAGTTGATATTTTATTTTAGAAAGCTAATGAAGATTGGGTTTACTGCACTGGACGATAAATTTACAGCAGGTCTTTTGGCATCATGCTTTTCAATATCCACAGTAAGTGGGTCTGAGCTTTGAATTCTAGTCCTAGCTTTCTCACTGACTCCTGCTTGGGTCCCAAGCAAGTCACTTTAGCACTAAATTATGCATCCTCCTCCTATGCAAGTAAACTAGATGGGGGAGAGGGTTCAGAGAGCCATTTTTCATCTTCAGTTTTCTCACCTGTAAAATGGGAATAATGATATTAGGTCTCCTTTGTAAAGTGCTTTGGGCTCTACAGATGAAAGGCGCTATGTAAGCGTTAGGTACTGTGTTATAGCACTCCTGTCCAGGGGTTCCTAGCAGTTGGAACGAAATAATTTGATTCCTAGCAGTTGGAACGAAAAGCAATAAGAGATGACTTATAGAAAAGTCCCATAGGATTTAATAGGGTTCTACAGAAATTACAATGCTAAAATTCCTCTGAATATCTGTAGAATGGAGAATAAGCTCCTTTATGAATGGTTGTGGCATCATCCCATTGAAGTCTGTAGCGGGTATATAACTGCCATGTCAGAGGTTCCCTTTTTCACAGTGTAAGAGCCATAACACAGCCCTTAAACCCTCTCTGTGATTGTTTTATCATCTTGAACAATATTTACTTACTCACCTCAAAGAAGTGTTAGGACAATTAACTAGTTGATGTGCAATGAACAGTAGCATCAGTGATATATAACTATTGAGTATCATTAACTTTAAAATTCTGCTGTAAAAATAATTCACTAAGAAACAAGTCTTTACGTCTTAATAACATACTTATCATTTTAACATGTTTGGGTTATAGGCCATCCTAAAATCCAATGGCAGGCTACAGCCCATGCAGGTTACTGGATGTAGCTGATGCCTGGGTCTTTAACAGTAGGGATTTTAACAATCTGGTGTGTTCAGGAGAAGACATATAAACTAATGCAACATGAGAACACTCTCACAAAGTACCTAGAAAAGAAAAGCATTAAGCTTATGTTAGAATGCATTTGAGTTTCACAGTACTAATTGACCGTTTGCTCATTAGGATTAAATTTATTCACACAGCACAAATCCTTGCAATGGAAATTACATGCAAACCACATTTAAGAACACAGTCTTATTGTCTAAGGGAGTATTGATCTGACTTCCAAAGATATTCTTAAATTATTTCTGTGGTGCAATATTTCTGTGCATAGTGCCCAAGGATATAGACTTGAAGAAAGAGACAAGAGTAGGGTTGTAAAGGAAATCACATAACCAGAACTGTACTGGCACATCCTGCATCCATCCCTGACCATAACTTAGATTGTAAGCTCTTTGGATCATACCTGTCTTTTTGTACTATATTTGTACAGCACCTAACACAATGGGATCCTGGTCCACGACTAGGGCTTCTAGGTGCCACAATAATGCAAGTAATAAATATCAACAATAATAATAATTAATAAACAAACATGTTGGATAACAAGGGGTACACCAAGAAATCCAAAGTAATGCTAGAAGTCTAAAGAAAATAAACTAACGCTTGAGAGGTTCATGCATGTAATAAAATGTCCTATTCTTTCTTTGAGATGGTGAGGGCTCCTTTTCATTCACAACTGCCTGAGTTAATCATTAAGACCCTTGCACTGTAATCAGGTCTGCATGGGAGGGCGGGGGGACCTTGCACTCAGGTGGATCCAATTGCTTATGAATACAAATAAAACAGAAGTGGTAGAAAGTTTGGCTGTAGATCTGAATATTTCCAAAGTCAATGTTTTGGATTTGGTTTGGACCATCTATAAAATAATATATGCATATCTATCAGTTTATAGGTTAAAGTCTCTAAATCCAGATTCTCATTTACTGTACAGTCCCTTTACACCACTGTGCTGGTGTAAATGGGCCTTCAAGTGGGAGTGAATTATACCAGCGTTAAGGCCCCTTTACATGGAGCAATGTAAAGGGGCCTTAGTGTAAATAAGAATCAGGCCCTGAAGTCTCCAAAAGGTTAAGTAGTGCATCACTATCACTGAAAACAGAGTGTATTATTAACCAATGCTTTGTCCTTTAGCAATTAACTTTGAAATTTGCAGCAGTGTTATTTCTTCTGCCATGGTACCCTGTGGAGCTGTTCACCGCTACCAACCATAAATTAAGTGGAAATGGCAGGCTTTGTTTCCCACCAAACAAAAAAGTGTGTGTGTGTGTGTGTGTGAGACCAGATAGCAAATGTGAAAAATCGGGACGGCGTGAGGGGCAACAGATGCCTATATGAGAAAAAGCCGCAAATATTGGGACAGTCTCTATAAAATCAGGACATCTGGTCACCCCTGTGTGTGTCTATATATAAATGTGTATATATCTATATAGAAGCAACTTTGCAATAAGAACCCATACATTTATTTGGAAAGAATGAAATGAATAAAAGAGAGTCCCATCTCCATCCTCCCATGTCAGTAAGAGCCCCTTCCAGTTTCTTGACACCAGTTCAAACACCAAAAGGAAAATACTTGCCAATTTTGTGTGTGTCCTTATTTTGAAATGAAAACATTCTGAGTTTGTAGAGATGCAAACAGGGGCTTGCAGTTGAGGAAGAAAATCTGCATTTGAAGTTCTGCGTATCCTGTGTTTGTTCTGTGTGCAGTAAATGTCTGGCAAAATCAATACCATGAACTTACACTACGGTATAACAACTTTCTTCCCCTGGTACTTCCATGTTTGCCTCTGGAAATAGTTTGATTTGTATATATATGCTGCATCCTCTCTTATTGCTGTGATTCTGCAAAAAAAATGCTGGGTGTTTGCTCCTATACTTACAGTTCCAAGTTCATTCTGGGCACTGTCATTACAATAATACCTCTTAATGATCAAAAGTGGAAAGGGCAGTCATTCTGTCCAGCTGTGACAATTGCCATGTTTGCTAATTGTTTCAAGCTTCAGAGAAGCAGATATCTGTAGATCTCAGAGGTTTCAGTTCCCAAGAGTTGAAGCATTGATATCTTTTCTCCATGGCCAAAAGGAATACATGCAATCAAGTTATTTCCAAGGGAAGCTAAGTATAAGGGAAGCATTTTTGTTCCGTGACCCTCATCCCATTCCCAAAATTGATTTGTGTTTTAGGTTTGACCAAATTCAAAAAAATTCACAGTAAAACGTGATTGGAACCATATGGCTTCCTGCAACTTCTTCCACTCACAACTTGTTTTAGGTTTGTTAAAAGTTTTACAAAACTTTTGATCAGATTCATGTACTCTCCAGATTTGTTGTAGAAATGTCATTATTATAATTTACTATGAAATTTTCATACAGCTCTGTTAATAGGTTTCTCATGATGTAGTTAAAAGGTGCAGTATTCTCTCTGGTATATGTGGGCAAAATTCTGCTCACATTTACACTAGTGTAAACCCAGAGTAAATTGATTCATTTCAATGAAGTTACTCTTGGTTTAGTTTACACAGACTTTGGCTATATATCTAGTTAGATATCTTCTCTGAGAGGAAAAATATTACAACAAATCATATTGTCTTGATTTAGACAGAAAGACACTAATGGCATACATATTGAGAAGATTATTTCTCCTATAACCAAAGTGTTTAATGCTATAAAAGTTCCTCTTAGGTCCTGATTCAGCAAGGTAGTTAAACATGTATGTAACTTTAAGCATGTGAATAATCCTGTTAACTTGAAGTCCTTTGTTCTGTCAAGACCTACAAAGTCCACATACTTCTTGTATTTTCCTCATTATCCTCCCGTGTTCACTCATCTGCAATATACATTGAGGACTTTGGACTTTATTAATGCAAGGACCTTCCATTAATATCTTGACCCACACGCATACAGCTGCTGTAGACTTGGGAGCATACAGCGTGCCATTCAAAAGTAGGCTTTAACGCAAAAGGTTATTGCACAAGTTTTTAAATGTCATATTGTTTAAAAGAGGTAAGTTAAGAAAAACAAAAGAAGAGAGGGCTGACAAGGGGGGAGAGTTAAGTTTTAATAGAAATGCATTTCACGTTTTGTTTTTGTTTGCTATACAACATTAACGTAGTAAACAAATTAAACTTTGTTCTTAAAATTCTTTAATAACATACAGTATTCTGAGCTCTGTCATTGCAAATTACTGTAAACCATGTTGTGTCGCTGGAAGCATTCAAACCTCCTATTGTCAAGCTATTTGACATTGAACTACTTTTTTTTCCAAGAAAAGTTATTCGTAAGCTATTTTCTTTTGTGAATAGGTTTGATGTCATTTTATGTGTGTTTTAGTTCAGTATGGCAATAGTGCTTTCTGACCCAAACACACTTAAACTGTTTTTTATTCTGTACGTAGAGCAAAGTCCATGCCTTGTGGTCAGCCCCTGCTTTGTGCTATATAGTACTTTTCTGAACACCCCACCCCAAATGAGCAAAACTTTTATAGAATGATCTGACACATTAGATTCTGGAAGTCAAATCCACAATAGAAACATCAACATGAAGAATAGCTGACGTAGCTATTTAAAATAGGGGGTGGGTGAGGAAGTTTCATTTTGGTCCACTTTTTGGGGTGGTTAGTGTTATAATATATATATATATTTTTTTTTACTCAGTGTAGTTCACAATAATTTAAAATACTCTATAGACATTTAAACGATATACAATAATATAACTTAATTGATTCCTCAATTGTACTTAACAAATACTATTCTAATATATTTACAGTATGTAGTACCATATGACTGTGCATTACTGTGCATGGGAGCTTTCTTTGCTTCTTGTCAGGAATGAGCTGAAAGTACAGTATATAATTATTGTTCAACAACAATACCCATGAATCAAAAGGGATGTTAAATTGTATAGCATGGTTCTGGCATAACTGGGGACAGCCTCTTCAACTGAGTTGTGCTCATTTATTCAAAAGCTGGATTTAGACCATGGGCTGGGATTTTCATAAGTGATTTTGGGTGCCTCAATTTCTGAGTGCTCCACTGGAGACTCTTTAAAGGGGCCTGATTTTCAGAGGATAGGTGCTCAACACTTGAAAGTCACATCCCTTTCAGGGTCTCAAGTCAGTACTCAAAATTACTGGTCACTTTTGAAAATGTAGGCCCAAAAGTTTAGGAATAATTCGTAGATGACTCTTTAAAATACAAAACTGAAGTCCAGATTACAGTATCTAGGCACTACTTAATCCATGTTTCCTGCCAGCCAGATAGTGGCACTTGCTACAAATTACACTTGCTGTGTGTTTATGGGAGTGGTTTTATTGCAGCTGGGCATATCTGGCTCTTGTGGTTAAATTCACTCTGATTTACAATACTAATCTGAACAGAGATTTTTAAAAAATATTATTTTTGGGGAAAAGGGAGTGTGAGTTGGAGCTGAACAGAGGTATAAAGTTTCAAATTCTTTCTTAACATTCCAAATATTTACCAGGGGCTGGGAGTAACATACTGTTGCCAACTTTAGAATAATGATGACATTTAAAAAGTAACCCAGACTAACCCATCAGCAATTTATTAGCTTTGTGTGGTACGCTAATGAAGCCATCATGAGTCAGAGATTATAGCAACATGGAGTTCAGCTACTGTATTTTATTAATTTCCTAGCTTAGGGTGAGAAAGCTCTTTCACAATATTAGTAATGGGCAAGTTTGTGCTGGAAATTATTAGGATGTTGTAACTCTTGCAAAGAAAGTGTAATTGCTTGAAAGATCCTGCTATGGCATTTCTCTTCAAAGCAAAACCTTTAATACCTGTTGAAGCATGTCTTTGTGCCTTAAAACTACCCATGCCAAGATGAAAATAGGTGCTCCCTGCCTCATCTCCGAATCTTAATGCTAGTTCTTATTTGGGGATGGGCAGGAAACCACTGTATCAAGCATTTGTAACCACAGTTTTGCATGATCTTACTGCTCAATTCTGATCATTGCTTAAGGCCTACAGTAATTGAACTCTCTAGTAGTGGAGTGACAATAGATCAGTAGCATTGAAGAACTTAGGGAGAACCAAATACAAAAATCATAAAGTCAGAGTTCCAATAAGTTTACATTTAGTACAGAATTAAGACATAGCTACCCGTTAGTGCTTAGAATTTTTTGATACTATTAAAAACATAAATAATATTTTTTAATGTTCATTTATAGAGTTCCAGTGTCACTGGCAGCTGACATAATTTTGCTAACTTTATTTTTCAAACTGATAGTGGAGTTTTTCCATTTTAATATTTTTTGCTTCACTATCAGTCTTAGTTTTTGCTATACCTGCTTTTTTAGAATTAATATTTTTGCAGCAATAGTGCTGGTTTTTTCAGTGGAAGTTTCATTGTCTTAAAAAAAAGTCTTATTTGCACAGGGGTTTTTTTGTGGGTTTTTTTTGTTGAAGTTTTTGTTTTTTTGTAAAATATGGAAAAAGTGTCTCTTCTTTAACCCTCCTGGGATCTGTAATTCAGTCAGCTTCTCTGATATGTATAACTTAAAAATCTAATAGGAAAACTCTACAACACCCAAATTGCAGTAAAAAACAAACAAAAGAAAAAGTTGCATGTGTTTGTCAACATCACCTTAATTCTGTTGCCCTTATTTCCATTGCAGTCACAACGGCCAGCAAGCCCAAAATGCATCATCCTTAGAAGTATAAGTGATGGGGGAGAGATTTCTTTTCCCAAAGAAAAGTAGATGTGCAAAATGATGCTGTGGTTGTTTGTCATACTCCACTTTCTTCACTTGTGGTGATTTGTTCTGTTTGTTAATCTTAGGCCACTATTTGCAGGTGAACACCTCTGTCCGTTCACTGCACGTGTTGCACTTCACAAAGCAGCACCAGTGGAATTTGCAATTACACTGCCACACTTTCGTGTACTGGTGTGTGTTGTAACCCCTTCCACAGCACATCATGTCACACCCGTCTGCATTAGGAGATGTACGGTTACAGAGTCGCCCCTGGGTACCAACGCTCCCCGTGGAAGCATCTTCCTCACAGTAGTTGGGCGACTTTTCGATATACACCAGATCTGTTTCCACTGGTTTCTGATAACTCCTGATCTGCTTGATCTTCAGGAAGGTTGGCTGTCGTAGCCGACTGGCCCGTACCACCTCCACTTGTACTGCAGCATTATACTTTTCTTTCAAAATATATCCAATCTCTCTGAATTTAGGAAGCGTGGTCCAGCAGGTCTTAGTTGTACAGGAACCTGAAACACCATGACACTTGCATTCCAATTTCATTCTCTCTTCAAGAACCTGTATGTGTATATAAATATATGTATATTATTTTTGGAGAAAAAAACTATACTAAAATTTGCCTAAATCACTGTTTATAGTTAATATTTATTAAAGTTAGTTGAAATTTTGTATATGCCTTTTTAATAAATATTCTTTTGTTTGCCACAAAAACTTGTTTTTCAAAAGATTTTGTGACTTTTATTATAAGAAATTTTATCAGAAAAAATGTTTCTTTTTCTGCTTTGAAATAGTTTTGAAAAGTAATTTTTTAAATTTTGAAATAAATATGAGATTTTTTTGGGGGGTGGGGAAGAGTAGTGAGGAGGAAACCTACCATGTGGCAATACTGACCAAAAAATTCTTTTTTGAAATCTTATTTTGAAAATGGAAAATAATAAAAGAAAAAAAATAGTGATACATTTTGATTTTTTGAAATGTTGATTGCATTTTTTTCATAAAGGTTAAACAAAATAGGATTTTTTAAATATTTTGATCCGCTCTAATATTCATTGAATAATTTGTGTAGTTGCCATGGCATCTCTGCTCATTACATACTTAAAACATCAGCCTATATTAGATATCCACCTACTGACTAGCCAAATCCCTAGAACATCACCCTCAATTGATCTAGCCTAAGACTGGGCAATGGCTGGCCATACACATGGTCCTTGCACCAGATCCACAAAGGGTGCTATGAAGCTAAGAGTAAACACAAGGATAAACAGGAATGTTATTTTTATTATTAGTTAATATTTATGTTGCATTAGTGCCTAAAGGTTCCAATCCAGGATTGTGGCCCCTTGTGCTTAGAAACCTATCCAGGGCTCAATTCTGGCTTTCTCACAAGCCCCAAGCAGAAGGCTGCATGTTCTTGTGCCATCCCTGGGGAAACTCAAAGGCAGATTGTGACTGTCGGACACAGCCTCCTAGGTATACCCTGTTCTGCAGTCCAAGTACCTGTGCCTGGCATGTATGTGGCACAAGATACTTTCCTCAGTGCACCAGCAGAGTTACACTACTCAGCTCTTTTGCGGGGGTGGGGTGAGGATGGAGAGAGCACATGTGGAGCTGCTCCCCATGCCTGGTACAGGGTTGCAGGGGAGACAACATAGCAGATCATAGAGGTCTTTATGCTCCCAACCGTTCTATCCACATATGCCCCTTAAATCCCTGGTGAAAACCCAGCCACAATCTGGCCCACAATCATCATCAACTTTTCATGAAAATCCAGACCCAATAATAAAATAAACCAATCTTTCTGTCTTGCATGTATGCAGCAAGATGATGGACAAGAAATACGAGCTCCCAAGCTCCACTGAAGCACTAGTGCAGCCCATCTCCTTCAGTGGTTTCACAGCAGATCCCAGACCATGATTGAAATGGGCAGAGGATAAAAGGGCCGAAATCTGAGTACAATAGCATAATGAAGTAGAGGGGAAGCAAAAAGTGCTTACTGCTTAAGAATAAAGGCCTTAAAATAAATGCAGTAGAACTTTGGTTAGCCCTGCAAATAAAGGGCACCCTCCTGAGTTGTTTGAGTTTCACTTAAATTGTATGTTTTTCTTTTTCCAAATTTCTGGGGTTTCATTATTAAAGAGAATATCTAGCTTTGCCTCCCTTCTGCCAACATATCGGAGCAAGTACAAGTGGGCTAAGTGTCTGGTCAAAAAATATATTAGGTCTCCTTGAATCTAGCCTTAGGAACCAGGCTCAGATTGAGTCACTGTCAAGTCAGCCCTTCATTCTTCAGACGTAGATAAAGCTGATTTCCAAGCAGTTTACTGCATTAGGCTAGAAGTTCTTCCATCCCTGGGGGCAGTCTGCTTTGTGTGGACATTGCATTCTTAGGGCAAGGGTAGGGGTTTTGCTGGTGACCATGGCCAAAACTTCTTTTACCCCTTGACTGTTGGACAGTGTGCCCTGCACAGACCTGTTTACCTGCCCC
Organism: Gopherus evgoodei; assembly: GCF_007399415.2. NCBI lineage: Eukaryota > Metazoa > Chordata > Testudines > Testudinidae > Gopherus > Gopherus evgoodei. The sequence goes on along the minus strand of NC_044322.1, from coordinate 234,855,725 downwards.
CTCTATCCTAGAAGCAGCAGCACTTCATTAGTGCTGGATATACATGTTTTGGGATGTGTTTTGGGATTTTTCCAAATGAAAAGTGCTATATAAATATAAAGGGCCTGATTTTTTTCAAAGGCCCTCAGTCCTGACTCCAATTTTATTGTATACATTTTGTACTTACAAATAATCTATTATCATTTAGACATATACACATCCATAAAAAAGGAGCACCTAGCACCTGCTGTAAACACTAGTGACAATTCTCAAATATGAAACCAGAAAACAGACCACTCCTGAATCCCAGCTTCAACCATTAATCAGCGTATCCACAGTCATCAGCAATAACCGAGCAGCAAAACTCATACATAAGCTGTGGACAGAAATGGTACTCCTGTTCTAGTCTATATAGATTTTATACCACCTGCACCTTAGGTCACTGTAATATGCGAGTGCCTTCCAGTTACACATTAAACATCTAACATCTGTCACCATGATTCATTCTCGCTCTTATTATCTCCCCAGGGGACAACTGTTTTGCTTTTAAATATACATGCTTCTAAATTAGAGAAAGCAAGGTACACCTTGCACTTGGAGCAGAAAGTGGTGAGATTTGTCAGTATTCTTAGTTCCTATGAGAGTTTGTGTCATGGTCTCAGACCTGCACTCAAGAAAATTCTCTCTCTCTCACAGATGAGTTTTACCATTATGGTAGAAAGTTCCATGGTGCCTGAAGAGGGGAGTTGTTGACCCACGTCCTCAGTCCAGAACTTTAGGTGATCTTTTTTGACATGCTGGACTCCGACAGCACCATTTATAGAGCTAGCTGCCTGATATACACAGTGGTGCTAATTCTTGCCATTTTGTCATTCGTCTTGCAATATTTGGTATTTTACTTGAGCCCCAGCTTCTGGAGTAATGTTGTTAAACAAGAATCTCAGCTTTCCTTTAAAAATAGTTTCTAGTCTTTATGATTGTGGAGAAAACTTGAAAATGTAACTCTAAAGGCTTGAAAGCCAAGAAGAGCCCAAACTCTATTAATTCATTATTTTAAAGCAAATCTCATCCTTTTTGGGGAGGAGGTGCTGGCTCATGCTTTTTGAATGGTTGGGGTTTCAACACTGTGTTCAGGCCCAATGATCAGGTAGTTACATTGCTAAATGCTGTAATGTGTGCCCACAGTTATTTGTGGGTGCAAAACTTTGCCCACAAAATTGGAAGTCAGGGAGCCTAAGGCCCAACCAAAATAATATTTCTTCCCTTTCCCCAGGTGGCTTGTGTTCAGTATTCATATTCATTAAGAGCCCAGTTCTCCGCTTTGCACATGCTGAGTAGTACCTTACTGCTTGAGTATCCTCACTGGCTTCCTACTTGCATAGTAAGGTACTACCAAACATGAGCAAAGGGGGCAGAATCTGGTCCAGTGTACTCACTGTTGTGACTGAAGAGAAACTGACCTTTCTCTTCCTTTCTTTCCCTCTGATTTGATTTGTCTCACTACAACTTCCATTGTAGTTCTGACCCTGAACCTTAAAGGTACTGATTTACTAAGATTTAACATACCCTGCCAGGTTGGGTACCTGATTAAAGATTAAAAATCATTAGCTTGTGTGACTCTCTCCTTCAAAAATTCCATTTGTCATATGTCAGGGCCTCATATCTAACCTTGAATAGTTTACAGCAAGATCTGCCTCCCAAATCAAATTTCCATCACTTGACTTGCTGCCTCAGACTAATATTAGAACATTCTTGAGATCCACTTTCCATGGGCAGTCCCACTCCAGCCCAAATAGGGAGTTGCCAAGTAAAATTTTCTAACTCCTACTTCTATTTTATGACATGAATTGTGAAATATAATGGCAAAGATCTTTATTCTACAGATTTTGCACCAATATAAATAATATACTAAAATGCAATTGTGAGTGTTGCCTTCCTCAAGTCAAGTAGACAAGCCTTACAGAAAGAATTATTTTCTGAATGAATAAAATGCAACCTCTTTCCCCACCACCACGCAAAACCAAGCCCCATTTTGTAAATTTCAAATCTAGGCCCAAGTGCATTATATTAGATACAGTTTCTGTACCTATTAAAAATCCTATCTGGATAAAATATGAAAAACAATAGTAATATTTTGTGTGTGTTTTGGCTTGGCCTTCCTGATTTGTGTTTTCTTTGGTGGAAATGCACATTTTTGGACCAGATGTTGAATGTAACCAAACCCATATTACTTTTAACTGCAGTATCAAAGAAATAGAAAACTTGAACAGTTTTTCTGTTAAAGTATGCAGGAGATCGACTCTTGCCTTTGGTAATACTCATCCAGAGAGAGAGAGAGATGGATTCTGATTCCATATACTAGGATATCATCATTTCCCCTGAGACTGGAGAGAGTGGAGCCATTGCAGCCTATTGCTTATGAGGTAGGAATGGGCACTATTTATAACTTTATCTCTGAACAAGTCTGGATCTAGTAATGCCATCAGATTGCAAATCTCAAGGAGCATCTGTGAGATGACGGTTCACCCAATTAGAGGGAGGTTGTAATACTAGTGCAATGGTTACTGCTCAGTGGTGATAACTTTATGCCCCTAATATTTTGTTTGTTAATAGCAAGTCACAAGACCAAAAATAGCATATGTAAGCAGGGTAATGGTCCATACGATGTCTCATATGATCTGGCATCAGCATGAAAAATATGGGTATTTCAGCCTGACGGTTGCTCCTAATGTTTCTCTAGTCAGAAGCAGAGCTACCCTGAACCCTCACTTCCCAGCCAAACAATATTTATATTTTGTGGTATGAGAGAATATAAAATCCAGTCCACTATCTCTACCCCATGCCCAACAAGACTTCCTGGTGAAGAAAGTCCATTCCTCCCTCCCCTTACCCAAAGTCTCCTGTTTAGTGGGGGAAATAAGAGTGGGGTCCAAAAACTATTGCCTAGCAAACAAGGGCTGTTCTTGCCAGGGCCATAGAAGGATGGGCCATAGAGCCTTATCCAACAGCTCCTACAACTGTTTCCTGCCCTTGCAGATAGGCCTCTCCTGGAGAATTTCCCCAGCTAGTAAACAGAAAATAGCTTCTGAGGGAAAATATCTCTCAGCTTTGAGCAATAAGACTAACCAAAATTTTCTGAAATTCAATTTTTCAATGACTTATTTCTAGAAATTTCAAATTTGAGGGGGAACTCCCCCCCCACCGCATACACACATGCACACAAAAATCTGTTTGAAGTTTTTCATTATATTTTGTGTGTATAATATTTTAACCACCTATACAGCTGGTTGACTTTTTTAAAAAATCTGTTGACTAAAAACTTAAGTAAAAATAAAGTATTGTTTGGGTGTCTGTCATCCCATTATTTTGGCTATAAACCACAATCCCAGGAAATAATGACAATTTTATTGTGTGTATGATGAGTGTACACTACATACACTCAGGGCTGGCTCTAGCAATTCCGCCGCCAGAAGCACAGTGGTACACCGCGGGGGGACACTGTGCCGCTTGCTGGTCCCGCGGCTCCGGTGGACCTGCCGCAGGCGTTTCTGCGGACAGTCCACTGGTCCCGTGGCTCTGATGGAGCTGCCGCAGGCGTGTCTGCGGGAGGTCCACCGGAGCCGCGGGACCAGCAGACCGTCCGCAGAAACGCCTGCGGCGGGTCCACCAGAGCCGCCTGCCGCCCTTCCAGCAACCAGCAGAGGTTGGAGGTTGGAGCCAGCCCTGCATACACTGTATAGTAGGTATGGGTATAAAAACTAAAACAGAACCCCACAAACCTTTGTCGGTTTCTAGAATTGAATGTTTTTGTAAGTTCTGAAATGTTTGGTTTTCCCCCTATGTTTTTCCTCTTTTGGTTCCAATCAAAGTGGCCAAAACACTGGGCAAGAAGCTATATTTTCATCTAATTGAAGCAAAGAACTCTCCTTCAAGAGATTCTGAGCCAAGGTTTTCAGACTCAAGAAATACACTCAAGAAATTATACTTATGTTATGTAAACATGGATAAGCTTTAGCTGTCCATCTGACCAATCCAAGTTGTAACTGAGCCTTTTGAAAGTTGGATTTATATCTTTCTGCAGATGAATTTGAGTGAGGGAAATAAGCTACTAAGAAGAATTACCAAAGCCTTTTTCCTTCACAAATCTATTCAAAATGGATGTCTAGTGAAGTAGTTTGTCTCTTATAGGGGAAAAAATGTATCCACAAATGATGGACCCAATTCTACAAGTCATTGAGAGTTAAATTTTCAAAAGAACCTCAGTAATTAGGAACTGAAATCCCACTTTCAGAAGTGCATAAGGAACCTAAGGCTCTTAAACTCCGAAGTGCCTTAAATCATTTTTGAAAATGGGTTTATGTTCCTAAGTCACTTATGCACTATAGAAAATTTTATCTTGAATGCTTTTCTGGGAACTGCTTGGCCCTCTCAGACACTGAGAATTGAGAGTACTTTGCATATCTCAGGAAATAGCACCTTGCAGGACTGGTCCTTTTATTTTGGGACATAAATATTACAGTTAACATAGGATGTTCTTGTCCTGAGGTAATACTTCATGTTAAAATTGTTTCTTTAGATACTATACATTACAAATGATAACCGAGAAATAAACTCATTAGCTGTGCTACAGCCAAATCATGTCAGCCAAAACCAGTTCTGTGGCTCCAGGAGCTGTGAGAAATAGTTGTCGTTTATACGAAAATGTCCCAAGTAATTGAATAATCTGTTTTAAAGAGATACTGAATATTTTTTGTCCCTCCACACTCATTTTTTCAACTATAAAATAATATGTCATCTTCCAGGCATTCAGAAGAAAACCCATTGACATTACAAAAGTCTAAATTTGGGGACGGAGCTTCTGGCATTCAGTGTTAGTGTGTGTTTCTGGAAGTAAAAAATAGCCCAATATTTTCTTCACATAACCATAGAGACTATCTAGTCAGAACCTAATTGATTGATAAACTGTTGGAAACATTTATTTTCATCTGTCTGGTAAAAGCAGTGATCTGTTACCAATTGATCTTCCTTTCCTTCCCCTAAAAAGCAAGCAAACAAGAAACATATTTTCTAATTGAGATGTACCGTGAGAGTTGGTCATTGTTTTGACCTTTTAACAAAAAGTGAAGATTAATGGCACATGTTCCTAGAGGTTACTCTTTCTGAATTCCATGATACAGCTACTTCCTAAAATACATAGTTGAAACTGCGTCTCTCATAAAATGGCATCAGAAGTTTACTGGATTTTATCTACATTTATTTTTTAGTTGTTATATCAAAGTTTTGTCCACAAACAACTTTTGTAACCACTTAGATTTGCACCAAGCCTTTTATTGATTTCCAGCCTTTCACAGAAACACTTGCATTAGACTTCCAGGTACAGTTGGGGGTGGAGGGGAGAGGGGGTTCAGATAATTCTGATCTATAGCAGTCATTTCAAAAATTACACTGAAGTTAGGTTTCAGAGTAGCAGCTGTGTTAGTCTGTATCCGCAAAAAGAACAGAAGTACTTGTGGCACCTTAGAGACTAACAAATTTATTTGATCATAAGCTTTCGTGAGCTACAGCCCACTTCTTTGGATGCATGGAATGGATGACTGGTAGAGATGAATGAAGGTAGGTACTTCCGTATTTTATACACCTCAGTGATGTGTTACAGCACAGCTCAGGTCTTCCATCAGTAGCAAATTATTATTTCATCAACAGTCCTAGGTATCTATTTCTTCCAAACTGCACTGATGTCAACTTTGTCATATATAAAAAAAATCACAAACTTGCTATTAGTTTGAACAATACTTGGAAGTGCAATGCAGAGCAATTAGAAAGGTCCAGCTTAAAAAAAAAAATCCCGAAAAGCCCAAATAGCTGCCTCTTTTGGGGGCTATCCTATTAGCAAAACCTTACAGCTCTACTATGGTTATAAGAGCCAGAGCCATTTAGCTATATATGAAAGCAGGTGTGTCACTCCATCAGGGGAGTTGGAAGCATTCTTGGAAGACTCCACTTGTGTAGACTTTCATCCTTCTCAGTGCTGCCTCTGGGGCCTAAAATGTTAACCAGCCTCCGCAGGAATGCAGCCATCCAAATGATGGAGTCCTAGATCCTTATCCAAAGCCTATTGCACTCAATGAGAATGTTTTCATTGACTTCAGTGAGGGGTTGGATCAGGCTGTAGGTGGGGAAGGGATTCCTTACACTTTGTTCACAGTGATTCTGTGGTAGGTAGCCATAATACCACCCAGACAGCTATTCCATTCATCGGACAGTGCTACAGAGAACAGCGCTCATAGTTGGCAAATTCTGAAGGCAGAAAAGATAAGTGACATAACAAATGATGTCTTGTATTACTTGTCTTTGACTCATGTTCAGAGCAATTGAAGGTTGTATTCATATTGGTTCTTAATAGATAAGCTCTTAAGCCATGAAGATCATATCCAGGCTTCCTCCAAACTGTGAGAGGGATTGATTATATTCCATGTTGCCGTTTAGAACAATCAAGTAGAGATGGATCTAGCTTCCCAAAAGTCCAAGGGAGTTAAGATTCAGCATTACATTTCTGTTACCAATTGATCTTCCTTTCCTTCCCCTACTAAACAAGCAAACAATAAACCTATTTTCTAATGGAGATGTACCTTGAGAGTTGGTCATTGTTTTGACCATTTAACTAAAAGTTAAGATTAATGACACATATTCCTAGTGTTTGCCAGAATGTTTGCAGAAAGTGAAATCCTCACAAATACTAGGGCAAATTTATTTTCCTGAAAATTCCTTCCAGAGGTATTCATGTGGTAATCTACGAAGTTCTTTGGTTACGTTCCTCCTGTTTATGAAGTTTCACTTTATATTATAATTAGCTTAATTAGAACAGGCAGTGTGGTTTAGTATAGAATACGGCAGTAGACTGGGAGTCAGGAGCCCTGGATTCTATTCCCGGCTCTTGCGTTGACCTACTGTGTGACTTTGGGCAAATCATTTCAGCCTCTTCCACTCAAGCCTTTTGTCTGTCTCGTTTATTTAAATTGTAAGCTGGCAAGGCAGGGACCATCTACTATGAGTGTGTACAGCAGCTATCACAATGAGACCTTGATATCAGTTGGAGACTCTAGACGCTAGTATAATACAAATAAGTGCTTTACTTCAGAAATTTAGTGACTAGCTTTATTATTCTGGGTGTACAACCCAATACATGTCTTCTGAGATACAAGAAGTGCTGAAGCAAAGAAGAGACAACCAGCCCCGGCATCAATTGGGCCTGGAGCCATGTCCTGGCTGCCCGCCCTCCCCATCCCTACCAGTCAGGACAACTTTCACATATAGAGATCTACCCTTTTTAAGGATGCCTTCCATCATGCACTCCAGGAGATTTGCCTCCCGCATTCCACCTATAGCATAAAAATGTCCAGTGCTCCCCTGTTCATAAATTCCTGGTTCCCATTCCACACTCTGGATCATTCACTTCATTTTCTCTTTCTTTCTCTTGCATTTATGTAATGCCTTTGATTTCAATGCATTTTACAAACTACGGCCATATTCTACCCTCAGTTTTTGTACAGAGCTCCCATTGCAACCCCTAAGAGTTTTAAGCATGGATTGCTATTATATGTCTTTCAAAATACAGTAAAGGAATTGCTTCAGCCTCCATCAAAAATGAGCCACCTCTGGAGTGGAATACAACAGCTAGTGAGCAGCAGACAGCAAAAACGCACAATTGTTTAGGGAAGGAAATTTGCAAGGAATAATGTCTGATTTTTTTTTTCTGGTCTGTGATAGACTGAAATTCTCTTTCTGTACAGTAGAACAGTGGTTCTCAACCAGGGGTCCGTGGCCCTCTGGGGGGGTCTGTGAGCAGGCATCAGGGGGTCCTCTAAGCAAGTCTGCCATTAAATTTGCTGTGGCCCTGAGCCCCACCACCCGGAACTGATGCTGAAACCTGAGCAAATTAGTTTTGTGGGGCCCCAGGCAATTGCCCTGCTTGCTACTCCCTAACACTGACTCTGGCTTTTATATGCCGAAAAACAGTTGTTTTGGCACAGGTGGGCCATAGAGTTTTTATAACATGTTGGCAGGGCCTCAGAAGGAAAAAAGTTGAGAATCCCTGCAGTAGAATACATAATACAATTCAATTCATACAGCAGCTTCATCTTGGAAAATTAGTACCCTTATTTCTTAGACTGAAAATATTTTTCAAAACTTTAACAAAATCTCTTTTGAGTGTGGTGATGTACTATGAAAAAGGGCATATTTTAATTTTCAAAAGGCAAACTTTTGGAGCCATGGAGTTAAATCTTCAACTGGCATAAATTGGCATAATTCCATTATGTTTATTGTTTCATTGGCAAGCAGCTAAATCATGATTGTAGACATTTAAGTGTGTGTCTTCTTCCAAAGATTAAGTAACACTTGTCTAGTGATCATGTGATTATATGCACTCCACCAATGTGAAATTGACAGTTATGCATTTGCTACAAAGTATGTATTTGATTAGAGGCATACTCCAAGCAGCATTTTGCCTTTGGGTGGAATGAGTAACTACTGGAGTTGTTGGAGTTCAGCAACATAGAAATCTTTCCATGGAGAGAAAATGCAAAGATATAGCACTACCAATGATAATTCCTGCAAGATTATGCCTAATTTCAAGAGAGCTTGGAGGGGGCCTAAGGAAGTAGAAATGGTTAGAGGCATATAAACTATGGAGTAGTTAATGGAGCTTTGACATAAACTCATTTCTGAATCTGTAAAACAAATATAGGCATTAAACACCATTAGATAACGTTGAGATGGGCACAGAATGACAGTCTAGAAGGAGGGTGAAGACTGGGGGAATTGCTTGCTATAACCAGCCCCATTTAAGTTCAGTTGCAAATTAAAAGGACCCCCCCACCCTCCAAAGAGCATGTTATCCCCTTCCCGTCCCATCTGGAATACCTTTCTTCCAGCCTCATTGTTGTGCAAGTTCATCAGCCTCCGTGCATTCTTTTTGATTTCTCGGGCATCAACAAACTTCCTGGAGAATTCAATGCCGTATCTGATATCCGCAGAGCAGCCTCCCCATTTCCAGCCCTCCTCCTGGTTGTAGTAGCCCTGTTTCTCTCGGTCACAGCCACAGTTGCTGAGGTTGCCCTGGCTGCAGGCGGCAGTGACAGCATGTGCAACCCCAGCAGCGGTAATGGCATAGGTGAATGCTGCTTCCCTGCTTCCTGTGGAGAGAAACCAACAGCTGATGGATTTGGAAGAAGGCCATGCTTACTACAAAGCACATACATTATGTACAGCAATGCATTCATTCAGAAGCAGGAGGGTAGCATTGTCAATAGCCCAGACTCTTCCTTCTTAAAAAGTTATGTACAAGTTTAAGTGTTTTGCTGAACTGGGGTCTAGTGACCAGCTGCCCACATACCTTGCAGGTCCCAGCCATATAACAGTCCTTTTGCCCTATGTTAGATTGAGCTACCTTTGGCAGTGGGTTTGGCCAGTGGGGGCTGCACTATTTGAGGCAAGATAATTTGTTAATTAAAGTCTTTCACCAGGATCATAAATGTTGTTTATCCCAGGTTTGTTCACTGAGAAGAGGTCATGGAGCTTGTGCAAATTTCAAGTGGGTTGCAGGCCAGTCATTGCTGGGGATGTTTATAGGAAGAGAAGAGTCAGCAGTAATTCCCAGTGTGCTGGGAAAGTAGTATATTGTGAAGGCTTAAAAAATACCATGCCCAATAAGGTGGAGAGTGTGTCATGACAAGGATAGGACTCAAGTGGAGAAGGCTGTCCATACATCCTTATTAAGATGCAGGTAGAGCTGATCAGTGATGATAAATATTGATTAAAACCTGAGATGCCCAAAAGGTGTAGATTTTAGAACGGCAGTTTTTCTGGAGGCTGGATGGTCTCTTGTTTTATGTCTATTGTTGCTGACTTTTATTTATTGTCAATTTTGCCTTAATAAAGCTGCAGCCCTTCCCCACCAATCCCCTGAATCCAAATTCTGTTGTACTTTGGTGCAGTGTGTTAAGAGTATGGAGCTACTGGCATTTCAGAGCACTATAAATATAGCAGATTGATTTCAATAGGGGCTTTGTAAAAGAATACTTTGAAATAGCTGACGTGCTATAGTGCAAATACTGTCTTAATCCTCACAAAGTTTGGTAATGGCTTTTATGGTATCACTACTTGTCCTAATTAAGTGATGATGTCTCTTGAAACTCAATATATGAAAAGATGCCTTATCACTTCAGTGGACACTGAAAAACAAAAATATACAGATGATAAGAGTTAAATTAAAATAACATGAAAATTGCAAGACCTATCTAGGAAAGCAAGGACATCCATGATTTAGAATTCATTAAAATCCCAATACTTAGACAAAACGGTGCCCAGTTGCATATTGTAACAGGCCTGGAGTGCATGCATGCATCCCTGCAGTGCATTTCAAGACCTTGACTGACAGCTATCTGAGGTGAAAGCCTCACGTGACAGCAACCTGGTGATGAGGCTTCTTTTAAGAGAGAGCTGGCCCAGACAGATAAGGGAAACTTGGGGTCAGGAAAGGGACTCTGTACCAGCCATCTGGTGGGAGATACCTGCAGGGAGCAGGAGCAGAAGACTTGTCTGGGAAAAGTTTTGGGTGAAGCTAGGAAGGAGGCTTGGTTTTGAGAGGACCTTAAGGGCTGTGAAATCTAGTTGGAGGAGCAGGTAAGCTTGGGGAAGAGGGCTAGAAGACTTGAGTTGAGCTGAGCTGTTCTGTTTTGTGAAATAAACCAGATTCCAGTAAGTGGATACACTTGAACCATTTGAGTCTGTGTACATTTTTTGGGGAGCTAAGTAGAAGAAACCAAGGTAGAAGACCTTATAACCGGACGAGGTAAACTGATCCATGCACATATCTCATGGGCCAAGTTACACATTGTGTATATGTTGGTCAGAAAATGTGTCAAAGAACTGTGGCACCATTCCAGTATTCAGTGGGTGTGCGGAATGAATGTAAGAAGAGAATGAATGGGGTGTAGCAGGAACACCAAAATGTGAGGGAATGATGCTGAGAGGAACCATGCAGGCCTGTGTGATGGGGGAAGGACAGCAAGGTTGTGCAAGCTGGAATGGCCCAGGAGGGCGAGGTGCTGGGGAATGCGGGCTGGTTGAGAGAGGGTTGCAGGATGGTATACAGCATGGTTGGGAATTTGGGCTGGGGTTTTTCACAGCTGTTTACTTCTCTAATAGGGCCTGCTCCAACTCCCATTAAGTCCACCAAAAGACACTCCCTGGGCTTCATTTGGAGTTAGATTGGAACAGTTTGTACTGCCCTATTATTGTTTATAACATTTCTTCCTCTGATTTCTTTCTGTTCACGTTGAACAGCAAAATTTCTGCCATCATCATTTTTCTCCTTTGGTGTTCAACCCCTATACTGCAGAGGAATTACAGCATGTTACTGAAATGATTTAATGCCCACACACAAAGCTTTGACTGTTACTTTTTGACTGGCCTAACAGATACAAAGCAAAACAAATCTTAAAGGGGAAAAAATAGAAATAATCTCATATACTGTTTAATTTTCCTATTAGGATTTACAACAGTCCTAGCTAGGGTGATCAGATTTCCTGATTTTATAGGGACAGTTCTGTTTTTTGGGACTTTGTCTTATATAAGTGCCTATTACCCCCATACCCATCCTAATTTTTCATACTTGTTGTCTGGTCACCCTAGTCTGGTTCTGAAATAGCACATGCACAGGGCATTTTTGTTTATTCATTCATAGGCAGCTTCCTGAAAGGACCTACAACCCCTGGTGACTTGAATGAAATTTATGGGCATGTAGTAGTGTACATGATGGGGTCCTACATTTGTTTTTGCCCCCTTTAATTGTTTGCTCAAGTAATTAACATAAGAGAATTGAATGTTTAATTGTGGTGGGTTTAGCTTTTTTGGGTTGTTTTAGTTTATTTGTTTCTTTTTATTCATCGCCAGATTTCTGATACAACATAAAGTAGAGAGAGAACCCTCCCACCAGCTGTGTCTAATCTCAGAATATATAAGTATTAGAGAGAGGCATGGGAGCCAAGCAAGGAGATCCTAAAATGAAAACCTATCTTTGTGGCTCAAGGCAAGTCAATTCATCTCTCTACCTCAGTTTTCTGATCTGTAACCAGTAGAAAGTAATATGTACCCCATAGGGGAAGAGCTGGGCATTTTTTTTTCAATTAAAACTTTTATGCAGCAAAAAATTAGGGTTATCTATACCAAAATGTTTTGCTAGTTCATTTTGATTTTGCCAATTTTTTTTCCCTTCTGGAAAAAAAATCCAAAGAAATCTAATGATTTTGTTTAGACATTTTCGAAACAAGGTGTTTGGCTTTTTTGTTTGTTTGAAATTACTTTTTGTTTGAAAATTCCCTTTTAGTTTTATTTTAACAAATTCAAATATATTTTTTAAAAATCTCAAAATTTTGCTCCACCCAAACCCATTTTTTTACATTTCAACCAAATCTATTTTTATTTTTCAAAAGGAAGAAGAAAAAAAATAGCACATTTTCTAACTAGATGTTAGACAGGTTTAGATTTTCCCTATCTTGAAGATCAAAATAAGTGAGAATGAAACTGTGGGTCAGTTAGAGAAGATGTTTAGCAGTGTCTCAAGCTGCATGAGTGATATATTAGTGATTACTTTTATCATTATTTATTAATTATATTGCGGTAGCACCTAGAGTGGAGGCAGGGGTGCCAAAAGAGGGGGGCCAAGGGGCCATGGCCCTTCCATTTTTTGAAAGTGGTTGGACCTGGTGCATCCATTTTTCAGCAGAGGCCCCACCCCTCCTGGCCAGGCTGGCAGCTGTAGCCTGGCCAGCTGTGGGGTGCCACTGACCTTCCACCTGCCTGGAGTGTAGGGGTTGAGAGTAGGTCCCAGCCTGTGTCCTCGCCTCATGGTCCCTCTGCACACCCATGGTAGGAGGGTCCGCAGCTTCCTACAGCTGCCTAAGCGCAGGTCTTACCTGGATCCAGCTCTGGCTGGGGGCCACAGCCTAGCCATGGTAAAAGCCTAGGGTTGCCAAATGTCTAATCGTACAAACCCAAACATGCTTGCCCTGCCCCCTGCCCTGCCCCTTCCCCTAGGCCCTGCCCTCCGCTCACTCCATTCCTCCCTCCCTCTGTCACTCGCTCACCCTCACTCACTTTCACTGGGCTGGGGCAGGGGGTTCGGGTGGAGGAGGGGATGCAGGCTCTGGGCTGGAGGTGGAGCCAAGGGATTCGGAGTGTGGGAGGGGGCTCCCGGCTGAGCCTGGGGCAGGGGGTTTGGGTGTGGGAGGGGTGCGGGCTCTGCGAGGGAGTTTGGGGGGGCAGGGCTGGGGCAGAGGGTTGGGGTGTGGGCGGAGGTTCAGGGTACAGGTTCCAGCCGGATGGCACTTACCTTGGGAGGCTCCCAGGAAGCAGTCAGCATGTCCACCTTCTAGGCTCAGGAGTGGCCAGGCAGCTCTGCGCACTGCCTCTGCCTGCAGGCAGCCAATGGGAGCTGCAAAGTTGGTGCTCAGGGAAGGGCAGTGCGCAGAGACCCCCTGGTTGCCCCTGCACCTAGGAGCTGGAGAGACTTGCTGGCCATTTCTGAGAGCCATGCAGAGCCAGGGCAGCTAGGGAGCCTGCCTTAGTTCCGTTGTGCCACTCACTGGACTTTTAGGGGCCTAAATCTCCCAATGGGCTTCAGTAGCCACCGGGAGATGTTGGCTAAGACCCCTGGCTGAGGCCCCACTCCCAGCTGCAGCATCAGCCTCGTCCCCCCTTAACCCTGTTCATGCCCCCCTACTCCCTAGAGCTGCAGCCTGGCCCCAACTCCAGATGGGGCACAGACGGGGGGGGCTCAAGGTAAAAAGTTTGGGGACCACTGACCTAGAGGCCTCAAATCAAATCCCCATGGTGCTAGGCACTCTACAAAAATATAGTATAAGATAGTCCTTGCCCCAAAGAGCTTACAGACAAGACAGACAAGGGGCAGGAGAGCAAACAGGTGGCAAATATCCCATTAGTTCCTTGGGATTTTGTTGTTTTTGTTTTCTTGACTGAAAAGCTGTGCATCTATGTGGATAGTATAAAATGATTATTACTCGTTTACAATCCATGAAAATATTATTTGAACATTTGTAGTAATATTAATTTATATCAGAAACAATATAATGAGTATAATAAAAGTTGGCAGACATTTTTTATTTTGTTTATTTTGTAAACAAATAATACAATATTACAATACAAATAAAAATATTAAAAAACCAAACCAGCAAAATCTCCTAACAAAGATAATATAAAAAAATTATATATAAATAATAAAATAAAAATTTATAATTAATAAAGTTAACGGTTTAAAAAAAATAAGATTGAAAGGAATAGGTAATATTAAATTGAAGACATAATAATTTTGAAAATATGTCATAATAAAATATCAAATAGATAAGCTATTTTATTAACACAATAATAGGCATGTTAAAACCTTAACCTTTACTAATGTGAAAGGTGAGTCTGCTTCTTCTTTGTCAGATTATCCAGTCGTGGTCCTGTTGAGGAAAGTGCCACGCGAAATGAAGAATGAATATCCATACTATTCCTGTACTTTGTCTTAATGACACTCATGGTTGAGAAGCCAGTCTTGCAGAAGTATGTTTAAGGAAATGGGAGAAGAGTTTTCAGAGCAATTTCAGTAAGCTCAGGATATTCTGCTTTCACTTTTATCCAAAAGGAAGCAAGTGATATTGTAGTTTCGAAACTCATCTTCAATCTTTCGTCAGCAGCCAGCTCCAACAATTTATCCTCCACAGTGACAGTTAAGTCATCTTTCAATGGAATAAAAGGATTTTGGATCGATCCAGTCCCTTTCCATGGATCATCTTCTGCTGGAAAGTAAAACTCAAAATGTTCTGCCAAATTCGTCAAGTGTTCACTGATGACATATCATAGAGATGTAACATTAAGGTCTTCATTGGTGATGATTGTCACTAATTTGTGAAACATGTCATAACAATCTCTTGACACTCAACTCTTCCATGCTTCTAGCTTTCGTTTCTGTCTGTCAATCTTTTCTGCCATTGTAAGACACGAAGACATCCTTCCCTGCATGGAGGTGTTGAGATCATTAAAGATGGCAAAAGATTTCAGCCAAATAAACCAGCTTGGCTATCCAATCCACATCTTGGAACAATTGTGACCAATTTGGTTTTTTGTCCTGAAGAAACTTGGCAAGATCATTTCAGAGCTCAAATACTCTTGACAGGACTTTTCACCTCGATAACCAATGTATATCAGCATGCAGTAGGAGCTGTTTATAATCAGCTCTCATATCATCACATAATGCAGTGAATAGTCTCAAATTTAAAGCATTTGCTTTTACATGGTTCACAATTTTTACGACCTCGCTGAGTACACTGTTTAGTTCTGTTGAAATATTTTTTGTTGCAAGTCTTTCTCGGTGAAGGAAGCAGTGCATCGATTTGCATTCGGGTGCAAGCGCCATAACCTGGGTAACCACTCCAGAATGCAGAGCCATCAGAACATACACCTACACAAACTTGAAATCCAACCCACATTTGTTAACGATATAGTCGTTCACAGTCCTGAACACTTCAGAACTAGTTGTTTTTGTTGATAGTGAAGCAGAAAACAAAAACTCTTCCTTCAAATCACCTTCATGTTCAAAGCACACATACACCATCAGAACTGCCATATTAGCCACATCTATACATTCATCAACCTGCAAAAAAAGGTATTTTGCTAATTTAATCTGTCCTGTGACCTGATCTTCCATATCGTGAGCCAGATCGTGAATTCGTCGAGCTATAGTGTCATTTGAAAGTGGCACCTGAGCCACTTTCTTTGCCGCCGGCTTTCCATGCAGACATCTTTAATATAGCCTATCGCTAGCATCTCGCCGATTGTGTCTGTCTTTTTAGCCTTAGCAACGCGAAGCGCTACTTTATAAGAAGCTCTCAAAGCACAAGTATTTACGTGTGACACTTCAAAGATCTGTTTCTGATGGCCTTTTAAATCAACATTTCTTTCAAAGAACTCTTT
The DNA here is from genome assembly GCF_007399415.2 of Gopherus evgoodei. Classification (NCBI taxonomy): domain Eukaryota; kingdom Metazoa; phylum Chordata; order Testudines; family Testudinidae; genus Gopherus; species Gopherus evgoodei. The sequence goes on along the minus strand of NC_044322.1, from coordinate 234,839,711 downwards.
TGGCTTTGAACTAATTTCATTATGTTTTGTATTTAAATGCCTCTTGAGCTTTGACGGCTTCATTGCATCGTTAGACAACACATCGCCACAAATAATGCACTGCAGTTTTGGCACTCCACCGTCATTCATGGCTACAAAACCGAACTGAATGTTTGAGGAGTCAAATTTCTGAGTAAAGCTAGTACGAATTCTTTTTGTTGATAATACTTTGGTTTCATTTACATTGCCATCATCTGATTCAGAATTACTTGCGTGTTCAGCAACCAGATGTCTCTGTTTGATAAATATGTCAATTGGGCCTTGCTTCGCCATCTGTAAATCAGGCATAAAAATAATGAACATAAATTCCATTACCCCGGGTATGTACTTAATTTATGATATTAGGATGAAAGCCAAATAAATGCAGTGGGAATGCTTTTATTGAGAAATATGTGCGGGAGAACATAGATTAATAGGGTAAATAATGTTAGGATAAGAAGATAATATAAATTTTAAAATTAAATTGCAAATAGGATAATAATTGGAAAGTTAAGATGTTTGAACGTATGGAAAAAATGAATAATGAACGTCAAAAATAAGATTTACCCTGTCTGAAAGATATGGAGAAATCAAGGAATTTTGAGAACTTCCTGGCAGAAACATGTAGGTTTGATTCTAGAAGAGGAGAAGGCTATAAGTAAGAACAATGAGAGCGTGTATGAAACAATATATGGATATGGAGGAAGCGAGGACTGTCTATTTGGCAATAGGTATGTGGTGCTCAATCATCTCTATCTACCTCATAAGGGATATGGTTGGATAGGATAGAAAATCATTATTAAAATTTATAATATTATTAGTACTTACATTCTCAGCTCAGTGGGTTCGGACGGGGTCCCAAATGACAAACACGCAGAGATCTGTATGACGCTCTTTATTCAATTTCTTGATAGTAACTGGCAGTGGGGAAGGGTCTTTATATGTGAAGGAGTAGGGTAAGCGCACGCTCACACATCTCATGCAAAACATGCTGCAGCGCTATGACATAATTATCAATATTATAATATGTGCTTCTGAAAACATAATATTAGTTAATATTGTCCACTTTATCGACTGATAACTATTCTTGGTAGAATTCTGGTGTGATTTTTAAATTATACTATTATTTCTTTCTTTCTTTCTTTCCTTCCGGGAAACTCGCCGTGGACTGGTAGCCAAAGGCTCACAGACCGGCACTGGTCCGTGGACTACCAGTTTGAGTAGCACTGCTGTAAGCAACTCCATCTCTGCCAACTATTATATTCACCTGGAGATGGACTGTGAACAGACTTTAAAAAAAAAAAATTAAGCTCAACTTTAATACATCTTCAGAGCAGAAGATACACTATTTTGGAGAGGCCACTTTGTCACTGGTCTGTCCAGGAGTTTTCACAAGCCCTCGAGTCAGTTGTGGTAAACTGAAGGATATTCTGTGTTACCTCCACTACACCCTTGATTATCTTTTAGAGCAGAAGGAAGTTTCTTTCACCCACTTGAGAGTCATGACAATGATCATTAACTGCAGTCATGGTATAACAACAACTGGGAACCCCACTGACTGGATGGAAGGAACATTGTTCCACCTCAGTGCAGCTCTAGAATACAGTGGACTCATTTCTGGCTTGTGAAGTGGACTCCTTTAGCATGTTAATACATCATACCCTGCATAGAATGAGATTTTTGAAACAGAAGATATGGTGAACCTCATCTTGAACATTAGTCTAAGCCAGCATATTAGCAATCTTCTCAGCTCTTGAGGTCATCAATAATCTTTTATTACAAAATGTAAATCAGAAAAAAAAATAAGGTCATCTCATTAATACTTTGGTTAGACTGTCCCAACCCTTTGCCCCTCCCATAACTCTTAATCAAGTTATTATTATATGCCCACCAATATGACTTTAAATAATGGTTGTTACCTTTGAGTATCATCAGTTTCAACTAAAAACAAGGTTAAAAAAATGCTTTGTCTGGTGTCAAGGAAGAAAATCCAGTTCCTAACTGAATTTTGAAAACATAAAATGCAAATGGGAATGGTGTTATTGGATAGCTCAGCTAGAACATGTCCATCAACACAACCTAAAATGAATTTAATCTTTTTAAGTAAAGGCAATCGAAGGTGGTGACCCTTCAGTTTACCAGAGCATGTTGTATTTGCTGTGTGCCTTCCACACTGGGTCAATACCATTTGTAGTGTGCATCTACCAACATTTGCATTCTAACTGCAGATTTTTAAAAAGTATAATAAAAAATTGCAAATATAACACACTGTCTTCTTACTTTCAAATGAGTTTAGGAAACAACGGCTGATAAGACCTCAGTTCCCCATTAACATAAGTAAATCCTGAGTAGACAAAGTAGGGATGTAGGATCAATATTTTCTTCAGCCAACTATTTCTGGCAGATGGGGTGAGAGCAGTCTATCTATTCTGTATTGGAATCTTGGACCAGCCTATAGTCTACATCTAATTTATGTAATTTCTGACTAATTTTTAGACTGCTAACATAGCACTAAGCTTAGTACGGTCCATTGTGAAAATTATTACACGTTCCATAATTGCTATACTTTACTTCATTTGAGTGTACGTATACATCACAGCATATTTTCACAGTAAAACCACACTCAGCAAAGGTTCATATATACTAAACAGATATTTTGATCATTCGGCTGTGGCTGCAGGGTTTTGAGTTTAACTGTTTGAGTTACAGGCTACTTTTATTACTGTTTTTTCCTAAATATTTTTATTTCATTAATCATTCAAAGATTTGTTTCATCAGGAGCTAAGTAAATAAAGGATGCCACTGAAAATAAGTTATTTTAACTTGAAGTATTAGACTATGTGATGTACACTTTTTAGCCAGAAATTTTGTTAATGTTGGATTAGCCATGTTAGCAGAGGTGTACATAGGCTTGGTAGAATTCAATTTTTTTTAATACTTTTGATTGTTAATAACTCTGTTTACTTTAAAGCAATTTTTAGATGTCTATCCTTTTAAATTTTCACAGATGCACAAAATTACGGGTTTTAAGCATTTTTTAAATTTTTATCATTTACATTTTCACATTTGTGAGAAGTTATGGGGAACAAGCTTTGGGGTGAGGGGTGTGCCAGAAAATAATTATTTTACGATAGTAGCTGTTGAGATTCAAAAAGTTAAAGCTTTATAACCATTAAACCGCAAGTTGTCAACATCACTTGTCAAAATATACAAACATTCTTAAATCAAACTTTAATAAGTTCTCTAGCAGCATTTTTCTTTCTTTGCCTATCCATAAATTTCAAATATTGTCAATGGAAATGTATATTATTTTGCTAGGGTGTGCGGTTCTGTCCCATCTAGTGGCACCGAGACCATTTAGAGTACGTCTATACTACCTGCCGGATCAGCGGATAGTTTTTGATGTATCAGGGATCGATTTATTGTGTCTCGTCTGGACGCGATAAATCGATCCACTAATCGACGCCCATACTCCACCGCGGCAAGAGGAGTAAGTGGAGTTGACTGGGGAGCCACGGCAGTCACCTCACTGCCGTGAGGATGGCCAGGTAAGTCGAACTAAGATACTACGACTTCAGCTACACTATTCGCGTAGCTGAAGTCAAAGTATCTTAGTTTGAACCCCCCGCTAGTATAGCCTAGGCCTAATTAGAGAGAGATTAATGAGTCTTCTCTACAGCCTTAGCTAATAGCCGCATGGCTTTTAGTTCATGCAGTAGAGGCTCATACACTAAGTTCCAGAGGTCCCAGGTTCAATCCTGCCTGCCAACAGCCGGGGTCTGTTGGCGCTACATGTGCATGGTGAAATCCATATTTACTGACATTCACTCATAAAAATCAAATACATATACATATTATACTAACAAGACAATGTTACTAAACAAAATTAATTTCAAAATGGACTTGTATAATCTACAATGCTGTGGTACATTCCTGTAAAAGTCAATTGAATGGAGTACTAGACTTTGGTAGAAGGTTGAGATTATTGCAAAACCTATCCTTTTGCACACGTCTTCCTCCCAGATGAAGGCCAAAGAAGAATCCTGTGTAATTTCTTATGGGCAATGGATATATCTAAAAAACTAAACTAAAATTAAGCAACAGCGCCCAAGGAAGGGATGGATGCAGATCTTTGCAGGCAAATTTAGTGTGTTTTGTAATGTTATGGTTGATATTTTATTTACCACTTGAAGAGTATATTAGAAATTTTGAAAGATAATATTAAAAATTCCTTTCTTTGGGCTTGATCCAAAGATCACAGATCAATGGGAGTCTTTCCACTGTCTCCAATGGGCTCTGGATCAGGTCTTTTTGTCTCCTTGAATTTTCAGTAGTTTATAAATAGGACTAATCCAGAAGTATTTTAATCTAAAAGATTGACACAAGGATGGATATAGTTTCTTTAAGATTGCTATTTGGTACCCACAACTCTAACTTCAGTGTCAAATGATTAAAGCACTTTCAGGCTTTAAGGAATTTCTAGTTGCCTCTGAATAACTTTTAGCAAACTTCACCTTCTAACCTCAAAAAATTAGCAAAAAGAGAGAGACAATAATATATCCCCTTAGACTATGTTCTCCCTTTTCTCTATCAACATGTACTATATCACCACAGTCAACCACAATATGGTCTTAATGTGATTTTAGAACCAAGGTTAAGGGAAACAGCTACACAGCAGCCAAATAGCTCTACATGGTAAGAACTATATAACCTATTTGAGTCAGCAGAATATATACATATTCTTTATGCTGTTCAAAAGCCAGATAGTGCTCTCTACAGACTTGTGGAAGACCACCCCATTTAAGTGTTAATTTCAAGATGCCTGACTTGTGGTCAAGTGAAGAACAGTTGAATTAATGGTGCACATTGGATCTCAAACAACTTAACAGTCCTTATGCCGGTTTTTGAGAAGGGTCATATGACCAGGGTCAAGTTTACAAAGGTTATACTCCTGTCACAAGTCAGTATCCACTGAATCCCATGATTGCTGTTACACCTTCCCTTTCAAAAAAGCAATCACATCAAATGAACTAGAACTTGAATTGGGAGGGGAAAACAAACAAACAAAAAACAGACCTATAGACCTATACTGCCAATTAACAAAACACACAAAGGGAGACCTCTACAGTGGAGGTCAAGGTAGGTGACCCCAAACCTCCTGACAGATGACAGGATTATTTTGCCTCTTATATATCTGTCAATAACCACTAACTCTGAACCTCAGTGGAGTTCTGATCATACAGAAACTTGTTCTTAGAACAATTCTTTCTGCTTATGCCTGTTCAGCTGCTGAGACAGACCTGCCATCTGGAGTCTGTTTGCTGCTCCTGGTGTTTTTCATTGTCAATGACTGGGTGAGTATGCATTGCTCCTGTCAGTGTACCATGTCCTGTAGTGCTTCCCATTAATATAACAGATGAACTTGATGTGGATTGTATAGATGTTACCCGGACATGTTGTCAGACACTTTCTGTTTGAAATCTAATATTCTCTCCCAGTTGCAGTATAGAGTAACTGTTCAGCATTTTTGTTATAGTATTTTTTTTTTTTCCAGTTTCCTGGCATATAGTCTTTTTTTAACTACTTTAGTATTAATTGTCTGCAGGTATGTCAACACACTTGGAAGTGTAATTTCCAACTCAGGTTAAAATTAGCAGTGTAGTCAGGGCAGTGAGAGCAGCAGAAAGGGCTAACTACCCCAAGTCTGTATCATGGGTTTCAGATGGGATTCTACTCAAGAGGACTAGTCCATCCCTCCTCCCATGCAGTCTCCTCCCATGCACTGCTATTTTTAGCGCACTAGCACTCATCGAGCTAGCATGGGCATGTGTACCTAAACTGGAAATTACACCTCCAACTCCAGTGTAGACATACTCTGTCTCAAAAAATCTTTTAGATGATATTAAGAATTTGATCTTTTGCCCAAGAACTTTGGAGCTGGTGATCTTAATAAGGCATTCTGAGGTGTCAAGTGACATTTTAGGCATGCTAAATATGGATCTCTTGACTGTATTAGGCACTTTTCTAGTCAAGGTGTTTGTTACATTGCACTACTTTTGCTGTTCACTTACTTGACTGTGCATGGTAAGGACTTGAAGTGTGGTGTGCTTGAACTGATATATCAAAAAGATTTGCTAAAATGAGCCACTTGAAAATGCAGTCCAACATCTGTGAGTAACTCATCTTGAATCCTGTGTCATGCAAACTTTGCTATTTGATGTATAACAGCTGAAGTTCAAAATATATATATATCAGTAGTTGTCCTTGGAGACTGTTTCCTGTTTAGTTCAAATAAATCTGCACTGACTTTGGACAAATGGCAATCGGAGTTTCATGTGGTTTCAGTGGGTCTTTTGCATTCTATTCCTTGTATTTATTGTAGATTTCGTGTATGGGTGGGCACTGCAAATGATGCTTAGTATTTCAAACCTGAGGCTGTGTAGTATTATGACATGATAGCCTGTGTACAGAATTGCATCCTATGCAGCATTTTCATCCCTAGAGTCCGAATACATTTTTATGCTTAGAGGTGCTGGGTTTTTCTGTTGGCCATTCATCTAGAATTATTTTTTCAAGTTCTTGTAAAATTGGGTAATTTTGTGTTGCTCATTTGGGTTTGTCAGACTTTCTTTTAAAAACGGGTAATATTTGGGCAATATTTACTTCACACTTCTCTTCCTGCTTCCCCTTGCTTTCACTGTTTATAGGTACTCTTGGAAGTATGTCAACTATAAGAATCTGCTTGTTATGCCTTTTTTTCCGCTCACATTTACTGAGTACTTTCCAAGTTAGTGATCATTTTCTAATCTTGGGGTGCTTTGCATAATTGCTTCTGTAATATGGCTTTCAACAATTTATGGTCTGTTTCTAACTCAAATAATTTGCCTCCTAATCATATTCAATAAACCGCTCACAACCAAAAGTTATTGTCAACATTTCTTTTTTAACCTGTGCATAATTCTGTTGTGGTCTAGTCCATGCATTGGGAGTTTATGTAATTGGGTGGATTTTGTTCGATAGCTCATGTGAACTAGCTGAATTAGCTGTGAATTTAGGGTGAGATTTTTTAAATACCTAAGGGAGTTGTGTGCTTTTAAAAATCTCACCCTTAAAGTATAGACATTCGATCTTTCACTTGCTTTTGCAAATTTTTTGCAAACTGTTTTTGTTAACCCAGAGGTAAAAGACAACCTATGTCTCATTCCTACAATAGAGGTAATTTGCAATGCAAAGTTTTGATCCAAAAAGCACTGCTGCTTTTCTTTGTCAAAGATTTATCAAAACATGGTGCTAACCACTCGTTTAAAGAATGAAAAGGTCCATGACTCAAATAATATACAGTGCCTAAAGTGTAAGGGGAAAGATTCCAGATGCATTGTACTATTGAGAACAGTCTGTGCAGAGTGTCGCAGTCACAGTCTGCTGTGTTTTTACAATGCTGCTAATACAGTTAAAGCATAATTTGTAAAGTAATAGTTGGAACAGGGAGAGACTTCTGTGTGGCTTCTATTCCTGGCTTTACTAATGACTTGCTGTGGGGCACAATTTTTCTACAATTACTTTTTTGAAAATTACTAATGATTTGAGATGCCTCAATTTTTTTGGTTCCCCACTTGAAACATCTGATTTTAAGAGAGTTAGGAAATGTAAGCCTTAAAATACTTTAGAGAGAGAGAGAGACAAAGAGAGAATGTGGACAAGGTAATATATTTTATTGGACCAACTTCTGTTGGTGAGAGAGACCAGATTTTTCTCTTACACAGAGCTTTTCTTCAGGTCTGGGAAACATGCTCAGAGGGTCACAGCAAAATACAAGGTGGAACAGATTTTGTAGCATAAATAGTTAACACATATTTCAAGGGACCATTGAAGGTGAAGTGGCCCCTTAACACTCACCCAGCCATGGGGGAAAGAAAGAGGGGGTAAAGCCAGCTGGTGGGGGGTTGTTAGTGTGTTATTGTAATAAGCCATAAATCTAGTGTCTCTGTTCAGTCCATGATTTTTAGTGTCTATCAAAGTTATTAATTTAAACACCAAGATTTGTCTTTTGAAAGTGTTGTGCAGATTTCCTTTGAGGATGAGGATTGATAGGGCAGATATCGAATGAATCGGACATTTTTGGTTTTTTATCATTTTCCTGTGTAAGTTCATTGGGGAGTATAGTGATTGGCTGGTTTCACCCACCTAGTTCTTATTGGGGCAATTGTCCCTTTCACCAGCAGAAGTTGGTCCAATGAAAGATATTACCTCACCCACTTGGTGTCTCTAATAGCCTGGGACCATGGTTGGCGGGTATAATAGGCACTGCCTCCCCTAGCACATCTGTCCCTGCCACTCGACATTTGGGTGGTGGTATCCCCCACTCCCACCTCTTCCCCTCCCTGCTCTGACCCTTCCCCGAGGCTCCCACTGTTTGCTGCTGCTGGGATGAATCTTCCTCCTCTCCTCTTCTCTCCCCCCCTTTTCTTTCCCCCATCGGAGGTCCCTGCAGCTGGCGGCCACTTCTCTCCTTACCCCCCCTCCCTGCAGGGCATGGTGTGTGTGTGTGAGAATGCAAGCAGGGAGTCAGTGGGTAGGGGAGAGGAGTGAGGAGGTGCACAGACGGGATCCCTGAGTAACTTTACACAGGGAAAAAGCTTCCAGAGACCTAGTAGCAGAGATCACTGAAACTGGTAAATGGCCATTAAAGTGGTAATGAAGCCATTTAACTGAGGGTATGGCTACACTTACAGTTGTACAGCGCTGGGAGTTACCACTGTCTTCATACAGCTGTGTAGGGAAAGCGCTGCAGTGTGGCCACACTGACAGCTACCAGCGCTGCAGTGTGGCCACATTTGCAGCATTTGCAGTGCTGTTGGGAGTGGTGCATTGTGGGCAGCTATCCCAGCGTTCAAGTGGCTGCAATGTGCTTTTCAAAAGAGGGAATGAGGGGGAATGTGGGGGAGAGAGAGAGTGGATTTTTGGATCTGTCAGCTCCCTGCCTTGCAAGTTCTAAGGACTGAAACATACACATCACCAACCTGCAATCAATTTAAAAGTTTCGAGCCCTTTCCCCACCCTTCTCTTATTCATTAAATGCAAATTATGCACTCCTAAATAGCCTTCAGACCACATAAGCAGCTGCTCAACACAGACTCTCCCCCTCCCCCTCTGCCGTGTGACTTTTCTCTTCAAGCAAACAGCTGTGAACCTTCCAAAGCAATTCCCCTGCCTGCCTCCACTCGATCGAGCAAACAGCAGCTGTGTTTGTTTTTTAGATAAGCAGCTCGGGGGAGCTCGGAGTTCAGCCATTCTTCCGGTTTGTTGTGAGCAGGGATTCTGGGATACCTCCTAATACTTGGAGGCCAATAACAGCGCTTTTGGTGGCCACACCTGCGGAGCAGCACTGCATCACCAGCACTGCAATCGTTACACCCCAAGCAGACCAGGTGTACAGCCAGCGCTGCAGCCAGGGAATTGCAGCACTGGATGTGCCTTGCAGGTGTGGACAGTTACGAAGTTGCAGCGCTGTAGACCCACCACCAGCGCTGCAACTCTCCAGTGTAGCCAAGCCCCAACAGGCATTTGCCAATGCCCAGGAAGCCTTTGGCCACATTCAGCTGGCTTTTATATTGTAGGAAAATGTGTTACTGGGGTTAAAAACAATTTCCAAATGACGACCCTTCAGTTATTCTCTGTACCAAGAAGAAGTAGCTGCTAACCTGGCTCAAGAAGGAGCTGACATAGCCAGTGAGTTTATTTCTTGATCTAGTCATTTTGTTCAAACCCAGTTTAAGTAAAGAAGTCTGGCAGGGAATTCTGTGTAAGAAAGGTTGTTAAACTACTGCATTAGTGCAGACTGTCAATGACCAGCACTTTTTCAAAAGGAGAGATTATGCTTCAGTTTGCCACAGGTAGCCTGTCTGGCTTTTTGTCTCTCTCTGTACTGCATACACCGAACTCCCTGCCACACAGAGGAGAATCTATCTGGCAATTGAGCTATGCCTGTTGCCTGTTCAGTTCCCTTGGGGAGTGTTATTAGTGCTTTAAGGTGAAGAGGGAGGAGAGGGTGTCGTGGGGCGGGTGCAGAGGGAGGTGAGGAGGTGATCCAGCTGCACAGCAGGTGTGGGGGGCATGTCTCGTGGTAGGTGGGGAAAGGGTCTAGCGGAGGGTGTGAGGAGGTGAGCGGCAGGTGGGCAAGCGGTAGGCGGGCGGGGGAGGAGACGAGTGGACCTCTGTATGAGGGTGTGTATGAAGAGGTGAGTGGCAAGTGGCAGTGGGTGGGGGCGGGGCCTGGGCAGGGCCGGCGCTTCCGTTTAGGTGACCTAGGCGGTCGCCTAGGGCGCCAGGATTTGGCAATTTGGCGGCGGGGGGGACCTTCCGCGCTCTGGGTCGGCAGCAGCAACAATTCTGCGGCGGGTCCTTAACTCGCTCCAGGACCCACCGCTGAAGTGCCTGGAAGACCGGGAGCGCAGAAGGACCCCCCCCCGCCACAGAATTGCCACCAACTACCGGGAGCGCGGAAGGACCCCCGCCTAAGGCGCCAAAAACCCTGGCACCGCTCCTGGGCCTGGGGCAGAGCTGGCATGGAGTGTGGGCTGAAGAGGCAGGACAAGGAGCTTGCCTCCCCCAGGGAGCCTGGGACCATCATGGCTATAATGCTGCATACTAAAACACTTTGATATTCTTAAAGGGACTATGTAAAGCCAAATGTTGTAATAATAAGAAGTAATAAATGTACTAACTCATTCAGGATCAACAGCGCATACAGTTCAGTGAGTGCGCTGTGTGTGGAACTTCCCTTTTCGCATGGGCATTTCACACAGCAAAAGCGGAGAAAACAGCATTTAAAAATAGGAAAATATGGTTATGATGTCACAAAAATTGGCAGAGAGCCTCAGGGCAGCAGTAGTACTTTTAACACCATTTTTTTACAATAGATTAGTTTTCAACTTGTCTGTGTCTCCTTAAAAACTCTGATGCTCTGTAACAGGGCCATGCTAATGAGAGACAACATCACTGAAGTCAGTAGGCATTCCATGTGTGAAGGTCTTGCAGGATGAGGCTCTTCATGAATAAAAAAGTCTAGGTTGTTTGTTCTACTTTACCATAGATGTCATTTGGTTATAGTTGAGTCACTATGGACCCAGTTCTGCAAGGTGCCAAGCACTGTCAACTCCCATTAATTTTAACTGGAGCCTCAAGTCCTATCATCGCCTCATATTGTATGGACTATCTGCTCTGACAACTTTAATTTTATTTAATTTAAATGATTTAATAAATATTGTAATAATTAAAACAATCACAATGAAACTATGATGTATGATGAAATTATGAATACTGTGCAGAACTTTATTTTATGTACTCTTCATTGCTATTTGCATGATGTCATCTTTTTCTGTATTATGTTATATCATGTGTAACCAGGATAACAAATTCCTTGGGGCAGTGGTCATGTCTTTATTGTGTTGTAAATCACCATGCACACCTGGGCGCTTGCTGCAGAAGCATGTTAAATAATCACACCTTTTAAAAGGATCGCTGAATTAAGGATAGTTTTAAGTATTAAACTGCAGTTTCTAGGCACACTAAAGTGCACTCAGAATGGAATGGCAGCTCTAAAGTCAAAATGCCTTCTTTTTGTGGATTTTGATCAGATCACTAGTGTTACTTGAATAAGTCTGTGCAGTGTCTTTTAGTGGTCCAGTACAATTGTTGTTATCATTTGTATTGCAGCAGCATTCAGAGACCCCAAATGAATTTGCAAAAAGAACAGGAGTACTTGTGGCACCTTAGAGACTAAAAAATTTATTTGAGCATAAGCTTTCATGGGCTACAGCCCACTTCATCAGATGCAGAGAATGGAACATATAGTAAGGAGAAATATATACACATACAGAGAACATGAAAAGATGGGAGTTGCCTTACCAACTCTAAGGGTATGTCTACACTACGGGATTATTCTGATTTTACATAAACCGGTTTTATAAAACAGATTGTATAAAGTCGAATGCACGTGGCCACACTAAGCACATTAATTCGGTGGTGTGCATCCATGGTCCAAGGCTAGCGTCGATTTCCGGAGCGTTGCACTGTGGGTAGCTATTCCGTAGCTATCCCATAGTTCCCGCAGTCTCCCCTGCCCCTTAGAATTCTGGGTTGAGAGCCCAGGGGCTGATGGGGCAAAAATTGTTGTTGCGGGTGGTTCTGGGTAAATGTCGTCAGTCATTCCTTCCTCTGGGAAAGCAACAGCAGACAATCATTTTGCGCCCTTTTTCCCTGGATTGCCCTGGCAGACGCCATAGCACGGCAACCATGGAGCCTGTTCAGCTTTTTTTTTTTTACAGTCACCGTATGTGTACTGGATGCTGCTGACAGAGGCGATACTCCAGCACTACACAGCAGCATTCATTTGCTTTTGCATGATAGCAGAGACGGTTATCAGTCGTTCTGTACCGTCTGCTGCTGGTGTAAATTGGCAATGAGATGATGGTTATCTGTCGTTCTGTACTATCTGTTGCTATCCTTGGTGCCCCTGGCTGAGGTGGGCCAGGGGCGCAAAGGCAAAAATGGGAATGACTCCCCGAGTCAATCTCTCCTTTATGGTTTCTAAAAATAGAGTCAGTCCTGCCTACAATATGGGGCAAGTGTGCTAGAGAACCAGTGTATCAGAGAGCACAGCTGCTCCGTGCCAGATCCCTCAGAAAGGATGAGCTGCATGCCATTCACAGGGGGTGCCCCTGCAACAACCCCACCTGTTGCTTCCCTCCTCCCCCAACCTTCCTGGGCTACCGTGGCAGTATCCCCCCCATTTGTGTCATGACGTTATAAAGAATGCAGGAATAAGAAACAGTGACTTGTCAGTGAGATAAAATGAGGGGAAGGCAGACTCCCGCCCGCAATGACAGTCCAGGCAGGACATTAAGCAGTGCGGGGGAGAGAAGCCCAGCATCCCGCTGCTATGACAGTCCAGGCAGGACAGAATCTTTTCTTTACACAGGAAAGGGAGGGGGCTGATGGAGCTCAGCCCCCAGTTGCTATGATGAGGATGGTTACCAGCCTTTCTGTACCATCTACTGGGAATGACCGAGAATCATTCCTAGTGTCACCCAGGTGCCCCTGGCCAGCCTCACCTGAAGCCAGCCAGGAGCACTCACAGATTGATAACAAGGACGGCTACCAGTCCTACTGCACCATCTGCCACCAGGCAGGGGAGAGGAGTGGATATTGCTCTTCACTGCTGCAGCATCGCGTCTACAAGCAGCATTCAGTAGACACAGGGTAACATTGAAAGAAGTCAAGAAACGATTTCTTTCCCTTTTCTTTCATGTGTGGGGGGGGGGTAAATTGATGAGCTATTCCATGAACCACGCCGGACAATGTGTTTCAACCTACAGGCATTGGGAGCTCAGCGAAGAATGCAAATACTTTTAGGAGATTGCTGTGGACTGTGGGATAGCTGGAGTCCTCAGTACCCCCTCTCTCCCTCCATAAGCGTCCATTTGAGTCTCTGGCTTTCCATTACGCATGTCACGCAGCACTCTGTAGCCTGTAGATTTTTTTTTCAAACGCTTTGGCATTTCGTCTTCTGTAACGGAGCTTTGATAGAACAGATTTGTTTCCCCATACAGTGATCAGATCCAGTATCTTCCGTACAGTCCATGCTGGAGCTCTTTTTGGATTTGGGACTGCATTGCCACCCGTGCTGATCAGAGCTCCATGCTGGGCAAACAGGAAATGAAAAATCAAACTTTCGCGGGGCTTTTCCTGTTTACCTGGCCACTGCATCTGAGTTCAGATTGCTGTCCAGAGCGGTCACAGTGGTGCACTGTGGGTTACCGCCCGGAGGCCAATACCGTCAATTTGCGGCCACACTAACCCTAATCCGTTATGGTAATACCGATTTTAGCGCTACTCCTCTCGTTGGGGAGAAGTACAGAAACCGATTTAAAGAGCCCTTTATATCGATATAAAGGGCCTCATAGTGTGGACGGGTACAGCATTAAATCGGTTTAATGCTGCTAAAATCGGTTTAACGCTGCTAAAATCGGTTTAAACGCGTAGTGGAGACCAAGCCTAACAGGCTAATGAATTAAGAAGAACTATTATCATTGTGCATAGAAGAGACAGGCTCTGCCACAAAGAGTTGACCATCTGAATAGACGACATACAGAGGGTGGTAGAAAGAAAATAGTATCTCTGTTTCACGGGCGTGGAACTGAGGCACAGACTTTAAGGTCTCTATCAGCAAAGAAAACTGTGTGAGCACACCAAGGTGTCCAAGTGTATGATTCTCTTTGCAGGACTGGGGCCCAGCATCACTCAGAATATCAGTAGTAGAGCTGGGAACTGAAGCCAGACTTCCTGAGTTCCAGTCCAGTGTCTTAAGCACAAAAAATCCTTCCTTTCAGGAGTAAGGCTTTATCAAAGAAAAAAAGAATGGGCCAGTGGTTAGGGTGCTAGTCTGGAACTTAGCAAATCTAGGTTCAATTCCTTGCCTGCCACAGACTTTGTGTGATCTTGGGCAAGTTACTTAGTCTCTCTGTGCCTCAGTTACTCATCTATAAAATAGGGATAATGGCACTGCCCTACCTCCCAGAGGTGTTGCTAGAATAAATACATTGAAATTGAATGCTCAGTTTCTATGGTGATGGCAGCCATATAAATTCTTAGCTCTGTGTAGTTACTAAGAGTTTTCTAGAGCCCATAAAGTCTTAGACAAAAGTGAACAAATATGTGGTATGGATCATCAGTAAATAGCACAGGAATGTAAAGGTGTAGTTAATTTGAAAAAGAGAAATGCCTATACTGTCTTAACAATTATGTCATAATAATGATCTACTACGTGGTCATTAATATTGTCAAACTGTTATGTTGTTATGCCTCCTGATTATTTTGTCCTCTTTTATGCTTTCAAAGTGCACTCTTAGACTTAAAAAAATTGTCAATCATGTAACAAAATGCTGTCACCAATTTGCAAACCATTTCTCCCCACTTGAGAATTTACTTTTAGCAGAAACATATACATTGCTTATAAAATCAAACATCCATAAGAAAAGCTGTATCATACATTTGACCTAAGCACCTAAGAAAATTTAATGGAATAATCCAGTCAGGAAAAATCCTAGCTGTTTTGCCAGTCATGGTGGTAAATGTTTTTATCCTTTTTCCTCTCCTCCACCCCTACCCCAGCCAGTAAAAAATCAGGAGCAGAGGCACACAAAAAAGCCGAGCGGCACAGCAGTTTGGCAGCTGGGCAACCGCCTAGCCCTAAAACAAGCCCTGAATCCAGTAGACCCTATACCATGTGAAATGACTGGATTTGTTCTCTTACGTGGAATGCCTGCATGTGACGCTGTGAGATTTAGCAGCTGTAGTATGTATCTGTTCTGATCTAAATACATTTTAGGAAAAATCAGCACTAGGAAGTTGCCTTGTAATAGACTGTAAGCAGGTGGTGTTCCAACCCTGTGCTTAACACTCTAAACCCATGTTGGATAGAGTCAAAACTTATCTTTTATAATTGACTTAAAATAACAACACGTATAAACTTCCTGCCAGAGCTTTCTCTGAAGCTGGCTTTTTCTAACATTTCAGGACTCCTAGTTACCTCTGGCTCAAAAAGATACTCTAAGGCCAAGTCTACACTTACAAGCTTACAGCAGCACAGATTTACCAATTCAGTTGTACTGCTGTAAGGCCTGGTCTACACTACGCGTTTAAACCGAATTTAGCGGTGTTAAACTGATTTAACCCTGCACCCGTCCACACAATGAGGCCCTTTATATCGATATAAACCGGTTTCTGTACTCCCAGATGAGAGGAGTAGCACTGAAATTCGTATTGCCATGTCAGATTAAGATTAGTGTGGCCGCAAATCGACGATATTGGCCTCTGGACAGTATCCCACAGTGCACCATTGTGACCACTCTGGAAAGCAATCTGAACTCGGATGCAGTGGCTAGGTAGATAGGAAAAGCCCCGCGAACTTTTGAATTTCATTTCCTGTTTGCTTAGCTTGGAGCTCTGATCAGCACAGGTGGCAATGCAGTCCCAAATCCAAAAAGAGCTCCAGCATGGACTGTATGGGAGATACTGGATCTGACCGCTGTATGGGGAGACAAATCTGTTCTATCACAGCTCCGTTACAGAAGACGAAATGACAAAGCATTTGAAAAAATCTCCAGGCTATGATAGACAGAGGCCACAGCACAGTGCTGTGTGACAAGTGTAATGGAAAGCCAAAGAATCAAATGGACACTCATGGAGGGAGGGAGGGGGTACTGAGGACTCCAACTATCCCACAGTCCTCGCAGTCTCTGAAAAGCATTTGCATTCTTGGCTGAGCTCCCAATGCCTGAAGGGTCAAAAACATTTTTCCGGGTGTTTCAGAGTATATGTCGTCAATATACACCCTTCTCCCCCCAAAAAAGAAAAGGGGAAAAAATCATTTCTCTCCTTTTTTCAATGTCACCCTATGTCCACTGCATGCTGCTGGTAGACAGGGTGCTGCAGCGCTGAACACCAGCATCCCCTTCCTGGTGGCAGATGGTACAGTATGACTGCTATCCATCATCATCATCAGCCCGTGAGTGCTCCTGGCTGACCTTGGTGAGGTCGGCCGGGGGCACCTGGGTAAAAATGGGAATGATTCCCAGTCATTCCCGGCAGATGGTACAGAACGGCTGGTAACCGTCTTCATCATAACAACTGGAGGCTGAGCTCCATCAGACCCACCCCTTTCATGTCTAAAGAGAAGATTCTGTACTTCCTGGACTATCATAGCAGTGGGAGGCTGGGTTCCTCTCCCCCACACCCTTTAATGTCCTGCCTGGACTATCATAGCAGCTGGAGGCTTCCTACTCCTCATTTTATCTCACTAAAAAGTCAGTGTTTCTTATGCCTGCACTCTTTATTACTTCATCACACAAATGGGGGGACACTGCCATGGTAGCCCAGGAGGGGTGGGGGAGGAGGAAATCAACGGGTGGGGTTGTTGTAGGGGCACCCCCTAGACTGGCATGCAGCTCATCATTTCTACGGGATTTCTGGGGCTCTGACACGGAGCAGCTGTGCTCTCTGGTTCTCTAGTACACTTGCCCCATATTCTAGGCAGGACTGACTCTATTTTTAGACAAAACATAAAGAAGGGAATGACCCGGGGAGAGCATTCCCATTTTTGTCCATGCACCCCCGGCTGACCTCAGCAAGGCCAGCCAGGAGCACCCATGACAGCAGCAGACGGTACAGAATGACTGATAACCGTCATCACATCTCCAATTTACAACGGCATGGCAGACAGTGCAATAGAGATGGTAACCGTCTCTGCTACCTTGCAAAGGCAAATGAATGCTGCTGTGTAGCACTGCAGTACCATGTCTGTCAGCAGCATCCAGTACACATATGGTGACAGTGACAAAAGGCAAAACGGGCTCCATGGTTGCCATACTATGGCGTCTGCCAGGGCAATCCAGGGAAAAAGGGCGAGAAATGATTATCTGCCGTTGCTTTCATGGAGGAAGGATTGAGTGACGACATTTACCCAGAATCACCCACGACACTGTTTTTGCAACATCGTGCACTGGGATCTCAACCCAGAATTCCAATGGACGGGGGAGACTGTGGGAACTATGGGATAGCTACGGAATAGCTACCCACAGTGCAACGCTCCGGAAATTGATGCTAGCCTTGGTACATGAATGCACACCGCCGAATTAATGTGCTTAGTGTAGCCGCATGCACTCGACTTTATACAATCTGTTTTACAAAACTGGTTCATGTAAAATCGGAATAATCCCATAGTGTAAACATACCCTAAGATTGCTCGTGTAGCCACATTATACAGACAGGAGAGAGCTCTCCTCTTGACATAATAAAACCACCTCAATGAGCGGCTGTGGCTATATTGGCGGGAGAGCGTTTCCTGCTGACATAGTGCTGTGCACACAAGCACTTATGCCAACAAAACTCAAGTTGCTCAGGGGCGTGATTTTTTCACAGCCCTGAGCGACAAAAGTTTTGCTGACATAGGCCATGTCTATACTAGCACTTAATACTTTTGTATCCTGGACTGGGGCTAATGGGACACATTTAGTCTGGCGACCAGTGTGAACAGCAGAATAGTGGCTCTTCATCCTGGTGCAAGATTCTAGAATCAGACACCTTATAATATGGTGTAAGTATTTGGGTGCGTGCTCTGGCCTGTGCCCAGGCATTCTTTTTTAAGTCCTATGAAAACTAGCACAGTCCTTGAAATGTATAGATTTTGCAAATACAGCCTTTCATAAACAGTTACAATGGAATTGCAATCACAAGGAAATCCAATCCTCTAGAAAGTTTCTATGTATGAGATACTGCTGATTTCAAATGAGATGCCTGAATTTACAATATACAAAGTTAACCTCAGTTATAAGGCAAGTGGTTTCTTTTTAGATATATGGTGCATTATACCTCTTCCACTAATTAATGGAGAGGAACATTCTAGAATAGCTGATTAAAGAAAGAAAGGCTAGTAATCTTTTTCACAAGTTGTTCACATTGGGTTCAGCATATTACTGGTGTCAAGATGGTCTTACCTATTGAAAAAATTCTGTGTCTGCAAAAACAAATTTTAAAAGGTTATTAATACTAATTTTAGAGGACAGTGGGAGTCCATGGACAATTCTGTTTGAGTAAGGACTGAAGAATCAGTCCCCTATATTGTTACATTGCATTGGTAGAAAATTATAAGCTAGGAACTTGTTGGAAATCTGCTAGCGAGAGTCATGCAATCAAACCAATATTTCGTAGAACAAATTTGAGATCAGTTGAAATGGTGAAGGCCAGGGCCAGCTCAAGGGTTTTTGCCACTGCAAGCGGCAAAAAAAAAAAAAAAGGGAAAAAAAGCCGCGATCGGCGCTTGCTCCACCGTGCCACTTTCTTCTGCGGCAATTCGGCAGCCAGTCCTTCCCTCCGAAAGGGACCGAGGGACCCATCACCAAAGAGCCCGATGTGCCGCCCCTTCCCCTTGGCAGCCCCAAGCACCTGCTTGCTGAGCTGGTGCCTGGAGCCGGCCCTGGTGAAGGCTGGAATTAAAATTCATAGTAACTGTTTAGAGATTTTGAGCACTAGATGTGAACTGTTTGAATTTCCTTTAGGGTTCTTCCACAGTGCATATACTTTGGGATGAAATGTCATGCCCTTCTATATATACTGTAAAGAAAAAAAATCTGCTCAATGCAAACTACATAACAGAGGTCTGCACAGTAAAGGTATAATACAATGAGATTTTAGAGTAAAATGGTTTTATAGATCTGGCTAATATATTGAAATGGTAACTTTTAGGATTACCAGCATAACAAAGAAGAATTGTTCAAGGCATATGGTCCATTTTTTCATAGGTAGATAATGACTATATTTGTTGTAGGTATGTGTATTGAACATAGCATTTTGCTGTCATGCAGTTAGCAGTAAGCGCTGTAGAAAATTTCATTTTGGGCCGGAGCTGCACTGATTTTTGCACCTGCTCAGAATCTAGTACATTGTGTTTATAGAATTTAAATGTTTAACTGGGTGCCACTGAAATTTTGAGTTAACTCCTGGCAGTAGTTAAATTTAGCACAGTGTCGGCAGTATAACCTATTCTGTATATAAGGAATGGGTAAATATCAGTATGCGATAAACATAACATGACTGATTCTTATTTGCGATAAAACCTCTTTATCCAGTCTGACAGTGCGACGGGGCTTTAAAGTGAGTGTACATTTAATTGCTACAGTGGTGTAAAGGGACCTTAATGCAAATGAGAATTTAGCCCTAAAATGCTGATAGCATCCATTCTATCTTAATATTTCTACATTATCCTGCATTATATTTTGTTTTGGAAAACAGAAAATATTAGATTAAAAACAGAAAGGTCATCTATTAGTCTTAATAATTAGGATGAAAATATTATGCTCCATACAGTGACACTTATTTTAGTAAATTTTCCTAGCTTGTCATATTATAATTCTACTCTATTCCACTTAGGTCTGAAAAAGAATAAAAGTTTCTGAAAAGAAAAACACTACTTCTGCCCAGCCATGAAACTTCTGAAATAGGTGGCAGGTAAGTACCAAACTTTTAATGTAAAAACTCATGCTGGATTTCAGCTCTAATCCTACAGAAAAAGAATATGATCAGGAGGTTCTAATATAGTCTTCTAAAGAATTATATAATGGCATTTCATTCTGCATAACTTAGGGATATTTATCTTTTTGAGCCTATGCTATCTGAGACAGATATTTGTTTAGGGTGTCACCATGTCTTATTTTCTGACAAGAAATGTCACAAGCACTGATGGATGAATAATATGCAACAAATAATATATTTGAATTTAGCTTTTTTTCTGTTATAAATAGTGAATGTATCACAAAATTCTCAGATGGTGGTGTTTGAAATCATTCTCAGATTTCTTCAGTGATTAATTCTGCAGATTTTTCATTCACAGTGTGCTGTGAATAGTCAATTGGTTACATTAGTGATATGCTATTGTTTCTGTTGCCTGGAGCGATAGCTTATATAACTAACACAACATGACTTGCAAATTTTACAAATGAACATACAATGTGAATGCCCTTAAATTTGAGCTTTAAATTTGTTTCTCTTGATAATTCATTGTAACTTAGTCAAATTTTGCGGAATGCAAGCAAGAACGGGTTTTGAATAGGGTCAAATCAAAATTTGCTTTCAAATTTGAACAAATATTTGTGGAAATGTTTTCCCATTTTAGAAAAATAAATATACCATTTTCTCAGCTTAAAAGAATAAATGTACCATTCATTACTTTGGATAAACACACAAAAATTTGGGTGCTTATTCAGTTCTCTGGTTTGCAAAATGGGTCTGGAAATCTCACGAGCAATTTTTTTTGCAATACAGTACACTCACATTTATCTGAATGGCCTGGAAGACATCCAAAACTTAGCTAACTGGGTGTTCAGATAGACAGAAGTGCTCTTTTGAGTAGCAGTTTCACTACACGTAGGCCTATGTTAGTTCAGACTTGTCTTCACTACCAGAGAGATCAACGCCACTGCAATCGATGCAGCGGGCGTCAACTTAGTGGATCTAGTGAAGGCCCACTAAATCGATGGTAGAGCACTCTCCAGTCAACTTCGGTACTCCATCGCCCTAAGAATAGTAAGGTAAGTAGACAGGAGACCATCTCCCATTGACGCAGCTCAGTGAAGACAGTGAGCACTAATTAGCACTAATAGATGCTAAAAGACTAATTGAGACACTATTAGAAAGTGATTTAGGGCTTGTCTTCACTACCAGGGTAAGTTGACCTAAGCTACTTCAACTCCAACTACGTTATTCATTTAGCTGGAATAACGTAGCTTAAATCGACTTACCCTGATAGTGAAGACAAGCCCTAAATAACTTGCTAATAGCGTCTCAATTAGTCATGTAACATCTATTAGTGCTAATCAAATGTTTTGTACTTCTAATGCTTAATACTTTGTACTTATTAAAGAGTTAAAAAAAACAACTTTGAGTTAATAAAATACCAGAATTGTATTAAAATTATATCCCTGGTGACTTTAACACAATTCTGGTATTTTAATAAACTCAGAGTTATTGTTTCCCTTTAATAAATACCAAGTATTAAGCATTAAAAGTACAGAGCCATTCATTCACACCAAGAGGTAATTGAGAAGTTATTAGTGGGTGGTTAACTAACTTAAGTCTATATGGAGGACACACTGTGGCTTTGGATAACTAGGATATTTGGATAAAAGGGAGTGTACTCTATTTCAGCTCCTATGCTTTGGTCCTGACTGGACTAGGAAGTGAGGACACTCACAAAACAGTTGTTTGAATATTTTCAGACTTAATGAAAACAGATTGGGTTTCCTCTTACTTTATGTGGACCAATATGCCCATATGCAGTCATTGTTTCAAATCAGTTGTATAAACATTTTAATTTATTGTGGCAACATCTAGGAGTTCCTTTCATGGACTAAGGCCCCATTGTACTAGATGCTGTACAAACACAGAATAAAAGGATGGTCTCTGCCCCTCTTGTCTTCTACAATTTCAGTAAAAAAGAAGAGACAAGTAGATACAGAAGTTATGAGCTAACAGTCTTCAGAATCCTTTAATCTTGAAATTAAGCCATTCAAAGGATGAGGAAATAATTCTCTAGTCTGCATAGAACTACCAGATGTTTTTCAGGAGGAATATCTCAGAAGTGGAGATGAGGCTTGCTTTAACCAAACCTCAGCTGCAAACACCCTAGAACTTCAGGGTGTTCAGACTTGAGGCCTGGACCCAGTCTTTGTGGTTTGACCCCACCTCTCACCAGAAATAGTACACCCAGTCCATTTCAGTGATATACTAACAATTAAATAATTGGTTTTATATTAACACCAAACTTCCAGCCACTGATTAAATAACTATTTTTAAAAATGTTTTAGCAAGTTTCTCTATTCCAAAACCACCGTTACAATTAGAGATGGATCTGAATCAAAACTCCAAACAATCTCTACAGCCCCACACTTTGGCTACATTTGTCTCCAGATCTGAACTTTGCAGCTGACCCCTCTCTCGATGATGGGCCAAACCAAAAGCCAGATCTGAACACCACTGAACTCTGGAAAAGTTCAAATCCATCTTTTGTGGTTCAGGTTGATCTCTAATTAAAACAAACCAGTTTGAAAGGCAAATGTCTTAAAACCAAAACAAAACAAATGTTTCACGTGAAAAGTCTGGATTAGGCTACATTGTACCAAGTTGTGTTTTTTTCTCTCACGTGATGTAATGTTACTCTGTGTACCATAAAGTGATAACATGCTATAAAAAACATTCAAGGCAATCACTTTGAATTTAACTTTGTACAAGGTACTGTACACATGGAAATAAAGACCTGCAGATAGCCTTCCTTGGCTCTCAACTTTGGGCATAATCCATTGCCTTTCAATATTGCAGTGTACATCCCCAGTAATGCAGTATGTCTGGGATCCTTTAAAAAATCAGTTTCTGGCCTTTTTTTGTATGAACCTTATGCCTCATTATGTCAGTAGTATGTGGAATATTGCCACTAATCCCTGAAAACAAATAAAAAAGTGTTGCTGTGGAAAATCCTGTTGTGTAATAGGTCAGGGAAATCCCAGCTAACTCTCCTGCTAAGAGCTTCTGTTTATATTGTAGTTAATATTACAGTGTCTGTAATAAAGCAACACAGTTGATGAATGGACAAGACAAAAGCAAACAAAAGAGAAGGGAACATGGTTTCAGCATTACTGAAGTGCTGAAGTAAAAGTAAATCAGAGACAGAAAGGAAAAAAACGAAAATGTTCAAGCTTCACTGCTAATGTCAGAATGTCACTGTGCACCAGTAGCTAGAAAAAGAATTTCTTCTACAGTAAGAGTTACTCAGAGAATGACAGCACAGAGATAGAACAGTGAGTATACAGTAATCACTAGTTTCTTTCCCTGTGGCCTTTGTTCTATCCCTCTATTTTTTGTACATGCCTTACAAATACCAGTAATAGGCAAACTTTGTGAAGTAGAGTTCTGTCTTTATGGATACTGATCCAGAGTATACAAACTTCTTGCTTACAGAAATCGGGCTGGAAATCTCATTAGACCAGGCTTTCTCATGGGATTTTACAGTAGTCCTGCTTTCAGGCATGGCACAAAGTCCACGAGAACAACCCCTTTCATGGCATTTCTGCCCTCCTGCTAATTGTTCAGATAATAAGACATTACGTTTATAGAACACTTTTCATTTGACGATGTCAGAGCATTTTATAAACATAAATTAAGCCTCACTGCTCCCCACTGAGATTAGAATTATCATCTGAAGTGAAAGACAGGGAAACTGTGTTTTGAAGAGGTCAAATAACTTGCCCATGGTCGCACAGGAAGTCTCTGGCAGAGCTGGGAATTGAACCCTGGTTTCCCAGTCTGTGGTTCAACCATAAGCCGATCTTTCCCCAGATTGAACCAGGAAGTGCAGGAGCAGGTGAAAATGAAAAGATAGGGAAATTCATTGAATTTATTGAACATCAGTTCAGTTTGGGCTTTGGCAGGGAGATTGAGACAGAGAGGGAGGAGAATTATTTTATTTATTCAGAGCAAGTTTAATCAACCTTTAATCAATACTGATGATGCTGTTGATCTTTACTCAAAAGCAACTTTTACTTCAAACTCTTCTCTACTGGTCACTTCATGGTTTAAAACACAATTCCTTAATACGATTTCAAGTTCTTTTTCTATGAAATTCTATAAAGCATTCCTACAAAAACAAAGCAATATTGCAGGTCTTTGCAAAGAAATGGAGAAAATCCAATCACCACAATGTTTTTTTCTTCCCTGATGTTTTCTAGTTTATGGGTGGAGATTGTTAATAGCCTACACCTTTTAAATTGTCTTGACAAATTAGGAGGAAAAGGAAGCTAGGGAATTAGTACATGTCCAAGTCTTGTTCATGTTGCTGTCCTAGTTATAATACTATGATATTTAGGTCAAATCAATCTGGAATAAAGGAAGATCTTGCTTTGCTATGCTACAGAAAATCTAAAAATGTGTTTATAAACCTTAGCGGAGCAGTGGAGGGGGATCTTCATTTACCAGAAATGCTGATACATAGAGAGAAGAGAAAAACAGTCCACATTTCAGGTAAACGCCACAACTTTTATTAAGTGTCACAGGGGTAGCCGTGTTAGTCTGGATCTGTAAAAGCAGCAAAGAGTCCTGTGGCACCTTATAGACTAAGTGAGTATTCACCCACATCCAATGAAGTGGGTATTCACCCGCGAAAGCCCATGCTCCAATACGTCTGTTAGCCTATAAGATGCCACAGGACTCTTTGCAACTTTTATTAGTCACCTATCACAAGGTTCCACACATCTGTGCTTGAGTTATTGGTGTTGGTAACCTTCCATAATGCTGACTTCCCCATCAATGCTACCTCTGTAAATGTCCCCACAAGTTAACCATCCGTTAATACTCCAAACTAACCTCCTTCTCAAACACCTCTCCACAAGTCCCCTGTACTGACCACTGCCATTTGTTGAACTGTCCCACAGCCATTCACCATTATGAAGTTGTCTGTTTGTCTGTCTGTCTGTCTGCCTGTCTGTCTGTCACACACACACACACACACACAATCAAGTCACCCAAAGTTGTAACAGCTTAAAGACTTCCATTTGTAAAGATGGAAAACATTCTCAACATTAAATGTAACAGTATAGTATAACTGATGGACAGGTTCATGTTTCAAATACATTTAATTTAGATTGCAATTCAGACCAAGTAGTGTGGGGAAGCAACTTTATTGGTTGGTGAGTTCTGTGGCTGCCCTTTCAGTTGAAGTGTATATCAGCTCCTTGCCAAAGAGAAGCTCAGTCTGGTGCTAATTTTGAACTCCCAATTGCATTTAAATTCTCAGATATCAGTGGTGGGTTGTTTTGCTATTTTTAATCTGCAGTTAGCTCCGGGGTTGTGGCAGTTAATGCTTTGTCACAAAGCCTTCAGATTTAAGATTTCTTTTCTTATGATTTTGGGGTCTCTAAAGGTGTATGCTTACTATAAGTGACAAGAACATTAATTGAGGGAAAACTTCCATGTTTGGCATATGCAGTGTATATACACAACCTTATCTAAGGGCCAAATCATCCCCCTGAACAGCACATGGAGAGGTGGCAAAGCCTCATGGGTAGCAATCAGAAATGGACATTAAAAACAGAAGGTGGGGGAGATTTTTAGAACTCACCACTTTTTCTCCCTCAGTGGTTTGAAACCCCTTAATTTTGCGGCAGAAGCAGGATTGCCACTCTCTGTGACATCATTCCCCTCAGAACCCACAAGATAATGCTGACCCTGTCAAACACGACCTTGCATGGAAACCTCCCCTGAATGGGATGGAGGTTCAGCTGAATGAGGGCAGGGTTTCCTGCTGTCACCGAGGGGCAAAGGAGTAGCAATAAAAAATTGCCCATGGGTAAAATGCGTTTCTGACTTTGTGTTTATATTGCCCAAAGCTTTTAAACCTGAGGCAAATTTCTTTTTAATTATGAATTGATTTCAGAGCCAGTCTGCATTTCTTGTATGAATAGCTGCAGATTCCTCTTCCCTTCCCTCTGTGTACCCATTGGGTTTCTGGGGTGCAAACAGTTTTCTAAAGAGAATCTGCCCATCCAAACACAACTTTTACCTAAAATTTGTTTGGGGTTCTGTCCCTAAGCATTCTCTTTTTTACCCATCCCCAAATCCTCAACATGCATTTGTGAGAGACTAAAAGGTGTTTCCCAGGTCCACCCAAAATGCTAAGGTCAGTTCTGACCAGAGTCTAAGGAGCAGACTTTCAGTTCTGCATTAGAGTGTAAGGGGCAGAAACTGACCATTTCCACCAGCTGAGAATCTTCTCCCAAATTTGTTAATTTGTAAACTCCAGTTCATCAAGATATTCCAATGGATCAAAGCATTTCAGCAAGTGCTTAAAATTAAAAATACACTGAACAGGGATGGACTTCAAGTGCTTTGCTGAATTGAGGCCCCTCAGAGTACAGAGCAACACTGAAAGTGCAGTGCATGTCTCAGGGTGCAATGCAAAGATTATCTTTTCAGGTGTTCTATGGCACTGCCTTCTCATTCTCTCTTCCTCTTTTTAGTCTGATTTGATGATTGTTCCTTTATGTCCCTAATAATAATAATTTGGATGTCATGGTGATGGCTATACTGTATATTATTCAAACAGAAATAAAATAAAGGTAAGGGTAATCAAATTTCATGCTGCAGAGCCACACAGAGTGTTAGCTAAAAGGAAGTGCAGGGCTCAGGAAGGAAATTCTGCCTATAAGGTGCCACAGGACTTTTTGTTGCTTTTTAAAGATCCAGACTAGCACGGCTACCCCTCTGATACTTGTCATAGTTCATTTTGTGGACTCTTTTGGATTCTACAGAACTGTCCAGTGCTAGAGGCAGGCTAGCAGGCTGGATGGATCAGTGATCTGATCCGGCACAGTAAAACATTTTTTGTAAACCAAAATGTACTAATCACTAAATGCAGTTACTGAATAATACGATGTAATGCAATTAGAGTACACTCTCTGTACGTTCTCTCACACATGAGTGTATATTCACAAGGCATATACACAAACACCTCTGATGTCGTCATTTTCTTTTTCTCTTATTTTATTTAAGAAAGGAAAGAAAATGCCTTATGTTAGCCAAAGAGGTAGCTGAAAAGATGAGTCTTGTGTATATGTAGCATTTATTTGCATTGCATTATTATTCTGCAACATGGGTATAAATTTATGCTGCATTACGTTGTGTTTTTCATTCTATTTCTAGATACTGCTTAGTACACTTTGATTGAAGAACATATGGTTTACCAAATAGGATGTATGTGAAACAACAGAGAAGAAAAGAGAGGATGCTACATATGTCGCTATGAGTTGTAATGCTATATTTAGTCTTTCCTGCTTGACGTAGAGGGTTGGACTCGATGACCAAGCCTATGATCTATAATGCTAGGGAAGAGATTCTGACAACCTAGAAACCACAAGAGTAGAGTTTAACTGATTTGTAATATCATTAGTACCCCCCAAACATGCATAGATTTTAATTTATTAATGTATTAATTATTTACCTGCATTACTTTTTATTTTACCATAAATTGTTTTTCTTACAATAACATCAGTTACCATCTGACTCTGTGAATATTGTGACAGGGTCAGGCCAGATGACCACAGGAGAATGATAGAAGGCAGATATATTAGCCCCAGGTTAAATAGGCCCCTTTCCCTAGGTAACAGGGAAGGTTCCAGAACAGTCAGGAGCTTTCTGGAAACAATTAAGGCAGACAGGCTGATAAAAATACTTGCAACCAATCAAGAAGCTGCTAGAATCAATTAAGGCAGGCTAATCAGGGCACCTGGGTTTAAAAAGAAGCTTGTTTCAGTTTGTGGTGTGTGTCTGAGGAACTGGGAGCAAGAAGTGCAAGGAGCTGAGAGTGAGAGGGTGTGCTGCTGGAGGACTGAGGAATACAAGCCTTATCAGATACCAGGAGGACAGTCCTGTGGTGAGGATCAAGAAGATGTTTGGAGGAGGCCATGGGGAAGTAGCCCAGGGAGTTGCAGCTGTTACAGGAGGCACTATAGACAGCTGCAATCCACAGGGCCCTGGGCTGGAACCCGGAGTAGAGGGTGGGCCCGGGTTCCCCCGGAAACCCCCTAACTCCTGATCAGATACAGGAGGAGTTGATCTGGACTGACCCGGTTCCACCAGAGGGGAAGATCTTTGAGGTGATCAAATCTGCCAATAAGCACAGGACCCACCAAGGTAGAAGAGGAACTTTGTCACAATATGTATTTCTGAAAAGAAATTAAATTTAACGTTGTTAGAGAGGGTTTTTTTTAATTTCAATTGTGCCCAGACTGAAAATATGAAACTAAATCTATGTTTCAGCCTTCCAATTCCCAATGTTTAGAGCTATGAATCAGACTGTAATTCAGAGCTGCATTTATATTCTGGACCCACTCAAAAGTTAGGTGTATTCACAACTCCCATTGACTTCACTGGGGGGAGTATTTCATGAATGAGATTTTGGTTGAGCCCCATCCCTATATGTATAGAGACTTGGTGAGATAAGTCTCTGGACTGGAATATTGATTAGAAAGGTATAGCTTGTTGCGGAAGGACAGGCAAAGTAACAGGGAAAGACGTGTTACATTATACATCAAGAGTCTATACACTTGTTCTGAGGTGCAGAAGGAAGTGGGAGAAAGACTAGTTCAGAATGTCTAGGTAAAGATAAAAGCGGCAAAAAAGAGGAGTGATGGTAGAGGTCTACTATAGAAAAACAAATCAGGAAGAGGAGGTGAATGAGCCATTTCTAGAACAAATAACAGGAATATTCAAAACACAAATCTGGTAGTAATGGGGACTTCACCCAGATATCTGTTGGCAAAGTAATACAACAAAACACTGAACTTCCAGTAAGTTCTTGAAATCTCTTAGGGACAAATTTTTGTTTCAGAACAAAGCAAGGGGACAGACATTTTAGACTTGATTCTTACCAACTGGTAGCGAATCTGAAGGTGGAAGGCAATTTGGGTGAAAATGATCATGAAATGATAGATTTCATAATTCTAAGAAAAGAAAGGAATGAGAAAAACTGAATAAGGACAATAGACTTCAAAAAAGAAGACTTTGACAAACTCAGAGAAATGGTAGTTAAGGTTCCTTGACAAAAAAAATCTAAGGAAAATAGGAGTTCAGGAGACCTGGCAGTTTCTCAAGGAGACAATCTTGAAGGTACAACTACAAATCATGCCAATGCAAAGAAAAGTTAGGAAGAATAAGAAAGGGCCAATCTGGCTACATTAGGAGCTCTTCAATGACCTGAAAATCAAAAAGGGATCCTACAAAAAGTGAAAACGTGGACAAATTGCTGAGGTAGAGAAAAAACTAATAGCACAAGCATGTAGGGACAAAATCAGAAAGGCTAAGGCATAAAATGAGTTGCACCTAGCAAGGAACATAAAGGATAATAAGAAGAGGTTCTTTAATTACATTAGGATCAAGAGAAAGACAAAGGAAAGTGTAGGTCCTGTACTTAGCAGCAAAGGACAGCTAATATTTGATGACACCAAGAAGACTGAGGTGTTGAATGTGTATTTTGCTCCATTCCTCACTAAAAAGGTTAAAGGCAGGGGCGGCTCCAGGCCCCAGCACGCCAAGGGCAGCAGGCAGGCTGCCTTCAGCGGCTTGCCTGCGGAGGGTCCACTGGTCCCGCGGCTTCAGTGGACCTCCCACAGGTGTGCCTGTGGAGGGTCTGCTGGTCCCGCAACTTCGGAGGACCAGCGGACCCTCTGCAGGCAAACCGCCGGAGGCAGCCTGCCTGCCGTGCTTGGGGCAGCACAATCCCTAGAGCCACCCCTGGTTAAAGGTGACCAGATACTTAACACAATTAATATTAACAACAAGAGGTAAATGAACACAAGCCAGGGAAATAGCAGTTTAAAGAATATTTAGATAAGTTAGATGTATTGAAGTTGGCAGAAATTGATAAAGTTGATGAAATTCAAACTAGGGTACTTAAGGAACTGGCTGAAGCAATCTTGGAACTGTTAGCAATTATCTTTCAGAACTCCTTTGAGTCCCTCGGTCTGCGCCAATTCCATCAGCTTCCATTGACCTGGAGCAGCAAACCGCAGCCAGTGAGAGCCACAATCGGCTGGATGGGGCAAGTAAACAAACCGGCCAGGCCCACCAGGGGCTTTCCCTACACAAGCAGCGTCCCAAGTTTGGGAAACACTATATTAAGCAATCAGTTTGTAAGCACCTAGAGGATAATAGGGTTCTAAGGAACAGCCAGCATGGATTTGTTAAGAACAAATCATGCCAAACCAACCTAATTGCCTTCTTTGATAGGGTTACTGGCCTAGTGGATAGAAGGGAAGCAGTGGATGTGATATAGCTTGATTTTAGTATGGCTTTTCACACAGTGCCACATGACATTCTCATAAGCAAACTAGGGAAATATTGGCATGATTAAATTACTATAAGGACGGTGCTCAACCGGTTGAAAGACAGTATTCAAAGAGTAATTATCAATGTTTTGCTGTCAAACTGAGAAAGTATATCTAGTGAGATCCCATATAGGTCAGTCCTAGGTCAGATACTTTTCAATGTTTTCATTAATGACTTGGACAATAGAGTGAAGAGTATGCTTATGAAATTTGCAGAGGACACCAAGCTGAGTGGGATTGTAAGCACTTTGGAGGACAGGGTTAGAATTCAAAATGACCTTGAGAAATTGGAGAATTGGTCTGAATTCAACAAGATGAAATTCAATGAAGACAAGTGCAATGTAGTGGACTTAGGAAGGAAAAAACAAATGTACGACTACAAAATGGGGAATAACTGGTTAGGTGTACTAACTGCTGAAAAGGATCTGGGAGTTATTGTGGATCCCGAACTGAACATGAGTCACAAAATGTGATTCTGTTGCAAAAAAATGCCAACACCATTCTGGAGTGTACAGAAATGTTGTATGTAAGACATGGGAGGTACCACTCTATTTGGCCTTGGAGTACTGTGTCCAATTATGGGTGCCACACTTTAGGACTAATAGGAGAGAGTTCAGTGGAGAACAATAAAAATGATAAAAGATTTAGAAAACTTGAACTGTGCAGAAAATGTTAAAAAGTTGGGCATGTTTAGTCTTGAGAAAAGAAGACTGTGTTGGAGTAGCGGGGAAGGAGGGGACCTTATAATAATCTTCAAATATGTTAAGGGCTGTTATAAAGAGGATAGGGATCAATTGTTCTCCATGTCCACTGAAGGTAGGACATGACACAATGGACTTAATTTGCAGCAAGGGAGATTTAGGTTAGATACTGAAAAAAAAATCTAATTATAAAGATTATTATCTAGTTAAGCTCTGGAATGGGCTTCCAAAAGAGGTTGTGGAATCTCCATCATTGGAGGTTTTACAGAATAGGTTGGACAAACGCCTGTCTAGATTTATTTGGTCCTGCCTCAGCTCAGGAGGCTGCACTTGCTGACTTTTTGGTCCCTTCCAGCACTACGTGTCTATGATTTGAGAGAGAAAGAGAGAAGGAGGTTACACTGATAATTTAAGTTCATGTTATGATGCAATTAATTGGCAGGTAGGACTATGACATCAGAAGTGACTCAGACAGTCAGCATGCTTTAGAGCACTTGTATCCTGCAACCCTATTGTATAATTAGATTAAAAATGTACATTAAAGTGGAAAAGTCAAGCCCTGAAAAGAGAGGAAATGTCAGAATTAATGTTTCCTATACAACCTTAATTCAGCCCCTTTATGTTTATGCATTAATTACACCATTGCATATTATTTTTCCACCTACCTCATTTAGATTGATGCAGACCCCTGACATAGAAAGTTTTATCCTGAATGGTTAAAGTTGGCAAAGTTATATGCAACTGGAGATAGGTCTTGCATTGGGAAGTGACAGGAAACCTTAACTATAGGCCAGCTTCCAACTCTGCCTATAATGCCACTCTGTACAGAACACTGATCTGCTAAAGCTAGTCAAAATATGCAATAGCTGGAAAATGGAAATTTTCCTTTCAAATCAATTCAACAAAACATGAAACTCCATTGCCCTATTAGCTCATTTCCTTGTGGGAGTTCTAGTTTGAGCCTCCATTCTCTCCTATGCACTAGGCTCCTTGGAGCACTACATCATCCATAATGCAAAGTGTATTTCCTTCAGACTGAGCTGCGTGAGGCATCATGGGAAGTCAATATCTGAGATGTAGTCTGGCTAGGGAGGCTGCAAAACTACAACTTCCCCAAGGAAAAACTCTATAAGGAGAAAAGGCAATTTAATGTTGAACTTACTTGATACAAAATGTTTTGGGTCAGTCCAATAGACCAGCATGAAACATTTCAGTGTCAGGAATGTAAAAATGTTTTGTTTTGATCAAAAATGTCACAAACATTTCAGTATTTCCTAATAAAAATTTTGCAGAATTTTCCATTGAACAAAATTTCACCTTTTTCTTTTGGTGTAGAATGAAAACAAATATTTAAATTTTTGGACTCTCATGGGATGGATATTCCAAATGTTGCTCAACTCTATCTTTTACCACTTGCTAGTTGACTGCAATTCATACAATGCTTATTAAGTAATTATATGAACAATTTACTACTGTGTTTAGAACCAGGATCTCTGCTTTTAAAGCAAGAGTTCTGCCAAAGAGCTAAATGTGCAGATGTTTTAATGAAAGTCTGTGCAACTTTCTTTAAAGACAATCTATACTTTTCTTCAAACTCATGACCCTTGAAAACAAAATCTATTGAATTTCAGTTTAAATAGCTATTAATATCATAACAAAATTAATTGCAGAGGAAGGCAAGGTGTGTAAAATAAATGTTTACTTTAAGGATCAGGAGAAAATGATTGGTCTATAGAGAATTCCATTATAGTAGGAAGGGAATGGGAGAGAGAGGAAAAGATGATGATATGAATGAAGCCAGATGAGCAAAGTTTCTAATAAAGTCAGCCAAAACTTTACTAATAGTGAATCACTTCTTAAAAATAAAACTAAGAATTTTCATAGTCCCTTTTCACACATGGGTCTCAAAGTATTTCATAAATATTAATCCAGCCTCACTAACATCTTGAGGTTGTCATTTTACAGATTGGTAAACTGAAGCACAAAGAGATTAATACTCACATTTTCAAAAAGGTTCACTCAGTTGTGACTCCTCAGTTTTGGGGTACCCAATTTCAGATTCATAGGGTCTGATTTTCAGAAATGCTGAGCACCCACAGCTCTCAGTTGGAGGTGGGGGTACTCAGCCTATGGGAAAATCTGGGGATCGGAGTCTCAAGTTGAAATTTGAAGAACCCACAATTAGTGGACACTCTTCAGACATTTGGAATGTGATTTGTCCAAAGCCACAGGGTGACTAGGTGGCAAAGCTAGAAACATAATCCTATTATCTTCACTTCTGTTTGCTAGACAGTATCTCCTGCCATTGGATACTTCACCTGGACATGTGCCTTTACGGTTTTAAAATCTTATATTGAACACTTGCTTTCTCCTCTAAATAGTCTCTGTGAAAAATTACCTTAATTTATTGTGATGTTTCTGACTGACTTAATGTTTAAATAACAATCTGTTTCCTGGTATTAAAAAAAGAAGAAGAAAATCTTCCAAAATTTGAGAAGCCTGAGCCTATCACTCTCATTATAGCAGAATAATATTTTTCAGTGATAAAAGATAAGGGATGCTTTTCCTTACCTAATCCTAGAATCTTTCAAATGACAACTACTTCCAAGTGGTCTAGCTTATTACTAAAGTTTAGGTACCTTGTAGTTTGGCTGCTTCCTTGAAAGAATACTCATCTTTTTCTGCCAGAAAGGATGAATTGTTTGTGTCTTGTCTTAAACTCCCTCCAAGACAATATAAATGAGAAACAGGAGTAGCCTCCTCTTTTACCTTATCTTTTATACACACTCTAGTTTTTCTTAGTGGTCTTAAATTACACTCTAAGGAGAGTCTTCATGCTTACAGGAGAGCTTAAAATTTGCAGCTAGTCTGCTTTATACCAATTTACTACTACTGGAGCAATTAAAATAAAGCAGTGGGTTCACTGTTCTTTTGGGTGGGAAAGTTCTTTGGTCTGACATACTTTCTATTGCTTTTTAGGAGTCCAAAGGTACAGTCCTATGGAAGGTGCCTGCCTTTCCATGGTTGAAATCATATGTCCCAGTAATATACTGCAAACACAATTGATCCTTATTCATCATCTGCCTTTGTGTCTGCACCCAGAGCAGAAATGTTGATTAGGGAAAGAAGTGCGTTTTTTGAGCCATCAGCAGAAGAAATTGCAGTGATGATGACACAGAGAGTCACCCCAACTTTTATTTCTGTTTCTGTTCAACAGTTAACCCAATCTGCCTGTCTCTTATAAGTGGTGTCTCGCTGTTTTTTGATTGTCTAATTAAGAGAAGGACTTCTCTGTAAACATTCTCACTAAGATTATGCCAAAGCTCCAGAATTATTCGTCTTGTAGTATATAGACTGGAGTCCATTAAGAACTAGAATTTTTTTTCACCCACAGCTGTTAAATTTGTTGTTTATGCTATTTTTTATTTGAACTAAATGAAATACTGCAAATATCACGGTAAACATCAGTTTTTGTACAAAAGCTCCCAGTATCTAGCTGCTGTTAAGATAATCATGAACTCAGGTTGAAGATTTGATTGAGGCTGGCACCATGTTGTTTTCTGGAGGCTGTGAATTAGTGGAAATTTAAATTGAATGAATATGCACTGCATTCTTTTATGATGATATTTCAAATATCATAGTTTTGCAGATATCATAGAGTTGAAAATTTATGTGATTTCTTAAGAAGCCACCTCTTGAGGTGAACTACGGGAGCCACTGGATATTATCAATTCATATGTCAAGTTCAGATTGTCGAAACCAAGTTTCTTATTGATGGTTTGCTTGAATATTCATAGGCTGGACTCCCACTCACAGTGGCGTAGCCAGGCTCTAACAGCAGGGGGAGCAAGCAAACATAAAAAAGGCGCCCCCCTTGGCTCATCCTCCGGCCACGCCCCCGGCTCCTCCAGCCACACCGTGCCCTCTCCCCCACCTAGGCTGCCTCCTCCGGCCACACTGAGGCCATGCCGCACCCGCCCCCCAGCCACGTCGCCCCCCCATGGATGTACAGGGAGGCTGGCAGAGGACGGAGGTATGAGGGGAAGTGAAAAGGAGGGAAAGGCAGGGGCACGGGGTACATGGGAGGGGGGGCATGGGGTATGGAGTTTGGGGAGGGGTTACTGGGGATGGGAATGGGCTGGGGTCCCCGGGGCTCTCTGTGCAGAGGGGGCTGGAGCTGCCCCCGGGACCGAGAGAGCCTGGGAGGGGCTCTCCACATGCAGCACCAGCCCAGGCTCAGCGCTGGCCCTATCCCTTGGAGGGTGGGGGAAGAAGGCAGCGAGCCCCGCTAGGCACAGTCCAAGCGAACTGCAGTCCAGCTCGCCCACTCAGCCTGAGGGGCGCTGCCCTGTCCAGGGCTGCTGGCGGAGCCTGGCTGTGGGCGGGTCACACTGACAGGCCACAGCAGGAGGGGGGAAGCCCTCTCCCCTCCTCAGGGGAGTTTTATTCCAGTGAGCCGCGGGTGGCGCCAAGACTCCTGCTAGGAGTGACCGGCCGCGGGTCCGCCCGGTGTGGCTGCCATGAGCAGCACAGAGCCGCGGCATCCACTCCTCCAGCATGCACAGGCTCTGCCGCTGCCTCTGCTTTGTGGCCGTGCTGGCGGGGCTCTCCTGGGCTAGCAGGAACTGCTGGCAGCACTGGCTAGCAAGCGCTGCTTCTGCGCCTGCCGCCCTGAGGGGAAGCGGCTGCTTCCACTGAACCCCGCTAGCGATGCTACTGCCCACTCATCTGGAGATAAGAAAAGATCCAGATAAATATTGCAGCCTATGGTTCAATCTTGTCCCCAAATGATTGACAAATGCCTACATCAATATAGCACCTAATTCTATGTTAAGGATGATTCTTCTCTTTCTCTTGATAAAGTCTGTCCTACTCTGTATTACATTAAAAATTATCTAATTACTGCTCATTTTCCCTCTAATTTGTTTCCAGATCTCTGATTCCCTTTTACTCCCCAGGTTACTTATGGACTTTCAGGCCAGAAAGGACCATCATGATCATTTAGTCTGACCTCCTGCACATTGCAGGCCACAGAACCTCACCCCGCCTCACCTGTAATAGACCCATAACCTCCGTCTGAGTTACTGAAGTCCTCAATTCACGATTTCAAGACTTCACGTTACAGAGAACCCACTATTTACATTACTTGTTTTATTGGCTTAAACACAAATACATAAAGATAGATTTTCTTACACTAAACATACAATTAATCTGACATATTAACATGTATTAAGTATAATGAACATATAAATAACCATGTAAAAACGAAAATAAAAATGAGACTGTGAAAAGAGAAAGAAATGGCACCAGAAAAGGAGAGGAAAACAGAAAGGCAGAAGTCTGAACACATTAAGCCAACCTATTTGGATTCATTTAGGGTTCCTCATTTTATTGATTTGCTGACAGCACTGTAATACAAGTGTGATTGTGATTTCTATCAGTGCTGACCGTCCTCATATATTGGAAGTCTTCCATTTTAAGAAAAGGTATGCTTTTTATATTGGCTAGCTCATTGAAAGCACCATTGTACTGGATGCATGTGTCTAGGCAATGGATTTCTTTTTGGAAAATAATACCATTGACTACTTGCAACACTCTTGGTAGGAGTTTTTATGAATATTTGGCATGTCAGTTAAACTCCCATCATAGCCAAGAGTAAAGATTACTAAATCCGTCTGCAGGCCTGAATCCAGAACTAAATCAAACTTATTATGGCTTGCATCCAAAAATAACTCACTGGCTGGCCCTCCTACAGCATGTGTGAGAACATGCCATTCATTTCCCCACACTACCAGCTCTTGTTGACACATCTTGAGCCCACTTTCCATATTCTCTTTGGAGACCAGTGTACCCAAAACAATTTTTTCCTAAACTTTTTCTGAGATCCAAAATGGATTTAATCACACTGAGTCCACACAGTCACCATTTTTCTTACTGGTCTCTTCAGTGCAGAGCTTCTTCCCCTTTCTCCCCTCACTCACAATTTGTAATTGTGGTCATCATTTTAATTATCTACTGTATATATGCAAATGTTCTGCATTGCTTTGTACCCATTTTTTCCCAAGTGGCTTACAATTTTGTTCACCTGGCAATGTTGGTGCAATAAAATCCATACCCTGATTACTGTGGTCCTTCAAATCCTAGAGCGTTTCCTTTTATTTATTTATTTTTAGGGTAGGGCAGAAGATGGGTGAGTGATGTGTGCGAGGCGGGGGAGAGGGATTCTAAACTCTGCAGACATTATTATTCTCTTAAACCACACACTGCAGAGAAGCTTAATGTCATCTCACAGGCATTCTTTCAAGATGTCAGAGATTCACAAATCCACACAAAAGTTAATAGATGTAAAAAGCCTTCAAAATGCCCTGGTTTCTTGCCCTGTAGTTTGCTGATTCTTTACAACCATCAGGTGGCTGTCGCAATCGTTTGAGTTAATTTCCCCCACACCAAATCTCAAAGGTTTTCCTTGAAATATATTCAGAGATGTGAAATACAGTCAGATGAACAATTCTAAAGCCAATCATTTTCCAGGTCTGGCACAGGGGTCATCTGCAGATCAATTCTGACATCTTATCAGCTACACCCTCCACAGACACTTTCATCTTCCAGCCCTCATTTTTGCCCTGGATTTACCCCTGATAAGAGAAGTAATTTATGAGCCATGCAATACTTAGAGTTTCAGAGGGAATGGTCAATACACAAAGCATTATCTTGCATAATCTTCTTTCAAAGAACAATAGTAAATCTCACTTTTGCCATTTACTCTGGCTCCATGCTTCAGAGGCTGCCCTAGTTTCCTCTTTTGCTTCCAGGTGTTGTTAATGATCTATAAAATCTGCTCTGGTTTAGATCCTAGCTTCATGAGAAATTGCCTCTATGCCCAGCACCATTGTGGCAAATGAGCCTTCTAGTCTGGAGTTCCCTTCCACTAATGATCTGATAGAGCCAGAGTTTGTTAACCTTTGGGTGAGAGGCTTTTCTTTGAGATAGGTTTGCGAAGGGGGTTCTTTGGAGGATAGGTCTCAAATAAGGAGGCATTCATAGTTCCGAATAATACCAATCAATGAATAATTCACTGCCTAAAAATAACTAACTGGATCATTCCTGAATCAATTGGCACAAAAAGAAACCTCATTGGCAGCCAGGTGGTGATGTATAGCAGGAGGCAGGGGGAGAGATGGGAACATCAGCCTTCAAGCAGTGGGTAAGGTGGTAGCAGCCCAAAGGGGTGTCAGGTGCAGCCATTGCTGTGAGAATGGGAGTGAGGGGATTCAGCACAGTTTGATTTGTATGTGGATGAGTCCAATGGGAGAATGTTGAGCAGAGTGGGAGGTGGGTCAAGTAAAGTGGGTGTGCCAGGGAATGAGATATGGGCTGGGAGAGCATGGCTTTGGAGAAGGTCACACTATAAGTACACAAAAACTATGCAATTAATTTGCTAATTCATCACATGGATCAGCCTTGCTAAATTCATTGCTTCTGCTACCAGACTGCGTCACTTTGTCTTTGTCCCTAACTGCAGTAACAAACCCATTCAAATCTGAATGCCTCACTTGTATAATTCAACATAATTGTTGTGTATTTATCATTTTTCCCTTTGTATAAACTGTTTGCAATGTTCTTAATGCAATTAGCCAAATCCTGGCCCTGACATAGCACGAAATCACTGAAATACATCAGCGCAAAAGAGCGGTGGAGCCAGCCTAGCCAGGTGCATTGTACAATCCCCAGGTGTCTTAAGTTTCAAAAGTTGGCGCTGTGCCACTGCTTTCTGGCCTTCCCTGGTGTATGTGTCATGCCGGAGCATGGCCAAAGGAGAGGCATGTCAGGAGCGCACTGGCATGCCAATGATCCCCAGCTGCTGGAAAAACCTGTTGGGTGCCTTTGCAGCCAGGCATAAATTAGAGCAGCCCTGATTCTGCAACCCCAAGTGAGCTCAATCTGACTCAAAGATCTGGCCGGATATTTCTGTGTCCCTCATTTAAAGTTATATTACCTATATGAACTGGTATGCATACAAGTTTATGTACCTAGGCACATTTTTTAGCACCTGGCACAGCAGAGCCTCTAGTTGCTACTCTACTAATACAAATAAATAAATACATGAACATCATGGAATTCTTGACAGGCCTTGGTGAAACTCATCTGGTTCAGTTTGCAGGGGTCATGTGGACCTTTTTCATCAGTTATCATTCATTTGGTTTGACACTCCTCCCATTTAAGCTTTGTGTTTTGGTTTCAAATAAAAATGAAATCTCAAAGCAAAACTGCCAAGTTTAGTCTGAGTTTGTGTTAAACCATAAAAAAACCTACCATATTCCACATCAGCCAGTTAAGAAGTGCTTGAAAACCATGGCGATTCAGTGAAAAGTTCACAGAGCTAAGGTACGTTATGGCAAATAGGGCCCAAGTTTTGGCCCAAAAATCAGGCCATTTTTTTCTGGGTTTTACATAGCTTTAACCAAAGACTGCTGTTGCATCTGTGTTCATCCTTAAGCAGAATAATTTGGATATTAAGCCATTTTTTCTCATTTGTATAGAAATTTTCCAGTGAAACTGGCTACATGATTCACAATTAAAAGGTTTGTACAGCTCCCTTATTCATAGTAAATCTTCACTGGCATTCAGTCATACTCATCTGCAAGTTCTCAAATAGTGAATATGAAAAGGGATGTCACACTCACCCATGGAAATAAAGAAGAGGATTCTTGCCAGTCATTAAAAAGGTGACACTGACAAGATTCCGGAAGGTGCTTGCTCTTTTCCTCCCACCTGTGGTTGGCAGTAAATTCTGGGAAGAAACAGCCGTCTCCATCAAATGTTTAGTGAGTGCCCAGAATTTGAGCTACAAACTTGAATTCATGGCTTTGGGTGCTGGCTGCACCCCGCTTTTGCAAAACTCTGGGAACAGTGATAAGTGAGCTTCAGGGTGAGAGGCATGGCACTAGAAACACCAATGGAGAGACTTTAAAGTCTCTTTAAAAAAAAAAGGCATGAGTACTCTTTTTAAAGGTAGACAATAAAATATCAATTTCTCTGCATGCACCACACCTTTTTATTTGTATTACACTAATGCCTCCTGTACCTAAGTGAGATCAGGATTGTCCTAGACATTGTACAAACAAACAAACAGTGAGAGTGAGTTTCAGTAAGAGTTTCATGGAAGTGTAAGGAACAGAAATAAACATAGAGAAACTGAGTGTCCATGCTGAGCTTTCCAAAGCCGTGCAAGAGATTTAACCACACATCATCCATTAATTTTAATATCTTTAATTTTAAAGCTATTTTGCCTCCAACGCCTCTTTTAAAATCTCATCCCGAAATCCTGAGGTGAAAGTCGAAGAAGATACAATGGCTAGTCCTGGGGAAATTCTGCACCAAAAAATTAAAAATTATGCACACAATATTTTAAAATTCCACAAAATACTGCATATTTTATTTGTCAAAATAATGCAATATAATCACTTTGGTTTCAATTACTTCAGTAATTTAAACTACAATACAATAGATAGAGAATGGGAGTGGAGAGCAACCCCCCCGTGCCTAATAGTAATGTAGCTAGGTTTGATCCTTTATTTCAAGTTATTAGTCAACAAATATGTGCAGCCATCTGCTCAGTGCTACAATATAGGCAACTGAGGGCAGGGGAAGCAAACTCACAATTTATATTGGCTACTGACCATCTCCAGAAAGGTCAGCAGCAAACAGTTCACTGAGTACATTTTGATAGGAAATTTTTTCAGTCCAAAATTTTACACCAGTTCTAATCACTAAAGCAGTACACACATTTATAGGACCATACTGTCTTTTACACCACTCTGGCACTGTAAAGAATCCTTAAAACTTTTACACTGTTGTATACTTCTAGGGGAATTCACAAAGACAGTGGTAATAATTCACTAAGCAGGCAGGCTGCTACATTCTGCTCTGCCTGAGGGGACAGAGCCTGCCCTACTACACCTATCTCCTCAGAAACACCCCAAAGCCCTGCCCCTCCACACGGAGCATGCTGCAATAGCAGTGAGAGAGACAGAGTAGCTCTCCCTCTCACACACATGCACCCCCCTTCCTGGTAGTGATTTACATCTTTACCGGTTGCTCCAGGCACCCAAACCAACCTGCCTGCACTGCTGGGGTGGGGCACGTGACCATTCTTGAGCTTTCCTTTGCTTCCCCTCCAGAAGTAATTTTTCTGCTAGGAAGCAAAGAAATGGCGGGGTTGGGGGGGGGAGATGAATTCTGTGCACACACAGTGACTCAGAATTTGCCCAGGACTAAGTGGCACTATTAACCCATTTTCTAGTATCAGAAAGTTTCCTAAAGAACAATGTATTAATCAATATTCATACATGCAAAAGTTTAATTTTCAGCTACACAGGAATTGCTATACTGGATCAGACCCAAGATCTATTTAGTCTCCAGCAGTGGCCAGAGGAAGAGCCCTGCAACAGTCTGATGTGGGATAATCGCTCCCCCACGTTATGTTTCATCCTGGTCTCCAATAGAGATTGGCTTAAGCTTTGATGCATGAGGTTTTATATCCCTTCTAATTTTTTGTTATCATTTATTATGATCGCTCTGCTATTCTTGATATTCATATAAAGACCCAATCCCTTTTTTAATCTTGTGAAGTTCTTGGTCTCAACAGCTTCCTGTGGAAATGAGTATCACAGTTCAACTACATGCCCTTTGGAAAACTAAATCCTTTTATTGGTTTAGAATTTCCCAGCTCCTTAATTTCATTCAATGTCCCTTTGTTTTTGTGTTATGAGACAAGGAGAACAGATGCTCTAGAGCACTTATTATTTTATGTACTTTCATCACATCCTGTTTTAGTCATCTAGTTTCTACGGTATGCAATCCCAATCCTTTCGATTTCTATTTTATATATAAGTTTCACCTGCCTTTGACCATTTTCATCATTTTTCTCCAAATCCCCTCTAGTTCTGCAATATCCTTTTTGAGATGGGGTAACCTGTACTGCATGCACAGTAGTGAGACTGCTTCATTGATTTATAGAAAGGCATTATGGTTTCCATATTATTCACCATCCCATTCCTTCTGCATCCTAGCACCATCTTTGCCTTTTTTGCCTCCAGCTGCACTTCAGAAAGATCTTTGTTAAGATGTCTACTGTGAAACCCAGGTTGCTTTCTTAAAGGTGTATGAGTAGTTTGAATTTTTCCTTCCAATGTGCATTACTTTGCACTTATTGACATTAAATTTCATTTGCCATCATGTTGTCCATTCATCTTGCTTGTTTAGATCTCTATGAAGTTCCTCGGATTCTTGTCTGGCCCTGACTAAACTAAATAACTTTGTGTCATCTTCAAATTTTGCTACCTCACTATGTGCCCCCTTTCCAGATGATCAATAAATATATTAAACAACATGGGACCTAGTATGGAACCTTGAGGCACCTCCACTGTTAACATTTTGCCATGATAAAAATTGACCATTTAATCCTATTCTTTGTTTTCGTGTGTTAGCTAGTTTTTGCTCCATGGCAATACTTTGCCTCTTACCTCATGACTACTTAGTTTCTTTAGTACCCTCTTGTGTGGGACCTTGTCAAAGACCTTTGCAAAGTCTACAACAACACTACAAACAATTTATTTAGATGTGTTGGTCCCAGGATAGGAGAGAGACAAGGTGGGTCAAGAAGTGCTCTGTGGAGCTTGAAAGCTTGTCTGTCTCACCAACAGAAGTTGGTACATAAAAGATATTACCCTTACCCACCTAAATAAATTATGTCAACCTCTTCTCCTCTATTCATCATTTTACAAATACATTCAAAGAATTCTAAGCAATTTGTGAGTCACAACTTTCCTTTGCAGAAACTATGCCAGTTAAACCCTATGTGATCATGAATTTCCAGGTGTTTAGTTATTGTTTGTAATTATTTCAACTAATTTACCAGCTTCAGATGTAAGGCTTACCAGTTTATAATTTCCTGGATCACCTCTGGAGCCTTCTTAAGCCATTTTCAGATTTTTTCCTCTGTTTTTACTTTTATTGTACACCTGTGTGTGCCCCTTCCTTCCCCTTTCATTGTTCTGTCTTCATTCTATTGCTTCAGCTACAAGTTGTTCCATGTCTTTGCTTTCATGCTCCATTTATGATTTCTCTGTTCTCTCCCTCTTTCTCCATGTTTTATCAGTTTCTCTTTCCTCCTTCTATTCTCTTAATCTTCCTCTCTCTCATTCCTTCTTCAGTCTCTCCTTTTCCTCATTCACTGCCCCCTTCATTCCTTTATCTCCGTGCCCCACCTCCAATCTCCTCCTGTTTCTTTCTTGACTTCCTCCATCTCCGAATAACACTCCTCTAGTCATTCTATCGCTAATGCCTTTCCATTCATGTTACCACTCATTTATACCCACACTTTGCCACACAACACACACATATATGCCTCTGCACTCCGCCAGGCATGCATGCATACTACCCTGCCATGTGTGTGTGTGTGTGT
Source organism: Gopherus evgoodei (assembly GCF_007399415.2). NCBI lineage: Eukaryota > Metazoa > Chordata > Testudines > Testudinidae > Gopherus > Gopherus evgoodei. Next base: position 234,796,044 of record NC_044322.1, on the reverse strand, counting down.
GTGTGTGTGTGTGTGTGTGTGTGTAGAGAGAGTAGGCATATATGAGGCACAATGTGTGTGTGTGTGTGTGTGTATATATATATATGTGTATATATATATATGTGTATATATATATATATATATATATATACACTCTTCCGTACATACATACATACTCTTCCATACATACACATATGAGGCACAGTGTGTGTGTGTGTATATACACACACACACACACACACATACACACTGTGCTTCATATATGCCTACTCTTCCATACATACATACACACACACACACACACACACACACACACACTGTCTGCCACAAACTCTGCATACAAGGGTCATCTACAATATTCTCCCTCTAAGCCAGGGGATAAGGGCCCATGATTTTCAACCCCAAATCAAGGAAGATGACCTAATATTCTATCATCTGCCCAATCGAGGTCTGGTGCACCCTCAGTTATCTTCTTCCTTCACCCCAAGTAGAAAGGAGTGACTTTTCTCCTTCCTATTGAACTATCTCCCTATTCCATCCCCATCAAGGGGGGAATGCTTTTCTCTACCCCAACCTGTGTTAGTCTGAAACTAAATTGGGCAGGGACATATGGACTAGGAATAGGTGCAGTATGAGCCCACTGGCAGGAAAGGAGTGTTGAAGGATCTTACTCAGGGTATGTCCACACTGCAATCAGAGGTGTGATTGCAGAACCTTAGATGTACCCAAGCTAGCTTTAACCTTGCTAACTCTGGTAACAATAGCTGTGAAGGTGTGGCAGAATGGACTTCCATTCAGGCTGGCTGCCTGAATACATACTCAGGTCCAGGGAAGTCTTGCACAACCCAGTGCCGCCATACATGCTGTCTCCGCTTCACTGCTATTGGTACCCAAGCTAGCCAAATGAAAGCTAGCTCAGGTATGTCTACATATGCTGCAATCACATCTCTGACTGCAGTGCAGACATGCCCCCAGAGTGAGCAGGATGGAACTGGGCTGGTTTGCCAGCTTGACAGGAAGAAGAGAGGTCCAGCCCAGTAGTGAGCATTGGGCTTAGATCAGTGGCTCTCAACCTTTCCAGACTACTGTACGCCTTTCAGGAGTCCAATTTGTCTTGAGTACCCCCCACCATGTTTCACCTCACTTAAAAACTATTTACCTATAAAATCAAGCATAAAAATACAGAAGAGTCATGACACACTATTACTGAAAAAATTCTTACTTTCTCATTTCTATCATATAATCAACTGGAATATAAATATTGTACTTACATTTCAGAGTACAGTATATAGAGTAGTATAAATGAGTCATTGTCTTTATGAAATTTCAGTTTGTACTGACTCTGCTAGTGCTTTTTATGTAGCCTGTTGTAAAACTAGGCAAATATCTAGCTGAGCTGATGTACCCCCTGGAAGACCTCTGCATACCCCCAGGGATCTGTATACCCCTAGTTGAAAACCACTGGCTTAGATAATCTGTTTGTTTACGTTAGGACAGGGAGGCCTGTTTAGCATTTGCCAGTCATATTGACAATTAGATCTACTCTTGCTAAATAATGTGTCATCTGCAAAAGTTCCACCTCACTACTCTCCTCTTTCCCCAGATCTTTAATAACTATATTAAGAACACTGTTCTTTGTGGTACCCCACTGTCAACTTTTTGCCATGTTGAAAATTGACCATCCATTCCTACTGTCTCTCTTACACATTTCTTATTCACTCTCTAACCATGACCACAAAGTCTCATGAGGGACATTAAAGTATGACCTCAAATAAATTGACAGCTAGTAGTTCTTCAGCCACTGTTTTGTTGACACACACAAAGAATTCTAGCAACTAGAGAGGCATTTTTTTTCCTTACAGAAGCCATCCAGATCTATCACATTCCCCTAAAATCATTAGTATTAGTATTGAAAAGAAGTAAGTTTTTAAAAGTGCAGGTTTCAGCTGTGCTGAAGAGAAAAAACTATGGTGATTAGCAAAGAACAAAGCAAAATGACAAACCAAAAGGTGCTCAGAACTGGAGATTTAATATCTTATACCTTTTCCCAGTCTTCTACTAGAAGCAAAATTACACTGGGCTAGACGCACTTTCACCAAAGACTAATCAGTGATGCTCCAGTCCAGCAAAAGCATTTGAGCATGTGTTTATCTTTAAGAACATGAGTTATCTCACTGACATCATCAAGACTATTCACACACTTAAAGTTAAGCACGTGCTTAAAATGCTTTGGTGAATCAAGGCCTGAGAGCATAAACACACAGCTCTTTTTCAGTACAGCACTTATTATACTTGGCACATATACATTTCTAGGAAATCTATATTGAGCAACAGCATCTGATTACTTGCCATGGCAGAGGGTGGGGAGGGTTGATTAATTGGGAACCCTCAGGGCTTTATCAGTTAGGTTTCTGAATGCTGCAGCTGCTCCTATGTGCACTATTACCATTAATTTCTTAATTCAAGCCCCAAGTTGCAAAACTATCACATGTTCACACCCCAGTTTAAGTTCCAAAGCACAAGTAAATAGCTCAACAACCAGATATTCCTGGTTCAGCCAGAACAAAGGAATCAGGTAAACACATGTTGGCATGGATAGTCTGACTCCTACTGCCTTTGGCTTGGCAAAGAGTAAGCAAAATATGACTATGTGAGCAGCAAAAAAAAAAAGAGGCTGATCAGTTTTATGTGAACTCTTTGCCCAATTGTGTACTTTGCTTGTTCTTCTTATTCAGTGCTGTCCTTGTTTCAGGTTGTAATAATGTGTGTTCATATAGTCAGCAATCAGTTTCCCAATCTGGTTCTATTTATGCTAAATTTTTGGAATGTCCATCCCTATCAGGATGTTCTCTCTAATATACTCAATTAAGCTTACCCAGTGTTTCAAGCATGCTTACCTATTTAAACTTCACCAGGTCTCTTGCTAGCCCTGTTGGGATGCACCAAGTCTAATAAATAAAATAGAATTGATACCGAAGAAATTCTACAAGTGTGGAGTCTCAGGTAGCTTCACTATCAACAGTGTATCATGATTTCACCAAAGAACAATAGATGTCAGCGATGTCCCCTTAAACATTAAATCCTCCAAACCACTAGCACTTGAAGAGGCTCAGGCATTTCTCTCTCCCCAGCAGGCAGCAGCAAGGAAGTGTCTGTGTAATTAGGTGGCTTGAGGTCATTCTGATGCAATTAATGTTAAGGATAAAACTCAGATTATCTCCATTACTTGTAGGTTTGCTAGTTTGAGGATTGTAAACCTCTTTCCCCTTCTGGAGCCCTTCTTTTTGTTCAACAGTGAGAGAACTGAAAGATTATGCCAGTATCCAACAAAATTACAGCCGTGTTTTTCCCATTTTGCATGACCACAAAATTGCTACAGGTGTAAAAGGGACTAAAAGAGAAAAAGTTTTATCTAAACTCGTTCACTCATCCTACTCATATGGTGGCTTGAGGTCATATGGTGGCTTTCTTTTTACGTAAAGAAACACTTACAAGTGAGATTGCATGAATGCTAAAATTCTTGGAAAGGATGAGTGAACGAGTTTAGATATAGCAATACCTCTTCACCCCAACCTTCCCCTAGCCAAACTCAAATGCAGCCAAAGCTTTTCTGAGCTTCAGAAAAGTTCAGATAATATTTTCTCCCATTTGTTTCCATTTTTGCACTCTTCTGCACTTCTGTGTCTTTGTTAAGACACATTGCGCTGATATAAATCAGCTCCACTAACGTCAGTGGAGTTATGCTGGCTTACAGCAATTTGGGAAATAGCCCATTGTGCCCAGGAGATTTTCAGCCCAGCGTCAAACTCAAAGGCTTTGCATAATTGTTGGGTGAATATTCAGATCAATGCTTGTTTGAACCAAACACCAGGTTTTTGAGATCCACTCCTCACTAGTGTTAGAAGGAAGGCCTTACTCCCCACAAGATAACCCAAGCACCATATGAGTAGGATGACCAGGTAGCAAATGTGTAAAATCAGGACAGGGGATGGGGGCGTAATAGGTGCCTATATAAGAAAAAGCCCCAAATATCACGACTGTTCCTATAAAATCGGGATATCTGGTCACTCTACATATGAACCATGCACTACTCATGTTGGTGGTGAATAAAGTTATGTCATTCTTTCACAGTGTTACAAAAATCAGTGATTGAACACCACAGGCCAAATTCGACTATTGGTTCCCCTATGTGACTGACTACCGTTATTAAAATCAAGCACAGATATCACTGAAATCAGAATTTGATCCTGGGAAGATATATTACAGCTACACAAAGGAAGGGGATTGTAGTATTTTCAGGGGTGTGGGACTATATGCTTTCTTTCTAGCATGTTGATTCAATCCAACATTGTGATAACTAGACCCAACAAACCCAAACTCTTGCATGTAAACAACAAACTGTGCAATTGATGGTACTAGGGCAGCTTTTGAGGGACAGATAAAGGGAAAGATATCTGACCAGATGACAGTGACAATGTCTATGTTGGAGATATAGGCAGTTATTTTGTAAGATCTTTCCTCATGAAATAATATCACACAGAGAATTGGTGGAAAGTAATAACACATGATACTGACTATCCTGTAAGAGTTTGTTAGGCCAGGGTCCTATACACCAAGTTATTTTTTTTAAATGTTTTTCACTTCAGATAACTTGTAGCGTCATCTTCACATGATAATAATCTGAGTAGAATATGTATGCGTCACTTCTCTGTATTGGATAGTCAGCTGGGTATCATAGGCAATGTATTGTTAACAGCTAATTGGGATTCTCCTATTGCTGTTGGAGTCTGTGTTTCTGAAGCTGATTTTAGTTCCATTTCCACCATTACTGTGGAATTCTGACTGGTCATAGTGTGCAGCACAATAACAATCCTGAAATCCTAAATGCCTACAAATTTGTTATGAAATTATGGGATGAAATTGACTCAGGTGACTGCTGCCCCTACAGAGTATTCTAGTCATTTTCATGTGTGGATTTGTATGAATAATGAAAGACTCAACCTAGAAATCTCTAGATGTTTTTTCAACTACTAAAAATAGGGTTAGATAATATCAGAAAAAGTGCCCCTGATGTTCTGGTGCACGTTGGTTTATTTGATGTGGTGTGTAAATGCCTTATAGCATTACATCACTAAAGCACTGCAAGGGGAGAGCCAAAAGGCAAGCAGTCTCAATTTACTATTATTAACACTATTTTAAAGAATCCCTTACCTACTCGAAGCTCTTGTCCAAAGACTGTTTTCTCTCCCAGGGCTGAGCAGTTCCACCTGCCATAGCGGAACTGATATTGGCATTCATTGATTCCCATCTGTGCCCCTTCTCCGATCACTATGATGGCATCAGGGCGGCTCTGGCAGATCGCTCGTTGCCGAGGGGCCAAGCCTGGGATTTTGTTGCAGATTATATTTGCTCCTAAAGCCACCACAGATGACAAAGCTCTGAAGAAAAGCAGAAAGAGGCATTAGAATCTAATTGAGACCATTTACTCCATTTGCTCCATATTGCAGTGTGGCTGACAAGGCAATGGGCAAACAGCAAAATGTTTGGAAGTTTGGTTACTATAATTATGCAGACTTATCCCAACTGCTTTGGTCTGGCAATTGAGGTTGGAAATCTTGCAGAATTTCCAGGAATTCCTGGTTTCATTTGGGCCAGAAAGCCCACATGAACAGCTTCGTTCACAGAATATTGGCAATTCTGCATCTGGTCCCAGATAAAACCAGGAAGTAAGGAGAGGTGAAAAGTAATATTGAAAAATATAAGTCAACAGGTCATTGAACTTCGCAGAGTCTTCAAGGTTCAGGTTCATCTTGAGTGTTGTGCTTAGGTTCAACCTCAATATTTAATTTACCAGAGCCAGTTCACTCACCTCTAATTTTAAACCAAGGAATAAAATTTAGAGAATGATTTTATTCTACCAACATTGTTGCCCATTACTACTAACTTAAAGTACTGAGCAAATAATGGAAGTTTATGAGTATTAATCAGGACCAACATGCACCTTCCTAACTGAAACTTGTCATTCTTATTCTTCAATATATTTTCAGAGCAATAGCTCATGAATTACAACTCATTCTGAAGACTGCCTTTACCTTGCATCTGCCCAATATAAGCCAACTAACTGTTTAAGATTGATAAGATTTCCATTATAGGCCATACATCTGTCATTTTCCAACATCTTTATCTGATGCATGTATGACAAAGTTTTGGTTTTTTTCAAATAAGACATGGGATAAAATGTTCAATATGAACTAAGTGATTTAGGAGCCTGTCTCATTTTAAAAATACTTTTATTAAGATTTAGGCTTCTAAGTCACTCTTGCAAATGTGTCTTAAGCTCCCAAGTGACTTAGGTTCTTCTACCCATGGGCTAGAATTGATGGCCAGGAATGTCCAGACTAGTTGCCATGAAAACATTGTAGATTATGCTTCTTAAATTCAGAGCCACACTAAGGAGACTGATGAGGGTAAGTGGTGCTGGAGGCATTATGCCTTTTCCATGCCCCACAGCACCTAGACAAACTTCCTCTAACCCAGTAAAAGCTGCTGGCAGAGCTAGCCAGGCCCGCTGTCCTATCCCTATGCAAACTGGAATGCTGAGAGACAATTCATGGCTGCTTCCTCTCTGGACACTTCCTCATACTGCAGGGAAGGAGCTCTCTGTGTCATTTACCAAGCTAGCTCACCCAATAACTTACTGTGCACTGAAAAAAAGTTGGTGGTCTCATTTCACTTCCTAGACACAAGTGTCTACCACCTTCACAACAAACACCATTGTTGGCCATCTCAGCAAAGTAGGTGTTCCACCCTCAAACCGGGCTGGGGCACTTGGATGTGGCCCAATGATCACAAGATCTGAAGCTGTCTCCTGTGTGGGTTCATAGGGGTGAACTTGTTCGCCCACCACCTTGCACACTCATTCAGGGCGGCAACAATGTAGCCCTTAATTAGAGCTGGTCAAAAATTTTCTGACAGAAGTTTTCCACAGGAAAATGCCAATTTGACAAAATCAAAACATTTAGCAGTAATGTTATTGACTTAGTCAAAATTTTCAATGACAAATTATTGAAACATTTTGATTCTATAAGGTTGAAGCATTTTGTTTTAACTTTATTATTTTGACTTTTATAATATAATAGATGGTCAAAAAGATACAATTGAAATTAAGCACTCACCAAAACAAAATATCTAAATTTCCCACAGAACAGAGATTCAGAGTTTTAGCCAGTTCTACCTTTACTCTTCCATTTGGCAGAGCTTTCTAAATTGACTTTCCATTAAATTTATCCACAGCTTTTATATATGGTTGAATCATTTGAATTTTAGGAAACTAGAGAAGAGTTAATGTGAGCACATTGTGCCATATTTCCTTTTTAAAAGAGATGGACTGGAAGTACAAAATTTGGATCCAAATCTGATCCCTCCCAAAGTTTGAGACATGAAGGTTCAGACTGAGAGTTTTAGTTCAGTGGTGCTGGGGCCCAGACACAAAGTTTAGAATGGGACCCAAAATTCTGGCATATTCTTAACTGGGTTTTGGTTCTGGCCCATCTCTGTTTAACTAACAATATACAATCTTTAAATGTGTAAGTCATTAACACAAGACTTGGGTGTATTTTTAAAAGATATGCTGTAGCTCAAACATGTTATGGACTTGATGCAGAAATTACTGGGTGAGGTTCTCCAACCTGTGTTATGCAGGAGGTCCAACCAGATGATCATTATGCTCCCTTTTGGCCTTAAAAATCTATGCATCTGTGAAAATTAGAGAAGAATTTGGATCATAACGAAAAAACCTGAATATTTGGTTTAGGATTCAGGCAGGTCTCAATATTACAGAACAACTAATCCATTTTCTTTCATTGTTTATAGGGCTTTTCTCCTTTTTATTATCATGACATGTGATACGGGTAGGTACAGTGTGCATAGTATGATCACGTTGAAGTACAAAAAGGCTTAAAAGCAGAAAAAAATTATTCCATGAATAACTGGTGAATTATGATCTAGAAACATTTGCAGTTTGGTTGTTTGTTATGAACACTTTAAAATGCTAGGATCCCTTTCTGAATTGCGTTAATTCCCAGATCTTATCCTTTTATGCAATTTAAGTGGCAACAATGAAAAGGCATTTTGTATGCATTGTATACAGTCAATCACATGAAATTCCAAAGCGTACACCTTTTAATATGAAAAGCATTAGTCAGAGGTTGCTTCCAGTGACTAACAAAATGCTGTTGTATGAATTTCCAACTAAATAAATAAATAATACAACTACATGATGGATCACTACTGAAACCAGGGGAATTCATATAAGGGATTTGCTTTAACGTAAGACAATGGGGGAAGAGCAGCTTTCAAATGTGGTTCTACTCTGAAAATGACTAATTATAAATAGCATTGACAAGGTTCCATGTTTATTCATCCTAATGACTCCAGAACAAATGTGCTCAGTTTACAAATATTTAATTGTCAGATTTGCAGACTCAGTCTGGGCGCTTGTCTGCACGAATAGGAGGGTCTGAACTGTAGAGCGTTCTAACATGTTCTGCGCTAACTGCCTCATGTAGACCTGCTGGCGCACTCTAAAAGGTACCTAATGCATATTAATGCAGTCCTGTATGAAAGCGGATGACATCAGTGTGAACTAAGTACCTTTTATAGTGTGTCAGCAGGGTCTAAGCAGGGCAGTTAGAGCATGTTAGAACACTCTACAAGTCACACCCCTCTAGTTCACACTGCAATGCCATCTTGACAAGTCCTGAGATCTTAAAGTCAAGCTGAGCTTGTGCACCACCACCTGAAATAAAGATTCCACAGGCCACATTCTGCTTTCATTTACATCTTTACAACTTCATTACCTTTAAATTATATAGGTGCAACCCTATTGCGTTTAGGCAAGTTACACGGTTGTAAATGAAGGCATAACATGAAGACATTGGGGTTCCACAGGGTGGTTCCACAATAGGAATTTAGTCAACAGATCTGCTGATGGTGGGCATATCTAAAAATAATCTAGATCAGCAGTGTTGTTTCTGCAGTGTTGGTAGTAAACATTTATTTTTTCACTGGAATCAGCAGATGTGACATTAAACACATGGAGCAGAATAGCTGAAGAAGGTGGTGATGATCTCACATAGTCATTTTTTCAGGAAGGAACTACACTTTAAACTGTATCCAGGGCTCCCTGCATGAAAAGATGGGGCTGATTGGGCACTTTCAGCACATCTGTAAGGTGCATTGGGTATGCCCCTTCTCCAGTCAGTGCCTTCTAGACTGGCTCTGGCTGTCTTTGAGCCCTACAGTAGAGATTGTGGGCCTGTTGTAGAATTTTCCCTCCTGTGGACTCCATTTCCTAGGTTATACCACTAGAAGCAGTCCTACACACAAACACACACACTATATAGTATGTGTGTCAATGAGAGCTGCAACGCTTCTGAATATCAAGTCCAAAAGGTGTCTCAATTTGGGGCCTCAGAAATGATGGCACCCAAGATTATAATTTGGATCAAAGACAGCTATGCCTGTACTCAAATGGTGAAATTCTGGCTGCATTGAAGTCAATGGGAATTTTGCCACTGATTTTACAGGGCCAAATTTCCACTCAGAGAGCACTATACGTCTCTCGTTAGCCAGACATTTCAGATTTTGCCTATAACCTTGATGCCTCCATTTTTGAGTGGTTGACTTGAGACACCTTTTGACATGATTTTCAGAAGTGCTGAGCCCCTGGTAGCTCTCATTGACCTCGTCTCAAATTGAGCACCCAAAACCCGAGGCAACCAAAATCAAAGGACAGCTTTGGCCATAGTGTGTATACATGCATTAAAGATGTGCATTGGTTTCACCACACTACTATCTAGCAGTATGAGCATGGAACTGATTTGCAGAACTGTATTCCTACTGACTCTGTGCCAAACCTTAGGCAAATGACTTTCTTCAGTATGGCTTAGCTTTTCTATCTGTAAAATAAGTAGAATCCTATCTGCCTCACAAAGGTGTTGTAAGGCTTAATTAATTAATGTTTGTAAGTGGTTTGAGATACCGTTGATGAAAGATACTATATAAATACAAACTATAATTACTAGGGTTTTTTTATTGGTAGTACTTCAGGTGACTTCCCCATCTCTCTTCAGCCTATCCCTCAGACCTGTTGTTAGCTTACTGTTAAATTGTTACTCTAATTTATTGCCAACAGAAATGCTGAATCATGAAACTGAGATTTTGGAAAACTTTATTTATATTAAAGAAATGCACACAACAGCATTTCATGCTTCCTCATCTGCTGTTTCTTGTGGCATCCCTCAGTTTGTGTGTTTGTCACGCATGCTAAAGGGCTGAGTTGCATGTTTGAGCTTTGACAGGTTAAATGCTACATCTATAACTGGATTGAGTGTGTTTTGCTTTATAACAACTGTCAAAAAACCAAAATCTACATGCCACATTTAGCCATTGTCAGCCATCTAATCTTTCCTCCAGGAGCAGTAGTCTGACCACAAGGAAATCCTGAGTGCGGTGTTTTGTTCAGATTTCTGCTGTAACCGTACTGCACGGTGATAATGTGTGCACAGTTCTGAGTTCTACATTTCTTCATCAATGTGAAATACCCGTTTTAAGCAATACCAGTGGAACCATGTGACATCTCTTAGAGATTAATAATAATGGTTGGTTGAGAGGAAGTGAAGAGCCTTCACCTTAATCATTAATTCACAGGGAACTGCTTGCAGTGATTTTTTTTTATTCTTATAAGTGAAGAGAGGTCAAAACCAGACCTCTGGATCTGAATCTGGGTTTGGACACAAGTTTAAAGTTCAAACCTCTAACAGGCCAAATCTAAAAAGGGCATGTGAATACCCTGACTTTTGGGAAGGTTTGGATTCACATCATGATTTTGAAACCTCAAGTTCAGTGTTCATATTTTTTTTAAATCAATCTGCAGTCATGACTGTTCCCCCTAAGCTAGATATAAGCAAAATATTCTTAACAAAAGGAGAGGTTGTTTGTTTAAATTGCCTGGTGTTAAAGCATGTAAAGCAATATTACTAATAATTCCAATTTTTCTGCCAAAACAGTTTGGTTACCTACCTACCTCTCCACCACACTGCTTTCTTAGTAATTTCTCACGTTTTATGCAAAACTGCAAAACCATAGCATCTTGAGCAACTGAATTTTACAAGCCAGTCATGCAAATATTATGGCCCCTTGAAATTTCACAGAAATTTGCGGGCTGAAAAAGTATGTGAACTGGAAAGCTGTAAAATTTCATGCAAAATTGTGTAAATGTTTCTGAACAAATTTAAACCTCTGCCATAAGCATTTGCTACCTACCATAAGAAAGATTTACTGCTGTTTAGTAGGTTGCTTTCTCAGTCCCCTAAACAGCAAACACATGTATGTTCGTCTAGTGCATGTGAGCAGTCTGATTGGGGTCAATGGGACAGCTCATGTACATAAAGTTAATCATATGAATAAGTGTTTGCAGGATCAGGGCCTTTGTCAGAACTATTCTGGCAAATATAGAAAGCCTATCCATTCATCCAACCTTAAAGCCAAGAGAATGAAAACAAAATAGCTACACACCTTGTCAGAGAGAATGTTTTTTACTGTTAGTAGAACCTGATTTTTTACCATATGATAAAATACAGGTAAAAATATGTAAACCTTAAAGGTATTCCCAAGCCTTGAAATACAGACCCAGATCCCCATCTGAATTTTCCCCAAGTTCTGAGAGGGTTGCCTCTGATAAATATAGATGCCAAACAGAGATAGTAAACGGTCATGGCATTTAATACAGATATACTACATCTAATTCATGTTTACCCAATACATTTTTGTTTTTAAAAAATCTTACTTTTTACCACTCTTTTTCAGAAAATATATGCCACTAGAACAAATGCCATTTTACCCCAAGTCCTAATCAAGGGGTGATATCAGGGTGCATTAACTTCCTTTGTGATGCTCCTGAGGCAATTGAATCCAAGTCCCAGTGAATTTAAAGCACCAGGCTAATTTGGATTCCTTGCTGCCTAGCAGCACAATGCACAAGACTTACCACTAGGCCAGTCTGACTGTATAGTCTTTGATTATTTATTGATTAGATGCCCTTCTGGTTTCAGTGAGATCATCTCAAACTGCTGCTCAATATTAACCTTGGGTTGCTGTTGGGTAGGGATACATTTTCAGCATGGAATGAAGAGATTTAGCCACATGAATCCCATTAGAAGAGGAGTTGCATGGCTAAAATCCCTGTGCACTGTACTGAAAACTTACTCCACAGTGTCTGATAAAAACCTCTATAATGGAATCTTTGTTAAAAAGAACCACTGACATATTTTGTAGTGACATTGTGACACCTCTGAAACAGAACACCCCTACTGAATGGTTTATTTAATTAAGAATTCCTAAGTAAATATTTTGAACATGCATAAGTTGCAGAAATTGGCAGAAGCTTTCCCAGTTCTGAATTACATCTGCATATATTTATGCTTTCAATTTTGTTTTCCACAGCAGGCTTCAAGAAATCATTGTTCAGTACATGTTATATTGAAATGGAAATCAATAAGCCTGCTCAGTTCTGCCCTGTGGTGTGCTGATTCCTGCTGGAGCTCCAACTTGCTTCTCGCAATTGATGCCATTGCAATGTTATTGGTTACAATACACAGGAGGGAGAGAATTTTAAGTGAGTGTAAGTGATATGGCCAGACAAATACCATCTCATTTAAGTAACATTATTCACCTGCCACTCCAAAATGAAACTAGTAGGGTAGGTAGCCTTGAGGGATGAGTCACACTGGGGGCAGAGGTGGACAACATGCCTGTGCAAGGGGGAAGTGGGAGTGAAAACTCTCCTGATGTTCCTGCTTTGGTTACATGCAACAGATTGGTTGAGAGGGGCAGAGCATTGGATTCACTCCCCTTACACACCAGCCAGCCAAGATGAGCTGTTGCAATTAGACCAGCAGTAAATTATTACTCCCTAGGAGGAAATAGAGGAGAAATTGTCTCAAGAGGTGTGCCTCTGAGTCACAATGCCTCTCAGGACAACGCCTTTGGCGGTGCAGCCGATGCACCCCCACTTGCTGAGGGCTTCACCTCAAGTCACAATCTATGCCCTAGCAATTAGCAGTAGTTCAAACAAGAGGTGGAATCAGATCCCTTGCTTCACAGACTTCCGGATGATTGCACGTTACAGAATATAAAATCCATATTTGAATGCACTATCATTGGGATCCTAGCAAATGCATTGCAAAAAGGCCCATATTTTGAATATCAAGAGAAACATTCCAAAGGGTGAGTTTTATTAGACCACAGGTTGATGTCAAAGTCCTATCACTATAGGGCAGATTCTGCCACCGTAGCTCATGCTAAGTGGTGTATTTTACTCCACAAATAGTCCCATTGGGCTAGGTTGTGGCTTGGATTATATATTTATGCCAGGGAGCAAGGAAGACTAATAATTGCCCTTGCAACCTTATGCACACTACTCAGAACTCAGATGTGGGTGCATAAGAGTAAGGGGATATACCACACCAAAGTACCCCCCACCCCAAGCAGGTGGGCAGGGAGTGGAAAGAGCCTGGGCTCCACCCTCTTAACCACATATGACCTGGCAGAAGGGGTTTGGTAATTTGTTCCTGGTAGTACCAGCAGTAAATTGATACCTCCCAGAGCAAGGCGGAAGTGGGGAGGAGCTATGACTGAGAGGCATCTGAGTTACAGTGTCACCTGGGGTGGTGCTTGGCTCTGTGCCTAAAGTCATAACCTAGCCCATTGAAATCAATGGTGTTATTCACTCAGTGTAAGAAAGAGTGTCAGAATATAGCCCTGAGTCATTTATAACACAGGGCTGGATAAAGCTCTGTATAGTATGCTATACGACTAATCCTGCCCTGAGAAGAGAATGGACTAGTTTATCTAGCAGACATTATCCATCTCTAATTTATTTAAACCCAATCTCTGCTAGGTGGCTGTCGGGTTGTCCTTCCATTCTATGTTAAATGAAAGAATGGAGTATGTTCCGGTAATTTTTCAAAGTGCCTAGCAACTAGGTCAGTTTCCAGGAGACCCACAGGTTTGACTCACTGAGTGTCAAACTGGAAATGTGTACTGTTTTCTCCAGAACGCAAAACTGTGGATTTCTTTCTCATTTTCAGTTTTGTACAAAATAGAGCAATGATCCAAGTCCTGATCCAAAACCAGGACCTTCACTTTGTGATAGAGTCCATTTCTCAAGAAGAGTATGACAGAGGATAATCTTAACTCTGTAGATCTAAGTTATCATATGCTAGTTTAGGATCTGATCCTCCACCTTGATCTGTGCACCTCTGGGTAGGTTCATGGAAGTCAATGATGTTTTTCACAGATGTAAATCTTGCGGGATCAGACCCTAAAATGTTCTCTCATGGCAGGAATCCCAGACTCTTCTCCTCCACACAACTACATTTTTTTGTTTATATTCACTTTTTTATTGGCATTCTAAATTGTTTGATTGAAAATATTCACACATCAAAATCCATAAAATCATAATTCCACATTAAAAATAATAATGGTTTGGAAACTCTGATTACTAAGCAATTTTGGGTTCATGAGAACATTTTATTTGTCATACCAGAGTCAGCCAATGGCCTAAAAAGTCTAGTATCCTGCCCTTTGGTACCTGTCAGGTAGTCTGTGCCTGATGCTGTAGAGAAAGCAGTAACTTCCTTATAATTCACTGGGACAACTATGCAATGTAGTGTGAAGGGCTAAAAATTACCTCCTGACCCTTTCAGGGATCAAGGTGCTGAAGCATGAACTTTACTTGCACTTCTCTGAGCAGGTGTAACTAACATATATTGGTCATACATACATTACATAATCAGACATACAATTATTTAGCCCCCTTTTAAAGCCAACAACTGTATCTGATGCTAGGAATCAAAAGAAAATCAAATTTGAATCTCTGTTTCATACAATTTATTCTTATGCATATTGTATAAAATAAGTTTTTACAGACTCCACCATTTCAACCATTAGAAAAGCCCAGAGGTCCAGATTACATATTATAAGTGCAGGGGCCATGTCTGCAAAATTCCAAGCACCCTCAACTCTCAATAATGTCAGTACCATTTCCTGAATACCAGTGCACCAACTCACTATTTTCAGTTGGCACTGAATTCTACTCCTATTATTTGCTTTCTACCTCATTTGTGCTTTCCGTTATCCATAAAGAGAATCACTCTTATTCCAAAAGGAAGTTACACCAAGTGCATTGGACAGTTCTTTGTTAGATAGTATTTCTCTGCAGTGGAAGACATAGATGGGACAGAAAGCAAATGATCTTACTGGAGAATAACTGAGGCACAGTGCGATGAGGTGGCATTGAAGAGAAGAGCCATGTTTCTCATGCCTCTAGACAGAAGGCATCTGATGAAGTGGGTATTCACCTACGAAAGCTCATGCTCCAAAACATCTCTTAGTCTATAAGGTGCCACAGGACTCTTTGTTGCTTTTCTAGACAGAAGACAGTCCAACATGCAAGAAAGTATACTTCATATCACTTGATATGTTACAAAATCTTATCAGCCCCCAAATCCTCAATCAACTTCACTGGAATGCATCCTTGAATGTATGTCCTGAGTCTGGACCAGATTGCTCCCTCCTGCAGAAAAAGCTGCAAATAGAAGATAAAGGGGAGGAAATCCTGCTATCCAAGAATTGGCCAGACATTGTCCTGCTCAAGTTGTGAGAACTAGAAAGATCACATCCTGAAGTGTTATGACAGTGGGCTGAAGGACAGATGTGGATAAAAACAGTGGACAGTTCACTGTGAAACATTCTTTAGCTTTACTTTTTCAAAAGCAGGGAACATACTTGTGTATTTTCTTGAAACATTAAAGATGGACTCTGAGTGGAGCCTATTTTACAGCAGAAATCTGTATTTTTTGCAATATTATTTTTAATACAATAGATCAGGGGTCAGCAACTTTCAAAAGTGGTGTGCCGAGTCTTCATTTATTCACTCTAATTTAAGGTTTTGTGCACCAGTAATACATTTTAACATTTTTAGAAGATCTCTCTTTAAGTCTATAATATATAACTAAACTATTGTTGTATGTAAAGTAAATCAGGTTTTTAAAATGTTTAAGAAGCTTCATTTAAAATTAAATTAAAATGCAGAGCTCCACAGACTGGTGGCCAGGACCCAGGCAGTGTGAGTGCCACTGAAAATCAGCTCACGTGCCGCCTTCGGCACACGTGCCATAGGTTGCCTACCTCTGCAATAGATATTAGGGCTAAATTCTTCTCTCACTTGCATACACTATATCTTGATTTCTATATTCAGCTTTTCTTATGTGCCCAGAACTCGCATTGATATCAGTGGGAGTTTTAGACATGTGAATAGAGCTGGATATTTGAGTCTGAATATGCAATGGGAGAAGAATTCTGCTTTCAGAACTGAAATACTCTTGCCTTTCCGACCTGATGATTCAGGTAAATGCTCTTTACTTATTAGGTGGGATCATCAGCTGTCAGTAAAAGTCAGCAAATATGAAGTAAATGGAGCTAAGCTGATTTACACCGGCTGAGGATCTGAGCCATTATTCTGGAAATGTTAACATAGAAATGTTAACATTTCTATGAAAACTTGCATCTGCAGTGCATATTAAAATGTTAAGATGACAGCATCAATGTGACTTTAAAATACAGCCAAGAAACTTCAGTTACCATCCGAACTATATTCTGAAGGCTTCCTTTAAGAAAGAAAAGTGACCTCACATACAACATGTAATTTGAACTAAATGACTGCTGGAGGTTGCTGTTTCTGTGCTGATACATAGCCACCAATCAAGCTATCTGCCTGACAACATGATGACTCAGAGACAGAGGTTTTGAATTTATAGGATAATAAGAGAAAAAAATACGTTCACTTTGTCAGTGCCACTTCCTGATTCTGTGAATATACTAGGAAGACTATGTCTAGATTTATTCCGTTTTTATTTGTTGGTTGTGGCATGAACCAAAAACCAATAATGCTGTTTGTCTTTACTTAATGGCATATTCTTAATGCAGCAGTGGCTCTCATGTTTTAAATAGTGGCACTGTTTGTTGTGTCCCCTGTAGCCTCTGCTCTAAGATCACATTCCAGGCAAGGCTGTTGCTTGCCTTATACACTGATGCACAGGAGAGAGGGGGGTGCAAGGTCCCCGCACCTTGTTTCCCTGAGTAGCTTACATCGCATTGGAAGAAAAGCAGCCTCCACTGTTCCCCGTCCCATGTAACCAGGCAGGGAGTGGGTAAGCAGGAGGAGGGAGTGGATGGAGCCTTAATTCCACTCTGCACAATACATCAGCCATCACTGAACAAGTATAGCCCAGACCAGTTTAGACTGATCTGCAGGCATAGACCTCTAGCAGATTATTTCCTTGAGTAAAGGGGAATCAAGAAATGAATTTTGACTCCCAGAGTCACACGTCTCTCTCTCTGATCTCTTCCAGAGTCAGACAGCTAGGCACTATCCTTCCTGAAGCAGACTGTCAGGTCACAATCTGGGCCTCAGATTGGTTGGCTTCTAACCATTCTAGAATTTGATTCAAATGCAATGCTGGATTCTTTGTTCTTCTAGCCTTCCCAAGATTTTTCTAACACTTAAGACAACAATATTACACAGATAACACCATTACATGACATTATCTGACTGTGCTAACCCATTGATAGAGTCCCTGAATGATGACACAGGTCCAAGCTCATTTAAACAACAGAACCATATCTGTTGATTGGGTGCAAAGTAGGGGCGGCTCCAGGCCCCAGCACACCAAGCACGTGCTTGGGGCGGCAAGCCGCGGGGGGCACTCTGCCGGCACTGCGAGGGCGGCAGGCAGGCTGCCTTCGGCGGCTTGTCTGCGGAGGGTCCACTGGTTCCGTGACTTCAGAAGACCTCCCGCAGGGACGCAGGAGGTCCTCCAAAGCCACAGGACCAGCGGACCCTCCGCAGGCAAGCTGCCAAAGGCAGCCTGTCTGCCATGTTTGGGGCGGCAAAATGCCTAGGGCCGCCCCTGGTGGAAAGCCAGCTCTGCTCCTGCTGCTGGTGATGCAGATGTAAACAGTGTCAGTCTTTTCTCTTTGCAGATTTCACAGACCCTCTTCTGCATTGACTCTCAGAGATGGGGAGAAGCCTCAGTGGCCAAGGAACACCCACCTACCCGCCCTGCACAGCAACCCTCTTGTAGCACAAATATTCTCCTCTGATGCTTACAGCTAGTAAAAAAGGCCTTTTTTGACCAGCCAATAGAATATAATTTGCAATCAAATTCTACGAGATGGATAAAAATAATCCTGTACAAGCATATGCTCAGTTTCTACGGTAATGCTGACAAGAAGATTATCTCTTGCTCTAAGTTTAGGAAATAGAAAGCTTGTCCATACTCCCCTGTGCAGTGTAGGGTGACCAGATGTGCTGATTTTATAGGGACAGTCTCGATTTTGGGGTCTTTTTCTTATATAGGCTCCTATTACCCCTTACCCCCTGTCCCAATTTTTCACATTTGCTGTCTGGTCATCCTACAACAACATAAGTGTTCTATCATTATACCTAATGAGCAGGGCCGGTGCAACCATTTAGGCAAAGTAGGCGTCTGCCTAGGGCGCCTAGTGGTTGGGGGCACCTAAAAGCCCGCTCAGGCGAGGAGGTGGAGGTGACCTTGGTGAGGGGGCACGCGGGGAGGGCTGCCCGCAATAACGAGGGGGGGAGGCGCACAGGGGAACCACTCCCTGCCCCAGTTTACCTCCGCTCTGCCTCCTCCGCTGAGCACACAGCCCAGCTCTAAGTCTCCTCCAATCAGCGCTGCAAGCCTGGGCGGGGAGGAGAATTACGACGTGCTCAGTGGAGGAGGCGGAGCCGAGGTGAGCTGGGGCTACTCAGGCAGGCTTAGTTTCCACAGGAGGTCTCCCCAGGCAGGGTTAGCTGCCGGGGGGGGATGGGGAGAAGTCTCCCCAGGCAGAGTTAGTTACCGTGGGGGGACGAGGGGGAGAGGGTTTAGCTGTCACGGTGGGGGGGTAGCTGCTGCAGGGTGGGACTCCCTGGGTAGGGTTTCAGAATCTGGCCCTACATAAACAAACAATAAATGTCAAAAACGTACATACCTAAGGAGCTGCCCTGCGCCCCAGCAGATAACATCCAACAGATTGGAGACACACTCCGTAATATTTTTTACAATTCCAATAACTATTTATCCAACTGACTAATAATAAAATGGATTTTTGTTGTTACTGCTACATAGTTTTTTTATGAGCAAGTATGTAACCCAACTATAATTTAAATAAAACAATTTTCTAGGTATCTGTGTGTTCACTAATCACTAATATGTCCCTTTGTTTTCAGGATCTGCTCAGTAAATTTGAGACTGCAGTTTCTAGACCTGCAACATCATAACCTACTGTAAGTAGAACTGCACACTGCTTTTATGCCCCATGTCTGCAGTATCTGCATCCAGTAAAATTGGAATCATTTGATAATTATGCAAAACTAGGTCCTCATCCTGCAGTAATTTAAGAATCTGCTTAACTTGGCTTGCATGACTAATCCAGTTGAGGTCAATGAGACTGCTCATGTACACAAGGGTGCTCATGTGATTATGAGTACCAACCGGCTTTAATTGTTACTCAGTGCACCCACAAGCACTCCCCAAAACTTCAGATTTGTTACCTGAACTCAGATACTGAGCATTGTTTTGACATTGCTGCCAGCTGAAAGAGCATTCAGAGTAATAAATGGAGCAGTGCAAAACATTCTGTGCAAAGTTCAAAACAGTGAATGTTGGGGTTTTTTGAGTTCATGGATTTTCTGCAAACAAGTCGGGTTTAGTACACAGTGCCAGTAAAATTATTTTAAGATTAAAGTGATGTAATTCCAATGGTAAAAGTGACATAGTATTTCTTCTAGTTCTTGATTGGCTGAGCTTACCCCAGGTGCTCAGAAGGTTTAGCAGAAGTCATTTGGGCTTCTTTTTCCAGAGAGGATTTTGTATGTGCCTTCTGGCCCAAGCATAACAATTTTGCATCTCTGTTATTCTTCCTGAGCTGGCTATGTCTGAGCTGGGTGTATGTCTGGAGCCTGAGTCTTTTGCAAATCACTATGAGCTGGTGAAAGGCTTAAGTAGTTCTGTGCTGCTGCTTGATGCAATCCTTTTGAGATTGTCAAACTAAAGTTATACGCATTTTTTTTGCTATGGTGCATCTGGATTCCAGTAGTTTTATTTGTGTTTTTGCAGTGGGGATGCTATTTTACTGTGTGCTGCTAAATGTTGTTTGTCTCTCTTAAGGCTGGCATTTGCATGTCCTTTATATTTTATTCCCTTTGTAGTGCTAGTATTAGGGTGAAGTGTTATTTAAAGTGGGAATAGTGGATATTATTTCAGTTTGAAATTCACAGCTCAGCCAGGCAAAATGGTGACTCGCACTACTGAAAGTGGCTGTGTGGAATATGTGAGCTGCTCACCTCACCCCCAGTGTGTACTCATATGATGTGACAAGTCTGGCATCTGACCATAAGTGTACAGGTCAGATTCAGTAATGCTGAAAAGAGTCTGGATGAGAACTAGAATGTGTTAACAGTAAGGTTAGAACTGGAACTATCCCAGATATTCATCTAGGGATGCTCTCATCTTTTTATCAAATTTCTTTTAATTCAACATATATTCGGTGTACTTTCCCACTCCCTCCTCCAAGACATTTATCCATAGCTCATTACTTTTACAGGTTCACTTTAAAGAAAAGTCCCATAGATTTAATAGAAAATTATAACCTTTCTGTTTGGATTATTTTTAACCATTCTATAAAATAAAAGCCCTATAGAAAGGATGTAATTTCCTATTAAATTGTGTCAGACTATAGTGAATTTCTGTAGAATCCTGT
This sequence comes from Gopherus evgoodei, assembly GCF_007399415.2. Classification (NCBI taxonomy): domain Eukaryota; kingdom Metazoa; phylum Chordata; order Testudines; family Testudinidae; genus Gopherus; species Gopherus evgoodei. The sequence goes on along the minus strand of NC_044322.1, from coordinate 234,775,176 downwards.
AGGTTTCATTCCTATTAAACTCTGTTGTATTTTTCCAATGACAGAATTTCTCATATTTCTCAATGAATGTTATAAAGGTTCCCAGGAGGTTGCACAGTCTACTAAAAAGGGCATTGGACTGGGAGTCAGGAGACCTGAATTCTATTCTCAGCTCTAACACTGCTCTGCTCTGTGATCTTGGGCAAGTCACTTTGCCTCTCGACAAGGTGTTGAGCAATCCAGCCCTAATACAGCAGAGCATGTGCTTAACTTTAAGGATTTGAGTAATATCAATGAATTAAAATTAAACACATGCTTAAGTGCTTGGCTGGACCAGTGTCAGAGTGCTCAGCACCTTTCAGGATTGAGACCTATGTGTCTGTCTTTCCCAGTGTAAACTCTTCAGAGTGGGTCTGTCTTTAGGGTTGGTGCTAAACAAATAACAGCATTCATCCCTTTAGACCAGTGATTCTCAACCCATGGCCCAATCAGCACACAGTTGCCACCCATGTGACATCATCAGGGCCATACAAGTAGTATATATAGTGTGTGGATGTGGCCTATGTAACACACAGAGAGCTGTATATGCAGCCCACAGTGATAGGTAGGTTGAGAACCACTGCTTTATACAGAAACACACTTTTTTTTTTAATTGAATCAGCCTGGGGAAAAAAACAATGGACTCGGTTAAAATATTATAAAATCACAAAAGCTGGAGACTGTTTAAACTAGACTTCTTCTCCAAAGAAAGAGCTATGTAAAAATATGACAAGATAGTCAGATCTTTGAAGGGAAGGTACCTTGTGTTCTCGTTTTTCACCAAACTACAGGGCATTACTGACAACAAGAGACTGTAAAGGATAGGAAGGATATAATGCTAGCCATTGTGAGTCATACAAATCACCGCGCATGGAGAGAATAGCAGTGGAAGTTGTTGTTAGATATTTGCACACAGTTTTTCAAAACCAAATAAAATTCGCAGTGAAATGCCAGAGAGGAGGCCATTTTAGGGAATCTTTTTCCTGGGCTGGATCCTCTGGTACAGCAGAGGGTGGGATAGGGCAAGGTGGCTGTATGACACCTTTGCAGCTCCCTGTTCCTTAGAGAGAGATTGGGATCTGGCCCCAGATCATCCGGGATTGTCTCAAATTTAATGGTGCAATGGAAGAAATTCAATCCACGAGTTATTTCAGAGATATAGCCCTAAATACACGGTCTGATCATATTAGGGCAATGGCCTGATTTACTGCAGCTGAACATAGAGAGAGGCCTGTTTAGAATCCTTGTGACTGCAGCCAGTAAATGTATTTCATCGCCCTGGCTGCAAAAACAAATACCAGTTAGAGAAATGTGACTGACAAGAATGGAATAACTGGCTCTTATTTCCCACCCATCCAACCTGTGCTCAGATGTAGTGGAGAGGAGCCCCAGCAGGGAGTCACTAATTCAGGGCTGCTTTGTGCCCGCATAAGTGAGAGCTGCCTCTTTGCAGCTCTAATTTATTCCTGGGACCTTATGCCAGAGGAGGATTGGGTGCAGTGTAACTCTGATCTATCATACCCCCTACCCTCCTATCCCATTCATGCCACTCTCCAGAGCACACTCAAACTGGCCCTTCTTCCCCTTGCACATGGGGTAGAAGGTACAGCTTCCACAGGAGGCAGCAGATGCACTTCCACTAGATTTCTACGAGAGCTCACCTAAACAGAGGGAATTATCTGCTGTACTGACTCTCTCTGGCAGCTTTAAGGAGCAGACAATCCAGTCCAATTAAGAGAGATGTAGCCAAATACTGCCTGTATTTAATTAACCACTGCCCTATTGGTTGAAAGATGCACCGAGTGGGTTAAGCTGATTTTTAAAATTCATTAGTATGACTTTTACAATAAAAATAAGTATATTTACTGTAACTCATGGCCTCAACACTGCTGTATCTTATCTACAGGCATAATAGGGAAAAAGAAAGGGTTGAATCTGAAAATAGATGAGAGGAAAGAACAGGGGGATGAAGAGGAGAGCAAAAGAAGAGTTACCATTTGTTCTTTATATTGTGATGAGCCTTTTTCACACCAGTGTTAACACTAGCGATAGCTGAATAAAATGGGCCCCTTCTGAAGTATTTCCACTCTGCGGGGGAGGGTCCTTTGCCCCACCCCAAGTATCTTGAAGTTTAATGTTCCACTACAAATCACAGGGATTTGTGCCAGTTATGCAATAATTATGGAGCTATTTGCTGCTACTCTGGGGCTGCAGCATCTGATCTGATATGTTGGGCTGAGGGGGAGGGAGTCAAGGTGAGCTGGGAGGGAGAGGGAGGAAAGAGAGAACAACAAAGTGCATGGAAATGTGGATTGCATAGCCTATGCCTGAAATGCACATGAAAGCTTTTGATGTCTGCTACAGGTTATTACTTGCCAGGGAGAGAAGAGATCATTAATTAATATTTAAAATACAGAACTTTTTTGTGTAACAATTCTATTTGAAGAACTTTTTATCTATTAAACACCCTAGTTTCTAACAGTAAACAGAGTCTGGGCAAATATAAACCAAATTTTGGTGAGGTATTGCGTCACTAGAATTAATTAAAAGAAAAATGTTTGCCATTGAGCCACAGCAGAATCAGTTTGTAGGTGTTTTGATCTCATAGTATTTCAAATCAATCAAGCCAGTGATTGAGGAGGCTGTTCTGACAAGGAATATGAATGCAAACTGGTTTAAAGAAATTAAGACTCTTTTACCTCCAGTGTCACTGAACCTTCTTTTATCTCTCAAAACAAAGTAAAAAAGAACCTTTTCTAAGGTCTTGACATGTTGGGATGAGAAACTTTATCTCAGTTTTGGGCTCTGACCTTGACCAAAAGTGTGAGAAATCTCAGAGAGCTTTTACTTGTCTATCCCAGTTTTGTAGACTCAAGAGATTCAGACAGTTTGGATTAAACATCCAAACTATTGGGCACTTTTTTGGATTCTCTCCCTTGCCAGTTTTAACACTGCAAAGATAGGAGTCAGGATGTCATCATTCCTGGATACCCTATTCAACACATTGTGCACCCTGTTACCAATGCCATTTAAATAAATACTTACAGATTTAAACCAATGTTTACATTTTTCTAATCAATTGTCAAAGCATTTTATTGTTGCTAAAGATTAAACTGATTAAACTGTCTAGATACTAATGTCTTACATTATTCCATAGGAGTGAAGTGCACTGTTAAAGTCAAGTTTTGCCAGCCCAAACATGAAAGGCTTAAGATGCATTCTGTAGGTTTAAAAGTTTAGCCTATGGCATCTAGGCTTGAGGTGACTGTAGTGGCAGGACACAAACAGTATGTTGGAAAGTGTCACGTTGAGATATGGCGCTACCTAAGAGCTGAAGTTAAATGTAAGTTTGAACACTGGGTTTTGATTTCCTTGAACCCTTAATCCCTAGAATGGGTCAAATTTTCTTCTAAATTGCTCGTCTAGGTCAAATAACCATTGAACAGCCTAGGAGGCACTATCCATGCAATAAGATTAGGAGGTCATGGGTTCAGTCCCTAACATGGCCCATTCACCCAGTCGCAAATCTACTGAGTTGACAGACAAATCTTTGTGATGAGCTGGCCACCCATTCAGAGGGTCAACAGAACTCCCACTTTTTGCGGAAATTTGACCGTGAGACTGAAGCTGTCTGTGTGCAGAGGGCCACCCCATGAGCACCCATAAACTGCAAAATCACCATTCAAAATATATCCTCCCCCAGTCTCCTTCTGTAGTAGCTAACGTCTTCCAAGTTGACTCACACCACTCAAGAAGCTTTTATTCTTACTCCTCAGACATCCTAAAGAAAAATATTTGAAGAATGTTTTAAAGATCTGTGTTATAAAGGAAAAAATAAATGCAGTGGGTGTACATCGTGTTTATTTGTTGAGTAATTAACTTTAGCAAATAAAAGTGAATGTTCTGAATGCTTTCACTAAAAGCTATTATAAAATAATACCTTAATGCCATGTCTTAAAGTATACTTTAGACTCTTTTAAACTGGCCTCTTGTGTTTTTCATGCTTCAAAACTTCCCCCACCCTAGGGAAAAAAATTCCACAGCATTCTTTCTGCATTACATAAGTGCTAAGGTAAGAAAACCACCTTGTTTTGTTTCATTGTTGGGTGTTTGGAAAACTACAGCCTCATGTAGGATCTGATAACTAATCCATACGGTGCATTACACTGACAATACAGTCAAAACATCACAAACCAATTCCCAAACTCCAGACAGGAATCAGTGTCTTTGTTGTAGAACAGAACAATACAAGCCCACCCTAATGCCAAATCAGGTTTTCTGGAGCTATGGAATGTCTTTATGGCATACTTCATGCTTGAATTTAGATGATGATGGATGATTGTACATGTAGTAATTTTTGAAGATGTTGCTGATTGGCCGAGAGATAAAACAGAAGCCCTGGTCCTGGCACTTTTTATAAGAGTAGTGCTGTTGCAAAATCAGTTAATTACATTTGTCTACCCAAATCTCCCTTAGGTTTTAACTGTATAATGTATTCTTCATTTCCTGTCTAAGCTGTTGTGTATTATTGCTGTGCCCTGCTAAACAGCTGACATTTGTCACTGCAGGATTGGATGTTTTTACTTGGGAATTGGTATGAGCCCTGGATACAGTTTTGTATATGACTTTATGGTCACTTGGGAATACTCACAGTATGTAAAGTTTAGTGCAGTCTTTGCCATTAAGAACAAGTCTTTGCAGAATCATGACCTATGTTTGTAAAGTGCTTCAGAATGAAAAACTTCATAACTCACCATCAGACAATTCCTCTGGTGGAAGGGAACTTGCCAGTGGCATAAAACTGTGGAGCTGGCACCTGAGCCAGCTGCTCTACACCCTGGTATAGGGGAGTGTTGGGAGTAGGGTAGTGAGGTGGCAGAGCTGTGCTAGGCCAATCCTCTACTGGTGGCTATGGCAACACACACCAAGGCCAACACTGAATCAGGGCTCCATAACCAGCACTCTGATGTCCCTTGGAGCCAAACACAGAAGAGAATCAACCCAAAAGATATGGAATGAATTCCCACCCTCTGCATCCCAGAAAACCTCAGACAAACTGTGCTCCACTACAGATATTAAAGTGATGTCCTACAGAGCCTAAAAGGTCTAAGCATGCCACCATGCAAGATTATCATTTTTGCTTATGAGCTGACACCAAAATCAAGTCTTATTGTAGTCTGTGTAAGAAAAAATATTCCCAAGCTCTGAAAACTGAACTCAATTTAAGTGTTGGTTTCCAACAGTCTCGCCCCATGCCAAGGAAGTGCACATTCCACAGGTACCTTTTAAGCTATTGCCTGATGAGGCTTCCCAGTTAAATAAGATATGGAATGAATTATCCTTGGTCACTTCTGAGAGAGAGAGAGAGAGAGAGAGAGAGAGAGAGAGAGAACCCGTTTCCCCGCCATCCTCATTCATCTCAGCCTGTTTCATGATCAGTGATTCCTGGTCATTTTCTTTATGGTCTTAGTGTTGTTCAATAAGAGTGCAGGTTCCACTAGGGTTATTTGCACTACATAGCTTTTATTTTTCTGTTGGCCACCTGCTGTATTAAGCTAGTATTTTCAAATCATTTCTTCTCGCAAGCTGTTGTGGCCTGATTTAAACATTCAGATTTTTAATGATGATTGTGTCTACCCACACTAAGTACTCTGCTCCCTGATTGGTCAAAAGAGCCACCAGATCACCATTTAAGCCTTGTAGCAAGAGCAACATTGTGGCTGTTCAGTGTGTTTTGTGTCAGACAGGCTTCCTGTCCAATCCTTGCTTCAATCCTTGCCTGCTCTGCTCCAGCTCCAGTCCTGTCTGCTTTTGAACTCCTGATTCCTGGCTCTGACCACTGGTTCATCTCCTGATCATGACTCCAGCTTTAACCTTTGGTTGAGTCCTGATCCCTGGCTTTAATCCTCAGCTTGTCTCCTGACCACACCCCCAGTTCTGTCTGCTGATTCTGCTCTGAAAATTAGGCCAGACTCCTCCTTTGACCACTAGGTAGCTCTGCATGCACCACAGTGTGTGACATCAACTGCTTTAGGCAAAACCAAACAAATGAGCAGATACCACACACTTAGATGAAGTTCTCTGGATCCAGTGCTGTCAGCTCAACCAATCTCCACATTCCCTTAAATACTTCCTAATTCTAAACAGGGCTGTAAAATGTATTTGATCTTAGACATTGCATGGCAGGGAGATGCATGTACTCCATCACATTTACACTTGTGTTATCTTTCTGAATGAGATGTCATATTACTAGATTGTCAATTCTGGAAGATAATAGGTCAGATCATCCAACAAACTAAACACTTTTAGCAAACACCCAACAGAATTTCCCTTGGAATTTTTTTTTTAACAATCATGGAAAAGGAGACAGTTTGCTCCATCCAGCAGAAAACACTATAAAGAAGTGAAAGAGGAGTGGCCAGGCAGTCAAGGTGTAGACAGGACATTGCCAAATAGCAAGGGCAGCAAGATACCTACATTATATAATTGTTATCATGGAGGCAATGTGCTCTGGTGGATAGGGCGCTGAACTGGGCATCTGGACAGCTGGGTTCTGTTCCTGACTGTACCACTGACTTGGTGTGTGACATTGGGCAAGTCGCTTGTCTTGTTCTTTGGGCCTTGGTTTCCCTCCCAGTCTCTGTTTCATCTGTCTAGACTCTCTTCAGGATAGCAACTATCTCTCTCAATGTATTCATAGGTTGTCTGTCACAACAAAGCCTCAGTCTCAGCTGGGGCTTCTAGACAAGAGGCTAATATTAAGCTGTCAGCTGATGTATATCATCAACAGGTTGGTAGCATAACAGTAAGGCAAGAATGAGGTGAATATCTCTATTTGTATGTTAAATTGCATTAATTAAGCTTGTCAAAATTCTGGTATGTTTTTTAGAAAAAAGATCTTGAGTCTATCTGCCACTTTGGTTTTGTTAACTGTCCTTGTACTTTCACAATGGCTGAGCACATCCTAAACTCTCTCCTTACTAATATGGCAAGTCTGACAACAAACTACTTTCTTTGTCATGTCATGGTTTAAAGTCACAGACTTCATTAAGGTATTTCTGATGGACCAGCCTGGGTACCTGAAGTTTAAAGACCTCCATCAAGTGGCCAGATCTGGAGGACTATATTCAGATTAAAGTCAATGTTAGGATAACTTTTAGCCCACATCCCAATACAAGAATATGTTTGACCTGGACATTGGTCTGGCTCCACTACTAAAGATGGCAGATTTACAGGAAATAAGATCTTAGAGGGTCTTAGTCGACAAGTTGCCTATAAAAATAATGGAAGTTTAAAGTGGTTTAATGAATTATTAGAGTTAACTCCAGTTAGCGATAACTCTTCTCCCCACCCCCCTGCCATCATAATCTCAGGTCGGAATAAGCAAACATCATAAACTGGTGGAATGACCCAGCAGGAGAAAAAAAATGTCCCTAGCAAGATCTTGGTCTTCAGACATTAGCATTTGTAACAGGAAAGTAAATGAAGTTAATGGAATCAGAAAGCAAACTAAAACTTCCCCAGCTGAGGTTCAACCAGTTCTGTGGCTCCTGGATGTGGGGTCCTAATGCATTCTTTCCACTCCCTCCAGCAGCCAGTCTTACTTCCTTTCCTCTGAGTAGCTTTGCTAGAGCCCTTTATTCATCAGGGATTAGATGGTGCCCAGTGGCCTGCAACACCCACCATCTTTGAGTGTTTGTGAAGGAACGGTAGCACTGAAGACTGACATCCTCTGTCTACCAGAAAAGTACTGCACTGGTAATGACTGTATAAGTTTTCACTACATTGCCAACCCTAACGGGCCTCAGCCACAGCCTTGAGGTATTATCTCTAAGGATGACTATTCAGTCTCTGGGGCCATGCTGAAATGGCCAACAACGGTGGGAATTTAATACAGTTGTGCAGGTGGCTTTGTTATGTAGATACCTGTTCAGTGGGAACTGAACTCAGCTGGATGACCTTAAGGGGAAAGGTTCTTTATTCTATCATCCCTGGCCCACCTATGCTCATCACTCTTACTGTGAGTATATTCTGAAATATTCTGTGTCTGCTATCACTCTTTTCATTTCCCCCTTGCCTAATTCAGGCAAACTGTCTTGATTTTAAAGCGAGAAATTGCTGTGTTGTTTTTTTTTCTCCCCTCCTTCCACAAAAGAACCATTTAAACTTTCTCTTTTGTTACACCCATAGGTCTCCATTCCCTTCAATAAAGGACAGGATTTGGCCTCCTCTTTCTTGGTGGCATAACTGACTGTAGAAATTACAACATGGTCAAATGTCTTTATCTCAAATATATCTTCTTATAACAAGGCTTATGGTGTCAAGGGTTAGATCTAACTGAGAGTTTATAAGCAGGATGCAGTCTTCCCTAAACTGCAGTGTGAAATCATCAGTCAGTGGTTTTCCATCAACTATGTGGAAAAACTCTAATTTGCCCTGTGAAAGCTTCTATTTCCTCCATGAAACACAACGTAGTTCTTTTTCACTCTGCAAAGGCATCCAAATATGTCACTTCATTTATTGAATTGTTAATGCAAAGGAGTCCAATGTAACAGGCCAAATCTATGTATCTATTCATGTGAGTAAGGCTAGCAGGATTAAGCGTCAAAAGGCAAATGAGATAAAATAAACCAACGTGTGACGTCAATAGAGTAATACCAGGAAAGTTTGGCCAATGACTCCAAATCAGAGACCCTTAATTATCAGGCTTTCATAGGAATAAATTAATTTGTTAAATTGAACAGTTCATATATTTAATATTGCAAACAGAAAATGAGGTTAAAGCAACGTTAACAGGTCTGAGTGAAATTCACCCCCTGTGTAAAGGGTCTACGCCAGGTCTATGTAACACTGCAGCCTCCCTTTAACCCTGTGAAGGGAAGACCCTTATATTATACTCTACGTTGTATTACTTTTTCTTGCTTTCAAAGATTTATTTTTATTATTAATTTTTTTCATATCTGTTTTAATGCATGTGTAGCATTCAGAGAACCTTGATAGGAGAGGGGTATTTAAGAATTTTGGTATTATGTTCACTATTTTCTACATCACCATAGTGTATTTTTCTGGGAAACAACAGAAATAAATCTCTACAACAATACAACCATCCAGCGCAGAGTATAAGAAGTGGTTCTTCGTGAAGGGGAATATATTGCAGTGAAGTAGAAAACAGTAAACACTGACTCCCACATTGCTAGAGTTTCCAGAATGACACACCTACTGTTAGAACTTTTCACCATAAAATGCAAACCTCCTAAAATGTGCCATATAGAAACCAAACAAAGCAACATAATGATAAAAAAATTCAGTAGCATTTACTCCCTACCTTCCCTCCCCCACAAAAAAAGTATCCTATGAAGCTACATTATGTGCAAAGCTGAGTGGCTTATGGAAAGAGTACCAGAATAAATAGAGCAATGTTATTCTTTGATTGTAAGATCCAGCAATGGGTGCACTTTCTTTTTTGAAGGGGCCACAAGAACAATTCCATCACATGATGATTCTGGAGGAACTGGCACTTAATTTTATTGCTTCTTTCAAGGAATTGCTACTAATCCACAGACTGCTATGTCACCCCCACTGTAACCTTTCCCTTATGTACCCTCCTGTTACCTCTTTCTCTCTCCTTCACTACTTCTTCTATAACCCATGAGAAATGTGTTGATTTACAACTCTCCAGCAGCTTGTTGTTTCCAAAATCATTTTGGCAAGTATATAAAAGGTTGTTAGAAGGAGGAGGGAGAAAAACTGTTCTTCTTAACCTCTGAGGACAGAGCAGGAAGCAATGGGCTTAAATTGCAGCAAGAGTAGTTTAGGTTAGACATTAGGAAAAACTTCCTAACTGTCAGAGTGGTTAAGCACTGGAATAAATTGCCTAGGGAGGTTGTGGAATCTCCATCATTGGGGATTTTTAAGAGCAAGTTGGACAAACACCTGTCAGGGATGGTCTAGATAATACTTAATCCTGCCTTGAGTGCAGGGGACTGGACTAGATGACCTCTCGAGTTCTCTTCCAGTTCTATGATTCTATGATTTGCAGTAAATATAAGTATCTGTACAACCCATATGACTCAGACAGTAACTTTCTGCTCCTCCATGATTTCTATTTTTTTTTTCAGGGGAGAGCACGAATGCAGTCCCCAACTACCACAAATTATGCAATCGAGTTTCCCGCATTCAGGGAAATTGCAGTGGATGAACCTCACCCTGGGAAAACCACCTTTGTGATCATGGTATTTCCCCTGCCAGTACTCATCTCCTGCCCAGTTTTGGTTTTCTTTATCTGGCCCCTCGCAATGGTTTTAGGATCAGGACCTGTATCTGCAGAGTATTTTGCATATTGTCACTATTGGACTGACAACCAGATTTCACAGTTTCCATTAAAAGATGGGTCTGGGCCATGGATTTCGGGTCTGGATTCAGGTGTGCATCCAGACTATCCTAATGTCCAGGGCACTTTGAGCTACTGTTCAAGTTTTGAATATCACTAGTTCTTAATGCTGCTTTTTGTGCACTAATCTTCATTGGTTAGGCGGAGGGTGGCTTGACATAAAATGTGTCGTCTGAGAAGAGAAGAGAAGAGAAGAGAAGAGGGCCTTTTTCTATAGCCAAACACCTCTATATCTGCTTCACACCGCATTCTGCGTTTGAATAACAGGCTGTAGTTTAATTTCAGAGATGCACTGACTTTTATGGTTTAGCTTTTGACTTTTATGCAGTTTGCAAAAATGGCAGTGTTTATTTTCTTTCAGAGGAAACACCCTCCCCCGAGCTCCAGTCAATCTGACAGGTCTCACATAGTGAAGGATCTGGAAGAATGTTTTAGTGAGGGAAGTATAATCTCATAAAACAGATAGGTCCTGATCCAAAATCTGTTGAAGTCCATGAGAATCTTTAAGGTTTGGGTCATATCCATAGGAAGTAACTGTGCTCATGGTAGCATGTGACAGTAGCACTCCAGGATAGTATCATGTCACTTATTCATGTGCCTAAGGAATCAGTGGTGATACTAGCTCTTGGTGCTGGTACATGATGGTCAGGGATGGTGCTTCTGTCCCATTCAGGCATCTGCCTGCATATACACCCTTACAGCCTTCCCTTTCCTCTCCCTATTTGATTAGTTCATGGGACAGGGATGAAGCAAACTCCTCTGGTGCTGGAGGTTGACACTGCAAGAGGTTACTTTGTACTGGCAAGTAGAAAATGCAGACCCAACTCATAGAAAACCATTAAAAAAATTAACAGCACCTGCAAATCAGAACTGTTGGAGAAAGAGTGTTCCCCCTCCTCCCATTAGCCTCCCTCCCATAAGCAGAGCTAATTGTGGGTGGAGAGTGTGGGGCCATGTCATCTGTAGGCACAGCCAGTGTGGGTATTGGGGTATATACTTCTTGTGAGCAAAGCCAGCTGGGATTGAGAGGGAAGGCATGTCCCCTCTGTAAGCAGAGGCAGTGGAAGTGGATGTTATAAGAACATAAGAATGGCCATCCTAGGTCAGACCAATGGTCCATCTAGTCCAGTATCCTGACTTCCAACAGTGGTCAATGCCAGGTGCCCCAGAGGGAATGAATAGAACGGGTAATCACCAAGCGATCCATCCCCAGTCGCCCATTCCCATTCCTGGCAAACAGATGCTAAGGACACCATCCCTGACCATCCTGGCTAATAGCCATTGAGTTATGCCATTTACCTAAACGTGCATCATGGATATAGGTGCACATATGTGTGTGAGATATCCTCAAGGCTTCCGTTGAAGCTGATTACTTCTACAAGGCTTCTGTTAGTCGCATGGATGGCCAGTTGAGACAGACTGTGAAAGGAAGAGTCAAAGGGCCATTTTTCCAAAGAGCTCAGGGAAAGATTTCTAAGTCTATCAGCAGCTATGGGCAGATTTTCTAAAAAGCTCCAATCGTATTCAGGAACCTAAATAAGGGCCAGCATCCCCTCTTCTAACAGTTTTGACCAGATTTTCTAAAGAGTTCAGAACCCAAAGTGCTAAGTTCTTGAAAATCTGACCCTAATTGTCTAAGGTTCTGAGAAGGTGCAGAGTTCTAACGTAACTGCACTAGTCAGGATGCGGTAAGAAAAATGTAACAAAAACCAATCTGTAGCAGCAATAACAAAGTATGGGAAGTGCAATTATAATATGTTACAAGTAGTTGATGATGACACTCAACTTTCTGCTTCTTGACACATAAACCACCCTAGCTGTAGGCTCGATTCTACAAGGTGCTGAGCAGTGTGGCCCTAATCCAATAAAGCACTTAAGCAAATTTTTAATTTTAAGCACCTGAACAGTCATGTTGACTGCAGCTGTAGTTACCATGTACCTACCATTAATCCATGTCTGCTGGGATAACTTCTAAGAACCCAGCCCTACAAGCAGCTCTTCTAGAAACACCAGAACGCATACTAACATATTTCCCTAAAATGTGGAATTTCCCAGGTCAAGAGGTAATACTCAGTCCTGGACCAATAATAGGTTTAAGGTCTAATATCTCGCAAACCATCATGGCCAGAAATGGGTGCTTTATAATGTTGTATTACTGGGAATTCCCTCCTGTCTCTTTCAAAGAGATACAGCCCTTATTGCCAGACCTGGTAAACTGTGAGATATTGCACTTTAAAACTGTGACATTATAAATTACAGGTAGGCTGCTTTAGATCATTTTAGAAGTTCTTATTTTAGTTACATGTTTTCACTCCCTTTGTGCCCTGTATAGTTGGGGCTGGTTTACATTTTTAAAAATGCAATCATGTTTGAACATGATAGTAAACAAATGAGTTAGGTAATGTAGTCCAGAACAAATCACATTCAGCATTATGTAGCTGGAACCAACTTTAGATGGCATGATGCTGAACTAAATTTTCCTGGTTTGCACTGATCGCTAAGTCATCAACATTGCAGCAGCTAATTCAATTGGGCTCACACACAAGATCAGCCTCTGAACTCGTGGTACTAAAAACACCTGGTTTTACAGGGAGAAGGGGTGTGACCAATAGTAACAATCAAACTTTTAAAAACTCACTCAAGCATTTCTGGAATATTCTTTCTATAAACTGTGCCAGGGCCACCCAGAGGATTCAGGGGGCCTGGGGCAAAGCGGGGGAGCTGCGGCGCTTGTACTCACCCTGCGGTGGTCTGGGTCTTCGGTGGCATTTCAACAGCGGGGGGCCCTTCAGTCGCACCACATCTTTGGCAGCACTGAAGGGCCCCCAGCTGCCGAAATGCCGCCAAAGACCTAGACCGCCTGGGGCAAATTGCCCCACTTGCATCCCCCGGGCGGCCCTGAACTGTGCCCCATGTGCAGAGGACATTATTATATGGTAATTATGTTGGCACCAGTCTGCATAAGTCTCTGGTGGTTTTGCCACCCATGCACAGGACCTCATATATAATATGGTTGTGTGGACACATCATTGCAAATTAGTTGCAAATTGCTGCATAATTGTGCTCCAGAATCTAAATGTTTATTTTTTTAAAAAGTAAGTCTCGAGCCTTTCAAAATATCAGTACACCATAACTGTTTTGGTGATATTTACCTGAGCCTGCAAACAGCCTGAAAAAACAGTTTTGGGTAAAGTGTGGGCCTCCCTGTTTATATCAGCCGGGTGCTCATCCTGAAATCTGATGAAATGGTCAGTGTTGTTAACTATTTTGCTGCTGATAATTTGAGCAGAAATCTCCAGGCAATGTGCTCTTTTCTCATTGCTGGATGAAGGGGAAGATAATGAGGCAGAAAGGAGAGGGGCCAATAGCTGCTATAGTTGTTGAGGTGGGGAAAAAAGGAATTCAAACCCTGCTCCCTCAGATGTAAAGCCGTCCCTGCTTCCTGTGAAGAAGGGTGAAGGAAAGAAGAGATGCAGCCCATTCCCAGTATCAAAAGTTCCACCTGCCTCTCCTAGATACCCAAAACACCACCCATACCTTCCTGAATGTCAAAAGTCACAATTAATACCTTACCCACCTGTCCCCAGAAATCTTCTGCAATGTTTTCACTATAGCACATTGAAAACTTGGAGCAGCATAATGTGAATTTCATATCAAAATAAACGCACGGAATAATCTATTAATTAGACCAGACAGGGCAGCGACAATGAGAGAGGCCAGCCCTCAACATTTTGGCACCTGAGGCGGGGAGCTCAAATGACACCCCCATACTCCCTCGCTTGGGCCAAAACTTCAAAAGGTCTCAATTCAGCCTTCTTCCTGTTGTATCCCTCTCATGGTACTGCTCTGCTACCTACCCCAATAAAGGAGAACTAGCAACTTAAAATGCCTTGTTCAAAAATTTTAAGTAACACTTAACTTTCAAAATGCCTGAACAACAAATTTAACTTTTCTTGTCTGCATAGTAAACACTGGCATTTTTATCTGGCTGAATAATCAAAGTGGTGCTTCCAGTGCTTCTTGGTTGCAAAGATTTGAACTGCTTCCCGAAGGTCCACAATCTTAGCCAGCTCATGCTCTATTGAGATGATTGCAAGGCTGACCAGCCTCTCCTGTGTCATTGTGGAGCATAGATGTGTTTTTGTTAACTTCAGCTTGGAGAAGCTGCATTCTCCACTGGCAACTGTTACAGGAAGTGTTAGAAATATGCACAGAGCAACAAAAGCATTTGGAAAGAGGGTGGTCATCTTATTTGTGCACATATATTCCAGAACAGCCTTTGGAGTTGATCCTGCTGAAATGTATCTTGAAAGGGTTTTCAGTTTATCACCTAAATCACTTGCATCAATATTGCGCATGTCATCACTTGTCAACACAGTCTCAAGTGCCCTGCATTGCTGGTATAGGTCTTCTTCAGGTATAGTGAGGAGTTTTGGAATATCATACAACTTATCAAATATATTGCTGTGTTCCTTGAGCTGCATGAAACGTTCTTCAACTGACTGTATTGCACAATCTATCACCTGGTTAAAGAATTCAACTTTGAATTGTTGTTTGGGGTCTCTTATGGGATTATCCAATGCCTCTTAATCAAAATGTCTTCTTCG
The DNA here is from genome assembly GCF_007399415.2 of Gopherus evgoodei. Lineage (NCBI taxonomy): Eukaryota > Metazoa > Chordata > Testudines > Testudinidae > Gopherus > Gopherus evgoodei. Next base: position 234,760,161 of record NC_044322.1, on the reverse strand, counting down.
GTGATTCTTGTATTCTTGAATGGGTGGGAAAATAGCATCAGTGTGAAGTTCCTCTGCCAAGTTTTGTGCACTCTTCAGAATGTTTTGAAATTCCTCATCTGACCGGTAAGACTGTAGGTAAGACTTTGCTTTGTCCAGTTGTTCCATTGCTCCAGATATATCAGGGCCAACACCTTGGAGTCTCTTGCTTACAACATTTATTTCAAACAGTATGTCATGCCACAACACTAAGCCACACAGAAATTTGAAGTTATGCATGTTTCTGGTGATTCCATTTCCCTCTGCCGCTGTTCTCCCATGAACAGTTCCTGTCATAGAATTATCCTCCATAATGGCAACTATGTTATCATCTATCTTCCCAATTTGGTGTTTGATAGACTTTATCATCTCCACTCAACTTTCCCATTGTGTGGCACTCAGTGGTTTCAGTGTCAGAGAGGATGTCCCAAGATGTTGCTTCAAAATTTGTCATCAATGAGTTGATTCAGAGAAAAATACATAGGTGCTTTGAATTACATTAAAAAATTCAGCAGCTTCACTAGAAGCCGATGCTGGATCACTGACCACCAAGTTCAATGAATGAGAACTGCATGGGACAAAAATGCTCGAGGGTTTAACTCTCAGATCCATGTCTGCATTCCTCTGTTCTTTCCTCTCATGTTGGCAGCATTATCGTAGCCCTGACATCTCATGTCAGCTATCGCAATTCCCATATCTTCCTGCTTTTTAAGAAGCTCATTTTTCATACCAGCTCCTGTAGTATCATCAATGTCAATAAATTCTAGAAAATGCTCTCTGACAGTCACAATTGCAGGGACATTTTCACTAGGTTCTGTTGTTACAAAACGCACCATTAAATTCATTTGTTCCGTATGGCTGATGTCAGGTGTGCAGTCCAGAATAACAGTAATATCTTTCTTACTTCAGATCTGCCACAATCTTCTGTTTCACTTTTGTGGCCAGTAACTGTATGATCCCATTTTGAATTGTTTTTCCAAGGTAGCAGTGTGTGTACATTTCTTGGGTGGTGACTCTTCTTAGATGCTCCTGGAGTACAGCATCAAACTCAGCCATCAGCTCCACAATTTTAAGGAAGTTTCCATTGTTTGGCACATACAGCTGATCTGAAGTGCCACGCAGTGCTAGGTTTTGGGTAGCAAGCATTCTCACAATGGAAATGAGCCTTTTCAGAACATTTTGCCAGTAAAGAGACTTTGATGTAATCTTCTCTTGATGCTGATCATCTATGGTGGCCTTTAACCTTAGTCTCATCTCAAGCTCTTTCCACCTATGGAATGTTCTCTGGTGATTTGCTGCCTTCTCATGGCATGCCAGATTTCTAGCCAGGTTTTTCCAGTCCTTTGTTCCTTTAGAACCCAATGCAGCTGGAACATTAGACTGGAAGAGTTTGCAACAAAAACACTATGCAGCATTCTGGGTTTTTGAGTACATAAGCCATGGCCTCTCCTCTTGGTCACCATTGGGGATTTCATGTGTTGGATGGAAACTTTTATTTTGATTGTCTATGGGGAACATGAAGTTTTTCACTTGCTGTGGCCCATGCGGTACAAGGAAGTCGCTCAGGCTACTGCTCAAGTGGGTCCACAGTCCTGAATCATCTAGACTTAAGGAACTAAACTCAGCAGCAGCTGTTTCTTGTGCCTCCACCATACTCTTCTCTGATCTACACTTTTCTTCAGGAATGTGCCTGGTTGCATCCATTTGAAATGGAAATATGGATGCTGCAGTAGCTGCCAGGTCACCTGCACTCTGACTAACTGGAAGATCAGGCATCTCCTCACCACTCACATCCTCACTGGGGCCAGAAGAAGCCTTTGCTTGCTTTCTTTTTCTGAATGCTGCCCCAGAGAGGTGTTTTCTTCTTTCACTCATGACTGCTGCTCTGTGCCAGCTATAGTGGCTCTCAACACTCAGTTGAAGGGGACAAATAAGCAGGGCCTGAGTGAGGGAAGATATCAGCGTCTTAAGGGCCTAACTAGCTCCTACTGCTTCAACTGACCGTCTGTTCTCCTCAAGTGGGTTCAGGGAAGCAGCAGGAAACAGGAAGCTCCCTGAGAAGCTGGTGTTAATCAGTCCAGGCTCCTGGAGGTGCTAGAGAGGTACAGGAAAGGCTCCTTCTCCTCTCTCTCCCTGCAGCTCCTGCTGCTCTCTGTTATTCCCTCTCACCTTTTCTCCTGCCTGCCTCTTACATCTCTCGTGCCCTCCTTCCTCCAGCACAGCACTCCACCATCTCTGTGCATCTAGAGCAGAGAGAATACATATCCACCAGCAGCAGACACAATTTTCTACACTCTGTGTCCTAGTGGCCCTCCCCCTCAATCTGGCACCTGAGGCGGACGCCTCAGTTCGCCTCCTGGTAAGGCCAGCCCTGCCTGTCATATATATCTAGGACCCCAGCCACACAATTTAACTCCACCTGGGATCTTGTTTATTGGTAACATGCCATTCCCAAACCTATTCCAGTAAAATCTTCATACCACACAACCATTTATTTCCTCCCTTCCTAATAGTAGAGATGGGCCTGAGCCACAAAACACAGAGGTGATTCAAACTTTCCCAAAGTAATAGGACCGTTTGGATTCAGTGTTTTGGTTCAGACCCTTCGATGCAAAGGTAGGTCCTGAGCTTTGGAGGGTCCATATACAGGATATATGTTGGTATATGTGTCTGGGAGATAGACAGCAAGTATGAAAAATCGGGACAGGGTGGGGGATAATAGGAGCCTATATAAGAAAAAGCCCCAAATATTGGGACTGTCCCTATAAAATTTGGACATCTGGTCACCCTAACAGAGAGAGAGACAATAGATACAAAAAACCATAATGGCTGTGTATGTGGAACTAATAAGGAGAGAGACATATACTAATAACATTCCAATATTTAGTTTTTTTCCCATGTATTCTTCAGGGTGTTGGGTAAATGCTGGTTTTTCTGCTAGTTGATGATGGATTTGTCTGCTAGCTGTCATGCAATTTGAACATTCCCTTGCCTCTCAGTGGTTAAATTTTGTCCTTTGCAATTTTCAGATTTCTGACAGAGCTGCTGGTGACAGTTGTAATAATACTCTGTAAAATGTTGTGGTGGTGATTCTTTGAATGCCTTTGTGGTTTGCTGTCCAGAGTTATAATAACCTCTACTCTCTTTGTATGCCTAGACATGTGTTCTCAACTTGGAAGCACTGTAGTTAGCATTTACTCTTCTGCTTGGCTGAGAGCATGTGTGTGAAAAGCATGTGTTGCTGGGCACGTGACTGTGTCTATCTAGGTGTCTATAATGTGCCTATTGCCACGGTATCGGAAATCTGTTTGCCTGCTCGTCTGTGCATACATCACATCACATCTCAGTGAAAGTGAAAAGTTGCAGATTTAGTCAAAGAGGAGAGAGCCCTCTGACAGGGATGGGAAGGTGGTTTCTGACCCTCATTTGACTAAGCTGGGAAATAGTTTACATGCAGTAGATACTTCATGTGTTATTTCTCTATCAGTTTTCATTCATTAGGAAGAGAAAGATTGGACACTGTACTCTATGGACCAGATCCTCATCTTGTGTAAACTGGCATAGCTCCAGTTATATCAACTGGCTGTCTATATTTTAAGCAGTTTGATGCAAACTCCTTAGAAGTACAAGATACAGTAGCCAAAGTTTCTAAACATGTATCTGTGCATATATATAAGCATATTTGTTCTCAGTGGGAGATACTTTTGTAAATTGGTCCCATAATGTGTATATTGTAAACACATATAACTGCATACAAATTCTGCATTTCTAGCAGTGCTGCATGATACTTTTGCAACAAAATCTGAAACCAGGCAAAAAAGTTGAGGTACAAAATTCACCTAGTCACATGTGAAATTTTCCTGAATCTTTCTTCAGTCTCTGAACTCCCTAAATAAGTGTATTTATGAAGAAAATGAGAGTGCACGGTACTGGACTTGGGTTTGTTCATGCCTGTCATACTCAAGATGTATCTCAAAGTACTTTACAAAGCAATCAGTTAGATACAGATTGTTCATTAATGCTGTAAGAAAAACACAGTGCTATGTGCTGAGCAAAAGCTCAGATACATGTTTAGCAACTGGAACCTAGTTAACCGAGAAGGGAATGTTAGTCAAAACATCAATGATTTTGAAAAGCACAGGGAATAAAGTACAATAGGATGTCTAGCTTCCGCCAATAGAGTTATAGAGATGGCAGAAGAAAACTCAGTTTAACTTTGAGGAGAAAATCCCCAATAGTGCAGCTGATAATGCTATGCTATATTGCAATGTTAGTCTTGCATATGAACTCAAGTCTTAATGAAGGGCAAAAGCGAGAGATCCCTCAGTGAGCAGACCAGTGTCAAGATGAGCCTGTTGTTAGCAGGGCTGGCTCCAGGCACCCAGCATTCCAAGCAGGTGCTTGGGGCACCAATCTGCAAGAGGTGGCAGTCCATGCATTTTTGGCCCCAAGCAGCATGCCGAATTGCCACCACGGATGGCAGGGGCAGTCCATGTGCCATTAGGGCGGCACGTGCATTTCCACGGCAATGACAATTCAGCGGCAGCTTCTATGTTCAGCTGTCTGAGGCAGAGCAGCTTTTGTCTTCCATCTGAAGACAGAAGCTGCCGCCGAATTGCCGCTGCCGCAGAAATGCACGTGATGCCCTAATGGCGCATGGACTGCCCCCACCGTCCACGGCGGCAATTCCGCACGCTGTTTGGGGCAGTGAAAACAGTAGAGCCAGCCTGTTTGTTAGGAACAGAAACTATGTACAGAAGTGAAATAACAAACTTTGTTCCTCTATATATCTGTAGCCTGCAACTGCTCTGTCCTTGGGTTCTCTGTTTCTGCCCCCAGCAAGAAGTGTGCCATAGGAAATCAAAGACTGCATAGCATGTACAGGATAACTGGCATCTCTACAGTTCCTGGAGGACCTACTCTATAGCACATCTTCCCTTTTTTTAGATTCTTCTCAAATTTTCCTTACTGAACTAAAAACACTAACAAAAAGTAAATATATTAACTGACTGAAGGTCCTTAAAGTTGCTATACCTAACATATCTCAATCAGTCTCTTAGGGCATTTCAGCAATCTTTCCAATCAGCTGTACTGGAAAGGACTTTCTTAGGCAAGTCCTTGTTTGTAACAGACTGTTTAGTCTTACAATCAAAAACAGGGGCAGTTTGTTAATTTTCAATTTGTATGTCTGCTGTCACTTCACTTATCTTGGTCAAGTTATCAGGTATCCTAAGTAGATGCTTACGAGTTCCTTTGTAAGATTTTGCCTTCATCTGTGATTGCTGGCTATGAATGAAGTGAGTCTTCTTTGATCATGGTAGCCTTGACTGGCCAGTACCCATCTTACCAAATTCTCAATGAGTCTTTGTTTTCTATCTGTGGAAAGGGCTTGCTCTTTTATTGTAATATTTCATCTGACTGTATTTTCACAGTCTTTTCCTCATTGTGACAGGGTGCTATGCAGAAAGCTGCTTAGCCAACCCTCTGTCACTCCAGTTCCAATTAAGGGAGGTGAATTGGAGCTGAGTAGATCACCTGGCCCTGACTGGGGAAGCTGAAACAGCTGCTGTTCATCAGGCTGGGGCTGGATAAAAGCCCCAGGGGAAGGAGGCCGGGAAGAGGGGAAGCTGCACCAAGGGAGAAGTAGCTTGTCCCCTCTCTCCTGCTGGTAGACAAGCAGAAAGAGATTGTGTGTATTGTGGTGAAATGGTGGTGGGAACACTACTTGTAAAATAAAGCACAGGTGAGCACTGAAACAAACGACTCTGAGTGACTTTGTCAGCCCAGCGGGGGCAGGAACCAGGTGGGCCCAGCAGGGACACTGCTACACTGTCACATATTCCTCAGTCATCCTTTGTTTTTGTCCCATATTTAGTAATTGAGTATTTATATGTCCATTGTAGAAGATTTTAGCAAGTGACTTTCCACATTACAATGATGTAGCTCTGTAGTTGAGCAAGTTCTCCACATGCAGCTAATCCACTATCTTGAAGAAATCTGGGACTAGATGTCTCACAATGAAAGTTGTACATCTTAACAAAGTCCAAGAATTCCCTAGCCTTGAACTGTGGTCTGTTGTTAGCTTTTACTGTTCTCAGAATTCCATTATGTACAAATACAGATTTAACGTGCTCAACAACTGTTGCTGCTGTGACCTCTTCAAGTGCGACTACTTCTGGGAAACTGGTAAAGTTGTCCATTCTATCCAGGTGGTCATGTCTTCCCAAGGTGAACAAGTCCATTCCGACTGTATCCTGCTGAATTGTAAGTTGTTTGTGTAGTACCAATGGTGGTTCTTCGAGTGAGTCTGTATGTTCCTACTTATGGGTACTGTGCCACTTGTGGTGTCTTATAGTAGAACCCTATTTTAGCAGGTTCAGCTAGAGTGTTCTTGCACCCCAGCCTCTCCCCCCAGCATATTGATGCACTGAAGATGAGACTAAATAGGGGTGGAGCTCTTTCTCCATCTCAATTCCTTCCAAGCACATGCCAGAACAGATGTGAACCCCTCTGGTTTCTTCGAAGCTGGAGTTCTGTGTGCTTCTAGCTAGTGAATCAGTGTAGCAGGGTGGTTACCCTGCTTCTGCCCTGAAGGACTTAAAACAGCCCTGGGGGAAGGTTGTGGCTGGGAGCTGCTAAGCTGGGCTGATTGGGACGTGGCTGCAGCTGGGCCACGTCCCAATCAGGCCACAGCTGGCCTGTATAAAAAGGTTATGAGCCAGGAGCCCAAACAGTCTCCTTCTGCCTGTAGAGGGAGAAGGGCCTGGCTGCAGGGAGCTAGAGGCGGGGTACCTGAGTGGAGCAGGGCTGGGGAAACACAGAGAAGCTAGGAAGCCCCAGGCTCCGGCCTAGTAGAAGGCAACAGGTACTAGGGGTTGCAGAGGGCAGCCCAGGGGTAGGCCAAGGCAGCAGGTCCAAACCCAACCTTGCCAGTGATTAGTAGGCTGATATTGCAGTCTGCTCCAGGGCGTGGGGGGCTAGACAATGACTGGCAGTAGCCATATACTGAGGTGAGGTGGGGATAGAGGGTGGGGTTACCCTGGGAGGGGGAGACCCAAAGAGAAAGGGATTACTGCCAGGGGGCAGCACCCCAGGTACAAGGGTACCGGGGTCCAGGGAGGGACATGGGGGCCAGAGAACAGGTGGATCACTGGCCTGCAGAGGGCACTCTGGACCTGGAACAAGCTAATTCCCAGAAGTTACCAGCAGGAGGCGCCGCAGGGGTGAGTCCGCATGTCTACAATCAGTGTTAGTTTAGATAGTTACTCAGTGAGCAGTTTTGTTATTTCACCAGTTCCAGGGTATGGTGGAACCGAACAAACCAGAACATCTGGGTTTAAGAGCTTTTTGCCAGCTGTCTTCCCAGGATCAGACAACCACATGCACTTCCTTAAGTGTCTGGAAGAAGGCCACTCACTGTCTGGGTGTTCGATCTGTCAGACGTCTACCCCTCAGAGCCCATGAGGATAGGAAAACTCATTTTCAGCTCCTTTTGCTCAAGCAAGCCCTTGAGGCTAGACTCTCTGCACCCATTCAGACTTTTGTTCCAAATTCTAAAATGTCAGCCTTGGCCCTAGTATCCTCAGTTGGTTCCAGTCAACTGCAGGGTTCCAAGAAGCCACAGCCCCTGTCAGTGCTGCATGTGGCTCCTGCATTTCATTCAGTCAAATCCACAAGGGTCTCGTAATCAGATCCCACCACCCCATTTCTAGAAGAAAGGTTGAGGACCAGTTCAGCCATCATTGGTGCCACACCACATGCCTCAGAGTGATCTAATCCTGACATCAATCCTGCCATTGCAGGACTAAGGTCAGTTCTAACTGCTTCTTCCAGATCCTGGAAGATGGATGCAAGCAGTGCCTCTGAACAAGGGCCACAAGCACCTTCAGACTTGGATGCGGCTATGCAAAGGAAAAAGAAACATAGGAACAAGATGGCCAATATTGGCAGGGCCAGTTACCGCACATCAGAACTCTTGGATCTGTACGATTTGGATAGGACCTCTACTGCTCTTAAGCTGAGACCTGTTCTTTCAGTTTCAGTAATGAAGGAGATTCATTCACATGTATCTTCAGATCCAATGATATTCAAACCTTTGGACACGCTATTGTTTCCTGAAACAACCTCTATTTTGATTCCAGAGAGTTTTCTCATTATGGCAGCCCAAGCCCAGCTTTTGGCTCTGGGACATCTCTTGGATCCAGGTGTGAAGCATACAGCACATAAAAGAAAGTAGGAGCCTTCAGTTCCAGGGTCTCCTTCATCGTCTCCTGCTGGGAAGAAGAGCCCAGATCCCATTTCTGGATCTTTCCCAGAACACTTCTTGCTGCCTCCTGCTAGGACTCCGTCTGGGTCCCCACAAATAGTGGGATCTCCAGTCTCACCTTCAGATTTGTTGCTATCTCCTATGTCCTCTTTCCTCAGATCCAGATCCTTTTCAGGAGAGGAGGATAGAGAAAGAAAGCAAAGACATGAAACAAGGTTCGATCCATCCCCTTCTGGTATGTTCCCAAATCCAGTTTGTTAGGGAGACTGGCAGTCCTGGGAACCAGGGCAGTTTTGGGGCCATGTCAGGACTCTTCAGTTAAACTGCATATGGATGGAGAGGTATGTCATCTGCAAAGAATACGAGAGCCCAAAAGTACTTGGAGCCGATCCCTTTGGATTCAGTGACACTACAGACAATGGCACCAGATATTCTCTTTCTTGTAGCGTAAACAAGACAGTCTCCAACTTCTTAGAATAGTAACACACTTTTTATTCAGGCAACAAGCATGTAACTTGGCAATAGCACCTCAGACTGCAACTTTCCACAGTTGCCAATAATGCACCACACTACCCTAGAACAGCTAAACATTTTCTTGTTTAACTGTCTGCCTTTCCTCTTAGTGGCTGGTTTATTATGCACATTATAACATTTCCCCCTTTTAAATATTTACTACACAACTTAACAAAATCAAAAATAATGCATTTCAAATTGCAAATAATAAATAAATAAATAAATAAAATAGGAACTCAGTCACTGATACACTGTATAGTCTTTTAAAATAGGTAGGTGGACACTTCTCCCATACAGAATGCCTCAATTCAACCTCTGCAACAGGTACTACTGACACCAATGTTGAATATTTTGGATCAACTTTTGGTTCAAAATTGTTATTCTGTGATGTGGTAACTTGAACATTCTGTCCAAGAGTCTGTCTGAATACTGTCCCTCCAGACTTCCAGAAACTGATAATGAACCTAATTAGGCATTCTCAGGTGACAATTCCATTGCTGCTATACTAATGTCTCCAGAGTTAACCACAATCCTTTTTCCTTAGCTTATTCACAAGTCAGAGCACAACCTTAGTATCCTCCAGAATTACTGTGTAGGAGACTGTTCCTGTAATATCTTGAATGGTTGCTGGCATCCAATTGAAAGCAGACCAATTTTTTTAGTATTAAAAGATTCTTCAGCAATAAGACTACATTCTTTAGCATGTTTGTCATGTTGATGTTTTGCTCCTGTTCCCCCCACCCTTGTATTTTTGCCATTAAGTATGGATGCATAAGGTATAACCTTGCCCTTAGTTTTCTTCCTATTAACATCTCTGCTGGGGACAGAACTGTGCTTGATTGTGGTGTTATCTGACAATTAAACAGGTAACAAAACACTTTCATATTTGTGGTACCTCCAGGTATTCTTTTAATACTCTCTTTAAATGACTGAATTGCCCATTTAGCTAACTCATTTGATGATTGACTCATAGACTTTAAGGCCAGAAGGGACCACCATGATCATCTGCTCTGACTTCCTGCACATTGCAGGCCACAGAACCTCACCCACACACTCCTGTAATAGACCCAACCTCTGGTGGAGTTACTGAAGTCCTCAAATCATGATTTAAAGACGTCAAGTTACAGAGACTCCACCATTTATACTAATTTAAACCTGCAAATGACCCATGTCCCATACTGCAGAGGAAGGAGAAGCCCCCCAGGGTCTCTCCTAATCTGACCTTGGGGAAATTTCCTTCCTGACCCCAAATAAAGTGATCAATTAAACCCTGAGCATGTGGGCAAGACCCACCTGGGAAGGAATTCACTGCAGTAAGTCAGAGCGGTCCCCATGTAGTGTCAACATCACCGGCCATTGGAGATATTTGCTGCTAGCAGTCACAGATCAGCTACATGCCATTGTAGCCAGTCTTGTCAAAGCATTCCCTCCATGAACTTATCAAGCTCGGTCTTGAAGTCAGTTAGGTTTTTTGCCCCCCACTGCACCCCTTGGAAGGTTGTTCCAGAACTTCACTCCTCTGATGGTTAGTAACCTTCACCTAATTTCAAGCCTAAACTTGTTGATGGCCAGTTTATACCCATTTGTTCTTGCGTCCACATTGGCACGTAACTTAAATAACTCCTCTTCCTCCCTGGTATTTATCCCTCTGATGTATTTATAGAGAGCAACTGTATCTCCCCTCAGCCTTCGTAAGGACAGACTAAACAAGCCAAGCTCTTTGAGTCTCCTCTAATATGGTAGGTTTTCCATTCCATGGATCATCCTAGTGCCCTTCTCTGCAACTGTTTGTTTGAATTCATCTTTCTTAAACACGGGAGACAAGAATTGCACACAGTATCCCAGATGAGGTTTCACCAGTGCCTTGTACAATGATACTAACACTTCTCTATCTCTACTGGAAATATCTCATCTGATGCATCCTAGGACTGCATTAGCCTTTTGCATAACCACATCACATTGGCAGCTCTCAGTCATCTTATGATCAACCAATATACCCAGGTCTTTCTCCTTTTTTGTCATTTCCAACTGATCAGTCAGCAGCTCATAGCAAAAATTCTTATTGTTAGTCCCTAAATGCATGACCTTGTACTTTGCACTATTAAATTTCTTCCCATTTCTATTACTCCAGTTTTCAAGGTCATCCAGATATTCTTGTATAATATCCCGGTCCTCCTCCATATTGGCAAAAATGTTAAATAAGATTCGTCCCAAGACCAATCCCTGAGGAACTCCACTAGTAACCTCCCTCCAGCCTGACAGTTCACCTTTCAGTATAACCTGTTGTGGTCTCCCTTTTAATCAGTTCCTTAACCTCCTTTCAATTCTCATATTAATCCCCATCTTCTCCAATTTAACTAATTTCCCATGTGGAACTGTATCAAATGCCTTAGATAGATTAGAGCTACTGCATTTCCTTTCTCTGAAAAATCAATGATCTTCTCAAATAAGATCAGTTATACTGTAGATAGCATAAGCTACTTCCTCTCTCTCTCTCTCTCTTTTTTTTTTTTTTAATATACTGTTGTCCTCCTCACATACGTGAAAGGTAGCTTGGCTATAGCATTGTATCATGGTTTTGTGTGTCTGATTTTTTGGTTTGGGTTTCAATACATGATTAGAATGTGCCCAGTCAATCTGCAAAAGTGACATTTTTAAATCTGCAGAACATTGGGGTGTGATTGCATGCACATCAATAACACTCTCTACTAATGGATTGGATCTGTTTTCTAGATTGCCTTGCAATTTTGTATATAATACCTTGAGTTTCCTGCATACTGTTTTCATCATCCCAATCCTGTGGCTTGTGTTTGTAAATCCTGTACATTTTTATTTACAGATTCCATAGCCTGGGCCAATTTCAGAGCTGTTTCAAATGTTAACTGTGGTTCAGACAGTAATTTCCTTTGCATTTTGTCATCATTAATGCCACAAATTAATCTTTCTCTTAGTGTTTGTCAAAGTCACACCATAATTATGATCTTGAGAGAACGTCCTCAGTTCTCCCACAAATCCTCCTACTGTCTCCCTAGATTTCCTTGACCGGGAATTAAACTTAAATCATTCTATTATTCCACTGGGTGTTGGATTGAAATGTTTTTTTTAACAGATTGACTAGCTCATTAAAAATTTTATCTCCAGACTTTTCAGAGGTTAAAAGGTCCCTCATAAAACTGTAAGTCTTGGCCTCTACACTGCTGTTTATGATAGCTTTCTTCTGACCTTCACCTGTAACATCATGAGCATTGGAAAAATAAGATAATATTCTTCCCAAGTCTGGTGTTGTGAATTAAATGGTGAAATGTTGGAGCCATTTATCCTGTCTGTAAGAGTTTTTAGGCCTTACTTACAGATAACTTCCCAGACTTATTTATTTTCCTCTTTTTTCATTCTTAAGTTCAGCTCCACCTCATCACCATAGGTTGTAGTGTAAACCAGATGTACTCAAACTTCCTAGAGCATTAATAATCTTTTTATTCAGGGAACGTGCATATAACTTGGCAATAACTCCACAGATCCTCACTTTCCACAGTTGGCAACAGCTCACCACGCAACCCTGGAACAGCCATACATTTCCTTGTTTAACTGTCTGCCTCTCCCCCATTGGCTGGTTAATATACTCATTATAGCACTGTCCAGGGAGGAGGATGAAGAGAGAGCCCCTCTTTCTGAGCAGTTGAGAATCTGACCTCGAGCTTGAGCTGCTGACAGATAAACATATGGGGGTGTCAACAGCCTCCTCCTTTTCCAAGCATGCTATGGAGTTCCATGATCTGGTGGATCGATTTTATCCATCTTGAATCTCCCTGCAATATCAGTGGAAGAGACTTCCCACCTGATATTTTATATATTAGGTGCTGCAGCCAAGACACTTTCCATCCTGGATGGGCTATTACAGCTGGCCAAAGCAGTATGGTCCAGCCCTGCCTCTTCTCAACCAATCTCTTGGAAAGAGAACAAATTGTATCAGATACCTTCTGAAAGGTTCCCCCACTTCCATACCATACCTCCATGCCTGACTCGCTGGTGGTGGCTGATGCCAGCAAAAGGGCAAGAATCAGAGAATTCCACCCCACCGCAGGTGATAAAGAAAGGGGAAAGATGGATTTCTTGGGAGAAAGGTATTCTCATCCTCCTAGCTCAGTATGAGGGTAGCAAATTAATGGGTAGTCATGGCCTATTATCAATTCCATCTATAGGAGAAAATGTTGTCCTTCCTCCAAGATTTACCTGCTGATAGGAGAAGGTTGGCAAACATCATCTACTGGAGGATCAGAAAGCAGCTAAACTTTTATTCAAGGCCTCCTTTGGATGCTTTGGACTCTGTTGCCAGAGCATTGGTGACCATCCAGAGGCAAACCTGGCTTCAGTTCTCCTCATTATCTATGGACACTTTAAAGGGGAAGATCTTCTTAGTGAAAAAACTGATGAGTTCTTAAAAACTTGAGAACATGAGATTAACAGCCCTATCTCTTCTACTTGAAGGAGGCCCTTCACTTCCTCTTTAGTGTTCATAAGGACCTGTTGGGCCTTTTCTCAGACCTAGAGATTTTCCTCAACCTTCTGAAGTCAATTCTCTGTCCTACACAAATGATCCCTTTTGTAGATACCATATTGGACTCAGTAGTAGGGAGACAGGTTTCTCAGAATGAAACAATGCCTGTTGAAGCTGCCCCACACAGAGAGTAAGATTCTTCCATGGTATCATTAGGCTTATTGCAGCCACGACACACATGACTCCCTTTGCCCATCTGAGAATGAGACCTATGCAACACTTTTTGGATTTCCCAGGTCTACAGTCCAGTATAGGACAGTCTACAGCTGCCTCAGATCAGAGGCATCGAATCATCATGCCCCAGAACCTCATAGCCTTTCTAGACTGATGGCCAAGCTGGATGAATGTACTCAAGGGTATGCAGTTCAAGCCTCTGGGTCCATCCTGGGCGGTGACTTTGGATGTGTCTGTCAATGGTTGATGTGGGGGGCACATCTGAGTCACTTAACAGTTATGAGGCACTGGTCTTTCCAGGGAAGATACATTGCACATCAGCATATTGGAACTGAGACCTGCCCACCTGATGCTCAGATCGTTCCTCCTGCATCTACAGGGGAAGGCAGCATGCTTAGTAACAGACAATATATCCACAATATATCAACAAGCAGGACGGTGCCCACTCCACCGCCTTGTATGCAGAGACAATAAATCTGTGAGACTGGTGTATCCGCCTCAAGATTTAGCCTGTAGCAATGCATCTGGAAGAGGAAAACAATATAGTTCCAGATCACGTTGGCAGGGAAATCTCCCAGGTGCACAAGCAGTCCCTAAAGGATCATTTGGTTCAGACCATTTTTTCCAGATGGTATTGACCAATTGTGGATCTGTTCTGTGATGAGGTTCAACAGAAAGTGTCACCGTATCTGTTCCAGAGCAAGCAGAGATTGTCTGTTTATCAGATGTTTTCCTGCTGTGCTGAAGAAAGGGTCTGATGTATACCTTCCCTCCTTTTTCCTTGATACAAAAGGTAATAAGGCAGCTGCATCAGGGCAGAGCAAGGATGGTACTAATTGCCCCGGCTTGGCCACATTAGTAGTGGTTCAGAGATCTCTTTCAGCTGTCTGAGGGAGTCCTTATGTACCTCCCTCTATCTTCAGATCATGTGTCCCAAGATGGGGGCAGGATCTTTGACCCAGACCCTCAGTTCCTTCACCTGATAGCATGGGTGCCCAGACTTTGACTGTCCGCACTTAAGCAGTCGTGTTCTTTACCTGTGCAAAACATGCTATCAAGTATCAGAGAGATAGCTGTGTTAATCTGTATCCACAAAAACAATGAGGAGTCCAGTGGCACCTTGAAGAAGGCACCTGCCAAGACATGCTAGTTAACTTTAGAAAACAGTCCACTATCAGCTTCCATCTCTTCTGTTCTGGAATACTCAATATATTTAAAACAATCCAGAGTTATCTAATTCATTGTTAAAGGTACATTTGGCACCCATCTCTGCATAACATACTTTAGTTGATGGTAGATGGCAGTTTGTTCATGCTTCAGTTAAAAAGTTTATGAAAGGTTTATCAAATATGTAGCCCCCTGTTACAGACCCTGTACCTACTTGGGACCTCAATGTAGTGTTAATCATGTTGGTGAAATCTCCATTTGAACCATTGGCTGAGTGCTCATTTAACCATTTATCTATGAAAATAGCCTTCAGTTTTTGCCTTTACGTAAGCTGGGAGAGTGAGTGAATCTCATGGCTGATCTACCTTTTGCTTCTTTTCCTAAGGACAAGGTAGTCCTTAAACCAGATCATTGGTTCTTACCAAAAGTGGTGTCTGACTTCCACATTAATTAGTCTATTAATTTACATTTTCCCCATAAGCCACATTTTAATAAAGAAGAACCTGTATTCTATAAATTGGATGCCAGATGGGCTCTTGCCTATTATTTTCAGATAACTAAAAGCTTTTGTGAAATGTCTAGACTGTTTGTTTTGTGTGCCAAGAACAAGATGGAGCATGTAGTTTCTTCTCAGACTATTTCCTGGTGGATTAAGCAATTTATTGCTGAATGTTACACATTAGCAAAAGTTCCTGTGCCTCCTTCAATTTGGCTAGATTCCACTAGAGCTGTGGTGACTTCCTTTGCTTTTCTGAGAACTGCAGACCTGCAATCTGGACATTGATACACACCTTCCCCATGCACTATGCTCTGGATTTGACTTCTAGAGTGGATACCGGGTTTGGCAAGGTGGTGCTTCCATCTTTATTCAATTAGAACTGTGTTCCCACCTCCAGGTTAGTATCAGCACCGCATATCAATCTATCCCATATGTGGGAATATGCATAACCACTCAGAGAAGAAATGAAGGTTATATACCTGTAACTGGAGTTCTTTGAGATGGGTCTGCATATTCACACTTCCCACCCTTCTGCCCCTCTCTGTCGGACCCCTTATATTGTGTCTCTGGCTTTGCAGTGGAAGGAACTGAGCTGGCAATGGCACTCCCCCCGCCCTCTCATACAGCCTTGCCCTCAGGAGGTCTAGATGCTGAGGGGAGGGACTGGGGCGCAAGAGCACTCTTACTGATACTGCTAGAAGAGGGATCTACCTCAAGGCACCACAAGTTGGTACAATACCCATAAATGTGAATATACAGAGCCATCCCAAAGAACTCCCAATACAGATAAGTAACCTTCATTTCTCTTTGCTGGGAATCTCTATACTTCTGACCTGTTCAACACCTGCTCACCATTTCTTTGATGTCTCTAGTCAGCTGTGGCCAGAATACCACTTCTCTAGCTCTTCATTCCCTTCATGTATCATGACCTTCATGTATTCATTCCTGTATTTTCCTTCTCATCGTTGTGGGAATCTCAGTTCGTGTCTCCTTCCAAAGCACTCCTGAGATGACTGAAAGTTCATCTTTATAGTGGGAATAAGCGGGTGGGAAGTGGTGATGTTTTACTCCTTTATTATTACTTGAAGCATCTCATCTTTGGCTGTTTCTGTCTCCATTTCATCCCATATGCTTGGAGATACATGTGACACTTTTATCATGTTAATATGCATGGTTACTACTTGTTCCAGATTATCAGGCTGTGCGCTGACAGATGGAGCATATACTCATGAGAATGTGTTTGTCGTTCCCAAGAGGCATCCAGCTTGGAATCATCCTATAGCAGGAATCATCCTACTACTGTATCTGTGTAGTGCTTCTCCAAGTCCCTTTTTGTGTACTGTGGTCCATCTTTTGTGATCAATTTCTGCTTTGAAGCTATGCCACAGACAAAGTCATGAAATTTTGTCCATCCATATGCCAGAGCTAATGTTTCTTTTTCTATTTGTGCCTACATCTTCTCTGCAGCTGGTGTAGCCCTAGCCATACATGGGAGGCTGGCAACCAATCAGTTCCATGACACTGAGGAGGATTGGGAGCAGGACTATCAATCACGGCATCTGCAGAGAGTTAGATGTCTTTCAATGGGTGAAAAAATTGCAGCACTGGAGCTGATGCAGACTATAGAATCATAGAATCATAGATTCTGATGTCAGAATGTATGTTAAATCATTGTACTCTCTTTCATGATCTGGCAACCATGCCCATTTAGTGACCTTGTGGAGATTCATAGATTCCAAGTCCAAAAGGAACCATTGTGATCATCTAGTAAGTCTAGTCTGACCTCATGTATTACAAAGGCTGTAGAACTTCCCCAAAATAATTCCTAGAGCAGATTGTATAGAAAGATATCCAACCTTGATTTAAAAACTGTCAGTGATGGAATTACCCTGACTGTCAAAAAATTATGCCTTATTTCCCGTCTGAATTTGTCTAGCTTCAACTTCCAGCAATTGGATCATGTTATACCTTTCTCTGCTTGTTTGGAGAGCCCATTACTAAAAATTTGTTCCCCCTGTAGATACTTATACTTTGTAATCAAGTCATTCCTTAACCTTTGTTAAACTAAACAGATTGAGCTCTTTTAGTCTGTCACTATAAGGCATCAAAGAGTCCTGTGGCACCTTATAGACTAACAGACATATTGGAGCATGAGCTTTCGTGGGTGAATACCCACTTTGTCGGATGCATGTGATGAAGTGGGTATTCACCCACGAAAGCTCATGCTCCAATACGTCTGTTAGTCTATAAGGTCCCACAGGACTCTTTGCTGCTTTTAGAGATCCAGACTAACACAGCTACCCCTTTGATACTATAAGGTGTGTTTTCTAATCCTTTAAACATATTCTATGGCTTTTCTCTGAATCCTCTCCAATTTATCAACATCCTTCTTGAATTGTGGGCACCAGAACTGGACACAGTATTCCACCAGTGGTTACACCAGTGCCAAATACATGGGTAGGATAACCTCTTTATTTCTTCTTGAGGTTCCTCTGTTTATGCATTTACGGGTTGCATTAGCTTTTCTGGCCACAGCATCGCATTAGGAGCTCGTGTTCAGCTGATACTCTGCCAAGACCCCAAAATCTTTTTCAGAGTCACTGCTTCCCAGGATATAGTCCCCCATCCTGTAAGGATGGCCTGTGTTCTTTGTTCCTAGCTGTATACATTTACATGTAGCCATATTAAAACACATATTGTTTGCTTGAGCCTATTCAATGACCTTCTGGAGGAGATGTCTAAGGAAAGCTGTGGGAGCTGTATAGTCAGGTATGAACTTGCTTACATAATTCCAGATGCCTAGCAGCCTTTGAATTCCCTTTTTATCTTCAGGTCTTGGCATTTTCAGAACTGCTTGAATCTTTGATTCATCAGGCAAGAGTCCCTTAGAAGTCAATCTCTTTCCCAGGTCTGATATTTCTGTTTGACCTTATTCAGCTTAAGGTTATTAGCGCTCATAATTTACAGTACTCTCCTCAGTCTTTCCTGATGTTCAATGGCCATACTGTCCCAAATTATTATGTCATCAGTGCGTACTTTCATGCCTGCTAGATCCTCTATCATCTAGCTTATTGTACAGTGAAATACTTCTGGAACTGAACATATTTCTATGATTCTATGATTTGGAAAGGCAGTATTAGGAAGCAGTATCTGCCAAAACATGTGTGGAAAGCATAGATTTTGGAGCTCTCAGTGTCTAGAGGGATCAGCCAAAATCCTGTGAGGCATTTCATTTGCTAAGGAATTTGGCTCCTGCCATCTCAGACAATAGTTCACTCCTTGTGGGCCAATGGAAGTGCTCTCTTTTATGATGTTTTTGTTCAGTTCTCCCGCCTATTTTTCTCTGCAGTTACTAAGGCATGAACCCAATCTGTTGTTTTTTCTATTCTCTGAATGATATCCTTTGTTGTCATATTTTGCAGCTCTTCTAACCTTTTCTTAAAGCTTGTGGAACTTTTTGTGTAGCATGTACCACAGGTTCTGCATTTTCTCTTAACTCTATTTTGTATGTCAATGGGAGGCACCCATTTATTGTGAATACATCTTCATATGATGCTATTCATTCTTTCATATATGGTTCTGGTGTAATCTTTTTATCTCTCTGTGGTATACTTCTTCTTAATGAAACGAAGCATCTCACACATGCATAGGCCCAAGACTGATTGCTTGTCTCTGCATACCACCACAGCCTTGTTTTATTGTTTTCATTCTCCCATCATAGAATAGTAGGACTGGAAGGGACCTTGAGAGGTCAGTCAACTAGTCCATTCCCCTGCACTCATGGCAGGACTAAATATTATCTAGACTAGTGGTTCTCAACCAAGGGTAAGTTTATTTCTGGGGGTATTTGGAGGTCTTCTAAAGGGTACATCAACTCATCTAGTTTTACAACAGGCTACATAAAAAGCACTAACAAAGTCAGTACAAACTAAAATTTCACAGACAGTGACTTGCTTATACTGCTCTATATATTTTACACTGAAATGTAAGCACAATATTTATATTCCAATTGATTTATTTTATAATTATATGGTAAAATGAGACAATAAGTAGCTTTTCAGTAATAGTATGCTGTGATACCTTTGTATTTTTATGTCTGATTATTATGTCTTGGCAAAACTTGGGAGTATGCAAGCCAAATCAGACTCCTGAAAGGGGTACAGTAGTCTAGAAAGGTTGAGAACCACTGATCTAGACCATCCCTGACAGGTGTTTGTCTAACCTGCTTTTAAAAATCTCTAATGATGAAGATTCCACAAGCTCTCTGGGCAATTTATTTCAGTTTTTAACCATCCCTACAATTAGGAAGTTTTTCCTAATGTCCAAACTAAACTGCCCTTGCTGCAATTGAAGCCATTTCTTGTCCTATCCTCAGAGGTTAAGAAGAACAATTTTTCTTCCTCCTCCTTGTAACAACATTTCATGTACTTGAAAACTGTGGCCTGGTCTACACTACGTGTTTATACCGATTTTAGCAGCGTTAAACCGATTTAACACTGCACCCGTCCACACAACGAGGCCCTTTATCTTGATATAAAGGGCTCTTTAAATTGGTTTCTGTACTCTTCCTTGACAAGAGGAGTAGCGCTGAAATCGGTATTACCATATCAGATTAGGGTTAGTGTGGCCGCAAATCGACTGTATTGGCCTCCGGGCGGTATCTCACAGTGCTCCACTGTGACCGCTCTGGACAGCAATCTGAACTCGGATGCACTGGCCAGGTAGACAGGAAAAGCCCCACGAACTTTTGAATTGCATTTCTGTTTGCCCAGCGTGGAGCTCTGATCAGCACAGGTGGCAATGCAGTCCCAAATCCAAAAAGAGCTCCAGCATGAATTGTACGGGAGATACCGGATCTGATCGCTGTATGGGGAGACAAATCTGTTCTATCAGAGCTCCATTACAGAAGATGAAATGCCAAAGCATTTGAAAAAAAGCTCCAGGCTATGATGCAGAGTCCACAGCACAGTGCTGTGTGACAAGCGTAACGGAAAGCCAAAGAATCAAATGGACGCTCATGGAGGAAGGGAGGGAGGGAGGGGGTACTGAGGACTCCAGCTATCCCACAGTCCCCGCAGTCTCCAAAAATCATTTGCATTCTTAGCTGAGCTCCCAATGCCTGTAGGGTCAAATACATTGTCCAGGGGGGTTCAGGGTATATCTCGTCAATTTACCCCCCCTTCCCCCTCTATGATAGAAAAGAGGAAAAAATCGTTTCTTGACTTTTTTATATGTCACCCTATGTATACTGCATGCTGCTGGTAGATACGGTGCTGCAGCGGTAAACAGTAGCATCCTCTCTCCTCCCCTTCCCAGTGGCAGACAGTACAGTGCAGTAGGACTGATAGCCGTCCTCGTCATCAGCCCATGAGTGCTCCTGGCTGACCTCAGGTGAGGCCGGCCAGGGGTCCCTGGGTAAAAATAGGAATGATTCCCAGTCATTCCCAGTAGATGGTACAGAACGGCTGGTACCCGTCCTCATCATAGCAACTGGGGGCTGAGCTCCATCAGCCCCTTCCCTTTCATGTGTAAAGAAAAGATTCTGTACTGCCTGGACCATCATAGCAGCAGGATGCTGGGCTCCTCTCCCCCACACTGCTTAATGTCCTGCCTGGACTATCATAGCAGCTGGAGGCTGCCTCCCCCTCATTTTATCTCACTAACAAGTCAGTGTTTCTTATTCCTGCATTCTTTATTACTTCATGACACAAATGGGGGGACACTGCCACGGTAGCCCAAGAAGGTTGGGGGAGGAGGGAAGCAACGAATGGGGTTGTTGCAGGGGCACCCCCCCGTGAATGGCATGCAGCTCATCATTTCTGCGGGATCTGACACGGAGCGGCTGTGCTCTCTGGTTCTCTAGTACACTTGCCCTATATTCTGGGCAGGACTGACTATTTTTAGATACCATAAAGGAGGAATTGACTCAGGGAGTCATTCCCATGTTTGTCTTTGCGCCCCCAGCCAACCTCAGCCAGGGGCACCCATGACAGCAGCAGACAGTACAGAACGACAGATAACCATTATCTCATTGCCAATTTACAATGGCACAGCAGACGGTACAGAACGACTGATAACCATCTCTGCTATCATGCAAAGGCAAATGAATGCTGCTGTATAGCGCTCTGTCGCCTCTGTCAGCGGCATCCAGTACACATACGGTGACAGTGACAAAGGGCAAAACAGGCTCCATGGTTGCCATGCTATGGCGTCTGCCAGGGCAATCCAGGGAAAAAGGGCACGAAATGATTGTCTGCCGTTGCTTTCATGGAGGAAGGAATGACTGACGACATTTACCCAGAACCACCCGCGACAATGATTTTTGCCTTATCAAGCACTGGGATCTCAACCCAGAATTCCAAGGGGCAGGGGTGACTGCGGGAACTATGGGATAGCTACGGAATAGCTACCCACAGTGCAACACTCCAGAAATCGACGCTAGTCTCGGACCATGGACGCACGCTGCCGAATTAATGTGCTTAGTGTGGCCGCGTGCACTCGAGTTTATACAATCTGTTTTACAAAACCGGTTTATGTAAAATCGGAATAATCCCATAGTGTAGACATACCCAAAGAAAGCTATTAGATTTGTTTGATGGGATTTGTTCTTGACATATCCATGCTGACTGTTACTTATCACTTTATTGCCTTCTGGGTGTCTGCAAATTGATTGCTTAATTATTTGCTCCCAGTCTTGATACCATGTAGCATCTTACTGACAAGCAGACCAGTGTCAAGATAAACCCTTTGTTATTAAAAGAACTATGTACAGAAATGAGGTGGTAAATTTCCTTATGCTCTATAGCGCTGTACCCTGTGACTGCCCTGTCCTGGGCTTCTTTGTTTCTGTCCCCAGCAGGAAGTGGGCCCCAGGAAACCAAAGTCTGCCTGAAGAGCGTACAGGAAGCATGGCATCTCTACACTTCCTGAAAGACTTACTTTATAGCAGAAGCATCACCACATTTTACAACATTGTTATCACAGATGTCTTGCCATTACTGTAGAACCTTGCAGTATTCTTGTAATGGTATGAATTCACTTTTACCCAGGCACAAAATCATGGCTTCTCCCTTGTGACCTCACCCTCAACAACTAATCTCTCAAATATTCCTTATGATGATGATGACTTATTTCATTCATTGTTTTTGGATGTCTACAATAATAAAAGGCGCATCTATCCAGAGTACCTAGAGAGGTTGGGGCCCTCTTGTGTTAGATGCTGTACAGACAGATAGTACAAGAATGTCTTGGCCCTAAAAGGCTTATATTAGATAATCCTAACATTGCATGCAGGGTCTATCCTTTCCTTGTCTTTTTAATCAGAGTCAGCCACAGAGTTTGTTGTTTGAGCCGGCTGTGCAAAAATCCTCTGCCCAAATGCACAATTCTGGGTTTGGTGAAAATTTTGCCAATTTTGTTTCATTCATCTGTTGCTTTTGTGCTCTCTACGTTCCTCTCTTGTTTCCCCTGCCTGCTACAAAGGGAAGTCCTTGCTAACTTCAGTGGAGGATTCTCTACACCTTGAGGTCTTTAAACCAAGATTTGAGGACTTCAGTAACTCAGACATAGATTAGGGGTTTCTTACAGGAGTGGGTGGGTGAGATTCTGTTGCCTGCATTGTGCAGGAGGTCAGACTAGATGATCATAATGGTCCCTTCTGACCTTAAGTCTATGAGTTGGCCACCTGAGTCATAGGAAGGAGCATCTCAGGCAACAAGACTTCTGACCAAAAGACACTTTTTCTTTTTCAAGCAAAACAATGATCAGCCTGGAAGTCGAACATGCCAAGAGCTGTCCACATGTCCCTTGCTGCCTTTTTCAATGTCCAGCTTCCTTCCCCTTCAGCATCCCATTCCTTTCTGTCCCACTACATATGGAATTCCCACCCTTTCCCTCCCTCTTGAATGCCCAACTCCATGCTCCCTCTGTTCCCATTGTTATCTTCCATCCATTCTTCCCTCCCTTTGCTGAACATGCAGCCCCTCCTTTCCTCTCCCACCTACCACTGTCTTCTTACCTGCACCACACAGCCCACCATCAGTATGCCACCCTCGCTCTTGCAGGTGCCTTAAATTGGATTGGATTGTAAGTTCTTTGGGCAAGGCAGTTTGTTTCATGTACAAAGACAATTGGCATTTGATAAATAACAAAGGGCAAGGGGATGCTGGCAAAAAGAGACAGTTATGGGAGTAAAGAGTAAAGGGCTGAAGGAGAAAAACTGAATAGTGTAAATGTCCCTGTTCCCTGAAGGGGCCAGGCTCCCAACTTGTCAGTAGAGTGCAGTCCTTTCAGCCCACCTATAATTCACTTTCTAGGGTAAAAGCTAAATTTAGCCCAGTTTCAGACAGCAATTAATCATGTGCTTATGTCTCTATTCAGAGCACCACTTTAGCGGCTGCTTAGCTTTAAGCATGTGCTTAAGCGCTGTCCTGAACAAATATACTATTATATGCTCTGAATTGGGTCCTTAGTGCTTATGGAAGGAAGAGAGTTGAAATTGGCAGCTTGGATGCAAACTGCTGCTGAAAGGGCAATTGGGCTTCTGAGAATAGGAAGCAAGGAGAAAAGGACCCCAAAGAGACCAGGGACCCTGAACAAGAGAGAGGAAATGAGTTAATTTTTTAAGTGATTAATATATTCAGAATTGTAGAAGAAAGGCTTATTTAATCTGCTAGCTCTTTCCCTTTCTCCTATCAGGAACTATTTTTCGTAGTAGAAGGACACATTGCCTGAGCCCTCTATAATTGTTTTATTTTTTTCTAAAATAGAAGAAAAAAAATACATTTAAAATGAACTTTCCATAATCTAATAACAATAAGCCACACTGAGGTATGCATTTGTAGGCTGCTGATGCACTTCTTGGCTGGTAGAAAACACTAAGTCTAAAGCTTCACAGCACACTCAAAGCGTATATGATAACCTACTCTCACACATTCTTTTGTGTCTCATTTCCCCTTAACTTTGGAAACTGAAAAGACTTATCAATAATGGGTCCTAACCAGGACACTCCAGCTTAACAAACGCCCCCTTGATATCACAGCGTGCTTCTCTTTTGCATCTGATAGAGAAGACCCAAGCAGAACACTCGTTGCCCAGAGTAACTTACACTTACAAAGTAGTGTTTTAGTGCCAACACAAACAAATGTAAATTACCCCCTAGAAAAAAACCCCAATCACCTCTTATGGTCTCTTTCAGCTAGAAGGAACTGGCTGCACTACTGTACCACTTCACATTAGCCCGGAAAGGTCAGCATGAACCTACTTCAGCAGCAACGCTATCTAAGTGCTTCCCTCCAGATCTTAACCCAAGGGTCCCAGGGTATTTTCTGAGTCCCAGTCTATTGTTTAACATCAGTACATAGTCAGAAAACGTGTAAAGCTCACTTTCTATTAAATGTATAACTCCAACTCCAACTTCAGCTGTGCATCAGGGAAGGATGGCCCAGGGGTTATGGTTTTAGCTGGAAGTCCGGGTTCAGAACCCTAGCCAGCCCTGAGAGACCTTGGCAAGTCTCTTGTGTTATTCGGTCCCCTTTCTCTAAAACAAGGCTATTAGTATTCCTTATTTGCTGGGCTGTTATGAGGATAAATACACTAAAGCCTGTGCTCAGATACTATGGAAACGAAAGCTGTAGATAGTGTATATTTTGTAAAATCAGCTGTTGGTACATCTGCAGGCAAAGATCTAGCTATCTGAGAGCACAAGAAGACCAAACAAATACAAAAATGGAATCTTCTGGGCTGTAATGAAATGTTCCCTGCTGAAGGCCCAGATGTGAACTCTGCTATAAGAGATTAAAACTTACACCCAGGTGCAAGCAGACACAACTTCTATTGATGTCTAAGGGAGAATATCTCCCATATGTCAGGGCTCTGTGTGTCCCCCTACCATCTTCTAAAATCTGTTTCTGGGCTTGCATCCTAAATATTTACATAATGAGAACTGTAAAAGCAGCAAAGAGTCCTGTGGCACCTTATAGACTAACAACTAACAAAGTGCCACAGGACTCCTTGCTGCTTTTACAGATCCAGACTAACAAGGCTACCCCACTGATATAATGAGAACTGTACACCTAAATAACCAATTCATGCACTTAAAAACAGCACAGCAAAGAAAATGTAGACGATATAACGTTGTTATTTTTTAAATGATTCCAGAAAACTGAATGGTTTGAGGGACTGGTATTGGGTTATGGAGCCTTTCATCTCTGCTGTAAATGTGGGCCAAGTCAGTAGTGACCAAAAGAATTGTTACCCTTTGGCAAATGTTTTGTGGCCTAGAGTAATTGAAATGAGTTGATGGTCTTAATCCAGTTCCCCGTGGACAGTTATCCACATCACAGAAACCACCACCACAATTGGCACCCGTATTGTCAGTCTGTGCAGGTTGGCCAAAGATTAAATAAGCACAGAGACTGAGTTACCCACTCATGCCTAGAGGTGACCCCTCTAGGTCGTGAATGAGGCACAAGGATGAGGGGCAGTGAGGAAGCTCTCACACTCTCTGCTTGTGCTGTAGTAGTTTTGTGAGTAAGGAGAGGGGATCAGGCTCCAGGGCTGTGATTCCTGCACCCTTCATGAGCATAAAATTCACTTACATGCATACCAAAAAAAAAAATTAAAAAAATATGTTGAGGATCATTGTCTAAAAATAAGGGGCCAAGATCATTCCATGTGCATTTACTGAAGTCAAAGAAGTGACACTAGGGATGGATTTGACAAAATGTCTACAAGCAGCCTTTAGGAGTGGTACATGAGGAGAGAAATTCTTTTCACAGCATTAAGTTTTGTCAGTCATCATTTTAATTATCTCTGAAGATGTCTTACAGTGAGCATAACCTGTGCCAGCAACTGACATAAAGCTAAAGCTGACTTCTTAATTACTCAGTAGCCACTAAGGGGCTATTATGTAGGTAAAGATATTATACGCCTTGGAATGCATATTTATTTGATACTAAGAAAGGCAAAATAAGGATTCAAGTTCCCACTAAACGAATTTTTACTTCTGCTAAGGTACAATGTATTGAACATTATCTAACTCAGAAGCATGGTTCATTATTACCCACATATGACATCTTCCTCATTGATTTTATATGTTAGTATTTATTTACAATTAACATCTTAATGAAGAATAAAATCCTGCAAAGTTACTTAGCCAAAATTTCCACTGGGTCAGAGCTTATGCTGTTTGTATTATAGTAGCACCAAGGTCAGGGCCTCACTGTGCTAGGGCGTGGAACACATGCATGGGGAGAGCCCTACCCTGCCACAAACAGCTTTCAGTCCAAACAGAGAAAACAAACTGGCACAGAGAGAGATGAAGTGATGTGGTCACAGAGCAGGCCCTTGGCAGAACTGGAAATAGAATATAGGCCATCCTCTGTACCATGCTGTCTCTTTCTCACGTCTGTCCTTATACATTTAATACTCTCAGTGATTGTTTTATTTGGAAAGGACACGGGGTTCAATTCTGCAAGGTACGAAGGGCCTCAATTCCTGTTCACGTCCGTGGGAGTTGAAGGGGGCTCATTATCATGCAGGAGGTCCTCAGCACCTTACAGCACAGGGCCCTTAATAAGAACTGCAGACGTGGGATTTAAACAAATGTTTTCTAGTGTGTAATAGCTGTAACACTGGTCTACAATTTTTGAGAAGTCGTCTGCTTCAGAGATAAAATGTGATATTTATTATGTATTTTAATGTGCTGAATTCAAATATGACAATTAAAACAACTGATTGGCTACTGTTTCTAAGATATTTAAGTTTTTACATTTTATGTCTATGTATATTGTGTAGATAGTAGAGTTTTAATCATAAATTGTAAACCTAGGTCTTTTCATGTGTTTATGGTTGCTTTACACGATAATATTTCACCTGTCCTGTTTATGTAACACTTTAAAAATCAGCAAAAGGGTTATATAAATAAAATGTATTATGAAACAAAAGGCAAAAAACTATTATGTACATAGTTTAGTCCTATTCAGTGTCTACTCAGCGGTTCTTGGCTTGTCTCTTGTATTCATTAAATGGAGCATCTCTTGTCACTGTCCAGCAATAGTCTGCAAGCATTGATGGGCTCCATTTGCCCTGATAGCCTGCCAGGAGATTCCACTGCTGTAGTCTGGAGCCCAACAGCTCTGCCTTACTCTTGGGTAGTTCCAAATCCCTGACAAGGTCATTCAGTTCACCTTGTGTTATGAGGTGTGGTTCAGAGGAGGAGGATGGGAGAAAATGAGGGTCCTGTGACATTGATGGTTCAGGACCAGAAGTTTCATCCTCTTCCTCTTCCTCATCTAACTCAGGTGAGAATGATTCTGGTGCATCAGGAACCGGCAGTCCTTCTCTGTGGGGTACTGGGCGTATAGCTGATGGAATGTTTGGATAATACACAGTCCACTTTTTCTTCTTTGACACACCTTTCCCAACTGGAAGCACCATGCAGAAGTAACGATTGCTGGTATGATCTGTTGGCTCTCTCCAAATCATTGGCACTGCAAAAGGCATAGATTTCCTTTTCCTGTTCAACCACTGGCGAAGATTTCTTGCACAAGTGTTGCAGCATATGTGTGGGGCCCACCTCTTGTCCTGATCTCCAATTTTGCAGCCAAAATAAAGGTGATAGGCTTTCTTAATCATAGTGGTTATACTGCGCTTTTGTGATGCAAAAGTCACTTCACCACAAACATAGCAGAAGTTATCTGCACTGTTCACACAAGTATGAGGCATCTCTGCTCACTTTGGGTAAACAGAAATGTGTCCCTTTGCAAAATCAAACACTGACAAATAAGAGGGCAGGACACTGTATGATTTCTAGAGCTGATATAGGGCAATTTGTTCAGCAGAGTGATGTAAGCTTTGTTATGATTGCATCATCCATGACTTCTAGGAATAACATGATGCAATTCATATCATGTATGACGCAATACCTGCTTCAGATTTCGTCATTCATTGTTTTGCCTAAAAAGCAAGTACTGTCCAAACCCAGTCATAGATTTATTCATAGATCCAGTCAAAGATGTATTTTAGTCATTTCTGGTTTAAATTAAGATCCCTTCCCTTTATAACTCACTTATCCTCCGCCATTCCCAAGTCAAGGGTCGTATATACTGACCCAATAGCATATCTTGAAAACTAGAGCCAATCAACAATTTTAAGCATCATTTTCGTTCTCAGTGACCCAGAATTAGTAAAGTTGGACTACATTTATTTCAGAAGCATTTTGGCTGTAGAGCAGTGTAATCTAGCTTCTGTTGCACACACAGCTTCTGTGTAGGCATATAGTGAGTGAGATTTAGAGATCAAATAATGTGGTGCAATGTTTGCATGTTTTTAATGGCACCCACTGTAAAATGAAAGGCTCAGGAATCTCAGGTGACAGATGCTTAAAATGGTGCAAGTCAGTGAAATGTCTTAAAATGAAGTGGCAGGTCCCACTGATTTTTATTTCACTCATTTGTTTACACCTAAGCCAGTGTTCAAATTGGAGTGTAAGTGGGAAGAAGAGAAGGAAAGTTCAGTGTATATTCCAGACCCTTGCTTCACTCTGCTATTGGTTGAGCAGAGTAAAAAAGGAAAATAATGAGAAAAAGCTGTCTTGGTCTGTATATCTGTGTACAGTGCCTAGCACAAGAGATTGCTAATCAGGAGGCCTCTAGATGTTACTGAAATACCAACAAATTAAAGATGTCAAGAGTACCGTCCCTTTGGTCCTATGCTGAATGAATTTCATAACAGCAAGATGACAATACTTGAGGTTGTGGTTACCATAAGAAAATCATACCCATGGGAAGATTAGTGGCACCTGGCTGCACCTCATGCCTCTAATGCCCCAGGGGTATGATTATCTCATCAGATGTCACCTGCCAAGTCTTGTTGCTTAATTATTCATCTGAGTAGTCTGGCCTTCGTGAGATCTTATGTGAGCATGTGTATGCATTTACATGCATGCACACAGGCCATTGGAAGCTTGCTCTTTAGTACTAGTGTATAGACACTGAGCTGAACCCTCAGTTGTGGTCAGTAAGTGAAGCTGGTTGGGGGAGCTGCAAAGTAGCTATGTGTGGTTTCACAGTCATAGGGCTAGTACTACAGCAGACCTGTCCTTATGGTTTAGAGCAGTCTCAGAACTACTCTATACTATGAAGGATTTCAATGGCTTCCTAAGGGTCATTAGTCCAGCCAAGGCTTGCCTGAGCTCAGCACACTCCAATCATGGCTTCTGCCACCCTGGGCACAACCCCCAACAAACCCTGAACACCTACGGAAATCCTCTGCTGCCCATTTAGAATTTTACCCTTTCCTCAGAGATGAGAACTTGGCCACAGTGATACTTGCATTTATCACCTCTAGACTGGGTTGCTGTAGCTGAAGCTGCAGATGAAAAAGGCTCCAATTTGTGCAGAATGCAGCTGCCTGGCCTCTTCCTCTAGCTAGGTTGCTATAAGCATATCACTTCTGTGCTCCAGTCCCTCCATGGGTTCCCAGTCCACTTCCACTACAAGTTCATAGTGGCGGTCCTAATCCTTAAAGCAATTAATGGAGCAAGTCACAGCTACATTACAGACCATATCACTGTCTACACCAAGCCAGCTGAACTCCTCAGGACAATGCAGATTACAAAGCACAAGACAAGACTCTGGTAAGAGCCAGAGGTAAGGTATTCTTGGTCAAGAGGCTCTGGCTATGGAACAAATTTCCAGAGGAGATTAGGTTAATCCAGAGTCTGATGACCTTTAGGTCATAGTGCAAGAACTTCCCCTTTGATAAATCTTTTCCAACATAACGAGAATGACATTAACGACAATAACCTGACCCCAGCCCCATCCTCCCAAAGCAGAGCTTCCTGTGATCAGAGAAGGGAGAAGAGAAAAAGACTCCCTGAAGTCTGCTAGGGACTTTGCTTTGCCAATCTAATTAATGTGGGACATGCTTGGATAATAACGTGATGGGCACCAATAAAAGAAAACAAATCAAAATTCAAACGCTATTGATATCCCCTTTAGGAATGAAGAGGAAATTAGCGTAGGCCAGATCTAGCCCATTCTATTTATACAAATACCTAGTAATGTTAGGTTTATTATATTAAAATTACCCCTCACGACAGGTCTGGTTTTAAGGCAACAACAGCCAAAACTCAGATTTGAGTCTCATTCTCCATCCTTAGCTTGCTTTGTTGTATGGCAGTATTAATCATCATACAGTATATAAAGTCATGCAATGCTCTGGGACTCTCTTCACAGCAGGTTTGTTTAAGAACACCATTTCCCGTCTCTGAATTCCCCTGAATTTATCTTCCTATGTCATCCAACTTCAGTCTAACTTTATTGCAGAAACTTGTGTGGTAACTTTGTTTTCTTTTTTTTAAAGTTTAGAAAAGAAAGAGATACAACAAAAAATGATCTCATGGTTGAAAAGGTTCTTTTAACCAAATAGTCACATGGATCATTGGCATCCTGCCAGTGAAGTCATGGGAGATTCTGCCATTTCTCTCAATTCTTTTAACCATGTCATGTCTGTTATCCAGGCCTGTGCTATCCATCTTGCACTGTGATTTTGTCATCTATTGTGAGCTAAGCATGACCTGATTATGTCAATACTTGGATGGGAGATTTCCATAGAACAGCTATGTGCAACAGGAAATAATGTTGCTAATATCACCATATGGCTACACTTCTCCCTGGTTTAAAGCTGTGCCACTGCACCAGCAAAGAGGTGCCATGCTTCAGATGAGAAATGGAAGTGCAGACTCAATCACTTGTGGTCATTAATGATTCCTTGGATATCTTAGTAAAAGTAATAACTTAGCCCTTTACATTTTCAAAGCACTGTGCAAACATTAATTCTGAAACCACCCTAGTCAGTGTTACCTCCATTCTAAAGACAAGGCAAACTAAGACATAGATAAGTTATGTGACTTGTCTCAGGACACAGTTATTCAATGGCTGAGACAGCATTAGAAATCAGAACTTATTGGTTCCTAGGCCAGGACTTAACCCGTTAGGCAAAGTTGCCTCTTTAGGGGCATTAATCTCATCATCCTCATCAAATTCCAACCCACATCATTGTATTTGGGTTTTCCTAATTTCTTCCTTCTGTTTCAACTGGGGATAGTCACTGTCTTCAGTTCTGGTCTTAAGTGTATGTGCAGTGGTGTTGTGTGCTATTAATCAGCTCTTGCATTCCACCCCAATGGTGGCTGAAATAATCCTTGCCAAGTTCACGTGAATGTTGGAATAATTCATTTGAGAGCCTTGAATTAAAGACACTAATGTTAAATATTACTAGCATTTTATAATTATGTCTCACTTCAGCCAGGCAAGGAGATCTAATATCCAGTTCCAGGTCTGCAATGCTTAAGTAATTATAAATGAAAGATACCTCAAATTGTTTTCCATGCCTACTTGCAGACAGACAGTAGTTATATCTTTATGGCTTGTCCTTACTTCCAGACTTGAAGGGTGGACTGCACCACAATGCCTTGCACATAAAGAACAAATGCCATGATGCTTTTGAAGTGTTTTCCCCCTTAAAAAAATACACTATTTTCATGTCAGCTCTTACTGGCTCCATAGGCCATAATGATTATTTCAATAGCCCAAAAACTGATTTGGGGTTTTGTCTGACATGGAGGAATAGCCTTCTATTAATGATGCCTTGTCTGTATATTCCTATTCCATAATATGGTAGCCTGTGTCAAAGCTATCCTGGAATACTAGAAGAGCAAGAATCATGCTGACATTGGCTGAGTCTTCTCTCACTTCACCATAGTAACCTGGCTGATTTCACTGGATGTTACTGCTGATTCACTTCATTGGGATTTGGGTCAGGCTCTAGGTGGGATCAGAATTAGGCCCTTGATGGTAAGATGACACAATGTAAGGATATTCCATAATTTATTGTGATGTAACAAATGGCCTCCCAAGAAGCAGATGTTTTCCTGAATAGTTTTGTCATTCAGTCCAGGAATGGGTCAGCAGCATGGAGTTAGGCGCCAGCATTTCCCATACCTTTTGCATTGGATTAAACCACAGAACTCCCATTAAAGAGGCTGGCAGTTTTGTGGCTGAATTCCATGCAACTCTCTGAAAATGAAGTGTTCCCCATTGAGTTTAATGGCAGCTTTGTGGCTAAACATAGAATCATAGAATACCAGAGTAGGAAGGGACCTCAGGAGGTCATCTAGTCCAACCCCTTGCTAAGGCAGGACCAATCCCGAGACAGATTTTTGCCCCAGATCCCTAAATGGCCCCCTCAAGGATTGTAACAGGTTGAAAATTTTAGCGGCACAGTAACAGTCACTACTGGACATGATGCCGCTTCACCAGGGTCAGTTCTTATGCCACATTTAGAATTTATAAGGCTAATATGTGCTCTCAGTTACACTCTTGAAATCCCATTAGATGTCCTTTTTCTGGTTACTTTGGCCCAAATCCTCAAAGGTGTTTAAGCACCTCACTCTCATTGCTTTCAAGGGAAGTTAAGCACCCAAATATCTTTGAAGATCTGGTCCGTAGGAACTTTGGGCCAATTCAAGACCTAAGCATTACCCATAATGCTTAAGTGTGATTTACATAGGGTTTCTACTGGATTTTTGCACAGGGTAAATTTTACCCTTTGTGAGTCTTCAGCTACCACTTAAATCTGTTCTCTGGTCATTGGTTGAAAAGAAAATGAATATCAAAAGTGCAGTTGATAACTGAATACAAATTGTCTGTTTTACTGGTTCAGACTGTTTCCTGAACCTGTATGAACTGCTGGACAAGACACATTAGTTCTCCAATTGAGGCCATGTCTTCACTGCCAGAACTAGGTGTATTTTTACAGTGAGATATCTCATGCATTTTAGCTAGTTCACTGTAAAACCTAGTAGAGACCAGGCTCTGTAGTTTATAACCATGAAGTAGCTAAGTGAGGCCAACCATGGATGAGGCTATAATGTTGACCTTGCCTAGCTGCAGCATGCTAAAAACTACCAGCACCATGTCTTCACTAGGATTTTACAGCAATGTAGCTTTCGGGCTGTGTGACAGGGTATACTTGCCCCACACTCGACAGGAAGGGATAAACCCCACAGTCTGGGGAGAGAAAGCCACACACCCTTCTCCTCTACTGGGTGGGGTCCAAGTGCTGGCTCACTATAAAATGGAGCAGCCCAGTCATTCTAGGCTGGCTGCTGAAGGGGAAGAATGCAACTCACAGGCTCCAGCCTGGGAGCAACTGGAACCCCAGACTACAGGAGCCAGAGACACCGAGGCCCAGGCAGGCAACCAGATGCCTGCGGACACCCAAGGGTGGCTGGAGCTGCCGGGAGCAGTGCAGGCTGAGGAAGCCAGAGGCTCTGAAGATGTCCAGACCATAGCATCAAAAAAAATGGTAGGAAGTAGCCCAGGGGAACTTGATGGTGGACCAGTTATTGAACCGGCTCTTGAGTCAGCATGTTTCAGCTTGATTCTCCACTGATTCAGTGGCACACATACTAGCCACTGCCAGGGCCCTACGCTGGGAACCGGTGGAGTGGGAAGGCCTGGGTCCCCCTACCATGGCCACCACACACCATCGCAGGTGGCAGCCCACTTCCCCAACTCTAGCCACCAGATTGCACAGCCCTGCTGAGGAAGGCAGCTTTATAGATTCAAGCCACTACCGTACAGCTAGAGTGAGAGGGTGCTTGTATTGACCCCTGGCCACTAGGCTGCACAGCTGGGTTGAGGAGGTCAGTCATGCTGACTGTGGCCATTAGGCCATACAGCCCAAGTGAGAGGATATTGACTTCAGCCATTAGGCTGTACTGCCCTGAGGCTAAGGGTGGACAGGCAGACATAATTATGGGACCTTGACACCTTTATCCCGCCTCAAAGGGAGATGGGATTCACTTGCCCCATAACAGGCTGTAAAGAAAACACCCTTTTGAAAGTGGAGGCATAACCTGAGAGGGAGATATGAAAAAGATTATTCAGTGCTTTATATAGAGAACTGTGGTGTTATCCTACCAATTTTTAGGAAGAGAGTGGACATAATGATCAAGCTAGAAGACATGGATATTTTTTAAATTAAATCTGCAGCATTGTTTTGTATCTAGAAAGTGGGACCTCCCCTCCTCCTTCCCCCTCAACCATGTGTCCATTAGTAGAAATAAAAATTACAATGCATGTTCTTTGTTATGAGTGAATATTGCTGAATATAGAGGCCCATTGCAAACCCAACCTGACCATCCACATTTGGAGGTGGGAGGAAGGGATCTATTATTTTACCTTTGGGGAAGAAAGGAGTAGGGAGGGAGAGAG
Organism: Gopherus evgoodei; assembly: GCF_007399415.2. NCBI lineage: Eukaryota > Metazoa > Chordata > Testudines > Testudinidae > Gopherus > Gopherus evgoodei. The sequence goes on along the minus strand of NC_044322.1, from coordinate 234,725,686 downwards.
AGAGAACTGCATGACCCTTGGGAGAATTAAAATGCTCACTGAAAATCCACTGGCCTTATCTTTTGTTTGATTGCATTGTTTTGCCTGAGCTCCTGATCTCTATTAGCTTCCCATGCAGCCCAGGGCTTGCCTCTGCAGCTTTCAATTACAAGTTTTACTGTTTGCTGGTATATTCATTCATGCCAGCTATTCGCTAATATGGCACAATCCAAATGTCTCAAAGAACATGGAAATTTTTGCAAGAACATGGAAATCTTGGAATCCAAGATAGGGGTATAGGCTTACTCTAAATCTTATTCTAAGGCTATAATGGTGAATCTTTGTTTATTTTCCACATAGTGCATAGCTTTCTCCTGTTAGATGCTCTAGCCAAAATTATAAAATGTGTGTGCTTAAATATGGATTTGAGGGTAGTGTTGGGTGGATCTATAGAGACAGGGAGGGGAGGAGAAGCAGCCAAGCAGCAAGGAGAAGCAAGTAGACAGATGGACCGCGAGCAGCTGCAAGCCATCTGGCAAGGAGTTAGCAGGTGCAGGTGTACTTGCCAGCCTGGGGGGAGGAACTACCTCTGCATCTTGGCCATACACTGAGGGCATAGTTATGTGCAAAAGGGTAGGACAGTGAAGAAATGGGCCTGCAAAATTAGCCCAGGGTAACCAGCTCTGTACAGAAAGGTTCCAGAACAGATGCAGTGTAGCAACCTTTTGATCTAACAGCTGTTCCCAATGTTCATTTACAATGACTTGGGAGAACTAAAGAATTGTTATATTTTGGGGGTCAGAAATCTGTTCTGACAGTAGCTTAATCCCAGTTATAAAGCCATGTATACCCAAGAACAGAAAATAATCTGTGACATGTTACCTTTGGAATACTATATTATTGGACAAATCTAATGGTTTTTGGTTTTACCATATAAAAACTCTATTTGTCCAGTCTGGATGTACATCTAACCCTTCTTTGTTTGGCTCCCTGACTTTTCTTCCAAAATATTTTCTTCTAGAGGATTTTCCTTTTTTATTTTATATACTAGCATCTTTGCATTAGATCATTCTCCCTGCTCACCTGAATAATTAAAATGATTTCATATTTATTTTAATATGTCCCCAAAGCATTCTGTGTAAAAATTTCAGGATGCCATCCTAGATTATGAACAATGAATGCAGCCACTCCCTTTTCTTCATTGTTTAACACTTGACTCTTTCGATTATCTACTGTTTCTGGTTTGTTAGGTGTATATCAAAAGTCTAAAGTCTGGATCCATAATTGAATTTCCCTGAAGTTCAGAATCTGGAGTTTGGGCCTAGATTATGACAAAGGTTTACAGTCTGGCTCCAAACCTCATCAAAGCAACAAGGTAGTTTGGTCCTACCTCTAAAAGAACTAGGAACCTCATTTTCAGAAGCGCCAAGAACTGACACTTTCAATGGTTTCAGCTGGAGCTGCTGGGTATTCAGCTTTTCTGAAAGCAGGCTTCATATCTCTATGTGACAGCTTTAGTGTGTGAGAACAGTCCATTAAAACAAATAATCCAACCTCACGTTGACTTTAACACCATGAGGGACATGCAAGTCAGCTTCAGCGCTCTCTCTCACAAGAAAGTATTTATCGTACTGCGTGTTAGGAAAGGCCACTCTCTTCTGATTTGTGAGTTTCCCTATTGCTCTAAGGCAACATATCCCACAACAACCATGCAGTATCAAATCTCATTCAAAAGTCTTTTATTATTTATCATTTGTTTTACAGTAGTGTCTAGAGGTCTCAGTAGAGATCAGGACCCAACTTGCTAGGCATTGTGCAAACACCTAGTAAAAGACAGTCCCTGCCCCAAAGAGATTATAGTCTAACTAGACAAGATAGACAAAGTCTGAGAGGGGGAAACAAAGAGATGAAGTAACTTTCCCAAGATCACACAGCATCTTAGTGACTGAGCCAGGAATAAATCCAAATCCAGTACCCTAGCTAATGTACTGTGCTGTGTGTGCATTTCCCTACAAAACTACACACAACAGATGAAAATCTGTAGTGACCAACAGTGACCTAATCTTTAAGGGTTCAGAATTATCATTCTCCTATTACTACATGAAAAACCAAGAAATCCACTTTAACCCATCCCCTTAGAGTATGTAGTAGACCCAGGAGCAGAGGATGTGGAATTACAATGTTTTAGGGAATCAGAAGTGGCAATATCAGGAACATTAACAAACTCATACAGAGGCATTTTTCTCTCCTTACTTTTTGAAATCAGCCAGCACTGAGTGCTGCTCACTAATGTAGAAAGTTCTCTTTCTTGCTGTTTTTAATGTATGATCAGCGTGAAGGCTTGTGCTGTTATTGTGTGTTCAAAAGGGCAATTCCCATTCACATCAAATAAATCTCTGACTGGACAAACTCTTTTCCTATACCAGTACATAGCCCATGTTCTACAAGCTGTAAGCAATGAATCTCCAACCAATGCATTCATCTTGCCATATAAAAGTGAATAGTGGGGAAAAAATACACAGATGTTACCTCCAAACATTAGATTACAACCTCTTTATTTTAGAAGATGCCACCAAGAAACTATGTATATCCCCATTGTAGGAAAAGGTGCCACCTTGCATTATGCTTGCTCTTGTCTCTTGTACATTTACACTAATCAGTTATTAAGAACCTGTTTTATTTTACATGTTTAATTTATCATAGTCTTTCCAAAATCTGTCTACCAGCAGCTTATTTTTATTTGAGTCATGTTTCTTTTTTAAAAAATCATAAACGAATGGTTTCTGGTCACAAATGTTTACAATAGTGCAGAGGTCCCAATTATTACCATGCATGTACACCAAAATAATAACAACTTTGCCAGATTGCATATTCACCATATACAGATGTATTTGCTAAGGTGTCCCTTTTCTAACCAGTTGTGAGTATAACTAACTGTAACCTACTTTTTGCTGGACTAACCAATGAAACCATACCACTGTGCCTACAGTGCATTAAAACACATTAGAAATATACTATTTGTTCTGATTATGTGAGTTTTGTTGTATGCCTTTTGAAACAGAAATGCAGTGCCCGCATAGAAACAGGCATACACCCCAAGTCTTCGTGAAGCCAGAGTTTTGCCTCCTTTAGTACAAAGTATACAATTCTCTTGTAAACAGAAGCAGTTACAACGGTCATATTCTTGTGCGTATCAGAATAGAACAGAAAGATCCGTAGGGAAATTAACCTCATCACTGGCAGTCCCTTAGCAACGGGAGAAGCAGACTCCCTAGACAAATGCAAACCTAAAGAGACCCCAGTAGGTAATACTCAAACAGACTCTACCATGCTTTAATCTTCAGACGCTATCATGATTAAGCCAGGGACAAATGTTTGTCCACAAGATAAACAACACAAATCCAGTAGACACTCAACTAACCTCTCTCTATTTTAACTGTCAAAAGAAACCCCCCCGCAAGATATCACAATGAGTGAAGGTTTCCTTCATTTCTCACACTTTATTGGAAGGGAAGAGTTTAGCTGTACAAAACCCATTGTCTGGGACCCTACACAAAGAGTCAGGCTAACTAATACTAGCATGCATTTGATGGATATAGAGGAATTTCAGGAGTTTAAATAACATTCTTGGTGGAGTGGAGAGGAAAGGAGCGAAGTCTTGCTTGCACACAGATGTGTGGATTGCAATTACATTCCTGTTTAGTCTGAGCAGCTTTCTTCTCCAGGACACAAGGCTGTGTTCATATGGATTTATTAATCAAGTGACGTGCTTGTTGATTTCGGCTTTGCTTTGTTATGTGTCACCTCCTGATCCCTTTCCTTTCTGCTCTACTTGATTGCAATAGGGACCAAAGCTCAGAGCTCGCTCTAACTCCCCAAGTCTATTTCAGGCAGCAGAACAAGTGACCTGACTCACAGGATGAACTGGGGATGGCACAGGGAAGGGAGAGGGCATTATTTATCCCCAGCAAATTCTCATGGTCACAGATGAGCGCTCAGAAGATCTCCAAGTAGTTAGCTCTAAATAAAGCATGCCTTGCTTCCCTTGTATTCCCCCTCAGCAGTTGCCTTAGTATTATTATTATACTTCTATAGCTTTTGCATTCGGACCTTATAATTATGTCACACAGCAAGGGAAACCGCCAGCATCCCAGCATCTGGTGTGTGGTTTAAAACTTTTGTTTCAAGATTTGAACTATTTATAGAAGGCAAACTTTGTAGGATAGTAATTTCCTACGGTTTTGAGAAAATATGGCTACGTTTATATTAGAAGGGTTTTTTTTATTTATTTATTATAACTGTTGACCTTCTAGAAAAGAAGCCAATGCTGTATTTTATAAGCAAGTGGTTACCTACCAGTAGACATGACCCGCATGGGAAAAACAGAGCACTTTAGCTATTTGGTTTGATCAGTAGCATCCAACTAAATTAAACCGAACATGGTTCCATAAATCAAGCGTCTTTAAAAATCAGTAGCCAAGGCATGTGCATTTCATTAAGAATTAAGAATGCAGAAATAGACATGTTTAGTTTCTTTTGATGGGTGTGTTTATTCTTTCTTCTCTTGCGTGGCGGAGGATTATGTTTTTCCATGGGCTACCAGAAACTAGAGATATACACTGTGTGTGTATATATAAACGGAAAGAGGGCAAACATGTTAACATCACACATGCACACACAATTCAGCGGGCAAAAGTTAAAGTCTTGGCATCATAAAAAAGTATTTTCTGATCAGGACACTGTAAATATGAAGTGAGCGTGAAATAGGAATCCTGAAACAGGTTTTTCTTATTAGGCTGAAGGTGCAGGTTCAAGGTCTCTTGAACGGACTCGTACAGTCTTTGGCAAACCTCGCAGCCTCCCTCAATCACAGAGCCAGGTAACCTCGACAGCTGCCTACTGAAACGTGCCTACCGCGTCTTTTATGTCCTTCAGACACAGCCACGGGCCCGATCCTACATTCTTTGTATTTGATGTGCCAAACCTCCATTGAAGTCAGTGGAGTTCAAGGTGCTCAAGGAATGTAGAAGGATCGGACCCTAAAACAGCACTCGACTACTTCAGTTCTCCACATTCCCTGTGGTTAGCACTCAGGTGGCTTTGGGCGAGCAGAGACACTTGACACGTTTTGCCTTCATTCAGGGCGCAGTTAGTTTCTAGCCCCTTCCACATGTGAGCCACCTGAGGGATGACTTTCAGGCGGACAGGAAAGCTAATGGGGTCCTAAGGCTGATTTTTTTAAGTCAGAAACACCTGACAGCCTAAAACCTGGGACAGCTAGCCAACCTGATGGGAGACCTTTAGGACCACCAGCGCCGGCACTCACTCCAGAGTTAACAGGAGCCAAGAAAGCACATATGTGATTACAGGGATTTAATTTAAAGATCGAAACTATTTCCAATCCCACACACCCTTCCCCATCCCCAACCCCTTCCTCCCCCGACCACGAGAAAGGTTCTGGAGCCAGCTCTAACTCCTAAATCAGGTCAGAGAGAATTTATTTGGGAAAGCATCCAGTTCTAGCAACGTATCGGTAGGTGCATTTGTCCAACCTAGCTTTGTTTTCACAGGCTTTGATGATTTCTGCTTTAGTCTATACAGATGACCCGGGCTGTATAACCTTAGATCTGTATATAGATAGATAGATAGATAGATAGATAGATAGATGTAGATATTTCCCCTTTAAGAACATAAATAGATATCGCCCTTCCGCAGGCTTTTGCAATTCCTCTAGGAAAAGCTCAGCGCTATGTCCTTTCCTCCTGAAAGTTCAGGTGTGCTTCCCCATCATTCAAGAGCTGACAAAATGTCACATTCCCACGATAGCGTAAAACACTCGGAGAGATGTGGTCTGTGCTCTGTCGGGTCTTAGGTAAAGCAGCATCCTGCGCTGGGGAGAAAAGAGCAGCTATCAACCAACTTCTCCGGCTACCTGGCTGCATACGCCCCCCTGACAGACTTAAAACATCAGCATCATCACACATTTCACAGACCTGCTACAACGCTATGTAACCCGGCTCTCTTCTGCCAACCTGCCCCCAGGTAGCTAGCGGGGTCATTTTAAAGAGTATTAAAAAAAATCTGGATCACTTACAGGTAACTCCCACTGGTAAGGATGAGGAAAATCTGAGGGTAATACACTGAGAGTAAAACACTGCGAGATGAAAAAAGGAGCATGGCTGAATCCCGTTTATACTCTTGGAGTTCGCTTCCTTGATTATTCCTTTCTGGCCCCCCAGATCGTTATTCCCCACCCGTTTTGGTGTCAGCTGTGGCCTTTTTGCTTGAATCTGAGTTGGAATCCAGTCCCTTGGGCGTGGGGGGGCTTGTTTGTTTGTTTGTTTTGTTTGTATTGTTGTGCCTAGTTTCCCCTTGGTGCTAAAGCGTATATGTTGCTGCTGCTGCTGCTGCTGTTGCCTCTGGCTCTGGAATGCTGCCTGTCATGTCTCAGTGGTTGGAAGCTGTTAGAGTGGGTTCGCTTGTTGGAATGATGATGGTTTAAGGGATTTGGATGGCAGAAAATGCCTCTCTCTCTCTCTCTCTCTCTCTCTCTCTCTCTTTCTCTAACTCTCCTGAGACTCCAAGCTGCCATTGGGCAGTCAGTCACCGCAATCCGCCTCCTTTTTTTTTTTTTTTAAAGGGGAGGATGACAATGGAAAGACATTGATTTAGCCAAAGCTCTGCATTCTAGCTGTGTGCACTGCCTGAGACCGCTAGATACATCTTGCTTTGAAAACAAACCTCAGCAACTTGGTCATGTATTTTAAACAAATCATCCGCTCTGCAGGCTGCGAGCTCCGGTGCCGCGTAGATGGCATTATTTCAAAAGCTCGCGGTTAGAGGATGCTGAAGGGACTAGGCAGCTACAAACGCAAAACTTAGTTTGATTAAATTGTTTTATTATGGAAAGCTGCCCCCCGCCCCCATCTGAAACACCGCAAGAGAAGCTGGTGGAGGGAAGGATCTGTTATTATAGCCTCCTGAATTGAAAATTAAACACTATTTCAAAGGGTCCTTTCAGAAAGCCAATGTTTATATAGTCGCCTGAGTAAAAACATTAACAAACAGACAATTCTTTGAATCTTATTTTTTTTACTGGCTTGGAGGTCGGGGTGGGGGGAGTTGGAGAAAATGAAGTAGCTTGTTTGGGGGGTTATAGTCCTTTGCCAATATGCCTGGCATCTCTGAGCGGCTCAGGAGGCATCTTCACACACACCGTTCACATTTCACGTAGAATAAGATTTTCTTTATCAGAAGATGAAAGTTTGAGGAACAGTTTCATCTGCTGCTTAGTTCCCTGTTCCCTTCATTACTTGGAAGCAGTCTACGTACGTTCTCAATGTTCTCGCTGTTTACTACATTATTATGTTTTCATAGGGTTAGGTAATAAATAATATTTACACCTAACGTGTTTCTGAACATATTGCAAAGTCAGCCAGTAACTAATAAGTCAGTGAAAAGTTTGTGATGAACAATTATTCTTACTTTTGGGTGTTTCCCTTATTTGGAAAAACCATGGGACACTGTATTTGTTAGTGAGGAGAATTGCGGGGCAGAAAGACACGCTAGCTTCCAAGAACTGGAATTGGAAAAAGAGCCCCGAGAGAGAAATACAACAGGTGATTTAGTATAACTGCAGCGGAAAAACTCCAGGTCTCTCATTTTTACAGTTTTCTTTAGTCCATATGTAAATTGTGTGTTTTCCCATGTTACTTCCCAAATATTTGCACGAGTTTTCTTTAACTTGGGTGTTCCAAATATCGTGAAAACATCTTTTGAGACTATGTAGCTAAATATCTTTAGGTGTCTATTATGCAATAAAGGAATCCTCCAAATGACGTTAAGGTTACAGACTGAGTCTAAAATGTTTACATTTTCTCTACCTATATTATCAGAATCGTTGCTATTTTTTGTTTTATTTAATCATTTTCATCTACAAGTTCAATATCATCCGTTAGTATAATTAACATTATCTTGAAAAATATAATATTAGGGAATAAAGGGAAACGCTTTACATTGTTTAAAGAGTTTAAAGTTGAAGTTGGATCTTCTAACTTGTCATATTTCTTTGTAGTACATACGTATATACGTCCCGCTCTCCATCCCGCTCTCTCGTAAACATATTTTATATATATATGCGAGTAATGATTTAATTACGTGTAACTATGATAAATGTAAATCAGAAGAGTTTATAACAAATGTTTTTTATTTTATTTCTAGCATGCTTTTCCAGATTGACCATTCAGATACATTTTAAAATGTTTCCTCTTTTAAAGAACAATCAGATCCATGTTTAAACAGTAAACCTTCCCCACTTGGCACTGTAAAACCTCCTGAATGAGGTGGTAACATTTCACCTGGCGTAGCTGAAACTAACATGATTTGCCCATCTGTAACTGTAGAATTAGGACCGATATTATCTATAGCGTTAATTTACAATACATGACTAGATTAACACTCTAGAAAACAAAACAAAGTCATGCAATTTATTCTTTTGGAGTGACATTACGAAATGGTAAAACGAGAAATAAGTGGAATTACATTCCATAAACTTCCCTCTGTGTGTGTGTGAGCGAGAGAGATGCATTTGCTCCTATTGTGTTTTAAAACCGAATACTCTCCCTGTAATAAAATGGTGTTGTAGTTTATACGATTATATTATCAATAACCCCAAATATGACATTTTTGAGCATGTACCTGTTGTTCTCCCACACACAAGTATGCTCTAAACGTACCAGAGCCAGAACAGCAGTGAAATGGTTACCAATATCATCCTATAGAATGAGCCACAAAGATAGTATTGAAGGAACGATTTCCCCTCTCTTTTACCTGTCTACTCCGAGCTTCATTTTCTTTCTTTTGACAATTCTGAGTGCAAAATGTCCAGAATAAGTGTACATCACAACCTGGTAAAATCTTTTAAAGTGTGTCTGTAATGCCCAGAATTGATTTCTTAACGGAAATAATATTCATTGCGTATGTCCTGCGGAAGTTAGAGTATGGTGCACTACAAACGAGTTGTCCAGAATTTGCAGTTGTCTGGCTGGCAAGCCATGTGAGAAGGCATAGATTGTCACTAGTGTCAAGAATTGTTTTTTTTCGTGATGGCTAGTATTGAAATCAGAATAAGATGACAACATTTCATTTAGCCTTTATAAAGATTCTGACTGGAAATTTTAGAATAGTCCGCGGGATTTAGACCCATTGATTTTACATGGAAGAGATGTGTGTAAATCCTCTAGATTGCTTTGAAATGTTCAGTCTCTGACTATAGTAGTTAAAATATTATTAAAGTTTAGGAGCTATCCGGTATTTGGCCCCTTCTTGGAATTGCTGTTTAGACTAGCCTGGAGATTAAGTGCTCTCTATCTTAGTTATTTATTTAAATCTGATTATTCCCTGTACGCTTTAAAATATGCATTTTAATATTCTTTCGTCTTTAACAAAAGATGAAGCATCAATAGCTTCATTCTTGCTGGCCAGACCTAGTTCTCATGGATCAAATTTTATAGGATTTCCAGAGCAGCGATGCACTTAATTTTCATTTATAGCTAAGGTGTCTGGAGTCCATGTGCATTGAAACCACGTGTGTTTGTGTTATCTACTAAATAAAATGCAAAGCCCTGGAAAATAAATAAAATGCTAAGCCCAAATACCCATGTGGTTTCTGTATAAGATGAAGCATTTTATTTGTGTAGTTACAAAATTTGAGGTTTGGCCAGTTCCCCAAGCAGTGATAGAGCGCAGGAAAAAGATAATAAACTAAACGTTTGTGCATCTGCTACACCACCATTATGTTCCATAGATTAATTCAACCAGGGAAAGCACTGTCAAGAAATTCATTTCTCCCGTTCCGGGACAGCTTACGCAGACAAAGCTCCCACTGACTGCAGGATCTGACCCATAAAGTCGATTTATGTCCACGAGTAATATAATTTAGAAGAGCGCCTCCAGAGAAGGCGCGATTTCGTTGTCGTTTTCCATATACTGTCACAATAGCAAAACAACTGTTCAGACAGAACCATCATTCGGTTTCTGTTCATCCGTTCTTTTTATTGATCACATACGTTTAGAAGGCGGAAAAAATGTCCTCCAGCCTTTTCAAACACATGCCCGATCTTACTAGACTAGCTGATGCTGAAAATACAAGGGTGCAACATTTAAAGATCAAGACACGCCAAACTATATGTGCCGTGTGCCGTATGCCGTTGCGAGGTGACATGAAAAGCCAACACATTATAGTTTCATGCTGCGACCTGGTTAACAGGGCATCCACCTCTACAGGGGGAATCGTTTTCCCAGAATGCATCCAAGTGGATTAAATGGCTCCACTGGATTAAATAAATGGCTCCACTGTGATCACATAGTTAAAGGGCTTTCGACTTCCTTTCTCCCCGTCGCGCCCCCTCCCCCATGTTACTCTGACTTTCCATTCGCAGTAAATTTTGTTTTCTTTTGTTCCAGTGTTGATGCTTAAATATGTTCCTTACCTGTTCTCTGTGAGAGAATAAAACGAAAGGAAGCATCACATTGACAGCACTGGTTTCAATTTAGCCTAGAGTTCCATCAGTGGACTCCACCTTTACAAAGCTTGTATCCATTATTCTCAGACTTTACCTTTATATTTGCACCTGGGGTACATCTATCATTTTTAATTTGCATTTTTTTTCTAACAGTATTTGTCGTTGTGCAACTTTTGTGGGCAATACTTATTTGCAATATCTGACATTAATATTTTAATCCGGGTTGAAAACTAAAGGAAATGCTTGCTTAAATATGAGATGTTTTAACCTGCCTGAGTTGAGGGGTTGGGTTTTTTTAATTATGTTTTTTGAATTCGAACCTCAGTTGAGGATAAAAAGCTGATTATTCCTATTTTTGTCTCCGGTGCTGCAGGTGAAGTATTTGCCATAACAATGCAATGTTGTTCAAAATGTGAATACCTCAGAAATCTCCGCATGCTCACTCCTCTGATTTCCTGTGTTAAATAATTGGCAAAATAGTTAAGGAGAGGACTCATTATTGGTTCTTAATACGAAGTCATGCTTTACCTCGTGCCCGTCACTCCGCAAAACTCTCAATCAAGCCACAGAATGGAAATGAAGTCAATGGCAATTTTGCCTAAGTGAAGACTGCTGGATCAGAATTATACCCTCTCGTCCTAATGACAAATGCCAGTTTCTTTGTTAAATTAAAAGCGCTGACACCCAATTTCCACATTTGTCATTGGCTAGGCAAATGTGTATTTGATGCTTCCTTTCTGAGGCTTTAGTTTGCCAGCGTCCTCTCATTATTTAAGTGAAGTTTTTGCAACACTTTATTAAGGTTTTAGTATTTTCTCCATAGCAAATAAAATAACTGCAAAATATAAATTATTTGCTATGTTGGCAAAACAACACTCGTATTCATACTGCAAATTAAACCCAAAAGCACTCGAAGGCAGGCTGCTACTTTATCAACCCATTCTTTCCTTTCTATGCAAAAATCTGACTCCAAAAAGGTATCATTACAGCCAAAGAATATAGTTTCAACAAAATGGTAGTTCCAGAGTTTGATGAAAGATGAAATAATTGCATCCCACATGTCTAGCCTCGAAGCAGCCCAGGATCTCAGAGCAAATTTCTCTATTATTGTTCAGGGAAAGTGAAATATCATCATCCCCTTAAAGGAATGGTGAAAGATCCGCTGGAGTTTCTATACGAGCTTTTACAGTTCTTGCTTCACACTCAATTTTAGTTATGGGGACAATTCATCGATGTCCTTTTGTTTTTGTTCTGAATTCTCTTTATTAAAGTTGCATGTTTAATGTCTAACAACAAATGTCTGCCCCTCCGGACTTTACCATGTTCCAAATCTTCTGCTCACTAAATTATAAAGCCACTATGGAAATGAATCTAGTCTAACAAAGTCATTCCTTTGTACTGCAAACTATTTGGTCTTGTCTTTTCGCTGTGAGAGATCTCTTTCTTTAGCTATCTAGGCATGTGCAGTGTTCTCATCGTTGTAGTATCTATCTGAATACATATATGGGCCAAATTCGTTCCTCATTTACAACGGTGTAAATCTAAACCTTAAGGATGACAGACTTTAGCACTATATTATATGATGACACAAATTGGTTAGCTATAATAAAAAGCTAAAAACAGCTTTTTAAAAAAGCTAAATAGCTTCAAAAACAGAGTAGGCTTTCAGGAAAAATCGAATATCTATCCAGCAGATATCCCTGGGAAATAGTATCCCTTAACTTTCCCCCTGTATGGATATAGGCCAGTGCAGAAAAAAATTGATTAAAGGCAAGGGGCTGTTCTGCCAAGACAAGACCCTTAGCAACATGAAAGATACCCAGTCATTCCGATTCTGTTCTATCTGGTCCCTTTACGGTAGTGTCTGATGGGATAGTTGTAACTCTTTCAACTTCGCGTTATTTTCAATGTTTTCTTATTGCTGAGTGGAGCTTCGCCTATTCACTTAACGTACACTCTGCTTCCTTCCCCCGACCTGAAGAAGAGCTTTGTGTAGTTCAACAGCTTAGACTTCTACCAGCAGAAGTTGGTCCAATAAAAGATATTATCCCACCTCTATTGTCTTTCTAATGCACTACTAACGGGCAATCGTACATTTATTTCCTGTGCCCTGCCCCATGCAGTTACTGGAGTTCTGTACCCTGAATCCATTTCAGTTAAGATAACACATCGTGTGTGTCTGGTTAAACAGACACCTGCGAATAGCAGAGCTATATGTTATGGAAACCTGGGGAAAAAACAAGCTTCTGCCCATTAGGCAACCTGCGGGAAATACTCCGGAAAGCCAGTCCATTGGGCCACATCTCTTGACTTTCCTATCCCATTGTAAATAAGGGTATCTCATGCCAATTATCTACAGCCCTCTGATTCCTTCGAGATGGCTAGCTGGGTGATGGGAGAATGTAAGTTACCAGTACTTGAGCTAGTTATTTTCCCCATCAGTAAACTGGCCCTTTGGAGCTGATTTTTCCCTTGTGTGATCTTAATACTCTGGTATTCTGTTCACTTGATTACGGATTTCCTCCCTCTGGCCTTCCTTCCCCCCCCCCCCGCCCCAACTCTATGATATTTTGCCCCTGCATTGCACTGCAGAGTACTGCACTGCTTTCTGAAGCTGCTCCGCTTGCTGGGAGCAACACAAAATATCAGGTTAGGTAGGTGGTGCGGTTCTATTAAAAAAGTCAAGCGTGTAAAACAACATCAAAGGAAGAGGAGGGCAAGGGATGGTTGATGTAGTCTGTGCTCCAAAACTGTATCACATTATGGCTTGGAAGGAGGTGGATAAGGGTGGAAGATGAACCCTAGTCTTTTACCAGGAGGCACTCTACATTATGCTGTATTGTGGTGCAGTGCCTGTACGACTGAATCTTTCTCACTGCACTCGGTGCAATTATCCTCACTTTAATATAATTGCAGCTCCTCCCTGCTCCCCCCCCCCACACACACCTGTATTGATTTCAAACTGAGAAGCAAGAATTTTCAGATTACAACCCACTTTATGCATTCTTGATCATTTAAAAAAAAATCCCGCAGCTATGCTAAGGCAGGATCTTTTAAGAGTTTGCAGCTCGACAGGTAAGAACTCGGCTAGGGCTCAGGAATGTGGAAATACAACTCAAGTCAGCCTACTGCGAGAGCAATATTAATAAGGGCATACAGGTGAGTGAGTGAGAGAGAGAGAGAAACTTGGCAACTAAAATAACATAGTGATCTAGATCATTGCAGTCAAACAACAAGCAAACGTTTGACTCCCCAGTAGCCCTGCTAAAATGTGGCCTGGAAGGGCTGCTGTCAATGAGCAGGACACTGAAGCTACAGCCCTGGGTTTCTGGTGTGGTTCAGGGTTGTTTTGTCAGAGAGGTAGACAGACCAGTTGTCAAGTCAATTTCAACACGTCTGTGTGATGGATAGAAGCGCAAATTGTGTCTAGGCCTGTATTAAAAAAAAAAAAAATCCGCAAGAGCAGGTTCAGACCAGGGATTTTCCCTCTCCCGCCCCCTTGGCTACTTAAACTCTGCTCTATTGTCTCATCTCATCAATAGTGGCTGAGCTAACTCCGTCAGTTTTCTGAGGGGCTGTATGCCGGAGTTAATATTTAGATTCGATTAAATAATTCAAAATAAAAGAATCTCTCCACACGGCCAAGCTGGTCCCTGCAGGCTGAAAGTTACTGTAGCTTCTATTCGCCGGTTTAAAGCAGTAGCATTCTGATTACAATCACAATAAGACACTTAAAAGAAATACACATTTTCACTGTTCTTTTGCTGATGGATGTGAAACCTCAACAGATCTTCAAATACACCGGGAGACAAACATCACGCATTTTTGGCAATATATTTTGTTCACAAGTTTGAGCCAAAACCCAGAGGATTAGTGCGGACAATCACTTACCCTAGTTTGACATAGATGACTCCAAAGCATAGAAACACGTAGAAAATCCACTTTCGAAAGTTTCTGTGCATGATCTAGAGAATGGACTGAGCCATAAAAACGCACAAAAAGTAGAACTGATCTCTGCCGATTAAATTCCAGTCAAGAACATTTCTGAGGCTACCCAAAAAAGGAGCCTGTCGAACTGTAAAAATTCAGCAACGTTCAGACAAGATTTTTCTCCTAAAGCCATGGTGACCAAAACTGATTCTGATAATGGGGTGAGGGGGGCAGAAAGAGTTTATCAAAAAGGCAAATCAAAAACCCAGGACAGCCCGTTTGAGAGAGAAAATGAGCAAGCCCTGATCTTGATCAACTACCTCATAGAGCCCTCAAGTTCAATGTGTTTTTACTTGTTCTGACTTCCCCAGGTGACACCACGTATCTTGCAAGCTGTGGCTCCAGGTAGGAGGAGGATCTCTTTCACTCTCACACTTTCACTCTCTCTCTCTCTCTCTTCCTCCTCCCCTCCTCCCTCCGCCCGTGTGTGTGTGTGTGTGTCAGAATCTACCGCATCTCATCCTTTACACACACATATGTAATGCAATCAAGCAGTCACGAAAGCATTTGTCTCTCGTGGAGCAGTGTGGCTAGCTTGTTTGTTTATTTTGCAAAATAGATGGTTAAAACTTATTTTAAAAAAAGCGAAGAAAGCCAGCTCTTCCATGCCTGTGTATATGTCGCTATATGCCGTACAATATAGTGTGTGTCTATATCTGTATATTGCTAGACAGCTGAATGTGTGTATACCTGTAGGCACGCCTATCACTGAATGGGGTGGTAGTTATATATGGTCTTGCAAAACAAGAAAGCATTCTTACTCCTTTAAGAAATACCCAGCTTCTTAGCGAGGTTTAAATTATCCAGTTCGGTTTGCCTCAGGGTGCATAGAGATTAATACTTCTCAATTTATATTCAGTCATTGATACTCAAGCCTGTTTAAGATGTCGAATTTTTTTAATCTCACTAGTTTTGAGATCATTTCCATTTACTCCTACAATCAGTGGGCGTTTGTTTCGATATATGCACTAGATGTGTATTTGTGTCTATGCATACATCTATAGGCATATGCATATATAAATAACTCACATAAACGCTCATCTGTGTGTTTGTTATATATACCTACACCTATGCAGATACATACATGCGCATATCATTTTTAGTAACAGGAAACCTATAAAGCTAGTTGCACCTTACAAAGAGAAACAGCGAAATACACACCGATATAAATGTAAACAAAAGCAGGCAGTGACAAACAAAAGCAGACAGTGAACACAAAACTGATTGTAAGCCATCTGCCTTTGCCTGAGAAAACATTTTTGTAAATGCATCAATCTGCGCTGCTTATATATACTGCAAAACTGTATATCGTTTTCGAGATGACCCGAGATTAACTAGTTAATAATATCTGGATTTTCGTACCCTGAGCCACAATCAATGGTAACCCCATTCGCACACCCACTTAGCAGATCTCGTTAAACCCCTCAGAGAACTACTGAAAAGAACATCTATTTTGGAGGAGGTATGAAGACAGCGAGGTGCTACAAAATGCTCACAAAAAGGGAGCAAAGTGAAACAAGAAAAGGAAAACCGTGCAGTGGTATTGATTTTCCGTCTCTCTAACTCCTGTAGAGTGAGGGAAGAATGACAGACAGTGGGTGAGCCTGCTAACTTTGTTCAGGATTGTGATCAATTATCTCTCACTGCTGATCAGTAAAACCATTCTGTCTTTCCCCCATGCATGCCTCACATTTCATTCTTTAATAATCAACGAGCTAGTTATCATATGCAACCAGCCCTCCCCCAGACCACTTCTTAGACACATTTCCTTATACGTGATCATCAGTGACGTCTTTCTTGAATGCTGTTTTTTAATATCTTGGACAATCTTTGCCTTATTGATTTTCTGACATGCTCACTGTAACTGTTTTAAGTTTATGTTCTCACAAAAGAAAGCACGGTCCCTTTTTGAAAATATATGGGGATAAAACCGTTTTCGTATTCTGAGCCACACTGCTTATATTTCATACCCTAAAATCTTCAGCCAAGAATTGTTAAGAAAACGTCCTTCAATCTGCATTTCCCCCCAGGTTTTTGTAATTCTCAGACCTTTTCAGAACAGAATTGTAATTAGGGACTCCTTTACCCCTCCTCCTCCAGGGTTTTAGACCTAGCCTTTCTGCTGGGCATGTTTTTGAACGTGGTTGTAGTAGGTGGAGCTCTCAGGTAGATTGGTGGTCCACACTAGAGATGCAAAAGTCCTTTCCTTGGTTTTCTGGAATAATTCGGGATGACGAGGAAGGTAATTGAGATGTTCAGCGGACTATGGCAAGAGCAGAGATGGTGAAAGTAGATATCTCGCAAGAATTTTGTTTCCTAACCCGTCAAAATTCATTTAGTCTCCTTTGGGGGCGGAGACTGGGTTGGATGCCCGCCGCCCCCCGATGGAAACAAGGCAAAGATTCTGCTTTTCCCAGGGCAGCGTCCGCGAGCTATGGGATAACGCTGCCACCTAGAGGAAGGAAGTGTCCACCGGAGCAGCTTTAGTGTTGACAAATTGTCTATAAACAGGGCCGTTATCTTGAGACACGAAGAAGAGGAAGAGAAAAGAGGGAGGCAGGAGGGTTAATCTTGGAACTTCCCCTCTTGCTTAGCTCCACACTCTTGACACCTTTTGTCTGGGATTTTTGCTGAGGGTGTGCATGGTCCAAGAGGACTAATTATCCAGTTTAAATAATCAGATCTAAATAACGGGAAGAGCTGTTCCTCTTCCTCCATTCCTGTTTATCACTCTGCAACTCGCTCCCCGCACCCAATGCTGGGTGGACAAACTAACTGTCTAGGCCATACAGTGAAAGGTGGGGTTTTAAATAGCCCTGGACAGGAATCTGGCTGATATCCTCTGAGATATGGTCAAGTGGATCTGTGAATGGTCCTGGGTCATAGGACTGGGAGCGGTGCTCTGCCACTGACCCTCTGCAAGAGCTCAGTTTGCCTCTGGCTGCTTAGCCTAGGCTGCTGAGTCCATCTTTGTAGAGTGATTTTCTAGCTAGGGAGTAAAATGTCATGAAAGTGCAAATGATTGTTTATTAGCGCTTCTCTGTTTGCAGACATTATTCACCCTCAGACTGTTTGGTGTTTGTGATGACTAGACTGGACTTAATTAGCTAAAAGTGCTGATGCGCTGCTAGAATGGTTAAGCAGTGTGGTGTGTATGTGCTTGGGCTATGTCTACACTTCAAAATTAGGTTGAATGTATAGAAGTCGGTTTTTTAGAAATCGTTTTTAAACAGTTGATTGTGTGTGTCCCCACACAAAATGCTCTTAAGTGCATTAAGTCGGCGGACTGCCTCCACAGTACTGAGGCTAGCGTCAACTTGAGCGTTGCACTGTGGATAGCTGTGAGCAGCTATCCCGCAGTCTCCACTGCCCACTGGGATTCTGGGTTGAGATCCCAATGCCTGATGGGGCAAAAGCAATGTTGTGGGTGGTTCTGGGTACATTTTGTCAGGCCCCTGCTCGCTCCATTCCTCCCTCCCTCTGTGAAAGCAATAGCAGACAATCGTTTCATGCCTTTTTTCCTAGGTTACCTGAGCAAATGCCATACCACGGCAAGCATGGAGCCTGCTCAGCTCACTGTCACCGTACGTTTCCTGGGTGCTGGCAGACATGGGACTGCATTGCTACACAGCAGCAGCTCATTGCCTTTTGGCAGCAGATGGTGCATTGCAATTGGTAGCCATGGTCATCATATTCCTGGGTGCTCTTTTAGCCAACCTCAGTGAGATGAGTCAGGGGCGAGAGTGACTCAGCCAACTTATTCCCATCTTCTGCCAAGCACCCAGGAAATGACAATGGCTTGCAGTCGTACTGCACCATCTGCTGCCAGCCTAAGATTTAAAAGATAGATGGATTAAAACAAGAAATTGACCCAATTTGTTTTGTGAAATCAATGGCTTGCTAACCCAGGGGTTTGAGTTCGATCCTTGAGGGTGCCATTCCATGTGACAGTTGTTTGTGTTTCTCCTTGATGCAAAGCCATCCCTTTTGTTGATTTTAATTCCTTGTAAGCCATGTGTCAGTCGCCCCTCCCTCCGTCAGAGCAATGGCAGACAATTGTTTCATGTAAAACTAGGCGACGAGGTGATGGCAACGGTGACGAGAGGGACATGGTCATAGACTTCTCACAAAGTACAGGCCGGGCAATGTGCCCCAGCAATGTGCACATCATGCTGAGGAGCTCTGCAAACATGCTGGCCAAACAGGAAGTGAAATTCAAAAGTTTGCAGGCCTTTTCCTGTCTACCTGGACAGTGCATCTGAGTTGAGACTGCTGTCCAGAGCGGTCACAATGGAACACTCTGGGATAGCTCCTGGAGGCCAATACCGTCGAATTGCATCCACACTATCCCAAGTTTGACCCGGCAAGGCCAATTTCAGCGCTAATCCCCTCGTTGGAGGTGGAGTAAAGAAATTGATTTAAAGAGCCCTTTATGTCAAAAAAAAGGGCTTCATTGTGTGGACGTGTCCAGGTTTAAATCGAGGTAACGCTGGTAAATTCGACCTAAAGTCGTAGTGTAGACCAGACCTTAGAGTGTCTTTCCCAGATCTGAAGAAGAGCCCTGAGGGGCTGGAAAGCTTGTCTCCCTCACCAACAGAAGGTAGTCCAAGCTATTATCTCACCCACCTTGTATCTCTATTGTTCAGTTGTTAGTTGTCAAGTAGTATAAAATACTTTTTTTATTTTTCAGATGAAAAGGGAACAGAAAGTTCTTGTAATTCAGGAGTTATGGTTTATGGTGTTTGTTTACATATTCATCTCTGATCTTGGACAATAAAGAGAGACTCATTAATTCTAGGTTTATTTCTGGTCAGCTACACTTTCTAGTCCTCACCTAATTTTGGTTCTCTGACTAGCATAATTCTGCAACATCTTGGTTATAAACATGTTGTTGTTTGGTTGTTCCCTTGATTTTTTTTTTATATATAATCATAGAAACATTTATATTGGTCTTAAATTATATTAAAATCTTATCACAAAATGTAAAAAATTTAAAGCCATATCTGACCTGATGGTGTTCATTTAAAAATAAATCTATTGCCCAACCCGACCCCATCCCATATGTAATCAGCTTTATGCAGAATGTTCTTCAAATTAATTTACTGGAGATGATAGGAGACTAACGGCTAAAATTATTTTTACTTCCAAAATAGAAGTTTTCTGTTTCTATCTAAGCTAGTTTAGGTACATTCCTGAGGCTGAAACTCCAAAGGGTCTTCTCAAATCAGTACTCACAAGTTCATATATTGATTTCAACTGTTTAAGTTAAAAAAAGCCAAAATACTTTTTCTGCATAGAAAAGCTAGGGCCAGCGTTAAGGGGTAGCAAGCACGGCAATTGCCCAGGGTCCCACACCCCAGGGGGCACTGCAAAGCTAAGTTGCTCAGGCTTCTGCTTCAGCTCTGGGTGGCAGGGCTCTGGGCTTCAGCCCCATGCAGTGAGACTTCAACTTTCTGCCCTGGGCACCAGCAGGTCTATCGCTGGTCCTGCTTGGAGGCTCCCCTGAAACCTGCTCTCAGTGCCCTAGGGGGCCCCGGGCCCCTGGTTGAGAACCACTGTGATATAGCATGTAAATTCAGTAAAGCTGATAGAGATACACTGAACTTAGTTGGTAAAGGCTTTGTTATAATACCCAGGCTCCATTTAGTTTACTACGTTTACAGAGACTGATGGACTGATTCCCTGCAAAAATGCAGGTTACTCCCATATAGGGGAATGGAAATTAGGTGAAGCTTAGTTAGCAGTTTCCTACTCATTTCCCCCATCTGGGGCGGGATAAAGGAGTTGTACCTCTGTGGCAGAGATCTGAAATTCAGCCCTCAAAACCCCCAGAAGGACAAGCCATCTATGTCACACTGCTACCCAGCCCCTGTAGCCTCTTGATAGCATGGCTACTGTGGGAACCATACTGCAAAGGACTGTAATGAAGAATGTTGCCTTTAAATGCTCTGAAAGACTTTGCAACACCTTGAAGAGAAAAACTGAAAAAGGGTTTAAATAGCTAAAAATTTCACCGCTCCCCATTGATATAATTAAGGTGGTGACAGTAACAGGACACTTTGACTTGCATAAAATAGCAGTTAATTTTAAGATTAAGGCTTTAGATAAATAGTAATTACTGTAATAACAGTTTAGAGTTAGTAATCCAAAATGGCAGACACAATAATCCTCTATGAAAGACACAAGGTTTAGGGTATGGAAAATTCCATCAACTAGTAGGGAATGACTCAGCATTTCTCCCAAGACCTGACAGGGAGGTGCTAAGACTAAAGATGATGTCATAAGGAGGAGCTTTACCTAAGAATGGCATCAGGGGAAGGAGCTTTGCTATATAAAAATAGGATGATGCAATGGGGAGGAGCTAGACAGAAGTAGCAATTATGCTAATACCTGGAAACTGATTGACTGAGCCAGGCTAATTATCTATACTAATGAGCTGACCTTAAGAGTGCAACCAGCATATAAGGCTGACAGTTAGCAGGCTGAATGGTGGTTGGGGTTTCATGGGTTGCGGAGCTGCGTGGATGTTGTGAACACACAAGAACTGAAGAACAGAAGATTCCAAGAAGTAGCTAGCTGCAGAGACAACAGTAGTATAACTTCCTAGAGGGCAGCAGCTTCTAAGGCAGCTACAAAGCAGCTACCTCCCCTATTGCAGCAGCTCTTGCAGATAACCGCTGTAACCTTAAAGGAGACAGCGGCAACTATCTTCTCCAGGCATGGGCACCCTCATCTTTGACATTGACAGAGCAGAAGGACCCTCAGACAAGTCAGAGGGATTCTGGGGGTGAGTGTAAGTCTGATTATTTTCGTGTGTGTGTGTGCATCTCTTGTTAAGCAAGCTTGGGTGTGTTTGTTAATAAAGCTGGATGTCTGTTTTCGAGTGAAATCCACTACCCCTATCCTGCGACCGGCTGATCACAGCTCACAGGATGTTAGTGTTAAGTAAATATTTGTATTAAATCTGTAACATTGTAATGGTCCCTCATACATGTGTAAAGATCAGGCATACTACATTATATTAAGTATGGTCTCAGATTAAAACTAAGGCCTTTGCATATGTCGGGTCTCTATATGCCTATTACATTGTAACAGCTATACGGTCTGTATATATCCTGTGTATTGTGTGTCTTATTTTGTTGCACCACTTTGTTATATGATTTTTAAATGTCATTCTATTGTGTTTTACTATGTACTATGTCAGGGATCAGCAACCTTTCAGAAGTGGTGTGCCGAGTCTTCATTTATTCTCTCTGATTTTAAGGTTTCGTGTAATACATGTTATCATTTTTAGAAGGTCTCTTTCTATAAGTCTATAATATATAACTAAACTATTGTAGGTAAAGTAAATAAGGTTTTTTAAATGTTTAAGATGCTTCATTTAAAATTAAATTAAAATGAAGAGCCCCTCCGGACTGGTGGCCAGAACCCAGGCAATGTGAGTGCCACTGAAAATCAGCTCGTGTGCTGCCTTTGACACACATGCCCTGCTCTCTGTATTTTTTCTTCTTTTCTTGCCTTATTGCATATATTATAACTACTTATTTCTTTTAAATACATATTATTTTGTTTTCGAAGAATTACTGTTTGTGTGTCCATCCTTAAGCAGAAGGCTGTATCGGTGTCCTTCCAAGGGTTAGCAGGATTAGCCTGCTCTGGGGAATCCTCTGTGGGTTGGAAATAAGCCCCCTGATAATACCATGGCAATTCCTATAGGGCAAGCTAACCCCTTTCTACCCATTTGGATGGAGCAAGGTATAGTGCCCCATGCTCTCAAACTGGCATCCCAAAACCATTGTTGGAGTGCCTTTTGGTCCAAATTCTGGGGTAACGCTCCAACCCTATAGCCCAGATCCACCACAAACACACACACATCCTGGGTCAGAGGGGTTTCCCCCATACCTAGGAGAAGGTACCTACACAAGTTACCACAGACCCAGTCTGTAGTAGCTAGCTCTGAAGTGCCCTGAGAGTTTGGCCAAGGGAGACAATGGTAGAATATTGCTGGCCTGCTCCTAGTTACCAGTGCTTCTGGACAGGGTGCGGGGCCTGGGGCGGAAGTGATGTAAATTCCAGGACTGACCGTGCCGAGGGCGGGTAGGTGAGGCTGGGAGAGGCGGTATCTCCTCCAACAACCAGGCATAGCCCCCCCCATTTCTCCTCCCCCAGGACCCCGCTTCGGTGGTGCTGCTGGGCTCCAGGGCACTGGGGCCACACCACCCACATTCCAGGGGCTGGGAAAGCTGCAGAGCCACCGTGTGCTCTCCCTCCCAGCGTGCTTTCCCTCAGGCTGAAGGGGCTGGGCTGGGGGTAGCCTGAGCCTCTCCTAGCCAGCGGTACACCTGCTGCCCATGTGGCACCGGCCTGTGGGGCCCCACAAAACGCTGGGCCTGGAGCAGTCACCCCAATTTGCTCTCCCCTAGAGATGGCTCTGCTGGATTCCACAGGTTTTGGAAAAGACTGACAATCCCAGCACTTTTCTTAGCTCACACCTGTGGGTTTCAGCTTGTGGAAGCAGAGTGAAGCATAGGGTTCCATAAGCCAGTGTGTAGACTTACTAACTGAGGAAAGAAACTTTAAAATGCCAGTTACAGGTCATGTCACATCACTTTTTTCAGGGCTTAATTTATTTCCAAGAATAAGACTCAAAATCAGAATAAATCAATTCAAGCTACTGGATAATAACAATCCAAGCTTCAGCTGGCTAGGAGGCGAGAGAATACATCCCTCCCCTATGGGAACCTGGTTTGCATCAGCTTCCTCTTTCCTTTTATAACTCTGCTTAGATTCAGCATGTAACAGGCAGGAACATGGTAACCACTTATATCCTGGAGCACCTTTACCCCTTGTCACAGGCCTGGGTTAGCCACAGGAATACCCATCTGCATTTATCTGATCTAGCCACTGGCTGGCACTGCTGTTCCATGCAATTGTAGATGAGGAATTATTATCTAGCTCTAAGAAAACAAAAACAGACACAAATGTTTCTTGAAAATATAGAGATGAAAATTAAAGAAAGAAAAAAGACAGCTATGGGTTAAAAGAAGGAAAGTGGAAATAAGGACAAAACAAGTTAGCATCTTATACCTGATCTTTCCTATGACTAGTGTTTAATCTTTGAAGGTATAGTGTATTCTTTTGGTGCAACCAGATAACCCCAACGGACATTAATTCCTGTGCTCTTTTCGCTTGTAGTAATCCCATTGATTTCAGTGACAGTTCTTCCAGCAAAAGAAACACCTTAATATGCATTAAGAAGAAAATATTCCTCAATAAATCTGCCTAGATTAATGGCCTCTGTCAGCTAACTTGTATGTTAATGAGTGCTTAATGATATGTGTGAATGTTAGATATGTTTAATGTATAAGTATTTAATGCCTATGCATGTTTATTAATTGACATTTCCAGCGTTTTTGCTGCCCTAAGCGGCGGGGAAAAAAAAAGCTGCGATCGGTGGCACTTCGGCAGCAACTCTACCGCCACCACTTCATTCTTTGGCAGCAGTTCGGTGGCAGTTTCTTCCCTCCGAGAGGGCCTGAGGGGCCCACCGCTGAATTGCTGCCGAAGACCCAGACGTGCCACCCCTTTCCATTGGCTGCCCTAAGCACCTGCTTGCTGCACTGGTGCCTAGAGCTGGCCCTGTTTATTACATATGTATAATTACATACTATCTATACTTAATTGCATGTGTGTATAGTACCTGTGTTCCCACTCTTCATCTTATACTTGATGCCTCTGTGCTATTTGTCAGGCTGCTTCCTATGCTTGTAAACCTAGCTACCTTATTTTCTGCCTTCACATCTCTCCTTAAAGCTCACTCCTTTCAGTTAGCATGGGCTGCCAACCTCCACTCCAGGGCCATCTTCTTTCAGGCATGGGTTCAGCAAAAGGGTGTCAAACCCATTTGCTGGAGAACTCCACTTTAAATAAATAAAATATTAAATAATAGGAGATATACCTATCTCCTAGAACTGGAAAGGACCTTGAATGGTCATTGAGTCTAGCCCCCTGCCTTTACTAGCAGAATCAAGTACTGATTTTTGCCCCAGATGGCCCCTTCAGGGATTGAACTTGCAACGCTGGGTTTAGCAGACCAATGCTCAAACCACTGAGCTATTCCTCCCCCCTATAAACTTTGTTATGGGCCACAGGCTGAAGTAAAAATTTAGGATGACACACTCCCCACCATACACAGCAGGAGGCCCACTGATGTCAATGGAAGGTTTGCACAAAGATCAAGGGTGGAATCTAACTTTAATATAGCACCTAAACTTTTAGTCATTACGTATTTTATAATCACACTCAGTATCAATCAGTAGGAAAATATGTCCCCTCTTGGGCCACCTTTCTATCTGCCCTCTGTTTCTTTTTCTTCCCCAGGTTCTTATTTCTCTCCCTATTCCCTGTCATTACACCTCTTCTGTTTTTATCCCTCTGCATTCTCTTCCCTGCAACAATTACCATCTTCCACTTCCCTTTTACCCCTCACCCCATTCCATCCGCTAAAATAATCAACAATGAAATAGTTAATGTTGACATTAAAGTGTCATCATTTTAGCTGACATGCCAATGAGATCAACAGAAGACAGAGAAGTTCACAGCTCTCCTAGCCTTTACTTTAGGTTCTCTGTAGACTCAGAAAGGCAGCACTGAATTGGTTTGTCCTTCGTTCCTATTTGGAAGGTTTTGTTCACAAACATGAGGGCTAAAAATATATTTAAAAACAAAAATAAAAGCTGAGATATCATTCAGGCCACATAAATGTATGGGAGGGGAGGGGGGCAAGTGCTTGACACCTCTGCACTAAAGCATGTGAAGAGTCCTACTTGAGTTAAGAAGACCCTTCATATCCTTCAAGTTAGATGCATGCTTATGTGGATTGGGGCCTAGCCTTGTTCATATGTCCTCTCTTCTTCAGTTTTGCTTGTCATCATTGGCGGTGTGTGTCTAATATAGACTGTGGGTACTTCAGGGACCAGGCCATGTTTTCCTCTGCATCTGTATATGTATGGCACCCCTGCACCTTCCTCCACCTCCACACATTATGCAGTAGCTGATTGTCCTGCACATGTGGTGAAGTGCATTGCATGATACATAGATGCTGGAGCCTTTAAAGTTATGCATATATATCATTGCAATCATGTATATATTTGAGGGCTAACGGATGACTCTGCTCTTAGCTGTTGTCCTGGTAGCATTCTTCTATCCTTCGTAAAAGCATGGCAGGCTATAAAAGTATGTCTTCCTGGTGGAGGAGTTCTGAAATGGGATGGAGATTGACTATCTGTAGAATTTTAGCCTCTCCACAATAGTTACTTGGGTTTCACACAGCACCATTTGAACCAGATGTCTCTGGAGCACATTTATTGAAGTGAATTGCTCTATACTGAGATGAAGGATAGTCCAGTGTTTAGAGCACTAGCCTGAGACTTGAGAGACCTCTGTTCAAATCCCTGCTCTGCCGCAAACTTCCTTGGTTACCTTGAGCAGGTTACTGAAGTCCAGATCCACAAAAGTATTTAGGCTCCTGATTTCTATTGAAATCAAGTAAGAGCCTACATACCTTTGTGGATCTGGGCCTTAGCCTCTCTGTGCCTCAGTCCCCTATCTGTAAAATGGGGATAATGATACTACCTTAACTCACAAAGGTATTAAATATATTAACAATTGTGAAGCACTTTGAGATCTACTGATGAAAAACACTGTATAAGACCTAGATGTTGTTACTGTAATGGCTAACACTTCTAGCCCTCCTCACATAGAAGAAATATGTAATCATCTTGTAACTGGAGCGTTTATACAACTTCTATTTCATCATACATCCAAAGACAGGCCAAAGGGGTCACCTAATTTTGTGATATTTCATAGAGGGCTTTCATTCCATAATCCAATAAATATATTACAATGAGATAAATATACTAGGCCAAATTCTGCTGTCTGATACCTTGGAATTACCCCAGTGTAACTGCTGAATGCAGTGCATTACATTGAGTTTAATGGCATTTACAGCAGAATGAAGATAAAATTTGTCCAATATTTTCAGCTAGGATAGCATAATCTTGTACCAATGGTTTTCATTTTTTTAGGAAATTCTATGGTTTTCAAAACCAACAGTTACACTGAAGCACCATTTTTACAATCAAATTCAGAATTCAAAAGTTTATTCTGACAAAAATGAAGCTCTCTTTATTTTTTTCTAATTTGTATCTTGCAGACTTTCTGGTGTCTTTGTTTGCCATTGGATGATGGGATCTTTCAGTTATTTATGCCTTTAGATCCAGGGTACAAACAGGCTGTATTATCATTATATTATACAGTACTCTTAAAAACCTGGATCACCTGGATCCATCGGTCTTCAGCTGTCATTAAGACGGCGCTGATCACAACACATCCGCCATTCTTCTCGCCTTCTTGCCTTTCTTCTCCGCGTTCGTCCAAAATGTTTAACAATGTCATCTTCCCATCTTCTTGGAGGCCAACTAGGTGGTCTTTTCTGTTCTTGCGGGTACCACTCAGTAATGATTGCAGTCCACCTATTGTCCGTGATGCGTGCTATGTGGCCCGCCCATTGTATCTTATTATATCTGCTTTCCATGACAATATCTTTCACATCACTGCATTCTCTAATCATTTCATTTGGGATACAGTCCAGAAGGGAAATTCCCAAGATAGCTCGTTCCATTGCCCTTTCAGCTACTGACAGCCGCTGTTCTTCTCTCTTAATCAGTGCCCAGGTTTCACTGCAATACAGCATGGCTGGCAGCACTGTTGAATTGAAGATATTTGTATGTGTGGTCTTGTCGATTTTTCCTTTGAGGATGTCCTTGATGGAATTAAGTGCACACCATCCTGCCTGAATCCTTCATGAGAGTTCTTCGTTCATGTCTTGGCGCATATTAACTTCTTGGCCCAAATATATGTACTGTTCCACTTCTTCAATTTCTTCTCCTGTTACTGTTATTCGGGCTTTTCTTAAGGCATCTGATCGCATGTATTTTGTTTTGCAATGCTTCATTTTCAAACCAATCTGACTGCTTTTCTTGTCAAGTCTTCGTAGCATGCTCTGCAGTTGGTTGGTGCTTTCGGCAATTAGTATGATGTCGTCCACAAATCTGAGATGAGATAATCATTCTCCATTTATATTAACACCACTCCTCCAACAGATCTTGTTCATAACCATTTCAAGGCAGGCGGTAAATAGTTTTGGTGAAATCGTATCCTTGCTTTACACCTTTCTCGATTGGGATGCGGAGGGGAGTTTCGAGGAGAGTAATGTGTGATGTACATCCAGTATTCGCTTCCTTCAACAAACTGATGTACTGCATATTAATGCCCTGCTCTGCGAGTGCCTTTAATATTGCATTGAACTTGACGCT
Source organism: Gopherus evgoodei (assembly GCF_007399415.2). NCBI lineage: Eukaryota > Metazoa > Chordata > Testudines > Testudinidae > Gopherus > Gopherus evgoodei. The sequence continues at coordinate 234,697,818 of NC_044322.1, read as the reverse complement.
ATCTAAGGCCTTCTCATGGGCGACAAAAGCAATGCACAGTGGGAGTTTGTATTCCTTTGCTCTTTCTAGAAGCTGGCTAAGCGTAAGTATATGGTCAATCATGCTGAAATTTCTTTGAAATCCTGCTTGCTCTCTTGGCTGTTGTTCATCCAGACTCTGCAAGAGTTGGTTCGTTATCACCTTTGTAAAGAATTAATAGATATGAGAGAGCAGGCATATAGGGCGATAGTTCTTAAGATTTTCTCGATTTCCCCCTTCTTGTACAGCAAGATGGTATTTGACTCCTTCCAGCTTGAAGATATTTTCCCTTCTCTGAGATATCAACTGAATCTTAAAGCGAGGGCATTCCAAAGTTTTTTCGCCTTCTGCAGAAATAATTTCTGACGTTATTTCATCTTTTCCTGGAGTTTTTCCCTTCTTCATCTGATGTAGTGTACTTCAGACTTCGCTGACGATTATTGGGGGGACGTGGTCTTCTGACTCTTGAAGCGTTGGGAGAGGGACATTGATTCTTGAACAGTTCTGTATAGATGTCCTTGCAGACCTCCTTCATCCCTGCTTTGTCAATTACTGTCTCTCCATCCTTGTTCCTCAATGCTCAATCTATACTGCGCCAATTCCCGCTTGCATGTCCTGAGGCTCTTGCGTGATTTAGCTGTTTTAAGGAGCTTTTCTTTCTGGAAGTTCTCAAAGTCGTCCTTCAGTTTTTGCCATATAAGCTTGCACAGGATGGAGTACTCGAGGTTCAGAGGGGTAGTCGTGTTTGTCTGGATCAGTAAAAAGCGACAAAGAGTCCTGTGGCACCTTACAGACTAACAGACGTATTGGAGCATAAGCTTTTGTGAGTGACTACTCACTTCGTCAGACGCAGGTTGTTATCCAAGCTCCTTTTCATATTTCTCCACTTCTCTAACAAGCTTTTCATTTCGTTCAAGATTCTTCCCTTTGCCTTCTTCATCTTTTCAATTTCAGCTGCTTTATGCAACGTCTCAGCTTGTCAGCAAAGATACTATAGTCCTTATCACACTTTTCTGTCCGGCTCCAGTCAAACCCAGAAATCGCTTTCTTCAGCTTTGCTTCATTGAATGTCTTCGGGCGATGTTTCCTGTTTGCCATCTATAAAGCTTTCTTTTCCACTACTTCATTGAAAATCAACTTCGCTCTAAGCAGGCGATGGTCACTGCCGGTGTTGAAGGGCTGCACCACAGACACATCTTGAATGATGTGCCTTTTATTGACTAAAATATAGTTGATTTCTTTCTTACTCTTCATGTTTGGCACGATCCATGTCCACCTTTTTGCAGTCTTCTTTTTGTACCAGGTGTTTGCCACATACAGTTCTTTTGTTTCTGCCATTGTTACCAGCCTTTCTCCTCTTTCATTTCTTTCACCTCTGCCATATCTCCCTATGAAATTTTCGTCAGCTTTCCCTCACTCGACCTTAGCATTGAAATCTCCCACCATGACAATGTAAGTGGACTTTTGCATGAGGGCTCTTTTGAGCTCTTGGTAGAATTCTTCCACTTCTTTGTCCTCACTTGCACTTGTGGGAGCGTAGGCCTGGATGACCTTGAGGGTAGCTTTTGACTCCCTCTGAAGATGCAGCACACCAATACGTGATGATATTAGCTGGCATGATATGACTTTCAAAACCCAATCCTTACTGATGATAAATCCGAGTCCTCCAACATTTCTAGTGCCATCTCCCTTCCAAGCCTCACAGCGCTTTCATCCTTCCAATTGACTTCCAACTCTTTCTTTCATCAGGTTTCACAGATACTGAGGATATCACATCTTATCCTTTTCTTCTCCTCCATCAGATGGTTTAATGTTTCCTTCCTCACCAGTGACCTACAATTGTAAGTACACACAGCGAGTGTTGTCCATTTCCATGTTGGCCTAGCACCTGACATATTTAGCGATCCCTCATCACTCAATTTCCACTCCACCACCGAAGAATGCTTTGATGACACACAGGGAACTAAGACCCATTTACTCTTGTTTTTTTAGGCATTAACTTTAAGCCATCCCATTGGCTTAGCCAGCCTTCAACTTCTAAAGGGAAGGAAAAGCACTCTTTTCTCTGAGAGAGCAATCCCCCTCCTTGGATTGGATAGTCCGACACTTTTGTAGCATGATTAGGCCTACCAGGGCATATGCCCCGCTACCATAGTTGTCAGATGGCCAGGGTCACCACTCCACCACAATGAGGAGCTGAGGTAGGATTTTGCAGTGGCCTCTTAAAAACAGTCTTTCAAATCTTGGGTCACTGTGTTAGGGTTGCCAGGCGTCTGGTTTTCGACCAGAATGCCGGGCCGAAAAGGGACTCTGGTGGCTCCAGTCAGCACCGCTGACTGGGCCATTAAAAGTCCAGTTGACGGTGCTGCAGGTCTAAGGCAGGCTAGTCCCTCCCTGTCCTGGCACCGTGCTGTGGCCTGGAAGTGGCCAGCAGGTCCAACTCCTAGGCAGGGGTGCTGCGGGGCTCCGCATGATGCCCTGCTCTGAATACAAACTCCGCACTCCTATTAGCCGGGAACTGTGGCCAATGGGAGCCGGGGGGAGGGGCAGTGCATGTGGGCGAGAACGGAGTGCAGAGCCTCCTGACCCCCTTCCCTAGGAGCCAGACCTGTTGGCCGTTTCCAGGGCACAGCACAGAGCCAGGACAGGCAAGGAGCCTGCCTTAGCCCCACTGCCCAGAAGCCGCCGGAGGTAAGCCTGCACCTCAGCCCCAAAGTCCAACCCCCTGCCCCAGCTCTGAGCCCCCTCCAAACCTGGAGCCCTCTCCTGAACCCCAAACCCCTCATTCCCATCCCCACCAGAGCCTGCACCCCAACTCCCTGCCCCAGCCCAGAGCCCCCTCCCATACTCTGAACCCCTTATCCCAGCCCCAACCCAGAGCCCTCAGCCCAGAGCCCATACCCCCACCCACACCCCAACCCCACTGCCTGAACCCACAGCCCCTTCCCACATCCTTCGGATCCTAAATACCTTTGAGGGTCTGGGCCTTGTAGCCCAAAGCTCACATCTAGGTTCTCACCTACTCTCCCATTCCCTCTAGCAATACTAGAGCTTAACTCCCCATGTACTCAGTACAGTTCAGTTCATCATATAGGAAGATCTTACCCATTATCCTTTATTTGAAAGAGTTCAAAGCTTTTTTCTCATTAGAAAAAAAATTACTCCCCAGGAATGCAAATTGACCAGGTAACTCATCACCTCATTACACAAAAATCCTTAATTTAACTAATTGCAAACAGACAAACCTGACACAAAATTGGCCACCTGTCTTCTAAGCTAAATTTCCCAGAAAAGCACAGGGTCTAAGGTCAAAGTACATACCCCTTCCCAGATATAAAAGCTCCATCCAAGCTACTCTCCATCAGAGGACGTGCTTCTAAGAAACAGTGTAACAGCTGTTCCCCCACATTGGCATATTTAATCAACTTCAGCAAAACAATAAAGGTACATTTTGATAATAATTACATGGTTTGGGGAATGTTATGTATTTTGTAACTGGGCTTTTAAACATTTACTTCTGTTAGAAATAATGCTTTAAATGACTCTTTAATCAACATTCTGTTAAAGTACAAGCCTTTTTAAGGCTTGTTCATGCACCATTTACACTGTAATGATTTCATCTGTTTTAATTCAAATAGCTTGTCTCGGTGCACATCTGTGTGTGCCCTCTTTGATTTCAAAATATGTGCTATTTCAGCTTTGCTTAAGTTAATTTAAAAAAAATACTCCAATGCTTTGGATTTATTTACTTGCTGATACTGCTATATGCCAAATCTTGTGATGTTGACTCTTTTTCTTAAAGCCCTTGGTGCTGGATTCACCTGACTAGGTGAGAATCTCAACATTTTCCCCCTGTAAAGCAAGTTTTTAGTCCTCATGGTTGCAGAGAAATGCTTGAAAATGTATGTGATTCCTCAGCACCCAAAAGGCAATGACACTGTAAGGCAGATAAGAATCCAAAAGCTGCTATTTAAGTCACTCTCATGATTTTGTGGAAACCCAACTCATTATTTTTGAATACCTGGGTTAGCAATGCTGATGCTTCCCTAACGTAAACACGAGGATGTGGTCTGCTCAGCAGCCTATCTGCTCTATTCAGCTATCATTGAACTATCTCTTTCTGTCTACTAGGAAATGGCAAATTTGGTTGAAAGTTAAAGTAATGTTTAAAAACAAATACACAAACCCTGAGTTTATACTCTTAAAAAATACGTAAGTTCTCAATAAGCAGGTTTCTGGGTAGAAACAAATGCCCATTGATTTCTCCCTTAAAGTTGTGTGCAAAACTAATTATCTAACACAGCTCATTTTTTCTTGTCTGTTTTTTTCCATTAGTGCTGTGTCCTATTTTCTAACACTTTAGTTCCCTTCAATCTTTGTCTCATCACATTGGCTTCTAATTTGCTGAAACTACAACAAAAATGGAATAGTCGGAGTTCTATTATATGACCATATCACATATGATGATCGTCCACTGTCTGAAAATACTCTAGGAAGATGTAGTACCATTCCCCTCACCCCCTTAAATCACTTTCAACAATTCAGCAAATAGTGATTAGTCCCCTCACATGCATCCAATTTAGAATCACTGAGCTACAAGGATGGCTTATCTAGAAATCATTCCTACATTTGTATTATACTAAGCCTCTCTTTTAGCAGGAAAAGTTGCAGGATATCTTATCTGGCTCCAACTCCTTTAAATATGGGGGTGCTAATACACACCCTGTGGTATTTTGTGCTGTTATAAACATCTTATGGAACATTTAAAAACTGCATGCTTCAGTCTCAAATGATTTAACTGTTTGATTTTAATCAGATTCTGATTAACCACAGTACAAGATTTCTGTAGAGACCAAGGCCCAACTCCACAAAAAGACTTAGGTGATTAACACCCAGTTTAGGAACCTAAATGCAAAATTTAGGTGCCACCGAGATCCTCAAAACCCCTGCTCTGCTGCTGCCTAACACTGGAGGCACCGACGATCCCATTAGTCTATGGGATATTCTGATGGCAGTGTCTCAATATCTCCTGTTGAAGCTGTTTCACTTTATATAAATATTTAAATATGCATTGGCCTAGAGAGTGTGAGACTGTCCATTTTCCTGGGTGCACTCAGCTGAGAGATGGGGAAACCCATGCTCAAATTCCTTCTCATCAGGCAGAGGGGAGGAATTGAACTTGGGTTCCCACATCCGGGGTGACTTCCTAATCACTGGGCTAAAGGTTTCAGAGTAGCAGCTGTGTTAGTCTGTATCTGCAAAAAGAACAGGAGTACTTGTGGCACCTTAGAGACTAACACATTTATTTGAGCATAAGCTTTCATGGGCTACAGCCCACTTCATCTGATGCATGTAGTGGAAAATACAGTAGGAAAATGTTCTCTCTGTGTGTGTGTATAATTTTATATATATACGCACACAGAGAGAGAACATGAAACAATGGGTGTTACCATACACACTATAAGGAGAGTGATCAGTTAAGGTGAGCTATTATCAGCAGGACAGAAAAAGAACTGTTTGTAGTGGTAATGAAAATGGCCCATTTCCAGCAATTGACAAGGAGATGTAAGGAACTGGAGGGGAAATAAGCATGGGGAAAATAGTTTTACTTTGTATAATGGCCCATCCACTCCCAGACTTTATTCAAGCCTAATCTGATGATGTGCAATTTGCAAATTAATTCCAATTTAGCAGTCTCTCATTGGAGTCTGTTTTTGAAGTTTTTGTTGTAATATTGTGACTCTTAGGTCTGTAATCGAGTGGCCAGGGAGACTGAAGTGTTCTCCAGCTGGTTTTTGAATGGTATAATTCTTGTCTGATTTGTGTCCATTGTGTCAAATTCTTCTGATTTGTGTCCATTTATTCTTTCACGTAGAGAAGGTCCAGTTTGGCCAATGTACATGGCAGAGGGGCATTGCTGGCACATGATGACATATATCACATTGGTAGATGTGCAGGTGAATGAGCCCCTATGGTGTGGCTGAGTCCGACAAGCTCATCTGATACCAGGGGAACCATGTCAGAGCAAGCAGTTATAAATACACCAACTTCCTTGTTTCTTTCAATTTTGCTAAATGTGATGTGCTGAAGCTGTGACCAACTTCCCATGAATTGAATCTTTGCTCTTCATGGTTGGTGAAGACCAATGGGGATGTTTTGAGCCCGTTACAGACAAGGATTGTTGGTGCTCCTGTAGATAAAGGCAGGTCAGCAGCCTTTTTTTTGATAATTGGTGGTGAGCCTACTCCTCAAATCTATCTCTTGAAATTAATACCCTCATCAATTATTGCCAGACCCTATCCTATCCTTTTAGGAGAAATTATTGTGTTATTGTCACATATTAAACTAATATGTATCTTTAGCCCCTGGTCTGCTTACATATCGGGCTACAATATAAGTGAAAAGTTTAACTGTTGCTGATAACCTCCTTCTAGAGGTAGACTCAGGTAACGTGTCTTTGCTGACCTTGTTAGATATATCAATAGCTTTTGATAACAATGACTCTATGGTACTGATGACTTATTCAGGGAGCCTTGTGGGGGTATGGAAAGGAAGAGTTTTCACTGGGTCCATTTCTTCTCCTCAGAGATACACTGAAGGGTGGTAATAACTTACTCAATCCTGTCTGAGGGCGCACAAGTGGAGTTCTGTTAGGTATAATCTTGTCACCGTTCTTTGTGTCAATTGCTAAATACAAAAGATTCTCTGCTTCCCCAATGAGTTAGAAGTGCGAAGAGAGAGGCTGAGAAGTAAACTTCAACCTGGTTCAGATAATGATGCTGACAAGTAGTTAGAAACATATGGAGGGAAATGGTTCAGGATGATAAGGGTACCTTCAATTAAGATAGAAACAAATGTCAAACATCTCAGTCAAAAGCTGCTGTGTCCCAGCAAGAACTATTACCCATCCAAATCTATGTGTGTAAGTAAAACTCTTCACAGTGTAAGATATACTCCTCCTGTATTATATCCAAGCTACTGCTCTACCAGTGGGCCATCTATCAAAAGGAGATTGTGTGAGCACCTTCATCCTATGCCAAAGCAGTTATTGGCTCATACTCTGCCTTTATATCTTTGCTTCTTGAGCCATATTAGGCATCATGCATGCAATGGCAAACAACCTTCCATATACAGAATTTTGATGGTCTGACTATAACTGAATACTTCTGCCTCCATGTAAATCTCAAGAACTCATTTAATGAGTCTCATTTGTACCTCTTTTGTTCAACCTATTGTTTTCCATTTCTCTTTCAACAATTGTTACTGCTTTTACCATTCTCTGGCTTTCTTCCTCTGGGTTTACAAGATGCTACTGACCACACAAACGCCAAGTATCATCCTGTACTTGCATTTAGGCTTGTGTTTTGGTCGGAATCCCCTATTAGTTTTTTTGCTAAATTTTTCTGCCTCTCCCTTCTATACAGTTCCCAATCTTCATAAAACCATATGTGATCCTTTCAATACCTTTAAGGTCATATTTCAGGGGAGTTGAACCAGTGAAAATTAGCAGAACGTATCCCTTTTGTTTACAACTTCAGCTGCATATGCCATGATCATTTGCATGGGTATTTTTCACCCCCCTTTTATTGTTTTCCCTACTCCATGATTTTATCCTAATCCAGCAGTTTTCCACCACCCAGGCAAAGCCCAAATATGGGGTCATAAGGAGGTGCTGGTGGGTTGCACCCCTACCATCTGAGAGTGGCAAAATCCATAGGTCAAGAGAACCTAGAAGAACCCTCACTTGTTCCCTACTCCCCTTCCTGCTGTTGTTGCTGTTCCTTCCATGCAGTCCAAGAGCAGCCCTTTTGTCCATCCTCTCCCAGCCTATGCAAGACTTGGCTCTAAAGCAACACTTTGAGGAGCTGTTCACTGTACAGGCAAGGGGAAAGGCGATGGGTGCGAGAAGACTCATTTACCTGCTTCTTCCTTCACTGGAGTGTGACCAGAATAAGCCACATCAGTGCAAAGCATGCTATCCACTAGTGCAGGGGAAGGCAACCTATGGCACACATGCCAAAGGCGGCACTTGAGCTAATTTTTTGAGTGGCACTCACACTGCTCGGGTCCTGGCCACCAGTCTGGGGGCTCTGCATTTTAATTTTAAATGAAGCATCTTAAACATTTAAAAAACTTTACATACAACAATAGTTTAGTTATATATTATAGACTTATAGAACGAGACCTTCTAAAAACATTAATATATTACTGGCACATGAAACCTTAAATTGGAGTGAATAAATGAAGACTCAGCACACCACTTCTGAAAAGTTGCCAACCCCTGCATCTATGCTAGGGATTTGCATTGCTGGATCTATGTCAATGTAGTTATACCAGTGCAAATAACCCCATTGTGCAAATTCAGGCATAGTTTACATTTTGTAAATTATCTTACAGAAATAAATAAAATAGTGAGATTCTGTTGTCTTCAAGTGAATTTAATATCGTGTCATCAGGAAAGGAAGAGGTGCTGTTAGAGATTTGATTTTGATATTTTTGATTGTCTGATCAGAATTTTGGTGGGTTGTGGGCAGAGGAGAGGTGGTGGTTTCCCTCTTCCCTCCTATTGTTTTGAATGACTCACCATGAGATGTGTGTGTGCAGGTTCTCTGACAATGGTGCAGCTTGTTCCTAGATTGTAAAAGTTACATTTAGAATCAAGGATGTTCGGCTCTTTTGTAATAGGGAAGTTTTCCTGAGGGAAAACTAATCTCAATGTTCTGAAAAGTAGTAACCAGCAGTTAATACTATTTCTTTTCTATCTTTGATGATAATGGCTGCCCCGGGCCCAAACAAGGAAAAGTTTGCTATGTCTAGTTTCTATATCCTTAATTATCTTATGTTGATGATTTTGCCTATATGCATAAAATGTTTTGGGATCTTCCTTGTTGCATCAATTTCACTCATACTTTCTGTTGCTTCTTCCACTGTCAGTCTCTGTGTGTTGGCTGTTAGAGTGTGAGGCCTATCTCTTTTTGTGGGCATTCTTTTTCTTCTTTTTTTTGTTTGTTTTGTTTTAAGAAAAAAAACTCTTCTGTGAATAAGGGGCTAAAAGTTGTGGTTAGCTGTTGTATGTGCACTGAGACATGTTATGGTGCATTTTTGCTAGTCTGAAATTAAATAAAATAGTTCTTTAATGGCTTGGACCCATCCCTATTGCCTTGAGGGTGTCTTTGACTGTTGGACTCAAAGGCATGAATCAAAATGAAGAATTCACTAAATCTCTTAAGAATCCAAGCTACCCCATTTCACAGACCTCTAGCACTTTGTCTTATTATTTTTAAATCTGCCTTCAGCACTTACATTTTTTCCACTTAGATCACTTGTTAAAGTAACACCACTCCTTGTTCTTCAGGTTCAGTCCTGCTGACAGTGGAATCAAGCTTTTATTTTCCCTGCTGCTGACAGTAGTTCTTAGACTCTAATTTGAGATTTTATTTCCTTAACTCATTGAAGGAACTGATGATTAAGCAGTATTCACAATGTTAACTTAGACCATCTGATTTGATAACATACCTTCAGCCCAAAACACTAGTGACTGACAGCGTCAATCAGCTTAAGAATGGTAAATGTAGCTTTTTCCCATGTTCAGCACAAGATGGTGCTACAGTTTACCCAAAGCACAGATTTTGAAAGTTCCAGTTATATATACAGTAATAGAAGCTGTCCAGTTTTCTAGCTTCCCTGAGGCCCACTGCTATTCACATTCCAACCCTTATTGGTTTTGCTTATTTAAAGGTCTAGTTTACACTGGTATAAGTATGTCTAGGGGTGTGTGTGTGTGTGTGTGTGTGTGGTTGTTTTTTTGTTTGTTTGTTTGTTTTTTAATGATATAGTTATACCTGTATAAACCTTAATGTGGATGCAGTTTTATTGATGCAACTTACTTTTAGTTCCCTAACTAGAACAAGCTATAACAATTTTTATACTAGCACAACTGTGTCTGAACTAGGGCAGGGGTTGCCACTTTAACTACTGTAGAATAGTTAAAGCTGAAGAACATTCTAGTGCACATAAGCCTTTAAAGTCAGTGGTATGACATGGTGGTATTACTGACTAGCATTATTAGTGCTTCACTTGTGCACTTCAGGTGGGAGGCAGTGTTAGGAGGGTGTGGAGTTGGTGGCAAAACAGCAAGTGTTGTCTAATAAATACACTCCCTTTTTGAAGGAAACTCCACCAGAGAGGTCCTTTGGGGCCATCTGCCTGTCCCAAGTCAGGATAAAGGAGGAGGGTTGGGCGTGGGGCTAGTAACTCCACCTCGTAAAAAATCAACCTGCTACAGAAACGCCAACAATAGAGACAACAGAGACTTTTACCCTGGAAAAAGAACCGTCTTCAACTCGAAGATGCACGCTGATAGCAAAAAAATGGGCTATACCTGGAACCAGCTAGAGCGAATGGCCCAGGATAGAGGACTCTGGAGATCTGTGGTTGGCGGCCCATACCCCGATTGGGGTGACGGGCATGAGTGAGTGAGAGTTTTTGAAGGAGATTGGTATTCAGGTGTCAATGGCATCTGGGCTAGGTACCAGCCTGGTTTTAAAAATCTCTTGGCTCATGATGCTGAGGAGTATAGTCTTAGCCCCAACTCTTCCTAGTGCAAAACAGTCCTAGCCTTTTAACCTTCAAAGCATGTTGCAAGGTACATCTGCAGCAACCTGTGCAGATAGAGGAAGCAGATTTAATGTCTGTTAAGTCCACATAGTGAAGGGGAGTCCTGTATTTTGCAGGAGATTGCATTCTACTAGCTGTTGGAGGTTATGCTGCAATTAAACTCTTACTTTTGTTCTTGTAAATTTGCGTGGCAGAGGCATTTATAGCTGTAGACCGGCAACTCATTTTATTTTTTCTCAATCCAAACAAATTAATTTTTTCTGTAGTATAAAGAACCCATAACATTGTACGTGAGCTTTGAGTCAAAATTATATTCCATTTTAGTTTGTTGTCAAATCTTTTGTTTCTTAAAGGTGATCTTAAATAAGGCCCTGATCCTGCAAACAAATTACTCACAGGCATAAAGTGCTTGAAATATCAGGGCCTAAAAACAAAAAATCAGTAAAACCCATATTTCTATACTGAACAGTCTCACTAACTATGGCATTGGTGCAGTTTAGCACAGAAAGAAACTGTAACTGAACTCTGTTCACTTATTTTTCCTCCTGGAAATTATCTTAGTACTCTTCGATTCATTGAAAATATCCTAGAACCCATTATTCTGTGAGACATCAAGAACACTCCAAATTATGGACTGGATAGGCTGCAATGAGACATTTCCAATATATCTTCACTGAACTATGAAGTACCATGGGAATTTTACACAGAATATTTTTTCAAATAAGCTAATTAAAACATTTCCATGTTGACTGTTCCCTTCATCCTAATTTGTGGGACATTCGCATAAACTACTGTGATAAACTATTCTATAGAAATAGAAAGGAGCATAAACACTGCCAAATTAAGTGCAAGAGTGTAATAAGAAAAGCCAAAGAGGAGTTTGAAGAACGGTTGGCCCAAAAGTCCAAAGGTAATAACAAAATGTTTAAGTACATCAGAAGCAGGAAGCCTGCTAACCAACCAGTGGGGCCCCTTGATGATCGAGATACAAAAGGAGCACTTAAAGACGATGAAGTCATTGTGGAGAAACTAAATGGATTCATTGCTTCAGTCTTAACGGCTGAAGATGTTAGGGAGATTCCCAAACCTGAGCCGGCTTTTGTAGGTGACAAATCTGAGGAACTGTCACAGATTGAAGTGTCACTAGAGGAGGTTTTGGAATTAATTGATAAACTCAACGTAAACAAGTCACCGGGACCAGATGGCATTCACCCAAGAGTTCTGAAAGAACTCAAATGTGAAGTTGTGGAACTATTAACTAAGGTTTGTAAACTGTCCTTCAAATCAGCTTCTGTACCCAATGACTGGAAATTAGCTAAGGTAACACCAATATTTAAAAAAGGGCTATACAGGTGATCCCAGCAATTACAGACCGATAAGTCTAACATCAGTACTGGGCAAATTAGAAGAAACAATAGTTAAGAATACAATTGTCAGACATATAGAAAAACATAAACTGTTGAGCAATAGTCAACATGGTTTCTGTAAAGGGAAATCGTGTCTTACTAATCTATTAGAGTTCTCTGAAGGGGTCAACAAACATGTGAATAAGGGAAATCCAGTGGACGTAGTGTATTTAGATTTCCAGAAAGCCTTTGACAAGGTCCCTCACTGAAGGCTCTTACGTAAATTAATCTGTAATGGGATAAAAGGGAAGGTCCTTTCATGGATTGAGAACTGGTTAAAAGACAGGGAACAAACAGTAGGAATTAATGGTAAATTCTCAGAATGGAGAGGGGTAACTTGTGGTGTTCCCCAAGGGTCAGTTCTAGGACCAATCCTATTCAACTTATTCATAAATGATCTGGAGAAAGGGGTAAACAGTGAGGTGGCAAACTTTGCAGATAACACTAAACTGCTCAAGATAGTTAAGACCAAAATAGACTGTGAAGAACTTCAAAAAGATCTCACAAAACTAAGTGATTGGGCAACAAAATGGCAAATGAAATTTAATGTGGATAAATGTAAAGTAATGCACATTGGAAAAATAACCCCAACTATAAATACAATATTATGGGGGGCTAATTTAGCTACAACGAATCAGGAAAAAGATCTTAGAGTCATTGTGGATAGTTCTCTGAAGATGTCCACGCAATGTGCAGAAGCGGTCAAAAAAGCAAACAGGATGTTAGCAATCATTAAAAAGAGAACAGAGAATAAGACTGAGAAAATATTATTGCCCTTATATAAATCGATGGTACGCCCACATCTCGAATACTGCGTACAGATGTGGTCTCCTCATCTCAAAAAAAGAGATACTGGCACTAGAAAAGGTTCAGAAAAGGGCAACTAAAATGATTAGGGGTTTGGAGAGGGTCCCATATGAGGAAAGATTAAAGAGGCTAGGCCTCTTCAGCTTGGAAAAGAAGAGACTGAGGGGAGATGTGATAGAGGTATATAAAATCATGAGTAATGTGGAGAAAGTGGATAAGGAAAAGTTCTTTACTTATTCCCATAATACAAGAACTAGGGGTCACCAAATGAAATTAGTAGGCAGCAGGTTTAAAACAAATAAAAGGAAGTTCTTCTTCACGCAGTGCACAATCAACTTGTGGAACTCCTTACCTGAGGAGGTTATGAAGGCTAGAACTATAACAGTGTTTAAAAGGAAACTGGATAAATTCATGGAGGGTAAGTCCATAAATGGCTTTTAGCCAGGATGGGTAAGGAATGGTGTCCCTAGCCTCTGTTTGTCAGAGGATAGAGATGGATGGCAGGAGAGAGATCACTTGATCATTACCTGTTAGGTTCACTCCCTCTGAGGCACCTGGCATTGGCCACTGTCTGTAGACAGGATACTGGGCTAGATGGACCTTTGGTCTGACCCTGTACGGCCGTTCTTATGTTCTTATATAAACTCACTCCAGTTTTGCTCCATTAACCTTTCATATCTGTAAACTGTTCAGATTTTAAATGAAAGCAGGGGCATGCAAGCCAGTTTCCATCTCTTAGGAGAGAAAATTTACCAAAAGTGTAGTGCAAATGCAAAAAGGGAGATTCACAAGCAATAGTCATAAATGCATCCACTTTTAAAAGATTCCCCCCCCATGCAATTTGTCAGTAACATATTTTTTCTCTACTCTTTTGCTTTCCTTTCTGAAAAAGGCTGACTAAACAGCAAGACTGTCACTGAGCTACCAGCAGTCTGTCCTTGACATTTGACTGATACAACAGCAGATATTGGCTCAGAGAAAGACCTCCAGACCTTACATGTAAACAATCTGTTACCCTGACTAAAAATGGGAGAGAGAAATTGTTTAGGCTTTAGAGCTGCACATGAGAGATTGTTTGAAGCCAGCAGAGGGAGCCGCTAGCTTTTTTACTTCAAAAACTCTGAGAGTCCCTGCGAAGAGACTATTCTGGAATGGGCTGTGTACGTTTTCTGCAGAATGCATCAGCTTCTCAGACTTAGCTTGTGATCAGTTACACTAACTACTTTGAAACATATTGCAGCCCTTCAATAGCAGAGTTCTCCTAGGGACAGGCCAATGCACACGTTTGGGCATGGGACCTGTGTGCAGCCTTACAAAATGTTTCCTCACAGCTGGTTCTGACTAGACTTTCTCGGGAAAGAGAGGGTGAAACACCCAGGCAGGGTTGCCCACCCTTTAGGATTGGCCTGGAGTCACCCAGAATTAGCATCCATCTCCCAGTGACTTGAAAGCAATCCAGGAGATTTTAATAGGCTATTTTAAGAAAATGACATTCTCATGTTGGGAAGACGGGATCTCCCGGAATAGCTTCAGTCAGAGTTAGCTGCGTGCTTGCCCTGGATAGAGGGTTGCCACCTCTGTAGTGAGTCATGAATACAAACACCCACTGATTTTGGGGAGCCGGGGGGGGGGCGACCTGACGCACATGGGGTTGCTGTGGCAATATAACCCCACCCCCTCCTGCGGGTGCCATGCTGCACTAGCCCGCTAAAGTCTAGAGGCTCTTTCGCGGCCCCTAGAGAGCGCTGTGGAGACGGCAGGGGGCGTTGGATGCCGGGGCAGCAGCCTGTGTGACTCATGGAGCAGCTGTGCTGGGAGGGCAGAAGCCAGCTGCGGGCGCCGCTCAGGCAAGTCCAGAGGCGCTGACGCTTTGTTGCCAAGTGCAGCGGGGCCGCTGCCTGCCGTCGGGAGGGGAGAATGAAGTGCAGCCCCCTGTTCCATGCTATTTCCCCCCCGCCAGCGCTGCCACCGCTCCCTAAACTGCCAGTCCGGGGCGGGCGCTGGCTCCGCCTCCGCTTCCATTCCAATCCGAATCCCTTTCCCTGCCGAACGCTGCCGCCGGATTGCTCCTGCCTCTCCGCAGCCCTTTCCCGAGCAACCCACTCCCCGGCTTCCTTCCCTGCCCCTCTGGATGGGGGCCAGTGGGGAAGCAGATGAAGCCCCCCGCCGCCCAGTCTCTTGCGCGGAGGGGCGGGGAGGGTCTTGGCTTGCGAAAGGTGCAGATGCCCAGCTCTGCTTGCAAAGGCTGATTGCAGCTGCTCCCTGTCATGGAAGTTAAAGGCGCCGCATCTTCGCCTCTTCTACTGCCCCTCCACCAGCAGTGTGGTGCAGGCTAGACGAGCCTCTCCCCCCTCCCCCAATACTATTCCCAAGTCAGCCCCGGGGTAGCTAGGGTAGTAACTCCCCACTTGCTTGTGGGGGGAAAGACCAGGGGAGGGCACTTTTTCACTCTCTCCCAGCTTAGTCTTATGGGGAAGACCCCTGTCCACAGGTCAAGCCAATACTGCCTGCCCCAAATGTTCAAAAATCTTGGGCTCACCAAAAATCATGAGCTTGGCTTTAAAATCATGAGATTCTGTGTAAAAATAAAAAAAATAGTGGTCTTTCATTTGCCTTCTGCCTTTTGAGCCTTTTATCTGCACTGGGGTCACAGTTTGGAGCTTTTTCCACAGCCAGGAGGACTAGAAACTTACTTTTTTACTTTAAGAATGGTTGAAATTATCACAGCAACCCATTTAAGGAAAGCATTAATTATCATGAGACTCATAGGAGGATATGTGTTTAAAACTGGCTATGCAGATATGAAAAAATTCCTCTAATCATAAACCATAATTGCAGGTATCAGCACAGTACTGCAAGTTACAAATGCTAGGTGTGAATACCCATGAACTTTGCCCAGAAAGCTGAGGTCAATTTCTGAACACAGAGCTCAATGCAAGTTTAATGAACCCCCCCCACACACACACACCTACCTCTATGAGCACAGAATCTAAATGTGAGATACAAATGCCCTTCAACTGTAGTGTGTTTAAAATCCATATCTAGATCTGAATTTTGTCTTTTGGGCTTCTCAGGCTGAAGAA
The DNA here is from genome assembly GCF_007399415.2 of Gopherus evgoodei. Taxonomy (NCBI): domain Eukaryota; kingdom Metazoa; phylum Chordata; order Testudines; family Testudinidae; genus Gopherus; species Gopherus evgoodei. Next base: position 234,681,887 of record NC_044322.1, on the reverse strand, counting down.
GCCCCAACTACTATGAAGTCACAATTTAAAAAAAAAAAAAGCAAAACCCCATCTTTTCTTGTGAGACTCTCCTATCTTACCTTATTGTTTGGGTGTGTGAGAAACTCAGAATTAGGGCCTACGTGGTCCTACTCCCAAATTTCAAAGATCTCCTTCTGTTGCTGATGTGGGGTGTTTCTTTTCTTTTTCTAACCCACATAACTTAACTTCACTAATCAGTGTATGAAAACTCAAGACTCCCTTTATCATCTGAGTAATGAAGCACACAGTATTTTGAGGCCCTTAAAAGATATTTCATAGGCATAACTGGGTGAGAACACTGATTGTTTCATGTAACCCCCAAACTATTTTTGAAGGGGACTTTTTCTCCATCACAGCTTAATTTTTCCTTGTTGGAGCTCACAGTGATGTAACAGTTTGACATCACAATCTTTAGTCAGAGGAAGGGCTACTATCAGAAATGCACTATAATGAGGGCATTTTCAGAATAAGAAAATGTTAATTTGTCTTGCATTTGATTCTTGGTTGGGGCCTCTAGGAACCATGTGCTAACCCATATTGCTAGTCATTGTATGCACATGTAGCACACACACTCCCCTGAAGAGCTTGCACTCTAAGTCCTGCAGTAACTTCATTAACTTTGAATAATGTCTGTGGTGAATTTGTCCCAGTGTATTTAATATTTGATTTAAGAAATGACTGCATAAAAATATCTATTCCCTGTACATCTCTCTAAATCCTAGGTCACACTCTTATTTAAAGATTGAATTATCTATTTCAGGCATTTCTAAGAGGCTTAACACCCTGATATGTAAGTGCTTCCTTGCATAGGAAATAAGCAAAATTGTGAAAAGTGGGCAAGTAAAGGGTTACCTCTAAGATGGAAACAGAGAGAACAAGATAAAAGCAAACATTCAGCAGAGTACTTGACCACATGCTGAAGTGTTTTACTGAACTGGGGCCTTAATCTCTTTACTAAGAACGTATAGAAAATATTGCTTTTTTAATATTCATTTATCTATTAGTTGGTTTAGACTAGCAATAAAAGAAAAGCTTATGGGCTTGATCCTGCTTCCTTGGCCTACCCAAACTCCTGCTCGCTTTCAAAGCAGAATGAGCCCATGGGTCTGATTTGTTTAAAAATTATTGTTTCCTTGAAATTGTGTTAGGTTTGTGGCTTTATGAAATCCCATGTGAGTTTAATGGAACTGATTTTTACTGCAGATGGATCTTAGTTTTTCAGTCTAAACCAAGAACTTGATTCATACACCTCAAATTTAGGGGTATTGAGATCCCAGAGCTTTTAGTTCAACCCACTGTAGAAAAATAGGAGCTATTTGTAAAATTCTGATCTAGATCCATTGTTTCTTGGCTCTGATATTGAGGTACTCTTGTAAACCCTGATCCTGCAACATATATTTAACTTCTTTATACACTGTGAGTAGTTCTATTGTGGATAGTAGGACCACTCATAATGCATAAAGTTAAGAATGTGTGACTTTGCAGGATCAGGACCATAGATGTAAATCATATGTCTATGATTTCAATAGGAGCTTGCATTACGGTATGTTACAAACATGCTGTAGCTTTTGCACACAGCTTCTGTAGGCCCTACATCAGTTTCTCATCTCTTGACCTTGATATAGTGAATTCGAAATTGTATTGAAAAATCTTGCAACCAAAATTTTCCAAGTAAGTGCTGAAAGTTAGGCCTGATATTCTCCCATGCCCCCCCAGGTTGCTGGGTATGTAGCAGCTTGCATGGAAGTAAACAGCTGAGGTGGGTGCTCAGCAGTTATGAAAACAACTTTTATTTTGGGTGCCCAAATATGGATTTAAGAGCCTAACTTTTAGTATTTACGCTTTAAAATGTTTGCCTGTTCTAACTCTGAGCACCATCCTGCACTTCTTCTTTGGAAAAAGCCCCATTAAAATTGGAAATTAATGGAAGCTGGCAAAGTGTTTAGGTAAATAATCCCTCCCATGTATTAGTGGGGAGTTAACAGTGTAGGTCTTTATAGTAGTAATTCATTTAAAACATAAGTGAGTAACAGGTGTAGTCTACTTAGACTATAAGGCTGCAAATTTCTTTTCTTTTTTTTTTCTTCCTTTGAGTTGGTAAAAGTAATAACTAAATCAATCCACATGGTTTCCCCCCAATTCCCTCCCAAGTTATCCATATGAACATCTTCTTTTGAAAAAGGAGTGTGAGCCTGTATGTGCTAATACAGATCTCAATCGGACTTGATTTGAAGGGGTTGAGCCTCAAGCAAATGGAGATGACAGAGCCTTTAAAAGGTGCAGTACATCATGTGTTTTCTTTCTCTGATCACTGGAGTTTTCCTAACACATCAGCACTATACAAGCCAAAGATGTTTGCAAAGAGGGCAGAAAAATATTATCGTTCCTATGTAATAAATCATGCGGTGAAACTCATTTCCAGTTGAAGAGAAATTTTTGCCTAAGGAGGTATGATCGGGCTCGGTCTTAGATTAGTGTGTAAAAACAATGCCCGATAATTAGTATGTATTTGGATCCTTATTAGCGTATTAGACTGAATTGAGGAAGAGGAACCGGACAAAAACTGTGGTTTTGTTCTTAAAGGGTCCCCCCCCCCCATTGGCTTAGTAAAGGATCAGGATCGGGCCCTTAAAAAGGAATACAAATATTGGTAATAAATAAACACCAAAGAGAAGCGTAAATTCTAAATTGATTAAGCAAAAAATACAGAGTGGTTGAGTTAAAGATCTTGTGTCGAAATATTGACCTATCCGCATAATCTATTGGAGTAAATTTTAAAAACAAACTAGTTCTTTCTAAGGACAGTGACGAATTAGTTTTGGTTTAAGTATAAAAATCTAAAACGTTTTAGTCCCGTTTTAAGAGTTTTACATTGCTCAAGGGCGTTTACATCTATACTAATGTATTCCTAGCGAATCTTGAATGTCTTCATTTTGCATACACATTTGATCATATTCCAGTAAAATAACAACCTGACCATACTGTATTTGTAATGAGTAATATATGGCACGTGCATTTCTAAAGTAGGAAATCAGAACTTTCTAAATATGCCTCTTTCTTTGTAAACCATGGGGTTTAATCCCCAGGGTATCAAAAAGTACTGGAGGGGGGCGGGAGGAGGGAGGGGTTTAAGGTACCAGCAGTTTCGGGACTCTCTCTTCATACTTTTTAACTTTTTTAAGTTAAAATAAAAGTTCATTAAATAGATCCTGTGTGCTCTTGTGACTTGAAACAAAGAATCACGCCGCAGCTGAAAGTTTACAGTCACTAATGTTGTTTAGCTTCGAGTGCACAGCTACCCTGTGGATTCCATTTTTCCCCTATTTTACTAGTGATTCCATTTACTAAATAAAATGCAGAGCAAAAGTATACCAAGCGATTATTCCAAATTTTTGCTTTGTGAGAAATAGCAGGCAACATACTTGCGCGTATACTAAAGAACTTTCTAACTATTACATTTCAAATGTTCCTCATTAATTCACTCCCCAAGATAATGTCCCGCGTTGTCTTCAGGGCTTTCGGATGGTCTTGTCTTGTTTCTCTTCCTGCCTTATATTAATAGGCCAAATCTGCTTGCTCGTGACCCTTCCTATCTATAGCCGGTGGCAGTTTGGCTTGATGTGTTAACTTGCTGTGGATTGGGACCTTTAATGGAAACAGAAAATTCCCTTCTGAAATCGTTAGATTCGTATTTCTGTTGAAGGGCCGCATATGTATGTAAACATAACGTTACATTTTTAGTATGTTCCACGGTTGGAAAGCAGAGATCTATTTGGTTATTAATTTTAATATCTTATTTATGCTGGAAATGCATTGCTTGAAGAAATCTCACAGCATTTTGGTTACTGTCCAGAAGCAGAACGGCCATAAGGGGCTTGATGTTTATTTTCCCAAACTTTCTAATATATTATTGGGAGGAGAGGGGAAAAAACGTATATTGAAGATAAATTGCCTTAAAAGGTCTTTAAACGGAGGAGTAAGCTAATCTCCTGGTGTCGGTAAATAGGACATACACGCAAATCAGGGCTAAAACTCTTATTAGCACCTTATCTACTATAAATGTATTAAAGAAGAATTTTCAGTCCTAAAAGTATGCACTAGATGGATTCTCGGTGAAAAGCGTCTTCTCGTGTATTTACACCGAATATCCCAGAGGTGCGTGCGTGCACAATGGGGATTTCCACTTCCACACAGTGCAAAGCCATTTTGCATAATTGCATTTTGTTAAAGGTCTCACAAATAATCTTGAGTTCGCATTCTGTATTTACTGGAAATTGGGCTACCTTATTCAGCACTACAATTGAACTGTAAATAGCTTATGAGCTGAGATATTGCATTCCTGCCATTTTCTTCTGCCTTATTAAATGGTATTAAATCGACACTAAGGATTTCCAAGGTAGATTACTAAATGAATTGGTCCTATGTTTTGCTATCCAATTTTCCCCCCGCCCTCGTTGTAGTTAGTTAAATTTATAAAATGCTTGGTAAAAAATAACTGTCAATTTTTTTAACCAAAACCATTTCTATTTTAAAGCTATAAAAACATGAGTTTTTCTTTCTTTCTGAACAGAAGGATGGTTCCAGTTCTAAGGAAACTAATAAGGACTGTTTTTACTGTATAACAAATTCAGGTTTTTCTTAAACTGTAACGAAGAGAGAGGTGTTGAGACTTAATACTTCCTATTTCAGTATTTTCCAGTGTCACTTTAATATGGAAACAATTTAGAGCAAACATTTCCTGTCTTGATCTTAGTATAGTTTAGGACTTTATACAGACGCAGAAAATGGACAAACGGGTTTAAAAGCTGTTTGTCACATTGTGTGTGTGATCTTGCTAGCAGTCTACAGTCTCTTTTGTTTCATTGCCTGGTTTTCGAGATGGTATATTTTCCCAGATCGTATTTCGCTTTTGAATTAGATAACCTGACATCGAGGGCAGGCGTTTAAAAATCACCGAAACAATACAAAAAGTCCCCACCAATCCATTACTCTACCTTTACCAGCTCCGTGAGTGTATTGATTGCCCACCAGAACTATGTATGGGCGTACCTCACGCAACAGGCTTAAGCAAAGGGCGTTTTACTCGGATTTGTTCTGCAAAATGAATTCTCGTCTCAGTGAGACATACACAGTCCGTCTAATAGGTGTAGGGTGACCAGATGTCATGATTTTATAGGGCCAGTCGTGATTTGGGGGTCTTTTTCTTATAGGCTCCTATTTAATTCCCCCACCCCCTGTCCCGATTTTTCACATTTGCTGTCCACCCTAAATAGATGTGTGCTTTTTTTAAATAAAGCTGGTTTCTAAAGGAAATTTCCACTGTAGGCTCTCTTCCACTTGAGGGCGCTAGGCTCCTTCAAAGGCTGGCTACTGATTCGTGTCTGTGAATTGCTTTCGTAAGTTGCTGAAGGTTAACTCTTTCTCTTCGGGTTCCTGCATTGGTGATTGTTTACCTTCTTCCCTTAAAACCGATCCCCAGCGTCCTTTCTTTGAAAGACTTACGAGTTGTTTCACATGTGGATTGCTGACTCTGATGCAAGTTAACAAGGTTTCATCCAGAGTAACAAAAAGGAAACTCAAACGATTTACTGCTTCTGTCTTTGCTAACTTGGCTCTAATTAAGTCACTGGATCACGTTTGCGTGACACTACCGCATTTTCCGTCTTAAGTGTCTGGGATAAAAGTTTGGCTGGTTGTATTTAAACTGAAGGGTCACTTAGGGCTCTCTAAACAGAGCAGTATTGAATTATGATAAAAAGACTAAAGGAAAATCGGCATCAAATATTTGGAACTATTTTATTTCAGGACTTGCATTTGTTCGTGTTTGTGCCTATGTAATGCAAAACCTTGGGGCACATGGTTTGAAATTTTAAACGCAAAATTCAGGAAATTCAAAGTAGGTTTCCTATAGCAACTGTAAGTTGGACATGCTATAAATGCATCATGTTTGTGTCTTGTTTCAGTATGATGTTGATTTCCATGTCTTAATAAGTATCTATTACTTTTATTTTTGGTACCATAACTTTGTTTCCTTTAAAAACAGGAGTATTTGTGGCACTTTAGAGACTAACAAATTTATTTGAGCATAAGCTTTTGTGGGTTACAGCCCACTTCATCAGATGCATGCAATGGAAAATACAGTAGGGAGATATATATATATACACACAGAGAACATGAAACAATTGGTGTTACCATACACACACTAACAAGAGTGATCAGTTAAAGTGACCTATTACCAGCAGGAGAGAGAAACTGTTTGTAGTGGTAATCAAAATGATCCATTTGCAGCAGTTGACAAGAAGCTGTGAGGAACAGGGAGAATAAACATGGGGAAATAGTTTTACTTTGTGTAATGACCCATCCACTCCCAGTCTTTATTCAAGCCTAATTTAATGGTGTCCATTTTGCAAATTAATTCCAAGTCATCAGTCTCTCCTTGGAGTCTGTTTTTGAAGTTTTCTGTTGTTGTTATAATATTGTGACTTTTAGGTCTGTAATCGAGTGACCAGGGAGATTGAAGTGTTCTCCGGCTGGTTTTTGAATGTTATAACTTTTGATGACTGATTTGTGTCCATTTATTCTTTTATGTAGAGACTGTCCAGTTTGGCCAATGTACATGGCAGAGGGACATTGCTGGCACATGATAGCATATATCACATTGGTAGATGTGCAGGTGGATGAGCCCCTAATGGTGCGGCTGATGTGATTAGGTCCTATGACGGTGTCCCCTGAATAGCTATGTGGACAGAGTTGGCAATGGACTTTGTTGCAAGAATAGGTTCCTGGGCTAGTGTTTTTGTTGTGTGGTTTGTGGTTGCTGGTCACATCAGCCACACTATCAGAGGCGCGCTTATAAACCATACCTACACATTCATTGTGCTGTATCTGCATATATGCATGCCCTGTGGGTCCCAGAATATTAGACACACAAGATGGTCCAAGAAGAAATTACTTCATCCAATTTGTCGATCTGCATATATGCAAGTAAGGCTACACATCTGCTGAGAAGTAGCACATTGCAGGGCCTTACAGTTTTCCATTGTCGGATAAATCAGTGAGGTAGCGTCTAGAAGTTTTCTTAGCACCTGTTTTATTTACATCAGCCCCTGAATCAGGCGGTCACAAACAACACACAGGAAATCCACCTCTTTCAGGGATCTTAGTCCAGCAACCAAGGGCAGCTCTAGGCACAAGCAAAGCAAGAGGGTGCTTGAGGCAGCCCATTTGCAGAGGTGGCAGGGATCCAGCCTGGGAGCTGAGAACCAACAGGGGGCCCTGGGAGCTGTAGTTCCTTGGTTAGCTTCCTGCCTATAGAGCCAGCCCTGGAACAGGGAAAGAACTACATTTCCCAGCATTCCCTTGGGTACTACCAAGAGGAAAGGAAGGGGGAGGGAGTGAGGTAGCTGAGATCTCATGCTGCAGTTTGCTGTGAATGGAGAGTTGCATTGTGAAGGGTAGGGGTACCATATTTTAACAGTCAAAAAACAGGACACTCCATGGGGAGGGAGGGTAGCCCCACCCTGCCACCATCCACTCCCTCTGACTGTCCCCCCCAGAAATCCCAACCCATCCAATCCCCCTGCTCCTTGTCCCCTGATTGCCCCCTCCTGGGACCCCTGCCCCTAACTTCCCCTTGGGACCCCACCCCCTATCTAGGCCTCCCTTCTTCTCCCCAACTGCCCCCTCCTGAGACCTCTTCCCAACTTTCCCCCAGGACACCACTCCCTACGTGTCCTCTGACAAACCCCTGGGACTTCCATGCCTATCCAACCGCTGTCTGTCCCCTGACTGCCCCCCCCGAACCCTGACCCATCTAACCCCCTTCTCCCTGTCCCGACTGCCCCCCCCCCGAACCTCCTCCTCATCCAACCCCCCCCCCCCCCCGTTCCCTGTCCCTTGAATGCCCCCCCCCCCGGAACCTCTTATCTCTTATCCAATCCCCCAGGCTCCTTACCGTGCCACTCAGACCAGGGGGTCTGGCTCCATGCAGCGCCAGACACGCTGCTGCATATGTGCTGCCGTGCTCCCTGCGGAGCCACAGAGCCCCCCACCCCCCGAATGCTGCCAGCATGGTGTGCTGAGGGAGCAGGGGAGGGGCTCTGATTGAAGGAGGACCCCATGCAAGTGGCTCAATCTGACCTGGCCATCGATTTGAAGCTGCAGGGGAGGGGAGGAGAAGGGGAGGGAGGACCAGGGGAAAGGATCTGGTGGCTGGAGGCCCCATGCAAGCGTCTCAATTTGACTGAGCCGCCCTGTTAGCCATGTCGCGCTCTGCATTGGGAGAGAAATCCCAGACCTTTTGAGAGTTTTACAAATTCCTCCTGGATGACTATTTAAAACCCCAAAAGCTGGACATGTCTATGAAAATACAGATGTATGATAACCCTAGTAGTATGCCCAAGGAGTAGGCTTTGGCCCAGATATCCCCTTCAGAAGACTTCCCCAGACTGGATTAGGGATATTGGTGTGACCTCTCCTTGCAGCCCCCAAAGAAGGAATTGTGTGGACTAAATGGACGGTGCACCTCTTTATCTGAAGCCTAGCAAGGGAGATACATGGATCCCACCAGAAGTTAAGATAAGTAAGAGAGAGGAGATACTACTACAGGACCTGAGCAGCTTTAGATACAGTACCAAGCTGTCATAGCATTCCCTCTTAGATCTGAACCTTAAGAGTTCAGAAAATGAGATACTAGCACCTGAATCCTCTAAGCTTAATTACCAGCTTAGATCTGATAGCACTGCCACCACCCAAATATATAGTGTTTTGGGGCACTCTGACCTCCCCAACCTTCCCTGGGGACCCCAAGAACTCAGATCCCTTGGGTTCTTAAAACAAGGAGAAATAAACCATTCCCCCACCTTTCCCCCTCCCAGAATTTCCCTCCCTGGGCTATCCTGAGAGATACTGATCCAACCTCTTAAATCACCATACAGAGAAGCATCTCCCTTCCATTCCACAAAGAGGCAAACAGATTCAAGGAAAACAGAGAAATTTTCTATCTCTGCCCCCTCCCATCTCCCCCACCCGTCCTGGTGAGTTATCCCAATCCCCTGGAATAAAACAAGGGAAAGAAGAAAAAAAATCAATCAGGTTCTCTAAAAAGAAATCTTTTAATAAAAGAAAGGAAAAAGTAAAGAATTATCTCTGTAACTTCAAGATGTAAATATTACAGGGTCCTATAGCTTACAGACACCAGAAAGAGACTTTCCCCCCAGTACCAATACAAATCAAAATTCCCAGCAACTACACATATAAAAGTTAACCAGCCAAATCCACAATTGCAAATAGAGTAAAACAATCAAAAAGCCTAAACCGCCTGTTTTTACTTACTATTTGAAAAGAAACTTAGAGAGCCTGTAGTAATGTCTGGTCTCTCTCAGACCCTCCGAGAGAAGAACACACAACGGACAAAGAACACACACAAAAGCTTCCCTCCACCCAAATTTAAAAGTATCTTGTCTTCTGAATGGTCTTCTGGTCAGGTGTCCAGTTCCCTGCTTGTAACCCTTTACAGGTAGAAGAGACATTAACCCTTAACAATCTGTTTATGACACAAGCATGTAGGAGGATTTCCACTTCTGAGCCATGGAAGCAGAAATTGACTTTTCCTTTCCAGATTTAGCTAATATTCAGAAAGGGAATCTAGCACCTGCCTTCCAGATTTGAACACCTCAAAATTCAGGAGTGCTCAATCTCAATTTGGGCAGCTGTTACTTCATTTCTTCTAAATCAAATATACTGATCCATTGTAACTTGCTGTAGAAAAAGTAGGATAAAATTGAGCAAGAAATGCTTCACAGTGGTTATTAGGACTGGAATTGCTATTTTCAACAGCCATTGCCTTTTTGTTTGTTTGAAAGGAAGACAGTGATATTGCATTGGCAAATTCCCCATAGAAAGAAAGTGGAACAAAAGAATAATAAAGGCACCTCAACTTTTCCTCATTTATATAGGACAGTCTTATAATATGCATCCAGATATCCTCCAATCACACAAGCTGATGATTATTCCACTTTCCTGCAGTTCTGTAACCATATGGGAACCAATCCTGTCTGTTCTGTGCACATCCAAAATTCCTGCTGAATGATCTGCCCTGGGAGCGAGTTACTAGTGACCCAGGGCTGCAGCGGAAGGAGGGTGCAGGTGTGTGGGGGGGGGAGAGCCTAGGGCTGGGGCGGCAGGAGGTGTGTATGGGGGCAATGGTGAGGGGGGAATGGAGGAGCCCAGAGCTGGGGTGGCAGGGTGTGTGTGTGGTGGGGGAGAGCCCCGGGCTGGGGCAGCAGGGGAGTGTGGCGGGGAGCCCAGGGCTGGGACGAGGGACAGCCAAAATTTGTTTTTTGCTTGGGGCGGCAAAAAACCTAGAGCCAGCCCTGCCAGCAAGCAAAGTATGCCTTCCATGAGGCAATTCTTCCCTCAAGAATTGTCTCCAGTTACAGAGATTCAGGCAGACAGCAAACTCCCTCCAAACCCCCAAAATGCGCGCAAACAGTTTCATCTCTACAGCAATACAGATATTTCTTCAAGGACTGTGCTCTGCTCACGTGCTAAGAAAAAACTTACAAGACTGTAAAAGTGCCATTCAGTTAATCCTACCATAACGGTATGCACATAATGACACACAGACATTGCCTCTGTTTTTTTTAAATTTACTCTTTAGCATGGACAGTTACAGATTTGACTTATTTTTCATAACATGTATATTACAATAGCTCAGCAGCACCCATAAAGATAGGGGCCTTGCCTAGCTAGGCAGTGTGTGTACACACACACAGTCTGATTCACTCCCCCATCCCCAAAAGCCCCAAAACAAACAACAAAAAACCTTGTGATCTAAATAGACAATCAAGACAAAGAGTAGAAGAAAGACAGTCCTATTCTCTTTTTACAGTAGAGGAAACCAAGTCGGAGGTTAAATGACGTGCCCAAGCTCAATAGGAATTCAGCAGCAGAACCACATACTTCCACCAGATTTCCTCTGTCCTACCCAGTGCCTTAACTACACAACTATCCTTTCATTTTCATAGAAAAATGAGGCAGTGACTTGACTACCACAGGAAAAAAAAATGTATTGGTGATATTTCTAACACCCATTTCACCCCAGACACACCAACATAAAATCCCTCTGGTAAACAGGAGTTGGTGATGAATATCTATAGACAAAATCAGACTGAGCAGCTGCAAGGGCAGCCAAGTATGCTGGGTCTATCAGGCTGGGCTTTGGGTGACTCTCTAGACGGTGATGCACTTAATCTTTGAGAAGATGCCAAGTGAATCTATCAGGCTGTGGATGTCATTGGCACAATCTTAAAGGAAATCTTCTCCTGCTAGCTTTGAAGTTAATGTGTAGGGCACAGTAGCAGCTGCTAAAAGAAGGGAGAGAAGCACTAGAAAACTAAAAGAATGCATGCACAAAAAAGCATGGGGGGAGGGATAGCTCAGTGGTTTGAGCATTGGCTTGCTAAACCCAGGGGGCTATTTAGGGTTCTGGGGCAAAATCAGTACTTGGTCCTGCTAGTGAAGATGGGGCTGAACTCAATGACCTTTCAGGGTCCCTTCTATGAAATAGGTATATCTCCATATGTTTTATTATAATTTTATAAAGAATAACTGAACAAATCTGAATGGCATGTAACTTTCAAGAGTACATCTACCATCGAGTACTGTTTGCATTAAAAATCTTTACACAGAAGTTAAAGCCCACAGCGATGCACAATATCACCAGAAAATATAATAATTTAAAAAAAGATGTGTCAAAAGACCTGGGTTTCTGCCAGTGGGGACCGCAAGATGTATCCAGAGGGAGAGTCCAAAAAGAGGCCAACTATCTCAAACTTTCCCCCCTTATTTATACATTAGTAATAGAATAACATGTCCCTTAAAGTATCAGAGGAGTAGCCGTGTTAGTCTGAATCTGTAAAAGCAGCAAAGAGTCCTGTGGCACCTTATAGACTAACAGACGTATTGGAGCATGAGCTTTCGTGGGTGAATACCCACTTCGTGTATCCGATGAAGTGGATATTCACCCATGAAAGCTCATGCTCCAATACGTCTGTTAGTCTATAAGGTGCCACAGGACTCTGCTGCTTTTACATTTCTCTGAAAAAAACTTGTTAAGGAAGCAGTTTCAATGGTCAAGAAAGAGGTTCCTTCTGATTATTGATTAACCAGGTGTGGGTTTTTCCAGAGTTTGCAGCCTTGAGACCCCAGTAGACATTCCTAGGGCACATCCTGCTCTTTTAAAATGCGTGTGTCAGCAACTTCAACACAATTCTTATCAGGAAGGACGTGGGGTCAAGCTGCCCTTTCTGTGGCAAAACCTCCTCCCCTCCTGCCTTGGTCAAGCTGAGACTGCTGACTAGGCTGCTTTTAACAATAAGCCATAGGGGTTTCAGGCACGTTACTAGTTTGCCAAAATCTCCCTGTAAATATCCATCTGTCATCTTACATTGTCAGCTCCTTAGGGTAGGGACTGTTGTCATGCATTTGATAGCACCTAATACCATGGGGCCCTGGCCTAGGATTAGGATCCCTAGGCACTATATAAATAATAGCTTTCACCTACTAAACTGGGCTCAGGAGGGATTGGGTTTATTCACTTATCAGAAGCATTGGATGTTTCCATCCTTCCAGTGTAGATGGCCCTTTTGTTAAGGGAGACAACAAAACAAAGAACAAAAGTGAGAGTACAGCATGGGTCTTCAGTAAGAACCAGGCTACATCAACTTTGTCTCAGAAAATAGTAGCTGCTACCACTGAATCTGTAGTATTTTAAAGGGGTAGTACAAAGAAAGTAGAAAGTCAAGTTACCTAGCTACAACCATCAGAAGAAAAGCATCTTCCTGCCATGGGACTTGAACCTGTTACCTCTTCAGAGGCAAAAGTACTACCAAACTAGCCATGATTTACTTATAAGGATGAAGGAAGGGATAGGGAAGATATTATTGAATGTGTATTTTCAATACAGTTGTAAAAGTGACAAAATACATTCCTACTCTGGGCCTGATGTTTGGCGAGCACTTTAACCAGGCCTCTTTTATTGTAACCACAATTTGATACAGGTACAATAAATGTGGTTTGATATCTTCCTACCTGCATGTCTGATACTGTGCATAGACATCTAAATAACATCAATTGGACCTGTGCATAACTGTGGGCACAAAAAAGGATTGTGTGTTGGTTTTTTTTAAGAACTTTACCTTATGTACATTTTCTAACATTAGGAGAAAATCATTGTATTGGTCCTTTTTCCTTGTATGTAATCTATTTTTTTTTCATATGAGGGGATATTGGAATAAGTGGAATGGGACCAAAATTTCAGTGACTGACATTCTTGTGGAGAAGATAAACTGTAGTAGTTGTCCGAACAGTGAATACTAGGGGCCTGCTCCTCAGGTGCTTGAATAGTTGCAATGTTCACCATAGCCAATGGAAGTTCGAGCTGGGCAAGGGGCCCAGGCCCCACCTGAGACCCTGACTGGACGATGGAGGGGGCCAGGCCATATCTGAGTGGTGTTACAACCCCATGCACCAGGTTGCAATGCCAGTCACTCAAATTTGGCGCACCCACCTACCTCTTTGTTATAATGGAGGGGAAAACCTGAGGCAGATTGCAATGAGTAACGCACTCACTGAAGCTTGTCCCCTACCCTTATCATGATGGAGGGATTGCTGGACCAAATTTCAGTGAGTGGCATTGTGACCTGACACGCAGGGACCCAATGCCACTCAAATTGGTGGCAGCCAGGCAGGTAACCTGGACCTCCTCCTGAGCAAAATTCTGGTTGTGCCTCTGGGTAAGCAGTGCAGGACAGGGCCTGTAGACTTGCCCTAAAATCAGTAAATTCTTCAGGGTGGGTCTCATCTTTTTGTTGTGTTGGGGGATCAACACCTAGCATGATGGGACCCTAATCCATGACTGGGGATCCTAAGTGTTACTGTGACAGCTGTCCTTGTGGCTGACACACTGGCGATTTGAAGAAGGGACCACCTGTTTTAAAACCAAGGTCTTAAAAGCATGAGGTGCTACAACTTGAGCTAAAGGCCCATATGTGGGGGATCGAACAACTCATATCCTCTGTGGATCAGAACAGAGCAGGCACTATTACACTGATCACACTACCACAATGCAAATAAATAACTTGACTGTCAGTCACCTAAATTACATTTGAATCCAAATCTCCAGACAGACAAATCTTCATTAATCCAGTGTCCCATTCAATCCACATCCCTAAGTGTTGCTCTTGTATCGTTCTACTGATTTACAGCATTTTTTTTTGTACAGTAAAACTGCTAGCACAAATTCCACCATACAACAATGATCTCCTGTCTACATTTACAATACTTTCCAGTGGAGCAAAATGGGGTTGGGGGGGGAGTGGTAAATTTAATCCCCTGTTTTGATGAAAAATTGCTAGCAGTTATAAAGCAATTAAGTTAACCAACAAAGTAATAAAAAATTAAGTGCCTAGTTCACAAATGATGTATACCTCACATTAAGCCTAAATTTCCTAAAACTTGTACATCAAAATATTTTTTCCAAAGCACGTTTCCTGTGTAACGTAAATAAATTTATATTCAACAGAATTTCCTCAGGCTTCTTGGAATGCAACAAGGTAGTTATTAAAACATATTTGAAGGGTTCCAACTGAAAAGACCAGAGGAAACATAGGCGTGGGAACTAGGGATGTGGGGGGATGCTGCAGCACTTCTAGGTTTTATGACAGTCCCAGCTGCTAGCCTTGCACCCACGGTCCCAGCTGTCAGCCCCAGCCTTGGGCCCTTTACCCCATCCAGGTCCCGCCCCCCCTCCTGGAGACACAGCACTGCTCCCAGCCCTAGTTTAAGGGGTTACGGACTGAGGTGAGGGGGCTGACTTTCAGCACCTCAACTATTAAAAATGTTCCAGCACCACTGAGAGGAGAAAAGAGGGTGAGACTTACACATGTAATCAAAGAATGATGATTCATAAGTAGAAAATCTTGGGGTGGGGGGAAGGGAATGTTCTGAAGAGTATCATACTTTAGATTTCTCCCTGGGCAGATTGTACCTGAATGACCAGCATTTATCTGATGTTAAGATGAATTACATTGACAGCTTTCTTAAGGAGGTAATATTTTCACTATGAGGAATTAACTATGCTTAAGTTATTTTGCCTTTAATTCTAGGCACACACTTGTCATCAAATCAACATTAAATATCAGCTTTGAAATCTCTCTCAAACATCTAAGAAAAAAATCCAACATGAGGCTTATATCTGAGGTTTTTCTGTTACTTCTCTTGCCATATTTTATGGCAGTGATACTGTTCAAGAGCTTATTCCAAACTGAGTTCTGGTCACTAGATTTCCCTTCATGTCTCCCCTGCAATGAAATGGTGATCTTCTAGCAACAACGCTCCACCTCTTGATGATCTTAAACACCTTCTATATTTGACACTTACATACACAAATAATTACTTTGTGCTGCTTCTATCTCCCATTGACATCCATGGAACCTTTTTTTGCCTAAAGTTCTAGGGTAGAAGTCTTTCTCCGGTGTTGAAAGGCAGCATATTTTAGATCATAAACATTGTCAGTTAGGGCTATCCCCATGAAACGGTTCTCCCATCTTATACTGGGGGGGAGGGATAGCTCAGTGGTTTGAGCATTGGCTTACTAAACCTATGGTTGAGAGTTCAGCCCTTGAGGGAGCCATTTAGGGATCTAGGACAAAAATCTGTCTAGGGATTGGCCCTGCTTTGAGCAAGGGGTTGGACTAGATGACCTCCTAAGGTCCCTTCCAACCTTGATATTCTATAAATCTATGTCAATTCTGAGCCTGCTCTAGTTCTCCATACATTTCCTGGCACAATGACATTGTTCACCTTAGGACAAATCCAGCTCCCTCTGTGGTCAATGAACTCTTACAGACTTCAGGGAGAGTTGGATTAGGCCCCCTGATGAATTAGATCTATAAAGCACAGACCCAATTTCTACACTTGGTACATTGGTATAATTCAAATGTAACTTCACTGGAGTTAAATAAGTTATTCCAGACTTTACATAGTGTAACAAAGCAGAATTTAGCCTATATTCTGCAGCAAAGCTTCAGCTAGTTTCTTTCAGTCTTCAAGATAAGTGTTCCCTCTGTCCATCTTTAAAATCTATTTTGAAGCACCGAGTTAGCCAAATCCCCTACAGATATATTTATCAGTGAGGAATCAGAAAATATTTTCTATCCAGGAAACTTTAATAAAAGTACCTTTTATAAAATAACTTTATTCTTAAAAATAAAAGTCCATTATTTAGGATGTGTATGTGAAATCTAAACACAAGATGCTTTACTTGCTCTTAATCAATGCTGAACTTTTTTCTATTTATTCACCTTGTCATATTGCTTTAGTGATGGCTGCTTTTTTTCATTGGATGTGCTGATGCATATAGGCAACTGAGACTTGCTTTAATATACTCTGAGTAAACCATATCTTGCAAAAGATGTTTTTTAAATTGTGCAAGTGACTGGTGTGGATCTGGACCATGTTTAGAAATCATGTATCAAAGTAGCTATGATAAAGGGATTACAACAATTTAATATTCTAGAGCCAAGATTTTATGTGTGTACCGAATGACTGACACACAGATCATTATCTAGTGTCAAGAGGAAATGTGAAAACTGTTTTAGGCTGTTACAGTCTCAAGAGGTGTATCTGATGCTGACAGCACTTCTTCAGATCTTACTGCTCCAATTCTTCTTAAAAGGCCTAAGATAGAAGTCCCTGTAAAGGAAAAATAATAAAATAGATAAAGCTTCCACAGATGTTGTGGAAAACCTCTCACCAGTAGGGACACATACTTGTTGTTGGGGAACATGCAAACATGCATGTTTGTTGCTCTGATTTCTTAGACTTCTTAAGTCAGTTAGATAGGTTTGTGTAACAAATCAGGCCTGTGGGTTTACTAATCTAATTTTCTTGGTTTACATGTTAAATGGCAGTGGTATCTAATCTGGATTCTAATTCTTCCTAATCTGGACCATCTGGGATTTCGTTCTAAATGCAGCAAGGATGTGGGCACCCATCAGAGAGGCTGCCCTCACAGAGAGTGGGGGTAGGGACCTGATCAGCCCCATCCTGATGGATGTTGAGAGCCTGACCCCTTTCATTACCATTACATTTTGAGCTACAGCATTCTAGCTGGTAAAAATCTGCTTTTAAATTTTGTTAAATGTCCTGCTATTGCTTCAGAGCACCTATAGTTTGAGCACGGCCATGAAAGCTATGGCTGCCTCTGCATTCACTTTCTATGGTTATTGACAGTTAACAAGCTCTTGCTTCTGATCACCACTTTGTGTCTTGGGTGTTTGTGCTGCAGGAAATCTTTGTGCACAGGTTGCATTTAGTTACTATCTTATTGTATATGGCAAGGCTTTGGGAGGAAATTAGCCATTGTTTTGCTAACCTTTGATAACTCGCAGCTCAGTGACACGTGTGATGAAATTCTGGCCCCACTGACTAGCTGTTGGATCCTCAGTTAGTAACACACTGCTTGTAAATTTGAAGCCTGCTTAGGCCAATTGTTGGTTGTTTAGCTTTAGCTTGTATTAGTTGGTACAGACACTAAGAATAAGGGCAGGGGCTGTTTTAAGGACTTGAAGCATATGTCCCTTTGGGCTGTCAGAGTCCCTTTGGAAATTTCACACGCCATCAATCAAACTGTTTTGAACACTATACCATTTCTTGTGCATGCCAGATTGCCACTGACTCTCAAGACTTCTGCTTGTGAAACTGGCCTTCAGCTCCCTTAGGGAGAGTGGTGTGACAGCCTCTTTGGGGCTGAGGAGACTCCAACTCTTCCTTGTGTGGAAGGTACTTGGGTCTGTGGTTGGATCTTAGCTGGTTAGATGACAATACAGGTCTGCTAATCAAGCCTGAGCAGATAAGAAACCTCTGTCTGCATGCTTTGCAATCACAGTATAGGATTGTACAAATTCCTGATGCAGCAATAAATCTGGTTCAAAGTGAGTCTCCACTCATCACACTGCATCTGTCTTAGGTTGTCAGGAAAAACTATAGAGGATTATGACACTGATGGCAAGGAGGAGGTGTTTAAAAGGGCCAGTGCATGAATGATTATGAATTACAGAGCAATTGCGTAGTGTTCTTCCACAGGGAATTGGAAGTCTGTGGGTTCCATAAGTCTCTAGGTGGTGTGGACCCATTTGGTTGCTCCTCATCACTGACAGGGATGAGAGAGCCCTGATCTGTTCTTGGAGTGATGCTACATGGAAATGAGATTATTATGCTCTCCAATATACATGCCTAGGACTCTTGTTCTGTCAAAAAAATCCATGTCCTCAAAATGTGAACTTTTTGTGGAATGTGGTGACTTCTTGACTAAACTTTTGCCAGGAAAAATGTCCATTTAGAACTAACTTGTTTCATTTAGATAATGTGGAAACATTACATTTCAATTCACTTTATTTCCACTTCTATATTAGATTAAAATATTTATTTTTAATGCTATCTACTTTATATTTTTTTGTTTTGACACTATTAAAATGAAACAACTTGATATTTCCAAATCAATTTTTTTAGAAAGATTTTTCATTCTATGGGAAACTCTGTAATCTGTCTTTCAGACCAGTTCAAAATTTAAACAAATTCAATGCTGGAATTTCCCACAAAATGGAAATTCCATTTTCCAACAAACACTAGGCTTAACTCAGTCACACAAAAAAACTGGGAAAGAGGGGTACAGACTAGACAAGATATTGGGAAGGAAACTAGGTATACCTTTAATCACATAATCTTTCAGAGCATAGCAGTTAAGTATATTGGGCTATAAGATTAGGGCTATATGATTCAGTGTTTGGAAGCAATCTAATTGGCCAAAGTGGAAAACAGTGAAGGAGTTCTACTCGAATGCTTTAGAAAAGCACATACTAGCATATTATAATCTGAGTACCACAACATGTCCTCTCCCTAATACTGTATGGTCATAGTTAGCTTTCCTGCTGTATGTGATTTATTATACATTTTTGATGTGACACTTCTGCATACTGTCCAGGACAAGCCCATTGTAGAACAATATTTTCAGCTCATCTATGGGAGCATGGTTTTACACCACAGACATAGACTGGATTTAGATAATGCTGGCCCCAGTTCAGAAAAAAGAAACAACTATTCCTAGCAAATGCAAGGGGAGGAGAAAAGTAACTTTTACTTAACAAAAAATGCTTAAATGTATCCCCAGCTGCAGATCCAGCTGCTGCATGAACTCTGAGGAGTAGATCCAGACATATCTCTCACAGCTAGATCTAATTTTGTAAAAGGCAGAAAAAATCTGGCATAAATTGTTAGTCCTCCTGCACATGGGACCGGATCCAGCACACATTGAAGACCATGACAGCACTTCTGTAAACTTAACAGGTGCAAGATTGAGGCTCTGGAGAAACACTGGAATTTGACATTTTGAAACATTTTTTGTTCCATAGAACTACCTTTGCCACTATGTATTTTTAACCAGCACATTATATGGCAACTGTTTTTTTGCAATCTGCTGCTCAAATGATGAATTCGTCTGCTGCATGATTTCATTTAGCAGCAATAACACATGCAGCAAAGAACTTTAACCAAAGTGAGCTGGGGCTCTGTGCAATGTCTCTTATTCAAAACAGATGTAGTATTTTGGTATATGTTTAACATTCTCCACATAATCCCAGTTTGATCCTTTAACCATCATGCGATAGAGCTGCTTTTAAAGAAGATGAAAATGGGCAGCTATAATGCTGCCCATATCATCTCAATTATTTTCAGCTCTGTTGTTAAAGCTTAGATAAAACTTTCTTTTGAACTAAGGTTGAAGGGCATTGTGTTTGAGAGACTGGTATAATTCTGCAATATAAATACTCATAATTTAAGTTAGTGGTATGATATGATTTCCTGTAATCTGTTTCTAGAATCAATGTTTCATTGAAAGAACTTCTTTTAATTTCTCAATTACTAAGCAAGTGGTATAGCTGTAATATATGCCTGATCATTCACTCTCCCTCCTTTTTTTTTTAAATTTTAAACATCAGTATCCTCTCAGTACTCCCCTATGGAATAGTGGAGGCAGGGTATGTTTTTTGAAAGCATTGTACTTTAATTTTTTTTATTTGAGTGGGGGAGGAATTGGAAATAACACTGTTTTGCATTTCTACATAGTGATTTTCACCCAGCAGTTTCAAAGTGCTTTTCAAAAGAGGGTATATAATGTCATCCCCATTTATAAATTGATAAACTGAGGTCAAGAGTTTCAAAAATCAGTTTCAAGTTAGGCTCCCAAATAAACTACTTGGTTTTGAAAAGTTCTTTATACTCAGCAGCTCTGATTTATTTCGCTCACCTAACGTTGCTCCCCCGAGTCCTAATAGCCACAGGATTCTGGCAGTTTGAATTAATAACCTCCTTTAGCATCTCTGAATAGGTAAAACTATCACATATTTCAAAGTGGCTGGAGAGGGGTGGGGAATCCTTCCCTTAGAAAGGCAATAATGAGCTCTGTCAGCAATGGACTAAGGTGTTCTTGCTGTCTTTCTCCAACCTGAAGAGATGTAGGTCCCTTTCACATGTCGTGGTACAAACCTCTAGGGATTTGGGCATTTATGGCTGCATGAATAGCCTGAACTTTAAGATGGCAGCATGATTGCCACATTCTGCTCTTACTGCTCCCTCAGAGTTTAAGGGACTGCCATGAATTAGTTGGATTTATTTTCTTTTCCCTCCACCCCCTCCTCTGTAATGAGTGGTCAGCTCCCAAAGCAGGCGGTGAGGAGGCGGTGACAACAGCTGCTTACTATTTGGGATAGTCCCTTCAGCTGGTTTTGATGAATTGATGTCTTCAGAGAAGCAGGATCTTTTGGCCTCCTTCATACTTGCTATATGGGATAGCATGAATCTCTTGTACCACAATGTTTCTGTGCAGATCTTCTTTCCACAGCACATTGAAGTAATCTAATACAATGAGTCCTCTGGCCTACCTAGCTATGGAAGCTCTCATTTTCATCTGGCTTTCTTCCCTTCGTACACTGGAGAAGACTGGTGTTGCTAGGGGCCTCCCATTCAGAAATGCAGCAGCAGTGGCCTGGTTCCTGAGAACTTCTCTTCAAGTCACCTTGGAGGATGGGTGTGGAGGCACTGGGTAGAGTAATTTTTGACCCAACAGAACTCCATAAGAAAAATTAAATGGGCAATGGGCAACCATTTAAAAATACTCAAAGTATTGCGAACTCTCATGGTCTTATCACAAATCTTGCAATATTTCAAGTTTTTCTCCATGTGACTCTCTGAAGTCATGTGACTGGCATCAGACTCTTAGCTTTTGTTTTTTTGAAGAGTAAGTTTATAGTCTTCATGATGTGGAGAAAAACTTAAAAAGGTGAACTCTGATGGCTGAAAAACCAAACAACAAGTAAGAACCCATTTTTAAAAAATGTTAAGGTACTCATGATTTCTAAATAGTTGGCACAGTTGGTGCTGATGTTGGGTTATTCTTAGCTGGCACAATATATGACAAAACAAGATACTACTTTCAACAACTTCAGTCTAGCTTGAAAGTAATTTATAACTTCTGCATGTATTCTCCAAGAACACAGATCAAGTTACGAATTTCCATTAAACCAGCAGGGTGCACATAACCCAAAGTACCCAATACTACTGAGAGCTCTAGGTAGCTGCAGCAAAAACTACCACCACATTTTTGTTTAGAGGCCAAGTCTTATGACTTTTGCAGTCCCTATTTCATTTGAGTGGGTCCCCTCAAAAATGTATTTTTTTTTTCACTTTGTTCTTAGCGCAAACCAGCTTGTAAGCGGGGCCTATGTAGGCTAAGTCACTTTTAAACATATGACCCAGATGTGAGTGGTATATATTTTTTAAAAGTTTTAACAAAGTTTAAGCTCTTTCTACACCGGCCAGCAAAGTCAAATTAGCTGAAACCCTTTTAAAAAAACATGTTTAAATAAGGTTTACTGATGTAATAGAAACTCTGCTATACAGATAGAATCCAGGAACAGGAGGATCTGTGAATGCACATTTATAAAAGAAAATTACATTATTTAGTAACTGAAGTTCTCTAGTTATAATGCCTCTTATTTTTCCAACATCACTCCTTGTCCTTGGAAACTTTATTCCAGATGGGGAAATAGATTCAGGGAGCAGGGCCAACTTGAGTCCTTTAGAGAAATGGTTCCAGTACTGTTGCTCTCAAGCTAGGCCCACAGCCCCTTATCAGGCTAGCTGATAATGTTTCTAGGCCCACAGGCAGTCACACAACTCCAAGAGCGTGCACCTACAGAGGCAGTGCATTTTGAAGAACTCAAGCTACTGATAAAGTAGGGCCAGATCCTCAGCTGGTATAAATCGATGCAGCTCCATTGACTTCAATGGAGCCATGTCAATTTATACCAGCTGAGAATCTGGTCCTTGTTTTCTTCTTCCGAGAACTGTTCAGAGTACATTTTTCATATTACTGTGCCTTCAAGTTATTTAACCATAGTAAAGATTGGTATCACATACAAAGAATTTTTAAGTAGAATCTTCAAGATCTAAAGTCCTTCAGGGCTGCTGTGTAGTGCTACAGCACGAAGAACGTGGACCTCCAAATGTCTGGAACATGAGAAGTACAACAGAAAGGTTAGTCCACTAGAGTGCATTGGCACTAGAAAAAAATGCAGTGGTCTGGAAAAATAGTGAATTGAAGCAGAATAACATTACATCTATTCTGATATGCTCTTAACTGGGTAGCCTTCTAACATAAGTTCACATTAAGCCATGTGAATGCTTTAGTGTGTTAATTTTAAGCCATGAAGAGTTAAAAACTCTGAAGTGGTACATTTTAGAAGACTAAGATACCATCTTGGTATGGGGAGCTCTCTGTGGTAGAGTATGAGAAACACTGTGCTTTAATCCTCCCTGTTGATAGGCAAATCATGACTCAGGGCCTGAGCTAGGGCATCTCTCCGTTGTCTTCAGTGAGCTTTGGATCAGGCCCTTGAGGTGTGTGTGGTTTTGTTTTTGTTTTTTTAATGGACATTTATAAAGCACTTTTTTTTTTTTGGTTTTTACTTCAAAGATCCCACCATGCATGAAGATAGAGTGACGGGATGGGCTGAAGAAAATATCAGGACACATGGGGGTGGTGAGGGACCAGGAGTGTGAAATATTGGGACAAATTGTGAAGAAGAGATTACAAACCATATACAGGGATCACTTCACCCGTTGTTAAACCTACAGGTTCGAAGGATGCTGACTTTAAACAGCACATGGTGATGCTTGCAACATAACATATTTTAGAAATGGAGAACTGGAAGGGACCTCAAAGTCATCAGGTCCAGCTCCCTGTGCTGAGGCAAGACCAAGTAAACTTAAACCATTCCTGACAGGTGTTTGTTCAATCTGTTCTCAAAAACTCCAACGATCAGGATTCCACAACCTCCCTTGGAAGTCTATTCCAGAGCTTATCTACTCTTGTTGTAGTTAGAAAGTTTTTCCTAATATCCAACCTAAATCTCCCTTGCTGCAGAATAAGCCCGTTATTTCTTGCTCTACCTTCAGTGGGCACGGACAACAATTGATCAGTCTTCTTTATAACAGCCCTTAACATAGTTGAAAACTGAAGGGGGACCTGATAACAATCTCTTCTTTTTTCACGACTAAACATGCCCAGCTTTTTTAACCTTCTTCCATATGTCAGGTTTTCCAATGATTGTATCATTTTTGTTGCTCTCCAATATGTCTACATCTATTTCAAAGTGTGGTGCCCAGAATTGGACACACTAACTCCAGCTGAGACCTGGCCTATGTGGAATAGAGTGGGACCATTACCTCCTGTGTCTTACTCCTCTTAATACACCTGTGACACTTTATACCTCGGGAGGAGTGCCCTGTAACCCCCATATTTCTCGTGTGTGTGTGTGTGTATATATCTATATCTATCTATATATCTATATATCTATATCTATATATCTATATCTATATATCTATATCTATATCTATATCTATATCTATATCTATATATATATATATATATATAAAAACACTTCTACCTCAATATAACGTGACCCAATATAACACTAATTAGGATATAACGCGGTAAAGCAGTGCTCTGGGGTGGGTGGGGCTGCACATTCCGGTAGATCAAAGCAAGTTCGATATAACGCGGTTTCACCTGTAACATGGTAAGATTTTTTGGCTCCCGAGGACAGCGTTATATTGTGGTAGAGGGGTGTGTGTGTGTGTGTGTGTGTGTGTATAATATAAAAAATAATAAAATTGTGATATTGCATATAGAGCATGCCATGTGAGATGTCAAGGGAACAGTTATCTGCTGAAACCCATTGTTCCATCTAAATGTATATCATTAATGCATATAAAATTATAAGAATTGTTGTATAGTTTTCACTAAAATATGCTGTGGATTTGGGAGATACTGGCTCTCCAGAAACCATGACAAGGGAAGAGGTAACTAATGTCTGGATGGGGGCTGAACAGACAGAAGTTCAATTCAACAAACAGGAGTTACAATTCAATGACTCACTCACAGGAGACACACCGGGATATTGCTTCACCAGGTGACTCAGCAGTGCCCACCAGACATGCCTGGACTTGTGTTCTCCAAGCACATAGGACTAAGGATATAAAACAGAACACAGGCCAAGTATAGGGCCACTTTCTCCTTCCCCCACCGATGCTGCAAGCAACAAGGACACTCAGGGGACTGAAGACTCCAATAGAGGAGACTGGCCCAGGTTTAAGGGACAAACTCGTATATTAAGGATGGCAATATCCAATGAGGTGAGAAACTGCTTAATTTCAATGTTGTCCAGTCTAATACGGTTGAGAGTTTAGACTGTGTGCTTATATTTTCTTTTATTTTGGTAGCTAACTCTAACTTTTTGCTTATCACTTAAAATCTATCTTTTGTAGTCAATAAATGTTGTTTAATTGTTTATCTTTACCAGTGAGTTTGCCTGCAGTGTTTGGTAAATCTGCTGAGGTTTACGAAGGCTGGTGTATATCCACTTTCCATTGATGAAATGGTGAACCAATTCATAAATTTGCAAGACAATATATTCCTGAGGTACAAGGCTGGGACCTGGGGGGATTTGGCTGGTGCCTGTTTCTGTGTGATTCATGAGTGGCTTTGGGAGCATTCATGCAATCTAGCTGTGTGTAGGGATCCACATGCAGTTTTGCTGAGTGATCACTGAGTCTGGAGGGGTTTGCTGCTCGTCTCTAGCAAAGCATTGAGAGACAGCCTAGGCTGGAGAGTTAAGGGGGCACAACAGTCCCAGGCTGCACTCTGGGAATTCCATCGCACCTCAGAATATTAGCCTTTTTTACAGCTGTACCATGCTGTTGACTCATATTCAACTTGTGATCAACTACCCCACATCTTTTTTCAGCAGCACCACCTAGACAGTTGGCCCCATTTTGTAGCTGTGCATTTGAATTTTCGTTCTTAACACTAAACACCTCTATATGTCCACCCTACACGCTACTGCAATGATTCTTGTACAGAATATGCCTTTTCATTTGAAAACTAATAACACACTGGTCAAAAAAATCAGTGTAAAATGTATAACATTGCTGCATGTGAAATTATAGATCGTCACTGATATTATGATTTGAAGTCTGTGACTTAGGGCTAGTCTACACTAGCAACGCTAAAGCGCTGCTACGGCCGTGATTTAATGTGGCTTGTGTAGTCATGGCACAGCGCTGGGGGAGACCTCTCCTAGCGCTTTAAAAAAAAAAAAAAAAAAGCAAGCGTTCCCAGTGCTGGTAGCTTCGCCTTTCGTTGAGGTGGGGTTGATTTATTTATTTAAGAGTGCTGCAACTTTCTCACCCGGGGTGTAAAGTGCCAGTGTAGACAAGCCCTAAAAGGTGTTAAGCCAGACATGTTGAGGAGTTGAACAGGTTTCCTCCTGAGACAAAGGAAAGATGCCGATGCTTCAAACCAAGTGTGGCCAACATTCAGTGGGCTATTCATTTTATATCAGAGAATGCAGCAGGAGAGAGAATTTGCCTAGTAGCAACCACCAGTGTGAGAGGAATTAGCAGGGAGCATTATCTTCCAGACCTGGCTCCTTTCTTAAGGAAAGTTCATCAGTATATGCTTATTTATTAATGTACCTTTCAGAAGAATACATTTCTAAGGTTCACTGGACTATAACAACTTTGAGTTCTTTGCCCGTCTATTTTTCGGCAAAGGAAACAAAGGACTCTGTTAGATGTTCAGGTGTGTGTGTGTGTGTGTGTTCATGTGTGCGCGCGCGCGTGCTCCCTATGTACTGCCCCACAGCAGAGCTTCAGCAAACCGTCCAATGATCACAAGATCCATTAAGTACAAAGGCACCAGGCTAGGTTTATTGTGAACAAAGAATGGTGATAGCATCTGGCAGACTCTACAGGGATACTAAGACCTGTACGCCCATGACAATGGCGGCAGCTTAGTGAAGGGTGGGACTTTCCATTTCACCCCTTTGCTGGACCAAGATGCTCTCTGAGATAACTTTGTATCTGGGTATAAAGAGGTATGTACTGTCTCTGACACAGTTAGTTACTGCCCTCTGATGTGGCTAGTTATTACCCATCTCCTTGTATGTGTTGGTTCAATTTAAAACATATCTCTATTCATCACACTGTCATTCTGACCTTATCTTTTAGGAGGGGACAGTGTGTTCTTGTTATCCTTGGGGATATGTTTTTGTACCATCATTTACATGGGGATGTTCTGGTACCACTCTTCTGGAACGTGTTTGTGTGCCTAGCACTTTTTAGGAATGTGTGTTTCTGCAATATTAGCCCTGTTCTTGCTAGATTCTGTGAACTTACAAGGAGGCAGAGCCTGACATTTGCTCACAGCCTGACTTTTTTGTACCTTTGCTTTATATTAGCCAAGCTTTCCCACTACTCTAGCTTAGGCCTCATACCAGGCCTCTGAAACAAGGGTTGATATTCCAGGCTCTCTTTTTACTACAGATCCGAGCATTTTGCACTTTGTGGGAGATCCCCACCAAGGAGGTGGGCAGCTATCTTGCTGGAAGAAGGTGTGGTAAGAACCAAGCCTATAGTTTTAAGTCTTAGTCACTAGCAAGCATTTTTCACTTTCATTTGCTTGTAACCATTTCTGACTGTCTCTAGGGGCAGCACCTACCTCTTCTCAGTGGGAGGGCTGAGGTGAGCTAGGCAGAAAATTGGAGGGAAGGAGTCTGTGCTATACATCTTGTAGGCACACGCCACCCTTACTTTTACAGTTCTGCCCTGTTGCAGTTAGAGAGGGCTGGACACTTCAGGAAAGACTGGGAGGAAATTCAAAAGTGGGAGGTGTGTATGGGTCACTTGGCTTCTAGTAAGCAAGCCCAGTGGAGACCAGAGTGTGGCTGTAGTGTAACAAGCAGGCTGCTGGAATCAGTTGCTGAGCCAAGGCTGCTTAACACAGACACTCAGTGCATGCTTGTGTGCTGGTTGGGAGCATCCAGACAGGGAGCTACAGCAGCAGAGCATTTTAAGGCACTCTGGGGCACAGGACAATTGGCAACACAACCTCTGACTGGTCTGGACTGCACCTCAAAGAATGACACTAAGTGCAATATGTTGCACTTGTCTTTACTGAATTTCATGTTGTTGAATTTAGACTACATCTCTAATTTAAGGTCACTTTGAATTCTAATCCTGTCCTCCAAAGTGCTTGCAACCCCTCTCAGCCTAGTGTCATTCACAAATGTTTATAAGCATGGTCTCCACTCTATTTTAATTAATGACTTAGATAATGTTGAATAGTATCAGACCGAGGACTGACCCCTGCTGGACCCCACTAGATACGGTCTCCTAGTTTGACAGTGAACCACTGATTACACTTAGAGTAGTTTGGTCATCCAACCAGTTGGATAACTGCCTTATAAGTACCATGTTTTCCTATTTTGCTTATGAGAATGTCATGTGAGACTGTCCTATGCCTTACTAAAATAAGGTATATCACAACTACTGCCTCCCCTGGCCCTAGATAAAGATCATAGGTTGGTTTGACATGATTTGTTCTTGATGATTCCATGCCTTAAATAAATCTATTCCTTTGGACCCTATTATCCTCTAGGTGCTTACAAACTGATTGTTTAATAAGTTGTTTCAATATCTTTCCTGGTATTGAAGTTAAGCTGACTGGTCTATAATTCCCTGGGCACTTTGTTCCATTTCTAAAGATAGGTGCTAAGCTTGTCCAGCTCTCTGGGATCTCACCCACTCTCTGAAGTTTCTCAAAGATAATTGCTAATGGTTCTGAGATTGATTGATTCAGCTAGTTTTTGAAGTACCCTCAGATGAATTTCATCCGGCCTTGCTGACTTGAATTACATCTAGTTTATCTAAATATTTTTTGTAACCTCTTCTTGCTTTAGTTTGGCTTGCATTCCTTCCCCCTTTATTATGATTCATTAACCACCTTAGTGAAGACTGAAGCAAAATTGGCATTAAACATCTCAGCCTTCTCGATAGCATCTCTTATTAGGTGTCCTTCCCCACTAAGTAGAGGACTTTTGGGACAATACATGTGAACTGGATTTCCTGGGAAATATCTAAGGGGAGGTGAATTCATATTCCCCAATTCCTGTTATGCGCAAAAAAAACAACACAACTCACTCCCCCCCCAAAAAAAAACAAAAACAAAACCAGGCTGTGCTATGAGAAATGGGCCACTGTCTGCTGATGACTTCTTCCATGAGGCCAAGATCAAAGCCTCAAGTTGCACAGAGGCCAAGATCAAAGCCTCAAGCTGCACAAAGGAAAAGTTGAACTGTTATGGTTGGTCTAGTTCTGACTCTGAGACAGTTATAAACTTGTGTAACCCTTCAGCCCCTCTGAGTTGGCAGCAACAATGGCCAGGTTTAGTATCCAGGGATTCCGTTTTAATAACACAATGCATAACTGGCTCGAGCCCCCACCCAGTGACCTGGGACACTTACATACCACCACCCCCCGGGCACCTCTAGGAGGCAATACTTCCCCTTTCACAAGCACGGAGTCTGAGTGTAGCAAAATCCTTTTAATAAAGGAGGGAAACAATGCGGCATCACATTGGAGAAACACCACAAACGCAAACCATAAGCAAAACCCCATCTCCTAGTACGTTTGGCAATGTCCTTTCCCCCTTAGGGTCTTAAGTCCAATCACCCCAAAGTCCAACCACCCAAAAATCTCTGGTCAGTGCCACCCCAGAGTTCAAAAGTTTATCTGCAGAGTTTTACTCCCCCGCCAGCCTGGATGGAAATTGGAGGGGGGAGCCCACACAAGGTGTTAAAGGGCACCTTACGTGGGCCAGGGCCAATTGCTCTGCCTCTCCGTGGAGTTCTGCTGCAGCCTTCACCACGACCAGCTCCACTACACCAGCAGTGCCACCACTCCAGCCATCCCTGCAAACCACTCCACTCCGCTCACTGTTCCATGGGCTGCTCCAACATGCTGCAAACTGCTTCGCTCTACCAGCCGCTTAGCGATAGGTCTTTAGGCTGCCCCACTAGTTAACACAGCACTCAGTGATCTCAGCTCAGCTCTTTCAGTGATTTCAGCTCTTAGTAGGGGAGCCCTGGTGCTGGTGCACCATTGGCCCAACGTGAATTCAGCTCAGTGGTCTTTAGATGGACTCCTAACGGAATCAAAATTAGCTCTACTCTTTAACAGTGGAGAGAGAAGGATATGCAATTGGTGTTCCAGGCCCTCAAAAGGGGCCCATACCATCAGGTACACACACCAGTCCCCAACCTCTCTCAATTCACTGGGTTTTGGAACACATGTCCCTTGTCTAGCAAGTACTATTTGATTGAGGTTCAGTCATTTCTGTCATAAAGCAGTCTCGTAGTTCCTCATTCACCCACTCGGGTGACAACACTTTATTCCTCTTGCCCCAGTAACAAAGAAGTTGGGGATCCCAGAGCTGTCAAAATAACCATCCCAGGCTGCTGTGCGCTATGCTAGATGGGGTGGGTGTGCCAATGCAAACACCTAAAATTCCTTTCCACACTTTCCATAATTCACCACCAGATGTCAGGGTAGGGCTCATCCTGACTCTGCTTACACTGTAACCATGGGGACAACCCACTTGTGGGTTTTGAAGGACTGACATCAACCAGAGACTCAAGTTGTAGCTGGGGTGACCTCTGGTAAGTCGGTGGGGTTTTGTTTGTTTTAAAAGCATGTGTGTAGGCTTTTATTGATTGATGTTTTCTCTGTAATGCTTTCACCTTAAGAATAAATGTGCTTGCTTATAAAGAGCTGTGTGGTAACTCATAACTGCTGGTAATTACAGCTGTTCATAGCTGTGGGTGAGAAAGCCAAGCACCAATGCTGGCCTGTTTAGGCAGTCTGAATTACTGGGAATATCACAATGTAGGCAGGGAACTGTGCAGCCTGGAAAAAATCCTCATCAGGAGGGAGAGAGATATGGGCCTCTACCCAAGAGAGTAACAGCTGAGGAGCTGGGAGCCTAGAAGGGGTGCCATTCATGGATCCTGAGTGGGGAGATACAAGAGCAGTTGCTGAACTGTGACAAATGAAAGGGAAATATTTAATAAAATTAAAACATTTTAAAGCAAAAGTGTGGGAGGTGGGAAATCTCATCCTCCGTTTCATGGTCATCTATCTGCACATCAGCACATAGAGGCTGGGCAGGTAAAGAAGAACATCAGAGGTTTTCATTTCCAAAAAGCACATTAATTTCATAGATCTAGCATGCAACAGAACTAGCTCATAATAGTATTTTTCAAGAGGATGTGTGAATTGGATATTGGAGTGGAAACTTAGAAGACAATGCTAAGCTATTTAGTTCTGCTGTAGCTTCTCTTTTAACAGTCTGAACTATGTACATGCAGTTTGTCCACCAGTAAAAATACTTTTTAGAGAATGCTGTAATTTCATGGGCTGCAAATCTCTCAATTAAATGTGTTCACAACTCTGAGGTTTTTTAACCCCATTGGTGCAAATTGGTTGATCCCCCCAAAAGATCTCAACACAAATTATTTTTAAAAAATGCTAAGAATTAGAATATGTGTCGGCAACCTTTTGGAAGTGCTGTGCCGAGTCTTCACTTATTCACTCTAATTTAAGGTTTCGCGTGCCGGTAATACATTTTAACGTTTTTAGAAGGAGTCTTTCTGTAAGTCTATAGTATATAACTAAACTAATGTATGTAAAGTAAATAAGGTTTTTAAAATGTTTAAGAAGCTTCATTTAAAATTAAATTTAAAATGCAGAGTTCCCCAGACCGGTGGCCAGGACCCGGGCAGTGTGAGTGCCACTGAAAATCAGCTCATGTGCTGCCTTTGGCACGCGCGCCATAGGTTGCCTACCCCTGAATTAGACTCTTTTGGGGGGCAGAAGAGGAGAAGAAAACTACAAAGCATCAAGTCCAGCCGCATTTCTTCTGTTGCAGTACACTGCAGAGTTTTACCTAACGAGTTAAGAGATCAAATGTAGCTGACATGTTATAAGAATATGATGATATAAGTCAAAAACTATCCTAAGGCATGAAAGAGCTTAAGGTAGATCTAAAAAAGAATTTACAAAGAGGGGATCCATTTCTTAGATTTGTCCATTTATTTTTGCATCATTCTACAGAGGACAGGATCTTTTCCTCCCTTTCCCACTATACCATACCCATTCATTAGCAGTAGATTGCCTCAACTTTCCTCTCTCCTCCCCACATCTTATTGAAGTTCTGAATTGGTCCATATGGTTACTGAGTCACATTCTGCCAGCCTACTGACACTGAGTGGTACCCCTGAATTTAGTGGGATTACTCATGGAGTAAGATAATAATCAATCCAAGTAAGGGTGGCAGAGTCAGGCCTGAAAATACTTTTCTTGCAATGTGCCTCAGTTCCTACTCAGAGACCATACTTAGCCAAGAAAGGATGGTTCATTCTTCATGTCCATTCAGCTCTTGGCCTCTCTGAGATTGCCAAGGATGCTAATGGGTGCTGACTGTGGGGAAGATTTTGTGGTGTGGACCTAAACAACAACTGATTTTAACAGGCCACCTCGTGGTACCAGTTTTCAGCCACAAGCAACCTGAGATGGATTTAAGGTGTCAGTTTAGAGGTGAAAGGCACTAGATCCCATCAGTCCCCTAAGTCATCCTATGTGCTTTCCCCACTTTTTAAAACATAGTTTTCCACAGGCGTGTGATTTTTATTTCCCTTTTTCATATATAGAAATAACCAGAAACAGCTGTGCTTGGTAGGTAGAGATCACATGGCAGAGAGAACAAATTCTGAGAGAAATAGAAGCTTTTCATCATAAATCCTCTCTTACACAAAACTTGTCTTGGGCAGGTTGCCGGTGTGCTACTGCTATAGCACTTTTCTGACCTACAAACAGCCCTGTGGTCAGAAGTCAACTGATAGACAAGCCAATTTAGCCTAATTTGTAATATACTTTATGCTGCTTTTTTAGAAATATTGTGAACCTTTAATCTTCTGTTTGTCAGGTTAGGACATAAATGAATAAAGCCATCAAAGTGACTTTTCACATGTTGGTAATACCAACAACGTATTTTAAAAATTAGATATTTGAGTTATCCCTTGTGGCCTCTCTGCTCTTATTAGTTATCTAACTTCTTCTAGCTCTAAAAGTAGAAATAGGTCTTTGGAGGACTATGAATGAGAAGAGAGTAGTGGCCTTGCTTATTAGCTCAAGAGGGAGGCTTCATGCATGAAGAGTGTTGTAGAATAAAATACTTTCCCATCAATGTTCTTATTCCAAACAATGGTCGGTGGTTCAGTTTATTAACATGCCCCCTTGAGATAATAAAGGATTTAGTGATGTATAGAAGTAGTCCAAGAATAATAAAGCAGTTAAGTAAAATTAAACAGTGAAATACATAACTACTTCTAATGCTCTCACCTTGGTATTAAACACTGAAGAATTTATGTGGATTAGCAAACTTTTTGTCTGGCATGAACTGAAGAGCAAAACCAGTTCAAATTAATCTGCTTGTTCATATCTGGTAATGTATTTTAGATTAATCATATTGTGCATTCTTATCAGGAAACCTTTCCAGCAATAACCAGCCGTAAAAGATAGAGGGTGCCCTTTAACTTTGAGGTTATTTACAGATTGATCTTAACTTTGGCATCTGGAGCCATTTTTTCTGCTTCTTATCCATCTTACAGAGATGGTCCTGAGTTGAGCAGTCTGGAGCCTGATCCAAATTTCCCCCAGGTTTTAAGGGTTCAGACCCAGTGTTCCCATTTAGGCCCACGTATGCTAAAAAGATTTATCAAAACATATCCAAATCCTTAAACTCTCTTTTTATGGCAATGACAGAAATCAACATTGATTTGTGAACGAACCTCAACAATAATGACAGAAGTTTTGGACTATTATATAAAAATTTGAAATAAATCAGGTTTACAAACAATACATAACAAGCTCATAATCCTTCCCCACTGTGTGCACAGCTAACTTGCTCCCTTTAAAAAATGGATGTAATTCATTTGGCCCTCTAATCCTCCTTTCCTTTGAAATGCCTGGCATATGTATAAATGCCATGCTCACAGAGCCTCCATTCTGCTCCCACCGAAGTCAGTAGCAAAATTCCTATTGGCCTTAATGGTAAAGGATCAGACAGTAAAGGCCTGGTCTAACTCCAATCAAAGTCAATAAGAGCCTTTCCGTTGACTGCCTTGGAAGCTGTAATAGGTCCAAATGGTATCTGAAATTCCATGGCATTTATTCTGATCCTACTCCCTCCTTCCAGACCCCAAATCATTCTTTTTCTGCCCCTAACGTTTCAGTTTCTAAGACCAAATCTTCCTTGCCATACTCACTCCCATCAGTAGGGAACAAGGTGACTTGGTAAAGCAAGCTCGTTTTGGCCTCATGCTTTAAAAATGCTTTTTCAATTCTTCTTCCCGCTCTTTCAATTTGTATCAATTTATTTGTATTAATAAAAGTAGACTGGATCCTAAGCCAAAGAAGGGCTTCCACTGATTCAATGGTCTTTGGATCCAGTGCAATACTTTTAAAGCAGTCCTCTCGCTAGTATGTGGTCACTTCACTGTTATGATAGGGCTAACAAAATATATATTGTAACTTCTGTAATAATATGTCAAATGTTAAGTTACAGTTGAGAATGCTTTGCTGTTATCAAATGTAAACACATAAAATATGGAGCATATTTGTAACACCCTCCCCCCCCAAGTTCAGACCATTCTAACTTGGAGTCACATTCTCTGGATTTAATTATTTCTAGGGCTTTCGATTAATCACAGTTAACTCACACAGTTAATCACAGTTTTAATTGCACTGCTAAACAACAGAATACCAATTGAAATTTATTAAATATTTTCATTGTTTTTCTACATTTTCCTATATATTCTGTGTTGTAATTGAAATCAAAGTGTATATTTTTATTGCAAATATTTGCACTGTAAAAATGATAAACCAAAGAAATACTATTTTTCAGTTCACCTTATACAAGTACCATAGTGGAATCTCTTTGTCGTGAAAGTGCAGCTTACAAATGTAGTGGGTGCTTTGTTTTTGAATGCAGTTATGTAACAAAAAAACAATGTAAAACTTCAGATCCTACAAGTCCACTCAGTCCTACTTCTTGTTCAGCCAGACACTAAGACAAACAAGTTTGTTTACATTTACAAGAAATAATGCTGCCTGCTTCTTATTTACATGTCACCAAGGTGAGAACAGACATTCTCATGGGACTTTTGTAGCTGGTATTGCAAGGTATTTATGTGCCAGATATGCTAAACATTCGTAGGCCCCTTTATGCTTCGGCCACCAATCCAGAGGATGTGCTTCCATGCTGATGATGCTCATTTAAAAAAATGTGTTAATTAAATTTGTGACTGAACTTCTTGGGGGAGAATTGTATGTCCCCTGCTCTGTTTTACTGCATTCTGCCACATATTTCATGTTGTAGAAGTCTCGGATGATGACTCAGCATATGTTGTTCATTTTAAGAACACTTTCACTGAAGATTTAACAAAATGCAAAGAAAGTACAAAGGTTTAAGAATCTGAAGTGTCTTCCAAAATCTGAGAGAGATGAGGTGTGGAACATGCTTTCTGAAGTCTTAAAAGAGCAACACTCCGATGCAGAAACTACAGAACCCAAACTACCAAAAAAGAAAATCAATTTCTGCTGGTGGCATCTGACTCAAATAATGAAAATGAACATGCATTGGTCCACACCGTTTTGGATTGTTATCGAGCAGAGCCCATCATCAGCATGGATGCATGTCCCCTGGAATGGTGGTTGAAGCAGAAAGGGACATATGAATCTTTAGCACATCTGGCACATAAATATCTTGTGACGCTGGTTACAACAGTGCCACATGAATACCTGTTGTCACTTTTGAGTGATCATTGTAAATAACAAGAAGTGGGCAGCATTATCTCCTGCAAATGTTAACAAACTTGTTTTTCTGAGCCAGTGGCTGTACAAGAAGTAGGGCTCAGTCTACTTGCAGGCTTTAAAATTTTACATTGTTTTATTTTGTACATAATTCTATATTTGGAAGCTGAAATTAAATCAATATATTTGAAAATGTAGAAAACATCCAAACTATTTAAATGATATTCTATTGTTTAACAGTGAAATTAATCACGATTAACTTTTTTAATCATTTGACAGCCCTAATTGTTCCTTTTTTTTATCCTCTTGTGCTGGAGGGGGTCAACAGTGGGGATGCTGATTATCTAGTTAGCGATGAAAATGTGAATATGCCCGATTGCTTACTTTATTCATTGTGATTTTTACAAGCTTGCATTATCTGTTGGGATTGTATAAAATGGGAGAAACCTGTCCGTAAGCAAGGTATCAAAATGAACACCATGAACTGCGATTATTTATTTGGAATTTTTTTTCCCTGTAACAGTTCTTAAAATTCCCCAAAATGCCTTTTCCCATTTTCCTGCTCCATGTAGAATCCTATGGAAGGCTGGGGATAGGTTTGCATGTTCACGACAAGCATATTAATGTGAAGCATGGCCATCTTATTTGATATGCCCCACATGGATAACGAAAAGTGAGGGGACACTTCATTATAATCTGTCTCTCCATCCCAGCCACTTTTCCTGAGTTTTATCAAGCAACACCCTGTATATGAAGAAATGGGGTATGGACCAGAACAATAAACCTATAGACTTGGATTTTACATCCCCCAAGTTTTGAGGGAGTACATATTAGGAGTCAGCTGCAAAATTGGAATTATTTTTTGTGTTTTTATACACCACCTAAACTTTAGGGTTTTCTAGTAGAAATAGACAAATTCAACTTTCAAAATTTGGAGCTATCTGCAAGCTGGATTAGTATTAGCAAATACCCTTAAACTGTGGCTGTGAGACTTAGCACTTTAAATCGGCTATTTCATGATGGAATTTTCCTTTCTTTCATTAAACTCTATGAACTGTTTCATCTAAGTTGAGCAAACCACTGCCCATACTTACAGCTCTCTTTGGCACTCAAAACAGCAAACAAATCTTGCCTGGGACTTTATCCCAAAACAACTAAACCTACTGGAAACTTCAGCTAAAACAAGAAGCACCACATGTGTCATTTATATATGTCTCTTCTCCTATAATAAGAATAGATAAATATAGAAACCTTTTGGGGCCAGGCTGCTGGATGAACAGATGTCTGTATGGGACAGAGTCTGTGAAAAGGAAGGATGATCTTCTGGTTGATTCACAGAACACTGAAACAGTAGACTCCGTCTGCTCCCAGCTTTGCCACTGCCTTCTTGTGCAACTTTGAGTGGGTGCTTGATGGGACGGACCTTTGCAAAGGTGAAGTGCTAGGTGCTCTATGAAAGAAGAGTATTGTTTGTTTGTTTATTGCCAGGAATGAGAGAGACAGCTGGAGAAGACAGGGGAATACATGGGCAGGGGTTTGCCTGCTGCGGCAGGTTGTCTGCCTCTCTAGATAAATTTACAAGGCACCAGAGTGATGGCAGGAGACCAGAGTTTTGTTTCCAGGTCTGCTACCAACCTGCTGGGTGACTATTCTCTTGACGTGTGTGTGTGTGTGTGTGTGTGTGTGTGTGTGTGTGTGTGTGTGTGTGTGTGTGTGTGTGTGTGTGTGTGTGTGTGTATTCCCTGTCTAGCACATGCTTCCCTTATCTCAAACTGGGCCCATAGGTCTTACTCAACTAATAATAAAGAATACTCAGAATGGGCAAGTTTGGCCAGTAAGCAGTATCTACACACAAATGTGTACTAAGGAGACCCTGAATCCTAGTGGATAAATCACTGGACTGGAACTCAGGAGACCAGGTTTTATTCCTGGCTTGTTCAGGGACCTTGGCCAAGTAATTTCTCCACTCTGTCTGTTTCTGTAGCCGTAGAATGGGGATAATGTTGCTGACCTTCTTCATCAGGCAACCTGAGATCTCCTGATCAAGAGCTAGGCTTTATTCCTGTATACTACATTCTTACTGCTCTCTGATGAAATACAGTAAACAAGACCTAGTGGGGAAATCAGATGCTGGAACCAGACAGGGATCACAAGCCCTGCCGTTAAATCACTAACCTGCCTCACATTACACAGACAGCAGAAATAAAACCCACATCTCTCCGCCACTGCAAGAGCAACTTGGGGTGTATGGTAACAGGCTCAAATAGACTAGCCTCAGTGTCTCACAGTAGCAGCAAAGCTAGACCGCAGATGCTCTTTGCTCTGAACTAGGTGCAACTCATCATTGGCACAGTCTGGGCTACACTTTTGCAGTGGACAAGTCTTGCATAGTAAGGGCACCCAAAGAACCCATTAACTCCTTTGTAGCCTAAATTGCCAATCTTGGCCACATAGGTTTGGCCTTAATTTCTGTTTCAGATTCCACATCTATTAAATGGGAATAGTAATTCTTTATGGGTGACTGCAGGCAGAATTCATTAGAAACAACAAAGTGCTGTGAAATTTTCCCAGGGAAGGCCCTTTAGGAGTACAAAGTATTATATTTAAAACATCAGTGGGTCAATCATTTTAATCAGACTGAGTAATGAACACATTTGCATACAAATATTGTACTGGACTGATGAGATGCAATATCTGCAGTGGTAAGAGCTGCAATTGAAGCAGGGTTAACTATTGAATTAAAAGACATGATATGTCACTGTCCTGTCCTTTAGTCTACCAGTTGGAAGTAAATAGATGTGTCAGTTTAATCTAGCTCACTTACCTTCCTCTGAATTGTACAATTTACTTACTAGGGGATTTGTATAATCTCTTTGATAAATAAGACCAGTAATTATTACTTCTAAATAGGGATGTGTGAAATGCTTGTAATGAAGCTTGAAGCTAGATAATACTTGCCTGGTTTTGTTACAAATCTAAAATGAGGCCAGGTTTGCCAAAAAATTGAGTGGAGTCAAAACCAGGAGAAACTCAGTGGGGCTGTGAAATGGCTCTAAACAAACCCAGGAAAAACAGTCCATGTGCCACTGCAAACCAAAAATGTTTCATTTCTTTCAGTTGTATTGATAAAGGATTGCTGAGAAACAGAGGGTTAAATAAGACCTTGTCCTACTGGCAGGGAGGGAATAATGCTCAGGAAAACTTGCTTCCCCCAGTACATGCTTGCAGAAGCCAGACAGAATGTTATGCTCAGCTTCTTGAGTGCCCATCTAAAGTGGTGGGCCTCTGCAGTCCTAAGGAGTCAAGGGCATTTAGAGGAGCAATAAATCCCCTCCTCCCATCCCCAGGGGCACCTGCTATTATTTTGGTAGCCGATGCAGTGGGACGCAAAAGCTGCTCATTCCTAAAGTCCCAGAAAGTGGCACAGCTGCCCCCTGGCCCCGCTGTACATATGCTATCTCAGTACTACATCTTTTCTTCCACTTTCAGGGCTTCTCCTTCCAGTGAAAAGCCAGAATGTGTCCCTATTTGTCAGAAATCTAATGAAACAGAAGTATAACAATGGTGCAGAACATAGGTCTAAGTCACTTAGGTTCTAACTTGTGTCATTTAGCTACAGTCTTTGGTGCAGTGTGGTGCTGCTTCCCTCTACCTCGTAGAGCATGTACCAAGAGTTACTGTGCTTCTGAAGGTAGAAGGTCTCGCACAGCTTCTTGGTGCAGGTGTGAATACAGAAATTGCTGCTCCCCATTATGGGGTGCAGCACATTACCCCACCAACCAGTCTGCTGTGCTGATTGACACCAGAGGGGATGGATCCTCAGTTCTGCCCACTCCTTGACCCTTCTAGCCACCTTTCTTGTCAATTGCTGTTCTGGGGAGGATGAGGGGGAGAAAAATATCTTGGTAGCAGCCCTTGAACTCCCCTGAACAAAAGGGCTGCAATTCTGATTAACCCTTACTTGGGCTGTTCAGGGAAATACACTCCTCACTGTCATATACACGTGCAATGCCTATAAAAGTGCTGGCCAGAATCTAGCCCATCGCAAATCGGAAAAGACAGATCTCAGGTGAAATGATCAGCATGTGCATGTGAAAGATGGAGGTGTAGTCTATATTTCTGTGTACATGATTATTGTAATTATGGTTTTCATTTTTTCTGTATTAAAATAATTAAAACTCTAATAATTCTTCCCCTCCCCTAAATCCATGGCTGTGTAAGCTCAGGATGAATAGCCATTTGGATATTTCCAGTTAGTAATCCTGCTCTCAATACCCACAATGAATGCACGTACATGGGCTCCTGGCTGCCTACATTCTTACCCATCTGTTCAGGTGGCATGATGCCCAGTCAGAGGTTGGTTGCACTTTTGTTCCAGGATATACATATTGTGTGATGATGGGTTTAGATGGGCCACATGTAAAACATTACAAATGCCATCTCTTCAGCAGGAAGGCTTTCCTCTTGGGTAATTAGTCAGGCTTCCTGCGATGTTCCTCTGCAGCTTGCAGCATGCTTGTTTACTGGACTGAGCAGCCATGATCATATTATACCTGCCAAAGCCCTGCATTCTCTGTCCTGATTGGTTTTTAAAGCTAGTAATGATGTGAAGGACCTGGCTACATTTACTACTTTTTTACGTGCATCTTGTCCTGACAACTATCTGAACTCTGATGCTATCCTCCTTTTAGAGAGGCCTGCTATCTCATGTAAGCTTGGAAGGTAACCAAACTCTGGTGGGTTATTTTGTTTTTGTTTTTAAAGTCCATGAACCAGCTCCTCAGCTGATACACTGATTTATATCTCAGCCCTTCATTAAAATATCAGTTTGAACTATCTTCGTAAAGATAACAATTTAACATCATCCCAGGTAAAAATTTGTCTTTGAAGCATCAGTCCCTGTCTTTGTGTGAGCTGTATTCTGTAGGTGACAGCAATGGTAGTCCTGTGCTCTGACTGAATGTTTATGGGATTGTAAACTGGGTCCAGGACAACTGAGAGGTGGGAACGAAATGGGATAATTGCAGTGCATGCAAAAGGGAAACAAAAATGTTCAAGACGTATTAAAAGAGCAAGATGGTAAGCAGAC
Source organism: Gopherus evgoodei (assembly GCF_007399415.2). NCBI lineage: Eukaryota > Metazoa > Chordata > Testudines > Testudinidae > Gopherus > Gopherus evgoodei. The sequence continues at coordinate 234,641,389 of NC_044322.1, read as the reverse complement.
TATTTTAAAATGATCATAGAAACATAGGACTGGAAAGGACTGCAATGGGGTCACCAGGGCTGGCTTAGACATGCTGGGGATGAGGGCCAAAGCCGAAGCCCAAGCCCCACCATCCAAGGATGAAGCCTGAGGGTTTCAACCCTGTGTGTTGGGACTCAATTTACAAGCCTCCTGCTTGAGGCTGAAGCCCTTAAGCTTCAGATTTGCCCCCACCCCCAGTCAGTGGGGCTTGGGCAGCCTCAGCCTTTGGTCCCCCATCCTGGGGTCCTGTAATAATTTTTATTGTCAGAAGGGGGTCACGGTGTAAAAACCACTGATCTAGACCATCCTCAGCAGGTGTTTGTCTAACCTGATCTTAATCTCCAATGACGGAGATTCCACATTCTCCCTGGGCAATGTATTCCAGTACTTAATCACCCTGACAGTTAGGAAGTTTTTCCTAATGTCCAACTAAACCACCTTTACTAAAATTTATACCCATTGCTGCTTGTCCTACCCTCAGAGGTTAATAAGAACAGTTTTTTTCTCCCTCCTCCTTGTAACTACCTTTTATGTATTTGAAAACTGTTATGTCCCGTCTCAGTCTTCTCTTCTCCAGACTAAACAAACCCAATTTTTTCAATCTTCTCTCATAGGTCATGTTTTCTAGACCTTTAATCATTTTTGTTGCTTTTCTCTGGACTTTCTTGAATTTGTCCACATCTTACCTGAAATGTGGTGCCCAGAACTGGACACAATACTCCAGTTAAGGCCAAATCAGCACAGAGTAGAGCAGAAGAATTACTACTCCACTTATCTTGCCTACAACACTCATTGTAATACATCCCAGAATAAGGTTTCCTTTGTTTCAGCTACACAGTTGGAAAAAACAAGTGTGGAACAGGTGTCCTTTGTGGTTATGCTAGTGAGTGGGAGGTTCATTGAGTGCGGATACCTTTGAGATTATGCGGACAGGAGGGTGTTGTGTCTCATACCATGGCAGCCCTAGTTCTAAATTTTAGGGATTTAGGAAGCAACCTGCTTAACTCTGTTTAGATAAATATGCTATCATCAAGTTAAGGGAACTTTTTCAAAGTTGAGTACCACAGAAATGACACTCCCTGCTGTCTAGTGGAGAGGTTACACCTCACTTCCTGTGCTGCTGCCCTAGCTCTTTACTTAAGCATACTTCACTATAGGTCTCCACTTGCTCCACTAAAATCAAAGAAGTCTTTCCATTAACTTTAGTGGCTGATGGATCAGGCCCTTAATCATACTGGTGTAGGTCTCAATCCAGCTTCCATGGAAGTTAAATGGTATATGAGCCTTTATTTTCTACTTCTGACCTTCTCTCCTCAACAAAGACGAAAAAACATCATAATATGTATAATAATTAATAATGTATATAGTTCTTTCTTCTTCAAAGCACTGTACAAACTTTAACTGTTTTGTCTACACACTATCCCTGTGAGATCAGTATTATCACCCCTAATTTTACACATGGGAAACAGAGGCAGTGTGACATGCTCAAGGCTGTACAGTGAGCCTGTCTGAGTTAGGATTAGAACTCAGAAATTCATGGCTGCCTAATTTGATTACTAAACTACACTGTCTCCTTGACATCTGAGGTTATTTATGACATACCTAGTATTCCAGTGTTAGCTGTAAGTGAAGGGGAAACATTTTACTACCCCAGTAGGTCGTGTAAAGAGCAAGTTTATAATGCTGAGGCTGCAAGAATTACAAAAAATGATGTATGTAGTACATTCTATTACAGTAGCATACTTTATGGTCATGGTGATAAAGCTAAAACTATTCAATTACATCAATTTTCATGATTTACTATTATTGTTGTTATTCATGTTTTGGTAGTGCCTCAGGATCAGCCAAGTATGGGGATCAGTTATTACTCTGCCCTGCCCTGCCCTGGTCCCTGCCCTGAAGATCTTACAATTCAAAAGGTAGCTTACAGTACAATCCAAGCAGGGTGGGAGAAGGGGTATGGCACACAAGCAGAGTGGATGACATCAAATGCCCTGTTATTGCCACAGTTTTTTCCTTTTGGGAGGCAGGGGGGATGGGTTTAGTTAGGAAGAGATCACCTAAAGGAAAATAAAAGGGGAGGGAGTTGAGGGGGACAAGATAGTGGTGGGGGGGGGAGAGAGGCAGCTGTGGAGTGAAGTTGAGGTGAAGAGAATGTGTGGGAGAGGGAAGGTGAGAGCAAACAGCCAATCATCACAGGGCAGAGAAAGTCCAGTCAAAACTGTAGGAGGTTATCTCAATGTCCAGAGCAGGGGTGGCCAACCTGTGGCTCTTCAGAAGTTAATATGAGGCTCCTTGTGTCATAAACAGATGGTTAAGGGTTAATGTCTCTTTTACTTGTAAAGGGTTAAGAAGCTCAGTAAACCTGGCTGACACCTGACCAGAGGACCAATAGGGGGACAAGATACTTTCAAATCTTGGTGGAGGGAAGTCTTTGTTTGTGCTTTTGTTTTTGTTGTTGTTTGCTCTTGGGACCAAGAGGGACCAGATGTACATCCAGGCTCTCCAAATCTTTCTGAATCAGTCTCTCATGTTTCAAACTTGTAAGTAATTAGCCAGGCAAGGCGTGTTAGTCTTATGTTTGTTTTCTCAACTTGTAAATGTTTCTTTTTGCTGGCAGGATTTTACCTCTGTTTGCTGTAACTTTGAACCTAAGGCTAGATGGGGTTTCCTCTGGGCTATAGGAATCTGAGTACCCTGTAAAGCATTTTCCATCCTGATTTTACAGAGATAATTTTTACTTTTTCTTTCTTTAATTAAAAGCTTTCTTTTTAAGAACCTGATTGATTTTTCCTTGTTTTAAGATCCAAGGGGATTGGATCTGGACTCACCAGGGATTGGTGGGGGGAAAGGAGGGGGATGGTTACTTTCTCCTTATTTTAAGATCCCAGGGGTTTGGATCTGTGTTCACCAGGGAATTGGTGAAGTCCCTCAAGGCAACCCAGGGAGGGGAAAGTTCTGGGGCGACAGAAAGTGCCCCAGATACTGAAATTCTGGGTGGTGGCAGTGTTACCACATCTAAGCTAGTAATTAAGCTTAGAAGGGTCCGTGCAGGTCCTCCACATATGTACCCTAAGGTTCAGAGTGGGGAAAAAACCTTGACACCTTGTATAGGCAACAAAGAGTCCTGTGGCACCTTATAGACTAGCATAAGCTTTCATGGGTGAATACCCACTTTGTCAGACGCATGCAACTCGGGGGCTGGAGCTACGCGCACCAACTTTCCAATGTGCCGGGGAGTGCTCACTGCTCAACCCCTGACTCTGCCACAGGTCCTGCTCCCACTCCACCCCTTCCTGACCCCTCCCCATAGCCTGCCATGCCCTCACTCCTCCCCTCCCCCCGGCGCCTCCTGCACATCACAAAACAGGTGATTGGGAGATGCAGGGAGGGAGCGGGAGGCGCTGATCTGTGGGGCTGCCAGTGGGTGGGGGGTGCTGGGAGCAGAGGGGAGTTGATGGGGGCAGGGAGGCTGCTGACGTATTACTGTGGCTCTTTGACAATGTACACTGGTAAATTCTGGCTCCTTCTCAGGCTCAGGTTGGCCACCCCTGGTTCAGAGGTGCTTCCTTTGTCTGCGTCTGCTCCTACTGGCTGAATATATAGGCAAAGGCCAACGTTGTCACAACAGTGCCTCAAGTTATGCTTCTAAATAAGGTGGGGTTTATTTGCTTTTGTTAATTATGAAATGGCTTTAGAATCCTGGTCACAAATGGTGCTCCCTGATTGGTGCTCAGTTATCTCTCAGCTGTTCCCCATCTTTCCTTTCTGGAGCTTGCATGCTATACTCTGAATAGGAATTCCAGGCAGTACATTACTAGAAGGTTATTGCCCTTCTTGGGTGGTTAAAGTCACTTGCCCTTTGGCCTTCTGACACCAACCAAGGCATACAATAATCGTCCAGCATTGCACTGCCTGTCATTTCTTATTGCCTAACCAGCGTGCCCTATTTAAATGAAGCCTTGTCAAATGTCATTTTGAACTGATGATATAAAGGCCACTCCGGGACAAAGATCTTACCCAGTGATTCTTAGCAAGATGAGATGAGGAATTATTACCAGAACAAGAGACTAATTTGATATAACAGTAGTGACAATGTGTTGAACGAAACATACACAGTATATGTAGTAATATTTTAAAGCATCAAAAGACTATTCTTCAAGTGCTGTCCCTGTGGGTGCTCCACTCTAGGTGATGTTGCATCCCGGCGCTGTTGATTGGAGATTTTCGATAGCAGTGCCTGGTCAGGATGCACGCACTCAGTTGGTATCTTGTCTTGTTGGAATCTTCCTGAGTGCGTGCGTCCCACACCCTCCTCAGTTGCTTCTCAACCGTCTTCGGCTGAAGACGGGACTCGTGGCAGTGCTGCCTTTTCTTCCCTGGTCTCTATAGGAAACAGTAACAAAGAACATAGAAATAATTATTAGTTACATCCCAGTTTGTTTCCCTTCCTTTAGTATAGTTACATAGTTAGTTGCTTTGGGTTTTTCTGGTTTTTTTTTTTAACTCTTTTTCCCCTCAGACTTGTCTCCCATTGAGACACTCTCCCCTGCCATTTCTAATTCATAATGCCAGGAGCTTCAGGATTCAAAAGGTGCGTTGTATGTCAGGATTCCATGCCATGGCAGATGGGCACTCACATTGTGTGAAGTGCTTTGGGGACACCACGTCCCCGCAAAGTGCCTCCATTGCATGAGCCTCAAGTCAAGAGCTCGTCACGACAGGGACCTGCGGCTCAAAATGCTGATGATGGAAAAATTCTTACAGCCGCTTTCGGAGATGGGGAAAGTTTAAAGCTGCTCCTACACGCTCCCCAGCCAGATCCAAACCAGTTGGGAGCATCCCTGGAACGGAGGCAAGAAGCAGAACAGTCTCAGAGGAGAGACTTTAACAAAGGTAGGGGATCTCCCACGAGATCCCTACCCTCTGTGCTGACAGCGCCAAAGGCAGGCGCCTCAGCTTTTTCTAACGCCTCAGCCACGGCTCCAACAGAGCGCAAAGGCAGGGACCTGACCTCCTGTGCCGGGAAGGCCCCGTGGCACTGGTCCCCTTGGCACCTAAAACAGCCACAGTGCTGGCAGCATGTTCCTCCTCGGCACTGAGAAGAACATTGGCACCGAGCCTATCTTCCACCTGGGCACCAGCAGCAGACCCCCTGCAGGGCACCTCCAAGCAGTCCGCAGCACTGCTGTCACTTTCACTTTCTCCTGTTAATATGCTAAAACACAGAGCAGGCTCAGCACAGCCCAGGGAGCAGGAGCAATAGTTTCTCACTCAATGTGACCTTTCAGTACCATCTGAGCCTCACTCTCTGCTCCTAGATACACAAGGCTCACTTTCTGAACAGCCGCTTTTTCTACCTGAACTGGCTTTCACTGACGGCGAACTCGATTTATAGCAGCAAGCGGAGTTCTCCCCTCCTGCTTCTCCTCCTCCACCTCTCCCACCTCAGGTCACAGCTCAAGGCCACCAGCCTCAGTTTCCCTACTTCGCCCCCCCATGGGTGACATCTGGGTTCTCCTACCCTATGCCTTGGCCTCAGTGGTTCCCTTGGCAACATCCTTTTAGCAATCATCCTCCTTCTGTGCCTCGATCTCCTGCTCCGTCCACTTCTAGGGTGCCTGAGCCCCCTTCAGAGTATGCGAGTTACACACCATATCCTGACTCACCAACCCCTAACTCTCCATCAGCCCCAGATGGAGCCCTCCTCCCTCCGCCTCCATAGACAGTGGATGACTGTAAACAATTTCAAGAACTTTTCAGGAAGGTGGCACTCAGCCAAGATAACCCCTTAGAATAAACAACAGTTTTGAAACATTGGTCAAGGGTCTGCATGACCACCTCTTGATTCCGCCACTTCCTTGCCCACTTGGCCACCACCTCCAGAATTTCCAACATGCCTCTCAGTGGATTACACAGGACTGCTGGGTACTTGAAATAGTTCATTCTGGTTCCCCATCCCTCTTCAGGGTCCCTTCTCATGACCATTTACTTCACACAGAAATGGCACATCTTCTGCAACTAGGTGCAGTGGAACCTTTGCCGATGCAACATCAAGGGACAGGTTTCTACTTCCATTACTTTCTGACTCAGAAAAAGACCAGAGGATGGAGGCCTATACTAGATCTATGCCAAATGAACAAATTCATGAGGATACAAAGATTCAGGATTGTCACACTGGGCACAATAATATCTGCACTGTATCAAGAGGACTGGTTCACAGCCTTCGACCTACAGGATGCTTATTTTCATATATCAATTCACCCAGCTCACAGAAGCTTCCTACGATTCACAATCGGTCACGACCATTTTCAGTACAGAGTTCTTCCTTTCAGACTCTCCACAGCACCGAGAGTTTTTTTCCAAGACTCTATCTGTGGTCGTGGCTCACCTCTGCAAACATGGGATCACGCTGTTCCCCTGCCTGGACGATTGCCTAATCAAGGGCATCTCCTATGGCAAGACATTCAAGGTACCCATTTTGCCATCTCCCTCTTTCAGAGCCTAGGCCTCCAAATAAACAACCAAAAATCCACCCTGACACCTACACAACAGATCGAGTTCATCGGAGTTCATCTCAACTCAGTCCAGAGCAGGGCCTCACTCCCATATCATAGATTCCTTGCCATCATGCAGTTCATACGCACACTCTCTATTCGTCTCAGGACACAGGCAAGAATCTGTCTACAGCTCCTTGGTCACATGGCAGCCACCACCTTCAGGGTTCAGCACGCCAGGCTACACATGAGATAGCTCCAGAGCTGGCTCAATTCCAATTTCAAACCCAACAGACACACCTTGGGGATGCTGCTAACTCCTCCTCCAAATGTTATAGCTTCCCTACATTGGTGGACAAGACCAGAAAACGTCTGCAAGGGGGTTTCCTTCCAGCAACGATCCCCAATGCTCATGCTCACCACAGATGCTTCCCTAATTGGTTTGGGAGCGCACCTAGGGGGACACAGGGCACAAAGCCGGTGGTCCACATCAGAGACACACTTACACAGAAATCTCTTAGAGTTCAGAGCAGTGAGGCTAGCATGCCTTCACTTTCTTCCCCTCATAAAGAACAAATCTCTTCAGGTCTTAACAGACAACATAGCATGCATGTACTACATAAACAGACAAAGGGAGCCCGATCACATTCCCTTTGCATGGAAGCCATCTATGGAATTCCAGACTATGGAATTGGTGCATACAGTATCGAATACAAATCATTGCTTCCTACCTACCAGGCTGCCACAACACTACTGCTGACGCACTCAGCAGGCACTTCTCGACGGAACACAAATGGGAGCTGCACCCCGCAATACTCCAACAGCTCTTCTCCCTCTGGGGCACCCCATCAATAGATCTCTTTGCCATGACCCAGAATCCAAGATGTCTCCTGTTTTGCTCCAGAGCGGGACTCGAGACTGCATCCCGAGGAGACACATTCCTCATCCCATGAAACAACTCTCTCCTGTACACCTTCCCACCAATCCCTCTGATACACAGGATTCTTTGGAAGATCATAGACGACAAGGCTTGGATCATGCTTATTGCCCCAGGTTGGCCGAAACAGACGTGGTATCCCTACCTACTCTGCATATCCTCCCGTCACCCACGGGCTCTCCCCAACAGGCCAGATCTCCTTTCCCAGGACAATGGATGGGTTCTTCACCCCCAGCTCCAAAAGCTCCACCTCACAGTCTGGTTCCTTCGTGGTTCCAAACCCATGAACTAGCCTGTTCCGAGCAAGTATGATACGTCTTCCTGCACAGTAGGAAAGACTTCACTTGTAAAACCTACCAGCAGAAGTGGAAGCGTTTCGCCCTCTGGTGCTCACGTAATCACTTAGCTCCCAAGAGGGTGACCCTCCCTAACATTCTAGACTACCTCCTGAAACTAAAATAGGACGGACTTTAGCTCAACTCCATCAAAGTGCATCTGGCGGTGCTTACCACCTTCCATGACCTATTAGAAGATTATTCACTCTTTACCCACCCCACCATAAAATGCTTTCTTGAGGGTCCGCAAAATCTCTACCCTGAAATTTACGCAATGGCTGCTGCATGGAATCTTAACCTCATTCTTCACGCACTCATGAAGCCTCCATTAGAGCCCTTGGCTACCTCCTAGCATCTCCATGTATCCATGAAGGTGGCTTTCTTAGTTGCCATAACATCGGCAAGAAGAGTAGGTGAAATGAGTGCCCTGATGGCCCACCCTCCCTGCACAATCGTCTCCAAAGACAAAGTCACTTTGAGACCACATCCTAAATTTCTTCCTAAGGTGGTATCTACCTTCCACCTCAACCAACCTATATACTTACCTACTTTCTATCCCAAACCTCACAAGACTCCGCAAGAGACAACCCTGCATACTCTTTACGTCAAGCAAGCAATCACCTTTTATTTAGACAGGACTAAACCATTTTGTAAGTCTCCATGACTCTTTTGTTTCCATTACCAAAAGATCAAAAGGTATGGCTATCTCTAAACAACATCTATCCAAGTGGATCTCTGACTGCATCAGATCCTGTTAATGCACACAAAATCTTCAACCGCCCGAAAGCATTAGAACTCATTCCACTCGAGCTATGTCAACATCTGTTGCCTTCCTAAACAATGTTCCCATTCCTGACATCTGCAAAGCAGCTACATGGTCATCTGAATGCACGTTTGCAAAACATTATGCTCTCACGCAAGACACCACAGCAGACACCATAGTAGGCCATACAGTACTATCTACAGTACTCACTGCTGCATCTCCAAAGTCCCACCAAGCATAGAGGGTACTGCTAAACATTCACCTAGAGTGGAGCACCCACAGGGACAGCACTCGAAGAAGAAGATAAAGTTACTCACCTTGCAGTAACTGAAGTTTTTTGAGATGTGTGTGCCTGTGGGTGCTCCACTCCCCACCCTCCTCCCCTCTACTTTGGAGTGCTAATCTGATTCTTCCTGGTAGAAAAGGAACTGAGAAGGGCACTCAGGAAGATTCCAATGAGACAGGAGATACCAACTGAGTGCGTGTGTCCCGACCAGGCACTGCTACCGAAAATCTCCGATCAACGGCGCCAGGATGCACCATCACCTAGAGTGGAGCACCAACAGGGACAGCACTTGAAGAACTTCAGTTACTGCAAGGTGAGTAACTTTCTCTTCTGTTAGCATTAACTAAAAGTACTGAAAAACCTGCCGCTTCCTGACCAGCCTCGGTAAAATATCTGAATCGTAATTGCAGATGGCCAGTAACTTCCTTTGTCATTATCATCGCACTTGAAGTAAAGATGAAATTTACTCTGATTTTAATCATTTCATGTTTTGTATTTTTGTTAATGGTTCAGGTGGAATCAGTTTCAAAATGTGTATCTGTAGCCTTGTTATATCATAAATTGGTGCTGAGAGAATCCCAGACGAATCTGAACATGCACTCACTCAGTAGGGGATAACCTGCTTAAACATGTCTTGTGAGTTGTTTGGTCAGCAGAACAAATGTATTGCTCTGGCTCTGTTCATTGTAATGTAGAGTATATAAAGACTCACTATTTCTTAGAGGTATTGAATATGGTAATAATGATCATGTGAGAAAGACTTAACAGATAGGTCATGCAGTAATGCTGTAGGATTATAGCAATAACGAAGGTGTGGGAGGATGTGACAAGGCAGTAGCTGTTTCACAGGTAAAAACAGCAAGACAAAAGAGAGGGAGTATGAAGCTAGATACAAGACTACCAACACAACCTGAGATAAAGGAAAACAACTAGTTGTTGTTGTGATCCCCTGGTGCTATTGACATAATGAAAGTGCAAGTGGCAAGATCTATAACTTAATGGGGCTGAGGAGACTGCACCTGAGATGTAATTAATACTTGCAATGAATAGCTGTTGAGGTCATCCTCTGGAATTATTGCAATTAGGGATCGCTATACAAGCGTACAGTGCATTTAAAATGAAAGAGAACTACAATTCCACCATGCTTATAATTTGGTGACAGATGTTCAAGATAAAATCAGTGGTAAAGCAGTAATCTGGTGACAAAAACCTGAGGCCCAATTTCTTATTATACAGCGAATACTCCCTCGTTACCTCATCATTGCCAAGTAGGAAAGAAAATATCAGCAAATACATTTAGCAAATCTTTGTCTTAACAATTGTAAATTGGTTTTTAACTTTCCCTAGTTGGCAAAGTCTTTGAAGGGGTAGTGGCAAGACTATTTGGACAGCAATGATGCATATGATAAATTCAGTTATGGATTTAGGCATAACCACCATACAATGCGTGTCCTTGACAGAGTCATAAACAATCTGAATGTCATAAATGATGGAGAAAGTCTGTCGGTGGTGGTGGTGGTGATGGTAAACACAGTTCATCACCAATTCCTGCCAATGGCCAGATTGTGGCTGGTCCTTGCATTAGTATGGAGGAAGGGAAGATACACAAAGGGAATGGAAAATTCCTTGTCACAATAACTCCCAGTGCTCCTATTGGAGCATTTTAACTCTGCACCATCGCCAAACTGGGGTCATAGTTAACTGCCACACGTGGTGAAGAACTATTAGGAAAGCAAGCCACGTGTGACCCAAGTGGCCTCAGTTATTGGCATGGGGTTATATTCTTACTTCCCTACAATGAGGCATTGCTGACTGTAGGTCTGCCTGGCACTGAAGCTCTTCAGACTATTACATTTCCCTTAACAGAGATTTTTGTGAGGCATAGTTTGGATTATAATTTGAGGAATGAATTCTGTTCTCCCTTACATCACCGCAAATTCAGGGCAACTACATTGTAGTCAATATATATGAAGTTGTCTGGGAACACCACTCCAGTTCACATTTTATTTCAAGTAACCAACCAGTTATCAGATAACTCTGATCACTAGCAAACTGTATTCAGATTGGTGGTTTTAGATCTTAAAGGTTCTAAAAGGTTCCATGTTTCAATATCAAACTGGGAGACCTAGGAAAAGATCAGTGTTTACACTTGCATATAGTTCCAGTGTTGTTGCAATTTAATCTCTCCCTTGGAGTCTGGAAACTGAAGAATATACACCCTAGGCAGGATTCTTCTCTCCTTTGCACCATTTGTAAATCTGGGGTCACTGAGACAGAGAGACATGAAGTAGCTTGCCCAAAATCACACAGCAACTCATTGGCAGAGCCAAGGTTAGAATTCAGGAGTTGCTAGCTCACAAGAATATATGTAGTTGTCCTTCATTGTTATATATAGTCAATGTTATGCCTTTGACAAACCTAAACATATAACTACTGGGGTAAATATGCCCTTCCGCTATTTGTCTATTTAGTCACCTGTAGTATACTGTCTAATTTTTAGATTGCGAAAACTCTGGGACAGGGATGGTCTATTAGTTTTACAGTGCCTAGTGCAATAGGGTCCTAATCCCCAGGAGATCAGATACTGTGGTAACGGAGGCCATACATCTGCCTAACATAGAATTCCCGTTTGAGGTACTTAGGTGCTATCTCATTAGAAATCATACTGTCTCTCACATAAACCATCAAAAAGTTAGCATATAAGATGCTTTACAAGCTACATATTTTAAATCAGTACAAGAAACGTATGAAAAGTACATCCTAATTTTAAGAGCTACATTACATAATTATGGACCAATCCCTGAAGGCCTTTCTTGGACTACATGCCAAATAAGCATATGGCCCAAGAAAACCTTCAGAATTTATCCCTGTATTTCCTGTCTGTATCTTATAGCCTACTGAGGCACTAATTCTAAATTTAAGGTAGAATAATATGGTGCTTTAAACAATTGAAACAAACCACAACTCCACATAACATATGGTAAGATTTGCATGATCTTTTGCACCTTCAACGTTCTCAGAAAAGTGAGAATTTTTTTTCATATTTTCTCTCACACTTGATGTAACTCACTTAGTGCAACACATGAAAAATTAACTAACTTGAAATCTGATAAACTGCACTATTGTGCACAGCATTAATTGGTTTCTATCCCTCAGAAACATGCAGTCTAATTTGATAACAATATGGTTAACTGACTGGAGACTGTTGTTCGGGCCTAGGAAAGACCTTACTAATACTAAACAGTCCTACAGCTCTGTCATTTTAGTTTCTCTCTTTATCATTTGACATGCCAAGCTTGCCTAAGGCCCTTGCTTTTTCTTTACACAAAACAAAGAATCTTTGAGAGACACAGTCGTTAGTGTGAGACTTGCTTCAGTTTTCTTGACCAAATAAACAGTGTCACATGCATGCTTTACTCCTGTGACTAAGAAGGAGAATCTCCCATTCTTGTGAAAAATCCCACTGTAAGGAGCTAACGGGATGGGGAGGAATATGAAACTCTACAAATTCCCCCTTCTGGAGCCTCCCTCAAATTGTTTAATCAAAGTGAGACTCCCTCACCCATCACTTCATGGGATATGTAGCGTATTCTGTCTTAGAACCTGTGGATCCCTGAGATCCAGATAGTTGGCCCTGTGTCTTCATGTTTGCTATGAGGCTTTCTGCCCTCTCCTCTGCTTCAGTGTGGCATCAGTGGAGAGGTATTGCCTGAGCTTCTCTTGTTGACAGCTGTCCCAGAAGCTCCCAACAATACTTGGGGCAGGGAGGCATGATCTACAACAGAGGAAGGGGCTCAAGAGAAAAGTCAATACAGCCATAAGTTGCAACAAATTTTCTTCTGCAGATTCCATTTGAGGCTGGTGCAGAGATGATTCCTTCCTGCACCTTCACCCTTCCACCTCTCCTTCCTACGTAAAGATTGCTAACTCAGAAGATATGAGCAAAAGCTTTTATCCCTTGAAGCTCTCCAGGATGCAAGTATTTCAGGCTATGCTGTCAAAACATGTCGTAAAGCGAAAAACGTGGTTATTGTGCAAACATTAAAGCAGTCTTCACAAAGGGTGATGGCATTAGTAAATCTGTTCCACTTATAGCTGTGATATGTGCATACTGTATTTTCCATAAATCAGGCTTTTAAATGTAGCTTCACAGAAGCCAGCTTTCACCAAAAAAATTCTATTGCCTGCACTTTCACCTGTTTTATTTTGCTTTCAAATCACCTCATTTCCACAGGATTAGTGGTTCTCCTGGAAATGGAAGGAGTGAAACTGTGTAGCCCCCTTGCCATTTGGGTGCTAAAGAGAAGGAGCTTCCACAGACTGAGCAACACAGAGCTGAGGAAAATTAAACTGGCATTACCCCTCTAGATTGTGCTTGATGTTTTGTATATGAACGTAAAGAGAGAGAACCAAGGCAGTGCAACATTCAGGCTGTATTCCTTCCTCCACATACGCTGTTCTCTGTCATCAAGCACTTCCCACAAGCAGAGTTCTCTAAGTTCACATACATAATCATGCTATAGTGCCCCTCTTGGGAAGCTATTATAACATCTCTTGTCACATCTACTTGAGACAGCAAAATAAAACCATGAATACTATTATCAGCTTACATACTTTAACAGTCTCTTATACCCCATGCAATCTTTATTATCTTTCTCACACACATACACATGAGTGTGTGTGTGTAACATCAAATCTTTTTTTTTTTTTTTTTTAATTAACTAAGGCCAGGTCTATGCTAAAAAGTTAGGTCAATGCAGCTACGTCACTCGCGTGTGAAAAATCCACACCCCTGAGCAGTATAGTTAAGCAGACCTAACTCCCAACATAGACAGTGCTAGGTCAATGGAATAATTCTTTCATCAATCTAGCTACTGTCTCTACAGGGAGGTAGATTACCTACGCCGATGGAAGAACCCCTTCCATCAGTGTGGATAGTGTCTACACTGAAGCGCTACAGTAGCACAGCTGCGATTCAGCAGCTGTGCCACTGTAGCATGTCAAGTGTAGACAGGCCTTAACTCATACCTCGCCTGGGAACTAAGCTATTTTTTCTGTAGGTTTTGGAGGGTTGTTCTTTCATGCCTAATATTGCACAAAATGTAGACCTGCACTCGCTCCAGCATCAAGTTGAGCATGAGATATATCTTGTGCACAGACAGCAGACTGCTTTGGATTTGGTTCTTCTGGTGGTCTGGTGTTTTGAGTATGTCCTGATGGGCATCTGATATCTATATTCCTTCTGTGTCCTGCTGATCAAGTCTCAGTGGCGTGCATATTTCACCATCTTCCACACCCATGCTTGTCTTGTTTTCATAGTGGGCATAGGTATTTGTTGTTTCGGTGAAATAAATGCCCACCAACTGCTTTATTATATGAATGAGGATTCATCTGTTCAACACATGTAATTTGTTTCCAAATGTATGACTTGTCCTGAGGAAATAATTTGATCCCAGTAGGTACTGCTGGTTGTAGTTCTGGCAAGTCTTTAGCTTGTTGGTCATAGTAGGCTTTGGCCTTTGTGGGTGTCTCTTCCTTTTTGTCTGTTACTTCTTCCACCACTGCTTGATGTAGTAATGCTGGGGCTATAGGCATCAAGGTAAGTGTGCGTCTTGACATCAGTGTTGCAGCAGGCTGCTATTAAAGCATTCTGTGGGAGTATTTCTCTTTATTCGTGATTACATGTGTTTTGAAGAGAGAATTTTGTATATGACATATTTGGAGCACTTTTAGAGTTTTACATGAGTCCTTCCGGACTGCTGTTGACATATCTGCATCTGGTGGCAGCTTTTTCTCACTATAGCTAATAGTGTGGCAGCTCTTATTTTGTCATCTTTTTGATCCAGCCCAACTGCAATTTCATAGCTTTCCTGTTGTGATCTAAAGAACATCCAGTTGCTGCACACATCTCCTTTCATTTCCATCTACTTGGGGACAGGAATCTGGTATGTGCTAGGATTATTGTTTTCTCTTTGTCTTACTGTTGTTGGAATATTTAACTTCTCACATCCACATAAGTCCAGGAACTGACTCAATTATGAAACTTCTGTGTATGAACATTGAGATGGCACCAAGACAGTGCAACATCCAGTCTATAGTCTTTCCTCCAAATACACTGTTCTTTTCCATCAAGTACTTCCTGAAAGTAGAGTTCTCTAAGTTCCTTGACATAATTGCAGTTTTGCTAGCCTCAAGAGATCAAAAATCATGAGTCAGACCCCTAAAATCATGAGATCTACAGAAAAATCAAATGTATTTCAGTCTTTTTGAGTTTTTAACTCCCCTCTACTCCTCTGCCAGTGTATGTGTATGATAATTTCAGGTTGAAAAGTCAACTTTTAATGCAAAAAAAATGCATGGGTAACCCACATGTCTAATAGGAAGATCGGTCTTTTGAGAGAGAGAGAAAAGAGGGAAGAATAAGTTTGTGTCTGAGTTATTGTTGCTCTGTTCCATGCCCAGAAGTTTCTGGAAATGGGTGTGGTAGTTTTGGCCATGCTAATAGGCTTCCTGGAGGTGGACTAATAAACTCCGTTGAGGTCAAGTAGTCAGAGAAGCTGCTTTGCAAAAGGACATATAACCTGCCCATGGGTTAGGACCAGTCAAGGCGGTCCCTACCCATATGCAAAGTACGCAGCTGCGTAAGGTACCAGGAAATTTAGGGCACCTCATTTCCTGGTGCTCTGTGCACCTGCATGCTGCTCCAGCCCATGCACCACCTCATTCCCCATGGCCCCTGCCCATACTCCACCCCTTCCCCAAAGCCCCACACCTTCTCTGCAACAGCCCTGCCCCCACTCCCCTGAGGACTGCTGCAGGGGACGGGCCTGCACTCACTGCATGGTAAGTGGAGCAACCTGGCCCCAGACTGCTCCACTCCCCTGGCTCCCAGCTGGACCACCGGTGACTGCTGGGGGGTGGTTCTCCCTCTGCCCCCCACCTCAAGGCTGGGAGCCAGGGAAGCAGAGCAGAGCAGGCAGGGGCCGGGGGGGTGGCTCCTCCCAACCTCCCCCCCATGGATGCCTGGGGCCAGGCCTCACACAGCCCCCCCCAGACGCCTGCGACCTCATGCAGCCCCCCGGGGGGGGCTGTTTAGGGCACCAGAATGGCTAGGGATGGCCCTGGGAGCAGTTCAACCATAGGAGCAGAAAGCAAGCTAATTTTCCTTAACTCTTAATCATTCTGCAGCAGTCCAGAAGAGGAGAAAGAGCTTGCATGGGTTTCAACTGGTGATTTCTGCGAGCATGAGGAGGAAAGATGATATTGCAGTGCTTTTGGCTCAGCAGACTGTATAGAGTCGATGAACAAAGGGTATGTCTACACTACCCGCCGGATTGGCAGGCAGTGTTCAATCCAGTAGGGGTCGATTTATTGCGTCTAGTCTAGACATGATAAATCGATTCCTGAGTGCTCTCCCATCGACTCCCGTACTCCACCTCTGCGAGAGACTCAGGCGGAGTCAATGGGGGAGCAGCAGCAGTTGACTCAGTGCCATGAAGATACCATGGTAAGTCGATCTAAGTACATTAACTTCCGCTACATTATTCACGTAGCTGAAGTTGTGTAACTTAGATCGATTTCTCCCCCTCCCCTCCAGTGTAGACCAGGCCAAAGACTCAAATTGACACTCTGGTGAACTCAACCTAAGCTTTTGGAACTGAGTCACTTCTCACTGCATTTCTGAGGGGACTAACCAGTTAAAATTTAATTTCTTTCTTTTGTTTATATTTATGTATAACTGTGAAGATAATATATGTAGATCATGAAGTAGTATTGTTGTTTAGTAGAAATTAAGCTGCTATTACTGTGTTTCTCATTATAAAATTTTATAGAGTTGGTACTTAAGTTAATTCACCTGTTTCTTTTCAGACTTGACTGGGTAGGTTGCCCCTGTGCAATCCTTGCTGAAAATCCTCAAAGACCGAATTCTGGGGTCTATGTGATTGGTGTTGTGTTGAAGCACTAAAGAGATGGGTGGTAAAGTAAATTCTATCCCTCCCAAAGGTTACACATGCCTGTCCCTGGCTGCTCAGATAGATATTCAAATTACCTTCTTTTCACCCCTGAGACAGGGGAACAATCATCCATTTTTCTTATTCCTGTCTTGACTCCCTCCCCTCCGAGTTTTTTGTTTTGTTTTGTTTTTTGATAGAAGGGCTAGAGGATAAATAGTTTTAGAATCACTGACCTATTTAATGCATCATGCTTCACACTTACACACAGAACTTATATTACTTTTTTAGAGTGGAATTACAGATATATTAAAGAATTATATCAATCATTGATATAATAAGCAATAACAATATGGGATTGCTTTAGCTTTTTGCAGGAAGTATCACTTCCCTGCCTCCTGCCAAAACACATGCACTTCTGTGCCAGAGACTAGGCAGCATGCCCCCATTCCCTCCATTTGCTGCTGCTCCAGACCTTCTCTTCCCCTCCCCACCCTTGCTCCCTCTGTTCCAGATACCCACCCTTGACCCCCTTTTCCTGCAAATCTGAAATCTGCTTCCTGCTCTCCTTCTTTCTCCCCATCCACCTTTCACAGCGTGTCTGCTGCTCCTCACACTCCCTATGTCCCATCCGGCCCCCTTGAACCATCCAGTGACAATCATTTTGCCTGTGGGCAGGGCTTCAATCTCATTGAAAACCGTGGGGAGTGACAGCCAGCTTTATGAAGGACAGCCTCACTTCCACATGAAGATAGGCTGTATGGAAATGCTGGCTTCAGCCCCCATCCACAGTAATGGGAGATGGTGGCCATTTTGAATAAGGGAAAATTCATGAATTATTGGCACTTTTATCATGTTTGCGTGAGGTAGCTAACAAAATCCCCAAATTGCTAGAGTTATGGTAAAATTGCAAGAGTTGGCAATGCTGTAATCATACCATAGCACCCCCTCTACTGGGGATCTATTTACTGTAACACTTGATATTCATCATAGGTGTGGCAGGGTGGACAGTGGAGAAGAGGAGGAGTTACCAATCCAGAGGCCTGACTGACATGCCTGGATAGCCTGCACATGGCTGACTCTGTCTAGATGTGTGCTCTGAACAAGGACTGACATAGTGTTTGGGGCTTGGCAGTCTGCTGCTAGCAGGTGAAGGAGAGATCGTTCCTCAGTTTCAGGGAAGAGAACTCCATTTTGCCTCTTGGCCAGAGAATCCCAGCTCGTCTCCCTCAGCTACTTGTTACTGAAACAGTTCGGTTGTCAAAAGTATCAGATATAGAGAAGCCAGTCCATCACTAGCCATAAGCTGGGCCCAGCATGGAGATAGAAACCACAGGCTCCATATCCGCAAGGAGAGAGATGCATCAGCCTGCTTCACTTTGTTAGGCCTCCCTTACTCCGGAAGCTGAGGGAAGGGAAAGGTGTGAGCAACCTGGAGCCTACTCAGCTCAGTTAGGGATGTGCCTTGCAGTGAAATGCCTTAGAGTGAATGCTGATGATTCCTTACGTAGCTAGTTAGCTAAGACTCAGAGGGGAGGAGCTCCAGGTCAGTAGGTGTACATCCAGGTGAAGGCTGACCTATTGTCGAAGGAGTGTGTTGCCATCATGTGGTACACAAGCAGTAATCAGGCCTGCAAAGTCTATTTTAGATTATTTTATGGTTCCATTTTACCTGTAGAGCTCCAAACCAAAAAACTGTGCACACAGACCACCCAGGACTTATGGACAGAGTCTGGACTTGCATCCACTTGCCTTTATATTATGCTTGGGGTTTCGATTACATTTAATTATTAAAATGGATGTTTTTATTTGAGGGAGGATCTGATTACTGTGTGGGTTTAACTTGTTCATTCATTTATCTGTTCCCTTGATTTTCCTGCCTTTTCTCTTATCCCAGTTCCTATCTTTGTCTCTTTGTTAATTTAACCTTCTCCTTTTTCCTAATAGTGTTGGTTCTTAATTCCTTTTATTTCTTAATGTCATAGAGGCAATAGGACTATGTATTATAGTTGTGCAGCAGCTCCACTATAGTTCAGGTTGTGTCACAACTTATGTTTAAAGGTTGACCTTTCTAAATCCTATAAAATCAACATGCTTATCCAGATTCCTTCAAAATTTGGTGTTCCTCAGGAGAGTGCAGAATAGGGTAGCAATCCAAGCTTGGGGTCCTTTGAGCTGGGGTTGCAGAAATATAAGCTCTGGGGGAAAAAAAAGCTATTTTTCAAAAAGTTTCCAGGTGTATTTTGGGGGGGGGGGTTGCACAGATCTAGAGATCAAACTATTGCTGTAATGTGGGTCAAAATTATCTCAATCTGTCAAGTTTTATGTAATGCATAGCACCAACTAAGTTTTTGGGGGACTTCAGCTGAGAACAATATTTAAGAAAATGTGCAATGAAATGGTGCACATGCACCAATACAGAAAAATACTGGATGGTTTCTGTTCCTGTCATTTTATATGCTTTAAAGCTCAACTCTTGTGAGTGCTCTAAAATCCAAAGTTATTGTACTGCTTTTAAATTGGTGTGCCTCGTGGGGCACTAATGTTCCAAATTTGGGAAGGACAAAGGGGTTGGGGCTGCAGTGAGTCAAGTTTTACCCAAGGTTCTGCACGGCACCCACTAAATCTTTGGGACACCAAACCTGTAAACCATATTTAAAAACTTGTTCATGTCTTTGCTTGTATAGATATGCAGTCTGGAAGGATTACAGTGTACATGCACCAGTAAAGAAAAAAAACATTAAAGGGTTTCTATGTAGCCATGTTACAGTTGCCTGGATATTGTGAGGGAAATGTGGTGATGCCATTGCCTCGGTGAACACCCTGCCATTGAGGTTTCTAATCTGAACCTTTGTATACCTGTGCAATAAATATCTGATAATTCATGCTGCTTGCTACAAGTTGCCAGTCTCTCTTATAACATAACACATTTTTATTTTATGGGGAGGTTTCCTGTGAACACAACAGTATAATCAGCAACTGCTTTAACCAACATTTTTATTATTTCGGGTGGGGAGGAGCCAGAGACGTTGGACTTTGTGAGTGGGGGGCACAATGGGGACCAGGAGAGGGGTTGTGTAAGGGGTAGGAAATAATTGCTACAGACACTATACAAAAGCTAATAATAAGTGTTGGAAGAAGACTAATCAGGAAATTGGAGAGCTCATGGCTGTATGGCATAGAAACATTGCAAGTTCTGTCTGCTCACTGTTTCTTGGAGATGGGGTGCCTCTATTGGACAGGAGTCAGAGGATCTCTCTCTCAAACATAAAACTGTCAGTGTTTTGGACCAGAAACCCTGGCTGTGATTTCTCTCGCCACCCCGGCCACAAACTCCACACTCCACCTGTTCAGAAACACAACCTGGAACAACATTCCACTATAACTTAGCTGTCCTTCACTTAAGGCACTGCATGTGAATTGGGTTTTAGGATGGCGGAAAGTAATTGCAATAGAAATGCTTTATACGTGGAAGTGAGGATGTCAGGGAGGTGTGTTTCCTGATTGTGGTGAAGGAGTCTAGTTACAGTAGCGGGGAGGGGACCAGGCTGGAAGGGGAAATGCAGTGAATGAGTCAGGGGCATGGCTAGGGAACTTGGCAAAGCAGGGCTTGTGAGACACTCATGATGTGCAGAGCAGGGTCTGGCTGGCAAATTGTGGAATGTGATATATGTGCAACTATCTAAATGATGACTAATTCCTACCAACAACATATCTTTTCCTGTTCAAAAAACTAGGCCATTCAGTGGCAAAAAAACTATGTTAATGCAGAGTTAAGGTTGCTTGTGGGTAGGTCGTCCCCTTGCAGAACAGTGAGCTGAGCAAATCTCAAACTTCTAAAAACCAGGAAATGCACAGTTAAGGTTGCCCATGGAGCAATGTTCCAATAAACTCCATTAACACATATATCTTTACTTTGCCAACTCCACAATTGCTGAAAAGTAACAAGCTCTTCATCTCCTTTTATAACCCATTCATTTTGACCCACATGATATCATCTAACACTATTAAAGTACAAAAAGGTTTTAAAAACATTTCCCACACACCTTTAACTGTGCTTTTCCTGGTTCTCAGAAGTTTGAGGTTTGTTCAACTTAGCATTCTGCAAGGAGATGACGTACTACCAAGGAACTTTACCTCTGCATTAACGTAGGGAATTTTTTTTTTTTGCCATTTAATTAATTTATTCACCTAGCCATTAGGTATATTGAGAATTCAGTTTACTCCAGCAACCAGAAACATGAGGGCTGACACCTGCTGTTAGCGCAAATAAAACAAAGGACGCAGGGTCCATTGGTTCTAAGGTGAGAAAGGGAACCAATTATGTGGGAGAAGCAAGTGGACTCTATCACACTTGGGCATCGCAGCTGCTCCAGGAGGGGGCTACAGGGGATTGGGAGCTGTGGGTGGGGTCAAAGATATGTGCTGTCTGACTGTCCCCCCTTCCCCCCCCCCGACAGCAAGAAATGATGGGTTTACCAACTTCCATAGAACCTGAAGGGAGGAGCACAGATCTAGGAGGAAAGAGTTTGGAGGAGAGGCCAAGAAGTCAGTCTGCATGCACATGGCTAGAATGCTAAGCTGAACTTGGAGGAGCTCTATAAATAGTTCCTTTAAGAAAGAGATAGTTTAGTTTAATAGGTATGGAATCATCTCATGTTATTACCCTGCATGCAGTACACAAAACAATGGGAGAATCTTGGGATCTTTTTAGGACTTTTGTCCTTCTGGGTACTGGAAGTTCTTAAGAACTGATTCAGTTCATTTAGGGAAGCAGTGTTGCTTAGAGGACAGCACTGGACTGTGACTCAGGAGACATTGGGTGGGGTGAGGCAGATGTGTCTATTCCTGGTTCTGCCAATGGCCTGGTGGGTGACCTAAGGTAAATCATTTTACCTTTCTTTCTTCAGTTTCCTCATCTGTAAAATGGGGATAATGATACTGACCTCTTTTGTAAAGCATTTTGAAATCTGCTAATGAAAAGTACTATATAAGAGCTAGGTAGTATTGCCATTATTCCTAATGCCAATCCCAGCACTCTTGGCCAAGATTTTTAAAAGTGACCAGTGATGCTGGATACCCAACTCAAGACACCTTAAATCAGCCTGTTTGTCATAAAGTGCTGAGGATTCATCTCCTGATATTCAGGTCTCATTAAGGGGTCTCAAGTTGGGTACCCAAAATCACTGTTCATTTTGAAAAATGTTGGCCCTTATTCCAAAAGGCCTCACATGATGTATGTCTACTTCAGACACTTACAAATAATAATAAGCAGCCCAAACCCATACATTCTATACTGATATGTTCCAAATCATTTTGTGCATTAACAGTGTTTGTCCTCCTGCTTCATTTGAGGATCTTATTTTATTACCTACTCATCCTTCAGTCAAAGGTCTGGTATTGCAGTAGCAACTACCTTGCCTTGTACTGAGCATGCCTGGTTATGGCTCCACTTGGACTGGGTGAGCGCAATCTATTGCAGAGGGGATTGTTTGCTGTAGGGCACTGCAAGAAGCTGCTGCTCTCTTTGGCAGTGGGGGATGCTGCCTTTACAGAGCTCGGTTTCTGACAGCTCATTCAAATTCCTATGTAATTCAGGCAAATTCCTATATAAAAGGGAAACAATCTGACTTTTTCCATTCTGATCTCTCCAAAATATTCTCCCAGATCAATTTTTTTCAATGGAGCTAGAAGTTGTGTCCACACAGTACCTCTCAACTGCTTAGATTATTTACTTAGATAGTAAATTCTTCAGCGCAGGGACCATCTTGTTCTGTGTTTGTACGAAGTGCAGCGCAATGGGGTCCTGGTCCAATAGGGTCCTGGGGCTTCTAGGCAGTATTGCAATAAATATTAATAATAATAATATTCGACACAAACTCAACATGAGACACAAGTAGAGTGACCAGATGTCCGTATTTTATAGGTCCAGTCCCAATATTTTGGGTTTTGTCCTATATAGGTGCCTATTACCCCCTACCCCATCCCTTGCTGTCTAGTCACCTAAGACACAGGAAAAAGGATTGTGCAAGAAGCATAAAATCATGTGAGACTGGTTATTTAGCCTAAATCCCAGAGTCTGAAACCTATGTTCTCCCATCAAATGCTTGTGAAGTTAATAGTTTGCAGTAAAAAAGTGATAGAAAATACCTTCCAATGAGGGCCACTTAAGAAGTCTGAGTGTGTATCTACTTTATCACCAAAATCTTTATTTATAGCATTTAAATGTTGGTAGATAATTATGCATTGTGCTGTTCTAATGTCAGTGTTTTAAAGGAAAAAAAATATTTCAGCAAAGTGAAAATTAGGGACTTGGAGGAGGGAAGGTTGTGTCTACAAAGTCTTCCTTTTTTTTTTCCCCTGGGAAATGGTCTTTTTTCTTTTTTAATTTAGGTTGATAAATATGAACGAGGACACGGATAGTTTCTTTCCATGCTGTCCACTCTTGATTACAGAAAATCAGCAAACAGTGGTGAATGAATGGTTACTATAAACATACAGAGAATGAGCACTTACCAGACCAGATCCTCAGCTGATGTAAATCAATGTAATTTCACTGATTTGAAGTCAAATGAACGAATCTGATTTACACCAGATGAGAATTTGGTTCACTGTGTTTTGTTTAAAGTCTTTTCTGAAAACATTTGATTCAGCCACAGAAGAAGTGGTTTGTTACACAGTAACACCCATGGGGTTTGTTACACAATAATTCCCATGATTCTTTGTTTACGAATATGTTTGAAGAAAAATAATTTAGTTCTTTAGTATCTGTTACTTTTTATTATCCCTTTTCCTTTCACCAGTAACCTGGTAGATATTGACAATTCTATATCCATACATACCTTGGAGCTTTGTTACAGCAGTAATTTAATATATGAAAAGTGACATACTGAAGCATACTGTATGACAGCAGTCTTTGCGAAAGTTGCAAAGTGTCTTATTATGTATTTCACCTGACAGGCCTCCTGCATAATGTGGTTAGCCACATAACAGCTGCTTAAACTCCCTGCGGTTATATCTTCCAGTTAGCAATCTCTATAGGATGCAAAAGGAGATGTGGTCACCGTATGAAGGTAGCTACTAAACTTCAGCTCCATTTAAAAGAAGATTGAATACTAACCTGTGTTTTTTTAGCTTGTGCTGCAACATAAAACTGGGCTCCTTTAGGTTTTGTGTGGCCACCATGATTTTTAAATAACTTTTATCAGTTAACGCAACGTAATAAAATAAAATCAGTAGCACAGAAAGAAACTTTGATAATTTTAATTATGGACTCCATACTGGGTTGGGTTTTTTCTGTTTGTTTTTTGGTTTTTTTTACTTTCAACATCTGGTACACTCTAAATACTTTGGCAAATATATAATTTGCCACTAAATCACAATGAACTTGGTCCACAATATTCATCAAATTCCTTTTCCATTATTGCTAATTAATCAGATAGCCATAGATAATAAGTATCTTTTTTTTGACATAGGCCCTGATCCTGAAAACATGTGTTTAACTTTACACATGAGAAGTTTGAAGGAAGTCAATGAGACTATCATGTACTTAACGTTTAATTATGTTCATAAGTGTTTGCAGGACTGGAGCCATAACTAGCTGCTTCTCTGTTTATTGGGTAATGCAATAATGTAGTATTGGTCACATCACAATTATTTTAATCACAGGATTTAATTCAGGGTTTAGGACATCATAGTGACAAGAGTTATGGAAGAAAATGATATCTCTGGAGAGAACTTTTGCTAATACATAGATATTGTATGTATCCAAAGAAATACAGAAAAAAGTGAAGCTTCTTTGAGAATTTTTCATTCTATCCCCAAGCAGCAGATATAACTCAATACTGTAGCATATTACTGCTAAGTTTGAGGATCATGGTAAGAAGGCACATCTCCTCTCAGTTTGTATCAACACCTGCTGTTAAACTGGTTTAATTTTAATGTAAATCCATAGGATTTGATATTTAAGCTGCATTAGATTGCAGCTCAGCAGTGGAGCTGCTCTGTTGTGAACTGACTATCGAACAGGTACTCTTAGTTAGTTTGAATCAAAGTAAACTACTTTGTCAAGATATGACAGTAAAATGTGTTGAAAAAGTAATTAAATCCTTTGCATTGAGGCTGTGAGGTGTGGTGTTTAATACATATCTGAATGAAACCAACCTGAACTAAGAAGGCCTTTCCTCAGATCAGATTTACATTTAGCAGGAGCGTTCATTCTGCAGCCCAATACTAAGCTGTAGAATTCGCAGAATAGAGCTTGATATGCACTAGTTCAGCTACAAGTTGTGGGCTTCATGCAAGAATCAGTGGCTGAAATTTAATGGCCTGTGTTGTGAAGGTGATCAGACTCGATTGTCATAATGGTCTCTTCTGATCTGAAAACCCATAGATTTTGGGCTTTGTTTACTCCCTGGTTTCAAGAGCTTCTCCTAGGAGAAGCTCAGCTGGTGAGCTCATTATGGCAGAAAATCCAGAAGAGGAGGTGTGGGCCATGAGTGGCGTAATCTGCATAGGTGACAACCAAAGCAACCCAAAAGTGAACATGTAACAGAGTAGCTGGACCATTAAGTGAAACTGGGCTCAGCTGTCCTATTCCAGTCCAAGTGTTCCCAGCTGGGTCAATTAAGAGGGTGGGGCAGCATTTATGGAGCTATAAGAGATCTGGTAAGATCCAGTGTGTCGAAGCAGACAGTCAGGAGACAGAGCAGGAGGTGAGACTTACCAGAGAGAGGGAAGGTGGTTCCTGGAAGATGGCTGAAGATAGGAGAGCAGCAAGGGGTTTGGTGGCTGGCATCCCCAAGCCAAAGAGCCGGGGCCAGAGGGTTGGAGAGGGCTGAAGGTGATGGTGATGGCAGCAGAAGGAGCTCCCTGTTGGCTCTAAACCACAGAGCTGGAGTCAAAGACTAGAGATGGCTAAGGGAAGGGGGAGCAGTGGAGGGGGTTACCCAGTGGTGTTTCAATGGTGGAGAGTTGGGCATCTGAGGAATGTGGAATCATGAAAGACTCCCAGTGGAGATGCCGTGGGAGTTCCTGCTGCTAAGAGAGGGGTTGCCCACCAGAAGGAAGGGTTGGGGTGGCTGACCTGATAGAGAGACAGAGGAGGGATGACACAAAGTCAGTGTGGCAGAACACTCTGGAAGGTGGTATGTATTATAAAAATGGCCAAGTGGACATGTCATTTTGACAACTACTTATACTGATGTGATATGGACTAGGCTTTGGGACTTTTTATTAAATTATGTGAATAGACCTGAGCACATGCTTCCATGGAGTTACTGGGGACTAAGATGGGAAAGCAAACCAAGGGGCCAGCCATTTGTAGGGCTGCCCTGAGACTATAAGAGGGCATCTGGGAGGAGGTTACTCCATTACAGGATGATTATTGCCCAGGAAGGGACATGTGGGTAGGGAAGCTGAGAATGTGCTTATTGTATTTGTGTAGTGAGGAACTTGTGTAATTACTCAATCATGGCAACAATGAATGCTTTTATTTTGTTTATGTCAGGAGAAGAAAAATTACAGACAAACTACCTGCTAGCAAGGAGGAAGCTGAACTGAACCTCGAATGAATCCCTTCCTCTCTAGACAACAACTTTTGGGTACCAACGCTAGCAATCTTGGTGAGTGCATTCTTCTCCATAAATTATTCCCATTATGCATACGTAACACCCCTCCCCCCTTAGGCAACATAAATCGTCCAACCATCGTGGATGCTCTCTTCTGCACTGCGGTCTCTCTACAACACTCAGCAGGGCAGGTGTCTTTGGTGACTGATTCAATTTGATCCCTGGCAAGTCAGGAGCATTGTCTCCTTCAAGTAGCACCTTTGGTGAGCTCAGAATGTCAGAGACTGAAGGTGGTACTGGTAATGAAGCATCGATGGTTGGCTCTAGATGAGGCACATTTGAAGGCTCCTCTGGAGTAATGTTGCTCAGACACATGCTCATGGTCTAATTGATCACCATATTTGGGGGTCAAGAAGGAATTTCCCCCCTGGATCAGATTGACAGAGACTCTTTGGGGAGGAGGTTCGCTTTCCTCTGTAGCATGGGACATGGCTCACTTGCAGGTTTAAACTAGTATAAATGGTGGATTCTCTGTAACTTAGTCTTTAAACCATCATTTGAGGGCTTCAGTAACTCAGCCAGAGGTTAGGGGTCTATTACAGGAGTGGGTGAGTGAGATTCTATGACCTCCACTGTGGAGGAGATCAGACTAGATGATCATGATGATCCCTTCTGACCTTAAAGTCTCTGAGATGAGCATCTTCTCAGCTGGTCAAAGTGGTGATGCTAAACTTGTCCATTGGTAGTCTGGACCTTGTATGAGATGGGGCAGGTGACCCTGATGTTGAAGGAACCCACCTCGGTCCAGCTCCATAACTTATAGTGAATACACCTTCTTGTGGTACGAAGGAATGCAGGGTAGATGAGAGGGAGGAATCCAGAGGCTGATCTTGTTTGTGCTGTAATTCCTCAGATAGGCTGGGGTTGAGATGGTTGAGGCATGTTTTAAAATGTCCCATGAGTATCTCAGCTGGGCTACCTCCAGTAGTAAGGCATAGAGTGACATGTTGAGCAATTGAGGAATATGCAAGCCGCCTCAGCCAGTCTCCCTCAATAATCCTCGTTATGGCATCTTTGGTTTTCGGCACCATACACTTGGCCTGACCATTTGTTTGGGGACAGTGTGGACCAATGGTGATAATATCAATGAGGTTGCTTTTGGCAAAGTCCTTGAACTCGTCAGAGTTAAAAGCAGTTCATTTATCAGACACGACAGTATCTGGTAACCTGTGCATTGTGAACAGTTGATGTAGATCTGTGATTGTTGTGGAAGACATTTGATGAGACCAGGATCACTCTGAGGATTCCCAGATAGTCTACTATGATCAGAGTTCTTTCCCTGAAAGGGCCCCTCAAATCAATATGGATTCTTGACCATGATTTCTTAGTTACTACCCAGGGAAATGCTGGGGCTTTCAGTCAGTTATGTCGAGTAGCTTGGCATGTGCTACAAGCATTTGAGTTTTTTTCTACGTCTGTGTCAATTCCGGGACACCAGACAACTTCTGGCCAATGCTTTCATGTGCACAACTCCTAGATGTGCCGCATGTCATGTCACTAAGATGACACAGCAACTTCTTTCAGGAATAACAATGCGATGTCCCACAAGAGGTATCCTTTAGGGGCAGAAAGCTTATGTTAACCATTTAAAAATGGTTTGAAATCCACAGGCAGTTTCCGAGCTGGCTGTTCCCTCCACACCCAGCTGAGGATGCATACCAGCATGGCAGTCATTTTTGTGACCTGGCTGGCCTAAGAGCTGAGCCAGGGAGGGATTCCAACATTAAAACTTCCACTGGAGGAGGAATGGCATTACCCGGCATCTGTAGTGGCATTTGGCTCAGTGCGTTGGTCTTGGCGATCAACTTTCCTGGCTTGTGGACAAGCATGTAGTCATAAGCACTTAGCCTGATGCTCTGTTGTTAGAGCCTGTTGCATGGACACAAAATGTATATCCACAGATGAGGATATCTGCAAATATAAAGCGTATATCTGCGGAGCAGCAGGGCAATAATGACAACGAGCGAGACCAGCAGGGCCATGGCCAGCGACTTGGCGTGAAACCACAGTGGCGAAAGCAGCAGCATGTCAAGCCGCTGCTCACAGGGGCCAGGCCACAGCCTGGGCAGCTCCCCTGGTGTGGCTGTGCCACCCCCTGCCCTCCCGTGCAGGCACCAGGCTCACCGGCAACTGTCCCTAGTCATGCTAATGTGTGCAAATGGCTTGCATGCTCCCGGACAAGAATCACACACATCAAGAAATGCTTGAAGTTCCTGTCTGGATTTCAGATCGGGGCATCATGGATTGCCCGTACCTTGTTTTCTGTCAGGTGGACACCAGATGCATCTATGCAATAACCCAAAAAGGTAACACTTATAGCTCCAATTTCACACTTTCTTCTTTCTTGACTTGCATGCCTGACTTCTTGAATTGGCATATCATCTTCTTGAAGCCCTCAGCAAGTTTATCCCTGGTTTTATCCCATAATCAAGATGTTGCCAAAATATGGTTCAGTGCCTGGAATTCTGGAAAGTAGAGTTTCCATGAAGTATTGGAAAATTGCCAGTGAAATAGAATTCCAAAGTGGTGACATTTGATTCTAAGTACTTCTTGATTAGAAATACTCATCTGTGCATCTACAGTGTCTTCATCAACAATCAGTTATTGACATGCTTGGGCAAAGTCAAGTTTTGTGAAGACTCTTCCTGCAACAAGAGCAGTGAGAAGCTGGTTAACTGTGGGCACTAGGTAAAAGTATTCTTTTTGTGCCTTGTTCATATCCTGTAATCTCCACAGGTTCACATGTTGCCTTTCAGCCTGAGTACAGATAAAGTCAAGTTAGTCCACTGTGTATGCATAAGTAGCTCAAGATTCCCTGTGCAATGAGATGCTCTAGCTCTGCATCCATCTTCAGACGTAAGGCAAAAGGTACATTTCTGACCTTCACGTGGATTGGCATAACTGTTGAATCCAAGTTCAGCAACATTAGTGGCCCCTTGTAAGCGCCTAGGTCTTCAGAAAACACTTGAAGGAATTTGTCTACGATCTTTCTTAGTTGCTCTTCATTGATGACATGGACACCTTGGATGCTGATTCCTAACAGAGAATCTACCTAAGAGACTTTTATGTTTGCCTCTCATAGTCACAAAAGGACATCTTGCATGGAAAGAGCTGTAGCAAACATTCACATCACACCTTTTGATGTGGTCAACATTTTGTCCATTGCAGTGTTGAAGGTTGCATGACTGACTTGACAACTTGGGATGACAATTTTGAAAAAAAAAATGTCTTCAGTGATGATCGATACTCCAGAACAATAGTCGACTTCCATTTTGCAGTCATGGCCATTGAGGAACACTATTGCGAACATTTCAGAACCTCAAGATTCCTTGTCGCAGATGCTTTGAATATTGTAAAGCTTCTTGATATCTTTGTCAAAGGAACCATTGAGTTTGTTTGATACTTGAGGATGAGAGAGCTTATTACAGTCCTTTTGTTTCACTCTGTTGACCTTTAATTGACAAACTCTCTCACTGTGACCTTTTTTGCTGAAACATCACTCAGAATTTCTGAATCTACAAGCAGAGCATTGATGCTGTCCTTTGCAGCATAGGTAGATGTTTAGATGATTAATCTTGTCCAATGATATTAATGTGATTGAGTTCCCATTGTTTGTCTAGGACAATCATCTTTTGGATCATGATGGCCAGCCTTCATGTTGGTTGTCATGACATAAATTTTCCTTAGTGTGCAATGGTTCTGTTTTGGACATCAAGACCTTTTTCCTGACTGATGGCAAATGTCAAATTCAGCTCAGAAAGGAGACAGCACTGAAGTGATTCATTCTGAACTCCACAGACAAGGTCATCTTGCAAAATGTCATTAAGAAAATTACCAAAGTTACCACGTTCAGTAATCAGATGCAGTTTGGCAATTTAGGCATCGATGCAGTCATCAACTAATTGACTTCGTTCATGAAATTGAAATTTCCAAATAATGACAGATGGTATAGGTCAGGGATTCTCAAATTTTATTGCACTGTGACCTCTTCTGACAACAAAAATTATTACATGACCCCAGGAGCGGGGACTGAAGCCTGACGCTCCCCACTCCCCCTGAGACCCATTGCCCAGGATCGGGGAGGAAGGGGGCAAAGCCAAAGCTCAAGGTGAGCCCCAAGCGGGGGGAGCAGGTGGAACCTGAGCTCCACCACCCAGGGCTGAAGCCCTCAAGCTTCAGCCCTGGATGGTGGGGCTTGGGCTTTGGCCCCAGGCCCCAGCAAGTCTGTCAGCCCTGGTGACCCCATTAAAAAGGGGTTGCAACCCACTTTGGGGTCCTTATTCACACAGTTTGAGAACCACTGGTGTAAGTGAGAAATGTGCCTTCAGCAAAGCTACGATTCCATTGTATGTGCTGATCTTGGACAAAGCAGGTGCAATATGCAATCATATAATGTCGAATGTCTTGGCCCCTCAGACTGCCAAGAGAACAGTCCATTTCTGTTCAGGGTCATCCTATCTTATTTGCTTCAAGATAATAAAGTCTGTCTGAATAATTATCCCATGATTCAAGTTGACTTTTATATCGAAGTTCTCAATGTGTCCCAGTGTGGCCATTTCAAGTTGCAAGCAAACAATGTTGGTTCTGATTTGAAGATGGCACCTTCAGACTCAGATGCTTGCTGGGCATTCTTGAGATAACAATTTTCTATTGGGGCAGTTCCAGAATCCTGCTGCTTGCCTGTAATTTTCAACAGGATCCCACCCTCGTCACCAGAAAAATTAGGTGATGTATTTGTGTGGTGAGGAATTTTTGTAATTACTAACAGTCAGCAGCAACAAGGAACTTATATTTTGTTTGTCAGGAACTGGTACGCCACAGACAACCTGCTTTCTAGGAAGGAGGAACTGAACCCTAAGCAAATCCTTTCCTCACTAGACAACAACCCTGGGTACTAAAAGCAGAGCCTCTGTGAGTGCATTTCCCTACATAAAACTATAGCTCTCCCTGTGCATACATAACAGTGCTGCTTCAGAACCGAACACCTCTAAAACACCTATAGATCTGTAGATAAAGGCCTTAACCGTGATTGGGGCAAATCCCCCATTCAGACATCAGTGGCCAGCCACCGGTGTTTAACTGCACCTATGCAAATCTTATGCATAGAGGGAAAACCACAGTTTGCACCTGAGCAACTTACTCTTTTTTCAAGCAGAAAAACTGCACCAGTGCAAACCATAGCTGATGTACCCTACAGTTTTTACAGGAGCTGGTCAGGAACCTTTAGATGAAATTACTTTCCAATGGGAAATGCCCTCTTCCCAAAATTGAAAATTTCTGTTGCAAAATTTCAATTTTGCCAAAATAATTGACTTCAGGATAAGATGATTGTCCACTCCACTCTGAAAGTGAAATTGACAATAGTCTTCCAGGAGGGCAGCCAGCTAAAAAATTCAGTGTCAGGTCTCCTAAAATGGAACTTTCCCATTTTTTGACCTGGTCTGGTTTGCACTGATGCAGCCTCAGTGTAGACAAGGCCATATTTTAGAACTGCATTCCCTTGGCAGAAAATGCTGGAGAAAGCAGCAGTGGAAACACCTCTCTTTATTCCAGGGATGACACTTCTTATTAAAGGTACATTTTGATTTGGTTGGATTCACTATTTTCTGGGAACACTTGTGCACTCAAGTGTTGCTAGTGCAAATCCTTGTGAAAATGCTTTTTTAGATCAAATGTTTCATTATTTGCCAAAAGGGAACTTCAAAGTGCAGACTTGATTATAAAATCAGTTTGCAATTTTGCCATGTGTTTGTTATTTACATAAATAACATGGCACTATTTCTGTTCCTTGATCGTATAACTTATGTAAGGGTAACTAACCAATACAGTGTGAACCTTCAAATGTAGAATTCGATATTCAGTGTGTCTAACTGCACAGGTCTTTTCCATAATTCACATTTTGAATTATGACTATAATTTTGAATTTGACTATAATATTCACAGTTTGGGATTATTCACAGAAGTAATTAATGAAAAGTTTAGAATAATGAATACATTCAAGAAATATGTTACGTTTGTAGATTTAGGAACAGCTAATCAGGCAAAACTCATTATGTAAACTTGCTCATCTCAGTGAATCAAATGCCCCAACAACTACTATGTGGGTGAAACCAGCCAATCACTACACTCTAATGAACTCTCTCAGAAAAATGATAAAAGATTAAACACACCATATCTGTGGGTGAACGCTTTTCACAAAGCTATCACTTCATACCTGAGCGCTCAATCTCATCCTCAAAGAAAACCTTCACATCACTTCAGAAGACAAGCCTGGGAATTTAAATTCATAACTCTTCTAGACACTAAAAACCAGGACTCAAGATTGATTTCATGACTCACTACAACAATTTTTAACACAACCTACTGGTTTCTAAACCTTAGTTGCCCACTTCATTTTAAGGAGTCACCTACAGCAAGCATGTTTAATATAAGGGGTTCAATCTGTCCCAGCATGTATTTAGTTTAGGGTTGCTCTGCACTGGGAACTTACATTGGGATAACTACATCTCTTAAGGGTGTAAAAAATCCACATCCCTGAAAGTAATAACTAGGCCAACCTAACCCCCAATGTCGGAAGAATTGTTCCATCAACCTAGCTACTGCCCCTCAGAGAGGTTCATTTTCAACTATCTACCTCTCTCATCACCATAGGTGATTTTGGTCTAAGAGAGGCTGTTACCTCACCTACCATGTGTCTTTCATATCCTGGGCCAGTGACTTCAACAAAACTGCAGTCATCTCTAGTATGAAATAAATAGCCATTAACCCTCTTTCCTATAAACATAATGGCAAGCAGTGGTGAAACATCCAATATAATACAATTCTTTCTGTTAATGACAATAGCTTTCATAGAAGTCAAAACTGGAAAAGATCTATTAGGTCATCTGTCTATCCTTCTGGTTTTGTTCTCCACCACATGTTCTAAAGTGCCATAGCGTTATGGATCTGAGGCCAGATTTTCAAGGGCTTAGTGCACCCATAATTGGGGTCAGATTTTCAGAAGACTTCAGTTCCCACTGTGACACTTACAGACAGATTTCACAGGAGAGCTCAGCACTCAATGTGCTGGTCACTTACTTTGGTGTCTAAATGGAAGTTGAGCTCTTTAAAATTCTGGCCTGAATCTCAAATTTCTGCAAGCAGTTCCTCTTTTTCTGTTTGGAAGGGAACTTGATGCTAACTAGGCAGGATGTGCTTTGAACAGATTTATATTCTGATTTATACAGTGCTTTTTTCTTTCAAGCTTTGTCCTCTCCTTGACTTATTGTTTATTTTGGAGAAGAGCCACTAAAACTTAAAGGGAACAAAGTATGCCAAGTAATTAAAAACAACTGAACAGAACCAGTTTGATTTCTTCAGTGCCAGAAAGTCCATTACAGTTCTGGAAGTGGTAATGGATTAACCCTTTCTGTTGCTCTGGCCCAAAACTTAAAATGCTGGCCTCTGGCATACTACGCTTAATGACAAGGTTGAAAAGCTTGTTGCACCCTTTAAGCTTCCACTGGTACTGATGTCAGACTTGGCATACACAAATATTCAAGTGCATGGAAGAATGTACTAGACACAGGATCAAAATGATCAGAGATCCATCCATTGGGCCATAATAGTAGTCAGATCAAAATGAAAATGGAAACATCTTATGAAACAAGTAAAATAAGTGGTATGCTCTGGAGTAAAGATGAACTCTTGAGGGACGTTGCTTTCTTTGTGTATACACTTGTCTATACTGAAATATATGCAGCAAGGATTTTCTAACAGGGGGTTAAGGAAGGTAGTGACTCTGCCCTTCCCATATTACTAAACAGGAGCGTGGCCCTGCCTATGTGGTGGGGGTTTCATGGTTGTGGTATGGAAAAGGGAGTCCTAATGTGAATAGTTTTGGGAGTCCATGATCCATGTGCAGAGGCCACTGGATGTTTAAACAATTGAGGGATGGTAACAGTAAAACAATGGAATCTAAACTTCTCTGCTGCACAAGGATGCCTGGTATAATACAAGGTTTATTTCTTTACTAGAATTAATTTAAAATAGTTCCATCTTTTTAAATATTCTTGGTATAAATGGATGGTTAATCTTATTACAGAAACAATAATATTTCAGTATGTCACATGTGGGTTCTCATTCTTTTAATAGATGCATTGCATTATCTATTCATTGAAAAGCTTAATCATAGACACACACTGTATAGAGACTGTTGTGCTGTACATTTAATTAATATATGTTCCGTATTCAAGTCAACTTCACTGTGTGAAAACTATCCAAAATGAGTGGTTAAAACCGCTTTTAAAATTTCATGTTATGTTAATTAAAACAGAAGTTCCAGCTGCACTGTGCTAGGAAATGAAAAGTATGAAGAGCTGTTGCTATACGCCAATCTGGGTGTAAGTAGTTTGATTTCAATGGAGTTACCTTTCTTTGTTCCAGAGTTCAGTTAGGCCCTTATGTTTACTCATTATGTGCTATGTACTGAAGCAATATGAAAATTACAATGGTGGTGAATTGCAGGGGGCTTATATCAAAACATATTCAACACAATTAAATTCCAGAATCTATTATACAGCATTAAGGTTTCATGGTTAAGTACTCAAAATTAGGAAATGATGACATTAAGGGTGAATGTATATAATTGACTCTGTTCCACTGTAGACGTTCACTGTAAGTCTACTTGCTCTATTTATGTTTACTCACAATTTTTTTAATCTCTTATTTTGTTAGTTTCGTAGTATGAAACTTCACTAAATTCCTGCATAATTATTTTTATTATCAAGCAGAATCTCCTCTCAACTAGACAAATGCCTATGAAAGTAGAATTTGACTCATCAAATCTAGAATAAGTTGTAACTTCATTGTATGCCTGAATCTGCTGTCACTGAAAACAGAGGAAGTTTGGCAATTGATTACAGTGGGAACTGGAACAAACTCTGTGTTAGCAATGACAGAAATAGATGAAATACAGCTTTAATCCATATAATACCCTTTACAGGAACTGGGTTTAATTATACCTTCATTGATGGCATAGCATAGGTGTGAAGAGAAAATGTGGGGCACTTTATTTCATTGTTTTCCATGTGGGTTTCTCATTCATGTAATAAGTTCCTTGCCTTGTCAAGGGATTATGATAAAGCATACCACCGTCTAAAGGGATTAGCACACATTAAAGCAATTACCTGTTATATAGCATGTTTCCAGTATATCTGGCATTTAAGTACTGTAAACTTCACCCCTGTTTGGTAGGTATGCACAAGTGAACTGCTGTAAAACTCAAAGCATCACATTACATGAAATTTAAAAATAACAATATATTATGAAACCAATACCATAGTTACTGATTAATGCAGTTTAAGTTCTTAGACTTGATATAAGTTGCGGGTGGAAGTAATATTAACAAGTACAGAGCTTGGGAGGAAATCTCTCTCTCTCTCTCTCTCTCTCTCTCTCTCTCTCTCAAAGTATAATTTATTACTATGATCTTTTAATGGCAGAGCATTTGCTAGGTTACATAGGGATTCAGATAATGAACATTGTTAGCATGAGCACTAACAGCAATTGTACTCCAAAGTTATTA
The DNA here is from genome assembly GCF_007399415.2 of Gopherus evgoodei. Lineage (NCBI taxonomy): Eukaryota > Metazoa > Chordata > Testudines > Testudinidae > Gopherus > Gopherus evgoodei. Next base: position 234,605,404 of record NC_044322.1, on the reverse strand, counting down.
AACCTCAGGGCACAAAGTTAGGCAGCTTTTCATTGGGGCTGAAGCCAGGCTGCCTTCAGGGAACATGGTGCCCGTTAATCACCATGTGAAAGCCAGGCCGAGGACAGAAAAATGTGGAGGAGCCAAGGAATGGGACTGTGGGGGAGGAAAAAAACAGGGAAAAATGTGCTAACAATCTGCTCCAGAAGTTATGAGGAGTCAGGTCATGTGGATGAGGTGGATGCTAGGGGGAGAAAGTAGCACACTGATGAATGTGGCGAGTCACAGAAGGAGAATATGATGAATAGGTGACTGAGGGGAAAGTGAGGAAAAATGGGGATTAAGTGAATGTAGGGCGCTGGTGGTTTTGGGGGGGAGGTAAGACACTGTGGGGAACTTACAGGGAGAATGAGTGGGAGAGCTGACTATCCTGCTTAGCTAGGGAGAAGGATAGAGTTGCAGCTCCCTACATCACTGGGGCTAGATGCAGAATACATATATTTACAGCAACAATATATGTATTTAAAAATTTGCAAAATGACACTGATTGCATGGTTGCCTCGGGGTATAATTTAAAAAAAATAGGCCTATGTATTCTCCACTTTAATAGTTCCTTGATTTCTGCTTATGCTCACACATTTTGGGGGGCAGGAGGTAAGAAATTGAACTAAAATTTTAAATTAAACTTTTGGAAGGACTAATGTCAATAATTAGTCCATATGGAGAAATGACCCATGTTCAGAGGCAACCTTAGTTTCTTTTTCTGCACAATTATAATGTGAGATTTGTTCATTTTCTAATAGAAGAATATTGATTTGCATAAACTGGGAGTGACAAGATGACTCGTGCTTTAAATGACACCCAAAGCTGTAGTGGTATAAATGACAGGAGAATAGGCCCCTTAGTGTTTTTAGATTTCAAGCACTAGGAGAGTCTGACAGCTTTTTCTGAGAGTAATTCAGAGGTTTAATTCCAAACTGTCAAGTCCACATTCGTATCAAAACTCTCTCAACTTTCAAAGCTTACAATGGAGTAATTTAGGTACCTCTAGAAAACAGGACAGTCCACAGAACACAAATCCCTTCACATAGTCAGTTCTGTGTTGCTAATTTTCTCTTTTGTTTGAAATGCCCCAGTGCCTGCTCTAAGTTTTAAGAATTTAATTGCAAGTAACCCCTTCCATCCCTAAAATCAAAGAGTTATCATTGCCATCAAGGGTATGTCAATATTGGAGCTAAGAGTGTAATTTCCAGCTCAGTAGACACTCCCCCACTAGCTCAGTCAGAGCTAGCATGCTAAAAAGAGCACTGTAGCCATAGCTGTATGGGCAGCAGGACTGGCTAGCTGCCCTGAATATCTATCTAGGGCAGGGGTGGCCAAACTTACTGACCCTCCGAGTCACCTACGCCAATCTTCAGAAGTTCAAGAGCCAGGGCACAGCTGATGGGGCTCAGGCCTTCAGCCCCAGCCCTGAGCCCTGGTAGGCGTGTCCCACAGAGCTGAAGCACTGAGACCACCCTCCCCACTAGGCAAAATCCCCTAACCCACCACCGTGCTGTAAGGCACAGGTCCCAAGCACCCCCACCCCAAGTCTGGTAGGTGAAGAATGGGGGAGGTTGGGGGGGGCGCCACGAGCTGCACTTTAACTGTAAAAGAGCCAGATGTGGCTCATGAGCCACGGTTTGTCTACCCTTGATCTAAGGGTTCATATGGGATTGTACTTGAGGTGACTAGCTCATCTTACTGTCCATGCAACCATTGCTACGCTGCCATTTTGCGCACTAGCTCTGATCTGTCTACTTGAATTGGAAATCACACCACCTGCTCCACTCTAGACATTCTCTTAGAATCTGGGGGGCTCAGAGGGGGTGTTTTTTGGGTTTTTTTCCAAGATCAGATCCACTAAATACTGAGCACTGTCAGGGCTTTTTGTTTTTTTCCACCTCTTTCTAGTCATAGATTGCTGCCCATAACTGCTCCGTCAGGAAAACTGCAACATCTAGAAGAGGAGGTTATGAGATTCCACATTACTCCAATTTCTTGGCCTCTAATTATTACAGTATCAGGGCCAACACAGCTACTGTATTTTTGTTTGACATTAATTTTTAATTCACTTTTTTCACCATTTGTATTAGAGAGGTGAGAACAGGCAGGGAGTGGCATTTGGCATGGTACCTACAGGGGTCCATTTGCTCTGAGACTGCAATACAATGGGCCTGTATCCTCCTCTTATAAGACCATAAGAACGGCCGTACCAGGTCAGACCAAAGGTGCATCCAGCCCAGCATCCTGTCTACCAACAGTGGCCAATGCCAGGTGCCCCAGAGGGAGTGAACCTAACAGGCAATGATCAAGTGATCTCTCTCCTGCTATCCATCTCCACCCTCTGACAAACAGAGGCTAGGGAAACCATTCCTTGCCCATCCTGGCTAATAGTTGTATGGTCCTCACATCTAGGCAATACCTAAATCTTGCTGAATCTTTCTGTATGACATTGCTAAGATATGACCTTTCTTATCCGTCCACACAGCTAAAACTCTTGTCCAGGTTCTCTTCATCTTGCACTGAAATTACTGCAACATCATTTGCTCTGGCATTGACAAATGCCATCTTGTTCTGCTCATATCCACTTGGAAGCTGCTGCCAGAATCATTTTCCTAGCCCATCACTTTGATTATGTCAGTCCTCTCTTTCCATCACTCCAGCTGTCTCCCTTTTCTCTATTGCATCAAACATAAGTATTCACTTTCAAGGTCCTTTCCAGCCTATCCCCACTCTGCCTATCATGTTTTGATTTGCTATTGAGTTGTCAACTCTCGCTTCTGATGAGCCCGAGATGCCAGACTGCATTATCCACTTGTTAAATTTTCAAAAAAGTGCCCTTGTGCCTTTTCCTATATTGCGCCCCCCTCCATGTTTGGGTGGCTCTCTCCATAAGTGTTGGGAAACTTATCTCTTTATCCACCTTCACATCTATCCTTGGGGCCCTCATGCAACAGAGTATGGCTTTAGAGAACCCTAGAACCAAATGTACAAAGAGCCAGCCCTAGTAAGGTCCCTGTAACAGGAAAGAACCCTAGGTCTGGAAGAAGCAAGGGAACACCATCTTTGGTAGTGGGCCACTGTAGTTCAGTAAATACAAGCAGCAGCATCTGGTAATGAAATTGGTTGCTGACTGGGGGAAACATAGGTGGCTGTGCTGGGGGAAAGCAGCTGCAAGAGAATTTTAAGGGGGAGGCAAGGGAATCTCCTCCCCCCGACTGAGATTTAGCCAGGATATTTAAGTTCACAGCCCAGTCTTTGTGCAGATAGGGCCAATACCCCACCAGATCTTTAAACTTCCCCACGCACACATGGCTGGCACCTTGTCTGTGCATCTCACTGGACAATACAGATTTTGTTTGCTTATTGTTCACATGTAAAATTCTTATTGAACTTTGTTTCATTACACATGACCCTTGATTCCCACATGAGAGATGACCTGGTGCAATAGTGGATATAGGGGTGAGCTATCTGCTGAACAGCTTTCAGGCCCCTCTCATGATCTTTTGTAGTAAGGGGAAAAAATCAGTACCTATGACTGAGATGAAGAAAGTTAGAAAGAACTGAGGATGCATAGATGGAGAAACAGACAGTGGGCTTTATGTTCTGAACTTAAATTTGTTGTAAACTAATTACTTTTGGTCATTTATGTAAAAAGCAGTCAATATCCACAGATTATACAAATTAGGTTATTAAATCATTTACATAAACTCTTCATATTTATACACCTTAAGCCTTAACAGATATGTTAAAAGAAACCTGTCTTGCCCCCCCCTCCAAAAAACCACCACTTTTAAGTATCTATCAAGGGGCAAACTTTTTGGCCCAAGGGCCAGATCGGGGTATGCAAATTGTATGATGGGCCATGAATGTTCATGAAATTGGGGGTGGGGGTGCAGGAGGGGGTGAGGGGTGTGCAGGCTCTGGGGTGGGGTGGGAAATGAGGGATTGGGGTGCAGAAGGGTGCTACGGGCTGGGACCAAGGGGTTTGGAGGGTGGGGGGGATCAGAGCAGGGGCAGGAGGGTGGGGCATGGGAGGGGATCAGTCACTTACCACAAGCAACTCCTGGGAGCAGTGTCATGTCCATCCTCCAGCTCCTACGCAGAGGTATGGCAAGGTGGCTCTGCACACTGCTCCGTTCGCAGGTGCCACCCCTTCATCTCCCTTTGGCCATGGTTCCTAATCTCTCTATAAAGACTTTGGCCCATTTTAGTTTTGATCATCCTTCCTCATGGGCAAGAGATAATACAGACGAGTCTCATCTTACGCGGGGGTTCCATTCCACGGTTAGCGAGTAAACCAAAAACCACGTATAGTCAAAATTACATTGAGTTGAATGGCGGGCGGAATCGCCCGCACTACAGGTACAGTATTAAAATTATTTTTCTCTTTTTTTGTGTTATGTTTTTGTTTTTGCCGACTGCGTAAATCTGAAATCGCGAATGTTAAATGCACATAAGATGCAACAGACCTGTACCGTTCATAGAGATTTAGCATTTTGCACTAGGTAAAGTTTGTTTGTTTTTCTTGTTTGGTGAGTTACATAGTTCAGAACATACATTCTACAGTTATATAGCAAACACGTAAGTATTACCTTCTAGCAGCGGTATAATGATTTACAAGTTTGCTTGTCAACCATCACACCAATGATGCACACCAATGCAGTAAGATGCCGGCACACCCATCTCAGTGATGTCTGTAAGTACTCTTGTACTCTTTTTCTTAAAGCATTGCTAATAGTATGTGCTTATATGAAGTACACACACACTTTTGTCAATCGGTTTCTCATTTGGGGGCCCGTGATTAACATTTCATTTGAAAAGGGATCAGTCAACAAAAATTTTTTGAAAACCACTGCCTTATAGCGTAGGACACAGGCATTATAAGTGACATTAATGCAGCCACTTACAAGCATTTCATAAAGTCTAAACGCATTGTTATCAGTTCAGTACCTATCTTAACCATACTAACAAACAGGTAAACAGACTGGTTTCCAGCCATAAATTTGCTAATACTCAGCTCAGACCTAATGCCTTGGCAAGAGCTAGCAGCTGTTTTGCCAACATCACAATCACGGACTATATTTCTTTACATTTATTTTTCTAACAAGTGCCATCTTTATTAAGATTTTCCTCATTCAATTTCTGTTGAGCTTTCAGACTACTAAATGAGCATTTCTGTCCCCTAGACAAAAACAAATAGGTCAGAGAGGGGTCACCTCGCTCTTATGTGGTGGAACAAAGCCAGTTTTGTTTGCTGTTGCACTGTCACTTATCATCCATGGCATTTACAATATTTGTGATGATGGTTTTACATGGAATAAATTACATATGCATCTTGATGAACAAAGCTCCTGTTCTTGTGCAGTTGATGATGGTTGCAAGCTTTGTTAAAGTTCTACAAACATTCTCAGTCATAAACATCATGAATTATTTGTATTTCCAAGAGGGGGTAGAGAGCAAGTTGCACTTTGATGATGCGATAGCGTAGAGGAGGTCTTTGCTTTTATAATGCCATGATTTTAAGCAGAACTCTCCATTGCTTTCAAATTCAGATATGAATATACAACTTGACTTCTCATTACGCTTACTTCCTATGTACAGTGTTAACCAGTGATGAGCTGCCAAAAAATTAACAACCGGTTCCCTCCTCCTCACCCCACGAGGGGGGTCATGCCCCCCCTGCCCCAGGGGACTCCTGCCCTATCCAACCCCCGACGTTCCTTGATGCCATCTCCCCGGGACCCCTGCCCCATCAACCCCTCCTTCATTGTCCCCTGACTACCCCCCGCCATCCCATCCAATCCCTTCTCTCATTCCTGATCGCCCCCCAGAACCCTTGCCCTCATTCAATCCCCCTATTCCCTGCCCTCTGACCGCCCCGACCCCTATCCACCCACCCCCGAAATCCCCTGCCCTCTTCCAACACCCCCTCCCTGCTCCCTGCCCCCTTACCGCACTGGAGGCCGAGCCGGGGATGCTGCCCCAGGCCGGAGCTGCTCAGCCAGGACCATTCGGCTGGGGGTGCCCGGCCGAAGTCGGGGCCGGGCTGGAGCCATGCTGCCTGGCCAGCTGGAGTCAGGACCGGGGCCGGGCTGGGACCGGACCACGCCACCGGGACTGGAGCCGGGCTGGGACATGCCGCCTGGCTGGTACTGAAGCCAGGTCCGGGACACACCGCCCAGCCTGGGCGCCTGGCTGGGGCTGGGGCCAGAGTGGGCCAAGCTGCCGGGGCCAGAGTCGGGCCACGCCACCAGGCCGGGAGCGAAGCCAGAGTTGGGGTTGGGGCACGCTGCCCGGCCGGGGCCGTCCTCGTTCCCCCCCCCCCCCCGTAAAGCCACCCTCCTCAGCACTCCCAGGCTTCCTGAGTTCAGGGGAGGAGGCAGAGGTGAACTGGGGCCGGGGGTGGGGAGCTGCTGGAGCTTTACGGTTGTTAAATTTAAAAGCCCTTTTCGAACCAGTTGTCCCACGTGGGACAACCGGTTCTAAAAGGGCTTCTAAATTTAACAACCAGTTCCTGTAAACCGGTGGGAAGTGGCTCCAGCTCACCACTGGTGTTAACATGAAACTTAGAGCATTGTTTAAAACAAGCATTATAATTGTGTCTACATCATCAACTTTAGAACTCATTTTAAATATCTAATTTTTTCATGCATCTCAATCCATCATATTCTTTAGATGACTTATTGTGTAGAAATTTCCAATATTTATCTTAACAGCTGCTTGATTCAGCAAGGCATTTGAGTATGTGCCTAACTTTAAGTAGGAGAGTAGATCCCTGAAGCTTTGCTGGACTGGAGTTTAGAAGTCCAAATACTTGTTCAGTTTTTGAAAAATCATCTTAAACTTTAATTTTTAGAAAGACAAACTCTATCTAATATGACTTTTTTTTCCTTTGGTCATCTAGAAATATTGTTCTTCTCTTAGCAAAGTATTTCCCTCCTATTACTAAAGCACATTTGTCTTATTTCATTGCTAATGAAGGAATAGCCCTAGATATCTAGCCCTTCTACTTGGCCCCAGCATGAGAACAACCAACAAATTCCACCTAGGAGGCTGTTAATTATCCATCAGTTGATAAATGTCATCTGCTACTGACCTGAACTGGCTTTGAGCTGGCAACTTATATAAAAGTTCTACATTCTATTACCTAGTTCTCTGAGGCATCCAGTCTCCCTGACAGTATGGTATGTTAAGGGTACAGCATAATGCAGCACTTTCAGTGACAAAAGCAATTCCGACAATGTCTAGTACCTCAATTCTCTTTATGAGGTATCAGAGGCACCTTCATAGCCATTCTTTGTTCAATGAGTATAGCTTCTTTTTGAAAAGAACAAGTTTTTTTAATCTATAATCCAGAGAGAAAAGGTGGGTGAAATAATATCTTTTTTATTGGAACAATTGCTGTTTGTGAAAGCGACAAGCTTACACAGCACTCTTCTTCAGGTCTGGGCTCAAAATCTTGTCTCTTTCACCCACAGAAGCTGGTCCAATAAAAGATATCACCTCATTCATCGTTTCTCTCTAAGATCCTGGGCCCAACATGGCTACAGACTATCTAAATTTCCCTCAATTTGCAACGGCTGGCAATCTTTCTGTCTGGGCTAAGTGGGCCTGCAGACACAAAGCAGTCAGCCCATCACCACTATACTAGGAGGAATGAGAGATGGCGAGGCCTCATGGGGGCATTCTGTGCCCCCTTTGTGCTATGGAGACATGCTTGGCAGCAGATCTACAGAGGCAGGGCATGGGTCTGTGTTGGAAGTGGGGATGGGTTTGTGACTACACCAGTGTTTCCTAGTCAAGGTGTGCTTGACTTGCTTAAGAAGGGAGAGATGCAAGATGCAAAAACGTATCCAGTTAAACAGCAGTTCTCCATAGCTGGTATGGAGAGGAATTGTGGGAGGAATGTTGCTTAGAGAAGGCAGGGAGAGCTCTCTCTCTCTCTGCATTTAGCTGAGGAGGAAGAATCAGTGCTCTCCCTTTATCCCCAGATAATATCGATGTGTGGTGGCAAAGTTGCACATTTCTCCTCTCACCACCACTTATATTGCAAGCATGCTGCTGTGATTGCAGGTAAAGCCTCTAATGGATCTTTGTAAGCCACCTCCCTTCACTTAGCTGAGGGAGCAGCTTCTATGTACAAGATCACGGTTTTAGGCAGCAGCCCTGTAGTGGGGCAACTGCCCCACTCCTGGAGAACAGGCGTTAAAAGCAGCCAAGCTAAGCTGATTGGGGAAGCGGCCACAGCTTATAAGAGGACTGGGGGTCAGGAGCTGAAGGAGTCTCACTCTAGCTCAGGAGTGGGAAGGGTTAGTTGCCTAGGAGCAAGGTACCTGTAGCAGAGCAGAGCAGTGCTGGAGAATAGGGCAAGGGAGCTGAGGAGCTTCAGCCTGGTAAACCCCCAGGCTGCAGGCCTTGAGGAAGGCCTATGAAAAGGTACTGGGGCTGCAGAGGGGCAGCCCGAGGACAGGAAAAGGCTATTACAGACTGCAGTCTGCCCCAGTGAGCGGAAGCTAGATGATGATGGGCAGTAGCCACTGAGGGAAGGTGGGTTTAGAGGGTTGGGGGTTTCCCTGGGAAGCCCAGAGTAAGGGGGTACTGCTGGGGGCAGAACCCTGAGGTAAAGAAGCACCAGGGTTTGGGAGGACATGGGCCAGCGGCAAGTGTGACCACTGGCCAGTAGGAGGCGCTCTGTATGCTGGAGAGTTCATTCCTGAGACAACCAACAGGAGGCACCATGCTGGTGAATCTCACTTCATTACAAGCCCCTAAAGCCAAGATTCAACTCCCTGCTCCTGCTTATTTGTATATAGCACCATACATATACAAAGCAGTTTAAAGAGTGAAAATTTGTCACCTTTAACCAAGCCATATTTTGAACCTAAGCTTTAAGAACCCTATGGCATGATGAAGAACCTGTAACTATCCCCGATTTGCCACCCATTGTTACATGTTGCTTATGCCACATATTTCAACTAAGTTTTAGAAGAATTCAGGGTGAAAATACAAGAGTACTTTTTCTAACATGAAATATAATATTCACATATTGTGTCATGCCTAATATTTATAAGATCTTTGTGGTTTTATATAGCTGAGTATAGTGTTAAACTATTGTAGTGATGGGGTGTGGCCTTCCTCAGACTAACAGGAAGGAACCTCCTGCCCACTTCTTGGTGGGCGGAGCCAGGACACCCACACCCACTCAGCTGGAAGCGGAGGGGCAGGACAGGAAGTATAAAGAGTGGGCCCAGCAGCTCAGTTAGGCTGGAGTCACTGAGGGAAACAGACACTTCCCACCCACTGCTACAGCAGGAGCCTGAAGAGGACATCTGCAGCACTAAGGACTCACCAGATCTGGTAGATCTGCCAGCCAACCAGGATGTGAGGAGCTACTGGGACTGCTGTTGGTGATGTACCCTGGGGAGATGAAGGACAAACCTGAGATACAAGTACACAGGGAGGAGAGTGTAGGAAGTAGCCTCGGGATACTAGACTTTAAGCCAGTTGTGCTATTGCCACAGAACTGGTCAGCATGTTTCTGTTGGATACCCATTGACCCAGTGGTGGAACACTCCGCCACTGTTAGGGCCCCGGGCTGGGATCTTGTGAAGGAGAGTGGGCCCAAGTTCCCATGCCCCCTGCTGCTAATGCCATTCCTGAGGTGGCAGCCTCCCCACTTTAGGCCAGGAGGCCTGCATTTCTCTGTCTGCCAGAGCTAAGACATCAGACTGGCTGGCACTCAGCCCTGCTTAGAGGGCCTGAGCCCCTAGACTGGTGGGTGCCTGGCCCTGCCTAGAGGGTCAGGGCCTTGGAGACTGCTAATTCTCCAGTGCTCTTTGCCTTGCTAGGACCTGAGGGGGCATGACCTCTCTCAGAGACTGATGGGGAGGGAGAGCCATGCACTCCTACACTATGCTTACCATACCAACAACACATCGCTTTTAGCCAGTGATCCCTTTTTAAATTAATAGCAATTTAACACATTGTTATGTAATATGAGGGAAAACTACAGGGATAGTTCTATGTGTCAGTGGTACATTAACATTAGTGCTCATTCTTAGAACTGTAATAGCTTCTCACAAAGGTAACTGTAGGTATTGCAAAAAACTGTTTGCTCATGATTGGGTGCCTTCTGCCAACCTGACTGACCTCATGGGAAAGGATCTAGCCACTATTGGGCAGTCTGTCACTGTGACACTTCTCCCAGGGATGAAAATTACCTTGTTGCCACTTGTCTCCAGAGTGAGGGAGTCTTGCCTGTGCTATTGGGATGTTAATTCCTTTGCACAACTAGCCTGCCAGCCACGCAAGCAGTCTCCTCTGGGCTATCCCAATCTTGCTGGATGGCAATAGATGCACCCCAACCTGAGTACCTTCAAAGTGTCCCCCTGTGGTATCCAGCCCAGATCACTGGTTACCCACAGAAATCCCAGATCCTCATCCCCAAAGAAGCATAAGCTCAATTTACCTTAGCCCACTGCTCGTATGTCACACACAGCCCTGGAGTTCAGTTATAGTAAAACAAAAGAAAATATATGAAAAATTAAATTTAAATTAGTTTTAATTGGACAGGAGGGTTCCTAGGGATGGGCTAGTAATTGTGACTAGGGTATTTGTACCTCTTTCAATCTGTCTTCACTGCAAAGTGATTACTCAGGTATTGCTCCTAATCCAAGTCCCATCCACCGGCAGAAATCCTTAACTTGATTGTGGTGGTGTTTTTAACTCAAGTTTGCTGGCCTATCAAGGGCAATAGGCTAAAGCTCAAGTCAACACAACTTGGCAGCTGTTAATATGACTACTCTACTGAGAATGCAGGCTAGCTGTACTTGAGTGCAGGGCAGGCTTTAACAAGTTTGGGGCCCGATTTGTACTCACCCGGCGGCACTCTGGGTCTTCGGCAGCACTTCGGCATCAGGTCCTTCACTCACTCCGGGTCTTCCCTGGCATTCAAGGACCTGCCGCTGAAATGCCACCGAAGACCCAGAGTGAGTGAAGGGCCCGCCGCTGAAATGCTGCTGAAGACCCCCCGGAGCGCTGCTGGGTGAGTAAAAATTAAAAAGGCTCCAGCACAGGGCCCTCTTAAGCGCAGGGCCCGATTCAGGGGAATCAGGCAAATCGGCCTAAAGCCGGCCCTGCCTGAGTGCCACTAATCCTCCAATGCCTTCCCACATTTCCCCTCTGTGCCCAACAAGAACAGACAACTTCTCCCATAATTCACTAGAAAAGAGTAGCTCAGCCTACTACATCCCTAAGAACCATGAACTATAACCTCAGACGTAGTGGTAAGATGAGCGAGTGACGTGGCACTGTGAATATAGCAGCTCACGTTATTTCTCGCTGTGACTGCTATCACTCAAGATAGGCTAACTTGAGAGGTGTTAACTCAAATATAGATAACTTGAGTTAATTCTGCAGTGAAGAGTCACCTTTAGTTTATGCCCATCCTAGTAAAGTAATTGCCCATTACAAGGAAGTGTATGTGTTCATGGGGACCAACTTCAGGTAGAGGCTTTAGAGCCTAATGCTTGTAGTGTCTACAGTGCTGGACTCCAAGTTTGTGGTACACAGAGAATACACTAGCCCTTTCTAATAGTATCACAACACTCTCAGTGTTGGCTAACATATGCTAAAAGATTTAGGGCAGGATTCTCTGCAGCATTCAGCTTGTGCTGGGTGCAGCAGAAGCAGGGCTGTCAGGGAGCCAGTTACAGCTCTCTGATTCCCAGCCCAGCCCTGAATATTGGTTAGAGCGTCTAGGTTGCATTGGATCAGGAAGAACAAGGACCCATAAGACAGAAAAGAGATCTTAGTGAGTGGTTCGCATTAGCTGGTTCTGGTATTAATACATATGACACTAAATTTAGGTGGGAATATCAAACATGAACTAACCAAGTTCTTAGTCCCAGCCATATTAGGATTTGTGTAAAGTTGCCAACCCTCCAGGATTGTCCTGGAGTGTCCAGGAATTACAGATTAATCTGTAATTAAAGATTATGTCATGTGATGAAACCTCCAGGAATACATTCAGCCAAAACTGGCAACCCTAGATGGGACAAAGGAAGAAATTATAGATGTGTGTATGATGAAAATGCTGGCCCAAATAATAACTTCTGTAGGTAAAATCACTGAAATAATTGATCCAACAGGAGGTGGCTTTATAAATGTTTCAATTGTTATAACATGTACAGCAAGCATATTTGCTGTCTCAGTTGGAGCTAGAATTAATTGACCTTCAGCAGGAAGTTATCCCACATTTCATCAATTATTCTCATTTAAATCAAATTACAAAGATGAAAAAGTACACAGCCAAAGTGTCCAAAATATAGTTATGCCTCTGCAATGGTAACCTCTGAAATGTGTTCAGTAATCATTCTAATCTGATTGCAATAATATTAAAAATTCAATTGCCAACCTTGACCTAAAAATTTGTGGTAAGTCAAATTCTCTATAGGGAAATTATAGTAGGTTAATGATAATAAAGTGATACCTACTGTGGGTGCATATGTTGGTGAAGAACAATGATCCAGGGGACAAACCCCATTTGGAATGCTGCCAGAATTTTAAAATCTACTTTTCTTTGCACCTGTGATGCAGCGATGCACTTTGTTGTGGAGTGGTAGGGAGCACAAACTGCTCAGTCTACCTGTCAAATTGGCATCCAAGATGTGTGGACATGGTTCATGTCGGTAATAACACCAAATGTATTTTAAATCATACTACTACTTATGGTTGGATTGATCTCACCTGCAAAAGCTCTATTATGGCATGGTGTATGAAAGAAGGCAAAGTGCTTAAAATTAACAAATAAAGGTACCATTTAAACATATACCTTAAACCTACATTAAACTTGGTTAAAAAGGCAGTATTTTTTGACTGATACTCACCCACAATTTATGGGGCCTATTCCTCCATTAAGCCTTAATCTAGTAACAGTATTTGAAAGGAAGGAAAGTATGAACCAACTTGTGGGAGGACAGTAAAAAAAAAACGAACAAAACATAGCAAATTTTTATTTACCTAACATATGGAACAAAATTGTGAATACATTTAACATAGGAACATATTCATGCATTTGTATAAGTTCATATATATATATTCATTGTGCTTTAGCTTCTAATTGTAATAGCATTGTTAAAATGTATTGCCAAGTGAGAATTGCGATTCGAATACTGGCAGCTAAAACCAATAATGCAAAATCAAAGCTGTTCTTAGAAAAATAATGTGATATCTATGTTGTTTCTTAGGGACCAATGAGGTCTCAGTTGGGAGAGTGTAAAGAAATGAAACTGTGATTAGGTGAACTTGCCTCATGTAAGATGATAAGGGTTTAAGTGTACTTAATGGATCAAATATATCTTGCATTAGAGAGTAATATATAAGCAAATACATATACAATACAAATGTTGGTCTAATTTAATGTGATCAATAACCCTTTTGGGAAGGAGTATAAACAAAGCCGCCTTGGCTTTCTAAATATCCAATTTAATTTTTGGGATGCTCCTGAATGTACCTGTCTTGCGTACAGGACAATGAAAACACAGTCAGGGTAAATAAGGGAAGTTCCTGTCAAATGCTAAGATTAATAGCTTTGTTATTGTTAATAAGTAGATAAACCTGTTACATAATGGAGTGTGTAATGTGGAATTTTATATTCGGTCATACATATTATATAACAAATCAGAGGAGGGGGTATTGCTAAAAATAGGGTGTCATTTTGGGTATAAAAAGATGTACAAAGATTTAACTTTTGCCTCTGTGGACAGCATTCATCTGTGTACGGGCAGTCAATTCATCGGCCTGTCATCCGCAACTGATCATTGGGCTGTGGCATTTTGTACCTATGCTGAAAAAAACTTGTTCCTTGGATTTGAACTTGGAGTTACCAGTGGCTTTTGTCTGCTACAGCAAGCAACAGCTGTCTGCTTTTCTAGATTCGTAAGGTAACCTGTGGGCCTGGTAGGCAATTCTGGAATATCCTTGTACACGTCAGCACAAGAAGCCTAAGCAGAGGATCACAAGCTAATCACCATGGGTGAAAAAATTCAGGCTAAAATCTAGATGTTTGTGTTTGACTAATATTAGCTATATAATCTCAGTGAATATGTTTGTACCTATGTGGCATTCATATCTCACAAGTTCTTGCAAGATTTACCTGGGCCAATCAGAAGCAGTGTTAGAAGCAAAATTCCAGGTGCCTCAATGGGCTAAGAATTGAGATCAGATCCAAGGGACAGAACAGTCTCACTAGAGTGCCAAGAAGGCATTTATCACTGGTGTATCATTAATATATGTGCCATACTACTATGTCTGGCTATAAATACAAATCAGATTGCCAGAACCATTAGGAGCTTAAAGAAAGGGAAAGAGAAGAAGATTGGAGGACTGACTGATATCCTCTATTTTTCCAGACAGAGAAGGCCTCTCAACAGTTTGGCTCAGGCAATTCACAAAGTGAGGAACTGGATGAATGAAAACAGCAAGGTGAAGGTGATTTCAGTACAGAGACTGTGGAAGTTTATGATGAAAAGCAGCCAGACGAATCATGATTCTAATCGAATAACTTCCAAACAGGTTAAGTAATACCACCACCAGTCTCAGAGGCAAGCTTGCAAGAAGCAGGAGAGAGAGTAGTGCTGCATTATTAATGAATCATGTGGGGTGTGGGGAGGGGTGTGTTTTTGGTTTGGTTTGGTTTTTTGTTGTTGTTTTTTTAAGATCCAGGATTGTGACCTAAACATATTACAGATTCTGTTTTGTCAAAAAAATGGTTCTATCTAGAGTACCAATTTCAAAGAAATATGGAAGGTAGTGACATCAAGGCCCAAAGATGTTGATGGCCATAGTTTTCCTGAATTTCTTCTCTGACGTAAGATTTCCAACAACAGAGAAGATTTTAGGAGACTGGCTTGTTTGGAGTGCTACCTACCAAACACTGTACTGGCAATTTTCTGAAGACTATCTATGCCATTTGAAAAATATTTTTTCTTTCTTTAAGTAGTATCTCTGTGGGATGGGATGTGGGCCTAAGTTTGCCCTGGGCCCAGCAAAATATTGCCTCGAGCCAACCTGCCTTCCTCAATGCAGAGAGCGCCAGTTTCACCAGCTTTTAATCTACTGGAGTCTCCCTAACACTGGGGCTATCCCTGACAAGGAATGCTATAGCAGCGTTCCCTTGGGAGGCATACACGCAATGGAGCAGGGCTGAGAATATTGCCCTTTGTGGTCCATACTACCTTTTTTTTTTAATTGATTAGCTTTCAGGACATATTCAGTTAGCACTGTCTGATTAAGACTAAATGCGACCTAGCTCCAACCTTTGCATATACCCCTCCCCCCAACAAGTACCTAGACCTGGTGCACCTTTCCTGTCTGGTTCATACACTTTAAGTTCTGCCTTTAAAACTTCATTTCACATAACAATTTAATTTTTAATGATTAAATTTTGCCATTTTATATTGGAATTGAAGAGGAGGGTCAAATGCATCATTGTTTTTGAATTTTAAAGTCAACATTACAGGCCTCTCCTCTTCTGCATTGAAGTTCCTCTCTTACTGCTTCCACTCCATCAAGTGAAGTCTGAAAGTGGGGTAGCTGAGGTTCTCTTTATGCAAGAAGAGGAGGCATTGGACACATGCAAGATAGGCTATCTGGTATCTGAACCATTCCATCCTCCATAGGTCATCTGGATCATGACCTGACACGGACATCATGACTCCTAGCCTACTACTCTTCCTTCCCATGATGTGCTAATATAAGTGAGTGGCTACTAGCTCCTTTCTTCCTATTAATATTATTTAGTTTCTTCCTATTAATATTCTTTAGTTTCTTCTGAATTTGCTCAAGATTCAGATAGCACAGCATTTTGAGGAGGAACAATTATCTTCTTAATAATTATAAGCATTACACAAGTGCCTAGAGGTCCAGAAAGATATTGGGCCGCCCCTGTGCTAAACATCCAACAAACAACAGTCTCTGCCCTAACGACAAGGCAAAGGATGAAACAGAGGCACAGAGAGGTGAAATGACTTGCCCAAGTTCAGTCAGCAGGAATAGCTCTTTCAATTCCTGATGCCCACATTTGAATATTCATGGCAGCATTAGGGGACATAATTTTTATATGCATGTGTCCCAATTTGAGCATCCAGTTGTGGGATTTCAATGTCTTTTTAAGTCTCTGTGTTTGAAAATTGCACCCTGTGCACATCTGTGTGCAGAACAGAGGAGTGGAGTTCTTTTGCTTTTTGTAGGTTTTTCAGTGTTCAATAGAAATGAATATTAATTTCAGGTTTTCCACTGTCATATTTGCCCTTTTTACTGTGCAGTGCAGAAAACTTGCCAAGTGCTAGAAATCCACCACCCTAAAATTCCTTTAACTTGAGGTCCATTGGGTATAAGGAAGACTGTTCTACTTCAGATGTGCGTTAGTATTGTAACATCTCTGTACAGAGCCATAGTTGTGCCTGGTGCTATGTACAGACTGTCTAGCCTAAGGAACTTACAATAGAGGCTAGAACCTGAAAACATTAGTAGCTGCAGTACTTTCTAGCAGGAGAAATACCTTTGTAAACTGTATACTTCTTAAAGATTGCAACTGTATTTCCTTCCTCTGTATAAAGTATCATGCACATCTGTGTCACTATACAAATATTGTAGCAATGGTGTAAAGAATTTCTGAAGCAGATTATTAGAGAGACAAGGATGAGGTAATATCTTTTATTGGACCAACTTCTGAAGCGGAGTAGTCTTCTTATTTGAACACTGCAAGAAACATACAGCACTTCACGAGACAGAGACCAAAGGTGTCATTTTCAACTCCTGAGCAGTTGATGGCAAGAAATATACAATCTGAGTAAACTGTATGTAAACTATATGACTTAAGTACACGTAAGCATGAAACATCTATAAGGTTTGAAAAGTTACTGTGATCTGTCAGTTTAAAAAAAAATTGTGCAAGGGCCATATTTTACCACCCTTAGGTCACATGTTCAGTTAGACTCAGTGCTTCCAAACAGCCCCACTGAAATCAATTGGGCTCTACATGAGTCTATCTGCATTTTTGAGCTTGCTGGATCAGGGCTGTTTATTACCTTACTCTAAGAAAAGTCCCATTCATGTCACTGGAGCTATTTTTGGAGTATGCTCCTATTTAGCAGGCCCTCTCAGAGGTCCAGAGAGGCCCATGCCACTTCCAGCTTTTGAGGCTTCTAGCCATAATAAAAATAAAAAATGACATGAAAACAAAATAAGGCACCAAAAAAAGTGAGAGATAATTTGATTTTTTTAATTTAAAAAATGCTTTTCTAGCCTTTTTCTGTGCAAATGCACTAATTATTGAGGGGAAAATCTAGCTTTTGTGCAATGTCACAGTTGATATTAGGCATGGCAAGCCCATTCAAACACTTTTGTCCTATAGTTGAACGGTGATAGTTCATTACCCGCTTCAACACATTGAAGGTGCATTCACCTGAAGCCACTGATGCAGGCAAACTGACAAAAATACACGATGCAACCGTGATATTAGGAAACACCCCAAGGAGTCCAAGTTCTAATATTTCTTGAAGCAATTCCTTTGGCTTGCAATCCAATTTAAAGTTCATGGAATATATTCATTTGAGGAAGATGACCTAATCACTGAGATCTTTTGAGATTTCTTTGTTGTTCTGTTGCTGAAATTGTTCAGCTGATGAAAGTAGATCTTCATTACTCAGTCTGTTGAACTGCCAAAGAAACCCCAAAAGGGTACAAATTAGTCAGTGGCTCAGATCAACATGTAAGACCTGATTGAATAGAGTCAATGATGACAAGGAAGACCTTGACTCTATAATGCTGCTCAGCATCAAATTCAGAGGTAAGTTGCGATTGGTGGAGAACTCAGATGAAATGCCAATATTCTGTGCTACTAATTTGGACTCAGGATCACATCCCATTGTTCATGAATCTGTTGAATGTCACTGATGACTTTCAGTGTTATCCCTCTCAACATCAAGTTTAGCATTGCGTGCTTCAATTATCAGATTAGTTTGGTGGATCATTATAAGTAAAAGCAGCAAAGAATCCTGTGGCACTTTATAGACTAACAGAGGTTTTGGAGCATGAGCTTTCGTGGGTGAATACCTACTTCATCAGATGCATGTAGTGGAAATTTCCAGGGGCAGGTATATATATGCAAGCAAGAGGCATGCTGGAGATAACGAGGTTAGTTCAATCAGGTAGGATGAGGCCCTCTTCTAGCAGCTGAGGTGTGAAAACCAAGGGAGGAGAAACTGGTTTTGTAGATGGCAAGCCATTCACAGTCTTTGTTTAATTCTGAGCTGATGGTGTCAAATTTGCAGATGAACTGAGGCTCAGCAGTTTCTCTTTGAAGTCTGGTCCTGAAGTTTTTTTGCTGCAGGATGGCAACCTTAAGATCTGCTATTGTGTAGACAGGGAGGTTGAAGTTTTCTCCTACAGGTTTTTGTATGTTGCCATTCCTAATATCTGATTTGTGTCCATTTATCCTTTTTCATAGAGACTGTCCAGTTTGGCCGATGTACATAGCAGAGGGGCATTGCTGGCATATGATGGCGTATATTACATTGGTGGATGTGCAGGTGAATGAACCGGTGATGGTGTGGCTGATCTGGTTAGGTCCTGTGATGGTGTCGCTGGTGTAGATATGTGGGCAGAGTTGGCATCGAGGTTTGTTGCATGGATTGGTTCCTGAGTTAGGATTACTATGCTGCAGTGTGCAGTTACTGGTGAGAATATGCTTCAGGTTGGCAGGTTGTCTTTGGGTAAGGACTGGCCTGCCACCCAAAGCCTGTGAAAGTGTGGGATCATTGTCCAGGATGGGTTATAGATCCTTGATGGTGCATTGGAGGGGTTTTAGCTGGGACTGTATGTGATGGCCAGTGGAGTCCTGTTGGTTTCTTTCTTGGGTTTGTCTTGCAGTAGGAGGCTTCTGGGTACACATCTGGCTCTGTTGATCTGTTTCCCTATTTCCTTGTGCGGGTATTGTAGTTTTGAGAATGCTTGGTGGATATTTTGTAGGTGTTGGTCTCTGTTTGAGGAGTTAGAGCAGATGCGGTTGTACCTCAGTGCTTGGTTGTAGACAATGGATTGTGTGGTGTGCCTGGGATGGAAGCTGGAGGCATGAAGGTAGGCATAGTGGTTGGTAGGTTTTCGGTATAGGGTGGTGTTAATGTGACCATCACTTATTTGCACCATGGTGTCTAGGAAGTGGACCTCCTATGTAGATTGGTCCAGGCTGAGGTTGATGGTGGGGTGGAAGCTATTGAAATCGTGGTGGAATTTTTCCAGAGTCTCCTTCCAATGGGTCCAGATGATGAAGATGTCATCAATGTAGCGTAGGTAGAGAAGGGGCGTGAATGGATGAGAGCTGAGGAAGCGTTGTTCCAGGTCAGCCATAAAAATGTTGGCATTGTGGGGCCATGCGGGTGCCCATAGCGGTGCCACTGATCTGGAGATATATATTGTTATCAAATTTGAAATAGTTGTGTTTGAGGATAAAGGCACAGAGCTCAGCAACCAGTTGTGCTGTGGCATCATCAGGGATACTGTTCCTGACAGCTTGTATTGCACCTGTGTGTGGGATGTTTGTGTAGAGAGCCTCTACATCCATGGTGGCTAGGATGGTGTTTGCTGGAAGGTCACCAATGCATTGTAGTTTCCTTAGGAAATCAGTAGTTTCATCCACAAAGATGACATCAGAATGCATTCAAATTTGGACATGTGCTTCTGAATAGACTGAAGTTCAGTTCAGGCCTGTGCAGTGAGAGATTCAAGCTCATTTAAAGCCTTTCTCACTAGATTCAAATGCTACACAACTGGTTGAACGCCATCAATCTGTGCAGACCATCTAGTTTGGACATCCCATGCAGCGAAACAGGAAGATTGCTTCAGAATTTCCAGCCTTTGTGGAATGCTACTGAAGAGATTGTACATTTGCTGAACAGTTCCAAAGTAACTAATTGCCTCCTTGCATGGTTCAGCACAGTCAACACCTACAAGGTTTAATGTGTGATTTCCACAGCTGGAGAAAATAGAGTTTGAATTATGCTCAAGCAGAACTGCCTGTACACCTTTGTACTTTCCAGCCATATTAGATCCATTGTATTAGGCTTGACCAATGCAGACTTGAAAATCTAACTTAAAATCTTCTAGAATTGCTAGTACTTGAGCAGGAATTTCTTTTTCAGTTTTTCTCATGAAATTATCAAACAAAATAAACATTTCTTCAATTGAAAATTTTGAGCTGTCTGCAATCCTAACATATTGAATAACCATAGTAGTCTGTTCCTTGTGAGAACAATTTGGAGTGGCATCAATAATGATTGAAAAATACTTGGCATTTCAAATCTCATCAAGAATTGTTGTTTGTACGAATGACCCACATAGCTTAAAAGCGTTTTGTATGCGAGTGGAGAGATAATGGACTTCAGCTTTTGACTCTCTTGCAATTCTTGAACACATTTAATATGCTCTGATAAAAGTGGGCCATATTTGCTGAGGAGCTCAACTATACCTAGAAAGTTTCCATTTGCACGATCACCAATACATTGACTGGAATCAAAGAGAGCCAATCCCCAGTCAGAAAGAAAAAGGATGACATTCAGGATGTGCTCAAGAAGTTTTTTCCAGTTATTAGTTTCTGTAGAGAGTTCAGTCAAGAGTAAATTCTCAGCTGAACTTACAGCTGGTGCTGCCCGACCGACTGATTTTTTCATGCAACATAGTTTTCTTTGTGTGACGTTGAACTCTTATGTGATGATATTTGGTCTATCAACTTCCTCCAACCTCTGATGCTCCATCCTGATTGATCAGAGAGAACAGATGCATTTGCAGCACTTTTGTTCAAAATGAAGCAGGGTTCACAGAACAGAGATTGTTTTTCCGTACTCCAGCATAACCAATCTCTTGTGCAGGTCTCACCATTTGGAAGAGTTTTTGTCAGCAGACGCGTAGGGAAAGCATGATTATCAGCATCTTGTGGAAGGTTACTTAAAATTTCAACACAACCTAATTTGAAGAAAAGTTTTGGGCAGCATTGCTCTTGTCAATAATTCCACTGTCAGTCACTGTCACAGTCAAAACTGTAGTACTCATGAATTGCTCTTGCTGAGTAAGATCTACATCCTCCTGTTGTTGTTTCTTGATCATACACAGGATCTTCTGCTGCATCTGTTACTGTTGGCACATCTTCTTGACTACTGTCCTTATGTTCAGGTAGTGGCATTGAAATATCACCTGTTGCAGTTGCGGAGTTTTCATTATCTGTGGCATTGTTTGTTGGGTAAGGTGTGTTTGTTCCAGTGGTTTGAGAAATGAAGTTGTTGGCTTCAAGTCCTTAGCTGCTGCTTCACTCAGTTGTTTTTGTCGTCTCTTGCTTGCACCACTTCCAAATCAACTCTTCATAGTGATCTATCTGGTCAATATGTAGCCTACCCAAACTTGAAATATTCTGTTGTAAATAGGTAGCTTATCTACACTTGAAATCTTCTACTGTAAATATGTACACAAAATGCTGAATGGTACACAGTGCTGAAAAGACTTAACACAAAGGGATACTAATTAAGAACACAAAATGAAAGACAGGTTATCCTTATCACTGAATCAAAACCCAAGCACACAAGGTATAATATAACAGGCTGAGCTGAAGACAAAGGGATGAATAATATATATAAAATAGTAATCACAGACACGGATACATCTCTTATTTACTTAAATTTGCAGCTGTAAGCTGAGAGTGTGTGTCACATTTTGGTCCGATAGGGATGCGCATAAAAACAAGTTGCGAAACTTATCAAATGCCAAAAATTAACAAATGTCTAAATTTGAGGCCTAGGCCAAATGGCCCTCTTGGCTCCCGCTTTGGTGGCCCTGCTATTTAGTGTGAGTAAGGGAATAAAGGCTCTATATATGTACTTAAATGAGTCTTTTTTTAATGCAACATCTAATAATATGATCATGTGACTATAACTGACTGAAAACATTTTTTTTAAAGTGAATTTTGTTCGAACAGCTTGGAGACTGGAGGCCTCTATATATAGAATAGGTACAGTACAAGCAATAGCAGCTCAAGTTCAAGCTCAAGGGGGAGGGATAGCTCAGTGGTTTGAGCATTTGCCTGCTAAACCCAGGGTTGTGAGTTCAATCCTTGAGGGGGCCACTTAGGGATCTGGGGCAAAAATTGGTCCTGCTAGTGAAGGCAGGGGGCTGGACTTGATGACCTTTCAAGGTCCCTTCCAGTTCTAGGAGATAGGAAACTTAATAATAATAATAATAATAAGAGATATACCTAACATGCTGATACCAATGTGCCCAGACTTAATAGGAAAGAACCTTCTGGTTGGATAAAAGGGTAGATCAACCTATGCGTCCATTCAGTCCTTTGCACCTCTCAGACCACCAGCTAGAAGGTCAATGTGATAGTGTGTTTTTTTTAATATATGGACAACTGTCCCCTGAACTGGACTGAGATCATCAACCATAGGCAGCTGTCAAATAGTCAAATCTTTCAGTCACACCAACCAAAGTAGTAATATGCCATTTTAAAATTGGGCCAAAAATGAACATGAAAAAGCAATTAGACTTCATTCTATCTGCTCTTAAATATTTTCCAAATACAGCTTTTTTTTTAATTCATCAGTTAATCATAACATCACAGATCAGTCTTAAATATGAGGAAACAGGAATTTCAGAATTCAGGCTGAAGCTGGGTCTTCAGCTTCTTCCATTTTGCTTAGATGTTGAGCGTGCATGGTATATGGAATCAGCCATTGTTTGAAGACATCTGCAGTACCTAATCACAATGTGGAGAGCTAAAAGATGGAGTTACAGCCTTAACTCTGATATTCCTGTTTTTTTCCAGTTTAATGAAGATCTTTCACATTATTTTAAAATAGTAATTTTTTTGTATTTAAATATAATTAAAAAGTGACTAGAGATAGCAACAGTATTGATCAAAAATGTGTCGGTAGCTTTTTGTTTTTGTTTATCCACCTGTTTTCTGACTCCTTGAATATTTTTTTTTTAAAAAGCCTGCTGTTACTGAAACAAATAGGTACTATAGAGCACTTGAGTTGCCTTCTTTGTTTTGCTGCCTGCATTAGGTGGGTTTAGGGGCCAGATGCACTGAACTTTGCAACAGACAGTCTCAGGACCATCTGTGCAGTGTTGGGGGGTATCAAAGAAAGGCTGTTTGTGTAAATCGTGGGAAATGTAGTGGCCTGCTTGCCAGTGTGCTACGTGAATTGAACTAATTGAAGATTATACTCTAGAGTTTGCTGTAGCTGAGTGAGAGGATAATCCTTCATCAACTGCAGTGGCAGCCAGTAATTGGAGCTTATTACAGGGAGGAGTTCCCCTGCAGTGCTGCAGAAACTGAGAGGCTTTAGTGTTTAATTACTAACTCTCAATAGAGGGGGATTGGCTAGGGTAAAAAAGTCCTGGATGAGGGGGGAGGTGGGAGAGGAGTAATGCAATTTCATTTAACAAATGAGAGCTCCTTTTGACTCAGAGGACAACATTCTAGAATGTATAATGAACCTTAGTTGTTTGTAATTAACCCCTAAATAACTGCAGAAAATATGTTTTTAAATAATGTCTTAAGTAAAGATAATTTTCTCGCATCTAGCACAGATATGAACATTATAAAGAACTGCTGGCTTGATACCATCAAGTCAACTCAGTTAAAAAAGGGTTTCTCAGTGTATTAAAATCGTGAAGGGAGATAACATTCTTATTTGTCTCCAATCCCATATTCCAGCTGGAATTTCTGTAATATGATTGTGGGACACAGCCTGATATAAATCTAACGTAACTGTGATAAAGTCAGTGGAGTTTTTCTGGATTTATACTAGTAAAACTTTTTTTTTTAAAGATTTGACAAAGATGACAAAAGGGTGCCTTGTCCATATATTTTTGCTGCCCTTGATATATGTATTTTTAAGTTAAGTGCAGCAATTTAACACCACCCTTTGTCCCTGTGCTCCTAAAACAATTCCCCACTCTTAGATGAACATTTCTCCTCTCTTTCACAAATGTTTAGCAAAAAAGATGAGCATTGTAAAAGAATTAAGATTTGGTTCTTCACTGGAAAACAAATGTGGATTACAGTTTATGTAATTATAATTTCTATAAAGATTATGATATTTAAAAAAAAATCTAAGCTGCTTAAGCGGGAGAGAGACCTTAGTCTGTCTCACAAACTTTAGCATTGAAGTCCCCCTATGCAGATCAGAACGTTTGTTACACAGACTCCTATCTGTAGCTGATGGGCATTGACATGGTTTTTGTCATTGCCAGTAGCTCTGCTTCTAGAATGTAGCACTTTGTATAATATATAATATTATAATAGAATTGGCTGACAATATTCCTAAATGTACTGTCTCCTGAAAAATACTCCTACTGTCTGGAAACTTTGTCTGTAGATGTTTGTATTACCAAGGCACTTATCACCTTATTAGCAAATAACTGTTCTATTGTCAGTCAGTCATGCTATTCAGAGCATTCATGGAATAGGGTGGATATGCTTGACATAGATTCTTAATTTTGAGCTCAAGGTTGGAAATCTTAGATTTTTCCTTGACGCTTAATTTTCTCTCATGCATGTCTTGTCTGTCTGCCTACACCTTTGGACCACTGCAAGAATTCATCCTTATCTTGACCCTGACCTTGTTAAAACCCATATTCACGATCATTGCCCATATCATATAAAGCCATGGTTGTTTATTATGGACTTACTAAATTCCTACCCTCTAAACTATAAGGAATTCACAATACTGAGACTTGACTATTTAAAGTGTTGGATCATATCACCCCACATTCCACTACTTGTATTGTCCTAATATCTTATCATTAAGTCTAATTCCATATTGCCCTCTCAGTTTTCAAAAGGCGATATGAGCTCTACCTCCTATCCAACCAATGTGTGTATATATACTTAGAATACATAAATGTTATATTACTTATTTTTGCAATATTTTCCCAGACTTTGCTAATTTCATGAACAATACTAGTTGCTAGCCGCAAAGGATCAATATATTAGCTATGAATTGTAAGTATAATAAAGGCTGGTAATGACATCCCTTCTCTTGCTCCAGGGAGGCCCAAGCCTGATCTTGTTTGAACAGTGGTGCACAGCAATTTGTTGGGTAGTAGCCATGATAACCATGACACAAATCTCCAATGGCAAGCACTGTAGGCACCCCAACTCTGAGCCATGTGGGTATCTGATATTCAGTAAATTCACTCAAGACCCTCACATGCAGTTGTCCTAAATAAGAAGACCCCTCTCTTGCAGACTGGCCATGATAAGGCACTGCTTAGTTAGAATAAGGGTAATTCAATCAAGTTTAGTTAAACTAAACAACAAAAAATTGTAATGGGCATAACACAATCATCAATTCTAATAACTGACCACAGGAAAAGCTCTTTGTTTATGAGCAGGGACATATTAAAGATAGAGGCACTTAGGCCCAGATGTCCCGATTTTATAGGGACAGTCCCGATTTTGGGGTCTTTTTCTTATATAGGGTCCTATTACCCCCTACCCCCGATTTTTCACACTTGCTGTCTGGTCACCCTGTTAGGCCAATTCCTATGCCTCCAGTGCTTGACATCTCATGATGAGGGCATGATCTCAGGTTGTGTTTTTGTTTTTAAAGAAGTAAGCATCTAGCTCTCATGATTATGAAGAAAAACATGAAAATGTGACCCGAGTATAACCTGAAGGTTCAAATCAGAAAGCAAAGGAAAGGAACCCAACATTATTATTAAAATCATAAGGATTTTTTAACCAGGATATTTTGGATCTTGACTCATGATATTTGAATGCTTAGGAATGACAGTACTGAACACTTATGTGAGTCTGCAGACAGTCTGTAACAACGGATCCGACAGGTGTGAACTGCCCCATCCATCTCAACTGCGGTGTTAAATCTAAGACCTACTGCTTTGAGCCTCCCATCCCCTGCCAAAACCATTGCAGCAGAGGTTGCCGTGTGTAGCAATAGAATGCAGAAAGCCCCATCCACCCTCCGAGGTATATCTTTGAGCCTGACATAAGTATTAGGGGCCTCCTGACATGACCTTTGGTGGGGGGGGGCTTAAGGGGCCCATATTGCTGCTTCTGCCCCTTCGAGATCTCAGTCGGGCCCCATGTTGTCTTAATTCAATCCTGGTTGTGAAAATCCTTCTCTAAATCTGGAACCTAAAGTCTTTAGGCCTAATCTGTGATGGAGAGGTCTCTCATTTTTGGTTCTGCTGAGTTTCTCCTCTGTAGAGTAGAATTCACAAATTGGTCCCTGCTGCAATCCAAGAGCTGAGGTTCCCCTTTTTGGGTACTCTTATTTGTTTCCCTCACCCTCATCTAGATGATAGGCTCCTTACACAAGCCTAATTTGAACCTTTTCTTTCTTGGATTACAGTCTGGGAACTTTCTCTTTGTCCTCTCAGGACCTGAGGAACTACCTGTTTCCTTCACCTACTTCCTACAGATCACACAAGATGACTCATCGTCCTCCTTTTCTTCCCCAACCTGTTCATCTTGTAGCACCAAAAATGTAAACTCTTTGGGGCAGGCACTTTACTTCATCTCTGTACAACACCTATCCCAATAGGGCTGCAATCTCCGTCTGTGGCCTCTAGGCAGGTGTAAGGTCTGAATGAATTTTCCCTTGACATCTAGTGATTAACTGGGGGGAAAAGACATCAAGAGTAGACTGTATTTCCATGGACACACCTACTGTGCTTCCTAGGTGATCACCAGACAGAACAGCATTGCCAAAGTGATCAATTTTGGCTGTTTGGGATTACAATTTAAGTTAGCATTGATTGCAGGGGTATGAGTAAAGGGAAGCATAACTGTGCTTAGCATGCTCTCTTTAATCTCATTTGCTAAGCAGGGGATAGTGATGCCGAATCCAACTGAAAGGCAGAAGAGGGTGGGGCCAGGTTTTCCTACCGAGTGATGTGGCCTGTGTTTAAAGAGCCCTAGATATCATAACACTTGTCTCTCCACTGTTTAAAGATAGAGCTGTCCAGACTCAATTGAGAGTCCTTGTTTCTGCTTAGTAATTACTAGAGCAGAAATCACTGAAGAGCAGGTGTAAGGGCAGAGCTCTAGACCTGGCGTGGGGACACTGTTACAGTGAAAGACAACAGAAAGGCTGTGGTAGTAGTGAGGTTCCCTGCTACCCAGTAAACCCTCCTAGGAGCTGAAATCACTAAGAACTGGGCTAAGTGGTGGAACCTCAGAACATGGTATTACAGAGGCAGAGGTGAGCAGCGGCAAGGCAGCAGGGAGTAGAAAGCCGTGGTAGAGATAACAGTAGACAACAGCACCTGCAGAAGCATTGCTCAACAATCTCTCCCCCTTTCAGGGATGGGAAGTGAACCCATGGGACTTCACTGACTTTGAACAACCAACTGTCAAAGGAGTGCAGCAGAGGGAAAGGGGAGTGGTGTGTTAAAGGGACACTTGGCCATCAGACTTTCACACCACAAGGTAGGAAACTGAAGTAAAGGACATTGTCCAACATACTGTGGAATGGGTGTTTTACTTATGGTTTATATGCTTTTGAATCATTGTTATGGCCTTTCCCCCAAGTTCCTCTCCCTTTTAATGAAAGTTTTTTTCCTTTGTTACAGGTGCTCAGGGATGGTGTTTAGTTTTCGCAGATAATTGAGGGGGAAGGTCATGCCAGTTTTATTTTGTAACATTAAGAGGAAGCCTTATATATTGAAATCTATTCTCCGCTATTCAGAGGTCTATGTAAGATGAGTTTGGTGGTCACAGTCCAGTTCCGAGTGAACAAGCGTCCATGCTTCAAAAAGTACCACCACAATTATTGAAATCATACGGGGAGATTTTCAAAAATCCCTAAGTGATATAAGAGCACAGTCCAACTCTGCCACTGGGGCTTGTGCTCCTATATTTCTTAGGTGCTTCTGAAAGCCTCTCCCCACTTAACAATTTATTATAATTACAAAAATGTTCAGTCCCCTCCAATACATAAGTATTATGTTTACAGTAATATTATACTGACTTAATATTTTAGATGCATCTGAATGGCTAAATTTTATCCTGGATGGGCTAGAGTCTGTTATTTCTATTTCTAAAATGCATTCCTTTGTGACTTCTTGACTGCACATTTGGTACCTTTTGTTTAAATAGTCTCAGTCATTAATTGATGTTGAATTAACTGCTGGCCTCATGGTATTTAACAAAATAGGGCTACAAAATTATTTTTACTCAAATTTGCTACGTTAATGAAAAATGTACCATCTGCCTAGTCAGATGAATAGAAGTAAAGTAAAATCATGTAAACCCTTCTGATACAGATAATCTTTAAATGACATTTGTTGGACTTCTTTATGCTAACAGTGCTAAAGTTAAGGTTGCATTGGTGGCATTCCCATTTGAAATCTTTGTTTTCAGCGTTTTATGACTGACTCAAAGAATTTAAGATGGGTTTAAATTTCTATACTCTGAATTGATATTTTTTAATATTTCATAAAAATCTGCTTTGCTGGTTTTGAGTTATTCAAATGAGAGGAAAAAGTGTTTTGCACCTGAAAAATGTGTCACAGCCTTTTTCTTGGGCTCTGCTCAAACTTGACTGTCTTTTAAAATGTCAAATTTGGCAGGAATACGGAGAAGTGCATTTGCCTTGATTAAAGAAAGTTTGTTTTACTTATAATGGATATAACAGAAGTACAATTACCAGTGGATCTATTGGTAGTCCTTTTGGTCTGCCAGGTGAAAATTCCTATCTGTTTCATGAGGCAGAATTGCTCTTGCATCTTTTTATAATGTCAGGATGTTTTTTTAAAAGCTGTCAAGGGACATCTGAGCACTACAGTAGATCCAACAAAGTAAAAGAGCTTGAACTGCCTCCCAAGTATCTAAGGTACAGTTCTACAGCAGAAAGGGGAGGCAAAATAGGCTTTCAGAAGCAGCAGTCTGCACCAGATTGAAAGTGACATGCAGAAGATACAATGTAAACACAGAGAAATATTCCTTCCATTGGGAAAACTTAAAGGACTCTTAATACTGTTTCCAAATATTATTTATCTTTATGTCACCCAAACTTGTGTTTCTACAGAATAAATATGTCCCCTGCTTACAAGAGCTTGCAATATAATATTAGACCTGGTCTACACATGTTTTTTTACTGGTATAAGAAAGTTAGGCGATTGGGTTTTTCTTTTCTTTTTTTTTTTTTTTACCAACATGCTTATACTGGTACAAGCCCTAGTGTGGACACAGTTATACTGGTATAAATGTCTTGTCTTAAGCTACACAAATATAATTGCATCCACACTAGTGTGGATGCATTGCTTTAACCATACCAGTAAACCTAAAGTATAGCAAAACTTATGTGTAGATGAGCTCTTAGATATGATGCCACGACCGGGGCAACAAACAGGTAGGAGGTGGATGTAGTATTGTGAGACAAGTGTGTAGTATATCC
The DNA here is from genome assembly GCF_007399415.2 of Gopherus evgoodei. Classification (NCBI taxonomy): domain Eukaryota; kingdom Metazoa; phylum Chordata; order Testudines; family Testudinidae; genus Gopherus; species Gopherus evgoodei. Next base: position 234,575,900 of record NC_044322.1, on the reverse strand, counting down.
CCAATTCTCAGATGGGGATATATTGAAAGTTTAAGGCTAAAACAATCCAATATCCTCACCTAGGCCCTGAGTTTTCAGAGTACTTAGCATTGTATATGATCAAAGCAGAATCCCCACTGATTTAAGTTGCAGCTGTGAGTGCTCATCACTTTTGCAAATCAGATCCCAGAGAGTCAGTCAGTCAGGAAAATGAGGAATACACAATTAGGAAAAGTTTGGTTTAACTGACTTGCCTAGAGAATTCAACTGCCTTAACTATGAGACCATCCTTCCTTCGTCTGCAATCCTCTACTTCATTCACTACACACCTTTAAACTTCTAAATGAAGTCACGATCCTACAGACTATACAGTCTCCTTCAGTGCACAATTCTGATTCATCCTCAGAGCCAGGTCCATCCTGTGCTTTGAATAAAGTAGGGGTCCTGTGGAAACAATAGTACGTGATTATGTAATTGAAGACTGTTTCACAGGGTTGCACTTGCAGCCTTAATTCTGGCATTTCCTAACTTCTGAATCCTTGACTTTGCAACCTTAATGTTTTTAATGTGATGTGATGTGATGTGATGTGATGTGATGTGTGTGTGTGTGTGTGTGTGTGTGTGTGTGTGTGTGTGTGTGTGTGTAATTTGCCAGGTTTTTAAAAAAGCAGTCTAAACAAAAATCTCCTCTCCTCCCCCCAAATGCCATCATGTGGCATGGTATTGACACCCACATAGGTCTTCAGCAGAATAGGAACCCTTAGATCAACCACACAGCTCTCTGCTACTTTCAGCTAACAGAGAAACTGATGGCAGTAGTAGGCTGTCATCTTCTGTGTGGATCAGCACTAGCGGGGGATGACAGGCTGCTTTGCAAATGGGTTTCACTGATATTTGCTGACAGCAGAGGAATGGTGAGACTCAGGAATCTTGGGTTCCATTCCAGGCTGTAGAGGGGAGTGTGCTCTGGTGGGCACAGACCCTTCTTCCTCCTCCCCCGACTCCCCCACCAGTGTTCCCTTCTGTCCCCTTCGACCTGTCCCTGTTTCCCACCCCTGACTCCTTGTCAGTCTCAATCGCCATTTCTCATTCCAGTCCCAGTCTGTGCTCAGCAAATCCTAGTCTTCCCCCTTCCTCCAGCTGCTCATCCAGTCTCTCTATCCCTCACCACACACACACACTCACACTCTCTCTCTCTCTCTCTCCATCCTCATTCTCTGTCCCCACCAGCTCCTAGTTCAAAACTCCAGCTTGGAGGTCCAATCTGTCCATCCATTTCCACATACCCACCACAGGCTCCACGTCCCAGACTCTTTGCCCAGCCACTCCCAGTTCCCTTAGCCACCCATGCACTCTGGCACCTCTGAAATTTTCCAGTAAATTTTGGTCAGAAGCAGACACTGTGCAAAATTTCAGCTCAAATGGTTAAAGTTTTCAAAGGTATAAGCAACTGAAAACAGTCTTCTAGTGGGAAGTGTCAGGAACCCTTACTACTAGGTGGTGCTAACAGCCTCCCCTATAATGAACATGCATGGCCAAATACTACTAAAAAACACCCAAGGAATACTTTGGTAAGAGACAATGCAGCAGGACAATAATAGGCACTCTCTCTGAAATGTCTAGACTTTATGGAAAAGCAGTTTGAAAAGTCAGCAGAAAGCAAAGTTGTATGACTAAAACAGAGATAAATCTAACTATAATTTTCTGGTAGGTTTAATAGTTGAAATACTGTCTTCAGCTTCAGTGGTAATATTACCAAAATGCAGTATAGCTGTCGAAAAGCTACAGAAAAGGAAATTAAGAATGAGCCCCATGAGATAAAGGATTATGCAACTTGGACTAAAATAATTTACATAAAAATTGTTAGATTGAATTATATTGGATCTTAAACTTTGTAGATACTGTTGGTTTGAGTTACTATTGTAAGTTGTTATAGACTATTATATTATTAAAAACCAATACATTTGCAAAATGGGTCCTGACAATGGGCCTACCTGATAAACTCATCTTTCAAAAGCTCTCATGGTTTTTAGTGCAGTGAAATGTGATAGCACAAAATAAAACCTGTTAAATTTGTGATTTCCATCCTTCTCCTTATATCAGTGGCAGATCTCTTCCCCAGGTGGATATGATTTGCTTCCATCCAATTAATTCTTGTGGAGCAGGCCAAATAGCATTAACATTTGGTGGATTTCCTTGATTGATGATTGATGCTGTACAGTTACAGTATACTTGGACCTTTCTTTATTGTTGTTCCTTCATTTAAAATGACAATGCCATATTTAATAAAATATCCTTGTGTGTTGTATATCCTTGTGTTAATATTTAATAAAAACCCTTGTTATGAGCATGTGTCTAGAATATTAAAAATGGGAGAATTTTTATAATGCACATTTCACTATTTATGCTGTTTGCTGGTTTGCACTTTAGCTTAAAGCTCAAGCAGGATGAATATCAGAGGAAGAATATCATCAGTACAGTACCTAGCACAATACCATGATCCCCCAACCAGGGCCTCTAAGCACAACCACTGTAGAAATAACAGACATTTAACTGGTAATCTTTCAGATCCTCAGCCTAATTCAATACGAATTGCTCAAAGTCCTCTCAACACTCTAATAAAGTGTTTATTTCATTTTATTTTAAGGCCCTGATCCTACACTATCCCAAAAACTATCTAGGACTCCAGTGATTTCAACGGGGGACTCTGTAGGCCTGTGCATGGTAGTACAATTAAATAAATAAACCACCCCAAAAGACCTGTTTTCCCCTAATTTTGTAACTGCCTTAATCTACTCCATGGGTGTGAATCAATCTAGATTGACGTGAACATAGAATTTTGCCATACTGCATTAGAGTTGATATAGCAAATAAAGTATATTGTCTCCTGCAACAGCTGATACTTTATTCTTCATAGAAAAGTAAAACAATCTCTTTTTGTAATGGACCTAACCAGTAGAAGAATGGTGTATTCCAATCCAACCTAACCCCTGCAGGGATCAGTTTAAGCTATGAAATGTGATTACTCGTAATTTAAAACGCATAGCTGCAAATGTTACTGCTTATACAATTAATTAGTTCTTTTGAAAATCTAGCTACAGTATTTTACACTAACCTCTTTGAGTAGTGAATTCTACAGGCTATCTGCTGTGTAAAAAAAGTATTTCCTTTTACTGATTCTAAATGTACCTACTGTTCATTTTACTGAGTGATCCCTTGATGAATCTGTATACTGTATCTGAATTGGGGCCAGCCGCTTAAGGCACCAAGCAGCATGGACACTTAAATCTGCTCTGGAATTGTTTACCCACAAGCATATTTCCATTCCTTTACAATAAAATTAGCAGCTGCTCAATAGAAGTATCTGAATGTCTACATTTTAAACCACATATGGGCATAGTTTCAAGCTTCTGGCTTCCTTTGCCTCCACCTGGATGAGGCTAATAACGTGTCTTGTCTTACTAATGCAACAACTAGAGGATGCGATTCTTTTGGCATCTTGTTTTAATGCAAGCTAAAGGTTCTTCCACCCCAACCTTCTTCAGGACATGCTATTCTAGTCATGCTTGCGACACAATACACCCTATAGTTGATCCTGAATTTAATCAGTACAACAGAGTTTTTATTCCAAACCATTCAAAACATGCAAATTCTCAATGACTTTAACAGTAGTAGAAAAGTTATACTTCCAATGTGTGAAAATGTAACTTTTGTTTATATTTTAAAATTATAATCAAACAAATATAATCTGATCTGGTTTGTTAAACTGACAATGTTTGGATTTTAATTTCTGTGTTTAAAAGTTTGTATAATCAAGACCTGCATTGTGCAGTTTGAGGGAGTAAGGAACATAGAAGAAATTTGGCAAGAAGTCTAGAAGAGAACTAGAACAGGAGGAGTCTCTGCCACCCACTCAGAATCACCTTGTTATTTGCATTCAAAGGTTAGTATCCCTCCTTTGGGACTGCAGGCAAAGTCTGGTGTTAGAGGTTTCTAGACTATTGTATTATTAAAAGAAATACAGATTAAGACTTTGGCCCTAATCCTTCAGTCAGATCCATGTAAGCGGATCACAGACCCCAGCACCCATGTGCAATCCCATTGACTTCAGTGGGACTCTGCAGAGCTCCGTATAAGCGCAAAAGCTTCTCTTTTTCACCAACAGAAGTTGGTACAATAAAAAATATTGCCTCACCCAGCTTGTTTCTCTAACAGCCCTTTGGGGCCATTAAGTGCTAGTGACAAGAAAGCACATGGCCAACTTTCTGTCAGGCTCCTATGCTTGGGAGGGAGTGAAGAAGAGGATTCTTGTGCCCCTGTCTCACTACTAAGCACCTGTGTAGAACAAAAAAAAATTTGTGTACAAGCACTTTGTGTAGACATATGTATATCTATCTGGACATACAGACAGACATCCCTTCACCTTAGAAGAGGTCTTATGCAGGTATAATATTGTAATGAAGTAGCTCTGCAGGATGGGATCATACTACTCAGTTGTGTTACAGCCAAAAGAGAGAGCTCAAGTCAGGGTCCTGAGTTTCTAGAAAAATATGAGTTCTGTCCCCACTACCAGCTGAAAGATCTTAGTGACCATAATGTGCTGTGGAAAGACAATGGTGAAGTCCTAGTTGACGGAGGATTTGTTCTGTTCTGAGAAAATTAAATTTAACATAATTGCAGCCAACACATTTTGTGTGTCAAGCTACTGTTAGCTGAAAACCAAATACCACATAGCTAGGAATAATTATTAGGACTCTGAAAGGCAAGGCCAAACCAGCTGCATAATTGCAGTTTTGCTAAAGAAACAAAAAAATAAATTAATGTACCATAGCAATAAAAATATTTAAATAGCCAACCTTGGTTTTAAGTGTCTTTAGTATATGATTTATTATTGTTATAACTAAAATATTAAAAATGTGTTGCTAATAGGTTTTGTTAAAGCTAAAAACATTGGTAACCCAGTAGGGTTTAGTCTCCACCTAAACCAAAGTGGAACCAGACTGCTGGCACTTAACATTAAAAAGGTTGCAGAGCAATTTTTAAACTAAGAGATAGGGGAAAGCCGACTGCTGCAAAGGAGCACGTGGATCGGACAGACACTTCTCTTAGAGGAAAGTCTATTGATAGAGATTCTCTAGGTTATAATCAGGAGCAGAGGATGGAAGAGGATAATGTAAGGGCCAGATCAGATGAGAAACATTCACATAAAGAATTGGACACATCAGAAAAGGGCAGGCAAATAAACAGTGACAAGTTTTTAAAGTGCTTGTACACAAATGCAAGAAGTCTAAATAATAAGATGGGTGAACTAGAGTGCCTTGTGATAAAGGAGGATATTGATATAATAGGCATCACAGAAACCTGGTGGACTGAGGACAATCAATGGGACACAATCATTGCAGGGTACAAAATATATCAGAAGGACAGGACAGGTTTGGGGAGGGGAGTGGTACTATATGTGAAAGAAAATGGAGAATCAAATGAAATAAAAATCTTAAGTGAATCCACATGTTCCATAGAATTTCTATGGATAGTAATTTCATGCTCTAAGAAGAATATAACATTAGGAATCTATTATCGACCACCTGACCAGGACAGTGATAGTGATGTTGAAATGCTAAGGGAAATTAGAGAGGCTATCAAAAATGAAGAAGTCAATAATAGTGGAGGATTTCAATTATCCCCATATTGACTGGGAACATGTCACCTCAGGATGAAATGCAGAGACAAAATTTCTCGATACTTTAAATGACTGCTTCTTGGAGCAGCTGGTACAGGAACCCACAAGGCAGGGCCGGCTCCAGGCATCAGCGCACCAAGCGTGTGCCTGGGGTGGCAAGCCTCAGTGGGGTGCCTGCTGGTTGTGTGAGGGCGGCAGTCAGGCTGCCTTCGGCAGCATGCCTGCGGGAGGCCCATTGGTCCTACAGCTTTGGCGGGGGGTACGCCAAAGGCCTGGGGCCAGCGGACCTCCTGCAGGCATGCCGCCAAATCCGTGTTACCAGTGGACCTCCCACAGGCACACCTCCGAAAGCTGCCTGACTGCTGTGCTTGGGGCAACAAAATACATAGAGCCGCCCCGCCACAAGGGGAGAGGCAATGCTCAATTTAGTCCTGAGTGGAGCGCAGAAACTGGTTCAAGAGGTAACTATAACAGGACCGCTTGGAAATAGTGACCGTAGTATAACAACATTTAATATCCCCGTAGTGGGAAGAACACCTCAACAGCCCAACACTGTGGCATTTAATTTCAAAAAAGGGAACTGTGCAAAAATGAGGGGGTTAGTTAAACATAAATTAAAAGGTACGGTGACTAGAGTGAAATCCCTGCAAGCTGCATGGATGCTTTTTAAAGACACCATAATAGAGGCCCAACTTAAATGTGTACCCCAAATTAAGAAACACAGTAAAAGAACTAAAAAAGAGCCACTGTGGCTTAACAACCATGTAAAAGAAGCAGCGAAAGATAAAAAGGCATCTTTTAAAAAGTGGAAGTCAGATCCTAGTGAGGTAAATAGAAAGGAGCATAAAGGCTGCCAAATTAAGTGTAAAAATTTAATAAAAAAGCCAAAGAAGAGTTTGAAGAACGGCTAGCCAAAAACTCAAAAGGTGTAATAAAAATGTTTTTAAGTATATCAGAGACAGGAAGCCTGCTAAACAACCAGCGGGGCCCCTGGATGATCGAGATACAAAAGGAGCACTTAAAGATGATAAAGTCATTGCAGAGAAATTAAATGGATTATTTGTTTCAGTCTTCACGGCTGAGGATGTTAGGGAGATCCCAAACTTGAGCCGACTTTTGTAAGTGACAAATCTGAGGAACTGTCACAGGTTGAAGTGTCACTAGAGAAGGTTTTGGAATTAATTGATAAACTTAACATTAACATGTCACTGGGACCAAATGACATTCACCCAAGAGTTCTGAAAGAATTCAAATGTGAAGTTGCGGAACTATTAACTATGGTTTGTAACCTGTCCTTTAAATCGGCTTCTGTGCCCAATGACTGGAAGATAGCTAATGTAACGCCAATATTTAAAAAGGGCTCTAGGGGTGATCCCAGCAATTACAGACCGGTAAGTAGACACAGGTAAGTCTAATGTCAGTACTGGGAAAATTAGATGAATAGTAAAGAATAAAATTGTCAGACATATAGAAGAACATAAATTGTTGGGCAAAAGTCAACATGGTTTCTGTAAAGGGAAATCGTGTCTTACTAATCTATTAGAATTCTTTGAAGGGGTCAACAAACACGTGGACAAGGGGGATCCAGTGGACATAGTGTATTAGATTTCCAGAAATCCTTTGACAAAGTCCCTCACCAAAGGCTCTTATGTAAATTAAGATGTCATGAGATAAAAGGGAAGATCCTTTCATGGATTGAGAACTGGTTAAAAGAGAGGGAACAAAGGTAGGAATTAATGGTAAATTCTCAGAATGGAGAGGGGTAACTAGTGGTGTTCCCCAAAGGTCAGTCCTAGGACCAATCCTATTCGACTTATTCATAAATGATCTGGAGAAAGGGGTAAAAGGTGAGGTGGCAAAGTCTGCAGATGATACTAAACTGCTCTGATAAAAAACAGACTGTGAAGAACGTCAAAAAGATCTCACAAAACTAAGTGATTGGGCAACAAAATGGCAAATGAAATTTAATGTGGATAAATGTAAAGTAATGCACATTGGAAAAAATAACTCCAACTATACATACAATGTGATGGTTAATTTAGGTACAACGAATCAGAAAAAAGACCTTGGAGTCACCATGGATAGTTCTCTGAAGATGTCCATGCAGTGTGCAGTGGCAGTCAAAAAAGCAAACAGGATGTTAGGAATCATTAAAAAGGGGATAGAGAATAAGACAGAGAATATATTATTGCCCTTATATAAATCGATAGTACGCCCACTTCTTGAATACTGCGTATAGATGTGGTCTCCTTATTTCAAAAAAGATATACTGGCACTAGAAAAGGTTCAGAAAAGGGCAACTAAAATGATTAGGGGTTTGGAACGAGTCCCATGTGAGGAGACATTAAAGAGGCTAGGACTCTTCAGCTTGGAAAAGAGGAGACTAAAGGGGGATATGATAGAGGTATATAAAATCCTGAGTGACGTGGAGAAAGTAGATAAGTAAAAGTTATTTATTTATTTCCATAATACGAGAACTAGGGACCACCAAATGAAATTAATGGGCAGCAGGTTAAAAACAAATAAAAGGAAGTTCTTCACACAGTGCACAGTCAACTTGTGGAATGCCTTACCTGAGGAGGCAGTGAAGGCTAGGACTATAACAGTGTTTAAAAGAGAACTGGATATATTAATGGAGATTAAGTCCATAAATGGCTATTAGCCAGGATGGGTAAGGAATGGTGTCCCTAGCCTCTGTTTGTCAGAAGGTCAAGATGGATGGCAGGAGAGACATCAGTTGATCATTACCTGTTAGGTTCACTCCCTCTGGGGCACCTAGCATTGGCCACTGTCAGTAGACAGGATACTGGGCTAGATGGACCTTTGGTCTGACCCAGTACGGCCATTCTTATGTTCTTACCTGTTTTGTAAAAATTAGCTATTAAAAATTAAGTAAAAGTAAACACCTTAGAACTGTCTGAGGGAGCTTTTCTTCGGGCAAGGAACTGACACCTAAACTATCAGCAGAACGGAAGGAGGGCCCTGGAAGCCTGACTGGTAACCGCTCAAAACCATCTTGGATTTTGGGTAACTATAATGTTTGGGGTGCTCTAAACTACTGCTGTAGCATATATATGTGTGTGTGTGCTTAAGACCAAATAAAAAAAATAGTTTTAGATAAAAGAACTCTGGTTGGCACCAGTCCTTTATCAGACAAAAAAGCTATGTCCTCATTTATTTATTCCTGATACTGCCTACAAAAAAAATTAAATTACCACTACTTTGAGTTCATAAAACGCTGGGTAACAGTTCCAGTATATATATATATAAAGGCCCTCTAATACCATCTGTAAACCAAAGGGATTTATTATAACTGCACAAGATAAAGATTTTGAAATTTAGTCAAACCATTCTCTACTTTCTTATACAAGAAGTCTCACTAACTTTTTTTAAGGGGATTTCAGTAGAACTATTTGTCTGAGTAAATAAAAAGGATTTGGCTCTGGAAGTTTGGAACTGTAAGTGATTATTTTTATTTCCAACTATTTTTTCAAGGGTAAAGTGCTGAATTCCTTTGCTTTTAATTAACAAAAAATATGTCTGTGCTACCAGACCAGACATTAAGTCTTACACCTTGTAGAAATAGGATTGCATTGACATAATTTAAATTATTTTACCTTTCAATCTGTTGAGTTTTACCAATGTTTCTGAAATTTAAGGAAGAAGCATTAATGAAAAATCTTTAAGTTGATACCATTCACCTGCAAACGACCACTGCATAAATAAAATCATTAGATTTCTTAAGGGCACTGGTTACATCATGACCCTAACAAAAAGCATGGCTCTCTGGATTCTCGTTATAACATCCCAGGGTGTTCATCTTTTCCAGCAGCTCCTCTGAAGAAGCTTCACACCAGTCTCCCACTCCAAGAGCACAGTGCTTGAGATTAGCTAGCCTGTTACAAAAGTTGTGGTCTGAGTCTCTCCCCCTCCCCCCCGAATGTAATGGAGAAAATGCTGGCTTGCTTATAACCAGCTGGCTTTAAAGGATTTGTGTTCAAGATCCCAGGAATTTTCCATTATAATTACTTTCAAGTCAACTGTGATACATGTGGCTTTAGAAAACCACCACCACCACAACCATGGTTTTTAAAAAAATGTGAAATGCTAAAGGTGCCCTTAGGGAGCAATGCCATCTTTTAAAGATTTTAAGTGAATATAAAACTAAAGATTGAGCTCTAACTTTGCCTTTAAGTACTTAAAAGAATCTTTACCAGTAAGGGGCCACATACAATACCCTGCACTGCATGAAATGAAGGTAGCACAATACATCAAGAAAGGGGTCAAAAATCCACAGAGGGGTGAGAGCAATTGTTCTGATGCATTCTCAGACATCATTCGTAGGCCCTGTAGAGGTATTTCCATGGATTTGTGGCTTGGGAATGGGAGTGCAACAGGTAGTGGAGAAACTGGGGTGCAACTACATGACATTGCTGCAAATAGTGCCTGCTAACTACTGCTGCTTACATCTGTTGTAGGTCCCCTGTATGTTGCTGCAACTTTTCATCATGAGTAGGGCTACTAGCATACACTGCAAGGCAGCACAGCTTCTCAGGCAACCTTAAAGGATGAGCAGCCTTTAGCTCCAGCTGTAAGCTGCCTAAAGATGGGTCAGCACTTCAGGCCTTATTTATATGGATAAGAATAGCCTAATACAAAAAAGATTCATTACTGCCACACATTCATAACCGTATAAGTTAAAAAAAAAAGGCATGTATGAACATTACAATTTTTATAATATATCACTATAAGACTACTGAATCAGATTCCAGACTTGGGCTAGTTATCTTCCTGAATATGAACTATAAATAGGGTGACAAGATAGTAATTGTGAAAAAACAGGACAGGGGGTGGGGGTTAATAGGCGCCTATATAAATAAAAGTACCAAAAATATGACTGTCCCTTTAAAAATGGGACCTCTGGTCACCCTAACTATAAAACATACTACATTTGTAGTCTCTAACTTCAAGCATTTTGAGCTATAAGAATGCAAAAATTTTACTTTGTAACATGGAAAAAGTTTTATTTTCCTCACTCTTAATTCAAAAAGCTCAGTTAAAAAGAAAAATTACTTGTACTGGATCCAAGCATAGTGAATTTCAGCCCCAAAGAAATTCGAGAAAGCTATGAGCAACTGAAAAAGAGGTTCTAAGAAAGTCAAAACTTTATCTTCACTATTACATTTCCACTTGCTGTAATACAAGGATATGTGTGTTACAGAGAAGATATCAAATGTGGTGATGGTGAAATATTTGTGTACTCATAGCTCAATTAACATACTTATATGAAATTCCAGCTACACACTCTGTACATCAATAATGGTTCAGGTAGAAGCAAGACTAATGGGTCCCCACATTTCTGGTAACCTAGATTGTACTGTATTATTTGTAAATTGTTAGCAGATTATTGTTTACTATCTAAATTTCTTCAAATGAACAAATGTTTGCAATAATGAAAAGTCTTTCAGAGAGCTTATGTAAATAATATGTCTACAGACAAAAACAGGTGATTAAACTTAGTTTGAATAAATGAATGAAAACACCTTTAAAAATGGAAAATAATTTATCTTTACAAATGGCAAGAATTTCAGTACTGTTCTGTAGAGTATGACATTACAGGTACCTGAATACAAAAAACAAAAAAAAATGGAAACACATTGTCTGTTTCAATGTGCTTAATATTTTCAATGTTTTTGCTAGCTTAGCTAGAAGATTACTAGTGATAATACTTAGCACCTATATCATGCTTTACATTTTCAAAATGATGTACAACAGTTAACTAGTTAATGGGTATTAGATACACATGTGTCTAGACTGCAGAAATGAAATACTGGCTTCTTTACTATAGAAGGTTGCAAATCTCTTTACAAATTAGGCAGCCAGATTTCATTTAAACCACAGAATCAATGTGGTTAAAAGTTGATGGTTCCTCCTAGTAACAATCAGTCACAGATGGAAATTTAATTTATATACATATCTCTATCCCCAAACAACGCTCTACCTGAATAATTTTGTGTTATGAATCAGGATTAGGCTACATTTCTCCTGAACTGTAGATGCCTATATATGAAGAAAAGCTGGCATGAGGTACGTGAAATCTAATCTTTGCTGAACAAGCGACTTTTAGATGTAGAATGGATAGACATTCATATTTGGGCATTAACATTGTACCACCATAAAAGACACATATTGAGATTATTTTGAGATATACATTTTTAAAAATTCAGTAAAATATGAAGCACAATAATATGTTTGAAAATATATATTGAAATGTATGGAGAAGGTAAAAATCCTATCTTACACATACTGGAAGGTTGAATCTGAAACATATAACATTTATGGAGGATAATACAGTATATAGGGGTCTGATGGTGTGACTTAACATCACATAAACTTCCAAAGGAAAATTATTTGTGATCACTTAATCAGTACAAATATAGAAATTCATTGTAAAGAGCAGTGCATCTCAGAATTGCAGGTTATTGTTGATTTTTGTAAACTTTATTATATGTTTCTTAAATTCTAACAATGATGTTAGGGTATACTCTTTATTCAGCACTGTTATAATATATAGACTTTGGTCCATGTATGATGGTCCCAATCCAACTCTTATTAAGATCAGAGGGAGTCTTTCTGTTTACTTTAATGGGAGCTGGATTAGGCCCAATGTGATTAGAAACCTAAAGGAAACCATTTTACTATTTTGGGGTTTTCTACAGATTCATAGATTATAAAACTAGAAGGGACCAATGTGATCATCTAATCTGATCAAATGTATCATACAGGTGACTTCTCTGAATTAATTCCTATTTGAACTAGAGTGTATCATTTAGAAACAAATTCACCATTGATTTTAAAATTGACAGTGATGGTAAGATGATCCAATGATTAATTATCCTCACTGTTAAAAATGAATGCCTTGGTGCGAATCTGAATTCGTCTAGTTTCAGTTTCCAGCCATTGGATCTTGTTACATCTTTGTCTGCTAGACGGAGAAGCCTATTATCAAATTTTGGTTCCCTGTGTACTTACTTAAAGACTGTAATCAAGTCATCCTTTAAAGATAACCTTCCCTTTGTTAACTTAAATATTGAATGCCTTAAATCTCACTATAAGGCAATTTTTCTAATCCTTTAATCATTCTCATGGCTTTTCTCTCTGAACCCTCTCTAATTTATCAACATTCTTCTTGAATTGTGGACATCAGTACTGGACACAGTATTCCTGTATCAATCACACCGGTGCCAAATACTCAGATAATATTAACTGCCCTTGTCAAATTCAAGATTCCTATTTATATCCCCAAAGATAATATTAGCCCTTTTGGCCAGGGTGTCACACTGGGAGTTCATGTCCAGTAATTATCTTCCATGAACCTCAAGTCTCTCAGTCAGTGCTTCCCATAGTAGAATCCCCCATTCTGTAAGGATGGCATACATTCTTTGTCCCTAGTTATATAACCGAGATGTGACTGTATTAAAATGCATATTGTTTGCTTGCACCCAGTTTACCAAATAATCCAGATTGCTCTATATAAACAACCTGTCCTCTTCAATATTTACCACTCCCCCAATCTTTGTATCACCTGCAAGCCTTATCAAAGATGATTATATGTTTTCTTCCAGGTCATTGTTAAAAACGTTATATAACGAAGAGCCAAAAACTGATTCCTTGTGCTAAATGATGATGATATCCTCTTTACAATTACAGTGTGAGACCTGTCAGACAATTTTTAATCCATGTGTGCCATGTTAATTTTGTATCATTCTAATTTTTAATCAAAATGTTGAACAGTACCAAGTCAAATACCTCACACAGAAATCTGCGCTGGTTAGGCCTCAACTGGAGTATTGTGTCCAGTTCTGGGCACCGCATTTCAAGAAAGATGTGGAGAAACTGGAGAGGGTCCAGAGAAGAGCAACGAGAATGATTAAAGGTCTTGAGAACATGACCTATGAAGGAAGGCTGAAGGAATTGGGTTTGTTTAGTTTGGAAAAGAGAAGACTGAGAGGGGACATGATAGCAGTTTTCAGGTATCTAAAAGGGTGTCATCAGGAGGAGGGAGAAAACTTGTTCACCTTAGCCTCCAATGATAGAACAAGAAGCAATGGGCTTAAACTGCAGCAAGGGAGATTTAGGTTGGACATTAGGAAAAAGTTCCTAACTGTCAGGGTAGTTAAACACTGGGAATAGATTGCTTAGGGAAGTTGTGGAATCTCCATCTCTGGAGATATTTAAGAGTAGGTTAGATAAATGTCTATTAGGGATGGTCTAGACAGTATTTGGTCCTGCCATGACGGCAGGGGACTGGACTCGATGACCTCTCGAGGTCCCTTCCAGTCCTAGAGTCTATGAGTCTATTACAGTGGTTCTCAACCTTTCCAGACTACTGTACCCCTTTCAGGAATCTCATTTGTCTTGCATACTCTCAAGTTTCACCTCTCTTAAAAACTACTTGCTTACAAAATCAGACATAAAAATATAAATGTCACAGCACAGTATTACTGAAAAATTGTACTTTCTCATTTTTATCATATAATTATAAAATAAAACAACTGGAATATAAATATTGTACTTCCATTTCAGTGTATTGTACATAGCACTATAAACAAGTCACTGTATGAAATTTTAGTTTGTACTGACTTTGCTAGTACTTTTTATGTAGCCTGTTGTAAAACTAGGCAATTAACTAGGTCAGTTGATGTACCCCCTGGAAGACTTCTGTGTACCCCCAGGGGTGCGCGTATCCCTGGTTGAGTACCACTGGTCTATTAGATCAAGTAAACATTTTTACCTTTATCAACCAAACTTGTAAACTCATCCAAAAAAGATATCAAGTTAGCTTGACAGGGTCCATTTTCCATAAAACCATGTTGGTTGGCATTAGTTGCACTATACTTCAATCCTATATTAATCAAGTTTTCTATCAGTCACTGCAGTATTTTGCCTGGGATCAATGCCACGCCAACTGGCAAGTCATCCAGTTTATCCTTTTAAAATATTGGGACAACATTAGCTTTCTTGTAGTCTTCTGGGACTTTCCCAGTGTTTCAGGATTTATTGAAAATCAACACTAACTGTCCAGTGAGTTCCTTGAGACAACTCTTTAAAAACTCTTGGATGCAAATTATTCAGACCCGCTAATTTAAAAATGTCTAACTTAAGTAGCTGCTTCTTAACATCTTCCTGAGTGACTGTTGGAATGGAAAGTGTTTCATGATCATCATATGATATGACTATATCATCTGATTTTTTTCCCAAATACAGAACAAAAATATTTATTGATCCTACTTCCTGTTTTGCATTATTGTTGATAATTCTACCATTTTCATCTAGTAATGGGCTAATATTGTTGTTAGGATTTTTTTCTGTTCCTAATGTACTTAAAAACAAACAACCAACCCCCTCTTTCTTTTTTACCATTTTGTTGGTTTGATAAATGAAAGACAGGAAATATAATTTTTAATTGGTTTGCTGAGTTTTTATAAAGTAATTTGGTAAAGCCTGTAGGATGATGCATTCAGAATTGAAGTGCTGAATATTCTTCATTGGTGTTTATTTTAATTTTCTCTTGTACAAAAAGGGCTAGGGGAGGTAAGCCTATAAACATGCCTGACATTTATTACAAAAATTAAACAGCAAGGAGAACCCAAAACTTCCCTCTCCAAATGAGGTTCCTCTCAAAAACCTGTTTAACGGTTCCATGGAACTTTTTGTGAGAGTAAAGGTTGGTTTTGGCATTTTAGCCCAAATTTCCTACTATACTAGTGTGAGATGCTCTGCTCCTGTTCCTTACTGTGCTTTTTATTACAGAGAAGGCTGCATTTTATTGGTGACATACATACATATATAGGCCCAGAGCCTGTAAACATGTGCGTGTTAAAGGCATCCACTAAGTTGTCTATTTGTATAAGAGTTTGCAGGGCCATAGCCTATGAATTGCTTAATAAGTGTAAGGTTATTTTTCAGATATATTTACTTCAATTCTTATAAAATATGAAAAAGAGCCTCCCCTGGCCTCTAGATGGTTTCAAAACTTATTTAAAAATACAAAGCAGCCAGCAAAGCCAAATTCAGAGTCCTGTCCTAACCTTAGAACTTAGCAAGAGAAAATAATAAGAAGGAAAGAAAGCCAACACAAAAATGAAAAGATTGAGCCATGTCAATCGTATTCAATTTCCTACAGTTATTTGGCTGAATAAAATGTTGATATTTGTTCCTCTACCTCTCCTTCCTTTTTAGCCCTAAAGTTGACTTTTATTTTATACAGTTATCTGCTAATCCTCCTTTCCCCAGTGAACAGTGGTTCCATCACAAGTATTGACTAGTACAAACCTGCCCATTCAGCGTTCAAAGCCTCCTCTAACTGTGTTTAACGTCCCCACCTTTGAAGCGTCTTAAAAAATGTCCCCCGCCCTCAAATTTAAAACTCGCTCTAGCAAGTGCGTGTGTGTCTGACAGCTCCCGTAGCGGGCGGGGGGCCTTAGCCTGGCAACGGAGCACAGGCGCGACTGGGCAAAGACCGGGGCCAGGTGCGGGCAGGCCGGGCTCCTGTGCTGAGGTGCCCTGGTAGGCGCCCTCGCCGGGGGGAGCCGCCCGTGGCACAGAACACGTGGAGCGCCGCTGTTCCGGCAGCTCCGCTCGCCTCACCTTGCAGCAGGTGGGGAGCGCGGGGAGAGGCGGCGAGTTCCGAGCGCGGAGAAAGGTGGGGCGCTGCCCGGGCTCGGGGGGTGAGGCAGGTGGAGCTGAGCGGCTGGGAGGAGTCCGCCCCTTTGCAGGAGCGGGGCTGATGCCGGGGGAGCCGAGCCCGCCAGCAGGGGACAGGCTCGAAGGCTCCGGGCTTGGGTGCCTAGGCCCGCCCAGCTCCGCTCCGCTTATGCCCGCCGGAGCTGAGCGCCGGGTGCGCGCACCCAAATCGCGGCAGGTAGGGCCCCTCCGCGGGGTGCAAACAGCGGGAGAAGCTGCGAAGGAGTTTGCTGCGCGGGCGGGCGGGCGGGGAGCAGGGAGAGGGGCCCTGGGGCTTTTCCCCTCTCCCCGAAAGTGCTTTTTATCTAGAAAGGGAGTGTCGGCGGGGAGGGGGTAGCTGAGCATTTCTCGGGCGTGCCCGGGCTGGGCGCTGGGGCGGGGCGGTGGTTGCAGTGGGGCTGGGCGCTGGCGGCTGCAGTAGGTGTGGGCTGTGGGTTTCTGTTGCATATCTGGGAAGTTGAGGCCCTTTTAATGCACCTGGGGAAGGTCCTTGGCATCCCCACTCCCCCGTTGTGGGCTGAGTGGCTCTGGGGTGGGGTTATAGTGACAGTTGCAATCCTGAAGTGACTTTCCCACAGAGGGTGAGCAAAACAGGAAGCCCCACTCCCACTGTGGAGACTTGTAGGGTGAGGGAAAGCGCTCTTGAGCTACATCCCTGCCCCAGGTCTGTCTGTTTAGAGGTGGGAGAGAAGAGGGCACAGGGCTGGCTGGGGGGAGAATGCTGTGTGACTTGGAGGGGAGGAAGGGTGACTGGAGATGGGTATCTAGGAGAAAAAGGGTGGGGGAGGGATTTAATTGGAAATAGGAGCTAAGAAGGGCTTGGTTGTGTCATGATTTGTTTGCCTGGTAGAGAAGGGGGCAAGTGGCTAGGTTTGTCTGGTAGAGAGATGGTGAACAGGAAAAGGGTTATACAGGTGGGCTGCCAAGGTCTGTTAGGAAGCAATGTGAGGAAGGGGTATGGAGCTTTCTGTGGCAGGCTCTGCCAGTAGAACTGAGGCAGGGGCTGACCAGGCTGACTGAGGACTGTAATTTCCTCTTCTGGGAGTCCCTGTTGCTTGCTTTGGGTGGGTGGGTGGGTGGATGGAGAGTGGCATTCAGTGGTTGATGGACAGTGAGGTATTTCTCCATCATCTTCAATACAAGTTTGATCCAGGAGAGGAAAAGAATACCTATGAAAGAAGAGGAGCAGGGAATATTTTAAAACGACAGCTCTCCTGCTGCTCCATGTCACTCCTCTCCTCCCCCCCCCCCAATATCTTCAGGCAGTGTTTTGGGTTAATAAATCTGGGCTGATTTGTAACTCCTAATTGTTGCCAGCAACATGAGAACAATTCCTCCTTGATTCCTTCAGTCTCTGTAGATTTTTAATCAGCCTTCACTCTGCTCTCTAAAGTCTAGTTTTGAGTTATTTTTTTCCATTCATATGAAAGATGCTTAACAGTTAAATGTACGGCTTGGTGATCAAGTGACAAGGCATGTAAAGTACACCTGCTGCAAGAACAGCCCATATGTGGAGGATACATAGTGTATCTATCTCTACCTTGACTTGCTTCTGCTCTGTTTTCTGTTCTCTGCCATGTAGCTCTCCTGACTTTCTCTCTCTCAAATTAGCCAGATGTTTCACTATTTGCATATCTACTCATATGTGTAACATGTTTGCAATTATATTTTTGACCAGCCTTAGAATAATAATAATGTAAATATATGTTGTGGTCTTATCTGGTAAACAGCATGGTTTTAGTTTGATAAATGCTTTAGTGACATTAAATCACTCACACACACGCACATGCACATAGTTACTCTGCAGATGTTTTTTTAAATCTGCTGATAAATTGTTACTATATCAAACGGTTAGGAGTTGTCTTCACTGCAGAGTTAACTTGAATCATAAACTAAAATGTTGCCCCTAAGTCTACAGCCACACACACCATCTATTAACTTAAGTATGGTGGTGCTTTTAACTTGAGATGAGTATGCTGTCAGGGATATAAACTACAGTTTTAGTTAGCTCAGCTTAAGGCATGTTAGCTATCCTGCTGCAAAAATATAGTGCAGACAAGGCATTTGTAGAGTTAAATTAAGTGAGGTCAACCACGAGCGGCAAGGTGTAGTGCAGACCTCACGTAGCTACTTTGAAGTAAACACTACAAATGCCTTATCTCCTCTTAGGTTTTTACATATCCTGTATTAGTTATTGCACTGTATTTTTTTTAAAACCGCCCCCACACATTTGTGTCAGTGAAGACAAAGTCTTACTCTGAAAGAGTTTCATTGACATGATCTTTAGATGAAAAGCACTATATAAATTCTGACCAATACTGTCTGATTGTTGTACTTTCCCAGATGTCTGTATTTATCTGTCTCTTGTCTTGTGTTTAGATTGTAAGTTCTTTGGGGCAGAGACTGTGTTTTTGTACTGTGTATGTACAGCGTCTAGCACAATGGGTCCTGATCCATCACTGGGGTCCTTGTCACTATGATAGTACGAGCAGTATTCTTTTGTGTACCTCACAAGTTGATAGAAGGTGAACAATGTAGATATACAAATAATAAGTTTTAGTGTGTTTGAAAGTAACTGAGTGGTTTAATAATAAGCCCTCTTTGCCTTTATCCTATTGAACAGATGGTCAAAATGGAAAAAAAAACCCTGAAATTACCGATCTTATTAACCATTTTTATAGTATGACATAAAATGGAAAATCTAGGAGTCCGGGAACTTGGAGTTAATGCTATGAATGCCTGTGTGTGTATTGTATAGGTAAAAGATTAAACAATGAGAAATTGCCGATGTTTCAATTGATGTTAATTGAAAAGATGGGGTTGTGCTGAAGTTGGAAAAAAATCTGTAAAATAGTTAAAACCAAAAAAGTATGATGTAATCTATTTGAAGCCAGTTATGTTGAATGTATATCAAATGCAATATTTCCTGGCAGAGTAGATAAATTTGATTTATTTATTTAATTTGATGCTCAACATAGAATGTATCTTCAATATTCTACTTTGCTTCAGAAGTGAATGTTCTAATGAAAGTCACCTACTTCTTATAAAACAAAGGTATTTTTAAGCTAGTTGATGTCCAGTAGATGTCTTCATGGTGAAAATTCCTGCAGAATCTGTTTATAATTTTCACTGGTATATCTATCAATTCTAAAAGTAAAAATATAGCAGATACTGTATTCTTAGGCTAACCAAAAAGCAAAATGCCTACCAACAACTTTTCTGGCTACAGTAGAGTGAACCCTGCTTTATATTGTTCCTCTGTGTAACAACCCCAATTACCTGATAGTAAATATGAATAACTAACTTTTACATAACTGTACTGATCTTTAAAATGTACTGCTTTACATGGCAGAAACAGGAGAAAACAGATTATTCTAATAGTAGCATGTTTAAGCCATCACACAGTCTCTGTTCCATTAATAAATGAAACCAGATTCTGTGAGGGAGGAGAATAAATTTAAAAAATACAAATTATTTTAGGTTCCATAATATCTGCATGTCCCTACTCATATGCAAAGTGTGAAGCTGCATAAGGCACCTGGAATTTTGAGGCACCAAATTTCCTGGTGCCCTACGCAGCTATGTTCTGCTCCAGCCTCTGCTCTGCCCCCACTCCACCCCTTTCCCAAAGCTCTGCCCGCCTCTTCCCACCCCAACCCCAGCCCCACCCTCACTCTGCTGAGAACTGCAGCAGGGGTTGGGCCTTCACTCACTGGGCAGCGAGAAGTGGAGCGACCCGACCCCAGCCTGCTCCGCTTCACCGGTGAGTGCTGGGGGGCAGTCCCCACTCCCTCCCCCGTCCTCCAAGCCTACTCATTCCCCTCTGTGGAGGCCTGGGGCCAGCCCCACCCCCCATGGGGGGGCTGCATAGGGCACCAAAATGGCTAGGGACATGTGTGGAACTCTGCTAGGAATGCTCCCTAAATTACCTATTTCCTGCTAATCTTCATCATTTGGATGGTGTTAGCCTGTTCCTTTTTTGGAAACAATGAAGACTTCATGAAAGAGAAATACATGTGTTTTCACTAAGTCAAACATTCAGGTTTAAGAGCATAAAGCTGTGCAAAGTCAAGGTCCATCATCATAATTCTTGCTTAAATAGCCATATGTCTTCTGACACGCAAATAAAATATGGCAGTATTGTTGTATCCAGATAGAAAAGTATTTTGAAACCTTGAAGAGTACTGTGTCTGAAATAATTCAGTCCTTCAGACTCTTGTTTAATTCTATGTGACAGTAAGTTGCACCAGAACCATGTGGAGTGAGTCTGACTTGGTTATCTTAGAAGTACAACCTCCACAAAAAACATAAATAGACTATGTCATAGCTTCTGATGCAAACAAGTGACAGCATCACTCTTAGACTCCACTGTCACTTAAAAAAAATATTTTAATGAATAATGTTGGTTGGGTTTTTGTAATGTAATTGATTGTTTCAAAAACTCTGGCCTAGTAATATGAGACTGAATATCAGTGAGTGTACTATTGCAGCCTGCATCAATAAATGCTTTATGTTACTGGGGGAAAGGTCTATAAGGGAGTGGAGGAAATATGGACCCAGATGGTGA
Source organism: Gopherus evgoodei (assembly GCF_007399415.2). Taxonomy (NCBI): domain Eukaryota; kingdom Metazoa; phylum Chordata; order Testudines; family Testudinidae; genus Gopherus; species Gopherus evgoodei. The sequence continues at coordinate 234,554,928 of NC_044322.1, read as the reverse complement.
TACTGATTGTAATTAATTCTGAAAATTCTGTTTTTATTCCTGACAGTGTCAACAAAATGAACCCACAGCTTTTCTCTACGGTTATTTTCAGCAAGGGCTCTGCATTTAGATTAAAACTTTTTTTGTTTTTTTTTTTTTAAAAAAGCTAAGTCCTTCTCAAACTCAAAATTAGTTTAATTTTTGAAAAATTAAACTATAAAAATAAATTCCTCTTGTAGCTGGCTATTATTTTATCTCTTGTTTACTGATGTATTTGATCTGTTAACCAGTCAGAAAGTAAGAGGCTTAAATTTTCGGTACTGGATATTGTCCAGCTTGCAAGTAAAAGGCCTTCCGCTGGCCGCTGCCACCACAGTGAAGGAGCTGCTTTAACCGCTACTATGGCCACCAGTGAGTAGCTGCTGGAAGCTCTCCATTCTTTGTATTATATAAATAGTAATGTAGGCCTTGAACATAGTAACATAATGGAACATGCACTAAAGAGCCGATTGCTGATGTGTATTAATCTGTTTGTTAGACATACATCTTGCTTAGTTCCTCAAAGAAATTGACAACTGCTGTATAAAAAGTGACAAGTTACTGTGAATAGAGTAAAATATTATTCTAATAACAGACAATTCAGCTCTAAAATAAATACCACCACAATGCTTTACATTTCAAACTACTTGCTGCAGATAGGGTCTGTGCAGCGATGAGTGGATTCACTTGTGATTTTATTCATTCATTGGAAAGGTTTTTCTGAGCATTATTTCTGCGTTTTTCACTGGAACATTTACAATACAATCTCCTTTGTGTTGGTTATGCAAGCAGTAGCCCCTAAAGTTCTGAAGTCCTTTAAGTATCTTCTATATATAACGGCACCATGGTCATCAATAAAGATCAATATTTAAGATGCGTACTATATTCTGATTCCTTCAGCCTTAGACACATACCTTTAAAAACAAACAAAATCCTTGAAATGTAATGCTGTTTAATAAAGTGAAAGGTTGTCAGCCTTGAGAATGAAGCCCTCTATGGACCACATCTAATGAGGGGCTGTTACACTATTGGTTACAGTATATAGTGCCAAAGTTGGAAAGAAGCCTGGAGTTCAATCTCCGTATCCATTCAGTTCTTGTCTGCTACTGAGAAAGCCAGTTAGCATTACCTGTGAAAGTGTTGGCTTTGTGATATGTACCAATGGCCAGTGCTGCCCTCTCCTAATGTAAATTAAAAAGAATCTTAATTGCCTAAGTCCTACAAAAGAGTTTTTGGAGAGGAATACACAAAGAGGGGTAATGTAGGTACGTACCCTCCATTTCATAGGTGTCTTTTTCCACTGTAAGGATCACTAAGATGTTGAGAGAAACTGGCTTGGGGAAGCTTATATTGCCATTGCCTCTTTTGAATGTGTTCTGTGACTGAAGGACTTCAATTACAAAAGATTATTTTTCAATAATTGAAATAGACTGGTGAAAATATGAGAAATGCAGTTGTTTCATAATTTATTGTATAAGCCAGCAAAATAGGTAACTTCAATATTCAAACTCTGCACCTGAGTAGTTTTAGAATAATTAACAAAACAGATTTCTATGTATAAATTCCTGAGATGACAAAACATGCCTGTGTTTCAGGAGTGTGTCTTAGGCACCTCAGCAAATGTGTATGAAGCTTCATCATCACATTGCTTCATCACATTGCTGTAGCTATACAATATAATGTCCATGCATCAACTTGCCTGCACACCTCTCTATAGGATAATGGAGTTTGAAGTGCAATAGCAATAAAATGCCAAAAGCATTTGGATGGCCCCCAATAAATATGAAACACATTTTTCAATATGGGTTATGAGCAAGCAAAGTTGATATGTATTCTAAAAATATGAATTTCTACCCGTATGCTACACATTTTGTAGGTACATTCTACAGTATGGTTTTCATTGTTTGGGTATTTGAAAGCCAGCTTGCTCTTTGCATAAATACTTACTGAATTTGTGCACTGTCTTACTATTTCCTGCCACCTGACTCTTCTGAGTTGAGTTTTGATGTTTTTGTCTTTGAAGCAATGTGTATTGAATTTTTCTTACTCTGGGGGCAGTAGGAGATCTCTGTATAGTTTTAGGCTGATACTACCCAAGAAGATTCTAAGATATCTAGTCTAGAATTCTCCAGGATTCCACGTAGCCAGGGCCGGTGCTTCCATTTAGGCAACCTAGGTGGTCTCCTAGGGCACCAGGATTTGGGAGGGCGGCAGATTGCTCCAGTGGACCTGCCGCAGGCATCCCTGCGGAGGGTCCGCTGGTTCCGCAGCTCTGGTGGAGCATCTGCAGGGACGCCTGCGGCAGGTCCACTGGAGCCGCGGGACCAGTGGACTGTCCACAGGAACGCCTGCGGCAGGTCTACTGGAGCCGCGGGACCAGGAGACCGTCCGCAGGGATGCCTGCGGGAAGACCACTGGAGCCACTGGACCGGCGAGCCAGCCCTGCACCTAGGGCGCCAAAAAACCTGGCACCACTCCTGCCCGTAGCTTTTGGAATTTAGTGTTCTGATAACCAGACCAAGTACTGTAGCCTTTTGTAATAAGGGGAACAATAAAATGGCTAATGTTCCAATCTAAGTTTAAATTTGGAGTAGTTTTTGGAGTGATAAGGGAAATAAAACGTTTTGATTAAATACTATATCTTGATGCAAGCCTCAATACTTTTTTCCCTTGTTATTATTGGCTTGCTATCAGAAATTTCCTCAGGTGCAACCACAGGTGAGGGGATTCCGTTTTCACACCTGAGTGAACCTATATCTGAGGTTCCCAAAGCAATTCCGTAGCTTTGGGGAATCATGAAATTTCTGACTCAAATTACTTAGTTATGATCACCATTTTGTGTCTCTTCTCCCACTTTAATTTCTGCATGATTTTAGTAGCAAATATTTCATGTGGCACTGTAGTCAGAGATTAATGATTATTGCTATTTGAAACTGGGATTCTAATCCATTAGCAGATCCATATTTAAGATTACATGTCATTTGTTTTCTACTAATGGGTGGAAATTCCTTAATTAAATAAGAAAATTCAAAATAAAAGAAATCTGTGCGTTTTTTTTTAAGTGTCAAAACTGTTTCATTATGCAATGAGTGAAGAGAATGGTGCAGGCTGCAGCAGAGTATAGAATTTGGGAACCAGGCTGGGCATTAGGAGCAGAGAACAGGTCTTGCTAACAGGGCTAGAGCGAGAGCTGAAAATCCCCTCTGCCTGTCCAGACCCATGCTTACAATGCTCTTAAGACAGTGTAGTCTAGGGCTAGAACACCTGGTCTATATTCCCCACTTTACCTCTCTGCTTCTTTTTCCCTCCCATGCTTTGTCTGGTCTGTATTGACTAAGCCTTCTGAGGCTCTTTTTTTCCTCTTTGTCCCATTTGTGTTAATTATATATAAATAAGTCAATTATTCTCCATACCCCTTATTGTCCCCTGCCTCATTCAGTGTATAGATGTTGATAGGGGTAGCAAAAAAAGGGAAACATTGAAAGGGGGCATGGAAGGGGAGTAGGAACACAGAGGGTTTGTAAAGACCACAAAATTGGATGATGGATAGCTCATGGAATGTGAAGTCAGAAAGGGTTATAAGAGGAGGGGATAGATGTGGAGGGTGGATGCAGGATTCTAGAAGGAAGATTGATAACTACAGAGGATGAATGAAATACTAAATTGGCGCGAGGAGGTTACATGGAATTCCAGAGAGTAGCTGTTTGTTTTTTGTGTATTTGTTTGTTTTTCCTTAAATTTGAAGGGCGGAAGAGATTTCAGTATCTCAATCATTAGATGAGACCAGTGGTTCTAAACCTTTTCTTGACCGTGACCTCATGATGCAATATTTTGAACCCCCTTCACCCATCTTACTATAAAGGAAGGAAGGATGGTCACAGCCTGAAACCCATTCGTGACTCCCCCTGTGGATTAGATTTGCCATGTGTGAAAAGCAGTTATAAAAGTGTTTTGCTTATATGGCTTGTAAGTCCATTTTGAATGACATATAATAAATGCTGAACCAAGTAATTGTTACATTTTTAGGACTGTAGGTGCTGATTCTGCAATCAGATCTGCATAGGTGACTCCTGCACCCACATAGAGCACTTTTGAAATCACTTGGCAGTCTGCATGATCGCAGAATTCTGGTACTGTGCCGATCTGATTGAAGGATCAGGGCCTTATAAACTATCACATGGCTCTTGCCTTGATGTGAAAACACATTTACAGCGCACATTGCTATGTAACTAACGTTATTATCCTGGTGAGTTACTTGTTAGTTTTGAGCAGTTACAAACATCGTTCCCGATCATAATGCTAGTTCTTGTAGAAAGTAGCAAAATAAAAAAGGTGCTAATTTCAGAATGATATTTCAGGGTTACGTAGTTGGAAATGTTTTGTAATTTCAGGTGTTATTCCGAATACATTACTTACTACAGAGAGATTTACACTGGCTGTTTTATATATGGTCAGAAAACAAAGAAATTACCCATGACTGATTTTAAATTGTTTTATGCTTATGAGGAACATTATTTTTACTTTAATTTTAGGACTAGTGTGATTATTATTAAAGACTGATCCAGGAACTTTCTTCAAGGGAAAAAAAATCTAATTTGAAATATTTCTGAAATTAATTGTATCAAGATTGTATAGAGCAGAATTTGGGGTCCTCTCTTTGAAGCTCTGTAGTACAATATAAAAATATTACTTAAAATAGTGATAAGTATTAAATGCAACATGTCCTGTTGAAGGATTAACAATTTTTTAAATATGGGTTATATTTTGTATTTATTTTGTGTAAATGTTTGAAAAGAACTGACACCTTTGGTGTTTCTTTTTCAAGTACAGATTTTTCAAGTTTAAAGGATAAGTCTTTTGCACCAAGCTATTTTTTGCTCATTTTGCTACAGTGAAGTTAGTGACATCATTTCCATTGTTAGCCATCTCTTCTCAGACCGTTCCATAAACATTTTGCTTTGGGCTGCAGATTGGTATTTATGGTTTCCATCCAGGAACACGTTTTTAATACTGTTTTTTTTTAATTTACATATGCAGAAAAACCTCGAAAATTAGAAGACTTCCTTGATATTAACTCAACAACTACTTTGAGTTTAAATGTGAAGTTTGACAGATTAGTAAATAATAATGATTTTTTTTTGCTATTTTCAATTACGTTTATTTTAATTGGTCAACCCATTAAACCATAACTGGATTCTAATACACATATCCTAAACTCCAGGAGTGAAATCCTGGCCCTTCTGAAGACAATGGCAAAACTGCTGTTGGATTCAGTAGGAGAAGATTTCATCCCAGGGGCCAGAGTATGAACCCGTTGTTCACACGGGTGAGCAAGTACTCTCAGAAGTAGACCTAGTTACTTCTACATAGGGATTATTCCTGCAAGTGACTGCAGATTGGTTGATTAAGGGATTCACAGTCTGGTCCAGAATCATTTAAAAAAGCTTATCTAACAGTTAGGGTTACCACCCATCTGGGTTTTACCTGGACAGTCCAGGTTTTGGCTTCTGTGCCATTTAGGGTACCAGGTGCCTAGTTTTCACTTGGAAAGTCCAGTCAAAAAGGGTAACTTGGTCAGATGTACTGACCAGACACCAAAAGTCCAATTACTGTGTGGTGGAGAGAGGCACTGAGTCATTAACCTATGCCAGCTCCTGCTCAGCTAGCGCTGCCTCCTATCTGCAGGAAGACTCTTTTTCAGGCTGTAGCAGCTCCCGTCCCAACTCTGGAACAGAGGGAGCCAGCTGGAGGTTGAGGAGGGAGGTGGAAATGATCCAGCAAGCAACGGAGGGAGTGAGGAAGAGGAGCAAATGATGGGGGTGAGGTCTTGAGGGAAGAGGCAGAGTTGGGGCCGTGTTTTGGGGGAAGGAGGCAGGACCTTAGGGGTCTGGTTACCAGCAATTAGAAAGGTGGCAACCCTAAACAGAGTGGTGGATTTAAAATACATTTATTGAGCTGAATGTAAGTTAATAGTTCAAATGAATCAAAATGTTCAAGTTCTGCCCTAGCTAAAGCCTTGGCTACACTGGCCCTTTACAGCGCTGCAACTTTCTCGCTCAGGGGTGTGAAAAAACACACCCCTGAGCGCAGCAAGTTACTGCGCTGCAAAGCACCAGTGTAAACAATGCCCCAGTGCTGGGAATGCGGCTCCCAGCGCTGCAAGCTAATCCCCACGGGAAGGTGGAGTACCTGCAGCGCTGGCGCTGCGACCACACTTGCACTTCAAAACGCTGCCGCGGGAGCGCTCCCACGGCAGCGCTGTACTGCTGCAAGTGTAGCCATACTAACTAAGTAACTGCATGATTTTATTACTGTTAACCTTGTCCTTTCCTTTCCCGTTTCTTATTTGTTACTCGTTGCCTCTTTGCAAACATTCATGTTCACAAAGTTACTCAATCACACAAGTGTTTTCAGGACCTTGGCATGTATGCTCCTTGGGAGATAGTCTGAGGTGTGATTGCAGCTTGATTAGGTATACCTGCACTGGCTTTAATTTGGCTAGCATGGCTAAAAATAGCAGTGAAGACATGGCAGTAGAGGATTCAGAATGGACTGTACAAGCCTGCGTAGAACCCTGGATACGTGCTCGCATTGTAGCCTGTGGTGGGCTTTATGCTGCTGCATCATGAATACTAAAAAGTGTGGGGGAGGTAGGAGGGGATCAGCCCACAAAGGCCCTATCCCATGAGCACCAGGCCCATCAGCAAATTCCCAGGTCTGCTACTCCTGGGAACTGTTCCTTTTAGTTTTTTAACTACTCTGGAAATTGGCTACAAATTGTGATGAGCTAACCTCACTACCGAGTACTATCAGTAATTACTAAATCTTGCTCTAAATAATGAGTCTTTTCAGTTACTGTGAGACTGCTCCTTGGTGTCCAATCTCTGTGAATCTATTAATCTTGTGTAAGCGTTAGTAAGCATTTTCCTTTTGGATTGTTTAAAGGCCTTTGTCACAGAAGATGAAGGATCCTGTCTGATAGTGTCAATATCTATCTATCGAGAATTCTACCACCACTTCTGGCATTTTAAGGGACCATTTTATCCACAAAGGCCTAAGTTGTAAAGTAGTTAATCAGTTTAAAACAATCCCTAAAAACAGCTAAGAGGATGCAGAGTGTGAGCCTGTGGTTTAGAGCAGGAAAGAAAAAAATCTCTCTGTTGAAGCTGCTTGTATGTGCCCTTCAACTACTCTTTTCTCAAAATGTAAAGGGGGAGGAGAGAAAAAAGTTGTAGAACACAGAAAAATCCCCCTTTAGGTTGATCATAAAATTTGACACGCTTTACAATTAGTATAAATTGCTGGACTGTGTCTCTCTAATTCAATCTTTTTCTTTTATATTGGTGTGGTACTAGATTTATGTTTGAATTCCTGGATCTTTTTGGTTATTTTCTTGCCAAAAAATTTGCTTTGACTGAAGTCACTGGAAAGAACTGAAGAAAAATGACAATTTCATGCTCTTCTTTGTCATTAACAGAGCTGTCATTCTATGCTTAATACATTAAATAATATGTACCATTGCACTTCCTGTGGTGATCCAGAGTAGTCTACAGAGGGTGATGGGGTGGCATGGGGGATAGGAGGAGGTGGCATGGTGTGAAAGGCTTGACAGCGCCTTTTTCTAACACCTACTTTTTTCTAGTCCATGGAGTGGCATTAATACAGTAACTCCTCACTTAAAGTCATCCCAGTTAATGTTGTTTCGTTGTTACATTGCTGATCAATTAGGGAACATGCTCATTTAAAGTTGCGCAATGGTCCCTTGCAACATTTGGCAGCTACCTGCTTTGTCCACTGCTTGCAGGAAGAGCAGCCCGTTGCAGCTAGCTGGTGGGGGCTTGGAACCAGGGTGGGCCGGCAGCCCCCCATCAGCTCCCCGCTCCCTTAAATTTCCTATGTGGCAGCCGCCCAGCAGGCTACCAATTGCCAGCAATTCAGCTGTCCCTCCCCACACTGCCATGTGCTGCTCCTGCCCTCTGTCTTGGAGCTCCTGCTTGCTGAGCAGGGGAGGGAGGAAAAGGGGGGCTAATGTCAGAGTGTCACCCTTCCTCCCTTCTCCTGCCCCCCTTTTACACCTTCTCCATATAGAGCAGGCTGGGGACAGGACAGGGCTTAGGGCGGAGAGACCTTGCTGGCCGCAGCTACTGTCTCAACTTGATGATCCACTTAGAAAGACAATGTACTTAGAGTGGTGTCAGCATACTTAAAGGGGCAATGCGCATCTCTCTCTCTCTCCCACGCACAGGATGCGTGTCTCTGTCTCTGTCTGCCATGCTGTCTCCCTTCCCTCCATTCGTGCTGCCTTGTAGCATGTGAGGCTACATTAACAACATGTTAACCCTTGAAGGCTCAGCCGAATGCTAGTTCATCATTTAGCAGTAAGGCATTCTCTGGGAAATATCCCACCCTCTTCTACCCTCTAACTTCACCACCTCAACCAAGCTTCACAATCATCATTGCTGTGTACAGTATTAAATTGTTTGTTTAAAACTTACTGTGTGTGTGTGTGTGTGTGTGTGTGTGTGTGTGTGTGTGTGTGTGTGTGTGTATAATATATAAAAAAATACAGTTTTTTTGTCTGGTGAAAAGAATTTCCCTGGAACCTAACCCCTCCTATTACATTAATTCTTATAGGAAAATTGGATTCGCTTAACATCATTTCGCTTAAGAAGTCGCATTTTTCAGGAACATAACTACAACGTTAAGCGAGGAATTACTGTAGTCTTCTCTGAGGAGATCATGTGTTCCACTCTCTTGGATAAAGGGCAGTGTCTCTCAACACAGAAGGAAGACAGAATACAGGTATCAGACGCACAGATAAAGGTGTGATTTCTGCTCAATTCATAGAAAGATGTGCAATATACACAAATGGTTTAAGTCAAAAAGACCAAAAAAAACCCAGAACAAAAACCATCTGTTGTAAGGAGCCTAAAATATGCATGTTCAGCTGGACTTGATTGGTTGAAATTCTGACACCTTTGTTTTCCAGAAAAGGAAATGTCTTATCCCACAGGCTGTTTCTTTTGCCTTGTTGAATGGCAACCTTTTTGAAACTTTAGAAACAACACACCTGACAAAAAAGAGCCTTTGAGACAGCTAGCAGGCCCTTACATTTAACAGCTCTCAAGAAAGAACATGCTAAGTGTGAGCTGCTCCTTTGTGCTGTCCTGAGGTTGGGAAGCAGGAGTATGATTTGTTGCACCCACCCTTCCCACCTGACCCGAGGCTGGAGCTTGCCTATCCCACTTTGGTGTTCTGACCAGGATGGGTGAACACGTTTTGCCTAATTTCAAATCCACTTTAGCTTCATGGGTTTAAAATTAGAAACAGAACTCAAGTCTTTTGAGGGTTGTGTTCTGTTAATAACAGGCCCGTTGCCAGTGCGTGTCTGTGCATTTAACTTATGCTCCTGGAACCCAGTCCATATCAATTTCCTATACTAGGTAACTTAAATTTCTTTGTTGTCATTCACCTTTTTTCCAACCATTTCACTGGCAGTGAATGTGTGACTACTTGGTATCCTTATCTGCCTTAGGATGTTGAAAGTCTAGGCATTTCTCTGTGATGAACTTAAAGAAAATTATGGTGAAATAGAGCTTAAGCCTTTGATATTATCTCCTGTTTGTTTTTCTTTCCTTATTTTATGCTCAGTATATAACTTACCCCATTTGGTTTTATGCTGCATGGTAAGGCATCTGAGTTGGTGACAAAGGATGAAATCTACTCCACACACAAAGCCAGGGTATTTATTTATGCTGTCTGTGCCTTGAATGTGGAATGGTTGTTGAGATTAACTGCACCATTCCCCAACCCAATTTGCAGCTTTGTGGCAGCTACAACACTCCTGCTGTCCCCAAATGTTGCTGTTCCAATTTATGATTACAGCTTCTACATGTCAGTTGCACAATGTACTGGGAAACAGGATTTGTGTAAATATAAATAATTTTGGTTTTTTTTCTGACTCACCCATATTGTACCCTTCCATGATGGCCTATGGTGGTGCTAGTTCAGAGAACAACAAAACCCCTATTCAACCTGTATGCTGAAATTCAGTGATGTAGAGGACTTTGCATTAGCCTTCCATGCTATGGGAAAATTTCACCCAAATAATATACTAATGTGTATGCTGTTGTGGCTTATGGTTTAATTTAGCCCTAGTTTACTGGTTCAGTATATAATCAGTACGGATATTTTTGTCATACTGCCATTCATTTAAAACAAAGTATGCCAACTCATGTTACAAAATCATTCTTGTAAATAGTACTAAGCTTATTGAGCAGTGTAAAAAATATGGAAGTTTTTGGTATTTTTCTCATAATCCTTTTCGTTGTAACTTAAAAGCAGCAAAGAATCCTGTGGCACCTTATAGACTAACAGACGTTTTGGAGCATGAGCTTTCGTGGGTGAATACCCACTTCCTCAGATGCATGTAATGGAAATATCCAGGGGCAGGTATATATATGTGTGCTAGCAAGCAAGCTAGAGATAACGAGGTCAGTTCAATCAGGGAGGATGAGGCCCTGTTCTAGCAGTTGAGGTGTGAAAACCAAGAGAGGAGAAACTGGTTCTGTAATTGGCAAGCCATTCACAGTCTTTGTTCAATCCTGAGCTGATGGTGTCAAATTTGCAGATGAACTGAAGCTCAGCAGTTTCTCTTTGAAGTCTGGTCCTGAAGTTTTTTTGCTGCAGGATGGCCACCTTAAGGTCTGCTATAGTGTGGCCAGGGAGGTTGAAGTGCTCTCCTACAGGTTTTTGTATATTGCCATTCCTAATGTCTGATTTGTGTCCATTTATCCTTTTCCGTAGAGACTGTCCAGTTTGGCCGATGTACATAGCAGAGGGGCATTGCTAGCATATGATGGCGTATATTACATTGGTGGATGTGCAGGTGAATGAACCAGTGATGGTATGGCTGATCTGGTTAGGTCCCGTGATGGTGTCGCTGGTGTAGATATGTGGGCAGAGTTGGCATCGAGGTTTGTTGCATGGATTGGTTCCTGAGCTAGAGTTATTATGGTGTGGTGTGCAGTTACTGGTGAGAATATGTATATAACATATATAATATAACAAAATATAACAAATATAACAAATATATATAACATATTTATATGTTATGAGAAATATAACAAATAAATATGTTATGAGAATATAACAAAACGTCTGTTAGTCTATAAGGTGCCACAGGATTCTTTGCTGCTTTTACAGATCCAGACTAACACGGCTACCCTCTGATAGTTGTAACTTAACAATCACTTCAAACAAAAAACACAGTTTTAGTGTGCAGTATTTTTTACTTTGTGTCTATTAGAATCTATTCATAACAAATTCATTTAACAAATTTCACCTCTTCGGATACGTTTACACTTGGAGCTGTGGATATGATTTCCCAGCTTGAGGAGACATACCTGCATTAGCTGTCATCAAGCTAGGGTGTTAAAAATCGAATGGACTGCAGCAGCATGCGTGATGGGATGGTCTAGTTGCCTTCAGTATGTACTCATCCAAAATGCTAGGTGAGTAGCCAGGGCCCACGTTCTATTTTTTAATGCGATAACCCAATGAGAGCTAGTATGAGTCTGTTTCCTTGAGCTGAGACTCTCACACCCAGCTCGATGTGTTGACATACTCTTTGTGTTTGTAGATTGTCTTTGAACCAAGTGCAATTTTCTCATATTAATTTCGTGTTCAGAAATATTCACTGAAAATTTTCTGCAAATAATTCTTGGTCAGCCACTTGTTTGCTGTGAGTAATCAGTAGTGGAATTCAAACTCTTTTAATTGGACACACAAATCACATAGCATGTTTTTTTCTCCAGTAAAATGAGCAGAACTGGTAGACTCAGATTTCCAGTGTGTGTACTTTTGATTACAAACTCGAAATTTGTTTTCAATGAACATTTTGCAATACTTGTTTTAAATTTTACAGTTTTGGTGAACATATATGCTAGTAAACTCAATAGCTAGAATATTTCCAGAAAAGAAACAAGAAAAATGTGACTCTAGTATGTTTTTTTTCATTTACTTATTGAAAATATATTATAATATTCATCTCACTATAATTTCTAGATATAGAAGAGACCTATAATGGCATAAAGCTTGCATATTATAAGTTGAAGTGTTACTAGATAAGGTGTCCCATTGATTCTACCACATTGTCTGCTAGAAAAGGTAGCATAGTTGAATATACTGGAAAAAGGTACTCAACTACAATTCTTTATTTTGGTTATTTGATAAAATGTGTAAAGAAACTAAATTGTATGATTTATTTTTATATGTCTGATATAATTATTTAAGCATAGTATGTTACAGTCAAGTCAAATTTTATATTTATAACAATTTTGTGAAATAACTATCTGAGGCCTCAGCCTTGTAGGCACTTATTCATATACTTAACTGTACTATCATGAGCAGTCTCATCAATGCATATGCATAAGTGCCTGCAGGATTGGGGACTAAATTTCTTTTGCCTGAGTAAAATAATAGAACTTCTTAGAGTGGTTTTTTTTTTTAATGAAGCTCTTCATTGAAATTGTGAATCCTGTCAAAGAAATGCACACAAATTCAACAAGATTTTCATGATTTTTCATATGCATTTTTTACTAGTTTTAATAGTTTCCTGCTTTAACTATAATATATATCTATATCCCACTTCTCCTTCCCCCTCATTACACACATACCCCATTAAATAATCAAAGACCAATGGTTGTGAATTGTAAAAATTTATATCTTAAATCTAGAGATGAGTTAAAAGTGGCAATGATAGGGGTTCCAGATTTGGATAACACCAAAGGTAGCATTGGGTAATTCAGATTTCCATCCAGTCTCTTGTATATAAAAGTTTGGATCCAAACTTTTATATACAACTGCTAAACTTAAATGGTAGATATCTAGTGAGATCTGTTCCTCGCTGAGACTTGTTTATCTCTTTGCTCTCAGATTTCTTCCTGTTGCCGTCTCCGCTGCCATTTCTTACTCAGTGAGTGCCATAATTCATGTTATTGTTCCTTTGCAACCATGCAAAGGATTCTGGGATTGGTGGTACAGGAAGACAGCAATGCTGCTGCTGTGTGCGTAGTTTTATATCTGCAACAACCCTCTCACTGAACATCCTAGGCATGGCCAACTTACATCCTAAAAGACCCCCTCATGAAGAGGGAGAAATAGTAGTGGTTCAAGATGCCTCTATTTAGGGGCTGTGGAAGAATCTTTAGAGACAGGACGTGGCTGTGGTGACTATTGAATCTGGAAGCTTGAACCAGTTCCTGTGGATTTTGGAAGCTGGATCTTGATCTGGGCATCCAAGTAGCAGAGTATTTGAATGTGGAATTGGGATTCAGATCCATCTCTTTTTAAATTACAATTAACCAGTTTCAATCACAAATTGTGTCTGCCCATTCACATTTGCAAAAGGGTGGCGACAGATGGTAAAATCTGGCCAGCTTGTTTTTCTGTCTGCTATCTAGACAGTTGATCTGGTTCCCATTGGTCTGGCCCTAGATTTCTTTTTTGGGCATAGGCCCACTAGGCCAGTTACCATTTTACTGTTTCTTTGGCAATGTGCTCATGTAGTTGATAGATAAGGGATGGGAATGGGCCTTTTCTTTTTCAGTCCTTGATGTAGGATTGAAGAATGTGGCTCACAAAGAATCAGTTTCTTCTAACACTGAACTAAGACACTTTATCGAAGTGAGGACAAACATTATCTCTAAAAATACACTCTCTCTCTCTCTCTCTCTCTCTCTCTCTCTCTCTCTGTACTTCGTTGCTTCTAGAACTTTCCTCAGACCTTCCTGCTTGGATTCCTGCTAAAGATTTGAAGAAACAATACATAAATAACTCCTCCTCCTTTATTTTCTTGTATAAATTTTCATTATCATGAATTAATATTTACCAAAAAATTTAGACCCCAGCTGAGTCCGTGGCCAGATCTGGTTAACTTCTGACTCTGTGGATGATTTTGTCCAGTTTGATTCATTTGAAATGTCATATTCCAAAAGTGTAGATGCCTGTTAGGACTCTTCTCAGCAGGATTATCTCACTTCAGTTAGGCTGTGGTATGAGTGCCATTGCTACTTGGATCATACAGCTATTCAACTGGATTTGTAACCAATTGAGGATTCTGCCTGTTATGTACTAAGTACCTTTATTACTTTCTTCCATGTAGGATTTCAGAGTGCAGCTATGTCCGGTGCTAACTGATGATGTGTGGCATCTTTTGCCATTCCATGATGAATTTACCAGGACTGGGTCTCTTGGTTTAGGCTTGGGTGAGCTTTGGGATCCATTTTGACAGTTAAAAAGGAAAGCTTGAGACTACTTAGGTTTAGTGTGTCTCAGTCTTCATATTGTATTTAAGGAAAAGATTTACCTCTATGGTTGGTGACATTCTGGTCTATCAGTCCATAAATGGATGACCTGGTGAGCCATACTGTTCTCTGCACCAGGGAGTAGTAGGGGCTGGAAATAATATGCTTTATCCTTAGCACTTGGAATTTAGAGTTGGAAAGCTGAGGCCTGTCATCAATGACTTTTTTCTTTTGGAATACCAAAAAAGACGCAGATGCCTTTTTAACTCTTCCAAGACCTATCAGATAATGGTGGTGTATCAGAGGCTTTTTAACTCATTGTCTTTTTGGTCATTCTGCAAGACTTGCAGACTCCACCTTACATTTTATATTTTGACCTATATCAGATCACCATTCCAATGTACAAGCTTGCTCCTAGCATTTTGTAAAGCCCTAGTGTATCTTATCTAAACTGTTGTTCTGCAAGGACAGTTAGACTACAATACAAATGCCTTACATTAGTTTTGGACAGTTCATGTCTTATTACATAGAAATCACAGGCTAGATGGGGGCCCCTATGAAGTAACTGGTGCAATCGTGTCTTACAAACTTCTGTATGGTTTTCAGCTGTGTTAATCAGTTATAATTTCTATAGTGGATATAGCAGGTCACTCCAAATGACAACCACCTGTGGTGACTATTGAATCTGGAAGCTTGAACCAGTTCCTGTGGATTTTGGAAGCTGGATCTTGATCTGGGCATCCAAGTAGCAGAGTATTTGAATGTGGAATTGGGATTCAGGTCCATCTCTTTTTAAATTACAATTAACCAATTTCAATCACAAATTGTGTCTGCCCGTTCACTTTTACAAAAGGGCGGTGACAGATGGTAAAATCTGGCCAGCTTGTTTTTCTGTCTGCTGTGTGTCTTCATCAACCAAAGCCTCAGGAGAATCTTAGTGATCAATGGGATTCTTTGATGAGATGTCAGCTGCCACTGGGACTTCCCTGGTATATAAGTAGGACCACCTTTTCTCAGTCTCTGCTATTAACTGCACAAATGCCTTGAAGTTTGTCACAAGCTTGAACTGATGAAAATCATGCACTATCTTGGAAACGTTATGCTTTCCAAACATCCTTTTTTCCCTGGAACAAAACACTACAGACTTCCAGTCATCATTTCCATACAGCTGGAGTAGCACTCCACTGAGACCATAGCTAGATGGCATCCTCTGAGAAGTCTGTAAAATTGAAAAAGCCATAAAATTACTGGATTGCTACCAATAGATTATTTAGAAGATCATCAAAGCTTAATCCCAGGTCTACTTTGTCTGTTTTAATCAGTTTGTAAAAAGGTTGGCCTTTACAGGGCAAGTAAGGTATGAATTTGCTCCAAGAATTTATTACACTGAGACAGTGCGTCAGTCTCAGTACATTTTTATGTAATGGCATTTCAACTGTATCTTTGGCTCTTCTGAATCCACCCTCCTCCCTCTTCATTGGTCAGATGTCCTGGGTTGTCACCAATCACATGCTCAACAGTAGTTGTCATAGCATTTGTTTCTCTATTTAATTTTAGTCCAGCAGCCTCAACTGCCTTCTTCACTTTTTTAAACCTTACATTATATGCTTTCTCTGACTAAAATATCATATCAATAAACTTCCTGGGGTCCTGGTAGAGCTTGCAGAGTCTCACTCAGTGTCCTCTGGAAGATTTCTAGGGCACTTGCAAAGACCAATGGGAGATGATGAAAGCAATATCTTCTGAATGGAAGTTGTTGCCTTGGCACAGTCAGGCTGAAGTGGAACTTACCAGGATACACTAGCTGCTTCCAGTAAGGAGAATATTGTTGCACCCATTAAACTGAATATTATGGCCCCATTCATAGACTGATAAATTTTAAGGCCAGAAAGGAGAACCATGATCTTCTAATCTGCCCTCCTGTGTAACAGAGACCCCAAAATTTTCACCTTGCATCAGTGTCCATAACTTCCAATTGAGCTACAACATATCTTTTAGAAAGACATCCAATCTTGATTTAAATGCTTCAGGTGATAGTCTGGTGGAGCTGTGCAGTACAGCTTCCAAAATGGACTCAGAAGGGCTCTCAACTCACTTTGCAATTTCTTGATTCTTAGGCTCGCAGGGGTCAGTTTGGCTCAATGTAATGCAGTAACACTCCAGTCACACACTCCATGGCACATCCCTACAATGCATTTTAGCAATAACGGAGGGTGGAAGAGGTGGCACACCACTAGCTGTATTTCAGCTGGGGATTTCTCCATGCTGGAGAATCTTCAGTTGTCCAGCTGCATGACCCCTTGCACTGCCAGAGTGGCAAAGAAAGGCCATAGAATGGGCTAGGATCTAACCCTATGTCTTCCACAGTGGAAGAATATACTTTTCTTTCCTTATTGATTCATTAAAGCTCATGGAACTCCATGATGCACCATGAAGCTCAGCCACATGAGGGAGATAGCAGTACATTATGGGAAATATAGTCGAGCTAGAAAGCAGGAGTCATAGGGAAGAGTGGAGGCATGTGGGACTTGGAACTACAACTCCCATGAGATACCGTAGCTTGAGCTATTTCTCTGATTTCTGTGCTTTGACAGGCATGCTCCGAATCTCTCCCCCCCTTCTTACATTTCCAACACATGCTTTTACTGCCTGGAAATGTAAGGGACTGACTCTCCTGTATTTTCACTTGCCATGCCTGTTGTGTTTCTGCTCAGGGAACCTAGTGATATAACATTGCATTTGATGATGCTTCTCTTTCCGTTTTGAAATGTCTTTTTATTTGCAGTATGCTTTCACTACTCCTGCAGGGTGACGTATTTTCAGTAGACTCCTGTGCTTTGCCAGTTGCCTCACGCGTTTAATGAGAATTACAGTCTGAACTTACTCTGAAAGTTCCCTGTTCAAAATCCCTACTACTAGACAGACTCTTATGTTCCTCCCCCTTACTAATACCTAAATTCACAATTATCAGCCTTATAAAGGCTTTCACACTTTCTCTGGGGCCTTTTGGTTAAAAACACACCCATTCATGTATCCTACTCCTTGTAATGACATGCCCATTAATCTTTTTAATATCAATGCATAGTTTTATTCTTTATTTCCTTCCTCAGGAAAGGCAAAACATAATAAATTCAGCTTCATTCTGCATTGCATAAATTAATGTGCTAACCTGTACTTCCCTTTTTTGTGTGTCAAGCTTAGCTGCAATTTGAATTCTGGAAAGTCTCTTCTTCCACGCATAGACTTATCAAAATCTTTTGGCATTTTCTTTTCTTCCTATTTATGCAGGTTCAAAATAAGTCAGCTTCTAACACCACAATATGTGCACTAGTAAGGAAGCACAAAAACAGTTTGTTTCTTCAGAGGACAGATCTACACTATAGAGACAACGCTGGGGTAGTTATGCCAGCAGAGCCCCTCTAATAAAGATGCAGTGTGTATCAACAGGAGGAGTTCTTCTGTCTGCATAGTTGTCCACCTCTCCAAATGATTTTAGCTGTGCCAACAAAACTCATGTGCTGGCATAGTTGTATCTGCTGCAGTGAGGGTTTTGTTGGCATAGCTGTATTGGCCAAGGGGTATGATTTCCCCTCCCCCCTTCTAGCAGACATATCTGTTGGTAAATCTTTGTTTTGTAGACAAGGCCTGAGATTAACAAGTACTTTATGCAGTAAGGAAAATGGTATTTTCTTTAAAACTTATACCTTCTACTGGACTGTAAAGCTTCTAGAAATTCCCTCAACCTCCTCTTGCCTGTCTTCCTAATACAGCTGTAAGGGAACAGTGCACATATCCTCACAGAAAGGCCTATAGTTTTGTAGTATTGTTCATAGCTGACTTTCTAAAGAAGTGTTATTTCAAAGAAAATATTTTCTGCAACAAAATTTCTGCAGAATTTCAAGTTTTCTGTCATTGGGACATTTCTAGTTCAGAGACTGGTAGAAGTTTATTGCTAACAAGGAGAATGATTTCAGGCTAGGCATTGTGAAAAAGTAAGAAGTTACTCTTAAATCAAATTTCATATTGTCTTGTGTGAGAGTTTCCACATGTTAGTGCATACAAGAATTCTTCCCAAGAAGCAGAAACAGTTTGAAATTCAAAACAAAATAATGATAAAACATATGGATTTAAAAAAAAATCTGTCAGTTCAAGTGGAGCAATATCATTCTTTTAACTTACCTCCAGTGGGTCTGATATATTCAAAAGCTATTTTAAAATATGGAGAGTTCATTTTAGGACAAAGAGAAGGCTTTCTGTTTTTTAACATCATCCTGTGTAAATCGCTGGGGGGGGGGGGAAGAAGGGGAAGGGAATTAGGCTCTGGATTGGATACTGATTCCTTTGCATTTTTGGCATTATGCCTCCTTACTGTTTTATTGTCTATTTTGGCTGAACTTGAAGTTCCAGCAAAGCTACTTGCCAAAAAAAAAAAAAAAAAGAAAAGTTAGGTCCTTTAAGGATAGTGAAAAATGAAGCCAGCTTTTGAATCCGCCACGTCCTGTAAGCAAATAAAAATGAATCTGTGTGGAGCTCAGACGTTCTTTCCTGTTCTCCTTTGGATTCCAAGTAGGAATGGAGCAATTTTTCATCACGTCCAAAAAAAAAAAAGGGGGGGGGGAGGCTAGAGTGCTTCAAAGCAACAAAAAAGAAATCTTCTAAAGGTTTCTGTGAGGCTAACTTTTAATGTGTACGTAAAAAATCTTTTACATCTTGGTTAGTGTAAACTTAAGTTTGAAAAATCTCCAGCAGGAAGAAATTGGGCATTCATATTTTCTGCATCATAAGAAGAAAAACCATTTTAAAACAGCATGTGACTTTTTTATGCGTTTTCACTTCACAGGTGGTTTTGCAAGTAGGCTATCCTAGTATAATTTTTATTTTAAGTAGCAAATGCTTCACGATCCAAAAATATAATTTTATTGCATATGTAGACGAAAATGATCACGAACAGCCCACATTATACTGCCTGAGAGGACCAAAAAACTAGATGGGATAATTCTCATTACCAAGATCAGCTTGAATTTGTAAAGGCAATTCCTTTCCAAAAAAGTTTGGTTAGCAATGTAGTGACCTGCATATTATGGTAACCTCCACTGTGGAGAAAGTAAAGATTTTAATTTTTAATGATGCTAATTCCCTAACATCTCTGTAGAATGAAAATTGAAATACATTAATAAAATAGTCTAATATAGAAGATAAATGGCTAATGCATTGCACGTTGTGGTGTAGTGTGTGTTTTTTTTTTGTTAATATTCATTTCTTTTGCCATCGTAAAATCAAAGTAATTGTAACCTAAGCAGAGTAAAGATATATGGTGGACAACTGTTCTTTGTGAATAATTCTAGAGGAAAATGTTTTCGGTAGTGAATGAATGTGTAATCATTAACACACAATGGGGATGCTGCGCAGGCCCGAGTCTGTAGCCTGAATGTTTCCAGCACTTCAGAGATGGTTTTGTATTTATATAATGCATTGTTGGAATATGCTGTTGCATTTATTTATTTTTAAAGTTTAACCTAAAGCAAACTTCATTTAAAATAAGAGAGAGAGAGAGAGAGAGAGAGAGAGAACTATTACTTTACACACAGAAAAGCAAAGAGCTTTGTATTTTTTAAGGATCTTCTTAAAGGATGTGGCAGTCTCTTACTGAAGTGGGTCAGGGAGAGGCAGATTGTTGCTTAGGAAAATAGAGGAGAGGACATGAGAACATTTTATTGGCGTTCTAAGTAGTTTTTCTTTTTTAAATTTTGTGTACATTTTACTTGCACTAGTCTAGAAAGAGTTAATTATCTGGGAACTGTTTGTAGTTTTATGAAAATATTGAGGTTTTTTTTTCTTTTAATGGAGGACTGGGTCTTCGACATGCCTGGTAAACCTGAAGTTTCATTCTCTCATGCCCCTTGCCTGTAGTTTGAGGGCCTTATATTTTTGTTCATTGCCATCTCTATATGAGACCATTGTAGGGCTGGAATTTTAGGTCCAAGTTGGGAGGAAGTATTGAACATATGTTTTGGGGGAGCAACAACAACAAACTGTTGAAGTGGGGCCCAGAAGACTAATAGGGATATTTAAACCAATCTGCTCTTTAGGACCTGATTGTGGCCTATCTTGCATGCCAGCACAAAGGGAATAGAGGGGGACATAAGATGCCCTTTATTTTGTTGCAAGGGGTACGTGGGGACTGGGCAGAGCCTTGCCTTTGCCCCACTCAATGTGCTGAGTGGCATAGTTGCACCAGTGCATTGGGGAGCTTATGCTGCTATTGGCCACCGTTTACTCCTTCCTGGGAGCAGCAGGGAGATGGGGAAGGAGATTGTGGCTCCAGGAGTCATTGTCTCCCTTCTAGGCTGCTCAATGGGCAGCTTAAGAACAGTCTGGGTGAAATCCTGGTCCATGGGAGTTTTGCCATTGACTTCCATGGAACCAGGATTCCCCCCTCACTGCCCCTTCTTATTGATGATCTAGCCCTGCATAATCTTTTTTCTGATAGGAATACCTGGAAGATAGCTGTCTAATTAAATTAGACATTTGTATAACCCCTCCTAATTCGGCAAAACTTACAAAATAAGTAAAATCACCTTGAAAAGGTTATTTGAGTGGGTGGTGGTTGTTTCGCGCTGACACTGTGCTAAGAGAGAGAGAGAGAGAGTCCCTTCCCAAGGAACGTTGTCTCTGAGCCTTGTCCTGTAAACAGTGACTACTAGACATTGTCTTATGCGAGTAGTATTTTTGAAGTCAAAGCTTTACACCCAGAAATGTGTATAGGATCAGGCCCTACATCAGATGCTGATAAAATCCTAAAACACCAGATCAAATGGAAGGTGCTAGTAATTTAACACATTTTATTTTTTAATGGGTGTTGGTAGAGTTTTACTGATATGGGCAAATATTTGTGGCTTTACAGAAAAAAATGAATTTTTACAAAGGCATTGAATGAAGAGAAGGTGGGCACCTAACAGTGGGACAGGGAAGGAGTTCCAGATGCAGTGTTGGTGTAATAGCAATAAACATTTTTTGCCTGTTTTTATCTTTTTTTTTTCTTTTTGATTTGGCTAATTTGTTGTTAATTTTCTATACCACCCTCTCAATCTAATACTTACTGATTCTAGCTGAATAACAAAATTGTAATTGTTACACATTGTAGCTTTGATGCAATATGCTGTGCATGCAAAGCAATCTCTTTTAGAACATTATCCTCCTGTTGATAGTTTTGTTTTTGTTTTTAAATCTGCTTTTGAAATTTAAAGAGCAAAGCTCCAGTTAGATTTATTACCTACCAATATTTCATTTTAAGATATATTTTTTTAAATTACAAAAAAAAAAAAAAGCCATTCTGGTTTAGAAGCACATATTTGTGGGAAAGTGGGGGGAGGGGGAAGAAAGGAACAAATGACAAAGGAGCATTGGAGCCCTAAATCCCTGCAACAGGTCCTGTGCAAATAGATAGATATTTTAGAAGTGTCCATTGAGTAGCTGCATGCTTTAGCCCTGTTGGGATGAATGTTTGAAGGCAAACAAAGGAAAGAGAAAGTTTGCTCTGGATGTTGGGCATTCAGAAAAGAGTAACAGATCAGGGGTGGGCAAACTTTTTGGACCGAGGGCCACATCGGGTTTCCAAAACTGTATGAAGGGCCGGTTAGGGGAGACGGTCTCCCCAGACAGCCAGGTGTGGCCTGTCCCCTATCCGACCCCACCCAATTGTCGCTCCTGATGACGCTCCCACGATTCCTGCCCCATCCAACTTCCCCATTCCCTGATGCCCCCCCCAGAACTCCTGCTCCATCCACCACCCCCTGCTCCTTGTCCCCTGACTGCCTCCTGCCACCCCATCCAACCTCCCCTCTCATTCCTGACTGTCCCTCGTAACTCCTGCCCCATCCAACCCCCCTATTCCCCACCCTCTGACCCTCCTGACCCCTATCCACACCCCTTCCCCCTGATCACCCCCCCCGAATTCCCCTGCCCTCTATCCAAATCCCCCTGCTCCCATACCACGCAGCACAGCGCACTGGTGGCTGGCAACATTACAGCCACACCACCCAGAACGCCGGGTCAGGCCACGGCTTTGCAACTGCACTGCCCAGCCCCCCAGAGCGTTGTGCCGGCTGTGCAGGCAGGGCCAGTTCCAGGCCCCAGCACGCCAAGTGCATGCTTGGGGCGGCATGCCGCTGGAGGCGCTCTGCCGGTCGCCAGGAGGACGGCAGGCAGCTCCAGTGGACCTCCCGCCGGCATGCCTGCAGAGGGTCTGCTGGTCCGGCAGCTCTGGTGGAGCATCCGCAGGCACACCTGTGGGAGGTCCACTGGAGCCGCGGGATCAGTAGACCCTCTGCAGCCACATCTGTGGGAGATCCACCGGAGCTGCGGGACCGGCGAGCGGCAGAGCGCCCCCCTCGGCGTGCCGCCGTGCTTGGGGCGGCAAACTGGCTAGAGCTGGCCCTGTGTGCAGGGGGGGACAGTGGAGGCGGGGCTGGGAGTTAGCCTCCCGGGGCAGGAGCTCAGGGGCCGGGCAGGAAGATCCCACAGGCCGAATGTGGCCTGCAGGCCGTAGTTTGTCCACCTCTGCCTTAGATAATGTCCTAGACCTTTCAGCAAGATCATATTTCATTGTTGGTGAGAGCTTCAATTTGTTTGTCATCAGTACAAAAGCTCTGCTTTAATTTAATTACTAAATTGAAAACAATCCATAAGCAGCCTAATACCCCAGTCATTCTTATGCTGATTAAGACCTATTTCTAGAAAGACAAAATCCGCACTTCAA
This sequence comes from Gopherus evgoodei, assembly GCF_007399415.2. Lineage (NCBI taxonomy): Eukaryota > Metazoa > Chordata > Testudines > Testudinidae > Gopherus > Gopherus evgoodei. The sequence continues at coordinate 234,531,846 of NC_044322.1, read as the reverse complement.
AAAAACCTCTTTGACACAATAAATGCGTATAGTATAATGCATGAAATACATTAGGTAGGAATACAAAGCTGTGCTTAAATCTAGCAAAATGAGTTCATCAGCATTTCATATAGCAACTGTAAATTTGTCTGAAAATACAGCTGTTAATGTTTTAATCTTTTGTTTGTCAAAGGAATATAATAGTTTAGCAGACTGTAGGCCCCTGGAAAGCTCCTGATTTGAATTCACTAGGAGTTTCTACGGTTGCTTGTGATGTAATTTTGTTTTTTCCTTCAGGTGTGGCTAACGATGCCTAATGTACTTTAACTCAGGGTAGCTGATATTGTCTCTGGCCTGGACTCACCTACTCCTGACTTTTGAGACCAAAACAAAATTGGTAATTTTCTGGCAGTGTTCTGTCTTAAATATTTTTCTGTCTACTTCATGCTTCTTAAAACAGTGTTACAAATTTGACTGGATTTTAATTTTTTTGATAATTATAACCTTCTCTATAAGGCAGAGGAAGTTGCATTGTCATTGTGGTTTACAAGTAGCAATAGGAGCTTATCCTAACGATATTATAAAAGGGTAGGATAAAAGTAGACTAAACAGAGAGAAGAGAACAATTTGGCATGGCAAAGCATTTGTCTAAGAGGAACAAAAAACTGCACTAATTTCTCTGGAGGAATTTTAATTTAAACACATTGCTAGTAAGTATACAGTATGGATGACTGTCACTGATACAGTGCATTTATGTACTTTGATGCTGAGTACCCTTAGCTCTCATTGAAGCCCAGGTGCTTAGCACCTTGCAGACTTGGACTCAGTGTTCTCTTTATTCTGTTAATAATCTCAGATTTTAATTTTTTTAAAAAATATTTATTGATTCAGCTGAAACTAATATATCACAAATAAGGTCACAGTCCTTCAAGTAGCTCTGCATGTTCCCACTTACATGTACTGCACTGCCTTGTGGTAGAACCTCCTTCTAGCTGTGTTAGCTAGAGCGTTCTTGTGCCTCCTACCCCTGCCTTCAGCGTCACTGACATTCTGAGGACAAGGCTGTATAGGGGCAGAATTCCTCCCAAGTGTGCGCCTGAACAGATGTGAACCTCCCTGATCTCTTCAGAGCTAGTACCTTTCTCTTTTTAGATAGTTGGTGTTAGTTAGTGCTTTTCCCAGTTCCAGGTTATGGGAGAATCGAAGAAGCAGAAGTTGGGATTCAAGAGGTGTGCTTCCTTCTGGGCTGTCTTCCTGGAATCCGATGACCACATGCGGTGCCTGGGAGAAAGACACTCGTCTTCTGGATGTTCAGTTTGTTGTTGGACCTTCACTTCCAGAACCCGCAGGGACAGGGAGACTTGTTTGCAATTCCTCCTTCTCGGGGAAGCTCTCAAGTTAGACCCTCTGTATCTGATCAGTCCTCAGATCCATGGTCTAAGAGGTCATCCCAGTACCTGGGGCTTCCACGGGCTCCCAGTAACTGAAGGGTGTCAAGAGGCTGCAAACCCTGTAAGCACTGGATCAGATTCCTGCAGCTCCCTCAGTCAAGCCCCCAAGGCAATGCATGTCTGAACTGAGGGCTATGTGGTCACATCTGACTGCCCTGGTTCCAGGAGAGAGGTTGAGAGATCATTTAGCCACTCTCACCAGTGCTGTACCTCATGCCTCACAGATACCTGGTGCCAATGGAACTCCTATGGCTGCAGGACCAGGAGGGGTTCAAACTTCCACTTCCAGATCCAGGAAGATGGAATTGATTGGTGTGTAGGAATTGGGGCCATTAGCACCTTTGGTTCTGTCTCTCCCAGTGCTGAAGAAAAAGAGTTAAGTGGTCACTGTTAGCAGTGCTTGTTCCTATGCATCAGAGCTTTTGCATCTCTCCAGTTCTGACAAGACCGCTGCAGTTCTGAAGCAAAGACCTGTTCTATCTCCTGAGCTACTGAAGCCAGGAGCGGATTTGCTAGAACATCAGATCCAGTGTTGTCTGCTTCTTTGAATCTACTGTTGGTCTGTGGGTCTGTTGGTTCCGGAGAGCTCTGTCACCTTGGGCAGCCCAAGTTCACTTTCTGGCTCTACTGCATTAGTTGGTTCTGAGGGTGAAACATGGTTTCCAAAAGGAGGCATGTTTCCATGGTTCCAGGACCACCTTCCTCCTTTCCTGTTAGGAAGAAGAGGTCAGAAGGTACTGCTGGTTCTTCCCTGGACCACCGTATCCTTTCTCTACTTAGGACTTCTACAGTTTCTCCACAAAAACCAGGATCTCCATACTTTCTTCTGGATTTGCTGTTATCCCCATTGCATCCTGACTCCAATTCAGACCTGGATCTTTGCCAAGAGGAAGACAGAGGATGAATGCAGAGACCTGTGGCTCGATTTATATCTCAGTGGTCCTCCTCCTTCAGGCATGTTCCCAAACCCTTGTGCTGGGGAAATTGGCAGGCCTGGAGCCTTGTTGGGGGTCACCTTGGGAATTTTTCAATTTTCTCTCCACATGGATGGAGAGGTAAAGTTTCTTCTGCAAAGAATCTGTAAGTCCAGAGATCCTCTGATTTTACTCCTCTGGATCAGTCAGCATTATAGGCTGATGATGCCAGAAATACTGTCTCTGGTGGAAGATGAGTAGGCAGCTCCCTTCTTTGAGCAGTAACAGTTGGAAATGGATTATGACCCTGATTTATCACCAGATGTACTCATGGGGGTGACTTCAGCATCCTCCCCTTCCAGGGATGGCGCACAGTTCCACAAATTGGTGGATTTTATGGTGTCCACTGTAAATCTTTCTGTAGTGCTTGCCCAGTTTGGATGGTTAGCTACAGCTGGTTAAATCTGTGAGGACCATGACTGTATCTTGTTACAACTTGTCAACTTTTTTGGAAACAGGGTATCGGATACTTTCTGAGGAGTTTCCTACTTCCATCACCACCAGTGAACTAGGGATAGGGTGGGTGCTACTGCCAGTAACAGAGCAAGATCCGGAAAACCGCACTGCACCTCAGCTGATGAGAAAAGGTGTTCTCTTCATCTACCCTGGGTATTAGAGTGGTGATTTATCAGGTGGTCATGGCCTGCTATCAGTTCCATTTGTCGGAGAACATGACATTGTTTTTACAAGAATTACCTGACAGCTGAAGGTGGTTGGAACTTGGAAAGTGCTATTAATAGAGCACCACAATGTTGCAAGGTACTCCCTTGGGGCCTCTTTTGATTCTGCTGTCAGAGCATTGACATCAGCTGTGACCATTAGGAAACATACATGGCTTTGTTCCTCCTCTCCAGGTCTACATACTAGGAGTATGTCTCCAATACAGTCCAAGACCTGTGGCTGGCCAGGGTCAGCTGATATGGGCTTGGGCTGCGAGGCTATAACATTGTGGTGTAGGCATTCGGGCTTGTGCTGGAGCCTTGGCTCTGAAACCTCAGTAGGGGAGAGGGTCCCAGAGCCCAAGCCTGAGTGTCTGCATTACAGTTTTATAGCTACGCGGTCCAAGCCCTGTGAGCTTGACTCAGGTGACCTGGACCAGCCATGGCTGTGTCACAGGTCTTTGATCACAGTGTAGACTTACCCCAAGAGTAAGCTGAAGGAACTCCCCTTTGAAGGGAAGGATCTTTTCGGTGAAAAGATGGATGAACTGCTGGAAAAAATAAAGGACACAAGTTCAATAGCCTGTTGGAGGTGGCCTTCTATGCCTTCTTTCCTAAGCCAGCAACAGTTCCACCCCATAGCCTTCATCTTATTTTTGCCAGTATAAGCAGCCTTCCAGAGTCAATGTAGAAAGAGGCCTTTCAAACCAAGGTCTAGATCTAAACAATCTACTTCCTTGACAGCATCTATGATACAGAACAATAAAACAGAACAATCAGGACTAATCTACCCCCTTTTTTTGTAGACAGGCTAGCTCATTTTATCAGTGCATGGAGGCAAATTACATTGGGCCAATGGATGCTATAGATCATAGAAAGAAGCTGTGCAATACAATTTGAAAAATTGCCTCTCCCATTTCCCTCTCAAGAGACTACTCTTCTTGCAGATGCTTTCCTGCTGCACCGGGGAAAGGGCTTGAGGTATGCCTTCTTCCCCTTTCCACCGATCCAGATGATAGTGAGAGAGATGCATCAGGATAGGGCAAGGATGATTCACATTGCCCCAAGTTGCCCACATCAGCAGTGGTTTACTGATCACCTGCAACTGTCCAGCAGAATCTTTGTGTGTCTTTGTCTCCAGACCTCTTGTCTCAGCGGGAGGGCAAGATCTTTCACCTGACAGCATGGCAATCAGACTTTGACTCTCTTGAGTCATGTTCTTTGTCTGTGCAGGATACCAATTAACTGTAGAAAACAGTCCACCAGAAGCTATTAGCACTTAAAGTGGACCAGATTTCAGGCATGGATAAGGGAAATCCTGACTTCTCTATCTGCTTCCATTCCTCGAGTTCTGGAATAATGAATGTACTTGATGTCTCAGGGGTTGTTTAACTCATCATTAAATGTTCATTTGGTAGTCATTTCCATGTATCATACTTTAGTGGATGGCAGATAGCTGCTTGTTCATTATTTGGATGAAAAGTTTATCAGATGTGTATCCCCCTGTTACAGATCCTGTGCTTTCTTGGGATCTCAATTTAGTGCTGGCCATGCAGATAAAACCATCCTTTCAATCCTTGGCTGAGTGTTCTCTCTATCATTTATCTTTCAAAATGGTTTTCATTATTGCCATCATGTCAGTGAGGAGAGTGAGTGAATTGAACACGTTATGTCTGATCCTCCTTTCACTTCTTTTCCTAAGAACCAAGGTAGTTCTCAGACCAGATCCCAGGTTCTTACCTAAGGTGGTATCTGACTTTCACATCAACCAGACAATTAATTTTGTTGGTATTGCTGGAGGGAAAAAGCTGACATTGCTAGATGAAGTTTCTACTGCAAGGCACCACAAGGCAGTACAGTACGCATAAGTGTAGATGTGCAGAACTGCCTTGAGGAACTCCAGTTACAAGTAAGTAACCTTTATTTTTCTTTCAGGAAACATAGGAACTAGCAAATGGATGCTCACAGATTACAGTATGTGACATCATACAATGCTAATGAATAATCAGACTAGAAATAAGTCAAATATTAAGTGGGGTAATTAGCTATTTAAATAATTTATTTAGGGATATGGTGGATGTCTGGATAAGACTTGGATGACTTTGTAAACAATATACTCTAGCACAGTCAGAAACTATGGTCTTGATGTAAGAATCACTTGGTCTGAATAAGTCTATGACTAGGTCAGACTAGATGATCACAGTGTTCTCTGCTAGCCTTGAAGTCTATTAATCTGTGAATGAATAAATCATTTTGAAAACTCTCTTTTCTTTTCTTTGTGTCAGCCTCCTGAATGTATTTGTTGTTCATATAATATGTGATGGCCTCTCTCTAATAAATTCCTTTTTCCTGATTGCTGGGTACTTGCATTAATATACTGCAAGCAATGAAATCCCTGGCAAAGCCCCAGGGTACACTTAATGGGAGCCAGGGATAGTGCATTCTTTGCAGAGGGCTCATGATTTTGGAACCTGTTTCCAGCTGAGATCAAGTTTTGCCACCTTCAAGGCACATTGTGAGATTTGCGTTTTCATGCAGATGTTTTTCTGATGGATGGGCAAGGTTCCTCCAAATCCGGAATAAAAAGTGTGGAGGAGAAAGCTAGACTGGAGAGCTTTGCTCGGTCTGGAGGGCATGGAATATGTATTTAAATACTGTGGGGTGGACACTGTTAGAAATGTGTGATAAAAAAGTAGCTGACTTCACAGTACTTCCAGATTCTAGATTAAAGAGCTACAATAGGATTGTAATAATACCATACTTCTATTATGCTGCTCCTAGCTCTGACTCTGGGAATAGAGGTAATACTGCTAGAAGTTGAGCCAAGGCTTGGATTTAGTTTATGTATTGTATTTGGGAGGTATCATGGTTATATGGCAAACTGTGCTTTAGATCCTTTTTGGTCTTTTTGACTGTACTCTTCAAATGACAGGACTGACATCCTGTACCTTCCTCTCTGGATGGATCTTTTTGGATCCACTCTTAAACTGGATCATTGGGCTGCAGCTTACCTATTTCTGAACCATATTAACCCAGCAGATCCAACTGAGTTTGGCACTGTAAACCCTTTGCCTCTAAGGGACCTGTGACAGCAGCTGAGTAAAGTGACTGAAAAATCTCTTCTTTAAAAAAAGCATTATTTATTCCTTCACCCAAATGTACATAACATGCAAAGCAAAAGGAGTAAAACAATAAAATTCTCTCTCTCTCTCTCTCTCTCTCTCTCTCTCTCTCTCTCTCTCTGTTTTCCCCCTAACTACAGCTTAATCTTTGCTTGCAATCATTTGTACATACCCTCAGCAAAGCTAATATCCATCTCTAGGTTGGAGAAGCAGACTGTCCTGCTCACAGTATGCTCTTTCTGTCTCTGTTTCTTCTTGTATGCCTGTCAGCTCTCACCAACACTCCCTGGGCCATCCTCCCTCCTTCCCAAAGCCAGCATCTTTTAACATTTAGGATCTCCTTTGATCCCAGGCTTTCAGCTTTGTGAAGAGTAAACCATACCAGCCTCATGGGAGTCTAACTAATAGTTCTCCTCCATTGTTCCCTTAAGGAGTCTTAACTTTGCCATTGTTTTGGTTCCTCTTGGTCTGCCCCTTAACACAGCCTCTTCCGATTTAACTCTACGAATTCAAGCAGGATAATATCACACAGGTAACCTGAGGTTATGATACCTATAGAAGTATTACATGTACCGCCTTCATTCTCCACAGAAGGGCTTTTATTTATCTCTATACCTAGAGGAAAGCAGAGTCGGTTTGGGGGATGTTCTTAGACTCTCAGCAGGTGGAGATTGATGCCAGGAGCCAGCACATGCGAGTGGATACGTATGTGTTATGGTACCAGCTGTGGAAGCAAGCATCAGCATACTACCTAATGACCATGGGGGAAAAAATTGTACTCACATGGACTTACTTTTTGTTATTTAGTCTGTTACTGTAAATAGGGTTTTTTAATGTCTTGCTGATCTTGATATTTTTCACAGTGCATTTAAATGGATTTAATCCTTTAAGGTGTGGTATGATGTACTTATTTTCATTGCATTTATTAGCTGCCAACAGTGTAAAAAATAATTCCAAGAAACAATTTTCCAAGTATGCTACAGGGTGGGAGCTGTATGTCTAAGAAACCATTAGTTCCCCATCAGCTCAAGAGTTTTTTTAATTTGAATTCTAGTGAATTATTTTTCTTTTTTTTTCCCTCCAATTATTACGTTTTTGACTCTTGGGTTACCAGTAATATAAGTACTCAAAATAAACCTTAGAGATGTAAGATATCTACCAGAGAAGTACAATAAAATAAAAGAGTACAAATATATTAAATTCACTATCTTAATTGTTATGACTTTTCTACTATTTCTTTCTCCTCTCATTTTCTCCTCCTAATATCTCACTTGTTTTGTTCATTATTATCTCTCTTTCTCTACTTATTTCTATCTGTTATTTATTGATTTCTTCCTTTTATCTTTTTTCTTTTGTAAAACTGTAATTTCTTGTCACTGGCCACTCTTCCTGTCCCTTTCTTTCTGTTCCTCACCTACTTCTTGAAACCAGACTTAAAGAAGGGAGAGTTGCAGGATGTCCATGAAAGAGAAGGAGATTGGATAGGGTAAGTATGTCATTTACCTCTGACCATTTTTCTCTTTTTGCTCATTTTAGTCTGATTGCATTTTTTTCCTTCATTTTATTTTTGTTTCTCATTTGCCAGTGTTTTTGGTTTGTTTGTTTATGTAAAGAATTTTTTTTTGAGCTTGTACCAGTCCTGTTCAGAGAGAACCAACCAATATAAAGGGTTTTGAAATAACATCTAAACTTGGTGAAGTACATTGGCTGCTGCTGTTATATCTCTGTTCTCTTTCCCATCCATTTCCACTTGCAAACTGTGAAGCTTTTACCAATGGAGCCAAAAGTCTAGTAGAGTGGACCAGGGAATCATGGGAATATGCAAAATGAGATGGTTTTAAGCGAGAGTGCTCACATAGAGGTGGGAAATACATATAGAGGTGTGTGGCCCAAGCAGGAGGTCCTCACTCACTCAGCATACACCCCTCTAGAGACTATCTGAAATAGTTAGACTTGGCAGAATTCTAGTTTTACTTTTAATAATTCTGATTTATAACATTGGTTTATTTTTAAGCATTTTTCTCTATTTTTAGGGATTTAAATCTTGACAGTTGCAGGAATTTATGATGGGGAAGTCAGACAATTATTTAATAATGGTGGAGTAAGAAAGCTAAATGTTTATAATTATTGATCCACAAATTGTCAATGCATTTCAAAATACTCCAAGTAATTATCTTTAAATCAAGCTTTAGTAAGTTCTCAAGCAGCATTTTCCTTACTTTCCCTGTAAGTCAATTTCAATTATCATTGATGGAAATATTCTTCTTCGAGGAATGGTCTCTATATGATATGTATTTTAAATGCTGGTGCGCATGCACCAAACCTGGAAGATTTCTATAGCAGTGTCTGTTGACCTGCACAAGCGTCTTAGGTTGCCTCATGCAGGTTATAAGGTATATATGGCTATATAAACATTATAAGAGGACATGTGGGGTGACACACCCACGGTTCCCTCTTACCATGCTGTGGTTGGAGTCGGAATCTTTTCTCCCTGTGCTGATAGCCTCTATGAGAATGATCGTCCCTTTTATACTATTTCAGTTGTTTCTCTTAGTTGTGTACATAGCTTGTAGTTAGTTAGTGTAGATAGTTGTCCCATTTGGGGCCCACCTTTACTTCATTGGCGGATTATGTTCCATGTCTCCGGGTTTAAGAACTGGGCCTTGTGCCTTCGCTTGTTCTTGGTGAGCGACAAGCACAGCTGCTGAGTCTCCTTGCCTGGGGAAAGCATTTCTCGCAGCAATGTCTGCAGGTCCTTTTCACTGCAGACCCACAAGGCTCATCGCCTGTCTTCTCAAATTCCTCATGGAGGAAGCGCTCTGGCTCTATGCTGCATCCGATCCTGAACTGGCGATGCATCACTCTTCACTGGCACCTCCCACCCGGATCCGACAGCACCACCGAAGCATGACAAGGCCAGGAAAGAGAGCCACAAGTGACTTATGAGGAGAGGCTGAGGGAACTGGTATTGTTTAGTCTGCAGAAGGGAAGAATGAGGGGGATTTGATAGCTGCTTTCAACTACCTGAAAGGGGGTTCCAAAGAGAATGGATCTAGACTGTTCTCAATGGTAGCAAATGACAGAACAAGGAGTAACGGTCTCAAGTTGCAATGGGGGAGGTTTAGGTTGAATATTAGGAAAAACTTTTTCACTAGGAGGATAGTGAAGCACTGGAATGGGTTACCTAGTGAAGTGGTAGAATCTCCTTCCTTAGAGGTTTTTAAGGTTAGGCTTGACAAAGCCCTGGCTAGGATGATTTATTTAGGAATTGGTCCTGCTTTGAGCAGGTTGTTGGACTAGATGACCTCCTGAGGTCCCTTCCAACCCTGATTATTTTATGATTCTATGAAGTGCTCTCATGGACACCACAGCAGGTCCCTGTCACAGATTGCTGCAATGCACAGTGTTTGCATCCCAAACTGTGCCTGGTCAGTGGAAACATCGTGTTCAGAACCTTCCTTACCACCTGGTACAACTACACACCTAGGGGGTGGGGGAGAAGGCTAAGAGGAAGAAGGAGGCACCAATACTGTCTGCTCCCAAGGCAGCCTCTGAGGCGTGCTCCTACCCCTCAACAGGAGTCCTCGTGCTCCACTCCATGCACCTCCCCCTGCTTCAGTGGTCAGCGGGTTGTGCCCTTGACACCTGGATAGGCTGAACCCTTGCTCCCCCTGGTGCACTGCAACCTGCCAAATCTGTCTTCCTGGCTTCTCTCTGCTCCGCAGCCACCTACACTGGTGGATGCACCACTTGTCCTGGGCCGGGATCCACACACCTGGCAGTCATGGGACTGCCTGCACCAACAGCCCCGCTGCTGTGGAGGCCCTTTCAGACTCAGAGGGCTTTTTGGCAGAATAGCTGTTGTTCTCCATGCTGTCCTGGGCAGGTCCACCACACAAGAAGGGCTACCCCCGGTCCTGCTTCAGTGATATCCCTATTCTTGCAGCCCACAGTACCCACTGGACCAGACCTCCTGGCTGCAGTGGCCCTCATGGGATCTGTATCACCACCCATTCCCACCTTCACAGGCCTTGCACCTTTCTTTCTGGGCCCCTCTATGGAACGGAACCATCCAGCTTGGATCTGGAAGCAGACCCAGAATGTGACCTGGTACTGCCATTCCCAATGGCTGCATCATCCTCTCTGGACAAAAATCTAAATACTCTGAACCTCTCACCTCCTGATGATCGCCGCCTGTACCAGGAGTTGCTGCAGAGCATGGCCCTTGATTTGGGTATCCTCTTGGAGAAAGTCCATGGCCACTCCCTTCAGCTTCTGGAAATCTTTCAGCCTCGAGGGCTGCTATGCATGCATCTGGCACACACCTGCATCCGATGCCCCGATGCCCAAGAGGGTGGAACATCGCTACTTTGTGTCATCCAAACGGGCTGATTTCCTTTTCCCATCCCACCCCGGCTTCACTGGTAGTACATGTGGCAATGTAATGGGCAAGACAGCACTCCTCCACTTCCATCCCTCTGGATAGGGTGGTCCATACTTGGATCATCTCATGCAAATTTTACTCCCTCCGCAGCCCTGCAGTTCCACATTTCAAAATACCAGGCTATGCTGGCAAAGTATGATTTCAGTAATTACGCCAAGCTGGCAGAATTCTTGGAGGATATCCTGCAGGACAAACAGCGCATGTTCAGGCCTTAGTGGAGGAAGGCCGCTTGATGGCCAAGGTCAGGTTCCAAGCCACGGCAGATGTGGCAGACACATCCTCCCACTCTCTGGCCATGGGCTATGTTATACACTGAGAGGCTTGGCTGCAATCCTCAGGCTTTCCTAGGGAGGTCCAGTCCACCAACCAGGACCTCCCCTTCGATGAGGACAAACTGTTCTCCACTAAGTTGGATGAAGTCCTCCATTCCCTGAAGGACTGTAGGGTGACCCTCTAGGGATTTATAGTCCAGCCCCCTGACACTAGCATCCTAAGCCACTATTCCGCCCATGCCTCTGCCTCCTGTACTGGCCCACTTACATCTGGAACCATGAATTTGCCCAGTGGTGCCCCAGATCCCAGTGTCTGTGCCCATCGGCCACTATCGTCTCCTCTGTCATGCCAGGGCACCAACTGAAGGCTCAATTTTCATGCGCCTCTCAAAAGCTGCGACCTGCCCTCCCCCCCCCCCCCCCGCATAATCACTTCCACCCCCACACCTTTGGAGACAGTCTTGCCCTATTCTCCCACCACTCGGGCAAGATCACCATGGATCTTGGCTCCTGGAGATCGTATGACACAGCTACTCTATAGAATTCCTCACCTTTCCCTCCCGCTGGAGGCACCCTGGATGCTTCCAGGGAGCCTCTCCCACCACACCCTCCTCCAGCACAAGATAGATGCCCTCCTAATGAAGGGTGTGATCAAGCCCGTACCTGCCCCCTTCATTGGCAAGGGCTTCTGTACTTTCTCATTGTGAAGAAAGATGGGGGGCCTCCACCCTATCCTTGATCTCTGCTTACTCAACACCTTCACCAGGAAGAACAAGATCTGTATGATGACACTTGCATCAATCATTTCCTTCCTTCTCCACTGGGCATGGTTCAAAGCCCATGACATGAGTGCAGGGGACTGGACTAGATGACCGCCTGCCAGTCCTAAGATTCTGTGAAAGATGTTTACTGCATCTGACAAAGTGGGTATTCACCCATGAAAGCTTATGATCCAATACTTTTGTTAGTCGATAAGGTGCCACAGGACAGTTGATCACTTTTTACACATCCCAGACTAACACGGCCACCCCTCTGATACTTCCATATCGATATCCACCTGCCTCACTGCAAGTTCTTCCCCTTTCGTGTGATGACAACCGCTACCAGTTCAGAGTCCACCCTTTCGGCATCACTACATCCCCAAGGATTTTCACTAAGGTCTTCACGATTGTCATGGCCTACCATCACTGCCTGGGGCACTCTGTCTTCCCATACCTGCATGACTGGCTCCTGCTGGCACCAGCGCTCACCAAAACTACATCAGCCCTTGCTGCTCTCCACTCGCTCCTTGCCTCCCTCGGTGTCTATGTCAACAAGGAGAAATCCATGCTTCTCCCAATGTAGACAAGCCATTTCATTGGGGCATGCCTGGATTCTGCAGCAGCTCGGGCCGCCTTCTCAGTGGACCACTTCGCTGCCCTCCTGGTCCTTGTGGCAACCCTGTGCTGCAACCCAGCCGTGATGGTACATCACTGTTTCTGCCTCCTCAGCTACATGGCAGCCTGCATCCATGTGATGCTGTATGCTTGCCTCCACGTCAGCTGTCTACAACTTTGTCTCCTCTGCAGGCCCCATATCAACCACCTGGACTCGGCCCTGACAGTCGGTGCCTCCCTCACCTGGTGGACCAATTCCGCCAAGGTGCTACGAGGAACCCTGTTTGCCACTCCTATTCCTATGGCCACACTTAACACAGGCGCCTCCCTAGCTGGATGGGGCGCACACCTATATGGCCATGCCACTCGAGGGACATGGGCTCTCCCTGAGGCATGCATGCACTTTAATGTCTTGGAGCTGCACGCAGTCTGCCTAACTTTCTCCACATCCCTACATCTTCTCCATGATAAGCCCATCCACATACTCTCAGACAGTACTGTCGCAGAGGCAAACAACGACAAGGAGGCACCAGGTTCCAGTCGCTCTGCATGGAGGCCATCCACCTCTGGAACTGGTGTCTCCACCACAGCATCATGCTATACGTGGCATACTTTCTGGGGATGCATAACTCTCTGGTGGACTCATTCAGCCAGACCTGTTACCTCAACTATAAGTGGCAACTCTATGACCCCACTCTCTGCTCCATCTGCGAGGCCTAAGGCACCCCTCATTGGGACCTCTTTGCTGCTCGTGAGAACCACAAGTTCTCCCTCTGTGCCAGGGGTTATGATTCCCAGGATGACACCCTTCTCTTTCCATTGCACAGCAGCCTCTGGTACACGTTTCACCCCATTCTCCTTCCCTCCGCAAGTTCTGTGCAAGGTCTACTGCAATCAGGCCATGGTCGTCCTTGTAACCTGTGCTGACCCTGACAGTTCTGGTTTCCGAATCTACTCAGACTGCCTGCCCACCAGTCAGTCTGTCTTCCCTGTCAGACCTCCTCACCCAGGAACAGGCAGGGTTTGACACCCCAACCTTAATTAATGTTGCTGATGCTTTCTTCCTAATTAATGCATGGGTGTCGTTTTTTTTTTTTTTAAGAGCAAAATGAGAGTTGTCTCTGTGGGCCTGCATAATCAGCTCCAAGCCTTGCGTTTCTGTTTATCATAGGACAGGATTGAGACCTGTATCTTCATAAATCAAAATATGTTGTAGGAACTGCCAAGACTGCCTGTTGTACCTTCCTGCTCACTTTGCCATTTCTCTTCCCTATGCACCTTAAGAGTAGTCATTACTTTTATTCACATAAGAGGTGTCTGGAATATTTTAAGATCATATATGGGATCATGACAAGATCCCAGTTCATGCATCCAGATAAAACTGGCACACAAGCTGTCCAGTTTTTCTTCCACTTCCCATCACTGATAGATTTGATCCCATTCCTACTGCAGAGCTGAAATTTTTCTGTGCCTGGTTAGTTGATATGCTCTCAGCACTGTGCTTGTAATAGATGTACTTCATCTCTCTATTGAGGGAGAGTGGTTGAAACAATGTAATGATAGTGAGGAGTTCAGAATTCCTGGCTTTGCCACTGACTTATTGTGAAATGTTAGTCAAGTCACTTTACCTCTCTGAAAATTGGATGGGTGGGGTTCTGTGACCTGCCTTGTGCAGGAGGTCAGACTAGATGATCAGATTGGTCCCTTCTGACCTATGAGTCTATGTAAAATGAAGATAATACTTCCTGGACAGGGGTGCGGAGGCTTAAGTAATATTTGTAAGATGCTTTGGGATCTTCAGGCAAAAGGTGAACTATAAGTGCAAAGGTTACTTTTTATTCTGAGAATGGTGATCCTTATTTTGACTTGAAATAAATTCACGATATCTAATAGAACAAGTCTTCACATTGAAAATAGCTTTATTTTCTACTTCAACATTTTGAGTCAAATTCAGATTTGCTGTGAGAAGAAGCAGTACCATTAAGTTGATGTCTGCATGTAGCCCTCTATCTCTGAATAAGTCTGATTGCATAGCTGTCATTTGTTAATTTTGGAATGCAGTTTCTTCCTCCTTTTTATGGGCATAGAAGAATGGCATTAGAACAGTTCCTAATGAGTCTTTATATATAGATGGTAGTTGAAGAGCATATCCAAGGCTCTGTTTTGTTGCTTTCAAAAGCTAGCATCATTAGGTGGAACCCATTTTAAGGAGTTTAGCTGTCCTTCATAGCAAAAGAGTATTTTACAGTCTCAAATGAAGACTGGAGTTAAGCCTCCTGTTCTCTCTCTGACCTGATCTCTTTCTACTGTTCTCAATTGTCCAGTTGGCTTAATACAAGCGATAGGACTGACCATTCCCTTTGCTTCCTTCTCCAACTCATGTTTTCTCCTTTTTCCATCCGTTCCCATATGCTTAGCGTTTCCTTCCTGACTTTATCTGTTTTGCCTTCTCCAAGTTTCTCCTTTCAAACACACTTCTTTCATGATGCCTAGTTCTGCCTTTAAAAAATATTGACAAAATAGAGCTATATACAGAAAAACATGGATCCAACAAGTCATGCTTAACATCATTGCTGAAGTCCTTTTGCTTTTTGTGTGCTTCCTATTATTCTGTGCCTCACCTCTGAACTCTTTTAAGATTGTAAACTCTTTGGGGCCAACAATTCCGTGTTCATACTTGCTTGTAAAGTGCCTAGCATACTTTCAGTGTTACATAAATAATAGCACAAGCCATCCAAGCAAGTGTAACCCAGGCTTTGACCAATTCCCAAAGAGAACAGGTGTATAAATTTACTAGTTTAGGACTTTGAGAAATTTTGGGATAGAACAAGGATATACAAAACAAATAAAACAAGTCAGATTTAAATAGGAATGGTCAGATCCTGCTCCTTGCCAAGTAAATGAGCTGGAGGCTGGAGAGCTCTATGGAGAAAGAGGGAGGTGCAAAGTAGCAGTGCTGTGGCATTTAGAGATTATTCACAGACCCTTGTAGCTTGGTCATCTCATAGAAAACTGACGTAATGCTTCTCACTAGCCTAGGCCGTAAGCAGTAACTTACTACCTAGCTGTCCAGAATTAGTAATGAGGTGAGTGAGCATGGCCTCTAAGTTATATATTTCCTTGGCTACTGGTGGAGGAATAGAGGAAAGGCAAGATGGTAATGTTTGCCCGTCCTTTGAAATACTTCTGTCTTCCACATCACTTCAGTGTAGATGGAGTTCAGGTTTAACTAGTAGTTCTTTGAGTGCTGGTTCCAGTGTGTATTCCACGCATAGGTATGCTTGCTCTCCACTCGCCTGAGACTGGAGAATTTTAACAAACAGTGTCTGCTGATGACCACTTGTGCAGTTTCCCTCCCCATGCCCTGAACCAAGGACATAATGGATTGTGAAGACTGATACCTTTCCAGTTCCGTCTTACTGACACATGGCATGAGTTGGAATCCTCTGTGTCTGAAGATACCTTCATGTTTCTTCTTCAGAACCTGTAAATATAATTAAAGGTTGAGTGTTCTAATATAGGTAGTATAGCTTAGTTTCTTCTTGTCTCGGGAAGCCTTACTCTGTGGACAAGGATTATGCCCCAGAATCCTGGGTTTTAAGAACTGTATCTCCTACTCCTTCTCTATAAGTGACGAACACTGGAACTGGCTCTGTTAGAATATAAAAATGGCCATACTGGGTCAGACCAAAGGTCCATCTAGCCCAGTATACTACCTTCCAACAGTGGCCAGTGCCCGGTGCTCTACAGGTAATGAACAGAACAGGTCATCATCAAGTGATCCATTCCCAGTTGTCCATTTTCAGCTTCTGGCAGACAGAAGCCATTGATGGACCTATCCTCCATGAATTTGAGTTCTTTTTTTGAACCCTGTTATAGTCTTGGCCTTCACAACATCCTCTGGCAAAGAGTTCCACAGATTGACTGTGTGTTGCGTGAAGAAGTACTTCCTTTTGTTTAATTTAAACCCGCTGCCTGTTATTGTCATTTGGTGACCCCTAGTTCTTGTATTATGAGAAGGAGTAAATAACACTTCCTTATTTACTTTCTCTATACCACTCAGGATTTTATAGACCTCTATCATATCCCCCTTTAATCATCACTTTTCCAAGATGAAAAGTCTGTCTTATTAATCTCTCCTCATATGGAAGCTGTTCCGTACGCCTAATCATTTTTGTTGTCCTTTTCTGAAACTTTTCCAGTTCCAATATATCTTTTTTGAGATGGGGCAACCACATCTGCACGCAATATTCAAGATGTAGGCGTACCATGGATTTATATAAAGGCAATATGATATTTTCTGTCTTATTGTCTATCCCTTTCTTAATGATTCCCAACACTCTGTTTGCTCTTTTGACTGTCGCTGCGCATTGAGTGGATGTTTTCAGACAACTATCCACAATGACTCCAAGATCTTTCTTGAGTGGTAACAGCTAATTTAGACCCCATCATTTTAGATATATAGCTGGGATTATGTTTTCCAATGTGCATTTACTTTGCATTTATTTATATTGATTTTCATCTGCCACTTTCTTGCCCAGTCATCCAGTTTTGTGTGATCCCTTTGTAGCTCTTTGCAGTCTGCTTTGCACTTAACTTTTGATTTGGAGAGGTTCACTTAGTGCTGCATCTGCAGCCCCTTCCCTCCCTGAATCCACAAGGGACGAGAGATCTGACTGAGGAAATACATTATAGAGAAGGCCATGAGACCTCAGTCAGATTTGGGCCAGGGGGAAGCCTCTGTACCTTGGCCTCAAATGACAAGCAACTTCCCTCCAAGCACAAGCTCAGGAGCTGGGTCCAGAGCTGCTGAGTCCAAGGAATCTTTAACTAAGGCTTCTCATGAGAATAAAGGGCATTCTCACAAAACAAGGACAGATCCCTCTTCCAGATCTGCCTCTAATAGAAGGGATTCCACCATGTCTGACCTCCCTGAGAGATGTTTTGACTCCGGAGGCGAAACCACCTTGCGGAGATGGGGATGTTCCCCTATCCAGTTCACAAGTTGGAGTATTCACCCATCAGTATCGACAGCTCCAGAATCTACTTTCTCTATGGTTCACTCACAGGCTTCAGATGAGCCTGCTTTCTCTCCAGACAAGCCATCACTACCATTTAGAGAGGTTAGTTAGGACACAGACTTTAAAAGGCCTGGCTTCCATCCTCCAACCAGATATGACTATCCAGGGGACTCGGGGTACCTAGTCCCCTGGGGTCCACTTGAACCAATTGACCCTTCATACTTCACCTATTGGGCCCCATGGAGTCATTATTCTAGACACCCTGGATCCACCAGCCCTCTCCTAGATGACAGCAATCAACTTGTTGGAGTACAAGAGAGAAGAAATGAAGCTGGCACAGGTCCTGTAACATCTTCATCCTCACCAGATGAGGCAATCACCCCACTTTCACCATCCCCACTACTGAACATAGGCTCTTTGACATCTTGCAATCTTTCAGTCCCAGCCAAATGGCCTTCCCAGTAAATGGCCATCGTGGAACCAGCCAGCATAGTTTGCCTCCTGCGTCCCCAACCTGAAAAAGGCTGAGAGGTGCTATTTGTACTAGCCAGAGGAATAGAGTTCCTCTTTGCACACTCAGCAGTGGTGGTATAAAGCAGTCACCAACAGATCCAGGCTACAGCATCCCAAGGCATCACCTATAGACAAGGGCTCTGAATGCCTTGACCTTGTATAGAAGAAGGCCACCAGCCATCAGGTCAGAATTGCTAACTCACAGGCCTTGATTGCAAAATATGATTTCATCAACTACACCAAATTCTTGGACTTTAAGGACATACTAACTCAAGACAACAGAGCCTAATTTAAGCCCTCATTGAAGAAGGCGAACTGGTGACCAAAAATTCTCTTCAGTCTGGAGTGGATGCTGCTGATATCTCATCTAGAGGGATGGCTATGGCAGTAGTTAGGAGGTGAGAGTTTTGGCTCCAGTTCTCAGGTCTCCCCAGGGAGATTCTGAATACCCTTTGAGTCTAATTTTTTCAACAAAAAGATTAATGAATCTTTACAGTGGCTAAAAGACTCTAAGACAGTCCTCCACTCCCTGGGCATTTATACCCAAGTCCCAAAGAGAAAATACCACAAACAGGTATACAAGCCTAGACCGCCGCCTCAACCATTCTACCACCAGTGTCCCTTTGAATTGCCATGTAAACTCCAGAGGACACAAAGGCCCACATTTGATGATTGGCAATCCCTCGATTTGAGGATGATCTCTACCACATATTTACATATGAGTCCTGAGATGACTCAGGAATCTGATCCTGGAGCCACAAAGCCACTTGAAATGTACAGACATTTTGTGGCAGGCCAGTTGCCTGCTGGGAGAAAGTTATTTCTGTTTTCTTCCTCCTCTCTCTTTTCAGCTTCAAGGCCAAGGTGCTTCTCCTCAAAGCAGGCTACTGCCTGATGAAGGATGTCAGAGTTCCCTCCCCGCTCTGAACTCTGGGGTACAGATGTGGGGACCTGCATGAAAGACTTCTTAAGCTTTGTAAGTGTCCGCTGTTGGGGTTTCGCCCTCCCTGGGGCGGCTGGGAGATAGGCCGCCTCACTACACTAGTCTGGTGCATTGGTGACTTAGCCAGGTGGGTCAGGACACAGCCAGGAGCTCAAGCCCTCAGGCAAGTGCTGAGCAAACAGTTCAGTAAGGCATGCCCCGGCCCTAGGTCAGGGTGGGGCAGCAAACAATAGTTCAGGGCTCAGACCCTCAGGCAGGGGGCTGAGCAAACAGTTCAGTAAGGTAAGCCCAGGCTCCTGGGCCTGAGCGCAGGGACGAGGGGGAGACTGCCACCCATGAGTGGGGTGGCAGGGGGGATGCAGGCCCGCCCACTCCTCTACATCCCAGCCCGGGGCCCTAACAGTGGCAGGCAGCCTGCTGCTGTCAGTGGGGATCCTGGCTGCAACACACTGACATTGGCTCTGGGTGTGCTGCAGCCAAACTAGAGTCGGCTGCCCCTGGGCTACTTCCGTACTCCCCCTCGGGCCCTACTTGGGTCCTGGCATTGGCCTCTAGGGGGTCCAGGAGCATAGGTTCGTCGGGGCAGGGGTTGGGCGGCAGCTCCGGCAACCCCTCCAGGTAGCAGGCGCAGGCCGGCCGCCGGAGAGAGCAGACGTCCCTAGGGGAGCCCGAGACTGGGAAGCTCCTGCAGGCCTAGGCGGCCGCCCAGACTGACTAGAGCTGCCCCGCGCCTGCTACCTGGAGGGGCTGCCGGAGCTGCCCCGCGCCTGCTACCCGGAGGGGCTACCGGAGCTGCCGTCTATGCTCCTGGACCCCCCAGAGGCCAACTCCAGGACCCAGGTAGACTGCCTGCTGCTGTTAGGGCCCCGGGCTGGGATGCAGAGGAGTGGGCGGGCCTGCGTCCCCCCTGCCACCCCACTCACGGTTGGCAGTCTCCCCCTCGCCCCTGCGCTCAGGCCCAGGATATCTGCCCCCTGCCTGAGAGTCTGAACCCTGAACTATGGTTTGCTGCCCCACCCTGACCTAGGGCCGGGGCTTAAACTGAACTGTTTGCTCAGCCCCTGCCTGAGGGTGTGAGCTCCTGGCTGTGTCCTGACCCACCCGGCTAAGTCACCAATGCACCGGACTTGTGTAGTGAGGCAGCCTATCTCCCAGCCGTCCTGGGGAGGGCGAAACCCCAACAGCGGACACTTACACACTTATATTCTACCAGCGTAGGTTAAAAACTTCCCCAAGGCACAAATTCCTTCCTTGTCCTTGGACGGTATTGCTGCCATCGCCAAGTGATTTAAACAAAGATTAAGGGACGGGTCACTTGGAATCTCTATTCCCCCAAAATATCCCACCAAGCCCCTTCACTCGTTTTCCTGGGGAGGCTTGACAATAATATACCAACCAATTGCCTTTGATTTTAGTGTCCTAAAGATAAAGGGTCCGGTCTGTACTTATATTAATCAGGTTCTTAAAAGAAGAACTTTATCATAAAGAAAAAAGTGAAAGAATCACACCTGCAAAATCAAGATGGAAGGTAACTTTACAGGGTATTAAGATTTAAAACACAGAGGACTCCCCTCTGGATTCAGCTTCACAGTTACAAAAACAAGATAAAACTACCTCTTAGCATAGAGAAAATTCACAAGCTAAAACAAAAGATAACCTAACTCATTTCCTTGCCTTACTTATAATTTTTGCAGTCTTAGATGGATCACTTAAGGTATGTTTTCAGGAGATGTTGTACCTGCCTGGTGTCTCTGCCCATCTGGAGAGGGAACAAACAAAGAAAGCACAAACAAAACCTCGCCCCCCCCCCCCCCCCCCCCCGATTTGAAAGTATCTTCTTTTCTTATTGATCGTTCTGGTCAGGTGCCAACTAGGTTAACTGAGTTTCTTAACCCCTTACAGGTAAAGCGATTCAATACAGTTGCCAAGGAGGGATTTTATGCTACTCTTTCCTTTATATTTATGACAGAGGATATGGTGCCATTGGGGCTGGTGGATGGCTTGCTCTTCCCAGTTTGTGATGTCCACATCAGCTTTCTTAAAATGCGCTTTCGGCGTGTCTTTGTAGCGTTGGCCCAGGTTTACAGCTCCCTCTAGATCAAGTGCACCTACTTGGCTCCATCCATTATCCAAGGATTACCTTTGATAGGGTGATTGAGAACTGCCCACCGTTATTGATTCTATTCTCTGTTGCCCCCAAATCTTTGGTTACCACCTCATTCTCTCCACCCACAATTGGAAGGCATTAAAACAGACAAACAGTTATTAGAGGTCATCCACTTTGGCTGCTCGGTAGATTTTCTTGACCCCTCTTCAAGGACCACTCTAATGAAGAGATTCTCCATCAGGAGGCTTTTTCCTCCAGTGAGAGGCCACATAGGAAGTGCCACCCCAGCACCAATGGAAAGATTTCTACTCTCCATATTTCATAGTTCCCAAGAAAAATTGGTGATGGGTACCTATTCTCAACCTTTGGCAATTAAATGGTTTTAGTCACATCAAATTCTGAACAGTCACATTGGCATCAATAATCCCCTCCCTGTAGGAGGACACATGATTGAGCTCTTGATATGAAGGTTGATTACTTTCATGTGTACATTCCTCCATCCCACAGAAAGTTCTTTAGATTTACAGAAGGACAGGAACACTACCAATTCAGAGAACTTCTGTTTTGGCAAGCAACAGCACGCAGGGTCTTCACAAAGGTCTTTTCTGAGGTGGTCCTTCAAATTAGATGGCATGGTTACACCATCTTCTCATACCTGGATGATTGGTTCCTGATGAACCAGTCCAGCCAGGAGGTCCAGTTGGATGTTCTTGCTCCAGCTTCTGATATTCTTGGGACTCTGTGTCAACAAAGAGAAGTCCACTTTGACTTTCACAAGGACCTATATACTTTATAGAAGTGACCCTAGATTTGACTTCAGCAAGGGCCTATCTCTGTATCAGAAGATTCCAGGCCATGAACAATGTGATAAGATGAGCTACTCTTAGATCTCTGACTACTGCCAAGGTCTGTTTTTCCCTACCAGGCTGAATAGCCTCATGTACGTATGTAATTCTGTTTGCCAGGCTCCACCTCTGACACCTACAGGCTTGCTCTGGTCTGTTTACTCACCAGACTGAGACAACAGACTGCTGCACTGGGCAGCACAGTATGGGGAGGAGGTAAGCAGCCCTCAGTAGTGAAAGAACAGGTTAAGAACTATTTAGAAAAACTGGACGTGCACAAGTCCATGGGTCCAGATCTAATGCATACGAGGGTGCTGAGGGACTTGGCTGATATGATTGTAGAGCCGTTGGCCATTATCTTTGAAAACTTATGGCGATCGGGGGAGGTCCTGGATGATTGGAAAAAGGCAAATATAGTGCCCATATTTAAAAAGGGGAAGAAGGAGGACCCAGGGAACTACGGACCACTCGGCCTCACTTCAGTCCTCAACAAAATCATGGAGCAGGAACACAAGGAATCCATTTTGAAGCACTTGGAGGAGAGGAAGGTGAGCAGGAACAGTCAACATGGATTCACCAAGGGCAAGTCATGCCTGACTAACCTGATTGCCTTCTATGATGAGATAACTGGCTCTGTGGATATAGGGAAAGTGGTGGATGTGATTTATCTTGATTTTAGCAAAGCTTTTGATATGGTCTCCCATAGTATTCTTCCCAGCAAAATACTAGAGTCTGGGCTGGATGAATGGACTATAAGGTGGATAGAAAGCTGGCTAGATTGTTGGGCTTAACGGGTATGATCAATGGCTCAATGTCTAATTGGCAACCAGTATTAAGCGGAGTGCCCCAGGGGTCGGTCCTGGGGCCGGTTTTGTTCAACATCTTTATTAATGATCTGGATGATGGGATTAATTGCACCCTCAGCAAGGTCGCAGATGACACTAACCTGGGGGGAGAGGTAGATATGCTGGAGGGTACGGATCAGGTCCAGAGTGATCTAGACAAATTGGAGGATTGGGGCAAAAGAAATCTGAGGTTCAGCAAGAAGAAGTACAGAGTCCTGCACTTAGGATGGAAGAATCCCATGCACTGCTACAGGCTGGGGACCAACTGGCTAAGCAGCAGTTCTGCAGAAAAAGACCTGGCAATTACAGTGGATGAGAAGCTGGATATGGGTCAGCAGTGTGCCCTTGTTGTCTAGAAGGCCAACAGCGTATTGGGCTATGTAGCAGATAAAATGAAAATGCTGGTAAACTCCTGTATCAAATCCTGAATGGGTAACTTTACTGGCCTCTTCCTGGTTTTAGCTGGGCAGGAAATATTGAGAGAATAGGCTCTTTCCTACCCTACTGAAACCAGGAAGCATTGGAAATATTCATGCATGAGAGAGCCTATCCTTCCTGTCTCTGGCTCCCACTCATTGCTCTGTTTTTGCTGCTGCCTGGCATTGAAGTGAAGTTTGAACTTAGTGTGGATCATGCTTAGTGGCTGTGAAAATCCCATTCTGAACACCAGCAAGCCTATTTTTTAAAGGAGGTACAAAAGGGTACAGATGGCTTTAAAGGAATTTAAGGTTGAGAGGGGGACCTCTTATCCCATGGCAATTTAATACTGAATCAGACTCCATCATTGCAGCTATCTATAGTTCTCCCACCACAGGCTTATTACTGGAATCCATTGGGGGCCTACGCAGCACATCACCATCCAAACTAAATAAATCTGTTTTCTGTTAACAGCAGTTTGCTAACAGATGTGGCCTAGAGACTGAACCTGTATTCACTGTATAGCCTATGAGTCAAAATTTGGACGGTTTAGCTAAAATCGATAAATGATGTTAAAAGTTGACTGATTACTCAAAATATGCATCCAAAATTGTGAGGAAGTAAAATTACTATAGGCTTTTTCTTTGCCCTTCAATGCTGTGTATCCTAGTTTGGTACAGTATTTGAATGTCAAGAATGATGCCATGCAGCTCTCATTCTAATTATGAAAATTCAGTGTTCTCCCTTCTGAAATTTGTTGCGCATCTGGGCTTAGGAAAAGGAAACCTGCCAATTGTGGAAGAGGCTGTGCTGAAGTTTGAAAGCAGGAAAAGAGGTCAAACAGACCTAAGTAAGTAATGTTATATGTATTCTGTTCTGTAGAATTTTATGACTTAGAAAAATGTTGATGCACAGGTTAAAACTCTCTTGAATCTGCTCTAACTTGCCTTTCCAGCACTTGTTAAATAAGTCATTCTAGGACTCCTTGACCTTGGCAGCAATTACAGTGGTCAGGGTTCCCCAGAGGGGAATGGATTTTGAACAATCTCTCCAATGTACATAGGAACAAACAGACTTGACTTACGCATCAAGAATTATGTGTTTTCCTTTTCCCTTTTTTTCCTTCTGAGACACTTTCTGTGACCTTTGTAAGTAAAAGCTCAATTTAAGCTCTAAGTTGTGCTAAAAATGTTAGAAATATGATATATGTCCTTACCTTAAATTTAAATGAAGTCGTCTTAAACACTGCCAGTTGTGCTCTGGTATGGGATTCTTTTTTTTTTTTTTTTACACATGCCAGTGTGACACACAATGGTGCATCTATTCTTGTCTATTTTCTGCCATGTATTACATGCTTTGCTCTACTCTGTAATGTGCTGGAGATAGTTAGTTAGCTTTTCTAAATAGGTAGATTTTTATAGGTAGATAGTAGAAGGAATATATCTGAAAATCATAAGAATAGTACTCCTAGAACAATAGTGACACCTGATAAACAGCAGGTATTTCTTGGCAAGCTTCATGGTTTTAATCACATTTAGCAAACATTCCTTTATTACAGAATTATATAGCAATAAAAGTATGTAGTCTTCGGATTGACATGATAAGACTTATATTTTTATTTTCTGTGGGAGTTTGTAACTTAACTATATTTCTAGTTAATGCCAGACACTTTATTATTTGTTTGGATTGTTTTTTTAAAGTCTTTGTTTATCTAATCTAGTTATCACCTGCCAACCTAGTCCATAATTAAATAAGTAACATAAAGAACCCAGACTAGTTTTATTGCTTTGTACTGAGTTTGAACCATTGCTTTTCAACACTATATGCTTTTTGATGATAGTTCTTGTCTGCTCATCATTGCAACTTATTTTACACCCCCACCAAAAAAAAAGGATTTTATAATGAGAGGGAACTTTGACCTATCGTGCAAGGGCCTTTCCCATACTCTTTGAGAAGTAGTATTTCTTTTTCTTTCGAATACTGCTGTGAAGGCTTTTAATTAGAACAGCTGGAAGCAAATAACATTTACTTCTCAGGCTGCTGTGATCAGAGCACTTCTATCACCAATGGAAAATAGCTACAGAGTACAGTTTCCATAGTTGCAACTTGAACCAGTAATGATTTCTCTCTCAGAAGAGATTTCAGGCTATTATACTTCATTGCAGAGAGTGAAATGTGAAATCAGTCTAGAGGACCCCTGTGCAAGGCCCTTTGGACCATGTGTGACTCATGGGCAACATTAAGGCTGGGATAGTCAAAGGGGCCTCATTGAATAAAGTGCCCAACTCCTATTGGCTATCAGTGAAAATCCCAGCCCAAGGGCTTAAGTGGTGTGAAGGTCTCTGAACTGGATTTCATCCCAGTAGTATTAGTTTTTCAACAGTTTCGCTACACTATATTTATTATTTATACAACTGTGGGCAAGACAAATTAAAATAGTTTTTTGCAAGATAAAGCTTTTGTCATTTGTAATTTAGATGATGATCTTTGTCCATACAGAATATTTAGTATTTTAAAGTGAAATTTTAATGCTCACAGATGGTAATAGCAAACTGAGAGGTAGTTAGTCCCCATGCCTGTCAGTCCTTGGCCTCTCTGCTGAGACTATTCATCAAGTTGCCAAATGTGGTGATTGTTTGTGCTTTACATAGGTGTCTAATAGGGTGACCAGAGAGCAAGTGTGGAAAATTGGGACAGGGGCTAATAGGAGCCCATATAAGAAAAAGACCCAAAAATCGGGACTGTCCCTATAAAATCGGGACATCTGGTCACCCTAGCGTCTAAAAAGAGTGAGACTATCTACTCACTTTGCACAGATCACTGAACAGCCAGCACTTTGTATGAATTTCATGTTACTACCAAGCCAGGCTGGATTCAAACTGTTGCCCTGGAAGTGGGAGGCTCCTTATTCCATTGCCAGTCTCCTAACGTATCCATGGTATGTTAATCTTTATTTTGTCAATAAGTGAAAAATTAAAATTGGTATCAGGCTTTCCGTATTGTAAAGCAATTTCTGTTGTTACTGAGTTAAAAATGTATAATTTTCCATTTAAAAAAAAAAGTTTTTTTCTAGTCAGGCCTATGGAGGAATTTGTAAACCAAAAAATGAAAGTAAGCTAGCACTTCCTAGTTAACTTTGCATTGAAGAATACAACACAGCTGACAAGGAGAGATTCACAAAGATCTCTGAGGCAGTACAAATTTATGCCAGACTCATGTATTGTATGATATGGCATCTAAAAGAAATCATATAAGGGCTGCTGCATTTATTGTTTTATGCTGTAAAGCAAAAGTCTTTGTTACCCTGTAAATATTTCATAATTTGTACAAAGTTAATATATTGTATGTATTTTTATAACTTGCAGTAGTATAACTGTTCACCTATGTTTCTTTCACTATAGAATGTTGAACTCATCAGTTATATAAGACCAATATTTAAGTATGAGAATTAAATATTTAATTTGAGTAAATATGTGGCTCTACCAAATAGAACAATATTTATTCTACAGCTCCAGACTGATGTGATGTTCTCTCTCACTTTGAACAAAAAGGCAGCAATGACAGTCACAGAACATGTCATTTGGGTTTAATTTTTCCCACAACACTTTTTGTATGCATAAAACCCCAGAATTTTCTCTACCATAAGCAACTGAGTGTTTTCAACAGCTCTGACAACACAAGGGCAGCTCATATATAACTCAGATACTTCCTTTTAAAGACTTAATTCCCTAATGGTGCCCGTCTGTCAGGCCTTCCCTGAAGACTGACAGCTGGTAGAGTTAAGCATTTTTTTTTTCTCTTCTACAAAGAACATCAGTAACCCCTTTCTCAGCTTGGTGGTATATATATCTCAGCCAGATATATACACCCAGTCACACTGCCCCAAAGAACTTACAATCTGAAACGTGGAGCTATGTCTGAAGGCTTTGTGTAGGTACTTTAGATCAGAACAGCCTTCCATTGTGTGTAAATATTTGTAGAGTATTCCCAAAAGTTTCCAGATGTAATTAGACTGAGGCATAAACTGTTGACAAAATTTTCAGCCCCAGAGGAGTGAAGCAAGCTACCTCCAGCAGATTTGTCTGTCACTGTCACAAGCATACTGCCCACTCTCTGTGTTATCTTTTGTTTCATTCTGTCTACTACAAACAACTCTTCATTCGCTTTTTAAGATTTATTATGACAGATAAATTTTGTGGTATTAGCCTTGTGATCTCAAGGGTCAGGGCTGAATTATGATGCAGATCAGAGCAATTCAATTTCAGTGTTTTCTGTTTCACTGAAAGAGTACTGCTGTTTTTCTGTTTAAATAGTGCCAGCATATTTTGTTTTAAAATATTTTAAAATTTTTATATGTTTCACTGCTGTACTTTCCTTAAAGCTACAACTGTATCTTATCTGGTCAATAGTCCATTGTTCATCAGGCAGCCAGTCTTCTTACTTGATAATGCATAGTGGAAATTATTTTTTGTTAAGGTTATGAGATCACGAACCTCAAATGTAAATTATAGAAGAAACATATTTACAGAAATTTTGCATGTATATTTTCTACTATCTTGTTTGCATGGGGCTATTTTCATTCACATAGACAGATGGATGTATTGGCTAGGCAGTGTTCGTCAAGACAAAATACAAAAATATGTGGCAATGTATGTGCCAAAATCATGCCTAGGGTTTGGCATATTGCCTGTGTCTGTATTTCAGACATAGGCAGATGGAATTCTTTTCTATTGCCTTTGCAGTTGAAATGGCTGAGTCTTAGATGTGGACTTCACTCTTTATATCCTTTTTTTTTCCACAAACAAACTGACTTATAAATAGTGGACAAAAACAAGTTGGTTCATAAAGTATGAGAGAGAGATCTGTTTACAGGAAGTGTCTAAGTACTTGATGGGCTTTTTTTGTTTGTTTGTTTACCATTTCTAATACCTTAAAAGTGTCTGCTTATATATCATCCGCTGTTTGGTGTCTCACAAAACTGGGTGACTGGGCAACAAAATGGCAGATGAAATTTAATGCTGAGAAATGCAAAGTAATGCACCTTAGAAAACATAATCCTAACTATATACATATACAATCATGGGGTCTAAATTAGCTGTCACTTCTCAAGAAAGAGATCTTGGGGTCGTTGTGGATAGTTCTCTGAAATCATGCATTCAATGTGCAGCAGCAGTCAAAAAAACAAACAATGTTGGGAATCATCAAGAAAGGGATAGATAATAAGACAGAAAATATCGTATTGCCTCTATATAAATCCATGGCATGCCCACACCTTGAATACTGTGTGCAGATATGGTCACCGTATCTCAAAAAATATGTATTGGAATTGGAAAAGGTTCAGAAAAGGGCAGCAGAAATGACTAGGGGTATAGAATGACTTCCTTATGAGGAGAGATTAATAAGACTGGGACTTTTCAGTTTGGAAAAGAGGCGACTAAGGGGGGATATGATAGAGGTCTATAAAATCATGAGTGGTATAGAGAAAGTAAATAAGGAAGTGTTATTTACGCCTTTTCATAATACAAGAACAAGGGGCCACCAAATGAAATTAATTGGTAGCAGGTTTAAAACAAACACAAGAAAGTACTTTTTCACGCAACACACTGTCAACCTCTGGAACTCTTTTCCAGAGGGTGTTGTGAAGGCCAGTATTATAACGGGGTTCAAAAGGGAGCTAGATTGATTCATGGAAGATAGGTCCATTAGTGGCTATTAGCCAGGATGGGCAGGAATGGTTTCCCTAGCCTCTGTTTGCCAGAAGCTGGGATTGAGTGACAGGGTATGGATCACTTGATGATCACCTGTCTGTTCATTCCCTTTGGGGCACATGCCATAGGCCACTGTCAGAGGACAGGATGCTGGGCTTGATGGATCTTTGGTCTGACCCAATATGGCCGTTCTGTCTCTACTCACATTTGCATGTTCCCACATTATTGTAGGATTCGGAAAATATATTTTATCCTCAAAAGGGTATCACTAGCAGTTCAGAAGGCCAGTGAATACAATCTACTGCATTTTGGAACTGGAGTCTTCAAAGGAGATTTAAGAAGGCGAGGGAGAGAAAGAAACATGCAGCTGTCTGATGTAGTGATAGAGAGTGGACATACAGAAACTCATGAAAGTAGAAGGTAGAATTTATCTTTGGCTGGGCTCAAATAGAATAGAGAGGCAAAAAGAAGAATATAGACATGCCTGATTTCAGAAGAAAACTTGTTTGTGCTTAATACACCAAAGAGATTGTGTAATAAGAACTGTTATATTAGTAAAACTGACTGTCATATCAGTGTCTAGATAGTGGAGTGGTGTAAGTTACGAACCTGTGTTCTCAGGATTTTTTCTGTGACATTTTTTACTTAATTTTCTTTTCATTTACTAGTAACTCTTCAACTTTTGGTGCCCTCTCCCCTCATTTTGTGTTAGCCTCTCCTTGAATGCCAAGAAGGGAGTGATGGATATCAATTTCCTGTAAGTTGGACAGGGGAGGCATTTTGTAATAATTTTTTCTCCTGTAACTTAATATAAAAGTTCAGTCTTTCATGTGGTTCAATTCATTTACTGTATAGAAGGGACCCATAACATTTTCATTTTTCCAAACTAGAATTTTTTTTGGTACATTTTTGTTTGTAACTGAAACTTTGAGCCAGAAATTTCTCCAGTCACTAATTTTTCTACGAATTTCCTTTTATAAAACTGTTTATGTGCATTTGAATGACAAACCAATCAAATCTTATTTAACTCTTAGAATATGTACAGAAGCAGTTTTTTTTCAGACTTATTGTTTGCAGTTCAGCTAGTTTCATACTCAGTTGCCAATCTGAGATCTCTTTGTTTAAAATTTTAACACAGAACAACAACCGAATAACACTTGAGTGATATTTTTCTGTCCTTCTGCTTTAACACTTCATGTAGCAGCTATATACAGAACACATTAACTTACACATTAAGAAATGTAGGTAGATTTCCAAAATGGTTTGGGAGTTGTCTTTTAAAGTCAGATTTCAAAGCTTAAAGTGCAGCCTACTCAGATTGGATGCAGTTCTTTGCTGAGTTCTGCAATCTGAGACAGCTGTTTTTTCTAGTGTTCCCTGTTGGAGGAAAATGCTGGCTGTAAACCTTATTCTTGGCTAGTGTTCATAAGATCAGGCTCTAAGTAAAAATGTAAGTACAACAATCTTTTAATTTACTATTCATTTAACGAAAACACTTCTATTCATATTTTATCTTTTATAAATCCTTTCCTCCCCGTTATTTTTTCCTAAAAAGAACTCCCAACTTCTGGTCCTACACTAAGGTGGAAGTTTCTCCATCTGAAGAAATGACAGCAGTAGAAAATGCAGATTTACTCTACTTGTAAGCAAGTCTTAGAAGATAAAGTAAATGTTGAACATGTTTCATAGAATCATAGAAATGTAGAGCTGGAAGGGATCTCGAGTGGTCATCTAGTCCAGCTCCATATGCTGAAGCTCTGTAGAGTAAACCTAGACTATCCCTGACAGGTATTTGTCTAACCTATTCTTATAAATCTCTAGTGATGGGGATTCCCTTGGAAGCCTATTATGATCCTTAACTATTTTTATAGTTAGTTTTTTCCTAATATGTAACCTAACCCTTGCTTCAGGCTAAGCCAGTTACTTCTTGTCCTATCTTCAGTGGGTATGGAGTACAGTCGATCACTGTCTTCTTTGTAATAGCTCATAGTATATTTGAAGACTGTTTGTTTCCAAGTCCTCCATCAGTCTTTTCTCAAGACTAAATATGACCAGTTTTTTTAACCTTTTCTTGTAGGTCAGGTTCTCTAAATCTTTTCTCACATTTGTTGCTCTCCTCTGGACTCTCTCCAGTTTGTCCACATCTTTTCTAAAGTGTGGCACTTGGAACTGGACACAGTGCTCCAATTGAGGCCTCACCAGTGCCAAGTAAAGTGGGGCAATCACTCTCCCAGTCTTTCATATGTCATTCCTGTTAGTGCGTCCCAGAATATCAAGCTTTTTCACAACTGCATCACATGGTTGACACACATTCAATTTGTGATCCAGGATTTTTTTCAGCCATACTACTTTGCACTTGTCTTTATTGAATTTCATCTTATTGATTTCAGATCAATTCTACAATTTGTCAGGGTCATTTTGAATTCTAGTTTTGTCCTCCAAAGTTCTAATACCTCTCACAGCTTGGTGTTACTTGCAAATTTTATGAGCATACTGTCCACGATGAACATATTGACTAGTACTGGACCCAGGACAGACCCCTGTGGGACAGATACATCTCCTCTGGTTCATGTGTCAAAAGCACCTGTAATTCATATTGGTTATATATTCTCCTTAGTAGTATGTGGGCAACCTTGAAGCACTGCAGTCTCCAGTTGTATTCAAACTTGCATGCCTAAACTAATTCTAGAGTAGGTATAGACAGTGGTGATGCATTTGAAAGATCAGTTGCTGGCAGACATGGTAAGTTTAAAGAACAAGGTTAAGTTCTATTCCAAGGAGAAGGCAACAACTTGCAAAACCAGGGTGAGTGTCATTTGGAAACAGAAGTGACATAATGATCAATGTAATTTATGGTATACAGTGCTTGTTACATGAGCTGAGTAAATCAAGTAGCATGAAAGCAGTTAGTTTGTCTGACCCTTTATGTTTTACTTCTTTTGTGCTATATGGGATTCTATCTTAATAACCAGGGATATCAACAAGGGTTTAAAATATGCTACACATCTGTTTGCAATTGGCCAATTTTGATGCTGGATTTCCTGAAGAGTTAAGGTAACATGAAGAATTGAGAGGGGATTAAAAGATTGTTGAGGTTTCCAGCTAGACTACTTTTACAGTGTTTTTTTTCTTTTGGATTCATTTGGTCAGTTGCATTAAGTTCAGCTGCTTCTAACATATTCCAAAAAGCAGATTATTTTTTTAGTTGTATAGGAACCTTACTTTCTGTGATGGCTCTCAGTGTAAATAACTCACTTGTTGAACATTAAATAACAACATACACATATACAAAGGCTCCTAGGCCAGCCAGTTAGATGGAGAACAAAACTGGATTAGGGTTTGTCATGGTAGAACAAATAATGTCACAACAAGATATAATTAATCACACATTTCAACACTGAAAACTTGAATAGTTTGAGTAGTTGATGGGTTGCTCAGCTGCTTATTTACTTAGTGAGCACATAAGGGTATTGGCACCTAAGGGCCACTAAATGCTAAAATACAGATTATCTGCTTTCTTTCCTGCTCTTAGTTTAACATTTACCCTGTAACCCAGACATTACCTGTCTGCTGCCATAGTTACTAGAAACAGCCTTTTCTAGAACTGATTTCAGGGACAAGTACAAAGATTGTTGAGAAGGAAGAATGTTTTGTTTTTTTCTGTCGATGTAATATGAGCGTCAATTGCTCAGGTGGCAACTTGGATGATGCAGTGAATACATGTGAGGTCAAGTATCCTGAACATGGCAAGATCTCTTTATCTTCTGTATCATACTGGCAGGCTCAAGTAACCTGGGCAATACATTTAAAGGAGGCCAGAAAAATATTAAGTAATTTGTCAGAGATAACAAAAGTTCTTGGGTGGGCCAGGGCATTTGGAGATACTCAACCCAGTGAGCTTTTTTTTTAAGACATGCCTTCCATTGGTGCAATGTGGTGTGTTGAAAAGATGACAGCCTTTTTCTTCTTCCTCTTCTTCCCACCCCAGAACACACATACAAGCAAATCACTCTTCAGAAGGTGTAGCTGGCTGTACAAGTCACTTTTGGTAGGGCTGGATTAAGCAATAGAGAGTTGGGGGGTGGGGGCGCAGATAAACTCCAAATTGATAAGGAAATGTTTTCCTCTCTGTCTCCCTTCTTAAGTTGAACATTGATGTAAAGAGTTTTGTATCTGCTTGGGCCATTAAATTATAAATTATTTTGGCAGGGACTTTATTTTTCTTGGACATTTACCGCACCTATTGTCCAGTACTGTGTGTGCTTGGAGGTGTATAAGAATTTCCACTTTGTTTTCATCTCCTGTTTATTGTTCTTACCTTGTTTGCAGGATAAAGTCTTAAACTACTTACTGATAAGTGCAGTGATTACTTTCACTAATAGCCTCTACTGAAGTCAGTAGTAAATACAGCATGCCAAAAAAGTGTTTGCAAGGTCAGTTCCTTAGGTTGTATGCCCGTTGGAACAGGGGATCATTCTTGATATGTGATGTAAAGTGGCATGCACATTAAAGCCCTGCTAAAGTGTTAAATCTTACAAATATATAGCTGATGTCCTTAAATGTTCCAGTGGTCTGGAAGAGTCTACCAGTTCTACTAGAATCCTCATTTTAAAAATGAGGACTATGTCTGAAACCACTAGATTCTCTCAGATTGGTGAAGTTCACCCTGAAGTGTGTTATTTTGCTAAAATGAATATTATTGTAGAATATTTACAATAATTAGGTTAATGAATCCATACTTAGGCACCAGCCTGATTTTGAAAGGTACTGAGTACCCAGCTCTCTCATTCAGGTTAATAAGTGATTAGAGTATTCAGCACTTCTGAAAATCAGGTGAGTGTCTAAATATGGATATTGAGTCTAACTTTAAGTTCCTATGGTTTTTTTTAAAACCTTTGTCATAATATGTTGACATTCAGCTTTCTAATAAGTATGTTACTTAGAAAAATTGTACTTACTATGTCCCCTTTGCTTTTGTCATTCTTTGTTTTCCTTCCTTTAGTTCACTTTTCCTATTCTTTTATCTCTTTTGTGTATCCTACCCTAGTTTTGTTTTCATTGTAGTATATTGTGTTCTCTTCCTCGGTCATGTTTCTAATGTCCCCCTCCCTTCGTCTCCCCAGCAATCTTTCCTTCATTTCTAAGACCCCTTAATCTCTTGATTCTCCCACTACTTCTCTTATCCAAACAGTGTTTTCCTCCTCTTACTTCCCCACCCCCTTTATGACCAATCCACCCCAGTCATGCACAGTCAGTCTGCTACCTACCTGAAACCACAAGCCAGGTACCTCCACCCCCTAACAATCAGTGGTGGTAACTCTTTGGGGCACAGAAACTAAAAGGGAAGACAAGGCCTGTGTTTATTGAAGATTTCATGCTTTGAAATCTTCCTACTTTATCTTTTATGGCAGCCTGAGTAGAACATGTCAGGTACTCAGAAGAGCACCTTGTGATAAGAGTGTGATACTCAGTACTGTTGGTAAGAGTCTGAATTTTATTTCCTGGTCCCTGTCTCAGGACCTGGGGCGGGATTATAAAATAATATATCCAGCCAAATGATCTGGATCAATATCCACTGCCTCCAAAGAGTACTATTACATAGCCCACTGGGTAAAAGCTTGTTTACTCAGTGGCAGGAATGCGGTTACTATGAGTTTTCATTTATAGATGTGATGAAATATCTGCACTACATGTATGAAGACTAGAAATGTTTAGCTATATATTTAAGCTTTGACTGAGTGGAAAATAATGTCAAAGCAAAGAAGGGGAATCTGATTAAGCTTGTTCCTTCTTTTGAAGTTAATGCAAGTAGGAACTTGCACAGCACTACATGATGATTTTTTTTTCAATAGCAAATGTCATCTGAGCTGTTATAAGCAGTTATAGAATAGGTTGAATGCTCAAAACTCAAGGTAAGTAGTAAAGATCTAGTCAGATTTATTTAAAAGTAATGTACTATGTGGCCACTTTGATGGTAACAGCAGGTGAATTGCATTGTAATTTCTACAGCTTCCTCTCTTAAGACATTGCTCCATCATAAATTCAAATGTATTAAGAGCTGAATAAGTGGCCCGATCTTAGAAAAGCATTGAGCACTCAGCAGCTCCTTTTGATCCTCAGTGGCAGCAGCTGGGTGTTCAGCACTTTTGAAAACCAGGCCAATGATTTTGGGTGCTTAGATAGGCACTTAAAAACCTGAGTTTAGGCATTCAGTTTTGAAAATCTTGACCTTAGTCCTCAAAAAATCTCAACATTCTAGATAAATACCTCTCGGTCACTCGTAAGTGACTTTAATATTAATCTATTTATCACTGGTTGTTAAAATATTAATAAATTATTAAAGTTTACTTCCTCCTTCAGGAAACCACCTTGCTTTTCATTAGTTTAAAGAGAACAAGACAGTTAAAATTTGCTGTGCAGAACTCAGTTAACATCACCTGGACTACCATGCTGTTCACATTGTCCTTCTTTTCAGTGTGTCTAAGATCAATAAACTAACCTCTGATAAGGTGAAGCTGTGGTTGGCTACACTTAGGGCTCAGCCTGCTAAATCTTCCCTTCTCATTGAGGGAATGGTCTTCCATAAAGCCTTTTAAAGACATCTTATGGATATCCTGGTTTTATCTTCTCTTTCAGCATACTCCGGTGGGGCACTAGTTGAATGGTTTTCACCCAAGTCTTTGAGGGTGTGGCTGATTGCTTCTGTAATGGTGTTTATAAGCCCCATACCGAGCATAGGCAAAAGGGAGAGGAGAGTGTTCCCTGCTTACAGGGCAGCAGACTGATCACACCTGCTTGAAGCTGCCATAACTTTCAGTGGTGGAGAGATGTACCCACCATTGTGACCAATTAACCTCCCCCAACTTTAAAGGATGGAGAACAGAGAGGGAAAGTGAGGCAGAAAGGAGTGGGATGGGGGCAAGAGCTCCACACTTAGTTATTTCTAAGAAAGTGACAAAAGACTGGAGTTTAAGGACTGATAAACTCTTAGCATAAATTGAGTCTGTGGGCTACTCTAATCATAGGTGAAATCAGGGGGATCAGTTAGGAGAAACCTGGGATCTTTAGGGCAGTTGATAGGGTTCCTTTAACATTGGCCTGTTGGCATAGTTAAGAGCCATTAAGTAAAATAGCTGCAGATAGCTCATTTCTTGTCCAGTATTTTAGCAAGAGGACTCTCTGAGCTATGTTTGGGTTAGCTTTGGGAAGAAGGTTGAAAGAAATGTTGCAAGGCTTCATGTAAATATTCTGAGGTTATGGGAAGCAAAGTGAAAAGCCAGTGGGCGATATCAGTGAAGGCTTACTGCATGGAGAGATGGCCAGCTACTTCCTATACTTCAGATTGTTCTTCTAAGTTCCTCTCCAAGAGAAGAAAACTGGCATATTAAGGAATATCCACCATGTTCTGAACTCAGTTACAGTGTTGCCAGTCCCACTGAATCAGTTTCAGGTTGAACAAATGAGGCACCATCCTGTTACCGTCCTCATATGGTAAAATTGTAGTATTGCTCTGTCATGGTTACAGGGCTAGCTGCAGCCCTATTGCCTTTCTGACCTTTCTGAATGTACTCCCACAATTCTCCTAGGCTTAGACTGGGTCCTAGACTAAGTTACCTGTGTGGCAATTGTTCTTATCTAGCAGTTCTGACTGAGTCCGGGCATCTGTGATTCTTCCCTTTGAAAGCATGTGACAAGCGGTATATAGTGACAAAAATAGTGATCTTAAAACAAAAGTATTGTTTGTTTTGAAATAGGAACAAAGCACTGAGAAGGAGAAAAAGGATTTTAAAACAGTTAAAAATAATTTAAAAAACAGTTTACACACCTGTCTATCTTTCCTAAAGCTCTCCCACCCTTTGATGGTGACCAAGGCAGCTGTAACTTCTCCAGATGCCTCACCAGGGTCCTATGTCTCATTCTGATTCCCCAAGTAACTGGTGCACCTCTTGCTTAGAGAAGATCTTTTTTAATCCTGCCAGAATTATTTTGTTCTATGCTTATAGCCTTCTCCTATCAGGTCAAAACTAGTTTTGTGGGTTGGCTGGAGAGGAGGCAAAAGCTAACAGTTCTTAAGCATCAAGGGACTATGCCAGTAGTTTCTGAGAAGTTGCTTATCAGAAGAGAATGTCATTGATTATTTTTTCCAATCCTCTAGGTAGTTCTTTTCCTGTATATTGGGCAATATGGACTAGTATTAACAACATAGTTAATATTATTTTGTTATGAGAGTTTCAGCCAGTCAGAGCCCAAGAAAAAACAAGTGTTCCTTCACAAAGGGCTCTATTTTAAACAAACAAAAAAAAAAGACTGACCAGTTATAATTGCCTTTCAAACAGGCCATTCTCTTTAAAGACACAGTCACCACATTTTTAACTTAGTGTATATGTAGTGTGTGTCATGAGCTCTTGATTTGCAGCATCCATCGCTGTCTTGCCCCCTGGGAGCTGCTTCACCGGCAATGCTCAAATAAGTATTTTGAAATTAGAAATTAATTTCAGGAGTGTCTGCAGCAATTCTGTCCTCACAGGCATGAAGACCACTGCAGTCCACCTGCCCTGGCTTCCACTTTCTTACTCGCCAACTTAATTTGTTTTACCAGTTAGTTTTTATTTGTCATAAGATTGTATAATACCCATATATACTTAGGTGCTGTTCTTGCTCCCTTTATTCTCCATAGGAGTTTTGTTGTTGATTTTAATGGGAGTAGCATCAAACCCTTAAACTAAACCTTCTCTACTCATTTTTTATTGTCAATGCAAAATTACTGAGAAGAGTGAAAAAGAGACAGCTCACCACTTTTAAATCCATACAAGAAAAGTACAAATCTTAATTCCTAATATGAAGGTTTTTTCAAAGTTATTAGGGCCGTCAAGCAATTAAAAAAATTAATTGTGCAATTAATCTCACTGTTAATAATAGAATACCATTTATTTAAATATTTTTGATGTTTTCTACATTTTCATATATATTGATTTCAATTACAACACGAAATACAAAGCGTACAGTGCTCACTTTATATTTATTTTTGATTGCAAGTATTTGCATTGTAAAAAAACAAAAGAAATAATATTTTCAGTTCACCTAATAAAGTACTGTAGTGCAATCTCTTTATCATGAAAGTTGAACCTACAAATGTAGAATTATGTAAAACAAACAAACAAACCTGCATTTCAGAATAAAACAATATAAAATTGTAGAGCCTGCAAGTCCACTCAGTCCTACTTCTTATTCAGCCAATTGCACAGACAAACAAGTTTGTTTACATTTGCAGGAGATAATGTTGCCCGCTTCTTGTTTATAAGATGTTCTCATGGCACTGTTGTAGCTGGTGTCAAAAGATATTCATGTGCTAGATGTGCTAAAGATTCATACGTCCCTTTGTGCTTCATCCACCATTCCAAGGGACATGCATCCATGCTGATGACGGGTTCTGCTCGATAACAGTCCAGACCAGTGTGGACCGACACATGTTCGTTTTAATTATCTGAATCGGATGCCACCAACAGAAGGCTGATTTTTCTTTTTTGGTGGTTCGGGTTCTGTAGTTTCTGCCTTGGAGTGTTGCTCTTTTAAGACTTCTGAAAGCATGCTCCACATTGTGTGTCTCACAGGTTTTGGAAGGCACTTCAGATTCTTAAACCTTGGGTTGAGTGGTGTAGCTATCTTTAGAATTCTCACACTGAGACCTTCTTTGCATTTTGTGAAATCTGCAGTGAAAGTGTTCTTAAAATGAACAACATGTGCTGGGTCATCATCTGAGATTGCTACAACATGAAATATATGTCAGAATGTGGGTAAAACAGAGCAGGGTGCATACTGTTCTCCAAGGAGTTCAGTCACAAATGTTGTTAATGCATTTTTTTAATGAGTGTCATCAGCATGGAAGCATGTTCTGTGGAATGGTGGCTGAAGCATGAATGGGCATATGGATGTTTAGCATATCTCGCATGTAAATTAATACCCTGCAATGCTGGCTACAAAAGTACCATGCAAATGCCTGTTCTCACTTTCTGGTGACATTTTAAATAAGAAAAGGGCAGCATTAATAAGCAGGAAGAACTGGAAGTGCTAATAAATAAATACAACTATGACATTATTGGCATTACTGAAACTTGATGGGATAATACACACGACTGGAATGTTGGTGTGGATGGGTATAGTTTGCTCAGGAAGGATAGACAGGGGAAAAAGGGAGGAGGTGTTGCCTTATATATTAAAAATGTACACACTTGGACTGAGGTGGAGATGGACATAGGAGACGGAAGGGTGGAGAGTCTCTGGGTTAGGCTAAAAGGGGTAAAAAACACAGGTGATGTTGTGCTGGGAGTCTACTACAGGCCACCTAATCAGGTGGAAGAGGTGGATGAGGCTTTTTTCAAAC
This sequence comes from Gopherus evgoodei, assembly GCF_007399415.2. Lineage (NCBI taxonomy): Eukaryota > Metazoa > Chordata > Testudines > Testudinidae > Gopherus > Gopherus evgoodei. The sequence goes on along the minus strand of NC_044322.1, from coordinate 234,492,789 downwards.
AACTAACAAAATCATCCAAAGCCCAAGATTTGGTGGTGATGGGGGACTTCAACTATCCAGATATATGTTGGGAAAATAATACCGCGGGGCACAGACTATCCAATAAGTTCCTGGACTGCATTGCAGACAACTTTTTATTTCAGAAAGTTGAAAAAGCTACTAGGGGGGAAGCTGTTCTAGACTTGATTTTAACCAATAGGGAGGAACTTGTTGAGAATTTAAAAGTAGAAGGAAGCTTGGGTGAAAGTGATCATGAAATCATAGAGTTTGCAATTCTAAGGAAGGGTAGAAGGGAGTACAGCAAAATAGAGACAATGGATTTCAGGAAGGCGGATTTTGGTAAGCTCAGAGAGCTGATAGGTAAGGTCCCATGGGAATCAAGACTGAGGGGAAAAACAACTGAGGAGAGTTGGCAGTTTTTCAAAGGGACGCTATTAAGGGCCCAAAAGCAAGCTATTCCGATGGTTAGGAAAGATAGAAAATGTGGCAAAAGACCACCTTGGCTTAACCACGAGATCTTGCGTGACCTACAAAATAAAAAGGCGTCATATAAAAAATGGAAACTAGGTCAGATCACGAAGGATGAATATAGGCAAATAACACAGGAATGCAGAGGCAAGATTAGAAAAGCAAAGGCACAAAATGAACTCAAACTAGCTATGGGAATAAAGGGAAACAAGAAGACTTTTTATCAATACATTAGAAGCAAGAGGAAGACTAAGGACAGGGTAGGCCCACTGCTCAATGAGGAGGGGGTAACAGTAACGGGAGACTTGGAAATGGCAGAGATGCTTAATGACTTCTTTGTTTCGGTTTTCACTGAGAAGTCTGAAGGAATGTCTAGTATAGTGAATGCTTACGGGAAGAGGGTAGGTTTAGAAGAGAAAATAAGGAAAGAGCAAGTAAAAAATCACTTAGAAAAGTTAGATGCCTGCAAGTCACCAGGGCCTGATGAAATGCATCCTAGAATACTCAAGGAGTTAATAGAGGAGGTATCTGAGCCTCTAGCTATTATCTTTGGGAAATCATGGGAGACGGGGGAGATTCCAGAAGACTGGAAGGGGGCAAATATAGTGCCCATCTATAAAAAGGGAAATAAAAACAACCCAGGAAACTACAGACCAGTTAGTTTAACTTCTGTGCCAGGGAAGATAATGGAGCAGGTAATCAAAGAAATCATCTGCAAACACTTGGAAGGTGGTAAGGTGATAGGGAATAGCCAGCATGGATTTGTAAAGAACAAATCCTGTCAAACTAATCTGATAGCATTCTTTGATAGGATAACGAGCCTTGTGGATAAGGGAGAAGCCGTGGATGTGATATACCTAGACTTTAGTAAGGCATTTGATACAGTTTCGCATGATATTCTTATAGATAAGCTAGGAAAGTACAATTTAGATGGGGCTACTATAAGGTGGGTGCATAACTGGCTGGATAACCGTACTCAGAGAGTAGTTGTTAATGGCTCCCAATCCTGCTGGAAAGGTATAACAAGTGGGGTTCCGCAGGGGTCTGTTTTGGGACCGGTTCTGTTCAATATCTTCATCAACGATTTAGATGTTGGCATAGAAAGTACGCTTATTAAGTTTGCGGACGATACCAAACTGGGAGGGATTGCAACTGCTCTGGAGGACAGGGTCAAAATTCAAAATGATCTGGACAAATTGGAGAAATGGTCTGAGGTAAACAGGATGAAGTTCAATAAAGATAAATGCAAAGTGCTCCACTTAGGAAGGAACAATCAGTTTCACACATACAGAATGGGAAGAGACTGTCTAGGAAGGAGTAAGGCAGAAAGAGATCTAGGGGTCATAGTGGACCACAAGCTTAATATGAGTGAACAGTGTGATACTGTTGCAAAAAAAGCAAACATGATTCTGGGATGCATTAACAGGTGTGTTGTAAACAAGACACGAGAAGTCATTCTTCCGCTTTACTCTGCGCTGGTTAGGCCTCAACTGGAGTATTGTGTCCAGTTCTGGGCACCGCATTTCAAGAAAGATGTGGAGAAATTGGAGAGGGTCCAGAGAAGAGCAACAAGAATGATTAAAGGTCTTGAGAACATGACCTATGAAGGAAGGCTGAAGGAATTGGGTTTGTTTAGTTTTGAAAAGAGAAGACTGAGAGGGGACCTGATAGCAGTTTTCAGGTATCTAAAAGGGTGTCATCAGGAGGAGGGAGAAAACTTGTTCACCTTAGCCTCCAATGGTAGAACAAAAAGCAATGGGCTTAAACTGCAGCAAGGGAGATTTAGGTTGGACGTTAGGAAAAAGTTCCTAACTGTCAGGGTAGTTAAACACTGGAATAGATTGCCTAGGGAAGTTGTGGAATCTCCATCGCTGGAGATATTTAAGAGTAGGTTAGATAAATGTCTATCAGGGATGGTCTAGACGGTATTTGGTCCTGCCATGAGGGCAGGGGACTGGACTCGATGACCTCTCGAGGTCCCTTCCAGTCCTAGAGTCTATGAGTCTATGAGTCTATTATCTCCTGTAAACGTAAACAAACTTGTTTGTCTTAGCAATTAGCTGAACAAGAAGTAGGACTGAGTGGACTTGTAGGCTCTGAAGTTTTGCATTGTTTTGTTATTGAGGACAGTTACGTAACAAAAAAGATCTACATTTGTAAGTTGCACTTTCATGACAGAGATTGCACTACAGTACTTGTATGAGGTGAATTGAAAAATACTATTTCTTTTATCATTTTTATAGTGCAAGTATTGGTGGTAAAAAATAATACACTTTGATTTCAGTTACAACACAGAATACAATATATATGAAAATGTAGAAAAAACATCCAAAATATTTAATATATTTCAATTGATATTCTATTGTTTAACAGTGGAATAAAAATTATGATTAATCTTGATTAAGTTATTTAATCACGATTAATTTTTTTGAGTTAATTGTGAGAGTTTACTGCGATTAATCGAGAGCCCTAGGAATTATATTAATGGCAATCTGGTAAACTTCTAATAAGCAGCTTTACAGTTATGGTACTCCTTTTGTTTCAGTGATATGTTTAAGTAACTGCAAAAGCCATTTATTCTCATAATATTATTTCTTAATGGATTAGCTCAGGCTCATGTGTTCACTAGAAACAGATGCGTTTATTTTGTTCTGCAGTTGGCACGTCAACCATTAATGTTTGACCTTGTTATTAATCAAACAGCAAAGAGAATTATTGCTATTGAAATACATTACCTTGCATTCAATATTAATAACTTATACAAAACATCTAATTATGTACACTATTTAAATAACTGGTGTGTCATTACTAAAAGACCATAAAGTTTTTTTTCTTAGTATTAGAACAGAAACAATCCCTTCCTCTCAGACATATTTTACACTTTTTCCTTCCCCAGCAAATACTGAAAGATGATATAATTTGAAGCAGTGCTAGGTGAGCTTGAGTTGCTCCATATTTATTTAAAATATAAAAATAGGAAATTCTGCTGAGTTTAAATTTCTCAATTCAAAGGGTGTCTTTGAGTGGAAAACATAGAAGGCAACTGTAATAAGGGTATGGCATCCAGGACTTCTGGTAAGAGAGACAACTTTATTTCCTGGCCCCTATCACCTGACCTGGGTCACGATTATAAAAGGTTAATACCCCTGTCACATAATGGGAGTCAGTATTCACTGATTCCAGTGGGTACTGCTGCAGCCATATTGAACATTTAATTATAGAACTGTATAAAACCAATCACTATTGAAAATACTCACTACCCATTTTCAATTTTGGAGATTACAAGAAGTTAAATCTAGTATAAATTTTGGCACCCTTTTAAAGAAATGTCCATTTTATCATGCTTTACTTTTTTACAGTGACTTCAAATGTTAATATTCCTAGGATAATGTAAAGTGTCTGTCTATGGACCTCCTTTTTTTTTTCTTTCTCCCCCCTCCATGTATTATTTGCAGTAGTGACTTTTTTGCAGATGCTCCTAATCTGTTTTAATCCCAGCCAGCAATAGAGTTGTAAATAGAGAATTTCCTACCCTTATAAACAATAAATATTTTCCATGGTTTGTATCAGCAGTTAGGGTACTCATAATTCCAAGAGAAAAATGACATGTTAAAATGGAGTTAAGGCTAATAGTACACATCTGTAATTTAGATTAAAGTACTTTATAGGGATGCTGTAATTATCCCCAAAACAATCATTAAGAACCCTGGAAATTCAGAGTTTTTTCAGAATTACATTTAAGAGAAATCCAAACAGGATAAGGGAAGAAATGCACAGTTAAGGCAGCTAATACTGTACAATTACTATATGATTATGATTGAGAGCTTTTGTGATCACAGATCAGATCTGTAACACTTGTTTTTCGGATAATTACAAAATATCTGTAATGTATTTTATTGTAAATTACTGATATGTACTCTCAACCTTAGCTCCATCTTAACATAGTTTTTCTCTTGGATTTTCTTGTTTTGTTTTTTGCTTAATGACTAAAAATTGTACGTGAAAACTAAAAAAAAGTTGTAATGATATTTCTAATAATTTGAGGATATGTAGTAGCCAGCAGTTCCATCAAACATTGATGCCCAAGGCTAGCATCTGGTCAAATAATTTTTAAAGAGCAATGAGAGTTGTGCAACATAATATATCATTGAGACCTCTTGAAACATGGGTCCAGTCTTCCCTCAGACTGAGGAGCCATTGCAACCAATAGAATTGCTGAATTAACATTGGATGTAAAGTAAGGGTAGTGATAAGGTGATGTCACAATAGTAGAGGAGGGATAGATCAGTGGTTTGAGCATTGGCCTGCTAAACTCAGGGTTGTGAGCTCAGTCCTTGAGGGGGTCGCTTAGGGATCTGGGGCAAAATCAGTACTTGGTCCTGCTAGTGAAGGCAGGGGGCTGGACTTGATGACCTTTAAGAGTCTCTTCCAGTTCTATGAGATAGGTATATCTCCATATATTATTAACAATTAGTTGAGCTGTTGACCTTATCCTGTGTGTATAATCATTATTGAGGTGCCAGTGGTGAGTTAAGTTCTGTTTTGCACGTAAAGTAGCAATTCAGACTCTTTGCTATGTTTGGAAAATACAGAGTATTCTCCCCAATTTACAGCACTTTATCTTGCATTACAGAATACATTTTCTGGGAATTTGCAGGTAAATCTAAGTTCACTAACTAAAATAGTAATAGGGACCTATCTGTACTGCAAAGTGCCAAAATTCCTGTAAAAAGCTGACTCTTGGTCTCTGCCTCTTTTGTAAAATAGAGATAGTAGTGCTTCCCTACTTTATTAGGGGTATTGCAAATTAAATACATTAAAGATTGTGAGGTGATCAGATATAATGGTAAAGGGGGACATATACATTCCAATGGATAGCTGTGCTAGACTCCATCACTGAGGCTATGGCTATACTGTGAGCTAGGGGTTTGATTCCTAGCTTGTGTAGACATACTTGCACTAAAATAATAGTGTAGCCAGAGTAGCCTAGGCAAGCAGCAACATGGGTTTTCTGTACCCTGAACCCCATGGATATGTATTGTGCTGCCACTTGCTGCTGCCTGATCTGTCTTGGCTACACTACTATGTTTAGCTCAATGAGAGCTAATGTGAGTGTGTCTCTGCGAGCTGGAATCACACTGCCAGCTCTAAGTGTAGACATACCCTGATAGGCTGCCTGGACTGTATTCCCTCCTAACTCCTGGTCTAGGCAGCCCTGGTTCCTGTTGCAGGCAGTATGTGGCTGGTGAGACTGCATGACTGGTGAGGCTGCATGGTAAGAAGTGCAGTACACTCCTCCTCCAGCACATGATGATCAGTTGAGACTGGGGTGGGAGCTGGGGAAGCAGCTTCTTACTGATCCCTTGTCTCATAACATAATGCTGCCCCTCTTGTGGAGCAAAACTAATCTAACCAGACACTGCATCTTTGGGCTATGTGAGATGCCCTCAAAGAAGGAGCAGCAAGATCCTGTCAGGTGCTTCAGGAAGAAGTTTACAAGCACACACTCATTTGAGTTGTACTCGTTAGAAGGACCAATATCGCTGACCATCTCAGTCACCATTTTGTTACGTAAATGCTGGGGATTGGACAAGTATGAATCTCGTGGCCTCTTACAAAATGGCTTTTGTTAGAGGAGGTGCTGGCCTCTTGTGCAGCCTTGACTAAGTCTGAGCTTAGTGTTTCTCAAAAATATTAAATGTGAATTAAGGGGAGAATGGCAAAGACGCAGCTAATTATAAAAGGAAATGTATGGCCTTTCTCTGCTTAGTCTTTTTGTCTAAGCTAATAGAAACATCTCATGTAATTTTAAAAGCATGTGACATGCTTTCAGTAATCCCTTGATGCTAACCATGACCAATGCTGCATTTTTCCTGTCTGTCAGATTGCTTTTTTTCTGACAGGAAAATACAGCTGACACAAATTTAATGGGCTGTTTTCATGGGGAGGATATAGGGAGTATCTAGTATACTTCACATTTTAGTTGTATTATGGAATGGGCCGTGGTCTTTTCCATGAAATCTCATGTTGGGAGTGGAAGGAATACATGTTTACAGGACTAAAACAGGTTAATAATGAAGTATAAATACTATTTTGTTTTCTTACTGCCATAAGCAATAAAATAACTATTCTTTCAACTGAAGTCCAGGAAGATTTATACATGGTTTCCTTTTTGTAGCATATGGGAAAAGACTACCTTGACAAAAGAAGCATCAAAGAGTTTCCGTGAGTTTTGTACTTGCAGAACAGGGAAGAGTGAGAACTAAAGAAACAAAATTGCAGGAAAACTTGTTAAACCTAGGGCCAGATTCAGACTTGATATAAATGAGCGCAGCTCCACTAACATTAATGGATTTGTGTGTGTTTGCACCAGAGTTGAACTGGTCTTCATGGCATGCTCTGTGCTATGGTATATTTTGTACATAGACTGTCTTTTTTTTTTTCCCCCTCCCATCACCAAAAGTGGACTTCCCTAGTATAAAAAAAGTCAGGATTTACATTCTAAATATGAAATGGCATAGTAAATCTATAGTTACAGTTAAAGATGTAACCACCATTTGTTAGGATTAAATAATGACACTTATAAAGAGTGTTACCTGAAAGGAACAAAATTGTTTTGGCAGATTTACAAGGTGATGTCTGTTAGAGTATCACCCCTGCAGGGAATTGTTATTCATTTTACACATTTTAAAAGTTAACCCTAAAGAATTTTAAGGAACTTTCCTCTGCAGATATACAAAATATATATTAGGTTCTAATTGTTAGAAAATTCAAACTAAAATTTTAAATCTCCCTTTCACTTATGATCATATGTAGCACTACAGTGAGAAATTTAGTAAATTAGGTAGAAGGAGGAGGATAATAATGATGTATTGTAGCTCATAAGTAAGACTGATAGTTTTACTGTTCTGATTTTTTTTTTTTAACAGTACATTTCCTGGAACACAGACAAATTTTGATTTGTAACCAATTTTTAGTCTTATTCTAAAAGGCCATTTTTTCCTCATCAAGGCTCAAATGATTCACCCTATTAAGTGATGCTTGGGATCAGAAATACTATAACTTCTGCCTAGGCAAACCCATATGCCTATTGAGTTAAATAGGGCTGTCTGCAAGTGCAGGGATGTGCCTAAACCTATTGGAGGACCGGGGCCTAAATACGAGTAGTTCACAAATGCAAATTATTTATCTGATTGCAATACCTGTATATTTTGAATGCCACCCTGGCTTTCACTATCTTAGATAACAGAAAATATTCTGAAAGAGACTGTTCACTTGTGGGGTACCATTTACATACCATTGTAAATGTGATTTATAGGAGGAAAGTGGAGGGCATTATTTTAGTTTTCTTTGCCATGTATTTCATATTTTTTATTTAAATTTTGCTTCACTTTTGAATACATTTGTCACAAATACGTTCCTTTAAATGAGAGAGAGAGAGCAGTAGCCTTTTGTGCATCTAAGGAAATATTAACAGTCACAAATACCTATGACTTAAAAACTAGGTTTGTTTCTTCTATTATAGGAGTAGGCAACCTATGGCACGTGTGCCGAAGGCAGCACGCGAGCTGATTTTCAGTTGCACTCATACTGCCTGGGTCCTGGCCACCGGTCCGGGGGGCTCTACATTTTAATTTAATTTAAATGAAGCTTCTGAAACATTTTGAAACCTTATTTACTTTACATACAAGAATCGTTTAGTTATATATTATAGACTTATAGAAGGAGACCTTCTAAAAACATTAAAATGTATTACTGGCACACGAAACCTTAAATTAGAGCGAATAAATGAAGACTTGGCACACCACTTCTGAAAGGTTGCCGACCCCAGTTCTGTTAGGTCTACATTTAACTGGACATGCTTTTTGGGGATTGATGTGTCACAAAGTCCCTCTAAAAATAAATAATGAAAAAATTGGGGCGGACCCCAACCTCCCATAGTGTTTTTTGAGGTTTTTTAACTTAACACATGTCAATGTCTCTTTTATTGCATAGATTTTGAGGCACTGTAGTCTTTTAAAATGAGTTTGTTTCAGTACAAAACTAGATGATGATGGTTTGTGAAATATTAAATATACGCTTGTCTTTTCAGCAATTGTGACTGTATCCTAGTGCTCATGATAGTTCATTCCCCCACCTCTCCAGAACTAAAATGCAAATACATCTGGTGTGTGTTGGCTTTGTGCAAAAATATCTGGACTTGGTGGCTTTGACCCTGTTTCATTGTGATTGAGCTTGTTAGGATTTTATGTTTTTAATATTTGTCTTACAACATTTTCATTACTGTGTATTTTATTAAGATTCAAGTGGCTTTATTTTTATGGTGGCATCTGGTCTGTGTAAATCCTACTCAGGTTTAAAAAACTACTTGTCTCAATATCAGACATATAAGGGAATTGTGAAGTAGAGGGATGCTCCATGCATGGATGAAGCATCATAGCAGTCCTTTTGTCTAAAATCTGGAAAAGGGTGTTTGTTTGTACATACATGATATAAACATGTGGGCATAAAGATATCTTCTGCCTCAGCTTGACTTTTCCAGATTTGAAAACTTTTTTTCTCTGTTTTTATCTTGAAAACAAGAACAAGTGATTTTAAATATCCTCTGAATAAGCATTAGGTTAGATTAATATATATTTTAATACAGATACCAGGCAAAGGATGAAATCCTGGCCTTATTGAAGTCAAATGGGAATTTTGCCATTGACATCACTGGAGCCAGGATTTCATCCCGAGAGCTTTGTTAAGGTGACTTCACCAAACTCATTCTGAATCTTGGGTTTTATTTTCAAAAAAGGTATTATGGTCCTAATTTTTTATTATCAAAATGAGTTCCTTGTTTCTTTGAAGTTTTGCAGGGTATATACTGTGGGCACCTACCTCACAAATGCTACTTATCTGATCCACATAAAAAAAAAATTAGGATGCTCCATTTTATTTGGTTGCTGAATCTGGAGTTCTTTCTCTGTTTGCTGTATTTCTAAAAAAAAAATTTTTAAAAATGTAAATAACAACAATGATGGGTGCACAGACTAACCAGGGCTTCCTAACTGAGATAGTAAATCCATTCAAAACACTGCTTTGCCAATCTTTTTCTTTTCTCATCACTTCTGTTATGTCGCCTCTTTTTGACATCAGACATGAGCTTCTTGGGTAGGCTTTTCAAAAGGGTCTAAAGGAGTTAAGGTATTTTAAAAGGTACTATATTTAGGAATCTAACTTACATTGATTTCAGAAGGACTTAAAATGCCTAAATACTTTTAAACATCTGGCCCAGAGTGCACTATCCCCACTGATGTTCAAGTACTTTTGGAAGTTCCACCCATACCCCTTACACTTAAGGCACTTCACAACTTGGCCTCACGCTCGCTATCTGATGTCTTAATTTATCACGATATCAACCTTTGCCATCCCCGCCCCCCTGAAAATTGTACAACCACTTATTGTCCCCTTTCAAATCTTTGTTAAAGCTCACATCTGCCATGAAGCCTACAGAACATGGTAATTGATAAGAATTTAGCGGGTGGCGAGCTGCGTTGTGTTCCCCAATCTTGCAAACCATTATGCACAAGCTTTATTTTGAGCAGATGAGTAGTCTCATTGATTTCAATGGGGCTAGTCGCATATTTAAACATCAGGAGGTAGCTATGTTAGTCTGTATCCACAAAAACAATGAGGAATCTGGTGACCTTTTAAGACAACAGACTTATTTGGGCATAAACTTTCATGGGCAAAAAACCCACTTCTTCAGATGCAACTGAAGAAGTATTTTAAACATATGAGTGTTTGCAGAATGATGTTGAATACTCTTACCTCGCTTCCCTTGTCCCCAAACCTTACCAGTTCCCTCATTTCTTTCATCCAACTTTTGCATTTGATCATTAATTTAGATTGTTAGCTTTGTCAGGTAGCCAGGCAGGGACTGGCTCTTTACTACAGCAGTTAGCACAATGGGCTTGAGGGCCTTTAGACAACAATGTGATATAGACAGTAAATAATAATAAAGTGAAAACTGACTTCCACTATTGAGCTATGTTTTGTTGTTGGCTCAGCTCAGACACTGTTGCTCCATGCTGCACTTGAAGTGCACATGTATACTTGGGTTCCCCAAAGTGCAGTCTGGGTCTCAGTTATAATTCAGTGGCATTCACAAAGAAACTGAAGTTGGAGGCTCCAGCAGTTTTCCATTTCTACTTTTGATTGAACTCTGTGATTAGTCTGTGTACTCCGGATTTGTAGGTGCAGATGGACAGAAATAATGAAATGACTGACTTAAGCCTCATCTGGATTCTCAGGGGCAAATTCTGCTCCTTCTACTGGGGATGCAGAAATGCATTCTTGCTTCAGAACTGGCCTGGTTCTGCTGTGTACTATGGAGATGGAGGAAGTGGAGGGTGATAGAATTTGGGGAAACCACATAAAGAGTTTTGGAGTAAAACCTCATGGATGCTCTCTTTGTGTTGAAGAATTGTCAAGACTAGAAGATGTGCCAATTTATGCATCTTTTTGGTTCTTGCATCATGGGAGGGGGAGGACATGGGTTGCAGAGACTACTAAAGTTGTTGGGTTGGAGAAACTGGGAGGCTGCTTCTTCCCCCATTTTCCCATGGCAGAGTTCCCCAGTTTTCAGCCACGTTAGTAGGCCAAGAGAAAGGGTTAGTCTCCAGTGTTTCAAATAAATTGCTTTTTGTGCATTGTTACCCCAGTATGACTTTCACAGTGATATACATTTAGGTTTGCTACCATGAGAACCTGCAGCTAGAGATGGGGATTTCCTTTGTAACTTTTGTGGTTTATATTTTGATGCTGCAAGACAAATCTGAGTAACTGAACAAACTTTTTCACACTCCTTGCGGAGCTGTTGTAGCCTTCCTTACAGCAGTACTACATATATGGATCTTTCAGTCAGTTACATTACAATGTATCATGCCATGTTAAGTTTGGAACCATCCTCTCTAATATAACCATTCAAAAATGTGTGTGAAATTAATATGAACCTTCTTAAAGTTTAAACAAATCTACAGTGAAGGCAACTTAATTGTGATGTTTCTTATCCCTATTTTGTTGTAATTTCTTTGTAATCAGAGTGGCACTTCCTATTGTTAATGTGCTGTAGTAACACGGTAATAAATTTCCTTCAAGTAAAATACTGTTGGAGGTAACTTTTCAGTGAAATTTTTCTTTATTTCTTTTGTATGAAAGTCTCTCTGTTATTTTTAAATAGAAATGATATTAATAACTTTAATTACATTAGGTCATCACCTATCATTTGTATGGCTCATGGCTTACATAGTGTACAAGTATTATATTTTTAACAATTTAAATAATAACAGAAATGCCATATTTTGTCATGACTGCATTCTTAAGATAGGCAGTTAATTAAAAGCTAGTTAGTAACAACTTATTTCCTATTTGACTTACTAAAAACAATAACAATGAACTTTACTGTTGTGGAATGACTTGACCTTCCATTTTCATAAAATTAATAAGAGCAGTGAAATATTATCATAAAATGAACTAAACCTCAAGGGAAACTGATTGTATATAAGCCTCATGATAAAATGTGTGCTTTGAAAAGCTCAAACAAAAGTCTCAATAAGTTGAATTAAAGCTTTAAAAAAAAAAACCTTGACTCAAATGATCTGAAAAAGCTATTCATTTTAATATGGTAAAAATTATAATTACTGAATGCTATTTTTGTATACAACATTTTTAGAGGCATCCTTTTTCAGAGACAAGAAAAGTCATGTTGACCTCTGGATACAGTCTGTTGATGATAAAAATATTTGACCTGGAAGTATTACAGTACCTGATTGGTTGGTCATGGAACACGGAAAATGAAGTTCATACTGTATGATATGTGAGCAGTACAACAGGGAAGACTGTTTTGTAGAATAGAACAACTGCCAGCAGATGGCAGCAGAATGGAAAAGTAGGCACATAAAATAAGACAGTGGACAAAAGAATTCAGATTTCTAACAGTCTAGTTTCACTAGCTGTTTTTGACTATGCAAGGTAAGTTAGGGTTTAACTGAAAAGGGAAAATGTTCTGGGCATGCTAACTTTTCATATTCAGTCCATACCATATATCCTTGAACTCCTAGAACTGAACTGTATCCCTGTGAATACAAGATTTCTGATAAGACTTTTAACAAAAGGTTAATTTCTGACTATGTTTTCACTACTCTTTTCCCATATAACTTCTGACCTTTCACTGCTCATATAATGTGCAGAAGTGTTGAACTTTCTTTAGGGAATCAAAATTATTATACTGAAGAAACAATCCTGAACTTTTTAAAAATGGGGTTATGAACTTAACTCCAGCTTGAAAAAAAAATACTTTAATGTCCTTAGACTGCTTCTGTAAATATATACTTCAAGCAGAATAGCAATTAACCCTCCATATTTGTTTGCTGCAAATAACTGTATAGGCTGTGAACGTGGAACCCCCAAAAGAGGAACAAAGAAGAGTGAATTAGATTAATTTCACTCTTCATCTAAAATCTACTCGAGTAACGTGCACTTTTGGGACAGTGCACAATACTGGGTCCCTTTTATGTTATGCTGTACTAGGAGTTTTAAAAAAGTTGAAGAATTGCAATCAGTATTTGCCTTTTTTGTTTAAATGTGCATGTATTTGTACAAACTCAGCTATTCAGATTGCATTTGTAATTTATGGTATAGTGTATGAGTCATCCTTCTATGCATTCCAAACTAAAGATTTAATTTTTTAAAAAAACAGGACTGAGAAAATTTCCACGTGACTCTCCAGTCCTTCAACCTCAGCAAAAATATGAAAGGTAAGGAAGATATTTTGTTACTTCTAATTGTTCCTTGTGAACACAATCCTTTTTCTAGGAACAAGGGACGTGTGCCTAAAATTAAAGAATCTCTTGCAAAGGTAAACAAATGGATTTGGAATTGTTTTTGTTTTTTTTAAATCTTCAAAGTCTGCATTTTGGTGATTTTCCATGGTGATTTGTGTAAAGAACATATAAGTAAAGGAAATGTATGTATTAGTTAACTATAACATGGTCCTCTTTCCGAATGTAGTTCAGAATAGGGTCCTATTGAATTAAATAGTCTTTGAGAGTTTAATTGTAAATGAGGTTTTAGAAATTTAGTAAAATGTATTTGTGGGGGAGGGATATAGATACCAAGCCCTCTGTTCTACTTAGTGCATCCAGAAGATGAACACAAAAACTCTCTTGTATTGTGTCACTATGAATTGATTGTAATGGTGCAGCTTTTATAGCTACTTCTATGCACTCTCTATTCTAAAGATTTTCATGTTCCACACAAATAATTTTTAGCAGTTTTAGTGACACAGAACATATTTTTCCATAACTTTATTCTATTCTAAAAGCATAATGTAGAGTTGCTTTATTTTAATTGACCCTAAAGTCAGTTTAAACAAGTTGTTATCCTACATTGCTTCATAAAGATTTCTGTTGTTTAAAGTACTTAAAAGAGGGAACATTGCTTGGTAATGAAAAACAGAATTTGCAATTGGACTGCCGTCTTAGATGTGGATAGTGAAATAATGAAGGGCTGCTCATTCAGTAGTACAGTATGCAGTGCACAGTGAATATCCGGCTGCAGTCTGCTTGCCATGCTGCAGATGAGCTGCAAAAATATACTTACCGTTAACCATGTGGCATTTGCACATATTCAGATTTCTTTCCCTTGAGTGTTTTTCTAGTCATAATTTGAAATACTGCATATTAATATATTAGTCATGTGAACCTGGCACTTTTTAAATCTAGAAGCAGAGAAGCAAGTAGCGGAAGTTAAGAAATTCCATTGACCCAGTTAAATATAATTACAGAGGTTAGAACTGGGGCCAGGATGTTTGAGTTCTACATGTAATGTTTCACTGTTCGGCCTCTTTTGAATGGCATTACCTCATCTTGAATTCATTCAGGAAAGAAGTTGCAAATCCCACAAGAGCAGATCTGAGTTATCCAAGGTCATTGTATGAACAGGACATGAACAAGTGCTTTTTACATTTTCAGTTACAAAAATATGCCTTTTCTCATATGATGTAATATTTTATTCCTTAATTTCACATATTAATTTGATTTGGGTGCAAAAATGTCAGGCTTGATTACTTTTTTGAGTTGTCTTTCCTATATATATTTGATATGTCAGGTGCAAGTAAGTCTGTTCTGGGGCTTGGGGAGTGGGGAAAGAGCAAATATGCTGAGGTGCTTTGTAAAATAATGGCTTTATGTGAGCAAATGACATCAATTGGAACAAATTACATACTGCTTCCAGTGATGTAATCCAGAAAGTTTGAATTGCTTTTAAGGCTCTCAGTCTGAATGAATTCTTTTTCTTTGTGATCTTTACCAGTAATCGGGTTTTATATTGCAAGCACTAGGCTTGGTCTTTGTTTATTTCTACATTTGAGAATTGCTACAGGTAGCGAGCAGGTAGGAGAATTAAACACATTTTATAAAAATGTTAGCAATTTGGAAATATTTTGGATTTGTGAAATATTTTTCATTTGTTTATTTTGGGGTGGGTTTGAATGTTTTAGAAACGCTTATAAGGAGAGACTACAAGTCAGGTATGGCTTTGGACAATTTAAGATAGCTTTATATAAATCTTATAAATTGTGATGCACAAATATAAATATTAATGTAACATCAGAAGACCATGAAATAGCATATTTTGTATACAAATACAGATGAATGTACTAATAGAGATTTTTTTAATCACATGCAACAGGTGGTAATTAAACATGAAATGAAAAGCAAGTCCAAAAAAATAACAAAGTTAGAACTTCTGAGTCAGATACATATTTTTCACCGAATAATCTAAGATGTTGATTACTACCTTTAACATTATGATACAGGAGGTCAGATTAGTGTAGGATTAATAGTACCGTGACTTTTAATATTATTCAACAATTTTCTGATGTTATGGTGTACTCTTTACTTTGTATTTTGTAATTTAATAATATTTCAAAAGATGCATCTACAGCCTAGACAATGTATCCATCCTAAATTGCTGCCACAGTATGTGATCTAAGTTGTAGTTATACAATAATAACCTCTCTACACAGAAGACTGTGGAATGCCACTTTTAAAATCTTGATGTAGTGGCCGTATATAGATTGGTATTATCAAACTTTTAAATTTAGATTTGTGAAGGCTGTTTTTAGAGGACCAGATTATTGTACCTTTAGTCACTTTTTGTGTGGCACTTCACTCCATGAGGAGTCCCATCAACTTCGGAGGAACATTTTGTGGCATTAGTTCAACATGAATGAGAGTATCAGAATCCAGCCCAAGGAAAACTATTTATAGCTTCGGAAGACAATAGGCATTTTTGAAAAGTTCAGAAATGAAAGCTATCAACTCTATTGCTATTTAATCTTAATTAGTGTGGTAGGATTTCTGATTTTGTGTGCCATGTAACTTTCAAGGGCTCTATTATTATTATTTATTATTACTTATTTTTTACTGTAATAGTCATTGATAGCTTTAAAAAAAATTAGGAAATGAGAAATTGCTAACTTTTTTTTTCTGCACACCTGTTTGCTGAAAGCACAGAAACTTGTGAAATATGTTTTATAGCTGTCCCGTGACTTATACACCTTTTACTGAATATTGTCAGTAGCCTCATACTCTCTTAAATGCCCTTAATTAAATTTTCATTATTTTCAGTAAGAATAGAATGGGTTTGTTTCAATTTATTGTGGCTTAATTTTTTTCTGTTTAATAACACACGTTTGAAAAGTAAAGACATGAATTGCATTACTAGTTTTATAATTACTGTTGTTAAGAAGTACTCTTTCTGGAATTATTCAAACAGGTAATTCTGGGGATGTTTTTCATCACTATTGGTCTCAAAGATGTTTCTCCCAAGCAATTTTTTCCAAGCTCTTAAAAAAAGCCTTTGAATTATTTTCATTTTCCAAATATTTGAACATCTGTAGAAATGCAAAAGTACAAGGCTGATTGGTTAAACATTTTACATAATTTAATCTAGCTGACCAGTAAAATACCTTTAGTAGCACAGGAGTTAAGGCAATCTAATAGCAGGCAAACCATAGGAAAACTGTTACATACCTCTTACTAGGAACAAGAGCCTCCATTTACCCTGTAGACTGAGGAATAAGCACAGGGAGAAACAAAAGAACATCATCTTTAAAAGAAAAAAATGCCCAAGGGTTGGATACTGCAGCTGAATCTGTGCCAGCAGACCACATTGTCCACATGGATCCAGTTGCAGGCTGCAACCCTAATTTCTCAGTGTAATCATGGGAGTCAATCGCTTATGTAGTGAGATTGTCTGGAATGTGACAGTAAAAAGGTAACACTTTAAATGTTTGACTGAACTGAAACTGTATGCATATGTGTATAGACATTCACATATTAAATAAAACTACATAGGTGATAAATTGCACCTGTGGCTGCATTATCTGCCCATTAGTGCATCTTAAAACTTTTTCTAACATTTGAACTTCAAGAAGCCCTGCCACAGAAATGTTTCCTCCTGTTTCACCCGAATCTGGAATTTCCTCAATTAAATAACACCTGGCCACATCCCATGGTGGTTGAGATTCATTCGTAGACCAATGAGCGCTTCTGTGTATGTGTGTGTATATATATCAGTTTTAAAGTCTGAGATATTGCTGCCTTTTATTGCTAGAAATGGGAGCTTTTTATCGTTGGAAAGAGAAGCTTCTCAGCTTCCCTATGGAACTTGGAGACAGCTTCTAGCCTAGCAGGGTTCCAAGGCATTAAATTTTAAATATGTGACATTTTCCAACATGGAATAGAAATTTTTATGGCTCTGTTGGTAATGTTTTTCATTTCTTAATTTTAACATTTTCTTCCCTCTGCACCATGCATGATCAGCTTCACTGGGCAAAATTCATTGTTGCCAGGCCAGTAGAGAATTGGGTCTATGGTAGCTAACATATCTTGCTTTACAAACTGAATGATGCAAAAAAATAAACCCAGTAAATTAACTTCAAAAATATTCTTAAAACACAACGGGCACATTATAAAAGTTGTGTGTCTGCATCAGTGTCTATTACATTATTAGCTCTGTAAAATTATCCTTGCGCAATTGGTGGCATCAATGAAAGAAATATGCCTGTCAGTCAATTATACGCTGTTCCACTGGTATACTATTCCAAGGTTGCAGCACTATTCCTGTTTTATGCATATTCTCCATCAAACTGAATATGTGCCTGTAGATTAGCACATCCAAAGGACCTGAACATTTTCACCATTCAGTATTACGTTTTCTGTTCTGCCCCAATACGTTGCTCTGCTTTTTTCCTTTTGTGGGGTCTGTTGCAGGGAGTGGTGCATGAAGGAGGTTAGTTACTGTTATTCCTTAACACAGGACATCTAGTTGCTGCCAGACTTTCATGGCCTTTCATAGTTGCTAATTAGATCTAGTTATAAATGATATTTTAAAGTGTATTAATTATACATGCAGTGCACTTTTATTGTTGAGAAAAGCCGAATGTCCCTTGGGTTTCCCTGAGTTATGCATATCCAGTGACTGTTCCTCTTTGGAGTGGAATGCTCATAGAACAACCCAATACATGCTTCTGGTCTTTGGAGATGCCCTGTCTGGCTGTTTTTATGGTCTCCTATTACTCCATTTTGAACAGTGCTCTCCTACTTTGCCCAGATCCCTCCCCCATCCTGAGTCACATTTGTTTTTCTGTATCCTCCAACTTTCGTTCAAATGTATTCAGCTACTTTGGCAACACTCTCCCAAGCCTTCTTCCATCCCTTAAGAATATAAGGGCTTGGCTACACTGGAGAGTTGCAGCGCTGGTGGTGGGTTTACAGCACTGCAACTTACTCACCGTCCACACTTGCAAGGCACATACAGCGCTGCATCTCCCTGGCTGCAGCGCTGGCTGTACTCCTGCTCTGCCTGAGGTATAAGGATTGCAGTGCTGGTGATGCAGCGCTGCTCTGCAAGTGTGGCCACCAAAAGTGCTGTAATTGGCCTCCGAGGTATTCGAAGGTATCCCAGAATGCCTGTTCAGCCACTCTGCTGTTTTGTTGTGAACTCTGGGCTCCCGGAGCCGCTTATCTAAAAAACAAACACAGCTCGTTTACTCGAGCAGAGGCAGGCAGGGGGATTCCTTTGGAATGTTCACAGTTTCCTTGAGGAGAGAAGCAACACGGCGGGGGGGAAGGAGGGAGTCCGTTTTGGAGCAGCTGCTTATCTGGTCTGAAGGCTATTTGCATTTAGTGAATAAGAGAGGGGTGGGGGAAGGGGTTGAAACTTTTAAAATGATTGAAGGTTGGTGCTGTATATCTTCCAGTCCTTAGAACTTCAAGGCAGGGAGCTGACACAGTGTCAGCTCCAAAAATCCACTCTCTCCGTCTCCCCCATGCTTCCTGTCACACTCCACCCCACCCCCCCTCTTTTGAGAAGCACGTTGCAGCCACTTGAACGCTGGGATAGCTGCCCATAATGCACCACTCCCAACAGCGCTGCAAATGTGGCCGCACTGCAGCGCTGGTAGCTGTCAGTGTGGCCACACTGCAGCTCTTTCCCTGCACTGCTGTACGAAGACAGCTGTAACTCCCAGCGCTGTACAGCTGTAAGTGTAGCCATACCCTAAGAAAAGCCATACTGGTTCAGACCAAGCCTATCTAGTGCAGTATCCTGTCTTCCAACAGTGGCCAATGCCAGTTACTCCAGAGGGAATGAACAGAACAGGTATTCATCAAGTGATCCATTCTCAGCTTCTGGCAAAGAGAGGATAGGGACACCGTCCCTGCCCATCCTGGCTAATAGCCATCGATGAATCTATCCTCTAGTAATTTTTCTAGTATTTTTTTTAAACCCTGTTATAGTTTTGGCACAACATCTTCTGGCAAAGAATTCCACAAGTTGTCTGTGCGTTGTGTGAAGAAATACTTCATTTTGTTTGTTTTAAACCCGCTGCCTATTCATTTCATTTGGTGACCCCTAGTTCTTGTGTTATGAGAAGGAGTAAATAACATTTTCCTTATTTGCTTTCTCCACACCAGTCATGATTTTATAGACCTCTGTCGTATCCCCCTTTAGTCGTCTGTTTTCCAAGCTGAAAAGTCCCAGTTCTATTAGTCCAATTCTAATATATCTTTTTTTGAGATGAGGCAACCACATCGGCATGCAGTATTCAAGATGTGGATGTACGATGGATTTATATAGAGGCAATATGATATTTTCTGTCCTATTATCTATCCCTTTCTTAATGATTCCCAACATTTCTGTTCGCTTATTTGACTGCCGCTGCACATTGAGTGAATGTTTTCAGAGAACTATCCACAATAACTCCAAGATCTCTTTCTTGAGTGGTAACAGCTAATTTAGATCCCCACCATTTTATATGTATTTACTTTGCATTTATCGATAATGAATTTTATCTGCCATTTTGTTGCCCAGTCGCCCAGTTTTGAGAGAGATTTTTGTAGCTCTTTGCAGTCTGCCTGGGATTTAACTATCTTGAGTAGTTTTGTATCATCTGTAAATTTTGCCACCTCATTGTTTACCCCTTTTTTTCAGATCGTTTATGAATTTGTTGAATAGGACTGGTCCCAGTACAGACCCCTGGGGGACACCACTATTTACCTCTCTCCATTCTGAAAACTGACCATTTATTCCTACCTTTCGTTTCCTATCTTTTTACCAGGTTTTCCTCCCCGTTATTCCCTGTTTCTTGCCTTCCCCAATGGGGAGCTCTCTCCCTCAGGATTATGCTGGGATATCCCCGATTCAAGAGGTGCCTCTCGGGAAAGGCCTCCTGAGAAGAGAGTGACGGTCACTCATGTTGCATCCACTGCCTCATTGAAGGTCATGTCACACGGAAGTGCACCCACTTCATCAACTTGATCACATGGGTCTGAAAGGACCATGATCTCAGACTGAGAATTCTTCTCATGGAGTGTTCTCTATGGTTGATTCAGGCCCTGACCCTGGTACCACTACAGTGCAGTGATCACCCTCAGCTCAGTCGTCAGCTGAGCCTCACTTGCCACAGCCATACAAGAAGAAATCCTCTTTCCCGCTCAGATGAGAAGAAATGGGCCACTACATCACCACCCAGGGAGCCATCTCCTGCAAGGTCAGTAGCCTCAACCTCATTAGGGTGAGACTTAGCTCCCAAGACTGTTTGGGTCCCTCCAATACTGGAGCTAAGCAGAAGTTCAGGGACCCTAAATAGGCAGGACCACAGGTAGACACACTGTCTCTTGGGACTGAGAAGCACAGTGCAAAGCTACAACAACAGTACCTAGTGCCTTATCCAAGACAACTGTGGGTGCTTTGGCGCTGTCAACTCTCTGTGCACCATCAACTCTCTTGGCACTGACCAAATCCTTAGCACTGAATAAGGCACCTACAGCATTTAGTAGCTGCTTGAGGGAACACACTCCACCCTCGGCACCAATAGTTCCTTCACTTTCAAACAGCCGCCAGTGCCAGTGATGCTCCTGCCTACTTCACTGGAGTTCAGAGGTCCAAGGGACCTGTCACCTCTGATACTCCTGAATCTCTGCTTCTCTGTCACTAGCTCCCTATAGTTCATGCTTCTTCCCTGGAGTCACAACATTTCTCTCTTTCATCACTGAGAGAAGGAAGAATACAGAATTCCAGAGCACATGCACGCAATCCTCTACTCTTCCGTGTTATCCAAAACCTGCAACTGTACCAGGGCCCTGATATGGACCCCCATGGAAGCAACTCCACATCCCAATTCCTCCACATTAGCCCTTCTGAGACCCAGGGGCTATGTATGGGGCACAGTTCCACAAACTGGCCATAGAACAGAGAAAGAAACACACATAATCATCATCCTCATCCATCTCTTGACCACCTGATGTTAACCCAGTACCAGTGGAAGAACAGTAGAAAGAACTAGAGGAAGAGATTACACCACCACTCCATTTCTCCACCTCTTCTGATGAGGCTATCATGCCACCACCTTCTATGTTGGTGGACGATTTCAAGCATTTTCAACAACTATTCCACAGAATTCTGGAATCTCTCCAGATCCCACTGAAAGCAGTCAGAGCAACAACACAAACTGCTTAATATCCTACATGCCTCTACATCAGCAAAGATCACCCTTCCTATTAATGAGGCCTTGTTGGACCCTGACAAGGTGCTCTGGCAGGCTCCAGCATCCATCCTGCCAACCTGCATGCAAGCAAGCAGACAAAAATATTATGTCCCAGCTAATGACTTGGAATTTCTCTTTTCTCATCTTACTCCTAACATCCAGGTTGTCAGTGCTGTGTATGATATGGGATACCAACACCACCCCAGGGAAAGGGGCTGAAAGTGATTAGATTTATTTGATCACAAAGCATATTCTTCGGTGACACTCCAATTCTGTATTGCCAATTTAGAAGGCTCTTAGGACCAAATACGACCATATGATCTATTCTAAAACACACAAGTTCTGTCAACATCTGCCAGACAATGAGAAGGAACAATTCTAGGTACTTGTGTCTGAACAACATTTTTTGGCCTGCACGGCACTACAAGGTTCTATGGACTCCACAGACATGGCTGTCCCCTCCATTACAACACTTGTGGTAATGAGACAAGCATCTTGGCTTCACCTCTCTGGATTCCCTGAAGAGATACAGACCAAGGTTGAGGATTTGTCTTTTGAGGGTTCTAGACTATTTGCCGAGCACGTGGATGAGTCCCTACGTGCTCTAAAGGACTCCAGAGTGACTCTCTGCTCTCTCAGCATATATACACCAGCAGCGAAGAGATGTCAGGGGAAATACCAACATACCCCGAGATCCCCACCTCCACCTTTCACTCCTTACTGCCAATATGAAACACAAAGAAGACAGCAGAGGCCCCCTCTGAAATGCAAACAAAGGCTGTCTCAGGGGGCTGCCTGTCATGCATCTTCATCTAAACAACAGTTTTGAAGGTTTGGTTGAGGCCCTGAGTAACCTTCTCCTGTTCCAGTTGCTGCAGCCATCTTTCACAACCCATCAGTTTGTCAACCATTTAGCCTCTTTTCATCCATCATGGCAGCAAATCACTTCAGACAAGTCGGTCCTGGAAATAATCAACAAAGGGTACTCCATTCTACCCCTATCCCTCTCAGAGACCTTTCTCATGAACACCTTCTACAAGAAGAAATAAATCACCTTCGGCAACTGGGAGCCATATAACTGAACCCATCCCAGCACAGAGGGAAAGGTTTTTATTCCCACTACTTTCTGATCCAAAAGAAATCTGACTGGTGGAGACTGATCCTAGACCTGTGAACCCTCAACAAGTTCATCAAACTGCTATGCTTCAAAGGGGTCATACTATCAACCATTATCCTAGCACGGGAACGGGGGACTGATTCTTGGCCCTTGACCTGCAAAGACACACATTTTCACATCATCATACACTCTGCTCACAACTGACTCCTCAGATTCATCCTGTGAACTGATCATTACCAAAACAAGGTTCTACCCTTTGGACTTTCTACAGCGCCCTGAGTATTTGCTGAAGTCCTCATAGTAGTGGCAACCTACCTATGCAAACAAGGCATCGTCCTATTCCCATATTTAGATGACTGTCTCCTCAAGATGTCATCCGAATCCGATGCAGACCATGCTGTATGAAAGACAATAGACCTTTTCTTGATCCATGGCCTTCAAATAAGCATACAACAATCGACACTATCACTGGTACAACATCCAGTAAAGATAAGGAGGTGTTAGTACCATTATATAAGGCACTGGTGAGACCTCATCTGGAATATTGTGTGCAGTTCTGGTCTCCCATGTTTAAGAAAGATGAATTCAAACTGAAACCAGTACAGAGAAGGGCTACTAGGATGATCCAAGGAATGGAAAACCTGTCTTATGAAAGGAGACTGAAAGAGCTTGGCTTGTTTAGCCTAACCAAAAGAAGGCTAAGGGGAGATATGATTGCTCTTTATAAATATATCAGAGGGATAAATATCAGGGAGGGAGAGGAATTATTTAAGCTTAGTACCAATGTAGACACAAGAACAAATAGATATAAACTGGACACTAGGAAGTTTAGACTTAAAATTAGACAAAGGTTTCTAACCATTAGAGGAGTGAAGTTCTGGAACAGTCTTCCAAGGGGAGTAGTGGGGGCAAAAGACATATCTGGCTTCAAGACTAAGCTTGATAAGTTTATGGAAGGGATGGTATGATGAGAGAGCCTAATTTTGGCAATTATTTGATCTTTGGTTACATTGGTCTACAATTTTTGAGAAGTTGTCTGCTTCAGAGATAAAATGTGCTATTTATTATGTATTTTGATGTGCTGAATTCAAATATGACAATTAAAACAACTAGCTACTGTTTCTAAGATATTGAAGTTTTTACATTTTATGTCTATGTATATTGTGTGGCTAGTAGAGTTTTAATCATAAATTGTAAACCTAGGTCTTTTCATGTGTTTATGGTTGCTTTACATGATAATATTTCACCTGTCCTGTTTATGTAACACTTTAAAAATCAGCAAAAGGATTATATAAATAAAATGTATTATGAAACAAAAGGCAAAAAGCTATTATGTACATAGTTTAGTCCTATTCAGTGTCTACTCAGCGCTTCTTGGCTTGTCTCTTGTATTCATTAAATGGAGCATCTCTTGTCACTGTCCAGCAATAGTCTGCAAGCACTGATGGGCTCCATTTGCCCTAATAGCGTTTCTCCATTGTTGCAATGTCCTGGTGAAATCGCTTGCTGTGCTCGTCGCTCACTGCTCCGCAGTTCGGTGGAAAAAAATCTAGATGAGAGTGCAAAAAGTGTATCTTTAGTGACATGTTGCAACCATGCTTTTGTATGCCTTGAGGAGGTTTTCCACCAATAACCTGTAGTTGTCTGCCTTGTTGTTTCCGAGAAAATTTATTGCCACTAACTGGTAGGCTTTCCATGACGTCTTTTCCTTGCCACGCAGTGCATGGTCAAATGCATCATCTCGAAGAAGTTCACGAATCTGAGGACCGACAAAGACACCTTCCTTTATCTTAGCTTCACTTAACCTTGGAAATTTTCCACGGAGGTACTTGAAAGCTGCTCGTGTTTTGTCAATGGCCTTGACAAAGTTCTTCATCAGGCCCAGCTTGATGTGTAAGGGTGGTAACAAAATCTTCCTTGATTCAACAAGTGTTGGATGCTGAACACTTTTCCTCCCAGGCTCCAATGACTGTCGGAGTGGCCAGTCTTTCTTGATGTAGTGGGAATCTCTTGCACGACTATCCCATTCGCAGAGTACTTTGTGTATCCAGTCTGCAGACCAAGCAAGAGAGCAACAACCTTCAAATCGCTACAAAGCTGCCACTGATGTTAGTCATAGTTTATGCACCTCAAAAGTTGTTTCATGTTGTCATAGGTTTCCTTCATATGGACTGCATGACTAACTTGAATTGATGGCAAAACATTGCCATTATGCAGCAAAACAGCTTAAAGACTCGTCTTTGATGAATCAATGAACAGTCTCCACTCATCTGGATCGTGAACGATGTTGAGGGCTGCCATCACACCATTGATGTTGTTGCAGGCTACAAGATCACCTTCCATGAAGAAGAATGGGACAAGATCCTTTTGACGGTCATGGAATATGGAAACCCTAACATCACCTGCCAGGAGATTCCACTGCTGTAGTCTGGAGCCCAACAGCTCTGCCTTACTCTTGGGTAGTTCCAAATCCCTGACAAGGTCATTCAGTTCACCTTGTGTTATAAGGTGTGGTTCAGAGGAGGAGGATGGGAGAAAATGTGGATCCTGTAACATTGATGGTTCAGGACCAGAAGTTTCATCCTCTTCCTCTTCCTCGTCTGACTGAGGTGCGAATGATTCTGGTGCATCAGGAACCGGTAGTCCTTCTCTGTGGGGTACTGGGCGTATAGCTGATGGAATGTTTGGATAATGCACAGTCCACTTTTTCTTCTTTGACACACCTTTCCCAACTGGAGGCACCATGCAGAAGTAACAATTGCTGGTATGATCTGTTGGCTCTCTCCAAATCATTGGCACCGCAAAAGGCATAGATTTCCTTTTCCTGTTCAACCACTGACGAAGATTTGTTGCACAAATGTTGCAGCATATGTGTGGGGCTCACCTCTTGTCCTGATCTCCAATTTTGCAGCCAAAATAAAAGTGATAGGTTTTCTTAACCATAGTGGGTATACTGTGCTTTTGTGATGCAAAAGTCACTTCACCACAAACACAGCAGAACTTGTCTGCACTGTTCACACAAGTATGAGGCATCTCTGCTCACTTTGGCTAAACAGAAATGTGTTCCTTTTGCAAAATCAAACACTGACAAATAAGAGAGCAGGACACTGTATGATTTCTAGAGCTGATATAGGGCAATTTGTTCAGCAGAGTGATGATTGCATCATTATGATTGCTTCGTTATGATTGCATCATCCATGACTTCTAGGAATAACATGATGCAATTCATATCATGTATGATGCAATACCAGCTTCAGATTGCATAATTCATTGTTTTGCCTCAAAAGCAAGTACTGTCCAAACCCAGTCATAGATTTAATCATAGATCCAGTCAAAGATGTATTTTAGTCATTTCTGGTTTAAATTGAGATCCCTTCCCTTTATAACTCACTTATCCTCCGCCATTCCCAAGTCAAGGGTCATATATACTGACCCAATAGCATATCTTGAAAACTAGAGCCAATCAACAATTTTAAGCATCATTTTCGTTCTCAGTGACCCAGAATTAGTAAAGTTGGACTACATTTATTTCAGAAGCATTTTGGCTGTAGAGCAGTGTTATTAGCAGGTAAATATGCCCACTGGTCTGTGATGGGATGTTAGATGGGGTGGGATCTGAGTTACTACAGAGAATTCTTTCCTGGGTGCTGGCTGGTGAGTCTTGCCCACATTCTCAGGGTTTAACTGATTGCCATATTTGGGGTTGGGAAGGAATTTTCCTCCAGGGCAGAGGCCCTGGAGGTTTTTCGCCTTCCTCGGCAGCATGGGGCATGGGTCACTTGCTGAAGGATTCTCTGCACCTTGAGGCCTTTACACCACGATTTGAGGACTTCAGTAACTCAGATATAGGTTAGGGGTTTGTTACAGGAGTGGGTGGGTGAGATTCTGTGGCCTGCATTGTGCAGGCCGTCAGACTAGATGATCATAATGGTCCCTTCTGACCTTAAAGTCTGTGAATCTGTCTGGAGATTATTGGCACACACCTGGATGTGATACAAACCAGAGCCCTCCTTCCAGCTCACAGATTTTCTACAATAGTTAACCTCACATCCACCATGAGAATCAGCCCACAGATCTCTGCCAGGACATGTCTCCAGCTGTTTGGTCATATGGCAGTTGCTATGTTTGCGGTAAAACATGCCAGGTTGCACACATGCTATCTCCAGCCATGGCTATGCACAGTGTATGTACCTCACAGCCACAGTCTTCACAAACTGTTGTCCATGCCTGTTAAGATAAAGGACTCACTGCACTGGTGGACACAACCCCAAAATGTCTGTATGGGGGTTCCTTTTCTCCAGGTAGCATCATCCTGATATTAACAACCGATTGCCATCTAATCAGTTGGGGGGCACACCTTCAGACCAACACAGTGCAAGGAAGGTGGTTCCCGTGGAATCCTCCTTACATATAAACCTCCTAGAACTATGAATGGTTCGCAATGCATGCTGACATTTCCTTCCACTTATTAGGCATCAGACTATAAAAATAATGATAGACAGTATTTCCTGCATCAACAGGCAAAAGCACTCCTTGTGCTTGGAAGCGCTGAAATTGTCGAACTGGTGTATCCAACACACAATCAGCATTTCAGCCTCATATCTACCTGGACACTAGAACACCACAATAGATATGCTGAGCAGACGATTCTCTCAAGACCACAAATGGGAGCTAGATACAAGAGTCCTTCGGCACATATTCACTCACTGGGGATTTCCCCACATAGATCTCATTGCCACTCTAGAGAACACCAAATGTCCTCAGTTCTGCTGAAGAGCGGATCTAGGCCACAGGCCTCTGGGAGATGCTTTCCTTATTACATGGGAAATGCTCCACTATTTTATGCCTTTCCACCCTTTCTCCTCTTGTTCATGGTGCTTCACAAAATACAAGTGGAACGAGCCTGAGTTATCCTCGTAGCCCCAAAAAGGCAACAACAAATTTGGTATCATTACTTTCTACATGTGGTGGTGTGTTCTCCAATCACCTTACTGTTGATTACACACCTCCTCTCTCAAGATGCAGGCTGAATCCTCCATTCCAATCTACAACGCCTTCATCTGAAAGCATGGCTCCTTCATGATTTCGGGATTTGGAGATGACATGTTCAGAGGTAGTCAGAGAGATTCTCTGAAACAGCAGACATGACACAACTCTTAGAACTTATCTCCAAAAATGGGAAAGATTCTGATCCTGGAGCACAGCCAATGGTGCCTCTGTGAGGAACCACTCATTTTAGATTATATTCTAGATCTTAAAAGGTTGGGCCTATTCACAAGCTCCATTCATGTGCATTTCGCTGCCATCACAGCATGCCACCCCAGGATAGATGGCTATTCTCTATTAATCCACCCATTCATGAAAAGGCTCCTTAAGGGCCTTTCAAACCTCTACCCTCACATTCGACATCCCGCCCCATCTTGGTATCCCAGCCTCATTTTGTGCTCTCTCACATGAACACCATTCAAGCCCATGGCAACATGGCCCTACATTAATCTTTCCATGAAAACAGCAGTTCTCATAGCCATCTTGTCCTCCTGAGGAGTAGGGGAGAAATAGAGGCTCTCATGGCATACTCCCTGTACATTATTTTTTATAAGGACCAAGGTCACATTATGCACTCATCTAAAATTCCTACCCAAGATGTCATCCTCCTTCCACTTGTATCAATCTATCCATTGCTATCAACTGCATAATCAACAACCTCTGGCTGGAACTTGAGCACATTCCTTTTGCGCTCTCTTCCTACCTTGATTGCTTTTCTTAACAATGTGTCGATTGTGGACATTTGCAAAGTGGCCACCTGGGCATCTGCACATGCTTTTAGCCAACATCATGCAATTACTCAAGACGCGGCATCAGATGCCCTACTCTAAGACTCATCATCCCTCTCCTGCCTGGATGCCACTCTTCAGTCCCCTACAGTGGCAAACCCATTGGGACATCACTCAAAAAAGAAGCAAAGGTTACTCACCTTCTGCAGTAACTGAGGTTCTTTCAGGTGTGTCCCTATGGATCCTCAACTACCTGCCCTCCTCCTCTTTGCTTTGGAATTCAAACACAGACTCTCTGGTAGAGAAGGAACTGAGGGTGGTTGGGCCACACAGGGCTATATAGGTGATGCTCATGGTGCAAGATGTGGAGGAGTGCATGTGCTGCCAAACAGGTACCAAATCCCAGGCACCCATGGTGGATCCCATAGCAACACACATCTCTAAGAACCTCAGTTACTGCACGGGGTGAGTAACCTTCTCTTCTGTATATTCAAACCCACACAAGCATGCACACTATCTCTTTGCTGTCAAGTATAACACAGGAGCTTGGACCAGGGCTTCAGGAAATAACTTCATTTTGAAGCATAAAATACTCATTAAAATACTGCCTTCTTAGTGAAAGTTCAAATTTTTCCCCCAACAGAAAATATCTTCCTTCCCAACAGAGCCATGTTCTGCACTGTCTGTCTTCTCTTGCTCCCTTTCAAATGATCTGCTAACCGACAGTGCATAGGGAAATCATTGGGAATGTGAGATATGTGAGCATCCAAGCACATTGGTGATTTAGTCATTGTATACATTCTACATCATGTGCAGAACATTTGATATCTCTGTAAATATTTGAGATCTAGTGTTATCTAATTCATGAATAGAAGAGTTGGTCTAAAGAGTAGCATTTACTGCAGTTTGTTTGGTACTGTTACAGAAGAGAACTTTATTCCTTGCTCTTTACCTACAGAATAGAACATAAAAACACATCCCTCCCCCACCCCCAACACACACACCGCAAAGAAAACAACACTTCAGGAAAAGGAATGTTATGTACCAAATAAACTTGTATTATATGTAGGTTACTATTTAGTGTATGCCAATGCCCATTTGGAGATCCATACATAAAATAGTTTGTTTTGCTTCTAAGTTTGTGCTGCTCTTTGAGGCTTATAAACCTCCACTTAACCACACTTTGTTACTCTGTGATTTTTCTAGGAGATTGCCTTTGTATTTCTGTTTTCCCTCAAAATTGGGAGGCAGTGTGGCCTTGTGGAAAGAGCTCTGGACTGGGACTTAAGAGACCTGGGTTCTATGTTGCTGTCTCTGCTGCTGACATTATGGGTGACCTTGGGCAAATCACTTCACCTTTCTGCACCTCTGTTTGCCCCTCTATGGGAATAATGATACTGACCCTCTTTGTAAAGTGCTTTGAGATATACAGATGAAAAACACTGTATAAGAGTTGGTTATTATTTTTTATTATTTATCATCTAAGCAGTGTTTCAATACAGCAAAACAGAGAAAGATAAACTCCCCCACTCCCTTGACTTCCCTGCAAAGATAGTGGTTCAGGAGGACTTCTTTTGCCAAATGACATAAGAAGTTGACATTGAACAACGATACCTCAGTTTTAGTAACGGAAGAATGATACACAATTTTTTCCAGTCTGCTAAGTTTATGTTGCTCTACTGCCTCAATCTCTCTAGTACGGGTGTAATCAATGATCTCATTTACACTTGAAGTCTCCAAAGGAGGGATGAGCTAGTTTATTAATGTACATCATGTCCTCATCCTTCAGTGCCCTCAGTGATGTAATAGAATTACTGGTGGAATGCAATCTAATGCCACCCGTTGACCTGGATAGCATGAATGTCTGTGCTGAATACACATGGTTTCATTGGGATACCCCTGTGGAAATCTTCTGCAGTGTGATCTGCATTTCATCAAGCGACTTGAATGTTACACTTATGTCAGCGGTGACACTTGTACTCTAGCCTCTGTGTTTTGCTTTACTTTCTGGAGATCATAGTTCTGTTTCCTGAGCCATCTAATCTCTCTGATAATGTTATTGACTTTGGGGATTTTGGTTTGATTTACTGTAGCTTTCTGTCGTCATTGCCAGGCTTAATAACTGAACAATTGATTGATGTCAACACTGTTATTTAACAACAGCCTTTGTGCTGGCGAACAAACTAGGATTGACACTGGTTAATAGTTTTGTATGATTTTTGACATAATACACCACATACAGTGAACATGTTTCATTCTGGTCCTATCGTCATATTTTGAATGTACTTTCTCATAATAGATCACTAGCAACAGATATGTGAATGAAATCCTATGCAAGATCCATAATGAAGCAGCATATTACATGTGCTGTTTTTACAGTGATAGTGGATTGAAAATTCTTTCAACGGAAAATTATCCAGGATGCATTCGTGCCCCACCTGTAAGGGTATTTGGCCCTTACAGATTATTCCAAGGTAGAACATTTGTTTTTACTGTAGTGCAGCTATTTAATATCAAAAGCATGTCAGAGTCAGTAGTTATATCCTCTGTTTTGTCTTTTGTTGAGATGATGACTTGAAGCACATAGCTATTCCTGCTAACTATATTTAGGTTCAGTAAATAAACTGGATTTGGTCTTCACCTGTGTGTGTGCATCTGCCATCAGATATTTTGCACTACTTTCATAACTTTTTTTATCATAACACAGTCCTGTGCTGGTGTTATGGTGCTTTTCAAATCTAAATTATCAATGTATTTTTTCAGAATGTCTGATATGAATTGCATCAAGCTAGCATGGCATCAGATGAAAAATATCAGGACAGTTGCCAAATCAAGCAAGAAATCAAAGAGGAGATGCTGATCATCACTTTGGAAAAAAATGTTGACGGTTGAAAAGTGTAACCCATCTATAAAACAACTTTTCAGAGTCCTTCCATGGATTATTGAATGAAAGAGGTGTTCTAACAGGATGTAATCTTACATTGTATTATGTGTGTACATTCTAATAAATTGTTTGCTTTGCTTTGGCTAAACTGAGCTGTATGTACTTTCTCCTTGCAATCAGTTTACAGTAAAGGGATGCCTGGGAGGCTTTGGTCTATGCATTTTCAGTTCTCAGGTCATTAGCAGTCTGCACTCAGAGATTCGCAGTACATACTAAGTCAGTTATATTAGCTTTCAAAAACCTGGATTCTTGTCAGTTAAGAAACTAATAGAATATTTCAAAAATTCTTTTAATCTTTTCAGCAGATACGTTTATGAGCATACCCAGACTACCATGAAAAAGGGGGTAGGATGAACAAACATGGCAAGAAGTTGTATTGGTCTCTTTTGGCTTTTTTTCTCCAAATGCTCAGCTGCAGCCATTATCACGTCAGTTGGTGTATAAAGCAGATATTGGAGACTGAAAGAGTGCAAATTTATGGGAAAATAGTGGCGTGCACGCTAATAATTACAAGAACCACAAAAGCTCAGAAGTATAAATATCAATGACCATAAAAAATGGTCAGAGCATCCAGTTCACTGCCTATAAGGGAACTGAATTAAAACATTAATACAAACTTTAATATTGTATTGTCATTAGCAACAGGCTACATGAATCTGTGATGAATGAACTCATCAAGTGTAGCCTTGACATTACTAGAAAGAATTGGCTTTCCCCTTGAACCATCATAATTAACATGTGAAAGCCAGTTGTTCAAAATATTGGCAGGAATAATTTTTCCTGAGTAGAACAGCATAAACGTCAGCCTCCCCTCATATAATGGCTCAAAGACCGGGGTGGGATTCGCTGACATCTTGCCAAGGTGGTTGCCTCAGCTCAGTATGTAATCTGTCTTTTCATGCGTTAATGGCAACATTGCAAAATGCATACGGTTCTCTCAGAGATTGATCAAGATCCTAAGGGTAAGCACCAAGCTTTGGAAAAGAGGACAGTACAAATTTATGTAAATTTTTGTACAGTAATGCATAAGCACTGCAAAATCCACTGCTTCATTAACTGCTTCGGGGCAGTAGTTGTTTGGGGGCTTCTGTAGACTCTCATCAGAACACTAGGATGATGTAGTGCTGCACAGGGAGACAATTTCAGTTTCTGTTGCTTGGTCAAAATATATTGGAGAAGAAAAACTTTTTTTTTGAAATTTTTTAAAAAAGGCAGCACTTGCATGTAAATAAAATACCCTCATCACCCAGAAGGTGAGGTTGTTCAGCTTCCATTGCATTACTTGATCCCCAGTAGAAAATTGTTTTAAAATGCCAATGGTGGATAAGAATTGTTGACTTTTTAAATAAAATATTTAAATTTTGAGATGTGCAATTTTACAAAGTCACTCCAGTTGCCTGAATGGGAAACGATGGACAAATATGGCTGTTCCCTGCCTTACCTGAACAGTTGACTTACCTACCAAACAATAGTTCAACTACAGTATGCCTGTACAGGATAGTTAATATATTTGAGTGGATGCCTGCCAGTTAGCAATATGAGCATTATAACCGCCTCCAGTTCATGGAAAAACAGCAAAAAGTTGAATTGCATCAACTTAGATGGAGGGTGAAGGTTGGCCACTGACAGACATTTCCAGAAGTATTGATTTGCTCGTGAATGAATGTGAAAACATTTTAAAGTGTGCCTGCTGTAGTTTTTATCTGAACTATATAATATAAAGAAAATACATGATGGGGTATAAAGATTTTATTGCTGATTTTTGATGACCTGCATGACCAGTTTGAGAGAGTGCCACTCATGAGTAACACAGCTATCTCAAACTCACGCCAATAAAATCTTCATGCCACAGCAGACCATCATATATTCTTGCTGTAGCATAATATAATGGATGAACCCTGTCTCGTTCTCTGTAGTCATTGGATGGTGTATAGTGAATGATTTGGATGACCTAAAAAGTGTTGATTCTGTGCTAACCTTAATCTTCTATTATCTCTTCAGATTACCACTTCTTGAAAATTTGTCCAACTAAAAAATACTCATTGTATCTTTTTGGAAAATTTGGTTCTTTGTGAAATAGAAAAACTTTTATTAGAGCTTAATTTTTATTGTATTTTTTACCTTCTCCTTCTGGATATGCAGCCACCTCAACACAGAAAGAGTGTAAGAGGTGAAAAACTGTCCTGTAAAAAATGTATCCATTGGGGTCTTGTTAGCTGACATGTAGAGCCCTGAGCATATACAAAATGTGTCCATATTTGATCTGTGATCTGCAAACTTTTTCAGAGCTCTATTGATATGTTTTAAACCTAGTGTAGACAAGGCAAGTTGTTGTTTTAACATGTTAGCTGTTTAAGATGAACCCTAGGTAGGGAACTTAGCATTTTCCTCAATGAGCTAACACATGTTAAAACGACAAGTGTCTTGTCTACACTAGGATTTTAATGTGTTAACACATTAGCTAACATGTCAAAAATGCATTTTTCTTAGTGTAAATATGGTTTTAAAAGTGTATATAGGACTGTTTATTTCCTAGGCTCCTTCTCTCCAGTATTAAGGCACCGGCTTATTAGAACACTAAAAAGAAGCAAACAAAAATGTAAAATGTGTCCTTGTGGAAACTTAAGTTCAGATTTTTTTCAGTTTAACTTCTCACTGATCCAGAGAAACACTATATAACAGTATGAGAGAGAGAAAATATCAATAATTTAATGAGTATGCATGCATGAAAATACTGTTGAATAATCAGTCCAGTTCCATTATAGGCAATGACCTGTTTTCTGTTCTGATACTCTAGGGTAGATACAGAGTAACACCATTAAATGGAGGGTAACTGACTGCAGAAATTGGCTCAGTATTTTCTGTTCCATTTGTGCCATAGTCTTTCTACCTGGTACAAACTTTAACAACTTCTGAACATCTAACTATATGGTTGTCTACTCCATACAACAAAAATTCTGGCAGGATATAACGCAACAATTTTAAGACTGAATCTTCAGTTGAGATCTTTTGTTTTGGCAAAGTTTTCACATTTCCAACAGGTTTGCAGAGTTATAATCGAGGAAGCAATCAACCTTTTCTTATAGGCTTTTTATAAGTTTGCAGAGCAAAGTTGGGTAGGAGTTGAATATTCCAAAGAGAGAGAGTCACTTGATTTTTGTTCTTTAAATTATGTAGAAAATATAGGTAGGTTATGAACTATGATCAGTCTTGGATTCTAACAGCATGATTTTTGAAACATTTATGACTTTTTCCAGTAATGTTAATCTGGCTACAATGACTATTTTAAAAATATTTTTTACTATTCTTAAATCAAACTTCTTGGAAAAAAACCTGACAGTTACATATCATAAGGATGTAGAGCATGTGATATTGATGAAGAATAACTTTTTAGAGAGTCTTTCACTCAGGAAGATCCCAAAACATTTTAAAAAGTCATGAACTTTAGATAGTTATAGTATATCATTTGTATTCTCAGTTATATTAAAATTCATAATTACTTTCACCCACCACTGAAATACAGTCAATCGAGAGTAGAGTGCAGCAGTTGTTTAAGATCACATTGCCATACTGCATAGCAATCTAGGACAGAAAGTGAAGAATACAGAATGCAACTGAAATTGCGGGGGGTAATTTTTGCTAGATGATTATTCAGATTGGTATTTGGCAAGGATCATGATGACTCTCATATACATTGCACAGGAGAACATGACAGACTACAACTCTGCATTACTCAGCATAAGAATTTTCTAGACAAAAGAGCTATTGCCCAGTAGCACCCTATGGGTTCTCTCTAAGAAAGAATAGAGCTATTCCTCTGCGCTCTCCCTGCAGTAGTCTACAGACATGACAGCAATATCTCATGATTACTTCAGGCCAAACACTACGTTTTAAGAAATCATTTCCCCTGAAGTGAGTTATTTAACAGTTGACTATCACTATGTATGTTCCCAAACAAACTCTACATTAAAATGGAGTTAAATATCCTAAAAACAAGCATTGCAAATTAAGAAAATTCAAAATGGAAAGAAATCAAACATGTTAAGATACAAAAATGATCAGTCAGGGCACTCAAACAGCCTACCCTCCCTCTTGAACTCTGCTTTCCCATGCATACACATTTCTTCCTTCTTCACCATATGTTCCCCTGCACATGTGCTCCTCCGTCTGTCGCTCTCTTCTTTGCTCCCTGCTTCCTCTGTGCACATGTTCCTCAGTATCCCTTCTGTCTGCATCCCAAATTGCTCTGCATGCACTAAACACACCCACATTTTCTCCACCCTTCTCCATACCACATTCTCCGGCATGTGCCCATGTTTAGTTTCCCCTGACTGCTGGGTAGATCTGATTCACTGGGTAACTTTTCTTTTTTCGGGTGGGTGGGTGGAATTAGGATTAATGATCATTTTTGTCATTGTTTTTTATAACTAGAAGTTTATCTGTCAGCAAAGGCTGGTGCATTTTCAGAGAAACTTATAAAGAACTGCTTTCTTTCTAAATGTTTGCCATCTTCTGTTGTCCTCAATGGCAATGAGATGTTTGCTTCCAAAAGAGCTACTGTCTCTCATTATTCTCAACAGGGGCAGCTCCAGCGGACCCTCCGCAGGCAAGCTTGCGAGAGGTCCACCGAAGCCACAGGACCGGTGATCGGCAGAGCACCCCCCGCAGCAAGCCACCGTGCTTGAGGTGGTGAAATGTCTAGAGCCACCCCTGATTCTCAATGGGAGTGAATCCAAGCTAACCTAAGGGTAGCAAGTGCTATCAGGAGGTGATGTGGAACACTGTGAGGAGGGGCCATCCTTGCTAAGGAGACACTCTGTCCTGAGTCCCATTGTGAAAAATGGAGATGGTGTGCCCTCAATCCCACTGAGAAGCATAGGAGATGATAGCCATTTTGAAAGGAGGGCAGTTTAATGGGATTCTCTGAATAGTTTCAGCCTCTGCTGAAGCAGAAATTTTCAATTATAAAGCATAATGGCAAAAAAGACTATTAATCCTAACGATTTAAATGTACCTATGCACAAGATTTCAGTGAGTTTTAGGAAGCCTGAAGAGTCTGTATCATTCTGCTGAGATCACTTGGGCAAAGGAAGGACTGACAACTGGTACTAAATTTCTAAAAGGACCCATTTTTGAATTACTTTTAGATCATAAACTAATTAATGGATTTACTTGTAAATACTCAGGAAAATATGCTATAATTTTGGGGAGTGTACACTGTGCTTTTAGTACATACCAAAGCAGTTGAATCCCTGCTTTAAGGCAAAACTTAACTCAACCTTAATTATGGAACTGCATCTGGCACCTCTGTAATGGTAAAAATTAAGAGCCAAGTACATTTGGGATTTTTTTCCCCATGTTAGAAATAATATTGCAATTTTCTAAGGACAAAGTCACGTCACTGGATCTCTTTAAATTTCTGTTTCAAAATAGAACAGCAGCTCTTGATGTAATTATTTAATTGCATCCATGTTGACTACATTCTAGCTGAACAAAAATATTTCTCATGTACAAAGAGCCATGTTAGGAAACAACAACAAAAACCAACCCTCTCCCCATAAAATAAATAAAAAACAGTTCACCCATTTAAAAGATGTGATATCTATTAAAATAGCCACATTAGAAGAGTTATCCATTTAAATTTAGCAAGCTAAACAAGAAACGATTAGGGTTAGCTTTCTGTTTTCTTAAATCCACTTATTGAGGACAATGAGTTGGAGAGAAGGAACCTATTTAGCCTTAGTTGTTGCTTGTTTAATTTGCTTCATTTTCAGGGAAACTCATTTTAGTGGAAACTTTTTTAATGTAGTGGGTTAAATAGATGGATCTTTTACATGGCATATTTTTTCTATTTGTTAATGTAATTATTTATTAAATATGGTGAGACTGATCTTCATAGGTGCTACTCCCAGTAGAATTGTGGATGCTCAATATCTCTGAAAATCAGGCCCAGTGTAATTTCATTTCTTGCGTTAGAAAAGTCTTATTCAATTGTTTTTTTTTTAAGTAAAAGGTTTTATTGTGTGATGAAAAAACGAACATTCAAAAAAATTAAAATAAGAAATATATGCAGTGGTAAGGAATTTTATTAGTTGTAGTATTTTTACTGTGGTAGCACCTATAAGCCCTAGTCATGCATCAGGACCCATTGTGCTAGGTGCTGTACAAACACACAACAAAAAGATGATTCCTGCCCCAAAGACCTTACGTTTAAGTGTAAGGCAAGATACAACACATAGGGAGAGCCCAAGGAAACTATTAGACAACAACAGGCTATATTCACTGCGTCAAATATACAATAATATTTTACGTTTATTCATTGATTTCAGAGGAAATTAGAGAAAGCTGACAGGAAACTGCATGTTCTAGAGAAGAAATGACAGTTTTCTGGCTCTGCTTGGTTTCATACAGTAATGATGTCAATTTCTCATTGTCTTTACTCCTGAGGGGATTCTGCACCACTGTGCATGCGCAGAATTCATGTGTGCTGCAGAATTTTATTTTTTTCCACAGAAAATACATTCTGCTCCAGAAGTGCTGCAGATCTACCTTTCGCCTACCAGAGGCTGTGGTGACACCAGAACAGCCAACAGCATGAATGCAGTCTCTGGTGGGCAAAAAACAGAACTGCAGCCCTTCTGGGACAGAATGTATTTTGGGGAGGGGGGATTCTGTGTGTGTGCAGTGGCACAGAATTCCCCCAGGAGTAGAAGTTTATCACAGCACCTGGCTGCAGAGCAACTGAGGTTCAGAATGGCTAGTAGAGGAGATCAGATTGGGGCATGGGCTCAGGAGCTAGTGGGGTGACAGCCAGGGACTGAATGGGAGTGGGGATGCATGGACACATGGGAATGGGGGAGGGGAGCTGCAGGCCCCATCGGGGGTGCGGGAACAGGGGCAGAAGTGCCTGACTGAATGGGAGAGGTTTGGGATCAGTCAAGGTCTGCATGGGGGAGGCTCGCCAACTCCCTAACAGTTCTGGTCCCCATCCCTGAAAAGAATGGTCCATATTTCTCTCACCCACACCCAACAACCCTCCAGGTTTACCCCAGGGTCCTTCCCTTGCCCTCACCTCCTCCATTACCCCTAACACTCCCAAGCATTTGCATTGCTTCTAACAGGTGCAGGAAATACAATTCTGTATTGTAATTTAAATTAATTACTCCAAGTTCTATACTAATATGCCTACTAAGGAATCTGTTTGTCAAAAAAA
This sequence comes from Gopherus evgoodei, assembly GCF_007399415.2. Classification (NCBI taxonomy): domain Eukaryota; kingdom Metazoa; phylum Chordata; order Testudines; family Testudinidae; genus Gopherus; species Gopherus evgoodei. Next base: position 234,454,176 of record NC_044322.1, on the reverse strand, counting down.
AAATTGCCAGAATCTTTTTTTTGGTTTGCATTGTTACAGACATACTTGCTGACAGATATTTTGAAATACATTACAAAAAAAATTGAAACTGGCATGATTATATTGTTGTTTTGACAAAATTATGCAGAATTTTTAATTGTTTGGCACCAAATTCCCCCAGGAGTAGACTGTCTTGTAGCACTGTGTTACCAAGCCTATCAACAGAGCTCTCTAGGCGTGTCACCTTTTTATAGTTATCTGGTAATCAAACTACTCTGAAAGTAAAGAGCAAACTTAATCAAACATGTGGCTTTTCATACCATATTCTTTGAAGAAGTATCCCAATTTTCTCTCTTTGAGATATAGGGGATTTCCAGTGTTGTTGTGTATTTTAGTAATGGTGATGGCGGTAGGAATCAGCACTCTCCTGAACCTGGTATGCTGCCCAATTTTTGTTATAGATATTAACAAATCTAGAGCTTCTGTGGTGGTTGCACTGGGGCAAAATTGACTGATTAATAAATGTCTAATCTGTAGATACTGACATAGATGCACATTACATGATGCTTTGGTGATGGTCAATTGATCAGAATGGGGAGCCAGCCCCAGCCCCAAAGGACAGGAGACACAATGCAGGGTGAATGAGGGGCAGGTATGATCTCTAACCCCCCACTTTACATGGTGCTCTGCAGCCACTGCTTTACTCAGCACTGAATTATTTTAGTTTTGCTGCTAGATTAGACCAGACCTTTCTGATAGCAGTAGTCTTTCCACGTATATCTATGTGGAACGAAGTAATAAGAGGAAGGAAGTGCAGGTAGGTGTTCCTGTTCTAAAGAGGAGTTCCTTTTCTTTGTGGATCTGTGCTATGTCTTTGTATCATCGGGAAATCTGACTCAAGATGAAGGCATTATAATACATTTTAAAATCACAGTGGCCCAGTAGATAAGAGCACTGGACAAGTAATCCTGGGTTCTGTAACTTTCTCCCAGTTTCTCCATCTTTAAAATGTGGAAAAATGCTTATCAGCTTTATAAAATGCTCTAAGATTTGGGAGGAGAAATGCTATATAAGAGCTAGAGCTAGCGAGCTTGATTGGCATTCTACAAGCACTTACTTACATAATCACTGACATGAGTAAAGTTACTTAATTGTTTAAGTGCTTTCAGGATATGGGAAAACATGAGTTTCTCCTTTGTTTGTGGGACAGTATAGTTTCTCCATGGGAATTTTGAGTTCTCATATAAGAAATTTTTAAATATGTGATCTAACTTTTAAAAAAAAGCATTAAAAAAGGAGAATGGAACTGTGTACATAAAAAGGGCATAGTAAAATATTCATTTTGATATTGATTTTCCCTCCACTCCAATCTTTAATTGCCTTTGTGGAAAAAGTTGACAGACACTTGATTGAAAATATTGTACCAACAAAAAATAGAGGAAACTCGTAAGGAAAAAAAAAATCACCTATAAAAAAAGCTCATTAAGTTCCTTGGATGACATGGACACTTTTTGTTTTTCTTTTTAAAATAATAACTAAAAATGATTCAGAATGGAGATGCTAGTAGGTATGTGAAGTGGATGCAAAGGACACTTGGAAATAATTTACTACCAACAGCTTTCAGATGCAATTTATACACTTCTGCAAAATGTTATGAAAAACAGAGGCCTGTTTATGTTGAGGTAGAATATGATTTATATTTAAGGAGCTTTTTACTTCAAAAAAAAATTTAATATCTTTTATTAACTCTGAGAATGCCAGATCTCTTCAGGACTTGATTTTTGAATTGGTTAAAATATTCTACTTTTCCTGGGTCTGATTTTCCTCTCTCCTTTACTGATTTTACGCTGTTGTAACCAGTGCCTGATTAATGCTTAGGTACTATAGGTTTGTGGAAGGGCCCTAGCTCCTGGAGTCATAAGAATACACCAGAATCTCACCTTTTATTTAAAAATATATATTCTGTGTCTAGCTCTAGTAGTGGAGGAGAAAAACTTGAAAACATGAAGCAAATCTTTAAGAAGTATAGTGATGTCTGAGTCTGCAGACATCTAGAAACAAAAGCTCTGAGAGGTGCTGAACTGCCTTTATGCATCTCAACAGAGCCTTAACTCTAAGACCCATTCCTCTGAGGGCCCTGTCAATAGCACACCAACAAAGGTTACTGTGTATTACAAAGAAAAGTAGGACAGCAGACCCAGCCCCTCCACCCAAGCAAGTACACCACAGCTGCTAAGGTAAATACTGGAGACACCACAGTTGCCAAGAGTGTCTGCTTCTCTGGGTTTAGGGGGAAGAAAGAGTTTAGGGTCCGTTGCTGCAGCTCTGGGGAAGAACAAAGGAGCCTCATGCCACTGTTCCTGCCCCTCTGGGAGGAGAGTGGGGCGGCTGGTGCCACTGTTAGGTGGGGTGGAGGCTGCTGAGTCAGGGCAATTGATGGGATCATGTATGATGGTGTCTCTAAAATTCCAAATTGCCATTATCTCATTGTGGGAGCTCTTGATTTGATTTACTACATCAGTCTGTGATTAGAATCTGATCTCTTGTTCCCAGATGTTATGTAGTGTTCTGTGCATAGCTAGAGATTCTGAGGAGGCTAGGCTAGAAAACAAGAATTCTATTCCATTGAAGATTATGGCATTTGGTTTCATTCCCCATGGGATTAAACAGAATTTGGGGAGGAGAGGGGAATGGGAAGGAAGGAAAGAGACGCATCACAGAAGAGCCAATAGCCTGACTGTAAACCTCACCTGGGATGTGGGAGAATTAAGATCAAGTCTTTGCTAGCCCTGACTCATAGCAGGGACTTGAGCCTGTATTTCTCACATTGCGGGTAAGTGCCATAACCACCAGGATATTTGCTATTCTAGGGTGGGTCGGTCTATCTCTGGGTTTGACCAGAAATTACATCCTGGACTGGAGAAACTTTCCAGATGAATTGGCATTTTCCAATGAAAAAATGTTTCATCCCATCTAACTGCTTCTGAGTTACATTTGCAAATGGCTTTAGGATTCTTCAGGATAAAATGAACTAAATATACTTGTAAGAAATTAATAATTGTCTAATCTGAAGACTCATTGGTCATGAAAATCTCTCTCTGAATCAGCCAGATTTTTCCCTTAGTTAGGGCTAATTAAAAACTGACTAAGGTCTTCAGATTTTGGCCCATTACATATTATGCTTTTGCTTCAATACAATTATTTAATGAAATATTTTGCCCTTATGAAATATTAAGGGGTCAGTTGTTCCATATAGACACAGGGCAGGGGGCATATAGGGGAAGTGGTGAAGAAGCAGCTATTGAACCTGTTTGGGTCCCCAGTCAGTTCTTCTGGCCAGAGCATGGGGAGTGATCCATTTGTCAAGGAGGCTAATTTGGAAGGAGAAAAAAGGCCAGGATTGGGGAAGAGTGTGTCCCAATAAGTCTAGAGAACAGTGGTTTCAAAATATTAAGCAAAAAAAATTAAATTGCAATGAATGGTCACCAGTATTTAGCCTATGTTGTTCCATACGTGAGATAAAAACAGAGATTTACAGGAATGAACTGATTATTAAAAATATATAGATTAAGTTCATACAACACTAAGATTTCTTCATACAATGTACATTTTATGAAAAAAACCCCACAATTAAGTGACATTGTCATGTTTGGTTTGGGACTGAAATTTAAAACGGTGTGTTGTTGGAAGGGCTCTGTAAATTTTAAAAAAGACCAATTGAATTTTTGATGGAAATAAATCTGTAGAAATAAACATTCCCCTGCAATGTCTGTAGTCCATCGTGCTTGAGAACAGGAAGTTGAAACTTACTAACTAAAAACAGACCAGTCCAGGTACATTGTCCAAGCTGATTGAAAGTGAAAAAAATAAATAACCAGCAAACACGATAAAAAGTAGTTTGAGCAGAGGTCATACTAACAGTAATTCCAAGAGATTTCACTATGTCAGGAGAAATGTTCAGAGTAATGTAGGTTAACTGTAAAGGGTAAAGTATTCCAGTATCTGCAAGTGGCTGCTGTTTTTTAGTAAAATTATAAATATTTTTATCCAAGTACAGTTTTCAAGTGATTCTGTTAATGTAAAGATAGGTACATGAGAATCATAACATGATAGATTTTCATCATTCTCAGAACAAGGGAAAAGCAGTTCAAAGACATCTTGTATTTTGAAAAAGATGCTGTTCATTACGCAGACAACTAAATTACACAGCGTTAATACAGTGTGTTAAGGTAAATTCTTTTACCCACCCACCCTGTATGTATAGTAATATTAAATATAACCAGAAAATCAGTTTCACATCTAGTTTATTAAGGACTGTGAATTTGCATCTTCCTCACTGAGCCAGTCCCAGCAAGTTTTGCACAGAGATCTGAAGTCCTGAACTGGAATGTGTCACTTCAGAGTACTGTTTCTTAGTGTCTGCAAATAATGCATTACAATGAAAAATCAGTTACTTAAGTAAGTGATGAATATCATATATATCTGTTTTGTCAGGTCTGGGAATCCCTTGTGTGGTTTTCCAAGGAAGAAACAATTCCTGCTCCCCCATGATGTGGATTTAAGTAATTTAAGTAATTTCTGGCATAAGATTGGACTCTTTGGTTTTCAAAAACTTAATGAGGAATATTATCATGCAGATTATACAAGACATCTCCTTCGAGGAGAGAAAATTCTTGTTCAAATCATAGGTAATTTCTCTGATAAGAGAGAGCCATTAACTATAAAAGTGTTCCGTGAAGTCAGTTGTATTTTAATCAATATTAATTGCATTACTGGAGTTGATCTTATAGGCAGTTATATGCCAATTTATCACGGAATATGGTTGAACCCCTAAAATTTGCTTAAAAGATGGACTGAACTCCCATTTGAATTGCCAAAACCAATGATGTTTTTGAATCCCTGCTTTATTGCCTATTGGCTCTAGCTCAGTGCTAAAGTATGTCACTCTAAAGCCTACTACCCTGAAAGGTTTTACTGTAAAGTGACAATTCAGTATCAGAAAGTGGTAATTAACAATCTATTTTTACATGTGATATATGCAAAATACCTCATTCCTTCAGAAGCAGGAAGTCTAGGGAAGAAACATGAAATAACAAACTCGATATTGTAGAATTTGGACTGTCACCATATAATTAATGGAATGCCTTCGAAAAAGTTTCCAAATGAATGATCCATTTGACTGAGTCATTAGCTTGGCTTGTAGAAGGAACTAGTAGCAACTTATTGGTTCCCCACCTTTTTTTTTAAAATAGGATCAGAAGTGTGTTCCAGAGTGAGCAGGGGATATTTATATTACTGTAGCTCTTGAGGTCACAATCAGGATTTAAATTCCTTTAAGCTAGGTACACCATAAACACTTACAAAGACATGTTCCTTGTCTTAGAGTTCACAATGTAAGAAATAATTTGAAATCTTCTGAAAGAGGTAAGGACATTGTGTGTATTGAATAGAGGGGTAAGGAGAGATGTCTAGAAATAGCTCTTGGTGCCAGAATGAAGATATTTTCCCCTTCACATTCTAGAGTTTATGGATAGAAAGTTTCAGTACTTCTAGTATATAATTGAGCTTGTGAGAGAAAAATCTAGATGTGGATGAAGAATTTGACCATACAATGGAATAAACCAGAAACATATAGCATAGGGGAGGTGTAAACTCTCTTGCATCTGTCAAAGTACAAAAATTACCTGGCCAATAAAGTGCCATGAAAATAAGAGCCATGATCAGTATTTATCTGTACTGATAGATCTTCAAGGAATGTCCTGTGGGCGTGAATGGACTCCTGCAGTATTTCTTGGGCTGTGTGCGTAAATATACAGCATTTATGTAAAACTACAGTGACATTTTGCAGTTTTTCTGGAGCCAGTTTTAAATATTTCATTTAATGTGCATAAGGTCACCCAGCTTCTTGGGTAACTGTACTAAGCCAGAACAGGAAGAACAATATTGACCTTGAAATCAGACTCATAGTGAATCACTCACATTTATCTTGGAGTGCTTTGACTGATATGTTGGAGTTATGAAACTCAGAGAAAGCAAGGAGTGACTGGAGCATCTTCTTCCAGAGCTTCAATAGCTTTCGACAACATCTGCGTGCAAATCTTGTATTTGGGGATATTGTAGCCTACAACTCATCACACATTACTCTAATTATGAGCCTCCATTGGTGACATCTTCTAGGTGACATCTTCTACTTAAAGCATCAGGGATATGTCTCCTTTTTAAATATCTGAACTGACACATGCAATAACTTGGACAGCTGCAACTTTCCAAATCCATGCAACTTTTACCTAAAAAAATTACTTACATTTTTTAGAGTTGTAAAATGCTGCCAGTTACTCATCTCAAGGTGCAAATATATTTAATGAAGCACATGCTGTTTTTACAACAAACAATAAGAAATATGAATCCCCCAGAGTAAAATGTACAATCTTCAAACATCCCCTTCACCAACTCAAGCAAAAGGAAAAAAAAAATGAGCCTTGCACCATGCCACAAAAATTAACCAACATGGACAATGTTTGAACAATGGAGGAGATGAATGTAAGATCCCACCAATGAGAAAGTCAGGACACAGCCCCATATGATTGTATGGGCTCAAGCTTGAAATTCGTCATGTGTCCAGGATCCAAACCGTGTAAATGGTTTTTTTTTTTTGTTTTTTTTTGTTTTTTTTGTTTTTAGAACAGTGTTGTTTTAGCCATATTGGTCCCAGGATATTAGAGAGAGAAGGTGGATGAGGTAATCTATTGGTGAGAGGGACAAGCTTTTAGGCTTACATGGAACACTTCTTCATGTCTGGGAAATTTACTCTGAAAAACTCAAAAGCTTGTCTATTTTACCAGCGGAAGTTGGTCTAATAAAAGATGATATTTCACCCACCTTGTGACTCTTGTTTTTAAAACAAATTAACTAGGAGGGAATAAAATAATGAAAATACTTTTAATAAAACCTATTCTAAACAAATGTTAAGGTTGCAAAGTGAAACATTCAAAAGTTAATGTGAAAGAAAAATGTGAAAATTAAGATTGCCCACACAACTCTCCTCCCTTGATCATATGCATTACAGTGCAGTGTTTTATTCGGTATGTGCGTATATGTAAGATGTACATATACATGTACATGATATAAAACTATCAGTGTTCAAAATATATGTATGGGGGTTAAGGGGAAATGGTTTAAATCTAACAGAATGAAACCAATGTGAACTTAACATTTTTAAATACTTTAGTGTTGAATTTGGAGTAATTAATATGATGGGTTAGTGGAAATGAGGAAGGGAATAAAGTGCTGTTAGCTACATGCAGTAGTACACCCCTTCTGGAGTCTTGTAATAAGTGTTTAAGTGATTGTGAGGGAACAAGAAACTTCTGGAAACTTTAAGCAAACTCCTCATAAGCACCAGTGTCATGTGACCCCATGGCATCTGGGGAGAATATTTAGCTATGGAGAAGTAAATTGTAAAAGTCTGATGAAAAGTGGTCTTGCTAATTTACGGATTAATTTAATAAAATCCAACTTGCTTCTTCATTTGATCTTCCAAAAGCCAGCTCCTGCTTTTAATAGACAACATCCTTGTGTGCTTCCAATCAGCTTTTATTCCACATAGTAAGCTCACCACCAATGCCTGTAAATTGTACCCTTAAAAAAAAAAAGTGTTTACAGTGATACTGGATATACTGTTCCACAGCTGTACAGCACAGGTGTAGAACATCTGGGTTGCATGCACTACCCCTCTCTTCTCTTCCCTCGAATGCATTTCTTGTGATCTACAGTTTTCATGGGCACTGAACACCAGATGCAATGCTCTGCAAGCATCAGTCTCTCTCTACCGCTCCAGCTTTTTCCTCTTCCATTTGTCCCAGCTGCCCTCTAGTATCACTTTCCCCTTATTTACCACTAGAAGCAGCTCTTCTATCCCTGCTGATTGCCAGTCAGAGATATGGCAGCTCAAAAAAAAAAAAAAAAAAAAAAAAAAGACAGAGCCACCCAGGAGGAGTGGAATGAAGAATTCTGGCTACAGCCAACTACATCCGTTAGAAGGAGTGGGCCTGCCACTTGAGACTGTGATCAATCTGCATGTGGAGGAGGAAGAGAAGAATCATTCTTCAGCTGTTTGTCAGAGACCAGGATGGGGGAGGTGATGCCTGGTGTCTGGAGAAGAAGTCAGGATGAGTGGTTGGAGCCAGAGTCAGTAACTAGGATTAGGATGCCAGGGTCAGAGCAGGTGTCAGAGGCCAGATGCCAGAGCCAAGGTCAGACATCAGGAAATGGAACCAAGGGTCCAAGCCAGGTTACCTGGAGTGAGGGAGACCAGGCTGGATCCAGGGTCGGAGCAGTGCTGGTGCAAGGCAGGGAACATGGCAGGAGCAGGAGTTAACACAGCAGTGGACAAATGCTTTGAGCAGCCATTGGCCTAGTGCTGCTGCTGAGCTTAAAAGAGCCTGCCTATTGGTTCCTCCAGCCAATCAGGCAGTCTGGCCAATCGGGTGATTCTGTATGGACCTGGGGCATGGCTTGAGTCTGTAAATCAGAGTTCTGTACCTGCAGCGCACTAATCTGGGTTTGTAAGTTCAGCAGGGCATCTACCAATCTCAGCAAGGAGATGTTAGCTTTTGTAGGAGCCATTGTAGAAGAAGCTACTACCCCTTTTTGGTTGGGGGCTGCTCAAACTGTCAGAGACCAGGACAAGGGTGGTCGTGCCTTGCCTAGTGACTGGAGCAGAAGTCAGACCTAGTGGTTAGAGCAGGATTTGGTAGCCATGAATAGGAACCCAGGATAAGAATTGGAGTTGGAGTCAGAGGCCAGAGCCAAGGGTCAGGTCAGAGTCAGAGTTAGAAGTAAAGGTCAGAGCCAGGTTACCTGGAGTGAAGCATGGCAATAGCAGGACTGCGTCTGAGGCTAGAACAGAGCTGGGAACAAGCAGGTGCAGCTGTGAGTGAATACTTTTGAGCAGCTGTTGGCCTAATCCTGCTGCTTGCACTTGAGAGCATGCCTGTGGGTTCTTCCAGCCAGTCAGGCAGTCTGGCCCAATCAAGTGCTTCAGCTGTAAGGCAACTGTGATTTAGTTGCTAGGGAGAGAGATCTAGCTGTTCTGAGGCTCAGTTGCATGCCTTAATCCTTGACACTGATAACAGCATTGGCAGAGGGGAATAGAAAAGGGGGAGGGAGAACGTGAAAGAATAGAGCTGGAAGAGGTGGGATAGAACTAGGAGGTGGAACAGAAGGCATGTAGTGATAGCTAATTCCATGAAACCTGCAGCACCTGTGACTTGTAAATACAAAAATATTTTCCAGTTTGGCAATCAGACTAAAAAGACTTTTAAGGCACCAGAATCAACAATTTTATTAAAAACTTCAATACATCTTATCCCATAAAGAATTTCAGTTGACTAGCTAAATTGTGTTAAAGAAAACCGTTTATACTAATGAATTATACTGACTTTTTTTAGTGATTCAAAATAATAAATATGGAAACCAAGTCTTCTGTATCTGAAGAAACAGAAATGAGCACTATGCTGTAGTCACTTTATATCAACTATATCATGTCAGACAAACAACGCACTATTATTAGAATGAAGTCACTATAGAGAAGGTTATGAGTGCCGTAAACTAGTCCTCAGCATCACATGGTCTGTCTGATGCTAGATGGTAGACAAAAGGGCTATTTATATGAGAAAAGGATGACTGAAAACAAAGACGTGCAGTGATACTGATGGCAAAATAAATCATCGGACCACTAAACAGATCAAGCATCTAACTCCTGAACAATTGTACTAATTCAGTCCAGTTTGTGAGTTTTTGAGTTTGTTTTACAGAAGCTAAAAGTCAGCTGGGGACAAACCGATATATTTATCTGCTTCAGCAAGACAGAGAAGCAGCGGGCTTGACAAATTTTGTCAATGTCCCTGATAATCAACTGTAGTACTGGGCTTCTTTGTGTTGGTAACTAATAGCACTAATATATTTATGAATGTTTTTGAAACTTCAAAGTACTTAAAGCACATTCGCTAATCTTCAAGAATTATAACAGAAGCTGCAGTCGAGCTAGATGTTCCTTATCCAGTACTGTTTGTTTTTAACTTTTGTATTCAGTTTTAAAATATTGCTTTTAAAGGGCTCGTCCCTTGTCCTGTTAAAGACCCAAGCAGAGAAAGCAGTAGCCTGAGCAATGTTGGAATGCACCTTAAGAGTCTGGACCAAGGCTTTCACTACTGGATGGTTAAAGATAGGTTCCTACGTCTTGATTTTAGTTATCTAACTTTAGAAACTCAGTTTTGAAAATCCTGTCCCTACTCTTTGAAAGGGCAGGCAAAAGCTGGGGCCATGATACCAAATGAATGTGTATCTACAGTGACTATGTACAAACTGGGCATTTTTGTGTATAAATTAGCAAGTTAGATGGTCACTTGTGCACATACTACTATATAATTTACATGTGCTATTGTAATTGTGCACATAAATTAGGATTGCTGATTCTTAGGCATTTTTGCACTGAGCTTGGAGCTTCTGGTGATTTTGAATATTAGTCACTAAAGGTCAAACAGACACTGTTAAAATTTATAGACTTCTGTTTCTCTTGTGCTTGGCTTTTTGTTCCTGAGGGCCCACTGTGCTGAGCCATATACCTGAAGATGTTAGTTATGTAGCCCCATTCTCAAGCTGATTTTCTGCTAATGTTACAGACCATTGGCATTTATTTGGTTTGGAATTAAATAGCTATAGCAGACCATAGTCACTCACTTAACGAGTCCCTCCTTCCTTGAAGCTGAACCAGGTTCCAAGGTACTTTGAATCTCATCCCTTTCCATTGTTTTTTTTTTTTCCTTTTCCCCTCTCTCCGTGGACAGCTGCTGAGAGAATCAAGTTCTCTGTACTAAAATTAGTCTTGTGATATCCTAGAATTTGCTAATAATTACTGTAGTCACAATACATAATCACCACTCTGAGAAACAAAACTATAGCTTCTCATGTACAGACTACTGTCTTTAGCTTGCTGGACCATGACAGTTTTATGTATATGATGTATTATGTTTGCACACACACTTGCATTGGTTTAACTAAACTGTTTTAGTTAAAGCAGTAGAAATCCCTGTGTGGATACATTTACAGTAGAACCTCAGAGTTACGAATGCCTCAGGCATAGAGGTTGTTCATAACTCTGAAATGTTCATTACTCTGAACAAAAGGTTATGCTTGTTCTTTCAAAAATTTATAGTTGAACATTGACTTAATGCAACTTTGAAACTTTACAGAAGAAAAATGCTTCTTTCCCTTCATTTTTTAGTAGTTTATTTTTAACACAGTACTGTACTGTATTTGCTTTGTTGTTGTTGTTGTCTTTTGTCTCTGTGGCTGCTTGATTGTGTTCTTCCAGTTCCAAATGAGGTGTGTGATTTACTGGTCAGTTCATAACTCTGGTGTTTGTAACTCTGAGCTTCTACTGTATTTTAGTTTGAGTGGCTTATTTCAGCTGTGGTTAAATCTGTTCCTAAGGACTTGTCTACACGGGAAATGTACCAATATTATTGTATGGCTATAGTTATACCACTATAGTTAGCTACAGCTCCTCATATGGACATTTATTCTGAACAACAGTGGCCTTTTTTAGGTTTAAGGTAATTAGCTCAATTGACCTAATATAGACCAAATTAAGCCTGGATATGTGTGTGTCACACAGCATTTTTCACCAATTTAACTAAATCAGTTTAAAATCTAAATCTTTAACCTAAATTGGTGCAACTGTGAATGTAGTTAAGTCTTTTGGCTCTGATCCAAGCTCCCTTTAAGTCAATGGGAAAACTCCCACTGACTTTTAAGGGGAGCAGGATTGGACCTTATATATGATGGTTGAGTTGCTGTCATTTGAATTTAATAGTAAAAAACATGGATTATAAAACACCAAAGCTAATTTTTAAATCCTTTTTATTCTGCCTCAGACACACAGGTGAATGTGATGTTTAACATTTCACAAAGGATTGCAGGACATACATGCACAAAGAAAATTCATGTATATCAGGATATATTGCCTGGGCAATATATGTCATGGAGGCAGTGGTGAGTGCGCTCTCATGTCTATATTACATTTCTTTTTTTCTCATATTACTGTATCTACTATTGTAAGCAGAGTCAGGATGAGCTCTACCCTGACATCTGGTGGTGAATTATGGGAAGTGTGGAAAGAATTTCAGGAAGTGTGGAATTTCAGGTATTTGCATGGGCACACCCAGCATAGCCCAAGGCAGTCTGGGATGGTTGTTTTGACAGCTCTGGGATCCCCAATTTCTTTGTTATTGGGGCAGGATAAATAAAGTGTTGCCACCTGATTATGTGAATGAGGAACTGCGAGTCTGCTTTATGACAGAGATGTTTCAATATAAATTAAGTGACACTTGCTAGACAAGGGACATGAGTTCCAAAACCCAGTGAATTGAGAGAGGTTGGGGACTGGTGGGTGTACCTGATGGTATGGGCCCCTTTTGAGGGCCTGGAACACCAATTGCACATCCTCCTCTCTCCACTGTTAGAGTAGAGCTAATTTTAATTCCATTAGGAGTCCATCTAAAGGCTGCTGAGCTGAATTTGTGTTGGGCCAATGGTGCACCCGCACCAGGGCTCCTCTACCATGAGTTGAAATCACTAAAGAGCTGGAATTACTGAGCTGAGAGCACTGAGTGCTGTGCTGACTAGTGGGGGAGCCTGAAGACCTATCGCTAAGCGGCTGGCAGAGCGGAGCAGTTTGCAGCATGTTGGAGCAGCCCATGGAACAGAGAGTGGAGTGGAGCGGTTTGCGGGGACGGCTGGAGTGGCTCGCGGTTGGCTGGAGGAGCGGCACAGCTGGTGAAGTGGAGCTGGTTGTGGTGAAGGCTGCAGCAGAACTCCATGGAGAGGTGGAGCAGTTGGCCTTGGCCCACGTAAGGTGCCCCTTACCACTCTGTGTGCGCCCCACCACCCTGTGTGGGCCCCCCCCCATTTCCACCCAGGCTGAGAGGGGGGTAAAACTCTGCAGATAAACTTTTGAACTCTGGGGTGGCACTGGCCAGAGACTTTTGGATTGTTGGACTTTGGGGTGATTGGACTTAAAACCGTAAGGGGGCAAGGACATTGCCAAACGTACTTGGAGGTGGTGTTTCTCCAATGGGATGCCGCATAGTTTCACTCCTTTATTAAACGGATTTTGCTACACTCAGACGCCGTGCTTGCGAGAGGGGAAGTATTGCCTCCTAGAGGCTCCGGGGCAGGGGTGGTATGTAAGTGTCCCAGGTCACTGGGTGGGGGCTTGAGCCGGTTATGCATTGTGTTGTTGAAACAGAACCCCTGGATACTGAACCCGGCCCCTGTTGCTGCCAACTCAGAGGAACTGAAGGGTTACACTATCTTAAAGCTTTAAACTATAGTGAAGAAAATACTACAATATTAATATATCATATTGACTAAATCAACCTACGCTTGGTAAAGCCACCTGGATTTTTTGTCACTTTCTGTGACAAGAAGCAGGAACAGATGTGATTAGACAGAGTATAAATTACAAATGTGCTTGCATGACATAATATGGTTTGATAATTACATGATAACCAGCCATCACACACTCCCATTCCAGGTCAAATGGCAGTCTTCCATGGCAAGTCACCAAAACGATGATGGGGAGAAGAAAATTCTCACACACACACACACACACACACACACACACACACACACACACACACACACACACACACACACACACACACACACACACACACACACACTCTCTCTCTCTACCTCATAGCCTCTTCTGCATTTCCTCAATTAAAATAACTTCCCAGGATCATTTTGTCATTTACTGGAAATGGAGCATATTGGAAAGGGACAAATGTTTAATTTTTACCATTACACTGGCCTGAATTGAGTCTGTCTTGCTGTAAACAACCTTGCTTTTGGTTTATGACTGACAATGTGCTGCTTCTTTGCTTGTATCACATGGAAGAGTGAATTTATAACTCAGGGCAGATAAATTATAGCAATAAGGGATTTTCTTAATTAATTTCTACCCAAAGGTCGAAGTGTGTGTATGGGAGGAGATGAGTAGCTGCAGAACAAACACTCCTGTGTCCTGCCTGTTCCCCTTCATACTGTGTTGCTTCCTCCTTTCCTAGATGATCTGCACCTCAAGTTTCTTGGAAATTATAACTGTGCTGCTACCTGTTCAGACTCACAGAAAGAGATAGAAATCAAGGTGAGATTAGGAAGATGTAAGGAAAAGGGGGAATGAACAAGCAGAAGAGTGGATGAGAAATGAGTCTGTGAAGAACACACCAAGTATCAGAGAGGAGAAGAGCAGTGCCTAAGTCAGGCCTTGTGGATTGCAGTGTTGTACCTGTTATTGTCTAGGTGCCTAAAAGTTTTAGGCACCATGATGCTCAGCACTGCAATACCTAATTCCCTTCATAGATGCCACCTGAGTATCTACATCACAAAAAACACCACCAGAATTGGCATGAATTGGGATCTTTGTTGGCAGTCTTAGTAGAAAGGCCACTGACTGACTGGCCATAAGGGCATAACTACCCTTTCGACCCTAGGTGCTCTGATATAGTGATGAGGTAGAAGTACTGAGAGAGATAGAAGGAAGGCAGTTCTTTAGGTTATGATTAAGGCTACAATTTAGTCACAGGTATTTTTAGTAAAAGTCATGGACAGGTCATCGGCATTAAACAAAAAGTCACAGCCTATGACCTGTCCATGACTTATACTATAAATACCCCCTGAACAAATCTTGGGTAGGCTGCTGCTAAGAGGAAGCCGGGGGTTGCTTCTGGGGAGCTATTTGGCAGGGGGGACTGCTGCTTGAGGGGGCATGGCCAGCGGCACTAACTTTTGGGGGCAGCTGGAGTAGCTGTTGCTACAGCTGCCCAGGGACCACTGCTCAGGCAGTACCCTGGTCCAGCCACACCAGCCGCTGCTTTGGCAGTCCCAGGTTCAGCTCCCAGAGCAGTGGCCGGTGTGGCTGGCCCTGGGGAGTGCTTGAGCAGCGGCTGGTCCAGTTGGCCTGGAGACCACATGAGCAGTGGCCGGTGCAGCTGGTCCCCGGGCTGCCCCACTTTGAAAAGGGACACAGAGGAAAGAAGAGATTTCTCAACCTGTAAGCCAAAGTTTTCTCAACCAGTGTGTGTATTACCGTTGCTGGGAACACAGAAAAATCATCACATTTTTTGGGTCAGGGAAATCTTTTCATCACATACAGTACTTTACATAATGGGTCCCTCTTTCCCAGTTAGGGCCTCAAAGCACTTCCCCAATATAAATAAATAGTAATAAACCATTTTCCCCCGATTCTCTCTACTTTAGTATTTACTTCCATGGGCAAATTTTCAGTCAAGTTCTTTTGTGGAATTTAAACTCAACATAATAAATGTAATCCAACACTGTAGCAACTGTTTAAAAACATAAACATAGAAGCAAAACCCAACAGCCATGATAGCATTGGAAGTTTGGAGTATGGTGACTGCATTGTAACCCTGAACTGTTGAATATATGTCTCAGTAAAGCAGTTTTTTGGTATAGGTTTTGATTATGGTATATCCCTGTTCATGTGAGACTACTATTAGTTATTATCAAGCAGGAAAGCAGTTAATAAAAGTAGGCTTTTTCTCTGCCCTGGGTGACAATACTTTTAAAAATGTGGTAATAGTTGGAAAAGTGACTAAAATGACATTCTGGAGGGTTTTCTGTTGACTCCTATATCCATTTTCCTCAATTTACAAGTCAGGTGGTTCTGCTAACCGCAAGCCCTGAAAACTCAGCCTGGGATTTGAAAATCAACACTGATTGCTTTCAGGGTTGCATGCTAATAAAGATTTTTCAGTTGAAACTGACAGCTTTGTGGCTGATGCATGAAGCAGAATAGAGTCCAGCAAGTTCTCCCATAGCTATATTGTCTCTCAGTAATAACTAATGAAAACTTGCTTTTTAATCTGTTAAAAACAAGATATCCTTCAAAGATGCAAGATCAAGTAACCAGTAGTGTCTGCTAGTCCTTCCTCAGTGATGATGTAAGGAACAGTTCCTCCGTTTAATACTAAAGCACTCAATATACACAATCCAAATGATGTGTCTAACACACCGATATTAGGTCCTAAATTTTGTACGCTGAGTGGTGTTTGGATGCTTCAATCTTTTGAATTCCCAACCTGAGACATCTTAAAGGGACCTGATTTTCAGAGTATCTCAAATTTAAATGCCCCAAAACAAAGGCATCCAGTGTCACTAGTCGTTTAGTGAAGGTGTTCATTTTTACTCACTCAAGCCAGTTTGACTCTCCACATATCCTCCATTTATTGACTTTCTGCCCAGGGCCGGCTCTAACTTTTTTGCTGCCCCAGGCAAAAAAAAAGTGCCTCCCCGTCATAACCCCCGAGTACTGCACCGCCATAGCACCCCCCCCCGCGCACTGCGCCGCCGAAACAGGCCCCTGAGCACTGTGCCACACCGCCGAAACACTCCCCCGAGTGCTGCGCTGCCAAAACACCCCCCGCAAGTGCCGTGCCGCCGAAACAGCCCCTCCCCCAAGCACTGGGCTGTACCGCCGAACCAAAAACAACAACAAAAAAGACCCTCGAGTGCCGCCCCGCCAAACCAAAAAAACCCCCAACAAACCCGAGCGCCCCTTGCCACCCCAAGATTGGTCACCCCTTACAAGGTGCCACCGCAAGCATGTGCTTGGTCAGCTGCTGCCTGGAGCCAGCCCTGTTTCTGCCCACAGTGAGGAAATAGTCTTGATGGATTGGGGCTTTTATTGTTTCATCACAGCCTTACTTTTGTATATGGTCAACTTTTATAACTGCAAGACTGAGCTGCCTAGCCCAGCTTTTGCCTTCTTGTGTATACCCGTCAGGTGGCAGGCCTGGGTTACTTCAAGGCCCCTCTCAAGGGTGAGCCCAAGCAGTTGAACCCCTCTGGCCTAACAGCATTTGGAACCTGTAAATCCTTTTTCTCTGGGAGCCTGAGCCAGCAGCTGATAAAAAGTGACTCAATACAGCTTTTTCAAAACAAAGCATTATTTATTCATTCAAAGGTACATTGTATCATTGGCTCTGTGTGCTAACAGTAAAGGCCTATATAGATACTTCCCTTTACCTTTACCCGTAATCTTTCCTTGCAACTTTTGGTAATTTCCATTTAGCACAGTTACTTCTGTCTCTGGGCTGGGAGAAACAGCCTGCTTGCTGAAGTTTGTGTCTCCACGTCAGTGTGTCTCTGTCAGTGTCGCCCCTCCACCCTCAGAGCAGCTGCTGAGAACCTACTGAAGACCCATTCTTCCCTAGGCCAGCATCTTTAAGGTTTTAGTATCCTCTATGCTACAATGCTCAGGTGGGATGACCATTGATGCATCCCCAAAACACTAGACATTCTGGTACTTCTGGGAATGATGTGGACCTGCCCTGGCCTGCATGATCCTGCGGTGCTGATGTGACCATGCTTGTACAGGCAGAGCAGCACTTTCTTCAAAATGGCATTCTCCATTGTGTGTGGCAAACCATGTTTTGGTTTTATATCTGTACTGGACAGGGGACAAACTTTGGAAAACAGAACTGTCTGGCTTAAAATGGTACAAATGGCCTGTCTATGCTCAGGCCCTGTGAAGAGAAAACCTTGCCATCCTGGAGGAAGCAGGAAGGGCCCTGTCCTTCCCCCCATTGTTTCCTTATGGACAGGGCCGGCTCCAGTTTTTTTGCTGCCCCAAGTGGTGAAGGGAAAAAAAAAGAAAAACCCGATTGAGCTGTCGCCTAAGTGCCACTGAAGAGGAAGAGAGGGAGTGAAGGATTGCCGCCAAATTTCCGCCAAAGACTGGACATGCCACCCCTTTCTATTGGCCACCCCAGGCACCTGCTTCCTTCACTGATTCCTGGAGCCGGCCCTGCTTATGGAGCCTGTCATTGTTTCATTTGCTCTTTGCCTCCCCACCACAACAGCCTCCTTCTCATTAAACTCTGTGAAGCTAGGCAGGATAATATATATAAGGTAAACTGAGATGCATAGGATATGTATACAAATAATACACATAACTCCATCATTATCTGCCTGAGCCACTTTTGACCTGGGCACTTTTCTTTCCCTTCACCACCACTTCATAATTCTGAAAAGTAACTGGAAGTCTTTGTTCTTTCAGGATAAATTTGGAGGACTTTCCTACCATCCAAGTAGTATATGAAGAACTTAATGGATATCTCCTCCTATATGCTGTACAGAGCTCAGACTTGTTCCTTTTCTGAAACCCCTACCCCTACTAGCATGTTTCTGGATGCTACTTTTATTTGAGTGGTAGGTGAGAGAAAGTGGTGCTGGCAGGAGAAAGCTTTCATGAGAAGGCTCCCCTCCATGTCACACTAGCTTAATTGCTGCCAGCAACATGAAGCTCATATTAACTCATGATGGTAATGATTAGCTCTTATATTGGACATGTAGCACTTTTCCATCTGTAGAGTTCCACTCTTGAAGAAATCAAGTTGAGTGAAATGTTGATACCTAATTTACTTTTCACCATTTATGATGTTTGTATTTCACTCAGCTCAGCTTGAGAGCTGTAAATAGATCAGATGACTTTATTTTTGGTTTTCCGTGACCATTTCTAGTGAAACCTGGAAAAAATTCTGGTGTTCACTAAAACTATCTGGGATGCTGAGTTTGTCCTTCAAAACTTGGATGGTCTTAAAGAACCTGCTACACCCGCCTGTCAGTATATCCAAGGCTAGGAAACCTTGCAGCTGCAATGTGTGTTTGGCAGATACCCAGTGAAGGTAGTTCAATCAGCTTCTAGTAGTGACACCTGTTTTTAATGAAGAAAGATCCAGGTGAGTCTTCAGCAGCTGTGTTAACTCAGGCAGAACAGGAGTGAGAAGCCTCACTTTTTTTCCTAGGCCAATTTGTGTGGCTTCCACGCCATTCATTGTGAGGGCTGATCTTGTATTTGGCATCCTGGTAGACAGTCTGTCTAATTTAGGTACATGCCCCCCATTATCTTAGCATGTCAGTCTTTAATGTATTTATCCTCCCCCAGGAAACTGGGATGTGTAGAGATTTACCTGAGGTCAAACAGGAGGGAACTGAAACTGGGTCTCCCCCCCAGTCTCAGACTAGTGCCCTAACCAATGAGCCATCCCCTTCCATCCCAGTTAGGAGATAGGCCAGCAACTATATCACTGCTGCAGTACAGTCATCCTTGAAAAGGGGCCACTGTCATAATGAGAGAAAAACAAATAGTGCACCACACATCCAGTTTTGTTTTAAGAAATCAGTCCTTTTTTTCTTATTCTTAAAACAACCAATTTACAAAAAAGAAGGACCCAGAATCTTGCAAGATTTATCATGGTTTCTTAATAAAAAATTAAATAAACATAGGTAGTGCTGTGGAGATTTGGGTTTAACTGATCTGAATTGCTTTACTTTTAAAAATTAAAACATTCATATTTGGCAAATATTTTAGATACATCTTATTATCATCCATTCTTGTTCAATTTGGGGGAAGGCAAGGAATTGCACTTGTGTTGATTCAGTGGACCCATTATTTTAGTGAATGAGTGTTTTTTTTCTCAGAGTGCCTGAGAAAAAAGCATTTGGATTTGCTAGAACTCACAGCAGTGTTTTGGTCCATCACGCGAGGTAAGAACAAACAGGAGCAGTAAACACTCCCCGCATCTCCCTTTTTGCAGCTGGGGTGACCCTGGAATTCAGAATAAATATATCAAACTTGCATTCCTTGTGGTATTATAATCATTGCCTATCTGCAGACAGTGTGGATGCACCTGCCTTTAAGGTGATTCATGCAGTGTTTGAGTGAGGTGTTTGTTGTGGGGAAAAGCTCTCCAGCTTGGCTAGCCAAGAACTAGTATAAGTCATTCAACCATATATTGCTTTTTTTCCTGTATACATATGGTGATACAAATTGATTCCCTGAGTGTGCATTATACAAATATTGTGCCTTTGGGAGGAAAAGAAAACATTTCAGGTGTGATTTTTGATTATACCTGTATTTATAGACAGTTTGCTTTAATTTTTTTGGGGGGTGGGGGGAGGGTCTTCATGGAGTCTGGGTAACTTAAGGAGACCAAAGAAAGATGTTCCTAAAATTCTAGACACCTTCTGAATAAAGTATAGTTTTTGGCTAGGTATCCCACATTATGTTGAGAATTTCTGTGCAACTACCTTCACTACTCAGAGGAAATAAAGTTTCAGAATTTGTTTTTTGGTGTTGCTGTTGGTTTGAAAGTATATTAGGGCAAAATGGCATGACACGAATTGTAACAGGTGCTTTCCAGATGGTCTAGTCTTTAATTCTTCTTCACTTTTTTATATGCTTCATTGGGAATAGTAAAAACAAACCTAGAAAGAAACATTTACCACTGGCTGGACTTAAAGAACCCCCAAAATATTAGCCATGGCCATGTCTGGTTAATATGATACAGGGCACTGCAGGGCTAATAAGCCTTAGTAGTATAAATGCGAATCAAACAAACAAAGCCCTCATCCATGTACAAGGATCTGTATGTCTTGTGTGCGAAACATAGTCCATAAATCCAGTCTCTGACCTCTGGGAAAATCCTGTTCAAAATCCTGTTGAAACTGGAATATGCTTTATTAAAACAAAACAAAACAGAACTCCATCCAGGGAGAGGAAGTGTAAAAAAATCTTCAAGAAATGCCCATGAAATTAAAATTCAGCTAGTCTTGGCCCACTTCCTAGCTGGTAAAAGTGCAATAACATAAGACCGTATACTGCTAATATATTTAGTTCAAAAGGAGTGGAGATATAAAAGAGGAATTAACTACCTGTAACAGATCTTTGGTAGAATCACAAGGGGCAGATAATTTTTCGGGGTTTATGGCTATCTACCACCATCATGTCACCTGTGTTCTGTGATTCCCACCAGATCTCACAAACTAAACAGACTTGGACTGGGCCAGTGATTGAAGGGAGGATCTCTAAGGAACACTTAAATGCTGCAGGAAGTGATGTTTGTGATACAGTAGTGTTACATTCATGTCATAGACATAGAGAGAAGTAAGATAAAAACATAAAACACTCTTGCGGGAAGGTTGCCATGTAACGCTGCTTTATGGCTGAGAATTCAGAAATCACAAAAATCCAAACACAGAGAGACTTAGTATGTTGCACCCTAAAGCAGAGAGGCACAACTCAACCTACCTTACACTAAACTGGCTGTTTGTAGACTGACCAAGAGAAGCCAGATCTCATGAATTCCCTCAGAGCCCCCCCTAGCCTACAAGCAGAAGTAGAAAAACCCTTATAATTTAAAGTGATAGCTTGTTGGTCGAACATAGTTTCACCACAACTAGGTGATACACTTTTCACTGTGTTGATTTGATCAATGCCTTAGTATGGTGATGGTGGTGGTGTGCTGCTGGAGGTGCTGCCTTTTGAATATGGGGTAAAACCATGGCCCTGGTCTTGGTTAGTAAAAACCCTAAGTGCGCTTTTCATAAAAACGAGGCTTTTAACTCCATTGTCCTCGGCAAACTGAAATAAGGTAATTATAATCTTCTAACTTTTGTATTCTCCTGCAGTTCAATTCTGTTTCAATTGGATATGATATATTTTTTTTCTTCCTGAGCTAAATTGTTCAATACTAAAACACTGTTCTACCTCAGAAATAAGCAGCATAAACTGGGTGAGAAGATAACTAAACCGACTCTTTCTTATCTCATGGGAATATTGTGAGGTTTAATTCCAGCAGCTCCCATTGGCCTGGAGCAGTGAACCGTGGCCAGTGGGCACCGCGATCGGCCGGACCTGCAGACACAGCAGGTAAACAAACTGGCCTGGCCCTCCAAGGGCTTTCTCTACACAAGTGGCATCCCAAGTTTGGGAAACACTGGTATGTATATATATATATATATATATATTTGATCATGTATTACTTTACTGTTTAGTCTAGTTGGACATTTGTTACCGAATGATGAATTTTATGGACCATAGTGTAATGGTGTCAAGTATCAGACGGACAGCCATGTTAGTCTGGATCTGTAAAAAGCAACAAAGAGTCGTGTGGCACCTTATAAACTAACAGATGTATTGGAGCATGAGCTTTCGTGGGTGAATACCAGTGTGTACTGTTAATTCACATAGTAGAATCCCTTTGTTAAGAGTGAGGCGAGGGGAAATTTCATAGGGTGAAATTGCATGTATTTATATTTGTAGTAATAGTAATCAAAAGAGCCGCTTTAGTCGTGTATCTTTGAGTTGTACTGTTGTATCAAACAGGCAAGGTACGAACAAGCTTCAACAGGACTTTATTTTTACAGTGGAAACCCCTTTACCAAGCTGCTGCTGCACACTCTGTAACTCTCACTCAGCCTCCTCCACTCCTTCCCCCCTCCTTCCTCTTTTCTGTGCTTTCAGACTCCCAACAGCCAGTGTTCCCAGTTCTAATAATTACAAGCACATCTAAACACCATAGCTACCTATTGAAGATTTCATGACCTTAAGGGCTACATCCAGGAGACAAATGGCCTCGATGGCTGCTAGCCCAAACAATTTGTTTGGGTACTTCTGTCTGCATAGTTGCAGATATTCTGAAGTGTTACTTAAAAATAACTGTTGGTCACCATCTGTAGTGACTGGACATAGGAGAGTACTGGAAAAGGAGGAAAAGCAACAACAATATCTTGTATTTGTGAAGAGCTGGGTATGTTGAATATTATGTGACTGCCTATGACCACACCTTCACCGGGGCAGAATCACTGACTCAGCCCTGGCTGGCTAAAAGGGATTATTGCTGGATGCATTCTCTAAAATTCAGAGTCATGTAATGAATGTTAGCTATCAGTCAGTTGGAGAAGCATATGTAAAGAACAATATAGTCCAAAGATAGGTTCTTTCTTGTTTGGTAGCCATTTCAGGGCTCAGCATGAAGGACAAGAATGTCCATCAAGTTTAAGATTGCTCCTGTTTCTATCTTTTTAAAAAAGAAAAGGCTACCAGGGCTGCGAGGAGAGTCCACTTGTATTCCTTCCCCCTGGAATAGTTATGGGGGAAATGTTCTTGTGTCACATTCTTTCCCCCAAAACCAGCAACTATATAAAATGTTTGTACATGGCCTATGGACTGTCCAGGACTTGAATCTGCTTAAGGGGATTAAAGACACAGATTTGGGAACTCCTATGAAACAGTCCCAGGAAAGACAGTCATAGAGCACAGGAGCTTAGTTCACATGCATTCTCCTAAACCTCCTTTTCCCCAATTGCATACGTGTGTTACTTAGCTTCTGTGCGAAACCTCAGCATGTAAAGGTCTTGGTTGTCCTGGAGATCTCAAAAACAAACTGTAAACAAATAGAATAACTGTGCAGAAAATATCACTGGACTTCCAGTTTGACTGGCTTGAAGGGTATAATTCAGGTAGCTAAGGCCTTTAATTATTAGTTACTTTTGAAGCATGCTTTCTTTCTGTCCTTTTAGATACAGTATAATCAACCCATAAGAAATGATATGTATAATTATGGTGTAATTCATGCCTAGAAACTTATGGATTATTATATGATAATTCTCAATTTAGACTACAGTTATAAAATGTTTATATGAATTTTGTTCAGTTAAGATAGACAAAATGAATATATTGGTATATATCAATGAGGACTTTTGGAGGAAAAACAGATGCAGTTTCAAGTCTGCATTAGAATATATGGATATTTTAGTGAGAGACAGTGGAAAAAATTGTTAAAATATGTGCTAAAAAACCTGAGGTCCTAATTAGAGACAAGATCCAAGAGTTAGCCTTGGCCGGTGTTGTTCATTGCCTTGAAATCAAGCATAAGTTTACACTCAGTGCACTGGGCAAGGGGAAGTCAGTGGAACAATTCATAGAAGGAAATGAAGTCTCTCTTGGGCAAAAATATTCATATATAATTTTACCTGCGATGTGTTGGGTGGATTGGAGTGTAGTGATAGGGGGATCAGGTGGGCCAGAGAAAAGGAGATTACAAGGCGCTAATAGAGGGCTGGATTCCCAGAATGTTGCCAATGGAGGGATATTTGGTGATAGCCCTGATGTCTGGGGAGAAGGAAAGAAAGGAATCAAATGGGATACTGAAAATTCCATCTTGAGAGAAGATGAAGATGGTGATGACTTCACCAGCATTGGTGTGAAGGAGAAGGGGGCAGACTGGAAATACTGAGATTAGTTTTGCCCTGTTGAGGTTGAGCTGGCAGCTGGCCATCCAGAGTGCTATGTTGGAGAGACATTAAAAAATGCAGAGGATGGAGGGAGGGATATTTGTGAGCCAACAGTGTAGAGGTTATAGTGGAAACTGTGACAGTGGATGAGATCACCCAGAGATAAGGTCACCCAGAGAAGGAAGCCAAGGAAGACAGGGGGAATTTTTATTTAATCCAAATATTTAAAATTCAAAGTTAATAACCCCTCTGGGTTTCAGTGTATCTTGTCTTATCTTTTTCTGTCTTTTAAGGAATGGCTTGCAAATGCTTACTAGCGAGAATGCATTTACTGCTATCCATAATCCCATTACTATTAATGGGACTTGTCAATTTAGGCAGCATTTTTATGCCCCTTAATGTGCGTTTGTATGATTTGGTCCTTAGATTGCAAGAACCTTGAGACAGGGTCATTTTTATTTGGGTCTTATACAGTGGTGAGCATGCTCACTTCACAAATCGTTCAGTTTGAGCCTACAGAAAGGTGCGGTGGGTACCTTGTTCTATTTAAATTTAATGAAATTACATTTTGCTTTTGGTAAAGCACAGCCCATGGCTGTCTTCACTCCAACTAGTTTTTCTTTAACCAGAAGTTAAAGAAGACTTTTCTGAAGCACACGCAGTAACAGTTAGCTTCTCCAAATGAATAAACTTTTTTTAAAATCCTTTCATATTTATTTATCACAGTTATAGGCAACACTTGTCTTGCATTAAATACACATTAGATCGAATTGCTTAAGGGAAAAATACATCATAGTCCCATCAAAAGCCTTATTTAATAGTTTCAGTCTTGTTAAATACCCTAGCATATTTATGGCAGCCTTTAGCTGCAGTACTTTTGAAATATAACATCAAACAGATAGGGTTTTTTGCAATTTTTGTTTTGTTTTGTTGCAAAGATAGAGCTATACGCTGACTGTTTGAAGTAGCATTTCTGTGGGGATTTTATTATTTAACTACTGTACAATTGTCCCCTTTGCAAATGTATTTAGTATGGGATTTTCAAATTAGTCTAAAGGAACTGAATGGCCAAATACCATTGTTTAAGGACTGGAAATTGGCAAATATCAGAAATTATTTTGGTATCTTCAGCTATTTTACCACATGGAGTTTTGGTTTTAAAAACAGAACTGGAGTGGTTTAGATTATTTCTCTGAACCATCAAAGTTAGGGCTGAGATCCAGATGAATGGTGGTTGTTTTGACTAATCTGTAGTAAAGATAGTGAAGAGGTACTGGAGAAAGTTGAAGCACGCCCATGGGAGGTCCATCGAAGCCGCGGGACCAGTGGACCCTCCTCAGGCAAGCCACCGAAGGCAGCCTGCCTACTGCCCTCGTGGCGCCAGCAGACTACCCCCTGTGGCTTGCCCCCCAAGCACGTGCTTGGCATGCTGGGGCCTGGAGCCACCCCTGTCAGTCAGTCACAATGAATTGTCACAAAGTTCTTTACATGTAATTTTTGTAATATTTTAATGTATTGCTACAATGCATATTTAGTGGCCTTTACTGTACATTCCCACTTGTGTGGGAGTCTAGAGCACAAAGTGAGAGAGAGGATGTGTAAATAGGACTACGGTCTGATAATGAATAATTTTATAGGGTGTTTTTTTGTTCACCAAAGAGCATTTTGTTTCCATATTCATATTTGACCTATTTTGCTGTTTTTAAAAATGTCATCTAGCTGCTACTGGGCTAAATTATAAAAGCACTACAGACCGTCTTTAAATATAAAAATTGCAAGGTTTTCCAACAGCCCAGAGGGCTCTATTGGCTGAAAATCTCAAGGTCAAGCTTTCTATGAAATTAGACGTCTCAGTGGCACATAAACGCATATAATAACTAATAATTTCATTTTTACTGTTAAGAGAAGATTAACTTAGGATCAAAGGGTCACATCCTCAGCTGCGACAGAGGAGCTGTCAAGGCAGCTCAGGGGGACAGAAGGAGACACCAAGGTGGTGTTTTTGCCCTCCTAATCCTCTAGTTGACTCAGCTCTAGTTCAGTGTCAGTTTGGTTCCCTGGTGCCTCAAGGTTGCTCTAACCTACATTGTCTTCCTACAGCCCCTGCGGTTGTTCTGGCAGCCAGTGAAGTGTCAGATGAGAGGGGAGAAGGGTAGGAGCTGCCAGGTGTAACGTTGGCAGCAGCTTGGGCTAGCCATCTGGCTAGGTCCCCAGGGGGATCTCCCTGTAGAGAAGAAATCCTAAGGATCCCTGTAGAGAGAGGAAATCTCCATTGACTGGTTAAGTCAGCAGTCTGACAGCTTTTTGCTACCAGAGTGGTACAGAACTATTGCACAATGGCTGGGCCCAGAGCTTTTAAATAATGTTACCCTTTTCCTTTAATGTAAAACTTTGTCACTGTATAAGAAAACTCTCCTAATTCTCCAACTGAAATTCTTCTTATGGGAGTTGTCTTCTAGTTCAGGGTAAAGAGAATGGCTCTGTGATCCTTTTGTGTATGTTGTGTGAAACAAAAAAGAACTCCCACTAGGGGCCATATAAATTTTAGTGGAAATTCAGGACATTCGTAGAAGAACAAAAGATGAAAGGTCAGCCTTGAACTTGGAAGTCTCTCACACCCCAGCCAAGTAGTAATGCCAGCATGACAGAGGTGTATGCCAAACAAGCAAGAGAGGGGATAAACAGAGAACTGGAGAAACTAACAGATCTGGGGCTGTAATGCATTAACATGACAGTGAGCTTCCAAATTTATTCTGTGTTTAAATATTTCTTTAAATAGCTTTAAAATATCTAAATGGGTGAACACCTGCATTTCTTTGTCTTTTAATTACTTTTTCATTTTTCTTGGGCTTCTTACAGTTTCTGCTGTATCTGTAGCTTACTTCTCCTTATCACAGCACTCTGAGGGTACGTCTACATTACAGGATAAATTTGAATTAGCTTAAACTGATTTTATAAAACAGATATTATAAAGTGGATTGTGCGCGTCCACACTAGGCACATTAATTCGGTGGTGTGCGTCTGGGGTCCGAGGCTAGCGTTGATTTCTGGAGCGGTGCACTGTGGGTAGCTACTGTAAAATAATGAGGCCAATAACGTCGATTTGCGTCCACACTAACCTAAATTGATATAGTAATATCTATTTTAGCGTTACTCCTCTCGTTTTGTAGGAGTACAGAAATCGATTTAAAGAGCCCTTTAAATCGATATAAAGAGCAGTGTAGTGTGGACGGATGCAGCGTTAAATCGATTTAACGCAGTTAAAATCGGTTTAACAGCGTAGTGTGGACCAGGCCTGTGAGAGTCATGAAAGCAATGCTGCTTTGTGGCCTGCTCATTCCCAATCTACCCACTCCGCTGAATGTCCTGTTTACATCCACCTGAATCTCCCCCAAACTTCCTTTTACCTCCTCCTCTGCTTAGAGAAAGAAACCCAACCACCTTCCTCCACCTGTAATATACTTAGTATTGATAAAGAAAACTTTATATTTTAAAAAAGTTAAATTAATTTTAAAAGGTTTTTCTTCTTCTACCGTGTTAAATCTGTTCACTCCTTGCTTAGCCATACATTTCTTTTGAAAAGTGTCTGTTATCTCTGATTGATTTTTTTTTTTTTTAAGCAGTAAGGCTTCTGTCACATCACTTATATCCATCAGATCTTGGAAGCAATAATTTTCTGAGTCCAGTACTATCGTACATGCCCATGTCATATACCAGAGGTTGCCTGTATCAGTATATTGAGTTCCTTTGATCTACTTAGTGCACTGTTTTTGGCACAAGATATTTTCTGTGCAGAAAATTAAAAATTAATATTTGTTTCATGTTTATGCATTATCTCATGCCTGTAGAGGATATTCTATCCCCAGATCAGTTTTCCATCTTGCTCTGGTTTCCCCCAATAAGCCGTATGTTGCAGAGTCAGACACTGATATGAAGTATGTAGATTGCTCTTTTTTGTTTATTTTGATGTCGTGATCACAAAATCTCTAAAGCTAGGCAGCAGTCCCTTCTTCCATATTCTGAGCTAGCAAATTCTTTAGGGATGTGTGTACATGTCTCTGTGTGCTCGTCCATATACATATACAAGGAGGCAGACTTAGGTACTGCTGCCTGTGAGAAGAGGGTGCTCCTTTTCACCAGGTAGCTGAAGTGACTGGCACTGGGCACTGTGTTCCCTGTGTTATCTACCATTCACCATGAGCTATAGTAGCTGGGAACTCAGCAGACCTTTCTCAGGTTACAACTATCCTGCAGCAGGGAGCGTGTCTCTCAGCTCAGATATACAGATATGCACTAACTTTGCTTGAGCTAGCATGCTAAAAATACTTCTGTGTAGCCAGGTGTAGTGCAGACAGCAGCCATCTGAGTACGTCCCCAGAGGGCCTAGGTGGGTTTGTATTCAGAGAGCTAGTCAGAGCTGTAGCCCATGCTACCCCCAGCTTTTGTGAGTGCCCTGGCTTGAGCAGAGCTAGATCATGTCTACCTGAGCTGGGAAGCACCCTCCTAGCTGTAGTGTAGATTTACCCTCAATAGGCACTGAGCCTACCATTTCCTATCTTTCTGAAGTGTTCAGGAGGGGGAAGTTTTGTGTCATGCAACCAATTTTCTCGGAGGTCTTCTAGGGAAGCCCTCAGCCCTTACCTCTCAGATCTTTCCTATTAACTAGATGGCTTTTCCTCTATTATGAGACTTCAGGATGCAACAAGTAGAGTCGTTTTATAGCTTTCTGTAAGATATTTACAGTGATATGTCCAAAAACATGATAAATCTTCCATCTTGGTGCATACCACCTCTTTCTCTCTAACCTCCCTGAAACTCACATTGCACCCGTCCACTCCATTCAAAATGCAACTACTAAGATCTTTCTTTTTCTTATTGTTCTAAGTATTTCACTTCCAGCCTCAAATCTCTCAGTTGGCTCCCCTTTATTCACTGTATCAAATTCAAACATCTCTTCACTTTCAAGACCCTTTGCAGGTTCCCCCCCTTCCCTGTTTAACCAGTGGTGTCTCTTATCTCACCATCAAACCCCTTTGTTCTACCAATGATGTTACAACCCTTGACCATCTTTTTTTCCCTCAGTCATGTTTGTCTTCTTCCATGCTACCCACTACATGTGAAACACCCTTCATGAACTGATTTGCAGAGCCACTACCCTTTTTTTCTAATCCCTCCTCAAGACCATCTCTTTCTGTGATACCTGCAGGAAAGGTTAAAGCTTGGGGCAGTCAGGAATAATTGCTGTGCATTTATTTATCTATTTTTTAAAAACCCTCAATATGCATAATATATGTAAACAAATATGCTATACATAAACATGGTATCTATTTTGATTATATCCTTCTCCATCTTTGATAATATTGCTTGTCGTCTTAAGCTCCATTCCTGCAAAGACATATATGTGGTTAACTTTACACGCTGTGCGTAGTGCCATTGAAGTCATGACTACAAACTCTCTCTCTTGTTCCATCACTATAGTGTCTGTGCTTTTTATGAGAAGATTGAGCATTAAAGCCACAGATAAGACACCAAAATGACAAAACTGTTTTTCCTACTTTAAAAATTGAATTGTGCATGCTTCTACTCGAAGGAGCTATTTACAGCTTGATAAAAGGGCATTTACTTCTAAGAGAAAATCAGTTACTAACTTTAAAAATTCTTCAGTTTTCTGGGGGGGGTTTGTTTGTTTTTTTTTTTCACTTTTCATCTTTACATCGCTATTGTTTTGATAGTTTGAAATATAAATTTGTGGTTCTAATTAAGTTTGAATAGCAAATAAAATACAACCTCTTCCACCTATCCCCTCCTTCCCACAGCCTTGGCAACTGGCTAGTGAATGGGAGCTGATGTCCCTTTATAGTTCAGTGAGTACTTTGTCTTATTGCCAAGTGTTTGCAATGCATATTTTCATCTTTGTGAAATTTTTCACAAAAGCATTGATAAAGCAGGGCAATGTTTAATTCGAGTACTTAATATTTTAAAGAGAGAGGGGAAAGTAAAATATTGAAATAGTATGTACTATTTAAGAAGAGAGTGCTTAATTTTACTGTTATGTTCTAAAAGTACACAATTATGTAATGCCTGCGTGTTAGTTATTTTCGATGGATTTCTGAGGCACAAAGGTGCTTGCAATATGGTACAGCATTTTAAATGTATGGTTTGGCTCAAGTTTTAGATCTAATATTTATGGTTGGAGAATTTCTTTTGCCTGGAAGTGTTTGAATACATGTAGTGGTGTAGAATGAAGAAACCCACATCTCAGAGGACAAAGGTAATGTTGTTGTTGTTGTTTTAATACTATTTGAAACAGCCCCAAATGTTATTGAATGAGCAATAATGATTTTGAAGGAATTAAGTTTTACAAAATTATGATTTACTGTTAATGTATTGTTAATTTCAGCCAAATGCACTTTATGCTAATATGAAACCCTTTCCTTCTAGGTAATTGGATTCTGCTGAGCTTCAGAAAATACAAACAATGAAAACAAAAACATAATATCTATTGGTAATATTATGCAAATTGGCAGATAGGCAGTAAATCGTAGCAGTCCCTAAAAGTTTCTGCTAAGTGCACCTACAGTCGTCGTTCTCCTTTGGGGCAAAATATGTCTGTGGTTAGTGCTACTAGCTTTGACAGACGAGACATAGAAAGCGGATGAGGGGAGGGAGAGGAGAGATACATTTAAGATTTTTGTTTCTACAGTACATTTATTTTGGTTGGAAACCAACAATGTACACGGCAAATTAAAGTGACAGCTATGGCATTTCCAACTTCCCTGTATTTTCAGATTTTGTGATTGTGAATTCATTAGACTGCTCTTCAATTTCTCATCCAATTTGTTTCTGCTATGCATCAATAGCTGATGTACATTTGCATATAGGACAGACATGCACTCTGATAATGGAACTATGTTGACCTGATGTACAGTAGATTCTGCACCTTTTCCTAACAGGTTTTTTCCTTGAGCTTTAAATCTTACAGCTTTATTCAGGTGTGCTAGGTTTTAAATTGAGAGAGAATCAGTCCAATCCTTTAAAGTATCCATTGCTCCCAGAGAGATGCTGAATGCCACCAATTCTCGCAAGTCTCAAAAGGAGGAGGATTGGCTATGATCAATGGTAGTCCATTAGTTCTGTGGAATGATCATGTAGCTGGAAGTACTGAGGTAGCTTGGCATTGCATAAATACTACTGCATAATACATAACTAGGCTGTGCCTGACTCTCCATGTTCTTTTTCATTTCCCCACGGAGATCAAGGACTCTTTGTCATACCTATATCTCTTGAACAGTTGCTCCTCTATCAGCACTGGACAGTTTATTTACCTTGTACTCAGGCATTGCCATCTTATCTCCAGGGGTGGCTCTAGGCCCCAGCACGCCAAGCATGTGCTTGGGGCGGCATGCCGTGTGGGGCGCTCTGCCGGTCGCTGGGAGGGCGGCAGGCAGGCAGCCTTCAGCGGCATGCCTGCGGAGGGTCCGCTGGTCCTGCGGCTCCGGAGGTCCACCGGAACCGTGGGACCGGCGACCGGCAGAGTGCCGCCCCGGCATGCCGCCATGCTTGGGGCAGTTAAATGTCTAGAGCCACCCCTGCTTGCCTCTCATTCAGAAGACACATCACGTGTGGAAAAGGACACATTCTGCCACTTGCTAACAGCAAAAAGTCCAGTGAACTCTGCTTCATGGCACACTGCTGGTGCTCAGAGATTTCAGTGCTGTGACTGGCTGCGATCAAACTGGGATGTGAAAGGTCCTTCGGTTTGGGTTCCCCAAATGACATCACTACTCAGCTTTTGATATTTTTTGCTGCCAAGGGCTTGTCTGTTATGGGCTTCTGGTTTAGGCACCTTAAAAACCATCACTGGATCTGGATTCCAAACAGTGGATATGTCATGAAGGAAATGGACCACATGCTGGTCAGAAATGGCTCCACAGTGAAATCTCACCAGGTCTTTGGAAGTGCAGAAGTACCAGCAAACTCAGACCATAGACTAGTTGTCACTCAGCTCTCGCTGGCTCTTCCAGCTTCTCACAAACCAAATGTTCGCCAAGAGTACAAAGTCCAGCATCTTTCTGAGGATACTGTTATAGTCATGCAATACACACAGGCCATCAAAGATCAGATAGGTAACTTTGGTATCCTCTCGGCTGACAGGGAGGTCACCTAGAGTGGTGTATATAATGCTGTATCACATGCTGCCACTGGAACAATCGGCTTCAAATGATTGGGCAAGAAGCCTTGGCTTTCTGAAGAGGACTTTGATATATGAGCAAAAAAGGCAGACGCATGCAAGCAGGGAGATGTCCAAGAATGTAAATGGCTGAAACACATTTTCTGGGCTGTGGCAAAACATGACTGTGAAATCTTACAGCTACATCAACTCCCTGGTTGATGAAGCAGAGGATAGCCTGAAGTACAACAATCTGCATCCTGCCGACAGAGCTATCACGTGCCTGGCTGGCAGCCATAAACAGCCTTCTAATATCCTCATTATAAAACCAGACGGCTCTCCCAGCTCATTGACAGATGAGGTCCTGGACAGATGGAAAACACATTATAAAGGCATACTGAACCACGGACCTGCTGATGACTGTCTAGAGCTACGTGACCTGGCAAGCTGCACAGCTGCAGATCCAGGGACAAACACTGATCCTTTGTCACTCTAAGTAGTATGAAAGGCCACTCAAAAGTTATAGAATGGATATGCTACTGGACCTGATGGTATTCCACCCAAACTGCTCAAAGATGTCTTGGAATCAGTGAGCGTCGGCCTTCATCAGCTGTACTCAAAAGTGAGGTCATCAGGCAAAGAACCAGCAGAATGGAATGATGGCATCATAGTGTCCCTGAACAAGGGCAAAGAATCTCTCATTAAGTGTGACAGCTTGTGACGCATGGCCAGAAAAGGTTAAACATCCTGAAAAATAAATAACCCTCAAAAGAGTGGGGAGATAATGTTTGTGTGTGTGTCTGTGTATGTGTGTGTGTGTGTGTATATATATATAATATATGAGTAGAGTCAACAACGTAATCAACAGTCCCTGTCTGTATTCACCTTTCAGTTAATAAGAATTGGCTGTAAGATCTGGAATATTCAGTAACCTGGGAGGTAATGTGTCAGATCCTTTGGGATTGGTAGAACCTTTTCTTTTATATGATTAAATATAATAATAATAATATCTATATAATAATATCTATATAATAATATCTATTCAGGAATCTTCATCATATTTGACTTAGGTACCTGGATGGAGACCTGAGGCTGGATCACTTTAAGGGAACTGTGTTGTTTGGACTTCTGAGTAACCAGTAAGGTAATAAAGAAGCTGTTTTATGCTGGCTTGATAAATCTAAGTATTTTAATATCCACCAGCTTTTTGGGGATTGTATGCCCCATTCTTTGCAGTTCACCCTAATTGAGTGACCTAGGCGGGACCCCAGTCACACCAGGGCAAAGAATCTCTCATTAAGTGTGGCAGCTACAGGTAGATCTTGTATCGAGCCCTGGAAAGGTCTTTGCTCACATTCTGCTCGGTAGGCTGCAGCTGCTTCTTAACAGACGTTGTCACCTACAGCAATCAGGTTTCACTACAGGGCAGTCAACAATGAATTTTACCCTTACTCTCCAGCTTCTGGCAGGTCTGCATTGAAAATTTAATTACCAGCTTCATGTGGCATATTTAGACATCAAAGCGGCTTCTGATTGTCAACAGGTCAGCACTTTGGCTCACACTTAATATTTGGAACACCAGTTCCTTTCTGCTAAATCTGGTGTGCGATCTTCAAACCAGTACCCAGTGCGAGT
Organism: Gopherus evgoodei; assembly: GCF_007399415.2. NCBI lineage: Eukaryota > Metazoa > Chordata > Testudines > Testudinidae > Gopherus > Gopherus evgoodei. Next base: position 234,420,227 of record NC_044322.1, on the reverse strand, counting down.
GTGTGTACTGTTTCATGGCTTTTGTCGTGTTTCTACACAAACTCAGGTGTGCAGCAAAGATTCAGTCTTGCCCTGAGATTGTTTTGTCAAGCTATCGACTGGATATTAAAACTTGCCAGTCCAGATGTCACAATCACAGTTGGTCAAGAAGCGTTTTACAACCAAAACTACACTGATGATGCTACCGTGCATTTGGAGAAGTCAGAGATTTCCAGTCCCACCCTCCAAGGTTTCCAGGATGCTGGGATTGAACATCTTATGGCAGAAGACCAGGATCCAAAACCTCAGAGCTGGGACACCAGAACCCCTGGTGCAGGTGGGGTCAAGTACCATGGAGAATGTTTGATGAGTTCATATACCTAGTCTGCAAGCAGACTTCAAATGGTCATAGCAAACTGAACATTCTTTGATTAATAGTTTTTGCTGCCTCTGCATGAAGTTCATGTCTCGCTTATGGACACAAACGCATCTTTGCACTGAGACAAAGTTCAGGATAAATCAAACTACCTATATTGCTGAACAGGTCAGAAACCTGGACCCTCTTACAGGCAGATTTGGAGCAGCTAACGGCATTCCATATGTGCTGTCAGCACCAAATCCTGACATAAAGTGGCTTGAGTTTGTGCAAGACATAATTTCTCAGAGATCTGGCCTTCCTTCTGTCACTCATTATATTCAAAGCATCCTTGCATGTTCTTCGGATGTAGCCAGTATACTGTGCTATCAAACTTTCCATTGCACATGCACCCATTCATGCATCAATCTTACTTATCACTGCCCTCGGGGTCACCCCACAGATTCGTGGATTTGCAGAACTGAGCCAGATCTGAGAACTTCACTACGTGATGTCTGTTGCTACAACATCAAGTGTGATTACTTTGGATGGCACAATAGTCCTTAGTAGACCTTGTGTGTTTCATAATGATCTCTTTCCCCTCCTCTCTCATTTGTGTCTGTATACAGAAGTTGAACCCTTTCCCCAGTGGTTGAGGGTACTGTTCCCTGTTGTTTCTGTATCCTATTTCAGGATTGCTTGCATGGAGTGCACACCAGTTGCAGCTGATCTCATTGCTTTGAATATACAGACATCATGATGATATCCTGTTTGCATTAGATTATTGATCTAGAGATTTGCCCCTGGTGCACAGTAACGCTGTCTTAAACTGTTTCAGTCATAATGACTTCTGGATACCTATCCCACAGTTCCTGGCCTAGCCCCAAGAAGCAGTAACATCTGAGAGATTTTCAAGGGCCACCAGAACTTTTTGAACCTTTTATGCCATTATAACCCACCCATGAGTGTATATTACAGGTCCCTGTCTGTTCCGATCCATAGGGGATGTAAGTCTGTTACTGCACCAGGAAGAAAGCATTGATTCTTTTGCTCAAGCTATATTAGCTCACATTTTAGTTTTGGAACTCGTCAGTTCAGTTCCCGGTGCATTGACAAGGTGTTGGCTGTCATGCTACTCCTGCAGCCTCCATCCGTTCACTCAAACATTGTTTGTTGTAGGCTGAAATGGTGCGAACTAAAACTGTAATCGAAACATTTGGAACACTTTTGGGTATGTATGACAGGTGACTTGCAAGCATGCTCGGAGCACCAAACAGCTCTATGAATGGTGCATTTCTGTAGTATGCACAAGGGGGGGGGAAACACCTGACTCCACTTCTTTTTACAGCTGAGCTGTTCTAAAACTGTGGTGCACAATTTTCATTGTAGCTCTGTGGCAAAGTGCCCAGTGATCCACCTCTCTTTATCAAACAAAACCTCTTGAACGTATGGCAACCTGGATTTGTTTTGTACAGCCATACAAAGGAAATAAAAGGAAAATATAGCCCTTGTACCAATATGAGGGTATATCTACACTGCGATTAAACACTTGTGGCTGGCCTATGCCAGCTGACTCGGGCTTGCGGGGCTCACGGGCTGTTTAATTGTGATGCAGATGTTTGGGCTTGGGTTGGAGCCTGGGCTCTAGAATCCTGTAAGCTGGGAAGGTCTCAGAACTTGGACCGCAGCTTAAACAGCCCTTGAGCACCGCAAGTCCAAGTCAGCTGGCATGGGCCAGCCACAAGTGTTTAATTGCAGAGTAGACATACACCAAGACAGCTGTTCTCAACTGGGAGTCTGTGACCTCTGGGGGTCTGTGAGCCCTTTTAGGGGGGCCGGGGAGCCCCTGTGCCACTCCACAGGGCTGAAGCCGGGAACTGTGGGGCTGAATCCTGGAGCCCTGAGCCCTGGCTCCCATGTGGGGTTGAAGCCTCGGTGCCCCCCATGTCCCATGGGGCTGAAGACAGGAGCCCCAAGTCCTGATGCTCTCCGTGGGGCAGAAGCCCTGAGCCCATGGGTGGAGTTGGGGAGACGGGACATTTCCCCTTCAAACGGCAGTGCTTTACCCAGAGCCAGACAGACCTGGGACTGCTCCACACAACCCGCACCACCTCCTCTCCTCCTGCCCCTGAGGCCCACTCCCAGGCTAGGATGGAGGTGGGAAGCTGGAGTGGGGCAGCGCAGGGCAGCTGCTGCTCTGGCTGGTGCCATGGAGCAGGAACTGCTGCATTCCCCCATCAGCTGCTACTGGTGGTGCCCAGGGTTGCAGCTGTTCCTCATCTCCCAGCCCCCTTTGACTGCTCATGCAGCCAGTAAGAGTTGGCCGGGTGGGGGGGACCCATCTCAGGGGCTGGAAGAACCCTCAGGGAGCAGTGACCACACAGGGAGCCCTCCCCGCACATAGCCTCTAGCTATCCCATCCCTTCACCTTGAGCTACACCCTACCTGTACACAGCCTCTAGCTAGCCCTCCCCTGCACCCAGTGATGAGCTGCCAAAATCTTAACAACCGGTTCCCTATAAAAAGTTCTGATTTAAGGGAGAGAGCAGGGGAGGGGCCAGAGCCAGGGGAGACATACCCATGGGACTGGGGGCCCTTGCAGGGCCTGGGCAAATTGCCCCACTTCCCCCCCCCCCGGCAACCCTAGAGCTGCAGCCCTTGGTGGCAGCTCAAAGCAGCAGGCCAGCTCAAGAGCTGAGCTGAGCTGTTCAGCTGCTGGCCATGCTGTGGCTCTTCGGGGTGGGGAAGGGGAGGAGGGCCTGGGGGAGACATCCTTGTGGGGCCACGCGCCCCTGCAGGGCCTGGACCAATTGCCCCACTTGCCCCCTCCCCTCCGGCAGCCCTGGAGCTTGCAGCAGGACCCCCCCTCACAGACACACCTTGCCAGGCCACTCAAAAAGCAGCAGCAGGACGACTACCGAGCTCAGCTGAGCTGCCCAGCTGGTGCTAGCAGCTGGCCATGCTGCAGCTGGGGGGAAGCAGGGGAAGATCCGGGGGAGCCTCAACATCCCCAGCTGGGACTTCTGGGAGCAACAGGATGGTCTGGCCTGCGGACCGGAGTTCTTTGCCCATCCCCTGACCCTTTAACAACCAGTTCTCCACGGAGGTCAATTTTATCAACCGGTTCTTGGGAACCGGCTCCAGTTCACCACTGCCTGCACCCTGAGCTACGTTCCTGCCTGCACATGGCCCCTTACTACCACTTCCCTTCACACAGCCCCTAGCTATCCCCTCCCTGCATCATGAGCTGTTTTCAAACTTTTTGAGCTGAGCTGCCTCCCCCTTTGAATTATAATTTTTGGTTGCATGCCCTCTCCCACAACCCATACAGGCTGTATGAATTGTTGAGGTGAGTTGGGGGTGAAGGTGGCACTCAGTCCCTGGACCCCAGTGTGTGGAGCTGGCCCATGCCCTGCCAGCCTCTGCCTCCCCAAAATAGAAGTCAAACTATGCCTATGCCTGAGGCCTTCCCCCCTCCCCGGAGCCTCCAGAGCCCCCTCTTCCCTGCTGGGCCCTGGAGTTTTTATAGCATGTGGGGGGCGGGGGAGGGGATCAGAAAGAAAAAGGTTGAGAATCCTGCTCTGAGACATGGCCTACTGCACCAGTGGGAACTCTCATAAACCAGAAATGGTAATCTATTTTAAAGCTTGATTGTGTTTTTAGATCTGTGTGCCAGCCTTACAGTGTATATACTCAGGCATTGTGTTTGCAGGCAAAACTGGACTAACTGATTTTACAAGGTATGAGCCTTAGTTTGCATGTCCATTTGTGTGATTCAGGAGAAGGAGGCATTTGTATCTGAAATGTGTTCCAAAGCAGGCTAATATCACTCTATTAGCTTCTTGGGAAAACATCCTGAGAATAGTTAGGTTAGTTCTTGTCTTGCCAAATGCATTCAGTGGCCATAATCATTGTTATGAAGTCAAATACATTATGTTTCTTCTTACACAATGAAAAATAAGGAATGAAGACATTTTTAGAGACTTCTGATCAGTGTTAGTGGCAGTGATTAGAATAGTCTTTACCTAGCATTTTTCCATCCTATTTGTATGAATATCATTACCAAAAAATGGTAACTATCTGCAATAAATAATTGCTTCTGGTAGACTGACATTTTGGAAAGCAGAGTGGCTATTTGAAACCCAAGCTTTACAGCTGGCTGCAGCTGATTATCAGGATTCTCAAATGGACTCATCTTCTGTTTGTAAGCAGTTTAATTCTGTACCTAATTTTAATCTGCAACCTCTGTTCATGTCTGTTGTGCTAAAGCATGTATTAGCACTTAAAGGGAGTGTCATAAACAGATAGCTAAGGGTTAATGTCTCTTTCACCTGAAACACCTGACCAGAGAACCAATCAGGAAACAACATTCAAACCTTGGAAGAAGTGAACCTCCTCATACAAATGGAGCAGTTCTTGGATGGTGTTCCTGAAGACATCACACGGTACATACAAGATAGAAATCCCAAAACTATCGCTGAGGCGGGGGAGATTGGAGCCAAATGGATGGAACTGGAACAGCAACCAGCACCAGCAAGTGCAACCACATCTTCAAACTCAACGCCAGAGGGCGCCAGCGAGCCAGAACTGGCAGAAGCACACGACAGCCATACCCAAAAGGCTCAGCCAGAGCCTGAAATACCCTCAGGTGCACCAGCGGAGAGCGGTTCACCAGCAACGGAAACAACCCCATCACCTACATCGCTTCCAGAGGGACCAAGCCCAAGTCCACAGTCTGAGGAAGAACTGGTGACCCCAGCCTCAAGGGAACAGTTCCAGGCTGAGCAGGAAGCAGATGACAGCCTTCAGAAAGCGTGGGCGGCGGCACGGAGCACCCCACCGCCTCTCAGCTCTTCTAATCGATCCCGGTTTGTTATAGACCAAGGACTTTTATACAAGGAAATTCTTTCTGGTGGACACCGGGAAGAATGGCAGCCGCAAAAACAGTTGGTGGTTCCAACACTCTAATTTTTTGGGTGGTGGCAGCAGTACCAGGTCCAAGCTGGTAACTAAGCTTGGAGGTTTTCATGCTAACCCCCAAATTTTGGACGCTAAGGTCCAGAATCTGGGAATAAGGTTATGTCAGTTTACAGTCCAGGGAGATGATGCTGAGTGGCCTGACGGTGTCTACTACGACGGGAAAAAAGACGGTGGCGTGGAAGAGGTGAACCTCTCAATCACCCTGGAACGTCTGCAGCGGCAACAAATCAAGGAGCTGTGCACTAGCTTCGCCCCATTGTTCTCAGCCACCCCAGGACGGACTGAACGGGCATACCACTCCATTGATACAGGTAATGCTCACCCAATCAGAACCCCACCCTACCGGGTGTCTCCTCATGCCCAAGCTGCTATAGAACGGGAGATCCAGAACATGCTACAGATGGGTATAATCCGCTCATCTACCAGTGCATGGGCATCTCCAGTGGTTCTGGTACCCAAACCAGATGGGGAAATACGCTTTTGCGTGGACTACCGTAAGCTAAATGCTGTAACTCGTCCGGACAACTATCCAATGCCACGTACCGATGAGCTATTGGAATAGTTGGGACGTGCCCAGTTCATCTCTACAATAGACTTAACCAAGGGGTACTGGCAAGTACCGCTAGATGAACCTGCCAAGGAGAGGTCAGCATTCGTCACCCATGCGGGGGTGTATGAATTCAATGTCCTTCCTTTCGGCCTTCGAAATGCACCCGCCACCTTCCAGAGGCTGGTAGATGGTCTACTAGCTGGACTGGGAGAATTCGCAGTTGCCTACCTCGATGATGTGGCCATTTTTTCAGACTCCTGGCCCGAACACCTACTCCACCTGGAAAAGGTCTTTGAGCGCATCAGGCAGGCAGGACTAACTGTTAAGGCCAAAAAGTGTCAAATAGGCCAAAACAGAGTGACTTACCTGGGGCACCAGGTGGGTCGAGGAACCATAAACCCCCTACAGGCCAAGGTGGATGCTATCCAAAAGTGGCCTGTCCCAAGGTCAAAAAAACAGGTCCAATCCTTCTTAGGCTTGGCCGGATACTACAGGCGATTTGTACCACACTACAGCCAAATCGCTGCCCCATTGACCGACTTGACCAAAAAGACCCAGCCAAATGCCGTTAAGTGGACTAATGAGTGTCAAAAAGCCTTTACCCAGCTTAAGGCAACACTCATGTCTGACCCTGTACTCAGGGCCCCGGATTTTGACAAACCATTCCTAGTAACCACAGATGCATCTGAGCGTGGTATAGGAGCAGTACTCATGCAGGAAGCAACAGATCACAACTTCCATCCTGTCGTGTTTCTCAGCAAGAAACTGTCTGAGAGGGAAAGTCACTGGTCAGTCAGTGAAAAGGAATGCTATGCCATTGTGTACGCCCTGGAAAAGCTACGCCCATATGTTTGGGGACGGCGGTTCCAACTACAAACTGACCATGCTGCACTAAAGTGGCTTCATACTGCCAAGGGGAACAACAAGAAACTTCTTCGTTGGAGTTTAGCTCTCCAAGATTTTGATTTTGAAATTCAACACATCACAGGAGCTTCTAACAAAGTTGCTGATGCACTCTCCCGTGAGAGTTTCCCAGAATCCAGTAGTTAAAAAGTGTTCTTAAAATGTAAAAGTCTGTTAGTTATATACTTAGTAGTATATGTAAAGGTGCATGTGTTGTATTAATCTGTTTATTTTCAAGTTCTAGAAGGAAATTGCCGCCAGTGAGCTTCCCCACTGTCTGCAATTTGGGGGGCGTGTCATAAACAGATAGCTAAGGGTTAATGTCTCTTTCACCTGAAACACCTGACCAGAGAACCAATCAGGAAACCGGATTTTTTCAACTTTGGGTGGAGGGAAGTGTGTCTCTGAGTCTTTTGTCTGTCTGCCTGTTTCCTCTGAGCTGTGGAGAAGTAGTTCTATTTTCTAGTCTTCTGTTTCTAAGTGTAAGGACAAAGAGATCAGATAGTAAGTTCTATGGTTTCTTTTCTTTGGTATTTGCATGAATATAAGTGCTGGAAATGCTTTGATTTGTATTCTTTTTGAATAAGGCTGTTTATTCAATATTCTTTTAAGCAATTGACCCTGTGTTGTATCATCTTAATACAGAGAGAACATTTGTATTTTTTCTTTCTTTTTTATATAAAGTTTTCTTTTAAGACCTGTTGGAGTTTTTCTTTACTTCAGGGAAATTAAGTCTGTACTCACCAGGGAATTGGTGGGAGGAAGAAATCAGGGGAAAGCTGTGTGTTGGATTGCTAGCCTGATTTTGCATTTCCTCTGGGTGAAGAGGAAAGTGCTTTTGTTCCAGGATTGGGAACGGAGAGGGGGACTCACTCTGCGTAGTTTCACAGAGCTTGTGTCTGTGTATCTCTCCAGGAGCACCTGGAGGGGGGAAGGGAATCAGGATTATTTCCCTTTGTTGTGAGACTCAAGGGATTTGGGTCTTGTGGTCCCCAAGGAAGGTTTTTCAGGGGGACCAGAGTGCCCCAAAACACTCTAATTTTTTGGGTGGTGGCAGCAGTACCAGGTCCAAGCTGGTAACTAAGCTTGGAGGTTTTCATGCTAACCCCCAAATTTTGGACGCTAAGGTCCAGAATCTGGGAATAAGGTTATGTCAGGGAGACTATGGCAGTGATTGTTATGTTACAAATTAAACAATATGAATTCACTGCAGGATCGGATATAATTGGAAGAGGAGAAGACAGGTTGTGAGGTGTTTAAACAAGGGTTTTATACCATGTAGCTTTGGTAATTAGTAAAAATGTGAAGGCAAATTATGAATTGTGAAAAACATGGAAAGTATAGCAGCTGGAATGCTAGAAAATGGTCTGCAAATGTGGCCCGGCCTTGTTAGGAAGACTTAACAGAGGTTAAATGGATGTAAACTTTCTCTGGAAGGTCCCTTTTTAAAGTAGTAGATATCTGGAGGAGGTGGGCCATCTAATTAAAACTGACAGAGAAGATTTACTTTAGGTTATAAATGTATGACATTTAAATGGATTATTTTAAGATATTGTACAAATTGCCATTTGTCAACCTCGTTAACCTCTTGTGCATGCCTTAGTTCTGTACCTAATTTGAAACTCCTACCAAGTAGAAAACCATAAGAGATTAATATCATTGTGTCCTCTGCTGAAAAGGGTGGCAGTTCCATTGCACATCCTGCAGGAATCTGAAGTGTCTGAGGAGTTTAACCAAATCCTGGATTTCTTCCTATTTAAAGAGGGAATCTGCGTAGTCAGGTTAAAAGGTGAAAATTCAAGTTTGTTTTAAGTATGTTTCTTTCTAAGTAGGAATCTTAAACTGCTGGAAGCAATTGCAATGGTAGGGATGTTGATCTGTCACCATGGAAGAGGCATACTTTAATTGTAACAGCAATATCCCTGTTCAATTGAAGAATTATGCTAGATGCAAGCAGAGTAGTAAGGAAACAAATAGATGAGATGGTCTGGCAAAACTTTGATCTTGAGCTATCAGTAATATAGGACTTGATCTCACACTGTTGAAGTCAATGAGAGTTTTGCCAGTGACTTCAGTGAAAGCAGGATCAGGGCCATTATGGCTATGTACACTGTTGATCCTGCCCTTCTTCATCCAACTCCTACTCTTCTTTGTCCCTTTCTGCCTCTGGACTGATTGTCCTCCTTTCCCCACTTTGGCAGTGTGGCCACACCTCTGTGCTAGCAAAATGATTCTCACATTCTATCATCCTGATGGGATCCACACCTGCAAGTTGGGAGGGTTGGGTTTAAAAAAAAATATGGAGTTCAGTGTCAGCCAGATTGACATTGCTCTATAAACTACTGTACATAGCAGTATCTCCTTTTCCTTTGAGAGGGGGATCAGGCTAGAGTGGCACCCTCCCCAAGGTGCGCAGGGAGCAGTGGTTTACCTGAGTGCCACCGGCCTCTCCACCAGCTCAGGTGAGGTCTTCTCCTCTCATCCCTCTGAACTCCAAAGGGAGTGGGGACTCTTAAAGGAACTACTACCTTTTTTTTTTTTTTTTTTTGCTGCCAGTCCAGACAAAGCCCTCCCACCTTGAGATTGTGGGGTTGCATTCTTGCAGATAAATCTGGTGATCTAATGCTCATAAAGTCTTGGAAAGTCCCTGGTGGATCTTCCTTATTCTCAGAAGAGGTCAAGAGGGTGACACTGCAGCTTTGTGTGAAATCTTAGCCAATAAGGCTTTTAAGGGAATACATTCACAATATGATTTTGTGTTATAAAGTGTCAGTGTTATAAAGAATTCCATTAATGTTGGAATCTGAAGTCCACAGAAAATACTGTGACTCTTGAAATTATACCCTTTAGCAGAAAGGGCAAAGATTACAAATGGATCTGATTATTTTTATAATTTAAACTGTACTTTTTAAATATAAAATGTAATCCTCTCGTTATTTATAGGTTTTTCTGTCTTGTTTCCTGTGATGTCTTTGCAAGTGTGAAGATGCTGCATTGCATACAAATGTAATAAAATGTTTTAAAAATTTTAAAATCTGAAGTGTCAATGTCAGTTTTGAAATAAAACACTTTTTTTGCTAGCGAATCTGCTACTAGTCCAAACTTCTGAAAAACATTTTGCTAAATCACAATTCACAACACTAACAATCGCACTTAAAGAGAAATTATAGCCAAAAAAAGTATATAATTTCAACCACATGCTCTTATAAGAGCTGTCATCTTCAGATTCTAAGTTTAATGGAAACCTTCAGAACATAGAAGAGAGAAGTCTCTGATATCACAAAATATATCTACATATTATATATTTAACAGAGTTACTTTTCTGACTATAACTTCACCATTAGAGGAATTTGTGAATGTTGTAAACTAGGATTTAACTAGATTGTGTGTGTGTGTATGTATGTATGTATAAAGCTTGAAGAGCTCACTAACAAATTATTGCAAAAGAACAGTTTATATTAATATATATCATGGAGGTTCCATATTTGCTCTATCAATGAGTATTTAATATTAATTTGATTAGTTTAGGAATCAACAGTATGTGTGTGGAGCCAGCCTGCTGCAATTCAGCCTAGAATTTAAAAATCAAGTTTTTATTTCTTACATCATCACCACAAAGGTCTAGTCTACACTTAAGATTTAGGTCAAAATAGTTACAGCGGTCAGGGGTGTGAAAAATCCACCCTCCTGAGCACTGTGACTATGCCGACATAGGCTCCAATGTAGACACAGTAAGTAAATGGAAAAATCCTTCTGTTTACCTAGTTACTGTTGCTTGAGGAGGTGGAAACACCCGTTCTGTCATTGGAGGCTGCATCTACACTTTGCAGTTACACCACATAGCTGCAGCGATGGAGCTATGCCCCTATAGTTTATATAGTGTGGACTTGGCCTGATAAACATTCAGCCAATGTTGCTTATGTTATTTTAACTTGATGCTAATATATAAGGCAGAGTAAAATTTAGTTCTGTCTTCCATAGCTGTATTGACTCTTTGGTACCAACAGTAATTTAAAATCAGTTTTTGCTGATCAAGTAAGAAGATATGATTCAAAGATGCATGAAGAACAGAAATACCTTTTAATATTGCCATTTCTCTTACTAGAATTCGACTCTTAAAGACATTGGAACAAATTAATAAAAAGTGTCATTCCATAGAAGTCAGTGGAGTTACAACAATGATGCCATTATACTAATTTTAGTTTCCCCAGAGTTTAGAGATGCAAATTCTGTGGATTTACACATGTGAGAGATTAATTTGGCCCAACTATTTTGTGTATCATCTTAATAGTGATTTATAAATATGTATTGAGAGAGATGTATATTACTTTGCTTGTATTGCTTGTTCATTCAGCAACCTTAAATATACAAAGAAAAAAATCCTACAGCCTGTTAAACATTTGGAGAAATGTTAGGTGGGGTGAGTGAGATAACATTTCTATTGCTTTATATTGTATTTCTCACAGTATCAGTTTATCAGCTTTGAAGCAATTCATAGCCTCTTCAGATGCTATAAGGTCTTACGGCGTTTTATACTTGGGCTTATGATTGCTTCTTCTGGATACTTAACTGTACTTCAAAACGTGGTTGTAAATTACCATTTTAGGTTGTGACACCTAGGTCACAGAAATTATTTCTGTTCACCCAGAGGTAGCAGTTCCTAGTTTTAGGAAATGCTTATCAGATGGTCTGTTACATGTTTGAATACAAATTAACACCTACCATCAGGGAACCAAAAGTGTTGTCTCATGAGCTTGCAGGTGTAAGGACTGCTAAATAAGATAGAATGTTTTTTTTGTCCCTCCCTGTAAATGAGGCAACATTCCCTTATGGAAAAATCTTATAGAAATTAACAAGATGAAAAGAATTGTGTTCTAGGAAATGTATTAGGGTTCTGTAGAAATTACTCTAAAAACATACAGAATTTTGTAGTTTTTTAATAATACTATAGAATTCAAAAGCATAGCTATGATTAATTAAATTATATTGAATGATTAAAAAATATATAGTATGTAATCTTCTATTGCATTTTATAGAATATTTCCATAAGAGATGTATTAACTTCTTATATATTTTCATTTTATTAGTGGTTTTTCTCAATTACTTTAAAAACTTGTGAGGAGGAGGCTTTTTTCTTTTAAAAGAATCATTAAAGTGAAACTTTATAGTAGAGCACTGTACCGTGCTGAAAATAACAGATCCTCATCAGCTAGTCAGAACTGCAGTGTGTTCTAAAAGACACGTGAGTGAACAACCTTCTGAGAACTATGACAGTTTATTTGGGAATTCTGGATGGAGAATGGCTGATTGGGCGCTTTAAGCGGGCGGCAGGGGGTGTATTTGGCTGGCTGGCCGACTGAATGAAGAGTAATGTGCTTTATGGCTGGGGGTTGGGGGCAGATGAAAACTGCTGCAAAAGGGGCAGTGTGGTCGCTGACTCATCCCCTGGGAATGAGGGATTTAAAAGGGGCAGCCCTGTGCCTTAACCCTCCCTTTTGCAGGAAGCAGGCTGAGGCAGCACTCACCCTCCCTCTCCTTTAGGTAGTGAAATACCTTGACTTGCTGTAGGCATTACGCTAGCTGTCCCTTTTTTTTTTTTTCAGAGGGATGCGAAGGAATATTTCCCTTGCCACCATATTGGCCTAGGTGGAGCTGGGTTTTTTTCGCTTTCTCCACAGAGGGTTTGGGAAGGGCTCTGTTCATGCATGGCATGACAGGCAGTAGGCCATATGTCGCAACTCATTATTTAAGTGTAGGGAGGATGTCCAGTGCATGTAATCCGTAGGGAAGGTATATAGTGACCTGATAAATGGCTTGGAAAAAGGACTTAAAAAGAGGTGTTCGTTATATGAACGGAGTGGGAGGGGGGAGGGAGGCGGGCAGGGATTGGGGACTCTTATGATTGGTATGGCAAAGAGCCAACCCGTCCATGATTATGGCCCACCTTAACCCTCCTACGAAGGGGGGGTGAATGGTAAGTCCCAGCAATGGATTTGCTGGAGGGGCCTTGATGGGGGAAAAAAGAGGGAGCTGGTGGAAGCGCCTGGGTAATTACGGAATAAAGAGGGAGTTACCTGCACTGTACACTTTTATGTGCTGGACATCTAATAATAAAGTTGCGGCCTGATTAAACCCATGTCAAACATCTCCTGTCCTTCTTTTGATATAGCCAGACAAAAGCTCATTTAATCTTTTTCAATAAGCTGATAGTTAAGTGGTTGAAGCTAGTAATGGGCTTCCCCTCTGCATCACTGAGGCACTGTCGATGCACAAAAGTTGTACCACTTTAACAAAATCAGTACAACTGACTTCTGTCACTGTGTTGTCCATAGATTATAAACTTTTGGGGGCAGAGACATATTTGTAACTTGCCATTCACTTTTTGCTCACTAATTAAGAAATAAATATGTGATACCTGGCTGAAATATGCACAGCCACACACCATTTTTAATACAGAAGCAAGTCTTTCCCCTGCAATTCAAACTGAGAACTCGTGGGGTTATAGGTTGCTGCTCATCTTCTAAAGTTGAGTACCTGACGGAGGAGACTGTTGAAATTTGGAGTCATGGTGAGCAGAGAAGAAAAATGAAGGCATACTGAGAGTGAAGGCATGTTATAATTCATTAACTCAGGGGTTCTCAAACTGGGGGGCGGGACCCCTTGAGGATTCACGAGGCTACTACATGGGGGGGGGTCATGAGCTGTCAGCTTCCACCCCGCTTTGCCTCCAGCATATATAATAGTGTTAAATATATACAGACATGTTTTTTAATTTATAAGGGGGGTGGGTCGCACTCAGAGGCTTGCTATGTGAAAGGGGTCACCAGTAAAAATTTTTGAGAACCACTGCATTAACTCATCCATGCAATCCCATTGTTTTCTAACCATGAATTGACTTTAGTAGGCTAGCACAGGCATAACTGATTGTAACAGATTAAACTGTTCTGTTGATTCACAAGAAGGAACTGACTGCTGTGTGTTTTAGCTGTGGTGGCTCTGCAGGGATAAGAAGAATAAAGAATAGTCAAATATTATTTTATGCTAGAATATGCAAAGGAGCTTAAGCTAGCCCACTGCATTTGAAATTCAGTAGTAGTGGACATCTAACTGTTTTAGGCTCCTTTGGAAAGCTCACCCTTAGTCAGATATGACATGGAACATCCACAAGGAACAGATAAAATCAGTAGGAATATGCAGTTTTTAGAGTTGCTTTTAGAGTTTTATTTGTTCTTCTTTAAACAGCCATACTGCTTGCCACTTCATTTGCCCATATACAGTGGGACTTGATCTTGCAAACCCTTGGTGTGGAATTCTCACTGAAGTCCTTCAGAGCTCTGTACGCAGAGTGCTCGCAACTTTGGAATCAGAATTTTTATTTGACCGTGTTACCTCTGTAAATTTTGCGTTTAAGTAATTCTGTCCTAGTCCTCCTACTGTAAAATTATTTCTAAGTTTTGCCCAGATATCAAAAATCCACCTGGAGTTGTACTGGAAAATGGTAATCACCGTATAATAATGAGGAAAGGGCCTATTTTGAATTTATTGTGAGGGAAGATTTTTTTTAATGAAAAGCTATAGAAACAAAGGTCAAAACTTTCAAATGTGGGTGCTAAAGTTAGTCACTTAGGATGGGATTTTCAAAAGTGTTTCGTGTTGGCCTAACTCTGCTTCCACAGAAGTCAGTGATAAAACAATCATTGACTTCCATGGGAGCAGAGTTAGGCTGATGCAGAATGCTTTATAAAATCCCACTGTTAAATCTATCTTTAAGTGCCTAAATAAAACAGCTGATTTTCAGAGGTGTTCAGCACCTGTAACTCCCATTGAAATATCTATATATGTATTTAGGTACATAGTTTAGACACCCAGGCTTGAGAACTTTGGCTTATGTTTCTTTTTTCAAACTGAAGTTTTAAAAAAATTGAAATATTTAAAAATAAATATTGTATATTATGAAGTATATTAATTAGCTTTGTTTCTAAAAATACACAAAGGTTTTTGATGGCTAGATTTTTTAAAAATGTCCCACTCTTTGCTGATATAAAATAAAAAATGACAGACATGAATTTATTCTGGCTAGTTTCAAATTTGATAAAGCACTGAAGTGTTCTTTCTATCTGAACTGCAACTGCATAATCCCATCTGTAATACATCTTTACATTTTTATACTTTAAGTAACATGCACTGCTTCTCTAGGGGTTCAGTTTCTGTGTATTTTATTTGTTCAAGTGCACTTGTACTTGGCTATTAATGTAAAAATCCTTCTTTTTTAACAAAGAACTTGTCAATACAATATTTAATTCACAGTTTAACTTTCTAAAGTATTTTTGGAGGAGAAAATACTGCCTCATATGTTTTTGGTTTGAACGATTAATGTGGGAAGGCATATGGGGCCTGATCCAGCATTCATTGAAGCCTTTGGGAATCTTTCTATTGATTTCACTAGTCCTTAGAGGGCCATTGAGAATCAGGAGGAGGCCCATAACTCTTAAGTATTAACAGAGTACATTTCATTTTTCTTCTATGGAAAATGCAGAGAAATATGGCTAATCCTGATATATATTTGAAATATCTTCCACCTCCTTCCTCCAAAGAAACGAAAGCTAGCAAAAAATAGTCTGGGGTTCAGCTGACTCAAAAGAAAGACATGTTAGAAGAGAATGGAAAATGTACAAATTATTTTAAAAAACCCTCTCCTTATTTTTTCCTTATGTAAAGAACTAAAGTAACTAAACATGGGTACAGGACCATGTGAGAATATGTGATATGATATATTTCCTGGGTACTGACTTAAAGCTGTTAATACTTTGATTTGAATTATGGAGTTTTTCATTGGTTGTATTGAATTTACAGTAAAGTTTATATTCTGCTGATTACATTTATTTTGTTTTCATTATGGTTTCCTTCACTTCAGAACTTTTCTGAAGAAGTCAGTGCAGTAGCATGTATATAAGACTCTAGTCGAAGAGCAATTTTCACCTCTTTACTAAGCCATTTTCTCCGCTCACAATAACAGCTATTTCTTTCTTATGGGATTAGAGAGTCTGTAGATTTCTGAGTGATTGAATTTAAAATACACTAGTACTCCCACACTGCCTCACCACCCAGAGCACAGATTCGCTCTCCACCAGGATCCCCAATCCCATCCACATCTAGAGCTACAGAGGATCCACATGAGGAAGTAGGGGAGGAGCCTGCACCTGAGACAGAGTCTGTCATGCCACCCACACCAATGATGGCAGACGACTTCAAGCAATTTCAGGAGCTGTTCAAAAGGGTGGCAATCAGCCAAGGCATTCATTTAGAGGAAGTGCAGAAGACACAACACAAACTCCTGAAGATCCTCCAACCTTTGGCAGCATCAAAGATTATACTCCCTATAAACAATGTCATACTGGAACCCACTGACACTATATGGCAGACACCAGCCAATGCCCCACCAACTTGTAAGAGAATGAACAGTAAATACTTTGTCCCAGCTAAGCACATGGACTTCTTATTCTCTCACCCACAGCCTAACTCCCTCGTGATTGAAGCAGCGAACCACAGAGCAAAAGAACCCCAACACGGGTCCACACCACAGGAAAAAGACCTCAAAGATTTGATCTCCTGGGTCGCAAGGTCTACACATCATCCACTTTGCACTTTAGAGTTGCCTGTTACACTGCTCTTCTTGCTAGTTATGACTTTGATAACTATAACAAACTATTTGAATTTACCTCTGACATTCCTGAGGACAGAAGAGCAGATTTTAAATCGGTCCTCGTAGAGGGACAGCTAGTATCCAGGACAGCACTAGAAACATCCCTGGATATGGCTGACGTGGCAGCCCACACCATGGCCACTGCAGTGGTGATGCATAGGGACTCATGGCTTTTATCATCTGGCATCATTAAAGAGCTGCAGATCACAGTGGAGGATCTACTCTCTGATTAAAGAAGAACTCTTCTCGGCAAAAACTGATGAAGTCCTTCACACAATGAAAGATTCCAGGGCCACTTTGCGCACACTGGGAATATAAACTCCCCCTTCCAAGAGAAAGTGGTACCAACTCTTTGCCTCGCTCAGAACAATACAACCACCCACAGTCTAGGGCATACGAGACTAGGAGGAACGGAAGCAGACCTACCTGAATGCAGACAAAGCCAACTGGAACAAACCACATCCCAACCATTGAGAAACAAGCCACAATTTTGAAGGCTTGATCGAGGGTCTGAGTGACCACTCCTTAACACCAGTGCCTACATGCCCATTTGGCTATCACCTCCAATGCTTCCACCATGCTTGGCAACAGATCGCACAGGACCGCTGGGTTCTGGAAATAGTAGTCAGGCTACTCCATCCCCTTTATTTCATGCCCCCTTACCCTAACCCCTTCCCCATCCCTCTTCAGGTACCCTTCTCACAAGCACCTACTACAAACAGTTACGTGCGATGGAACAAATTCCAACACAACAGAGAGGAAAGGAGTTTTCCTCCTGCTATTTCCTGACCCAGAAAAAAACCAGAGGATGGCAACCCATACTAAACTTGCAAAGATTCAATAAATTTGTACGCTCCCAAAAATTCAGGATGGTCACGTTGGGCACAATAATACCTGCGCTGCAACAAAGGGCCGAGTCTCAGCCCTCGACCTACAAGACACATACTTCCATATCTCAATACATCCAGTGCACAGACGATTTCTATGATTCACAGAGGAGCACGACAACTTCCAATACAGAGTGCTACCATTCGGTCCCTCCACAGCACCGAGAGTGTTTTCCAAAACTCTTGCAGTGGTCGTGGCCCACCTATGCAAACAAGGGATCATATTTTTCCCGTACCTGGACAAATGCCTTATCAAGGGCCAATCGTACGAAGAGACGCAAATGGCCACAGGGTCTACCATCACTCTTTTCCAAAGGTTAGGACTGCAAATAAATTTCCAGAAAGCCACTCTGATACCCACACAACAAATAGAGTTCATGGGGCTTACCTAGACTCAATTCTGGCCACATCCCTAGGAGACGTGTTCCTAATCCCATGGAAAAAGATGGACTCATGTATGCATTCCCATTGATTCCACTGATGCACAGAGTCCTCCACAAGAACAAGGACAACATTGCCAAGGTTATATACTTATCGCTCCAGCATGGCCCAGACAGACTTGTCGATCCGCCCTCCAAGAACTCTCCCAATGAGACTGGATCTTCTCTCCTAGGGTGACGGTTGCATCCTCCATCTACAACTGGAGAAGCTCCATCTGAAAGAGTGGCTCCTCCATGGGTTCCAAGTGCATGAGCTAGCCTGTTCGAAGCAACTCACACGTGTTATTACACAGTAGACAAGATTCCACCTGCAATACTTACCTGCCAAAGTGGAAACGATTCTCTGTGTGGTGCTTGCAGAGAAACCTCACACCCTGCACCATGCCCCTTCCCAATATCCTAGACTACATTTTAGAACTAAAGAATGATGGACTATCGCTCAGTTCCATCAGAGTACACCTCATGGCAATCAACGCCTTCCATGAAGGCCAAACTAGATGGCTTCTTGGTTTTCTCACACCCTACCACGAGAAACTTCCTCTACCTTGAGGTACACCTCCCCCACGCCCACATGAAATTTGAACATAGTCCTCTGAGGACTCATGAGACCTCCCTTTGAACTGCTAGCTACCTCCTCCCTACTACACATGTCTATGAAGGTAGCATTCCTCGTTGCTATCATATTGACGAGAAGGGTAGGGGAAATAAGTGCACTAATGGCCAACCCTCTGTATACTATTTTCTTTAAGGACAAGGTCATGATGTGACCCCACCCTAAATTTCTTTTAAAGATGCATCCATCTTCCATATCAACCAGCCGATACGCCTCCCTACATTTTACCCAAAACCCCACAAAAACCCACAGGAAGCAACACTACATACCATCGCCATCAGAAGGGTGATTGCCTTCTCTTTGGACAGAACTAAAACATTCCGTAAATCCCCTAGACTATTCGTGTCCACTGCTGAACAATGGGTTCAAGGGTGCTGCTATTTCAAAACAGCAGCTTTCCAAATGGATATCTGACTGGATTAAGTGATGCTACGAGATCCAGAATATTGAACTCCCTGAAGGCATCAGAACACAACTCTATTTGGACTGTGTCAACATCCATAACATTCCTTCACTAGGTACCTATTATTGACATATGCAAAGCCACTACATGGGTGTCAGACCATACGCTTGCCAAACACTACACCATCACACGACGCCAGAGCGGATGCCATAGTGGGCCATACAGTACTGTCTGCTACTACCAAAAATACAACTCCAAAGTCCCCCCAACCCTAGTGGGTACTGCTTTACATTCACCTGGAGTGGAGCACCCACAGGGACAGCACTTGAAGAAAAAGAAAAGGTTACTCACCTTGTGCAGTAATTGAGGTTCTTCGAAATGTGTGTCCCTGTGGGTGCTCTAGTACCCACCCTCATCCCCTCTACTTTGGAGTTCGATTCAGAGGACTCTGTGGTGGAGAAAGAACTGAGGGGGTTGGGATGAGCGTATGCCAAACAGACTGCAATGATGCCTCAAGACAGCAACTGTGCATGCGTGTCCTGATCAGGCACTGCTACCGAAGATCTCTGATCAATGGCACCGGGATGCACCGTCACCTGGAGTGGAGAACCCACAAGGGGACACATCTCGAAGAACCTCAAGTACTGCACAAGGTGAGTAACTTTTTCTCTTCCACTCTACTCCATGCTGCTTACAGTCTCAGCTGGAGTATTGTGTCCCATGCTGGGTGCCACGTTTCAGGAAAGATGTGGACAAATCAGAGAAAGTCCAGAAGAGGCGACAAAAATGATAACAGGTCTAGAAAACGTGACCTTTTAGGAAAGATTGGAAGAATTAGGTTTGTTTAGTTGGAAGAAGAGAAAACGGAGAGGGAACATGACAACAGTTTTTAAGTACATAAAAGGTTGTTAAAAGGAGGATGGAGAAAAGTTTTTCTTGCTAAACCTCTGAGGGTAGAATAAGAAGCAATGGGCTTAAATTGCAGCAAAAGCAGTTTAGGTTGGACATTAGGAAAAACTTCCTAACTGTCAGGATAGTTAAGCACTGGAATAAATTACCTAGGGAGGTTGTGGAATCTACATCATTGGAGGTTTTTAAGAGCAAGTTTGACAGACACCTGTCAGGGACGGTCTAGATAATATTTAATCCTGCCTTGAGTGCAGGGGACTGGACTAAAAGACCTCTCAAGATCCCTTCCAGTTCTATGATTCTATGATATCACTGTCTGACAACATGACTAGTTCTGTATGTATTTTTTACTGTAGATCTTGCTGAAATCTCTGCAAATACAGATGTGAGTGACTTCTGTGCAACACTTAAAATCAGCTGTGAGCTGTATTGAAGAGTTTTAGAGAGAGAGCACACTATTACTTTAAATTAGATTTCCATTACTCTGTGCACTCACTAAAGTCTGAAAAAGTGAAATGCCAAAAATGTTGGCTTACATTCCAAGACAGTTAAAGCTGTACTGAAAAACAAGCCTCCATTTCTGTTGCCTAAAACTGGACTTGTGGGTGCTTAGAAGCTCTGAAAATCAGACCACAAATCAGACCCCTTTATAGATTCTTAAAATGAGCAGAAAACATATACTAGACATCATAAAGATAAAGGCTGTATTCAAGGACTTGTGGAGCTTCCTGGGAGAGCTCAAAAGCCCATAAATTCCCATTGAAATCAGCAGAAGCCGCATTCTCTCAGAATATTCCCTTTAATGAAATTGCTTTCTTCTGTAGTTTGTGTTAAGTTAGGGATTTATGCTTTACTGGAGCTAGAGTTGGGGTGATCTTCTGAGTTACAGTGTAAAAGCACTTACTTTTGTAGTTGCAAAAGTAAGTAGATGAAATCATAAATCTGAAGCTTTAGAGAAGTCGAACTTTTGTGTTTCACTCTATTCCTTTCAAAAAATGTGGTTATTACTGTCAGTGTAAGTTTAAAAAGGATATGTTGTAAAACAAATGACTGCCTTTTGTTAAAAATAACACTACTAAAACTGAAATAATTAAACAAAATGAAAAGTATATTAGATTTTAAAACTGCTTAATTTATGGCATTTCTTTTTGTCTGGAGAATCAAAATGAACTATTCAATTTGGGTCAGTTGCTGATTCAGTTTGTCATGTGTGGCACAAAGTCATAGGAGTAGAAAAGCAGCATTCTGCTGTGCTCTGGTGTTTCCCAGCTTCCAGAAATGGCCCCAGTAGGGGCCATTTGCAGCCAGCAGAACCAAGATGCTCCTTACCGCGATCTGCTCTGGAAACCAAGTGGTGCTGAGGATCTTGTCCTTTCACTTTTGTTATAATTTGTTTCTAATTAGTTTAACGTTCAGGATATCCTGTGCTGGCACAATCCCACGATGTGTGGGGTGCAAGCACTGCATGGGGAAATGCTAATTGGTTTAAAACAAACTGCTTTCTTTTGAATTTTTTCAAAGAAAATTCCATGTAAACATTTCTGTTAGTCTGTAAAATAATATTTTCACAAAATTTAAACTTTGGGACAAATTTGACCTGATGTTGTCCTTTCCTAAGCCCTTAGTGTATTTTTTCCCTCTCTAAACCTGAAATCTGCATGCAAAAAGTAAAGGGGCTGTCAGTACTGGAGTTACAGGTGAGAGCAGAAATGTCTTGCTCCTGTGATGAACTGCCCTAGTACTGTATGGTTGTCATTTCCATTTTTGGCTGATCACATGGTTAAAGTAGTTCTCCTTTTATTCAATTTAGTATGAAATTATATTTTTGGCACTGAAGGTCACAGGTTTGATTCCCCCCGACAACCATAGGGACTGTATGTGTATACAGCAATGTTATGCTACACTAGCAACTGCAATGCTGCTGTCATGAGAGTTCCATGCTTCCCCAGAGAGAGCTTTTAGCACGGAACCTTTGTGACTGTAGCCACTTTCTTAACTAAACTGTACAGAATACAATATGAATGTAGTAAGTTTAATTCTTTTTGGGGTAGTTTTACTTTTTCGATGCTTTGCTTGCTTTGGCTATGTTTTGTTTTAATTGCTTCCAGTTATACATTTTTTTCCTTTTTGCCTGAATTATAATCAAGGCCAGTTTAAGGAAGAGATTTTTAACTAATACAACAACATAGTAATGCTTTAATATTCTTTTACACTTCAATTGAGCCTTTCATCCAACTACTATGTACCAAATCACCTTTACAGATATTAATTAAGCCCCATTACATTCCTTTGAGAGATACATGTTGTTTCAGAGATGGCTAAGATGAAGAACAGAGAGAAAGTGGATAAGTATCATTATCTCTGTGTATAGAAACAGAGACAGAGCAGGAAAGTGATATATCCAAGGCCACACAGCTGCTTAGTGGCAAAGCTAAGAATGGACTCCAGAATTATGACTCCCTATGACTTTTTCTAACCATAGTGAGCAGAGTTACAGCATCAAAATTTGTTCATTGCTCGTCTGTATTTAAAAAAAAAATCCTTGGTTTTAGATGGCAATTTTGAGCATTTAGTGCTGAGGTAGTCAATTGAAAGAATTAGGATAGTATGAAGCTTTGGAATACTATTAAATAATGTAAAAAATATAATATGCATGGTCATGTTATAGAAGATTCAGAAATATTATAAACCTTCCCTAGTTTTAAGAAATAGTGTATTCTGTTTTCTCTTGATAAAGTAATTGTTAATCTTCCAGATATTCCTCCTCCTTTAGACTACTATCCTTTGTTAATTTAAGATGTCAGATCATGAATTTTTCTTCCTTTTTTTTGTCATGATCTTTAGTATCATACAACTCTTGATAAGAACGTTTTTTGCATTAGCAATAAACCAACTGGCTCTTTCAATGAGGCACAACTTTTTTCAATGAGGCACAACTGTATCTTTTAAAGAATTTTTGCAAATGTGAGCATAGATTGTAAAAGTGAGCTGAATTACCTCATCAGTGGTTTAAATGGCAAATGTATATGCTTGCAGGCTCACAAATAGCATAGGTTTATAGCACAGTGATTTTTTAAAATTGAAAAAATAATAGTTACCAAATATCTGAAGTTTACAGGACAAGTACAAACATTTAGCACAAAGTTCGCCTCTTCTTTTTTTTTTTCTATAGTTCCCAAATGTATTAAACTTGTTACTTTGTTTTCCAGAAGGAAGTAACTTTCCCCAGCTCCCTTTCCCTTTTAATTTCAAGTCTGAGGGATTTTGAAGCCATTTGAGATTTTAAGAGCTTTTATTATACCCTCCTGTTTTCCAGAAAGTCACAATTTTATCCTTTAAATGTTGGAGGCTACTCCTCCCACCTCTTTTCTACCTCCTGACCGACTTCTAATCCCCCGATCTTTGCCAAAATTGTTGGAGAGGAGACTGGGAGTCCTGTTTTGTACTATTTGAAATGCTGACAAGTCTGTAGACACTGGATATTTGATTGTCCCTCTGAGCTTACATACAAGTTTGCTATACAGAACAGAGAATAGAATGTGGAGAAGTTATTCTGAGTGTGTGTGAATGTAATTTCAGTTTCCAAGGAGACCACTTTCTTTGTCTGAACATGTCCAAAATGATTGCCTAATTGATCTTACCGTGTGGGACACTGTCTGTTTTTCTGTCTGTCTCTCTTGTACTTTCTCTCTGTTGAATTGGTTAAGAAAAAAACTAAAAAGGAAAAGTGAAAAATTATATTAAAAAAAAACAAAACAAAACATTGCTAGCCTGCCTTAAAAAAACCCTCCCATTTTGGACCATCCCTCAACCAAAACCATTTCCCATGGTCGCCACTAGTAAGGATGTGAAACCTGCGGTTGGTAGTATTTCTTTCCTGTCTGTGGCTATAACTAGTGCACAGATGATGCTAAATTTTTCTTTGAAAGAGACAGCTGTTCGTGCTACTACTGAATTTCCACTCATTATAAAATGAAAGGACTGACTCTCTTCCTTCTCGAAGCTCAGTCGTCTAGTTTCACTGATGTTAAAAAAAAAAATAGATCCGGTAAGATGTGGGCAGCGACAGTGCAGAAAAGCATGCTGTTGTGCTTTTTTTGTTTGTGGTTTTGTTGGTTCTTATGATTTGCTAATGAAAGCCAAAGCTCTTTCAGATTTAGTCTCTAGACACTGGGAACTGGAAATAAAGAGCTCAAGTTTAAAAACACTCTTAGTGAAGGATGAAGAAGATTGTAGAATGCAGTGAGAACAAGGTGCTGAAGCAAAACTGGAGGCCACTGAATACAAGCATTCATCTAATTCAGGAGAACAGAGAATTAGGACCAAGTCTATGTTTCTTGCTCAGGCAAGTTTCCCATTTATGTTAAAGAGAATTTTGCCTGAGTTACAGAGGCAGGTTTTGATCCTTATTGAGAGAGAAATTGAAATGAAAAGAAAATTCAGAGTGCAAAAAAACGTTGTTGTAGAATAAATTCAATAATTACTAAAAGAAATATTTTAAAAAGTAATAGGCATCCCATCAGTAAAAAAAGTCTCTTATTTTCTTAGCTAGCAATCAGTGTAACAAGCACAAACACAAGCATATGAACATCAGTTGTATGGCATCTTTCTGTTTGTTTGTTTTTATTAAGATTTGTTTGTGATCTGTGTAAAATTGGGGATAGGGCATACTCTATGTCAATTTATCTTTAATGTGTCACACTAGGGGTAAATACCAGCTGGTGCATGAAAAAGGTCCAGGCAAATGCAAGCCAACTGAAGAAAATGGGTGTTGAACGTGGACAGCTTGAGGGGCATAGTTTGAGGAAAATTAGCTTGGAGAAGCCTCAATTCTTGATGATCACAGTGGCATTTGTGTAGCAGAATCTCATTGCTTTATTTCTTGTAATAGTTTCTAGGTGAACATTAATTAATTAAACATGAGATGCCAGGCTCTGTCTACTTCAATTTTAAACTCTGCAAAAAAAAAAAAAAAAAAAAAAAAATGTGTGTGTGAGTGAGTCATAAGCCTTGATCCTGCAAACACTTACATGTGCCTCACTTTACTCATATGAGTAGTTCAGTTGGGCTTACTCATGTGAGTACAGTTAAACATGAATAAGAGTTTGCAGAATCAGGCCCATACTAAGCACTTACCTATGACCTTCCATCTGAAGATCTCGAAATACTTTACAAACATTAGTGAATTGTAAGAAACTCAGGTTCTTACAAGGTTGAGAAGAATTATCCTCATTTTATAAATGAGAAAATTTAGGCAGAGAGAGGTTGTGGCTTGTGCAAAGTCACACAATAAGTTTGTGTTAGAGCCAGAAATAGAATGAATGGGCCAGATTATCAGGCACGTCAAAACAACACACAGTATACCTGAGTACTATACTTAATTCCCCCAACCTAGAAGGTAGCTGTGGGCCAGTTTGGCCTACGGCCCAGTGTTGCATTGCCTTAGGGCTGCTTTAAATTGGGCCAGTTTGTGATGACCCCTCTAGAGGCAGTTATGCTGATAGGTAGAAAGAGTGCAAAGTGCCATGGCTATGTCCTCTCCTGCCCCTGACAAACTCCAACATGCTGCCTACACCATTGGGGATATTTGTCAACTGCACTTAATTAAAACCTGTTAGCTAGCTTGTTTTTGTTTTGTTTTTGTTTTTGTATTTTAAATCCTGTTTTTCCCCCTCCAAGTCAGGGCAAAGACTTAAAGATGATCTAAGTCCTTTTTGTGCCACTGGAGTGACACAAAGGGGAGTATCAGGGCTGAAGATCTGGCCTCACAGCTTTTGACTTCTAGTCTTGCACTTTAGCCAACAGGGCCTGTAACTGCACTGACAATTTTTAAAAGTGTTTTACAACTTTTGTTAAAGTAATCCAGTTTGAGCCCTGTTGTAGTATGAGCGCAGTTCTGTGGAACTCAGTTTAGTTTACAAGGGTTTAGCTGTCA
The DNA here is from genome assembly GCF_007399415.2 of Gopherus evgoodei. Classification (NCBI taxonomy): domain Eukaryota; kingdom Metazoa; phylum Chordata; order Testudines; family Testudinidae; genus Gopherus; species Gopherus evgoodei. Next base: position 234,394,570 of record NC_044322.1, on the reverse strand, counting down.
GACAAGGCTTTGAGATTTTCTACAGAAATGTTACTTCTGGGAAATCCTACAATACACAGCACAATAACCATTTGCAGAGGTCTTGCTTTCTAACCAAGAGCTTAACAATGAGGTGGATCACATGTTCAGTTAATGTATCTGCATTTATCTGAGTTGAATGAACAGTTATTTCAATAGACACAAGTGCATGTATGTAGAGTGTTGCACATTCAGTGTGTTACACAAACACATCTGCTTTTATTTGAAAGTGTGATAAACACTTTTACAAAAAATATTTTTTTATCCTTCCCACAAATCAATGTGAACTAGAGGGGATTTTTTTAAAGGTAAGACTCCTGATTCTATGGCTTGTAAAGCACATCTGAACATACTTAATTCAACTTGGTTGCATAGTTTAATCAGTGTCAAATTAAATTGTTTTTTAAATGTGATGTTTGACATGTAAGGTCACAGTACAATATATAGGCTAGTTATTAGGTTCATAGGCAGTGCATTGTGTGTTCCATGATTTTGCAGCCACAGTAGTTTGCAGTGTATTTTATCCTCAGTGGGCAGGGTACTTCTGCACATTTCTAATGAGCTCTCCAGCCAGACCTGCCTAACCTCCAACTTTCCAGTCTACGCTGCAGCTTTCTTGGGTAGTGACCACTGGCCAAAAGAGGGGTGAGCAGGGCCAGTCACTGAAAGTCTCCCCCCCCCCCCAGCTCTTCTTCTATCCTTCAGTGAGATAGCCAGAGGGGATTAGGACAGAACTTCCAGCCATGACTGCTGGACAGGCAGACGAAGACGGAGAAAAAGAGGGAAAAGCTGCCATTTGCTAATGCTGAGCAAAGAGCTCGCCGCAGCCTAGCCTGTGTCTGAGGTACTGGAAGATCTGGGGAGGGAAAGAAGGGGAGGATTGGAGGAGAAGAATTTGGGAAGAACTGAGGAGTTGGCGTTATCAGATTTTTTTCTTCCTGTGATGCATTTTGAACAGAGAATACAACAGTCACAGAAGACTCACGGGCCAAAATCTTTTAGCACTTCAATTAAAAACAACACAAAAATGTTCAGTTAATTCTCCCCATGCCCAACTTACTGCCCCTAAGGTGGATCACCATCTTTTGGTCTTTGTGCAGGACTGGCGCTAGGGGTTTTAGCATCCTAGGCGCACGGCAATTTCGCCGCCCCGGGTCCTGGTCCCTCGGCTCCGGTGGAGCTGCTGCAGTCATGCCTGCGGAGGGTCCGCTGGTTTGCGGCTCTGGTGGAGCTGCTGCAGGGGTGCCTGCGGGAGGTCCACTGGAGCCGCGGGAGCAGCCGACCATCCACAGGCACCACTGCGGCAGCTCCACCGGAGCCGTCTGCCACTCCCTCTGGCAAAATGCCGCCCACTCATAATCCTGGAGCCCTAGGCGATTGCCTAGGCCACCTAAATGGAAGCGCCGGCCCTGTCTCTGTTTATGTATTGTGTTGCCTTTCTATTTAGGACACAGTCCTGCAAATCCTTACTTGTGATTGATCCTTATGCTATTATTCCCAGTGGGACTTCTCATATGAGAAAAGGTTTTCAGGATCAGTAATATCTAATTTTTATTGGCCCTCTTTAAATCAAATGTGCCTTTAAGACATTGACAAACCAACCACTTTTTTTTTTTAGGAAACTTCTTATATTAAAGAATAAACCGCAGGAGCTGCAACAGTACCTTTACTCTACCTGCTGAGATTTCAGACACACATACAGCACATTTCTTAAATGATTAGCACAGTGCTTAAACTTGCTCAGAACATGATTTTCTATTGTGATAATATTCAAAAAGTGCAAGGGGTCAACACATATACTTCGTGTGTGTGTACACATATAGCTTTGTTTTGCAGTATTAGGAAATATTTTGGACTAGGTTAGGGCAGCAGAACAATTTACCACAATAGCAGATGAACTAGAAACACATTGGCTAAAACAGACTTTTTACATGGTCCAGTGTCTTCTAGCAGTAAAGAAAGCTGTGCACAAGAACATAGGCAAACATAGCAAAGGAAGGCATTTATATATTCAGTGGAAACTGAATGCAAATGTGTTTGTCATTCTTTGTCATTTGGAGGTAACTTATGCAATACAAACCACTTGATGAGGTGTTTCTGATAGGTATCTGGCTTCTGATTATGTTTGGGCTTGTCTAGGCTACCACTTAAGTTGATGTAAGTTATGCCCCTCTGAGCAACATAAGTTACACTGACTTAGTGTGGTGTGGACACTGCTTTATGTCGGTGGGAGACACTCTCCCGCTAACATAGCTTCTGCCTCTCATTGAGGTAGAGTAAATATGCCAAGGGGAGAGCGCTCCCAGTAGCTGATATAGCATGGTCATGTGGACTAGCCCCCTGTTTTAACATAATATTCATCTTTTCCTTGCATATCATTCATTAAGTAACTCATTTGACAATTGTTTCCTAGAATTCTCTTTCTTCCCCTTACAATGGAAAAGAGTCAAATTAAATCTGTGGCCATGGGGATACATGCAGCTCATAGAACCTTCCTAAATATGGTGGTAATTTTATTATCATTAAACATATTTTTCCATGCTCTTTCTCAAACAGTGTCCTGTGTAGAACATGGTCATATTATGTTTGAATACCAAATACCTGCATTTTTTTAACTCAGAAAAAAATCAAATATTTTGGAGTCATACATTTTGGCCCCCTATGCTTTGGCAGTGTAAGTAAAATGTATTAAAAATGGGATCTTTCAATCATACTGTACTGCTGTCAGACGCAGGCAGGAATCTCTGCATCGTGGTTCTTGTAAACCAAATAAATCATGGTCAGATTTTCTTATTCCCCTGTGCTTTCTCTTGGTACAGGACATGGATTCTGGAAATGGCAGAGTGGATGTTGGTTTTATCCTTTGCGAAGTCTGAATTAGAGTCATGTGAAACTTTCATAACAAAATCAGGTGCAAGAGTGGTTGATCTAGTAGTTAGAGCAGTGACCTGGAAATCAAAAGATTTGTGTTCCAGTCCTCATTCTGATAACTGCATGTGTGACCTTCAGTTCACTTTATAAAGTGACTTTCTCTGAGAGTGAATTAACAATACACAATTGGAAATGACTGCCTAGGAAGAAGCACTGCAGAAAAGGAACTGGATGTTATAGTGGATCACAAACTAAATATGAGTCAACAATATAATATAATACTGTCGCAAAAAAATCGAATATCATTCTGGGATTTATTAGTCGGAGTGTTTCCTCTCTACTCTGCACTGTCTAAGGCTTCAGTTGGAGTACTTTGTCCAGTTCTAGGCACCACACTTTGGGAAAGATGTGGGCAAATTGGAGAAAGTCCAGAGGAGAACAACAAAAAATGATTAAAGGTCTAGAAAACATGACCTCTGAGGAAAGATTGAAAAAATTGGGTTTGTTTAGTCTGGAAAAAAGAAGACTGAGAGTGGACATGGTAATACTCTTCAAGTATGTAAAAAATTGTTATAAAGAGGAGAGTGATAAATTGTTCTCCTTATCCACTGAGAACAGGACAAGAAGTAAATTGCCACAAGGAAGAGGTATATTAGACTTTGGGAAATACTACCTAAATGTCAGGGTAGTTAAGCACTTTGGCAGGTTGTGGAATCTCCATCACTGGAGGTTTTTAAGAACAGGTTAGACAAACACCTGTCAGGGATGGTCTAGATAATACTTAGTACAGGGGACTGGACTATATGACCTATTGTGGTCTCTTCCAATCCTACATTTCTATGATTCCCTTCATCATCCTGGGAAATAAATTGTAATACACATTTTATATTACTGTGTAAGCTATAGTTGGTTGGAAAATTTTAGTGAAAATGTAATTTTTCAGAGTCCTCCTCTCCCCTACCCCATTTCTCAGCTAATTGTAAATGTAAACATTTCCAGGAAAAGATGGGCATTAAAGCTGTGTAAAATATTGGCACTGAAATGAAAAACCACTTGCATTTTCCCTGTATCATGTTTGTGGCAACTCCATGAAAATGTAGTACAATATGACATTTTTCACATCAAGAATTTCACTGAAGTGGAGAGCAAAATTCCACTCTTTCCCACCCGAAAAGATTTCAGTATTATTATTTATATGTATTGCAGTGGTACCTGGAGGCCCTGGTCTTACATTACTAAGCATTGCACAGACACATAACAAAGAAGCTGTCACTGCCCTGAAGACCATATAATCTACTACTTTTTGTCTGGTGGTTTGGGTTGTTTTTTTTTTGTGATGTGCTAGCTGTGTTTATCACATGGTTATGAAGTCACATTGTATTTCTTCAGGATTCCTGATTGCCAGAGCCTACCTCACATGGTCATGAGGGGGTTATCTAAGGATAGGGTTGCTAATTTTGGTTGGACGTATTCCTGGAGATTTAATCACATGACATAATCTTTAATTAAAGAGGAATCTTTAATTCCTGGAGTCTCCAGGCCAATCCTGGAGGGTTGGTGTGATGGAGTAGGGGCTGTCTGCATGGGGGATGGGAGAGCCGGGGATGTCTTTAGATGAGGGACAGGATCTTTAAGCCTGTAATCTGAGCCAGGTAGTGGGGAGGGGATTAGCACCTTGGCCTGGGAAGCTGGACAAAGGAATTGGCCGGCTGGAGGAGGGGAGTTCAGTTTTGGTTTTGGGCTGGATGAGGGGAATTCAGGGGATCCTATGCTGGACCCAAGCACCCTGAAACTCCAGAAGGACTCGATTGAAGGGTCCTGACTATGCCTGCCAGCTCTGCTGTAACCTGCATTCCTGTTGTCCAATAAACCTTCTGTTTTACTGGCTGGCTGAGAGTCACTGTGGGTCCCAGGAAGAGGGGTGCAGGACCGGACCCCCCCACACACACACTCCGTGACAGTTGGCAACCTCATCTAAGGGGGTTATCAGAAGTTTTTTGTCTCAGGCCTGTGTGGGAGAAGATACATTCTCAAAAGATGACATGGCAGCGGGAAGGTTGAGGTGTCCTCCTCATTAAGGCACAGGACTTGAATTTTAACATAATTATTATTTAAATATTGTACAGCTCTGTGACCACAGCAATGAGAGCCTGATGTTCACTCCACTGTGCTGCCCAGAGCCCTGCCTCACAAAATGGAGGATGACCTTTGGTCACTGCAGCTACACCCACATCCTTACATAGGAATCTCAGCCACTTCGTATAGGGGCAAGTCTTTCCATCCACCAAAGACTTTGCATGTTATAACACACCACTGCAGAAAAGCAGCACTGGGTTGGGGAAGAGAGTGTTGGGTAGACAAAAGGGGCGCACGTTTGCCAGTAATCTCAATTTGGACAGGACAGTCCTATGTTCTTTAATTTTGTTTCAAGCTTCCCCATCTGCTCTCTCCCAGGACTCAGAGAATTTTGACTGCAATTCATTCAGTCCACCACGTAAGGGCTGTTGCTCTTCTGTTGCTCAGACTGGTAGAAGCTGCTTCTCTGGCTCCATCCCTGCTGGCTTTTCTTTCTCCCTGATCTAAGATCTTTGCTGCAGGGAAAAGGCAGGGGAGACTCACTCACTTCCCTGGCCACAGCAGGAATAATTTCAGCTTCCTTCAGCAATGCTGGTAGGTGCTTGTGTACATATTTGAGGTGTGCATGTGGTGATGGCACCCCTATGATAAATAATACTTATCGAGTACCTCCGACCAGCTCATCTGCCCATTAATCCATGTTCCCTGGAACAACTTCCATGATTACAAATCTCTTAGTGACTTCAGAACTCTATTATTTAAAAAATAAAACAAACAGCCCTCTGCCACTACCACAACACTGCTGGGGAACTGTTTCATTTTTTAATCCAAAGGTGGAATTTTCTCCCCAAAATTATTGTCCCAATGCCCAGAAAGCAACAACGGTCAATGTTCAATTTTGGCTCAGTGACGCATTTAAGATCTGCATAAAACAAGTATTTATGGCAGTATAGTTGAGTTCCAGTCAGACTCATAACATTTGTTACTGGCTCTCATAGAGTCAGAGAAATGGAGATTTAATATCATCAGAGTTTTGTGCATCAGAAATCTATATGTGGCGTTACACTTACTGATTTTAAAAATCTATTATTTGTCATTTTTCTCTCTTCCCCAAGCCTGTAAAGGAGGGTTTATGATACTATCAGGTCCTGGCCTTGCAGGCAGAGGGGGCAAAAAATAGTACCATGTAAGATATTTTTTTAAATTCTAAAATATATCTCAATATATATTTTTATTTCTAATATATATCTCGCATGGATTTTTTTCCATAAAATATGTAGCGTATGCAGAATCCATGAGGGTATGTTATGACATTGAGGTTTTATTGGCACTCATTTCTGATATTACTCATTTGTGGCTTTACAATACATGAGCCTTGTGGCTGTCCCAGAATAATACATATAAAGCTATTATACCACAGCATTTTGCTATATCTCTGTGTAGAACATTTACAGTGTGCACGTATGGCTTAGTGTATATACTATTTAATAGGTGTAAATGTTTTTCTTATTTTTTTTCTCCACAGAAGAGCAGTGACAAAGATGGCACCTATCTTACATCTGCTACACATTTCACAAACATGAATTTTTGCACAAAAACAGTGGTCTGCACATACAAGTGAATGGATGTGTAAAATATCCATTGACCAGAAATTTAATGGAAATGTGAACTTTGCAGGCATGAAATTACTTTACATAGAATAGATAATTTTTCAGGCAAAACTTTTGCCCTCTTTCCTGCCCCCAAGTACTTGGCATCCTGAACTCAGTGACCAAGAACTTGAATGTGTGCTGTTGAATGTGTTATATTAACAGGGCACTGTGACGAAGCTTGCCATGTCACTGCCTCTGCTGTGTCTTCTCTGTAGTTAAATGTAGGACTGCTCTCTTTAGATCTGTCATTTTAATAATTTTTACATGCTCTGAAAATCACACTAAATTATTTTAATGGATAATAAGATCACCCTAAAACATGAAACCTTAAACCCAAACTGTGATAGTGTGGGGCAGGAACTGCAGGAAAATGGTCCATGAGCAAAGCTGTTATGGCTGGAGAAACAATTTGGGATTGCCCCGTTAAGAGCATTAGACTTAATCCACCCCATCTGCAGCAAAATCACCATTTTTTAAACTAACAAGTGCTGTGAAAGTAACCAAAGTATCTGATTGCCTCATCCCAGCATATTTCTCTGCAAAATATTTTTCAGTGACAGAAGAACACTTTTGCAGGATAGATGTTCTGAAACTGTACTGCAATGAATCATAAACATCTGTTGTTTGAGTCAGGCATACAAGAGTTAAGATTATTGGAGTCCTTAATTCACCCTGCTGTGCCAAACAATGAAGAAATTATCCTTTTCAGAGGGTTTCACACAATTGGTAAATAATTCATACTGCTCTAAAAATACCACTACAATTAGGGGTTGTGTACATATATTGATGCAAGTACTTAGTACATGGTTTGTATGATATTGTCACAATCTCCAGAGTGGTTACGGCTGTGAGTGCCAGCCTCAGAGCAGACTGTCAAAAAGCAGGGCAGACACTCCAAACTGGTTCTGTGTTCTATAGTTAGATGTCACCAACCCAGTAACAAGTGTAAACAAATGTGAAGACCAGAATGCTGAAGATTCAAACACAAGAAATACTTCTATGCATTAATAAAGTTAAAATATGACAATTATTTTGGCTGTGTTGTAAAACCTCTTTACTTTTGGTCTGAGCAAAATGTGTTCCTTTAGGTGGTTTAAATGTATTTTTTTTTTATTATTTAATATATCTGATGTACATCCTGGATATACAAGAGAGACTAAAGCTGGAAAAATCTGAACAGTATGCATGGACACTCTATTGATTAACAATTATTGTGATATACAAATATAGGGCCTGATCCAGGCTTAATATGGGATACTTTCTACTGACATGAGCTTTGAATAAGGCACAAAAATATCTTTTTTTTTTGTATTTGTGTAGAAAATAAAAAGGCCAAAACAAAAATAAATGCAGTAATATGAAAGCAATCTTAAAATGGGAAAGTAAACAAGAAAAATGAATCAGTCTGCAGAATGCAGGCTATGCAGTGCTTCTGTTATGCTGTAGAACAATAAACAAAGAAGATGAATGAATGTACTATCCAACACTAAAAGTGGGTGTTGAAGAGGTTGTGTTCATCATATGTCCAATCTTAACACACAGTTAAGATCTGAGATTACTACAGTTTTTCCCTATACTTAAAATAAGATATCTCAATAGAAACTTTGTGGTTACAATTTGGCTAATGTTGATTTTTTTAATGGCTTCTGCTGTGTATCTGTACAGAAAAATGTTCATTCATGATAATTTAGGTAAATGAAGTTTGCATGCAAAATAATCCAGAAGATTGACTCTAGCAGGGATGTACCATTTTGTCACTTTCCTGAATAAGGGAAAAAACTAGTCAAAATCATCCATGTAGTAATAGGATGCAAAACCACTGTCTTACTCCAGGTTACATCTGAACCATTATGCCCATGAAATTGTCTTCCTTGAAGCTGTTTGTTGTGTGAGGGGTTTTCCCCCTGCCTAGAGGAAGGAAATTAAAAAAAAATCATTTACAGGTGGTACTGTGAAGAACAACAACTCTAAAATGAAAAATTCTCATCATAAAAGTGAGGTACTTTTGTAATATTATGTTAATGGTGAGGCATGTCAAATGCATACTCCCCCCTCTCCCCACTGTCACAACATCAGCAGTACATGATGACAAACTGTAAGCTTGCAGTGCAATAGAACAGCTTAGGTGATTTACTACAGCCTGCGAGCAGGCGTGGGAAACGCCTCCCACTTCACAGACATGCCACACACTGTGTCAATGTGGAACAATTGAGTATATTGTCTTGCTTAGCTGTTAAATTCAGTGTTTGGAAGCATCTTAATTATCTGTTCAAAATGTTTTACGCTGATGCTGTGGCAAAATCTGTACAAGCGTTTTGCACCTCTGCATGTACAACACCGTGGTGCTGCTTCTCTTGTACTACCATAGACAGTCTTCCCATTACATCATTTAGCATATATTTGTAATAATGTGATTTTTTTTCAATTATCAGTTGACACTATAAGTATAATCATAAATGTGATTCTGAGAACAATACTCCCTTTTAAGGAAAGTACTTTGGCAAGGAAAGGCATCTTGAATTAATAGAGAAAGGCTCAACTCTAGGCCCAGAGATGAACACTGGCTGAATGCTAACTGTGGGATTTGGAAGATCAGATCTGCAAGCCACGGCAGCAGCCAGATTTACACTAAGAGTCAGAAATTAGAACTGTTCTCTTACTGCCATTGAAGTCAAAAGCAAAACTCTCATTGATTTCAGCAGAGCAGAATCGGGTCTTAGAAAAAATTTGGCTTCCCTCATGGGACACTGAAATCACAAATATTTTCACTTTTGGCATTTTTCCTATGATAGTATGACATAGCCCCAAGCATGTAATTACATGGAGCTCAATAATATTGGCAAGTAACAGGCATTTTGGTAACTTTAAAAACATGATGGGCCTGTGAGTCACCTGGACCACATGTCTGACATTCACAAATTTCCACTGCAGGGTCATTTCCAAATGGCAGTGCCAGTTCCTCTGAGTAGATGGGTTAGAACTTGTGGCCTTTTTTTTAGGAGCAGAGGAAAGTATATTCCAGTAAAAGATATTTCTATGTGATCTAAGGGGCGTTGCACTGAATTCCTTTGTTGCTGCCCATGTAAAAACTGCCTCAGAAACATAAAATAGTTAGGGCTGACGATTAATCACCGTTAACTCATGCAATTAACTAAAAAAAAATCAATTGCAATTAAAAAAATAATTGCACTGTTAAACAGTAGAATACCAATTGAAATTTATTAAATATTTTGGATGCTTTTCTACATTTTCAAATATTTTTATTTAAATTGCAACAGACTACAAAGTGTACAGTGCTCACATATTATTTTTATTAAAAATATTTGCACTGTAAAAATGAAAAAGAAATTGTGTTTTTCAAGTCACCTCATACAAGTACCATAATGCAATATCTTTATCATGAAAGTTTAACTTACAAATGTAGATTTTTTTGTTACATAACTGCGCTTAAAAAAACAAAACAATGTAAAACTTTAGAGCCTACAAGCCCACTCTGTCCAACTTTTTGTTCAGCCAATCACTAAGACAAACAAGTTTGTTTACATTTATGGGACATAATGCTGCCTGGTTCTTATTTACAATGTCACCTGAAAGTGACGACAGGCATTTACATGGCACTTTTGTAACCGGCATTGCAAGGAATTTTTGTGCCAAATAAGCTAAACATTCATATGCCCCTTCATGCTTCTGCCACCATTCCAGAGAACATGCTTCCATGCTGATGACACTTGTTTAAAAAAAATGTATTAATTAAATTTGTTACTGCACTTCTTGGGGGAGAATTGTATGTCTCCTGGTCTGTTTTACCCACATTTACCCATATATTTCTTGCTATAGCAGTCTCAGATGGTGACCTAGCACATGTTGTTCGTTTTAAGAACACTTTCACTGCAGATTTGACAAAATGCAAAGAAGGTACCAATGTGAGATTTCTAAACATAGTTACAGCACACGACCCAAGATTTAAGAATCTGAAGTGCCTTCCAAAATCTGACAGGGAAAAGGTGTGGAGCATGCTTTCGAAAGTCTTAAAATGTGGAAACTACAAAACCTGAACCACCAAAAAAGAAAATCAACCTTTTTGCGGGTAGCATCTGACTCAGATGATGAAAATAAATATGCATCCTTCTGCAGTGCTTTGGATTGTTATTGAGCAGAACCCATCATTGGCATGAACGCATGTCCTCTGAAAGGATGGTTGAAGCATGAAGGGACATATGAATCTTTAGAGCATCTAGCACGTAAATATCTTGTGATGCTGGCTACAACTGTGCCATGCAAACTCCTGTTGTCACTTTCAGGTAAAATTGTAAAAAAGAAGCGGGCAGCATTATCTCCTGCAAATGTAAACCAACTTGTTTGGCTGAGTGATTGGCTGAATAAGAAGTAGGACTGTGTGGAGATTCAGGCTCTAAAATTTTACATTTTATTTTTGAGTGCAGTTATTTATTTGTACATAATTCTACATTTGTAAGTTCAATTTTCCTGATAAAGAGTTTGCACTACATTGTATTAGGTGAGTTAAAAAATACTATTTCTTTTGTTTTTTACTGTGCAAATATTTGTAATAAAAAATAATATAAAATGAGCACTGTACACTTTGTATTCTGTATTTATATATATATATATGTAAGTGTGGAAAATATCTAAAAATATTTAAACAAATGGTATTCTATTATTCTTTAACAGTGTGATTAATCATAATTAATTTTTTTTAATTGCTTGACAGCCCTGAAAATAATATATAACAACTTTCTGGGGTGATGCAGACACATGTCAGGAGGTCAGACTAGATGATCATAATGGTCCCTTCTGACCTTTAAAGTCTATGAGTCTATATCTTTCTGAAGACATGTCTACTGTCCTCTTTGACTTGCAAAACAAAGATAAACAATTCAGGAAAAACCCATGAAGAATAAACTCATTCTTAGAAAAACTTTAGCAGACAGAACTGGGAAAGACCTTTCTTGGAGGGTGACATACTAAATTAAAGATTAACCAGTTTAGTTTTCCATTGAAAACAATGTTGCCCAGGATAAGGCAGAAACCATAGAAGTGTATCAAATGAAAAACAAAAACAAATAAAAAATAGACTTTGTACTAATGCTAAACACTTTAATACAATTATTGTCTAAACTACAGGAGTCTGAAATCTTCTTGATGGGATCAATATTAGTGACATTAAAATACAGCCTTCCTCTGAAAAGAAACTGCTAAAATATTTTCCCCTTCTGATCAGATGTACCAGCAAAAAGATATCAGCCATACAAATGTAGTTTGACTCAAACTAGGAAATGAGTTTTTTACTTTCTTGATTATTACATATAATAAAGATTCCACAGGTGAAATTATGTCTTTACTGACACCTGTGCATCCTCTCTTTTTTCAGATTGTCTTTACTAATATCTGTGTAACCATATTGTCTTTGGTGGGTTTGTCCTGGAGTAATTGGTTGATGACGCACTAAATGGAATAGAATTTAGCATCTTAGTTGTGTTGGCTCTTAAGGGCTAACAGGAATAAAAAATAGTCGCTAAAGGATTCAGATTTGACTGTATACCTATAGAGATTGGATCAGTTGATTAAGAAGGATGGTGCCACTTTAACACTTTTGAAAAGAACTATATGTAGAAAAATATTACTACTTTATTATAAAAATATTAAAATAAATTTCTTCTTATTTACATAACACCTTTGATTCCAAAGACTCCAGAAACACTTAATAAAATATATACCAGTGGATACAGGAATCACCTCACCCTTCCCTGGGATGGAGGTTGGTAGTTAAGCAAACACCAGACTGTAATATCATGGCGGTGTTATTTCGGCAACAGCCAAATGGGCAGCCTCGTATTTTTAACAAAAGTTCCATTGATCTTTAGTGACATTTTAAGGCTTTATGTGAAAGTAAACTGCATATAACTTGATCTCCGCAGGGCTGAGTTAGCATTGCTGGGAAGTCTACATACTTCAAACCTGAGGTTTTAAGCTCACCAAAACAACCATCTGGAAAGAATGCCTTGTATACTATCACAAAATTAAAATGCCAGGTGCTAAATGGGTGACATTCATGTCCGCTTTCCACATCCAATGTGGATTACAAAAGTGACTGGTTAAATCAATCAGTCTTTATAGTAAAATGCCCTTCTCCGCAAGCATGTATCTAATTTTACAGGGAGTTGTGTTTACATCAAGGGGAGAATAGTCTTCAAGTTCAATTCTCATAAATAGTTGTTAGACCTTGGCAGTGTTAGTAAATACAATCCAAGCATCTTATCTGCGCTAAACTGATCAAAACCATTTTGTCAGATTTTTGACGTGAGTTATTGGTAGTGAACTAGAGTCTATCCACTGTCCAATTATAGACACCAATTTTGCAGCTGTTCAGAGCCCCACCAACAGTGAGGTTCTGCCTGGGCATAGGGATCTGTCTTCACAAATCTAGTGCAGGATCAGGATCTTGGTTCTAAGCAACAATATCAAAATATCTATTTCTGGCATCCTTGTTGTATTAACATCCTCCCCCTCCCCCGGCACCCCCAAAGCAGATCTAATTGCTTTACTTAAAGTAGGACTTGCTCTTGCTATCTTAATAGAAGATGAAGTGTCTAAAAACAGGGGGAGTTAAACTAAAACTCACAGTCTGTCTGCACTGTGAAATCTGCAAGCATTAATCCCAGTGAACAGTGCAAGAGGAAATTTTGCCCAGAGCACTGCAAGAGAGTCGCATTCAAAGCATCATGGAACTTTTTGTGTTTGTCACATGAGCTAGTGGAGAAATGTTTAAAGTGTCCAGTAAAGGCAACTTTACCCCCACCCTTATCCCCCTGAAAAAATAACAATACTAACAGGAGAAAATCACAGGTACAATATTATGTGCAAATTAGTATAGTGATTAAGACAAAGAAGTAACATACAGCAGCTGGAACAGGTAGGAATAAGAGGGGATCTGGTTATTTAGGGGGTGGGGGAGGAAATGTGCCTTGCTATTACTTTATAGATCCCTCTGTACATTTTAATTATTTTGGCCCTGGTCTACACTACAAATTTAGGTCGAATTTAGCAAAGTTAGATCGATTTAACCCTGCACCCGTCCACACGGCGAAGCCATTTTTGTTGACTTAAAGGGCTCTTAAAATCGATTTCTGTACTCCTCCCTGATGAGGGGATTAGCGCTGAAATCGACCCTGCTGGGTTGAATTTGGGGTAGTATGGACGCAATTCGACAGCATTGGCCTCCAGGAGCTATCCCAGAGTGCTCCATTGTAACCGCTCTGGACAGCACTCTCAACTCAGATACACTGTCCAGGTAGACAGGAAAAGCTCCGCAAACTTTTGAATTTCATTTCCTGTTTTGGCCAGCGTGGCAAGATGATCAGCACAGGTGACCATACAGAGCTCATCAGCACAGGTGACCATGGAATCCCAGAATTGCAAAAAAGCTCCAGCATGGACCGAACAGGAGGTACTGCATCTGATCGCTGGATGGGTAGACAAATCCATGCTATCTGAACTCCATTCCAAAAGACAAAATGCCGGAATATTTAAAAAAATCTCCATGGGCATGAAGTATAGCGGTTATAACAGGGACCCGCAGCAGTGCTGCATGAAACTTAAGGAGGTATCAAAGCACCAGAGAGGCAAATGGCCACTTTGGGTCAGAGCCCCAGTAATGCTGCTTCTATGACGAGCTGCATGCCATTCTAGGGGGTGCCCGTACAACTACCCCCACCCCTGTGCTTCCTGCCTCCTCCACCCCTCCTGGGCTACCTTGGCAGTTATTTCCCCATTTGTGTGATGAACAGGGGTGGCTCCAGGCCCCAGCATGCCAAGGCTGCCTTCTGCAACTTGCCTGCGGAGGGTCCGCTGGTCCCGCAGCTTTGGTGGACTTCCCACAGGCATGCCTGCGGAGGGTCCACTGGTCCCGTGGCATGCCTGAAGGAGGTCCACCGAAGCCGCGGGACCAGCGGACCCTCGGCAGGCAAACCACCGGAGGCAGCCTGCCTACAGTTCTTGAGGCGGCAAAATCCCTAGAGCCGCCTGTGGTGATGAATTAATAAAGAGTGCATGAATTTGAAACAACGACTGTATTGCCTCTGCAAGCGGAGATCAAAGGGGGGAGAGGAGGGCGGTTGGCTTACATGGAAGCAGAGTGAACCAAGTGGGCGGGTTTTCATCAAGGAGAAACAAACAGAACTTTCACACCGTAGCCTGGCCAGTCATGAAACTGGTTTCAAAGCTTCTCTGACACACAGCGTGCCCTGCTGTGCTCTTCTAACCTCCCTGGTGTCTGACTGCGCATAATCAGCAGCCAGGTGATTTGCCTCAACCTCCCATCCTGCCATAAATGTCTCCCCCTTACTCTCTCAGATATTATGGAGCACACAGCAAGGGGTAATAATGATGGGAATATTGGTTTCGCTGAGGTCTAACTGAGTCAGTAAACTGCACCAGCGAGCTTTTAAATGTCCAGAGGCACGTTCTACCACCATTATGCACTTGCTCAGCCTATAGTTGAACTGCTCCTTATTACTGTCCAGGCTTCATGAGCCATGGGAACAAGGGGTAGGCTGAGGTAGGTGCGACTGTGTGGTGCTGCCAACTGGGAGAGCCACCTGAGGCAGAAGCCTCCAGCTGGCATGATATTCCAGGCAGGACTGAATCTCCATTAGACAAAACTTAAAGAAGAGAATGACCTAGAGTTATTCCCTTTTTTGTCCAGGTGCCCCTGACTGACCTTACCGAGGCTGGCCAGGAGCACCTACATTTTCCCAGGCGCCCCCGACCAACTTAACCAAGGTCGCACCCAGGAGCGCCCACGACGACGGTTAGCAGTCATATTGCACCATCTGCCATCCACAAGGCAAGGGAAGGGGATGCTGCTGTGTAGCACTGCAGTACCGCATCTGCCAGCAGCACCCAGGAGACATACAGTGACAGTGAGCTGAGCGGGCTCCATGCTTGCCGTGGTATGTCATCTGCATGGATAACCCAGGAAAAAAGGCGAGAAATGATTTTTTGCCATAGCTTTCATGGAGGGAGGAAGGAAGGGAGCGGGGCCCGATGACATGTACCCAGAACCACCCGCGACAATGTTTTTGCTGCATCAGGCATTGGGAGCTCAACTCAGAATTCCAATGGGCGGGGGAGACTGCAGGAACTGTAGGGTAGCTACCACTGTGCAACGTTCCCAAAGTTGATGCTAGCCTCAGTTCTGTGGATGCACATCGCCGACTTAATGCACTTAGTGAGGGTACATCCATTTGACTGTATCAAATCGATTTCTAAAAAAATCAACTTCTGTTAAATTGAGCTAATTTTGTAGTGTAGACATACCCTTGGAGGGGATAACACCGTATACAGCATTTCTAACTGTGATACTGTACATTTGGAAGTTTTCTTTGAACTGTACTTATATTTTAGGTCAGGGGAAACATTTCCCTTGATTATACTGCTTACCCATACTCTCAGGATCTATTTTAACTGGCATCCACTGTTTGTAGAGAAGAATGGTATCGCTTTCTTCTCGGCCTTCTCTGTTTCCCCTCCAGCTTGGAATTTAAAGCAAGACAGTCAGTCCCATACTATGCTGTGACTTGAATTTGGGTTCCTTTGTGAAGCCAGCTGGACTGGTATTGAGTAAATAATCACTGGTGGGGTTTGCTTTGGTTTTGGTCTGTTCCCACCCAGGACCAGCTCCAGTGTTTTTGCCACCCCGAGCGGCGGAAAAAAAAAAAAGCCACAATTGGCGGCACTTCGGCGGTAGCTCTACTGCCGCCACTTTATTCTTCGGCGGCAATTTGGCGTCAGTCCTTCCCTCCGAGAGGGACCGAGGGACCCGCCGCCAAATTGCTGCTGAAGAGCCGGACGTGCTGCCCCTTCCCCTTGGCCGCCTCAACCACCTGCTTTCTGTGCTGGTGCCTGGAGCCGGCCCTGTTCCCACCACCCCGAAGATACTATTGTTTAAATTCTAACTTCAATTTAGTGGACAAGTTAAAGTTAATACATAATTAACCATTACTAACAATGTACTGAACTAATACAATTAACTAAATTAGTAAGAGTAGATCTTAGCAAGCTAGCAAAGGGCTTATAAAGTAACTGAAGGTCAGACTGTGCCTGAACTTTATGTGGGGGAGTATGCAAGGTACCTTCTTTCCCTTGTATAGCCCATGCAAGAGCCAGCATATCCTCTGAACTTATGGGACCAAAGGGAACTGTTCCCTGCCTAGTGAATATGAGGGGGAAGGAGCACAGTGCACTGAAAGAGACAAGGAGGATATGGAACCATGCAACAGGATATGCACAGCAGGCTCAGTAAGCTGCACCCCATGAATGAGGTTAGCAGTGGGGGTGCGTCTCTTTCACTCCAGGGAGCTCCGAGAATTAGTCTTCCCCAAGATAGACAAAGAGTAGGAGAGTGGAAGCATTATTATCCCCATTTTATAGATGGACAACTAGGAAGAGGGAGATTACATAATTCCAAGATCACCCTGGAAATCTGTAGCAAAGCTGGGAATTGAACAGAGATCTTCAATCCCATACCAGCGCCTTTAACCCGAAGAGCATCCTTCTGTTTCCACTGCAAAAACCTGGGGCAGACCTGTGCTACATAACGTTGTTGTGCACTGTTTTACTGTTGCAATATTGATTTTCAGAGGCGGCTGTATTGCAGAGGTGGATGAAGCAATCCCTGTGTATAATTTTTATATCCATTTGTTGTTTATGTGCTTCAGTTTCTTTGGGGATGAAAGGGACTATAAAAAATGTAAGATCATTGGATAAGAATTTCAAAAGTGAGAGCCTGAAGTTAGGCTTTTAGGTCCATATGTAGGCTCCTAAGTGAGTAACAGGATTTTGTGCTTGTGACCGTTATCTTTTTGCTTCTGCCTCATTTGCTATATCTTTCTGCCTTAGTGAAATTCTAGTACACATCTCAGTACTATATCTAGCTACTGTGAATGAAAAAAGGGAGAAGTCAGGAGTTATAGCAGGGAAGGCTAAGAAGAATTCAGGGAGAGATGGTTGATAGAACAGGCTCTGATTCCTTGGCATTGATGAGCCCTAAGTGATGTCGGCAACAGACTTAAAGATCTTGTGGAGAGAGTTACACTGAGTCTGGACTCAAAGCTAAGATGTAAACAGCTTTGTCTGAAAGAACTTCTCAGAAAGCAGCCAATGTGACTGCTGTGCAACAATCAACTGTTTCTGCAAACACTGGTGAAACTCTCTTTCATGAGCCATAGGAAATGTCACAATCCTGTGGCCGGATTTTCAGAGGTTCTGAATATCCATTGTGAGTGCCCCAGCCTATCTTCTGAACATGATTCATGACACCTTAAATGGATGTATCATTTTCTTTTCTTTGCCCACCATAAGAAGGCACCTTTGCAGCCATTTAAAAAAGGAAAGAGGTCAGGAGTTATAGTAGGAAGGCTTAAGGAGAATGCAGTGAGAAATGGCAAATAGCACTGGCTGATTCCTGGGATTATCCACCACAAACTATTGCTTAGGAACAAAACAAAAACCTACAGAATAACTGTGATTAGCTGGCCCAAGTGAACTATAAATTGTGTTAGAATAGCAGAATTTTCTGATAATTCTTTACAGTATACATTAACTATGATAGAAATAAATAGCTATAGATTATTTGAATACTTGTCCAGTTGGCTGTTGGTTAAATTCCACATGTTTTGCTCTGAGCAGTAGTGCCACTATTTTGTAAGAAGTGAACATCATCCCTTTGGTGAAATTCATCCCATTGTAGGGCATTTAAGAAGCACATAAGGCATCACGGTGGCCCTGTGTCCTAGAGTGCATTTTACCCTTACAAAGTTGAATTGGGCTCTCTGCTTTTACTTGTATTTTGCCACATTTACCTTTTAGCCATCTTCCCAGACTTTAATAGTGCTGCACGGAATTTTATGGACATTTTAAAATCCTTTTGCAACCCTTTGAAATTGTATCACTGACCATTTTATGGGGAAGCCACTGAAAAAAACATTAAAAATGAGACTTTTTTTCTTATTGAAATGGTATTCATAAAATCTGCCTGTACATTTACCTTTTAAATTTCATCACAATATTTTTTTTAATGAGTAGAAGGAATATGCTGCCTTTACATTAATGCTAAATAAAGCATTTTCCCCAACTCGTTTGTAGGTCTGCAGAAATACATGGTAATTCCCTCTGGACCTGGGAGTCATAATAGTTTGCCTTCAGTCTCCATCCCTGATTTTATCACCATGACAAAACACTGCCAAATTTCTGCAACACTGATGCAGTCATCGCAAACAGCATTGATCTAGACAGGTCAGAGGAGGACAGACATACCTTTTCCTTGTCTCATATTTGCCTTGTTGTATGCTTTGGCCCAGCACTAATTTTAAACATTGCAAACCCAGATGAAATAGAATCAACAATCTAATCAACAGTGATGTCATTGAGAAAGGATTTAAAGATCAAGTAAAAAATTAGAAAACTGAAATGTGTGCCGTCTGAGTGAGTTAAATTACAAAGTAAATATCAGTGGGTTTTCATGGAACGGTTGGACTATTTCTTCATTTGTAATTTCAAGGAAAGTTGAATTTCATTGGTTAGCTGGTGGTGGTGGTTTTTAATAGAAGGCTATAGGCCTGATCCTGCAGGCTGTAAGTGTCCTTGGCTTCCAGTAAAGTAAATGGGAGTTGAGGATGCCGAGCACCTTTGCTTGAACTCAACCTAACAGCATAGTGTGGAGGTTCCTTAGTGGCAGACTTTGCCTAACCTGTTTTTGAGTTAGCTACACTATTGTCTTCGATTGCTGATGCCAATTGGCAATGAACCACTTTCATACCTCACTAAATTCCACTCGAAAGCTTAATTCATGCTCATATTATGGTTTGGGGTGGGAGGTGGAAGATGCTCCTCACTTCCTCATCTAAACTCAGCAATCTTGTTGCAGTAATTTGTGTGTGCATTATGCTGCAAGATGACAGAAAAATGATTGTTTTTTCCTGTGCTCCAAATCATCTACAAATTATTCCAGGTGCTGCTTGCATTTGTATTTATTATGAAAATGGGGGAGCAATTATAAAATAGTTGTGTATTATATGTGATATAGTGAAGGATTTGAACATGTTCTGTAAAACATCCTTAAATGTTCTTTCTTACCAGCTGTTCTTTAATGCTAATTATTAAAAAGGGTACAGATCTTGGGCCATGGATCTACAGTCAGTTGCACACATATATTGAATTCAATGTGACCACTCTAGTGTGTGCGTGCTTGAAGGACCAGGCCTTAATTTTTATAATTGAATGTTAATATTTTCCCAGTGCAAGTTTGAATGTAACACAATGTGTGGGGTTGAAGCTGGAGGCCAACGCATCTCCAGCTGGCAGAAGTTGAGGGCTCTAAGGTGACACTGCAGACTGCTTTAGGACAGGATAGGGGCATAGTTTGCCTTTCTCTTTTTCATCTCTTTGCCCAAAACATGAATTTGCATAACAAGCTCAAATGGAAGTAGCTCCATGAATGGTGGTTGTTGCATAGAGCATCTGAGGGTAAAATAAAAGGGCATTAAAGTCATGAGGAAAAATGCAAAGGATCCCCTATTCCCCACCAAAAATATTGTTCTCATCCACATAAAAAATGTATCCCATTGGTACCTTATTTTGTCTCCTTCACAGAACATGATTTTATCATCTTCTGTATTACTTTATGCATTAGTTTGGTCTTTTTCTGGGGTGAAAGATGAGCCCACAACTAATCTATGGAAGTGAACCACCCCATCTGTAAGTGTTATTGAGACTGAGACCTTGTCAAGGCCATTACAATAAAAGCCTTTGGGTATTTTTTGTCCCTTTATAAGAATGTGGAAGGACAACGATCATTTAAAAAAAAAGTAGTGCTTTAATATAGACACACCCTGTCCCAAAGTGTAATTTAGTAAAATTCTAATACAGTTCACTGGAATGCAACTAAATTACATTAATTTTGGACTAATGTTACATTATTTACTCTAGGTTTGCAGTTATGTCACAGTATTTGGCTGCTGACACTCAAGAGGACTTTAATAGATGCAATTTCTGCTTTGTCTTTTGCAAATTCTCAAACTATTTTAAGATGGTGCACTTTTAGAGATTCTCAGATGCTTTTATGGTGTTTCCATGCTTTTATTGTGGCTTTTTAGGTAAAGAAATGTGATGAAGGAAGATTGTTGTTCCCTAATGCATTCTGCATTTTGTGTCTGTCAAGTGCTTTTCTAAAGCTGTTTTTTCCCAGACTGTGTGTTTTGCATGGGTGGGACAGTGGGTTATTGTTAACCTGTTAGACACAACTCAGTTTGAATACCCTTCAGTAGTTTGTGAGGCAAGTCAGCTCTATTTGCATTTGTTCCAGTCACAAAGGTTTATAGGTCAGCAAAGGCTGGCTGGAAAAATTCAACATGCCAATGCACTATTCTTCTATGGTTGTCAGGAATTTAAACGTGCTGGTTTTTATATTTCTTCTTGGTCATGAATATATGATAGCACAGTCTGAAGTTGCTTTGTTTCTTGTGAGCTTGGTACCAGCTGGGACTAAGATGGAGGACGTGACTTGATGCCAGCTTCCCTCCCCCCTCTCCTTCTTCTTTTACTCACGCTAATCAGCATCAAATCGAATGTCAGTACATCTGGAAGCAGTGAGAGGGCAGTGCTCACCAGTACACTGGATTACAACTGAATAAAGGATGACATTTGTCCTTTCAGAAGACATTGCACTAGTTTAATCTCCCTTCTATTATTTCCACTTTGTATTTAAATACATGCAGGTTACATCCCAAAGTGTTTCCTGTTCACCTAGGTACAAAAGCTGTATTCATCTCATCCTTTCTGAAATGACAGAGTAATAACAGATATATTCTAAAAATTAACATTCTAACAATAATTCACACTGCTACGTCCATAACATCAAGTGCATATGAGGATGTTTACTTAAAATTATTTTAGGGTATGATAGAACCAATTGCCTGATCTTGAGAAAATGGCTTGCAAGCTGATATTTCCAACACAAATGTAATAAAGTAGCATCCGCCAAAATGCAGCATTTGTTTGTTTGTTTGTTTGTTTGTTTTTTCACAGTGCTAGTTTTAAAGGCTGTTTAGTTTTTAACAGAAGTGACAGTGTTATTTTTTTTATTTTAATAAATGTGTCTTTTACACCCCATAATTTGATTTCTTAGAAGCTATGTTTTGGAATTGAAATGTGTCATTGAACACATTTTGAACTGAAGGTCTCTCAAAGAGGCTGGTGTCTAATATCCAGGGGAGCTTCGGCAAAGTTACAGTATTTCCATTAGTTAGATTTTTAAATAAACTCAAGCTGAGCTTATTGATTTCAGTTACAAAGGTTGTTCGTCTCATAGCTGTAGCTGGAGTTTTGAGGTTTTTTTTTTTACAGTTGTATAAAAATATGCTAAACCTTTAAATGCTCTCATTTAAATGCAAACTGTACCCCCTCCCTCTTTCTGATTGAAAGAGGTTTTCTGCAAGACATAGACTGTTTTGAGTAAGAGGCTGCATAGACAAGGAAGGTTACATCTGTAAACTAAAAGCAGCAAAGAATCCTGTGGCACTAACTAGTGAGACTGTGGCTAAATCTCATATTGATGCCTCCATTTGAAACAGCCAAGAAGACCCGTTTACATTTGAATGTATGAATTGCTGCCAGGTTGGTGCTGTCTTTCATGTTTATAGATTTAAATTCAGCACATGGCTTTAACTCTTCAGCTGCACTAGCTACAAACAATTACTCCAAATAAATGTTGAGGTATAATCAGTTCATTGTCTTACCCATGCCAAGATGCATGCAACCATTTAAAAATATGGTTGAGAGTATTCATTTAAAATGCTACAGTTGATGGAAGCCATGCAAACAACAAAACCATGTTTAAGATGGAAATTTGTACAAATACTAAACCCTAGTCCATTTTTGGCTGTTTTCACCTTGTTATCACATACAGGAGCTCATTTCTAGAATGTGACCATGATTTTATTTTCAGAATATTTTTAACTATTTGTTTTTGAACACTGAAAGGTGCATATTGCTTTTTTGACTTTAACATGCACTAAGGGAACTTTTAAAAGTTTAAACTTAAATGTAATCATCATCCAAACTCAAATTTGAGTCCTAGCTTCATCACTGGACAAATAAACATTTAATTCAGATATATGAGTGACTAGAATCCCAACACTGAGGCCTCATAGGAAGTGTGGATTGAGTCTCATTGGCCCTTGCTACTATTAAAGTTGCAATATGGACATAGAGGCATATGCTATTTTAAAATTTATAACTGCAGGCCTTTTACCCAATCATGATTTTTTCTTTATATTCATGAAATATTCCCATATTCCCAATTGTATGTTTCATACTTATAAGGATTTGTGTTATGACACCCTGTGATATATGGATATTATCGTACCTTTGCTTGCAGCTATATTAAATCCCACAATAATTACCGTGACTATGACAGTGCCTCTTCTTGTCATAACACTTAAAATGCTTGTTTTCCCAACAACGTACAGGGAGTAGAGTATTTCACACATGGTAAAACAGTCATTTCATTTACTAATAATTTCATTTAGCATTAGTTTTAGATTCATGCAAGTGGTGAGATATGTATAAAATGTTCGCTGTAATTAAAATGTATTTTGCTAAATTAGAAAGTATGTCTACACAGCGATATATTCTTGCTATGGTTTTAAATATTTTCATAATTGTGAGTGGAATTCAGGATGCCGGAGGCTCCTTATAACTAGCTTTGGAAATGGTTTGAGATCAAAAAGAAAAGAAATCCAGACTGCGATCCAAACATAAAAATAAACTTCTCTTTGCTCACATATTAAAAAATTGTCTCTTATTCTTTACTGTCTTTAGAACCATGAGAAGGGCATCAATTGCCCTGGAAAGACCCCTCATAAACATCATATAAATGATCGTAAATTATATTTTTGTCTTAAGTCATTTTAACTCTACTGTGCAACCTATACTTTAAAAGTAGCTTTCTTTGGCAGTTCTCTTACTCTCAAAACTCAAAATAATTCCTGCTCAGTGGATCAGATTTGCCAAATTAATTACTTGGTATTATTCTTAAAAAAAAAAAAAGACATATATACACGTGCGTTTATGTGTAAACTCCAGTGTTTTTAGAAATTTAAGGAAGCATTAATAGTGAATAGTTTTATACCATGTAATGGCTCACTCATACAAAAAGTGTTGTTTTTTAATACACACCATTTTCTGGATTGAATCTGAAAAATACATAATTTTTTAAGGCCTCTGTATTGGAAAAATGGCTGTCATGTTCCTATCTCTCTCTCCATTCAGACAGGTTCGGCCAGTTACAAAACTCCTGGATTACCACTAAGTGAAGGCTAAAATTGAAGGCAGACACTTTTGGATGCCTGAGTTGCAGCTGAGTGCCCTGGAATTAGCATATCATTCAGAGGTTACCACCGATGCCAACAGTTTTTTTTAATGGGTTCACCCGTGAGTGGAGGAGGGAAAGAACAAAAGCTGCTCGTTGTATTTCTTGTGCCATAGAAAAGAGGCAAGAACAAATCACTTAAACATTTTAATATGTTTAGTTGAAAATGTATACCTTAAATGAAGCGTGTGTGTTTCACAAACATCAGGAGAGGCTCCATAGTTAATATTGTGTTGAGCTTTTTGCTTTTCCAGAGAACAAAATTAAAAATCAGTCTTTTTTTCCCCAAATTTGGTCCCGATGCTCATTCTTCCTTGTCTCCCTCCAACTAAATGACCGGATTCATTGTTAACTCCAGATTTCATACACGTTGTTATCACTTCTCAGAGGTAGGCAACGTTTGAAATTTTACTGTTAACTTTTGTTTTGTTTATTCCTCCTTATTCATCATAATGTTTCATAGGCATTAAGGAAAGCCAGTGGATAGCCATGTATTTTCATGCTCTGATGCAGCCAGCCTGTCTACCCAGCTCCGCTTCTCCCATATACCCCACTCTTCCTGACCCAGGAGAGGCCATGATCCTAACCCCTATGGAACCTGGCTCTCCAATCTAGTGTTCTGGCTCTCCACAGCTCTGCTATGGAGCCAGGTCAGCCTCTTTTTCTCTGCCAGTCTGGCTATCAGAGTTGCAGGTTGCTCATATAGGTAGAGAGTGACCCATCCTGATTCTGATCCACCTAGTCGCCTGCAGACAATATGAGTCATTGGTGGGAGTGGGAATCCTGGATAGCAAAGGTTTTTTGCAGCAGAGGCTACTCCATAGTGAAGCTCATGAGATGGAATATGTGCCTCTGCTGTGGAGATTAGAGCTGTGTTTGACAGGCAAATTTGCATGTTAGCCTCACCCTTTCCATGCCTCCATTGCTTTTGCAGGGGTGTGGTAGGAGACTTGCAAGCAAATTTGGCTGACAAACATAGAATCATAGAATATCAGGGTTGGAAGGGACCTCAGGAGGTTATCTAGTCCAAGCCCCTGCTCAAAGCAGGACCAATCCCCAGACAGATTTTTACCCCAGATCCCTAAATGGCCCCCTCAAGAATTGAACTCACAACCCTGGGTTTAGCAGGCCAAGGCTCAAACCACCAAGCTATGCCTCCCCCCGTTGTAGGCACACTCACCATCTGACACATCTGTGATTAACCAGAGAGGACCCTTGATCTGATGAACCACAGTGCATGTTATTATATTTGCCGCCAACTATATTTTGAAAGCAATACACCCCAGTCATCTTAGTGAGAAAATAATTCAGAAAAGTACAGGTGCACACCTGTAGTTGGTAAAAGTCAATATTTTAATAGCGATCCCTGTAGAGAAAGGGTTATGTTTTCATTTCTGTGCATGTGGGCCTTGGACACAAAATTGCGCTGTGTATTTACATGAGACTTCACACACAATTTTTTTGTCTGAATACTACCATATTTGATCATTACAAAATAAGAAGTACATCTGAATAATGTAAATGGTATGCTGGAAAGACTATACCAGCTTTGTCTCGTCTAATCTTAATTTTAAAACTACTATGATTATGAAACAGAAATGCTTTTAAAAGAGAACCTTGTCTCAATTCTTTAGAGATCTAAAACCTGAATTTTCCCAGGATTTTCTATTTGACGTGCACAAAAATGCACAACTCAAGTCAAATGATGAAAGCTATAATTTAATGAAGCTATATATGTCAAACAAAACAACATACAGTATATATATATATATCTATATCTATCACTTCAAGCCTGTATGTATATTTATACTTTGGTTATAAATACTCAGTACAGTATATTCTATACTTTGATATGGAAAAAATTAAAGGTTAGGCCTCTGTTTCAGGAGCTGTTGTGGAGAATAGTTCCCTTCAAATTATTTTCTATGTGAGACTGGATGGGCCTGCATTTTTTAAAAATTTAATTTGATCCAGTCAAAGGATGATGTAGGTAGAATAATAGTTAGATCTGGAAAAGGATGTCTTAGGCGTTGCATTTATCTTCTGCTAATGAAGAAAAGACAGCCATAAGGAACAATGGGTGGACAGGGTTGGTACCATTGTAGCCCCATGGATTTAACTTTTCCACTTAAGAAGTTCTGTCAGAATGACCGTTAGTTAGTATAGTTCTTGTTCTGTGTAATATGTGGCATCATGATGCTTTCTGTAAAGTATTGGGTAATAAAGAACTATTTATCCAGAATAATGAACTTGGGATGTGCCTAGTGCCTTAATGATATTGCACTGTGTAACACAGACACTCTGGGCTCAAAGCTTGAATGATTTGGCGGGAAGGCATTATTTTGTGGAAGAGCTTTGGTTGCTCCATTTGAGTTGTAAACCTGTGGAGCAGGTCTCATGCTTCCAGTGGGTCTAGAATTCTTCCTTGTGGTGTATAGAAGGACTGGTTCTGTGACCTGGTTAGATTCTGGTTTTCACCGTGGAGAGAATTGAAGATAGGTGTGGAAAGATAGGGTAATGTGGCTTGTCAGTGAATCAACAGTATTGAAAGCCTCTGACCCTCCTTATTCCTTATATTGCTGTGGAACTCCAGATTCTTGTTCACAACAAGAGGTTGCTGCAGTGTCTTCAAATGGTAGATGTGTAGGACAGGCAGGCATAGTAGTAAGTGAGGGCACTATCATCCCTCTAAATTTCATATTTTTAAATTTAGAAAAGAAGCATAGCATTGATATTGCACTTGTTGTAGTTAGGAGATGTGTGTCTGCCAGATGCAGAATTGATTTAGATATTGTATATAGTACTCTTGGGGTTTTGTTTGACATATCCAAAGGATTTTCACTTCACATGAAGAGTTGATCCAGCAGGTGGCCAGTTCTGATGTCTTTGTATAAATTTGGGTTGTCTGTGAAAGGGAAGATGCAATGCTTGGTGAAGCCTACTTCTGCCACGTACTGGAAGGAGTATTTTATTCCATAGGTTGGGTTAGGATGCTATTCCTGGAGGAAAGATCAATTTTTCTGTTATCTGCTTAGTCCTTGTAGCTGGAAGAGAATGTTAAGTTAGGTTAATAATTACCACGAGTAAATAATATTCGGTTTTTTAGTTACCTTTGATAGCCGTAGGTCTTAATTTTGCAACCATTTCGTGTGCGTGTGTCATTTTAAATTACACAACAGAAGTGAAGTGAACTGAGCCTTTAGCAGTGAAAGATACATTGTGAGGCTTCTCTTTAAAACTATTCACTTTCAAACCTAATTACTAAAAAATAAATTAATATGTTCTTTCCCAAAGAACATAAATGTTTGATATTAAATATATATATAAATTATCTATGCTTATAGACCCATATATCTGAGATATATATGTTTATATGGTATGAATTGATTATAGACATACCTTTCTTGTCCAACAGTATACACCATCATAGATCTGGTTGAGAAAGTCATGTGATAAACTGAATTTATCATGCGTCTTTGTTCACCTTAATCTTTTTCCGGCAGGACTACTACTAATGCTCTAAATCTCTGAAAGGGATTTAAAGTCTGATACCATTCTAGAGCTTTTGTACCCTTGGAGAGGCAGCTTTCCAGAGGGGGACACAACACTCTTGTTTCTAGCTTTTGAAGGTCCTGAGATATCAGATTTTAAAATTGACATTTTGAGGTATTGGATCTGTTTTAGGTATTTTTAGAGGGTTTTTAAAGTTATTTCTTGCTCTGATTCCTGCATAGTTGGAATTATGGTAACTAAGGCACCATGTATTACAAGTGAAGAAACATAAGACATCCCAATAAACTGTTTACATCTAGAACATTCCTAAAATATTTTTTCTGTAATATATTTGGCATATGCAGAATAGGTGGTGTTATGTTCATTTACCAACACTTATTTGGAATGGCCTGCATAACTCCTTTCTGACAACATCCCAGGCTTATGTCAATTAAAGCTTTTGTATTACACTACCACTGTGTGTGTGTTGTGCATACACATACATATATATATGGAGAGCTCCCACTGAAGGTTAATTGTTGTGTTGTTGCTGTATTGGTCCCTGGTATAATCTGATATAGTTACTGATTGCAGAGGAGTTCCATATGATGCACAGCATCAGTAGATGGTAGATGCTATCAGACTTCATTGTGGCATGTCAGATGTCCAAACATTAGACCAAGTAATATTGTTATCTTAGTTTATTCATTTTTCAAAAGGATTTTGAAACAGAAAAATGTATTCATTCATAAGAATAAGAATATAAGAATGGCCCTACTATGTCAGACCAAAGGCACATCTAGCCCAGTATCCTGTCTTCTGACAGTGGACAGTGCCAGGTGCCCCAGAGGGAATGAACAGAATAGGTAATCATCATCCCCTGTCGCTCATTCCCAGCTTCTGGCAAATAGAGGCTAGGGACACCATTCCTGCCCATCCTGGCTAATAGCCATTGATGGACCTATCCTCCATGAATTTATCTAGTTTATTTTTGAACCCTGTTATGGTCTTGGCCTTCACAACATCCTCTGGCAAGGAGTTCCACAGGTTGACTGTGCGTTGTTTGAAGAAATACTTCCTTTTGTTTAAAACCTGCTGCCTATTCATTTCATTTGGTGACACCTACTTCTTGTGCTATGAGAAGTAGTAAACAACACTTCCTTATCTACTTTCTCTATACCAGTCATGATTTTATAGACCTCAATTATATCTCCCCTTAGCCATCTGTTTTCCAAGCTGAAAAGTCCCAGTTTTATTAATCTCTCCTCATACGGAAGCCATTCCATACCCCTAATCATTTTTGTTGCCCTTTTCTGAACCTTTTCCAATTCCAGTATATCTTTTTTGAGATGCAGCAACCACATTTGCATGTGGCATTCAAGGTGTGGGCATATCATGGACTTGTACAGAGGCAACATGATATTTTCTGTCCTATTATCTATCCCTTTCTTAATTATTCCCAACATTCTGTTTGCTTTTTGACTGTCACTGAATATTGAGTGTATGTTTTCAGAGAACTATCCACAATGACTCCAAGATCTCTTTCTTGAGTGGTAACAACTAATTTAGACCCCAGCATTTTATGTGTATAGTTGAGATTATGCTTTCCAATGTTCATTACTTTGCATTTATCAGCATTAAATTTCATCTGCCATTTTCTTGTCCAGTCACCCAGTTTTGAGAGATCCTTTTGTAGCTCTTCACAGTCTGCCTGGGTCTTAACTATCTTTAGTAATTTTGCATCATCTGCAAATTTTGCCACTTCACTGTTTACCCCTTTTTCCAGATCATTTATGATTATGTTGAATAGGACTGGTCCCAGAACAGACCCCGGGGAACACCACTATTTACCTCTCTCCATTCTGAAAACTGACCATTTATACCTACCCTCTGTTACCTATCTTTTTACCAGTTACCAATCCACATGAACTGGTGTCATGTTCTCTAACATGGTTGAACTGTTGTGGCTTCCTACTGTGTGTGTACTGTAATCACTGGAACTCAGGAAGGATCACCAAAGACTCAGCTGTGTGTGTTTAAACTATAACTCTTTATTAAGAGAAATCAGCAGTATGAGTGTACTAGGCTTAAGTTGGTTCTTTGTGCCTCCTTAGTGTATCCCTGCCTGGAGAGGGCTCTGTAGGCATGAGATACTTTAGTACTCTTGCATATGTAATTTTAAAGATACAACACACAAGAAACTACATGTGGTGCTTGAAAACCAGTAAATCAAGACCCCCAAATTAAAACTGTGACTTACATACATTGCATACAGAACCAATTCTCTGATGGCCTACATTTTCCATTTCCACTTTCTTTTTTCACTTCCATATTTCCCACTTCCTTCATTTCCACCCTCCTCCTAGTACGAGGCAGAATATTCATCAGAGAGACTCTAACCCATTCACAACAGTGTTTACTGGGAGCTCTTGGTGGTTACTTCTCAAACAGATAGCTCTTCAAAAGCTACACATTAAGTGGGAAGCTAGGCTGTGATGCTTGGGTGTGGCCAAGTTCTGCTGGGCCACGAACTGGCTGGGGAGGAAGTTTGTATCCCAGAGCAGCTGGAGGCTAGTTCAGCACTTAGTGTATGTTAGGGAAGCCTGAGTTTTGCAGGGTTATTTCAGCAAACACCAAAAAAATCTGTCAGTGTGTACATATAGTTGTTTATATTGCAGTAGAGCCTAGAGGGTAATGAAGAGCAAGCCCCTTTGTGCTAAGCACTGCACAAATAGATAGTCCCTGAGGAGCTTACCATCCAGTTAGAAAAGACAGACAAATGGTAAGGAAAAAGCATATTGCAGAGTGAACAGAGTGAAGATTTAATTTCATTTTAGTTCCATGACTTTTTGTTCATTGGAGGGCAAGCGGAGTGAGGCTGAGGTGAAGAGATTGTCAGGGAGCGGACAGGAAAAGATTGGTATGAACAAGCCAGTCAACACGGGGCAGCAAATGTCCAGAGTAAAAGCGGTAGAAAATAGTCTGATGATGTCATCAGTGTCAGTATCAATGGATGCTGTTTCTGTATCTGCACCTGCTGGCTGGAGAGTTTCTTTGCCCCTGGATTAGCTTCTCCCTGGAATTTCCTTCCCCTCCACCCCCCAAGACCACATTGGGTAGCAGGCACTACCAAAGGGGTCTAGTGGCCCTGCTGCGGAGAGAGGTGGTCACCTTGGGGTGTTCTGGTATCTAGTGTATTTGTAGACGTGAGATAGATTCAGTTTTTGCAGATTCATAGCATTATTTTTCTCTGTGAAATGCTGTATTAGCCCAGATTTTTAAAGAGTGTTGCAATACCTATGTCTCATTTTCAAAAGTGACTTAGGCATTTAAACACCGTCAGTGACACTTAGGCTCCTAAGTCACTTTTGAAAATGAAACATACACTCCTAAATCAGTTAGACACGGCAGTGCTGAGCAGAGCAGCACCTCAATACCTTTAAAACTCTGGGCCATTGTCTCTTATACATTTGAGAGTTGCTGCTAGTGCTGCATGAGTTTGTCCTCAGGGGGATTCTTTAACATGGAGGACATTACAATAGCTTTTTGGAGGGTTATCTGCTCAAGGATTCCTGCTCCACCCATCAGTCTCTGGTATATTTGCTTGCATGTAGAAATAAAAATACTGCGGTCTAATGCCATGTGAATGAGTTCCTACTGCCTTTCAACTTCCAGAAAGTCTTAATGAAAGGCTACTTATACAAGTACAGTGGC
This sequence comes from Gopherus evgoodei, assembly GCF_007399415.2. NCBI lineage: Eukaryota > Metazoa > Chordata > Testudines > Testudinidae > Gopherus > Gopherus evgoodei. The sequence goes on along the minus strand of NC_044322.1, from coordinate 234,363,301 downwards.
GACACAGGTTAAGTAGCCTGTTACTGCATGCCATTGTTTCCATAGAAACTGAAGGTTCCTGGCACACTGCGATGATGATGATGTCACATGTGTTGGATGACAAAGACGTTGTGGGTGCGTGTCACACACACAAATGGTAAAAGTTCAATACTTAGAAGTCAAGAAAACAGCCTGATACGTGAAGGAAAAACACTGTGTTGCATTTATATTTTTACAAACACATACGGTGCTTAAATAAGGGTGATAAGAAGGAGGCATTTTTAATTTCTCTTCCCCACCATGCAAACCCAGAATTAGAAATATCAGTGATTACAGATCTAGACATTTGCACAAGTTGACCTTACTCAGTTAGGAAAGTAAAGGGATTGGCTCCTGGGCAATGCTCAAAGTGCCATATGTCGAGCTTTCATGGCTAGTTTTGATTTTAAATTATGAAGAAAATACTCTGTATTTTCTGCAAATACTGTGGACTTAGGTGATTAGCAGAAATACATCTCTTTATCTCAGTTCCCTCCTCTTTCATTTTTTAAAATCCCAAAACATTTATGGCATGATTCTCATTTACACTTGGACCCTGTTACATTGTTCTGGCACTACACTAAATGTAATTTATCCCCACTTTATGGTGTCTTTACACTATCAGAAAAATAGGCTTTGTTAAAAGGAATATTTTAATTTGTCTTCTCCTTTTAGTCTCTCTTTCGTATTCTGCCTGCCCAAAATCATTGAAACTGCAGAACCAAACAGCCCTTGTAAGCCCTTTCTCCTTATTTAATTACTGCCACGTCCCTATTTTGGCATGGTGATCATTAATCAAATCAGGACCGCCACCGTTTCCTGCATTATAACACTACAAAACAGCTGCAGTAACATAGGAGAGGTAGATAATGAAAATAAATTAAAGCTATGTACAAGGCTAGTGCCCACAGTACTGGCATTACTGTGTCAATGCAAAGGCAGCCAGTGTTCTTGCCCTTACCCCATGCTCTGACCAGATTTGCTCATGAGATATTCTGAGAGGGTTGACAAGAAAAACGATGACAACCTGTAAAGTGAATTTGTTGCTAATGAAAAATGCTAAATTGATGATACTGGATGAAAGCCAAACTAATGATGCTCTTTATCCCACAGAAGCAGCAGTTTGGAGACTGCAACCTTTCCCAGATTGTTTCACACCAGTGGGCCCAAATTCTAACCCTGAAGGACCACCCTTTGGGGCAAAGGCATAGTTCTACACTGAGGCTGCTAACACAGGAGCCAGTTCTGTTCATGATTTTTGTGTGATGATTAAAAACTGTTCTGCGACTGTCAGTTTCACAGCCTTTGAGAGGCAGCATGGTCCAGTATATAGGGCACTGTGCTTGAACTCAAAAGATGTGGGTTCTATTTCTGCTTCTGCCACTGACCAATTGTATGACCTTAGGCAAGTCATTTCACCTCTTTATGGCTCTGTTTCCCCTCCAATCCTTTTTCCACGTTGTCTGTTTAGATTATAAATGCTTCAGGTCAGGGCCTACCACAGTGGTGCCCTAATATCAGTTGGAGCCTTAAAGCATCACTATAATGCTAATAGTAATTAATAATAAAGTACTGAATATATGGCAGCTGGTAACAGTAAATTTATTGCCAACACAGTCCAGGTTTGAAACAGTGACATATATTGTATCAGTCCTCTTCGCTATCTAGTGCCTCACAGTTAAACCTTCCTTTTTCTCAGTGACTTTAATAAGTGATGGATGTCTCTGAGTGGTACACATCTGAAAACATGCCATTTTGTGTTGAACACACACACAGCTATTTTGCACTATTTTCTTTTTTGCACAAGTTTTGTTTATGTCTTTCATTTCTTCATTATTGTGCTGTGCATCCAACTTCTGACCAGGGAGCATTTATAAACATGTGTAAGCTTGTATTCCTTAATCACAAACATTTGTTTTTGAACCAGATGAATAACTGAAGAAATTTTGAATGGCAGTGTTAGCCTACATCCACAAAAAAAAAAAAAAAAAAAACTGAAGGAGACTGAAGTTGGAATGACTGCTACCTGCAACAAAAAAACATGTTTAAAGGTTTGAGCTACGTTATTGTGGCCGTCGGTGCCAGATCTACAAGAAATGGATATCTGTTGGCTTCATATTACAAGTTCTTCTATTTTTTTTTAAATATTGGATTCACAGATGAATTCTAGCTACCTGTGCTCTCATCGAAAAAGAAGAAAAAAGCTGATTTTTATTAATACTCTATTTTTGTAAAGTTTAAATGTAGACATATTGAACCATGGATGAAGGAACTATACTACACGTTCAGTTTTTTAATATGTTTTCAACTCAGAAAGTTTATGTGACAAATAATCATAGTGAATAGTGAATAGTCTTAGTGGTGTCAAAGAAAGTACTACCATAAAGATTTGCAGATCTGAATCCTGTCTTTAAATACAGGAATATTCTGGTTGCTGGAGATTAGTTTGTAATTAGCTTTTTCTTAACTTTAATCCAGTGTACAGGTATCATAGCTAGGAGTGGAAATTTGGATAGTCCCCAACTTATGGTGGATAGGCAGTGACCAAAGGTTTGATGTCACAGCAAATCATTTGTATTATATTATTGCATATTAGAGTTGAATGCAGAGAGGCATTATAGCAGAGATGGGATTTGACTGCCAAGAGCCCAGGGGCTGGGCTGTCCAGTAGAGAGAGGCATTACTCACAGCCCTGCAGGCAGGAATGGGTTAAGCTGGGATGAGGAGGCTAGCCAGCATCTGCAGGGGCCTGGCTCTTGCTGAAGTTGGATAGAAAAAGTTTGTGGCACTAGGCAGAGGCAGCAACAGGGCTGGCTGGGCTGCTCCGCTCTGTTTCCTGCCAACCATGGCATTCTACAGGCAAGCCAAGAGTTCCTGGTCCACAACCACGTGTGATAGCAAGTGTGAAAAATTCGGACACTTTTTTTCATGGATGGGAGGTATACTTGTGTAGATAAGACAGAGGTCCTAGTATTGGGATGGTCTTATTAATATCGAGACATCTGGTCACCCTACACAGGCACTGATTTCTGCATTCAGGTTTGGGCCAGTCTCGGATTTGGACAGGTCTGAGTGCTAATTGATTGGGCCATGGCCCAGCTATTGTTAGAGCCCTGATTCTACTAAAATGGGAAATGTATTAATTAACTGTTAGTTGCTAATGTTACTAAAACAACTGGAAAGAATCAGAGATCACTGTATATTTCCTTGCTTGGGCATACAGAAGTTTAGGATTCTAAAACAAAAACCTTAAATTGAAGTTGAAGCTGTAGGATCCCATCAGTGGGTTGAATGCCTGTTACCTTTTGAAAACATTAGGATTTAAAAACAAAAAGCTTCCAAATGTAAGACCAGGAAATACAGAGCTGAAGTTGTGCTTCTCAGATAAGATACCTAAACTACCTTAACTCTGCCGCCATTCTGCTGTCAGTCTTCACTTCCTTGCATGTATACAGCTAAATCCTCAGCTGACATAATTTAGCCTGCTTCCAATGGACCTGCAGTGACTTTTGCCACCTGATGACCTGACCCACAGTAATGAAAAGGTGTACCATAGAAAGCTGTTTTTTTTATATGCTTCTCTGATATTAATGGTGCTCTTTTGTCACTGCACCATAAGTGCTGTAATTTCATAGGGTGAAATCCTGGTCCCAGTGAAATTGATGCAAGTTTGCCATTGACTTCAGCGGGGTCGGGATTTCACCAGTGATCTGAGCTTATGAAGTTGTACATGGAGATATGTTAGCTTAGTGTCAATTTTGTATACCCCATCATATCCATAACTTCAGCCCTCCTTAGAAGCCCTAGCAAGTAGATAGTCTTGGCAGTTAGCCCTAAGGTTAACAGATTTTGGCTATTTCTGACCAAGTATTGGAGCAAATTCCAGACCCAGCAGCTCCCTGTTTTCTGTACTGAGGGGACAGATAGGCAGGTCTCAAACCATTTAGGGCTCTACAGATCAAAAGCAATGTTTTTAACTCCACCCAGAAAACAATAGGAAACAAATGCTGATGAAGGTTCAGAAAAGAATGCTGTTAAAGTTGACTGTAGGAAGAAAGTTATATGATGTCTAGGGTGCATCATGAAAAAATACAGACATCATTTACATGAGGTATTTCATATACTTTAGTGGGAAGGTGGGGCAGTGGAAAATGTTTTTTGAATAATTTATTGTTTTGTCTTTCATTAAATCTACTTTTCACCATGTGTAACTTTCCACCTTTTTGAAATAAAATACACTTGAAGAACAGATCAGAGGAAAAAAATATTACACCCTTTTGTAATGTCTAAATATGCTTATTGGGTGAAATATATTGAAATATTGACAAAAAGCAGCCTGTTAAATTCAGGCTGAATGCGTTTTGCGTTGTTTCTGTGACTACTTACTCTGCTGTTCAGTATATCAAGAACTTACAGTGCCACAGCAATCACAGAAATGTATTTTGCTACTTGTGAAGTATACCTCAAGGGGGCTTCACAATAACATGAACTTGTTTTCCCCCTTGTGATATAAAGTGGAACATTCCAACAGTGATGTCCTTTTATTCCTCATAATAAAACTGAGATTATACAGTTTTAACCCAGTTCAAATGGGCGTTTTGACTGAGTAAGAACTGCAAGATTTTCCCTTATAAGCAAAAATTCACTTCACCCCTTCTTGTCAACTGTTGGAAATGGGCCACATCCACCCTAACTGAATTGGTCTCTTTAGCACTGACCCCACACTTGGTAAGGCAACTCCCAGCTTTTCATGTGCTGTATATTTATACCTCCCTACTGAATTTTCCACTCCTTGCATCTGACGAAGTGGGTTATAGTCCACAAAAGCTTATGCCCAAATAAATTTGTTAGTCTCTAAGGTGCCACAAGCACTTCTTGTTGTTTTTGCTGATGCAGACTAACATGGCTGCCACTCTGAAATCTGTAACCTGAATAACAATTTATATTTTGCAACCATCTTGGGCATTGATTCTGTTTCCCTTTCTCTATTGTAAGCAACTTTGAGCAATGGCTGTAGTCTCTTTTATGCTTGTACTGCACCGAGCACGACGTGGACCAACCTTGTTGGCCCCTGTAGTTAAGTAATTATAATTTTAAACAGCATATTATAAGCCAGTACACTGTGTTATTTAAAATGATGAGAGATGAAGAGAGGTCATATATAAACATGCACAAACAGAATTGTATATGAAACCCTGAGTGATTTTAGAAATAGTAGCCATAGCTGCCTCCAGATAATTCAGATTTTCTTTTCACTTATGTAATTGTGTGTGAGTAGCTGCAGATTAAGTACAGCAGAATTCTGTGATTGCCCTGAATGGGAGAGTTCTCTATAAAGGCAATCTATTTCAAGATGGCTTTGTCCTTCATAAGGCCCTATTATACTGAGATTTGACTCCACATTAGCACCTTTCTAGAGACAGAGAGCACACAGTTTTGCATCTGTAATACACTTTGTCCATAAGTGTGTTTAACTAAATACTGTGTTGCTTTGTGCTGAATAAACTGTGTGCTGTGAACTCTATTATGCAGAGCTCTGTAAAACCATTGCTGCTGCTATTATTTTGGCACTCCAGGAAAAAAAACCTCCTCATGTATGCAGCTTTAAATCTTTATATTCCAAGCATAACTTTAGTAATACCTTCCTGGGTTAGGTTGCCCTTTGGTCAATACGTTTCCTCAGAATAGGCAGTGAAAGCCTCATAATTCTTGCTAATTCTCACTTAACGAGGTTTCCTTATATAGCCATGTAACTAGACTTGGATAGGTATTTTTTGGATTTAAAAAAGTGCATCTTAAAATAGTGGGTGAGGAAATATAAAAGTGAAAGTAGAAAAACCAATAAGATGTAAATCATTCAGTAAAAATAAGATCTAACACAAAGTATATTATGGTAGAGTTAAAGAAATCTTTAATGTATTGTTTTTCATCACCTGTTAGTTTTGCAAATATAAATTCAACAAGTTACAGCTCTTGGAAACAGATTTTGATTTGCAAGATTTATATCTGCATGTGAGAGCTTTATTCAGAAGTATATTTAGATTGGGAGTAGACCAACACAGATTTATTTTACAACACACAGGATTCCAGGGGATCCCAGTACAAGCTGGCCCATGAGTTCCTGACAGATATAGCTGTATAAAAAAAGAAGTAGGCAGAATGTGTTTGACCACTTGTTTAAAGGTAAAAATAATGTTAGAAATGCCATTGAATTAACATTGATCTCATTACCTTTTCCTCTTCTTATCTCTTATTTATTTTATTTTAAAGTAATTCAGTAACAAATAACCTCTCTGGTCTAAAACAAGTTTGAAAGAGAGCTTTGTAGTGTCCTCTTGTGTAAAAAACTAATGACATCTGACAAAATGCATAAACACTGCTTGTCAAGCAGTTCTTTGTTAGAGGTAAATTTTATAAACATAAAGCCATATTTCAATAACATTGAGGTTGTGTCAAAAAGCAGCAAAAGCCAGGAAATGCTACGTTAAAGCTGATGCTTGACTACATTGGTTTAGGAATTATTTTTAAATACAGGAGGAGTCTTCCAGGATCATGGTTTCGCCCTCCTCCATTTTCATTAAGAGTCCCATATTGGACCAACCTGTCTTTCCAGTCAAGAATGGCTTGATGTAGCTTGCTCTAGAGATGGTTAAATGCTCTTCTTTGGTTGTTCAGATAAGAATATGAGTTGATTTCAGAGTCTGTATAGGTGACCGGATAGCAAGTGTGAAAAATTGGGACGGGGTGGGGTGTAATAGGCACCTATATAAGAAAAAGCCCCAAATATCAGGACCATCCCTATAAAATCAGGACATCTGGTCACCCTAAGTCTATGTGCCATCTCTGCAGGGCTCTCAGCCACTGTCCACTGGGAAGCAGGCTCAAGTAAGCTCATCATCTCCCGAATACACGTGTTTTTGTTCACTTGCCTCCCCACCCCCTTCCAAAATAAAATATACTGTGTGCATTGAACACATAATATCAGCTTTAACTGTGAGTTCTCTTGCTTTCCTTGGTTGGTTCACTCATCAAATTTAATTTTCGTTTAATTACCAGGTTGCAGACTGATGAGCCAGTGTACCCTTTCAAAAGAGCTGACTTTCAAAAATGAACACTACATCACAAACATACTAAACTTCAGTCATTTTAAAAAGAGAGAGAGAGAGAAAGGGGAAAAAAGCTGCTTTCACATGTAGGTCTAAAAAGGCTATTTTGTTCACTGGAATGTTTTCAGAAACGCCAGATAGTCAACACTACAGTTTAGTTTGGGTTCCTTCATCTTTTTAAATCAGCTGCTTGGTTTGTGAGTGTCCGAACCCTAGAATGTAATTTAAGCTTAGTTTTTCACGAGTGAATTTCCTTGGAGGTTTTACAGTCATTTAGTAAAAGTAAAAATAAAGAAAAGAAATGTTCTAGGAAAGAGTATAACCTATTATTTTCTGAACATCAGAACAGCTCTTCATATAGTTGAATTGAATAATTTCCAGAACTGCTTTCCTCTAGACACACTGTTAGGATTGTGCAAATTTGCATTTAGCAAGGTTCCTTTCAGGCTCTAGGACTGGGCTATAGGCACTGGACAGCAATTGCAACCTTGTTGAGGAAACATTGGTCAACATTTTCAAACCTAGCTGCTTAAAAGTAGGCACCTAAATCCAGATTTAGACTCCTAAATAAAAATGGCCCGATTTTCAGATGCTGAGCACCCTCAGCTGCAAAAGTTATTGGGAGCTGCCCATGCTTATCAGGACACTTTTATCTGGGAACCTAAATATGGAGTTAGATGCAAACTATATGGAGCTATGTTTGAAAATCCGGGCCTGTGTCATGACACCTCTAGGGCAGAATATTGGCTCTCAGATGAACATTTGCCACAACACTGAAAAGAACAGTGAATCTGTTTGAAAATTATTACCCATCTCAACATGATATTCTCATCTAATTTTTTACTCTCCTATCCTTTGGGAAGAGTCCCTTATGCAAGTGCCTGCTGCCTGGTTCCCTCTGCAGCCCCATGTTGCAAGATCATTCTTCACATTCTTTATTGGTTTTGGATTCATCCACTTCCTTTCCTTCAGTTCTCCTCACATTTTGGGTTTACCCCCTTCTTAACTTTACATCTGTGCCTAAATTAAAGCATTGTTATAATTTGAAAGTCTTAAAGGCTACTGCAAAAATGACACCTTGGTATGAATGTTTGTTCAGATTTATATCAATAATTGATTCCCAGAGGCTATAGATACTTTTCTAAAACTAAACAAATTTTAAAAATATACAAAACATAGTACATCCCAACTAGAAGATTTCCCTGAAATAATAAATCTCTATATCTAAACACCTAACTTCCCTCCATTAGCTCCCCTTCTCATAAAAGCTCAGGAAAACAGATGAATTTTACAGTATGCTCTGACAGTGCAATTCACTCCACTTTGGGCCCAAAGCTCAAATATTGAGGCTCTTTGTAGGTATGGTGTGAGGATGCTGGAAAGATGACATTCATCCTTCAGTCCAAGGTCAGAATGCAGAGCTGATCCTCCAGGGAGGCAATAGCAATGCCTCCATGCTGTTGAGTTTCCATTTGTTTCATTTTCATTATATTCCCTCCCCCGCCCTTTTTAAAGTTTATTACCCAGCAACACATTCCCAAGACCACAGTAGTTGTAGTCATTTGAACCCCCATAAACACTAGATTAAAGTACGAACCTCGGGGTGCAAGCTCACCTTCTATGGGATAGTGCACTGGGGTGTAATGCCACAATATAAATTTGCTCTGCCTTCAAAGCATCTTCCTATAATTTTAACTTTGTTTTTATGTGAATTACATTTTTAAAAACTGGTACAAAATATATTTTTTCATTTATCACCGCAGGAAATCTAAGTGTGAAACAAAACAAAACATAGGCCAATTATAATAACAGTCCCTGGGTCCCTACCAGAAGTGGTCAATTTCAGCTGCCACTCTATGCTTGTTATTACCACATAGGGAGTTTTTACTTTACTCTGCATCCCAGCATCTGAACCGTATAGTGCAGTCTGGAGACTGTTCTCCCAGAGGGAATTCACGTGCCAGGAACTCTGTCAGTAAGACATTACACCTGCACATGTGATTGCCCCCCCCACACACACACACTTAACCCCAGCTGCAAACAGCAGTATGAGTCTGAGGGTTTCCAGACCTTACTGTTGCAAGACAATGCATTTGAGGAGGGAAAACAAACTTCTTCCACACCATATGAGCTGCCGTGGCTTCACATTTCATATAATTTATTAAAATAAAAATTAGAAACCTGAAATTAAAACATGTTTTCTCTATGTGCACTGAATGGTTTATTATTATAGCCTGCTTATGGGTGTTAGGTTGCTGCAGCTGATATTGCTTTAAAAAGGAAAAAAGAGCATTAACACAATAACTTGGGGGATTGCATGCATAACAAGATTGCCCCAAACAGTAACTTCTATATAATAATAATACTTTGGATTTGAACATAGGAATTGCTATGGCAGGTCAGACCACAATTGTTTATTTATCCCATACCCTCTCTCTGTCATTGACCAGTTACCAAATGCTTCAGAGTATGTCTACAGTATGAGCTAGGGGCGTGATTCCCATTCCCATGGACACATACTTGTGCTAGCTCTCATTAAGGTCCAAGTTGAGAATTGGCCACATAAGGGAGACAGGCACCATGAGCTAAATGTAGATCTGGTGAAAGTGGGAGTGTTGGAGGTGCCTTGATATATACCAGATCTGAATTTGATGTCCTATTTACTGAAGAGATGTTGTTCTTGTTTACAGATTTAGACTTTGTATAGGAGCTCTGTGTTCTGTGGTGCTTAAAATCTTTATCTATATTTTAAATGGTCCCTATGTATCATCTGCCTAGCCATTTATTACCAGAATTCAGTCTCTGCAAATGAGTTTTGCAATATTTCCTTTGCCCTAAAAAGATGACTGGTATGTGATATACATTTTGGTATATGCCCTGCCTGCTTTACATATTCCCCACTCCAAACAAGGTGAGAACTAGTGTGATGTTTAGTGTAGTGCTAGAGACCCAGGGAACTCTCCTTTCCCCGTGGAGACTGAGCACCAGAACATATATTCTTCAGCATGTTCTCCCAGAGCATATGGTAAAATGAATCCATGGTGCAACCACATTTAGGGCAAGGTGGGGGAAATATTCTGGGATATTTAATTCGAGCTTTAGATGTGTGCAAAAGGAATGCTTGTGATTCTGAGTCTGACTGGAAAAGATACCCATTTGTTGCCAGCTATAGCCTGTAACAATCACATTCAGTGAAGGGATAGTTTGTAATAATAATGATGATGATGTTTCTGTTGTTAGCAATTTCCATAACTCTTTCCATTCCAGGAACTCAAAGCCCTTTACAACTTTAACACCACACATGTGAAGTACTATTGTAATTGAAAATGATGAGGCAACTAAAGCAGAGAAAGTTTAAGCTATTTGCTCAACGTGTCGTAGTAAGTTTGTGATCGAGCTAACTGCCCTGTTCTAGTGCTCTAACTACTATAAGTTATTTCATTTTCTCCTTTTGGGCATGGTCAGTCCATTGCTTGCGAACATCTATTAGTGTACTCCTGAAATGGATTCCTTCCTCCTGCCTGAAACAGAAATTGAGGAAAAAAAATAGCAGTGAACCCAAACAACATTTCAATACAACACAACTCAGTGCAGTGCATTTTCTAAAGGGAGAGAGAGTGATAAATTAAGACATGTATAGACAAAGGAGAGAATGTGTTTTCAGGGGAGATCTGAAAAGAGATGGAAAGAGAGAGACAGATTATTCCAGATGGCAGAAGTTGCAGAGGAGAAGACCATCATGACAGCACTGATGGCATGCTGGGTTAGACAGAAAGCAAACGCTGAATCAGCAGAGGGAGAAGTTCCAATTGCAAAGTGGTTCCGGGATATATAAGCCCCATGACTTCTGTGGATAATGGTGTATCTGCAGTAACAAGGTAAAGTCTCTCTGGAATCCTATGTAAAGTACCTGTTGGTATAGGTTATTCCAAAACAGTTGGAGCGAGATATATGGGGAACATCGGGCCTTTTGGTCTTCATACAGACAATTGTGGATACAGTGTTAAAGTGTGAATTCCAGATGGCTGTCAAATTTTATTCAGCGCCATAGCTAAGGGCTTACCTCCAATTTGGTTTGCAATCATGTTTAAACTGACACAATGGTAAATTGTAGTGTAGACAAGGAACTGGCATTTGTTGCTAGTTGTTTTTAACTATAGGTTAATACATGATTAAAAAGTCATAATGTTGATGAGGCTTACGTGTCTTCCTTGGCCCTGATCTAAAAGCTGTTGTAATCAACAGGACTCTTTTTCCATTCACTTCAGATCAGGTCGTTTGAGTGTTCTTAATTTGTAATTCTTAATTTGTACACCTGCTGTGTGACCAGGTAGGGAATTATTGGAACTTGTGCTTTAGCTCTCCTTCCATAAGCTGTAATGGTTGCTAGATTTATGTTGGTTATGAAATGTTGCTTCACACTAAAATATCTTGTTTGTATCAGTTCTGATTCAGTGCAAGGTATTCTATATCAGTAGTGCCCAGTTTGACACAGGATTTGATTTTCAGGAAGGAGAAGCCACTCTTGACAAAAGCGCCCTGATATGCAGATCTGCATTTTGTAGTAATTCCAATAAGTAATGTGCATAGAAGGACTTAATCTTGGCAGACTTCAGTGGCTAACATAAATTTATTTTTGTTTCTTTATCCCTTCCCTCTTTCTAAGCAGTGCACAGTCATAATGGTTTGTCTGTTTTCTAGTACTCCATCATTGTCTTACCAGTATTGTTCCTTTCTAAGGCCCTGATTCAGGAAAGTACCTAGGAACATGCTTTAAGTAAAGCACATGTTTAAATCAATGGAACTTAAGCACATGCTTAAGAGTTGAAAAGGGATGGATTTACTCATGTGCTTAAGTGCTTTTCTGTGTGGAGTCAAAATCAGCCCAGGAGGAATTAAAGTTTTCACTTTTGCTGCATAGTGCCACATACTGGTCAACAGTATTTCAATAGCATCAAGGTTGAATGAATACCCAAATGCTCAGACTAGGTTGAAATTCAGAAATCTCTTGAATCCCGTAGAAATAAAAGGGTTAAAATGTGAGTTTATGATGGGCAGGGAAATTAACACAGTAGCAACAGTGAGCAGGCAGTGAGGAGAACTGAGATTTTTTTTTTCCAACATGACTGCAAAATGCTGAATCACACAAGTTATGTGACAAGAGTCTAAATCCAGCCACAGATGAGCTGGGATAGCCACGTGAGACATCTCATAAGATTCAACCATATCCTCCCCTTCTACCTCCCTCAATTAATGTGCTACGAAATACTCAGATCTGAATGTGTTCTGATTACTATTCACAAATGTTCGGCTTCCCATAGGGACAGTATTAAAGAAATTGTATTCTAGGGGCATAACCCCAGTTTTACCCCCAGGTGCAGTGTGTGTAGAATCGTCTCAGAGACGGAGCTCATAACCTCTGGAACTCATCAACCTCCCCTGGCCCAGCATGGGCAGGCTGACCAGGACTCCCTGGATTTCTCTCTTAGTAATAGTACAAAGTGCTGGATCAATCCAGCAGTTGAATGTTTTTGGATGAAATGTTACGATTTCAGTGGGTGACTGGTACTGAGAATTATAGCCTTTCTCCCTAAACATTTCTAGCAGTCATCTGGAAATTGTGTGCTTTTGGAAAAACAGAATAATCTGAAGTTTACACTCTAGTAAATTATTGTTAAATATTTTCACATCTGTATATGGTGTGTTTATTACCTGCCATAGCTTATATTTAATGAGACTCTGAGATTCTGTGCACAGGTTAGTCACAGTGTTCCAGTATTAAATATTTTCATTGTCTTAGAGCACTCAGATGAGTTTAAATTATAAATGTTACTGGATTTTAATAGTAATATCTCTTTGCATAAAATAGTAGATAATCTTTTAACACCACTATCTGAAAATATTGTAATATACAGTCTTGCTAAAATCTGTAAGTAATTTTTTTTGTCAAACAAAAAGTTAATGAGAAATGGACTGCAGTAAAGTCTCTTCGTTAGTACGTGGCTATTTGCAAAAGGACTCACACGTCTGCTTAACTGCTGAAAATAACATAATTAATATTCATTTTGAGTTTCCCATAAGCCCACCGGAGCAAAGGATTCTGCCAAAGTCTCTTGACATCCATGCATCTAGCAAACAAAGAGTTAAAGCAGGCAGTCTTTCAGGCAAGTAAGATTGAACAGAAAGCACAGGCCTTTCCTTTTTGCCTTTTTCTTCTTAATTAATCATACGCTGCTTCACAATTTAAATATGGATATGGAAAGCCATCCACAATTATTAATGAGCCTCCAGGCTGTCCTGTGGCGTCTCAAGACAAGCTGTGTCAGCCTGCAGAAAGCAGCATGGCATCTCCTTTCTGATGTGTGTGAAATTTATGTGCACAAAGGCTCCTCCTTATCTGTGCGTGAACTAAATAAATAAATAAAGGCTTTTGTTTGCCAGGCTACTTGCACATGACTGTTTTGACTAAACCACTCCATGTTATTTGTAGTTTACAGTGCTTAGAGACAAGAAGAAGAAGAAATCCCTAAACCCAGCTACCAGATTATGCTGCAATTAATGGGAATCTGTACATCATTCTGATTGTTGCTGAGATTTTTGAAGACTTTCTTTTAAAAAATAAAACAAAAACCCCAAAACCTTTGCCCTTGACTGACACCAGCCTTACAATGGTAGGATTGGCATTCCGCCAATTTCTCACCCGATAAGACAGGGCAGGAGGGTAGAGAAAAGCACTGACAACATGGCCGTTGTTTAGTCTACACTCTTAAGACCTTAATAGGAAGGAACAATTCTTCAGTGTCGCGAAGGGTTTGCCAGTATGCATCTGCTGCAGTGGGAAAACTAAGGTGATGGCTTTTAGGATTAAAATTGCAGTATCCCCTCTTTCTGTTTTATTTTGGTATGTGATCTACCCATTTAATACAGTGGGACTGTATAAAAATAATAATAGCCAAGTAGTTATATACATATATTTTCAAGACCCTTTGTATCTGGAGGAGATTTGGGGAGAGGGGAGGAGGTAGGAAGGAAGAAAGACAGGATCAATGTGTGATGGGAAAAGGATAATAAAGAGCCAGGTGCAGTACAGTATGTTCAGTCGGTGATGTTTAGATTTTTTTTAAGGCTTCCTATTGAGGTTAAATTAAAAAAGAGAAAAAGATGCAAGAAAAGTCAGGTTTCTTATTTCAGCTGCAGGTTTTCAAAGATGTATGTATTGTTCCAAAACCAGACTGTTTCTGTACTGTGGATAAGAACAAATCATTCTGTATATTAGGAGAGCAGAACATTTAAAGATATGCCTGTCAAATTTTTTCCTCTGGAAAAGTCTGCAGTTTCATTGTGTGAAGGTAAAATCCTTATAGCTCAGTTACAAGTTTGCCATGTTAGATAAAAGCATGACTTTGTCTTGTTGTAGTTTCAAAGTGAAACAAACTGGAGCAGAGGCAATGATTTAAGCTACAGTGAGGAAAAAAAGGCAGGAAGATTGGAATATGATAAACAACATTGAAAAATGGCAGGAGAATAATGTTTACTTTTGAATATAAGGCTGACTGCCAGGTTGGCGCTGGTTTTTAGGTTAGCAGAGGTTGGAGGAAGGGCCAGAGTGAGGCGTGGCTAAATGCTGTCAAGGAAAAAAACAGTCTGCAAATTGCTGTTCTCGGCTTTCCCCCCACCCTTGAAAAAAAGGCAGTGCTTCCTCTTAAGACTATTAAAAATTATGCAGAATTTTAACCATCTAGTGTACTGGATGCTCTTCTCTGATGTTGAGAATTCTGATTTTGCAAGAGGATAAATGAAATATTTTAAATGATCAAACTATTTTGAAGGTATTTTAAAATATAATAAAATATAATAAAAACAATAGCTTTACATTTCATAAGAAATTATTTTAGTTTACTTTTGATGTGTTTGCCTGTGGGATAAAGTTTAACAAAGTCATTTGAAAAATGTATCTGTTCTGCAGACAGCTATCCTGCTCTTACAGCCCTGCCACAAAAATCAATAGGATTTTGCTGATTGAAAGAGAGGATGAAGAATAGTTCTAATAAACCAGAACATGATTCAGGCAAGATACAGTAATGAAGGCTGATAATCATTTTCTTACTTTAATCGGGACATTTTTTAGAATCCGTATTCTGTGTGCAATACATCCAGGACATATCTCAAGCAGACAACGTGGCAAAGTCATTTTATACACTTGGACTAGCTGTTTATAGTAGTTTAGCAAGTTCTATATTGTCAATAGTAAAGGGCCCAGCCTAAGAAACCCTTTCATTAACACACCATCATTCGCTGCATTTATGAATGCATCTAGTTTATGAAGAAAAATATATTTCTAAATAGAGCTGAAATCGGAAATGTGGTATTCTTACGTCCCACAAATTCTGTTAACCGTTTAAATTCTGCTAAGTGTGAATAAAGGATAATTTAAGAAAATCAAAGGCAAAGTTAAAGCTTCATAGTAATTATTATTCTACTAAATATTTAATAACTCTTAATGGCGTCTTATACTTAAAATGAGAAAGAAACTGAGACTGTTGTTACTCTTTGGAGACATAGTTACTTTGGAAATCCTTTAATTGTTTTCATGTTTTATTTAAAGACCTGTAAATAGTATGTTTTTGATATATTAATTGGTGATTTGTTTTTTGTTTTGTTACTGAGAACTCTATTTTCTTTACATGAGGAATCTACAATTTATAAATAAATATTAAGAAATATGTTTTCTACATAAAACTAATTTAGGGACCTCGTCTGGCACTCCTCTTTCTTTTGTAAAACCTCCATTGATTTCAAGCCTTGCAGGATCTTATTGGTGTTTCATTCAGTAACTAAGGTTTCTTGTGGCCCCAACTCATGCTTTAAAAATATTTTCTCACCTGTTAGCCATCAGAGATTGTAAAAATGCTCTTACTGGTCATGCAGGACTTTGCATATGTGTTAGACTGATAAAAAGTTGTCTATTGGACTGCTGTTGTATAGGGAAAATAGCCCCTTTCCCCCCTTGATTTTAGGTGCCATGTAGAATTGTACAATAAGTTTGCTTCAGAAAGTGCCAGGAGAAGCATAATGAGGCAGTTAGTCACAGTTTGAATGTGGTGTTAGGGGAAAACAGTGCCGGAACTATGGGTTTGATTTTCAAGGATAGTCCTTGCAACCCAAGTCTGCCTAGACCCTTCACTGGTATCCAGGCAATACTTAGACACTAAACTCTGGGTTCACTTTTTGTCAGGTGAACGTTTTTGTCTGCTGAACATTTTTTTTTCTTAAAAGATCTCCTGTCCTTCTGTTTTTTCATTAACCCTTGGATTTCTTCGTCGGTTTCTTGTAGACCACCCTCATGTATCGAATGCAAACAGTATGTAGCAAAAGTCCCAATCTGACAGGGAATTTGGGGGCTAAGGATTAGGGAGGCAGGTAGGGGGAATGTTATAGTCACTAGTTAGGCAAAATACACAGAATACTGTCATCCCTTCCCTTGATGTGTACAGTGTTTGTGTGTGTCTGTAGTTTATATCTAGTCTATATATAGAGAACTTATTTAAATTCTGTACAAAGTAGAAGAGGGAATTAAAGCAGAGCTCTTCAGTATGCTGAGACCCATATGCTATTTTAGAGTTTTAAAGGAGAATAACTTATACATTAAGGAAAATATGTATGTAAAAGGTACAATTTATATAATGTTCAGTAATGCAATTGTAAACTTTTAGTCAGTAACCTTTTAGGATTTAAAAAAATAGATAAAACCTTGCACTCCACTATAAATACAGAAAGTGAGTATAAAAAAATTACACTAGTCTTCTGTGGGGTTTAGAAATATATTGAAGTAGTTAAATAATATGCAATAAAATTTTAGGAATCTTTAAATTTGGCATGTTTGTGCATATAATTATATTTAGTATATATCTGCAGACTATCTCTTCATGATACATTCTTATCGTTTCTGTTATATTGTTGAAGCGTATGCTCATTTTTCAACAATTAAACTAAAACTACAGGAAGCAGTGTATCATATATGTTTACATGGTTTGTTTTAAATCCAAACAAAAAAAAAGCAGTTTTTTAAATATATTAATGTTCACTGAGGTAATGATAGTTGAATATTAAAATCTTTATTTAAGATGAGTTAATTATCCGTGAGAATTGTAGGTTTGGTTTGTCACTGAATATTTGGAGTTGATCTTCAAGATACCTATTTTGCCTGAGAAATTTAATTATATTTATTTAATATTGATTAATAGAATTAAATGTAACATTACATACAGTATAATTTAAAGAAGATAAATGATAGAGTGCACAATATTTTATTTATACTATTAAAAAAAAATTCATTATAATTACAATAACATAAAATATAATTTGAAATAGAGAAATGATGCGATACACTGTAACTTGTACCAGTGGCATTGTATGGGATGTTAGTTCAGACAAGATTTGGCCCATAACTTTGCTTTTATCAAGTGTGAATGAAACAAATTCTGCCCTTATTTACATCCATACAACCCCATTGATTAAAGGAATGAGAATTATCATGTGCACTTATTAGTTTTCTGTATTTGGTGTCTGGGCTTCTCAGATGTTCTCTGAAAAGATTTCTGGAATTATGAATTCCTTCAGTACCTATAGAATAGGGATTATTTTAAAATTAAATGATAGAAAATGGGAGAGGGCCTCATTCTACTCTCACTACAGTGCAGCTCCATTGCTTTCATGAAGTTACTCCTGATTTAAACAAACAATTTTTTTTTTACTGTAGTAATGTTCACTGGGGTAGTGAGAGTTGAATATTTTTTTAAACACAGTATGATTTACCTTTTGATTAAATCAGTTACACAAAATCTGATGTGCATTATAAAATGTAAATTTTCTGGTCTGATTTTAAGAAGTGTTTCTCTTTTGCTGGGAAAAAATGGATGTTACTGCTGTTGCTGCTCTGGCTATTTATTTAGGTACCTAAACAGGAGGTGTCTGAGTTCTTTTGAAAATCTGAGCCATGATCATTACAAAATGAAAACCTGCTACAGTTTCGGCCATAGATGAAGCAAAAATACTTTTTACTAGAAACAAAGCAATATGTCAAAATTCCTAATATAGCTTGATGCAAATTTTTTAAAGATTGTCAATTGTTCTCGCTTCAGACTGGCAGCTTCATTTACATTTTGTTTTGCCTCCTGATTTCTCAACTGTTTCACTAATTACAGAAAAAAATCAAAATGAGAATATTGCCAAGTTTTTTTACACTGATAAGGAAGTGGTTATTTATTGTAATTATCAAGTAGGGGACCAATCCTGCAAACAATGGCACACATTGCTATCTTTACACACATGCTTATTCCCATTTATTCCAGTGCAGAACTGTTGCAGGATCCTTTCCCTACATTAGCAAGCAATAAAACAAAACACACACACACACACAAAACCACACCAGTCCAATAAACAACCAAAACCTCCAATCAAAATCAAAACCTTTAGTTCAGTATCTTCCTAAAACCATTTGCAGGAATATAAAAGTTGAGGGATTGGACTGAAAGAGAATTACATTTAAAAAGAAATATATATTAAAAAAAAAAGATTTTTTTTCTCTCTCCATAGTGGTTATTTTAAATGTGTTAAGATAGGAGATACATGTTAAAGCTATTTGTCTGCAGTAGCATGAATTTTATCCCCTCACTATCTTCTTCAGTACTACAAATGCTCAGGTAAACTTCTGATCCTGCAAACATGTACATGAGTAGCTTTACTCATATAAGTAGGCAAACTGAAGCTGATGAGACTCCTTCATTTGTATAGCTACTGACGTGTGTGTGTGTGTGTGTGTGTGTGTGTGTGTGTGTGTGTGTGTGTGTGTGTGTGTGTGTGTGTGTGTGTTCCACCCCTGCCCTATCTCCCTTCATATGTTTGAACACATCGTCTCTTAGCTCTGTGTCTTTTTGTTCTTAGGGGAGTGCAACTTGTGTGGGTTGTGGTCATGTATTATCACAGCTTGAGTGAACTGTTAGACATAAGACTGAAAGCCAAATGCGGCAAGTCATCCTGGATGTGGAAATATCCCAGTATGTCACATACCCTTAAATCTCTTATTGTTATAAAATGGCCCAGTGTAAATATGTTTGGGGGAAAGTTAGCAATAATAATAATAATAATAATAATAATAATAATAAATTAATGTATTGGTCAATCAGAAACCGTGTCACCATAGTTTACATTAATTCTAATTATTTCAATGCAAAATAAACTAAGAAAACATTAGTTTTTGTTAAATTCAAGTATAGAATCAATAGTGTATTGTCTGAAGCATCATCTTACAGGGATGTGTATATTTCAGTTACAGAAGAGGAATTCAATGACTTAAACTGTCTTTTCCCTTTTCCTTTAATTACCGTTGGCCATGTAAAACTTTAGAACACAGGAATTACTGCACTGGATTGGGTCAGTGATCCATCTAGTCCCATAACCTATTCTGACAGTGCTACTACCAAACACTTCAGAAGACAGTGCAAGAAACCCCATGGTGGACTGCTTTAGAATAACGTGTCCAGATGGGAAATTTCTTCCTAGTCCATTACTCAGTGGTTGTATTATGCCTTGATGCATATGGGTTTATATCCCTTCTAAAAATAATTATCCTATCTAACTTCTCTGTGGATATTCTCATGATCCATATAAAGGCCTACTCCTTTTTGAATCCTACTGAACTCCCCGATGACATATTGTGGCAATGAGTTCCACAGGTTAATTATGTGTTTTGTTAAACAAAATTCACTGTATAAGTTTTTAGTTTATTGCCTTAATTGAATTGAATTGAATGTCCCAATGTTCTTGGAGAAAAATATATGAACACTCTATTCACCTTCTCTATCCCAGTACAGTCATTTGTGTATCTCTGTCATGTTTCCTTTTATCCATCTCCTTTCCAGACTAAATATTTTCAATTTTTCTGCTCTCTCCTTATATAGATTTCTGTTGATTCTTCTAAATCATTTTTGTTGCCTGTCTCTGCACTCTTGTTACTCTTTTTTGAGATAGTTGACAAGAACTAAAAACAATTTACTATTGATTAATATATAATTGAATTCAAACATTATCAGTACTACTTGCTGCCCTGTTCCTTATGCAGCCCAACAATCTGAGTCTGAACTACTGCTGCAGAATGAATGAGGTTTTCACTGAGCTGCCCAGGTCTTTTTCTTCAATGGTTATGCTTAGTTTAGATCCCAGCAATATGAATTACCTTGCATTTGTCAACACTGAAATTCATTATGCCACCATGCTGCATGTTCAGCTAGCTTTGTCAGATCCCTCTGAAGTTCCTCACGGTCTTGAGTAATCTATATCTGAGTCATCTAAAAATGTTGCTACTTCATTCACCCACTTTTGCAGACTACTACATAATATTTTAAACATTGATCTGAGTACAGATTCCTAGGGCATATACTGTTAAACTTCCACCCTATTGAAAATTGACGTTTTATTCCTACTGTTTGTTTATGATCTCTTAGCCGATTTCTAATTCATGACAGTATTCCCAACTCTCAATCATAACTATTCTGCTTCCTTTGCAGCCTGTTATGAAGCACATTTTGAAAGTCCATAAATGATATCATATTCTTTGGTTGAACTGGTAGAAGAAAGCTAGTATGTAAGAGAGGCATATTTTTCCTTTTTGTAACCCAGGCTGCTTTCCCCTGATTATATAATCTTCATTTTGATATAAAAGTTATAATATTTTATAAAAATAATCTTTTTAGTCAGTTTACATGGTAGTATAGTAAGGGTCACTTGCATGTAATTCTCAAGATCATCCCTAGTCTTTTTAAAGGATAAGTGCAACACCTGCTGCACTTTGGTATATTCACTGATATGAGAGACTTTATGTTAGAAAATCAGATTCTTCATTCTTGAGTGTCTTTGGAGTGTCTTTGGATAGATAGATAGATAGATAGATATAGATGCACCTTAACTTCTGACAGTCTCTCCCTTTATTACCTGAGAAATTAGGCTAATAGAGTTTAAGGCTAGTCTGACTTTCTTTATTTCACAGGCCACCTCACCCAGTTACCCCTGCATTGAGCCCGGTAACTTGTGTTTGGTTAAAGCACATCTTCCAGAAAGGTGTCCAGGTCTGGGGTAGGTGTCATCCCGTTGTCTTCTGGGGTGGAGACTGGCACAAAGAATTTTTGAAGACAAGATTAAACCATTAGGCCCATCCCAAAAATAGCCTGGGCAAGAATTGTCTCTCATTCAGTCATATTTTTTCCCTGGGTTTTCCTTCATCTGGGGAGGAGTATTTTATTTCTCTTCTTTTTGGGATGCAGCTTAACCCCCCCCTCCCTCCTGGCCAGTGTGAAGGTGAGGGAGGGACAGAAAGCTAAAGCTCCATCCACTCCCCTCACACTTGCCTGCCAGGAGGAGTGCTGCTGCTGGAGCCTGGCTAAGAAGCCGAGCTAATGTGGTCATGGAGCTGAGTGAGAGATGGTGTGCTTACTCTTCTGTGGGAACAAATAGCTCAAGGTCATAATCAATGTTTTGTGCACTGCCTTTTATCCACCTGATTCGCTCCCTTTATTTCCTGGTATTCCAGCAGACCTGCCATTTGTCTCACAGACTTCCTGCTTCCCATAGTCATCAGTAATTTGTTTTGGGGTTTTTTTGTCATTGGCTTTTTTAATCTTCATATTCCCTCTTTATGCTCCTAATTTCCATCTGAAATTTTACCCACAAGAGTTTATGTTACTTTCTACGTGCTTCACATGGACTGCACTTTAGTTTTTGGAAGAGGATACCTGTTTGCTTCAAATAATCTCTTATACAGCACATTTTTACCATATGTGTTTTTTTTCCCCTTGCCATCTTGCTTCTCTTTTAAGATATGAATACCTTGGATTTTTTAACTGTGTTTCTAAGGTATGCCTAAATAACCTTCCATAGTTATAAGCAGAATTCTTCATGTAAGTTGAGGGAAGTTCTGATTAATAATCAATAGCACAATATGGCTCTGTGATTCCATGTCATGTCAGTTATTTTAAAATACATAATGCATATGTACCTTTCTGCTTTTCCCTAGCTGACTGTTCTGCTTTAAATAGCAACATCAGACCTCTTCCAACGAGCCTGTAGTCTGTTAAGGCTCTCCACCTCCACTCTTTTATTCCTGCCTCCCTCCATAATAAAAGGCTCAATATTTTTATATTGGATTCGAAAAACTAAATCACTGGGAGCTGTGTGCCTCCAGATTCAGTTGTGCAGGGAGAAAATGCCACACTTTCGCCCATCCATAGTGGGAAGTGTCTTGGAAGTTTCTCCTTTTACACTTGCCACTTTGAAGCTGCTTAAAACCATCTGGAGGCTTAGTTCTCAATAGCACAAGTGAACTGAAGGTGCTCTTCCTATTAAGCTTTCCTGATGGCAATGAGTGTTACTGTTCTAACAGGAAGAGAGAGAATAGACTGCAGCAGGGGTCGGCAACCTTTCAGAAGTGCTGTGCTGTGTCGACATTAATTCACTGTAATTTAATGTTCTGCGTGCCAGTAATACATTTTAACATTTTTAGAAGGTCTCTTTCTATAAATCTATAATATATAACTAAACTATTTTGTATGTAAAGTAAATAAGGTTTTTAAATTGTTTCAGAAGCTTCATTTAAAGTTAAATTAAAATACAGAGCCCCCTGGACCGGTGGCCAGGACCTGGGCAATATGAAAATCAGCTCACATGCCGCCTTTGGCATGTGTACCATAGGTTGTCTTCCTCTGGACTACCGACTGAGATGGAGGACCTTAAGGCAATGAATGTGGGTGAAGGAGGGAACAGCTGTCTTTATCTAAAGCAGGCCTGCACAACTCATAAAGCAGCGAGGGCCATATTACTCCAAAGAAAACAGCTGAGGGCTGAAACACCCTGGCCTCGCCAAACCGCCCACCCAGCGCCGCCCAGCCCCACCAAAACACCCCCCCCCCAGTGCTGCCCAGGCCCCCTGAAACACATCCCCCACCCCAGTGCCGCCCAGCCCTGCAGAAACAACCCACATTCCCCCAAGTATAAAGCCACACTGCCACTGCATGCCTGCCCGCTCGGCTCGTCATCCCTCCATGAAATAAGGGGAGGGGAAAAGGGCGACAGTTTGAAGGAATTTTCTGGGGCTATGAACTAAGGAGAGGGGCAAGGGGGGCAATGTGAAGGGATTGGATGTGACTGTCCAACACACAAACACAGAGGCCACAGCGAGCCCGGGGGTTGGGAGGGAAGGTCCCAGGACCAGGGAAGGGGGCAGCAGTCGGGGCAGGGCAGGTGCAACACACACACACTCACACACTCTCTCTCTCTCTCTTACTTCCTGGCTGCTCACAGACAGTTCTAACCCCTCCCACCCCCCAGATCACTATGGAGGCCACCCTGGGACCAACCAGCATGGTAGCCGCCCCACCCCCAACCAAAGGGGGGGAATTAGGAGGGACCTCAGCTCAGTCCCCGTCCCCTCCCCTCCCCCGAGCTGCAGCTTGAGCCCAGGCCAGGCGCTTCTCCCCTCACTCAGCACTTACTAGCTCGGCCTCATGCCCAGCGCTTCCCTCCCCAGCGGGCCCTGGAAGTGACGCACTCGCTGTACGCCAGGCGGGGGGAGCAGGAGATGGAGACACGTGTGGTTCTGGCCATTAGGGCGGTTTGAGTGCAGTGCATGTGTGTGAGGCTGTGAGGTGGGCCCCCCCCCAGGCAGGGGGCAAACCCTGCAGCCCCACCCCGCTGTTTGCTGGGCTGGCCTGATCTAGAGCAATATTGGAGTACCATGAAATGCACAGGCACCACGTGTGTAAAACCTTGTGAAAAAGAAAAACTTACTTGTGAAGCCTCTTGAGGTAAACTGCAAGGCATCTTCCTAACATCCTCCCTCTATTGTATGGGGGTAGCAGCCTCATGGAAGAAGCAGGGGCAGGGCCTGCAATGTGCAGATTAGGATTACACAGGAAACTGTGGCCCCACCTTTGAGGTATGGAGCAGATATCTGTGAATTTTGGGTCTCTCCTCAGATCTATCTGTGTGGCTAGCTAGCTCCTTTACACAGTGCCAGTAGCTCACTCTCTCTTGAGATGGACACTTCGAAATCCCTTCATGGGCATCTTGAATAATTATAGCCAAAATTAACCTCTGAGTTTTTGCTGTGGTGTTTTACTCACTGTTACAGGCTTTTTACCAGTGCAGGTCCCCTGCCTGGCCTTGAATCCCATCAATTTCTATTGGAACCCCAACTGTGTAAAGATTACTCAAAGAGCTTCTGTGCAATAGTGGAGTGGCGGGAGCATTTTGTGTAGGCACTGCTCCCCTCCATACAGTCTTCTCACCGTTTTTCCTCATACATTGGCTCCTCTCCATGGTTTATAATTGATGGGAGCACCTGGATCATGATGAAAAATATCACTATAAGATGTATTGTACTGCTGATGTATTGCAGGACAGGATGGTGTTACGTGTTTTAATGTACAAGGTTAAGATATCCACAGTACACTGAATTATAAAAATTCAGTGCTGTATAGGGCCCAACTCTATCAGCCTTATTCACCCTCTGTATCACCTTACCACACAAGTAATCCATGATTTCCGTGAAACTACAGCAGGGAACTGTATAACATGAAGGCAGAAATAAGCTCACTAAAATTTAACTACAGAGTAGTAAATAATAGTAATACTTTTACATAGCACTTTTCATCCAGAGATCTCAAAGTCAAAGCTCTATAACGGAGGTATCATCCCCATTTTACAGATTGAGGAACTGAAGCACAAAGGATGGAAATGACTTGCCCAAGGTCACCCAGTAAGTCAGTGGTAGAGCCAGGAATGGAGCCCAGAGTTCCTGAGCTGTCAATCTGGTGCTCTTTCCACTGGGCCACACTGCCTGCCATAAAGGTAAATACAGAAGAGTCAGTCATTGGTTCCATGGTTTGGTAAGACATTGTTATCAGTAATGGCATTCACATATAATGTTATAAATAAATATTAACATTTTGTACAAGTTCATACCAAAAATTATAGTAGTTAATTTAGCCTGCTTAAGCTAAACTAGCAAGATGAGTAATTTCTAATATAAATTGTATTTGTCCTTTACAAATGGAATATTTTATATTTAATGTCTAGGTATTAAAGTGATGGGCACTTTAAAAAGACATACGATGTATAAATTCATATGATACCAGACCAAAAAGTTTACAGTTACTTTTTAATAATTATTTTTATGGTATGTTCACAATTTTAAAAATCAACTCAGAATCTATCAAAAGATAATGGAGGAAAACTATATTTTTATTTAAAATACTTTTGGCTTTTTAAAAAATAAAAAATTGGATTTGCTAATAGTGCAGAAATGCACATATTTAAAAGATTATTTTTTAGATTTTTTAAAAAATTTATTTGTTGCTTTTAAAGTGATATCTCATTGAATCTTAAGTGAATAAGGTATTCCTGTATTTTTTTTTAAGTCAAATGATTTGGTGATTAAAGAGAGTTGCCACTTGCCTGAGCTACATCCCTAGGGATATGACCTTTTTAATCCTCTTTAGTTAATGTATTGGTGATCTTTACTTAGGCAAAGTAAATAGTGCTGTTCTGAACAAAGAGAAGGTCATGCTTCCTGCATTACACTCTGACCCAGGGGTCATGGCCTTTGTTCACTTCTCAATAGGAATTGCTCTCAAAGGGCCACCACAAAATGGAGAACTAATTTAGGCACGTGCTGGCATAGAATGGCAGAGTATCACATATACTTCATGTTAAACTCTTCAATGTTTGTACTTATACCAACAATAAAATACAAATTAACAAAATTGATTAACCCTTTCATTTACCAATATGTATGTAATTGCTCCTTTTTTACTGTGTTTAGCTTTGTCCTGGCAAAAATACATTGTTCAATTAATTCCAATATAACATCTGCAAGTGCTTTATTTCTCTGATTTGAAAATCTTACAGCAATTCACATTTTAAAGTGGCAGTAAAAAAATTGCAATTATTTTAACATTTTCTGAATTTGCTAATCTTAATTTTTTAATCAGAGATTATTAGGTAAGAGAAAGTTACTGAATTTGTCTAAAAAGTGAATCCTAAAATATGGCAACTGAGATACTAAATCTGGACATTTGGGGCAGAGACCTTATCTCAAAATATGCACTGTTTTTCATCTTGCAAAGAAATGTGACAACGTACTCCGTCAGAAGATTTTATCACCTTATGCCCATGACATCCTCAACATGTACGGGATATACCGTGCAAAGGTAGTGTCCTTACTTTGTCAAAACACACATTGAACTCCCTAAATAGTGAAGGATCATGTGAAATGGAGTTGATGATGTAAAATGTAAAGGCTGATGTATAAGTGAACTAGATTCTTCTCTCACTTGCATTGGTTTTACAGCAATATGACTGTTTGACTTCAAAAGGTTACTCTTGATTTACTCTGTCTGAAAGCAGAACCTGATGCATCATTTTAGCTGCTTAATATGACCAATGATCATTGCGAAATTTTTTTCAGCTACTTTACAGAGCCATTACTTCCTTCAGAAAAAAAATTTCATACATTTGAAAGATGTATATTATGTTCCGTTACCCAATCCATCTGTTTCATCTGTATGATATTCTCCATTCATCATTGAAATCTATGAAATAAAACAGTTAGATCCCCCCAAAATTACTCAACCTGTGAACACATATATCTTGAATAAAAATATGGTCTTACAAATGTTTCCTTCTTTCCAAAGATAAACCATTAATCTCTGATGACTTAACCAAGTTGCTTAATACACAGCAGGGTTAAAATTGAGCACAAAGGAATAATAATAATAAAAAACTTACAATGTTACATTTATAAAAATAAATAACAAACAGTATATAAAACTTTATGACTTCTTCTCCTACCTACAAGAATAGATTCAAGTGCTGGCTCAGGGCTAAAATATGTTAAAATAATTATTTACCCTCAAACTTTGATAGCTCTAGTCATACTGACTTTGATTCTCCACCCCGTTATACCACATTTTACACCAAGGTAACTCCCTTAAAAACAGTGGAGTATGCTGGCTATAATTGGTGTAATGGAGCAGAGAATTGCGTCCATTATGTTGCTGTTGACTGACAACACTAGTCGAGCCTGACAACACTAGCTGCTGTAGTGTTTGCTACTTGTGAATATTTCTACTGACTACTGTTGGACCACTCCAATAATAAGTCCTACACCTTTTACTAGGTGCTTGTATGTCTGTGTCATTAGCATACTGTGGGCAAATCTTGCTTGCATTTGTGCATGCCAACATGTCCGGGGGTGGGGGGAGGGCCTGGACCATAGTGGATCGTGTGTGTGTAGGGAGGTAAGGCCTGGACCGTATTGGATCTCATGCAATACTGCGGCAGGATTAGGAAGGAGGATATGGAGAGCCTGTGCAGAAGTTAGAGACCCCCAGTGTACTGCAGAGCACAATTATGCTGGGACTTCCAAAAAGCAGTTGAACAGGTGAGGTGCTTTGGGCAGGGGCTGACAGAGCAGTTGGAGCAGTGGATTTTCAACATAGATTTGTCAATTGTGCAGGACTCTTCTTCTTGAGGAGGGGGAGTGTACCAGTTACCAGGGCCAGTTTCTTTCAGATGCTGCAGACCTCACCAGCACACTCCATGTGACTGGGCTGTATGCTATAGTAAGGATTTGCCTTTTGAACAAAGGAAAACATAGCCTGGAAAATGTAACACTTCTACAAGATTGCAAATAATCTATCATTTATTATTGACTGATCTTTTTAGTTCTCTCCTTTTAAAATTTTATTTTCTTCAATTCTATCAATCTCAAATAAAAAGTTTATTGTTTTTCAAAGTAAAGAACATATTTTGGGAATTGTTTGTATTCAGATAGAGACTGTCAAATACTTTTAGGTCCAAAATTTGGATTGAGTAATAAAACAAAAGAAAATAAGATGATTTAAACAAAACCCATTGTACATAGAATGTTTATGCTTTTTATTTGATTTTAATGAAAACCGCTCAGCTATGGAACCAAGCAAGCACAGCCTGGTGCTAGGACATGAGAACCGGCAAGTAAAACTGACTACATGCAACACTGAAATGGACAAATATCTTTTCTTTGTCCAAGTGAAGTGAAAAATAAAATATTTTTAAATCATGAAATATAAATTAGATTTTAAAAATCTTTCAGTTTAATAACTGAGGCTTTCATATAAATCAGAATTTAAAAAAAAATATAGGTTATGTCCATTTTAAATGTTGCCTAATAGAAGGAACACTGTCAGATCAGAAATCCATATATATTTAAATTCCTTCCCGGTATTAACAAGTTATATTTAAATGAATATTGAAAATACAAAGAGTTACCTTTGCATAGAGGCAGTAATATTGTTTGCCTTTTACTGTATATTTAGCTTGGAGAGTGAAAATAGATGAGTGAGTTTCACTGTGCCTTATTGTTCAGTTAGTGATTTTTCATCTTTTGGTTCTAATGCACTAGGACAGTGATGCAATGTTTGGGTTGCAGACACAACAAGGCAGTGATTCTCAACCTGCAGCCCAATTAGCACACAGCTGCAGCACATACAACATCCTCAGCATCATACAGGTAGTATTGGATGAGGCCCACAATGATAAATAGGTTAAGAACCACTTCTTTAGGGAAATGTTTATTCTGAACAAAAAGAGTTCTAGAACTGGAATTTTTAGAAAAATGAAGGAAACATTTTGTCAGTCTTAGGTTTTATAAATGCTGCTTTCTTTTTAAAAACAAAATTGGGATCCTCAGTTGATCTGACAATATCACTTTAAGATTTGGGACTTACTTTTTGTTAGTAAACAAGTTTTTCTTTTATTAAGAGCTGTCTTGCAATTAACTTTAATTTTCCCAATAAATAATCTGTCCAATATAATATATCTAGTAGTAAGGGATTTTTAGTATATACTGACAGATGGCACCTCTTAACCTTCAAAATGCCCCCACTCAGTTTGATGATTTTTCTTACTGAGATACCTTCTGAACTTTTAACATGCTGTCCTAGTAGTTGATTCAAAGGTGGTTTTCACTCTTTTAAAAAGAACAGTATCTCTAGCAGTGTGCACGAAAAAGACAAACATTCCATTACAAGTGTTAAGTTGATTCTGTAGTATTAGCATCCCTGTTAATGATTTAATCATCTCATATACAGTGTAGATCTCAATAGCAAGGCTGGGTTTCCTTCAAGATAGCTGACGTTTAATTACCACCACAGAGATAGATGTTATATAAATTACAAAAATAAATATACATAGCACATTAACAACATTATGGTGTCAGAATTATTTCCGAATGTGATTTAGACAGTGAAACTTATGCAAGAGCCAGTCTCATTAAGCGATCTCATCAGATGAGACTCCCTTATCAAAACAATCCCCAAATGTATTTAGTTCACTCTTGTTTTACCTTTATTTTGACGGCCAGCTCTATTATGCAACTGGCTTTTGTTGGTCTCTTGAGTAGTTACTCTCACTGTAGTTGATGTGGAGAAAAAGGAAGGGGGAAAATGCAGTTAGAATTGGGATTTGCAAGGTTTGGGGTTCAATACGAAAACTGCCGAGTCTATTCATTTTTTTTGTTAGGGAGGTGAGGGATTTCCTTAACACCAAATTGCCTGGAATACATTTAGGCCTGTTATAATTGGGCACAATTCAGTTGAAATTAATAGAAATGTGTCGACTTTCCCCAGGGTGGAATTTGTTCCTTTCACCTTTTTACCTTTGACTTATTTGAATTAAAATACTGCATGTGCACATGTAGCTGCATGTTATATGTTTACATGTTTATATTTATTTTTCTATGAATAACAGAAGTGTATAGGAAATAGCACAGTTCAAATGTGCTATTTATGTTTGTGCCATTACATCTCTGAAAATAAAATAGTATTCTGTACAAGTGCTGTCATTTCGGTTTTTTCTGCAGTAGGAGAATTACATCCTTGTATTTTCCACAGCACAGATTCACCCTAAGCAGATCTGCTTTGTAGAGAAAAATAGTATACGCTACTCAAATAGCATTCTCTGCCAGGATAACAGAAAGACAATGTTAGTACCAAGGCCTATATATTCAAAGGCCAGTGTAGCATATAGTGATTTAAACACAGAATAATATTTTTTGAGAGATTAAATTTTTTTGGACTGACCTAAATTCTCGTCCATTTATTGGCAACGTTCAGAATTAGTACAGAGAGGGTCAAACTGGCATGGGTTTGGTTAATTTTCCTATAAAAATCTTTCCATGTGTAAATAACACACATGCACACACATCTTTCTGTGTGTAAGTGTCTGTAAAAGTACAAAACACACAATACAATTTATCTTCTGAGGATCCACATGTTTAATTTCAATCTCAATATTCTGGTCTTCTTACACATGTAGAAAATGCATCAGTGCTGCCAGTGGAAGTTCTGTGCACAAAAGGAGAACTTTGTTGAGCTTTGTTGTGTGGAACTAAGAATAAAATTTTGTTCTGGACATATAGGTGTCCAGTACCCCATTAGACAAAAATGTCTGTTTTTATGCCAATTGCCTTAATTGTTTCAGTGCTGCTGAATGTATGAGATCTCAAGTGCCATTAATTTAGATCAGGGGTAGGCAACCTATGGCATGGATGACGAAGGCAGCACGCAAGCTGAATTTCAGTGGCACTCACACTGCCTTGGTCCTGGCCACCGATCCGGGGGGCTCTGCATTTTTATTTAATTGTAAATGAAGCTTCTTAAACATTTTAAAATCCTTATTTACTTGACATACAACAATAGTTTAGTTATATATTATATACTTATAGAAAGAGACCTTCTAAAAATGTTAAAATGTATTACTGGCACACGAAACCTTAAATTAGAGTGAATAAATGAAGACTCGGCACACCACTTCTGAAAGGTTGCCAACCTCTGATTTAGATAATAGCTAAGTATACATATACTGTGGATCTAGTAATGAATGGGTTAAATTAGTGTCAAGGGTTAAAAGATTACTGATGTGCTATAATCTGTTACTTTGTGATGACATCAGTTATTAGCTTTTGGAAATAGTACATGCACAAATTCAGGTGCCATGTTTAGAAACTATTACACTCTTTATTTGAAATTGCCTAAGCTTACTATACGTCAAAAACATTTCTGACATTTCATGGTAATATTCAAATGTTTTTCAATTAAGTTTTTTATATAGTAAAGAAAAAAGTGAGGTGGAATTAGGACTAAGAAAGGGCACACTTTTATATTTGTATTTTGACAAAAAAAATGTAAATTGTATTAATAATTTTTGTCATATTAGCAAAATACTGTAATTTATATTAAACAGGATTGTATACCCAGGACATGATACTGCAGGCCTTACACTAGGAAATGCCTCAAAAATGTGTAGGCATATATATATATATGTATAATATGAATAATTCTGTGTTAGTTAGATATTCCATTGGTTAAATGCTGCATGTGTGTAAATAGATGTATACACACATATGTAGGATATATAGTGGATGTGTGTAAATACACACATACATTTTAGAAATAAAATATCAGCATGGTATTTTGTAAAGCAGTTTATGGTAAACTTTCCGTTCCTATCACAGAATTGATAATGATGTTAAAGGACAATTATGATACTAGTATTAGCATAAAAAGCTCTCTAAAAAGCAGATGTGTTTATAAATAAGTCAGAGAGAAGTCTATTTTTCTACAAAAAGTACTCACTGCCTTGTTGCGAAGAGACAAAAGGTGTTTCTGTAATTATGCAAGATTACTTTATTATGTTACTCATTTTCTCTAGCTAACTTACAGTACAATTGTCTTGTTTGGTGGACCAATAAAATGATGGGATACCATTGCTATAGCTAAAATAAATGTGTTAAAATAAAATGTTGAAAAGTGCAATTTTGAATTTATCTTTTATTCATTTAAAATCTATCTTATTGCAATTTAAGAGATGGATTTATGCCTAGCAGAAAATGGTTAATTTTTAAAATTGAGATTTTGCATGGTATTTGTCACTAATGTCCACTGAGGGCTTTCAGTATGCTGAAAAGGAATTATTTTGAAATAACTGTTGACTGAATAAATCTGGTAACAGGTTTTCATGGCATTTTTTTATTGATGATGCCAATTAATACATTTTATCAATGTATGTAACATAGCAAAAGTTTGTGACAAAACTTCCTTACACCAAGTGTTCTGTTAACTTTGTCTGGATTTTATGCTGCACTTACCTTTATTAAAATATCAAATACCTTTAAAATTACATGCATGCTGATTAATTTTCAATAAAACTAAAATAAGGATTAATAGAAAACAAATTTTTTTGCAATTCAGTTAAGGTTTACTGCAATATCACAGAAGAATGCAAATTCTGTCTTCTTTTGGTATTGTAGCACATTTAAAAAAAAAATTCATATGCAACATTGATTTGTGTAATTAATGCTTCTTCCTATAGGACCATACATTTTGCAGTTCCAAAATATAATAGGCTGAGTTGAAGCCTTTTGGCTAAATCTGCTCTCCATTACACTGATGTGAATCCATCATTAGAGTCAATATCAACAGAGCTCCTCTGAATCTATACCAGTGTAACTCAGATCAGAATTTCATCTAGTATTCACATTTCCTTTCTTTTTGGGGGTAATTATTTCCAATTCTTAATGCTCTTTATATGTTTTCTACCATAGCTGCTAAATGTGAAATATGTGTGTACATTTGTGAGAAATTGTATATTTTTTTCTGTGTGGGTACATCTTTATATATTAAAAAAAAAATCTGATCATATATATGTATGTTATTTATTGAACCTCATCTCATACAGTATGAAATCCATTAATATATTCATTACTAAGCGTAAAGGTTATGATGATGGCTGAAATTGCTAACATTCAATAACATTGGTACATATAATATGACTAAGGAGAAAAATAAATTCCCCTTCTGATAATATAATAGAAGACAGATTATAAAAATGATTGAATGACTATGGTGATCTTTGATCAACACCTAGCTTTCATAATTGCTGTTTGTGTTGAAAACTAAGCATAGCCTTTTAAAATTTGAAAAGATTCGTGGTTATTTTAAAGTATTTTTAATTAGGTAAAAATAATATGTGTAATGGGATTATTTTTTCTCTTGGGATGAGGTTTTACTGCTTTGACAATATTGTGTCCACATAGTACTTATTAGGAGATTCTATTTGTGAAAAAGGATATAATTCCACCATTACTAAATATTTTTTTCTTTATAATTTCAGATTTGAGTTTCAACATTTTATACACCAAAGCTAGCTAGATAAAGTTAAAATGTATCTTGTGTATCATTTACTATAGTATAAATTGGCTAAAGAGAAATATATATTTAACTGAGCTTGGAAAGCTGAAGTTAAACATATAATATATAAATAATATTAATAATCAATTTGCAACTGGATAACATATTAAATCATATGTTTGTAGAATCTTGCATAAATATACTAATCTGTAAATAAATGAAGAATTGTAATTATTTAATGTATGTTTTATTGTAATGCACATCCACATGTTACTGAAGTTTTCTTGTTTAAAGACATTTATAGTAATTGGTACTGTATCTTATCTTCTCATTTATCATTATAATTACCTTTGTTGAAAATTTTACTCCTCTCCTATAATTTAAAGATGCGAACTCTATCATATTGCAACCTTATTCTCAGAAAATTTACTATCTTGTTTGAAAATGTATGGTAGTTTACAGTATAAAACTTTTTTAATCCTGTTTTTGTGGATTAAAGCATATATATTTGCTATCCTATTGCAGCTTGTCACGCATTGTTTAACAGTGAGGTTTTTCTTCAGAATTTGTTTTTCTAGGCTAGCTAAAACACCATAACATTTTAAGTAGAACTCCTGTTTAAATCAGTGGAGAGTTCTGTTTAAAAACTAATAACTTACTGTGGCCCTATGTTCACCAGTAATATCAGGATAGAAATATTGCCATAGGCATTAGAATAGAATAGAAGAAGATATATACAGCCTAAAAATTGGTAATATCAGTTACCAGTGAAGGTGTAAAAGTATTATTGTGCAGTATAATAGAGATCTTTTAACATTTCTAAGATATTAAACTTGGTGCATAAATACGACATTCAGTAGCTGTCAAGATAGGTCGCCTTTGCACCATTTATTTCATTTCCTTTAATTGTATGTTGATTGCAGTGGGGCTACTCAGTGAGTAAGGTAGAGTGGCAGAATTTGGCCCCTTCGTGTTTATTTTTAAAAATGTAACTTCTCTGCTCTATTTCTTATATTTAAAAATCATAACAAAAAAATCTTTGTAAAACAAACATGCCCCCTCAACAATCACTTGCTTTCAAAGGAGAAGAAGTAAATGCTACAAAAGTCCGCTGCAAAATACATTTTAACAACTAGTAATGTCATATTTTATGCATGAAGTATAGTGTCCTGGAACTTGTAATGGATCTCTATTGTTCTGTATAATAATACATAGATGCCTTCACTGTTAATAGAAGTTGCTAATTCTTATACTGTAAATCCTAATATCTATGATAATTTTTATTGTGTAGCTAATTTGGGAATATAAACCTATTGCAACTAAAATCTCAAAAATAAGGAAACAGATTTTCTTCTGTAGATTGACTTTTAATATTTTTTAAATATTTATTGCTTTCAGTGGGACGCCTGGCACTATTCAAATCAGAGTGAGCATGGTGGAAAGGACCTTCAGAAAACTTCAGAGCAGACATGTACGTTTTATATACATTATATAGAAACTTATATTGTATTATGCTGTATTGCTTTCTATGAAAAGATATTAAAGGAAATGACTTAGACTATCAGACAATGGCAGTAATCCATACTGTAAAACTATATAGTCCAATCTTGACATTAAAAATAAATTATAGCCCATCAGACCATGACTTAATATATTCTAGTGTAAATGTGAAAAGCCATATAGAATATAAAAAATGTGCTGTTTAGTTACTGATTTGTATTTTAGTAAACT
Source organism: Gopherus evgoodei (assembly GCF_007399415.2). Classification (NCBI taxonomy): domain Eukaryota; kingdom Metazoa; phylum Chordata; order Testudines; family Testudinidae; genus Gopherus; species Gopherus evgoodei. The sequence goes on along the minus strand of NC_044322.1, from coordinate 234,328,167 downwards.
AAAATGTCATGTGCTGTAAGAGTTCAGCTATTCCCTTGTCCTCTAAAAATAAAAAATACACTACTTTATATAGTTGCTTACTTTCAAGATTAGTCCTCCATCACAGATATACACTGCTATGAAATTAGCAGACGAAAACTTTGCAGCATATTTATGACAACTAAACAGAAGCCAGTAAGCAACATTTAATCTTGTGTTTTGATTCTATGCTTGTGGTGTGATCGTTCATCAATACGGTACATAGGACAAAATGTTGATACTGTCAGTTTTAAGCATACGGCTATGTACATTTAAAAATAGTTACAAAAGAACCAAAAATGTGTTGGTTAGCACACTTTTTAAAACTGCTAATGCAATGCACTGTTTAATGCTTTCTTCCTGGAAAAAAAATTGTCCTCTTGCCAGAGTTTCATTTTAATGCCAAGTTTTCTATAAAACATTCCTGTTAAAATACAGTGTAATGAAGGAAATGTTTTTGCAAAATGGTTTATTATGTTTTGAAGGAAAATATCTTTTAAATGCATTCTTATTCAAGCCACCTTTACACATTCAGAAACACTTATTTCAAAATTGTCTTTATTTGGTGTATAGGTATTTAGGGGTCTTTTCTCTCCTGACTAAACTGCCACTGTTCCATTGATATTAAAGGGTGTTATCCAAGACTAGGTCATAATCTTATTAAAACAGGACTGTACAATATGTAAATACTGAACAGATTGTAAAATGTACAGTAATTTCGATTTTGTATGTCACCTTGAGTCTCAAGCGGACAATCGGTTAGACTGCTTTGCCTTTTTAAGATTTATTTTTAACTTTTGGTAAGTATCTTTAAAAAGAAAAACCTTCTGTTATATAGGAAGCATTCTCAGTGTTGTCAGTTATGACAAAAATGAATACTTTTGGACATTATTAAAAATGTGTTTCTAAGACATGCAATTAAACCTTTCTGCAGAAACTTACTGTAGAAAAATAATTTGCTTGATTGGTCAGCTTTCTCCAATTTATATGCATATTCATTTTTAATTTTATATATATATCAGAAGTAATTAGGTGCTACTGATTATTAAATATTCAGTTATTATGTACAAGAAAACAAAAAAAAAGTACTGTTTCTTTAAATCTGAATTTAGTTTTGGTACCTCTACTACACTGAACCAAGGTTAAATCTTTGTTTTGGGTAAGCTGAGAACCTACTGTGAATTAAAAATATAAGCATACAAACAGAAGGGATAAAAGGAGGAGGTTTGATATTGTGTTTCCTACAGACTGGTCTTGTGATAAATGGGAAGAAAAGGTTATAAAAATATATAATAATGTTAATATCAAAATATCACCTTCATGTTAACTATTTACATTTTTGAACTCATTCATAGATAATGGACTTTAAAATAATATTTCCACTTCCTTTTTTTGAATCCTTGCTCTATTAAGAACAGAGTACAGAATTAAATTTATTTTGTTTGTCCTTATCTCTTCTAAACCTTATTTTTTTCATTCAGTGATCTAAAATGTGATTACTTTCACTCTTATTTTAGGGTTGTGGTAACAGATGTAAGGACTGAGATAATTCAAAAGAATGTTAAACTATGCATTTGCAGCCATAATTGCATAATGGAGATTCATTTTAGTCCCCCTCTCCTCCATCCCCCAAAAGTTCTCCCATTTCAGATACAGAAAAAAGATGAGCTTAATTGTCTTCAATTTCTTACTTTATCAAAAATTGGAAGATGGAGAAGAGAGAGATCTTTATTCTGACATAGAATGGACAGGAATTACTAATCAGATGTTGAGAAACAAAAACTAACATGCATTTAGAGAATTAACATAAGTGAAAGCAAAGATCTTTGTATAATTTAGTCCAACCATTCAAAAAAATCTGAAATAATATTTGTATTTGCATGAACAGTACAAAAATTGTTAGATACGCAGTGGAATATAATGTGCTTTCTTTTGTGAAGGGTTTATAACTTTTGCCTGCATGTGCTGACAAATGCATGCCACAGTAAATGTCATGTTATCTTCCACTGTTTAATGTTAGCAATAAGAAATTGGATAAAAATAGTTCTAATGTCCAATAAGTTTAGATTCCACAGTTTAGTTTTCTTTCAGTTTTTAACTGTCAGGAAGTTGTCTGAATTGATATCATATGTGTCTGCATGTATGCACTCTGTATGCAATGGACATATCATTTATAAGCTACTACAGGCTTGGCTTGTGATTCTTAAACATGATCTTATTTCAGCAAAAAGGGGAATAGAAGAGCATATTTGGATGTTTTGTCATCCTGTGTTGTGATAGTCACATAAACATTTTGCACTGTGATGCCCCAAAAACAAATACTAAAAACATTTTATGGTTTCATATTAAAAAAAATTGGTAAGGGTAGCCATAAAGCATATATTTGGCTTAATGAAGAAATATTTATCCTGATGAGAATACTAGTGGTTGAGCGAGCACTTTCTCAAGATTTTGAGGTTGTATGAGAAAGTTGGATATGAGCGAGTCTTTAAATATTTAAGTAGTCATTCAGGATGCAGCACTGCACAGCACAGCTCAGCTCAGCTCAGCTATGGCTTATTGTGTAGAAAACCACATGTACTGCCAAAGACTTTCTAGAGCTGGCTGATGCATTGCTTTAATAGATCGAATGTGATAAAAGTTATGTTTGAAAAAGGGAAGATGGTTTTCAGTATATTGCATTATATGTAGCAGGAAAATATGTACTGTGAAGTACAGTAGAGGCTGTGGTTTTAATTAGTGTAATATGGGTTCTTAGCAGTATGGCTTTTGCTAGTGAGCAATCAGGCAGAGTACATCCTAGGAGATTGAATGGTAGTATCGGAAGCTATGCTGTCTTTAAACAGTGTTAAGTATAAAATATCTTGAACTATTTTTATAAGTGACAGTAAGTCAGACCATTGAAATACTGTATGTTTGAGTCATTGAGGTTATGAAAAATGAAAATGGAACTGCTGTTTGGAAAAGCAATGACTTTAAATACCTTCACTCCATTTTGCAGGATAGTAAGTTTTTCAGAGAAGGCTGGAGAAAAGTCTCTGGGGAGGGAAACCGATTGTTGCAAGGGAATAAAATGTTACACCTCAGCTTTCTTTTTTTCATCATATTTCTTTTCCTGCCACTATTTCCTAATCAATATTTTAAGGAAGAAAACTTCATTAAATATTTTTATCAGGAATATTTCATAAGACCATTGAAATATATTGTATAAACTTCTAATTACATGAAACCTCATAACTGGTTTAAAGTCCAGCCATGATAGAGATGATGGCATAAGCAGAATAAATATTAAATCAGAGGGACAATTATAGTTTTCCTTAACTAATTACCTAACTCCTTTTTCTTATGGTAAAATTCTTTCAGGAAGAAGACACCCTCAGGTTGAATAGTGTAAGATCTCTTTTTTTCCCTCCATGGTAGGGCAAATCGAACATTTTGACAGCATTTTTGGAAGGAAAGCATATAAAACATTTTTGAACATACCAATAACAGAATATATAGATATAGACACACACACACACACACACACATATTATTACAACAGGGAGAATTCATTGGTTGATTGAAATGGCGAGATGTGACGCAAAAGGACACTTGGACGGGTAAAAATGCTGATGGATGCCAAAGCAGGCGTACCAGGAAATGCTGTTGCTATGAGAGAAACACAGAGAGAGAGCGTGAGAGAGCAAGTTGTAGAGGCCTTATTTTTTACCTTTTGGTTACACCAGAGAGCTGCAAACATTGCTAGTTTTTAGCAGGGAGAGGGAGGTTTTGGATGGGTATTTTAATTAGGATAAATTGAGAGGTGGGGAGAGTGAAAAGGAGAAGTACAGATTAATTTAGAGTATAAAAGCAGATGAAAAGTAGGGGGGGACTGCATATACTAAGCCAGCGATCTGAGTTATGATAGATATACAAATTAAATATAGCAGATGAAGCAACTTAGCATGTTATCAGTGCTGATGTTAAGACTTACAATTTAAAATAATAATTTAAAATATATATATAATAACCCCACCTTTTAAATTTATGAATTATCCAGCTGGTATGCGGACGTCTCTTTTGTAACATTGTTAAGGGGACTGCAATAAATTCATCTTATGAATCCATTTGCAAGAAAGAGGGCAAAATAATTAGCAAGGATTTTTTTGTCTTGCTTCTTCGGCAAGGAGAAAAAAAGTTTGTGCTATGAACTTAGCCTAGCAGCTTCTGGAACTTGAGCCAAAAGGGGCAGGAAGTTGTTTTACAATAGAGTTACAGTGATCTGCCACAAATGGAAAAAGCCAAATGTTGGGTTCTGGGAAGAGGAAAAAATTTTCTCCCTCCCCCCCACCCCTTCTTTTGCCCCCTCAATAAAAAGGAAAGTTCAACTGAAAGTTGTTTTTAATTGCTTTTCTAAGTAATGGAAAGATTATCTCACTTGCATATTCCACAGCAAGCATGAGGGAAAGAAGTATCAAAGGGATGTTTAAAAAAATGCACTTGGTAACTAGCAACGGGACTTTTGGCATGATTCCTCGAGTTTGCTTGAGGTTATGAAGGGGGGATGGGAAGAAGAAAAGCAATTCTACGTAGTACATTTTCTTAAAAAGAGAGAGAGAGGAAAAACCTTATAATACTTATATTTTTTTAAAGGAAATGTGTGTTGATCCTCTAAAGCTGAATCCTCAGGCATTTGTAGCTCGTCTTTGCCGTCCGGTCGGGGTGTGTGTGTGTGTGTGTGTGTGTGTGTGTGTAAGCGCTCTCAATCAAACAGCAATCATGGCAGCTGTTTTTCTTCCAGCACAGCAGTTGAGCTGTCTCGCCCAAATGCTTATCAGCTTTTGACTCTGTGCCAAGATAGTTATAAGGGCCAAGCAGCCTCAGCTTGGCTGTGCAGCTGGTTTAGAAGTAAGGGCATGAGAAAACAAAATCACTAAGTTTTTGTCATATACAGTATTTACTTTTTCTAAATCCCCATTTACTACACTGATTTTTCTGTGCTGCATTTTCATGATGTTTATGGATGGCTTAATATTGTAACTATATTTTGTTTTATTGTTTTAGAAGGAGAACCTCATATTTTTTATCTCTGCAGATATTTTCTCATGAAAAAAAAGCTGTAATTAAAAGATTAATTTGACGAACTGCCTTTTTAAACTTATTGTCACATTCTGCATGCACTAAAATTTCTTTGCTGTGTCTCTCTTCTCCCCTTCTTTCTTCTCCACCCCCATCTTAAACACAAGACTGCATTGTGTTAAAGAAAAATAGCTTTGCTGGATTTGGAAGCAAATGTAGAAGAGCTGAAGCAAGAGTTACTATATGGAGGGGTGCTTAATTTCATTGTTGATGCCTGCTTGCACTGTGTGTATATGTGCGTGCGCGCACTCGTGTGTGTGTGTCTGCGTATGATGAAAACTAGCCTGCTCACGCAGGGCCGTGCCTCTGTTTCATCATCAGCTCTAGTCTTCTCTGTTTCGCTAGCTCATATACTCCTCCTCTTTCTTAGCCAGATTGCTCTAGTCGCTCACAAGGGGGAGATTGGACTATGAAAAAAGATTACTGCTGCAGCTTGCATTCCTGCTGCAAGGGCCTCCTCTTCAGACGGCCTTTGCCAGAGCAGAACTTTTCAAAATGCTTCAAATAGGATCTTCTTTTTTTCTCCTTTATTTAAGCCTTCTTCTTTTTTAAAAAAAAATGGGACTAATTTTTCTTGTTTTCTGTGCTGTGCTTGGCTGTACAGTATATTGCAATGTTGAGGTTAAAGCTACAAGTATTTCTACCACCACCCCCGCTGATACATTTTTTTTTCGGTCTTGGTTAAAGAAATTGATTTATTTGACTGAGCAATGAATCAGGATTTGCTAGTTTGTATGCTGTGAGAATGATGGCTTTTATTTGCAGTTTTTTTTCTGAGTGCCAATTTCCTGTGCTGCTCATGGAACCAGCCTCTTTCTTTCTGTATATTTTTTAATTGCTTCAGGTATCTGTGGTACATGAACCAGGATGGATGATAGCCCTCCAACCCCCTTGTAATCTGACCGTGGCTGAAATGGAAATACTGCAGGGCTTTTTTGTCCTTGCAGGGTCCCTCCCCTCCCTTTCTTTCACTGTTTAGGAGGGAAAAGGGGTGTGCAGTAAAATGCTGTCTCTGGGACAGGTGCCAGCTCCAAGACAAAAGGAATAAAATAGGCGGCAAACGGGGAAAATTAATAGTCAACAAAAATAGGAATTGGAAATGTGTAAGTGGCAACATTGGCAGAAGTGTTGTCGGCTACCCAGCCTTTCTGTTGAATTTTATCTGCAGATATTAAGCTAAAAGAAGAAAGTTTAGGCATACTTTTTTATTCATCCTCTCTATAGGCATTTGAAAAGATAAGGCTTTTTTTTTTTTTTTTTTTTTTTTTGGACTACTGAATTATTCATAGTGTCAGTGGTGAAGCCAGGACTATTAGCATGCATCAGACACGCTGTTTGTCTGTTTGCTAACATTCTTCATTCAAGACTTGTTAACTACCAGACAAGCTTAACATGCTTCTCTTTTCCCCCTCCCTTTCTCTCTCTCTCTCTCTCTCTCTCTCTGTCTCTCTCTTTCTCTCTCTCTTCCTTTCATGCCACCCCTTTAGTCTCCTATTGTTGTTGCTGGGAGCTGGCAGCCAGGGGTAGTTGTGGCAGGGAAAGCATGTGGATGAGAAGCTGGAACCGGTTGCTAGGTAAGGACCGCCTTCCCTTCTTCCAGGCCTGCATGCACTTGCACAATCAAGAAATGCCATGGAGCTCACTCAGTGTCTTCCATCTGCTTTTACAGGAGACTGCAGAACTGCAAGGTGAACACATTGGCATCCTCTCTCCATATCTGGTCCCTGAGGCTTGTTTCCCACCATTCACAGGGTAAGATTCTTTCTCATCATTTAGATGCATCTGATTGATATGCGGTAACGTTTCACGTTTATTTGCCTCCACAATGGAGTGAACAACTGGAGTAATTACCAAGTAGGAAAATTAAGTTTCAGAAACTCTTAGTGGATATCAGGAGATTGCCTTTTGACTACGTATTCATTTATTTTTAACCTGCAATACATATTGGACCATCAAGGTTCAGATTAATTTAAAATGATCACTTGCAGGTTATTAAGGATGCAGTACAGTTATTAATTTTTGGAGGGGGAGGTTCATTCTTCCTCCCTCTCAAGTCTACTCCTCGATTCACCAGTCTGTTTAAAACCAGACAAAGGTTGATCACAGCGTTTATTTCTGAATGCAAATGTTCTAGGACTTGTGCCAGTCTTGCCTTCATTGATTACGCTGTAGCTTCTTTGCTTGAATGGCACTTTTTTATTTTCCCCCTTAGGTCTTTTTTTTTTTAAGCAGAAGGAACCTCAAACCTGAAAAGAAACAAAACAAAGTTGTGTGGTGCAAATTCAGATTTTTATTTTAATTACTAAAAAGTTGCTAGACAGTTATGTTCAGACAATTAGAAAAACAGCTAATCTTGAGTTATATTAGCCTTTGTCATTTGTGTGTGTGTGTGTGTTTGCGCGTGTGCATACATGCATTTATTAACTGGTAGTTTTGAATGTTACTCAGTGATGACCATTAGTAATTGCATCCCACTACGATTACATTTTCCTGATTGTCTTAGCAATGTGCATTTTGGCATACGTATTTTCTGCTTTCATATATATTGTTTCTGAATGCTCAGAATTGTCCTAGTTTAGGGGACACAAAATATGAATAAAGGAATTTATATAAGTATAATACTTTTATAATGTAATGCCCTTTATAGATCAAAACAGCATGTGGATGTAGATGTTCTTGTCGTAACCCTGAAACACTTAGTCAATTTGGCAAACTCTGCACACTGAAGATATATCAGTATTATGAAAAGGCGGATATCATATTTAGTTTGTATTATTCATGCAACCAAGTAAAATGTACATGTGCAAATACATGAGAATATATCATTGTTCTGCTGGAAAGAAATGTACTTCAAAGACATTTTGTGCAAAACCTATTCCTTCTGTATAGGCTTGTAACAGCTTTCCTTTACACTGCAAAATATGACGGCTTAGTAAACTATTTTAATGTTGCTCATTTTTATTTTATTTGTATCAGTGCATTTAAGTTAAAAAAAAAAGTAAACCTGAACTGATTTATTTTTTAAACAAAAATAATGAGAATGTACCAACTGACTCGTGCAAAGCTGGTTTTAAATTCAGGCCACTGACAATATTGGATTGAAACAATCCACGTAATAGCATTGCATTTGGACTCTTTTATGGCAACAAAAAACAACTAATAATTTTTAGTAGTAAAGCTGATTAACCTAAAAACCGGTCAGAGTATGTATTAGTGAATTGTATAGATCAAGAAAGGAGTTCAGGACTGTATGACTCAATGGTAGAAAAGCTAAACTTAAATTCTTCACAGTATTATTTTAGAGGCCTGTGTAAGTTCCATAGAATAGTGCAAATAGAATAATAGTTGGGGAGTTTTAAGCTATACTATTTGTAGTAGTTATAAAATCAGAAAATGATAGTTAAAATAAAATTCACATCAAGGGAAATTCAAACTGCTTCATGATACATGACCTTAATAGTTCTATATCTATAGGAGTTTTTTTTTCTCACTAGCTTGTAATACTGTTGTTGTTCTATTGTTGATAAGTATTTTTACAAGAAACATAAAATTATTTACAGTGAATTTGCTTGCATTGTTACATTCTAGATGACTCGCTATAAATTATATATATGAAAAAGGTAATAAAAGCAGAATTATTGGTTTATTTCATAATGAAAATTTTCTTGTGCATGCTATGAGTTGATTTAGTAAGGCATAAAATCATGTACTTTATACATTAATCCAAGGAAGGGGAGATGGAAAATTTATGCATTAGGGGGTTATCTCATCCAAGTTTTTAAATTTCAAATTATTTTTGACTAATATTTAAAATAAAAAACAGTGATTAAAAATTTCAGTAAGACCCTCAGATTAGTGCTATAATAGGAATTATGCTCAGGAGCTAAAATATTCAACTTGTTAAAACATTTTATATTGAACTGTGAAGTATTGATCTGTAGCTTGTGGTAGATAGATGTAAAATGCAAAGATAATACCCTCCATAATTAAGAATAAGAATATATCTTTCTTTATATCAGTCAAGTTGTGCGTTTTTATATAATAGTTTCAGTTAAATCTTTTTTTAAATATTTTAGGGTATGCTGTTGTCTATAACAGGTTACTAATTTTTTTTTAATTCCTCTTAAAAGTGGTTTGGTTCATGTTGATAGTGTTGCATGTAAATGAGATACATGCAAAAATCCCAGTATTCCCTTTTCAAATCCCACATATCCCATTACAAAATATTTGTTCTACAAAATATTATTGATATATGGGGAGACAAAGATGCAACAGCAAAAGGTAAATATGTCCTAGGATTGTGAGTAATGTGAAGTGCTGAACAGAGAGCAGATACTATGGAAAAGATTACGAGTAGATCGCAATACAACAAAATGAGCAAAGTACACAATACTTTACACAAATGGTTGGATTATGATAGGGTAATTACTTTCAAAGGTACATAAATCACTGAGAGCCAAACCTTGGTGTCCTTACTCAGGCAAATTTGAAATTTTTGGAATTTTGCCTGGGTGAGTCCTGAAGGATTTGGGCCAATATGAATTAAAGAGGGTGTTTTAATTTTGTTTTGGTTTGAGGCATCTCTCTGAATGATACTTGTAGTTCCTTGTTCTTGCCCATATTATGTATATGATATGATATAAACCTTAGGCTATTTCATACGGTCATAGACAAAGACATAGAGCCCTTGCCTCTTTTGACACGTGCCAAATATTATTAAACATTCTTTAGAGACTACAAATAAAATTAAAAAGGAGTGAAAGGAATATTTTCTTCCATCTAGATTTATTTTGAAGAGATTTGCATATAAAACATAGACACATTGAATCAATGGTATGTTTTCAGTGACTTCCTCACAAGTGGAATGACTTCATTGTAATCTGTCTTCATTCCATGTGACGCTGGCTCTTGTGACATAATCAAGCTATGCTGTCTCCAAGGCTGTACCACAAGGTTTAAAGTCTCTCCTGCACATGGTTGCTTAAGGTGTGGGCAGGTCTATGATTGTGACACCTTCTCTTCAGAAATATGAGATGTGTTCTATTGAGGCATTTTGCTTCTTAACTGCATCACTTGCTCTCAGCTTGAAACAGGTGCAGATAATCATCACTTTCTGCTAAACTGGCTGTTCTGATGGATCTGTAACAAAGCAACACCATGTCACAATTTTAATTTTGATTTGTATAGTTTATGTCCGGCAAAAACTACATTTTAATTAGAAACACCGATACGTTTCATTCTTCAAATGGTACATGCTGTACAACTGAAGACGAAGAAATGTGTTCCATGTCTGTTCATACACTATATCTGATATTTGATTTGTGCAAAGATATTCATTCAGTTATTCTGCATGCATACAGCTAGATAAACTATTGATTGCAGCAAGACCACTAAGACAATGGAGTAGTACTGATACCCAGAACCACTCTGGTAGGCACCGTTGCCATGCATAGGTAAGTAGGTGCTGGCAAATAGGTAGATATAAAAGAGCAGGGCTAGATTTTTAAGTGCATGTGCAAACTTTTGCAAGCTTACATTAGCACAAATTCTAATGCATGTGTAAACCCGTTTGCTTATGCCTGTAATTATGGGCCTGATCTAAAATCTACTGCCATCCATTGACTTTAATGGGATTTAGATCAGGCCCTATGTGCACAAACATCAAGATTTAATGTATTAGTATTTGCATGCCTGCAAGTCAGTGGGCACAGTAAATCTGTTTATACGCCTGTTTGTAAAACTTACCTATATATTAGTGTTTGTGAACAAATCCATATATGATTTTCTAAAGAAAGAAAATCTTGTAAATACCGCGGCTACTCCTGCCTCCATGTAAGTCAGTAACAAAACTCCCAATGACTTCAAGTAGGATCAGGATTGTGGTAAAGTATGTGATTTAATTAGTAAGATAGAATAAAACTCTGATTTTGGCTCCCTCTCCTGATGGCCTTTCTCATGAGACTACACATGTGAATGAGAGCTGCAGAATCAGGCCCTTTCATAGTTCAGTCTCTTTTAAAGTATGTGGTTAAATCTAAACCTTCATTATTTTGGGTAGCCCTTATAAGAACCATTACTTTCTGAAGCTTAGTGCTGCTAATTAATACTTACACGCTCTTGCCTCTTCAATAAATTTGAAACTTGTTATGTCAGACCTCTGGAAACAAAGGGTCTGATCCAAAGCTCATTGGAATCATTGGAAGTTTTTCCATTAACTTCCGTGGGTTTTGGATCCAGCTTGTGTACGTAGCAGTTTTAAATTATGGTTCAACCATTAGATTGACTTTCTCTTCCCTTTCACTGTTTTCAGGAGTCTGTTGGAATTTATTCAGGAATGTCATTCCCAAATATTTCTTAAAAGACGTTGTGTCTGTAAATTATAGTTCCAGAAATGATAAAGGAGGATTCAGGGAGCTTCATGACCTTGGTGCACTAAATGAGAGTTTTAGGAAGAAGCAGGAGAGGCATTGGGTTCTCATTAGGAACATAATTAAGGCTGTGGCTTCCTACAAAGGAATTATTTATTTAAATGAGAGCAATGTTTTTTAGAAGGTTTCTAAATATTAATAACACCTTTGAATTCCTGTTTATTGAATTTTGTCTATTTTGACTACCATTACCTTAGCCTTCATGTCCAGGTATTTGCCGGAGAAACATCCAACTCCTTCCTGATCTTGGAGAAGTATTCAAATGACATGATTTTTTTTTTTTAGATTTGTTTAAAAAAAAAAATAAAAAGAAATTGCCTCAAACACTGATCATAGTTTTTGTAAGAGAAACTAATGAAGAAAATATTTTTATTACAAGTAATAGGACTTATTTAAATATTAATTGAGAAAGTGTTCATTTTCTATAGCTCTTGATTGATTATATATACACTGCTGACTGATATTCCTCACATTGTTTTAGTTTGCTAAAGTCTTGTGAGTATTTAGCATGATTAGGGTGACCAGACAGCAAGTGTGAAAAACTGAGGGGTGTAATTGGAGCCTCTATAAGAAAAAGACCCCAAAATTGGGACTATCCCTATAAAATTAGGACATCTGGTCACCCTAAGCATGATGTACGTGCATATGCTCATGCACACCTGTGTGGGCAACATGGTATCTTTTCATATAGCAAAAAAATACAGGAATTTCTCGCCGTATTTCATGGAAGAATCAAGAAGAGGAAATACATCCTCATTTTTAGTGATCAAAAATCTCATATGCTTTCTGTTTACATTTTTGAGAGAAAATGTGAGCTACAGTGTATAACTACAGTTGCAAATCTGTTTAGATGGTAGGATTAGAAAAATACTTGTCATATATGGTCTTGTTTTCTTTTTATTTCCTTATTTTATTTTTCTTTATTTCTGCTAATTTAAACAAAAAGGAAAACATACTGGAAAGAACTGGCTGAAAAAGTTAAAAAGAAAATGCAAACAGACTGATTTTGTGTCATTTTGTTTACTTATTTTGGGGGGATGGCTGAATAGAAAAATATTTGGTAGTATTTTGATATTTTGCAGTCATAGTACACCAAGCCACTTTGCATTCATAATTCAAGTCAGTATATGTCCTCTACCACAGTGCGGGGGTTGGAATGTTGTTGGATTTTGGTTTTGGTTTTTTGTTAAAGACTGTCGTTTTTCAACACAAAGTATATTAGGGTTCTGCTAAAAACTCAAGTTTTCACTTAAAACTTAAGTTTTCACCTACCTGGTGTAATCAACATGAAAAATTACAAATATTTGCTGTATTTTGAATTGATAATTAATTAATAATTTCAGTCTATTGATACACAAAAGCCTTTTAGACTTCCGAATCTTTTGGCAGCCTTTTGGTATTTTGTCTTGTTTTTAATTGTAACTTAGTTAATGTGCAAAAAGATAGGGAACACTATTTGACTGCATTCACAAACTGTTGGTCTGTATCTTTGTTTTTACATTCATACAAAAAGATTCTTATTTTAGAATTACTTTGTTTTCCTACTGTATACCATTTTAAAAGTATTATTAATAATATAGCTCTTGTTCTCTGTTGTCATTTATCATCTTTTTTTAAATCCTTATCCGATTTTGCATATCAACATTTGTTGCACACAACAGTTTATATTTATTGTCTAGTTCGTTTGTAGAAAAAGTATGCCTGATCCAAATCCCATTGAAGTCAATGGAAAACCTCCAATGGATGTCAGTGAGATTTAAATCAGAGTAATACTTATTTAAATTTAAATGATTGATACAGGAAATCTAAACTTGAATGGAGAGAGCATTTAAAGTGCAACTAACTAATATTAAGTGCTGTCTAGACTTACACAGTGCATATTGTGTCTGTATGGTTTGACTGATTTAAACAAAGGAGTGCCACCGTGCTGCTGTCTTGTTTTAGAGGATATGGCATCCATATTCTCCCTCCTTTAACGTGCATCTCTGTGTTGTAAGGTTCATGGTATGGAATGAATATGCACCAAAATGGATGAAAACTATATTAAAAAGGCCAAAGGAAGGCCTAAGGCCCCAAAGACCCACGGGTCATATATTCTCATTATAAACTTTGCTGCAAACTTTTTTTAATGCTGTGTGAAAGTTTAAGCTCTTCCATCTCTGTTACATAAACAGCATGTTTAGATTTTTTAAATTTAATTTTTAAATACATAATTTATCAGTTTATATAATCAAATGTTGCAAAGTTAATGACTGATTTTTTTCCAAAATGGATGCAAATTTCTCATTTAAAAAAATTCTATATTTAAATTATATAGAAGGCAGAATTATGCTGAAATGGTCACCTATATATTTTGTTTCTTAAATTAAGATTTACGATGATGGATTTAAGGTAGATTTACATTTTAAATTATAAATAAAATGATTATGCTGAAATTTCAATTCGATTGAAATGTCTTAATATTAATTCAAATAAAATGTAAATTATCCCACTAGAATGTGTGTATGTGTGCATCTTTGCCATCATATATTCATATATTCACACATTTATATATATAGATCCACACATATATGGACACACACACTTTCATTGTGTGTAAATTTAATTTAATTTGAATATTATATAATATGTGTGTGCATATACATGTATGTAAAATCATATTGAATATGTAAAATATTTATTTAAAATGGTAAGTCTTTGACTTACCTCTGGATAACCCATAAAAGCTTAGTTTTTCCTGTTTAACAAGTTAAAAATATTAATTGTCAGATATTTGTATTTTGGCCCCAAAAATCATTTTTAGAGTGACAACTGACAGTGTTAATTAAGCTAAAAGGCAAGGAACAGTTTCCTGGACCATAGCCTGGTATAGTAACCTCAACCAACATAGTTTATACATCCCTTTCTTGAATCTACAAAAAGAGGAATAATTTGGGGTGTGACAGCAGGTCAGCAGGAAGTTGTATCTAGTGTGGGTGAGCAGACCATGATGGATGCAGGGTAGCACATCCAGTCGAGGTTTTGCTTTACTTAACTGTGAAAAAGGGATTTCTCATCCATGACTTCTGTAACATATGAAGGATGATCTCACACTTGTTGATGACATTGTACATCTGTATTCCATAAGCAGAGAGTCAGCAGCATGTGATACCATACTCCATATATCAGTGTCTGCAGCCCTGGCTAGTTAAAAGAACATCAAGAATTAAACAGAAATACATTCTTTTCCCAAAATAAGTCTTCTCTTGTGAGTAAGGTAGGGCCATATTGCCCTACCTCTAAAGCCTATAGCCATTTACAGAATTCCTTGTTAAATACATGACCATCAAAATTCCTTCCAATCTTATTGGTTTAGGTCTTCATATTTCTGATATCTGCTGAACAGAATATAGTGAAGAGTACACAGAAAAGAGGATACGTGAATACGTATTAAATTCCAAAAAGGAATCAGAAACTGTAACTTTCTGTGGTCATATGGATGTTCCTCAGCAGAAATAATCAAATCCAAAATAAAACTTTAAATAAAAAGCAACTAATAAGCTTCCCTGGAGAGGAATTCATGAAAAATTCAGCACTTTCTAATTCTGAACACTACTGTAAAATTTCTTACAAAGAACAAACAAAAATTCTTAAAATCATCTTTGCATTTAGAGATGAATTTTGAAAGCTAGTTGGACAGTGAATTGTGCAAGTTGGTTTCAGTTCCTCACTGGTTCACAAGACACACCTTCGTCAATACAGAAGTCTACAGGTGATTTTGCAAGAGGTTTTTCTTAGATACATTTCACAGCATTCTGTAATGTTACAAATTCTGAGCACTAGTTTTTTAAAAAAAGAAAAACCATTGGTTACTACTGTACTAGTTACTCTAATAGGGTGTAATTCACCCATTTCTTAAAGGGCCGGTTCCAGGCCTATACATCTTTTAAGTCTCACTAAAGTCAACTTATGTATTGCGTAGACCATATTCTAGCCCTCTGCACAGGACCTAAAAATGTAAATACTTATTACTGGGTAAAGTGCTTACTATTGTGAGCAATCTCACTGTCCTGTTGATTTCAGTAGGGCTGGTTGTATGATTGAGCCAACAAAGAGATTGTGGTGCTACTTTGAAAAACATGGTGAGATTTATTCTTTGCCATTCCAACTTCCATAAACAAAGTGGAGCACCCTAGTTAGAACCTGGCTATAATTTCACATATATGGGTGTGTTTTGGTGCCAGTGAGGCATGAGCAAAGAGTTGGGAGTTGAGAGAGCCTAAACTCTAAACCCAGCTCTAGAACTGACTTGCTGTAGACTCAGTCAAGTCATTTCACCTCTCTGCCTAAGTTTCCCCACCTGTAAAGTGGGGATAATAATTTTTACTTTTTGCACAAGGGCTTTATGAGAAATAGTTAATGGTTGAACATGCAGAGCATGATATATAAATACTAAGTTGTATATCTTAGAGTGTGTGCTTTCTATTTATTTATTTAGTGGGAGGAAAGGTGTAAGGTGTTTTGAAATGTGTGAGTGCAACTAATGCTCATGAAATTGAGGGACTAACAACATTAGTTTGCACAGGGCTGCTAAAGTATCTCAACCTTTATCTCCACTACAGCTGCTATTCTAATTCTTGGTTTATTTTGGGTAGGCACTTCCAGTCATACAAAAATATGTGATGGTTTTGTGATGGGGTCTAAAAGAATACTCCTCTTCCTCCTAAAAATCAGTGTTAGTCATGGTCTAAAGTGGACTATGAAACCAAACGTTCATAAGTGGAAGATTAGTTGGTGCCCTTCCTAAGCTAGCATGTTTCTATTCACCACCACCATCTTGTAAAATTATTCTGTTTTGTACATACATAAGCAGTAAGTGTGATTACAAGGCATGTGGCATTTTGCACACAGGTATCTGAAATCAAAAATCAAAAACCTAAACCTAAATCAAAAGAGCTGGAGATAGAAATGATCTGTTAAATCACCAAATCCAATCCCGTTCCAGTGTAGAACAGTTCCTTCCAACTCATTAAAATACAGTATGCTGTTAACATTCTATTAAAGCATAAGGAAATAAATGAGATAATTGATTACAAAAATGTCCTTTGCAGGATGCATTTCAAATGTTTCCTCTAGTGTAGCCATCTGGGAGGAAACTTGTTAAAAGTAACGTCCTCTGACATATTTTAGATCTTTTGTTTGCTGAATTTTTTTTTCCTGATAACTCCATTCTTTTCTGCCTCGTATTACAACCCATCCTATGTTTCCTGTTAGAAGCTGAACTGTTTAGTACTAGTAGAACTAGCGAGAGTTCTTGGTTGATATAGTATTGGCATTGTGTAACAAATTACAGTCAGCTCAAATTAACAGGCTTCCTCAATCACCCTGTCTCCAGTTTTGTGGTGTTGTTTTTCTCATCAAGGGCACAGCTACACTCAAGAGTGCCCCCAGACACACATGTGATGTATAGAATTAAAAAGCAGACTTACAGTGCTTAGAATTTTACCAAGTGAAGGGAGTGTCAGTAGTTCCTCAGTATGTTCAGCTTGATGCCAGCAGAACCTCTAACATTTTTAAGTTAGTGTTTAAGATTAAGTGTATTGTTAATTACTATTTTAACAACTAATTAATCTTTCTGTTGAGCGTGTTACTTACATCCAGATCCTGAAGACACTTATGCATGTGATGTGGCTTTACACACGTCAGCAGTCCAGTCAAGTCCAGAAAAATTCCCATAAAATCTACAGGATTAGCCCTTTGCTTAAATAACAAGGATAATTTCAGTGAGTGGATAAAGAGATCTGTTTTGAGAATAGCGCTTCTTATATTTATAAACTAAAATATGGAAAGCCTATGGCTGGAATTTTCAGAGGTGTTCACTTATTTTTGGATCCTGCACATGAGATATCTAGGACCTGATTATCAGAGATGTTAAAAATCTTCATCTAGGAGCTTTGGGTTCTTAGTTCCTCTAAGAATCAACTCCTATATGTCTCAGATCGGAGACTCAAAATTCTGAAACTTTGACTGAAGATTATAATTATTTATTTGTATTGTTTTACAAGCTACAGTTGCTATTATATTAAGAATTGTATAATACTCAGGTAGACACAGCCCCTACACCTTAGAGCTTAAAGTCTAATTTGAAACCAGATGGAATAATGGAGCCTGAGAAACGTAAGGAAGGAAAAGAACGGGAGGATAAAGGCTATTAGTTTGGACTGTTCATTTGGACAGATTTTATGACTGTGTCAAAGCAGCATGTTTTCTTTTTTTTTTTTTTGTCTCATTTCCACACTTGTCCTAAACTCTTGCATTTTTTTTAAATTGACTTTGCATCACTTTTTCTTTCTTCACTCCTCATCTCAGAATACCCACAGATATTTCCAAAATTATTAGTAGGCAAGACTATGGCTGCAGTGATTGTTCTAGCTCATGCATCTCCTATATAGTCCTCCTGCAGCTCAAATCTGAAAAGAAGACAAAGCTGTATTTTCCCCCTCCTTCAGTTAAATGGGTGGTACATTCAAAGTGACCGGCTTGCTCCACCATGTTTTGAACTGGAGATCTGGAAACTCATTGGAATATAGTCTCAGAGGCTGACTGGCAGATTTGGAATTTGAACTTTATATTCTAAGAAACAGATACTGACCATACCAGGAGTTCAGTTTCAGCAGAGATGAGATATTTCAGTTCAAGTCTACCACTGAATTAGAAATCGAGTAAAAGGATCCAATAGACCAGAAATCTACAAATCTACAGTCATAGTGAATAATATACCTATTTCACTTTATTCTAATCAGCAAAGCAAAACTCTACTGTCATGCTACTACTGACACACATAGTATGGGACTAGTAATTCAGTAACTTTCAAGATAAATTATCAGTATGATATGGTGAGGCATTTTTTAATCTTTTTATTCAAACAGTGCAGACATATTCTGTTTTCTGTAAAGTCCATTATGGGTTTTTTTATTAAATAATGAAAGTCAATATTGTTTTGTGGGATGGGGTATTTAAATAAATATTTATCCTAAAGCCATATAACCAATGCATTGTTATCACTACTTTTTATTGTCCTTGTTTAAATAAAATGTCTTATTGAGATTTTCTTTAAATAAGAAACCCATTGGATATGAATTTTCATGTTCATAACTAGTGTTATTTTTAAGTTATACTTTTAAAAAAAGCACACAGAAACTCAATTCAGATACATTCAGTGAAAGGCCTGAGCCTGCATCCATTGCTGTTAAGGGCAAAACTCATTGAATTCAATAGTTGTAGGATCAGGCCCTAAATAACTGTCCAGTGGTATTGTGTCAGATCAAACATTGTCAGATATGTACTTTTCAACAAGCGACTGTTGAGTTTAGAGGGGAAAATAAGTCCATAAATAACTCTGGTTACATAGTTAGTCAGAATTTTATTTTTGGAGTCATGTACGGACTATTGTAATGCAATGCTATTGTATTATACTAAATTGTATGCAATACTACACTGTTACAGTATAACTTATTTAATTTGCCTCATCTGTGATGCAGTCTGTATTAAAGAGTTGAAGTTGTAGATTAAAATGTAGTTTTCAAGAAGAAAGAAACTGCAATAAAAGTACTTGGACTACTAGTTCTTCCAATGATTAATAGCAAGACTTGCTTGGAACTTAGTCTTTGATTTCCTCTGTTTAATTGTAGCCCTAAGTGAAATAGGGTTTTGATTTACAGAAAATGTAGAATTGGGTACAGAAAGTTTTAAATTTCAGTAACAATAAAATTTCCCACAATAATCATGTCATATTGTTTCAATTCAGAAGAGCTAAGGGTTGATTTATGTGGGGAAAATACTATAGCAGCCAAGTTTCATATTAAAAACTTTTAACTAATAAAAAAGTTGATTTTCTTCTTATAATAAATGTAGAAAACACACACACACATACACGAAGTATACACCATCTACCTTAAATTTTGGAATAATGTGCATACTAATTAATTTTTAACCATTTACAAGTTTTGCAAAACTACATTCTTACTCTGACAATCAGTATGTTAAATTAACTAGAAAATTGTAATAGCATATATTAGAACAATGGTGGAAAAAATAGTAGGAGCTATAGGAAAAACAGCATCCTGAAAACATGGTTTGAAAATTTATTTCAATAGCTTTTTGTGGGATATTTACATATGTGTGGAGAGAATGCTGTATGCTGTATGTTACTGAGGGTTTAATAATAATTAGGGCCTTTTCTAAAATACCTTTTTGGGAGTTTTGCATGATTGGGCCCTTGAGAACATATTCTTGCTTCAGCCTGCTTTAGTTGATATTTTTTTATTATACTGTAGTCAAGAACAATAGTTAAAGTAATAATCCTGAGCTTTAGAATTCTAGATAGTTTACATATACATTGAAACATTCAAGCTATTAAGGGGGAAATGAATTAACCTTAGCAACTTCAAAGCAAATTTTGGGATAAATCCGAAAGAATGCCAGTGACTTCAGTGCAGCTATTTCAGATTCATACCACTGTAACTGAGAACTGATTTGGGCCTTTGTGTTTAATTATATATATGACAAAAATAATATTAAAATAATTTTAGAAAATGATAAAATAATCGTTTGTTCCCATCACTTGGGTTTTAAAGTGCTTCAGC
Source organism: Gopherus evgoodei (assembly GCF_007399415.2). Classification (NCBI taxonomy): domain Eukaryota; kingdom Metazoa; phylum Chordata; order Testudines; family Testudinidae; genus Gopherus; species Gopherus evgoodei. The sequence goes on along the minus strand of NC_044322.1, from coordinate 234,307,976 downwards.
ACAGTCTTTTCTTGGAGACTTTTTGTTTGGAGTTTACAGTTTGAATAGTATCTTCTGTAAAATGATTTTCTGCTTCTATCACATCTGAATAGTGCCATTTGGCATAACCAAAATGTAAAACAGAAACATAAAATACAGAATCAATTAGAAGATTTTTAAAATATGATGTAGTACTATACATTTCTTGGATAATTTAGTAAAGTAACTTTTTAAAATCAGGTAATCTCTGTATTTGTGCCATAGTCTAACAATTTAATCAAGACACAAATTCAGAAACAGATCAGCACTGTCTTTTATATAGTGCCTCTAAATCCAAAGTAATTGGTACCAGATCTTGCTAGAGGAAAAGATGCAATTTTCATCCGACCGGTACCAGTGGGTGTTTTTCCACAGTTGCATCACATAAAAAGAGAAAAGATACAAGAGAAATTGAAAGGTCCAGAATATGCATCCTTCTATAATATACCTTTTCATCAGAGTATGAGGTTGATGAAAAAATCCATTTAATTCAGTATGACAGCATATTGTAAATAATGCATTTTACTTTGCATTCTTTATCCTTCCTTTCTGGTGGTGGTAGAGAATTTTAGTTAAGCTCCCCTTACTTTTAAGAATAAAATATACACTCAGAAATAGATAAGGAAGAAAAAAATAATAGTGCTTATGTGCTATTGTGATAAGAACATGGTCATTAGCAAAAATATTTTAATTGTTGTTTTTGTTGGGTTAAAACATATAGTTCATTTCAATGTACAGTATAGGTTGTACAGTGTGCATTTCCAACTGTATGGTTTTTTTTAAAAGGAAGCATAACAACATTTATTTATATTTATATGAACATATATAAGCTATAGACTGAAAATGTACATTCTAACAGCACAGATGGAGTATTTTCTCATTAGAATTGTTTGTTACTTGTTGGAACATGGAGCATATTTTTATCGTGGCATCAACAATTTCTAAGAACTGAGGTCAAAATAAGCAGGTTGCACTTGGATACAAGAACAATCTGGAAAATACCCTAAACTCCCTCCATCAGCATAGGCACATATTTTTTTATAACAAGGTCTTGCCTTTTATTTTATTTGGTAGAGTGCATGTGCAGTAGGTTTTAGATGTACAAGTATATATGTACACAACATGGCCTTTATTTTAAGTACCAAGCTAAATTTATATGTGACACCCTTGCAATATTTCTCTAAGCATATGGATTTTTTTATGAGTAAATTAGTGGTGATGTCATGGTAGATGCATAATCACCTTGAAAATGATTCCTGTGGTAGGGATTGGATCCTGCAAACAGACACATAAGTAACTTCATTTACGCATGTAGTCATTTCAAAGTCAGTGGTACCTCTTGCGTGAGTAAAGGTAATTACAAGTGTGTTTGCAGCATCAGACTATTCATAAACTCCTACTGAGAGTGAAATTCTGGCCCCTTTGAAATAAATATGTGTTTTGCAGTTGACCTCGATGATGCCAAGATTTCATCCCTAGTGTTTAAAAAAAGCCAAAGAAGTTACATATGATGGGACAAAGACTTACAATAATTTTGGCTTGAGTAGGGGCATAAATCATTAAGTTTCTTCAATTCAGGAAAAGTTTCTATAACTGCATTCATTTATAGCTAGCTACTAAGATTTGCCTATTCATGGTGCAGTTACGTTTCATTTCTTGGCTTTTAAAAATTATAAGTATAATTATCTCTTTTGATTATTATTATGAGGTTTATGCACTTGTTCTAGTATGGGCATGCATGCGCACATAGTGTCCTTTACAATAAAATCAGTTTTCCCTGTCTCCTACACAGAATAATCTGATTTATATGTATTCAAACAGCTGTTACTGCAGGTTAACTATGTGCAGCAAATACTGCGAGAGAGATGAGAATTTACAAAACTACAATGTTTATTTAAAAGAAAAAACAACTTTTCTGGATTCTCCATTGTTACCAGCTTCTCACATTTGCCTCTAAAGTAATTTTTGGTGCCGGCAATGTTTCGTGTGGACTATCTGGTGCCAGAATGGCTTTATCATTCCTCCTTACCTTCCACGTCCCTCTTTCTACCTTAGCCATCTCAGGGTTAGTAGATCTTCTGGAAAACTTTTTCATAAGTTCTTCTTATTTCACTTTTTGTCATGCTTTCTCAGATCTTGACATTATTGTTCTTTTTTAGAATTTTTCCTTGTGCATTGACAATTCTTGTACACCCTGCTTCCAGTTTCACCCACAGTCTCTCTCTCAATGCCAGTTCCTGAGTCTCAGGGTCTTCAGTGACTGTGAATGTAGCTGCGGACCTGCCTCCTCCTTTTTTCTTTTTTAGTTGTCTCTCTGAGCCCACTGCAGATGATCTGTTCCTCCTACATAATAAGGAGGTTTTTTTTTCTTTTTAGGCAGATCTCTCTGAACCTGACACACAGATAGACAGGCAGGGTTGGACATGGATATTTTTTAAAAGAGCCTCTGGGGTTTGTTTGCCAGATTTAGGAACTCCCTAATATCTTGTTGCAGCTTTCTAATAGCTTGGTAACAAAAGTAGGAATGCATTTGGTCCACCTGATTTTTTCAGGGGGGAAAAAACATACATTAGCAAAACGAAGTTTAGGGGCAGCTTGAGAAGAAAAAGAAATGAAGAAAAACCATGCTAGGAATTGGTGAAAATCAGTTGCTGAAAGATGGTGGTCTTACAACAGAAGTATAGTAGATTTTGCTAAATGTGTTCAGGATTACTTTGATGCAGTCTGTTATGATGGTATGTTTCCTTATGAGTGGTTCCTTCTACAAGTTTAACTACGTTTTTTTACAATTGTGTATGTTAATTATTAAAATACACCTAAAGCATTGGAATTTCAAGCTTTTGTGCAGGAGCTAAAGAAAGGAGAGATGAGGCCTTCTTGATTAAACCACATCCAGTGTCTCCTGTCCTTCCTGTGTAGCCGTATAGTGTCAAACTGTAGAACGTTTAGGTCCTAAAGGCCTATAAATACTAGGTTCGTAGATGCGTTGATATGCCACCTTTATGACATCTTTAATTTCTAAAACCACCAAAGTTGCTGGATCTGTGGGCATCTTTAGAGAGTGTATTTACATGGAAGAGACCTATTTCATAAGCATTCATTGAAATGTCTTGCCATAATGGCAGTTCTGGCTTTGTGTTATCCATTGAAGCCCCAGACCACTATACACAGCCTTTCTGATCTCAGCTGTTCCCTTTAGGAGAGGAGAAAATGGAAATAACATTCTGTCCAGGGGCAGTTTAAGCAATTGATCTGACCAATGTGAGAAATGTGCATCAGTGTTAGGAACAAGACAGTGTTCCTTGAATAGACGAAAGCTTAAAAATCATCAGAACAAAATTAGATTTTGTTAATAATAGGAAAAATTTTGTAAGATAATTTTGTTCCTTCCCTACTCTGTGTGTTAATAGACTAACAGGGCCATGCATTGGATAGTGACCGTTACATTTTAGAACTGGCTGTTGTACTTCCATGCGGGCCCATCAGTCTGACTGCGGATCACATTGCTGATCACATTGTAGGATTATGGCCATAATGAGCAACTACTGCTTTAGGATTTACTGAATTTTCATTTTTTAATTTAATTAATTAGGCTCTAGGTTAGTTCACAAAACTCCTACTTTTAGAGATCTGGGTCCAAAGTGAAAATGGATTTCAAAGTCTGAACCTGCCATAGCAGACATTAATCTGTATCACAAAATTATCACACAGTTTGGTACAGTTGACGTTCAATGCTCAAGGCAGCCCCTGGAATTAAATACAGGATTAAGGTCACAGTATTGCTAACTCCAGACATTCATTCAAAAATCATGAAACTGGTTTAAATACCATAAGACATTAATAATAATGTTGGGGTTCTTTTTATCTTTCATCTGGTTTTTGAGTCTTTAACATTCACATTTTGAAACTTTTCTCCACAGCCGTGAGGAATAGAGATTTGGGGGGGGGGGAGCAGGGAGGAGCAATAAGGTAGCTGAGAATGAAAGGCCTCTATTCACATGACTCCGGGAGCTGGGGATTTAAAACCAATATCAGTTATCTGAGAATTGGTAACACCATGATCAGGCTCTAATCTAGTCAAGTAGTCCCATATTTTTGAGACGCACAATCACTTAACAATTTTTTTAAAAAATCAGGCTATGATCAATGTTTGTATATTTCTAAAATTATATATGAGTCTACTTTTGTTACCTGCTTGGTGAAGTAATTAAAGTATAAGCTGCTGTTTTAAGGTGTTTGTAACTAATTTGTTTGCTTTAAGCTGAAATTAAACAAACTGCTACCATATAATTTGTCAGGTGAGTGCAATGGTATTTAAAAAAAAAATCTCAGGTCACCAAAAAAGGTATGCAGTGAGGTTTTCTATATTTATTTTAATCTGTCCTGTCTGAGCCTGTTCATTTTTAAACCTCAGATCGTACAAGCACTGAAGACTAAATTCTACAAACCGGGAGATCCTTTTGTGGATCTCCCAGTTGTCCGTGAATATCTGTGCATGAGCAGGGCAGCAACAATCAAGTTGAATTCTTGTCTGCTCGTGACATTTGTGTTTGGCTGGGGTTGGGTTTCCACATATGTACTAGAAACAAGAATGGGTCTGACCCAGATTATCAGACCTGACTACACTCTCTTGAGCTTCGGGAAAGTTTGAATTAAAATCTAGGTCTAAGCTTTGTGACTATGTCCTATGTCTAGTTAAAAAGTGTGATCATTGCTCAACCAGTAGTTAGCTAGCTTATCTGGGTCTTGCATAGGCTTGTGGTGTTGATTCCGGGTTTCTTATTTTGGCTTCCTGAACAGGCTCCTTAGTAAATCTCTAACTTGAATTTACAGGGTATATAGTTAAAACAGGGAGAAACTATCATCATCAGAAGCCCGGTTGTTTGGAAGACCAGGTGCACAATAGATAATCCACAAGTAAAAGGTTATGCTGGACTATCCAGCACAGCAGTAACAAGTCAGGTTTACTGTGTTATTTGACATGTAAGTAAAACAGATGTACTAGCCCTTTCACATTGCTGGAATGCATGCAGCTTACAATACCAAACAATACTGCTGTTCCACTTTACAGAGCAGATAATTTCTATTCTCTTACATTTTCTCTCACACTGGTATAGCTAACTGGTTGAAATTTATATGCACGCCGGCTGATCTGTTTCTCTCTGCTCTATAGTATAACTACAATCTCCTGGGGCAGACCTGTCATTATACACAGTGTGATCACAAAGAGAGTGGGTGCAGTTAGAGAAAGATCTAGCAGTGTGTTAATGAAAGGCCTAATAACGAATAAAAATTCCCTACCAAGAATACTTTTAAGAATTGTTGCTTGCGGGAAATTAAAATTATGCACCAAAGAATACATTGTACATTCCTACCTCAATGCAAGCTCTCAAAAATGAGGCCCAAGTTTTAAATGTAAGTGCCTATATAGCATGTTTGAATGTTCAGTTTTGCACATATGCATGTAAAACAGACATGTATGTGCCTAAGTGTATATTGGGTATCTAAATGCAGCATTTAGACCTCCCATATTAGCATCCTTTTAGAAAATTCATCCTGTGAAGTTGAAAAATGTAAAAAACAGGTGTGCAGCATTTTCACTCTTACCAGAATCTGGTTTTTCAGGTATTGATGAATGAATTTCCATACATATTTTTTAGTTTATTTTTGCTGAGAGGTGCTTTCTTTCTTTTGAAATTTCAGTATATTTGTCTGAAGATATGGGCACAACCTCCCTAGAAAGAACATGAAATTTATGGCACTATAATTATTTCTGTTTTAAACTAAAAAATCACATCTCAGTCTTCATCTAAGACACAAACTGAAACCTAAAATAAGGGAAGATTTTTTTCATTGACTCTATCTGCAGGCATTCTGGGAAAGCACCTTTGAAATTTTAAAGGTAAGAAAAGAACTTAGTCCTAAAGCAGAAGTAGATATCTAGTTTAGATGTATAATTGTAGAGTAGAGAAGGGATGGTTTGGGTATGCACATCTATACCAAAGTGTTCTCTGAAGCAATTCCATTTAAGAAAATGATTGTAATTTTTTCCACAAATGAAAAAGGAAGCAACAGTAATTCCAAAATTATTTCCAGGATATTCTCATGTAGATTTATTCATAGATAGAGATAGATTAAGATAATTGCAGAAATATTTTGCTGTGTAGTTTAAAACAGAAAATACATACATTCCCGTTATCTTTATTTTGCAGTATTTTATACCAAAATAAAAAATGTTTAATCCTCACAAAAAAGTTTTAGTGCAGTACTAAAAAGTCTCATTATCATCACAGAACAATGCAATATATCCTATTTTGCTTATTTTACAAAAGTAGCAAAAATATTTGCACTGCACAAGAGAATTACCCTTGCTTTGCTCATAGCATTTTTGTTTTAATTTTAATTTTGTCATTAATCAAGTTTAATATCAAAATATACATAACTTGAATAGTAATAGTCATATCCATTTTCTATGCTTAGTGAGTGAAATTGAACCCCTGTATTTAACGGTCTATATATCCATTAAGTACTATTAGTTGTGACTCTCAACAAGACACCTTGTCCAACGGGTATTTAGGTGCTGCTGAGCTCATCATTGAAATATATAACTGATGTAGGATCCTAAGTCTCATTTTACAAAAGGATTTAGGCACTAAGGAGCCAAAATCCTCTTAACAGTCCATGGGATTTAGGCTCCTATGTGCCTAAATCTCTTTGGAAAATGAGATTAAGTTTTCTAAATCGGGCATTGCACTGCTGAGTGCTGCAATGCCTAAATTCTTTTAAATATCTGGGCCTTTGTCTATCTCTGCATCTTAGGATTGCATTAATATATAGAGAGAGGGGATGGGAGAGAGAGAGAGTATGATTTCATAAGTGTACCCAGATTTCTCCATATTCTTGAATCTCCCACCTATTACTCAGTTTCTCCCACCTATTACTCAGTTCATATATTCAGGAAAAACAAACCAAGGACTGGATCTTGTAAATCACTGTTGGGCATGGTGTATGCTACAGCTTGTGCTTCCATGTATGCTACATTCACTCCAATGTTAAAATGTTTCTAAGTATACCTTAGTGCTCATTTTGTATCTTCCATATTTTGGCCTTGGCAGACAAAGTAGCAATGTCTATAGATTTATGGACAATGGACTTATTTATGGCCAAACACAGATAAGAATCATACAGCCAGAAGCATACCCTCAATCTTTGTATACCCCCAGTTCTTGTTAACATTAATGGGATTATCCATCTTAGAAAGCATTGTAGTTGGTATTATTTGCAGGATTACTTAATCATTTCACAATATCATTCACATCAGTATTTTTTATCTGGCTATCCCCGCCTGTGTATCTCTGTAAGAAAAGGAGATGCATCCCTATTGTCTGATAATCATTCTGAATGCAGCTTGTAAAAATGGTAGCTGTACCAGTTATGGGTACAGAGCTATATTTCTTGCATACCCAAAACCCACATTTATGTTAATGAAGATCCACAGAAATCTCTAAATAACTAACTCTGTCTGTAAGTCCATTGACACTATTTCTCTGCCTTCCAGGGCCCAAATAGAGATTAAGATTAACACAATAAAACTAGTGGTGTATAGGAAGCTTAGCTTACAGCAGCATTAATTTCTCTAACATAAGCAACATTATACATGACTCGTTTTCTTGATTCAGTGTGTATGCCACCAAAGCCCTAAGTTCTGTGGGGCCTCTTTGCTTAACAGGCCACTTCTCTCCTTGGGCATTACTGCAACAGTTGACATCAGCAGAGAGCCTGATGCTGGAACTCCTTGATCTAAAAGAATGAGAACTGCTGTGAAAGCTGTCTCTGTGAGGACCCTTTGGCTCTGTTATTAATTCCCTAACTCCACTTCATTCGAAAAAGCTTGAAGATGTTAACCCTTAGGTTACACTGTTAAGCCATATATTTGTGCAGACCTCTGGGGGAGTTTGTATGGGGCTTTGGATTTTTATTTGGTATGAATTTGGGTTTTGTGGGATTTTAGGCTTGGAAATTTTATTTGTGTGAACTGGCTTCTTTCTGGTGATGAGTGGTTATTAGTTTGGTGTTTTTTGTCTTACTTGGATTATATTTTTAATGATCTGTTAGAGGTGTGTCTAGGCCCTGAGATTTGTTGCTGTCTATACACTGCAATCAAATTAAGAAAAGAAATAGTTCACAGTAAGAATCATGTTATAACTAGAACTGTTTGGGCCTGAGGTAAATATAGGCCCAAAGTAGGAGTATCCTTTTTTATTGAGAGAGTTGCAAAGTATACTGCTGCCTTTTGATATATGTTAGTCCAAAAATACACATCATTTTAAGGCAAGGCCAGAAAATAAATTTAAAACATATCTTTATTAGGTTTATTTAAAATGGGGTAATCTGTTTTGAGAACTTCTATGCATAGGCCTTGGGTTGGCCAGCTACAAAATGTTGAATTTCAATCGGGGGAGGAGGGGAAATCTGTGGTAAGCAATAAAACCAAATACAATGCCCAGTAATGTTCCTAGAAATAATTAAAATAGATACTTGCAGGGAATAAATCTCCAAAACGCATATAGCAAGAATTGACCCATTGGATACCAGAGCAGTACTCTTTCTTTTTTATTTTCCGCAGAATATCAGGGTTGGAAGGGACCTCAGGAGGTCATCTAGTCCAAAGCCCCTACTCAAAGCATGACCAATCCCCAGACACATTTTTGTCCCAAATCCCTATATGGCCCCCTCAAGGATTGAACTCATAACCCTAGGTTTAGCAGACCACTGTGCAAACCACTGAGCTTCTCCTTGATACCTCAACTTTCCTAGTAACAATCTAATTGCTTGAAAAACTAGCCAGTGTTTCTGGGGTTAGATATACTACATTCAGTATTCTCCTAGTTCTAGATGCATTTTCCTCTCCAAATGGTTCCTCTAACACTTCTCTCTTGGGTATTCATAAGAAGCTTTTGCAGAACACTTTCATTACTGTTCAATAAATCTTCCCTAAAATAAAGTATCCCTGGGTACTCTTGAGGAAAAAATGTTCTTCTGTGCCTCAAGTTCTCTGCATAGGTGAAGTCTAGTCTCCCAACAACCACAAACTGAAACAGCACAGGATCCGAATAGAAGAGGAAGTTTGTGTATCTGAACTTGTCTTACCTGCTGTGAAGTGAGATATGAGGCATTTTGAAAACAGCTGCAAACATAAAATCAGACTTACTTTGATCACTGGCATTTCAGCTCTTGGTTGCGCAGAGACATGTGCTTAACTTCCTAAACCAAGAATAAAAGGGTAGAGTGGGCACAGTGCGTGCTATATTTCTTGCAAGAGAGACAAGGAGGGGTGAGGTAATATCCTTTATTGGATCAACTTCTGTTGGTGAGACAAGCTTTCCAGCTTACACAGAGCAATTCTTCATGTGACCTGAAAAAGTGTGATCTGTAAACTCAAAAGCTCGTCTCTCTCACCAACAGAAGTTGGTCCAATAAAAGATATTACCTCACCCACCTTGTCTCTTTAATATACTGGGACCAACAACAACACCACCACGGTATATTTCTTGAAGTTAATTTAAATGTGTCTACAGCAGGAGATATATTTGGTTGCACTGCTTTTCCTCTCAGCTGCAATTTTCTTTATAATTCCACAATAAATTATATAATTTGGAATATTCATACCAAGAGCATTGGACCCATCTGTGAAAAAGTAGATTCCTTTGTACACCAGGGATGTAAACTTGGCTGGTGAGAAATACATATGGAAAATGGACAGTGAAGTTGATCCAATACTAAATCCCTCTGGCAAGCCTATCATTTATGTGTAGGCTCCTTTGCAGTCCACAGGAAATGACAGATAACCCTCTTTTGTTCAGAGAAAGAGCATGCTGGAATATAAATAGTGTAGGTAACATAAAGAATAAGGGTGTCCTCAAGTTATCTAATTTATTTTAAAGGTACTGGCCTGCCCATCCAACTTAAAGATGGCGATACTAAACCAGAATAATAATCTGCTGGTAACAACTTATTATTAAGGTTGCATGACATTTCCCATACAAGACTCTGTTTTCAGTTGCTTATAACTTTGCCAGATTTAAAGGTTTTCCTGAAATTTTCCATGCTCGATTGTCTGTCACAGGCTGAATTGTTTTGGAAAACTTCAGCCAAAACAGTTTAGCTGTTTCCAAGACCAAGGCTAGGGAAAAATAGACTTAGTTCTGTCTTTTGCTAACTTTTGAGTGCATGACTTTGCAACCTTAATAATTTTCTTTTAGCATAGGGTTGTGGGTTTTTTTGTAAGCTTAAAACAGGTCCTCTAAACATAGCTATATTTCTGCTCAGTTGTCTAATATTTTGTCTCCTACAAAGTAAGGGGAAAATTCTTTCTTTAAAAAATAGAACTATGGTTCTATCAGAATAGGGGGAAATCTCAGCTACTTCCAAAACTAGAGAAAATAGAAAGACTTTTGGGGTGGTATTGAAGGGTTAAAAGAAGGAAGGGAACTTCATTTTCCAAGAGAGGAACAAAAATGAGGAGACATATTCCCTTGAAGTATCTTGATGGTATTCAGACTATTTGCTTACAAATATTATATATACATAAATTATGAGTACAGATGCCAAATATTTCCACAATTTTGCAATCTCTTCAGTCTCTCCAATATCTTGTTTGTATAAATAATCAATGGAAGATGATTGAAAAAAGCAAAACAGTTGTATTTTTCACTGGATGTGTCATTATGTTAGAGATCATAATTGGGAATTAATACATCCTGTGGCCACATTCCTAACAACAAACATATCAAATTGTAGCAGTTTATTATTTTTAATAAGAGTCCAAGTATTCATTTTCTAGAAACAGTGTTGTTATAGCCTGATCCAATGCCTATTAAAGTAAATGGAAAGACTCCATTGATTTTGATAAGAGAAGGACTGGTTATCAGAAACATCAGCCACATAGATTAACACAATTTGTTGGGGAAGAGTCAACACAGCTTTTGTAAAGGAAACCCATGCCTCACTGATCTATTTAGAATTCTTTCAGGGTGTCAACAAACATTTGGGCAAGGGGCAGGCAAGTGGATATCGTGTACTTGGACTTTCAGAAAACCTTTGCAAGGTCCCTCACCAAAAGCTCTTAAGCAAAGTGAGAGGATAAGAGGAAGTCCTCTCATGGATCAGTAACTGGTTAAAACATAGGAAACAAAGGATAGGAATATTCATTTTTTTCAGTGGAGAAGGTCCCCCAAGGATCTGTACTGAGACCTGTACTGTTCCATGTACACATACATGATCTGGAAAAAGCGGTAAACAGTAAGGGTGGCAACGTTTTCAAATGATACAAAATTACTCAAGATAGTTAAGTCCAAAGCAGACTGTGAAGAGTTTCGAAGAGCTCTCATAAAACTGGATGACTGGGCAGGAAAATGGCAAATGAAAATTGTGGTGGTAAATGCAAACTAATGCACATTGAAAAACATAACCCCAACTAAACATACAAAATGAGGGGTTTAATTAGCTATTACCACTGCAGAAAGAGATCTTGGATCATTGTGATACTTCTCTGAAAACATGCTCAGTGTCACAGCAGTCCATAAAAGCTAACAGAATGTTAGCAACCATTAAGAAAGGGATAGGTAGTAAGACAGAAAATATCATAATGCCTACTATATATATCCATGGTTTCCCATACCTGAATACTGTTTGCAGTTCTGGAGACCCCATCTCAGAAAAGATATATCGTATATTCTCGTTCATAAGCGAATATTTTTGGTAAAAAGGGGATGCATCAAAGAGCAGGGCGGGGCTTATAACAGGTCCCTACACCTAAATTTGATGATTTTACACTCTATGGAATATTGAACTGACTGTCTAATACTTTGACATTTTGTTTACCTGGAGCGTCTGCAGGCATGTAGCCCCTCAGCTCCCTGTGCTGCCGTTCGCTGTTCCAGCCAAGGGGAGCTGTGGGAAGTGGCGTTGCCCTTCCCACAGCTCCCCTTGGCTGGAATGGCAAACTTCGGACACTGGGAGCGAGGGGCTCTGTGCCTGCAGATGCTCCAAGCTAAACAAAATGTCCCAGCCCACCAGCAGCTTCCCCTGACGGGCCGGGAGCCAAGTTTGCCAACCCCTGAAATATAGGGTTGACTTATGAAAAGGTCATAAGATTTTTGCTGTTTTTACCTAACCATCCTGGGGGTTGGCTATAAATGAACGGGCTAATGACGAGTAATACTAATTGGAAAAAGTACAAAGAAGAGCAACAAAATGATTAGGGATATGGAACAGCTTCCATATGAGCAGAGATTAAAACAATGGCCTGTTCAGCTTGGAAAAGAGACAACTGAGAGGGGTATGATAGAGGTCTATACAATCATAATAGTGTGGAGAAAGTGAATAGGGAAGTGTTATTTACCTCTTCATAAAACACAAGAACCAAGGATCACTCAATGAAATTAATAGGTAGCAGGTTTAAAACAAAGAAAGGGAAGTAGTTCTTCACACAACACATAGTCAACTGTGGAACTTGTTGCCAGTGGGTGTTATGAAGGGCCAAAAGTATAACTGGATTAAAAAAAGGAATTAGCTAAGCTCATGGAGCAGTCCATCAATGGTTATTAGCCAAGATGGTCAGATACATAACCCATGTTCCGGGTGTCCTTAAACCTTTGACTGCTAGAAGGTAGATGACAGGGGGCTAGATAACAGGGATGGATTACTTGACAAATTGCTCTGTTCTTTTCACTCCTCCGAAGCATCTGGCACCAGCCCGTCAGAAGCCAGGTTTTTTGGCTAGATGGACATTGCTCTGACCCAGTATAGCCACTTTTATGTTTGTATGTTATTTGAAACATGATTGACACGTGTAAATGTCAGCTCTCTGCTCATGTCCACTTGGGTAACATGAATCATGAAGGGGATGAATCTCTTCTTAAAACAAAACTAAAACATTACTCAAGATAGTTAAGAAATACAAGAAACAAAAGAACATTGTTACTTTATTGCACTGGAAGATACAATAGTGAGAGTTTGGTTATTTAAGATGATTAATTTTGCATTTTGTCACAAAACCAAAACCTTTCATTCTATGAGATTATATGCAGAGTGTCAAGGATGAAAGGATCGAAATGAATAAAAGAATGTTGTCAACATATAATCGTAGTGTGTTATCCAACCCTGACATTCAAAGCGCCTAGATGTTGAAGCTTTATATTTTATTGCACCAGAAACCTGATTGTTAAAACCAAGAGGAGAAGTGATGGTGGTTGGGTATCCCCGACAAACATCACACTGAAGATCAAATGACTGTTAAATTATTGCTAACGTGTGAGCTGGGTACCCTAATGCAGATTGTTGGCACTGCATCTTTACCCAGCTAGTGAAACTAGAGCTAAATTAGTATCTGTCCAAAACCTAGAGCCAGTGGAAAAAACTGAGAGCTTCCTTCAAAGGCATTCTATTGGGGAGCCCTCCTCATCCACTTAGCTGCAGTGACCAATATTCATTATGAAACCTTCTCTCCCCACCTGCCCTCAATTCTTTCACATGGTAAGAGAAAGCTATAACGAGAAGGGTAGGGGAGTAGTAGAAGTAGGTTTCCTGGAAAACAAATGGGGGAGAATCTGTGACATAGCCACAACTGGGCCACCAAAAAAAGTGATACCCTCATTTACTGGGGGCTCAATTTATTGTCTTCACGCTCTTCAAGCAGCTCGATCCTGTTCCAGTGCCACATCTTGTGCAGGACCAAGCAGCTAGTCCTGCACAAGATATGGCAATGGAAGAGGAACAGTAAACATTATTCTAATATGTCAACCTATTACTGGCAGGGGGCACACCAGGTATCCAGGAGGCCCTGTGATTGCAGATTTTGCAATCTTTTCCAAACTGGTTCTGCCAAAACCAAAAAAAAAACCTCTCAATTGATCTGATCTGATTTTGTTTTTAGAAAAAGTAGCATATGCTGTTGATGACACACTCAGTTTATCAGCAAAATGATTTCTAAGGGTAAATGTGAATCTATATTCATAGGCACTAAACCTCTTTAGTCATGAGGACTCTGCTATAGCTAGTAGCTTGACACTTATTTAGGTGTTTGGAAGGCATACTTTTTTGGTAAATTACCTTCCAAAATAATTTCTTATTAAAATGGAATTGCAGTGCATCTTTGTAGGTGCCTGCTGTCTAGGGCCTATTGAAGCAGCAAAGAGTCCTGTGGCATCTTATAGACTAACAGATGTTATGGAGCATGAGCTTTCATGGGTGAATACCCACTTCATCAGATTGGGTTGTCATAATTTTTTAAAGAATCATTTGGGGATCAATTCTGTAAGGAAAGCTGAGAGATGATACAGTGAAGCAGTGTGGAAGTCATATCCAAACTGAGGGTCTTATCCACTCCACTGCCACAGGTAACCACATAACATCACTGCGCCAATGATTAAATGAAAACATTCATCAAATGCATAATGCACTTTTAGCCTTTTTTAAGATGCTGAAAATGTTGTTTAGCATCTGGAAATGAGGAGATCAGCACTATGTGACCAGCCAGCTGTTTTTGGATTGTCAACAAGTGCGCCGCAGATCAGCAGTGTATCTAGCTTCAGCCGCTCACAGAAGGATGGACATAATCTAGTAGTCCACCTGCAGCATACATTGACCCGTTCTGTACAGTCCAGGAATGAGCAAATGTCTAGCCTTTTTTGTCTTTTGTAGTCAGGACAGAGAGAGAGCAGATGAATTACCACATCCCCTGAATTGAGATTATTGAGGAGACTGTCTACAGATACCAACAGTAAGAGGGTCAGGGTTCAGGGCGGGGAGGGATCACACAATAATACCATCTCTGAAGTTTTCCAGAATATTGACTCTGCTGGAATACTAGGCAGTCCTTAAACCTTACTTATACAGTATTGCCATTGACTTCAGTGGGACTATTTGGTTGACTGGGGATTGCAAGATTGTGCCCAAAGTTTCCATATTGTTGGGTTTTAGTACAAATCTCTGCTTTATCTTTTATGAGTTCTATCTGAACACTGTGCCTTCTCCACTGAGGAGTGGACTATACTCCACCTTGTGAAGTCTTTGTTGTGATAAAACAAGTACCTTACCTTGGTACAGGACCCCTCATTTCTGAACTGCAGAACACTTGATTCTAACTTGTTCAGTAGGGACTGGTCAAGAAAGTTGTAACCTTGTTAAAAATTCCACATCCAAGAGAAAAAGCTTGATTTTTTTTAACCAAGCTTCAGTCCACTCTAATTTCATAGATGCAATTTTGCACTCTCAAATAATTGTGCCTACAGTTCACTATGAGTGCAATTTGAGCCCATCTAATTACCTGATCTATGAGCATAATTATTTGCAGACTCCGAATTGCACTTGTAACATTAAAGAGCATTGCTGGAAATCAGGTCCCACCTCTTGGCCGTTATAAATTGTATGTCTGTGCCACTTGTTCCACAGTACAACGCATAAGGATCTGAATGCCTTTCCGATAATTATAATATCCTACTTATTAAGAAAAACTTAAAACAACATTCATTATGATGAGGAGATAGTTTCTCAGTAGTTAAGGTTGAACCTATTAAAAGACCACTTTTAGCCTTGCTCCATAGTTTCAATTGCCAGATGTTTGTCCAGCAGAGGTTTGGTTTTGTTTTTTAAGTTTTAAGCAAATTAGACCAACATGTTTGCACTTTCTGAAAAAAAAAGTTTGTTTTTTGGGACATTGTATTTTCACAATGGTTTGACCTAAGAACTTCATGTTTGTTTTATTCCAGTGGTCCTTGTGAGGAGTAGTGCAAGTGAAGTGTTGGTTATTCATTTCTTCATATATTAACTGAAGTTTTCACATATGTAACAAAATTGGATGACCCAACAGCACCCTTACACTCCACTTCAGGCAGGTACATACTTTCTAATGATTCCTTCTTCTAAACAAGGAAAAAAATCACAGCTCTGCATCTGTGAAGCAACTAATGTGGCCGGAGGGACTGAAGGGAGCTCTGTTTCTATGGAGTTTAGTTGCTTTCCAGGAGCAGAGCCTCAGTCTGTTTTTCAGAGCTTAGGTCCTCCATTAGAGCAGTTTCCCCTCAGCATAATTTCCCCTCAGATCCATCTCTCTCTTGTAGAGTTCAGGTGCTGGTCAGGGGCATGAGTAGTAGGGAGACAGATTGTCTCCTGCAGAGCTGAGGAGCCCTGCAGGAGAAGGAGAAATTGCTAGATGATTTGACAGATTTAAACAAAGCCTCTGGAAATTCCCAGGCAAAAAAAATTATCTGCAGTCAAGATTGAGAGACTTTGTCACTTTTACTTAAGCAAACTCTCTTTCAAATAACACTGCAGTTTTCTTGAACATGATTTTCAGAAAGCCTAGGAATTCAAAGTTAAGGTTGCACTTTAAAAAAATATAGAATATTTCAAAAGTTTTATAAGTCTTTGTTTAGCTCATCAAAACAATCTGAAGTTTGCCCCATAGTGCCATCCAGACAATAATCAGACACTGTGAGGTATCTTAACCTATCTGTCACACATGTTCAACTCATCAGTAGGCTGATGACTACTTAAAGCTGTTAGGAGAAGCTCTTGGATACAAAACCAACAAAACTGTCATTGATACAAGGAACAGAGAAGCGATGAAGAATGGATGATAGCCTACATGGATGTAGTTAACGTGGTTTGGGTAACCATAACTCTGTATTTGCCCATTTACAAATGTGTTTGGAGACCTCAACTTTGAATTTCCAGGATTTCCAGTGTCTGCATATTTTCTTGATCAAATTACTGTGCTACAGTACATTTTTGTTCAAGAACATGATAGATTCTTTCAGCCTTAACTGCAAGGTAATGAAGGGTGTTTTTTTTTCGGACTAGGAATAGAATTGGGTTAGGTCTGCATTATCATTTTTAGTTTCCTTAATTATTTTAGTTTATGCCTTTAAGTTATTGGCACAGCAGCTAAAACAGATATGCCCTGGTTCTTTTCTCAAAGTATGTGCTTTTGGCTACTATTGCTAGGTACTGTGGTTTTAGTTGTTTTGTTTTTCTTTTAATGAGGGATTGATGTAATTTTCTTACATGAACAAACACAAGTACGTTATTTAATTTCATAGACGAATCATCTGAGGTTTTCCAGTCCCTAGCTCTCACCTCAAAGAGAGCCTTTCTCTCAGCACATCTAAAGCAAAACCTGCCATCTCACCAGCTCCACTGAAGTCACTTAGTAAAGCTGCAAAAAGTAGCATATGTGTTGTTTTGAGTATCAGAGGGGTAGCCGTGTTAGTCTGGATCTGTAAAAGCAGAAAAGAGTCCTGTGGCACCTTATAGACTAACAGACGTATTGGACCATGAGCTTTCATGGGTGAATATCCACTTCATCGGATGCATATTGTTTTGAGTTAATAGGCACCCGTCTACCACATTTTTAAAGGACATGGAACTATTTTTTATGCTGATTCTGTACCGACATTTAAAATGTGTTAGCCTCTGCTATACTTAGGGTGCTAATGCAGTTGCACATGACTACACTAGTCATAGATGATATTTGTTAAAAATTGGTTTACAAAACCCACTCTGAAAATCAGGCTTCGTTAAAATGTCTTAGTCAGGCATCCATAATTTCCAGTTACCAAGATCACCAGATTTTGAAATCTACTCAGGCTAAAACAAAAAATGAATTAAAAAATTATTTCAGTCATTACAAAGGATCCTTAGTTCTTATGCCAAATTTTGTTATTTTAAAGTCATATATTTCTAACATAAATGTTTCAGTGTGAAAGACTCATGCAGACAGTCAGGGAACCAACAGATTGACTCTACAGGGGAAGCAATGAAGCTGATTATATACAAAGTGAACAAACAGCAAAATATTTTTCTATTCACTTTCTTATACAGTGTACCTACATATTAGTTTTAACAATAGTAGATAAGAAAAATTCTGACAGAAGTGTGTTTAAAAAAAAGTGTAATGGTGTCTCTTTAACATAGTGACAGGTTTCAGAGTGGTAGCCATGTTAGTCTGTATCAGCAAAAAGAACGAGGAGTCCTTGTGGCATCTGAGAGACTAACAAATTATTAAATAAATTTAGAAATAAATAAATTTGTTAGTCTCTCAGGTGCCACAAGTACTCCTCATTCTTTTAACATAGTTGCCTAGATCCATCTTTTAAAGAGTCAGTTATATACTCATGGGAGAGTTCTGCACCAAAAATATAAAAAATCTGCACACAATATTTTAAAATTCTGCAAATTGTATTTGTCAAAATAACACTATATAATCATGCCAGTTTAAATTATTTTGGTAATTTATTTCAAAATACCTGTCAGCAAGTATGTCTGCAACAATACAGAGACACACAAAAATTCCCCCAGGAGCAGAGAGTTAAAGAAACCCCTATGACAACCCAGTTCCTGTTTCTCTGCCCCCTTTCCCCCCCCCAGCCCAGGCGGGGTGGGGCAGACATTCATACCCATTTTTCCTCAAAGCCCAGCCATGCCCCCCTCAGCCCAGACAGTCACATGCCCTTCACCCCCCACCCCACAAAGCCCAGGGATCCAGAGGGAGAAACAGCATGATGGGGGGACCTGGGCTTGCTCAGAGTTTCCTGCATGCCAACCTCTCCTTCCCTCAGGGTGTGCTGGAACTGCAGCTGCTGGGAACTCTCCAGTTCTCTCCCCCGCCCCCGGCCTTGTCTTCTGTTTGTGAGCTGGGCTCTGCTGGGTCCAGTAACCCCTAGGGGCAGTCAACATCTCTGCAGCCCATTTCTGTGGGAGGGAAAGGAAATTCTGCATGCACAACATTAATTTCTGCAAAATTCTGCATTGCGCAGTGGCACAGAATTCCCACAGCAGTAGTTATAACAGTTAAAGCAGCGGACGGTGTTAAAAGTTAAGAAAATGCACTTTCTATTTCATTAGCAAATAGCTTTGTACCAAAGAGTTATCATGTAGCACTGCTGTTTGACTTTTGGTAGTGCTTTAAAAGTTACTTAAAACCTAAAAGTATGTGAAAAAAGCAAGTAAACCATAGCATAATCAGCATATGGTGCTAAACTATCAATCTTGGTTGCATATTATGACTGAAATGCAGCTGATCTCATGAGGAAAATATTATTTGTGAATAAATTATGATGTAATTCACGGGGGGAAATCATTAGATTATTTGATGAATACCTTTTGGACACTGATAAGGGCTGACCAAATATGAAAAATGCATTTATAAATAAACTGTTTGCAACAATTATTTCAACCAGCTCTAGACTGAAGATTTGCTCTATTAAGTCCTGGTCCAATTTCTGTTGAAGGAAGTGGAAGGACTCCCATTGACTTCACTGGGAGCTGGATCAGGCTTCTGGGATCCATGTGTATACACATTGTGGAGGGTTCCCCCCGGGGTGACACCTGGAACTGGGGTACCAGTGAGCACCTGACCCACCAGCTAGGGCTCACTCTGACACTGTACTGCTGGATATGAATAGCAGATTTTCACCCTAAGAGATGATACAAGCAGGCTTCAGATTCTTAAGGGGCAAGATGCACTTTTTTACAGCTTGGAATCCTTAGGTGTTTCATTCACAGGCTAAAAATCCCTTTAGCCTGGGTCCAGCACTTCCCCTACTTCAGTCTTTGTTCCTCAGGTGTTTCCAGGTGTCTTCTTGAGTGAGGAGTAAAGAACACCAGATGATATCACCGTCTGCCTTATGTAGCTTTTGCATATGGTGGGAACCCTTTGTTCCCAAAGCTTGGTTCCCAGACCAGTCTGTGGAAAAACACTGGCATCCCAAGATGGAGTCTAGAGACCTGTGGTCTCATCACATGTCCTTGTAGAGTCATAGCAGCCATTACTTGGAAGCTGTGTGTAGAGTTCTCAGGAAGGCTCCTCAGGTGGAAGATAAGCTTCTGCTAAGGCCTATTGTTTTTCCTAATGGCCCATTACCCTGAATAGGCCCTTCCCCACCCATTATCTAAACTGAAAGCCTCTTGTCCAGTGGGCATTACCCAGGTGTAACTACATTTGAATACCAATGCATAGTCAATATTCATAACTTTGGATCCAAAAATGATACATGCATACAAATAGGATAATCATATTCAGCAAATCATAACTTTTCCAGTGACATCTCACATGACTTTTCTTGCATAAAATACATTATAATTATGTCATAATCATATCATCATCATATCACTGTGAAGTGCATGGGGTTCAGTATCACACACGTTATTTACTATCACTTGGAAAGGAATCTGATTCTTATTTTGAAATTTGAAAAAACAAAATTGATAAATACTTTTTTGTTAAGGAAGTCCCCACACACAGGCTTTTTAAAAAATAATTGTGGCTGTCTAATGACTATAGCATTGCATAACCGTTCTAGTGTTGTGAAATTCACCCAATGTCTGTGAATTTGATTTTTTGAAAAGTTCTTCCTAGATGGTCAGACTTTAACAAATTCATCATCTGTAGTGTAATTCAGGATACTGTATGCTGTTCTGTATCCGTGGGGCCAATTTAGAAGCTACAGTTTTGTTTTTAGGCTAGATGAACTATCAGAGGCTGTGGAATGTTGTGCCTCATATAAAAAGAACTAGGAACTTTACTTCTATGATCAGCAGATGTGAGAGGCAGCTATTTCCCAAGAAGCTGCATGTTACATAAGGAGTTAAAAGCACCCTCTCTATTCTGTATTTGTTGTAATAAACAGTCACATTCATAATCATTAAGTTTTATTTAAAACAACATATTTTAATTAATTAAAATAATATTTCCTATTTAAAAACATTATCCCATTGAGGCTAAACATACATATGCAGATATGCATTGTGGCATTATTGTGCATGGAAATATTGAAACACTTGTATAGTGATACAGAGGGAAATTAAATATGAGGGGAAAAAAGAATGTGATATGGCCTGATGTTTTCAGGCAGTAAGCAGGGGCATAAAGGAGCTGTTTGCAGGCCTGTGAATGAAAAGGGGGCATGTCCATTTCAGGTGTAGGTGGAGCCAGGAACCACTAAAGCTGGCAAGATATTTCTTCAAGTCCCCCTGGATGTCTCAGGCCATTAACTTCCACAGCATCCTTCTCTTTTTTTATTCCCATTTTATTCTGTAAAGATGTGGGTCATTTGCTCTTGCTGTTGAAATGTTGCCACCCAAATAAAACCGGGCAAACAGGATTTCTGGAAAATAAGTAATATTTTTCTTGGTAACTTGTTGGTGGATAAAGTGTTTCAACTCAGAACATCCATTAATAAATGTGAAAATTTAGCTGGAATAAATTATGGGTTATACAATTTGTCACATGTAGATTATAAGGAGGCTTCAATTAATGATGTACATTAGAAGTGAACTCTAAAAAAGTCTTTCACTATTTAAAATTATTAAGTAATGCAGTTGCCAATAAAACCTTCACATTTTTACCTTTACAAGTATTTAATGTTACCCCAGTATTCGTGGTATTTATTGTAGCAACATTAATTCTTAGCAAAGATAAAATTGTAAAGAATGTAATTGTGACCACTGTACATTTAGCATTGTGCATACATTCAGAGTTTGTGTCTGAGGAAATATAATTAGGAATTATTTGCTAGCTTTCAAGAAGAGCAATAATTCTAAAACTGAAAGTGCTGAGGTAGCTTCCATTTGGAAGCCTAGTTAAAATTAGTTTAATTTTTTCTCAAAAAACAGAAATGCTAAGTTCAAATACTAGTATTATTTAATGAATTAACTGTGCTGTGACACTGGACTAGACTTAATGCTTTCTTTGCATCAATTTGATTTCCGAAGTATTAAAGTTAATATGAAAGGAAAATATTAAGGGTAGGATATTTAATGAAAGAGGGAAAAACAGAATTGAAGTCAAAACTGTATTATATGTCAGAGAGGGCACAATATGAAATAGAAAAATACTGCATGTGGGAAAACACAGCACAAAATGCACTTGTCCTCCTTGAATCTGCTTCAGAATGAATATATTTTTCTTTATTTTGGTTCTTGGAGAGTGGAAAAATATTCTTAGAATCTTAGGTTGGGCTTTTGGCTGAAATGTGTGGTATATCGGTAATTTATAGGCTGAAATCCTGACTCCGTTGAAGTTAGTGAGACCAGGATTTCACCCAGAGATTTTAAGGCCATGAGGGATCACTATAATCATCAACTCTGAGCTTCTCCATAACACAGGGCATAGTGTTTCACCCACTGATTCCTGATATCTGATACGTTCTCTATCTGGGAGCTGTGTCCTGGGAATAAGTTATGGCAGAACTTCTACCTGTAACTATGATAAAGCCAGAAAGGGCATCATCTCCCTTCCACTGGTATCTGCAAAAGTAAGACTGCTATAGAGAGGTTGGCATTGAATGCACTAGCCTGTCCATGTAAATTTGTGTTTTTTGTCTTAAAGAGTGTGAGTAAGCGTGGCCCATTAAAACAAAGAACTAATAGTACTGGTACATAAAGCACTGGTACACTGAAGCAGTACATAACGAGGACAGGCATTGGGCACACTTCCACAAAGAGCTCTCTTGATGCATCCCAGTTCACATCTGGAACACCTTTTCTCAAATGGACTGCTTAAAGTGCCAGAGTGAGCGGTGGTGGTTTTGTAGACAGGACAGAAAAGACTGCTATATGTTTACACTTGTGACCTAAACCAGGATTTAATAATAATTAAATAATTTCATTCCAGGTCTCCAGATGTGAAAGTGTATTGTGCTACTCCACTGCACCACATATGAGATGCAGTCGATAAAAGCTAGATATTAAAACAAAAGCTTAGATGTGACGTGGGAGACTGTTGATCGTTGTGATAAGGTACAAAACCGTGTTCTACACATCCTGTTTTTTAAGGAGGAACTCTCTTAATAATGAAGAGGTGATATCTGACCAGAGAAGAAAACTCAAATACCCTATTTAAACCACAAGAATCGTCCCTAATTAAGCTCAGGCTTTCCAAAAGCCCCATATGGGTCTTACCATGCATTAAGATTCCACCAGATTCATGCTCTTTAATGCAGTTCTGGGCAGCTCATAAACCACATCCTTCTGGCATTTCCTTCTCTTTTGTACTGAGACTTTGTCACAGAGAGAGGCAGTCTCTCAGACAGGCAGTTCCCAAGCTGTTTAAGTCTATACAGTTCAGAATCAACACCTGTATCTCCACCCTCAAACTGATAAATATTCAGTAAAAATTGGTGTCATATTCTCATGGCAACCTATACAAATTAATAAGTGGGGGCCAGCATACTGTACCCAGTTCAGTTTCTGGGTTAATTACAGTGGTCTAATCAGGAGGTGAACAGGGCACAGATCACAGTAATGACATCCACACTTGAAAGAACCAAACACAATCCTCAGGTCAGACGGATGGAAAAAGTATGGTCACGGCAGCTGTATAATTCTCTAACAGTAATTGAGACCCTGCGATACACTGATAATGCAAACAAATGGAAAGCACACGTGCAATATAGGAGGCAGTTTTATAATACATTTTTTGTGACATCTGGTTGCTTCCTGCATCTTATTAGCATCATCTCAGTCATATCAGAATTGGGCTTCTGAAAGCTAACCCAGTTCTCTATGAAACACTGTAAAGACAATCAAGAGTCATGTCTCGCTTGGAAAAGATTGAGGTATAGACATGGGTGTCATCAGCACAATGGAAGTGTGATAAATCATGGCCCAGTCTAACTTTTGGGATCTCTCTGAGAGAAAAGAAAGCCAACAGTTCTAGGAGTCATAGGTGAGTCTACAATACCTCATGATTAGCTGTGCTGAAGGCAGCGGATACAACTGAGCATCCCACCACAGCCACCTGGTCTTCTCATCATCAGGAGGAGATCAATGTGAACAATATAGTCTCTGTGGCATATCCAGATCTGTACTTAGATTAACCAAGTTCAAGGAGACCTGAAGAACCCAGATACTTTGAGACATTACTTTCAATAATGTGAAAAGTCGGGATGGGGGTGGGCGGTAATAGGAGCCTATATAAGAAAAAGAACCAAAAATCGGGACTGTCCCTGTAAATCGGGACATCTGGTCACCCTATCTTGACCAAAAGTAGAAGTTTAGATAATTAGCCAGATTGTCGGCATCAAATGACTTTTTTTTAAGTGATGGCTGCCAACAGCAGACATTAACAAATCTGCCTCTCTTCTATGTTAACAGTCTCTACCAGTAGTGGACACAGTGCTTCATTGATGACTTTTACTGCTTTAGAACAACTTGAACAGATAGAGATGCTTATTTATTTATTAAGTCCAAAAGAGCCATGTGATGCTTTACATTTTTAACTAAATCCATTTTAATTGGAATAATTCAAAAATAGCTCCTCAAAATGCCAAAAAAAAAATCTGAATCCACATTTATAAAAAACAAACAAAACGTCCAATTGTTGCAGTAACAGTTGACTACTTTGAAAAAGCTGCCAGAATATGCCTATTTTTAATCTGAATTTGAAAATTCATCAACATATCTAACTAACTATTCATAAGGCATTTGGATAAGTGGGTGTCTTGAAAAAGGATGCTTCACTGTATTGGCAAGGCCAGGTGCTGTAGTTCTGTAATACTCATATTAGGAGTTTATTTCTGGCTTTCCTAATCCTTGATCCTGCCATCAAATCTGTGGGGTTGCAAAGATCCAGCCACACAGATCCAATTGCCAGATTATGGCCTTACTTATTTATGGTCCAGTTTGGAAAAAGTACTGTTCTCTGTGTAATAAACGTAGTTCTTACCAGAAATGTGAAATTATATATAATTAGGGCCCTACCAAATTCACGGTCCATTTTGGTCGATTTCATGGTCATAAGATTTTAAAAATCATAAATTTCATTATTTCAGCTATTTAAATCTGAAATTTCACGGTGTTGTAATTTTAGGGGTCCTGACCCAAAAAGGAGTTGGAGGGGTGTCACAAGGTTATCGTAGGGGGGTTGTGGTTCAGCTACCCTTACTTCTGTGCTGCTGCTGCTGGCAACAATGCTGCCTTCAGAGCTGGGCAGTGGAGAGCAGCGGCTGCTGGCTGGGAGCCGAGCTCTGAAGGCAGAACCACTATCAGAAGCAGCACAGAAGTAAGGATGGCATGGTATGGTATTGCCACTCTACCTTCTCCTCTGCTGCCTCCAGAGCTGGGCTGTCAATCAGCAGCCACCATTCTCTGGCCGCCCAGCTCTGAAGGCAGCACAGAAGTAAGGGTGGCAACACTGTGACCCCCCTGCAACTCTCTTTCGGGTCAGGCCCCCTAATTTGAGAAATGCTGGTCTCCCCCATGAAATCTGTACAGCATAAGGTAAAACACACAAAAGACCAGATTTCATGGGCCGTGACACATTTTTCATGGCCATGAATTTAGTAGGGCCCTATATATAATACTTGTATGTGTGTTTAAAGATGATGGTCCTACTAAAATATTTTTTAGGCCAAACTGAAACTCTGATTTTCTTGCATGGTTTTGAACTGCTTTCACCTGACCCACACTAACCTGCATGAGTAGGTATTGATTTACAGAACTAACTAAACATTTTTTTACTTTAAAGGACTAGAACCAGAGATGAACATCCGGTTTACACATCTTGCAACCTACTGTACGACCATAGTGTTTTGCCCACCTGCAAACTCACTATAGTATTATTCAGTATAAGAACTGCCATACTGGGTGAGATCAGTGGTCCATTTAGCCCAGTATCCTGTCTTCTGGCAGTGACCAAAGCCAGGTGCTTCAGGGAGAATGAACAAAACAAGGGAATTATCAAGTGATCCATTCCCTGTCATTGAGTCACAGTTTCTGGCAGTGAGAGGTTTTAGGGACAACTGGAGCACTGGATTACTTCTCTGATAATCTTGGCTAATAGTCATTGACAAACCTATCTTCCACAAACTTATCTAATTCTTTTTTTAACACAGTTATGTCTTTGGCCTTCACATCCCATGGCAATGAGTTCCACAGGTTGACTGTGTGGTATGTGAAGTACTTCCTTTTGTCCTTCCTGATGCCTATAAATTTCACAACTCAATTAATATTACAACTGATTTTATATCCCTCAGTGGGCTCTATCCATAAAAAAAATCATTTGTGGTTGGATCATATTAATTTATGCAATATTTTGCACATTTGGGGCAAATGTATGCATTTAATTTAAAATAACACTTTAATGGAGGACATAAGTACCATAAATGAGATTTTAGTAAGACCAGAATTTGATACTAAAATCAGACATGGACATTGCCAAAGTCTTTTTTGCTCAGATGTAAGGTGGTGACATGGTCAGCGTCTGAGGATTTTGTAGAGGCATTATTCACCTGGGTATTAATACTAGGCATCTCCATTTTATTATTTGTAATACTGTGGTGCCCAGATGTCCAGTAGAGTCCAACACTGGATGGGGGCCCCATTGCTGTACAAACATACAGTATGAGACAGTTCCTGCTCTTGAAGAGTTTATAGTGAATTAGCTTAATTTGCTGTTGTTTTTGTAATTCTCCCAATTAGAAGTTAGCAGAGCTAAACAGTTTCTGTTTAAGAGGGGGAGGTTGCTTAATCTATTTTTATTTTTCTTAATCAATATTAGTTTACTATTAATACTAGTAAACATTTAAACCATGGTGATGCCTGAAGTCAGTTCAGCAGCACCTGAGTTTTGTTTTAAATTTGGTTTCAATTGATTCTAAATCGTCACACTTATGAGCTTAAACCATCAAATGTTGTCTTGTTTCAGGTCAAAATGATGCAGAGTTAAATTTTGGCTGTTTTTCATTCAGAACTATACATTGCAACCCAAATTTTTATTAAATGTAACCTAGATGCATCAAAATTTTCAGAAGCCTCAGCAAACTTTTCAGGTTTTAAATTAGTAACAAAACCTGAAACAAGGTGAATGTGTTTTTGGCATTTCTTATTAAACTCTCATTCAGCTCTGCTTCTCAAAGGTAACACAAAAGACAAATATCTGTCACACATCCTACACACTTTTCCAGACAGGAAGGTTGGTCTTGTGGCTGAAGCACAGGATGAGGAGTCAGGTGATGTCTATTCTATTCCCAGCTGTGCCACATGCTTCCTGTGTGACCTTTAATAAGTCACTTGATCTCTCTCTTTCTCAATTTCACTATATGCAATATTGGGATAGTAATACCTCAGAGGAGGGCTAGTATATGGAGGATTAATTTATTCATATTTGTAAAGCACTTGGAGATTCTCAGATGGAAGGCTGTGTAGAAAGGCAAAATATTTCCAGATGTTCTTTGCAGTCTGGAACCCTTCCCAACAGCTAAGAAATTAAATTTTATCTAGAGATGGACTTAACTCACAAACGTCTGATAAAAGTTCAGCCGTATTTGGATCTGGTCAAGCTCCTTATGGGGATTGGGTGCAAACTGTAATGTTATACTCCAGGCCTCAACTTCCATGAAATTTGAGATTATTAGCGGCCAAGATTTTGCTTGTCTCATATTATCATGGGAGAAAAAGAAGTGGCAATGGAAACGTGCGGGTTTGAAACAAACAAACTTTTATTAAAAGCTACCTTTAAAACTGAAGATCTATTTGAAGATCAGAAAACCTCCTGTAATGGCATATTTTATTCTTGTATAAGCTAATATTGCAGTTTCTTTTTCATAGCTGACATATTATAAATACTAGTGTATACAATATGGTGTTTGCACATTCCCATGTTATGAAAAATGCAGAGTAAAGTTGTATGGTTTGATGCCGTTAAAAACACATATTTTCCCAGGCATGTTGATTACATAGGTAGATGTTTAGCTTGTTTTAGCTTGAGTGATTCAGTGGCTTTTGGAGTTGTGTGTTTCTGGGACTGCATAACTCTAATTCAGCCAGTGTTGGAAGTAACCCAGGGCTGAGCCCTCAGAAGCTCATGAAGGGGCCCCCTCATGATGAGAGGTCAAACTAAATGAAAGCAGAGCCCCTACTTCAGGCAGTTATACTCCAGGAAACTGCATAATAGGGCCAGGATTTCACCCTTTATGTGCATAGTTCTGTCTTCCTTGCTTTTTCTCATATAAGTGTCACAAACTATTCATAACAGATAATGGAGAACTTTTCTTTAAACCTTGGAGGGTCGTCAAGATTTTCAAAAGTGACCAGTTATTTTGGGGTGCCTCAATTTTTGGTTACACTACTTGAGACACCATAAAGGGGCTCAGCACTTTCTAGAAATCAGGCTTCTCCTTAAGATGTCTTAAATCATGCACCCAAAAAAATGAAAGACCCATCATCACTAGTCACTTTTGAAAACTTGACCTATTTCATTCTTTATTTTAACAAATGCTTTATATAAATACTTGTCTGTTGACTCACCAAAATGTTTAGTTGCACACTTTTAAATAATTTTTCTACTTTCATTTTTATGGGGTAAATGGGGGGGGACTTACAAAGAGGAAACAAATTTCAGTACCAACTTCACCACACAAACCTGTTTATGACTGTTCAAAATATGTGTGTTTCCCTCTGTAAATTAATCTTACTTCATCTTTGTAGATATCCCATAAACTCAATCAGTTTTCAACCTACAGAAACCTAGAGGGTTAGTGTTTAAGCATCAGAACTTTACTCTTATAAAAGAACACAAGGAGGCACACATCTGTAATAACACTAAAAAGAAACCAAATCTATTTATGTATGGTTTATTATTATTTACCTAACCGCTAGTTCATTGGCATGTAGATAATGTCTTCAGTACTTTATCTTCCTATTATGTTTTCCATCACCAATCTGGCATCATTAGATATTCACCCACAAGCATTTTAAAGATTTTTCCACAGAGCCATAAAACTTCACCTTCCTCACTGAATGTAAAATCAAGTACACCTGTAATAACAAAGCAGTGGAATACCATGCATCTCTTCTTAGATATTTAACTGCATAGCAGTGGAGCTGGGGTGGCTTGCTTTCACAGGCTCAGTGAAATTAAAGGTCATGTCCTAGTGTTATGTCTTCCTGTTTAAAATGAATAGAGTATAAATGTTTATCTCAAGTAGAAGTGAGAGCACAGTCTACATTTGTGACATGCTCTCCAGTTCTCATTTTGAGAAATTGTGCATAAAAACAGCTGTATGTCCTTTCATATCCTTCTTTTGCTATTAAACATTTATATTTTTTATTTCAGTTCTGTGCCAGTTTTCTTCAGCCTTATGGTCAGACTTTTAGTTAAACTTTAAGTTAGTGCTGTGAAGATTTATAGTGGGTTGTATTGTTTTCAAGAAAAGAAGAAATCCAGCAGTGAAGTACTAAGAATTCATGTACAGAGTTGTACAATATATAGTTTCTTTGTGTTCTGCCAGTAGATATTCCAGAGTTTCGAATATCCTGAGGCTGAGTAGTGCTAGTTGTGCAGAGGGAGGACCAAAGTATACAGTATATTGGCTTTCCTCTTGCTGTTTTTGGACAATCAGATCTGCTTTCCATTTTCTGCGATGTTCCAATATAACTAAATCACATCGACTCTTAAATGGAGGTTCCTGAGATCCTGGACTTCTGTTCATCGTAAAAGAGCAAAGTAATATTTATACAGTGTAATATTCTGATTTGCTAACAAGCTGTGAGGTGGGTATTATCACTAACTACTGTGCAACAAGAAGGATTTCTAAAACATGCATCAACTTACTCCTTCTCTGAATCATTTTAGGTAACACTGTGTTTAGTTTCTAATTAGAATCTGTGGTGTGCTAATACTTCTGGATAGCGTAAGTGATTGACATTCTGCATTCTAGTGATGAGTGTCTCAGCCAGAACAGATGACTTACACTCCACAGTAAAGTTACTATAAGACTGGTGAGAAAAGCAGCAAGCCATGCTGGAGAGACTGACTTGCGGTAGTAACATATATTGACTGATGTGGTTTTGTTATGATGGTTATGGGGGAGTGAGGAGTCTAGCCTTGAATAGTTTGTTAAAATAATGACGTCACAGTCACCAAGGAGTAAGAGAGAAATATTTCACTAAAAAAGTCTTTTTTCTTTAGCAGCCCTTTTGTGCTATATATTTTTTAGGGTGGGAACAAACTGGGATAAGCTATGCATTTGCAAAACATTGCTCAGGTTTCTTGTAATACCAAAATCAAGATGGTTTGATCTTATTTTAGCCCTGTTTTGTCTGAATCTTTGAATATTGAGTTTAACCTTAAGGACACAATGCCCTGCCTCGTCTTGCAGGCTATAGCTTGATGGAAGGCTCCTGAGTAACGTGTGGTTCTATATTTTTTTAATTGTGCTAGTTTGTTGACTTATCATTTGTGACTGTATTCATGACAATATTTTTTATGATGCAATGTTCTCTGAAAAGTCACTTAGTAAAAATTACATTGTGGACTCCACATTTATTATGTCTTATTGATTCTGCATTAAATTTGCTTAAATGTATAGGTAAAAAGACATTTTCTCTGACTGGCAGTCCTGCAAACTCAGCCTGGCATCTGAATGTCAAGCTGGGTTCTTTTGTTTCATGAAGAACATGGTTGTATCTGTGTTATTTATATTGCTCCATTATCATAGTGTCTGAGTGCTTCATAATCTTGAATGTGTATATCCTCACAACACACCTGTAATGTAGTAATCTTGTTCCCATTTACAGATTTCTTTTGCAGGATATGCAAAAAGAGCCTTGGTTCTGTTTGGCCAATTCATGTTTAGGATGATTATGTTTGCTATATTAGTAGCAAGTTAAACAGGGAAGGCAGCTGTAACAACACCCTAACTAACAAAACTTTATCATGATAAAACCTATCATCTACTCGTGAAATGGCAGTGTAAAGCATTCTAAATCCCCTATTTCCATCCTCTCCACCCTTGTCTGCTTCTTTTAAAAAATTATAAGAAGAACAGATACTTCTCTTCTGGACATGAAATCATGATTGAGAGAGCTATATTTTTAGGCAATGGGAATCTCACAATAGTAAAAGGAATTTTCAATGATTCTCTGAAGTATTTGTATAGTTATGTAGAATCCCACAAGAAATCCATCCAGCTTACTAAAACTTCCATAAGCTGTACAACTAACACTTTTTAGTCAATTGTACTACTCACAGAAGTTGCATTTCTGTAAGGATGATAGGAGTTCAGTATTTCAGTGCATTGCATATGTAAATGGTGACCGTGAACAGACTTCAGGGCTCATATTAAGGGACATTGCTTAAATACTGACATGTTGCAGCCAAGTGATTGAAGAGCATAAGACCTGAGATATTGAATCTTTAAAGCTTCCTGAAGCACTGTTTTTTTACAACTTTATACTGCATTGAAGCTTTAGGAAATTTGAAAATCATGCCATTGCATATAATCTCTTATCAGACCCAATTATATTTGGCATATGTTTTAAGCATGTTACATTACAAGACAGTAATGCTTTGCTTCACACAGGTAGTAGGATCTTTAAACGAAGGATGAAACTTCCATTGACTCGAGTGGGGAGCACAGTCAGGTCTGTTGTGGACATATTTTGTAGAATCAGGTCACTTTCCTTGTATTCTCGTTACAGCGGTAATTTTTTGCTTCTGTTTTATTTAATACAACAACTGGCAGTTGGAGGACAGTTGCAATGAAAAGGATGGGAGCATAAAACAAGGACTTTTGATGTTTTTTCACTGTCAAGGTAATTTTTTATAGCCTAATATTTTATGCAGTGGTTGCCCAAGGAAACAAACACATGAAGTCCAATCTGCGCCCACTGAAGTCAGTGGCAAAATTCCTATTGGTTTAAATGGGAGCCCCTGGATTCTGTTTCAGTCAGAGCAAAGAAAAAATATTAGTCTCTAATACTATGTATATTATGTGCATATAATCTGAGTTAGGTATGGATCTTCCCTTCTGTATTTAGAGTAATTTAGTCCTTGATTAATTTGCTTTGGGAACCAGGAAATGGCTGATTGCTAAAAGAGCTATAGCAAAGTATCTACTGAAATGTCTCAAGGAAATTTTATTTCTCCAGACAGTTGTAAGAGATATTCCTAAATAGAATTTGCTTTTGTAGAAAGCTAGCCTGGCTTACTGCTGCATAGAACATTTACAGTCAGGACTTGGTAGTGAGCAATTTCTCCTTCCAGCTCAGCAAATTAGCTTGGAGAAAAAAGAAAATACGTGCGCCTCAGAAAGAAGCAATCCTATCAAGTTACTTCTAATAAGAAATGCTCGTAACTGCAAGTTCTGAATGCAGAATAATCATGTCAGGAAAATGAAACTTAGATTCTTCCAACAGAGGTGTATGTTACACACCAACAGAACTTGTAGTCCCTTTTTTAAATGAAAAGTTGCTGTGAAAAGAGTAATGAGCCTTCTGTAGCCGATCAGGTTCAGAAAGGGAACATGCTGTGTAAATAGTATTACAGTGGATAAAATCCACAGGTATTTTACTTTTGCCACTCTATCTTCTGCTATAATCCCACTACCATAGTACCTATGTTGGCCTGCTCAGCTGCTCTCTCATTCAGAGGTGAAGTGTTTCATTGGCATCTATCATAACCTTATGCCCAGATTTGGACCTTAGCGTCCAAAATATGGGGGTTAGCATGAAAACCTCCAAGCTTAGTTACCAGCTTGGACCTGGTACTTGCTGCCACCACCCAAAAAATTAGAGTGTTTTGGGGCACTCTGGTCCCCCTGAACAAACCTTCCCTGGGGACCCCAAGACCCAAATCCCTTGAGTCTCACAACAAAGGGAAATAATCCTTTTCCCTTCCCCCCTCCAGGTGCTCCTGGAGAGATACACAGACACAAGCTCTGTGAAAATACACAGAGACTCCCCCCTCTCTGTTCCCAATCCTGGAAACAAAAAGTACTTTCCTATTCCCCCAGAGGGAATGCAAAATCAGGCTAGCAATCCAACACACAGATCTCCCCCGATTTCTTCCTCCCACCAATTCCCTGGTGAGTATAGACTCAATTTCCCTGAAGTAAGAAAACTTCAACAGGTCGTAAAAGAAAAGCTTTATATAAAAAAGAAAGAAAAATACATACAATGTTCTCTCCTGTATTAAGATGATACAACACAGGGGCAATTGCTTAAAAGAATATTGAATAAAAGCCTTATTCAAAAAAGAAGACAAATCAAAGCACTCCAGCACTTATATTCATGCAAATACCAAGAAAAGAAACCCTAGAACTTACTATCTGATCTCTTTGTCCTTAACTTAGAAACAGAAGACTAGAAAACAGAACTACTCTCCAAGCTCAGAGACAGCAGGCAGACAGACAAAAGACTCAGAGACACAATTCCCATCCACCCAAAGTTGAAAAAAATCCAGTTTCCTGAGTGGTTCTCTGGTCAGGTGTTTCAGGTGAAAGAGACATGAACCCTTACTATCTGTTTATGACAGCATCAGGTCAGGAAAAAGGAAGAGAGGGCAAGGTAAAGCATTTGCAAAATACATATCTACAACAGAACTGATAGCATGTTTGTAGACAAAGAAGGACTTTTTGATTCAAACAGTAGATTTTGGGGCTTCTTCTACATGGTACCTGGACACTTCTCATAATTAGAAAGTTTGCTCTATTTTTGAATATAGTAGTATTTTTGGAGCATAGGGTTTGATAAACAAGGTTGCACTGTATTATATCAACATGTAATAAAGCCAGTATTAGGCTATTTAAACTCTATGCAGAGAGAGATACATAGAGAGTGCTATGACCACGTGCCTTCTAATATTTTGTGTCTACGTTATGGAGCTTGGAGAGGAAGGAATTTTTGAGAGGTTACAGTTTGGAATTTGTGGGTAGATTCCTGCAGTGTAAAGCAGAAGAAATTGTTAGTTAAAATATGCATTTGTGTATCCTTGCCAATAAATTAATTTGCCTTGCATGAGGAGTGCCAAAGCAAATCACCGGTTGACTCATGTAAATTTGAGGGATGGGGTATCAGTGTTCCCAGTAAACTAGCAAGACCCTCTTGTATGCTGACCCATTGGATCAGCTTGGCCTTTGGGCTTTTCCTCTATTGGACAGCATAACTAATGTTGCTTTAGAGGCTGTTGCTTATGTATTTTGCAATGTGCCTGAAAAGGCACATGAAGAACAACTGCAACACTGGAACTTTGCCAGCTTTTGGTATGGTTGCAAACATGAGGATGAGATATACAAACATCCGCACAATGGTAGAATACATAGCAGCAGGAGTATGACAGTCAGTACAATTGTCCATCCACACTGGAAGAGAAACAGGAGGATGTGGATGTGGTTAATTAGGCTGCACTTTATCATTTATACTAACTGGGGGGTACACAGCAACAGATTGTACAGTGCAGGGAGTATGGGGTTGGCTCCCCATCGATCCGGACGCAGAAGCCCTAAGTCCCCTTTTTTTCTGAGCAGTGTTCCTCTGGGTGTTCCGCTTCAGGTGCACGTATCCCATGATTGGAGATTTTCACTAGCAATGTCTGTTCAGCCCGTGCATGCACCCTACACATCCTTGTGCCCCACTTTGAGGCTATATAGAGCTGCATGGGCCAAACTGCCCTTGACTTTCTTCTCAACCACCTTGGCCTGGGAAGGAGCTCTGGTATGTCTGACTTGAGCGTGTCTCATCTATTAACATTTTAGTATTAGTTTAGCTTAGTATAGTTGTTAGTTTGGTTTTACTAGTGAAAGTGCAACATTTTTTTCCTTTGTCCTCCTCTTGGGAAAGTATTCCTGGCTTTCCAGGGTTCAAACACTTCCTCACTTGCTGAGACACCATCCCTGTTAGCAATGGCCTCTCCAAGTGCATTCGCTACCTGGGAGTGCCACACATTCCACAGAAGTGTAGCTTCTGTTTAGCCCTTAAGTCCAGGGCTAGAAGAAGAACTGAGAGAGCAAGCTGAGGCTTCTTATGATGCAGCGCTCCCTTCACCCTGCTTCAGAGCCAGGTCAGGAGAATTCCCCTGTACATCGGTTTCCTGGCAGATCCAGCAAGCTGCTGACATTGGCTTAGACTGCCCCAGAAAAGGGAAGGTTTCAGAGACTTCCAAAGGTCCCAGGAAGCGGAGCTCTGACACACCTCGCAAGGAGTCTGTTCTTAAAAGAACTCAATCTCTCACTGGGTCTGGGGTCTCAGAGCTGTTGACTTCTCTGTCCAGTAACATTCAGGCTACAGGTTTCTCTAGTACCCGCAGAGCCAGGAAACCCCATCGATATTCTAAGAGCAAACAAGACTCTGAGAAATCTTTGGTACCATCTGGGTGTGTTGGGGCATCAAGGAGAGACATTCCTCCAGACCAATACCACTGGACACAATCCTGTCTCGTACCCACCTTGAGGAATCCCTGGGTACCGTGTAAATCAAAGCATCCGCCTCTGTCGAAGCCTTTGTCAGAGCAATCTAAACTTTTGGTGCCATTCACTTTGAGAGTGATCATCATTCCATTTGGTACTTAAAGAATGTAGGTACTCAAAGGACTTAACTGTAGCATAGGAACTGTGGTCTCCACTGCACATAGGTACCGAATGCCTCTCAGTACTGAGACTTGCTCAGTCACTGGACACTCATATGTCACCAGTACTTCCTGGCTCGCCACCACTTTCAGCTTAGCCTCCTTTCGGCCCATTCAACATTTTCTATTTCTGTGCAGGGGTCACCCACTCACCCCCTTCTGTGTTGATCACAGAGACAAGGAGGAAGCCCAGAGAAGTTAACACAAATGACAGGAACAAATTTAATGGCTGTCACCTTCTCTCCTTTATGGAACTCCACAATGGGCATACTGGGACCCCGGGGCTGCTTACAGACAACAGTTTTTGAGGACGCCGAGCTTAGCTCACTGGAATGATAGGGAGACACAATCTCTACCCATTTCAGACCATTCTCCGGCAGGAGGAGACATTTGAGACACAGGATACAAAGGCAGATAAGAAAGCTACCCCTCAAACTGCCATCATCTCATCATCACCAGACAAAGCGGCAATGCCCCCGCCACTGTGTGTGGCCAATGACTTTAGGCCAAGATCTCATTAAACAAGTGGCAAACTCACTTCAGATACCACTCCAGTCAGCAACACCAACCGGAGTATTTTTCCAAAGTACAAAACTCCGTGGCCAATGCCCTCAACAGGTGCTTTTCCAAGGACTATTAATGGGCATTGGATCCATGAATCCTAGATGAAATATTTCAGATTTGAGAGTGCCTGGAAGTGGGCATGTTTGCCACCACTAGAAACAGGAAGTGTCGTCTGTTCTGTCCAAGAAGGGATTTGGCCTCTAATCCCTTGGGGACTGATTCCTCCTTTCTTGGCTGAAGGGCCTGTATTACATGTTTCCGCCAATACCTCTAATTTTAAGTGTGATGAACAAAATCAAGCAGGAGAAAGCCAGGATTATCCTGATAGTCCCAATGTGGCCAAGACAAGTATGGTATCCTTACTTGTTTTGATTGTTTGCTGGACCAGCAAACAATTATCTGTGCACTCCTTGTCTCCTCTCACAAGACACTGGCCAAGTGCTTCATACCAAACTGGAACTTCCCTCCCTCAAGACATGGCTCCTTGATGGCTTATGGGGATAAAATCTGCTTGTTCTGAATAGGTACAGCAGGTGTTATAAAACAGTAGGTAAGAATCTAACAATAATAATTACCTACAGAAGTGGAAATGATTTAGCTATTGATGTGAAAATTCACACCTGAATCTTCTTTCACTTTTGCTTGTCCTGGATTACCTGCTACACCTGAAGAAAACAGGTTTATCAAGTAGCTCGATCAAGGTTCATTTGGCTGCAGTAATAGACTTTGATTCTCCAGTTAAAGGGTTTCTCTGTATTTTCTCATCATACAATAGTAAGCTTCATTAAAGGACGGGGAACCTCTTCCATCAAGTATAGACCACCCCTCAGTTTGAGACTTTAATCTAGTTCTCAGAGGTCTCACAAGACTCCCATTTGAACCCATTTGAACTGTTCCTTACTGAATCTATTTATGAAGAAGGCCTTTTTAATAGCTATTACATTTCAAAAACCTTTTCAATAGCCTTTTCAATATGCTGAAAGAGTTGGAGAAATTGGGACCTTGATGGTGGAGCCTCCCTTTATGGTATTCTTCAAGGACAAGTTTTTTCCCTATGTCTACACTCAAAATTTGTATGTTAGGTGTTGTCCAAATTTTGCCTGAACCAGACTATCCATTTATCATTTTTTTCTGTGAAACCACATAGCTCTGGGACAGGAAGCTTCTTTCCATACCTTAGAAGTCAGAAGATCTAGATAGGATCAAAGCATTTTGGAAGTCTCCTAAACTTTTTATCTTCATTGCAAATAGATCTAATGGATCCACTGTTTCTACCAAGGTGGATTTCAGGGTGTATTATCGCTTGCTATGACACTGCCAATGCCCAGCCTCCTGCTGGGGTATTAGCCCATACTGCAAGGTCACAATCACTGTCTATGGCCCTACTTAAAGATGTTCCAGTAACGAAGATCTGCAGAACCACCAGGTGGTCTTCAGTACATACTTTCTCCAAACACTGTGCCTTGTTCCATGCCTCTAGATATGACGTGGCAATTGGCAGTGAAGTTCTGTATTTAGTACCGGGCTCTGTTTCGAAGCTCCCTCCTCATTCTGGGGATACTGCTCAGAAGTCATCTGAAGTGGAGCACCCATAGGGATCACTATTCAAAGAAGAGATTATTCACTCTTTTGCAATCACTGTAGTTATTCTGTAAGGTGAATAACCTCTTCTTCTTCTTCTCCCTCTTGTATCCTAGATGGGAAGTCATCTTTGATAATCCTTAAGAACATTGGTGCTTCTGAGCCTCAATGGGTTACTTTATGGCTTTGTCAAGTGTTCCTATGCCCCATGGCTTGCCTCTTCCCCTCTTCTTTATAGAAAAAGCTGACAACCATAAAAATCTTCTCTGTAGGCTCCCTCTAGCAATCCAGGCCACACCCTCTCCTTTACCTCCCCAGTTCTTCTACTGTCTCACCGCCTAGGTCAATGAGGTTTATAGCTGTTAATAAGGGCAGACTTGGACCCTAAGTAAATAAAATGCACTGAAAGCCCCTGTGGTGCTAAGATGTAAAGCTATTTATATACTGCTTGCAATAGCTACTTCAGAGCCATTACATAATATCGTGGCTTATATTTTACAGAGAAATGAGTGACATTGAGTATCCAATTTGAGATGCCTTAAAAAGGCCTGATCTTTAGAAGCTGCTTAACACCCTCTTTAGCTCCCCTTAAAATATCTCAAGTTCAGCATCCACAAAGTGATACTCCCAAAATCACTCGTCCCTTTTGAAAACTTTAGGCCTGTGTGAATGTGTGAGACTAATCCAAAATAACAAAGATGCAATGAAAGCTTTTTTGAAAAGTACTTCACATGCACAGTAATTCTTTAAAAATACATTTTAAATATATATGTTTGTTTGCAAATTTAGAAATTGCCAAAAGCAAAATGTGTTTTGAAGGAATGAAAAGAAAGCTCACCAGGGTAGCTGAAGCTGTGAGTTGACACATCAGACTTTCACCACTAAAGCTAGATTTAAATTAGGCCTAAATCATGTGTGATCTTTGAACACATAACAAATCACTATACAGTCTGTTGTGACTGGCACTTGCTGATGAAGAGAGGTCCAGACCTGCAGTAGCAGGTGTGTTGCAGATTAGGATTGATTCCCACTGGGGGAGGCTATAAAGTTCCTGTTTATATGGCACCTGCCTGTAACTAGTGCTGTTCAACTTTAATTAGCACTAAACTTCACCCAACTCTTTTTTTAAAAAAGGTTGAAGAACCTAAATATTATCCACAATTAATACATTTCCCTTTTCTTGACATTTCTGTAATTTAGAATGATAATTAATTGATAATAGTAAATGTGTTGGCAAATATTATTTAAAGATAAGCAGTTATAATAATCATGATTTTTTAAAAAAAATGTTACAAGTCATAAAGTGATACCTTGTGTATACAGTTCCTTCTGACACAGGTAGATCCATGCAAACAATCTAAGAAGGTTTATAATACATGGGTAACAGTTGCGCCAGCCAGATCGCCTAATGGCAGTGGGTTTCACCGATGTACCAGTGAGAGTAGCAAAGTTGACTTGATTTCTGAAGTAGCCGTATCCAGACCAGCCATCAAAAGTATGGTCACCATGGCACCAGTCCCACTGATGGATGAGAGAACAGTTTGGAGGAAAAAAAGTCATTAAAGAATGGGGTGGAGAAAGAAAAACAGAGGTACACATGAGGACATTTCCTCATCTACATTCTTCTCAAAATCTGTGTGCAGCTGTTATACAGAGATATAGTCGACTAGTCTTTGTCTAATACATTGATGAATTAATCCTTTTAAGAAAAATTAAGCAGACAATTCTTAGTTACTTTAGAGAGAACACGGAACGCTTCTACAGTAATAGTAAACCTAATATCTTCTACATTGTGCTTACTTTCACCTAGTTAAAGAAATACTGCACAGATTGTTACACACCTAGGAACCAAATTGTCTGCTGGTTTAAACTGGTGCAGCTTTATTCTAGTCAATGTAGCAGTACCAATTTACACTGACAGAGTATTCGGCCTCTTTATCAAGGTAACTCAGAGGAAGACTTTTGTCTGAAAAGGTGAATCTAGAATGGAAACATTTTTATTTAGAGTTAGGGTGACCATTCTTCCAGTTTTGGCCAGGACAGTCCCTTTTTTAAACCTTGTCCTGGACATCCTGACTTTTTTTGGCAAAAGTGGGCATTTGGCCCATTTGCTCTTGCCAGCTTGATCAGTTTGCCAGAGCAAAAGGGACAAATGCCCACTTTTGCCAAAAAAGTGGGGTGCAGTGCAGTTAGAGGAATGTGTGGGAGGCGAGCGGAGATGCCAGCCCCATGCAGAGGGGGAGACAGCCGGGAGGGTTCAGCAACCAGCAATAGCCTGGCAGGGGGGTTCAATCGACCAGTGAAAGCCTGGCTTGGAGGCCAGCAAGGTTTAATCGATCAGAGATATCCTAGTGGAGAGGGGGCCAGCAGGGTTTGAATGAGTGGCCCCATTTTCCATTTGGGAAATATGGTCACCCTAATTAGGGTTGAGTGTATTTTGCTAGAATCCAGATGCTTGAAAGAAAACATCCTTCTCTATGAAACAACACAACTTGTTTAGAGTTTCTTGTTTATCTGCTCCACATGAAATGTTGGGTCAGTGAAACAGACAGTAGGGAGGACGGAACAGGATTTAAATATTTATTTTATGATATGTCGGCTTTTGCTTTAGATCTTCTTTAAATTCCTACCAAAGTCACATTTACTAAGTTTGATTTTTCCCTTCCCCACAGTATGTCTGTCTCAGATTGCACCCAAAAAGATGCAGTAGTTATTTGGCAAGATGAAATCAAGGCACACAAAGAAAAGGCTCCTGAGAATCCATTGAGAGGCTTTCAGGTATTTTTGAGCTTACTATACACACCAATACTGTATGCATGGTTTTGGGCACTATACAAGCACATATGATAACGAGCTTGAAGAGAACTGCTTCCATTAACTCATGAATAGTAATGATGAAATACAGTATAAATGAATGGAAATACTCTGAAAAGGAGAAAAACTAGGGCTATTTAGTCTAAATACCCCTGTGTATTTTAAGATTTTTGTTATGATTATTGTTTTACTTAAGGTGACCAGATGTCCTGATTTTATAGGGTCAGTCCCAATATTTGGGGCTTTTTCTTATATAAGTGTCTTAAAACTCAACAGATTAGGACCTCTGTGGATATTCAGTGATATCTATGTATACTTAACTAGCTGAATACATTTGTACCACCTTTCACTCCTATGAGCATAGCAGAGGCATCTCAGGAATGGGTGGGTCAGCTAGTCTCTTTTCTGACTCTCACTTAAACAGAGTTCACTAGGTTCCCTGTTACTACTAATGGCCAAGTTAGTGCCCATTGAACACAGTGGAGATCAGGTCCTAAGTGTAACAAGGGTTTGGAGCGTCCCAAGTTAAACCAGTGGATTAAGGTGAAATGCATTTCAATACAGAGGGCAGCACAATGGCCTGTGTACCACCTAAAACCCAGCTTAAAGCTGTGCATTAAGGACTTCCGTGGGGGTTTAAGTGGTGCAAAGGGCATCTGCACTGAGGTGAATTTGACCCGTTAGTGCACACTCAACTGAATGGGAGTTAGGCAGTTGCAGGACTTCAGGCCCTAGAGCAGAGGTTTATCATTAGGGTATGAAAGTTATGCCAGGAGTAAGTTGCAAAGAAGTACCACTGGTTGTTAACCACTGGATTATACCAAACTAGAATTTTGTTTTACTGTTACTAATAGGGAAAAGTAGAGTGATCAGTTTGAAACAGTAATCTATTCAATCTGCGTGTTTTATTCGTAAAATAAGAATAGTAATAATGACCCTATTTTCAAAGCTCTTTGACATCCTGAGATGAAAGCCGTGCTATATAAGTGCACACTCTAACTTATTATTATTGATATTCTAAATATAGCAGTAATAGTTTTTGAATAAGGTTATATGCTAGAAAATTAGGCCCAAATCTTGCAAATATTTTCATCCATGATTAATTAAACTCAAGTGAATAGCCTCATTGTAATATATAAGACTGCTCACATGATTAAAATTAAACCCATGTGTAAGTTTTTTCAGGATCAGGGACTTAGATAGAACTTACAGTTAATCAGGACAATCTCAGGTTGAGGACAAGAAACAAAAGAAATTGACAGTTGATTCTATAGTATTATTTTTAAGCCTCATCAAGATTCAGTTAAATGTGTGTGTAGCACTTAGTGAAGTTTGGTTATTAATACTGAACAATTTACTTCTTGAGTGTCTCTTCAGTGCAATACACAGAGTCAACTCTTTTATACAAAAGTAGCATAAAATGATTCCATGAACTTCAAGTCAATAAGGAGTGCGTAGAAGATCAGTTTTTTACTAAAAATTTCAACCTTGTATTCTAAGCACAGTGTTCTTTTTTATTAGGTGTTTTAAACAAAACAACATACTTCATAATGAAGTGCAGTTAAGATATGTTGCTATTATCTAAAACACACTGTAATTAAAAAGTTGTAACGCATATTGGCACCTAAGAAGCATGCAGTAGTACGTATCTGAAGGCTCACACCATGTGTAATGTAGGAATCAAACAAATATTCATAATCAGTTAGTACTGGAATGCCTGCTATTTTTGTATTCATATTTTATTGACTATATATGGAGGAAGTGTGCTCCCGTGGATACGGCACTGGGCTTGAAAAGATGACTTGGGTACTGTTTTTGGTTCTGCCATTATTATACTGTGTCACTTGAGGCAAGTTACTTCATCTCTCTAAGCCTCAGATTCCCCATCTCAGAAATGGGAATATTGATACTTACTTTCCCTTTGTAAAGTACTTGAGATTTATAGATGAAACTGCTATATAATATTATTAATAAAAAATAACCCAGAACCCACATCCACTGTGGAGTCCATTGTCATCCTGTGGAAGGTGGAACTCAGTATTGTCTTCTTGCCCATCTTTATGGGCAGCATCACCCTCCTTTGCACACTGGGACTTCCATGACCTTTATACCACAGAGTACAGTGTACTTCTGTAACTCCTTGACTAAAACATACCATCTTTGGCAAAGCATATCATGGGGCTTCCTTGGTATTGTGAGTCATTGCATGTCAGTTATTGTGGATCTGTCACACACTGGGAGTAGCTGTTTCACTCACCTAAACGTGAAAGTGTTCTGGGATTGAGACACCACATAATACCATGGATTGATCTGAAATCGGTCTGGGATGTCACCCAGTTTCCTTCCTGTGATCAGAAGCTTAAATGTATCAAGATGTGTTATTTTATTAAAATACCAAAAATATTTTAAAGAGTAAGATTCTCAATCAAAACCTGTTGAAATAAGGAACAGGCAGAATGGTTCACTTGGTTAGGCAATGGACTGAAATTCAGGACACTTGGGTTCTACTCCTGAGATTGCTACTGACCTGCTGTGTGACCTAGGGCAAGTCACTTCACCTCTCTGTGCCTCATTTTCCCTTTCTATCCTCTGTCGCTCTCTTCTCTGTTTAGGCAAAGTTTAGACTTTGGACCAGGAGCTGTTCCTCACTATATGTTCATATGCCCCTGTCAGGATCGAGCAATAATTTCAGTTGGGGGTCTTTAGGGACTACCATACAGAAATAATTAAAAATAACAATACAGAACAAATTGAGAGTGAAAGCTGAACGGTGAGCACTCCATCCATAACTTACCCAGTTTTGCTAATACAAGAAGTCTCAGGTAAACCAGGCCATTAACACCATAAAGCTCCCACAGCCTGCCAGTATTTTTACCACTAAGTTGTCTAGCCCTCCTCAAAGCAAGTCTAAAAAACAAGGTGTTAAAAATGCCAGAGGCTTTAAGAGCTTCCTCTGCACTCTCACGCCCACTATTGGAGTTGCACCCATGTTAGCACAGTGAGCAATTGTTGCCAAAACCCTGTAGTGTAAACTTTGAAAAGGAATACTAGAGTATTATAATTTTTCTCAAGTAAGCTTGATTATATCATGTCTAAATCAATCTTAAATGTTGGGCCTTTATTTATAAAAAATATTCAGTCACATGTCAATTACAAAGTGATTATAATGCAAAAATTACTGTACGAATCCTCTCTGTAATTTCTTGAGTAGAAGCTACAATTTGAAGCAGAAAGAAAAACAATAAATATGAAGAATATTATATGAGAATAGCCAGTAACCTAAAACAAAACACACACACCATATCTACAGGTGGTAAAATTGGTTGTCAGTTCAAGCACAAAATAATTTGCATGATTAATTTCCAATGTTACTTAATGTGCTATGAGAGGATGGTTACAGCACTAGGAGATTTGTAATGTTTGAATTTTGACTGGTGATCAGGCCAGCCCAGTAAAATTATGAGTAACACGTTACTGCAGAAAACAAATTACTTTTTTCCTTTCAGCAAAAATATTAGTTAACAATATTTGTCATCATGAACAGTTTTTATTTCTTAACTGTATCTCAGTATCCATTTCTCTAAATAAAATACAATTATGATACAACAAGATTATATGCCCTGTTGTTCTGATTCACAATAATTTACTTAAAGTAATT
The DNA here is from genome assembly GCF_007399415.2 of Gopherus evgoodei. Taxonomy (NCBI): domain Eukaryota; kingdom Metazoa; phylum Chordata; order Testudines; family Testudinidae; genus Gopherus; species Gopherus evgoodei. The sequence goes on along the minus strand of NC_044322.1, from coordinate 234,263,937 downwards.
TTGGGACATTAATAATTTACAATGAGTATATTGTCACCCCATCAGTGCATTTTATTTAAATCACTTAATAGTCCTAAAAAGATTATTGGTTTTCTGAACTATTGACCTTAATAACTGTTCCTAGTTATTGTGAAAAACCGCTTCTAGTCCTAAATTATCAAACCCTTGCTCAATGTCTTTCAAAATAACCTGCACTGACTTTAACCGTAGTTTGCTAGTCTCAAAATTGCATTTGTTGCAGGACTCCAATTATATTAACAATAAGAACCTCTTACAAAGTCCAGAGTTTAAAATAGTGCAGCGGTGTTGATTTACGTGTTAAATTGTGATCTTGCTTTGGAAATTCCTCTAATGAAATTGTTTGGATAGCATTAACATTTAGTGTATGCCAAAGGTGCAATTCCTGCAAAATAGCACAGATCCCTACCCCTCTGCAGAGTCCACTCACTAGCAGATCCCACTGCAGGATCAAATTTTAAAGATCAGGAGTCAGATTACAGCCCCTGCTGTGGCCTCTTTACAATACTTGGGCCGCATAAGAGGGCTACAGAGTTCCTCAGTAGACTACCACCAGCAGAGGAGTGTAATAACATCCCAACACTGTCCTCCACAGCGATTCTGGGTTTTGGAGCAGCTCATAAGAAGCTGGATAAAACTTCTATAAACTGAAGGCTCTAATTTTCATTGGGGGTCATGCTGGTATCCACAACAGCCTGGAAGTCAGGAGGCACAAAGATAAAGTCATCTTTGCCTCCTGAGAGATGCAGCACCGAATCTGGCCTCAGAATTTGTATCATTGCTGCTGGCTTCCACAAGCTTCTCAATCCAGACCTCTTTTTCTCATCTATCTCCATGTGGTTGCATTTCCAATAGGACCTCTGTGTAAAGCAGGAAGTTTGGTTTAAGCGTTAGGAGAACTAGAATCAAAAAGATATGAGTGGTGGGACACCAAACTTAAAAAAGTTAGATTTCTCCCCCTAAATTTCTAAAAACAAAGAAACATTAACCAGTGTTACTTTAACTTCAGGTGAAATAAATCACTGAAATACCTAACCCCTTCGCAATAACCCTGCCTAGCCAAAACCTCAGAAAAATGCTTTCAGTTTAGATAATGGAAGGTATTTTTAACCTTTTAAAGAAACTATTGCATTGTTTAGACCAAAGACAAGGCGAAATTCTCATCTTCAGTCTAAACAATGCACTCTTTTCCTTAAAATGTTAAAAATTACCTCCCCTTACCAAAACTGAAAGCATTTTTCCAAGTAATTGACTACCTCCTTTGTGCTGCAGTGCAACCAAAGCGTTTATTATGGACTATAAATGGCAATATTGATTGCCAAGTCTACTTAAAGGCAAATTCAGTTGGTAGAATTATAATCCATTATAAAATCCAGCATTTTAAAATTTCTACCTAAAAAATAAAAACAAACTCTTAACTGTCCTAACGTTTATTAAATGGCACATACTATTTGTGATATCTCTGTGTCCTCCTTCCCCCATTTCCCATATTTTTAATCAAACCCTACTGCCCTTTCTTCATGGTTCAGATGGTCTGTTCAGAGAAGTATAAAGAAGTTTGGCTATTTAGCTCAATCCGTTGAGTTTGCAAAATTAGATTGGTAGTCTTTTAAGAACAGGCTCTCTGATGAGATTTTTGGTGTCATCTGCTTCTGGTAATGCTGGGAATACTGCGAGAGAGACTGAATTGTCTTTCTCATGTTATTCCATCAGTTCTGTTTTCTTGTCCTTTCAAGAACCAAGAAGTGAATTATCGGTGAAATATATGGCCTGTGATGATCATAATGACCCTTTCTGGTCTTAAAAATCAATGAAAGTGCAGTGTTATGAAAACAAGACTGAATTGAAATGGAATACTTGCATAATGAATAAAACTGGTTGAAATTTTCTAAGTTTTCAATTATTTTTGTCAAAAAAAATTATTTTCAGTGAACAGGAACACCTGACATTTTTTAATCAAAAGTTTTGTTTAAAAAAATGCTTTTACACCCAGTTATGGGGCTATTTAGAAACGTTTGGACAATGAAAAACTTTTGACCAAATTTTTAAAAAGACAGTAAAAATTGTTGAAAAATGCCCTTAACATTTCTTATTGATTTTTTGACTACCTGTAATTAACATTCATTCGAACCCAAAATGTGAGGCTGAGATTGAGTTTGGGGTAATGTTTCCATTATTTTATTACAGCCAGTTTAACTATTTCTAGTCATTCACTACCTCACTATGCAGAAGAGTATTGTGCACACTCTTGTAGAAAGGATATTGATGTGGTAAAAAGGATATATTATGGAAATTAGCAACAAGGAATATAAAGGCTCTTCAATATTTTAATTATATGGGGAAGTTAAGAAATTAAATTTATTCTTCAAGGTCCTCTGTGCATTCCCACTAATAGAATTCATTCCTCTGGTGTTGAGCTATGGAACTGTATAGAAAAGCCAGGTTTACCGGGGAGAGCATGCAGTAGCTAGGATGCACTTGTGCTAGGATGACATCATCAATTCAGACTACTTAAGGGAGTGCACTCCTCTTCTATACACTAGGCTCAGTATCAGACCTGAGATCCACCTCTCCAAAGCAAAATAGCATTAGCAGCTAAGCTTCCCACCTGACATGGTCCAGCACTGCAAGCTTCATCTAGACAGTCTGCAGCAGTACTGAAATCTCTTATCGGCACTGCCACTGGCACTGCAGCCTCCTTTGGCACCTTTAAAGTCGACACCATAACCAAAAGGCAGATTTCCGGTCTCTGGCTGTTGCTGCTCTGGTGCAAAAGAAGACTACATGTTCCAGAGAGTCCAAGGAGGAGAAGAGGAGGAAGCATCACTCTGCATTTCTGCCACTGGCACATGTTTCCTTTGGGGACTCCTTACTGGTTGTCACGCTTGGCACTCAATCCTCAAGTCAGTTTCTGTTGCTTAATTATATAGCTACCTGACCAGTGCTAATACCTCTGACACAGTCGATTTCTCCTCTTATCAGAGAACACCGCCCCTCCATTGATACTATTAGCATTGCCTCTGTTGCTTGACTCTACGCAGTGATATTCACCTCTGGCTTCAAACGAAAATATCCCAGAAGAACACTGGATCCCCTCAGAACTGGCCATGAAAGTTCCACCAGCCCAATCTGGAGATCCCATCTGGCTTCCTTAACCAAAGACTCCATTGGAAATGGAAAGGTATTATGCAGGGTCTTCCTCAGATATTTTTGGAGCCCTGAATTTGGAAGTCATAGACTCATAGATTCTAGGGTCAGAAGGGACCAATGTGATCATCTAGTCCGACCCCCTGCACAAAGCAGGCCACAGAACCCTACCCATCCACTTCTATAACAAACCCCTGACCTATTTCTGAGTTATTGAAGTCTTCAAATTGTGTTTGAAGACCTCAAGCTGCAGAGAAGTCCATAATCTCTCTAACATACTGCCAAACCTGACACAGCAATATTGTCTTTGGCACCAGTGTTAATATATGACATCTCAGATTCAATGGTGAGAGAGATGGTCACTGGTATAGCTCTGAGAAGATACTCTGGCTTCAAAATTATGCCTGGCTTCAAACTGAGTCAGAAGCCAACTAAGGGACTAACTTTTGAGGGGTCTGACCTCTTTAGTGGTAAGTGATGCTGGAAAAAATCAAGACTAAGGACTTGTCTACACGGGATGCAACAGTGTGGCAAGCCAGGGTGTGGATCTATAGTGAACTAGCCTGCTGTAAAGTAATGTCCTGTGTGGACACTTTTACACAGCAGTGAATGTTTCAGAATGCCGCTTTGACACATTGCTGTTTAAAATGGTACTTCATCAATGGGCACTTTGGAACTTCTATTGCACTGTGGCAGTGTCCACATGGAATTTTACTGCACAGCAAACCAGTGTGTTGCAGAGTCACACCCTGACTTATCATATAATAACATCCCATCTAGACAAGCCCATAGAGAGTCACCTACCAATTTGCATCTATTACTAAAGTTTATGCTGGTCATCGACTATGGATTAAAACAATGCAACAGTGATACATATGGCCTACAATGGAACAATTCAAGGCTATTTGATCTAGACGTTGCTGACGACATTGCTCTTGTCAATGAAGATGCCAACGCACTACAAAAATTCACAGACTAGGTAAAAGTACTAATAGAGAGATGGGTTTGAGATACAATGCAAAGAAATGTAAAGTCATGTTAATGGTGACTACAGGGACAGAAATTAAAATTGAAGAAGAGAAACTGGAGAAGGTGGACAATTTTACATATGTTGGAAGTACCATCAGCCAAGACGGTCCTAGTTCTGAGGAGATAAGAAGAATCGGGAAGGCAAACACTGCATTTGGAAGACTCAAAAACATCTGGCAACTCAAAACATCTCCCTCAAGACAAAACTGAACATGTACAAAACAATTATTATCTCCATCATAACATATAGCAGTGAGACATGGCAACTTACCAAGAAAGATACACAAAAGCTGAATGTATTTCATCACAAATGTCTGAGAAGAATATTGGAAATAACATATAGAGATAGGAAGACAAATGAAGAAGTCAGAAAAATGACTGAACAAGGCACCCTCTCACAAATAATCTACAAAAGAAGACATCAGTGGCTAGGACATGTACTGAGAATGGAAAAAGAACGCTTACCAGAGAACGCAAGAAGAAAAAGAGGAAGACGGTGAATAACATGGAAATGAACAATTCTGAACTACATCAACATGAAATGGGAAGGTTTGGAGACAAGGGCAGTTGACAGGCAAGGATAGCAAATGTGGGTAGCCCAGTTTGCAGCAAAGCACAGGATGGACTAAGGACTAATTGAAAACCATATTACACAGCCTTTTGGTTTCAGAAACAGTCTCCCACTGCTCAACAACAATAGTGTCTCCAACCTGAGAGGTGATATGAACCTCCAGCCTCTTCTAAAATGGCTCCTGTAAAAAGTACACAGTATAGAAGTAGGATCCCTCACCACATGTTATCCTTGCCATTAGCTCCCAAACATCACTTTTGACAGGATGCTTCACAGCCATACGCTTCTCTCTCTTCATTTCGGTCTGATCTCTCTTTCCTCTTGAACATCTGGTATGAGATTACTTCTGATCACTGGGTGTTAGATAACATCAGAGATGGTTACTTGATCCGGTATCACAGAAGGCTCCCTCAATTTCACAGTTTCTCTCATTGTAAACTCCTGTTGGAGGTGATAGGCTCCCTTCTTTTAAAGGGTTCTGTAGAGGAGGTTCCTCAGCAACACCAGGAAATAGGTTTTACATCAGATGTTTCCTAATATCCAAGAAGAGAAACAGTCTGAGACCCATCCTGGACCTCAGAAACATTGAGATATATAGAAACTTCTAAAGGACGTTTTCCTGGCCTATTCCCTTGATCCTCAGGGTCAATAGGGAAATCAGACTAGACAGAGCCAATGTTAACCTGGTAACACCAATCCAGTGCCAACTGCACTGGTATGTAGGATTGCCAGTTTTGGTTAGGCGTATTGCTGGAGGTTTCCTCACATGACATAATCATTAATAACTGGAGACTCCAGGACAATCCTGAAGGATTGTCAACCTTTCTGATACACTGATCTCCTCCAGTGGTTTAGCTGGTCCACCTTCTGCTGCTTCCAGACCTCATCTCCCAGCGACAAGGGAGGATTCTTCATCCCAACCCAGAGACACTTCATCTGGCCCTGAGCTCTTCTGAAAATCTGTCCCCTCTTTTCTTGCCCAAGATCACACAGAAATTCTGTTGCAGAAGCAGGGAATGAATCCAGATCCTGGGTCCTAGTGCCTTAACACAAAATCAACCATTTATTTATTTTTTTAAAAGAAGCAAGACTTTGTTGGAGAGAGAAGGAAACAGCTCAAAAAGAAATAGGAAGCTATTGTGTTTGTGGAGGGGACCAATGAGAACAGCAGAGAGGTTGAAAGAGGATAGGAAAATGCCATGAGCACCTAGTGGTCAGTATTGAAAGATAGGAGCCACTAAAGGGGAAATCAGAAATATCTAGAGCTGCCAAAGCGTGAAATTACTATATAACAGTGAGCGACCGTTGAGCGAAAAGCAAAAGGAAGTGAATTGTTGGGGTAATAGCCATCAGAAAATGTCAAGACTCCAGAAAAAAGTAAGCACCAGAGGGACAATGGAGTTGGCCAAAAATTACCATGTTCGGTGCATGAGAAGGGACATTGGAGGCTATTTTTGTCAGCCAAAATAGAAATGGATTAAAATTTCAGTTTGGTAAAACATTGTTTTTATCAAAATAAATATAATTACAAAATAGTAATCAAAACTAAGCTTTTAAAATCATTGACTTTATGAGCATTCATGGGAATGCCCAATATCATAGTTAGAACTGATACAATGTTAGAAATATCTTAGCAAAGACAAGATGTAAGTAATTCTATCTATTAGGATTCTTTCTTGCAAGTGCTTGCTGTGTTTCAGACAGGTTAAAGCTGAGTGTTTTTCTCGTTCTTGGAACTGACACACACAGTTTCTATTATGTCTTATTAAATACTCTGTCAAGTTTGAAAATCTGCAAAGCTAAAATAAAAGCAATGCCAAGAGAAAGAAGCATTAATACACTTTAATTTTCCAGCTTGTTCATATGATGAGAGCTGGGGGGAGGAGTGGGGAGGAACCAAAGTTCAATGTATTAAATAATGCTGTTTTGGTACTTCATGTGGTTGAAATCAGAAGAAAAAGTTAAATTAATAGAAAAATCCTGTGTTTTTGTTATGTACCCAGAACAAAGATTGATTTGATGATATTACTGACATACTTTGTATATATTTGAAGAAGTTCCGCCTAAAACAGAAATCACATGATGCACTCTTTTTCCATGATTGCAAAACAAATTCTGTAGTGTCTTGTGAGTGTAATTTCACCACATGACACCTTCCTAAGAAAGGTGAGCAATATTCAGTTTTACAGATAGGAGAGCAGAGGTGCAGAAAAAATGACTCAAGCAAAATATGAGTCTGTGGCAGAATTGGGATCAGAACCCAACAGTCCTGACCCCCAGCTACTCTGCTAATGATAAACAGAATATTTTATAGCAGAGAAAAGTGCAAGTCATGTTGTTTATTCATACCATAGCAGGCATCCCATTCAATATACTTTGAAAATGCAGAAAAAGAAATTCAGTTATTTTATGCATCTAGTTGTCCCAAGTCAGATCGGGGTGCAGTTGTGCTAGGCACATAATAAGACAGTCCCCACTGCAAACGCTTTTCAATCTAAATGGAGAAGAGAGAAAGGGAGGGATAAAGATGTTCTTTTAAATAAATGTGTACATTTCTATGGGAGTACCAGGGGTGGGTGTGTGGGTGTAAATACCAGTAAGTGGGACTTATACACATGATCAAAGATAAGCACATGCTTAGGTGCTGTCCTGAATAAGGATGCAGTTTAATGTGCTTTATTGCTTTCCTGACATATTAACTGGGAAGGGGGATGTTCCTACAGTCATCTTATGCATCTGTGCCCCTTTTCCCAAAAATGTAATGTACAGTACAGTATTTAAAACCTACTAAAATCTCAGATGATTTAAATAGTGCCCATCTTCTCTATAAATAAACAATATCTGACCTATGTACTCTGGCCGACTATCAAAGACTCTGGCAGGACATCAGACAGTCATTTAATATAACTTTCCAGCTATTTGTGGAACTCTGCCTCAGTGTCACTGGGAAACAGAGTTGGAGATTACAGTTTGGATTTTCATTCTCCTTCTGGAAGCCATTTCAGTTATGCAGTATGTTATGTATCTTACTGTGCATTTATAGCTTAAGGAATTATTTACAGATGAAAATAGTTCTGGATAAAGCAGAGATGGATGTAGAATAAAGAAGACATTGTAGCTCGAACATTGCCTTAAATTTTTGAAATTAAATTTACTTTTAATAGTCTTCATTTTCTGTGAAAATGGTAGAAATAATAAGTATAAGAATAAAATTATTGTGTAGTAAAATGCCATGTAGAATGCAAATACTATTTAAACAGTTGTTGTCATGTTAAAATTATATATTAAAACAAAAAACATCCCTATCTATTTACTGTGTTACTAACAACCTCTTAAATTATTAAAAATGAAAGTATTTTTATTTAAAATTAGATTTATTAGATTTATTTTTCATTATGTACTGTGTGTTTTATTTTTGCATTTCTTTCTGCTTGAATGATTAAAATAGAATGGAATAGATTCAGTTTTGTTTGTAGTTTCTAGGCATATCACTTTCAGCCACTCATGCATGTTAAAATTCAACAGTGTCTGCAAACATTGTAGCAATATGTGTGGGGTTTTTTAATCCTTTTTTTGTGTGAGTGTAACAGGGTTCACAATCCACCCCTCTTCCTGGGACCCGCTTGCTGCCCCAGTAAGGCTCAGAGAGGCTTCAGGGTTATGCAACATCCACATCTTTATTTACCTACAGTTATCCCACCACCAGTGTCTATCTATTTACAAGTTTTACAGGATTATTCAACCTCTTTTACAGGCAGAGGCAGCCTTCAGCTAGCAGGCCTCCAGTTCCCTCACTGACTGACTTCTCTCTGGCTGCCCCTCACCTTCTGGCTCCCTCCCAGCCTTTATAGCCCTTGGCTTGTCAGGCCAGCAGGTGTTGCCAATCCTCAGGCCCGCATCAGGCCTTTTCCATCAGCCCCAATCTTCTTCCCTTGATTGGAGCTGACTGGGCAGGGGCTAATTAGGTGCTTTTGCACCAGCACCCTGCTACAGTGAGATTCAGGTCTCAATTACATGGGAGTAAACTGAGAGCAATATTACTGAAGTCAATGAGCCCGACTGTCAGTGAGCCTGAAATATTTTCAGTTTTTCCCTTATGCTAGTTTTACACCATATTAGCTCTTTGGCTTTGATGAAGGTACTTCTGTTTTACACTGCTATAATTAAGGAGAATTTGGCCCAACAGAGTTAAGTGGGCATAAGCCCCAATTGAGAGGTGAATCAGTACCCATTGTTTGTTTTTTATTCATGGTAATATTTCTTATGCGTAAGGCCCTACTAGAAACACAGTCCATTTTGGGCAATTTCACAGTTATAGGATTTTAAAAATTATAAATTTCATGATTTCAGATATTTAAATCTGAAATTTCACAGCATTTAACTGTAGGGCTCCTGACCCAAAAAGGAGTTGGGGGGCGGGTTTGCAAGATTGTTGTAGGAGGGGTCAAGGTACTGCTACCCTTACTTCTGCTGGTGACGGTGCTGCCTTTGGAGCTGGGCAGCTGGAGAGGGGCAGCTGCTAGCTGGGAGCCCAACTCTGAAGGCAGCGCCACTGCCAGCAGCAGTGCAGAAGTAAGGATGGCATGGTATGGTATTGTTACCCTTACTTCTGCTCTACTGCTTTCAGAGCTGGGCCCTTGGCCAGCAGCCATCACTCTGCGGCCGCCCAATGCTGAAAGCAGCAGCACAGAGGTAAGAGTAGCATGGTATGGCACTGCCAGCTTTACTTTTGCGCTGCTGCTGGCAGGTCACTGCCTTCAGGGCTGGGCACTTGGCCAGTAGCCGCCACTCTCCGGCCACCCAACTCTGAAGGCAGGTCAGGGTGGCAATACTGACTCCTCTACAATACCCTTGTAACCTCCTGCCCCCACACTCCCCTTTGAGTTGGGTCCCCCAGTTTGTGAAACACTGGTCTCCCACGTAAAATCTGTATAGTATAAGGTAAAAGTACACAAAAGACCAGATTTCATGGTCCATGACGCGTTTTTGCGGCCATAAATTTGGTAAGACCCTACTCAGTGGTTTTAAATTTTGTCTAATTCAGCCTAGGCCTTTAAGCTTGGTATTGATTCCATGGGCACTCAGAGAGAGAGGAAGAGAGGGGAAGCCGATTTGATTGACTTTCAGGGTGCAGATCAGCATGCAGGTTAACATGGCTGGTTGCTGTTAGTGATAGGATTGGAAGTTGTTTTAGAGATGGGGCATGGTCATGGCAGTGACTTCATTTGGTTGCTGACCCTTTTTTAGGGAACTATCATGGTGACTAGCCAGGAAGGACCACTGGGACATCAGTGGGGCTACTCACATGAGTAACTTTACTCACTTGCGTAAGCATTTTCAGAACCAAGTTCTTAGTGTTATTGGTGAAAATAAAGTAAAAGCATTTAACTATGCATGAAATGTGGGCCTCATCCTTTCAAGACTGGAATTCAGCACATACAGGGGCAGAGTCAGGAGTAGACTTTAGGAGTCACTGACTCCCAGTTGCATGTGCAGTCCCCTAGTCCATATTGACACATCCTTTGTGAATATATTGATCATGGTGCATATAACAAAATATCTGTAAATTCAACGTAATGCCCTAGCAAACGTAGCTGAATATTTCAAGTAAAAGCAACAGACAGCACAAAATAATAAAGATGCTGATTTTATTCTAGATGGAACTTTATTTGTAATTTTGAAAGTCACTGGCCTTTGGACACTTTTATTTTGCTAAATTTACAGTACATACACAGCACAATATATTTGTTGAGTCATCTTACTTAACAGACTCTGACTCTTTAAATGTCACTTCCTCCCTATCTCCGTGTTTCTTTTCTGGCTTTCTTCATTCATACACATATAGTGGGATACCAAAGGAATTTGCACTTTGGAAGATTATGATTATTTTTAATGATGATTGTGTAAGGGAAATCAGAAATTGAAAACTGATTTAAGATTTTGTCTTAAGCTTTAGCACTTATTACACTGTTTTGCTGTTGAATTAATTCATGTGTAGTGGGAAATTACAGTTGAAATAAAACCTCATTTCATTTGTGTGTGATATTTGTTTTTTTTAAGAGGGTAAGTTGGTCTGTGTTTTTCTGAGAGTCTGTGGGCAGTATATTGTTGGCCAGCTGATGGCAAGTTCTGGAAACAGTACTTCTCCTACAGAACCAGGACAGATTTTTCATGTTGCTTTGGTGAGTGGTTTTCATGCAAATAGAATTTTCTTTTAAGATTGATAGATTAGGGTTGGAAGAGACCTCAGAAGGTCATTTAGTCTAACCCCCTTCTCAAAGCAGGACCAAACTCAACTAAATCGTCCCAACCAGGGCTTTGTCAAGCTGAGACTTAAAAACCTCTAAGGATAGAGATTCCACCACCTCCCTAGGTGACCAATTCTGGTGCTTCAGCACCCTCCTAGTAAAATAGTTTTTCCTGCTATCCAACCTAGACTTCCCCCACTGCAACTTGAGATCATTACTCCTTGTTCTGTCTCTTCTGTTTTCTTGCAGATACTGGGAACCCTGTGTAGGGCTACAAGTATATACATGTATTCTGTGAACACTAATAGTTCTGGTGGAGTTAGACTCGGTAAATGCTACCATTATTTTACTATTATATAGTGACACGTTACGCAGGTTATACTCTCAGGTCAATGCACTGTACTTTCCATGAAGAAGCACTTACATGGCCCATAGAAAATAATGAGAACATATTTAAATGCGATGCCTCCCTTATAAACTAATGTTGCCTGGGAAAAAGTTAAACTGACCAGGAAATTCAGTTAATTCTTCTGTAGATGTGTGCCTTGGCACAGAATTAGCAGCATGTGAGAACTAAAAGGACACTGACCGTTGATTTTTTTCACCAAATAGAATAATTAATCAGATTTCTAATGTTTGCACCCTTTAAATAGCATGGCCTGTTTTGTTTTTCCTATCACAGAGTAACCTGATAGGAAAAAGTGCTGTCAGGTATACAGAGTGAACTAACTGAAACAATAGAGAAATCCCCACCACCACAACCACCAATAACTTCTTTCTGTGATGGTAATCTCAGGGATTATTTGTAACCATAAGAGATGCAGTTTTTTGGAGACAGAAAGGAGATATTTTGAGTCAACAATATCCCTTTGTCTGGCTATGCCGAAAGAAGGACAGGAGACATTTGACATGGGTTTAATCAGGCTGCAACTTTATTATTAGATGTCTGGGATTCCCGGCAGATAACAGTGTACAGTGCAGGCAACCCAATGTTTATTCCATAATTACCCAGGGGGCTTTGACCAACTCCCCCTCTTTTTCCATCCTGGTACCTCCAGCAAATCCATTGCCAGGACCTTATCATACCCGGGGCGGGGGGCTTCCATCAAACCCCACTTTTTCCCTCCAGGTCCCTCCAACAATTCCATTGCCAGGATCTTACCATCCACCCGCCCCTTGTAGAAGGATAAAGGTGAGCTATAAGAATGAGGGGTTGGCTCCCTACCATACCAATCATAGGAGTCCCCAGTGTTCGTTCCTTTACTGAACACAGCTTTTTAAATCCTTTTCCAAGCCGTTTGTCTGGTCACTGTATACCTTCCCTATGGAGTACCTGCACTGGACATCCACCACAAGGAGACAACAGCAATTAACTTGGTTGCCGCCTACCCACACCCATCTTCTAATGCCTTCTTTTATATCTGTTAAAAACATGACAGCACGCCAGTTGGACAGGTGAACCCCATCCTCCCAAAACAACTCTGCTGCCCCATATACTATGCCAGGGATGTGAAATTACTGCCCCTCCAATGGTCCCAAGGAATTTGGCCACCTCCCTGTTCACATACCTTCTTGCCTTGTCCATGCTGGGAGGGCTCATGGCTTCCCGCCAGGCCCTGTGCTGAAGCATGTCTGACCAAACAATGTTAACTCCTGCAAAAAGTTCAAGGATCAGCCCCGAGTGCTGCCTTGCTCTGAGCATTAGTTCCACCCCCTTAAGCATTCCCAAATTATTTTCCCCAAGATGCACCACAATTATATCTGGTGACCGCTGACTGGCCCGCACAGCATATGGCAGTGGTATTAGTTGATTCCATGACATGCCCCTCCTTGCATGCCAACTGAGTATCGCTTCATCACCAAAGTCCAGCTGCAAACTCTTGGGCAACCTGTATGCGTGCGTATGGGCCCAAAAGACAATGCTGTGCCCGCAGATCCACACCACTGTCTGTATGGCCAGTTGTCCAACATCTGTAATGAGATTACAACAAATTAATGCTGCCCTGATTCTGAATGAGTTGGACCAAATTCATGGGCTGGCCACCCCCAACCTCATCAGCCCCCGTTTCAACATGATAACAAACTGATGTGAAGGGACTCCCATCACCATGTATCAAAAGGGGGCCTTCCCCTTTCAGCCCCATCCTGAACGGAGCTGACCCCAGGCTCACCATCCTCCCAGAGGATAACAGATTCACCCCGGCTGACTTGATTGGTCTTTGACCTTCGCAAGTGTAGTGTCACTGAATGCTCATGCTGTTGTACATCATGCAGTTCCAAAGTCCTTCCCACAGAGTACCTACCAGACCCAGGTACTAGCACACTGACCCTGAAAGCACCAAAAATTGCTATCAAGAATGCTGCCCTGAACAAGGCCACCTCCTGTCTCCTATGACTACGATGCCAAGGATCTGCATGAGATCCCTGAGCATGTAAACTGTGATAGGATGATGAGAATCCACCCTGGGGCCACCAGTACGCGACCACCAAGCCAAAACCCATCAAACTGAAAAACCATTGCAAGGATCAGGATAGCCATTTAGCCTACTGACAAATGTAATGGCAGAAAGGCAATTCAAAAATGCGGAGGATGCCATTTGACAGGTTGCCAAGAACAGCATGTACCAGAGCACCTGTTCCTCTGCAATGAGCCATATTGTGACCAGCCTTCCTGATCCTGAAATTGCATGAAATCATTAAAACTTCTCTCATAGCTCTACCATGTGCATGGAGCAACCAATCTCCACAGTGACAACCATTCTATGTCAGGTTCCATAGCGCTAGTGGCATCTGCCCGGGTTCCCGGCTGGCTCCTGGTGCCAGCTCCAGAAATCTGTAGACCTGAAAATGAGACAAGGCATCTGCTATGCCATTATCAACCCGAGAGAGGTTATGAAGCAATGTAAATTCCCTGGAGCCCTTTGCACTGCTTGAAGCTCACCCCTTGAACCAGCTTGCATTGTGTCACCTACGCCCCATTCATACAGGGCCTAACCTGCAGGTGCCATTTGTTCTACCCTGCGTCCTGTTGCACCATTGTGGCAGGAAAGTGCTGTATGAGAACCAAAACATGTTTTGCAATCATGCCTGAATGTACAGAATGTGCAACTGCTATGATTAAATGCATGCCCTTAAATGTATTTTATACCTGCATAGCTAAGGAAGACAGCCTTAGCAAGACCCTGTCACATGGCTGTCCCCAGCCATTGGAAGAACTTTAAGTTAGGCTGTAGCAGCCGTGCATTAACATGCATCTGCTTACTGGAGTGTGTCCCCCCCAGACAAGCTGAGACCGTTTCTGGCCAACCCATTTGATACCCGAAATGTCCATACCCAGTGTTTTTTTTCCCCTTGTTTTATGCCTCAGAAGAACCACTATTGCCCACAATCCACGCCATAACAGAAAGCACATCTGACTTCATTGTTTGCTAGGAGAGGAAAATTAGTAAAACATTTTTCATTCATTGGCCATTTGTCTCTTTAGTACTTAATTGAAATCCATTTACCATTGTAGCTGTGTTACCAGTAATGTACAGTTGGAAAGGCAGGCTGTCATCTTAACAAAGACAATTCCATGATTCATATTACAGAAGATTAACACAGCAAATTGCACATCATCTTGCTTTGTATGTATGTGCATAGATGGATAAATACACATTAGGACCTGCTCACAATAAATTGTGATATAGTGAAAATCTGTATAGTGAAGTGGAGAGAATTGCCTAGTGTATTTTATTGCACCACATTACACACAGATTGCTAGTTCAATTATAGTGAAATTCTGCTTAGAGTGAAGATATTCTGTGAAATAAAAACTTGCTCTCTGTAGGTGAGGATGTGGGCATACTGTATATACACTGACACATACTTCAGGAGGAGCAGGAAGGTGAGGGCAATTAATCTTTTGGAAGATACATTTTCTGTATGTGAGCGAGAGTAAGAATATGTTGTTGTTGGGGTTTTTTTTGTGGGGGGGGGTTGATACAGAGGCCAAAGCATTTTTATTGGTATTAAAAGGTTGAAATTTTTATTCCACCATAGCATAAGCTGATTTGTTTCTGTGGGCTTGCTTGGGGAAGCTGAGTATTTGTTTATTTATAATAGTTTTGTTTAAAATAAAAGAGCATAGAGGTGTTTGGATTTTGTGGTACAGCATTATACAAATAATTATATATACTCTGTAAACCAAAATATATGAGGGAAAGAAAACAGAATAGACTTTCGCCTGCTTAACTTGACAGTGTAATAGTTTATTCACAGGTTACTAATTTGTACTGGTCCCTATGTATATTTCACTAGGGCTATGAATGTGCTCCAGGTGCCTGATACTGGAGAATTCTAGCAAGTAGTGTCCGTTGGTCCACACCTACACGCTTGCTCTTCTGGTGGTCCATGCCAAAAGTATAAGCGGTAGTGCACACCAACGCCTCTCCAGTTCCTCTTACCACTGCCTGGCCTGAGTTGGAATCTCCGGTGTCCGGAACTGATCCTCCTTCTATTTGAGTACTGCTTGTCAGACACCCACAGTAGAATACACATAAGGAGTGGCACGCATAAAAAAAAATGAAGTTATTGATCCTTCGTAACTGGAGTTCTTGTATTCCTGCCTTGTATTCCACTACCCACCCTCCTTCCCCTCTGCTTTGGACCTCTCTGATTCGTGGTAAGAGGAGGAACTAGAGAGGCGTCAGTCCGCACCACCCCTTATACTCCCGGCACAGAGCACAAGGAGAGCAAAGGCACAGGCACAGACCAATGCACACTAGAATTCTCTGATCTCAGGCACATGGAGTGAATGCATACCCACCATGCCATACAGATAGAGACCACGCATTTTGAAATACTCCAGTTATGAAGGGTAAGTAGCTTCCCTTTTTGGAGAGGGGTTGGATGTGTCTGAAACAGTATTTGGAATGCGTTTTTCATTTTGAAAAGTAAATACTATTTCTCCCTCTTAAAACAAGTGCCATAGAGCACTCTGTGAAAAATATTTCATTATTTATAGCCGTGCCATGCTGTACCTGCCCACAGGCACTGACAGTCTGGGAGAGGTATGTCCCATGTTCTCTGCAAAAGAGGGTAATTTTAGTGACACCCCACTCTTGATCATCTGACTCATAACTATCCTAGGCTGCATTTTCAGTGCAATGCCTGGAGAAATAGCCAAAGTTTTATATATTTGATGCCTGCTGCAGCAGCTGTTTAATGTAATCTATGGTGTGTATATAGTAGTACCACATGAAGTAAGACCCAGTTTCACACTCAGTTACAGGATTGTAACTCCTATTGACTTTGAGGGCAGAATTGGGACAACTGTATGTAATTTTAGAGGTGGAGAATATCTACTGAACTTTTCTGGAACTTTTTTTGCTGATTTTGCTGATGTTGTATAAAACAATTACTGCAATGCTATTTAGTGTATTTCTTTACTACTGTCCTAATTCTTGCTTTTAAAACTATATATATGCATACATATACGGAGAGAGACGTAAGAATGCATTGCTTTGGGGTTATTTACATCTGAAACACTCTCTTTAATAACTTACACCTGAGGGGGAACACAAAACACATGTGGTTAATACATATAGTGTATTGATGATGTACTAAAGAGCTCTATTTTCTCTGCCAAAAAAGCTCTGCATATCATTACCAGGAATTGGAAGTGTCACAGATTCCAAAGCAATAAATGCATGTCAAACGCCATCTGATAACTGCATTTTGCTTTTAATTAAAAGGTCTGTTTGAACATGTTTGGCCAATTTCACTGCTGACATACACATTTCCAATCTAGGCGTGCAACTTGTTTGTGTCAGCAGCAAATTTGGCACATTTTCTAAAGTTCTGAAGGAATGTCACTCCTGCACATAACTCTCATGTGTGAAGAATCAGAAATGTGTTTCTGCAGCACTTTCTGAAGGTATACAAAGTGAGAGTTTAATCACCAAAGGGGTAAAAGTGTTACATCCTGGATATATTTACACACAAGACAATCAGAGACTTCCATTAAAGGTTTTTGGCACCAACTCTTACCTTCTAGCAGATGTTTTTTAAAGGTAGTTTGCCTTACTTAAGTTGTTTATGATATAAAGAACCATTATTATAACAGAAGTGTGAACATGTCTTTATTTAACATGTGTAGTCCTAGTTTCTTGTGATTAAATCAACCTTAGCAACAATTTTGCAACAGAAGAGAAGGGAGGTTGATTTTTTTCACTTTGGTTAAAATGATACATAGTGTTCAGCATGGTTATAATTACTCTGTCATGGCTAGATTCAGATTTGGCAATCCAGAGGTGGAATATTAAATGTGTTTGCACCATAACAGCTGAGTTTTAAACATTACTAGGAAGGAATTTGATATGTGATCATTTCCAGAGCATGAAGTATAGTGTATAATCTATTGTTTAAGTTTCAGAAGGTAAATGATCCTCTTTTCCCAACTGTTCATGTGATTTCTTTATTTTAAATATTTTTGATACATCACTTGAAAACCTAGAAACTAATTGATCATGAAAAATAGAATGTGAAACTAACATCATTATATGAGACAGAATACTGTACCCTTTCTGTGGAATCTTCAGTTCCTGCGCATTGAACAGTTGTTGAATTGTTGATCAAATTCCACTGTAATGATGGACCTCACTTATAAAAGATGATGGGGGCACATTTAGTCCATTATGTCTAGCATATATTGTAGAATGATCTGGCATTTTGGGCTGATGTCCCATCTGATCTTACCACATCAGCACATTTGGGCCACATTGGTACTTGCATCAGGGCATTACATTTGGATGGGAATCTTCCAAGCAACACGTAGGTGTGGCAAAAACGCTGTAGTTAATTCTTACTCTGGAATTCTTCCTTTTGGGGAGAGTTTTGTGAATTATTAACAATGAAATTCGGAAACAACCAAATTTAGCATTTTGTTTCAAATTCATGAAGGTGGACCAATTTTGGCAGCTTTTCATTTGAAAATAGGATAGAAATCAAAATGTGGACAGGATCTAAACTCTGATGCTTCTGGGCATGCATTAACCTTTAAGGGAGGAGGGGTTGTTGAATTTTTTTTTCAGTTATTCTAAACTGCCTACACTTACTTGCACCTTCCACTGAATTATCTGGTACTGGCTTTATCAGAGGGGGATGACTGGTGTGATCAAGTGTATCATTTCTTATGTTCCTATAGACACAGAGGATAAAAGTAACTCTGAGAAAAATTCTCCCTCTTAATTTTAGGCCCTCAGAAGTTGTACCAACCAGAATCCACTGTCAACTACCTTGGGCATGTGCCTGCTCTGATGTCACAGCTAACAAGAGGAAACTGATTTTATTTTAAAAACAGACTTTTCTACTTTATTAAAGGTAAGGCATTGTTTAAAAAAATATTTTTAAATAAATAGTCGATTGTTCACATTTTGATCAATGTTCATACTTTTGATAGAATAGAGACTCAAACGCAGTACAGTCCTGCTGAGTTCAGTTAGCTTCAGTATCCTGGTGTAGTCTAAACTTCTGTAAAGCTCTGAAGTTCATTAATGTTGCTCTCTCTTTTTAATTTAATTTACTGTGTACCACTCTTCTCAGGTTATTTGCTTTCAGATCTACATTATTTCATTTCCATTTTTCAGTTACAACATCCTTCTTGTTAAACCTGCATTACACAGCTTGTCAGGAGGAAGTTTCTTGTGTTAGAGATCAATTGAATAATGTCTGCTGTTTGAGGCATCTCTTGTTGTTTTGTCTGTAGCATTAACAATCATATACTGATTGATTGGAACAGTAGGTATGCAAATAACACCAGTCCCAAGGCATGCTTAGTCCTTGCATATTCACAGTTTAAATATGGGTTGCAGGCTCTTAATCTGTTTCAAAAGCCTTGGCTTTTTAACATGGTGTCTATTCGTTATATAATTCTGTGAGTACTTAAATCTGTTGTTGTTTTATGTCTCATGCTAGGTTGTATCTGCATATTTCACTCAGAACTTAAGAGTTGCTTAGTTTGCACTGAAGGAAAACTAACAGCATAATATATTTAAGGTGAAAATCTCAGGCCAAACTTTTTATATATACCAGGGGTCAACTTGGATCCCTAATCAATACTTTTCAGAGAGATTGTATCAATGTATATACAAATAATTTGTTCTTGTATTTAGAAAACAATTTCTAAAGAGAAAAGGATGCTGTACGATGGAGCATGGGTCCTCATCATTTTTTTTATTTCCTTATTAAAGACTATGATGTGACAAAAGCCGTTCTCTTAGTTTAGTGTCTAGAGCAGGGAGCTTGGAGTCAGAACTCCCCATTGCATGATCTTGGGTGAGTCATCTGAACAACTCTCTGATCCTCATTTGCTGTTCTGTAGAATCAGTATAACAATACCTATCTCACAGAGATGTTGTGAAGCATAGTTAATGTGCAAAAGCTTCGTGATCCACACATGAAAGGTGCTGTGTGTGGAGTGTTGTGGTACTAATTAGGCTGGGCTGATTTAACATGGAATACCATGGTACTGACAGCCGTAGGAGCAAAGTTTGGCTTCCAGGTTTTATAGATTGACTAATCCTTGAGGCCAGAAAAACCTCTTTGGCTGTTCCTTTGTTGTCCTCCTTGTGTAGCCGCTCTCCATGACAGTCCCACAGGGCCCTGTCCTTGGCCCACTCCTTTTCATTCTCTGCAGCCTTTCTCTAGGGGATAGTGTGTACTCACATTGCTTCAGTTACTATCTTACACCAGTGACTACAAAATCTACCTCTCCGCTGCTGATCTGTCCCCTCCGTACAATCCATTCTTCTTACATCTCCTTCTTACATCTCCTTCCTCCCTGACATGGCTTAACTGAACTCTCTCCCTTCATCTCAAATCCTTCTGGCTTCCCCATTTTGTCTGTCAGTGTCGACAGTGCCATCTTCCTCCCTGACAAAAAGCACCATAGACTGTGACTCATCTTTCACTCCTACCCTTTTTTGCCCACACAGACATGTTGTGTAGAAATTTTGCCACTCCTTCCCCATGCCATTTCTCAGATCCAATCTCTGCTCTCTTTCCACATCTAAAACTCTCTTGAGTACTGAGGCGCCTCCTCATTGTCCTCAATCCTGATTGGGCCATTTGGACTCTACCACAGTAGTACAAATAATAAAGAAAGAATGCACATTAACCATTACATCTTACCACTACCGTGTGTAAAAAAACCCTAAGGGGCAGATTGTATCTCGTGTATTGGAAGTAGGAGGGGACAGGAGACACAGCATGTCCCCTTCTCACTTGATCTGTGCCCCAGGGCAGGGACCAGACACAATTCTAGTCCTTACGCTCACAGCGTGTGAAGGTTGCTAAGAGCTAGTTCTGACTGTTGCAATAGCCTCCTCAAAGAAGGTTTCTGCCACTCAAGCCCATTCACCAGTAGATCTGGCCACACTTGAGAGGACACATTCTTTATGCTGTGCAAAGGTGTTCACATGTTGCACCCTGCTTCCTTAAAGCCTCTGAAGGCATCGTGCCTACCTTAGCACAGTGCTTCCTGGAACTGCCAAAGGATGCAAGGTATCTCAGCATCCCCCATACTATGGAATGTGCCAAGAAAACCTCTCACACATACACATATATGCTGATCTCTGGGGTAAACTTACTTTGTCAAATATATTGTACATCCTTCCTGACCTTCTCAAATGCAAATGATTCCAGACCAGTATAAATAATGGACTCAACTCTTACCATCCATGGACTTGCTCCAGGTATCTTGTCTGTTGTCATTCCCCTCCTTTTTTTGCACCATTCTTCTAGCACTGGTCTCTCCTCTGTGCCCTGCCATGGAATCTCACCACTGTTGGTGCAGGAGGCATGTCCTCTGCAACAGCTGCCCTGCATCTAACAGCCTCATTGACTCTTCCTGTGTGTTCAAGTCTCTAAAAACATGTTTTCTTCCTTGCCTGTCATTTCTTAATTTCTCTGTCCCTCTGGGTAAAATTCACTCTTGTTCAGAGAGTCAGCCTTACATATGTCCCAGAAGATATTGGAGAATCTAACAACTAAACCTGAGAAAGATATTGGAGAATCTAACAACTAAACCTGAGGCAAAAACTGACCTATAGTAATCCTATATAGTCCCTTTAAAGCACAGCAGTGCCAAAAGGGTTTCAGCAGAAAAGAGGTTAAAAGAGAACTCCTGTGAAATTCAATATTACATTCATTTTTTTAAAAACATGAGTTAATGTTTACACTGAAGGTTCTTTTCTGACTACAGGCTGAACAAGGAAGGAAACAAAACAGTTGAGTTGCCTATTTAAGGCAGCTACTTTCTCTATGGCTTTTTCTTTCCTCTGTTTAATTCCTGATACTCTAGAGATATGGTTTCCTCCTTCAGCAGAAACTCTGACCTCAAAAATAGCAAGTTCCAAAATAAACACAGCAAAAAAAAATCAATTGTTTCACAAACATGCTAAGTAACCAAAACTGTTTCCATGCTATAGCTGGAACTCATAATCCTTTTTGGAGCTGGAAATTGGGCTTTCACTTCTCTGACATGTAAAAATATTTTGTGTTCATACTGAATGTCACTCTTTCCCAACAGATTTGTTAGAACATTGAGCTCCATTCATCAATAATTTGGCTCCACTCTTGCCACCTTTT
Organism: Gopherus evgoodei; assembly: GCF_007399415.2. Lineage (NCBI taxonomy): Eukaryota > Metazoa > Chordata > Testudines > Testudinidae > Gopherus > Gopherus evgoodei. The sequence goes on along the minus strand of NC_044322.1, from coordinate 234,242,295 downwards.
GCAAAGTATCTGCAGGCCTCCTGGCACTTGGGAATGATGCTGGGCTGGCTACATAGTGAATACTGAAGGAGACCCCCTATCATGTTCTTACTGAAGGTGAGCTCTCATCCTGCTGATAGACATAATTACAGCCTGGAGACAGCTGGAAGAGCAACTGTTTCTCAAGAAGAGACTCCCAATAAAGATATATATCTATTTCCTTTTCAGTTCCTTCCCAGGGTTTTTACCCTTTGTGATCTGATTCAGTGACAGAAAGGTATGAAAGAAAGAAGCAGCCTAGCCCTTCTGGATTGGGTCCATGATGCTAATCCAATGCAAATGGAACTCCAGGCTGTCTCACTGCCACTGCCACTGCCTTCACTTCCATTTCCAGATGGATCAGAAAGAAACTTTTATCATCAAATGGTTTTAAAAGAAAAAGAAAAGTACATTATCTGAAGGCTTTAGCACCTCCCAGCTGAGTTTAGTTAGCAGTTATACTGTACCTTTCTATCAGGAGCCTGCTAAAGTTATATCAGACCAAAAATACTGGGGAAAAAACATTCAGGAGTCTTAAATCTACAAGTTAAATCCCCACTGACCAGTACCGTAAGGGAGTATTTTGGGAATTTGGTCACTGAACTGTTGCCTTTATGCAGCTGCATGGAAAAGTTAATCTGGCCTTGTTTACGAATATTGCTCAGTGGTCAAAAATGTCTTCTGACCTTGCATAAGAGATTGTTTTAAAGCTGAAACAGATTCAAGAATAGCGGACTGTGGGGTCTTCAAGCATACCTCAAACCCCCTTCTCAGTCACACACATACAATGCACAGAGTTAAACTCACACCATCTCTCTCATACACACACAGCTACTCCCAGACCGACCACACGCTGGAAGTACTGAGTGCGTGCTTTGGAGGTGAATTCTCTGCCTCTTCTCATATGTGTATGCCAGCGAAATTTGTGCAGCACAGAATGTATTTGGGTCCTGAAATATATAACTACAAATATAGCCTGTAAAATCTTTCATTTTGATTGAAATGTATATGTTGCTTCAAGTATTTTGAAGTCTCAGAAATTAACTTTAATTCAGGAGGGAACAAAGCATTTTTGATTCAGGCGGACAGCTCTGTGCTATTAGCTTGTGGGGAAAGAGGAACAGCTAAAGAGCAGGGAAGGAAGACAGCAGTTGTATACTTTTCCATCTAAGATACAGCAGAGGGGTTTCTTATTTCATGGTATTAGATGAGTCCACTGGGAATTCATTTTGAAAAGAAATATACCAAACCATTTAGATTTACAAAGGGGAGGGAAAAATAAAAGCCTTAGCAATATCTTGTGTTTGATCTATTTGTTGCTATAAAATTATTGACAAAAGGCAAAAGAATGGCCTTCATTTATCTTTATTATTTTGGCTTGCTTTAGTGCTTTCTTATTAAAGGCAAACTCCTATTTAGGTGTGAAATTAACCCTTTTACTGCTGCATAGAAATGAAAAACTAAATCTCCGTGCACAAAAATCTCTTAAAAATAGGATTTTTTTAAAAACTCTAATCCAAATAATCTGTATAGGATTCCTATTCAGAAAGATGTTATGTGTCATAAGAAACTTTTTAGGGACATAAAAATATGTATGGTAAAGTTTATGCAAAGTTTGGTTCAAAAATATCTTTAACAAGCAACCTTCCATGTAAAATCAGAGGCATGCTGTTGTTTATCTATTTGCAAGAGTAGTTCTGAAAATAAGTACTTTATGGGGGAAAAGGAACATTTAAAACCTCAGATCATGTGTGGGTGTATTGTAAGGGCCTGTCTTCCCTTCAATGTTAGCTTGAAGTATAACTCAGGTGTTGCCCCTGGCTCGACTCCCATCCACACACATGTCTCCTGGTTGAGTTGGATGGAGTTTAAACTCAAGCCAACTGGCGTCTAACGGAGAATGGCTTGAAACTCCAATGCTGCTGATGCTCAAGCTAGTAATGCAGTTATGTAATGTAGAGGTGCAGTTAAATACTACAGACTCGAGTTTGTTTGCGGCACAATTCATCAGCTGCAAACCCAAACATTCTATGGTATGTCTGTACTGGAGCTGGATGGTGTATTTTCCTGCTCGAGTAGGCATACCAATACTAGCTCTGGTTGAGCCACCTTCCCTAAAAATAGAAGTGTAGTCATAGTGGCATGAGTACCAGGAGGGGCTAGTGGCCCGATTGTGTACCTAAAGTCTCAGGCAGGATCGTACCCAGGGCAGCTAGCCCCCTGCACCACCCTGGCTACAGTTCTATCTTTAGTGTTCTAACTTGATCCGAGATAGTTTGAGTATGTTTACTCCAGCTGGAAATCACACCCTGCAGCTCCAATGTAGACATACCCTGTTTGGATCCAGTATGGTTTGGCAGTGTGACTGCTCTAGTTTGAGTATGAGCAGCCACAGAGAGAAATGGCACTTGACCTGCACAGAGTGATTGGATTAGCTAGAGGCAAGGTGGCAACTCAAGGCAGTGTTGCACTGAAGACAAACCCTAAGCCATTATGCTTCAAGACATTTGCTTTTTTTTCTTTATTGTCGTTTTATTTACAGAGAGGCAGATTTGAGACAATTACTGACATGCCCTAATTTTAAGGGAAACTGTTAAATTGAACTATTCATTCCATACAAATCCTGTAGAATACCGTTAATGTAAATCAGTATTGCTGTTATTGTACTGTATTTGAGAGAGCCTGTAGCAAGTCTATAGAGAACTGTTGATGTTGACTACATAATTATAGAAGCTAGCTATGGAAAAAGTCTGGTAGGTTATTCAAGTCCATTTCCCTTGACAATGCAGGACTGTTCCCTTTTGTACATAGTCTGTTAGGTATTGTATTCTGTTTAATTTTGCATAGTGAATGAAATTCACCCCTGTGCAGAGGGGCCAGCACACGCCCTATGCACCACATAAGGTACATATGTCTTCTTTTGATAACTGAATTTCACCCTGTATGAATAAACCATCTCAGCAGCCTCCCTTAACAATTATGGGGTAGTAACAGCTGTCTTAAGTCTAGCTCTCTGTAGAAAAACAATAAAGAAAGTTTTGTTGCAGACCTGGAGTTGATGTGTTTCTATTGATTTGAGAATCTTTTAAGTTCCAAAATTATTAGTCTAGTATTTTCCCCAGTCTGTTTTACATGCCCCAAGCAATGAGGTTTTTACCACATCTGTTGGAGACTATTATGGTGACTAGTATATTGTAAAATATATGTAGTCATTGTTACAATGTTTTTCCTAATATTCAGCCTAACTTTTCCCTTTCATAATTACATTTTTACCTTGTGAAATCCTAAGTACTTTCTCTCTCACCTTGATGTTTACATCCTTCAAATATTTGAAGTTTTATCATTCCACTTCATTCCCTAAGAATTCTTTAAACCACAGGATGTAGATATTTAGTTATTTCTAATCTTTCCTAATCAGTAATTCCTCCCCGCCCCCTATTCGTTTATACTCATCAGCATACCTCCTTATCTTTGTAACCAAGACTGAGCTATAGCATAATAATTACTTATAGCATAAGGATCCTGAAAAGACACCCCTAACTTGACTCAGCTGCGTAATTCTAGTTAAGTCAATGTTCACTTCAATGTCTGTCTGGAAGATTGGACTGTCATGTAGCACTTACTGCATTTTTTCATCTTCCAAACTCATTTAAAATGTAAACTATTTGGCAAGCCAACTTTGCCTGTATAGGTAATTATGTAGCTCCCAGCACTGTAATGTCTGAGCTCCTCCTTAGAGAGACAGGGGGAATGAGATAATATCTTGTATTGGACCAACTTCTGTTGGTGATGGAGACAAGCTTTCAAGCTTACACAGAGCTCTTCTTCGGGTCTGGGAAACTTACTTAGAGTTTCACAGCTGAATACAAGTTGGAACAGATTGTTTAGCATATGTAGTTAACACATATTTCAAGGGACTTGAGTACGTTTCCCAGACCCGAAGAAGAGCTCTGTGAAAGCTTGAAAGCATCCATATCTACACAACAGAAGTTGGTCCAATAAAAAATATTACTTCACCTACTTAGGCTCTAATATCCGGGACCGACATGGCTACAACAACTTTGTGTGAGAATCTCCTGAACATTTATGAATTTGTCATCTACACATCCACAGAACGTACTGCAGGTAACATCATGATGCTCATTTTACAGATCAGGAAATAGAGACAAAGAGTTGAAGTGATTTGCCAAAGGACACAAAAAGGAATCAGTGTCACAGCGGAGATTGGAAATAGTATCCAGTCCTGTACTCAGATCCCTAGGAAGTACCATTTTCACATACAATTCATCCCTGTGCAGAGGGCCAACAAATGCCTTTGCCATACTTAAGACCCACTTACATTCTATACCAGCCCTCAAAATAGAACTTAAGAGATACATAGACCTTCTGGGAATCTTCTGCAAGGGGGGTGAATTTCATCCAGAGAGAGAAACATCCATCCACACCTGTATCTTATTTTATTTGAATTTTTTGTCCCTTCACACTTAAATTTAGGGCTCGATTGTACTCCATGTTACTTCACTTAAAAGGAATGTTCTGGGGTGGGTAGCACAGAGGAGAGACATGAAATATATATGTCATACATAAATATATATATTTAAAGCTTTCACACTTCTCATCTCTTCTGTTCTACCTACCCCTAATCAGCCAGATATCCCCTTCAACATGCAGTAGGGCAGAGTACAATCTGGTCTTAAATTTAGAGTGCAAAGGAAGAAAGATGACAGGTGTTACTCTCTATGGATGAAATTCACCCCTGTGAAGAGGAGATCTGTAACACAGATGAGGGGCCAGGGTGTTTATATATGTCAAAATCATGGACTGCATTTTGGCATTTGTGGCATCTTATGTACCCACCACAAAACTGTTGAGAGCTTCAGATGGCACTTGTGTCTTTTATTTTTCCTTTCCCCAGAAACCTGGGTAGAGGCTGCTGACAAAGACATGATCATACATTAATGCAGCTTTTTCAGCATAGAGTTAAACACTCAGCATCCACTACCCCAGGTCCTCAAAGTAGATTCCCATACTCAGGCAATAGCAGAGCACAGGCAATATGGAGTGGCACATACTAAGTATTTAGTGGCATTCCCTATGCAGTATACATATGACTAACGGGCATGCAATTTCACATTGTTTCAGACTTCGGCCACCCAGGTCTACAAAAGGCGTTTTATTGTGGGGAAGAGGTGATAAGAGGTCTCCTCCTTCATTATTCTCAGCTTTTCTTTTGTTCCACTGTTGAGTGTCTTGGGGAGTTGAGAGGGTTGAGATGAGCCTTCTCTCAGTGAAATCTAACAGGAACATGCAGTTTGTTAAAGAAAAATAGTGTTGCTTTATTAAAACAATTCTTTTAGTTACCAAGGCAACCGTGCTTACATAAATGGTGAAGAGAAAAGGAATTTATATAAAAAGATACATTAGGTTGTTATGGTAACTCTAATACTTTTGAAAATAACTAAGAAACATTTTGGGGTGGTAGTGTTGACCTTTTTATTCCAGACAGTATTTACAAGCCTAGTTTCATCCCAGTTCATATAGCCCAGTTCACCACTGAAATCACAGCAATTCTGTATTTCAAATAGTTGCATCTGAATTTCTGGGCGTATATGTGTCCATTGAAATCTTGCATTAGCAAATAGCATTCTGGCTCAAAGGACCTTAGTTCTGCTGAGGCTGGGTACAGAAATAAACAGGAACAAGGCTAGCCTAAGTATTTTGAGGGGGGCCTGCAAGACACTTTCCACCCATCTTTCCCCAAGCGTAGCCAAATCCTGTATGCAATGATTGCCAAATTAGGCACACATCTGGCCTTGGAATTCTGGGAAGAGTCATTAAGATGATTCCTCAGGATCTAGTACTAGACTAAAGGCTCTTTTATATTAATAGGTGATTGTTCAGGGTGTCTCCTGTGCTGCGGAAGAATTGGAAACCAGTTCTCTGTACTGGGATCTGGACTTAAATGTCAACATTTAAACATATTTAGGGACAGCTCACCAAAAAAGCAGAAGTCCAGTGGCCATAAACATGGTAGCAATGCAGCTTATTTTATCTCTTTTTCCAGTGATTTAACAATAGAATCCAGAGTAGCTGGAAATATTAATATTCCATCAGGGCTCAGAATAGTGCTCCCATCCCATTCTACCACTCTTAAAAGTACATCCTGTTTGCCAGGAAAAGTCAATAAACAAAAATTAATTAACATATAATTTGTCTTTTCTTGCTTTTTGTCCCCATTTTGTGACATTCCAATTTCATGTTCAAACCATTTTCTCTCTTTGTTCTTTTCTTTTTTTTCTTCTTTCTCTCAACTTCTCTCCTCTCATTTTCCTTTCATATTTATATTTTCCTGTTACTAGTCCTCTCCCATATTGTTTTTGCCTCCCTTAATCCCTCTCTTCTTTTTTCTCCCTTATGCTTTTTTTCTCCATTTTCCCCCCTTACTTCCACCCATGTTCCATACTCATCCAGGATCCTCCCCATCGCTCTAATATTAATAATACCTGTATAACCTTTTTCTCAGGTATTAAGTAATTAATTTTTCCTAACCCCCATCAGGTAGAATATTATTATCCCCATTTTAAAATGGGGGAAAACCAAAGCAGACATATTAAATAACTTGCCAAACTATAAAAGAAGTCATTGTCAGACCCTTGATTATCGTGGAAGTATAACAATGCATAGATCCTTCACATTCGAGACTGCTCTCCTCTCATGCTTATAAACTGACCCTTCTTACAACCAGAAGACTTCAGCTAGTCAGCAAATTAGATGAATCAGCTGGCTGGCAGTGATGAGAAGGAAACTGTTCAGGTAGTCCCCTCAAAACTCCCTCACATACAGAGTTGTGAACTGATGTAGTGTTTCCCTCACACAAACTCTGAAGAACCCCTGGCCTTTGGTGTCATGGGCCTTGAAAACCAGCCCTGCAATAGAGACTGAATAACATGCAGTTTTAAGGAACACAATAACAAGCTTTAAAGCCTTGTAACTGGTTTTATTTCTAATGCTAAATCTATATTTTAAAGGGCTAGAGACTGACTTTTAAAAAAATAAAGGCTGAGATTGCCTGTAACAGTTACAGAGTGCGAAAAATTGGGAAAAGTGGAGCCTATGAACCCCTTGAGCCAGCTTTGCCTCTGTGGGAAACATTCAGGGCCGACTCCAGGCACCAGCACAGGAAGCAGGTGCTTGGGGCGGCCAATGGAAAGGGGCGGCACACGTCCGGGTCTTTGGCAACAATTTGGCGGCAAGTCCCTCAGTCCCTCTTGGAAAGAAGGCCCGGCCACCAAATTGCCTCCGAAGAATGAAGAGGCCCAATAGAGCAGCCACTGAAGTGCCACAATTACAGCTTTTTTTTCCCTCTCTTCGCCACTTGAGGCAGCCCTGGAAACATTATGCAACTGTTACTAATATAGACATGCACTTACACAAGAAAATGAGGAAGTATGAGCATGAGCGACACAATCTAGCTCTGATTATCTAACACAGATAAGTCAAAAGAGTAAATAAACTGTGCCACCTACATATCTCCTTAATGTCTTAGATTTAAAACAAAGTTAAGCAGTAGGGTATTTAGATTTATGTCTTTTGAAAGGTCAACAGGTGAAACTCAGTGGATTCCGTTTTCAGGAGCTTGTACAAACTTTCCCCCCCCCTCTCTTTTGTTCTATATGAGTTGGCAGCTGCTGAATTTTGCTTGAGTTTCAAGTTCAAAGAACCTAACAATTCTTTGTGAAAAACCATTCAAACTGCTGAACTTCTTTGGGCTTTGCAATGAAATCATGTGAAATCACGAGTTTCCCACACATTCAGTGTGAAACCTTAAGTATATTCAGAGTCCCCATCCCTTCTCCCCCACTACCACCCTCCTGAAACTTAAATTAGGGCTAGCTTTGCTCAAAAGGTCATGGTCCTTACATAGGTGATGAGTTATATGGGCCCATGGTGCCCGTGCTCCTTCAATATTCAGGAATGTGGGCCCGGCTCCACCAATGTTTGGGCTTATATTTAATCAAAGCCGTCCCACCCATTGGATGGACTGGGGCAACTGCTTTGGGGGGCCCCACACTTCAGAGGGACGCAGGGTCCAGGGCAGCTTGGAGGGTTAGCAGGGGGCCTGGCACCGGCAGCAGTAGCGTGCTCTGCCCCCATTCCACCCTTTATCCTAAGTCCTCACCCTGCCTCTTTCTGGCTTCCACCCCTCCCCCAAGCAATGCCAGGAGCTGGAGGGGCCGAGCAGGGCAGGCTACAGCCAGGTCGCTTGCTGCTGCAGGCACCAGGCCCCCTGCTAACCTCCCAGGCCACCCTGGACCGCACATCCCCCTGAAGCACAGAGCTCCCAAAGCGCGGGGCCTGAGGCAATTACCCCGGTCACTCCTATGGACGGAACAGCTCTGCTTGGAACCATTCTGGGCACCACCAAAAATTATACAAATCTGGCACCAATGGGTCCTTAGTGAACTTGTTCATGAACCTTGGCCCAGTTTCAAGGTTTTAACAAAACTTGGAACCAACCAGCTGTTCAGAATTAGCAATTTCAGAATTAGCAAAAGCAAAGCAGAGCCAAAATGAACATAGTTTTTAAATCAGTGGTTTTAGAGATGGTTCATAACCTTTGAATGTACAGTATGTGTATTGAGAATGGCAAGCATCCTGATCTTGGCAGCACTGTTCAAGTTCTGAAAGAGTTGTCCCACCTGTTGTCATAGCATTCCTGTGGATTGCTAGCACCACAGGAGAGATAAACGAAACATTGAAAATAAATATCATAGGGAAAAACATCTCTTCATAAACACAGAGGGCTATATTGTGTTTTAAGCTACAGCAGTTGGACTCTTCAGAAACATTCCTCCAGGGGTTCTAGTGGAGCACAGTCTGGACTGGGAGCTCTTCTACACATTAACAAGGTGCACCATATGCTCATGTTTGATAGGCCTGTCTCCACTGGCAGTGTGGACTGTGATAGCACTTCACCTCTTCTCCCTTTGCGCACCAGCTGCAGTCTGACACATTAAAATCTCTTCTACCTCCTATACCCCCTGAACCGAGTAGGAACGTTTCAGTATGCAACCTGGAAATGTAAATGTACAGCAGCATGCCATGTTATTGTTAGGTGTGTCCTTGCTGTACGCAAACAAAGTTAACTGCTCAGAATCCAAATGTCTTCTCCTTCCCTCCCTCTGGGGTTGTGGTCCCAGAGTTGGGTTCTTCCTGCTCAGCCAGTCACAGTAATTTATTAGATGTCTCCTTCCACTTACCATCTGGGGACATGGTCTCAAGACTGAATCTGCTGGCCACTCTTTTTAAATAGCTGGCCCTTTCCCTGCCACCTGTGTTCCAGTAACTGGTATCCAATTTTGGTTCTTTTGGACCAGCCACTTCCCCGTGTAGCTAGGTCTCTCTGCCTCTCCATGTTTTGGGCACAGGCTCCTGGAGTTCAGTCTCCCATCTGCTGAACCCCAACTCACATCACCACATTTTAGTATGACTGGTTCAAGTTTGCAGGAGAGGGGAGTGAGGGCAAAACTCTTGCTTTAGCCCAGTCACCTCTGGCATCAAGACCACTCCACTTAACATTAATCACTCCTTAACTGTTCATACTTTAAAATATTATTTATGAAATTGTATATCACTGCAAATAGAAGCTTTTGAAAAATAATTATCCAAAAGGTCTTTTCCCCACAAAGTATGGTGTTATTGTTTTTTAAATGTTAAGGTACACTTATCTAAGTAACATTAATCCAGTCATGTTGTTCATCTGGTATGGTTAAGTGGGTCTGAGTAAAATCCCTTTAGCCTTTTGTGATTTATAGGAGAGTGACAAAAACACAGTTTTCTCAGTTAAAAAAAATTTGCACCTTTTTTCCTGAGGGAATAATGCAAAAACGACTGAACCTTTAAACCTGAAATTTGGCTGGTACATAAAACCTTAATAAGTAGCATGTGCTTTGCTAGGTTTCCTAAAGATTAGTATATTTGCTCTTTTGGATTCATCAATTGCTGTAAATATTAACTCTAGTCAAAATCTGGTAGTTACATAGTTCCAAACAATGAAAGTGTTTCCTGGCTTGTAGATTTTATGCTTTCAAGAGCTATGATATTGGTTTGGTCAGGCTCATTACCCATTAGATAGTTTAGCTCGGATTAAAAAGTATTGGCATGCATTGAGAGGGGTTCCGTTGTTTAAAAATGTATTTGCTGGTTTTGGTGAAAGTGTTTTAAAAGCTGTGCTGAAAAATGTAAAGTTCGTTGAGGTGTAATAGAAAACATTAGCCTGGACTTGCAAAGGAAGAATGTGGTTAAGATTATAGTGACTGAGTCACTGTCACTGGGTGGTCCAGAACCCATTTGGCATACACTAGATTTGGAGCTGGGCATGTCTAAGATAGGTAGAGAACCGAACTCATGTAACAAAAATATGCAAGGAGCGGAACCCAGACTGTACTGTACCCTGGGCTGGGGGAGGGTGTTTTGGTGGGGGTAGGAAGGGCATAGTTGTTTTGGGTCTTTACTTAAGTTTTGTTTTATATTTACCACAAAATAATATAAAGAACTTTTTCCCAAGTCTTAATATTTCCTGTCACAATCTCGTTTTGGCTCCTCAGATTGGCTGTTTTCTTTCAGTGCATTTTGGTTGTTCTGTTTAGCTTTTAATGAGACAAAATGTCTGCCTTGCTCTCACCGCCATTTTGTAGCTGATTGTTGGATAAAGAAGACTGTGAGAAACAGAAAATAAACAGCAAGGCATGGAAGAGGTTTCAATAGGAATACAAAATCTGCATGTTTTATTTAGATGCTTAATTGTTGCCGACTGGCTGCCTTTAAACAAGCGACTTTACAGTATCTGGAAGAAGACCAGCTCCCGAACTCGAGGAGCTGACCTTGGGTAGATGCCATCAACTGTTCTTTTCTGTTGGCACAAATGTGCTGCTGGCAGAGTCTCCCTGTAGCTGTAGCCTCTAACCTAGCTCTGAATCAGAACCTGCTTACATCGCACAAGGCCACCAAATTATGTCATTCATTCTGAATATTATTTGCAGCTTCTTTAATATCCAGGATTTCATCTACAGAATGTAAGATTTTTAAAAATCAAAATCCCCAAAATAGCTGTAATTAAGCTTCTTTCATAGAGCAACATCCGGGAGGGTATGTGTAATATTTATGGAATTCTATATATAATGTTTAAAAAAAATAGTGCAGTTTGAGTTCGCTGCAAGCATTTGTCTTTTTAAGTCACGCTCTAAAAACGCATAACAGAAATTAAAAGGGATTGTAAGAAATCATTACAGTTATCTTACGGACATTGCATTTAGTGTGTTTGGAAACCAGTGAGGAATCAATTTAATGGCATTTATTTGCTTCCTTTATAAACCATTAAAAAGCACCTTTTGCATGTACGTGGATTTGGTGGGGGATGGTGAGGGATGCTTTACATGCACAGTAGGATGCAGATACAAAGCTTTTTAAAATTCTGCCCTATCTTAATAATAGTAGCTAGTTACTCCCAGTATCAGTACAGTACTTCTATTTTTAAAGTGGAATCAGTCAATCAATCATTTTTATGTAGTGACCCTGAGTGCCAAACACGTCAGAACATTGTGTGTACAGTAATAAAATAAAGCACGTTAAACTAGTTCTTCAGGGATCACTCTTTTCCTTTCTCTTACTCTCTCTCACATACACACAATAAAGACTCAGAGCTGCAAGCAAGATTTGGAATTATGTAACAGGGAGTAAATTCACCAAATGAGGCAGATTGCCCTGTGAAGAGAGCCAGTAGTTTCCTGAGAGGAGGGCACAAAAATTGCAACTTTGTGTTTTTAAGGTTTCCCCGGAAATACAGTATGTGCAGCTTTTTTTCCGTTCAGATACCAAGCTTTCATTTAAAAAAATAATTAAATGGAATATTATTTATAGCTGTATCCACTGAAAAGATGACTTGCCAGGATACCCTAGCTGCCATGTAACCTGCCAAACCCATTTCAGAAAATTGTTCATATTGTTCAAGAACCAGGGAGTTAGGGGATTCAGATTCAGTTTGTGACTCTTCCAAAAACTTTAAGTGATTTGCCCAAGGTCACATGGAATCACAGAATGCCTCAATTCCCCATCTGTATAATGAAAAATACTACTTGCCTAGCAGAGTTTATAAATTACTTTGAGATCCTCAACAGAAGATGCTACAACAGTGCAAATTATTTTTATTAAAGTTGTGATTTACATCTCCCATTTGTTTTAATTAGATGTTGACTTCAAAGGCTGGTTAGGATCACATTTAAATGCTCAGCAAGTGGGGAGGGATAGCTCAGTGGTTTGAGCATTGGCCTGCTAAACCCAGGGTTGTGAGCTCACTTCCTGAGGGGGCCTCTTAGGGATCTGGGGCAAAAATCAGTACTTGGTCCTGCTAGTGAAGGCAGGGGGCTGGACTTGATGACCTTTCAAGGTCCCTTCCAGTTCTAGGAGATAGGTACCTCTCCTATTATTATTTAAATCAAGTAGCTCCATACTCCAAAGAACAACCAACGACAATGAAACAGCATTTCTTTAAATATTGTCTTTATTGTCAGGTTTCAGAGTAGCAGCCGTGTTAGTCTGTATCCGCAAAAAGAACAGGAGTACTTGTGGCACCTTAGAGACTAACAAATTTATTTCAGCATAAGCTTTCATGGGCTACAGCTCACTTCTTCGGATGCATAGAATGGAACACACAGACAGGAGATATTTATACATACAGAGAACATGAAAAGGTGGAAGTATGCATACCAATTGGAAGAGTCCAATCAATTGAGGTGAGCTATCGTCAGCAGGAGAAAAAAAACCTTTGAAGTGATAATTGAGATGACCCATAGAAAGTGTGAGGAGAAATTAACATAGGGAAATAGAAGTCTCTCCATCTACTATCCTATCTTCCCAGTAATTCTAAGAAGATAATCTGGATCAATGTTCTGCCCAAAGTGAGGGAAAGGCTGTAATTTTCCATTACTGGGAGAAATCTGTAAAACTGTCATCTAGTTTCCTGACAAGTTTTTTCTGACACCATCTCTGAAAGACTGTTTCATTCTCGAATATATATGTGAGCAGGTTTGCAGAAACTTTTCAGAGATTTTGATGCTTATAATTCATTTGTATTTCACTCCAGAGTCATTGCCGCCAGTGCATCTTTATAGTCCATCAGACCTACATGCTTGTGTTATAAGAGAAAGTTCCAAGCTCTTAATGAGGTATGTTTTAGTATGTGTTTTGGAATTAGTCATACAAGTTCCATGAGTTGCATGCATCAGTGGCAGTGGACAGTCAATTACTGTGCAGGACTCCAAATGTTCATTCTGAGCCTTCTCTGAAAGGATAGTGTTGTTGTATGGCACTCAGTAGGTTAAAAATTACCTTTGAAATTTTCAGAGGTGCTATTTTTACAAGTGTTGGTCTTTTTAAAGTATGTATATTTCTAAAGCTGCCTTGCAACCCCAGTTATTCAAAGGTCTCAGGACACATGCAAAACCTTTTAGATAATCTGGATAGAGAAAAAAATGTTAGCCTGTTTATTTATTTATTTTCTTTATTGAAAAAATGCTCCATTTTATTTTATCCTGGCTGTTTAGGATTTTTCAGTAAGAATGTTTTATTCTGGATGAAGATGCGAGCATTTTGTCTTACAGCACCCTTTTTTGCTTTTATTTGTACAGTATTTGGAAACTCAGCAGGCTTCTGTTGATCAATAATGGGCAGGAATGTAAGCTCATGCCAAGTTAATAGCTATCTTTCATTCCTTTCTCATACTTAACGGTAAAGTGTCAGAAATAATCAGCTCAGTTGTTGAAACAAAAGAATACAATACCCACAGTAAGGCTTGGTAACATTTAGCAGCAACATCTGTGTTAGATTTTGTGTGTCGATAACATTTTTTATTGGAGGGTGGAAGGTTGTTTCTGATTATTCCCTTCTTGGCATGCATGTGACCCAAGACATGAATTTAAAATATTTTGAATGATGTGAAACCCAAGATAAACATCAACTTTAGAGGTCATTGCCACTGTCTCATAGATGTCAAATGTATGTAAACCATTTAACAAAGAGTATTTTATATTTTTGGTGCTAGTTCCCTTCCCTACTTCCATTGGTCCCAAATATGCAAACATGTTTAACACTTGAATAGATTATTTAAATCTTGTGTCTTAGTATCCAAATACAGTTATGAGGCTGATGAATTTTCAGCAATCTACATAGTATATTGATACGTATTGAGATGTATTACATATTGAAAAGATGTTGTACTGTAGGTCTGTATTTTATTAGAAAAGAAAATACAAACTCGCTACTTGTACTTTCTTTAGTACAATATGCTCCTTGTTTATTTGTTGCCATATCACTACAAGTAATATGTAATTTATAGCTTGGTTACTGCATCATTCTTCTCCAGTGCAACTAGTTATAATCATGACAGTCTATTAGTTCTCTTTCCTTTAACTCTGCCTAGCATGTTCATTTGCATTAGTAAGATCCTGCTTTTTCTTCTAGGAATTAACAGCCAGGTGAGTTTTGTAACAAAGAGTAGTTATGTGTTACTTAAAATTTTGATTAATGGATAGACACTAATTTAACTCAAACTATGGTGTTCCCCTCATCATTTATTAGTTTGAGAACTCTCAATTTTTCACGTTTTGCCAGCTATTTATTTATTTATTTATTTATTTTTAACAAATAAGGCTCTCTGTCCAGCAAAAATTGTCCAGGGCCACAGCTGAGCCATGCAAGTCCCAGGTTTTGCATTAGACCAGGGGTCGGCAACCTTTCAGCAGTGGTGTGCCGAGTCTTAATTTATTCACTCTGATTTAAGGTTTCATGTGCCGGTAATACATTTTAACGTTTTTAGATGGTCTCTTTCTCTGAGTCTATAATATATAACTAAACTATGGTTGTATGTAAAGTAAATAAGGTTTTTAAAATGTTTAAGAAGCTTCATTTAAAATTCATTTAAAATGCAGAGCCCCTCAGACCGGTGGCCAGGACCCGGGCAATGTGAGTGCCACTGAAAATCAGCTTGTGTGCCGCCTTCGACACACGTGCCATAGGTTGCCTACCCCTGCCTTAGACCAACCTACTCCATATAGAAGAAAATGTCAGCCATCTATGGAAGACCCATATTGGCCCAAAACAGAAAGGTGGCATTAGAAGGGACCCAGCCAGTCTGACGGATCTTTCTGCTGAATCCTGGTACCTGCAAATTCACATTGTCTTTTTATTTTTTTTAAAGAACAGTGTTTTATGAAGTGCCAGATTCCGGTTTATATGAAAATTAATTTGGAAATGTAACCAGTTGTACATTCACAGGTCTCCTCCTCTAGGCAAGTTAACTATACTTTAGCATTAACAAGTTGACTGACTCTTCCATCTGGCATATGTGCACTTAAGGCTTTCAAAATAATTTATAGAAACTGCATTTGTGATTTTTGTAAGCACCCCAAATACATTGGGATTAATATCCTCAGCAGAACAAGCACTACCACAACCCCTCTAGCTACATCGTGGGTTCCCAGCTCCACTCTTCTTGAGTGGACATAGATTTTTAAAAGAATATTATTTGTTTGTTTTATAACACCCTCCCTCCCAATGAAATCCTATGTTGGAGCAATGTTGAGGTTGGATACTACAACACATAAAAGTCAGGAAATGCACCATAAAGTCAGAGTATGGTATTAAAAGTATTAAATATATTTTCGTGAACACAAGTAGCATGTGAAAATAAGTATTAAAATATACATCTATCAGCAAAAACAGAATATGAAAATGTTTCTTATGTTGCCTATGGCTGAGTTAATATTGCTCAAGGGGATTTAGACTTTCATATTTCCTGGGTTTTGTGTGTTTAAACGTTCAATTTTAACATTGCATTGATTCTGGAGATATTTATTGGCTGTTTTTTCTTTGGTTTAGGACTGTGTCTTTTCAGCATTTCACAGGCTCTCATTTTCTGGCTGTAGTAGAGCAAAAAGAATGGTTTGATGTTTGGAACCTAGTTAATTTTATGGCCCATTTTCACAAGATCAGCTTTGATTCCCTCCACCACCCTTTATTCTAGACTCAATTATCAGTAAGGTTTAGTGAGCAGAAACACTGGAAGTATTATGGGAAGAAATCTAATCAATGCAGCTCTAAGGGACAGTCCTTCAGAATCCTCCCTAGTGGCTATGAGCCAGACTGGAGGTTACTATGAGGTTACTCTGTCTGATTTTAACCAAAATACCCATCTACTTCTGAAAAGACTGACGGCAGTCTAGTACATGTGTAACAGAAGCCTCATTAATATAAGCTCCCAGTATATAGACACCTGTTATGTTAGCCCCCAGCACAGAGCCTGTGCTTCCTATTTTAAACACTTTGCATGTCCGTCTACATTCCCTTCTGTCTGCAGTTGCTGTAGTGTGGTACTGCAAAGCAGCTTGTATGTGATACCTCCAGGGAATGTAGAAGGGGGCTAAATAAAGTGGTAGCAAACAGATGTCAGTGGACCTTGCCAAACCCTAATTTTCAAGTCAGATAGTTTGAAAGCTTCATTGACTAACCCAGACTTTATGATTCAAAAGAAACCTCATAAATGCATAGTGCCTTATTAAGTATGGATTTCTCTGACATGCCTGCTCCTTTATCAGGTGTCCTTGCAGGAAATGGCGTTGACATAAACTTGTATGGCAGATTTAGCCTGTTAACTATTTACTCATCTAATTGGCAAAATAATCATTATTATTATTTTCCTGTTTCTGCATATGATCAATTTAATTCCTCCAAACAGTGAGAAGCCTTTGTAAAATACAGCCTTTAAGGCTGTTCTATCATTCAGCTATGAGCACTACAAATCATTCAACAGTAACATTACTCCAAAGTAAACTTTTCTCCCTTTTGTAAAATATTTGTTCAGTACATTCCAGAACTGGGTTTAACTCAGAAAAATCCATATGTCTCCCCCTTTTTATAAAAAAAAGAGGTTCTAGAATAATATTTGGTTACAGTATTGTGGGGTACAACTGCTGACTCAAAACAAAGGGAACAAAATCCTAGATGAACCCACTGACTCATCTTTCCTTTCTTTCTTTCTAGTGTCTAGCTCCCTTTCCCTGACTAGCATGGCGGGGATAATTTATGTAAGTACTGTTAGCACCATGAATATAGTACCACGCTGTAGATTGCATGCAGGAGTAACGGCAGGAGTTAGCACAGGTCTCAGGAAAAACAAATTGTTCCCACTGGTCACAGAAACAGTGCTCAGTCCCTGTTAACAACCGGGCCCAAACATACTTGGGAATTAGCCTGGTTTTAATCGCAGTCTGGAGAGAGCCTTCCAGTACGCTCCCGTTGCAAATAGTAATCAGCAGGCATTGCTTGCTGCGCGATTGTGCAGGTCCTGTTACATCTGCATATAACTAACATTCTGAAAGGAGACGTGTCTGCAATTATATTAGCAGTTTTAAAGTTAGTCTCACAACCCACACGAAATACTGTTATGTTCTATTTCTGTTTCCAAAGCCTTTTTCATGAAAATGTATCATGCAGTGGGTATCCTAACACTAGATATTGATGAATAACAATAGCCAGCATTTGTAAAGATTGTAAATCAGAAGGAGAGAGAGTGAAAATACCTAGCTAGCTGCATTATAGTCATTAGTGTTACATTATTGATAGTTGCTGTGTTTTGTGTGCACTTGCACGGCTGCAGCATGCCATAGTGATTTGTGACACGTACAGGGTTTGGGACTTTTTTTTTGAATTAAGAGGTTATTATATTGGTTCAATTCCCTACTCACCTGCTGGGTGACTTCGGACAAGTCTCTTCCTTCCCAGAGTCTCAGTTTCCCCATCTGTAGAAATAGGTATAGTGACCTCCATTGTAAAAGCACTTTGAGAGCTAAAGATGAAAAGCACTATGTAAGAGTAAGGTGGTGGTATTTTACTTGTTATACAAAACACTTAGGGCCAGATTCTCAATTGGTTTCAATCGATGTAGTTCTATTGTTGTCAATGGACTTGTGCTGATTTACATCAGCTAAGGCTCTGGCCCATAGAGGATGGCTACAACTTGCTAATTTACTACATGACACTAACTATATAGCTACAAAAAGCCATGCAGCTTTGGTGGTACAATTACTTGCTCAATAAGTAGTGTCTGAAATTGATACAATTATGACACTACTGTGTAACTTTTCAAAGTATTATGCAAGGATCTTATCCAAGTTACTCCTTAATGTCATGGGAAGTCATGTAGTTAAATCCACACACTCTACTTTGAAAGTTTACCTCCACCAGATCCTTCTTTTATATCTATAGAGAACTGTACCATTCTGAGTATATTTGAAAGAGATTCTATCTGAGATGGAAGGCATTCCCTCCTTTGTGACATGGTCTGTGTGGAATGATTTGGGGACATCCGCAGTAGGCTACGGCCATCGCTCAGAGGCCATATGTCTCCACAGTTGCTCTAGCCCTCATCCCCCCAACCCTGGAAGTGTGGCTCCAGCTTCCTCTGGGGACGGGAGGGCAGGGAGAAATGAATTCACAGGAAAAAAAATAGCTGAGCTCCAGGTTGTATTATCAATTTGTCAGAATCTCTGTGGGTCCGGGGGAAGGGGAAAGGAGAAACAACATACAGCCTTCTAATCCCCCTCGGACCACACTGTTTCTGCCATCTTCCCCAGCGTGCTCTGTGGGATCTGCAGTGGAAGAGGATGGTGCTGTTCCTTGCCATTCCCCTATCCATCTAGGATGAAGAAGATTTGTGTGTGAAGTGACCCTCTGCATATGGATCTGAGGGATAATCCTACCCAGTAGAATTATCATTGTTTTAATGGTATTGCCTGTAGTTATAGTACTGTTACAGAGAAATAATTCATTTGGGGCATTTTTTTAGTAGCTGTGGCCATATGCTGGTCTTTGTAGTGAAAATTTGCTGAAAGTGTTAACATAATCCACAAAATATTATAAAACTGAGCTGTGAAAGTTCAGGCTTACCTGAAAAAATGTCTGTAGTAACTGGCCACAGGCTGGCTAACTGAAAAGATAAAACCATTACAGAAGACAAACGTCCTGCCGATACCATGGTGCCGGGGAGATATGGAGCCCTGCAGCACAATTCATCGA
Organism: Gopherus evgoodei; assembly: GCF_007399415.2. Taxonomy (NCBI): domain Eukaryota; kingdom Metazoa; phylum Chordata; order Testudines; family Testudinidae; genus Gopherus; species Gopherus evgoodei. The sequence continues at coordinate 234,223,149 of NC_044322.1, read as the reverse complement.
GTAGAATTTGTAATAAGGTACTTTAGGAGACAGAAATGTACAGCACATTTTGCCAAGTACCTTGCAGCCTGAGATTAAGCCCACACATCTCAGCCATTTGCAAATGATCTCTTTATGCGTATACATTTATAGTTTGCCACCCCAGGGAGTGGATTTTTGCTGATAGCAAGTTTAATATTGCTAAAAGCTGTATTAATTTATCTCAGTTTTTTGTAGTAACTTACTGCATTTTCCCATGGTGCCATGCATGTGACTTTGCTTCAACATCTCCCATGTTACATCAGACCAAACCCCACTTTTTCAGAGTTTGCATTTATTTTGAGAATCTTGTGTGTGGAACCATTTTTGTGTTGTAAATTGAGATGACGGCATACCAGACAGGAAGTTTAAGTGTTTGTACTGAATTTCAAGGAATGGTTTTTGGTAAGTTTTTACATTTTTCAGCATGAATATCTTTGGAACATATGGGCCTGTATTATTACCCTTTATCACCATTTTGCAGGAATTACCACAGATCAGGCCCATTCCTAATTTCTATTCAAGCAAATTCTGGAAGAGAAGGGATGCCTCTTTGTTTAAACTCTAGGGATAAAAATTTCAAACGCATTTAAGTAACTTAAGAGCTTAAGTCTCATTTTGAAAATGACTTTAACCTAAGTCCTATTAACTTTCAATAAGAATTAGTCTCTTAAGTGCCTCATTCAATTTTGAAAATGGGACATAACGTCCTAAGCCGTGTAAGTGCTTTTGCAAATTTTACACTAGAACTGGACATCATAATATATGGATTCTCTTCCCATTTCATTCATAGACTTAATGTGTGGGCTTCAGCAAGTCATTCTTAACTTCTCCATGCCTTAGTTCCTCGCTGAAAAATATGGAAAATAATACCTAACTAAGACTGTAATCCTGCAAAGACTTATACATGTGCTAAACTTTACCCACTGTGAGTAGTGCTATTCTAGTCAGTTAGGCTGTTTATTGTGCATATAGGGAAGCACATGTGTAAGCCTTTGCAGACTCGAAGCCATAGGTGGTGGTCATTAAAAAGTGAGGGTTTCTAGTAGTTACCATATGTAGTATCTGTGATTCCAGAGTTATACTTAGAATGGGAAATATTTATGGTAACTTGGCAAATGTTGATTTTAATAGCTCCTACTGTACCTCCCAGGGACGTTTTGATGGCTATTTGCAAAGTGCTGAAGATCCTCAGATGGTAAATGCTATAAAATCACAAAGTAGTAGTATTTATTATTATGTTGGTTTTATAAAATCTTTTTTGCACCACTAATTTTGGACCACTAATCCTTGAATCCTTTTAAACAGAATGTTGCTGGGTTTTATAGTGAAAATTTGCAGAAAGTGTTATAAAATTGAGCTGTGAAAGTTCAGGCTTACCATGAGAGAAAAAAATGTCTGTAGTAACCAGCCATGGGCTGGCTGACTGAAAAGATAAAATCAGTTCAGAACAAAAAAGTCCTGCCGATACCGTGATGCAGGGGAGATATGGAGCCCTGCAGCACAATTCGTTTAGCAGAATTTGTAATAAGGTACTTTAGAAGACAGAAATGTCTTTGCTTCAACATCTCCATGTTGCATCAGACCAAAACCCACTTTTTCAGAGCTTGCATTTATTTTGACGATCTTTTGCATGTAACCATTTTTGTGTTGTAAATGAGATGTGCACATACCAGAGAGGAAATCGAAGAGTATAGATACTGGATGGGATTTTCAAAAGCACCTGGTCTGAGCACCAGCCTCACACTGTTGTGGTTGAAGTCAGTGGGGTGAATTCCCATTGGCTTCAATGGGAGCAGAGTTAAAACTTTTGAAAATCCACCCAGTATAATTAACTTTAAATAGAAAAAGTGATAAAGGTTTGTTTGGTATCAGAAGTGCCTTTCCTTTTGCTTTGTTTTCATGGGATTAATAGGCCTTTATAAAAATGTGCATGAATTACATAATTTCCTTTTTTTTTATTGTTGTTGTTGTTATATTAATGAAACCTAGCATGTAGTTAGTGTGTTACTTGTTAGTCAGTTGGAAGATATGCACTGAGTCACCTTTTTAATGGTCATTTTTTCCTTTGTTATTAAGCCATCATCTAGCAATATGACAAACCATAAATTAGCAGAGTATTAACTCTTAACCACATTCCCGATGAGTAAAAGTTACTGTTTCATGATTGTTCCAGCATCTATTCATCACATTTTGCTCATAATCATGACAGAGCAAAAAGACCCAGCAAGCATGATATAGCAAACGGTATCTAGTGCAGGAATGATTGTTATCCCATGGCAGTGAGAGTCTCTGTCCTAAATATAAGACCCAGTTCTGTGAGCCCCATCTCTTTCAAAAAATACCATGGGATCTTTAATTCCCATAGTGTTAAGGACTTTGTCTAAATGTCTCATCCAACAAATGTTTATATGCCCTATGCAAATGAGAGAATAAGTGTTGTGCTCCTTTCATGTGGATGCTATTACAGCTTACAGGTAGCTTTGTAAATGGGGGGAAATATTTTTAAAATATCTAATTACAATAGGTATATGGAACTAGTCCTATTCTGTGACTGTCTACAAGAATCCGATTACATTTGAAATATTCCTGTGACACACTGGACTTTAAAGCAGGTTAGCATAACCCAGGTTATCATTCTGAATAAACTTCCAGAGAGAAACATTTCCTGGCAATGAAACACTAACACCAACTATTTTTCATTCTTTATAAGTATTTGCTGGTGGTTATAGATCTCAAGATTTTCCAATGAAGGAGATGGCTAGGAAGATATTCTTTGGACTATCATCACAAAGTTTAAACCAGCACATCAGATGGCATGGATAGGATACTTGGAATGTATGAGTGAGAACAAAAATATCAAAAATCCACAGGAAAAAAAATCCCACCAACCTAGTAGATGGGGGAGGGAGAATGTGTTAAGGCTGTGAAAATTAGCACTGTGGTGCGTTTATGGTTCACTTTAAACATCAACATTCTGCATGGGAAAGGAAAAATAACGAATGTAAAAGTGAGACAGAAGGGTTCCACCTTTTAAGGGTCAGTTGAGGAATACTGTATAAGTTGAAAAATACTGGTCTTGGTGGGAAGCCCTTATAAAACAGTTTCATGCTGCTTTTCAAGGAGTCAAATGGAAACAGTAGTGGGGGTTTGTTGTTTTTGCATCAATTAGAAAATCATAGTTTCTCTTTTCAGACTCTTTTCTCTCCACACAGTGAATGTTCTGTGGTCACAAAACAATGAAGCATTGGTACACTGCCTCATTGCGTGTTGTGGGATAGGCATACAATCTAACTGGCATTCTGCATTATGCTGCTGTCACAAACTGTAAAACTGACTTATATGTGCTGAGCTATCATGGAAGAGCCGGTTCTGATCGAGTTAGAACATGCTTTTTCGCTTGAAGCAGATTTCCTTGTCCGAGCATGGCCTTGGCCCCAGAAACACATAGCTGTTTTGTTTTGTTTTTGTTTTTTATGAAACACTATGCTTCTCAAATAGACTTTGAAAACAAACAAATAAACAAACAAAAAAGGTTTTGTTTCAGACTTTTCTTTTAAGTCATCATACACTACAAAGAGCACAACTATTCTCTGACACTGTACACTTGAACTAGACTTTAGCACATTCCCATTCTAGGAACGGGCATTTCGTTCCAATTTGCTTTGTAGAAGCTAGTCATTTTTTATTTTTATAACAATCTTTACCACGCTGGTTATCCAAGTGAAAAATGGCTACCATCAGGGCTGCAATGTGCAATGCAAGGTGATACCTATTTAGCATATATTATATTTTATCTCTCCCCTTCTTCATATGTTCCAGCCACAAAGAGGCCATTTCAAATCTTTGCCCATTACAAAAGGTAAATGCGTAGTCATTTGGGTTGTGTTTTTAAGGTTTGGGAGAAAGAGGGGTTGCTGCAAAAATTGAGATAATCCTGTAAACAACCTGTGAAGAACAGTAAAGAAATATTTATGCTCTACATTGTTTGAATTAGTTTATTTTAAAGTCAAAAATAGATTCCCTAACTTCTGAGCAAAAGCCTGTATCTGATGTACACAATTCCCACGGGCGAGGGAATTGTGAGCACCCATAGGAGAGCAAATTTTGTCTATATTTGATTTGAATGGTAAGTCTACTTAGTGTTAGTAGTGGCATAATTCTCCTCTGATTAATTATGCTGTCACTTTTCTTGGTCCCTTTGCTTTACTTTCTTGCCAGGCTTAGTGTAGGAGCTGATGTAAGAGGCTAAGAAATTAAACATTCCCCACCCTATCTTTGGCCTGCTTCAGGGAAGGGGTAGGGGGATATTTCCTGGTGCCCTTGCCTTTCTTATTTTCTTGTTACAAACAAAGGGAGCTTCCTGTTTTATTTTCTTTCCTGGTTCATTCCTTGATAAAACAAAAATAAACCTCCTCCTCCTCTCATTTCCCTCCCATGGTACCCAGCACATTCCATCTTTCTCTTGGTAAAACTATAAAGACAAATAGGTGCAAACATAGCTCTTTTGCACATGCCCCTAATACATGGAATGTAATCAAGAAATAGCTCTGGCCTGAATGGTGATCTGTAGCACTTGGCAAGTTTCACTAAAATCTGCATTTTCTGCTTGGATCTCTGCTTACACAGTCATCAGTTTATCCCCAAAAGACTTTTTACAAATACTGATTTAAAAAAACACTGGGGAAATATTAAAATACTTTGAAAATTGCCTATGATCTACCTTAGAGAAACTTTTCATGCAAGGGGGGAATTGAACAGACTCAGGCCCTGATCTTCTAAAGATTTATACAAGGTTTAAGTTTACAGACTGTGGAAAGTCTCAGTAGGACTATTGTGAGTGCATATAGTAAGCATGTGCATAAGTCTTTGCAGAATTGGTGCCTTAGAAGGTACTGTATTCTCTACAAACCTGGGACTCATGCATAGGAAAAATTTGAGCCCTGCAAGGTATATACCTGATACCCTTTCCTACAGCAGGGATACCTGAACTGTGCTAGTCAGAAATGCATATAGTACCTATGAGAGAGAAAACATATATCAATATAACTCTAGAGGAAAAGTCTGCCCTCACTAACATCTCCCTCTCTCTCACTCACTCACACACTCACTCTCTGTTTGTTTTTCCCTGCTGGATTGTATATATACGGGAGATACTGAAAGGATATGAATACTCTCTTCTGTATAAATGTTCATTTTAAAAATGCCTCTTTGGGGCCGAACTGATCAATTGGCCCAGATACTTCTCAGATATGACTTTAAGAATGGAACAAACACAAATAAAAATCCAAGAAATTCATAAGCTTGCATGCAAAAGCTTGCAGAATTTAGACTCTCAATGATAAGAAGGTTTCTTTCATCTTTTCACCTCCAAAATTATTTACTCCATTTAAGTTAAAATTCCACATTGATTTCCACTCTCAGCCATTAATCCTGAAGCTGAAGTTTAGTTTTTTTTTGGTACAATGGATTAGTGAAGAGCCACCAACTAACTGTGGGGCTTTGGCTAAAAATTAAATATGTCTCTCTTCAATACCATAATGTGCAGATATTAAATAAACAGAATAAGTTATTGTGTTAAATACTTGGTCTGCATACTGTGTATTAATTATTGGGATTTTTTCCTTGAACAAATTGTTTAGCTGTCTGGCTTGTCTCTGTATTTCTTTTGTTTTTATCTAGTCTCAGTATGTGTCACTTTCATGTCTCAGATACTATAGTTGATACGCCGTTGCTCTTTGCCTAGTACAGCATCCTGTTTTTTCCACATTGTTCACATAATTCCCATTGAAGAAGGTAATATTTCTTGAACAATAAGATTCGTTTACCTTGAGAAACAATACATTTTGATGTGCACCAAGGCCCCAGTTCAGAAAGCACACGTTTATGTTGGGTTCAATGGGACTTAAGCACATGCTTTACTGAATAGAGATGCTTTCCTGAATCAGGAAACAAAAGAATGAATCCTGTGTTTATTGTTACAAACATTCTGATGGTTTCAACAAAAATATCTGGCCATCTCTATTATACTACTAGGAATGTAAAAGTAAGGAGTGGATTTTTGGTTTTTAGTTTTTCATTTTATGCCTAAAATTCTGAAAGAGAAATTAAAGGCCTGATCATGAGAATACTTTCACATATGAGTAAATCTACTCTCATGTATTTGTAGTGTTGTCCCCTACTTCAATAACATGGCAATCTCAAACCCATGCCTATGAAATCTTTATAGGAAACTACACCAACATATACCCTCTCTGTACTTATTTAGTGTAGTTAAGGTGGAAGAGTTTCTTTATCGGTGATATCTCATCCCCATGTTGCTTCAGAGTATCAGCCTCTGGATTCTCTGTGTGCACATGGCTGACTAAGGCTGATCAGCTGATTCCCACCTCAGTTTTGGAGACCATTCTATCCTATTTTTAAAAATACACAAATTGTATACATCCTGCTGTTCCATGGGGCAAACAGATACATTGGCACATTTTACAGTGTGTTAAATATTTAAATAGGAAGCAGAGTATCATGTTTGCCAGAAGGAAGGAGGGGAGGAGCTGATCTGACCGGAGAAACAAAGTAAAAATTTGCTATTAAGATGGCAAGCCTATGAGAAGAATAAGTCAGTGGGTTCTAGTACCTAAGTGGACTACAGATACAACAATAAAAGAGGTCAGTCAAAGGAAAGAAGTGGGAGATTCACCGCCGTGCACTTTAAGCAGGGGGAAGGGTGGAGGGAGTTGTCTGGCTGGCCGGGAGCAGAGGGCAATGCTTTCTGGCTTGGGGGAGGGGAGGAGATGTAAAACTGCTGGAAAAGCAGTCAGCATGATGGATGACTCACCACCAAGGAATGAGGGGTCTAGGAATGAGCCTGAACCTGCACCCTCCCCTCATTCACTCAGAACAGGCAGGGCAGCACCCACCCTCCCTCTCTATTTAGGTCACAAATATGGAAGGCGTTTAGCTATATTTGCTTGGGCATTATATTAGCCGCCCAGTTAATTTTTCCTTTACCACCATATTGGCCAGGTGCTGTGTGTGTGGGGTGGGGGTGGGGGGTTCGCCTTCCTCGCAGCAGGTTCAGGTGGGCACTGTTCATACACAGCATGACAGGCGGTAGGCCATATCTTGCAACTCTTTATTTAAGGGTATAGCGGATGTTCAATGCAGGTACTCCATAAATTGAAGCACAAAAGAATGGATAAATGGCTTGGAAAAGGAATTAAGGAGAGGTGATTGGTAATTGAGCAAGCTGGGGGCAGTTGGAGACTCCTCCGATTGGTACAGCAGGGACCCAACCCCCCATCATTATAGTCCACCCTAACCCCTCCTATGAGCAGGGTTGGTCGGTAAGGGAGTTGCTGGAGGAACCTGGATGAAAAGGGGGGGTGGAGCTGGTGGAAGCCCCTCCCCCCCAGAATTGGCTGGAATTGGTAAAGTCCCGGCAAGGGAATTGCTGGAGGGACCTGGATGAACAGTGGGGGAGCTGGTGAAAGCTCCCCTCCGACACACACAAATTGGCTGGAATCGGAGGGTCCTGGCAGTGGATCTGCTGAAGGGACATGAATGGAAAGCGCAGGGGCGGAGGAAGCTGAAAAAAGCACTCCCCCCCCCTCGGTGAATTATGGGGGTTTTCACCTGCACTGCACATTTTATCCGCCTGGTTAGTCCCAGACATCTAATAATAAAGTTGCAGCCTGATTAAACCCATATCTAATGTCTCCTGTCATTCTTTCGGCATAGCCAGACAACTACCAAGATAACTCATGGAATGGAAAGAGCAATAATGAAACAGGTGAAGCAAAACTGGAATAGAGAGCTTGGAAGGTTTTCGGGGGGGGGAAAGCTTAAAAAAACATAACATGCCTGATATCTTTGCAGAAACTGAGATGAGGAATGTGGGGTTTGATATAGATATGAAACCACATCTGATAACAAAGCATGTGAGAGAACATGATGTAAAAAATTGGCCAAAATGGCTTTGAAAAAGATTTGGCAGTTTTAGAACAGATGCATTTTTAGAACAGATATTCTGCTAAAGGAAAAATTACCATGTTTCTCTCTTCTGAAAAGATGTAAGTGTGGAGAAATACGAGAGAAACGCTAAATGAACAAGCATAGCGGAAACCTTGTCATGGTGTTTGTCTGGATGTCTCCCTGTTAAAGGCAGTTCCCAGTGATGGAAGTGTATAAAAGGGATATCTGGGCTGAAAATCTGATCATAAAGGACTTTCCAAGAGGAGTCAGTTGTATTCTGACTGCTTTAGGATACAGAATGGAGCTCCTAAAGGCAGGAAACATGGATGAAATTTTGGCCCTATTGAAATCATTATGAGTTTTACAATTTACTTCCATGGAACCAGGATTTCACTACATCTCTTTGCTCCCTGTAAATTACCTTACACCACTCTAGTATTAAATACAATTATAAAATAACAGCACAGTTATCTGATATGTACATCAAAATATGTTCATCCTCCTGAATGAAACAAAGTCAGACCTGGTGCAATGCCATGGACTTAAATGGAGATGTGTCTACTTACAGAACGTCTGGATTTGTCTCAAAGTGTTTAGTACCTAGGTCATCTCAGTCACCTGATTTTAGATTATATAGAAAGAATCTGGAATGTGTGAAAGCAGCAGGTGTGTGTAATGATGTCATGTTAGTTGGGACTAATTACACTAATGCAGGGCTATCACAGTTTCTTGGTTTGACAGAAATGAAAATAATTAATTAATTTACAAATCTGTAGATTCATGTAGGTCTCTCTAGTTTAAATGTAGTGGTACTCTAGTGTAGACAGGGAATTAGAAAATTGACTTCTCTAAAGAGCTGTCTCTATTAGAGGATCATACTGTAGACACCTGCTTGGAAGTGTCTAGTGGATAGGATACTGAGGTAGGATTCAAGTGCCTTGGGTTCAGTCCCTGCTCTGCCATGCTGTGTGATGAGGGCCATATGAGAGCCAAGATAGAAAGAGATGTCTCCCATTTGCAGGGATTTGGGTATGTAATTGTGGACATACAGAGTAGCATTACTGGGGGCAGGGGAAAGTTGAAAAAAAAATTGAAAAAAATGATTTTCAGAAAAGGGAACAGCAGAGTTAAGCAGAGTGAACATCGGAACCTATAACATGTGGATAATCTATGGAATACAACATAGTGAAAAGAGGAAGAATGGAATAGCACATTCTCTTCCTTGGGATGACCCAGCGTAATCGTACACAGAGCTTTATTTTACATTGCTGCTGGAGCGTTGTGTGGTCACCCCAAATGCAGGAGAATAAAAACATTTCACTTTTCAACATGCAACACGTTTGTATTTATGTATATAATTAGTGAATTATATAGGTAGATATAATGAAAGCCCATTCAGAAGTGTCATCCACAAATAACAATATCACAAGCTACTGAGAATATTATGACATATTGCTGAACAGTACATATAATCATTTATACAGGCTGCATCATTGAATTCTCTTGCTTGTTTGATTAACCTGACTGCAGTTCCTTTTATTTTTTATTTTGTGTATTCCAATGTATAATGAAAGTTTGTTTTTTAAAGGTTAAAAACAAGTTATCCATGCTGATAACAGGAAGGACTGATTGGGACATTTTTTTCTGGTTGTGATTTAAAAAAAACTTCTTAGCTGCAAAAGTACAAGAGACTTGAGATTTTTTGGGGGGGTTTTTTTGAGTCTTTCAGAGTTTATAGCAGCTAAATTCAATAGTTTTAGAAAATTCAAATCACAGTGCTTCATTTAGGGTAAAATATGTGCCTGTGTGGAGGGCCAGACCAAGGCCTATGCATCATTTTTCCCACTTAAAGCCTTCAAAATGGGATTTAAGTGATGAGTCGATCTTGTGCTGGAACAAATTTCACACATGCGGAAAACATTACTGAAAGGTCTGCATTTAACAATTCTATCGATGTTTTTCAGCCTTTTTCCTCCCAGTGATATTCAAATGTTGTTCTTTTTTCTTTTCTTTTCTAAACAGGAAGTGTGACATAGTGCGAATCTGTGTCTAGCTATCTATGGAAATTTCACTAATAGAAATTTAAAAAAATGAAAGAAGTTCGACTGGTCTTCTGTACGGAGGAATTGACAAGGTATGCATGACAATCACACTGCAGATGAATTTCTTGCAATTGCATAGACATTCATAGTGGATAATTTCCAGCAATCAAGTGCAAAAACGATTTTGGCAGCATCTCAAAAACCTCTGAACTTTTGCTTCAGTCTTATTCATCAAGGCACTCATATTTTGGCTGATTGCCAAAGTGGGCATCCATATATATCTTTAAATTAATGATCATTTTAAAGTATTAATTTTCTGGTTTTATAGGTAATAATGGCAGTTGTGTAGACCAAAAAGACAACACCTCATCACATTCATCACTGAGGCTGCAAAATAATCATATTGTGAGTTCCACTAAATCAGTGTGATTGTGTTGTATTTTGACAGACTCTCTCCAGTGAATATTATTTCTTTGTCTCATTTGTATTCTTTACAAACAGGCATGCTTCTGAGACCTCTTGCTATAAAATGTTCTGCATTGTTTAATAAGGAGTACTGTGATCCTGCAAATCTGCCATCTTAGGAGCACAAAACAGCATTTCTAACAAGATGTATCTCTCAAATTAATAACAATAATAGGAATATGTTGCATTTACATAGTCGCTTCTGAAGCTCTCAAGGGGCTTTACAAACATTAGAGTGAAAACAGACCTTAGGCAAAGAGGAGCTAACACAAGGCTATGCACCACTGAAGTTCTACTTAAGCTTTGAGGTTTAAGTGGGACTTCAGTGCTGCATAGGCCTTGTTTTGGCCATCTGCACAATAGCGAATTTTAACCCATTAATAAATTAAACCTCATAACACCTCTGTGAGGTAGGGAAGTAGCTATCCCCATTTAACGAATGGTAAAAATGAGGCCCAGGGTGGTTAAGTAACTAGCTCTAAGTATGCAGGAAGTACATAACAGAGCCAGGAAGGGAACTCATATTTCCTGACCCACTATCCAGTCCTTTAGACAGAAGACCATTCTTACCATCCTGCTTTAGTGACTGTTTCACTGCACTTAGTGAGGTCTTCATTCCATCATAGATGGAATGTGCATATTATCAGCTCTCCATTCTCCTGTACATAGCATTAACAGCAAAAAGACATAATACTCTCAGCAAGTGTGAAGGCTGGATCACACTTCTCCAACAAGAAAAACTTAAGATATACAATGTAAAAGAGCACCATAAACAGCGTCTTGATAAATTGAGCAACTTAACCCTAAAATGTCGGTAGAAATGTCATTTAATATGATCTCTCTCTCACTGCATAATGTGATGGGGAAACTACATAAATCTTTTCCCAGTGTATCCTTCTGTAAATACAAGAACTGCCAGTAATGAATTATTGTAGGCTTTGCTTTTGTATGCCTGCTGTATCTTTCTTTTGATTCTCCTTACAAAATTCAGGTAATATATTGCTGCTTTCATTCAAAAAACAAAGCAGAAGCTATCTTCTCAAATGAAAGGAAATGTTCTGTTTCTACTGGAAAATATCTTTTTACTATATATTAAATAACTACTGCTGTTTTTTAAAAGCCTCACTCGTCAAACAGATTGCAATATATAGCAATAAATTGTAGATAATTCCTCTTCCCTATACTCAGGGCTGTTTCTTTCTCCACCAGTTGTGCAAATAGTGTTCCTAGGGGTTTTGAGGTCATGCTAGCAGAGGACATTTTATTTTCAATATAGAGAGATAGATGGAACTTCATTTTAAGACAAAGCTAATGATAAATAGTAACGGATGAAACCAAGTGTTAATGCAGTACTGCCCAGGAATGAATGTGCATATTAAATTTTGATGCAACGCTACCATTAGAATTTCAATAAATGTTGACTTAGTGACTTCATGGAGTAGGAATAACAAGCTGAATATCATGATTTGTTTACAGAAATAGTTGTTGTTTGCTGATCAGAAGATATTTGGAGACATTATGCTGAACCTCAGACATTCATGAGGGATGAATTTACGCTGAAAGAATAGTTTGAGTATAGACTTGTTATGCCAGTATTAACGTCTCAAAGCCAGGATCTGAATTTCATCAGTAAGCGGCTTGTGGCTATCAATGAACAGCTCCTGAATTTCAGTGAGGGGATGAAACCACCCTTCTGTCTTGAAGTCTCAGATTTGTATTTCTCTATTTACTTTATCACTTACATACCTAAAAGTGAAACAAACACATTGAGACAGATGCAAGGCAAAGGACCATTAGGCCCAGTTGAGGAAGGGAGCACAAAGGGGCCCTTTGCACTCCCCCAATCCTAAAGCCAACCTTCCAAGCGCAGTCTAGAGCAAACTAACACTGCTGTGGGAGTCCTACTCCTATGAATCTATCTGAGCCCTCAGGATCAGGGCTCCTCTCCTATAGAGCCTAAGGGGTGTATAGAATTGCAGCTCCCTACCTGTAAAATTGAGGAGCAGGGCAAAATTTGGATGGCAGGAGTTTGCACACTTATTTTAGTGCCTAAAACTGGCCCTAAGACTTATACATGGTCATGAAGGAAATCTGTGGTAGAATTGGTCTCGTGACCGCAGGTGTCTGCAATAGCCATAAGAACCATCCTTCCTTCTTTCTTCCTCACTTACCATGACCTGAGCCATAGGCAGCTCGCAGTTGCCTACCTGTAAGTCCCTTCTCCTGCCACCATCTGTAGTAAATTGGAGCTCTCTCCATAGGTACAGAAGGCTCATCAGAGCTCTGGCAAAACCCAAACAGGATTGTGTCTGATGAAAAAAGCCTACGATGGATTGCAAGGGGCTGGGATGGTCTTGGTGATCCTCCTAATGCTCAAAGGGGAAGAAGGCGGCTCAATAAGCGAAAAGCTTGGGGTGGGTTGGTGATGAGGCTTCTAAGCCTTATTAAAGATTCTTCCCTTCTGCTGATCTCAGCAGGTCCTCAGGAAGGGGGATGATGCCCCTCTGGCCTTTCTGCCATGAGCCACCTTTTCTCTCAAGTTCTATCCCACACCCCATGCAGATCTCTTAAGGTCTGCAGGAGTCAGAATCCCTTCCTATATTCCTCAGGAAGTCTTCAAAGAATTGGGTTCAAAAAAGAACTAGATAAGTTCATGGAGGATAGGTTCATCAATGGCTATTAGCCAGAATGGGCAGGGATGGCGTCCCTTGCATCTTTGTGCCAGAAGCTGGGAATGGGCAACAGGAAGGATCACTTGATGATTATCTGTTTTGTTCATTCCCTCTGGGGCACCTGGCATTGTCCACTGTCCAAAGACAAGGATACTGGGCTAGATGGACCTTTGGTCTGACCTAGTGTGGCCTTTCTTATGTTCCTATGGGGAATATATAAGTGCAGATGGCTCGAGGTGGGAGGGGAAGAGAAAATCGAGGACATTTCCCATCATGCTTGGAATCTCTTTGTGAGACTTTTGAGGTTAAAAAAAAATTACGGCTGTCAAACCTTAAAAAATAATTGCAATTAATAGCAAGATTAAAAACAATTGTAATATTTAAGATTAATTGCAGTTTTAATTGCACTGTTAATAATAGAATACCGATTTAAATATTTTTGGATATTTTTCTACATTTTCAAATATATTGATTTAAATTACAAAATATAATACAAAGTATACAGTTCTCACTATATATTGTCATTTTTATTACAAATATTTGCACTGTAAGAAAAGGTTTTAAAAATAGTATTTTTCAGTTCACCTCATACAAGTACTGTAGTGCAATCTCTTTATAGTGAAAGTACAACTTACAAATGTTGATTTATTATTTTTTTACATAACTGCACTCAAAAACAAAACAATGTAAAACTTTAGGGCCTACAAGTCAAAGCATGGAGGGGCATATGAATGTGTAGCATATCTGGTACGTAAATACCTTGCAACACCAGCTACAACAGGGCTATGTGAATGCCTGTTCTCACTTTTAGGTGACATTGTAAATAAGAAGTGGGCAGCATTATCTCCCATAAATGGAAACAAACTTGTTTGTCTTAGCAATTGGCTGAATGGGAAATAAGACCAAGTGGACTTGTAGGCTCTAAAGTTTTACAGTGTTTTGTTTTTGAGTGCACTATGTAAAAAAAAAAATTCACTTCAAATTTACCATAAAATTTTCCCCTCAACCTTAAATATAAACTACCAGTTTTGAGAGAAAATATAACTTTTGTTGTGGATTTTAGAGAGGAGCCAAAATGAATTTTATGATGGAAACTCAGCTGCAACTTCAGCTATGTAGTAGCTACTGTCACTCCGTAATACAAGGGGAAGGCAAGCTGAAATGCAGCACACAGATGAGCTGATTCTCTACCACATATCCTATGAGAGAGGACCAAATCCTGAAGTCCTTTGTCAGGCAGTATGCTCATTAAAGTCAACGTGCATTCTGTTTGAATAAGGAATTCAGGATTTGGTCCTGATTGAATTACGTAGATTCAGAAATACTCATAATTTTCTGGGGAATATGCAAGAATCCTCTGGGTTCAGGTCCATTTTTTTACCCCAAAAGCCAGTACGTCACTTTTTTTTAATAACAAGGTCATAATAAGGGGAACCCCATGTTATTACTTGTACTACATAGATCTGAGGCTGGTAGCTTATGAACCCTGGATTGCATGAGATAAAGGAATATTGGACTAGAAAACTGAAAGCACAAAAAGTTATAAGATTTCACTGTGGCTTTCTGTTCTGACTGCACGTATTACGGAAAAGGCCACAGGTGGCAGCTTTGATAGGGCTTCCAGATTATTGAGCTCCATGTGAAAGGTGACCTTGTGGTTTGATGGGTTGGCTTTGCATGACTAAGTTGCTATTAGGCAGACCACTAATGCTCCTCCACAGTGCTATTGCAACACCTTTATTGGGAATGTTAAATGATGTGGTATGCACCACAGAGACCACTGTCCAGAGGAAAGTGCTGTGAGAGAGTGAGAGGGGGTTAACCACAAAATATTTACCATTCTAGTGTGTGCTGAAGAAAAATGTAGTTGAAAACAGGATTTTCCTTTATCGCTCTTTGTGCATTGTGGTTTTACACAAGTTGCAGCAGAGGTTCTTTAAAGTCCTGATTCGCTAAAGCAGATGTCGAACAATGATTAACCGATTCCTTCCCTGTGCTCGTTCATGAATAAAGGCCGAGTCTAGCCTCTCATTCAAAGTCAATGTAGCTTAGTAAGAGTGGTGGCTCCAGGCCCCAGCACTCCAAGCACGTGCTTGGGGCGGCATGCCGCATGGGGCGCTCTGCCGGTCGCCAGGAGGGCAGCAGGCAGGTTGCCTTCAGCGGCATGCCTGCGGAGGATCCGCTGGTCCTGCGGCTTCAGTGGACCTCCCATGGAGGTCCCCCGGAGCCGCGGGACCAGCGGACCCTCCGCAGGCACGCCTGCGGGAGGTCCACCGGAGCCAAGGGACTGGCGAGCGGCAGAGCGCCCCCTGCTGTATGACTCCGTGCTTGGGGCGGTGAAATGTCTAGAGCCGCCCCTGCTTAGTAATAACCAGATATAGGCCTGAACAACAAAATTCTCATCTGAATCCAAACTTCCCAGAGTTTTGGAGTGTTCGGATCTGGGTGTATTTGTTCACACCCATTTCTAATATTAATATTAATCGAGATGGATGAAACAAAAATGCATGATACTAATATTTGATGGCTATTCAGAATGCCATTTAAAATTCATGTATTGTAAATGAAATACTGATGATTATGACATTTAAACCTTAGCTCTTGTGCTTTTATAAGCCCTTCCTGTACAAATTTGAGGTCCTTGTAGACTGCTGCTTAGAATTAATCTCATTTTATGGACATTCAGGCTTTCTTGACATGAGGTTTGAATGACTGCCTTTCTTCAGTATTAGGGATTTTAGACTTATAGCATCAGGAGCTAAGGTAAAGCAAAACACATTTGCTATACATTCACATTTCCAATGCCGCTTTTATGTTATTTTAAGTACTTAAAGGCAGTGAAGTTTACTATGGACTAGCTTTCAAAGTAAAAAATAAATAAAACAGCTTTCATGGCTAATTGATAATCTGGAAAAAATATATAATACACAACCATCAATACAATCATAATAATTGGGAATAAAATGGGTATGTCTTATTTTTGGTCTTTATGGGCCAATGAAAGATCAGTAGTGGAAAACCTGCTTAAAAGCAGATTGGAATGAATAATATTGCACTTCAGTAGATGTTAATTCCTTTATCAGTCAAAAGAGCTAGGGATTTATACTGGAAATATTTACCTCACAGGTCTTTCTTGTGAATTGTATCTGCATGGATATACTCTGCGTGAAATCGTGGCCCCATTGAAGTCAATGGCAAAACTCTTATTGACTTCAGCAGGGAAGGATTTCACTTTATATGTTGAAACAGAGACCATCTCAGGGTTCTCAAAACCAAAATAACATCACTGACATTTTAAAAGTTGTGGGGGAGTGTTAATTTTTGTGAAGCACTGTTGCAGGACCACGTACTTGTTTTTAACAATCCAGGCAAAGTCATCTTAATGATAAAAAGATATTGGAAAATATCATATTTATACTTTCACTATTTGGTCCTGTGTTTGTGCGTGGATAGGGGTGTTTGTATTTAATTGAGCTGATCAAGAAAGAGAAAGAAATTTTGAAAGAATAATCAATTTTAAAATGTCAACATTTTGAGAAATGTTAGCCTGCTCTAATATTTCCTATGCACATATTATGTAGACATGTGCACGTAATATATTATGTATGACTAGATATGTAGCAATTTTTATAGCCAATTGTAATAAAACATTTAAAAAGCTAGAATATAATGTTAAAGCACTCGTTCATTCAGTGATGAGGGATTTTTAAAAATTATTTATGGTTAACTTTTTAAAATCTCATTCGAGAGGTAGCAACACTGCCTGCGTATTCATATCACAATGAAATTTTGGGGGTGGAGGGAGTTTTAGCTTTTCTGCCTTTCGTCTGCCCTGTCTGTCTTAATTTAACATATGGCATGTCCCGAGCCTGTAATTATAAATGTGAAAAAGGGTAGGCTTATTTGTGTGCACACAGTTGATACAGGAGTCAGTGAGGCCCTTAAACTTGAATGTGTCACTTATGAAACCATAGTCTTACCAAAAAAATCATTATGGAAACAAAAGTCCCTGTTCTTACAACACAGATCAGACTGAAGGCTTGGGGCCAAGGTGCCTGATTTCAATGAGACTGCATGAGTATGAGTTTAGGGTTAGCCTCCTGTCCCTTATCTGGCCATTACTCAGGCATCATTTACCTTTACTTCGAATTTTTTGACAATTCCCCCACCCTCACACACACAAGTCTGATGCATGCATATTTGTATAGTATTGTGAATCCTCAGGGTTCAAAATTCAACATGTTTTTTTTAAAAGGTTCTTTTTATTATCTTCAGTTTTTTGAGCCATTAGGATCCATGTTTTCAAGCTTTTCTCTGCAACCATGAATGTTAGAAACTTGCTTTTTTTGGGAGGTGGAGTGGACATGAAAGGGAAATTCAGATTAATCTCATGACTCCCAGAGCTGGGGCACCAAGAGGAACATATATTGTGAGATTTGTAATAAAATCATGAGAATTGCCAACATTGCATGTGTGATTCAGAAACACTATATTTGATGGAACATTTACATTCTTGCATGTGAATCCACTACATGGCATACAATATGGTTAACAGCAGCTTTTGTGTGTGATGGCATAGGTTCCCATACACTTCTAACAGTCTGTGCATTCATGTGATTCATGACATTTTGCCACATCTGCTCTTCAAACAGATTTCATATCAAAGCAGCATTTCATCTATGTGGAACACTGATACATTTTATGTATAATTGCTTCTCATCTGCTTGTCTGATTATTTCATGACACCTAGTGGACAATTTGGTAGTAGTGCTGGCTGCTTTGTCTCAGTTGTTGAAGACTGTTGATAATTGTTCTTTTCTGGAAACTGAGTTCATACAAACTTGTCTATCTTTTTTTGCCCACTGAGTACATCTTGACGTATATTCAGCTATACTGTACATGGTAGTTACCATGTGGATAAATAAATGCCTGATTCCACATTTGGAAAAAAACAGTCAATCCCAGAATATTTTAGAGGATTAAGTGTTTTAATTATCCACAGTATTATGTGGTCAAGATCCATAACTATGTAACGTGTGATTGACTGTCTTCTTGACAAATGCATCTTGAATGGCTATTATGTTACAGATTTGCTTTCTACTATATCCCATAATTTAAAATCAACTAAGCTACATTACTATGCATTGGCAATCTTTTCAGCCATTCAGGATGTATTTCAGTTGTATTATTCATGGAACTACATTTTTATGCCATTCTTTAAGTATGGAATGGAAAAAGAAGAAGAGTTGCCCAAAACAATTTAACTTATTCTCCATAAAAATATAGATGGCTGTAACCTGAGTACTTAGATTAGAAAAAGATATTTATAACCGTGATTCTATAAAGTCATTAAGGGGAAGGGGAATATTTGTTCATTTATCATTCTTAAAGATTAAAATTTGGTGAATCATCAAAATATTCTCCTAGAAAGTATTTCAATGTATGTACATCAAGGGGGAAAAAAGTAGGGAAATGCCTTACCAAAGCATGACCTACTTTCATATTGTACAGGAGAAAGAACATTTCACATTGTATGGGAGGAAGTATATTTTAATTTACATCTATCATAGATTTTTTTCACCTGACGCTTATTTCAAAATCATTTTTCCTACAGGAATATGTCCAAATACTTCCAGTACATGGGCCAGAATCACTGTGCTACTTTACTGTCTCACTTTTATATTGACTGAGGGGAAATAACTTGAATTAGAATTAACTTTAAGCACTGTTTTTTGTTGATACTCCAGGTACTGCAGGTGAAGTGCCATAAGCATGCATGGTGATATACAGTAGGTAAACTGCACCAAATTACTGATGAGTTCTTCCCCAAAAGTTCTTATCTTCTAAAGGCAAGGATAGATATATACAATACACTGCAGAACAAATTGACACAGTGCCGGATAGCTGGCTAGGTGCATTTTCAGTAGTTTTTTGAAAGATATGCGAACTTTGGGTATATAACTAGGTGGTAGCAAAGTTATCTAATCTGAAATAAAAATGAGTAGCTATGCTTTATACAATGTTAGGGTGTTGTGGCAAATATTTTGAGAAAGTCAACATTTTTCACATTTAGGGGGTTTTATAGGAAAACACTCACAAGACATGAAGAAACTGGTCTGAGAGACCATTTAATGTTTCTATAAGCAAATAGATTTTAGTTTTCTATTTACCACTCTCAGAGAAACTCTGTTTCTGAAAAAGATTTTATATTTCCACTCTAAAAGACTGACTCCAAAATACTAAAACATAATAGCTAACTACGTCTTTAGTACAGACTGATATAATGTTCTTTTTTGTGCTCTTCTTATCCGAGCATCATAACAGTTCCCTTGTGACTTTCACTTATGTAAAATTAGAGCGTTCAGCAACAGCATCATGAATAATTGACACAAAGAATCTAACACACCATTGAACACTGGCAAAGATCTGCTTACTCTCTATCACCTGAAGCTGTGGTTTAACTCTGTTAATGAATGTTTAACTACTAAAAGCTTTATTCTCAATATAAAGACTTACACTTGAATAAGTCCATTTAGAGCCCTAGTCACCTGAGAAAACAAAAAGTTACAGAAAGAGAGTTGAAAACAGACACAGTTTTGTGACTGAGGATCTGAATACTTTACTTCTAGTTCATAAAGAGTGCCCGTTGTGCAAATGAGCTGAATACCAGTATCATGATCTGGATAGATCATCCAGAAGTGTTCTGAGAGCCCCATGTAGTAAACACCTTCTCCTCCAGAGGTCAAGGAAGGCCCATCTTTGGTGCATCTGGCTTCATCCCACTTTGAGAACTTCCACATTGATATTAGGCCTGCTTCCTTTACTGATTTTTAAAACTTTCCTACAGATCTAGGACACATTTCTGCTCACATTGTGTAGTCCCATATGCCACAAGTAGTCTTATTGGCTTCACAAGACTATGTGGGAAATAAAGTACTACCACAGATGACTGAGAGTAACAACTGGGTCCTTGTAATGTACAGTACATTATTATGTTGTGTCCCCTAACTTTTATCATCTTCTGTGTCTAGGTCTGGTTGCATGTTGGTGTGGGTATATCAACAGGTTGTACAGAATATATACAAGTCATACACTGCTGATTACTTTTTCTTTGTTGTATTCAAAGTCTGAAGTGCACTAAATAACAGATTGCAGCAGAGATAAAATAATCATGACCAAAGCACAAACATCTTTTTTTAATCATAACACAATTTGAGCCATTAACTGAGTGTAACACCATGGTTACAAAGCTCTTACTGTACATATAGATCATCTGCTGATAACCAAACACAAACAATAACTAATCACATAAAAAGAAAAAAAAAATGGGGGATCCAATTTAACAATAACGTTCCTGGTAAATTAACTGATGTCATCCTTGAGCTATCCAAGAAAAACATTTAAGGCCAAATTAAGGCTGCAACAGGCACTGCCACACAGATCTGGGGGAAGAGGTTGCCCTGGGCAAACAGATGTGCCTGGAGGCGTAATGCCTTCAGAGGACAGGATCAGACAGTGCCTCTAGTTGCACTTGGGGAAATACTCAGCAGAGGCCTTTGCTACAACTTACAAACAGTTTAGCATATTTTCCCATCAGTGATGCTCTCCCATTGCTATCTGGTGCACAAAAGACTTCAAGAGCCATGTCACCAGACCTGTACTGCTATACCTCCTCTGAATTCCTTCTGGACTGCAGCAACACTAGTAGTCTATGCCCAGGAAAAATATGGATACCTGCTGTATAGGTGTTCTCGGGCAGAATTCGGTTGCATTCTATTTTGGTTTTTATATGACACCCATTACTATGGCACCTCTCTCCCAGCACCACATTGTTGTTTGACAGCAATAATTTGGCCCCAGTGAAGTGCTGTCTTTAAACAATTTCAATGACTGTAAATGGTATCCATTTCTGGACTTTGCAAGTACTATTATTTATATTATTTTAAATGTTAGATACTTAGGGCTTGAAACAAAGCCCCTTAAGTCAATGAAGACACTCCTGTTGTCTTTAACTTTTTTTTTTAATCAATCCACTAACTTACAAAACTTACACTATTGCAGAAAAAGAAAACATCATTCTGGGATGTATTAGCAGGAGTGTTCTAAGCAAGACATGAAAAGTCATTCTTCCACTCTACTCCATGCGATTAGGTCTCAACCACAGTATTGTGTCCAGTTCTGGGTGCCACATTTCAGGAAAGATGTGGACAAATTGGAGAAGGTCCAGAGGAGAGTAACAAAAATGATTAAAGGTCTACAAAACATGATCTATGTGGAAAAAGATTGAAAAAAATGAGTTTGTTTAGTCTGGAGAAGAGAAGACTGAGAGGGCACATGATAACAGTTTTCAAGTGCATAAAAGGTTGATACAAGGAGGAGGGAGAAAAATTGTTCTCCTTAACCTCTGAGGATAGGACAACAAGCAATGGCTTAAGTTGCCGCAAGAGCAATTAGGAAGTTTTTCCTAATGTCCAACCCAACTGTCAGGGTGGTTAAACACTGGAATAAATTACCTACGGAGGTTGTGGAATCTCCATCATTGGAAGTTTTTAAGATCAGGTTAAACAAACACCTGTCTGAGATGATCTAGATAATACTCAGTCCTGCCATAAGTGCAAGGGACTGGACTAGATGACCTCTCGACGTCCCTTCCAGTCCTGTGATTCTATGAAATAACCAGAGCTGGGCAAAACTCAGCAGTTTTGGATTGCAGGGGCTTATACAAATGTTTTCTTCAGCACTGATCCATTTGAGTTTTCACACGAAAATTATGCTCTGAGTTATCAGGTTTAACAATCCCAAGAGCACAAAACAAAATTCACTCAAGGCCTCAGTAGTTCTCCCAGTTTCACAATGACACCTGACTGCTTTCTAAGGTGCTGTGAACCATAAACAGGGCCAGGCTCACTTGAACTAGGACTTTTGAGTTTGCAACAAAATTCTAAAACAGACAAATCCCACATATTGGAGGTTGTGTTGCTAATATTTCACATATGAGGATTTAAGACAATAATTTCAAGTAGGACAATTTGTGTAGGATGGGCTTCATTTCAACTGCTGTCATACAAGGCTATTATCTAGAAGGGCGTAAGTGAACCCATGCTATTTGTGCTAATGGAAGATTTGCACATGCACTTATGGAAGTATAGATTCCAGAGTTTTATGCTAAATAAATCTAATATTGGATTAGCAAGCAACTACTTAGGCCAGTCCTGTGTCACCAAACTACTTTTTGTCTCATCCTTTGTTCTCATTTGATTAGGCCCTCTGAATAGGCAAAGTGTAAGGTGAAAACTATAAGGCAAAGGGGAGAGAATTTTTCTTCCACTAACTGGAAACATTAGTGTGGCTGCATTGCTGGAAAATAATTGTAGGCTGCTCGTTGAGGTTTGAGATGCCCTTTGTCTTGCATATCCTTTAGGTGCTTAACCTGAATTTGCACATACTGGTTTGTTCCACATTATTTAAAAAAAACTTTTCAAAGTGTTGGTGCATAAGTTATTTTCAGCATGAAAATTCATGTTTCCCGAAGAGAAATGTTGATAGATAAGGTGCCTACAAGTTGGTTGAGATCAGGGGATGGATTTAGAGCAACATTTGATTTTACAAAGCTGGAACACAATGACATATTAGCTACAACACATACACTGCAACATGGTATCAGGACATCACACCAGTATTATTTTAAGGTTCTCTGACTCAGTTTGACATAATCGCTCCATGTATCCCACTTCTTGTACAGGGAATGAAGAGGAGGAATTAGTTGTCCATAGTAATGGGAGTTTTGATCAAACTCAATCCATTTAGGCATTTTTTCCCTAAAAGGAGGAGTTTACAAATATTTCCCAAAGCAGATCTTAAATAATTACACAGAAAGGTGGTGATTCAGAAATGTGCAACTCAGTTTTACAATTCTGTTGTGGGAGTTGCAACCTAGGAGGCACAGATTTAGACCAACCATTTACACCAACAGAGGATGTGCCCTAGGTTGTGCTGTCATGTTTATTGGAGGGAGGAGTGCCAAGGCTATGAGTTTTGGACTATGGCTAACATCACATACCAGACTAAAGTTTTGTCTGATTATGCTAGCAATAAATTTGGTATAGTGTGTTCTACATGGGAACTGGTCAGGATTTCAACAGTTTTTAAGTTCACACAGAGTAGAGGAGAGCGGGATATTTTAAAGAGAAGAGGAGTTTTGTGTACTGGCTGGGGGCAAGAGGGTAAATCAGGGCTCCTGAACTTCCCAGCTCTGCAACTCACTTGCTCTGTGCATATACAGCAAGTCATTACTGCCAACATTTTCAAGAATGTCCATTGATTTTTGGCTGCCTTGAGTTTTTTGGGTGCCCAACTTTACACGGAAAGTTTGATTTTCAGAGATATTGAGCACCTGCAGCTCTCAGTGACCGTACTTGAACTTGTGAGTACTCAGCTTCTCTGAAAATCAGGTCCTAAAAGTATATCAGACACCCAATATTACTGGACATTTTGGAATGTTTAGATTTTAACCTTTCTGTCCCTCTGTTGCTTCATCTGCAAAATGAGGATAATGACCCTTAGCTGTTTCAGGGAATTTTAAGATAATTTTTAATATTTGGAAAACACTTATGAGTGGAAGGCTGCTATATAAGAATGAATCCCACCATCTTATTAACTATTATAGTTAGCTAACTAATTCTAACAAAAGAAAACATAATTGATTTGTTTTCTTAACCTCTTTAGTAACCAGAGGGCAAATTCATTCCTGAATTGGCACAATCTAACCGACTTCATTTCCATAAACTGCAGCACTGACCTCCCAAACAATCCAATTGTCTCTTTTTCTTTGTTCAGTGCAACATGTCGAAAATACCTTTGAAATATTTTTTAATAAAATGTTCTCATTGTCATTTTCTCTACAGATTTCTCATCTCTTCTGAATTTTGGCCTTGTCCTGATTTCTGAAAACTACCATCTGATCATCCTCATTTTCTACCATTGAGATCATAGAAACACACGAAAGCGTGAGTTCGTTCTGCTGCTGTACTATCGTCGTACTTGTCATGCTTGGCAGCCATGTTATATTTGGGCAGAAATCCCATCAGGACTAATGCAACAAACCAACTAAGTAAGTAAGTAGATGTAAAAATGATGCTAGAAAAACCATAAATGATAAATCCTATAAAACAAATAGCCCTTAATAAATTAAACAATTTTACTTTATAAAGATTAAAGTGTCCCGTTAAATTTTTATTAGCTGAATAATAAAAAAAAGTAACATTCAAAGGAGCCATTGATCAGTCCTGATTATTCGGTGGCTTTTTTTTTTCCTTCAGAAGCTCTGGGTAGTTCTTTCTGTGAGCATGTTAATTACTGTATTGCATATTGGTTTACAACACCTAGAGCATTAGATAAGTGCCACAAATTGAAATAACTACAATAATTAAATAAAATTTAAGTGACTGCAGTTATTCCACTTTACATCAGTTGAGGATCTGGCCCAGTGTTTAAGAAAAAGTGTTATTTTGAAATATAATTGGATTGACTCTATTTTATTCAGGTTTTGAAGCACCTAACGCTCTAGACACTGTACACCAATAGAACTAAAAGAGATTTGTGTTAAATATTAACATTGTTATAGATTGAACTGCCTACTGAAACCATTGGAAATATTCCAGTTTACACTAACTGAGGATCTGGCCCACTTCCTTTTTAACTGTTGAACTGCTTTAGACTTGGTATTCAACAGTTTGAAAAGCATCTTATGAGCAGAGCTGTATTTTTGGATTCATTATGCTTCTTTTGTGAAAACATAAGTTAGGTCCCATTCCTACAAAGGGATTCCATTGACTTCAATGTAACTCCATATGGGAGTTAGTGACCCTGTGCAAGTTCAGGCCATAATCAAATTACAGTATGTGAGATCATCGCAGATGGTATTATTTAACTTAACATATTTCCATATTTTGACACCTTGTTGCCTTTATATTTAACACTGATATCATGTTCAGAGCTTTTAGGACCAATAAAGCCTCTGTTCTCCATACGTAAATTATTCAAAGTTCAGAGTCACTTAGGGAACCACAGTATTTGGTTTAACTTGTACATGTTTCTAGATAATTTCATAATTGCTCCCCTTTTCCCAACTCCTTTCTACCAAATTGATAACTGGCATTGATTCACTATCTTGAAGTGCACACATAAAACTAACCTATTAAACAGGACCATGCAGCAATACATCTAATATCCTATATAATTATGAAAGCAAATAACACTGGTCTAGTTGATACGGGAGAGGTATGTAATGACATACTTACCTTTTGAAAAAGGTGTCAGTATGTATGCTCTTTGGGCCAGATTAACTCCTCATGTAACTCTAGTTTTATTAGTCAGAATTACACAGAGGATGATTTTGGCTCCTTAAGTTTACTAGCAAAAATAAAATTAAGTAACTGATTAATGGACTTTCTGTCCCATATGAGCAGGTGGACTGCTTCTAAAACACTGTTCTGGTACATATTAGGGCCTGATCCAAAATGCATTGACTTTAGTGGTTTTGAATCTGATCCTTAATGCCATGGGCAGCCAGACCTAGTAGTTGGAATCAGAGTCCGCAGTTATGAGTCTGCTGGGACAGGATACTGGAGGGTCAGAGGCAGCAGCCAAACTGGAGATCAGGAACTACAAGTCAGATACC
This sequence comes from Gopherus evgoodei, assembly GCF_007399415.2. Classification (NCBI taxonomy): domain Eukaryota; kingdom Metazoa; phylum Chordata; order Testudines; family Testudinidae; genus Gopherus; species Gopherus evgoodei. The sequence goes on along the minus strand of NC_044322.1, from coordinate 234,197,302 downwards.
AGGAGTCAAGATGGATCAGGAAGCCAATAGATCAAGCTGAAGGAGCAGGCAGCAAAGGCACACAGTCTGCCACACATCACCTCCATATTGGTGCACATCACAAAATTAATTCCAGACATGGATGGGGAAAAATAGAGGGTACATTGATGTAGACTCTTAATAAATGTAGGACTCATGCCAGAGCAGTAAGCTGTGACCCCATCAGAAGTGATATTAGCCAGGAGGCCATGAAGACTGACTACGTTGTTTATCCAAAGCCAGGTGGTTTCCTCTGTGGACAATAAACCCATGGGGGAATGAAGTGAGACATCTTAGAAAAGCAATCTACCACTGTCAGGATGATCATGAAACCACTGGACTCCAGTAGTTCTACCATAGGGTCCAAGAAAATGGCCTCTCAGGGCTAAGATGTGGATCTACAGAGATGGGAGGAGACAACAGAGTTTCTGGTGGGGATCTTGATTCACGCATACACCTGGCAGGAAGCTCTCATGGGGCACATACAGAGCCACCAGAATAAATTGGACATTAATCGTTGGGTTTTATATCACCCAAGTATCCTGCCAGGGTGCAGTCATGACATAGTTGAAGAATCACCTCTCTTACCAACTCTTGGAGGAACATAGATCTGGTCCCTTATGAACATGATCCTCTCCTAGGTGTTGTGTGGTTCTTGGTTGAAAATGGCCAACTTGTGGGGTGGAATTCTGGAGACAGAGGCAAAGTGGATGAGCGTGAGCAGGTCCCTGAGGTGAGGAAATTATGAGACTTGAGAATGTGGGCTGGTTCTGAACTGGGCCTTTGTGGATCAGAGCCATATCTTCTGGACAAGGCATCAGTCTTGCCATATCTAGTTCCAGGGTAATAGGTCAGGGTAAAATTGAACAGTGAGAAGAATAGGGCCCACTGGAGCTGTTGTTGGTTTAGGGCCTTGACTTGGTTACTCCAGGTTCTTATAATCAGTAAACACTTTGACCAGATGATGGGACCCTTCCAAGTACTGTCGCCACTCTTTGAAGGCAGTCAGTTGCTGGGAGCTCCTCATCCAAGATCTCGTCATTTTGCTCAGCACGGTAAGCCTCCTTGAGTAGTAGTTGATAGGGTGCAGTATTTGCTCAGATCTGTGCTTTGGGAAAGGAAGACCCCATCACCATAACGGGAGGTGTTGGCTTCCACAACGAAAGCTTGCATCATATCTGTGGGCCAGTTCTGGTGGCAGTGGTGGATCTATGCTTCTTACACCAGACTCAGTCCTTCAGGATTACTGTGGCCCAAACAAGCTGTCATGGCCAGGTTATGGGCAACCAGACCTTGGAGTCTGAGTCTGCAGTCACAAGACAGAAGCTGAATGTAAGCTGGATCAGGATACTGGCAGGTCAGAAGCAGGAGACAGACTGGAGATCAGGAACCACAAGTCAGATGTCAGGGGTAGAGCTGAGATGGTATGCCAGGAAATCAATTTGAAGGAGCAGAGTGGAGCCCAGTTGTTCAGACAACTTCCTGTTCCTGCTGCTGTCTTAAGTAGGGCCAGTGGGCCAATCAGCTTCTCCAAACCTCTGCCAATTGGACCTCAGGGTGGAGCCTCACACTGGGACTGGGCTTTGTGAGTTCCAGGTAAGCCATTGTCAGCAGGCCACCAAATGGAAGGTTGGAGTGGGGCTGCTCCCATGAATCCTGCAGGCCTGGGTTCACGACCCAGCAGTCATGACAACATCCCAGTACAGCAGAACACTTAATCCCAAGCAAGTGTTTTACTGTATTGGAGCCAAAACTACAAAGCTACACAAGACACTTGAAAGATTCCCATTGATTTCAGTGGAGTTTGGATGAAGTCCCCACCATAGTCAATGTTTCTTATTCATGAAAACTCCCAGTGAAGTCAGTGGGAGTTTTCTAAGTGAGGAAAGTGAATAGGCTCTTAGCCAGCAGAATTGTGTTCCTGTGTTTTCTAGTCCAAAACAATTTCATACATACTTTAGGATGAGACATAAAACTTAATGTCCGGATCCCAAAGCATTTTCCTCAGAGTAGGAATGTTAAACTTGGTGCTCTGGTCAAATCTCATTGTGTCTACCTAATCCTTCCTACAATTTCAGTTGGATGTGATATCCTTTTTTGCCACCTACCCTAAACTGTTATGTAGTGTCCCATATCCCGTTAAACAACTGCTATTTGCCACTCCAGAAGTAGCTGCATTTCAGTGGTGAATGAAGTAATCTCTATAGATCCATTGCTCACCTCACAGGTGTTTCACGTGGCTTATTAAACCATGTTTGTGAAGCACTTTTTGCTCCTCATAGGATAAGAGTGGGATGTGTTTTTCTATTATTATACTCATTTAAAAATATTTACAAGAAACTGGGTGAATTTGCTGTGGGTGAAGTTTGCCAGATTGACAACTCAGGTAGCCTCTCTACATCAAATCACTCCCACGTGGAAGCTTTAAAAAAGTCTTCCTCACATTGTCGTTCCATTCTGCCTCAGCCCTGTTCTGAAGGGACCACTTAGGGGAAGATAGCAGTAGGGTGACGAGATGTCCCGATTTTATAGGAACAGTCCCGATTTTTGGATCTTTTTCTTATATAGGCTCCTATTACCCCCCACCCCTTGTCCCGATTTTTCACACTTGCTGTCTGGTCACCCAAGATAGCAGTTTAGTGTCTCATCTAGGTCCTGATCCAAAGCCAGTGGGAAACCTTCAACTGACTTCAACAAGCACTGGATCAGACCCTCAGTCCTTTGCCTCTCTGCCAAAATTGCCAATAAAGGATTTGAATTGGTGCCATGTGTGATGGCAACTAAATACACACGTAACACACATTGAATCTATTTCCCCATGTTAAGTATCCTCACACCTTCATGTCAAACTGTCTGAAATGGGCCATCTTGATTATCACTACAAAAGTTTTTTTTTCCTTTTGGTAATAGCTCATCTTAATTAATTAGCCTCTTAGAGTTGGTAGGTCAACTCCCACCTTTTCATGTTCTCTGTATGTGTATATATTTCTCCTTACTATATGTTCCATTCTATGCATCCGATGAAGTGGGCTGTAGCCCACGATAGCTTATGCTCAAATAAATTTGTTAGTCTCTAAGGTGCCACATGTCCTCCTGTTCTTTTTGTAAATAGCCGTTAAGCATTGGATAGAGACCACTGAGTCATTTTACAGAAGCCAGTGAACAGACTTTGGATGTTGACTAATGTTGGGAACCATTGATATGGCCAGCATTCAAACCAGCAACCTACATGTGGAAATGTCCTTATCACCAAGCTCTTGAGCCATCAAGTTCCTATATTTATATATTCCAGGCTTCTTAAGGTGCACACTTGTGGTATTTACCTTCCTCTTAGAGGCCTTGTGAAGCTTCCCAGTTGTAAATCATACAGAGGTCTTCAGATGGAAGATGCTTTATAATTACAAAAGACCGTTTCTGTTTTTCCCAGTCTGTTCATTATTAAAGCATTGAATTATATAAAAAACCTACTTTAAAACTGTCATCTTTCCTGTTACATCACAGCAGTAACTATGCTGGCTGAGTAGCTTTTTTAAATTGACCGAGATATTTATTCACATTGGTTCACATGCCAATGTAATTTTTCCTAGTTTGAAACAGTTGTTGAACTGGAAATGTAACTCTTGCCAAACAGTTATTTTATATGCATGTTTCCCTGATACAGAGACAATAAATATGCATTTTTGTGGTCCTAAATATTGTAAAGATTATCCTCTTTTGGTGGGTTAGCCAATTCACATAAGTTCATGAGCAGCTTGTAAGAGCAGAACAATAATCATTTTAAATTTTTGAATAAAGGTTTTGTACATTTATGCACATTTTTAAATTTCATCTTTTTGTCTGCCTATGAATGCTTTGAACTGTTAATAACTGTAACATAATAAATCTTTAAAGCACTTCATCTTTTTAAAGCACTTTACAAACAATCATCACAACACCCCTGTAAAATAGTTAAGTAATATATTATTTCCCCCATTTTACAGGTAGGGAAACTGAATCATAAATCAGTCCCCCCTGTCCTCCCTTCCATAATGAATTCACACAGGAAAGCACAATGTTAGGGCAATATTGTATCTAACTACTACAAAGAGGAGCGGCTTTGCAGAGTTATGTGTAATTACATCTGCTAGACAATAAACTGAACATGAGTATGGACGGTCAAAACATTCAGAGTTTTGATATTTTTCTATTAAAAAAAAGGAACATCTCAAATTTTTGTGACCATTGTCATGAAACATTTTGTTCTGTTTTCCAAACGACTTACAAGTTCAACAGAGGAAAAAAATACATACATGCAGTCTCATCATAAAAAGGGTCTGGAGCTGCAAAATATCAAGCTGGGTCCAAACTTTCCCCAAATTTAGCAATGCTTAGATATGGGTTTTCCATTCAGCCTATTATAGTCACAGGGATCAGCCTCAAAGGTTGGATCTGAAGCTGAAGCTTTCCAGACCTGGGAGTTTACTCCACTATTTTGAAGTGAATATACCTTTGTTTAATGCCAGATTGTTTGGTGCACAGCACTGCTTTAAGCAGGGCAGCCAGCTCAAAGGATTGCCACGTCTAAAAGTGACATGGTTTTTAACTTTCATTCTTTATGGTGTAAGACAAATTCCCATATAGCTCTTTAAAATAATTCATACAATCAGCTTTTCTCTATCTCTGTAATAGTACTTTATGTTTAAGTATGGGATTTAGATTCTGAAAGCACTTCACATGAGGCGGGTGAGCATAATACACATACATGCAGCACCACTGAAGTGCAGCTACCTCTGGGTGGAAGGATGATGAACAGCCTGTGCAAAATGCACAACCGTGGGGAGTGGAGTTTTAGGGAAAGTGCTATGGGTTCTTTGATTGCCATACAGATAAGAAAATATCACTGATTTAAACACATCACCTGAAAGCTAGATGTATGCTAAACTGCCTGGAGCACAACTTACCTTAGGAAGACTGAATGGTTGAGTTGGCCTTTCCAAAATTTGAACCTGAGTTCCAAGGGATTTAGGTATTTAAAAAGCAGTGCTAAGCCATAATGCTTTCAGTCTCAGAGTTTTCCAGTTACTTTTCTGCAGTTGGCTTCAGTGCATCCTCTGCCACCACTGTACACAAATCTACAGTAATACAACACTGAAATATATAATGCTACTGCTTCTATATAGTGTACATGTCATGTTTTATTTAATTTCCTTTTTCTGGTCAGTTACAATATTAATATTATAGCAATCTCTTTAATTATCTAAAAGAATAACAAAAAAATAAATATTTGTGTATTTAGTACAATATGTGAACTCTGTGGTTATAAAATAGCTCCTCCTGTCCGGTTGTCAGAATATGGAGAATTGCATTGTCAACACTTCATGCAACAAATATGCACAGTGTGCAACTCATAGTATTCAGCTGCCTTTTTTCATACATGGTGTCAGTCTCCGACAGTGAAATAGTCTTTAAAGTTGACGACATAACATTGGCTTTTCTAGATCAACACATTGTCTGATTTGGTTAGAAATCTGCATTTAGTTTCCTTTCTGTGGCTCTTTAGAAAGCATATTTGTCTCTTGAAGGTGATGTAGCTGATGACTCAGGTTGTCCCTGCAGTGCTATGTTACAAATCACCTATTTATTGTCTGGCTATACCAAAAGAAGGACAGGAGACACTTGATATGGATTTTAATCAGGCCGCAACTTTATTATATAGATGTCTGGGACTATCCAGCAGATAAAGTGTACAGTGCAGGCAAATCCATGTTTATTCAAATCATTACCCGGGGCTTCCACCAGCACCCCTTCATTTTCCATCTAGGTCCCCCAGCCAACCCATGGCTTGGACCTTACCATCCACCCACCTCGTAGGAGGGTTAAGAACGGGGGGAGTTGGCTCCCTGCCATACCAATCATAGGAGTCCCACAATCGTTCTGTTCCTTTATTCTGCACCTCCTTTTAAGTCATTTACCAGGCCATTTATCTGGTCACTGGATGCCTTCCCTATTGGACTTGCACTGGACATCCACCCCACCCTTACAAAATAAGTTGCAACATCTGACCTACCACCTTGTCTTCTTACGAGAAAAGGACCTCCCTGACACCCGCTGTGGGGAAGATGAAAAAACCTCACTCCACCGAAGCCAATCTGGTGGCGAGGGAAAAAATCGCTTCCCAGCCCTCTTAAAAAGGAGTGATTAGCACAGTGCCCACAGGAGGTCCTAACCCAACCCAATATTTGCCACTTCTAGGGGAGGGAAGGTGGGTGCTTCCTTGCCTGCTGCGTGGAGAAAGAGCTTCCAACACCCAGGGCTTGCTCCTTTATAGCCTTCTGACCTCACATTCCCAGGGAGTGAGTCAGTGCTGCAAAGCTGACTACCGCTCACCTTTTGCTGCAGTTTCTGACCTTCCTCCAGCCCACCATAAAGCACTGCTGCCTTCCCTTGGCAAGCCCAGACAACGTTTCCCTGGCTTCAGATGTGGTGCGGTCATTATTGAAGTAAGTACACCTTTTTTGCACTGCACTCTGGCTCTTGTCTATCTCTTTTAAAGTGGGGCTATCCCTTGAGCTATCATTGGCATAATATTGGGTGAAGAGTGATTGCTATGCATGATTCTCTATAAGAAGATGCACATTTATTGTTATAAGATTTCTCTGTCTTTCTGTGTGCTCCTTCTCCTCCTACTCCTTTCAATATGCAGTGAAGTGAAGTTGATGAGTATGTGTTTTTTTAGGTCCCAATATTAATTATGCTGGAAGCAGAAGACCCTTTTGATTATCCCCAAGAAAACCTAGTGTGGATGAGTGCCTATGGGATGAGACCAGGTTTATATTGAAATACACCTTTGGGTTTCTCTGATTGTAGTTTATTATGTGATCGTCCATTGTTTTCCATAATTTATTGTCTAATAAAAATTACCTTGGAGACATTAAAGGTAATTAAATTAGGATATATTTTTAAAAGGTTTGCTTATTTATTAAGGCAGTGTTTATACTAGAATTCGGATTGGTATCGCAGTTATTTCTACCACTCCCAGGTTTTACTGAATGAGAGGTGTTGTGTTCAGCAGGACCAGATGGCGGAGGGAATTAACAGCTGCCTCAAACTCTAGCATAGGTGTGAGATTAGGAATAAATTATACTATGGTGGCAATTATCCTAGTCACAGTAACCAAAGCATATGTAATACAGGGGGAATGTTTAGTTTGGCCATTGATTCAGAGCGTGTTACTATCCTTTGGAGGGTAGCGTATTTGTTTAAGCGAGCCATAAAATTTCCTAATAGCCTTGACAAATTCTTAGTTCAGTCTTATGGATTTATCCATTCAGTGCTTGTGAAAGTAAATTAGGGAAACTCATCTGTTGCCTATTAAGATTGGTAAGGATTATCAAGGTGCATTATAAAACAAGCTCACTAAACCGGCATCAGCATTCTAGGTATTAGTGATGATGCCTTTTGAAAGTGGAAAAATTGGCTTTGGTAGATGTAGTTGTGTCAGACCTGGACATACAAAAGTGGCATTTATTAACAGTGAATGCAGTGTATCCTGTTTCCTCATGCCTCTGACATCACTTTAAGGATTGCACATCCATTAAATGTGTTTCAGATATCACACTGCATCTAGTTAAGCAAAATGACTAATAGATAGAAATTCTATTTCAAATTCCAAACCATTAACATTTTTCTCTAGAATTTTTTGTCTTCTAGGTCATCAACATGCAGTTCAACTATCTGGGAAGACTACTGACGTTTCAGCTGATCAGTCTGACTGTCCTTTGGGGTGAGGTAGTAGGTTGTATAGTTTTAGGGTTATACCCTGCCTGTCAGATAACTATACAATCTACTGTCTTTCCTGAAGTGGCTGTAATATCAACGCTGGATGTGTCTTCAAAACATAAAACAAAAATACTCTAAGTGGGTTGGTCCCTGGCTTCTTCCTCTCGTGCAGTTTTGCAGCAGGATTCAAACAGAATACAAAAACTAGCTTTAGTTAGTCTGTGCCGTAGAAGTTTTTCATGAGGTACTTTAACAAGTACTGGAATTCTGTATTAGAAAATCTGTCATCAGTTTAAAATATTATAGATGATTGATGTCAGGCTCTTTTTTCAGTTGTGGTATGGATTGTAGGACGTTCTACTTATCTGTTAGCAATGCATTTGTGGAATTAATCATATTAAGTTTTAACCTTTGGAAACTGAACTATTGAAACCCTGGATGTAATAGGTCTCATAGGGCTATGGTTGAAGCACATTGTTGGGATGGTTATGGGAGTTTGAACTCCTGCTGCCTGTATGGTACCTATCTATAGATAAATAGGGATGTTCATTTCTATGAATGTCACTTCAGCACCTTTCCCCAACATTGAACACACTGAAATTATTGTCAAAGTTCATAGATTGCAAACTATGAAAATACTTTTACTTCAGCTAGTAGCGTTTGCTTACCAGAGTTTGATATTGGAATGAGCGCCGCATGAGCAGAGCCTGCACCTGTATGGAGCTCACTGCAGGATGGAGGCCGAAGGTTGCAGACATGGTATCAGAAGAGCAACCGGCCATTCAGTCACAGTTACCAGAGTATCTTGTCTAAAGAATGTTCTCTTTTGTGATCTGTTAAGAGGATTCTGTTTTAGAAAGGACATTTTAATTGGCTATTTTAAAATATTAGCCTCTTAATACTGAAAGTTGGGTTGTACTGCCATCCCCAGCATCAGAGAATTTAGTAAGAATCTGCAGTTGAACTCTTACTGCTATTAGACTAGCATTCATACAGGGATCCAATGTCTGTAATTCATATTAAAAACCAATTGAATTTTCACTATTTTCAGTGAGTTCCTGGGAGTATGTATGACAGAGTGCAGAGGTTATACATGATCTCCAGTGAACAGCAGGTTAACCTCAGCTCAGCATCCCTTCCCCTAGCATAAGTGCTCAGGGGAACGGCCGTCAGAGTAGCCACTTGGAAGACAGATTCTCCGTTGCCGTGCGCCATGTGCAGTCATTTACATCCAGTGCAAAAGTGCATGTAATATGTTACTATTGGAGCATGGTGGCAGTTTGCACCCACTTTGCACAAGTGGCAGTGGCAATTTAAGGTGCAGGGCAGAAATGGACCCAAAGCAGAGAGCTTGCCTTTTTGGAAATTGAGTTCCACCCCAGGAGCGATGATGCTAGCATTGATTGAGTTTTTTCTGTTCGCTGATTGCTGATTTATCTTACTTTCTTGTTACAAACATTGCACTGGGAGGAAGAGTCCTTGCTGAGTGAAACCCTTATTTCTACTGAGTCATTCCACCAGTTTGCACCGGGATTGTCAGGAAGAACTGAGGAAGGACTGATGGCAAAGTTCACAAGTGTGCTATTCTTTCTATAGGTAACAAAGAAAGGATATATGGACTATTAGAGCACAAGAGATTTCTACTTGGGAATTGTGGATGCATAGGCCACTGAATTGCTAACCTTCTTCAAAAGAACTTACTGATGCTCTAGCAGGGTGAGGTAGTAGGTTGTGTGGTTTCAGGGTAGTGATTTTGCCCCAATCAGGAGATAACTATACAACCTACTGCCTTCCCTGATGAGCAGCATTACAGCGCTCCGGGGACTCTTAAGCCTTTCTAGTTCTAAGCAAAGCAACCATTTAAATATACGTCCATGACCAGCAAAGTAAGTCTAAACATAACTGTGGTATGATCCTGCCTATAGCAGCTTTTTAATTTTATTAATCACATTATGCTAAATAAATAAATAACTGCCTGCAAAATTGTTTGGTTTTGAGAGTACACTTAAAGTCCCATTTATCCCAAGACATTCAATAAAATCAAGTTTTTGTTTGTTCAAAAGTTTGTCTGTCCCTGTCTCTTTAATTTCTGGTTCATTTAAATTGCATGAAATTATCATGGGAACGGATTCCAGAAGAACTGTATCCTCACATACTTGATTTGCATATATCCATGATTTTTGCATTTGAGTGCAACAAACTTTACTAGCTGCATCATATTTAACAATATAATAATTTGCATTCCCTCCAAGAATCTCTCAGTACTTTATAAAGACTACTGAATTAAATTACACATCTGTGTCTTAGGTCAGTGTTTTCTTCATTTTATAGTTAAAGAATTGTGGCACAGGTGGTAAAGGGCCTCAAATGCATTCACTAATTTTCTGCAGTTAACTACAGGCTTACTTCACAGAATTTAAATGGCTGCGTAGTTAATTGGTCCCAACAAACAGCTACCTAGATATCTAAATGCCATGAATTAAACCTGAAAAATTATGGGCAGAAAATAAAAGGCCTGTTGAGAATATTTTAAGAATCAGGTTCAGAGCATCTTATTCAGGAAATCTGAGAAAGAGAAAGAATTAGAAGCCATGGTCCTTGAATCCTAGTCCTGTAATTTAAAACCATCCTTATTTTGCTGTAAAATGCTATATCAGGACATTGAATGCAGCTGGAAGAGTAAGGATAACATTAAAAAGCAAGTGTATTATTATGCACTGTTCATATACAACCAGTGCAGCGAACTTTGGTTATATAGCATTCCCCAACTACAGACTGGAATGGAAATGAAGTTTATCACAATCTTCTGTACCTTTCTCAGTCATATGCATCACAAAGGAAGACACAAACATTGAGTAAATCAAAAGTGAGGTTCAGATTTTTGGCCAGACAAGCTCTGTTATTCCCAGAGTGCAACGTAAACAACCAGCATCAGATTAGACAACAGGATCGCACACTTTGCCACTTCCGTAGGCTGAGTACATTGCACACACCAGGTGTTCCTTGCATCCTTCCATTCCCCACCATGAGCTCCGTGGGTGCCCCCTCCCATCCTCTTCTAGTTGAGGGACTCCTTGCCAACCCCACATATACCCTCCCCCAGGCCAGGGCTATGTTTGCTCCCCTCATTCCCCCCTCTCTCTCATGTCCCCCTTCCCAGGAAGGCCTGGTGCTCTCTGTCCAACCCCTCCTTCCTCCAGTACATGACAGGAACTCTGTGTCCCTCATTTTTCCCTCCCTAATTCCATTGTTCCTCCCCCCATATTCCCCCAATGCCAGATGTTCTGTGTGCCTCGAACTTCCCCCTCTGCCAGGGATTCCTTTGTGTGCCCTCCTGCCCCGATCTTGTTTCTTTTCTTTCTGTCTGGGAGATAAGTCATTCAGGGTGCCAATATTTTACACTATATTAGAAGGAAGGGCAGAGCTGAGATGGGCATATTGTTATGCTGGGAGGTTGCCATTATGCAATTCTTTGATGTGTAGTCAATTATCACATTTCAGACAGACAGAAATGCCGTTGAGTGGAGTGTTAGACCTTGCTTCCCTCAGCCAATTAGATTACCAAATGAGCAGATTTTGAAAGAAATGGCAATATTATTATTTTATTATTCTGCTTTGTCAGGATAATGCAATTCACTTTCCATCACTAACATTGGTTATTAGTGTAAGAAAATAAAGGGTTATCATTAGCAATGATAGCAGTTGTTAAAAAGGGCACCTCGGTGAATGTAAGAGACCAATTATTTTTAAGGCCCTGTGATGGGGTGTCCACCCCACACAAGGAAGAGGAGGTTAAAATAGGTTAATTAACCTGATAGGCTGTATCTGGGGGAGAGCCAGGGCTTGGAACTCTGATTGAAGATGGAGCCCAGCTGAGAAGAAACAGGTGGGGCTAGCATAAAGCCAGGAAGTTAGCAGCAGAAGGGCACTGCAGTAAGGGAGTCGGTAGCTGCGCTCTTGATGTTAGAGAAGGAAATCAACCCACCCAGGGTGAAAGTAGAAACCTCAGGGGATCCAAGTTCTGAAGGAGGGGTTTATCTAGGAGGCTGATGGAGTGAAAGCCTGAGAGAGATGAGGTATGGTAGGATATTGCAGACCTTGGCTGCTGATTAGAGGGTCACTGAGCTGGAACCTGGCATAGAGGATGGGCCTGGATTCCCCTACCATCCACTGAGGAAGTGGCACCATCTGGGCACTGAAGGGAAAACTGCCATTTTGAATGGAGAGACATTGGAAAAGGGGGTTGGACCTGGCCAGAGGTGAAAGCTATGAAGAGAGAGCATCCCTAACTGGAGAAAGAGGCTGCAGGGCATGCGAATGAGCAATGGAAGAGGCTGTCGGACTTGGAGGGAGTTAATCCCCAGGGCATCCGTGAAGAGGAGCACTGGTGGTGAGAGTACCCTGTAACCGGCTCCAATGCTGAAAACACTTAATGAGTTATGCACATGGTTAAGTGGCCCTAAAATTGTTACGTTTGCTCACTGTAGGTCTATCCTTTACTTCCATAGTGGAGGCACAGCTGTCCGCCCAGCTGCTGAACCATTCCAAGCAGACTTCTGTAGGTGGACATGCAGTGACACACCCTGAAAATGCATGGCTTCAATAATCTAAGGGCAAGCCTCCAGTGCAGTTGGAGGTGTAATGTCCAGCTCAAGTTGCTTTGATTGCGCTAGCACAATTGTTTTAAAAGTGCAGCTTTAGCAGCGCAAGTGGATGGCATGAGTTAAAGTCTTGGATAGGTTTGTACTCCAGCAACTAGCCCATGGTGCTGTAGCCACACCGCTATCTTTAGAGCACTCGCTTGAGCAAAGCTAGCGTGTGCTCCTCAGATTACACTTCCAGCTCCAATGTAGCCAGACCCATTGACTAAGGGCTTGCCTGCACAGGGACACACATAATTCACTTTGGAAGTGAATTAAAACTGAATCTGGGTCATTTTAGTTCTGATTAAGGCCATGTCTACACTTACAAGCTTACAGTGGCCCAGCTGTAACAATTTGGATTGTTCAGGTAGCAACGTTAAGCTCTCCTATCTCCATAGCACTGGGCACATGAGCACTTATGCTGGCAAAATTTATATTGCTCAAGGGAACGGGGGCGTGGGGGTTTCCCCATACCTCTGGGTGACAAAAGTTTTGCTAACATAAGCGCTAGTGTAGTGGCAGCCTAAAAGCATCCACCCAGAGTTAAAGCAGTTTAACAAATCCACTTTAAATGTTAATTTGCATTAACTTTTCTGACCATCCCCATGTAGACAAGTCCAAAGTGAAAGGAGCATCTTCCTCTAAGACTAGGTCTACTCTACTCACTTATATTGGTATAACTACACTGCTCAGGGGTGTGAAAAATGTAGTTATACTGATCAACCCCCTGTATAGACAGTGCTGTTTCAACAGGAGAGCTTCTCCTGTCAGCATAGCTACTGCCTCTCGGGGAGGTGGACTAACCTCGCCAACAGAAGAAGTTCACTGGTTAGCAGAGTAGCAACTTCACTAAAGCCCTACAGTGGTGCAGCTGCACTGCTGTTGTGCCATACGTTAAGACAGACCCTCAGTAAATTGTGTAGTAAACACATCACTTCATTTGGAACAAATCCTGTGAGGTGCTGAGCCCCCTCAGTTTCACTTGACGTCAAATGGCATAATTCTGGACATGGTTGTAACTGATAACACTCAACACCTAACTGGATTAGACTTTTCATTACTATCTTTAAAGAATGGTAACAAATGTGGTTGATTTGAGTCCATAGAATGGGAAGCTGGGAGTTGGTGGAGGAAGGAAAAAAATCCCTACAAGACTGAAAATTGCTGGAGATATTGGCTTCCGTTTTCTCTTTCCTTCTTGCTTTTTAAAGAGGCTCTCGCAATTTAAAACTGTTGTCACTGATGTTAGCCACACTTCCAGGGCTAAGGGAGCCACACCACAGAGTCTGTACTCCTGCTGCTGACAGTGTAATACACAGAGTCACAGCTGTAGTGTGAACATCTTAGATTGCAATCCCAGTCACACCTTATATTATGAATATCTTAAAATGTCCTGATCATTTTCAGGACAGCTGGGTATGAAATTCCCAGGTTCATCACACACTTGGTATAGTCAAATATGGGAGAAAGGGGCAAGGAGCTGGGAACTGCTTTGCACATTCTACAACAGTCTCTTAGATCTCTTCTGTGAAGTTCTGTTAAAATCTTTTGGCTCTGTTTGGGTAAGCACTTTGTTCTTGGTAATGAGCTGTGAGTTTTCAGATTCTAGTCATTGTGGCAATCCCCTTAAAAGGAAGAGCCAAAAAATTCTATACAATTCTCTTTGCTAAGATCTACAATAAATAAAAAAAGGGACTACATTTAGCTTCCCCACCTGCAGTTGATGTGATCTGTCCTAAGCAGTAGGTGTAATTACAGCTAATGGAAATTGCAATAGAAACTTTAAAGAACAATGTTATGGCACAGAATATTTTCCAAAATTATAAATGGTTTGTGTAAAAATGCAAGTAGTGTGAACTGGAATCACACTGGAAAATGAACTTTTAAAAAAAAATCCTGCCAGCATTTGTTCTGTTTGAATTAATACATTATTTTGTGGCACAAACTAGGTTAGAGGAAAGCACATTGAGAGTTACCCAGCAGACAGAGAAATTGCACAACTTGACATCAGAGTCAGTTTTGTTTTCTAATGTATGTCCTCATAAAACATTTACATTTTTCATGATTAATGCTGTAGTCATAGACAAATTGCATAGATCTTTCTGTAATAGCACCTGTATTTTTAGCTATTAATCTTGGCCTTATTGAAGTCAATGGACATTTTGCCACTGAGTTCAATGGAACCAGTTTTCCATGGCGGGGTAAGGAGGGTAAGCATAATTTTTGAGACAATAAAACTGATTACACAGCGACTATCTGTTCTACTCCTTATCTGAATAGGATCAAGGAGACTGAGCCCAATTTCTCCAATGTCAACCAGAATGGACTGCACCCCACAACCTGGGAGTGGAGTTGACTGAAAAATTTTGATGGAATAGTTTTTCTGTCCAAAAAGACTCTTTTGCTGATATCAGGACCATTTACAGGAGGGCATTAACTTCAATTACATTTTTGACAGAATAACTTCAAAACTATTTGAATTGAAACAGAATTATTTTGACTTGGTTTTACACTTTTAATTAGCATTACATTAAAACATTTTGAGACTGAAAGCAACTATTTTGACATTATCAAACTGACATCAAAATTAAATGTGTGATAGGGTCATTTTGATATTTCTTTTTGGAAACATTTTGGAATTTTTGTTCCATGGTAAACTTTGATCTTTTAACTTTTCATTCTCATTTGGGACAAAACAGGGAAAAACAGAAATGTTGGAATTTCCTGTGGGATAGATGTTCTGTTTTCTGCCCTGCTCCACTTCCTGGAGTGGGTTCTTACCTCTGCTCCCCATCCCCAGAGCCCACTGATCCATTGCCTGCTGTGGTCAGAAGGTACCCTGGGGATTGAGCCTGAGCCTGTTGCCTGCTCTCCCCTAGCAGCAATCAGAATGGAGCTGCTCATCTTATTCCCCACCCTTCCCCTCTGACCAATAGCAAATCCACCATCTTCCTTGTCCTTGCTTGTGGCTGCTGTGTGATTATTTACTCTTCTCCCCTATTTTCCCAGTGTAGATACTGTCCCTAAGTCTTGAAGGTTCTTCCTCCAACAAACAGGGATCCTTTTCTATCCATTCCCACCTCCAAACCCCTCATGCACACCCAGATAATCTGTTTGAATTCTAAACACCTGCTCTTGCTTCTCCAGTTCATCCAAATAATTATTTTTATTCAAGTAGAACCGCAAGGTCACAATCAGTCTGTGCCTGCCCCCAAAGAACTTAGTCTTACAGAGAGACACAGGTCACCCAGTCTCCAGAGGCACTCTCTCTCTCCTGTTCTACTTTAACTGACCAAATCCACCCTCCTCACTTTACCCTGCTTTGCACAACCCAAAAACTGAAGGGGAAGGAGAGGAGCGGTGTAACCAACAATGGAACTTTGAAACCAAAATCTACTGTCTCCTCCATGCTGATCATCTACAGCAAGGGTTCTCAACCTTTTTCTTTCTGAGGCCCCCCCCAACATGCTATAAAAATTCCATGGTCTGTGCCAAAAACTGTTTTTCTGCATATAAAAGCCAGGCCAATGTTAGGGGGTAGCAAGCAGGGCAATTGCCCAGGGCCCCACGCCACAGGCGGCCCTATGAAGTTAAATTGCTCAGGTTTTGGCTTCAGCCCCATATGGTGGGGCTTTGGCTTTCTGCCCTGGGCCCCAGCAAGTCTAACGCTGGCCCTGCTTGTCAGACCCCCTGAAACTTGCTCTCAGCTCCCCAGTGGGCCCCGGACCCCTGGTTGAGACCCACTAATCTACAGCCCCTCTTTGTATCTTGGACTGGTTTCTTCACACCCACTACATCAGATTCATACTTTCTGTCCTTGCCTACAATGGCCTGTGCACCACAGCACCTGCCTGCCGCTCCACTCTCATCACTCCTCCTCACCCTATTTGCTCAGTCCAAGCCACACACGTAAGCACTGTCTTTGTGTCCTTTTTTCTACGTCTATAATCTTTCTTCCATGTGCTCCCTTGTGCTTAGAAACCCCTGTCTGCTGTCCTGGCCTTGTTCACTGAAACTGCTCTTCTTCCAAGAGAGTACAAGCCCTAGTGTCCCTACCAAAGAGTAAAAGTAGAACTGACAAGATACATGTCAAAGCCCACTCTTCAGTAATCTCACTGTCTGTGTCATCTGCTTAGACTGTAAGTGCCTAAGGGCATGGACCATGCCATCTTGCCTGTCTGTGTCGAACCTAACGGGCTATGGCCCCCTATATAAATAATTACACACACTATGTTAAAAGACCATTACTAAGGCTGCAAAGTCAAGCACTCAAGTTAGGAAATGCCAGGGCAAAGTTTGCCAGTGCAACTGTAATTTGGCCCCTTTGTGTATCTGCATTACGATACAGTGTTTAATCACACAATAGCATATTACTTTTCCACAGGGCCCCTGCCTCAGTCAGTATGCAGCATGGAGGATGCTTATTGTTCAATACATTGCGCCAGACCTTACTTACTGCTTACTATTCAAACCCTGCTCGGAAGACAGAATTATTCATTGCCTCATGGGCTTTTCTATGGCTTTCGTTACTGTAGATCTGAGTGCTACACAAATATTAATGAAGGAATTTTCACAATACCCATATGAGATGTGGGGGTATTATTATCCCCACTTTATAGATTCAAAACTGAGGCCCACAGAGTTTAAGATTAAAAGAATCTGCTAACTTCGAGTGCCCTGATTTTTCAGAGTACTTAGTATTGTATAGCACTTGGTATACACAAAACACAGTGTCTATTAACTTCAATTGTAGTTGTGAATGCACAGCACTTTTGCAAACCAGATCCCAGGGTCTCAAGTCAGGCACCTAGAAAGTGAGGCCAACTTGGGAAAACTTTGGTTTAAGTAACTTAACCAACATCATATAGGAACTCTGTGGCAGAGACAGGGATAGAAACCATTTCTTCAGTACAGCATTTAACTACCTTAACTGTGAACCTGTCCTGTCTCTTCCTGCAGTCCCTTGCCTTGTTCACCACTCACCTTCCAAATTCTGCAACAAATAAAGCAGGTCCTACAGACCGCACTCTCAGTCACTAGACAACCTGAATTCATCCCCACAGCTGGGTCCATTCTGTGCACTGTATGAGGCAGGGGTCTTGTGAAAAAAATAGCATGTAATTAAAGATTCTAGAGATTAAGGCTGTTGGTGTCCCTTTAACTAATAGTTAATATAAGAGAACAGTGCTTGTCAATTCCTAGGAATATATGTTTATGGCTGAATGCCAAAAAACGAAAACCAATACGTAGGTTGATGGGAATAATGTAAGTTCTCATATATAACCTTAGTTACAGCAGAGAGAGGGTTATCCTTTAGCAAGGTTTTCACAGGGGAGAAACCTTAGTCATAAACCTATTGACATGACCCTCAAGAAAACATCATTACAAAAGAATCTGAAAAACTACACCACCACCACCACCACAGTGCATGATTAAGATGTCAGATAGCATCCTTTCCACGGGCTTATGCTACTCTTCAACATCTAGTGCCATAATGTAACTGTGCATTTGCACTCGTATAGGGACCTTGCATGCAATGTAACACTACAAGAGCTGCAAAAGCACATTTGTGCAGTAAGTGACTTGATCCCAAAAAAAGACCCAAAAAAGATCCATTGAAGTCAATGGAAGGACTCCCTTTGAGAACTGGTCAGGGCCGTTAGAGACTTTCATTACTGAAATTATGAAGAAAAGTAAACAATTCTGCTACCAATGTACATAGCTAGGCTGTTTCTGCATTTCTATTGCTGTTTGTGGCTGAATAATAGCTTTTTCCCTTGTCACCCATCATCTGGTTCTGAATCATGCAGTGAGGTGGTAATCCCATGTTTGGGACATCATAGCTTGTGTAAATGATTGCAATAATGCAGATGTGTAATGGGGTCAAATTAAGGTTGTGCAGGCAACCATACACTGGTATCGTCTAACTGCCTTCTGAGTGCTTAACTTTGTACCCTTAATAGTGTTCTTTTAATGTAGTTTTAATGTGTAATGTTCTAGGGCAGGGGTTCTCAAACTGGGGGTTGGGACACCTCAGGGGGTCACGAGGTTATTACATGGGGGGTTGCAAGCTGTCTGCTTCCACCCCAAACCCCGCTTTGCTTCCAGCATTTATAATAGTGTTAAATATAAAAAAAAGTGTTTTTAATTTATAGGGGGGGCTTGCACTCAGGCTTGCTTGTGAAAGGGGTCACCAGTACAAAAGTTTGAGAACCACTGTTCTAGGGCTTGGGTTTGGGGTTTTTTTTAAAGCCAAAAAAAGAAAAAATTCCATCATGGGGCATGATAGTGACACCTACCTGGGTCATCACCAGCATTGGAAACTTTAGTTCCACTGCACAGGCCTCTGCCACTTGAGCTAATGCAGTAACTGATAGCAGTAGTAGGTTGTCATCCTCTCTGTGGACCAGCACTAGAGTGGGGGCTGAGGCACTTTGCCATTGGGGGCTGAGGCACTTTGCCATTGGGTTTCACAGATATTTGCTGACAGCAAATGGTGAAACTTAGGAATCTTGGGTTCCATTCTAGGCTCCGGAGTGATATGTGCTCTAGCGTAGAGCCCTGCTATCCAGCCTGAACCCCCCAGGACTTCAAGTGTCAGGCTTGAGTTCGGGAAAGGTCAGCTCTCCTGCTCCTACCTGTGAGGTTGGTGTGGCAGCAGCTTCATGCTCCACTTCTGACGGCCACTGCCACCTTGCTGCACTGTGTGTCTTGCTGAGAGTGAGTATTGTGAGCTGAGGAGTTGGAGCAGCGCCTCACTCTGCAGCATACAGGCACAGCATGGTGGTTGATGGGGCGGGGCACACATTGTTGCTGCACTAACCCTATGGGCAGGAGGAGGTGGTGGTGGCAGCAGCGCCAACTTGAGTCCATGTCCAATCAGGTCTGAAAAGGACCCTCTATCCTCTCTGGGTCAGTCAGGTCTTCTTAGGGCTAGGGTAGAGTCAGACTTTAAAATTAGGTGTGAGCAGCCCCCTTCTCTGGTATGTACAGACTCTTCTGCCCAGTCATGACCCTTTTCTGCCTTGTCCTCTCCATCCTGTCCCAGTCCCAATCCTGGCTCTTCATCCCAGTCCCATTTTCCTCACCTAGCCAGTGCCAGTCTCTGCTTCTCATCCCAGTGTTTATTGCCCAGCATAGCCTAGTCTTTATCCTCTGTTCCCTCACCCTGTCTCCTAGCCCAGCCAGCTCCAGTTCCCCCTGGCTCCCTGTCTTAATTCAGTTGCCCTGCCACCACTCACATTTTCCATCCCAACTGATTCCCCTTCTCAGTTTCATAACCATAGGCCCTTGTCCAAGCTTGTGTCCAGCTCCCTGGCTTGCTGTCCTCATCTTTTTGCCTAGTGAGTCCCGGTCCTCCTCCTGCCCTGTGTCTCTTTGTCAAATCGGTCTCCCTTCCCATGTACATCTTGTTCCAACCCCCTCCCCCCACTGGTTCCCAGTCCCTTTCACAGCCAGTTCCAGTCGCCCCATCCAGCTTGTTATCCAAGTTTCCCCTCTGCCCCCCCCCACCCCCACTGGCTCTCAGGCCCACTCATTTTCCTTCCTGTCTCTGTCCCAGTCTCCCTTCTCAAGCAGTCTCAGTTGCTCCCCCTGGCTCCCAGACTCCTTCTGCAGTCAGTCCGTCTCCCACCCAACCTCCAGTCCCAGTTTCCCTCTCCTTCATCCCTGACAGCCTCCAGTGCCAGTCTCCCCACTAGGTTTTTCATCCTAGTCTCCCCTCTCCAACCCCTACTCCTCCCGGCCACCTAGATTCAGCTCTTGTCATCTGTGCATTCAAATCAGGCAACCTGCACCAGCCCAGAGGTGTAATTGCAGGCCTAGTTCTGCTCAGCCCTGGGTTGGAACAGGTAAAATGCAGAGGGAGAACTTAGCTGCTAAAAATCTAAGTTCTACTGAGCAAATGCAAACTGGTCTATTCAAAGGCTTATAACTTGGCCATATTTGGGTGGATTTTCATGGGGACTGCAAAAGGCACATCCCTAGGATGACCAAATGTCCCAATTTTTTTCTTATATAGGCTCCTATTACCCCACTCCCACCCCCAGTCCCAATTTTTCACCCTACACATTCCTGACGCAAAGGCAATACCCTGCCAGACTTGAAATCCTTGTTTCAAAGCATGAGGGCACTAGGACTGTTCAAAGAAAAGGTCACCAAAATAGTTTTAACATGGTCAAAACTGCACTTTATTTTTTGTCTTAGCCTCGTTCTTGGAAACAGCTGAGCCATTTTGCCTCTGGCTGAAGGGGTAGGCTTTTTGTTTGTTTGTAAAACACCTGGCATGAAAAAGCTCAGCCCAAATGGTTAGAGTCTGACAAAGTTATAAGCAACAGAGAACAGGGTCTGCTAATGGGAAGGGTCAGGCAATCACTATAATAAGCAGTGCCAGCCCTATCTATATTTGCCTTTGACACTCATAGACCGGCCTGCCGACAGCAATTCCAGGGCCCAAGGCAGAACAGTCAATGGTCCCCCTAGAAAGGGATTTCTGAGGTTTATGATGCTACTTTTTATCCAATTGATAACACATTAGAACCCACTATGTGTAAGTTGTGGCATTGCTTGATCTAGCTATCAGTATCAAACAAATTGTGACCCTTAATATAAGATGTAGGATTTGTTGTTTTGAATTATATACACCTCTACCTTGATATAACACTGTCCTCGGGAGACAAAAAATCTTATCGCATTATAGGTAAAACCATGTTATACTGAACTTGCATTGATCCACCAGAGTGTGCAGCCCCCCTCCCCCCACCGTCCCCCAGAGCACAGCTTTATCACGTTATATCCGAATTTGTGTTATATCGGATCGCATTATATCGGGGTAGTGGTGTATTTAAATGAAATAAATACCATATGGAATGAAATTCATTAATATATAAAGCATTTAAAGAAGCACAAAGTAAGAAAACACCCAAAGTATCAAGCAGGCTAATTAAACACCTAATCATGATTCATGTGTAATCTAAAGACAAGGAAAAAACTGATATACAAGATGTAACTGCATATGACCATCAACATTAAAATATACAATACAATACTTGTGCTGCTGGTGCTGTGGGATATCAACACCAAAGCAATGAGGAGATGGCAGGCATGGTGCGCCACATCTATCGGGAGAGCTCTGAGGAGGCAGCCAGAGGCGAAGGCAGAGGGAAAACCCATGCCTCATTCTCTGGCTGAGCAATGGAGGTGGCCTCTCATCCTGCACTCATGATTAGGGTTGCCAGCTTTCTAATCGCACAAAACCAAACACCCTAGCTCTGAGACCCCCACCACATACTCACTACATTCCCCTACCCTCACTCACTTTCACTGGGCTGGGGCAAGGGGTTGGGGTACGAGAGGGAGTGGGGGCTCTAACTGGGGATGCAGACGCTGGGGTTGGGCTGGGGATAAGGGTTGTGGGATTCAGGAGGGGGCTCCAGGCTGAGCAGTGGGGGTTGAGGGATTTGGAATGTGGGAAAGGGCTCTGGGCTGGGGCAGCGATGGGGGTGCGAGAGGGAATACGGGCTCTGGGCTGGGGTTGCAGGTTCTGGAGTGAGGCTGGGGATGAGGGGTTTGGGGGAGCTCAGGGCTGGGGCAAGAGGTTGGGGCATAGGCTTACCTTGGGTGACTCCCGGTCATTGGCGCAGTGGGACGAAGGCAGATTATCTGCCTGTCCTGGCACTACATTGTGCCCCAGAAGCAGCCAGCAGATCCGGTTCCGGAGGGAGGGCGAAGGCAGGAGGCTCTGTGTGCTGCTCTTACCTGCAGCTCCCATGGTTCCCAGCCAATGGGAGTGTGGAGTCAGAGCTGGGGTGGGAGCAGCGTGTGAAGCCCCATGCCCCTCGCCCCCCCCCCCCACCTAGGAGCCGAACCTGCTGGCCACTTCCAGGGCGCAGCATGGAGCCAGGACAGCTAGGGATTAGCTTGCCTTAGACCCGCAGCACCACTGACCGGACTTTTAACAGCCTGGTCGGCGGTGCTGACTGAAGCCGCCAGGGTCCCTTTTCTACCAAGTGTTCCAGTCAAAACCCAGATGCCTGGCAAACCTACTCATGATAGCAGCTTGTGAACCAATGCTAGTGGCAGTGAAGTTTGGGGGGGATAGCCCCAGGTGCCTCTGGCAAACTGATGGTGGCTCGATTGGGTGGATTTGGAATGTGGGAGGGGGCTGCAGGTTAAGGCAGGGGGTTGGAGTGTGGGATGGGGTACAGACTCTGGACTGGTGGTGGGGCTGGGGATGAGTTCAAGGTGTGGCAGGAGGGTCTGGGCTGGGGGTGTAGGAAGAGGGTGAGGCTGGGGATGAGGGCTTAAGGGTGCAGAAGGGGGCTCTGGGTTTGGGGGAGCTCAGGGCTGGGTCAGGGGCTTGGGGCTCAGGGTTGGGGCACAAGCTTACCTTCGGCGACTCCCAGTCAGCAGCACAGTGGGGATAAGCCAGGCTACCTGCCTGTCCTGGCACCGCACTGCACCTGGGTCTAGAGGCTGAACATGCTGGCTTGGCAAGAAGCTGCAGCCCTGGGGGAGGAAATCTGGTAGAGCAGATAGGTGGGGGAATTCCTAGTTTGAGGAGCCCACCAAGGATTAGGTATGAGCTGAGCACTAGGTACCAGGACAGAGGCAGCATGCACACTGGCAGAAATTTAGGTGCCTAGGGGATTTTTATCACTGATGTAAAGGCACCTGGAGAATTTAGGCACCTACTGGATTATGTGACAGCTGACCAGGGTTTTTCAGGATCTAAATTTTAGCCGTAGGTGCCTCAAATGACAGTTTGGGCTAGATCTACAAAGGGATTTAGGTGCCTGTCATTTTTGAAAAGGGGACTTAGCTGTCAAAATGAGTCAGGCTTTGCAGTGCTGAGTGCACCAACATCTAACCACCCTTAAAAATCTGGGCCACAATTCCTATTGATTTTCAACAGGACTTATGCTCCTAAATCACTTAGGCACTTTAGAATGTTCTGCCCTTTTTTGTAAACCATATCATGGTAATCAGATCATGCCACAATTTTTGTGTGGTTATGGAATACAGTTAATGGCCAGATTCCACTAAAAATTGGAACCATATGAGCAAGCAGGTTAAGAGACAACCAAGCTGTAACTAGGTTCCCGGACAAGATTTTGTACTGCAGCCAGGGCCTGAGGCTCTCAGCAGAGAGGTTATTTTTCTGTCAGGCTAGCAAGACTGGTATATTCAACTATAAACAATAAAACCTTCACCCTCAAGGAGCCCAAGTGAAAGATTAGAATGCAAATAAATGCTTTAGTGTGTATAAAAAGAGTCTCTAAATCAGCTGAAAGTGTGCAGCAGTTTACATATTAGTGTATGTTTGTAATTAACACTTGAAAAGGGAGTAACACTGTGCACTTAGAACTAACACAAATAAAAATGCTTTTTTCTGTATTGTTCTCAATGTAAACATCTCAACTGGAAGTGAAACTGTTTCTGCTCACACACAAGGTAATTGTCATGAACTCAAGTCTATTGTGAAAAATGGCAGCTTAATCTATATCAAATGACAAGACAGATTTTTCAGAACATCTCACTTTTAGTGGGTGGTGGAACTGTTAAGTGTGTAATATAGCTTACTGCACTCCAGGGGCCAAGGTGTTTCAGCCTCATCTCCAGCTTCACACTCCTTCCCAGATGGGTTGTTCTCTCACTCATACACCCATCGCACGCATTCTGTCTTGCTGATGTAACCTCTATGCAGTTCTGTCTCTTACATCTGTTCAAAAGATACTTCCTGAGCTTGCAAATGACTACTGGATAATAAGATGTGGAATAGCTGCATCAGGATTGTTTTTTTTTCCAGGGGTAGGGGGGTGGCATTGGTTTGGTTTGTTGTTTTGTTACAGTGACTTCTGTTGAGATTGGGCATATGGTGGAGCTGGTCAAAATATAGCCACAATTTATTTTTTTTGCAAAATTTCACATTTTCCTTTGTTCCCCTTTCCACCCTGTTTTTACCACTGAGTGCAATAACATGAGGACATACTGGATTTGTTTTTTACCTTTTCATTTTTCCTTTTGCAACTCCATAACTCTTCAAAATGTCTCCAGGTTTTGAAAAAAATTACCTAATGGCAGAGTTAAGTTCATTTTCATCCTTTTGCCACTTGATAACTTTTCCAAAATTGAAGAAGTTTTGAAAGCTATATACGATTGCAAAAAAATTACAAATTACAAAATAATTCCCAACCCCTAGACATGCATCTATTGCATTCAGCGGCAGAAACGGTAAGGAAGCAAACATTCCAAATTTAATTTCAGTATCAAATTGGAAAATTTAGGGAAGGGGAGAATTAAACTGACTCAAAAGTTTTATTTTTTTCAATGAAATATTGTATTTTCATATACTGAATGAAAAATGTTGACATCCTCAGTAGGTGGTAATATATCTGCAATTCACACTACCCTTTTGTTTCTTAAAGGGCAGCTATGGTATTTGCACAACCACACACAAGATAACAGCTGTTGCCAAGCTTAAACTTAAAATATATTTTTGAGGGAAAAAATTACAGTTTACTTGGTATAGTGCAGTCATTAATGTACAATCTTTTCTCCTAGTGTAGATACCCCATATATGTTCTTACCACGTGTTCACTAATGCATAATAACTAACACATGCTAAAATCCAAAGGAAGAGACTGCAGCTTGTAGCTTTCACGTGTGGTAACTGGTTGAGGTAAATGATATGTGGGAACTCAGGGTTTATCTTGACCCACCTGTGTTAAAACTCTAAAAAATTGTGTTCACTAGGATTTTACAACATTTTACCACAAGGTAAAAACATACCTTTTTTTCCGCTACTGAAGACAAGACCATATTTTCCTCTCTGTCCTTGTGCCAATTAGCAATTCTTGTAATACAGCATGTCACAAGGGACTGTTGTAACTGGAAATCTTTCCCATTGGAACTAGTGATGGTAAAAAGTGTTAGCCATCCAATTATATTTGAAGAATATTTCATTCCTGCTAATGTAAAGTAACACTTAGCAAACTGGCCACTTTTACACCAGGAAATTTGCATATTTAGGGAGTTGAAAGCAGGTCATGCTTTCTAGTTCTGGAAACTGGGGAGAGTTGTCCAGCAATGGGAAGATGATGCCAAAATAACTCCAACCCTAATATGCCTCAGGCACTCACTTTACATGGCCCACTCACCCCCATTTCCTGAGGGTTCTGTCAGGTTAGGAACTCACAGCTGTGAGGCAAGTCAATCAGGAATGCCCATCTGTGGGAATCCATGAGAGGACCTGTGGGAAGGTGAATAAGGAAACTGACAATGGGGAGGAGGTGAAAATGTTGATCTCAGTGGGATGGGGAAAATGGCATCAGTATATGGGGAAGGATTGGGAGATGCTTTTGTTTTGAAAGAGGGAAAGAGGAAGAGCTGAAGATGAGTCTATATTAATGTTCCTCTATGTAACTTACTCTTGAGGATTAATGAGGGGCTAGATTAGGCACAAACTGAACTCTGTAATGCCATAGCTTGTGTAAGTATCGCCACATGGGTGCAGTAGTCTGCCCACTCCCAAGCTGCAGGTTCAAGGACCTAAAACAGCATGTGGCTGTCTATGAAAAGTACAAACATGCCACAGTCCTGATCCTAGATGTAAATGTAAGCAGAAAATCTTTAAAAATGTCACATAGCTTCAGTGAAACAGACACTTTACAGAATTCTATGGTATAATGAACATCATTCTCTCCTCTTATCTTTTTTTTTCTCCATTACATTTCTCTGGGTGTGGAGGTATTGATGAAATGAATTGCACAAAACTGCCTCTCTCTCAATATATATATATTAATTAAAAGAAGCTGATGTAGCAGATAAAGCAGTGGCTAGGTAAGTGTACAGAGACATCTGCTGGCTGAATGAGTAGTTGTTTTCACAGCTCTTAGTTTGGAGAGCTATGTCTTGATGCGTGTGTTATATCAACAGGAAGAGAGAGGTATAAATGTGATGGTAAATTTGCGTGGAAGGAGGATCATGGATGTGCCACAGCAAAAGTTTATGGGGCTTTGATTCAAATCATGGTATACCAAGGATGAATTTGGCCCAATTTGGAATTGCGCTGAAGATCCCAGACCTCTTCAGAATTGTTTATAAAGCCATCAACATCATGGTACTCAGGTACTCCACAATTAAAATACAGTCATCATTCATGAAATATACTGTATAGATCTAACAACACTAAAAAGCCAAATGTGAATTTACAAGCATTTTTAGACATCTACCCATTGTCTCTTTTCCTCCCTACAATCCCCATTCTAGGCCTCAGATTTGCTGGAGTTGTAGCGGTCTCTTAGGATGGCCATCTTTTCCCTTGCTTCCCTGCCCTACTGGAGGTATGTTGGTAGAGTGCACTGTTATTTAAAACAAGCTCTCACTCTCACCCCACAAGGCATATATTCACTCATTCACACCTTTTCTCTCTCTTACACACATACTATTTGATTCACTGCAGGTTTCCTCCTTCTCAGCCCCAACACACTCATTTAATTCAGTCCCCTCCTTAAATTCACTTGTGCATCTGTTGATTCTGTAGGTGGGTTTTTGTTTTATATTTACTGGTAGGTAAAGAAATATTGAAGATGGTGTGTTCATTTCAAACCAAAGGAGCTTAGAATCTGACCAATTGTGGAGGAGTATGTGGTTACTAGGCCTGTGAGGAGAATTTGCCATGAGCCAGAATACTGCGTTCTATCTCAATCCCCAGTACTCTTGTTCTCTCACCTGAAACTTCTCCACAGATGATTTATGGTGCCTGCTGACCACCCTAAATGGAATCATAGCCCCTTGTATTACATGATGCCTTCTCTGTTATTCTTAGTACAGTCTGTAGATTTATGATGGCTTTTAAGGCAGGCAGTACATGAAGAAACATGATCTTGAGGGGTGGGAGGGGAAATATAGCAAGGACCAAAGGAAGCTGAAGTGGTGGAGCTGAACATTATGTGGGGATCCAGGCTTGTCTGTTGTTTACTTCTCACAGCTTTTCAATCTCAAGCAGGTTTCAGCTGTTTTAGCCTGACATAGGAGTCTCAAACTCACTTTACTTTCGGGCCAGTGCCAGTCCTCAAATCCTCCCAGTGGATCAATGTCACTCATTTACCTGGGGCTCCAAGGCTGGGCCGGTCAGGGGGCCTCCACACGCTGCTGCCCCCAGGCCCCACCCCTGCAGCGTGGCAGGGACAGCGTGCAAAGGCACATCCCCGCCCCACCCCTGGGCCAGCAGCCATTGGAGCAAGCAGGCAGACGCCAGTCAGTTCTGCAGTGCTACCGGGGTCCGGGGGGTTGGGGGAGCACATGGAGGTGGCAAGTGGGGCCAAGGGAGAGACCAGGTCCCAAAACTGTGGGCCACATTGGAGAGGCTCACGGGCTGCAGATGGCCCATGGGCCAAGATTTTGAGACGCCTGGCCTAACCAATGGCCAAGAGAGAAATATGCTTTCTTTTGCAAGTGATGCTTTTCCATGGGTGAATATTCATTTTATGGTTTAACATTTGTAAATTAGGTAATACATGGTGTATTATATAATTATTAATTATATAATGCCAAAAATGTACCTGGCAATCTACAATATAGAAAACCACTGATTTCCCCACCCAGAAATGTTTACAAACTAAGGGCTAGATTTTGACTTTAAGGCACAGCCCTGAGGAAGGGGTGGTGTATTGGTAAACAGACTCAGGGCACACAGTACCTTCCAGGGCTCTCTTGTTGCACTGGATGGGGGAAAGGAATAATTTCTGCCCCCATTTTATGGGGCTCAGCATAGAGCTCTGTTGGCTGATGCATATAGTGATGCAGCTGAGAGTCTGACTACTCTCCCCATCCACTCATTCTCAGGGGAAAGAATTTTAGGTGCACCCCTGCTCTGCCACGTGTGCTGTGAATCCCAACCTGGGTAGCAGTATGTGGCTGTGCAAATGGGGAATCCTTATTCTTCTGTTTGATGACATTAGCTCTAATCACAATCTAGTCCAAAATTAAAATAACAAACAAGACAATTCCAAAGGGAGGAGAAGGAAGAGAGAGAAGACAATGTAACTGAGTTCAGTTGGGAGGCAGTGCAACAAAACTCTACTATTGATATTTAAATATTTTAAATGTTTGAGGCTACAGATCCTAAACCACCTTGAAGAGAGAATTAAAGATGCTGTCCTTACTCCAAGGAGATACAATGCAAGGTACTTGATTTCACAAGCACAGTGGGGCTCTGGTGAGCCCTGGGGTGCACCTGCATGGAGTCAATTACAGGATCAGGATCTGCATTAAATAATATATGGCAAGGGGGAAGGAAGAAGTTTAAAAGAAAGAAGGTGAATACATAGTGTAGTTACCAGCACCATATGCACACTTCTAATGAAAAATTCCTAAATAGCTTTCTGTAGGTAACATTGGCCTCAATCCTGTGCTCATACGTAACTTTATTGACTTTACTGGTGGTAGGCACATGCATAAGGTTTTTGCAGAAAAATCTATAATAGATAGCTTTGTAAATACACTTGGTATTTACCATTAATCTCCTTTTCAAAATTGCCACAATATGGTAAATTGATTGCATAACACACCTATATGACATGGTTAAACATTAGACTTGCGTATGAAATGTATACCTAGTACTTAATGTGACATCATGCATTGAAAAATCATATTGCAAACAAATTTCTTTATGGTACTAATAGTAACTTACATTAATATAAAGGAAAGGATTTTAAATAACCAGTTGATGTTCTTTATTTATGAATAATACCTAACATTGATAGAGAGCCTTACACACTCCTGGTCCTTTAAAAATTGCTCTTTGCATTTGTTTACTTGGCTAATGAGACATCGAAGAAATTCAGTTTTTTTATAGTATAGTCTGTGTCACTTTCAGGTTCTTAGGGCCAGATTTTTAAAGGTATTTAGGCACCTAAAGAGGTCTATAGGTGCTTAGTGGGTGTACCTATTGGGTTCCAGGAAGTGGGCGGGCAAAAGTCCGCCCACTGCTGAAGCGCCCACCCCCACCAAGCCTAAAGGGAGGATCTACAGGACCTGGAAATCAACTGATTTTGGGGGACAACTAATGAAATAAAAGGGACAGGAGTGCGATCAAAGGGTCAAAACAAGGGAGCCTGATGGGGACACCGAGCAGAGAACCCCAGACTGCGTTCACTGCTCCTCAAAAGTGTCAAGGGAGCCAGCGGACACCACCCAGAGGAACTCTGCCAGGATACGTGAATGGACAGAGGATCAGGAACAGGCCCCACAGTCACAGGAGTCTCCATCAGCCAACCTCCTTTCCCTGGTTTTATAGATGACTGTTTTAGCCAGGGCCAGGAGAAGGTTGACCAGGAGGTCCCATGACTTTATGGGGCCATGGATAGGAAGTGCATAGAGAAGGAGGTGAGGGGAAAAGTGCAGCCAGAAATGCAACAGTATATTCGTGAGGAGCCAGTATAGGGACTGCAACCTGGCGCGCTCTAAATAAACGTGTGCCAGGGTCTCCCTCACACTGCAGAAGGGGCAGATGTCTGGGACAGGGGTAAACCATGCCAAATAAATGCCCATGCTCATGGACCCATGAAGGAGCCACCAGCTGATATGCCTGGCGGGCCTCAGGACCAGAGAGCCTTAATGGGTGTACCTACTGGGTTCCGGGAACTGGGCGGGCGGAAGCCCATCCACTGCTAAAGGATCCCCCCCAGCCTAAGGGAAGGATCTACAGGACCTCAAAACCCAACTGAGTTTGGGGGACAACTAATAAAAGAACAGGAGTGCGGTCAGAAGTTCAAAAGAAGGGAGCCTGACGGGGACACCGAGCAGAGAACCCCATCTTAATGGGTGTATCTACTGGCTATCTGGGAGGTGGGCGGGCAGAAGCCTGCCCACTGCTAAAGGATCCCCCCCCCAGCCTAAGGGGAGGATCCACAGGACCTCAGAAACCCACTGATTGCGAGGGGCCAACTAATAAAAGAACAGGGACAGGAGTGCGGTCAGAGGGTCAAAAGAAGGGAGCCTGACGGGGACACCGAGCAGAGGACCCGATCTTAATGGGTGTAGCAGGGCAGTTACCCTGTTCCTGTGAATGGCTGGGCTGACTGGGGAAGCAGACACAGCTGGGGCTATGCCCCAATCAGGCCACAGCTGGCCCTATAAAAGGGCTGTGAGCCAGGTTCTAAGTCAGTCTTTCTCTAGCTGTGGAGAGAGAGAAGGGCCTAGCTGTCTGAGAGCAGAGTACTAGAGGTAGAGAAGTGCTGAGGAAAGGCAAGAGGAGCTGGGGAGCTCTAGCCTAGTAACTCCCCAGGCTGCAGGCCTTGTGCAAAGTCTAAAGAGAGGTACCTAGCTGTAGGGAAAGACAGCAGGTCCAAACCCCCCTTGCCAGTGATGAGGGCTTTACAGACTACAGTTTGCCCCAGTGAGAGGGGCCTAGATAATGACTGGCAGTAGCCTCTGAGGCAAGGTGGGTGTGAGGTTTGGGGGTTCCCCTGGAAGGGGAGACCCAGAGCATGGTGGGGTACTGCTGGGGCAGCACCTCAAGGTAAAGGGCACCAGGGTTTGGGAGGGATATGGGGGCCAGTGGCAGGTGAGACACCAGCCAGTAGGAGGAACTCTGTACACTGAGAGCTAATTCCCAGGACAACCAGCAGGAGGTTCTGCATTGGTGAATCTTGCTTTGCTACAATGGGATTTTTGTGAAGCTCCGAAGCAAGTTAAGCATCTAAATCCCTTTTAAATCAATTCACTTAAATACTTTTGATAATCCCAGTAGGCACCCATCTGCATCTGTAGTCACCCAGTATACCTTGAAAATCTGGCCCTTTGAGCTGCAGTTAACAGGTTTCAAATATTGCTAGGAGATGTGCATGTTTAAGCACAACTGTCTTAAGCTCAATTTTATAATAATCTCACTGAGTATAGAGTTCATTAGCTTTTATAAAGTTGGAAGTGTCCCTTTATGTTTTGAATAAAGTTTCTTTAGAGACAGCTAATGCAAAGTACTTTTGAACTCTGATTTACCTCTGTTACTGAATCCTTGACCAATTAGGCCCCATTCTTGCAGTGATCACTATCCTGTGTGGAACTCCTTGCACGACTGGAGGCTTGTTGTAGAAGGCAGCATAACAGTTGCAGGCAATGCCTCTTGCAAGATTCATGAGAACGTAGAGATTTATTGATCATCAGCAGGCATCCTTAACTAAAAGGTCACTAATAGTGAAATATTTCAATACACTTTAGCTGGACAGTGAACAAACATGACATCTCATCAGCTTACAACTGCCTAATAGAACCTTCTTGTTACAAGTGGTCAACCTTGGCATGCTGTACTACTTCAAACTGTGTGTGTGTGTGTGAAAACACACACACACATTTTCAAATGACACACCATCATGAGAGGGAAGGAGCTTGGTCTGTAGCTTTTTTTGCACTCTGTTAAAGACTCAGTATTGGAGAGTAACTATTAAAGACCTGTTCACCATTTGCAAGCGCTTCCCTGCTTGGAAGTACTGGAACTTTCTGAATTGGGTGTGCTCAGCCCTAAAATCTTATGTTCTACGGTGCAGTGATTTTTGAACCACTCTAAATATGGGTCTGAGTAATTAGATTGTAGGGGGACACACATATCAACATTAAAAGCAGGCTACTGGGCTGGAGCTATGAGGAAGCCCTTCAAAACTACAGATTAGAGAGGAAAAGGCCTCCAACCAGAGCTGTGGTTTGGTGGGTTAGTGACTCACTCTAATTCAATCTTTGACCTTAAAGGGACTGATTGGCTTACCACATGCAGTCAGTGAGGCATGTTTCTTTCTGGGGCTCAGTGCAAGAGCATTACTCTTTAAAGTGAAAGGAAGATGAGAAAATGTGACCACGCTCAGCTGGGCTGGAATCAGAAGTTACTCTTTTAGTTAGTTGTTGGTGATAGCATGTGCCAAAGCATAATAGTATCAGTAGGGATGTCAAGTGATTAAAAAAATTAATCATGATTAACTGCACGATTAATTGCACTGTTAAATAATAGAATACCATTTATTAAAATATTTTTGGCCGTTTTCTACATTTTCAAATATAGTGATTTCAATTACAACACAGAATACAAAGCGTACAGTGCTCATTTTATCTTCATTACAAATATTCGCACTGTAAAAAAACAATACAGTAACTCCTTGCTTAATGTTGTAGTTATGTTCCTGAAAAATGTTACTTTAAGTAAAATGATGTTAAGTAAATCCAATTTCCCCATAAGAATTAATGTAAATGGGGAGGGGCACGGGGTAGGTTCCAGGGAATTTTTAATTTTTTTTTTTGCCAGATGAAAGACTATATTTTATATTTTTTTAATATATACACACACACAGAGTATAAGTTTTAAACAAACAGTTTAATACTGTACACAGCAATAATGATTGTGAAGCTTGGTTGAGGTGGTGAAGTTAGAGGGTAGAAGAGGGTGAGATATTTCCCAGGGAATGCCTTACTGCTAAATAATGAACTAGCACTCGGCTGAGCCCTCAAGGGTTAAAACGTTGTTAATATAGCTTCATACTCTACAAGGCAACATGACTGGAGGGATGGGAGACAGCATGGCAGAGAGAGACAGAGACACACTTTTAGACACACTGATATGCATATTGCCCTTTTATGCTGACCCCACTCTAAGTACATTGCCTTTTTAAGTAGATCAGCAAGTTGAGACAGCAGCTGCTACAACAGGGTTCAGGACAGAGGGAGCTTGCTGGTATCCCCCTCCCTTGTGGAGGTAAGGTATGGGGAGGCAGGAATGGGGGATGGGGACACCTGACATTAGCACCCTTCTTCCCCGCCCTTTGCACAGCAAGCAGGAGGCTCCCCGGAGCAGCTCCAAGGCAGAGGGAAGGAGCAGCACATGGCAGTGGGGTGAGGAACAGCTGAACTGCCAGCAATTGATAGCCTGCTGGGCAGCTGCCACACAGGGAACTTAAGGGAATGGGGAGCTGATGGGGGGGGGCATGAGGGCTGCCAGTCCACCCTGGTTCCAAGCCCCCAACAGCCTGCTCTTTCTGCAAGCACTGAACAAAGCAGGTGGCTGCCAAACAATGTTATAAAGGAGCATTGCGCAACTTTAAACTAGAATGTTCTCTAATTGATCAGCAATGTAACAATTAAACAACTTAACCTGGGATGACTTTAAGTGAGGAGTTACTGTAGTATTTTTCAATTCACCTAATACAAGTACTATAGTGCAAGCTCTTTATCATAAAAGTTCAACTTACAAATGTAGAATTATGTACAAAAATAACTGTTTCATTTTTGAATGCCATCTAAAATTTTAGAACCTGCATGTCCACTTAGTCCTCCTTCTTGTTCAACCAATCACTCAGACAAACAAGTTTGTTTAAATTTGCAGGAGATAATGTTGTCCGCGTCTTGTTTACAATGTCGCCTGAAAGTGAGAACAGGCATTCTCATGGCACTGTTGTAGCCGGTGTCGCAAGATATTTACGTGTCAGATGCACTAAAGATTCATATGTCCCTTCATGCTTCAACCACCATTCCAGGGGACATGTGTCCAGGATAATGACGGGTTCTGCTCGATAACAATCCAAACCAGTGTGGACCGACACATGTTCATTTTCATCATCTGAGTCTGATGCCACCAGATGAAGGTTGATTTTCTTCTTTGGTAGTTTGGGTTCTGTAGTTTCTGCATCGGAGCGTTGGTCTTTTAAGACTTCTGAAAGCATGCTCTACACCGTGTCCCTCTCAGATTTTGGAAGGCACTTCAGATTCTTAAACCTTGAGTTGAATGCTGTAGATATCTTTAGAAATCTCACATTGGTATCTTCTTTGTGTTTTGTGAAATCTGCAGTGAAAGTGTTCTTAAAATGAACATGTGCTGAGTCATCATCCAAAACTGTTATAACATTAAATATATGGCAGAATGCAGGTAAAAAAGGGCAGAGAACATACAATTCTCCCCCTAGGAGTTCAGTCACAAATTTAATCAACACATTTTTTTAACGCATGCCATCAACATGGAAGCATGTCCTCTGGAACAGTGGCCGAACCATGAAGGGTCATATGAATGTTTAGCATATCTTGCACATAAATAACTTGCAATGCCAGCTACAAAAGTGCTATGCGAATGTCTTTTCTCACTTTCTGGTGATCCTGTAAATAAGAAGAGGGCAGCATTATCTCCTATTAAATGTAAACAAACTTGTTTGTCTTAGTGATTGGCTGAACAAGAAGTAGGAATGAGTGGACTTGTAGATGCTGAAGTTTTACATTGTTTTGTTTTTGAGTGCACTTATATAACAAATCTACATTTGTAAGCTACATTTTAACGACAAAGAGATTGCACTACAGTACTTGTATTTTTTCAGTTCACCTCATACTATTCCTTTTGTTTTCACAGTGCAGATCTTTATTAAAAAAAATGCACTTTGATTTCAATTACTCTATCTATATGAAAATGTAGATATATTTAATACATTTCAATTGGTATTCTATTGTTTAACTCAAAAATTGCGGATTTAATTGCATTGTTAATCGTGTGAGTTAACTGCGATTAATCAACAGCCCTAATTATAAGGAAAAGCAACACCCTCCTCTTCAAGCTGTTCCACTGTGGACAAATCCTTAAATAGTCATTGAGCCAGAAAGAGTATGTGAGAGAATGACTCTGTAGTCCAGAGGTTAGGGCACCCAGCTAGGAGGTGGGTCTAGTCCCTTTGCTCCATTAACTTTCATTATTTATCTGTAGCAGAACAGCTTCACCAGCAGAGACTGGGGAAGAGAGCACCTCAGCATATCCCATAGCTCAGTGTTTAGAGTACTGTCCTCAGAGTCTGGGACAAAGAGGTATCCACAGGACTAATCTGCGTTAAGATATGGTCCATGCTATGAAAATATTTGCAGTTCACTGCTCTAAAATATTCATATATTGCCCTCTGGTCTGCTTTGCACTCATTATTTTAATTGCTGAGTCAAGGGAAACTTTTTGTGGCCTTGAGAAGAAACTGTAAACATTCCAAACAAAAATGAAACTAACCATGGATTTCTTCAGTCAATAGGGTTGCCTTCTAGTATGCTGACCCTACCTCACTTTGGGGTGTCTACTGCAAATGTGGATTTTAGTATGAAGTGTCTCAGAGGTTTTTGATGATAATGAGACTATGCAGTACAATAAAGTGTACTAAAGACTATGTATCACAGTCATCTATAATGTCAGTGCCAAAAAGTGGAGCCCAGATCAGAAAAGTGTAAATCTTTGGACAGCCACACGGGAGATGTGGACTACTGGCAATGGACAAGAGAAAATAAAGACTGTGAATAACGCTTGAAACTAAGTTACTCAGAAACAATATTTTGATTGACATATATAGACACTAGAAACCAAGAATGAGGAAAATCTCCTGAACTTTAATATTCAATTGCTGAAACTTTAATATTAACAAAAGCACTAATATCTAGGAAAGAGGAAAAATGGCTGGGAAAGGCAAATTCTGGAAGCATCATTATTGACACAAGTGGCATAGGTCCTAAAAAAAGTCACACAAACATAACCTTCATCAATGATAAAACTATTTATTTATTTTCCCCCGACCAGGAACACTAATTCCTCCTAGCTTCCTTTTCTCACTTACATAATAGCAGCCACTAATGTCAGTAAATACTGACTCATGTCATGTGGTTGGAGTATATTAGACTTTCGCAATCCTAACCCATGTCAGTTGATTGAGGCCAAGAAATAAAGTTCACTCTCTTATCAGGACTCCTAGCTGCCGCACCTTTAAAAGCAGCTGCAGCCAAGTAGCTCTAAGCACTAGTCTCTGGAGCTGTTTTCTACTTAGTAGGAGGGTGGAGCTGGACGCCAGAGGTATATGATGGAGTCAAGTACACAGCAGTGACTGTTTAGTCCCACGAGATGCTGAATCTCTTATGCAAAGTATTGAGTACCCTCATCTTTCATTCAAGCCTGTGGACACTGAGAACAATCAACACTATCCAGGAGCTACCTACCACCTCACAGAATCAGACCTGGAATACAGTAGGGGCTCACTAAGCAGCCAAGAGAGGATTCTGCACTCTATGCAAGCACAAAGAGGTCAGTCAAAAGAAGGGCATGGACAATCAAGGGAGGAGGAGGAGCTTGGCAGAATAAGAGGAGCAATGTTATTTTCTGAGCAGGGGCAGCTCTAGACATTTCGCCGCCCCAAGCACGGCGTCATGCCGCGGGGGGCACTCTGCCGCTCACCGGTCCCATGGCTCCGGTGGACCTCCCTGGGAGGTCCACTGAAGCTGCTGGACCAGCGGACCCTCCGCAGGCATGCCGCCGAAGGCAGTCTGCCTGCTGCCCTCCCGGCAACCGGCAGAGCGCCCCCCGCGGCATCCCACCCCAAACACGCTCTTGACATGCTGGGGCCTGGAGCCGCCCCTGTTTCTGAGTGTGATTTGATTGTGGGGGAGGTGTTCTGTGGGGTTGGGTGAGGTTTTATGTGCACGAGGTGAGCAGGGAGTGATTTTTCTCTGCTTTTATTCCTTCACTTCTCAAAGGAGTGAGAGTAAGCTAAAATGAACCATAACTGTCCATCGGCTGGACCCCCTCAGAGACCCTGCTTACTAGGAGAACTGCCCTGGCAAAATTTCACATTGCCAACTATACGCTGGGGGAGAGAAAAAGGAAAGGGGGAATTATGGGTGGAGGGGTGGAGAGAGAACTGCAAGAGAGGGAAAGAGTGGACAAGAAAAGGAGAGAGAGAGAGCTGGGAAAGAGTTAATGAAAAATTGAATGGGGAACAATACGCAAGAGAGAGTGAGAAAACATGGGGGAACTGGCAAAGACAGAACTTGGAGAGAAATTCAAAAACTGGAAGAGAAGTTTAAAATTGATGCTGAGACTGGGGGCTTCTAATAAAGCGAGGGAAGAATGAAAAACAGAATGATGAATTTCAACAATAGAAAAGTTAAAAGAGGGGGACAGAATGGATAAAGAATAGTAGAGAGGCAGCAATGATGGCAGCAGGGATGGGGGGCCCATGTGTAGATTCATCCCAAACATAAGGGACAGATTCCACTCCCTAAATGTTGGGAAACTGGCTTACAGCTTCATGTGACGTCCCTATTCAGGTTTTCCAAGGATGTGATGCAGGGCCTCTGGTAAAAGGTGGGGAGTGAGGACCTGCTATTCAAATGTTAAGAATCTAGAAATTTTATTTTTTAAGGAAGTTTGAGACACCCGTATCTATCACGAAGAAGCTGTAAAAACCACAACAAAAAGCATTGTGACTTTGGCTTTCCATTTCACACAAAAGACGCCAAACTATGAGTCAGTCCTCTTACATTTCTCCCCACATTTCCCACTCAATAATAATAATAGTAGTAGTAGTAGCATTGGGGATCATGCTCTCACACTCAGACTCCAGGGGGTTTTGAGGAACAGCCTTGGCTATCACGCTACACGACTCCATTAGATTACCATGGAATTCACAGACTTGGGGGAGTCAGCTTCCAGGGTTTTGCAAACCTTTTCCTGATTGGCCACATGGTCTTGACTCTGTATTGGCTGGTGGCTATATATAAACTTCCTGTTTGCCTTCTGGCCTTGTGTAGTCAACAATCCATTGCCTGCTTGTTGCTGCTTGGATCTACCTGAACTTCCTTTGCTGTTCCTCCCACTTGGACTGGAGCTCCTGGTAACCTGATCTCTTGTGTGACCTCTGCCCATTGACTGGAACTGCCCTTTGATCTGCCTGATTTCTGGGCATTACAAACAGAATGGTTTGTATTTGTACAGCACTTTTCTACCCAAGTTTCTCAACTCTTCTGTTGCAAGTGTTATTCACTTTATCAAAAAAAAATACACTTAAAAAAAATCAGTTACTTTCCCTTTTGGCTGTTGTAAATATTTCTGTTTTATCGTTGTGCTCCTTTTCCCCCTAAGACTTGAGTTGCCGAGCTGTTCATTTTCATGTCAGTCCCTTCTGGAGTCCTATTTGTATCAGCTTTGATGTAAGCTTCTTGGTTTAATTTTAACTTTGCAAGGGAAAAGTTTGTTCGTGAATGAATTACATAGTATGAAATCTTAAGCTTAGGTCAAATATGCAAGAGGGAAAATGCATAACGTTTTTTCCTCAAGAAAAAAGACACACAAAAGTGATGATCTAGATGGAAAACAATATGACCTTCTCAGTCAGAACGAGGAGAGCGAGCAAGCTGGAAAAATAGGGAGAACTGAGCAACAGATAAGATAACTAATGCAGCATTGCGCTTACTTATCCATGAAGTGAAATGTACTGCAGAAAGCTGAATGGGGAATAGAAAATGAGAACTAAAAGATAGAACAAAGAATCTTGAGTTACAAATGTGACGTACAGACTACATTCTGTTAGCCTAGCTACCTGGTTGTCCTAATGTTTATGGGCAGCCCTGCAAGGCAGAGAACCTAAGATATCCAAGATCTTGGAAGTGTTATAGAATTAATATTTTTCCACTGCATTTATTTCAGGTTATTTGTTTAATGCACAAAACTGTGCAAGAGGCTTTAGACCAACAATACTCTTATACT
This sequence comes from Gopherus evgoodei, assembly GCF_007399415.2. NCBI lineage: Eukaryota > Metazoa > Chordata > Testudines > Testudinidae > Gopherus > Gopherus evgoodei. The sequence goes on along the minus strand of NC_044322.1, from coordinate 234,158,353 downwards.
GAAGGCTAGGTGGCTCATTGGAGCTGATTGGCAAAATGGCCACTTATCATAAGGTTAAATGAGGGAGCTATTAAATGCTCCTTTAGTTAGTGATAACTGGAACAATAGAAACCACTGCCCAAATCATGGCAACTCTGGAGCAAAAGCTGAGTCATGTGGGCTGAGGGGCATTTCCTGGGCTCTGAATGCAAATGGGCAGGTGCTGGATATTTATTTTGGTGGAGCTCTTTGTCTGAAGCAGGAAAGCAAGAAGAGGGCTAGAAGACAACAAGAGAAGCACTGGTAATATAGCTTAGTGAGAAAGCCAAGAGACCATTTTGGAGAGAGTGCTGGGTGGAAAGAGGCTTGGAATTTTGAGTAAGGAAGCTGCCTGCTCACTGTGTTTAGGGAAACAGGACTTTGTGTATATTCTTTGTAAATAGCCAGTGTTGAATCATAGGAATACCTGACTCCATTTGTCAATTTCTCCTTCCAACAAACACGCCTATTAGTCCCAACATAGGCTAGGAAAGGGTAACTACACCTACGCCTACAGTCCAAAAGAGTTTACATTCTTATAAGACAATGAATGAAAACAACAAAAGGTGGTTGGCCATGAGGGGAAGGAAGCTGAGGTCACAACAGTAAGGTTACATGCATTGGTTATGTATACACTTGTATCTTAAAAAAAAAATCCTCATCTATGCCTCAGACAACATTATATTTTACAGAGTTACATTATGTAAGTGCCACTGGTGGTTGACTAGTTAATAGTGAATTGACTTTTGCACTTAAAGAAGAAATTTGACCACTTTTTTATGTACGAAGAATAATGTGTGTCCTCTTCAAAATTACAGCACTGCTATCACAGATTCTGCTTCCCATTGTTCACTAGGAGTAAAGCTAAAGTGCCCTCCACCTAGGGTGGTGGCCTATGACAGGAAAGGGCAGGGCAGCCCAGGGCGGGGCAAGTGGGGCAATTTGCCCTGGGCCCGCAGGGGCACCCACAAGAGTGTCTGAGGCTTCCCTCCCCTCCCGCCTCCGCCTTCCACCATCCCCTGTCATTTCAGTGAGCCGCGTCCAGGAGAGGCCCTGGACAGCGCTGCAGTGGCATGGCTTCAGCAGGACCTGAGCTCCTCCCACTCAGAGCCGTGTCGTAAGGGGGCGGGGCTGTGAGCTCCAGCAGGCTGAGCAACAAGAATTTTGGAAGAAAATGCCCAAGCCTATTTTTCTCCATGCAGCACTAACATGCTGAACCTCTGTGGCACCCATGATATGGAAACCAGTGTAGAGGTAAAAACATATTTTGGAAATGTTCAGAAACTGTATAAAGTATTTGCTCTTAGCCCTGAGAGATGGAAAATTTTTCAGATCACTGTGAATATATCTCTTCACTCTGTATCTAAAACTAGGTGGAGTGCAAAAGTTGATGGTGTTTGCCCCTAATCAAAAATCACACAGGTGTGCTGAAAAGTTTAATTAAAATTGAAATGAAGCTTCATTTACCTCCCGAAATCCAATCGGATGTTGACTGATTAAGTGGCTTAAGTTATTTGAATTTGTACTTCTTACTACAATATGGTTTTAAGTGCTTCAGTGTATTGATGATAAGAACAAGGTCCTACAAAATGTCAAATTAACAATGGAAGAGGGAACAACTTAGTCAAGGAAATTCAAACAATGAAAGATTCTTGTCCAGTGCTTTTTGTTTTGTTTTGTTGTGTTTTTTGTTTTTTGTTTTTTTTTTGAAGAAGCCAAACAAGTTGCTTCAAGCCTCAGCATTGACCCAAAAAGTGTCTCAAGGGTCCGGAATAACAAGCGATTCTTTGACAACACAGGGGATGCAGACTATACATTTGACTCTCCCGATATTCAGTTAAAAGTACAAGTGTCCTTCCCGACAATGGATTTGCTTCTATCAGAGCTAGGAGGTCTTGGCAAAAGAATGGCTGAAGTCTCAAATTTATTTTCACCCATTTTGTGTCCACCAGATAAAGTGGATAAATCTTCTATAAAAAATTTTGTTGACACTTTGGCCACAGCGTATCCAAAAGACCTCCAGAGAGAAGAGCTTAAAGAGGAACTTAGAAACTTTTACAAAATAAAAGAAGATTCCAACTTAAGAGTTGATGGACATACAACCTCTGCACTTACACTTCTTAATGCTCTCTTCAAAAAAAGGTTGGAAAATGTTTCAACAGATTTGTATTTGTTTATGCCTACTAACAGTGTTGCCAGTGTTGGTAGCATCAGGAGGGCGTGCATTTAGTAAGCTAATGTTGATTAAAAATCGTTGCATTCAGCCACCGGTTAAGAAAGGCTGAACCATTTGCTCACTTTGAGCATAGAATATGAAATGGCCAAAGACATAAGTTTTCATGACATTATTAAAGAGTTTGTCAAAATGAAAGCAAGGAAAAAATTTGCAGCTGTATAATTAATGTTCAGAACAATTTGTGTAAAAAGATTTCATGAGAAGCATTATGTAATTGCAAATGTATACGTACCATTAAACCATTTAATATTTTTAATGTATTTTGTGTATTTTCAAATTATTAAAAATTAATTTTTGAATGTATTTCACTGGTTATGTTTTACATTTCTAAATACATGTTACTATAGTATTGCAACTTTTTTTTATGGAAGGGGCCCCTGAAATTGCGTTGCCTCAGGTCCCCTGAATGCTCTGGGTGGCCCTGGCATAGGGAGCCACCACCTCACCTGAGAGCAGTTTAGCTTAAGTCCTGTTGAGAACAATGGAAGATGGCAGCTATTGTGAAAGAGGATAAATCTTCATGGATGAGTTCTCTAGTTTCCTTTGCTAGGAAATTTTCATATGTGAAGAATGAAGGCAAAACAATGAATCTTAAACATTCAAAAACTACCTGTTGCACAAGAGCAACTCAGAGGGCAAATATGGAGGGAAAACTGTGGAGGGATGGTGCATGGGGAAAGTGTTGTGGGGGACAGAAGTGAGGGGAAAACCAGGGCAAGATGTGTGCATGGGAATATGGTTTGGAAAAAGAAAAGAGAGGAAGAATCTGGCTTGTATGCTCTGGTTGCTTTCTACTGTGCCGAGTGGGGTAAAGCAGGCACAGTGTATTGATGAATCTAGCCCTAAAATAATTTTAACTTTTAAGTTGATACTGCTTATCTTCAAACCATGCTGTCAGAGGGCTACTGCCACCATGAGGAGCCAGCAAGAATTAATTACACACAAGATGCCTAACTTCAACAGCTAGTAGAAACCTACCTTAGATCTCCTACTCTCTATCACCTACCTCACTCCCCATCAAACAGCCCTCCATTAAACAGTGAGTTCCCAGCCATTCAGCATCTGGAAACTGATCAGCTAGCTAAGTCAGTGTCTCTGAACCTTTCCAAACTACTGTACCCCTTTCCAGAGTCTGATTTGTCTTGCATACCCCAAGTTTCACCTTACCTAAAATCTACTTACTTACAAAATCGGACATAAAAAAAAGACAAAAATGTCACAGTACACGATTACTAAAATTGCTTACCTTTTCCTTTTTACCATATAATTATATAATCAACTGGAATATAAAATTCTACCTGTATTTCAGTATATAGAGCAATATAAATAAGTAATTGTACGAAACTTTAGTTTGTACTGACTTTGCTAGTGCTTTTTATATAGCCTGTTGTAAAACTAGGCAAATATCTAGATGAGATCATGCACCCACTGGAAGACCTTTGCATACCCTTGGTTGAGAACTACTGACCTAAAGTATCCTAAATGTATTAAAAACAACAATTTTTAGGATGGATCATTATTTAAAAATTGTTCCATGAAGTCATTGTAACTCAGTTGTCAGTAGGACATCCTCAATTACTTTCATAGTTGCTGAGGCCAAATGACTATGCGATACTTGAAATATCAGAGTTTTGACAAAGTACTGGATGAAATTCATCCTTGTTTCCACTATATTGGAGTGCATGAAGTTACACCAGAAAGTAATATAAATTGTAAGATGTGATTAAAATACTGTACTGTATAGTCCAATGAACCTCACATCCTCTCTTTTGACTTATTTAAAGCTTTTGAAGTGGTTGAACGTGATGGGGAAGAGTCTTTTGGGCTGAGGATTGAGATGTAAGAGAAAAGGATTTGAAGAGATCTGCATCCATTTGCTTGCAAAACTTAATTTGAACCATTAGATGGCATCAGTAGTAGCTGCATTGGTGTTTTACAAATGACTGACACTGTGGCTCAAAGCTTTTCTCTTCCATAGTATTAAGTAGCAGTGGGAGATGATATATGGGGTTTGATCAGAGGCATTTCTTTCTGTTCACCAACCTAATTCAAAGTAACATGATATTCATTATGGCAAATTTGCTGAAGGCAAAATAAGTGTTTAAAATCACATTAGGCCTGAAACTGCCACCCTTACTCCAATGGAGAAGTCTCTTACTCCACAAGCTGTCCCAATGATTTCAGTGTGATTACTTTTATGGAGTAAGGTACTACTCAAAATGAACAATAGTGGCAGACTCTGACCTCGTCTTAATAAAATGCTAGCTAATGTTCTCTGGATCTTGCAAAGACAACTAATATCCATTTACACTAAGTAAATCACAAAGCACTAAATGTACACTAAAAACTGAATTAGATATTAAAAGGTAAGCAAACAGCATAGTTATAAATAACAAAGACCTGGAGTGGGAGGAGGGAGATTTGACAGTGAGTCCAATAGAAAACTATCACTTCAGAACAAATGTTTTAAAGTGAAGAGCAATACACAGAATGGGATGTCCATGAGTGGTTAATCCCACATTCCCACACAATCTATATTCTGTTCTCTCATGTGTCCTTGTGGTTGATGGAGCAAGAAGGGAATATGATCAAAATGTGAATTCCACAAGACCAAGATATGGCACAAGAACCACAGACTGAGGATCGTTAATCTGTGCAAATATACCTTACAAAAATGACACTACACATGAACTATTAAAAGTAATTAATCAGATAGGATACATGTATCCTGTCAATATTACAGACTGGATCTAACCAAGCCCCTGGTTCCAAATACGCTCATCTTTGGGAAGCTGAATCCAAATACTCCACACTCTAAGGGTCATAATCAAAATTTCAGAATCAGTTTTGCTTTTTCAAAAGGTTAGATCAGGATCTGAACTCTAGCTAAAAATGAGAGAGAGATTTTTTTCAGCTGTTCATTTGAGCAAAACTGGGAGCAATTCATTACTAACAATTTTTAATGTTTTACCTTATTGGATCAGCTGTAGAGTACCTTTTATGTAGTATTGACTAAAGAGTGACATGAACTATAATTAGAACTCTTCAGTTTTGGTTATTTTATTTAATTTTTCGTGGGAATTTATTGGTGTCTATTACAACAACAAACGGCTGAAAACTGGGGGGAGAGGCTTAATTTTTCTGGGTAAATATAAGGGTTTATTTTGGTGGATGGAAGAATGGCGGGAAGTATTCAGTAGATTAATGCTTTCATTAATGGAATTCAATGTAGTTTGCTGCAGAACTAAAACAGAACTTAAACACAATGCCACCTCTGAATTTAAGAAAACACTATATCTCTAATCCCCAAATAAAACTTTTCATTTGAATAAACAATTTACTGTTGTAGACTTAGAACTATTAACCTATAAATATTTGCATTTAATAACTGGGACCAATATTTTAAAATATTTATAAACACTTGTGGTCTTATGTGAAGCCCTTCAGTGTAATTTCCAAAAGGATAGGATAGGCTTGCAGCAATCTTTAAGAAGTCTTTTCCAAGGTCCATTCTCCTTCAGTCTTGGATGTAGTCAAATTTCAAAAATACTCTTTGCACATCAGCTGAGCCAAGTGGGACACTGAGAATGTGAGAGGCAGTGTAGCTCAAAGTTGGAAAGTTGGTGTGGTGGATTTTCCAGAATTCAAGGAGTGGTGGAGCAGTTTTCTGGGCAAAGCGTTGCCATGTAGGCACAGAATTCACTTTCCAATTTTACACTTTCTTCATTAGAAGCCACAAAGGGGGTGATTATATAAGCACATTCTTTAAACTGATCTGCTGATCCAATATCATATCTTTTATGATGCCAGTCAAACAGCACAATGACTTTCCAGAATGAGGATTCGCTGTGAAAAACTTCAGGGGGCATGTTGCGAGTGACAGTAGCTTCCCACTTCTTTGAGAGTTCTCCCTAAAAACTTTTGAAAGCTTTTGCAAGATTGTCCTGCTCAGTGACTGGCAACATAGACATGAAAAAATTTGTGTTTTCTGGAATCTCCCCAGATGTGCTTTTGCAAGAAAGTGCTGCAGAGATATTGTTAATCTGAATGGCATACACCTCTGCATTAGAAAATGTGCTGTTTGTTAAAGAATTGGATTCAAATTTCTTCTGTGCTTTATGTAGTGATTGAAGTTTTTCAATCAGGAATTCAAGTTTTGTATGAAGGCTTTGCCTAATTTCTTGCATAGCTTCTTGAGATTTCAACTTTTCCACTGTTGAATGCTTCATGATCTAAAAGTTGCATTAAGACACCCCATGCTTTCTGAACACATTGTGCAGCCACATACAGACTAAACCATCTTGTCGGTACAACTGGAACTGGAATTCTGCATTTGAACGTGATCTCTTCACAAACATCATAGAAGAGGGGGGTTTTGTTTTACTAGAATGCTTGAAAACTGCACCAGCATCTATTACAAACTTTTTTAAATCAGCCATTGTGGGAACACCTGTTCCATGAGACCGCAACGAGCAGCAGGTGAGCTGAGCAAGACAAATGAAGAAATTCAGGTTTTTCATTCAGCTTTACATCTTGTGATACAGATTTTCGTATTCTTTCCATTTCAGTGTGTCAAATCTTTAAACTGTTATCTGCTAACAGGTTGAAATATGTATATGGCGGACATGAGATATATCCATACGTTCAGATGCGCACGAACTTCAGAGCTTGTGTGCGTGCCTGTTTTGTTTATTGTGTATCTTCTAGACTAATACATAGCCTGACTTCAACAGGCAGCTTTGCATATACACACAGACTAATGTAATACACATATCTCATGCAAGGTATTGTATTTTCCTAATAAAACAAGTTTATATATATATATATATATTTGAATGATACAAAAGTGAAAATCAGAAAAAAAAAATACTTTTTATAAAACCTAGGATTTTTTGGTAAAAATTGGTTCAAACTGAAAACAAAGGGGCTTAACAATAATGGAAATCCTTTCCCAAATATTTTGTTCTAACAATTAATTTGATATAGGACATAATCTCTCTCTCCTTTTCAATTCACCTGTGTTAGGATGGAATCAAATAAAACTGTATTATTTAGGCATGAAATTCACCTAGCGCGCAGAGGACCACCTCAAGGCAATATGTATGTCTCTTCTAGGGCCTATGTAGGGCAGCTGTGTATGGAGCAGCTGTACAAAAATTAGTTGTACCCCCTGTGATGCTGGCAAACCAGATGCCAGCTCAAGCCAGGTTCCCTAGACTTAAATTGAATCCTGAAAAATGAATAGCTAAAAACCTGTCTGGCTCACCTGTGTGTTAGTATTACTAAAATAATACTAGGTTTATGAAAATGTGTTTAGTCTTTATGAAATGCTTGTAAGTTGCTGCATGCATGAATCTCACTTTAAACATGGGATACAGATACTATAAGGTAGTATTTAAAGTTTTCCCTGTAACTGTAAAAGTTTCTCTGAAACTGTAAAAGTACCAGGAAAGAAGTGTTACCAAGTGTGAAATACTAGTTTATCACAGGAGATGTTATCTCCAGCCCAATAAAAGAAGGTCCATAGACACCAGACCAGTGGTTTTCAAACTTTTGTACTGGTGACCCCTTTCACATAGCAAGCCTCTGAGTATGACACCACCACCCCCCATATTAAAAAGTGGTTTAATTGATATTAACACCATTCTAAATGCTGGAGGCAAAGCAGGGTTTGTGGTGGAGGCTGACAGCTCACAATGTTATACCAAGAAAATAAAAAACAACAGGATCTTATTAAAGGGGATAAGGCAATACACCGTGTTTATTTCAAATACAAAAAGAATCAGTATAAGCAATCAGTTATAACTATAACATCTTATTCACTCACATACACGCACAAGTTCTGCAAGGTTGTTATAGTTACCAGGTGAGGAGTTGCTTGTGCCAAGTCACTGGCCAGATGGCCTGGACACGAGAGTGCAGCAGGACTATGTCAGATGCGCATCCGATACTCCTGGAGGTTGGTTTGCAGAATCAGACACAAAGTCCTCAGTCTTCAGGGTCTGTTTTTGTAGGGATTTATCCTCATACAAGTTTATAGGGTTTGCTTCATCATGTAGTTCTCATGTTTGAAGTGACAATCCCTGTTCTCACATTTGATGTGATAGTCAATCACGCAGATGACACAGCAATGATGAAATGACAGTATGTTCTTCAGGTCTTCAGCCCTCCTGTCCTTGGGGCAAGTATGCCCTCAGGGTTATTGGGCTATGTTGTCCACTGCATTCTTCAGCCAAACGGTCTTATTTTAAGGCTGGCATCTCAGCCTTTAATCTTTCATTCCTCATTCAATCATACCTACAAACACACTCACACTCCAACGTATATCCTGTCACATCTGCATTTTGTCACTTACCCATCCTTTAACATAACCGTTCTAAAATCAGTGGGACATGTCAGACTTCAATAAGTCTATTTATCCCACTGGTTATATCTAAAAGGAAAGATAAGCATGCAAAAGTGGGGAGTTCACATATCTTATTCCAGAGTTCAGGAAAACAAAGTTGTACCAGTCATAAAGGACATCTGTTATCTTGTTACTTTTACAACAAACTCTTTGTCTCTGGATGTACTTCTACAATTAACAATGACCTTGTAAAACTGACTGGCAATTTCAATCAACATAGGCTCAGCAGGGTGGCTGAGAAACATGTTTCTTTCTAATGATCAGGCCAAATTCTGTAGTCTGCTGTGGAGTCACTCTTTCTTAGGGTATGTCTACACTATGGGATTATTCCGATTTTACATAAACCGGTTTTGTAAAACAGATTGTATAAAGTTGAGTGCACGTAGCCACACTAAGCACATTAATTCAGTGGTGTGCATCCATGGTCCGAGGCTAGCATCGATTTCTGGAGCGTTGCATTGTGGGTAGCTATCCCGTAGCTATCCCATAGTTCCCGCAGTCTCCCCCGCCCATTGGAATTCTGGGTTGAGACCCTAATGCATGATGGTGCAAAAACAGTGTCACGGGTGATTCTGGGTAAATGTCATCACTCATTCCTTCCTCCGTGAAAGCAACGGCAGATGATCATTTCGCGTCCTTTTTCCCTGGATTGCCCTGGCAGATGCCATAGCACGGCAACCATGGAACCCGTTCAGCTTTTTTTTTTTACTGTCACCATATGTCTACTGGATGTTGCTAACAGAGGCAGTACTGCAGCGCTACACAGAAGTGTTCATTTGCCTTTGCAAGATAGCAGAGATGGTTGTCAGTTGTTCTGTACTGTCTGCCATGCTATTTTAAATTAGCGATGAGATGACAGTTATCAGTTGTTCTGTACCGTCTGCTGCTGTCATGGGTGCCCCTGGCTGAGATCGGCCGGGGGTGCAAAGACAAAAATGGGAATGACTCCCCGAGTCAATTCCTCCTTTATGGTATCTAAAAATAGAGTCAGTCCTGCCCAGAATATGGTGCAAGTGTACTAGAGAACCAGTGTACCAGAGAGCACAGCCGCTCCATGTCAGATCTCGGAGAAATGATGACCTACATGCTATTCTAGAGGGTGCCTCTGCAACAACCCCACCCGTTGCTTCCCTGCTCCCCCAACCCTCCTGGGCTACCATTGCAGTGTCCCCCCATTTATGTGATGAAGTAATAAAGAATTCAGGAATAAGAAACACTGACTTTTTAGTGAGATAAAATGATGGGGAGGCAGCCTCCAGCTGCTATAATAGTCCAGGCAGGACATTAAACGGTGCAGGGGAGAGGAGCCCAGCATTCCGCTGCTATGATAGTCCAGGCAGTACAGAATCTTTTCTTTACACATGAAAGCGAGGGGGCTGATGGAGCTCAGCCCCCAGTTGCTATGATGAAGACAGTTACCAGCTGTTCTGTACCATCTACTGGGAATGACCAGAAGTCATTCCTATTTTTACCCTGGCGCCCCCGGCCGACCTCACCTGAGGCCAGCCAGGAGCACTCACGGGCTGATGATGACGACGGAGAGCAGTCATATTGTACCGTCTGCCACTGGGGAGGGGAGAGGAGAGGATACTGCTGTTCACTGCCGCAGCATCGCGTTTACCGGTAGCATGCAGTAGACATAGGGTGACATTGAAAAAAGTCAGGAAACTATTTTTTTCCCTTTTCTTTCACGGGGGGAGAGGTAAATTAACAAGCTATACCCTGAACCATCCCAGACAATGTGTTTGACCCTACAGACATTGGGAGCTCAGCCAAGAATGCAAATACTTTTCAGAGACTGTGGGGACTGTGGGATAGCTGGAGTCCTCAGTCCCCTCTCCCTTCCTTCATGAGCCTCCATTTGATTCTTTGGCTTTCCGTTACACTTGTCACACAGCACTGTGCTGTGGACTCTGTATCATAGCCTGGAGATTTTTTTCAAATGCTTTGGCATTTTGTCTTCTGTAACGGAGCTGTGATAGAACAGATTTGTCTCCCCATACAGCGATCAGATCTAATATCTCCTGTACGGTCCATGCTGGAGCTCTTTTTGGATTTGGGACTGCATCGCTACCCGTGCTGATCAGAGCTCCATGCTGGCCAAACAGGAAATGCAATTCAAAAGTTCGCGGGGCTTTTCCTGTCTATCTGGCCACTGCATCCGAATTCAGGTTGCTTTCCAAAGTGGTCACAATAGTGCACTGTGGGATAGCGCCCAGAGGCCAATACTGTCGATTTGCGGCCACACTAACCCTAATCCGATATGGTAATACCGATTTCAGCGCTACTCCTCTCGTCAAGGAGGAGTACAGAAAGGTTTAAAGGGCCCTTTATATCAATATAAAGGGCCTCATTGTGTGGCCCTTTATATTGTTAAATTATGTGTTAAATTGGTTTAACGCTGCTAAAATCGGTTTAAACACGTAGTGTAGACCAGGCCTTACATTTCCCATATCAGAAATATACCAGTTATCAATCTAGTCCAACAGCTACTCCACATGTAATAATCTCATGATCCATTGAGGGGTCCCAACCCCCAGTTTGAGAACCTCTGCACTCAGACAAAGCATTGTGGAACATCACAGGAAAAAAGACCGTTGATTGCTCCCTTCATGCCCATGAAGAGTAGACATGAATGAAGACTCATCCCATCAGCTTGAACTCCGGGAAAAGAGAATTAAAAATCTCTGACAGGAAGAAACTGGATCTTTATGCTGCTTGGATTCTGAGGGGCAAGGCTCACTAAGCATAAGCAAAAGATCACAAGTGCTTGGCCTGGGTTAGCCCTAAAGGACATGTAGAGCTCGCTTATTACAGCAACTTCTATAACCTTTTGGAGCCTAAGACTGTCACTCGTTTGTGTGTGTGTTTACCTGCTTTAACCTTATAAATAACTCCAATTTATTTTTCCTAGTTAATGAATCATTAGTTTACTATACAATTGGGTACAAATGTTGTCTTGGATATAGGATCTAAGGTGCAATTGACTCATAAAGAACTGGTTCTCTGGAACTGGGAGTAATCTGCATATTTGTAGGTTGGTGGGGGGGTTGTTCGTTTTTTGGGGAGTGGTTTTGGATGTAAGGGACCATCTATCACAAAGGCAAGCTTACCAGGATGGCAAGATACAGCAGAGTAACCCAGGGGACTGTCTGTGGCTCTACGTTAAGGTTGCTATAGTGCCCAAGGAGTTCACACTTGATACTTGGTTAGTGAAATGTAAGTACAGAACTCACAACCAGTCTGGAGTTTGTGTCCTGATTTGTAACAGTCTGCCCTGAGGTTGGTACTCATGTGTGTGAGCCACTCCAGATAGTATATAGTAGGGTTGTTAAGCTATGAAGCATTCCTCTGCACCATTTCCCAGACCTCTGCAATACGGCTGGGTTTAGAAAGGATGACAAATCTATGGACTAGGAGTAGGTCTAAAATGTAATTTAAAAAAATTAAAACCATTTTGATAGCAATAGCTGCAAAGTGCAGATTTTTTCCCCCTTTACAAATGTATCCTTTAGTGCAAGAAAAGACTTTTATGCAGATTTCCTGCAGTGGTTCACATTTCCAATAGTTTATAGCATTTTATAAGTGGGGTTGCATTTACGAGCCTGAACAAGATTTGACCATTGAAAATCTATAACTTAAAGACCAAACGATGAATCTTTATCTCAAATGTTATTTCTGTTGTAACATAAGGGTGTGAAAGCCACTAAAGATACAGATAGACACCTAAATGCCTTTGAAAGCAAATGTCTTAGAAAAATACTACATATAAAATAGAATGTATATAACAAATTATGAGATTCGTCAGAGATTCAACAAGCCCTTATATCTAAAGTTATCCTGAAAAGAAAAGGGAAATATTTGGCATATGTTGAGAATGAAGCCAGAGCATCTGCTGTGGTAAGCATGCCATTGGGCAGCTGGAGGAATATGCAAAAGAGGCCAACTAAAAGAACCTCTCTGTCAAACAGTATTTAGACGAAAGAATGTATGGGACTTGATATGCAAAGAGCAGCCCAGGATAGACAGGGATGAAAGACTCTTCTTGTTCATGCCCTAAGCAGCGTTTGATTGTACAGGAAGGATTCAGAGTATCTCAGTCCAGGATGTGCATTCATAGGTATGAACACATCTTGGGTGCATTCATGAAATGTCTGAAGACGTCTTAATTACACAAGCAGTATGGATATATTCCCTGTAGGAATACTTGGCACTTAACACCTTGTGACACACTTAACATTAATGGATAAATTGTCCCATGGTCCGTTATAATAACAATAACAGTAATACCATCTGATATTTTAAATGGGGAAACCAAGGCACAGAGAAGTAAAATGACTTGAATAAGACAAGAGCAATTAGAACACAGGGATTCCTGGCTCCCAATGGTGTGCACAATGTCTCTACATATACAAATGTTTAGTAAAACCTACAATATTGTAAAGAAGTTTAAAACCTTATTGAAGTGCCTTTGACCCATTATATTATTTAACTGTTAAATACTGTGCCTTAAAAACCAAGAAACAAGCTGTAGTTATTGCCGTGTCTGTCACAATATTTTTCATATAGCTGTTAAATGGGGCATTGCTGTTCTTTTGGGAAGCGTGTAAGGTATCTTAGAACAAGGCATTTTAGAATTGTGCAGCTTTAATGTGCCAAGGCCAACAGTATAAAAATATATCCTTGTGTGTGTCTGATAACTGCGAGGCTTTCACAAGAGAAAACACAGGAATCGAACTATAAATAGCAACTTAACTAAAAATAGAACTGGCAGACTACAGTTTTTGAACAGGAGCAATGTTAATATGCTCATCAGATATTGGAAAGACTCCAAACTGGAGAAGGAAAGCTGCAGTGCAACACTTCCTCTGCCTGGAAAAATGATCAGGAATGGCTGAACGAATAAGTCCACAGAAGTTTTTGTTATCAGATAGTAGTGGCCAGGTTAAGGAGAGTGATTGTACCTGTTGATTAAATCAAAATGTAATATTGCAGATAACAGCTCCTCCCTGGGATTATTTTTCCTTCATCCTTAATTATAAAGTAATAAGGTAACAGACAGGTGGTACTTTGAATTAACATTAATTTCAGCTGAATTCAGTAATAAAGACTGATAGCAGTGAATCCAAACCAAGTTACAGTTATGTTAACTGGGCTGATTTAGCCCTTTGCCCTCAACCAAGAAGTGTATTAAGCTAAAGCAAACCCAGGCCACTTTTGCTTCTGAATGAGAGCCCCACACAGGGGCTTGATGCACTTGAAATCTATGTTTAGTTAATTTGCATTAACTTCCTGTGTAGACAAGCTCTTAAGTATGCTGGGCCTAGGCCACTGAGCACCTTCAAGTTAAGGACAGAGACTTTGAATTTGACTCAATAGACATAATAGAACTTGACTCTCTAGTGCTTTTGGTTCAGAAGGTTTCCAGAGAAAATATTCTGTTAAAACAAAATCCAAGTTATGAGCAGAACAGTTTGATTGTATAACAAAGTTGTTTTTTTTTAAGTCATATCAGGCTAAGTTCACTGTTCAAATGGCTGTTCCTAATGTGACCAAAAATAGAGCCATGTAGGAAATGCCATTTAAACAGCCAAACTAAACAATATACAGTTGGGGCTAACCTGATTTCTTTCCCCCAGTTCAGAAGTCAGGCATGGATTTATAAACCTTAGGAGAGAATTGGTTTACCCCTTAATTATGACTTTTTAAATGTGATCATTTAAATGGCTAAAGTTTTTTTCTACCATGTTTTCCCCCTAGACGGAGCCCTCACCCCCCACACTCCAACCCTCTGCCCCCGCCCTGAGCCCCTCCCACACTCCGAACCCCTTAGCCACACTCCTGCCACATGAATTTTGTTATGTGCACCAATATGGAGGTGATGTGTCACACACATGGCGCACATAACAAAATTAATTCTGCACATGGGTGGGAAAAAATTGAGGGAATGCTACTTCTTACATACATGAAATTAAAGATGTGGCTGGTTTGAAGATTCCACAGTTATATAATAGGAAAAATGTGTTCATACAGAAACTTGTGGAAAAATCTTTTGGCTTGAAACCTCAGAAAAACTGATGACTTAATATGTGACCAGAGATGGGTCAAAAACAATGTTGTTGTTTTGTCATTGTTAGGGATTTAATATTTGCATTAGCCAGCCAATTAGTAAACTAATGAGCCTAGTTTGTAGAAAAGCTACTGTATTTTTAGCACAATAGGAGGTAAGGCTCCAGTGTACCAAGGGCTAAGTGTACTGTGAATTTCCATTGGGAAATTTTTAAATGACAGTGTGGCAAGGGGTGAAGATGTGGCCTCATCAGAAATTGAGTTCATTTTGACTGCACTAAGCAAATTCTCTTCATAAGGACATATGAAACCTTTTAGAACATTCCTACATAATGCACATATTTCTTAAACTGAATTAGTCTCTCCAGACTCACAAATAAAAGTCTCACAGAGAAAATAATGGGATTCAGAACACAGTAATCTTTGTATTTAAATATATTTACTTCCAAATAACAAAGCCATTAGCAAGGTAAGGTCTCTACTCCATTCCAAAGCTTCATTCTGTTCTGTCCTTCATTTCCCAACAAGCTCAATACTCTCTTGACCCTTCCCCTTATTTAAAGCATGCATTATAGCTACTAGTGTTTGTCGGTACCACTAGAGGTCAGATGTTTACCAGTATCATTAGTTCTCAATACCATACTGTTTGAAAATAATATAGCCACAAGCTAGTTAAGTTTATTGTCTTGCATATGCAAAGGTTATGAACTGCACCTTTAAGAGTTAGAATATACATCAGGAGACTAGAATTCAAAGAGTTAGCAGAGCAAATTCTTATGGAGCCATGATTTCACGGCAATTTCTTTCTGTACTTGGTGTCCACGTCCATTCACAGTACCTCACTTTCTGTCTCTCAAGGGGACTACATTAAATAGAGGCCCAAGGAAGCCCTCTTAAAACATGATTTTTAAATGCTGCTTGGTCTCTCTGTAAAATTTTAAAAACAAGATGGACTATCTTAGTTTAAAAAATCTATAGCAATCACTCAAGCCACCATGCGAATAACCATATTAAGCACTTCTGTGATCATTTTAATCATAACTTCTCTTGTAAACTGCCATACTTGGCATCATTACTATAGTCCTAAGGGTTGATCATCCATTGCTATGGACCTTGTGTAGTGATATCCATCAGTGCAAAGTAGGTATAATATCCATGATAATGGAGAATCATGCCCCTTGTTTTTTACAAAGTAGAGCTGTTGTGACTGATAGACTAAATAATAACGTGTTCAGAAGTAAGTTAGAGAAACCAAGAACTGTTTACTAAAATAGGATTAATAAGACCAATTAATTGAAGCAGCACAAGTAGGTGACAGATCATTGCAACTGTGTCTGATTCTGTATGAATTCCACCCACACTATACTTTTCCTGCGAGACATCAAGCTACAAACATCATACATGCTTGAAAAAATATTCATTGAATGGTCACATGCTAATGTCACAGGTATTTATTAGGCACTCTAGTCAATTTGATAGAGACAGGGTGGGTGTGGCAAATCTTTTATCGGACCAACATCTGCGGGTGGGTGAGTGGAAGAGACAAGGTTTCGAGCTTACATAGAGCTCTTCTTCAGGTGAAAGCTCAGAAGCTTGTCTTTCCCACCCACAGAAGTTGGTGCAATAAAAGATATTACCTCACCCACCTTATCTCTCTAATATCCTGGGGGCAGCTACACCAACACTGCATGCAGTCAATTTAATACAACTACAAAAACAATTCAATATGTCCAAATGAATAATGCTAAGAAAACCCTTTCCCACCAAAAAGAAAAAGCTTCTTCACATACATAGCCCTCCAGGAAAAGTTTTGTTACATGACTTCCTTCCACAGGTCTCAGCAAAGGTAGGATTTGTTTCTTTCTATGGGAAACTTCATTGAGAGGAATGAACAGTCATCTTTGCTAGTTAGTATTTAAGTAAACAGCTGAGCCAGATAGGTTTTTGCTTTCCCAAAATTGATTCTACTGCTAAAGTCAGAGGGGAAAAAAGCTCTAGATTTTCTGGAGAGAGGAATTCCCACGTTTATAGTACACTCTCTCTCATAGTCCTCTGAATACTTCATAACTAGTTCCAAGGATTGCCATCATTCTTCTTATTTGTTTCTTTCAAGCTAAAGGCTCCCTTCACTTCTGTAGAATGTTTGGGAAAGAGGCGAGGGAATCCTTGCTCATCTTCTTTTGGACTCCAGCTCACCTTAAAATGGCTTCTGAGGGAGTCCACCTGGTATGTTAGCTGCACAAATACCATCCATAAGGACAGTCTTTGAAACTTACCAATATTCATCATCCTGCACTAACTTTACTCAGAATGTAATAAGTTTCCATACAGGGGACAGCCATTATGGTCCTTTTAGGAGCTTAACTTGTTTGTTGGTGTCAGGGCCAGCTCTAGGTTTTTTGCTGCCCCAAGCAAAAAAAAAAAAAATAAAAAGTCTGAGAGTGCAACTGCCACCCCTGCAATTGTGCCGCCACAAGCACAGGCTTGGTTTCATAGAATCATAGATTCATAGATTCTAGGGTCAGAAGGGACCAATATGATCATCTAGTCCGACCCCCTGCACAAAGCAGGCCACAGAACCCTACCCATCCAGTTCTGTAACAAACCCCTAACCTATGCCTGAGTTATTGAAGTCTTCAAATTGTGGTTTGAAGACCTCAAGCTGCAGCGAATCCACCAGCAAGTGACCCATGCCCCACGCTGCAGGGGAAGGCAAAAAACCTCCAAGGCCTCTGCCAATCTGCCCTGGAGGAAAATTCCTTCCCGACCCCAAATATGGCGATCAGCTAAACCCTGAGCATGTGGGCAAGACTCACCAGCCAGCACTCAGAAAAGAATTCTCTGCAGTAACTCAGATCCCATCCCATCCAACATCCCATCATCAACCACTGGGCATACTTATCTGGCGATAATCAAAGATCAATTGCCATAATTTGGCTCTCCCATCATACCATCCCTTCGATAAACTTATCAAGCTTAATCTTAAAGCCAGATATGTCTTTTTCCCCCACTACTCCCCTTGGAAGGCTGTTCCAGAACTTCACTCCTCTAATGGTTAGAAACCTTCATCTAATTTCAAGTCTAAACTTCCTAGTGTCCAGTTTATACCCATTCGTTCTTGTATCTACATTGGTACTAAGCTTAAATAATTCCTCTCTCTCCCTAATATTAATCCCTCTGATATATTTATAAAGAGCAAGCATATCCCTCCTCAGCCTTCTTTTGGCTAGACTAAACAAGCCAAGCTCTTTGAGTCTCCTTTCATATGACAGGTTTTCCATTCCTCGGATCATCCTAGTAGCCCGTCTCTGAACCTGTTCCAGTTTGAATTCATCCTTCTTAAACATGGGAGACCAGAACTGCACACAGTATTCCAGGTGGGGTCTCACCAGCGCCTTATATAACAGTACTAACACCTCCTTATCTTTGCTGGAAATACCTCGCCTGATGCATCCTAAAACCGCATTAGCTTTTTTAATGGCCATATCACATTGGCGGCTCATAGTCATCCTGTGATCTACCAATACCCCAAGGTCCTTCTCCTCCTCTGTTGCTTCCAACTGATGCGTCCCCAATCTATATCTAAAGTTCTTATTATTAATCCCTAAGTGCATGACCTTGCACTTTTCACTATTAAATTTCATCCTATTACTATTACTCCAGTTTACAAGGTCGTCCAGATCTTCCTGTATGATATCCCGGTCCTTCTCTGTGTTAGCAATACCCCCCAGCTTTGTGTCATCCGCGAACTTTATTAGCACATTCCTGCTTTTTGTGCCAAGGTCAGTAATAAAAAGGTTAAATAAGATTGGTCCCAGAACCGATCCTTGAGGAACTCCACTAGTAACCTCCTTCCAGCCTGACAGTTCACCCTTCAGCATGACCCGTTTAGCATCTCCCCTTTAACCAGTTCCTTATCCACCTTTCAATTCTCATATTGATCCCATCTTTTCCAATTTGACTAATAATTCCGCATGTGGAACCGTGTCAAATGCCTTACTGAAATCGAGGTAAATTAGGTCTACTGCATTTCCTTCGTCTAAATAGTCTGTCTCCTTCTCAAAGAAGGAGATCAGGTTGGTTTGGCACGAATCTATCTTTAGTAAAACCATGTTGTACTTTGTCCCAATTACCATTGACCTCAATGTCCTTAACTACTTTCTCCTTCAAAATTTTTTCCAAGGCCTTACATACTACAGATGTCAAACTAACAGGTCTATAGTTACTCGGATCACTCTTTCTCCCCTTTCTCAAAGATAGGAACTAAGTTAGCAATTCTCCAGTCGTACGAGTACAACCTCTGAGTTTACTGCATTCATTAAAAATTCTCACTAACGGGCTTGCAATTTCATGCTCCAGTTCCTTTAATATTCTCGGATGAAGATTGTCCGGGCCCTCCGATTTTGTCCCATTAAGCTGTTCAAGTATGGCTTCTACCTCAGTTATGGTAATATCTACCTCCATATCCTCATTCCCGTTTGTCATCCTTCCATTATCCCTAAGCTCCCCATTAGCCTTATTAAAGACTGAGGCAAAGTACTTATTTAGATATTGGGTCCATGCCTAGGTTATCCTTAACCTCCTTTACATCCTCAGTGTGTAGCTGTCCCACTTCTTTTTCTTTGTTTTCTTCTTATTTATATGGCTATAGAACCTTTTACTATTGGTTTTAATTCCCTTTGCAAGGTTCAACTCTACTTGGCTTTTAGTCTTTCTCACTTTATCCCTACATGTTCTGACCTCACTAAGATAGCTTTCCTTGCTAATCCCACCCTTCTTCCACTCCTTATAGGCTTTCTGCTTTTTCTTAATCACCTCTCTGAGATGCTTGCTCATCCAGCTTGGTCTACAATTCCTGCCTATGGTTTTTTTCCCCTTTCTTGGGATGCAGCTGCGACTTAAAGTAATTCCAGGGCTCTTCTGCATTTAGATCCACAAGTTCTTCAGTTCAATCCACTTCCCTAACTAATGTCCTTAATTCTTTAAAGTTAGCCCTTTTGAAATCAAAAACCCTAGTCCCAGATCTATTTTTGTTTATCCTTCCATCTAGTTTGAACTGAATTAGCTCATGATCACTCGAACCAAGGTTGTCCCCTACAATCATTTCTTCTATGAGGTCCTCACTGCTCACCAAAACCAAATCTAAAATGGCATCCCCTCTTGTCGGTTCTTCAACTACTTGGTGAAGGAATCCATCAGCTATCACATCCAGAAAAATCTGATCCCTACTATTCTTGCTAGCACTTGTCCTCCAGTCTATATCTGGGAAGTTAAAGTCTCCCATGGCTCCCATGATCACACATTTCCCATTAGTGTTTACTTGATGTACAATGCTACTCCACCACCTTTGCCTTTATTTCTATCTTTCCTAAACAGCACATAGCCTTCAATACCTGTACTCCAGTCATGACTACTATTCCACCACGTTTCTGTTATCCCTATATCTGGTTTCACTTCCTGCACCAGTAGCTCTAGTTCCTCCATTTTGTTCCCTAGGCTCCTTGCATTAGTGTACAGACATCTTAATTTTTGCCGTTTGACTTCACTCACATTCTGTACCCTGTTAGGCACGGACATTCTACCACCAACATCACCTGTTAGTCTGTTATCTACACTACCCTTCCTCCTTATGCCAATTCTTCTGTCCACGGCTGTATCCCATCTTACTTTGTTTACTTCCCTCTCAAGGTTAAATTCCGGCGTGGAGATTTCCCGAACATCTCCCAACCATCTCCCCCAAATTTCTAGTTTAAAGCTCTCTTAATCAGGTCGGCGAGCCTCCATCCTAGAAGTCTATTTCCCTCCTTGCTCAGGTGAAGTCCATCCCGAGAGAACAGTCTTCTGTCCGTAAATGCTTCCCAATGGCCGCACATCCCAAAGCCCTCCTTATAGCACCACTGCCTGAGCCATCTGTTGATCGCCATAATCTTGTCACACCTTTGTCGCCCTTCTCTAGGAACTGGCAGAATCCCACTGAAGATCACCTGAGCCTCGATTTCCTTAAGCGTCTTCCCCAGTCTGGCATAGTCTCCCTTGATACATTCCAGAGAGTATCTAGCCGGTTTGCTTGTGCCTAGAGCTGCCCGACTGATGTCAAATGCACTAGGAATACATTTTAAAGCTAGCTTGTAGATAGGCCTGCAATTCAACCCCACACCTCCATCCAAAGTTCAGGTGGATCTGGATTTTTTTTAAATTCAGGCTCATCTCTACTTAAACATCACGCAGCAAGAGACAAAGGACCCAATTCTCTTCCCATGCCAGTATAATTTCACTGACTTCATGGAATTCCTCCTGACTTTCACTGGCTTCAGTAAGGGGAGAATCACTCTCAAAAAAGAGTGAGAGGGACTGCAGGGTAAAGACATAGACCGACATATTCAAAAATAAATAATTATTTTTGGGTACCAGCTAGAAAATGCCTTAAAGAGGACTGAACTTCCACCCTGTGAAAATCAGGCCCCTTTAATATCTCTCAATTTGGGGAGACAAAATCACTATCTGCTTTTGAAAATCTTGACCATAGTGTATTGTCTGTGACTGTTTAATTTCATCATTGATTTAGGCCTCTGAGGGAAATTAATTGAAGCATATTTAAGTGGCCCAATTTTTGAAAGAGATACTTGGTGAAAACAAGTATTTATTCCGTTAGCCTCTGTCATAAGGGAATATAGACCAGGAGGCATCATTCAACTTCCCTGGACTGCCAAAGGTTTTTCTCAGTTGTCTGAGTCTTAAAAACTTGCTTTTCACTTAATAGAAGCCTGTCTGCCAGCCCACTAGAGTTTTCATATTAGTGCATGGATGAGTGAAAACTATGCATGGTCCTCATTCCTGCTGTGTTTACTTTAACAAATAATTATAGGAGTCTGTTCTTTCATCTTTACACCACACTAATTTTTATTAAAAAATACAGACCACAAAATTTGTATAGGAGCTCTGATGTTCCCAAATATTTCTGAACTTTCTGAGTCTTAGCCACAGCTATGTTATTCACAGTTGATCCTTGGCCATTTTGTTAGAAATTTTAAGCCTATTTCAGAAGGCAAATCAAGTATGTGTCCACTTCATTCATTTCTTGGAGTTATAGTTTCCAATAGAGTGGGGCAAAGGAGGAAAGTAGCGAATGGTGAGAATGGGGTTAAACGGCAAAATGGATGTAAAGATTTCAAAATAAAATTTATTTAAAATTCAGGAGTTAAGATCTTAAAAGATATGGAGGCCACATCCAAATTTAAACTTTGTTGGTGTTTTGACCCTTCTCAAAACCGAAAATATTGGAGGGAAGGAAATTTACTTTTTCTGCCAATGATTGTGCTCCTGAGAGATGCTGAGCACCCACGACACTCACTAAAGTCAACTGGAGTTATGGGTGTTCATCAGCACTCAGAATCAGGCCATAAATGAGGAGGAGGAGAATGAAAATTTATAAGAGGTGAATCATAAACCCTTTTTGCTAGACTCTTCTCTCCTAGCCAATGAGTTCAGGAAGGAGGAAAAGACACAGAAGTAGAGCTGCTCAGATCATCTCCCATCAGGGAGAAGGAAACACTATTTTTGGAGCTGGCAGAAATTTTATGAATTTGTGTGTGTGGTGGTGGGGGGACAACTCCCACACACCAATACCCCATCCTCCATCCCCCATCTTTTTTTCCAAAATGAAAACTTGACCAAAAATTTCAATTTTTGGTTTTCCCTTTTCTTTCAGCATCATAATGAAAACAGGAGAACTTAATGGTCTTTTCATCTTATCCAGTCTCCCAATTTTTTTTAAACATGGTAAATATGCTCAACATCAGTAGTCCCCAACGCGGTGCCTGCGGGCGCTATGGCTGAAATTTGGCGGCATTTCAGCAGGTGCTCCACCACCACAGTGGTCCTTCGGCTGGCGCCCACCAGCCAAAAAGGTTGGGGACCTCTGCTCAACATGGTCTGATGCTGATGTTGCAAAACTTGAGGGCCATAGTTTTCCCACCCCTGGTTTAAAGGGTACTAACATAGTTATCACTTTACTAAATCTTTTCTAATAGATATTAGATAAGAAGTTGGATCGAGCAATACCTCTTATAACTGTATATCATCTTCCAGCCTTCCAAGCTGTAGTAATGAGTAATTTAACAGTGGAAAAGAAACTTTGTCGCACATTTCTAATTTTTAAGTGTATTTTTCATAGAGTCAAAATCTTAGCTTTTATTAAGAAGGAAGAAATAATAGCTTTTCAAGGGAAATATCTATTCATGTTCCCCAATGTAGCAGGAGAAATGCAAGCATACAAAAATAAATGTAATTTTCTGAAAAATGACTATTAAATTAGATGCTAAAATCACAATTCTCTGTCCATTAAAGTTACATATTTAATTAAGGACTGATTTTCACAAGCTATTCTGTGCATGTGCTGATCACAGAATCAAGGTTTTAGAAGTTAAATAGTGTTTATATAAAGGCTTTGACACATAAAAAGGATCATTTATCCTCACAAAAAAGTATTAATATCTTGTTAAATTATCAAGATAGTATGGCCAAGATGATGAAACTGAAGATTTTGGGTTGACAAATAATGCTTGTTTTTTGTAATTTTAATAGTAGAAAAGACATTTATATTTACAACTGGAAATGTTTAGAATGAAATATCTTGTAGGATCTATGTATTGTGGTCTGATTGATCAATTGTATAAGTTATGATTTTGGGATAACTATCGTTTTCTTTGGATTTTGACCTATTGTGTAAGTAGTCTTTCCGAATATATGCCAATACTTCATCTTAAAAAATTATTATTAATCTTGTGTGGTTTGATGCGGTGTATATATTGTTGAGGCTCACATCAAACCTTCACTAGGCAACTTGTGACCAAGGATAGCATCTTTGAAATATTTATTTTGTGTGTGTGTGCACATGCACATGTGTGTGAGTTTTTGTTTGTTGCAGGTAATTTTTATGTAATTCTCTTTTTAGATGATAAAATTTTTGTAGTGCTAGAACCTTCCAGGTATTTCAGACCCCTAGACTTTAAGATCGGAAGGGACCATTATGATTATCTGCTCTGCCCTCCTGCACATTGCAAGCCACAGAACCTCACCCACCCACTCCTGTAATAGACCCATAACCTCTGGCTGAGTCACTGAAGTCCTCAGTTTGTGATTTAAAGACTTCAAGTTATAGAAAATCCACCATTTACACTAGTTTAAACTTGCAAGTGACCTAGGCCCCTTGCTATAGGGGAAGACCAAAAAATCTCAGAGATACTGCCAATCTGACTGGGGGAAAATTCCTTTCCAATTCCAGATATGGTGATCAGATAAACCCTGAGCATGTGGGCAAGATCCACCAGCCAGACACCTGATGTAGTAACTCAGAGCCCTCTCCATATGGTGTCCCATCACCAGCCGTTGTAGATATTTGCTCCTAGCAGTCAGACCAGTTACATGCCATTGTAGGCAGTCTCATCATGCACTTATCAGGCTCAGACTTGAAGCTGTTAGATTTTTTTCCCCCACTGCTCACTTTGGAAGGCTGTTCCAGAACTCCACTTCTCTGATGGTTAAAAACCTTTATAAACTTGTTGCTGGACAGTTTATATCCATTTGTTCTTGTGTCCACATTAGTACTTAACTTAAATAACTTCTCTCCCTCCCTGATATTTATCCCTCTCATGTATTTATAGAGAGCAATTATATCTCCTCTCAGCCTTTTATTTTCTTTTGGTTAGGCTAAACAAGCCAAACTCTGAGTCTCCTCTCATAAGGCAGGTTTTCCATTCCTTGGGTCGGACTACAAGACCTACTCTGGAGTGTTCCGGTTTGAATTCATCTTTCTTAAACATCGGAGACCAGAATGGTAGTATTCCAGATGAGGTCTCAGCAGTACTTTATACAATGGTACTAACTAGGGCTGTCGATTAATTGCAGTTAACTCATGCGATTAACTCAAAAAAATTAATCACGATTAATCACAGTTTTAATCACACCATTAAACAATAGAACACCAATTGAAATTTATTAAATATTTTGGATGCTTTTCTATGTTTTTACATATATTGTATTCTGTGTTGTAATTGAAATCAAAGTGTATATTATTTTTATTACAAATATATGCTCTGTAAAAATGATCAACAAAAGAAATAGTATTTTTCAATTCACCTCAGACAACTTCTGTAGTGCAATCTCTTTGTTGTGAAAGTGCAACTTGCAAATGTAGATTTTTTTGTTACATAACTGCACTCAAAAACAAAGCAATGTAAAACTTCAGAGTCTACAAGTCCACTCAGTCCTACTTCTTGTTCAGCCAATTGCTAAGATAAACAAGTTTATTTACATTTACAGGAGATAATGCTGCCCTCTTCTTATTTACAGTGTCACCAGAAAGTGAGAACAGACATTCGCATGGCACTTTTGTAGCCGGCATTGCAAAGTATTTATGTGCCAGATATGTTAAACATTCATAGGCCCCTTTATGCTTCAGCAACCATTCCGGAGGACAGTCTTCCATGCTGATGATGCTCATTAAAAAAATAATACATTAATTATATTTGTGACTGAAGTCCTTAGGGGAGAATTGTATGTCTCCTGCTCTATTTTATCTGCATTCTGCCATATATTTCATGTTATAGTAGATGATGACTCAGCACATGTTCATTTTAAGAACACTCTCACTGCAGATTTGACAAAATGCAAAGAAGGTACCAATGTGAGATTTCTAAAGCTAGCTACAGCACTCAACCCAAGATTTAAGAATCTGAAGTGCCTTCCAAAATCTGAGAGGGACAAGGTGTGGAGAATGCTTTCAGAATTTCAGAATTTCTTAAAAGAGCAACATTCTGATGCAGGGCCACCCAGAGGATTCAGAGGGCCTGGGGACTTCAGCGGTGGGTCCCAGAGCAGAAGGACCCCCTGCTGCCGAATTGCCGCGAAAGACCCGGAGTGGAAGAAGCTCCAGGGGCCCCGGCCCCGCGAGAGTTTTCCGGGGCCCACGGAGCGAGTGAATCACCCTGCTCCAGGGGCCCTGAAAAACTGTCATGGGGGGCCTGGGGCAAATTGCCCCAGTTGCCCCCTCCCCTTCCCCGCCCAGGCAGCCGTGCTCTGATGTGGAAACTACAGAACCCGAAACACCAGAAAAGAAAATCAACCTTCTATTGGTGACTCAGATAATGAAATACCTGACTCAGATAATGAATATGCATTGGTCCGCACTGCTTTGGATGGTTACTGAGCAGAACCCGTCATCAGCAAGGACGCATGTCCCCTGGAAGTGCATCTGGCAAGTAAATATCTTGTGACACTGGCTACAACAGTGCCATGTGAATGCCTATTTTCACTTTCAGGTGAAATTGTAAACAAGAAGTGGGCAACATTATCTCCTGCAAATGTAAAAAAACTTTTGTTTGAGCAATTGGCTGAACAAGAAATAGGACTAAGTAGACTTGCAGGCTCTAAAATTTTACATTGTTTTATTTTTGAATGCAGTTATATTTTGTACATAATTCTACATTTGTAAATTCAACTTTCATGATAAAGAGCTTGCACTACAGTACTTGTATTAGGTGAATTGAAAAATACTATTTCTTTTGTTTTTTACATTGCAAATATTTGTAATAAATATAAAGTGAGCAGTATACACTTTGTATTCTGTGTTGTGTTAGAAAAAGTAAAAAACATCCAAAAATATTTAAATAAATGATATTCTCTTATTGTTTAACAGCATGATTAATCGTGATTAATTTTTTTAATTGCTTGACAGCCCTAGTAACACTTCCTTGTTTTCCCAATGCATCGTAGGACTATATTAGCCTTTTTCACAGCCACATCACATTGGTGACTCATAGTCAGGGCAGGTGCAACCGTTTAGGCAAACTAAGCGGCCACCTAGGGCGCCTAGTGGTTGGGGGCGCCTAAAAGCCCCCTCAGGCAAGGAGGTGGAGGTGAGCTGGGTGTGAGGGCATGCGGGGAGGGCTACCCGTAGTAACGGGGGGGCGCACAGGGGAACAGCTCCCCGCCGCAGCTTACCTCCGCTCTGCCTCCTCCGCTGAGCACACAGCCCAGCTCTAAGTCTCCTCCAGTCAGCGCCGCAAGCCTGGGTGGGGAGGAGAATTAGAGCAGCGCCGACGTGCTCAGTGGAGGAGGCGGAGCCGCGGTGAGCTGGGGCAGGCTACTCAGGCAGGCTTAGTTTCTGCAGGAGGTCTCCCCAGGCAGGGTTAGCTGCCGGGGGGGCGAGGGGAAAGGGGGGAAGTCTCCCCAGGCAGGGTTAGTTGCCATGGAGGAACGGGGGGGAGAGGGGTTAGCTGTCATGGTGAGGGGGGGTAGCTACTGTGGGGGGGGGCCCTAGGGCGTGAAACTTCCTTGCACTGGCCCTGTTCATAGTCATCCTGTGACCAACCCGGTCTTTCTCCTCCTCTGTCATTTCCAACTGATACAGCCCCAGTTTATAGCAAAAATTCTTTTTAGCCCTTAAATGCAGGACCTTGCACTTTGCACTACTAAATTTCATCCCATTTCTATTACTCCAATTTATAACGCCTCCAGATCAGGAACCATTTGCTTATAGCAGTAAGAAATATGTCTCTTCATGACCATTATTTAATTTAAATTCCTTACCAGTATCAACCTCTCAGTATGTAACCGAGGTAAATTACTGCACAAAAGTAGTAACGAAGAGAACATGAAACAGGAGTTTTTTGATTGCAATAAGGGCTTTAAAAAAATGCAAGTTATTTATGGAGCTGAGAGGGGGGAGGAAGGCGTAGAGAATAAGAAAGAGCTACAATAGTTAGACTACAGGTAAACCTAAGTAATATGACGGATGAGGACTATAAACTCATCCAGAAAGAAGCATACCTAGAAGTTATGTGATCTATTGAGAAGCTACTGAAGAGTAGCAGCACATGAGGCCACGTGAATTGCATCATGCTGAAAGGAACCTGTGCATTTCTCATAATAACTTGCTGCTATTGGTAAATGGCAAGAGAAGCAACTGTTATCAGTTAAGTGTTTCTCACAATTGCAGGATACCATAGAGTGTGTGTGTGTGTTCTAATACAGTTTTATGCAAAATATGTGTCATTTATACGTAAGCAGAAGGACAGCAAAAGGTGTATTCACCAATTGTGAGACTTAAGTGGTGCATAGACCTTGTGCAGGTGCTCTGCACAGTGGTGAATTTAACCAATTATGGTTAGAAAGCAGATGATTAATATTAAATGTATTTTTCATAGAAACTCCAGCAATTAACTGCACTCTGACTAATGGCAAGGAATTGTACAGAGCCACTACTAATCAGAGGGGTAGCTGTGTTAGTCTGTATCCACAAAAACAACGAAGAGTCTAGTGGCACCTTGAAGACTAACAGATTGATTTGGGCATAAGCTTTTGTGATTTAAAAAACCCACTTCAGCTGCATGGAGTCACAAGCTATTGTGGGTAAAAAACACAGTTCTTCAGATGCATGGAACCACTATTGATTACATCATGTTGCCATTCTTTGATAGCCCCTTAATCTTCTGCAGAATTACCTGACTTTTTTGCTAGCTGCTGTTTCCAATATACACAACATTCAACACTGTAATAAGTTTTTCGTCACTGTGGTCTTCTAAAGTTGTGAAGCTGAGGGAAAATAGTAACATAAATACAAAAATACATCATGGCGTATGCCATGAACAAATTCTGATGTTGCAATATCTTTGTGAAAAAAGAAACTTGTGGAAACCTGCAACTTAGTTTGTAGGTTTATCAAGGACTTGTCATAGTAAAATGAGTCATGTGAGCATGATATAATCTTTCTTAGTATCAGAAGGGTAGCCGTGTGAGTCTGTATCCACAAAAACAACAAAGAGTTCAGTGGCACCTTAAAGACTAACAGATTTATTTGGGCATAAACTTTTGTGGGTTAAAAAAAACCCACTTCTTCAGATGCATGGCTCTCATAATCTTGGAAAGGTTTTCTTTTATCAGCACTGATCAGCCTTAAGACCATTTCTTATCTGATACACGCCAGTATATTTGCTATACTGGGACAGTATTGTCTTCCAAAAGCAGTGTTAGGATGGATAGGCATGCTCGATGTGTCTTTGCTCTATCAATATGAAAAAAAGGCATGGTTTTTTGGGGGAAAAGTTAGGTTTTAAACCTACACTCCAATTATTTGCATACTTTTGTTAGAAATTATTGTGGCATATACCTACCTGATGCAACATCTTCCACATGCTAGCTGAAATAATCCACGCATGAGCTTCCTCAGATTAATAATTACTACAGACTTGTCTACAAGTGATTTCTAAACCTCTTACAAGCAGCTAGTGCAAGATTCAACATTTGAAGACATCATATGGAATATTAATTCTTCTAAAGTATTTTGGATACATTCACCAATTATTAACAATTGGACTTTTTTAAAATTTGTGATAGATATAATCTGGACAAAAATATTAATGTAAGAGAAATAACTGAATAAAAATTAAAATATATATATTGGAAAGAGTCTTCATTTCATTAAGCTGTGACAAATGAAAACACCAGTAACAAAATATTGCATTACAAATTGGTCAAATATGCTGATCTACATGCAGTTTGTTAATGGGAGAAATATATGTAGTATTTCTGCTCATCAAAATGTTGGATATGCTGTTTAGACTCTGCAGTTCCTGGCAAAATTTAACATTATGTGAGAAATAATCTATTTTACTTATGAGAGTCTTTGTTATGGCCAACTGAAAAAAATTAGGAAGCACTGTCTGCACTAGACAACCAAAAAAGAGGCACGTTGTATATCAAAAATGGATCTTCCCCAGATTTAGCAGAACAAACAGCAGCACATAGTATAGGTTGTGTTGTTCTTATAAAGCCCAGTTCTACAAGGTGCTCAGCACCTTCTAGGAGCAGCCAGCACATTGCCAGTTTGTGCCACGAAATGCCTGTTTTCCCCAATTATACACTTTTTGTGCAGAGTCCTGAATTTATTCTTTATTCTATATATTTCTATATCATTGTTTCATTACCAAATACCTACTACATTGTTGATTTTTAAAATTGCCATGACAAATACTGTCTTAGGGAGCTGCTACTCGTGACCGAGTGGTTCAGGCTATGTCAGGACCAGCCAAGTTATTAATGTTGGAAAATTGGCTAGTGCACAAGTCTAACCACTTGTTTGATAATGTGTTACAATATGTTGATCTGTATTAATGGACTGCAATACTAAATATGGCTTATTAGCTCAATTCAGGTTTTCTTTTTAAATCAGTAAATATGTAGTGATGTCATATTTCTTAAATTTAATAAATATTTAGCTGATGCATTTTAAGGGTATTTAGTAGATTAATAACATGTATTTAAACTCTAACAGGTACTTATCTGATCAAATTAATAATCTGCACTGCAAAATTCTGTAAATATGTAACTATCCCAAAAACAAATAGGCTCCAAAGGAATGAATATGGTCTTTAGATTAAATAAACATTTTAAATGCAGAATATATTTAATTTATTTATTATACACATTTTTAGGGCACCTGTCACTGTCGTTTGAGCATCGTGAATGCAATTTACCAAAAACAAGAAAACACTTCCCCAATTAGGACTCAATAATCTCTATCCCTACATCTCTGATAACACAGTCATCTTCAGGAAATCACATGTACAGGATAGTCAGTTAGGAGACTAGTTGTCACCAGAAATCCAACATCTATGGTTAGGAGAAAGTCTAAACACTGTTGCATTGCTCCCTAAAAGTGACAAAATGCTGACAGATATAGCTGTCTCAGAAGTAAATTCCAGAACTAACAGTCTATAGGACTGCATCTACAATAAGCTTTTTCTGAAATGTTCCCATGGTTGCTGTACAACTCCATTGATCAGAGCATTCATCCAGACTGACCATCTAACCCTATTCAGAGAATGACATACTATTGTTTCCTAAAAGGTCATTCAAGGAACTGAAAATGAGACCATTCCCATTGACCACAACTACCTTGGCAGATCAAAGGGGGAGAATCTCTCATTTTACTTATTTCAGACACACAATCAACTCTTAAAAACTAATATACTGTAATTTTCTATCTGTGGAAAGCCTTAGCCAGCTTGCGTTGAATAAGCTATCCGTATAAGCTTAAAAAATAAATAGGACTGAATAAAAAGCACTTTGTTAATTGCTTTGAAATTCTTTGGGTGGAAAAGTAATATATTAGTGTAAATATTAGTGTTTTTGTTAACATCTACACTCTCTGTATGACTTTTTAAATATGAACAAGCATTTTCTGACAGCATTTTAACTCTTTATCAGTTCATATCACTTGTACTTTTACCTATTATCATTTATTAAACTGTGATAGAAGAAAATCCCCAATAACAAAACATTGCATTACAAATTGGCCAGATATACTCATCTATATGCAATCTATTGAATGCTAACTAAGGCTCCAATCCTGCAAAGTTACACATATGTTAAACTTTACTACAAATAGTCCCACCCAGCACTATTCATGCACAGTGGTAAAATTAAGAATGTAAATATTTTTATGCAGGATGGAGGCCAAAGTACTCCATAATTGAAAGAACAGGCCAAGTTTTCTTCTCTTGTACATCAGTGTAAGTCCATTCAAGTCAGTGAATAAAGGGAGAAAGGTGGTCAAAGTATAATATTTTTATATAGGAAAAACAAACAAAAAATGCAATAATTGGAATAAAAACATTGTTAAAAGTTTTTATTTGGGATACCTTTTGTCATGGATGTACAATGCAATTATATGTTGTTTGCAACAGCTGCGTTGGTCTCAGGATATGAGAGACACAAATAAGATGGGTAATATCTTTTATTGGACCAACTTCTGTTGGTGGAAGAGACGGGCTTTTGAGCTATAAAGAGCTCTTCTTCATATCATGTGTGTAGCTCAAAAACCTGTCTCTTCCACCAATAGAAGTTAGTCCAATGAAAGATATTACCTCACGCACCTGGTCTCTCTCAATGTATTTATAAACATGGTCATGAGATTTTAATAATATGAATGAAACAATCTCACACCATAAAACTACACAATAGCTCGTGAATACTTTTTATGTTTGGTTCTATTTTAATAGTTTCTCCAATTGTCCTAATAAATAAACAGCAATGACAATTACTTGTTGGCTTTTTTGGACTAGCTGATGTATGTGTTAACTTCCTAAAGCAAATCAAGCTTTTCTTCCATTTCCAGTTGTCTAGGAGACGCCATCCCATCCTTGCAGATGATGACCTGGCCTCAGTCAGATACACCTTTGTCACTTTTCCTTTGGACTACAACAATGGCATGAAGCCTTCAGACTTTAAGAAACTAACTAGTACAGGATGTTGCAGCACCTTTATTCAGCAACAAGGGTTACTCCTTCACTTTCTACACTGGCTTCCCATAGAATATCATGTCAAATTCAAGGTCTCACATTTTCTTTTAAAGGGGCTCAATGGCCGAGATCCAGAATAGCTAAAAGATCGCCTAAAGCTTTGGGAGAAGGATTCTAGTCAACAACTCCATTTCTCAGGGACAGTGAAACTCTACAATAAGGGTAAAGCTGGCCTGTGAGGGAGACAGAACTTTCCTGGTGGCTAATCTGAAATAGTAGAACAAACTGTCATAGGAACTAAGGATAATCACAAACCTCATTGACTTTTACTCGAAGTGTAAGATGCACTTCTTTGACCTTGCTTTCTCTCATATAAACACAGCAAGGTGTACAACTCAAAACAAAAACAAAACCCTATGAAAATAAATCACTTCAGGTTCATGCAATTCTCCTCTGGGAGAAAGAATGAGAGAGCGAAGGAACCATATGTGACAGATGTTAGTCACATCACTTTATGGATGGCTGGAAGATGCTCGGATCCTACAGTGACCAGGGCAGTATAGGAGCCTGAATGGATTAGAATAATCTTTGCTTATGACCTGCAGAGTCTGCTGGCATTACTGCCTCAAGTGAATGTTTCATATCTGGCCACCAAGCACCAGAAATAGAACAGGCAGGAGAATGAGAGAGAGAAAGAGCTCAGATTTTGTTCCCACAGAGTATACGCTGATTACTTCTTTGGACTTATTTTTCTGGACTCGGTATGCCAGTTTTTTCTGCCGCTATTAAAGTCTTTTTGGCAAATCTATTTTGCCTTTGCTCTTCCCACTTTCTTTATGGTTTGTTTTAGGCTGACGTATGTTGTTGGGGTATGTGGTATGGCTGGTGGGGGTTGGGTGCAAGTAGGGTGTGTGCATTGGTGCTTGTGCATGACAGAGTGTGGGTTAGGGTGACCAGGTATCCCGATTTTATAGGAAAAGTCCTGATATTAGGGGCTTTGTCTTATATAGGTGCCTATTACCTCCACCCCCCACCCCGTCCTGATTTTTCACAATTGCTATTTGGTCACCTTAGTGGGGTTTGTTGGTTACATGGGATGCAGGGTGTCAGCCTGTACCACACATTCTTTGTTTTTAAAAGTGTATGGGGGTGTGTGTAAAATAGCATGGTGGGGGGGGGGGGTGTTACAGTTGTTTTCTATAGGGTGGCGGCTGGGCTTGGAGGGATGTGATAGGTGTGCTGTGGGTGTCTAGTGGCAGTGTCGCTGTAGTTTCTGGGCTATTGCACTGCGTGCAGGTGAGCTGTGCTGTGCTGCGCTGCTGGGGGCACTGGCGTTGGAACAATTTGTAGAGTAGAGGTGCTGAGAGCCAGTGAACCAAGCTGTAATCCCTGTAGATGACTGACACTGCTTCAGGCCAGGGGTGCTGCCACACACCCTAGTTCCAGTCCCACTGTCTGGGGCTGCAGGGGGTGTCATGCTGTGGGGGGCAGGGAACCGGGGTGCTGCGGAGGAGCGGGCCTCGGGGCGGGGGCGGGTCACACCACCGGGATCTGGGCTCCCGGCCCGGGACACTCCGTCCCCTCCTCCCCCGGTCGCGGCCAATGGCAGGCGGCCGTGGCGGGAGGTGTGTGCCAGTGCCTCATTTCCGGTACCTGTCAGCCAGCCTCCCCCGACCCAGCGCGAGACGAGCTGGGGCTGGTGGGCTCGCGCGTGGGCCGAACTTCGCCGCCTCCAGAACTGATTCGCCCCCGTGCGGCCCGGGGCGTCCGAGGGGCCGGCGCCGTGGCGGGGCTGCGGCGCTCACGGTACTAGCGGGGCAGCCTGGCTCGCCGTCTCTCGCTCCCTCCCACGCGAGTGTTGTGGGGCGGCCGCGGCCTCGGCGGGCGGTGCGCGCGGGGCGCGGGTTGCTCTCGGTATGAACGTGGCGTTGTGCCCCGGAGACTTTGCCTTGGCCCCCCGACAGCCGCCGCCGCCGCGCGGGGTCACCCGGCCGCCCCGCAGAGGTCGGCGCGTGTCCCTGGAGGTCGGTGGAAGAACGGGGTTGGCCGGGGGCTGCTGCCGGGACGCGCCGCAGCGGGCTCGGTGCCCTGGCACCCAGGCTGCCCCTTCGTGGTGCACCCATAAGTGAACGGCTCTTGCTGCTTCGGGAGGCGCCGTGCGCACCTGGGGGAAGGTGCGGGGCTGGAGGGGCCGAGTGACTGGGCGAGGCAGGTTTTGCTAGTGGCAGGAGTCGTGTGTCCGCCGCGTGAGTAGGTGGGGGGTCGGCGGGTCCTTGCCCTACATATGCAACGTCAGCCTTCGCTGCTGCGAAACCCTGGGCCTGCTCCCCTGGTTTGACAAGAAAAACGCGTCCCCTGCTACCTGCGGGGCTGGCTGAGGGCTCAGCAAGTGAAGAGGGGCAGTGGAAACAGGCATTAAGGGGCTTGACTTCATCGTCAGGCTCCAGCTTGTCCTACCGGTGCTCGAAATCTCTCCACGGGGAGAGGAGTTAGACAGGATATGTCAAGGGGGATTATCTGGAATTAAGATACATGGGACCTCCATAGTACTCCAAGCTCCCCTCTGAATCCTTTGCAAGTAAGGAAGCATGCAAAAAGTTGTTTGTTTAAAAAAAAATCTGTGCCTGCGAGTTGGAGAATGTGTGTAGAATTTTCTCTTTTTCAATTTTTATTAGTAACTAACTTTTTATGCTATATAGGGGATGGAGGATATCAACCAGCAGGAACAGTTCTGGTAAAATGTACTGGGAGCTTCAGTCTGAATTTGGAAGGTAGTTTGTCATCCTCTGGAGACCACTGTCACACAAGGGTGCCAGTTGTGGCTTTTGTGATATTTCTGCTAGGAAATAGACTGAGAACATAAACTTGGTTTCCCTAAATAAACCACCAACTAGCCATCAAATGTTAGTGACTTTTAGTACAGCCATATGGCCACTTTGATTTTGTGAGGATGAAAGTCTGAAACCAACCTTGGTCTCTTGCTAGCGGTGTTTGAGAGCACTGGACAGGCAGCATGCTTGCCCTCTCCATGTAGGGAAGGAATACTTGAGGTAGTCACTTAAAGGGGAGGGGTGGGGCAGGGGGAGAGTGAGTGTTGCCAAGCAGCTGATGCCCTGAATTGCAATAATCAGGTCCTCTATAATCAGATGGAGTAGGGATTTTTTATTTCAGGATTTGCATGATCAAATAGGTTCAGTTTTTATTTCCCCCTTCCCTCTTCTCTGTTACATTAGCTGCAAAATACCCCGTTTTTCTTAAAAGGGGCTATGAAATTTAAGGAATGGCGCAGTGGCTGTGTTTCATTTGTGATTTCATATTGTCATATTTTAACGTTTTCTGGCTGTCTGAGTGGTGCTATGAATGTTGTAGCTGGTGTGTGCCGTAAATATAAAATATGTTGTTTTCTAACAGAATAGCAGACAAGCCTAGGAGCAAGCCATTTCCAGTTTCTTTTGGAGAGTGGTTTACAGTGACCTCAGGATGAGATGGTGTGTGATTCCAGAAAAATCTGTTTCCTACAAAATTTCAACACTTGGAATACTTTTATTTTTCAGTTGCTTTCTCCTTTCACTTTCCTAATGAGACTTGAGTTCAAGATTCTTTTTCCCATTCAAAAGAAACATCTGTTGCAAGAAAAACATAGAACTCTTAACTTGTCTTGGCTGGTATAAGTATTGAGTTACAAATATTTTATGTTAAAAGGTGCTTATAATTTAAATGAAAACATTTTTATTAATAATTTGGGATTTTATACATTTTAACTTTAATCTTCAAGTAGCTTTTGCAAGTCACCCTTAAAGGCTTAGTTTCTATTTGTTTTCCCCTTTGGGTTGGGTGGATATGGGAATGGATTTAATCAAGTCATTATTTACTTTAGCATAATCTTTCATGGGTAGGTGTGTGTGTTTTTAATAGGCATTATAAAGGGTGTGAAAATTAAAAAACCCATCTTAGAAGTGTGACTGGTATTTCAAAGGTCTATTGTAAAGACAGAGTAAGAGTGTGTGTGTGGGGGTAGGCTACTAGAGCAGGGGTTGGCAACCTTTCAGAAGTGCTGTGCCGAGTCTTCATTTATTCACTCTAATTTAAGGTTTCGTGTGCCAGTAATATATTTTAACGTTTTTAGAAGGTCTCTTTCTCTAAGTCTACAATATATAACTACACTGTTGTTTTATGTAAAGTAAATAAGGTTTTTAAAATGTTTAAGAAGCTTCATTAAAAATTAAATTAAAATGCAAGCAACCTGGACTGGTGGCCAGGATCTGGGCACTGTGAGTGCCACTGAAAATCAGCTCGCGTGCCACCTTTGGCAAATGTGCCATAGGTTGCCTGTCCCTAAACTAGAGTGATTACGTATAATCTTTAATACTGAAGAAAGATGCTTAATGTGGGTATAAGCATTTTTGGTTCGTAATAGATAAATAGCAGAATGCCACAAGGATTTCATTAAGGAAAGTTTTGATTGCCTTATTGGACAACCAGAATGCTAGTGGGTCTTGACCAGGGGTTCTCAAACTGGGTTGGGACCCTTCAGGCGGTCCTGAGGTTATTGCATGGGGGGGTCGCAAGCTGTCAACCTCCACCCCAAACCCTACTTTGCCTCCAGCATTTATAATGGTGTTAAACATTAAAAAAGTGTTTTTAATGTAAAGGGGGAGTCACACTCAGAGGTATGTGAAAGGGGTCACCAGTACAAAAATCTGACAACTCCTGGTCTTGACAGTCCTATAGGCGTGTGTAGTCCCATTGATTTCATTGGGACTACTCATGTAAATATAAACACATGCTTAAGTAGCATTACCAACCTTAAGCATTAATAAGTTACTCCTATGGGAATTGTGCACCACTGCAATGCAGAATTTTGCAGAAATTAATGTGAGGTGGGCAGAGTTCTCTTCCCCCCCCTCCCCGCTCCCCGCGAAATGGGCTGCAGAGATGTTGGCTGCCAGTAGGGGCTGCTGGACCTGGCAGAGCCCAGATTACAAATAGAAGACAAGGCTGGGGGGGTGGAGGGGGGAACTAGAGGGTTCCCAGTAGCTGCAGTTTCCAGCATGCTCTGAAGGAAGGAGGCAGTGGCATGTAGGAAACTCTGCAATCCTGGGACCCAGCATCAGGCTGTTTCTCCTTCTGAATCCCTGGGCTCTAGAAGGGTAGGGTCTGTGAGTGTCTGGGCCATTATGGGACCTGCAGCTGGGCTCTGGGGGCGGGGGAGGGCTGTGTGAGTGGGCTTGAGGAGGAAGTGAGAGAGGGAGTGACTGGGAGAGAAGGGTATGAGTAGAGTGACCAGATGTCCCAATTTTATAGGGACAGTCCTAATTTTGTTTTTTTTTTCTTATATAAGCTCCTGTTACCCCCCCCCCCCACACACCCTGTCCCGATTTTTCACATTTGCTGTCTGGTCACCCTAGGTGTGAGTGTCTGGCCTCCGACTCGGCTCTGAGGGAAAGGAGGCAGAGAAGCAGGAATTGGGTTGTCATGGGGGTTTCTCTAATTATGTACTCCTGGGGGAATTTTTGTGTGTTTGTATTGTTACAGACCTACTTGCTGACAGAGATTTTCAAATAAATTACCCAAATAATTGAAAGTGGTGTGATTATATAGTGTTGTTTTGACAAATACAATTTGCAGAATTTTAAAATATTGTGCACAGAATTTTTAATTTTTTGGTGCAGAATTCCCCCAGGAGCAAGAAGTCATGTGATATTTTTAAATTATATTTTTTAACTTCAATGTTTTTGAGGTTTTTTATGGTTCATTCAGTTCACGTTTTCAAATTTTTACCTGTAACCGTGAGGTTTAGAGACTTGTGATTTCTATAATCATTAGACTCCAGGAGCTTAGACTTTATAAAAATACCAAATATCATGAGATTCTCAATAAAACTGCAAGAGTTGACAATACTATAAAGTGATTAAGGCTTCAATATTGTAGTTATTTAAAATACTATAGGAAACTAGGTATGTGTTCTCCAGCAGGCAGATGAAGTATATCTGATTGAGGTCTGCAAAAGTATGAAGAATCTGTGAAAAGATACATTCTAGGATCTACAACCTATCCCTCACTCTCACAGACCTTGGGAGACAGGCCAGTCCTTGCTTACAGACAGCCCCCCAACCTGAAGCAAATACTCATCAGCAACTACACACCACACAACAAAAACACCAGTCCAGGAACCAAACCCAGCTACAAACCCCGGTGCCAACTCTGTCCACATATCTATTCAAGGGACACCATCATAGGACCTAACCACATCAGCCACACAATCGGGGGCTCATTCACCTGCACATCTGCCAATGTGATATATGCCATCATGTGCCAGCAATGCCCCTCTGCCATGTGCATTAGCCAGATCAGACAGTCTCTATGCAAAAGAATAAATGGACACAAATCTGACATCAGGAATCATAACATTCAAAAACCAGTAGGAGAACACTTCCATCTCTCTAGTGTCATTTAATAACAGACCTCAAAGTGGCAATTCTTCAACAAAAAAAACTTCAAAAACAGACTCCAACATGAAGCTGCAGAACTGGAATTAATTTGCAAACTAGATACCATCAGATTAGGCCTGAATAAAGATTGGGAGTGGTTGAGTCATTACAAAACCTAAACTTAGTAGGGAGAAATTAGTATTGGGGAAATTGTTACTCACACCTTCTTGTCAACTGTCTGTAATGGGCCACTCTCTTACTACTTCAGAAGTTGTTTTTCCTCCCTTGGTATCCTGCTGTTAATTGATTTATCTTGTTAGACTGACCTAACACTTGGTAAAGCAACCCCCATTCTTTCATGTATTTATACATGCTCCTATATTTTTTACTTCATACATCTGATGAAGTGGGTTCTAGCCCACGAACGCTTATGTCCAAATAAATTTGTTAGTCTCTAAGGGGCCACGAGGACTCCTTGGTTTTTTTGCTATTACAGACTAACACGGCTACCACTGAAACTACAAGTACTTTTCCCTGCTTAAGTCATTTTGTAAATTCTGAGATTTTTGAAGAAAAAAATATGCTAAAGTGCCACTATTTATTTTTTATTTTATTTTAAAGAAAAAACACAGCCCAGAATTTATGAAGAGCTCTACAGTAACCAGTCTGCACATGAAATGGAAGGGGAACAGATTATGGCAGCTGATTTCTGTTTCAATCTTCCAAGCAGTTGCCATAAACAGTGAGTAAAATATATTCTTATAAATTATGAGAACTACCTTAACAGCATCCTTTGAAGGTTTAAGGGAGAAAACAGTTGAG
Organism: Gopherus evgoodei; assembly: GCF_007399415.2. Lineage (NCBI taxonomy): Eukaryota > Metazoa > Chordata > Testudines > Testudinidae > Gopherus > Gopherus evgoodei. Next base: position 234,119,071 of record NC_044322.1, on the reverse strand, counting down.
GAAGAATTTATGTACAAAATAGTTAACATATATAGTCAATTTACAAGGGAAGAAATATGAGCAAGAAATACAAATAAATAGTTGAAGGGTGAAAAGGAGGTGAGTGAGTGTAAATAGATATTCTGGCTTCCTTATATCTGTTGCTGTGCAATTCTTTATTTTCCTCTGCAGAAGTAAAGTAAATGCCTGATTTTTGTGAAACTCTGAATATGCTTAATTTTTTATGAAATCAGCTAGAATTGAGGACCTCGTGGTGTCAAGTCTATAAAATGAAATTTTAAGTCTGTAGGTCTGATCTGACAGAATGCTGAGCACCTTTTTAGTGAAAGTGCTCTGCCCCCTTCAGGATAGAACTCTAAATCACCACTTTTAATAAAAGTATTAAATATGATTTTGGCTTTTTATTTTTTTATTTAAATACATGTTAGGTGTACTGTAGTTTGTAGTGTAAAAATATTATACACTGAAGTATTGGCAACCTGATTCTTCTTCTTCTTCTACCAGATTTAATAATTTCTGCTTATGTAATATTTGTTTTATATAAAAGTGTTTTTTATAAATGTTTAAAAATCTCTTTGGAAATATCACTGTTGTGTTCAGTTATTGTCTCTGATAACGGACCTAGGTGTAGGGTAATGTTTGTTATTTGAATGTTTGTGTTTTTAATATGTACACAAATGAGTTGTGGAAAGAGAGCCATTCTGACATTTCCATAAACTTGGAGGTCAAAAGATTAGAAGTGGAATCTGTTAATATAGGAATAGTACACAAAGTTGGACTTGATTTAAACTAATTGTTATGAGATCAAATCTGTTTTAGGTTATGCTTGTGGAAATGTTAACAATATAGAATAGCTTTCAAAATACTTGTGCATCAAGCTATGAATTCCCATACAAAGGATAATACAGAGCCCAGGGATCTGTAACTGAATGAACTCATGTTTGAGTTGATATTTTAAGTCCGAATGAGAAGCTTAGAAAATACATTTCCTGCCATAAGAAGTTCATAATGTAAAATTATCACATTGCAGTTGAGTTGTTGAGGTGTGATGGCAATTGGAAATTTTGAGTGTGCGTAGGCAGATGTCTCCAGACTCCTGAAACACATAAGGAAGCCAGCGTGTATTTCCTTTAATAAAGGATCAGTAATAATTGCCTACTGGTAACATGGTAAGAGAGAGAATAATAATTGCTGTATTCTATGCAAATAAGCCAATTATAGAGTAAGTTCTTACAAAACTCATCCAAGGTGGCATAAAATATCTGAGGTACAGTTTATTAACCATTTTATTTGCTTTGGTGAGTGGGAACTCTCATGAATAGTCCCAGTGGCATCAGTGGGACTTCTTGCTTCATAAGAGTAACCTAAATGATTTGGATTGAAAGTAAAAATTGATCATTTGAAATGACTTACAGTATATGGATAGTTCTTTGGGCAAGAACAGTCTTCTTGTTGTGTATGTCTGTACAGTGCCTAGTGCTAGGATGCCATCATTGTTGATATAGGGTCGCTAGGTGCTATCTCAATAAAAATAATTGTAATATTTATGGTACAATATATGACTCTAGAGTTATGTTGGAATTTCTTCGCTCATCTAACATGAAAAGAGCACCTAAACTTATTTTTAGAGGGTTTTTTTTTAAAATAGCTTTCCCAGTTAATAGACAATTCTGTGTAGGTAGCAGTTTGCTGATGGAAATCTACCCATTTGCAACCTAGGAAGGTGATAGTTCGCAAGGTCAGAAATACTTCTCTCCATTATCCAATGAAGTTTTTAGTTACAGTTGACACTTCTCAGCCTCCTGCTGGTATTAAAAATCTTGCTGAAATTGTATCAGTTTATGCCATTGGAGTCATAATGCAGGCCTGTATTAAAAATCATGCTTTTCTTTCCTGCTTCCAGGAGAAGTGCTTCCTGCCATGGTTGGGATGCAGAATGCTACAAATAAATTGAAGAATCACACTGATTCTGCTGTGTGTATATATGGGGAGAGCAGGGAGGGTGCAGGCTTGGATGAGATTGCCCATGGAGCTGTGTTCAGTGGACTTCTTTACAACAGCAGGGATGAATGTTCCATTAAGCAAGTCCACTAGTGATTAGTCAGCCTTCTCCAACATAAAGGCACTGTAGTTGTGCGGTTGTCCTGCCAGGGAAGATTCCAAACACTATGTAAATCCACTTAAAAAATCTCGTTTGCTTGAGATTTATAAAGACAGCTGGGGTTTGACACTTGATGCAGATGTGACCGGTGTGAAAAGGATTTATCTAATCTAGCTATCTTTAAAAAAAGTTTGAATATTAAATACTTCAGGATTTATTAAATAAGGTTGGAAACTGGTTTCCAGTCTTAGGCTTCCATATTGTGTCAAAAATCATATTGTTGCAGCAGGCATCATTAGATGGTGCTCTTACATGTGGTCTTCCAAGTTCTATTTCTTGGTGTGTAAGAAAATTTTCAATCTTGGGAAGACATGCTGTGATAGTTCATTTTTGATATGGCAGATTTTGCGTAGAGGCAATAGTTCAAGGAGAGAGAGCTGTGTAAATAGTAAGAGAGTTCGCTTTCTGCCTTGGTCTCTGATTAGAGTCTATTCTTGAGACAAAGTGCGTTTCCAGTTCTCACAAGACAACGATCTGTGTTTGAGGACTCGGGTATGTGTGTAAATAAAACAAGTTACATTTAGAGTATACCCAGACTTTGTATTGCTGATTTATCCTCCACTAGGAAGCTGACCTGCAAAGCTCTGGACGTCCGCTACTGGCAAGGAGTGACACTAGTGTCAGAATGACATACTCGAGTTGAAAGAAGGAGCAACAATATAACTTTTCTGCAGTGCACTACCCATTAGAGATAAGACTGTATAAATGGGCCAACACTTTCAAACCTGATTGCCAAGAGTTTTTGCTTCTAAATTTGTATTTTATGTACCTAAATTTAAGTGGCCTGATTTTTCAGGCGTGCCAAGCACCCACAAACCTCACTGGAGCTATAAAATTGCTGCATTACTTGTTACAAGAGAAGTCCTATTGCCCTGAAAGAAACATTCTGTATAAGGGTCTGTTCATCTGGTAGCTAATCACTTGTTTTATCTCCTTTCTGCATAGTTTAAAATAATCCTTTTGTTTAAATGGGAGGGGGTATCCTGTATCTTTTTCTGCTACCCACACAAGTATCAAATGGAACTTAACTTTTCAGCCAACATCTTTGGGCCTATAGCACAGTCCTGGGTCTGAATCTTAAATTGAAACAGTAATGTTATCAGCTGCAGTGACTTAGTAAAATGAATAAAAACTTCTGTACAAATGTTTGGTGCCAGTGGAAACCTGGTTTCTGTTCCCAACTCTTGCCTGAGGTCACTCAGGAAGTCAGTTTCCCCATCTATAAAAATAAGGTTAAAATACTGACCTCCTTTATAAAGCACTGTGAGACCATTAAGCCAATACCATGTTATCTAAGAAGTGAGGCATTACCCATCAAATAATTCAAAGGATAAGCAGAGACCTAAGATGTCAGTGAAATAACTGGCTATGGTTTGGCATCTTTACTTCTTGAGTGGCGTGAATCTTGTGATCGCTGTATTGTATTGAGTGACATGATATAGAACTATGATGTCAAGTATCCAAGGATCATATCCTCTATTTGACATCTCAGTTGCTTGAAAGTGTGATTATTTTGTGGGCATTTGCTAAAAAATGTGGATTCGTTACACTTGTGCTTATCAATAATCAGCCCAGCGATGCTAATTCTAATGTAAACTTTATTTTCAAATTGCTTATTTATGGTAGGGGAAGGTTTCTCATGCTAAGATTTCTAGCTTACTGGAAACAAAATGCGTGTTTTCTTACACAGAAGACTTCATTCAAAGAGGAAATTTGGTTTCACATTCCACAAAGCAAGGAAAGTTTTGTATTTAACAAATTATTTCTGTTTAAACATAGTAGAACAGCAGGCTCCTATTACTGTGTTCTACACAAGAACATTATGAAGGAACTGTTAAACTGGCAGCACAGTGAGAACACAAGTAAACCAAGCAGACTTTATAGCCTTGGACATTAGAATTTGTTTAGCGTGGGGAACAGAATGATGACTAGAACACTGTGATTTACCCCCCTCGTTCTGAAAGTTACTATGGGATCTTTAACTTCCACCGAAACAAATGATCAGAAAGGACCTTCACGTAGTATCTTGTTTGAAGGATGGTAATTCTAATAGCACATAATCCTGTTGCTAAACTGAACTGAGGAAATCATGTGTGTCATTTAGTATCAGTAGGTAAAGGAATACAATTTATCAGTAGTATAAAACCACAGAAGGTACACAGTGCAGTCCTCTGCTCAGTCTTGTTAAGTGTTTTCCAGAAACAGATGTAAATTCCACTGTAGCTTTTCAAATTGTGAATAATCCTGGTGTGTTGTGTTTAGTGATGAATCATGCAGGAGGTTGCAGATGGTGTGAAGAGTGCAGCTGTGCAGAGACTGGGGATGCTGAGATAGAAGACTGGAGTACCCTGGGGGCAGAAGATGATGATGATCTGAGAGTAGATTGGCATGCCAGTGGGGGAGGGAAGAAGTCAGCTGGGAAAGAAGTTTGAGGGTGGAGGAGTAAAGTTAAGGCCAGAAGTTGGGGGCTGGGGGTAGGAAGTGAAGGCTGGGAAAGAGTACTGAGTTAAACTGACAAATATTGGAGTGTTACTGTGAAGTGAGCTCAGAGAAAATTGCAACATTGGATGACAGAGAAAGCGTGATTGTCCAAAACTGAAAGAATTTGCACTGTTGGAGGGGAGGCTAAGATGAAAGCAATAGGGAAAATTGTGGCTCTGTGTGTGTGTGTGTGTGTGTGTGTGTGTGTGTGTGTGTGTGTGTGTGTGTGTGTGTGTGTGTAGGGGAGTGAGCAGGAACGGATCTGAAAACATTGACTGCAGTAGTGGGCTGTTTTGGGTTGAGGAGGTGCTGAACCCAGAGGTTTGGGAGGGCTGTTATGGCAATAGTTGATCAGATCTGAAAGCAGGGACTAGACATCAGTTTCTAGTTATGGGTGGGGGAGTAGGTAACAGTGGAAAGATTGAGTAAAAACTCTTAAGTATGGTAGATGCTGAAAGTAATGAACTTAATGCCAATGGAGTGAGAAAGCTGAGACCTCGTCTACACTACACATTTCCTTGATATAACTGATGTGGCTATGGGGTGTGAATAATACACACCCAGTGAGCAATTAAGTTATACCAACTAAATGCAGGTGTAGACAGCACTATGTCAGTGGGAGATCTTCTTCTGCCAACATAGCTACCACTGCTCATGGAGGCAACAGTAAAGTCGGCGGGAGAGCTCTCTCTCCCATCGACTTAGAGCGTCTCCACTACAACTGCGCCGCTGTAAGTGCTGTAGTGTAGATGTAGCCTAAAATACAGCATAGTTCAGTCTGTTTAAAACAGAATATTGTTTTAAACAACATCTTTTTCTTAGTTTTCCATGACTATTTGTTGTTTAAAAAAACCCAAACAATTAATACTATAACAAAACAAAATCCAAAGAACTTTATTCAGAAAAGTTTTGCCAGTGGATTGTCTGTCAAAGCTAGTTTTTGCCTTCAGGTCAGAAGTCCTAAACCAAAAGTGAATATTTAACCGCTCTTCCAAGGACAGCCAATAATCTTTCCACCTAATGGAGCATGAGATTACAGGGGCAAAAAAAAGGACCCTCAACAGCTATAACATATTTCAAGTATTAAAATAACATAAGGTTTCCCAAGCACAGTTTATGGGTTCTACAAACCACAGTAAGTGGAACACACTTTCTGAATAGCCAATAAAAAAAGGTCAGTACCCAATGTGGAAATATGCTCCCTAAATTGTTATACCATATCAAGGTTGTTCTTAATGTATATTAAAACAGCTAAGAATAAAGGTAGATTAAATTCCTGCTTTCTATACTTGCACAGTCTTATAGAACAGATTAATACACTACTTTCTTTTATTACTTATTAAAAATAACTTGCGTAATATTCTGAATTTAAGTAATTCTTTAAAAACATGTTTCCCACTCCTACAATTTTATGATCTAAGTAAACAAAATGGACTGGGAAAATTAATCATCCAATAAATCATTAACAGATATTTGATATCTACAAAATACTGCCATCATGATTGTATTAAGTACCACAATGAAACTTATTTTGGTCCACCAATATTAACTGAAACTTTCTTACACAAATGCATTCAAATGTTCTGAGGTCTGAAGTCAAATGTTCACGAGAGACTGCAGAATTTCTACTAGTGGAGTTGTTCCCTGACCAGTTAGTAGTGAGCTGAGTGTGTCCTGCTCATCTATAGATAAGTGGTGGATAACATGAGGGCAACAGCAGCTATCTGAATTTGTGGTATTTTCCCATGATCATCTCCCTAAGCGTCTAGCTTAGGATTTCCTTATGATATGGATGCACCTCCTGACCTGATCTCCGTTTCTGCAAAAAGGAGGGATTGTAGTGATCATGTTGTGTAATCCAAAGCCTAGGATTGTACCACACTAAAGTGAGATGTAGTTGGTTTTAGCGTCAGAAAATTCCTTTCCTGTCATGTTATTTAAAATGGCTGCAATCATGTAGGCATAGTAATTAAGTATGCCCACAAAGCCTTCATGTTGTACACTTGTGTAGCAGCAAAGGATTCATCTTTGATTATATAGCTGTAAGTTTTTGCTCATAATTTAGAAGCCAAAAATAATGTTGTAATGTTTGTTTTTAGTTCAGCAAGAATTCTTAGTTCTGAGAATAAATGATTGACAATCTCATCAATAAAGAATCTCTGCGCTGTATTGTACATCCAGTGCTGATGAAAATAATGACCTGCAGAGACAAAGCAAAATGTGTCCCTCTTAATTTGATTTAGTTTGTGAGTAAACATTTTTTAGATATGTAGCCTGAAAAGTGTTATATTGGTACAAAATATTAGAGGTTGATTAAGAAGCAATTTCAGAAATAATTGGAATCTTCGACTTAGTAAACAAAATTAATTCCATAGCTTTTTTAAATCAATACATTCTCTTTAAAATCACTTTACAATTCCTGTTGTCAGTAAGAATGACCATGACACTTTTGCATCCTGTGTACATTTCATAGTTTTAGTGTCTTTTAGACTAATACCCCATTTAGAGTATTTTTGTTTGATTATATGTAACAATGCAGTTAACTTTGTTAATGGGAAATAACCCATTTCCCCCAGTTTGTTTATTCAGGTGGATTTAAAATTGCAATGCCATTTGAACTTATTTTTAACAAATGTAATGAAAATGCACTGTATAAGATGCACATTTTTTCCTTTAAAGCAGTATAGCAAAATTGGAGGGTGTGATGTTTTCTGAGGCATCTGGGCTCTGAAGCTCTGAGTCACCTTCTTGCTACCTGCTTCCTGTGTGGGTGTTAGGTCCCAGACACAGCCAGCCTTTTTAGCCACTCAAGCCCTCTCCTGTGAGCTATACCAGTTCTGCCTTTTCCCTGTGGATTGACAGTAGATGCACTTCAGCCCCCGAGTCCCTTCAGTGTGTCCCTCTGGGGTATCCAGCCCCTGACTGCTGGATACTCATAGATATCTGAAATCGCTCTGTCCCCGAAGAAGCAGTGTAGCCCAGTTTACAAGTTTTACCTTAGTCCACTGCTCCTGTATCACATACAGCCTTAAGTTTGAGTATAGTAAAACAAAAGGAAATTTATTTTATGAAAGAAGAGAGATTCAAATAAAAAATGCTGTTTTCAGTATAGTGAGTTTGTCAGGTCTGAGACAGGAGCTGCTTTTAAAGAACAGTGAGCCTTTTGCTGCTTAGCATTAGTAAGGGCCTCTGTGTCACAGAGGCTTTACATTTTGCATATTTTAAGTGATTATTCGGTTGGTAAACTCTCTAATTTCAATCACCACTGAAATGCAGATTGTATTTACTATTTGCCATTGAAGAGCTTGATCCCTCAAAGACTTAAGCACGTGCATAACATTACACAGCTGAGTAGTTTCACTGGCCCACATTCATAAAAGTGCTTTGGTGCCTAAACCCCAGACTTAGGCGGCTAAGTCCCAGAGCTAGGCTCCACTGTGCCCACGTCCAGACGATTGCTCGGGGATCGATATATCGCGTCTAGTCTAGACGCGATATATTGATCCCCGAGCTCGCTTACATCGATTCCGGAACTCCATCAACCCGAACGGAGTTCCGGAATCGACACGGAGAGCCGCGGATATCGATCCCGCGCCGTCTGGACGGGTGAGTAATTCGATCTTAGATATTCGACTTCAGCTACGTTATTCATGTAGCTGAAGTTGCGTATCTAAGATCGATTTTCCTCCCCTAGTCTGGACGAGGCCTCACACTCTGGGTCTCAGGACTCCTAACTCCCGCCTGAGCCCCACAGAGATTCATGAACTGAGGGAAGATAAGCATTCAGCTGTCTAATTCATGCTGGGCCTGATCCAGTAAGTGTGCACAGAGACATGCTTTTGTTTGTATATGGCTTTGAATTTCAGAAAGTTTGATGATGAGATTTTATAGCTGCTAGGGTAGACTGGAGATTTTAGAACAAGAGTTTTAACCAAGTATAATCACTTGGGGCTGGCTCTAGTTCTGGAGGATCTTGAGTATTAGGAACATTGTATGGGGATAGGGACCTGAAACAACATTGGAAAGAAGGGGCAGAATCAGAAGAAGTACATCTGGAGAGGGGAAGTGAGGAAACTAGTAGAATAGAAAAATCCAGCTGGGATGGGGCAGGTGGGAGGGTCCAGTAGGTAGTCCTATCTTGAGAATTGTGACTGAACTAGAGAGAGAGCATCAGAGGGCACTGAGTGCTAGAAGAGAAGGGTCACAGCTACAGAAAATGGTATTGGTACACTTGTTCTAGCCAGCTGTTTTGTTTTCGTGTAGAAACTGTGAAATATTCTTACTTTTTTTAAATTGTGTACAGTTTAGTCTTCTACACTGTTAATATGATGTGCAGGATCTTTATGCTGACAAGCCAACCAGTAGTGGCTCAAGAGCACGAGTACCAGCCTCAGGGTAGACTGTAAGAATCGGAATACAAACCTCAAATTGGTTGACAGTTCTGTAACTAGGTTTCACCAACCAATTATCAAGTGTAAATTCCTCAGTTGCTGTTACAGTCTGAACATGGAGTCACACAGTCCCCTTGGGTACTCTGATCTGTTTTGTCACCCAGGTAATCTTTGTGATAGATGGCTTCTTACACCATGAATCACAGCAGTACTCAGGTTATTTCCCGTCCCAATGGGCCAGTTGCTTACCCCAGGTCAATTGCACTTTAGATTTCACACCAAAGACACTTGTAGCCAATCCTATAATAAGCTATCGAAAGATTTATTACACAGAAAAAGAAATCAAGAGTTATTTACAAGGTTAAGGCAGGTAAACATTCATACAGAAATTAGTTATAATATTAAGTTTCTAAGGGCAATAGAGGCTGCTGTAATAAGCAAGATCTATGCCTTTGTCTTACCAGGCCAAGCAGCTCGGGATCTCTTGCTTATGCCAAGAAAACTTGTCCCCAGAGTCCAAGCAGCAGTGAGATCCAGTTCCTTCTTGTTAGGGGTTTTCATTCCTCACACCGTCCCCCCTGTGTGAATTGAGCTGTAAACTCAGCTGATGGGAGAGATTCACTTGCAAGACTCATCTTGGGGGAGGGGGTTGTTTGTAAACCAGCAAAGTCTTTTGTTTTCTTTAATATTTTTCCATTCTAGTCCATCTGGTGTTGATGAGCCTTTCATGTTGGGCAGGACATAACACCATCTGTTGGAGACCAGCACTTCACACTAATGCCTTTCTCCTGTCTGGTGATTTACACAGTTAAAGAGGCTTACAATGTGAACACCCCAATATTACTTTACAGTATCGGATACAGATGTTATAAGTGAGATTAATGCATGCTGCAACTCACAGGCATTCAATAAAGTCTAAATATTAAACAATTCTAATACCTATTTTAACAATACTAACTCAAAAGTGAGCCAGACTGATTTCAGCTATATATTTGTCCATATTCAGTTGTGGCATGGGGACCCTTGCCTGGCTGGACAGTTTCACGTTGATTAACTTGCGCACAAGTAGAAATCATATTTTTATAGCTGCTGAAGGCAGAGTGGTGCAGTACTACAGCAACTTTGCATTTTTGCCAAGGTGTTCTTTCTTCTTTTTGTTAGTAGGGCGTATTCCCAAACCAGAACCCTTAATGGCCTGAAACATAATAAATCATTTTTTAACAAGAATACATCTTTAGTATTTATCTTTTGAGCCCTAATAGCTCTTATATGCACAAGAGGAAAAAAGAAACCTATCATTTTGCAGCATTTATTTATTTATTTATTTATTTATTGAGTTGGTGTAATCATATGACTACAGTATGCATCAAACCTTATGAATGAATATAGAACTGGCCTACTCAGTTCTCAATTATGCACCAGAGCTTTTTAAAAAAAAAAACACCTCTACAGGGAGCCATAAAAAGGACAAGAGAGAAAAATAACATGATAAATTGCCAGCTCCTCAAGATTTGCAAGTATCATGTCAACAGAAATCCAAGCAGAAGAATTCAAGTGGTATTTGAAAGTGTCTAGAATGGTTATGCAAACAAATTGTACATCAGATCATCTCCTTTGGGAAAGAACGTAGTTCCTTACCCTCTCAAATAGTAGTCAATTGGACTACAGGGTTGGGCTTTGGGGAAGACTCCAGGTTAAATAGTGTCTGACCCTACTGCTGGAAAAAAGAAGTCTCCAGTCCACTACCCTTTACATAAAGAAGTCATGGTCTATGCCAGTGAGAGAGAAAGCTAGGGCTGGGTTTTCGTTGGAGTTTTTTTACTCCTGCTTCTTCCTGATACCAAAAATTTTAGGAGGCCAACCTATTTGTTAACTGGAAACAATTTCAGCACTACTTGAAAGAAGATTGGGAGGTTTAAGGTACTTTTCCTATTGTCTGGTGTCCCTGTTGCTTGTTTCCACAAAATGCTTAGTGACCACAGTAATGTACTTCCACTTTTTGCAAATACTTGTGTATTGTCAATCTGAACAGCACTTAAAAAGTATACAGTGGTGATGGGTCATCTAAACATTGGTTTGGACAAGGCATTTGATAATTGTAGTAAAAAAGTCAGCATTGTTTGGAAAAGTAGAAGAGGTGAAGAGAAGACTGGATTAGATGACCAAATAAGATTTTTCTAATTCTAATTTTATTCTAAGATCTGTCTGACTGACATCAGTCTTTTGAGAGTCAAAATTCTGACTATCTAGCGCCACTGCTTGATGGACTTCTGCCAAGATGTTCTAACTTAGTGAGAGTTCATGAAAAATGTACTAGTAGAATGGAAGTAAAGTTCCTCCATTCCTAATTATAGCTACCATTGCAGCATCTACCATGGTTGATATGAGTCCACATAGTGTCACTTAAGCCCAGTCTCCACACAAATTGTCATGGAGTTGAAAGCAGTTTTGAATGCAATTAGGGCTCCCTGACTGGATAACGCCAGTGCAGACAACTGGCCCACATTCTTTTATTGCAAACAATCTAGAAAGAACAGGGTTTTTTCTGCTGTGCAGGAAAGCGGAAAATAAGAATGCTTGCAAGCAGGCTGGGCTAGTCGGTGATAGACCTGTATGGCTGGTCCCTGAAGCGCCGAGACACAGGTTGCATAATTTATATAGCCCCTCGTTGACCAAGTCAGGACTGGTTCCTGTTGCCGTAGGGCAGTGTTTCCCAAACTTGGGACGCTGCTTGTGTAGGGAAAGCCCCTGTCAGACCAGGCCGGTTTGTTTACCTGCCCTGTCTGCAGGTCCGGCCGATTGGAAGCTGGAAGTGGCGCGGGCCGAGGGACGTACTGGCTGCAGTCTCCAGCAGCTCCCATTGGCCTGGAGCAGCAAACCGCAGTCAGTGGGAGCCACAATCAGCCGGACCTGCTGCCGTGGCAGGTAAACAAACCGGCCCAGCCCGAAAGGGGCTTTCCCTATGCAAGCGGCATCCCAAGTTTGGGGAAACTCTGCTGTAAGGTATGGTAGTGGACAAGATGAAGGTCTTATCACATCTGGTAATTCAGAACCAAGATATTTTTCTATGTCCTAAATATGATATGGCACTGTCTGCTCAGCTTCTGAGAGCTTAACTATTCCAAGATTTTAGACACTTCATCCATGATGTTAATTACTTGAAAGTCTGTACAACGAGTGAAAATTTTTTTAATCTGCTGTGAAACCATTGTGAATCTTTTCCCTTGTCTTTAAAAATTGTGACTATATAGTTTATTTAATATTCATGTCAATCTGGTTCAATTTACTACTGTTTCCCAACATGTAGCAGGTAAACCATTTACAGCTGAGCCCCTGCTCGCAAAGTCCTTGCAGAACTTGTTGCATTTACCATTTCCAATTTAAAAAAAAAAAGTAATCTTGGGGGATATTAATGCACTCTTACCAAGTTGCTGAACTCTCTGTTTGAACCGCATGATGCTTTTAAGCTCAAGTTTCCAACAAAGATGATTTTATTTTTGGTGTGAGTAACATCAGCTCAAAGTAAATCATGGTCCTTCCTTGCACAGGACACCAATTGTCTTTGGGACTTTTGTTGGTGGAAGGATGGCAGCCATCAAAGATCTTGAAGCTGTAATGACCTTTCTACTGTACAAAGATCTGTGGAGCACTTGCTGGTGGTCAGCTGTGTTGGATCTTTTTGTCTAGATGCTGAAAGCTCATTTCTTTTCTATTCTTGCTTTTTAGTGGAAGTAACTGCAGTAGATGTTGCGTGTGGTTGATAGAGAAGGTTCGAGTCTCACAAAAGTGGATAAATTAGCCCTGGAATAGCTTTGCTGCTTTTTAGTTACTAATTTCTTATTAAAAATAACCTGGATTGGTGACAGTACAAATGAATTTTCATACAGAAACAAGTGTTTTCAGAAAGGAAGGGAAGACAGCAGAGATGAGATAGTATAGGGCACAAGTTATAGACTGAAGCTAGCACAGTAGCTACAACAGAAGCTAAAGCTGCACCAGGGGCATGGGGATGGTGGGGCCCAGGTCATGCATCTCACCCAGTACCACTAGACCCAGAACTTTGCAGGGGAGACTCGTCCCTCCCCCTCTGGGGCCACCAAGACCCATGTAGTGGCCTCCCCTCTAGCCCCCGTCATGTGATCTGGAGGAAGGAAATTACAGGAGAGAGCTAGCCAGAGACTGAAGCTGGCATAGACACTGATGATGTCATCAGAATGATTTCTGCAGTTTTCACTCAGGACAATCTCTCCCTTGCTATGTTTAGCTGTTTGCTCAAATCCCCTCTTTCCCCCAGCCCTATCTTCCTAGTTAGGTCTGCATTATTATTTCATAGCATTAGTTAGAGGGCTTTTCTACCCAGAGGTTTTAGTTTGCTCTGAGCTGATGCGCACTAGCTGGTGCCAGTGCAGTAGTAGCATGCATGTAGGACAGTGGTGCACTGTTTCAGTTCAAGACATGTACACATGGCAGGGGCTTGCTGCACACTAAGTGCATGGCATTTTGGGCAGGTATCCCATGGTCCTTTGCTTCAGTGCTGACCTGTGTGGATTCTTGGATTTTTCTTGCTGTGCACTATGAGATACATTGTCGAAGCCAATGGAATTCTGAGAGTTGGGGTCAAACTCCAAAAAACCCATGATTCCACTCCCTCTATCCTGTGGTTCCTGTTTCTGGGTGGGCTAGCACCATTGTCAAATTGCTGCCAGCCAGGATGGACTTAACAAAGCTCCATACTGCAATGCTGACGACCGCAAATATATAGAGGTTGTTGGGGCTTTATTTGAGCTCTTGTCAGTGGGTGGCTTTGGCTTTGGATTTCAACCACCATACCACCAAGAAGCTGATGTGGCTACAATAGCAGTTCCTCCAGCAGCAGTGGGAAGAAGAGAGGATGAGAAAGAGGAGGAGGATTCCAAGCAACAGCTGTTATATGTGCTGTTCCTGAAGCAGCTTCATGCAGTTTCCCAGCTTTTCTGGGCTTGGGAAACCAACATGGATTGGTGGGAAAGGATTATTTTGCAGAACAGCAGTAGTGACAGAATTTCAGGATGGTGGAGGCAATCTTTTTTGTGATCTTTGCTGAACTAACAGTGGCAACATACCAACATGTTAATTCCCATACCTGTTGAGAAGTGAGTTGCTATTGTCACCTATAAACTGGTCACCCCAACTCTGACCAGTCCATATCCAACCAATTCAGAGTAGGAAGGTGGACTGTTAGGGCCATAGTCATGCAGGTTTGTGCTGTTATGCAGAAGGTACCGTTGCACCAGATTGTAAAGCTTCGTAACGCTCAAGAGATTGGTGGCTTTGCACACACGGGGTTCCTGGATTCTGTTGGGACAATTGATGGGACCCATATGCATATCCTTTTCCCCTGGCACCAGCTCTCATTTATAAACAGAAAGGGGTATTTCTTCTTCAGGTGATGGTCCCTATACATATTCCACATGTGGGCACGCATACATGCCATGAGCCTGAGTCCTGAAGTGTTTCTTAGCAATGTCCGTTGACCTGCATATGCATGTGTGTCTCCAAAGGAGTATTTCTTTGTGGTGCTCTATGGCCTGTTTGATAACTCTGGCAGGTTGATGTAGTCTTCAGCTGCTAAAGGTTGGTCTTCCAAGAAGACAGTTTCTGCTGCTTGTGCTGTAGCTCTAAGAAGCCAAAATTCGTCCTAGGTTTTGTTCTTTTTGTTTACATGTACCGGGGCTGTGATTGTGAGCAAACTCTTGATGATCTTTCTTCTACAGGAAGCTTTGTAGCATTTGATATGGAAACCTGACTCTGTTTTTATGGTAAAAGTCAGGAAATTCAAAGTTAAAAGCATATGACTGTGGTTTTTAGGTTGTTGTAGTTAGTCCTAGAACTTTGGAGGTGTGTCCATATAGATTCTACCTTATGATCATCTCCATTTAAACATTTTCATATGATTGTGTAAGGAACCCTTTTTTTTAGCAGTTTGGCAACCTGTCTATTTTCTATATACATACCTTTATAACCCGGAGTTCTGGTATCCCATTGGTTATTCCTACATTTCAGCTAATGTGAATCACATAGGTATTCCCTTACTGACAGGCATTCTAGTTCGCCTGTATTCTTGTTTTTGAAGGTGAGCTACAAAAGGGAAAAAACTGTCTTGTACTCTTTTCACTCCTTTGAGATGTAAGGGGCTTGGAAGGTTTTGTCTTTAAAAGATATTTTTTCTGGTTATTTTTTTATATTAAAAATAATTGGAGAATGTTTGTTTGAAGTAGTGACTTTACATGAACCAAAAGAGTGAAAGTTGAACTAGAACTGAGCTGCAACAGTTACCGAAGGAGAAAAATTCTGACACTTGGAGCTTCCACTTCAATTCCCATCAGTTTCCTTAACTGGAAGACTATTTGTGCTAAGTTTAAGATCCTTAATCACTCTCTTGCCCTCTGTGTTGCCCTCTACAGCACAATTCAAACATCCAGGCTGCAAATTTAGTTGGCTGAGAGAGAGAGAGAGAGGCCACGTCCAGACTAGATATTAAAATCGATTTTAGATACGCAACTTCAGCTACGGGAATAACGTAGCTGAAGTCAAATTTCTAAAATCGAGGTACTCACCCGTCTGGACGGCGCTGCATCGATGTCCGCGGGTCTCCGTGTCGATTCCGGAACTCCGTTCGGGTTGATGGAGTTCCGGAATCGATGTAAGCGCGCTCGGGGATCGATACATCGCGTCCAGACTAGACGCGATATATCGATCCCCGAGCAATCGATTTTAACCCGCCGATGCCGCGGGTTAGTCTGGACGAGGGCAGAGAGAGGTAAAGCTGATTGGTAAACTCCTCTGTTTTCTGATGAAGCTATTGCCTTCCTTAGATAAAGAAATAAATGGAAGTTACCAAACTTCCACTTATTTCTTTCTGTATTTCAAGATTTGTATCTTTCACACCCAGCCAATCATTAATCAGATATGCAGCAGAGAGGGGAGCCAGCTCACTTAGGAGTCTGGAAGTCCTGAGGTTCCCAGGGCAGTTGTCATGGCAGGGTTACCTCAGATTCAGGGTTCTTGGAAGCCTTCGGGTCCCCAGCAAGCCAGCCAGGTTTCTAACAAAAACCTGCCTGTGGTTTGTCGAAAGCTTGTTGAACCTTGGATGAACAGCTGTATTCCTATGCCTTCTGTCATTTTTTTCCAGCATGCATGCCAAAATTGAAACTGAACATGAATATTTGAGTCTAAAATCAGGCCAACATTGCCACTATCACAGCAATAGCGTCACACACCATTCTAGAATCCCAGGAGCAGACAGCCTCTCAAGGGCACAGGGTGGATCACACCAGCCTTCTCTCCCCCCTACCCTCCCAAAATATCACATAGAGAAGGTGCCCCCCATTCCTTCCCAGCTAGTGGCTGGGGGCTATCTTTGTCCCCTTCATCCATAAGCAAGGAATTACCTGCATCCCCTCAAGTAAAGGATCTCCTGTATCTAGCTAACGTAACTGGTCAAACTTCACTGAGGATTCTAAAAATGCTGATAGTGTGTTTGGGGGAGGGGGGGGAAGGGAGCAGGTGGAGGAGAAGGGAGTGTAATTGAGTTGCATGTGATCTGTAGTCAATATTGTTATGACGTGCCTAAATGCTGGGTTGAGTTATTCATCTTATTGTTTAAAAAAAAATCAGCAATATAAGTGAAAACAAAAAATATTAGGAAGCTGTTTCTTTTTTTAACATTGTAACTGGCAGCCATAGAAGAGGAACTAATTTTTTTAATTATTTCACCTTATCCATAGTGAATTCTCTTCCTTCTGTGAAAGTTTGCAATGTATACAATGAATGTCATTTTCTGTACAAATATTCCAAGTAAAGAAAACTGTTCTAAGACTACAGCAATTACCACATTGGGGAGAGAAAACTCCATCCTTTCACTGATGGGCCAGTACTCTGTACTTAAGGTGAAATAATAAACTTTTCCATGATGCTCGCAGTTGTGCAAAATTTCTCTTTACCTGGTGATTATCTTATGCCTTTGAGATATACCTTGTAATTTGAACCTGGCTTCTGTAACTGTAGATGCTGCCGTTATTCATAAAAATGTCTACAGTTGTCTAGAATACCTACTGGCTTTGGCACCAAATGCTCTGTTCAGCAACAATGTTCACAAAGTAAGTGACCTGGAGGTCTGTTACCTATAGTCTAGTAACAAATGCTTCAACTTTACCCTTGTTAGTTGCAAGCAAGTCCTTTACAGGTTCTGTTTGTTTATACAGTAAATCCAGACTGTTACCACTGATTATGCTTCTTAGAGACGTGCTTCCCAACATGGATTATCCAGACAGTGACAAGTGTTAAAAGTTTAGCAAAGAAGGAAAGTAACACTGAGTACAGGAGGCTGGAATGGAGTTCGAGAAGAACACACATGCCTCTGAAACCACAGCATGCTGGATTTTTTTTTACACTGTGTCCAATTATGTTCTAATTTGTCTACTTTCTAGCACCTTTTTTTAACTTACCAGTTTTTTGTGGCAAGAAGGAAAAGTCTGTCATATTGTATGGCTTAAACTGAGAGCAAAAGTAACGATTTGTGCGGGTTAGGGTTTGCTGATATGGCATACTGATATCATAGCTGCCCATTTTGTAATCAGACTTTGTGGGAGAAATCAGAATGCTTCCCAACGTTTGTGACTTCTTCACAAAAATATCCTGCAATCTGACGTCTGCAGAGACGAGGAGTAGGTATTTTCATGTCAGTTGTGTACATCAGATTTTTCTTTCTTTTCAAGCAATAATTTCATGAGAAACTTTGATTTGTATCTGTAATAAAGCATGGTGTAATAAAAAAATTACTTGCGAAGTGTGAAATTACATTTAGGTAATGATCAGTCTTTTTCAGTGAAACTTGCACATGAGCGTATGTATACATACACAGACACTAGTTACATTCATAACAGCCTAGATAATAAATGTTTTATTGAGGGAATTCCTAGAAGTTTTAGTGTAGAGCGCTTCTATGCTTGTACAATTAACTAAAATAAAAGTGTACATACTTTTAAATATTTTTTCTATAATGAGATCAGTATGTATAGGTGGAGTGATTTGTTAATCACTTCTTAAGCAGCTGTGCTTGGTGAGCTGTAATAATTAAGTTGCTGTAATTTTGAAAGTACAGAAGGGCCTGTAATTCAACAGTTAGCCACTAAACGTTTAATTACTATTTTTACTAGATAGCTGAATTTATGGAAGATTACTAAAAGGACTGGCAAACTTAAATATTAATATGAATGTGAAAAAGAATATTGCAGGCTGGATTCTTATTGGGCACTGTGTTAAAGTAGCTGTTGCAACGTATATTGATATGTTTTAAAGCTGACATCTCAGCTTCATTTTGGCATTCCTATTGAACAAATATTGTTCATTTTAAGTAATTAAACTTAAATTTCTGTACCCTCTTCCTCATTCTTTCAAAAATATTTGCTGTGGCCTAAGCGTGCCACAGCCCTGGCCTGGGAGCCAGACAGAGCTGTGCACCTTGCATTGGGAGCTTCAGGTAGCATTGAGCTTGGGCTTCCCAGTTACACTGAAAGAGTAGTTTTGCTATATGACCTCCCTCTCATATAGAGACAGCTCTATGCCTGGCAGATAGTGGGGAAAGAGAATCCGTTTATTCCCTACCATTCCCCAACCCATTTCTTGTGAGTCACTTCGGTGCGGAACATCCCCTGTAGTTCCCAGAGCGTAGATGGTGTTACTCTGGGCTGTCCATGTGTGGGCCACACAAGGGGGAAAGGCTCCTTACTCCCTCCTTTCACTGCATGGTCAGGTAGGGGAGATTGCAGTGTAACCCTCAGTTTCCTATGTATTTCTTTTGTGGAAGAATTTCCTTAACTAAGGTAATGATGCTTGATGATGTACCTAGTAAAAGGCAAGGTGCCTAGTGTAGCCCTCAGGGACCAGTGTTGGACCTAGTTTTATTTAACATATTTACTAATGACTTAGAAGAAGTAGTAAACAGCACATTAAATTCAAGATAATACTAAATTGGAAGGCGTTGCTAGGACGGAAGCTATGCAACGAATCTAGAAGTTAGAGCTATTGGCAGAAAATAACAGTGATGTTAACCCCAAATAAATGCAGCCCATTTGGTTTCTGTTGCAGAACCCCTGTCTTTCCAAGGCCTCAAATTTACATCACCTCTGAGTTTCCTTTAGTTTGGCAGTACTGTTCTGAACATGTATGGCTGGTTTAGCCATAAAATCCATGTCTATTGATAATGTTGCTGACCATCCTTGCCACTGTCATTTGGTATCTGGCCTCCCAGGCTCAAACCATTAGGTTTAATGTTTCTAAGCACAGTCCTAACTATAGTGCTGTTTCTGCAACCCTTACTTACGTTGCTGCTGCTATTTGCTTTTCTTGTTATAACTATGCCCCCCTGGGGCACGTGAGCTATACTTGTATTGACTTATGACAACTTACTGTGTCTTGTACATCTCTTATATCACCTCTGAGTCTGGTGAGCACCAAATTTTATTTTTCTCAGTGATGTGGCCAGATTAGTTCAATGGGTTTTGTAAGTGAAATAAAGATCCATCTATGGAGACTGATAACCAGTTGCGTCATAAGTGAGCTGGATGTTGAGGGAAAGATAAGATCTTCCTGCAGGAGCACAGAATATTGTAATACTATTGACAACAATATGATCTTCAAAGAAGGTGAGCGTGGAAGGAGACTTTCACTTTTATAAACTGCTTCAAATTACATTAGATCAACAGGGACCATCTATTCAATAATCATTACCCTTCAGGGCAATGTTTAAAATAACCTAATTGTCCTAATTATAACCAAATTATCTCTAATATTGTATGTTATGGTTCTAATATTATATAAATTTACAATTAATCACAATTGATATTGTTTGGACACTCTTAATAGAACAGCTGAGCCACCCTGTAAGCTCATCCCTCCTCAGTGAGGTTGGCTCATGTGGGACAGCCTGAATTGATGTTGAGAGCTCAGATATAGTGTTGTCAGTCTCAGGGCTTTGGAGTGGAGCCCGGAGCTGGAGCGTGGAGCAGCTCCGGAGCAGTGGAGCTGCAGGTTTTTGCCTGGAGCAGAGCCAGAGCACTGCTCCAAAGCCCTGGTCAGTCTGGCACCTTTCCTAGGAGTAATACTTATTTAGATAATGTGTCATGCATTTGGTCAGGAGAAGAATTCCATTAGAATTGGTCTTGCCCACTTCTTCCTTTCTGATCATGCCATTCCAAAGCTGCAAGTCATGTCCAACTCTTGCATTAAAATTGCCAAGGAGTATGAACTTGTACTCTTTGATGGCATAGACAGTTTGGTCAAGGTTGGTATAAAATCTTTCTTTTGATTTCATCATCAGCATCAAGGGTTGGATCTTATGCACTAATGAGTGTTGCATGCTGATTTTTGGCAAGTTTAAGACAGAGGGTCCTGAGTCATTCATTGATGCTAACAGGTAATTCCAAGAGTTGGTTGATAATTATATTTTTAATAGCAAAACCAACATCGTAGATTCATCGTTCATTGTCACTGCTCCCTTCCAGAAAAAAGTGAAACCACCACCCTTTTTCCTGGAGCTGTCCTCCTGTATGTCAGGTCTCAGAGCAGCAGTGTCGATGTCATGCCTCCCGAGTTCTCTGGCCACAGTTGCTGTTCCTTGCTCTGAATGGTTACTTTTCAGGTTGTCCATCAGGTTTTGAACGTTCCAGATTCCAAATTTCATTGTTTAGTTTTGACCACAGTTAGGTGATGCCTCTGGACATGGTTATCCAGTTAGGGGGAGGCAAGGCAGACTATGTTTAGGGCACCTTCAAAAACTAGTTGACACTTTCTCTGTGGCCTTCCACCAACTTGGGCTCATACCTAACACCAAGAAAAATGAAGTACTCCACCAACAGGCTGCAGATCACCAGGATCCTGCTCCCATAATTCAGATCAATAAAGAGACCCTGGAGAATGTTGAGCACTTCCTTTACCTCGGCAGCTGTCTGTCACAGAAAGCTGACATTGATGATGAAGTTTAACACTGCCTTCAGTGCGCAAGTGCAGCTTTCAGACGCTTGAGAAAACAATCTTCAAAGATTGTTACATCAAGAATCAAACAGAGCTTCACATGTGTCAGACTGATGTTATCCCTTCTCTCTTGTACTGTGTTGAAACCTGGTCAAGTACAGTAGACACTTCAAGATTCTTGAATAATACCATCAGTGGTGCCTCTGAAAAATCTTCTGAGTCAAATGGAATGACCGATACACCAACATCAGTGTTCTGTCCCAGGCCAAAGCCTCGAGCATTAAAGTGATGATCATCCACCAACAACTCAGTTGGGCTGGTCATGGTCTTCAAATGCGAGAAAATCAACTCCTGAAGCAGGTCATGTTTTCATAACTGAGCCATGGCCAGTGGGATGAGGGGAGGCAAAAAAAAATGTTTAAAAGACACCCTTAAAGCCAACATAAAAAAGTGCAATGTTGACATAAGCTCATGGGAGACCCAAGCCCTTGGCTGACTAAAATGGAAAAAGACCTTGTGGCAGGGAGCCTAGAACTTTGAGATAACAGGAAATGGGAAAGGAAGAAAGAAATGCCACACTCAACTCAGCAATCCAGTTTCACTCTTTTCATTGGGAAATGTCTGCATCAATTGTGGATCCCAGATTAGCCACCTGTGCATACACCATTTTTATGGAAGACAATAATCCTCAAACTCCAAGAGATCACTGATCGCTTATTTATATTTGTCCACTTTAAAAATGTTTGTTTTTGTTTTGTTTACAGTTAAATTTAAATTTAAAAAAGGTCAACTCAAGTGCCAGCTGCCTATTTTGATATGTTATATGACAGTGAGGACATTTTAATGTCCTTTAAATTTAACTGTATACAAACATTTTTGAGTGTGTATAGAAATAAATTGAGCGGAATTGCAGCAAATCAGACTAACGTTAGTCAGAACATGACCGTCGCCTGTGGTAGCATCCAACTGATGGATAGTTTTATGATGATTGATTTGAATAATTCTTATTGTTAGTCTCAGTATCATTCATCTGCCACAACACCTGGTCTAGTACATTTGTTTTAGTTTGTCATCACTTCTTTGCCTAGTCTCATTCTGTAGCATAGATGTTCTTAAATGTTATACATTGCAAGACAGATGCACTTAGAGATGAGTTGCTACTGTTTCAAGATCTGTCCTCTCTTTTTGTCTGATTGATTGATTTATATTTGTAATACTTTTGTATTAAATGGGTTATGCCTAGCTCAGGGCTGGCTCCAGGCACCAGCATTTCAAGCAGGTGCTTGGGGCGACAATCTGCAAGGGTCGGCAGTCTGTGTGTTTTTGTGGCCCCAAGCAACGTGCTGAATTGCTGCCGTGGATGGCGGGGGCAGTCCGTGTGCTGTTAGGGTGGCATATGCGTTTCCACAGCGGGAGCAGTGCAGCGGCAGCTTCCGTCTTCAGCTGCCCGCGGTGGCAATTTGGCACACTGCTTGAGTCGGCAAAAACAGTAGAGCTGGCCCTGGCCTAGCTTTAGGGAACAAATCTTGCCAAGAAATCTAGCACTATAAACAAAATAATTGTTCATTTTTTTTGGAAATGTCTGGCAACTAGACAGGGAAAAGCAGTACTTCCTACTCCCAACCAAACCACCTATCTACCACCTACCCATATAAGGTAGAGAAACTTTTTAATAATAGTTGTCTCCATATCTTAAGTTGGCAGTTCAGCCGCAGTCAATCATTGTCTTTTTTTTTATGCAGCCTAAATCAATAAATCTTGAATGCTGTTCCCCTCTTTGTACCACCAGCCATTTGGAGACATGGTGCTTACAATTTGCTACCTGCAGTTTCTTTTCAGTTTTCTGGTACACAGAACGTTTCCCTGGCCTGGTTTGTACAATGTGCTTCCTGTAAAAGCTTGTATTGTAAAGTCTCTGGGTCAAATACTGAATGCCTTAACTAGCTTTTTACTCAGGTAAAACACCCAACTAATGTGATGTGGACCAAATTAAAACTGAGTGAAGGCTGTATATCTATGTGTCCGTGCTAGTTCTTTTCCTCCAGATACATACATGTTGTGTTAGGCCACTGATTATGGAGAACCCTGCATTTTTAAAATAACTCAGTGCTATACATTACAATGTGGTTTGAAAAGGAGAGAACCCTACAGTAGTAGCCAAACTTTCCTGACAAGCTGATCAGGGAAGCAAATCCCAAATTTAAAAAAATACTTTGCCTTTATGTATAATGTCTTGTCAGTGAACCTGAAAATGCTTTACAAAGTTGGACAGTGTTTTCTCCATTTCACGGGTGGGGGGCAGAAGCAGAGAAAAGTTTAGTAACTTGCCCAAAGTCATACAGACCATAATTAGAGGAAAACAAATATGCTAATTTATGGACACATATTCCAACTCGACGCATACTCCCTTACTATAAGGATTAGAATCTGTATTCCTAGTCATCCATTATGATCAGAATACGTGAGTGTGGATAAGTAAGATGAATCACAGTTATTCAGGGATCTCATTGAGAATTGGGGGACTTTAATATTAATATGGAATTTGACAGAAAGCCAGTGCAAACATTGTAAATGACATTAATTGCTCAGATAGTCCTGTGTTAAGGTTGCAAGCTACAGCATACAAATTACTTTTCAATTGCTGTTTCCTGTTCTACATTTTTTATCTTACAATGTAATTTGGTATAATAAGCACACACTGGAGGATGCTGTAGAATTTTTTCTATATGCTAGTGAACTTCTGGAAAGTATAATGAATATCTGCAAGATTGCAGTACTATAACAACTCTTTAATTATCAAAGATCACTAGTAAAAACTGTTTGCACATACTGTATTATTGCAAACAACTTATTTAGTCTCTCTCAAACTCATGTTACACATACTGAATCACTATCTGCCCTCAATTACACCTCTGCAACAACTTTGATGGGCCAGACTCCTACGTGGCTGGTCCTCCCTGAGTGTTTGATATTTGTTACAGACTGTTAAAGCTCATTGTCCTTTACATTGTAAAATATATATCCCAGCAATCAGCACAGCGTGTCAATCATAACTCTGCCCTTGTTTGAGTTACATGCAAAAGAAAAAAAGAAAAAAATTTCTCCCAGGATAAATGCTCAAAACTCAAGGGAAATTGAAACAAGCATAGATTGCTTGTTATTAAAGATATTCACAACTTTTAACAATGTCAAATAGTAAATTGACTTTGGGGTTGGGTGTATGTGTTTAAAACTTCATTTGCTAGCATATACCACAGTTTTCTCGTAAACTTAGAAGATGTAAAAATTGGTAAGAACGTCGTATGTTGGTAAATGTCAACTCTTCATGGTGACAGAAGTAACAGTCAAAGCTTTTCTGTAACCAGCAGTCCATATTCAGTGCATGGACGTACTGAATTAGTATGTGTTCTTACATTTGTTGAAGAAAATGCAATTATAAGTGTAGTTTAGTTTCAGCCTCAAAGGCCAGCTTCTTTTAGTAGCGGTACTTCTTGGCGTGAGTAGCAACATTATACAGTATGTGCCATTGTTCCTTTTCTGGCAGATTCAACTAAAAAAAAAAATTAAAAATGTGAAATCAGTGGTGAGGTTATTCCAGTGTAACTAACTTTACTGACTTCAGCAGGTTTGCACCCAGAATGAGTTTGGCTCATTTATTTCCCAGAGGTTTATACCATAGGGTAAAGTTGTGATCTCTACAGTATCACAGGATATACTGAACAAATTTGGGAGGGATGAAGAGACCACCTGATGCACATCTTCTGACCTTTGTCAAACTACAGCTGTGGACTAACTGCTCCCTAAGTAAAGTATTTTGATGTATGGTTATTCATAATTTGTAGACTTATTTATTGACCTTTGCCATTTACCTAGCACAATTCAGGTTGAAATACTTATTGTCTGCTACAGAAACATAATTTGCCACTTTCAACAGCAAAAGAGAGGGAGACTGTAACATAGACACTTAGCCATAATCTTCTCTTGTGAGGTCAATCTATGGGCATTTTTGCCATCATGTCAGTATTTCATTTTACACAATGCTTCTGAAAAAACATTTTAGTATATAATATTTTACTAAAAAAATTATGGAGTCCCTTATTTTGTACACTGTATGTAATTGTTTGTAGAGTATTTAAATGTGTTATACATATGTATATTTTTTCAGCAGTCTAATATGAGGATTAAATGGTGGACACAGAAAACCAGTTTTTCCCCCTTAGAGGAGGATGATCTCGGAAGCCCCTTATCTAGAGAGTTCCTACAAGACATGGAAAACATACAGGACATCTCTGTCTCTTGGTGATGATAGCCCTGGAGCATTAAGTGTAACAGAGCTCCAGTCTTTGGGAAATGGTCCAGGATCTGATGGATCAGTCATTACAGGTAAGAGTTTAGAATATAGTAAATCTTCATCAGTTGAGATAAGATGCATTTAATTGAGCTAAGCAAATCCTTCCTTTAAATTACAACAGTTGTTTCAGATGTATAGATCACACTGGAAACAAAAACCTTTCAGCTGTTTAAAATGCCAGTAAATTAACTCCAGCCTGAAATTTATGAGACAAATGTTAGTCCATAGAAAGTGATATTTTTAGAACAAAAATTTAAAATTATTGTTTTTGTTTCACTGATGAGGTGGAGATAGAAGTATGTTGGCTTGTTTTGTATAAATTTATGCTCCCTTTAAAATGAAATTTTGCTGACTACCTTTAGTGTACACCATTTTTTACCAGTATCTTTCCAAATAGTCACAACAGCTGTTACTACAAAAGTAGCTGCATTTTCCCCCTAACTTAGCAGATATTGTATAATATTTATAATACCTCAAAAAAAATTCCCCTGATTTCACGGTCTTTGAATCAGTCCCAGGAACAACAATCTGTGTGACTCTTATAACATGTATGACATGTATAGTAAAATCTGTGCCAAAAGTAGATTAGTCATTCTGACTGCTAAAAAGTTAAGCTAGAACTCGGTGAAAAGGTTTGTCTGTAACTTTTCATCTCTCCAAAATGCCCTTATTTAAATGTTGGTTTCTCTGCTGATATCAGTAACACATCTGAGAGAGTTATTTTGGCAGAGAGCCATTAATCCTCAGATCTTTGACTGTATGAGGTTTTTGTTATATAGAAAGCATAATGAGGACTGTAGTGCTGTAGTGTTGTGTACCATTTTTGCTTATCCAGTACAGTGACAATGGGAAATTATTTTTTTCCCACCACTTTTGGAGGACAGGGAGAAGAAGATTAAATTTACTTTAGAATAGTGTTTGAAATCACAGATCTTAATGCTGAAGGTGCATAAATGTGGCGTGTTTATGCAAATTAATGTCCTAACTTTCTTATTGAGTAAATATACATGACTGATTTACATAAATGAGAGCAAATGTCCCGATCACCAGAACATGAGACTGACAAGGCTACAGCATGGAATGAGCTTTAGGAACAGAGGGATTTTTATGCTCCTAGCTGACTGGGGTATTTCCGTAGACCTCTATCCAGCTAACTCTGGAAGCTGTGTCTTGTTTCCCTTAGGCCTGGAGTGGATGCGTATGAGGCTGTGGCTGGGTTGTTAGCCCCTGTTGCTGACTGCTTCTTGCCCTCTGCTATCAAGCCCTCTGGTTGCTTCTTGCCATCAACTGGGAAGTGCTCTGTCTGAGCTGCTATACCTGGGTGTTTAGTTCTGGCTTCTCCTTTCTCTTTGGTTGACCTCACCTACTGTTCCCTGACAAGAGGGAGGAAGCTGTGGTTGCTGCATGCTTGTCCGTGTGACAAGGGAGAAATGGCTAGAGCATTGCCCAGTGTCACTCAGGGATAGCTTGGGAGACTCTGATCAGAGATGTAGCCTAGAGCAAGTGTCATTTACAATAGAAATCATAAAGATGCAGCCTAGAATATCTCCTTAGCTCTCAAACTTCTGTAAAGAAGTTCAGAAAGCTGATTTGAAACAGTTCAGAAAGCTGATTTGAAAACAGGATCCTTCTGGCCAAAACAAGAGATGTAACACATCTGAGTTTGTGACATAGTGTTACCAACTCTCACGATTTTACTGCCTTCCTGGTTGCAAAGAAAAGATGGAAAACATGAACCCAAAGGCACAAAATCTGGAAGGCAAATAAAAAGAACCCAACTTAAAAAAAAATTTTTGGGGGTGGTCTGAGTCAAGATTTTTGAGGTTGGGGTTGGCAATGCGAGTTCTGAGTGAACCTGTTTCTAACATCATATCCTTGACCTACAGTCATATAATTGTTTTAATATATTTGTTCAAATAAAACACCTGTGAATTTGGTAAAATCTTAGTGTACTGCAAAATATAAGGAAAAGTCTTCTAGCTTTAGAAAATTTCAAGTTTGGTGGAGTGTAGGTTCTAGAACAGTGATACTCAATTAGTTCTACCCGCGGGCAGATTTGAGAATTTTATGATAAAGCAGACCATTTGTGCAGAAGGCTGACAAAATTTCAAAAAAAAACAAAAAAAAAAAACTTCAGCTGCCAATAAATAAAGACCTTGATTGCAACGTAAGTATTAGTGTTTCTAGCTTTTAACAAAGTTTATAAATCAACATTTATTACCTGTATTTGTCACAAACTCTAATGGGAGAGGTGACATGGAGAATCACAGGCAAGCTCTGTGAAGAGTGGTTTGTAGGAGGCCAGAGCAAGGTGCATGCACCTGTGTAAATGCTTATCTGCCAGGTACTTGCGATGTTGGTTTTTTATAGTCATGGTAGAAAACCCAGATTCACAGAAGTACGTTGATCTGAACATTGTTAAAAGATAGATGGCTAGATTCTGGCTATTCTGAAACTGGTCAGCATATTGAATCCAGAAATCACAAAGTCTCACTTCTCTGAATTTTGCCTTCAAGACATCTGAGCTCTGGAGTTTTACAATTTCTAACTGAAAGGTACCTTCATCCGTTTAATCAAGAATGCTCTTTGCTTCAGTTCTTTGCTAGGTCCACAGGCAATGACAACTAATGGATCATGAACAAACAAAAGCAAATCCTTTGGAATTTTAAAATTCTCAACTCACATTTTAAAATTTGCAGTCAGATTTTTGCATCATTTTCATTGAAGTTTCGTCTGTAGCAACAACATACAATGTGGGAAAGTGCAACATCTTTCCTATTAAGTTTGTCTGAAAGGTTTTAAGATACTTCTGAAAGCACACACTTTTTCAGATCTCTGATGCTGTTTTCATGGCCTTGGAGCTGCAAGTTGAGGCAATTCAAGTGACCAGTATATTGCACAAAAAAAGCTATCTGCGACATAGAGGGGACATCATTCATAAATTCGAGAAACTCTCCACCTTGTTGGTCTTGTGGTTATTTCTTTTTGAAGCGCACAAAACCCCTCTAACACGCGCTTCCTACTTAACCAGCGAACGTCATTGTGCAGCAGCAGATTACTTTATTCAGCTGAAACGTCTTGTAAAAGACTTTTTTTAAAAAAAAGACGTTGCAGGCTAGAAGTTAAGCATATGTAGGTCACTAATCTCATCACAATACCAATAGTTTGTTTTTTCAAGTTCCCAGACAACTTACTGTGCAGGACAGTCTGGTGAATGATTGATTCAGTAAAGTGTTTTTAATGAAGAGTGCATCGCTGCCAAATGTGAAGCAAATCTCTTCTTTTTCCCTGTCATAGAGGGACCTCCATTTGTAACAAGCAGATGTACTTTCTGCAGATCTAAACCATTTTTTTCAAAAAAGCCTTTTACCTTTTCAAAAATGATCTTACCTGTGGTTTGGTTTCTAATGGTACTAAGCACAAATTTTCTTCCTTGAAAATTTCACCATCATAAAATCTAACAAACAGTAATAGCTGAGCCATGTCACTTAAATTCCTTGCAAGAGGCATATATTTGGTGTTTTTTTAATCAGAAAGCAGTGATGACAACATTTTTTGTAAATTGCCTCCAATATTCATACTGCTATGGAATCAAAAAGGGGAGTTTGCTTCACACAGTTCACAATGTCATCTTTCTTTTTATCTCTGGCAAAAAGTTCCTCCAGCATTTCCAGTGTGCACTCCTTCACAAGCTCAGCAGCCAGGAAAGGCTTTTTCTCTTTAGCTAGTACCAACATTATCTGAAGAGAAGCAGCTGTTACTTTTTCCTGTATGTAACTGATGTGAAAATGACATTTGAAGTGTGATACGAAGACTTCAGATTTTCAATTTTGTCATGTCTTGCAACACTGCCAGGAAAATAGGATGTGTTAAAATTACTGTGCTTTGATTCAAAGTGGCACCTCACGTTGGTGACTTTACAGATGGATGCAGTGGTTTGGCATATTAAACACCTAAGATTTTGCATTTAAATGAGGTGGGATAGTAAAAAGAAAATCCACTGTCCAGTTTGGGTTAAAAGCTTGGTTTTCACTGTCAGCTTTGCAACATTTACTCCCACTCTCGCTCATTTTTTTTATTCTATTTCCATCACTAATGAAAAAATGGATGGCATCCTAGCTCAATCATAGTCGATACTATCGCAAGAACTTAAGATCCAGTAAGCAGTGCTTAATTTTTGCTGGGGTAAGTAAGTTACTTATTAAAGAAGTCATAGGGAAATGATAGGCAGCACATCTCTGTTTGTGAATTTAATGATTAACATTTTTTAAAGGTGAGCTGATGGGCCCAGCAGGAAGCCTTGGAAGCAGGAACATTTGGCCCACCAGCTGCCTATTGAGTATCACTGTTGCAGAGGATTGATGCAGAGAAGCATATGGTTTGTGTGGAGACATCTCTTAGGGATGAGTTTGGTGAAAGGGGGGACTCTATCTCCTAGGATCTCATAAAACTAGGTCACTGGGCAACAAAATGGCAGATGAAATTAAATGCTGGAAAGCGCAAAGTAATGAATCCCAACTATACATACACAATGATGGGGTCTAAATTAGCTGTTACTGCCTAAGAGAGAGATCTCGGGGTCATTGTGAATAGTTCTCTGAAAACTTCTGCTCAATGCATAGCAGTGGAAAGTATCAGAGGGGTAGCCATGTTAGTCTGGATCTGTAAAAGCAGCAAAGAATCCTGTGGCACCTTATAGACTAACAGACGTTTTGGAGCATGAGCTTTCGTGGGTGAATACCCACTTCCTCAGATGCATGTAGTGGAAATTTCCAGGGGCAGGTATATATATGCTAGCAAGCAAGCTAGAGATAACGAGGTCAGTTCAATCAGGGAGGATGAGGCCCTGTTCTAGCAGTTGAGGTGTGAAAACCAAGAGAGGAGAAACTGGTTCTGTAGTTGGCAAGCCATTCACAGTCTTTGTTCAATTCTGAGCTGCTGATGTCAAATTTGCAGATGAAAAAAATTCTAACAGTCTGTTAGGAACTGTTAGGAAAGGGATGGAAAATCAGATGAAAAAATATAAAGAGCCTATATAAATCCATGCTATGCCCACACCTTGAATACTGTGTCCAGTTCTGGTCATCCCATTTCAAAAAAGGATATTGTGCAACTGGAAAAAGTTCAGAGAGAAACACAGATAATCAACATTATGAAACAGTTTCCATATGAGGAGAGACTAAAAAGAAGACCAAGTGAGGATATGATAGAGGTATGTAAAATCATGAATGATGTGGAAAAAGTGAATAGACAAATGTTATATTCCTTTACCCAGTGCAACAACCAGGGGTCCCCTGATGAAATTAATAGGCAACAAGTTTAACAGAAACAAAAAAGTAGTACTCTTTCATACAACACACAACTAACCTGTGGAACTCATTGCATAGAATGTTGTGATAGCCAGCAATATAACTGGGTGAAAACAAGAACAAGTTACGTTTATAGAAGATTGGTCCATCAATGACTATTAGCCAAGATGGTCAGGAATGCAACCCTAAACCTCTGACTACCAGAATCACTCCATAATTGCCCTGTTCTGTATGCTCTCCTTGAAGCTCTGGTTCGGGCCACTGTTGGAGATAGGGTTCTGAGCAAGATAGACCATGGTCTGACCCAGTATGGCAACTTTTCTGTTCTTATGGGGTTTTTTTTGGTTTTGTTGGAGGTGGTTCAAAGTGAAACATTTTAATTTCGCAAGATATTTAAACTTTACAGATGAGCATTGGACAATTTCTGCTTGATTATTTCACTATTTTGGAGTTATTGAGCATTGTTTTTCTCACATTTTAGGAGGTGAGGCAGCGTAGTCATTCAATGAAGGTTTTGATTGCCAGATCATCTACATTGTAGTCCCTAGCTTGTCTTCCTTTTGAAGATTCTCTTTCACCTCACTGCAGTTTAATCATATGGCCAGTTTTCACTCCTCTGGTAAAGGGCAAACTCTTCAGAATTGCACTAGAAGCTCAATATCTCCCATCTTAGGCCCCAGTTCACAAGTAGTCCCAATGAACTAAAATGGGACTTTAAACACATGCTTAAAGATAAGCTTGTGCTTAAATGTTCTGCTGACTTGGAGGGCTTTAACCAGGAAGATGTGTGTGCTGTCTTTCCATAACAGCAGGTCTGACTCTGACTTGAGTAGGCTAATCTAAAGCACATGTCTGGAGCTATCCTGGGCAGAAGATGTAATGTCCATCTGTGCTGATTATAACCATAGAGAAATGGTGGTCCATTGGCTGCCTGGGCATTATAGTACTACTTTGAGGATCTGGTCCATAGGCTTTGCCCCAGCAACATGAATCAGTCTGTTCAGCCAATGCCACTCTTCCATTTCCAATTTACGTTATTTTATAACCAGTAAAATATATGAAAAATAGATAATTGCAGAGAATTATAATGAGTAAGTTCCCTTGCAAACATGAGATTGTCATTCATTTAACACGTGATTTCAAAGCTTCAGATATTTTCGGATCACTGTCTAAATTATTCTAGATTTCCTGTGCATACTTACTGAACTGTAGTTGAAATACCACTAGAACTTCTTTGGTTCTGGGTCTTAAGCTCTCCTATCCTTTGGTGGGTGCATTGTGTGTATCACCGACATTAGCTTCTATTAATTCTAGTACAGACCCTGTATTTGTTTGCTGCACTATTAATAGAAGCATGAGCTAGTTTTCAAACAGATTTGTTACTGTTAGAATAATAGTGCATGTAATTTTTTTTATTTCAGGCTTTTAAAATAAACTCTTTCCTATGTGGATGAAATTTAGCACAGAACTGGTACTGATTTTGATATTACAGAATTTATGAAGTGTTTCTTTTTCTTCTAGACACCCTTTCACCAGCATCAAGTCCATCATCCATTAATTTTGGCACAATTCCAGGTAGCATAGATGAATCACCTGGTGGAGTATTAAACATTGAATGTAGAATTTGTGGGGACAAAGCCTCTGGCTTCCATTATGGAGTACATGCTTGTGAAGGTTGTAAGGTATGGTTGTTTTTTTTTTTTTAATAGCCTAAACCATATTGCTTTATTTACAGGATTATATGAAGAAAAAACTTAGTTACTTTGTAAATGGCTAATTAAAATCAGTCTAGCAGTAAAAGAAAACATAATTTAAATAATAAAGTCACTTGTGATCTTCTCAAGAAGTATTTTTGTCTGGTACCATAATATGATACTAAACTTCTTCAAGAAAGGCAGTTGATGATGATTATAAGTAGTGCTTTTGTGAAAAGAACTAGTTATCATTAGAGATTAAAATAATTTTAAAAGGTATAAAAAAAGTTCCATCAGTGTTTTGTTTTGTGTTGGGAATATGCTATGGAAGCCATGTATTTCCAATGAACAAATCCTGAATGCTTCATCACCACCATATCCTACCTGAATTGCTTTTAGTATAATGTTTTACTTATTATAAATTTGGAGACAGTGCATGGTCATGAAGCCAAACATGCTTGCCATCAGTCTTTGAAGTATAGAATAGATGACCAAAAACATATAAAGGTTTTATGTTTTGATTATTTTCTAATGTATGTCTAGTTTTATATATTTTTTCTTCATCATATAACAGGACTTGAGGAAGTGAAGCAATTTTAAAACATTCAAAAAATTTTACAATCACTCAACCTTAACTCTAGGGTCAGGATAATAAGGTTCAAATGTAGAGTTTTGTGGATTAATGTTCTGGAATTGGTGGAATAATTCTAAACTTAAATCTGAAGATTTGTACTCATTCTTTTAGAGTTAGAGAACTAGGTCATGCTCAAATGTGGCACTGCATGACATGCTGGCACTGCAACATCTTGCTTCACACATCACAATGTCTTATCATGACACAGCGTGTGTAGCAATGTTTGTAGAGACTAGTATTTCATTGCAGTGTCCCTCAGAACATCATGGTAAGATTATTTGTAAGCAGGGGCAGCCCTAGACTAGCTGCCAGCAACTGGCGGCCTAGGCGAACCATGCAGTCGGCGCCCCCCACCCCAAACTCCAAGGGCAGATCTAGGCTGAGGTTTTTGGTAAACTTAGAAACATTTTGCCCCATTTTTTCCTTTTTAATGTTTTTTAAGCTTTTTTTTTTAAACAGAGGCTTAATTATTTAGTTTGTCTGTCTGTCTCTGTCCAACCAATGTTTCTGAGATCAGATAAAATAGAGAGACACAATTATCAGAATAGATTTGTACCTGACAGCTAGATGATATTTCAGTCCAATTTCAAATAAAAATGCATTAAAAATGTTAATTATAATTTTAATTACAAATCCAGAATCATCTATTACGTTATCCGGCTTTAATTGCCATTACCACCACATCCAATATAGAAAGAAATAAGAAAACTCTTCAATGAACTTTAACCTGTATTTGCAAAACACTCCAAATAAAAAACACTCTGTGCTCTTAAAACATCACTTTTCTTGCTTTAAGTTTTGAAAATTCAGTGACTAGTTCTTTTAGACCCAGTTTTCCAGCTATTTCATGCTCTATTGACATTTTGGCAAGTCCAACAAGTCTCTTTTGCACGATTGTTGAACACAGATATGTTTTTATCAGTTTTAACTTTGAGAAGCTACATTTCCCCACTAGCTGTGGAAACTGGTAAAGTTAAAAGAATGTGTAGAGCTATAAAAATGTTTGGAAAACTGTCTTGAGTTTATTTTCACAAACAAACTTCAGTACTTCTTCAGGAGTGTAATGTTTCTTAAGTCATCTTGGAAAAACCCTAAGCTCACTACACAAATCTGTGGTATCAATGTCTCTTGAGTTTTCATGAGTCAATGCCAACTTCCGTTTTATACAAAATTCTCTTATCTGTTTTGCTGTGTTCTTTTGCAAGCTGTGGATATCATATAGAAATCTAAATAGTGACTCTAGCTGCTGCATCTGTTGGAATCTTTCATCAACCGAGTGAATAGCAGTATCAAGGACTGCAAAGTAGAAATTCACTTTGAACCTTTGTTTTGGGTTCTGAATGGGTATGTCTCATCCTTCATATGAAAACTGCTGTTTCTTTTGCCAAATGCGAACTGGCTCTGGTTCAAATTCTGTCGGAAAGTCTGTTTCTTCAGCAAGCTCAAGAGAATCTACCAGTGTTCTTTCGAATCCTTCATCACTTCTGAATTCCTTCAGAATATTTTTAGTTTGCTGCAGTTTTTGAGTAGCAGAATGTATGTTCAAGTTCTTTTCCTGAGGCTGCTTACTAGTGAGGTTAATCTCAAAAAGGATATTATACCACAAAATGAGTGAAGTCACAAATTTGAACTTGGAAAGGCCATTTGCAAGAGCTTCTGCATCTGAACATGCCGTATTGCCACCTGATCCAGTAAAGGTAGTATCAGAAATTTCAATTAGGGCATCATAAATGCTTCTGAGTTAATAGCAAAGAGGCTTCAAAGCATCAGTGTGACTCTCCCATCTTGTCTAAGTGGTTTCACAGTTAAGGAATTCACATGTCGAGTCAGAATCTCCCAATGGTGTATAGAGCCTGAGAAAAACACATAAACATGTTGCACCAGGTCAAAGAAACTGCTTGCCTCCAAACTGCATCTAGCAGCATCATTGACTACCAAATCCAGAGAATGCACACTGCAAGGAACGAATTCTCCTATGCACACCATTGTCTTTACCCTTCATATTACTCCCATTATCATAGCCTTGGCCACGTAAGTTTTCAACAGATAATGACATTGTTTCAAGCTCTTGTAGAGTAGTTTCAGGCATAAATGCTCCAGTAGTATCCTTCAGTGGTACGAAAAGCAAAAAATGTTCCTTTATGAGCACTTCAACATCATCTTCCTCTGCAGACTTTTCCAGAACAGCAAAACAAATGATCATTGTCATGTGTTGAACATGACTCACATCTGGTGCACAGTCCAGTATTATTGAAAAGTATTTTGGAGAATGGTCAGCTTCTACAATTTTCTTTTTAATGGCATTTGCTAGGATTTGAATAATTTCATTCTGCATATTTTTCCTAAGTAATGAACCTGTGTTTCATGATCAGTTATTTTACGTAGATGCTCCTTCGTGACTGGATCAAACAAAGGTAAGTATTCAACAAATTTTAAAAAGTTTCCATTACCTGGAGTACAAAATTTTTCATTTCTACCACGGCCGCAGAATGCTAAATTTTGCCCACCGAGACTCTCACTAAAGCAATCAGATGCTCTAATATTTGTTGCCAATATTCTTCTTTTTCCTTGATCACACACAAATTTTCTTCATCAAATTTTTTCCTTTTTTTCAGTCATAATTCAAGTTCTTTCCAATTTTGAAAACATTCCAAATACTTCTTTCATGTGAAATGAGAATTGAAGATATGTTTTTCCCGGCCTTCGAACCATTTTCAGTAAGTGATGTACCAATTGCTTGATTTCTAAACAACTTGCAGCAAAAGCAAAACACAAAGTTCTTTGATACTGAATATTGTAACCAGTTTTGATGAATTTCTTCTCTATTAATGAGTTTCCTCATGTAATGCTGAGCAGAGAATTTTATTTTATTGCTCTCCTTAGGGAAGGGAAATTCATGAACTTGTTCGGGTCCA
This sequence comes from Gopherus evgoodei, assembly GCF_007399415.2. Lineage (NCBI taxonomy): Eukaryota > Metazoa > Chordata > Testudines > Testudinidae > Gopherus > Gopherus evgoodei. The sequence goes on along the minus strand of NC_044322.1, from coordinate 234,083,123 downwards.
TGTTCCACAAGAATTTGACACACACTGTCATCACATCTGGGCCATGAAGCTGGGTCCCCATACTGTAACTTGTTTGACTTCCTCATCCTTTCTTCCTTCTCCTTCCTTTACTTCAATTTCTGCATGTCTCTCTGAAGGTGAATAAATTTTCTCCACTTCCATATCAGTCTGATGCTGTGAGCTGCCTTCATCTAGAAGTAAGTTTCCATCATCTTGAGTTTCCAAACTGCTTTTTTGTGGATGTGAGCTACCCTCATCTTGAAGTGGTATACCTTCATCTTGATGTTCCAAACTGCTTCCGTGCAGATGTGAGTTAACCTCCTCCTCTCCAAGTAAAATTCCTTCTTCTTCGAGTGATTGCTCATATCCATTCCAGTTAGGTGTGCGCGCTGCGCGTGCACGTTCATTGGAAGACTTTTACCCTAGCAACTCCAGTGGGCCGGCAGATCACCCCCTAGAGTGGCCCCGGCCTGGCACCCGATATATACCCCTGCTGGCCCACCCGCTCCTCAGTTCCTTCTTACCGCCATGTTGGTCGTTGGAACTGTGGAGCGCGGCATAGCTGTCCTCCACGTCCCCAGCTCTCCTTTGTTTCATTGTTCTCATAGTTGTAGATAGTTGTAAATAGTAGTTGGACTTTTCGTTATTGTTAACTTTTAGCATAGCTGTATATACTGAGTTGGCGGGCTTGGGCTTGGGCTTTAGCCCTTCCCGGAACCGGGCCCATGCCTGGTTCGCCGGGGTTCAAACAGTGCTCGGCCTGCAAGAAGCCGATGCCAACGAGCAATCCCCACGACACCAGTCTGAAGTGCCTGGGGGAATTGCACATTTCAGATAAGTGCCGCATCTGTAAAGCTTTTAAGCCTAGGACAAAGAAGGAGAGGGACCAGAGGTTAAGGACTCTCCTGATGGAAGCGGCACTTAACCCTGTGGTCCCGACGCAGAGCGCTGGCTCCGCACCGGCACCGGACCGCGCTGGCACCAAAAAGATGCCCTGGCAGCGACCTTCCCCGGCACCGGGACTCGATGCAAGGCCCTCGACGTCTGCCACTCCATCCTCGCAGACTTGAGCGGAGCGCCCGGCACCTACCTCTGCCGCGGCACCACCAACAGGGATTCTGTCAACTCCAGGCCCCGGAGGTCCGTCGAGTCCGGTCCCTCATAGCTCCCCTATAAGATCCAGGGTTGAGCTGTTGGTCCCTTCGACACCAGAGACATTCGCTTCGGCGCAGGACCTGATTGCTCTCACTGAAACCACCCTGCCTCAACCCCCAGTGCCCCCGGTGTGCGTTTTATCTAGAGGCAAGCCTGCGACAATGCAAGCGCCGTCTCCGGACTCGCCCAGCCGGCACCGATCCCCTTCGAGGTCCTGGCACTGTGGACGTTCTCGCTCAGGCACTGCTTGCAGTCCCGGCACCGCTCCCCTCGGTGGTACTGGTCGTACTTGCGGCACTGGTCATCTTCCAGACGATCTCGCTACTCCCGGCACTGGTCTGGATCGAGTCGCCGCTACCGGCACCGAGACTCCAGGAGCCGTTCTCGTCGGCGGTCAGCACCCCAGTCGACCTTCCGGCACCGCGCTGGTGGCAGGTCCTGGTCCCGGTCGACCTCCCAGCACCGTGCCGGCGGCAGGTCCCAGTCGACCTCCCAGCACCGCGCTGATGGCAGGTCCCAGTCCCAATCCCGGCACTGGTACGATTCCTGGTACCGGTCCCCGGCACTGAGGAGGTCTTCGACGTCAAGGCCGAGGGAGCCCTATCAGCCATGTTCGGCCCCACCATGGCCGTCCCGGCAGCCGTCTGTCTCATCGCAGGCAGACAGCATGTACGCTCTGGACGCGGACAGACCCGCGACCCTCTTCCAAGACCCTCCTCCGCAGGATCAGGGACCGCAACAGTGGGGCTTCTGGACACCCTGGGCGTACCATCAAGCCCAGAGCCCTCAGCACATTCCACCGCAACCAGCGACATTTGAGCACCGGGCTCCGGAGGCCTCGTTGTCTCCCCCTCCCCCTTCTCCAACGGGGGAAGACCGGTCTAACCAGCAGGACCCTGAGCTCCCTCCAGGATCAGAGGCGTTGGTACAGACGGAGCCCCCCGTGCACCCGCTCCTACCGGGGGTCTCCTGATCATCCTCCCCCGATGAGGCAGTGGCGGGAACGTCATCCTCCAGTCCCCCCCCCCACTCGACCTCAGGGCGCACCAGGATCTCCTCAGGCGTGTAGCGCAAAACATGAACTTGCAGGCTGAGGAGGTCTCGGAAATCGAAGATCCTGTGGTGAGCATTCTCTCAGCGGATGCTCCCACCAGAGTCGCCCTTCCCTTCATTAGGACTATTCAAGCCAATGCTAATACCATCTGGCAGTCACCGGCCTCTATCCCTCCTGCACGCGGGGTGGAGCGCAAGTATGTGGCACCCTTCAAAGGGTTTGAGTACCTGCATGTCCACCCACCCCGTACTCCCTCGTCATGCAGTCTCTGAATGAGAGGGAGCGCCACGGGCAGCAGGCCCCAGCACCGAAGTCCAAGGAGGTGAGGCGCATGGACCTGCTAGGCCGGAAGGTCTACTCAGCGGGCGCCCTCCAACTCAGAGTCTCTAACCAACAGGCACTCCTTAGCCGCTATGCCTATAACTCCTGGGTAGTGGCGGATAAGTTCAAGGAGTTGTTGCCTCAGGATGCGCGTCAAGAATTCGCGGCGATTCTTGATGAAGGCAAGAAGGTCGCGAGAACTTCATTGCAGGCATCCTTGGACGCGGCGGACTCGGCCACCAGAGCTCTGGCTTCTGGGGTTACCATGCGCCGCATCTCCTGGCTACAGGTTTCTGGCCTTCCTCCGGAGCTCCAACACACCATCCAGGATCTCCCGTTTGAAGGTCAGGGCCTGTTTTTCAGAGAAGACTGACCCCAGGCTGAAAAGCCTGAAAGACAATAGGGTCATCATGCGCTCAATAGGGATGCACATGCCCGGGACACAGCGCAGACCCTTCCGGCCTCAGCAGTAGCAGCAGCGCCGGCCCTATCCCCAGTAACGCCAGCGTCAAGACTTTAGTAGGTGCCAAAGCAGGAATGGCCGGCAAAGACAATCGGGCAACCAAGGGGGACAGAATCAGAGCTCCTCTAAAGCCCCACCTGGCCCAAAACCTTCGTTTTGAAGGTGCGCCCGAGGACGCTGTACCAGTTTCCTCCACGGATCCGTCCCCTCCGTTTTCCAACCGCCTTTCGTTCTTCCTCCCGGCGTGGACCCAAATAACATCCGACTGTTGGGTCTTACGCACGGAGCAAACGGGATACCGTCTGCAATTTATTTCGCACCCTCCCTCCCGCCCCCCACCCTCGTCCCTCAGGGACCCTTCTCACGAGCAATTCCTCCTTCAGGAGGTGCAGACGCTCCTCAACAAAGGAGCCATAGAGGCGGTTCCAGAGAACGAAAAGGGCAAGGGGTTTTATTCCCGCTACTTTCTGATCCCCAAAGCCAAGGGAGGCCTCAGACCCATCCTCGACCTGCGGGAACTCAACAAATATATGGTGAAGTTGAAGTTCCGCATGGTATCTTTGGGGACCATTATCCCATCTCTGGATCCTGGAGACTGGTATGTCGCCCTTGACTTGCAGGACGCTTATTTTCATATAGCCATTTTCCCACAACACAGACGTTTCCTTCGGTTCGTGATCGACTGCCACCATTATCAATTTGCGGTCCTCCCGTTTGGCCTCTCCACGGCCCCGAGGGTATTCACAAAATGCATGGCTGTTGTCGTCGCCCATCTTCGACGCAGTCGCATACACGTATTCCCCTACCTCGACGACTGGCTGATTTGAGGCACGTCAGAGTCGCAGGTCCTCAACCACGTCCACACGGTCAGCAGACTCTTTGGAGATTTGGGCCTTGTTCTCAATGTGGACAAGTCCACTCTGCTTCCCATGCAGAGGATAGAGTTCATCGGGGCCATTCTGGACTCCACCTTGGCCAGGGCCGTTCTGCCGCTGTCCAGGTTCCAGACGCTGTCGGCCATCATTCAGCGTCTACAGGCGGCTCCCTTGATCTCTATAAGAACGTGCCTAATCCTCTTAGGCCACATGGCGGCCTGCACCTTCGTTACGGGTTATGCGCGGCTTCGTATGAGGCCCCTCCAGTTCTGGCTTATCAGCCAATACCGTCCGGTCAGGTGTCTGCTGGACGCGGTTATCACCGTCCCCCAGGATGTATTGGATTCCCTCCGGTGGTGGCTAGACCAGTCCGTAGTGTGTGCGGGGCTCCCGTTTCATGCGCCCCAGCCCTCGGTATCCCTAACAACGGATGCCTCAGACCTGGGTTGGGGGGCCCACCTCGGAACCCTGAGGACGCAGGGCCAGTAGTCTCCTTAGGAGGTGGCCCTCCACATCAACATACGGGAGTTGAGAGCGGTCCGCCTTGCTTGCCAAGCGTTCTCTCATCAGCTTCAAGGTCGCTGTGTCTCGGTATTCACCGACAACACAACGACCATGTACTATATCAACAAGCAGGGTGGCATGAGATCCTCTCCCCTATGTCAGGAGGCGATGCGGCTCTGGGACTTTTGTATAGCCCACTCCATTCACCTCATGGCATCCTTTCTTCCCAGAGTACGGAACACGCTGGCAGACAGTCTGAGCAGATCCTTCCTTTTGCACGAATGGTCCCTTCGCCCGGACGTCGCCCTCTCACTCTTCCAGAGGTGAGGTTGTCCCCGGATGGACCTTTTCGCGTCCAGAGGGAACAGGAAATGCCAGATGTTCTGCTCCTTTCAAGGCCGGGAACCAGGGTCGGTAGCGGATGCCTTTCTTATTCCGTGGACGACGCACCTGTTCTACGCGTTCCCTCCGTTCCCGCTTATCCACAAGGTCCTTCTGAAGGTGCGCAGGGACAGGGCCTGCTTGATTATGATAGCTCCAGCGTGGCCCAGGCAACATTGGTATCCGATTGTTGCTGGACCTGTCTCTAGCCGACCCAGTCCCCCTGCCCCTTCACCTGGACCTGATCATCCAGGACCACGGCAGGCTCCGTCACCTGGACCTCCAGTCTCTGCACCTCACGGCGTGGCTCCTGCGTGGATGACCAGGTCGGAACTACGGTGCTCTAGCCCAGTACGTCAAGTACTCCTGGGCAGCAGGAAACCTTCCACTAGAGCGACGTACTCGGTCAAGTGGAAGCGTTTCTCCTTTTGGTGCACAGAGAGGGGTTTCCTCCCTATGGAGGTTTCTGTCGCCAATATTCTAGATTACATCTGGTCCCTCAAGCAGCAGGGCCTGGTGATATTGTCCCTTCGGGTTCACCTGGCGGCTATCTCCACCTTTCATCCGGGGGGAGATGGCTGTTCGGTTTTCTCTCACCCTATGGTGACCAGATTCCTAAAAGGATTAGAACGTCTCTACCCCCAGGTTCGACCCCCTGCCCCTACCTGGGATCTCAACCTGGTTCTGACTCGGCTCATGGGTCCTCCATGTGAGCCGTTAGCGACTTGCTCCCTGCTCTCTCTCTCCTGTAAGACTGCTTTCCTGGTGGCCATCTCCTCAGCCAGACGGGTGTCAGAACTCCGGGCCCTCACGGTAGATCCCCCGTATGCGGTCTTCCATAAAGACAAGGTGCAGCTGAGGCCACACCCTGCCTTTCTCCCCAAGGTGGTCTCAGCCTTTCATGTCAACCAGGAGATCTTTCTCCCTGTCTTTTTCCCAAAGCCTCATTCGTCCCGCAGGGAGCAACAGCTCCACTCGCTTGATGTCCGCCGGGCGCTCGCGTTTTATCTGGAGAGGACCAAACCGTTCTGCAAATCCTCCCAGCTCTTTGTGGCGGTAGCGGACCGAATCAAAGGACTACCCATTTCCTCACAGAGGATCTCCTCGTGGGTGATGTCCTGTATCAGGACCTGTTATGACTTGGCTCACGCCCCTACGGGCCATGTGACTGCGCACTCCACCAGGGCACAAGCATCATCGATGGCTTTCCTCGCCCACGTGCCCATCCAGATTTGTAGGGTGGTGACCTGGTCTTCCGTCCACACCTTCGCTTCCCATTATGCCTTGGTCCAGCAGTCCAGAGATGACGCGGCCTTCGGCTCTGCAGTGCTCCATGCCGCGACTTCTCACTCCGACCCCACCACCTAGATAAGGCTTGGGATTCACCTAACTGGAATAGATATGAGCAATCACTCGAAGAAGAAAAGACGGTTACTCACCTTTGTAACTGTTGTTCTTCGAGATGTGTTGCTCATATCCATTCCACACCCGCCCTCCTTCCCCACTGTCGGAGTAGCCGGCAAGAAGGAACTGAGGAGCAGGTGGGCCGGCAGGGGTATATATTGGGCGCCAGGCCGGCGCCACTCTAGGGGGCGACCTGCCGGCCCACTGGAGTTGCTAGGGTAAAAGTCTTCTGATGAACATGCACGCGTGACGCGCACACCTAACTGGAATGGATATGAGCAACACATTTCAAAGAACAACAGTTACAAAGGTGAGTAACCGTCTTTTCATCTGGATGCTGTGAACTGCTTCCATCTTTTTTTTGATTAAAGAGATGATATTTCAGGAAGGATCCCTGCTGTTTTATTTGGTCATTTTCCTTAGCCTTTCGTTTATAATACTTGGTTCCTGAGGGTATTCTTTTTCCTCTTTCTGCCATGGGGCATTTGAATATTGTTGTGTACTGTGCTCCCGACTGCAAGCAGTATAGCATTAAGGATGGTTGACACACCACATGGTTGGTTGGTGATTTAAACCACATTGCAGCCATCCCAACACGTCCTTTCACTGCTTAAAGGTTCAGTGATTAGTAACATACACTCAGTTACCTATTAAAACAGTTAGTTACAGCATTTACACAGAAACAAAATGACCTTTTTTTTTTTTTTTTTTTTTTTTTTTTTTTTTAACTTTATAACACACCACCAGTTGTTTGGAAAGTAATTCCCTTCCTCACCGTTACCTGCTTGGAGTGTGATGTCATCACTTTTGTAGTCTATTAAGTGTTAGCGCTGTTACTTTTCTTTTATTGACCTTATTTATTATATGTGAACCAGTTATAACAAAGAAAAGTTTATAATTATACATCCTGATGATAATGCTAAGGTTTAATAATGCTTAAAGATACTCACATTTTGGATTTGTAATGCTGAAAGCTGTTTTTTTATTATTCTTTGGCACCAAGAAACACAATTTTCCACAGCATTCACTAGATTCTTAACTATCTACCCGCGACGTATGTTAAAATGACCATTTTTGACATGTATCAACTTGCAATATCTCTGCTCTACATGAATTTCCGGCTGTGTGACCTTGATGTATATTCAAGTTAGGAGTGACTAGCATTGCAGCTCTTGCCGCTGGCAGATGTTTCATTGTGGCTGAGTTATTGCTTATCAAAACTGTGGGGTGCGTCATCTTGACCCTATGTCACAAATTGAAAAAAAAAATCACCAAAATATTATTTATTTTTGCAGTAAATAAAAGATTTGACATTAATGAATTCTGAGAAATGTAGAGAAATTAATTTTTATTCATATTCCTGCCATACATGCACGGAAATTGAAATAATGACATCTTTATTTCATTTGTATTTTTTTCCATCTTTTTCAATTTTTTTCATTTTTTTTAAATCTGATTTTTTTCCTCAAATTTGGCACCCCATTTAACTTAGCACCTTAAGTGATTGCCTAGTTCACCTATATGGATGGGCCGCGCCTGTTTATAGGCTTTTCTCTGGTGCCCATGTGTCTGTCCTTAGTTCTTCCTCTACACCCTTGCACTTTCCTGTGAATTCCCAACTCTTCATGCTGTTAACATGTGCTCTTCCTGCACATAACCATCTATTGAGGATGTGTGCGCACATGTATGGCAGATGAAGATTCTTTCTGACAGGGAGAGGGGGCTGGCACAGTGCATGGTTCTGCTTGATCCTTCAAGGCTACTCTGATAGTACATTAAGAGTCATCTTGCCCCCCCCCCCAGCCTGCAAAGGATCAGGAGTGGAGAAAGGAGGTTTAACGTTACCTTCCCCACCCTCCACATTTTATCTGAGCCAAGTATCAACTCAGTGCAGGTGAGAATCTGGCCTCCATGTAATGCTGTATTCAGTGAAGTAGGAAACTACTACGTTGTGACACATCATACTTAAGATAAAAATAATTATAGTTTTATAAGAAAATATATTACCTTAAAATTAATACAATTATTATTTTACCTTAAATAATTTCTTTAATTATTTTTCTTTATAAATAAGATTTTATCTTGTATTTTTATAATATATTACATTATTAATAATTAGTATTTTATTAAGTTACTCAATTTATTAACATTTACCTTTAGTTTCTGTAAGTGTCAAGTGTAGAAAAACAGGACACAAAGAAAAGAGAAAATGTAGCAATATGATTAAGTTTTATTGGAAGACTTCCATTAGCTCACATTTTTGACAGTATATAATGTTCTCAAACTTTTTACAGGGATTTTTTAGGAGAACAATTCGACTTAAACTCATCTATGATAAATGTGATCGTACCTGCAAAATTCAGAAAAAAAATCGTAATAAGTGCCAATACTGTCGTTTTCAAAAGTGCCTTTCAGTTGGAATGTCACATAATGGTAGGTAAGAGTGCCCTTAATAATTTGCTTCCAATTCTGCAGGCAGGCATGTGAATAACTTTACTTACATGAGTGGTTCCACACAGTTACTTGTGTGAGCAAGTGTTACAGGATTCAGTCTCAGGTGTTTACAGTGTATTAAAATGAGGCCCTGATCCTGCATTGAGAACTCTTGGGTGCAGGATTTTGTTCTCAGTACAGGATCAAGGCCTAATTAGTGGGGTTCGTTTGTTTGAGTTTTGCTTTCCTCCTTTTCCTCTGTTCTGAAGTAAGCATGTTTTAGGTGCGCGGTGTATGGACAAGTTTCAAGGTCACCCCCCCCCCAAAAAAAAAGACTCGCTTTCAAAAATTAAGTGCAGAAGAGGCATGTGAGCATGGTTAACTGGGAATGAGGAAAAAAATATTGAAGGCTAGCTTGAGAATGCATGTCTGTGAGATTTCTACTCTGATGTTTAATTCAATTTGATCAACAAAATGAAGGGTCACTAAAAGTATGTGTTAGTTCACTTTTACTATTAAGGTCATCAGAAAATCGCCTTTCATTTCCAGAAAATATATCCTAATTTTATTTAAAAAAAAAAAAAACCAAAAAAAACCAGGAGTACTTGTGGCACCTTAGAGACTAAACAATTTATTTGAGCATAAGCTTTCATGGGCTACAGCCCACTTCATCAGATACATAGAATGGAACATGCAGACAGACGATATTTATATATACAGAGAACATGAAAAGGTGGAAGTACCCATACCAACTGTAAGAGGCTAATTTAATTAAGAGAAGCTATGATCAGCAGGGGAGAAAAACTTTTGAAGTGAAATAAATGTGTTAGTCTCTAAGGTGCCACAAGTACTCCTGTTCTTTTTGCTGATACAGACTAACACGGCTGCTACTCTGAAACCTAATTTTATAGTTGCTATTTGTTTGTCTGGGCCTTCTAAATATTTTTAAATCATTTCAATTTTGTTAGTCACCAAGTAGAATAAATCTGTAGTTAAATACTTAGTGTGTGTCTGAAATGTAAGGATCTTGACTGCAACTGTCTTTAATATTATTTAAAAAAAAATTCTTAACTTTTTATTCTATTATTTCCTTACGTGGAAGCTATTGCTTGCATTTTGGAGCTTGTTTTATATGTGGATTAATCTACTTGTATTCAAGCACCCCATATCTTCTGAGGATTTAGAAATATAGTGTATTTCGTAATTTGGGATAATACTAGATCTGAGTGTTCTAAATTTTATTTATGGGATGTAGGTCTACTGGCTGCTTTCCAGTCTTTCACAGCAAGTATATAATCATTAAAATCTAGTCCGGTTTAGTCTCCTGCCGAAAGCTATGGCTAGAATAAGATGCTTCAGCTGAAGGCAAACAGTAGTACATTGCCCTTTCCCCTCCGCATACAGCAGAGTGCACGAATTGTGGACCACTGTATCTATCAGCTTATGCTCTGAAGCATGACATTTTGATTATCCTCATTGGAGATTGGTGATTTAATAATTAGGGACGAATTATGTGGGGAAGGGCTGTCTTATTTAATTCATGGCTTTATTAGAGTCAGCATGTGCTATCTCTAGTCATTACTTCTTCTAGACAGAAATCTGACTGCTGTATTCAGGGAGGGAAAAATAGTATGGACTTTATGTATTTGTTTCATAATTGTCTTTTTACCAGCAATTCGTTTTGGACGAATGCCAAGGTCTGAGAAGGCAAAGTTGAAAGCAGAAATTTTAACAGGTGAACAAGATGTGGAAGATTCAGAAATGGCAGATCTTAAATCTCTCGCCAAGAGAATCTATGAGGCCTATCTGAAAAACTTCAATATGAACAAGGTCAAAGCTAGAGTCATCCTCGCAGGGAAAACCAATAACAATCCAGTAAGTGTTTTTTGCTTTAATTTTATTGTAGAGCTAAAATATATTGATGCTAATGCAATGAACTGTAGAAATCTTAAGCAAATCGTTTAGGAATAAGTGGTCTACTACTACGTGGTAGACATGAAATATATGAAAAAGTAGTACCTGTCGTAAATCTAGTCTTTGATATGTAAGATCAGTATAATGGGAAGCTTTAAAAAATAAAGTTGTGGTTAACTTGTAAATGAAAGGTCACAGTAAACTACACCTTTACCCTGATATAACGCCGTCCTCGGGAGCCAAAAAAATCTTACTGCATTATAGGTGAAACCGCATTATATCGAACTTGCTTTGATCCACGGGAGTGTGCAGCCCAACCTCCCCCCCCCCAAGCACTGCTTTACTGCATTATATCCAAATTCGTGTTATATCGGGTCGCGTTATATCAGGGTAGAGGTGTACTAGATGATGCAGAGCAGCATAATGGGGTTGGCCATCTCCTGAGCAGTCCCTTGTGGCTGTGGCATCCTGCTTCATATAACCCAGGTTTCCCCCATGGACATTCTGATCACTCAATACTATTCTTCTGTTGGACTGGTTTATTAAAAATTTATGCAAAATAGTCCATAACAGTCCCAACATAAAATTCATTTATCACACTGAGTGATTAAGATCCCCAACATCTAGTCTCTCAAACCCTGTCAGTCTTCTGTTCTTCCTCTGGCCCTGGACAGCCACCCCAGCCCTTTCAGCTGTCGTGCAACCTGACTCTTCCCTGCAGAAACAGCCGCAGCCTCTCTTGCCAGGGGAGTATCCCTCACTCCCCTTGGCCGTCTCTCTGTTCCTCTGGGTTCAGCTCTCCAGCCCTGGAGGTGTTAGCAGGTAAGCTCCTCCTCTGCTTTTGGCCTTTAGCTCTGACTCTTCAGCTTAGGGCCAGCAGGCAACTTTCTCTGTTGCTCCCTGGCCTTCAGCCTTACTGCCCTGGCTCTCTGGCTTGAGGATGCCAGCCAGCAAACCCCTCCTGCTACTCTCTTGCCTTCTCCCAGGGATCACGTATAGTCTGTGCCAGCTTTTATCTCATACTCAAACTTCTCCTGTCAGGCTGCCCTGACTCACCAGATCTGTTTCCCTAGGGCCCAAGTGCCCTCTTTTAAATCCAGTTAATCAGCCAAATTGGAGTGTGCTGCTCCCTCTTAAAGGGCCAGTGTCACCCAGTGTCACTATGTGACAAGGGGCTAAATGGTAGGGGAAGTAAATTAGTTATCAAAAAACGAAATGTGATATCTAACTTCAGACCTGGTTTAGTATTGGGGGGGAAAATGTATTTATTTCCTATTAAGACTACTATAATGGTAATAAAATTTAGAATTTCAATAACAGTTTTCATCCACTGATATCAAAGTTCTTTTCAGAGGTAAGTTTTGTTATCAGCGTTTATACAGTGGGGAAACCATGGCATAGAAAGGTTGTGCCTTGATTCAGGGTCACAAAGAGTGACTTAGTGACAGAGTTGGCAACAGAATGCAGGTCTCCTGAGTCTTATTTTCCAGCTCTAGCCGGTGGTACACACATCTTCCCTACTCTAATTGTATGATTTCCTTTGAAGGGGAAAGTGAACAAGGTTGAAAATGAATTTGATTTTTATTATGGAGTTTATTTTGCTTAAAATATAACCTAGCCAGTCTCTTATATTAAGTGGTGAACACTATCTGATTCTTACTCAGGAATACCAAAATTTTGTAGGAAATTGAGTAATATTTGTTTCTCTTATGAGTTGATCAATGGTTCTCTTGTGGATTCCTTGATACACTATCTCTGTGCCATTCCATTGTATGTACCCAATCAGGAAAGCACTTAAGCACATAAATTGTCCCACTGACTTCCATGGAACTATTCACATGCCTTAAATTAAGCAGGTGTTTAATTTCATTGTAGGTTAGGGGCCTACATAAATCTAAAACACATAGTATGGACCAGCACACAGTAATTCACAAACTTTTCATAAGTTATAATCAAGACTTCTGGTTACATATCTACTGTAGGTGCAGCGAACCTGAATTTCTAGACCTTGCATTTTGTGTATTCATTTATATCTGTGCAAAATAGATGTACAAATTGCCAAATCAGAATTTTCTATTCATACCAATGATAGCATTTTGCACTTACTTGGGATAGATGTACATGAACAAGACAATGGAGAATCAGAGCTTGTGTATTCGTAAATAAAATATATTTCCCCCCCAGTACATGGCAAGGAGGAGGATTTAGATTGTTTAACAAAGTCTTTCCTTGTGTAACTCTCCTGTGAAGTGGAGTCAGCGGCAACAAGGGCTAGCTTCAGTATTGAGGGGTTCTTCTTAATCATTCAAAACAGAACCAGCTCAAGTCTCCACCCAATAATCTGGAAAATTTTAATAACCACCCATGGGTGCCTCTGAGAGGCAATACTTCCCCATTTGGAAGCACTAAGTCTGTGTATAACAAAAGAGAACTTTTAATGAAAGGGAGCCAAGCATAAGTTTGGGAAAATACCACAACTGCATTCAAAAGCATGCAACCATAAGCAAAACCTGCCCCCACAATGTGTTGAGCAGTGTCCTTTGCCTAAGTTTTCCACCTTGTGGTGAAAATGTCTGACTGACAAATGTCTCTCTAGTGAATCTCACACCCCTCCAATGCACCCTGCTCACAGTTGGCTGTCCTTGGTTAGCAAAGACTCAGAATTCAGAGGTGTGTTGGGATGGGAGGTGAACTCCTATGAACAAAGGGGGAGGAGTAATCAAGCAATGTCTCTATGGTTGCTGTCTGCCACTGCTGCTGCTGATGATGATCCCATGCTGTTACTTCTGCAGTGCTCTGTTCTAGGTTCCACCCACGTCTTCAGTGATTTCAATGGGTAGCGGGGAACCTCACTGTCAGTACAGCCTCTGCATTTTCTTTCCTTTCATCACTGTGCCTACACCAGGTCTAAGGCATAGCTTCTAGACCTGGTTATCAGCTCTGGTAATCACTGCACAGCAACAGAGACTCTCAATTGAGTCTAATTAGCGCTGTCTTTAAACACTGGAGAGTGGAAGGTCAAAGGGTGCCTAGGACTTTTTGGGTAGAGTCCACACCACCATGTAGGAACATCTGACCCCACCTGTCTCTCCTTTACTGGTATTTGGCATCCCTTCACTCGCTAAGCAGATGGAAGTTCCATTTCGGGTGACCCCCTCAATCAGGGCATGCTATGTACAGTTCTGCTGTCCATCAGCCAAAAGTGATTTGTTTTGGCAAAGCAGCTTCATCATGCTACACTCCTAGGCGAATAGGCATGTCTATGCAAACACACTCTGTTCCTGAAGTCTCTTCCCCCAGCTCATTGCTAGATGTCAGAGGAGAGTTCATTCATACCCTGCTAACACTTGGAGAATATGCCTTTTAATATTTTTTTATTTAACAGGGTTAGGGTTTTTTTTAAACATAGGCCCTACAGGTTCAGTTGGTGGTGATGGGAATCCAGCTTACTTGTTACTGAACAGTACTTTAGCAGTTAATTTCAATAAATTCTGGTTCTTCTTCAAGTAACATTCCTACAGATGCTCCACTCTAGGTCCCCTGCACCTTTGCTTTGACACATGATTTCTCGTAGCAGAGTCTGTTTGGCTTGCACATGCATTTGTCAGTCTCATGCCTCCTCCTGTTATATAGCACTGCGTCGGCAAGCCACCCTCAACCACCTTGGGTTGAGATGGAGCTTTAGCAGTTGTCCTATATAGACTTCCTCAGCTCTATTTTTTCTCTTGCTGATTGTAGTTGTGTTAGTGTTAGTTTTTCCACAGTTAGTATATACTCCTATTATAGCTTCTTTCTCTTTTTATTTAAATATTTTTCTACATACAATTTATATAGATTTTTAGATCTGACATTTTTCTGACTAGGAGGTGATGCCCAGTTCTCCTGGCTTCAAGTGCTGTTTGTCATGCCAGGAGTCAATCCCGGTCAGCTTCAGACATTCCCGCTGTATCTATTGCTCAAACGTGCAATTTTCATCTGGCCTTTAAATCAAGAACCAGAAAAAATAGAGAACTAAAGCTTTGCCTCCTCGTGATGGGAGCTCTCTATGTCCGACCTCTGACCTAGCCAAGGGACCCCCCATATGTCAGTCCCCAAGCAAGTCTGCTGCCTTGAAGTCCCACAGTTCCAGAGCACCCAAGAGGAAGATACAGGACTCCTCTGTCAAGTCCTCAAAAGAAAAAGGGTTCGCCATGTAGATATTTTACCTCTAAAAAGCCAAGGTTGTTGGTTCACTCAGGTACTCCAGCACCCCATTCACATACCAGGCTCTCAGTTCCGCAGGTACCCAGGGTACAGCTAGATCACAAGGCGGCAAGGCCACGGGCCCAGAGAGACCCTTGGTATCAGATTGAGGCAGCAAGAAGGGCTCTTCCTCTGCTTCTGCAGTATTGAAGTCCACTGAGGTTCTGACCACGCTTCCCTTGGGGCACATGAGATCTTCGGCTCTGTCAACAACTATGCTTCCCTCTTACCACAGTCTTCAGGTGCTATCATCAGGGTCCTCAGCCATGACTGACATCATGAGCCTTGGTATTGATGTTCCTCATAGTGCTGCAAGTGTTCTGTTTCCCCCAGGACCTGGCTATAACTGAGACTCCTGACTGGGCTCCTCAGCTCCAATTTGCTGTCAGTACCAAGAACATCAGGATCACCTAAAATGATTTCACCTCAGATCTCTCCAGGAGCTCCACCATTCCTGAGTGAACCTGAGGAAGAGGATTCTGAGGCAGATCTTGCCTTGATCTCACAAGTGTTAGTCCAGAGTTGGTCTCCTCAGTCCTTCAGAGGGTCCGTCCCAGAGGCTTTTGCTGAAGCTGCAGCTACTTGCAAGCCATGATTACCACCAACACCTCACTGGTATGAGCATCTTTGGGGGCCTCCTGGTTTGCCTTATGCTGCCCCTCCTTCTCCATATTTGGGACCCTGGGGTGGCTTATTGCCAAGAATTTTCCAGATCATCCAGTACCATCCATCATAGAGAGAGGCAGCCTGCATGACCTGCTCCCTCCAGGAGACCTGACCCTCAAAAAGATTCTTTTGAGGAGCAGGAAGTCAATGAAGAGGTTTCTCTTACAGGAACATTTCCTCTTCATCTGCAGCTGAAGCAGTCATGCCTCCTCCTCCATCCCAGGTGGGTGATTTAAAACATGTTCAGGATCTGATCAAGAGAGTTGTAGACTCCTGGCAGATTCCCTTCAAGGAGGTTACAGAGCCTCATCATAAGGTGCTTGATATGTCCTTCACTCACCTTCATTGGCATGCATAGCTTTACCTGTAAATGAGGCCCTTTTAGAACTAAGAAAGATAACCTGGCACACGCCAACTTCTATTCTGCCTACCTGCAAAAGAACGGACAAGAAGTATTGTGCCCGAGCAAAGGACTCAGATTTTATTTCCCATCCCTCACCTAACTCCTTGGTGGTGGATGCAGTGAATGAATGTGGTGGGCAGCACCACACTAAATCCATGCCTCATGACAAAGACCATAAGCACTTGGACCTACTAGGGAGAAAGTCTTACTCTTCAGCTTCCTTTCAATTTAGAATTGCCAGTTATCAAGCTTTAATAGCAAATTAGAACCATGTCAGTTCTATCAAGCTAACTTCATTTGTCAGTCTACTGGGAGAACACAGAGAACAAGTCTAGGCAATTGTTGTGAATGGCATACTACTTGCTGGGACAACCTTGCAAGGCTCTCTGGATGTTGCTGATACTGCTTCCCATTCAATCACTACAGTGGTGGTGATGAGAAGAGCCTCCTGGCTCTAGCTGTCTTGTTTCCCAAAGGAGATTTAGAATACAGTTGAGGACCTTCCTTTTGATGGCTCTAATTTGTTTTCAGATAGTACAGACAAGTCTCTGCAACCACTGAGGGATTCTAGAGTAACTTAGCGTTCTCTTGGCATTTATACTCCGACATACACCTCAAAACTCAGCAAGTCTCAGATGGCCCTCAGATCCTGCCCTGTCCAATTCCTTCCCTCCTAGAGGATGTATGTGCCACTCCAGAGAAGGCATAGGTTTCAGAGAAACCATCCACTTCTCAGCCTACTGCCTCACACACCAAGCAGCAATTTTAATGTGGTGATTGAGGGTCTGAACCAGTGTTCCCTCTAAATTTTTATGTCCATGTATGGAATTAATTTTATGTGCACCAATATGGAGGTGATGGGTGGTGGTGGTGGGGTTTGGAGTGTGGGAAGGGGCTCAGGGCTGGGGCAGAGGGTTGGGGCATGGGGTGGCACGGGCTCTGAGGTGGAGCTGGGGATGAGGGGTTTGGAGTGCAGGCTGCCCCAGGGCTGCGGCAGGGAGAGAGGACTCCCCCAAACTCTCTCTTGCCACAGCAGCTTGAGGCCGGGTGAGAGGGACCTCTTCTGGTCCGCGGCAGCTCCAGCTGGGCTGGGCCAGAGGATGGGCTCCTCTCCCCGCCGACATGCGCAGGTTACAAGGAACTTAGGTCTGAACTACCATCGTCATCCTCTTCAGCTGCACTGATTCACCAGCCTTCCTCCCTTCTGTAACTGTCTTCGCAACTTCAGGTGAGCTGGGAGTCTATCACTGCGGACAAGTTGGGTCCTGGAGATATTCTTCACAGTCCACTTTGCCTCACTTCCACCAATGAACCCTCCTTCCCATCCATCTTCAGGGACCCTTCTCAGGAGAGCATGCTTTGCCAAGAAATAGACACTCTTATGCATGGGAGCTGTAGAACCAGTTCCCATATAGAATGGAGGGAAGAGATTTTATTCAAGTACTTCCTGGTATCAAAAAAATGAGTGCAGGTTGGAGACCCATCCTAGACCAGAGACTACTCAACACCTATATGAAGACACAGAAGTTCAGAATGGTGATGCACACAGTGATAATTCCATTAGAGGAAAGGATTGGTTCTCAGCCCCCTACTTTCAAGATTCATATTTCCGCATCACTATCCACCCATCCCACAAAAGATTTCTCCATTTTGTTGTTGGCCAGGACCACTATCAATACTGATTGCCCCCCTTTGGCCTATCATCTGCCTGAAGATCTTTTAGAATGTTGTGTTGATGGTAGCTATGCAGGAAAGTATTCCCTTACCAGGACAATTGGCTGCTGAAAGAAGGAGCAAGATCCTCTTCCTGTTTCACCAAGGCATCAGACTCTGGAACTGGTGCATATGAAACCAGATCACTATCACAGCAGCCTATCTCCTGTACATTCAGAGTATGACTGCAGACTCACTCAGCAGACACTTCTTCCAAGATGACAAGTGGGAAATAAACCCCAACATATTACATCACAGATTCTATCACTGTGGTATCCCCCAGATAGACTTATTTGCCACTTCTGCTCAAGGGGCAGATTGGGTCACCAATCCATAGGGGACGCTTTTCACCTTCAGGGGTGGTCAACCCTACAGTATGCACTCCTGCCAACTCACCTAATAGCCAAAGTTATGCTCAAAATAAAGTGCCAGAGTAATTCTAATAGTTCCGACTTGGCTCAGGCAAACATAGCTGTATCTGGTAAGAAAACCATCTTTTTGTCCTCCAGTCACTCTCATCACTCCGCATCATCTCTTCTAAGAGTGCAGGAAGATTTTTGTCATCCCAGTCTCATGATGCTTGGTCTCAAAGCATGGTTGTTGATGGCTCATGCGATTAGAGACAGCCTGCTCAGAGGACATAAAATAGTGATATTGCACAGCAGGAAACAATCTATTCACTACATGTATTCTGAAAAATGGTTATCATTTTCCTGAACTCCAATCACTCAGTTTAAGAAATTGTGGCTTTTAATTATCATTTGAAGGAATCATCTCCTCAGTTTGCAGTACACAGATTTCTTTATTTAGAGCATCCTTATTCATTGAGAGAGTTCTTGCTCAGTGCTGACATATTTATTATGTTGTGAGACGCTGTTCTAGTGTCCTAAAAATCATTATCTGTAATAACAATCCAGCACTAACCTTAAATAGGAGTCATGGCTAGAGCTCCTGCAGAAGATCAGTTGCACAGATATAACTTAAAATAAATAATCCAGTAGTGAAGTACAAGAACAATACAAAAGTCCAATTCTACTGATAGTTGTAAGAGAACTGTGTAAATATGTAAAGTGCCAACCTATGTTTAAATGACTGAATGAGTTCCTCTTAGCCCACGTCCAGACTAACCTGCGGCATCGGCGGTTAAAATCGATTGCTCGGGGATCGATATATCGCGTCTAGTCTGGACGCGATGTATCAATCCCCGAGCGCGCTTACATCGATTCCGGAACTCCATCAACCCGAATGGAGTTCCAGAATTGACACGGAGAGCCGCGGACATCGATGCAGCGCCGTCCAGATGGGTGAGTACCTCGATTTTAGAAATTCGACTTCAGCTACGTTATTCCCGTAGCTGAAGTTGCGTATCTTAAATCGATTTTAATACCTAGTCTGGACGTGGCCTCAGCCTACGTCCACACTACAGCTTTAAATCGATATTAGTAAAATCGATTTTATAAAACAGGTTTTGTAAAATCGATTTTACGCGTCCACACTAGGGCACATTACTTTGGTGGTGCGCGTCCATGGTCCCAGGGTACCATCGATTTCCGGAGCGGTGCACTCTGGGTAGCTCAGTAAAAGAATAGGACCAATAACTTCGATATCCGTCCACACTAACCCTAAATCGATTTAGTAATATCGATTTTAGGGTTACGCCTTTCGTTTAGCTGGAGTACAGAAATCGATTTTAAGACCCCTTAAAATCGATTTTAAGTGCCTTGTAGTGTGGACGGTTACAGCGTTAAATCGATTTACGCTGTTTAAATTGATTTAACGCTGTAGTGTGGACCTGGCCTCAGTGAAATCTCGCAGTCCTTAGTAATACTTTGGTTTCTCTTCAGATCGTATAAATCTTTCGCCCTTTACATAGGTAATATCCCACAGAGGTGAATTGGATGTGTCACAGATCTTGTCAAATGCCCCCTCTTGACTGCTCACCAGACTGCTGTGAGGGTTCCAGCAACTGGATTCCATGTACTTTAAGCTTTGCGCTGCCCCTAGCTGGGGGTCCCAGGGACACTCTTGCAGTGCAGCCCCTTTGTCTAGCACCTCCTCCTGAGAACAGACCTTGTAGTCCAACTGCCCAGCCCCTGGGGGACCACTACTTACCCCTCAAACTTTCCATAACTTTAACACACCCTCTCTCAGAACTGTAGCCATGTGGGTGTTTTGGGTTCAGAGGTTTAACTTTTTAACAGAGCATGAGAGGTGCCACACACAACAAACATGTGGACAGACTTTGTGAAAAATTCTAAACCACCACTGTTCTTTACTTAACCTCATAAGAAATACACAGAGCTATATTAAAGTAATACATCCTCCACACATTTCCCTGAAACATTTTTTCTCATCACTCCAGAGAATTCTTTGGACTGGGGTCTGGATACTCTAGGGATGTCCAAGATCCTCCTTCTGCAGCTCATGGCTTGATTTCTGATTTATAGTTTCTCCCTCCATAGGTCAGCTTGGTTTCTCTAATCTTGGTTGGTTGCATAGCTAAACTCCCTTGCTCCCCCTGTGAAAGCATGCCGAACATTTCCCCTGTCTCCAGCCCAAAGTTTCCTAGATGGCTCTGCAAGTCCCTCAGGTTCATATGTCCCACCACCAGTTGCTGGTTCTTGTGTCTTGCTACTGGTAATTTTACATTCTCCAAGCACTTTACTCCTTACAGATGAGCTGGAGGAAGTCATTTGTCCCCACTCCAGCCAACCTCCTTAGCATACCTATTGACCAGTCAGAGCATGGTAATTAATGTTAACTACTGTCCATTGTTTCTAGCCTGGGGCCATTGTTTCTAGCCTGCCAAACCATAGCTATAGTGGCATAGCTATGGTTTGGCAGGCTACAGTGACAGTGTTTCTCCATCCAGAGCAACGATAGCTACAGCAATATAGGCATTCCTTCAACCTAGCTGCATCTACACCAAAGGTTAGGTTGGTATAACTATGGTGCTCAACAGTGTGGAGTTTTCACACCCCTTCATGCCATAACTATGTCAACCCAAGTTTTAAATTTAGACCAGGCCTGGGAGAGTTATAATGATAGGTTCATCAGCAATGGCGGATACACATTGACATAGAGACATTCCATGATTGTGTTTTTCATAAGAACAATTTGACCATTTCAACCAGAATTCATAAACTGTATAGACAGATTTCTCAAATCATCACAGGATGTCATCTGCATAAATGCCAAATTAGTACTACTAATTTGGTCCTTATCCTTTTAATTCAGAGTTTATTAATGGCTGAAGACTGATCAGTGTGGGGAATGAAATAGTCCTCAAATATTTATTTTGTAAATGGATTAATTGGTACCTTTCTCTGTAGCCATTTGTTATACATGACATGGAAACACTCTGTATGGCAGAGAAGACTCTGGTGGCAAAACTGGTAGCCAATGGAATCCAGAACAAGGAAGCAGAAGTTCGAATCTTCCATTGTTGCCAGTGTACATCTGTAGAGACTGTAACAGAACTTACTGAATTTGCCAAATCTATTCCTGGCTTCTCAAATCTTGATTTGAATGATCAGGTGACTCTGTTAAAATATGGAGTTTATGAAGCCATTTTTGCCATGCTAGCTTCTGTAATGAACAAAGATGGGATGCTGGTAGCCTATGGAAACGGCTTTATAACTCGAGAGTTCCTGAAAAGCCTAAGAAAGCCATTTTGTGATATTATGGAGCCGAAGTTTGATTTTGCAATGAAATTCAATGCACTGGAGCTGGATGATAGTGACATATCGCTTTTTGTAGCTGCTATCATTTGCTGTGGAGGTAAGAGATAAATTCTGTTCTTTGAAGTAATATTTACTATTTCACTCCCATCATTTAGAAATTAAAAATGGAAAAGTATATTTTGTTGCAGTTTATGGAATTATGACAATTCAGTTCTGCCACTAACAATGTTTGTCTCATGTTAAATTACGTTTGGTACAAGACACATGCTCATTAAGGCCTTAATCCTGTAATGTATTGCACAAGGGTCTGCCCATTTACAACACGTTGTTGGATTGGTGCCTTGGGGCTTTCTAGTTTTGAAAGTGGGATGTGAAGAGTATCCAGTCCTTGAGGTAATAGGTTTGGGCATGAAGAAATATTTCTAAACTCTGAAACAGGCAGAGAAATACAACAATATGGGACTGATAGTGGAGTTAGATATTCCTGTTTCTTCTAATCTCATCCTTAGAGGCCAATAAAGTTATGGCTTTGATGTTGCTCTCTGGTACATGTGAGTGGACCCCCCATTGAAATCAAAGGGTTTGCGCAGCTACAACATTCTGCCCAGGCATTTCATATTGCAGGATAGTGACCTTAATTTTAATGTTTATTTCCAGAAAATAGCATTCTTAAATTTGAGTTAAGATTATAAATATGTTCTATGTTATAAGGCTTAAAGTTGTGCTAGCTCAGTGGTTCTCAACCAGGGGTATGCAGAGGCCTTCCAGGCGGGTACATCAACTCATCTAGTTATTTGCTTAGTTTTACAACAGGCTACATAAGAAGCACTAGTGAAGTCAGTACAGACTAAAATTTTATACGGACAATTACTTGTTCTTACTGCTCTACATGCAGTACACTGAAATGTAAGTACAATATTTCAAGTAATAGTGTGCTGACACACTTCTTTGTATTATTTATGCAAGTAGTTTTTAAGTGATGTGAAACTTGGGGTACAGTAGTCTATTAAGGTTGAGAACCACTGTTCTAGATGATTCACGGACGACCTCAAACAAACCATTGCCCAACATTGTTTACACTCTAAATTTAATAACTTGGGGGGCATAAGAATGTAATTTAAAATCAACAAATGGAAAAAATCAGAGTTAAGGTTTCACTTTAAAACTCCTCACAAACATTTGGAAATGCACAGTCAGGGTGCTCCAAACAACAAACTCTACCCTCCCATCTCTGGATCCTCATCCACCCATATTAACAGGACAGCCTTTTCACCTGTTCTCCCAATATTCACAGAATGAGCCACATATCCCACTATACTGTCCCATACTTAATATAGTGCATCAATTCCTTCACTACATATAAACCACCTGTCCAACCTGCATCTTCCATCTTTTATTTAATTTGCAGACCAAAAACCTCTGCCCCAACATCCCAACTTCCTACTGTCATCAGTGTACTGCAGCTTATGACCTGATACCCTCTAAGTACAATCCACAAACACCCCCACCCCGTCATTTACTATAAGACAGAAGGCCCAGTATACCCTGTGAACATTATTTTTTACTGCACACAGCTGTTAAAAAAACATTATTAAGGTTGTAAACTCAAGCTCTCAAAAGTGAGAAAATGCTGGAATTGTCCATGCCTGTGCAACTCTAATTCAGTCCTCTTGTGCATATTAATATGATCCAGTTTTTAATACATGATCACATGGTCGTTTTTTTTCACAAGACTCCTGCCTCATTCAGTGCACAGGATAGTGCTTTGGAGATGCAGCAGGGCTGTGTAGTGAAGGAGAGCAGGAGCCCTGCGTTATTTGTTACAGAAGTTTGGAGGTGTGTAGTGAATGACATGGAAGGTCAAGGAAGAGAGAGGATGGTATCATGGTTAGGGCAGCTGATTGCTAACCTGAAGAACTGGATTCTATCCCTGCCTTTGCCAAAGAGTTCTGATGTGATGCTTGGCAAGTCACTCAAACCAGTCTTTTCCCAAGTAGTCACTAATTGTTTGTGCGCCTCCTTTTCTGGGTGCCTGACTTGAGACCTTGGGGTCTGATTTGCAGAAGAACTGAGCACTTGAAGCTGCAATTAAAGTAAAAGGAAGCTATGCTTTGAACATAATAAACACTCTATAATTCTAGCTACACTGAACAATCAGGGTCTAGGTGTCTCAAATTTGGGCACCCAAAATTAGTGGATACTTTTGACTGTAATCTCTGTGTGCCTCAGTCCTCAACTGTAAAATGTGGATAATAATATCCCCATATCTCACAGGGGTGTTGTGAAAATAAATTCATTAATTATTGTGAGATGCTCAGATATTGTGGTGATGAGTGCTACAGAAGAATTCATGAAGAAATTAATAATTCTGTCTTCAGGGCAGGGTATGCATAATGGGCAGCAAATAAGGCCTGGGGCCACACACACAACAAGGAGAAAACAAAATATTAAATAGCTGCTCATTAAGTGAGCACCAGCCACCCAATGCACTGAATGATGGAGGGGGGGAGGAGAGTGAGGAGAGGGAGATGTGATCATGTAAGTAAAGACGGTATAGTAATTAGGCTTGGCAGATTTCTATTTTTATATATACACCGCTACCCCGATATAATGTGACCCTATATAACATGAATTTGGATATAATGTGGTGAAGCAGTGCTCCGGGTGGACGGGGCTGCACACTCCGGTGGATCAAAGCAAGTTCAATATAACGCAGTTTCACCTATAACGCATTAATATCTTTTGGCTCCCGAGGACAGCGTTCCATCGTGGTAGAGGTGTAATTTCAATGGATAATATTGATGTGTAAGTATTTTTATTTTATCGCTTGCAATTTTCATAGTTGTGGGAGACTGCAGGGGCAGGCAATAATTATTTAATAACAATAGACTTAGAATCAAAGTTAAAGCTTTATAACAGTTAAAACTAGGGCTGTCAAGTGGTTAAAAAAATTAATTGCAATATCACACTGTTAAACAATAATAAATAGCATTTAAATATTTTGGATGTTTTCTACTTTTTAAAATATATTAATTTCAATTACAACACAGAATACAAAGTGTACAGTGCTCATTTTATTTTTATTACAAATATTTGCATTGTAAAAAACAGTAGTAGTAGTATATTTCAATTCGCCTAATACAAGTACCGTAGTGCAATCTCTTTATAATGAAAGTTGAACGTACAAATGTAGAATTATGTACAAAACATAACTGCATTCAAAAAATAAAACAATATAAAACTTTAGAACCTACAAATCCATTCAGTCCTACTTCAGCCAATCGCTCAGAGAAACAAGTTTGCTTACAATTTGAAGGAGATAATGCTGCCCGCATCTTGTTTACAACGTCACTTGAAAGTGAGAACAGGCTTTTGCACGGCACTGTTGTAGCTGGCATCGCATGATATTTATGTACCAGATGCGTTAAAGATTCATATGTCCCTTCATGCTTCAACCACCATTCCAGGGGAGATGTGTCCATGCTGATGACAGGTTCTGCTCGATAATAATACAAAGCAGAGCAGACCGACGTGTTCATTCTTATCATCTCAGTCAGATGCCACCAGCAGAAGGTTGATTTTCTTTTTTGGTGGTTCAGGTTCTGTAGTTTCCACATCAGAGTGTTGCTCTTTTAAGACATCTGAAAGCATTCTCCACATCTCATCCCTCTCAGATTTTTGGAAGGCACTTCAGATTTTCAAACCTTGGGTTAAGTGCTGTATCTATCCTTAGAAATATCTCATTGGTACCTTCTTTGCATTTTGTCAAATCTGCTGTGAAAGTGTTCTTAAAACGAATATGTGCTGGGTCATCATCTGAGACTGCTATATTACGAAATATATGGCAGAATGAGGGTAAAACAGAACAGGAAATATACAGTTCTCCCCCACGGAGTTCAGTCTCAAATTTAATTAACACATTTTTTTAACAAGCATTATCAGCATGGAAGCGTGTCCTCTGGAATGGTGGCCGAAGCATGAAGGGACATATGAATGTTTAGCATATCTGGCATGTAAATATCTTGCAGTGCCAG
Source organism: Gopherus evgoodei (assembly GCF_007399415.2). NCBI lineage: Eukaryota > Metazoa > Chordata > Testudines > Testudinidae > Gopherus > Gopherus evgoodei. The sequence goes on along the minus strand of NC_044322.1, from coordinate 234,057,878 downwards.
CTACAAAAATGCCATGTGAATGCCTGTTCTCACTTTCTGGTGACATTGTAAATAAGAAGCAGTCAGCAGTATCTCCTGTAAACGTTAACCTTGTTTGTCTTATTAATTGGCAGAACAAGAAGTAGGACTGAGTGGCCTTGTAGGCTCTAAAATTTTACACTGTTTTGTTTTTGAGTGCAGTTATGTAGCAAAAAAAAGTTACACTTTCACAATAAAGAGATTGCACTACAGTATTTGCATGAGGTGAATTGAAAAATATTTATTTTGTTTACAAATATTTGCATTGTAAAAATGATCAAAAATATAAAGTGAGCACTGTACACTTTGTATTATGTGTTGCAATAGAAATCAATATATTTGAAAATGTAGAAAAACATTCAAAATATATAATAAATTTCAATTGGTATTCTATTGTTTAACAGTGTGATTAATTGCAATTAATTTTTTTAATCACAGTTAATTTTTTGAGTTAATCGCGTAAGTTAACTGCTATTAATTGACAGCCCCAGTTAAAACACACATTGTCAACATCACATGTCAAAATATACAGAATAAATATCCTTAAATCAAACTCTTAAGTTCTTGGGCAACATTTTTCTTGCTCTGCCTGCCTGAAAATTTGGATTATCATCAATGGAAACTTTTTTTTTCATGTCTGCATGGTGAAATCCAAATTTCCTGATAAAAGTCTGATCTTTCCAAGCCTAATCATAATGCTTACACCCATCCCTGACTCCTTGTCCCATTCCTGCCCTCTCCTAGCCAGTCTGTCTTCACTCCTGAGGTGTATCCTTGCCCAGCAAATGGTAGTCTTCCCCTTCTGGACTCACCATCCCAGTGACCTGCAGCATCCATACCCAGTTCCCATACCTTACCCCCTCGCCATCACTTCTACCAGCTCATCATCTAATCAGTCTTTCCCTCACCACAGCCTCCAGTTGATGCTCCTAGTTCAAATTTCCCTACCCAGGCTCCTTCTCCAATTTCATTGTCACCCTCCCTCTCCGAGGCACCTTGTCCAAGTCTGTTTGCCCAAACAGTCCCAGTTGTCCCTGTGTACCAAGACTTCTCATCAGATCCATCTCCCCTTCTCCAAAATCCTAACACAAAGGCCTCCCTTTCATTTGCCAAATCTGAAATCCCTGTTCCAAAGTACAGGTGTGCAATATCTTTCCAAAGAAAAAAAAAATTTTTTTTAGCATGGACAACATATGTTTTTCGCAGCCTCGTATTTAGAAACAGCCGAAGTTCCAGCCTGAGGCACACACCTGGCATGGAAAATTTCAGCCCACATATTTGTCAGAGTTATGAGCAACTGAAAACATGTTCTGATAATGGGAAGTCTCTCATAATCTTAATAATAAGTGGTGTTGCCAGCCTCCTCTGTGATTAATTGCACTATAGTAATACCTATCAAGTACCAAGCCAGATTGGTGACTCGATGTGTTTGACACTGTCGTAACACAGTAAAATACCTTCCCTGTTCCAGAGAGCGTACTAAAAATACGCACATGCTTAATCTTATTCATCCTGCTGATTTGGGTTGGAGACCCCACAACCTTCATGTAGAGAACGTAAGATCAGATATCCAGGCTAGACATGTCCACTGTACTATAGCAGAAGGTTTGTGAGTCACATGGAGAATTCTCTCTTCAGCCCATCTTGAAATAACATTGGCAAAAGTCATGAGAATCTATCTATTTATTTAATATAGTCAGTCTGTATCAGTACCCCTGAGAGAGTATTCCATAGCTATTCAGTTGTGTTTCAAAAGTTCACTAATGACAAGATTTTACTTTGTCCCTGATTCAAAATCATTGGTGTCGATTGGAATAATGTCATTGTCTTCGATGGATGCCTGGAGCAGGCCTTACATGCGGATAAAATGTCAACAATGGCAAGATTATATGACGTGTATTCTTTTGTTTGTTTTGAGAACAGATCGTCCTGGTCTTGTAAATGTAGAATACATTGAAAAGATGCAGGAGGGCATTGTGCATGTACTAAAACTTCACTTGCAAAACAACCATCCTGATGACATCTTCCTCTTCCCAAAACTCCTCCAGAAAATGGCTGACCTCCGACAGCTTGTCACAGAGCATGCTCAGCTTGTTCAGATAATCAAAAAGACTGAATCTGATGCACTCTTGCATCCTTTATTACAAGAAATCTACAGCGATATGTATTAAGGGTTTTTTGTATTTTTTTCCACGGTATTTAAAACCAAGAGCAATATTAATAATAGATGGGAGAAAAATTACATTGTACAGTTATCTGCTGTGCTGAATTCCAGAACATGAAAAATCTAAATTGTAGATAACTGGAATGTCACACTTCTTTTGTCGTGGGTTCTTTAAGTACTTTATAGAAATTACGTAGTGCTCATGAATTTGCTCATAAGCAGCTTTGGTTAGTTTGAAATTTGAGGGTTAGCGAGAATGTGTATGTACTGAACAAGTAGATGGTTTTTAACAAATCTGAATCTGTTAACTAACAAATAGACCTTGATTGATCAAAATTATATTCTGCATTGGGCTAGTCATTAAGCATTAATTTACCAGATAGGGCAAAATTTGTTCAGTATATGTGCACTATCGTCTATAGATTATGTACTCTTGGTTTAAATACTTTCCTGTTCATTATTGAGAACCAACTAGCACTTTCAAATTTTTTCTCAAACAATAGTCAGGCTAGATGTATCAAGTGGCTGGGTATAACTATACATGCACAGGTATATTTATTTGAAAGATATTTACTTTGTTGCTGTCTGAATTATGAGAGGAATGGTACTACTTAAGTAACTTTAGGATTAGCCTTTTAAAAAGAGTCTTTAAAAAGAAATTAAAGGATTATCATAGTGTAACTCACATAATCAGTTCCCTGCCACTGCGGGAGCCTTGGGCACTGGTGCACCTTGGTCCCTTCTATTCTCTGCCTATGGCACGTAATAGTCTAGTCTCCCACGGGAGGTAATACCCGATGATCAAAATTAGACCAACCAAAGTATCAGTGTGTGGATCCTGGGTCGTGCTGGTGTTCTCTGATATACAGGAGGTCAGACTAGTTGATCTAGTGGTCCTTTCTGGCTTTAAACTGTAAGACTATAAAATACGTCAAAGATATCTTAGCAAGATGCTTGTTAGTGAATTGTACTTTATAATGGGGGAATGCTTTTTCAAAAGTGTTCTAATGAAACTAGGCGAAAGTCCCTTTTGGGTGGAGATGTAATATATTGTGTGCATCTTGGAGAAGTCTTAATTGCTGAAGATGAAATTTTTACTTTAAATGCCATTTTGAATTAGCAGGACTTGAAGAGTCACTCAGAAGTCTGATTCTTGCCCCAAGGAAGCTGAATTCCAGATCTTCAGAATACAATAGCTTCAGGTGGTGGTCTACTTTGAAAAATGTTTGTATAAACATGGCCCCTTTATTCTTAACAGATCTGCACCCAATATGTATTCAAAGTCATACATATTTACTGTTCTGATAAAAATATTAATTTACATTCTCTGCCAATCCAGCTGAGTGAAATGCCTTCTGTTCCTCCTTATACATTGTCAACAGAACTATTAACTAAATTCCAAACACACTATATTCTGCCCTCCTTTTACTCTACCACACTGGAGACAACATGTACAGAAAGCAGAATTTGTAGATGCTGATTGCACAGTTGTAAAGGAGGAGGGCACAGCTTGGAGAAAATCGTTTCATGTAATTGAGGGCAGAATCTGAGCCACAGTGTAGTTCTTACTGGTGATATAAGCCAGAATAACACAGCTTGAGTTTGTCCATGTTGTCTGCAGGACTGGCAGTTAGAACAATCATGTTACAGTAAACTGAGCACATTTAATCTGAAAATCATTGAAACATAGACATGGAACTCCATCATGCCACTTTTCAGAGACTACTGTATAAAGAATGAAAACTGCTAGCCATGAGTTTCTTTTGGGAGTAACATTTAATAATTAAAGACAGTCTCCTTCTGCTGTCTTATCTTTCTTTTCCTTTTTACCCTGAGAGTTTCTCTATTGATCTTTTTTTATGGGGTGTTAAAACAATGATCTTGACAGCCAATTTTGACAATATTTTCATAGTAATACTTTCTGTGGCTGAAAAAGGGTCAGTTTTCATGCCTGCTTTATTGTAGCCTGGTTTCAAGGCCTCAGAATCATAAACCTTCACTAACAGAATCAACTTGGGAGTAAGGCTTGATAAATCACAGAACAGCGATCTCTGTTTTCATCGTAGAACTTGTTTCTGCTAGAGACTTGTTGGTACAGCTAGGCTTTTGGTCATTTGAGCCTTACATATTGAGTGAGATTAGAGTGATTTTTTTTTTCAGCTTACACATTGCAAGTGTTAAAAACAAAGTATCTGTACTTCCATCAGTGTGCTTAGAATCTATTCCAGTTTCTGTACTTATGTAACTTCTTAGGCACACACAGTTCAAACTGGTGCCTGGGTCTGGGGAAGGGGAAAAATAAAGAATGCATATACACAAAATGATGGCATACAGCTACCTTTCCCATCCACCATTTTTTCTTTTTTCACAACCAGCAGCAGTGAAAAATATGGATATAGGACCCCTACCTTATCTATTCAATTTGATAATGGATTTTCAAGTTTTATCAGAAAATAGTGGATTGAGAAATGATCTGCTTTTATGTATTATTGCAGTACACTGTGACGCTTGAGAAAAATGAGAGGATTTCAGCAATGGTACTTTCTGCTATTAAAAATGTTTCCCATTGCCAACTGCAAAGTTCAAAAATCATGAATCAGATGCTAAAAAATTATGAGGTTGGCTTAAAAACTATAAGATATATCACTGATGTCTTGGATTTTGGAGCGAGAGGTGTTTTAGGGGCTTCTAGGTCACATTTTCAAACTTTACTCCCAAGAATGAGGGATAGAAACTTAAATGAAGGCTGAGATTCTCACATAATCATTTCTTTCCGGAAGATGGGGCTTTAAATAAAATATCAAATATTGCGAGACTCATAATGAAACCATAAGAGTTGCCAGTATTTGACTTCTCAAGTTAAGTATGGACCTAAATACTCTGGATCTTTTAAAATATTTCAACTTCCTATTATTATCTGTCCTTCTGGAAATGTAATTCAGACTTGTTCTGGGTTTATTACATTTCCAGTACACTGTCCCTGTTTGTTTCCAACTTTCATATAGGTTCAAATTCTGGACCTTTGCACAGGCCTTAAATAAACAAACCTTGCTCAGGTAAATGTCCATGGGAGTCAGGGAGAGCAGCATTCTTATCCTATTGAGCAGCACCCATTATACCCACTTTTTTCCATGCAGGTGATTAGACTGGTGGAGCCACATAATTGTTGTAACACTGGCTATACCCTTGCCCATCCCCCACCATTCCTACCACCAGCCACTAGTCTGCGCTGCTTTGGAGGAATCCAATGTGGAGTGAAGTTTCAGTGCTGTCCAGAATGTGTGCAGTACAGAAGAATCGCAGTGATTCCACTGACTTTAAGTTGCTGTGCTTCCATTGAAAGGGAGGTAGGGTTTGGCCCAGAATGAAAAACTATTACAGTGAATGATGAATTTTTGGTTTTGCCATTTGGGATAAAATGTGATGTTTTATTGCCAGGATGGTTGAGCAAGGACAGCACTTTCTAGAGAGAGAGACTTCAATGCAATGCTAGAATTGACTCAGCAGGTAGATGATATGCATATGGAGTTACAACTGTTTATAAAGCTTAGATTAAAGTATTTGTTCCTCAGAACTCAAACCTTCAGAATGCTTATTCTGTATGGGGATGTGATGCAACTGACTCACTTTCAGCTGCATGCCTTGTGTTTGACTAATAATAGTCCCCATAATTAAGTCTTTGACCATCAGCCATTATGAATACCTGCTCTGTTTGGAGCCCTAACCATTACTTCCTTGCTGCCTGGTAGTTAAGGAGACTTTTTTGTTTTGTCCACTCTCACCTTATCTGCTGAATGAAACCATCTCATTTTCCTTCAGTCTTTCATAAACCTTGGTCTTCCTGGTGCCTCTTTGTCTGATACTAAATAAAAAGGTGAAGCAGAACCTATTAAACTCCCTAGTGCTCTTGTTTAGTTAAATAGCAGCTGTACACACCACATCTCCCCAGATGAGGCAGTACGCTGTCCCACCTCCACTTGTATATGCTATGACTACAAGTCATGCTATGAGTACGTCAGCACCCATGTCTATGTACTTTCACACTTAACACCAATAGTGCTACCCCTACTGATGGTCTCTACAGCTGTCGGCATCGCTTTCAGCATTCTTGATGTATGCAGCACCCACATGTGTGTAACAGTGAACAGCACACTTGGTGTGAACCTGATGACAATGGTAGCAATGGCACACATCCAGAGCCTCTTTGCATTTCAGCTAGGATCTTTGTTTGTCAGCAAAGTTCCTGATCTAGAAATTCATTCATCAAACATCTAAAAGTTTTTTAAATAGGAAAAGACAGCAGTCGCATTTCAAGACTGGCTAATGTTTTGGGTAGTTTCCATAACCATTTGAATTTTGATGAGTGTTTTAAAGAGCTACAATTAAAATTAACCTTTAAAATGTATGTACAAGAAGTATTTGTCTAGAGGTCACAGAAACTTGAACAAGATGTTAACAGATCCTAAAATTCTGGGAGATTCCACTGAGTGCACTACAGAAATAACTATACTGCCTTCAAAGAATACAAGGCACAGAACAATAATCTCAACTGTAAATTTAGCATTGGTATACAGAATTTATTTTAGCATTAAATTTTTCACAGGTTTAGCTCAGCTACCTCAACAGATTATCACAATAGACACTAACAAATTAGATTTTCAAGATGGCTGCTTTTGTGAAAGTTTACAGTTTGGACTAAGTGCTAACAGATTCCTGAGTAATTTTCCTCATGCACAAAGGAGTCAAATCATCCAGGCTTCAGGGTTTTTTTTAAAAAAAAAATCAATTCTATACAAGAAAGAGTGGTCTTATTTCAAAGAGAACACTATTACACACTTGCTGGCCTGTTTGGTACATCATTACTCTGACTAGCAGCAGGTTCTAGGGGAAATTTGTATAACCTTAATTTTAATTCATTTGATTATTCTATTCAAAGCTTTATTCAAATTTCAAAGTGTGTGCATGCAACCCTCATTAATACAAATGAAGTTACTTGTGGATACCAACATATCTCTTAATTTCAGGAGCCCAAATCTATTTTAAATGCGCTAAAATTAAAATGACAACCAATCAGAATGTTTTCCATTTACTCAAACTGAACTTTTTTGGCATTTAAAAATGCCTTAATTTTCATTTTCCTGTGCCTTTGGGTTTCTGGTTTCAACCAGCTGCTAAAATGTTGAAATGCTGCCAAAGAGCTTATGTTTGCACTATTTCTGGCCCAAACAGATTTAGGAAATACCTGCAATTGTACCAGAGATTTCTAACACAAGTTTGTAAACTTAGGGGCTTAAGATAAGCTTCTAAACATGTGTTTATCTTAAATACTAAATCTGTGAAGATTTACTCATTGCTGGAATTAGGTCCCACACTGAACTAGCATTTCTGAGTGGTCTTTCATTTCTAATGGACAGCTTTACGGTAATAAGTCGTTGGCCTGGTCTACACTACGTGTTTAAACCGATTTTAGCAGCGTTACACCGATTTAACGCTGCACTCGTCCACACAATGAGGCCCTTTATATCGATATAAAGGGCTCTTTAAACCGGTTTCTGTACTCCTCCCCAACGAGAGGAAATCGGTATTATCATATCGGATTAGGGTTAGTGTGGCCGCAAATCGACAGTATTCGCCTCTGGGCGGTATCCCACAGTGCACCATTGTGACTGCTCTGGACAGCAATCCGAACTCGGATGCACTGGCCAGGTAAACAGGAAAAGCCCCGCGAACTTTTGAATTTCATTTCCTGTTTGCCCAGCATGGAGCTCTGATCAGCACGTGTGGCGATGCAGTCCCAAATCCAAAAAGAGCTCCAGCATGGACCGTACGGGAGATACTGGATCTGATCGCTATATGGGGAGACAAATCTGTTCTATCACAGCTCCGTTACAGAAGACGAAATGAGAGAGCATTTGAAAAAATCTCCAGGCTATGATACGGAGGCCACAGCACAGTGCTGTGTGACAAGCATAACGGAAAGCCAAAGAATCAAATGGATGCTCAGGGAGGGAGGGAGGAGGGACTGAGGACTCCAGCTATCCCACAGTCCCCGCAGTCTCCGAAAAGTATTTGCATTCTTGGCTGAGCTCCCAATGCCTGTAGGGTCAAACACCTTGTCCGGGGTGTTTCAGGGTATATGTCATCAATTTACCCCCCTTCCCACCCCATGAAAGAAAAGGGGAAAAAATCATTTCTTGACTTTTTTATATGTCACCCTATATTTACTGCATGCTGCTGGTAGACACGGTGCTGCGGCAGTGAATAGCAGCATCCTCTCCCCTCCCTGGTGGCAGACGGTACAATATGACTGCTATCCATCATCGTCATCAGCCCGTGAGTGCTCCTGGCTGGCCTCAGGTGAGGTCGGCCGGGGCACCTGGGTGAAAATAGGAATGACTCCCGGTCATTCCCGGTAGATGGTACAGAACGGCTGGTAACCATCCTCATCATAGCAAACTGGGAGATGAGTTCCATCAGCCCCCACCCCCTTCATGTCTAAAGAAAAGATTCTGTACTGTCTGGACTATCATAGCAGCGGGATGCTGGGCTCTTCTCCCCCCTACCGTTTAATATCCTGCCCAGACTATCATAGCAGCTGGAGGCTGCCTCCCCCTCATTTTATCTCTCTAAAAAGTCAGTGTTTCTTATTCTTGAATTCTTTATTACTTCATCACACAAATGGGGGACACTGCCATGGTAGCCCAGAAAGGTTGGGGGAGAAGGGAATCAATGGGTGGGGTTGTTGCAGGGGCACCCCCAGTGAATGGCATGCAGCTCCTCATTTCTGCGGGATCTGACACGGAGCGGCTTTGCTCTCTGGTTTTCTGATACATTGGTTCTCTAGTACACTTACCCCATATTCTAGGCAGGACTGACTCTATTTTTAGATAAACCATAAAGGAGGGATTGACTCGGGGAGTCATTCCCATTTTTGTCTTTGCACCCCCAGCCGACCTCAGCTAAGGCCAGCCAGGAGCACCCATGACAGCAGAAGACGGTATAGAACTACTGATAACCATCATCTCATCGCCAATGTACAATGGTACAGCAGACGGTACAGAATGACTGGTAACCATCTCTGCTACCTTGCAATGGCAAATGAATGCTGCTGTGTAGCACTGCAGTACCGCCTCTGTCAGCGGCATTCAGTACACATACGGTGACAGTGACAAAAGGCAAAATGGGCTCCATGGTTGCCATGCTATGGCATCTGCCAGGGCAATCCAGGGAAAAAGGGTTCGAAATGATTGTCTGCTTTGGTTTTCACGGAGGAAGGAATGAGTGACGACGTTTACCCAGAATCACCCATGACACTGTTTTTGCACCATCATGCATAACCCAGAATTCCGCGGGGGAGACTGCGGGAACTCTGGGATAGCTACGGGATAGCTACCCACAGTGCAATGCTCCGGAAATTGACGCTAGCCTCAGTACATAGACGCACACCACTGAATTAATGTGCTTAGTGGGGCCGCGTGCACTCGACTTTATACAATCTGTTTTACAAAACTGGTTTATGTAAAATCGGAATAATCCCGTAGTATAGACATACCCTTAGAAAAAGCAGCTGGAGAAGATTGCATTGTAGCTACCTAAATTAATTTCTGATCCTCTTCCATTTCAGCTCAGTTTGTCCCTTAATTTTCAGTCCCAAAGCTTCTATCTCAAAGTTTTTAAAGAAGCAAAACATCAGCAGTTATTTAAATGCGCTTATATCCATTGTACTATTTTATAATAAAATTCATGAATTGTTGAGTATGTTATAAAACTGGTACTTCATTGAAAGCCATATTCCTTTATTAAGGCTTGTTGAATTGAAAGGCACAATATAAGGCTTGCCTGTACCTCAGTGCTATTTTAATAACCACATTCAAATTTGAATATCTGTATTTAATCAAGTTTGTTAACCCTCAGGTACTGAGTGGTTAAATTTACAGTATGGAGGTCTGAACTAAGATTACTGGTATTGTTCAGTTTTATCTTTTGTTTTTAAACTGAATGTGATAGTGTTTCTTTAAACTTCCATATGTAAAATATACAAATATAATTGCAAGCCAAACTTTTAGTAAATTAGACTACAAAAACTTTAAAGAAAATATGTAAATTATTTAAGTGAAACACTATGGACCTGATTTGCAAACCCTTAGTCACAAAGTGAATACTTGTATGAGTAAAGGCCACAAGGTCTCAAGTTAAAGATGCTATTAATCTGTTTGTGGACTTAATTGCCACAAACTATATAAAGGACTGTGTCATGCTCTCTTGCCCTAGCCTTTGCCTCAGTTTCCACTCCATCTGTATAAATCAGTCCTGAGCCAGACTTCTACCATTTTTAGAACTCTCATCCAGAGGGTTCCTATAATAAAACAGAAACTAACGCAGTCTCAGCCAATAGTTTATCTCTCTGGACTCTTATTCTTCTCTCACCGAGAAACAGTTATGAGCCACCCTGCCACCTCGGCATTGGCTGCGGTTCCCCATCCACACTGGGGTTATCAGTCTCTTGTTCCAAATTGCCTGCATCAGCTATTCCCTCCCCACAAACTTACTCCTTTTCAAAGGACTTTCCACCTTCCTACTCACTCCCCACATGCTGCAGGTCCATCCTATCCAGAGGCACCCACCAGTGCTCTTTGCAGAGCTAATAGGATTTCTCCTACTGTCCCTCTTCCCTGATAGTTTCCCTCAGGCTTCTCCCTACTACTTCCAAGCCCCAGCTCAGTGTTTCCCCCCTGCTCTTCCTCATGTAGGATCCTTTCTAATCTGTGGAGATCTCAAGTCTTCCCCAAAGAGAGAACACTCGTGGGTAGTTTCCTTATACTACTCAGTCTCCTTGTAGAGTTCAGCTGCTCCATTACTAATTTGGCTGATGAGGTATCACTTGGAGCACCTCATTGCTCTAAAGTGTAGTTCACAGGGCGGTGGAGGGCAAGTGTTGTGCAAAACTTTGAGACATATCCGTGTGTGAGCATTTGCAGTTGTAAACAAGGTTTGAAAATATTTGTATGTAAATGTAGACTTTCTTTCATTTCTCTTTTGATACAAGTAAGTCTGGCACAGTATAAACTGTAGCTGTAAAATATTTAGTTAACATAATTAAGGGTTGGGGCTCAAACTGTCCAGGGTGTAGGGTAGACTTCAGAACCACTTTCATCTTTCCATGCACTGCAGTACTTTAGTTATCCTACGAGGTTTATAATTAACCAGAGAGCTCGTTTCTATGTAATTCCTGTAGACCTATGTTTCTCTCATAATTTATACTTAAATTTTGTGAGAAGTTGATTTTTGGCTTTACAGGAATAAAGCTGTCCTATTGTTTGTTTATATAAAAAATAATTTTGGTGCCACACACACTGCAGTTGAACTATGATTTCTTAGACATTTCAAAATATGTAACTGTTTGACTATACAGTGAAAACTAAGTAATAATTAAAATATGCAATAATTTGGAAGTTGTTTAATTTTTCTATAGGAACATTCCTTTTTTCCTATGATTTTAGATCAGTGGTTTTCAACCTCTTTTTAATTTGCGGACCCCTAAACATTTTTAAATGGAGGTATGGACCTCTTTGGAAATCCTAGTCTTAGTCTGCGGACCTCCAGTGGTCCACTGGCCACAAGTTGAAAACCATGTTCTATGATAAAGACAACCTTTCGCAGATCCCTTAGACATAGTCTGCAGACCCCAGGGAGGTTGAAAACCACTGCTTTTGATATAGACTAAGACAATCTGTATATAGGCCCTGATTCTGCATCCTGTGACTAAGATAGAATTCCATGTTTGCATGGATCTCTTCTAGCAAATCCTGATGCAGGATCAGGCCATAGACACTAAGTTAATTATTTGTAATGGTTAAATTTTATTCTGAAGAATTAAAAAATGACATCCAGGACAAGCACGGTATGTTCTAATTGTTCTAGCCATGATTTAATTTGTTGCTGTTTTGTTTGCAGTACGTAATATCACATCTTATAATGTTGGTGCAACTTTAAAATTGTAGATGATATATTATCATCCAAGTTCTCTGTGTTCGTCGATGTGTCAAACTTCTATTAAGAACTTATTTGTAAAAGATGTACTATGTTTCCTTTGGTAATCTATTTTTTCTGCACTGGATTAACGGTCTGGGGCAGCAGTAAAGTAAAACCTGCGAAGAGCCACATCAGCTATGTCATGTTATACTGCAACTGTATAATACATGTGTTTCCTGTTAACGAAAATCATCGCGGGGCAAGGTGCTTTTCTAAGCAATATCCATGTGTTTAATAGTTTTATTAAGGCTTCTTTCAGTTTCTTAATCTATTTCAATCCTGGCCTCTTTTACCTTTCTTAAATTTGTCTGCCTGTGAGATCACAATTGCAGGGAGAGATATAATGCTGAAGACACAGGGCCAAATCCTTCAGTCTTGCTGATTTGCCAAGGTAAACACCAAGGTCCCAATCCTCAACAATGTGAGAGGCCTGTACCGATTGGGACTACTTGCCTAAGTAATGACTACTCACAGGAATATTAGTTGCAGGACTGGCCCTGAGTAAGGACTGCAAGATTTGGCCCAATTTATTTAATGTAATTTAAGCATTTTGGAGTATATGCTCCTCTTGATATGCATGTTGGCTCGCATTGTTACACACATTTGAAAAATCCTGATTCATGATTGCTGTAAAAGGTTATGTGGTGACTTGGAATGTTATCGTTTACCTCCTAAAGGCTGCAGTACTTGGGTTTGGAGCAAGGTTAACCAGCTGAAACACTGACAGTAAGCAAATGGGGCATCCTAATTGACTGCATATGAGTTCAGGACTGCCCAGAGGATGGGGCAAGGCAATTTCGGGGGCCCCTTCTATAAAAAAAAATTGCAATACTATAGAATACTATATTCTTGTGGGGGTCCCTGCAGGGCCTGGGGCAAACTGCCCCACTTGCCCCCCCCACCCCCTCCAGGGCAGCCCTATATGAGTTAATAAAAATATGCATTGTTTATTTTTTCCCCCTAACTTGGCTTTGTAAGAAGATTTTTGTAACAAAATTGCTGGATTTGTATACAAGTCAACTTCAAATACATCATAGCTGTACTTTAATATCGCTGACATATTTACATAGCATAGGTATATTTTTCCACATGGAAGCCAGGACTGCCTTCATGGAGGCCCCATCTCTTCATACTGCCTCCTGCTTTCCACAGTAAAGCAGAATGGTTATTAACTAGTCTTGATGCCATGTTCCCTCCCTCTCCTCTCCTCTCCTCTCCTCTCCTTCCTCCGCCCCCCCCCCGCCAACATTCCCCAGCATTTCTACTCCGGAAGCTTTTACTAATCAGGGTGGCTAATGCTCAACCAGCCAGCATTAACTGAATGGGTTAAGGGGAGAATGATGCCATGGAAAGAGGCTTTCATACATTCCCACTCCTGGAGTTGGTTCTCACAGGGTGCGTGTGTGAGGGGAGCATGCTGATGAGCCAGGATTCCATCTCTATGTCCTTGATCCACAGACAGCTACTAAGTATTTGCCTTAGCTTGCAGAAAAGTGGAAGAGAGCATTTAAGCCTTGATTTATTTCCTTGGTAATTACAGAGAAATAGTCAAAGTTGTAATATTACTGATTTCACAAAAGAAACATCGTCAAACAGTAAAGATCAGTTTTATTGACTTCTCAAAGGATCTACATTGAAGATTAAAAGTAGTGAAATGGGAGTAGAAACAGCTGTTGAATTAGTTTTTTTTATTAAAGTAACACACCAAGGTACTTGCATAGTGGTGTTCATTTTAATTTTTTTAGAATGACCCATAGTATCCAACGTGGCACAAAAAAATTATCACTTTTGTCAATGCTGCCATTAATTAAAATCCTAACCTGTGGGGGGTCATAAGTGGTTAACTCAGCACAAATATAGATATAAAAAACATTTTATGTCAGGGTTTCCAGTTGTCTGTCAGACTTTTCTTGGGTGCCTTTTACTTGTATTAAATGTACAAAATTGTAGTGAAAAATGTATCAAACTTGTCAGTAGCAGATATTGCTAAGTGGAGAGGAGTCAAAAATAGTTCTCATGGAGCGATTGTCTTCCTGTAAAGTATCAGTAACTCAGGTTAAATCCCGTATTACTTTTTAGTTGGTGCAGGTGATGTTTTAAGAGGGAATGGAAAGCCCTGGTAACACAGGGACTTGTAGAAAAGACAAAGTTATGAGGTCTTTTGCACTTCTACAAGCAATGACAAAGTTTTTTTTAATTACTAAATATAATGGATTCTGAATATTTGTTCTAAAATCAACAGACTGGAAACAGGCCTGTAAATTGAGTTATTTTTTTCTAATTTTTATTTTACATTCTGATTTTTCTCTCCTTAAGAATAAGGGATTGGGCTGATTAGTGAGTGTGTCATGATTTGTTAAGAACCATATGCGCTTAAAGTCATACTGTAAGACTGATGAATGTAAAGATGGTTAATTTAAAGCTATGGTTTTGCCTTAATGGTTTAAAAATAAAATTTTTAAAAATTGTATCCAGTTTTAATGAGTGGTGCATCATGAATGGTGTTTGATTTTCTTGGTGATAAAAGACACATTCACAGTGATCACAAATGTGTCCTGTATTTTTAAAGCAAACAGCTTTGCCACCCTCTGCTGACTGCATCCAGCACTTAATCAGAAAGAGCTGAAAGTCCAAATTGGGTCCCTCATTCTGTAAACACATTTTTATATACACTTGAATAACTTTTACACACGTGACTAGTTCTGTTTTAAACTCAGTGGGACTACTCACTTAGTTGTTCACGTGCGTCAGTGTTTGCAGGGGTCAGGGCTTAGGTTAGTATCTCACGAAGCTTTGCCAGATAAAGATTGATAGGTATCACTGGAAAAAAAACGTGTTCCTTTGCAACATCCTGTACCACTACAATAGAACTGGTTTAATTTGTAATAGAGCTTTATCTTAGTGGTTTTTCCTTCTCCTAGCTTTTGAGATGCAAGCCCCAATGAAGAAATCACTTAAATGCTTAGTGAGTAATCCCACTGATTTTAGTGATGCCACTCGTGGAGCTGAGCATATAAGCAAGTGTTTGGAGGATTGGGGCCCAAATCTTTCATGGTAACATGATGTACTAGTAAAGAATACAAACTGAGAATGCTTATTACAGAACACAACTTATGCACTGTGAGAGCAGTTTTTAAAAGAACAATATCGAGAGTATTTAGAAAAATGCATCCTATCTAAAAACTTGGAACTTGTGTGATAGGCAGCTTCTGAAATTAATGAGACTACTTATGTTAGTAAGCAGTACGGCCCCAATTCAGCAAAGCATTTAATTACTCACTAGTCATCCCTGTTCAGCTAAACCCTTAAGCACATCCTTAAAGTGAAGTATTTTCTTAAATCCTTTGTTGAATAGGGATGACTGTTTGTTTGGTCTTAGGTCTTAAGCGGGGTAGTAAATGTTGGTAGGGTCAGGCCCCTATTTTGGAATAACAGTGAAGAGAGTCCCTGAAATATCCCAGAGGGTGATTACTAATAACCAGAACAGTTGCTTGAATTCATTTGCATTTTGTAACTAGAAAAAACTTTAATCAAGTCATTACTCTCCCAGATCTAGTTTATATCATCACAAGTTACTGTATTATCGCATGTGCCTGGACCTTTGCTCTAGCTCACTTGTTCAGTGCTAAATATCCTGGTACATCATCAGCACAGAGCCTAGACATCAGTTTGCCCTGAAAAAATGTGGCATTTAACATTAAATTTAACATTAACTAAATTTTACTGAAAGGGCTGGTCTACACTAGGGGAAGGGATCGATCTAAGATACTTCGACTTCAGCTATGTTATTCACATAGCTGAAGTTGTGTATCTTAGATCGAGTTACCTACCATCCTCATGGCGCGAGATCAACGTCCGCAGCTCCCCGTCGACTCCGCTACCGCCGTTCGCGTTGGTGGAGTTCCGGAGTCGAAAGGAGCGCGTTCGGGGATTGATACATCGCGTCTAGATGAGACGCAATATATCGATTCCTGAGAAATCGATTGCTACCCACCAATACGGTGGGTAGTGAAGATGTAGCCAAAGTACCAGTGTCACAGCTTATTCAATGTGTGCAACCTCCCCCTCTTGTGGTTGATTGTTGAATGTGCTTTAAATTTACATAGCTAAACATATTCCAAGAAACTGCTTCCAGCATGCAGAGCTTACTCAGTGGTGTATAGGAGTTCACATTTTAATGTATCTCAAATTTCACTTTAGCCTCCAGATATGACTGACTAAAGTTATGAGAAGATGCCGAAAACTTTAAAAATCACCCCTAAAGACTGTCACTGAGCTCGCAAAGGACAAATTTCACATTGCTGGTAATGTGCTGTTCTGTACGGTATGCAACAAAGCTGTAGATTACGTTCGAAGGCAGACAATTATTGAACACATGGAAAGCACTAAACATAAAAAGAAACAAACGAGGCTGAAACAGGACCATCGACAACAGTAAAGAAACAGTGTGATGCGATCATGCCAGTGTTTTACAACAGTAAATATATCAATAAAACATTGTGTTCAACTGATACCACTATATATAGTGGCTAGAGAAACTAAAGTTTGGTGTTACATTTTAATTGTGGAAAAACATGGATTTTTATGGGGGGGGGGGGGTTATTTAAGAATTTTTGGTTTTTATCACTGAAAACTAGGATTCCTGATCATCAGGTCACCCCTGGCAGAGCTGGAGCATTTATTAGCTAGGAAAGAAGACTGTTGAAGAGAAATCACCGCAGAGGCTGGAGAAGCATGCTGGTGCTCCAACCATGTAGTGAAGAGTGGTGGTTGATGGCCTGACTTTCAGCAGTGCTGAGCATACAGTGACCTCACTGAAACCAGAGTGCTGTAGTTGCACAGCAGCTTACGAAAATCTGATCATGTGGCTGAGAAATCACAGACTTGATGTTCGTGATTTTATGAAACCATATGCAAAATGACACAGAGACCTTAAAACTAATTCAGTAGGGAGAACAAGACTGTGCCACTATTAGAGCCTGTATATGGCAGTAAGGATGGGTACACTCCAGGTGTAATGGGCCATAATTCTGGCTTAGAAATTTTTAGTAAATTTCACAGCAAAGAAATAGGGGGAAAGCAAGTCACAAAAAGTGCAGGGTGGGGGAGTGTTTGGAGAGCGAGTCCACTTCACAGTCACCCTGTAGTGGTGGCCTCTGTCCTGCAGGACTGGGCCCAGCTCCAACTATTGCAACCTGTAGCACAGGGTCACAGCATCACTTAAGTTGTTTTAGCCACCCCACCACCTGAGGCGAAGCAGATGGGTCAAACTTGAGTGTCTCTACAATCCCATGCACCAGGTTGCAACATCACTTGGTTGGGGGAGGGGAGCTAATCACGTGTAGTTTTTTACAGCTATTTCCAAGATGTCACAGACTTTATTCAAATTCATAATTTCTGAGACTAAATCATAGCCCTAGGAGTTATCTTCCACCCTTACAGGGAGTAAAATGCAAGGCCTATATGTGCTAGTAAACTTTTCCTCAAGTGTGGTATAAAGAAAGGGTGGGATATGGGTGAAAAACATGTCTGATGAGAGATGGGCTGAAGTCAGATCTTCATGCTAATGAAGCACTTAATGATGCTCTCCAGTTTAGGCCTCATCCCAGCACTAACCTGGCAGGTGTATAATAGCATTCTTGTTAATGCAGCATTGGGCCTTCCTTGTTTAGCTCATCCCTTTTTACTGTGCTCTCTGTGCAAACACTGCACCTGTGTGTGCAGGGCCAATGATGAAATTTACTTGTTGGTGATGTAGTACCAGAAGATGAACAAGTTTCTTTAAAAACTTTAGGCTTTTCATATTACTTTTATCCCCGATAGTACTGACGATTGCTTAAAAAAAAGGTTAGGTTGGGTTGATTGCAAGCATGATGGTTTAAAACTGTTCTTTCAACATAAACGGTGTGTGCTTTTGAAACCTACATTCAAGACAGCAGCCTTTCTTTTCCCCCATCCATCCCTTCTGTTTTAAATGCTGTTCAATTTGTGTTCAAATCTCTTTGGTTCAGGGTCTTTTAGAAGGTACAAAATTACCATCCATGTTCACATAAGCTGACAGAAACCAGTACATAATTACTATATTTTTTTTAAAACAAGAAAAGTACATTACTACCTTCCCATCATGTATCTCTCTCTGCTTTTTGCAACCTTAGTTTTAGTGTTAGGTGATACCTAGTTACCTAGCTACAATTTTCAAAGCTCTTTTTTCTGGCTGTAGCCATTTAACTTAAATTTGAAATTTAAAGTGGTCCGTTTTACATTGTGGTAAATTTAACATCCCAGATCTATTTTTTCTGGATGGAAACACCTTCTGTTAATGCAATTTTTCCCATGAAAATTTTACTAAGAAGGAAATCCAAAAGTTTAAGTTCTGGCCTATACACAAGTGTAGATAATGCAAAAGCATGTACATTCCTTGATCTTGTTTGGGTGATGCTGTAGAAGTGTGGAGTGCTATTAATCTATGCAAAAGCAATTTTTTCCCATAAAAAGCAGATAGCTTGCAAACTTTTGAGCTAAATTGTAAATAAAGGTCCTGCTCCTGCTACAATTAATCAGCAAACATTTTTGTCTAACTGGAGCCCTGCTGCATTCCATGGAACTCCATATGGCTCCAAAGGTGTCCACACAGAACCAGTTCCTGGACTATGGGACTAAGAGTCCAATCCTATAAGCCATATTCTTGTGAGTGAGTAGCTCTGGGACTCTGTGTTGGTTTGTTATAACCCCCTGACTTCAGTCTTGCAATTTATTCACCAGTGATATTGTTATCACAGCAGAAGCCACCCTCATATCCTTATAATAAACAGGTACTGTAGTGATCAAAAAGGCTCTGCTGTTTAAACTACATTTCTTTAGGATGACTAGACACTACTGTTCCCACAAGCAATGTGGAATTGACTAGAATGCTTTTAGTTAAGATATAGAAGCTCTGTTTTCTGTGGGACTAGATGACTCAGAGGAAAAGTAATGAGATCTGGAGTTTGACCTCTAGGCCAGTGGTTCTCAACCAGGAGTCTGGGGCCCTCTGGGGGGCTGCAAGTTTCAGGGGGCTGCCAAAATAAACCCAAGAGCAGGGCTGGCATTGGACTCACTGGGGCCCATGGCAGAAAGCCAAAGCCTGAGGCCCACCACCCAGGGCTGAATATGAAACCTGAGCAACTTAGCTTTGCGGGGCCCCCTGTGCCATGCAATTACCCTGCTTGCTACCCCTTAATACCAGCCCTGGCTTTTAATCTACTGGATATGCAGAAAAACTGTTGTGGCACAGGTGGTCCATGGAATTTTTATAGCATTTGGGGCTGGAGGAGGGGAAAAGTCTCTGCAAGAAAAAGATTGAGAACCCCTGATCGAGGCCACTAGCTCAAATCTGGCCTAGGTCAGCCCTGAATGAAAGTTATCATCTGATTGTTTAATTTATACTGTGTGAATGAGTGGATAGTCCAGCACTCAGACTGCTGTCAACATTATACTAGTTTCTGACCATGTTAGTCAATGTAGTATTAACCTGCAGCCCTAGTAGATTAAAATATTGCACCCAGTGTCCATCTCTCTAAATATTCATTCAAACACTGATCTCAAACAAATCACTTGGTACAGCCATCTCCAATAAGTAATGGATTATTTTGGCAAATTAACCATTTACTTGTTATAAAAAAAACCTTAAATCAGGTTGAAGTTCACATTGACTTTAATTTTTCTATAAAATATCCCATGCAAGTAAAGCAAAACCAATAAAGGCCATCATTTCTATAATAATTGTTTAAACCCACACAGCCTAATTTAAATCTCTCTTGAATGTCTCTTTAATTGCCCAAGACAGGCAAGGGTTAATTGGACAGAGTATACCAGCTGAACTTTATTATTTCCAAGTAAATCATATTGGCCAGTCAAAATCAAAAAATGATCCAGAAAGCATTATCTTTTCCTAATTTGTAAAGGAAACGCTGCACCTAGGAAGGAAGCCTTTCCCATTTGCCCTCCAAAGGCTGTTTCCACCTCATTGGAAGTTGGAGTGAAAAGTGGCTGCAGTCTTGTAAGTATCAGCAGATATGTTCCATTGCAAGTTTATCTGCTTGCAGAAGTCATCATGTGCAGGGCCAGTGCAAGGAAGTTTCACGCCCTAGGTGAAACTTCCAGCTAACCCCGCCCCCCGCCCCCAGCAGCTAACTCAGCCCCCCGCCCAGGGAGGCCCCCCCCTGCAGCAGCTGCCCCCCCGACCATGACAGCTAACCCTTCTCCCCCCCGTCCCTGCCAGTCAGCTAACCCTGCCTGGGGAGACTTCCCCCCTCCCCCCCACCCCAGCAGCTAACCCTGTCTGGGGAGACCTCCTGCGGAAACTAAGCCTGCCTGAGTAGCCTGCCCCAGCTCACCTTGGCTCCGCCTCCTTCACTGAGCACATCAGTGCTGCTCTAATTCTCCTCCTCGCCCAGGCTTGCGGCGCTGATTGGAGGAGACTTAGAGCTGGGCTGTGTGCTCAGCAGAGGAGGCAGAGCAGAGGTGAGCTGGGGCAGGGAGTGGTTCCCCTGTGCCCCCCACCCTCGTTATTGCGGGCAGCCCTCCCCGCGTCCCCCCCACCCAGCTCACCTCCACCTCCTCGCCTGAGGGGGCTTTTAGGCGCCCCCAACCACTAGGCGCTCTAGGCAGCCGCCTACTTTGCCTAAATGGTTGCACGAGCCCTGATCATGTGGCATTAGTCTTGACACAATGGCCTCCAGACCACATGCTTTTCTATGAATATCCATTCTGATATGCTCTGTGATTGCGTGCTGCAGAACAGAAACTTGGGGGGGGGGGGAGAAAGGGGAGAGAGTCAGGAGGCATTAGGTCTTTGTCTACTATAACCTTAGTAAAGTGATAGTCAAGTTAACTATGGGCCAGATTCTCAGCTGGTGTAAATGGTCTTCAGTCGCACTATACTGACAATCCACTGAGAGTGTTGCCTGTATTTTTAATAACACTTGCATGTAAATGTCTAAGATGCTAGCTCATGAAAACTTAAAAATGAACATTCTGACTTATTTTCCATCCTTTATGCTGTTTAATAATTTGCACTACATGTAACCTGGTCAGTGACCACATGCTTGGCAGCTTCCCTTTCTGGTTCTCCTGCAGTAGCCCAGTGCTGCAGTGGCTGCACTGCAAACACTGCATGGGAATACCTAAATCCAAACTAACTTAAAGAACTGTCGTGAAAATACTTGTAGTAATAGTAAATTGCCTAAACATCATCTTTACCAAAAAAATCTATATTTTAGGGCAAACAAAAAAACCCACCTCTGAGCAGTGTCTCTTCCAGTTGCTTTTAATTTAACTTCTTGCATCTGCTTTTTTGGAGGGGTGGGATTTTGAATGAGACTTCCTTTTATCCAAGTCTTGTCGTATTTCCAAAGGAAACCCCTGTAGGTTTTCATTAACGCAGGGGAGGCAGAACCTTTTTGTGTAGAATAGACTACATTCCTGTAGAAAAAATATATATAATTAGCAGTATAGAAAAATGGAATTGGTTACATTACAGCTTTTCTAAACAGTGTTTTTCAACCTTTTTGATCCCAGGGACCGGCTTGCTGCCTTCCTAAGCTGTGTCAGGAAGATCTCAGGGACCGGCGTTGGTCCATGGTCTGTTCATTAAGAAACATTGCTATAAACCATACTTTGTATTCAGTGTTCCCCCTCCTCCATTCAGCTCATGTAGCTTCCTCACTAATGGGGAGATCACTCCTGGTTCATTCAGCGGGGTAGGAAGCTTTCTCCCTTCAACTCCAATTAAGGGTTAAAGGCAATTGCAGTCCTTACACATTGCCACAAAGAGGTTATGAGAGACACCATTTCTTATGGCAGTGCCTAGCTTTACTCAAAAAGAAAAAGAGTACTTGTGGCACCACAGAGAGACTAACAAATTTATTTGAGCATAAGCTTTCGTGAGCTACAACCCACTTCTTTGGATGCATGGAATGGAACATATATTGAGGAGCTATATATATATATATACACACACACATACAGAGAAAATGAAAAGGATACAGACTAACATGGCTGCTACTCTGAAACCTAGCTTTACTGTAACTAACTGTGCCGTGCTCCACAGCCCACTACAAAATGTACTATTCTTTGTACTGATCTATATGCTTTGTGTTGCCATGGACACAGATCCAGGTACACAGATATTGTGGTGGGGAATTTCACAGAAATGCTTTATCAATGAACAATGGAAACTAAAACATAGTTTAATTTAATTGTAAAATTATCCATTTTACAACTGCCTTCTTAAATTAGTTCCGGGGGGGGTGGTATTGAGGGGAGAAAACTCTTGCAGTTAAATTGGAGTTGGCCATGTAGATTGCTCCTGCTTGAGTTTTTGCTGGGGTACTGCCATGTCTGTGGTGAATAAGGACTCTTGGATCTGGCATATTTCACAGATGATAAGCCAATGCTGTAGGCCCAAAAATGTTGACCCAGTTGGCTCTAGCCAGGTACTTGTTATAAAGGAAGAGGTGAAAGCACAGCTGGGATATTTTAATCCAATTTGCAATGCACAAGTTGGCCAACCTTGGTTTTGCCAGTTGTTTCTCTTGTCCCATTGCAAACTAAAAGAAGAACTGAAGCAACCTGCTACTAAAAAGTTGTCCTTCATACAGATCTGCCTCTTTACCACACTGCCCCAATGAAGTGTGGCTTTCTTTAGCTTCAGAGGTTTATTAATTCACTGGGATGAGCACAAGTCTAGGAGCCACAAACTCCTGGGCTCTAATCCTAGTTCTGATTCAACATATGGCCTTGGGCAAGTCACTTAACCTCTCCGTGTCCTAGTCTCCCCTACATGAAAGAGGAATATTTACCTATCTGACATGGGCATCAAAAGGATTAGTTAAGTAACATTGGAAAAGTTCTACAGAAATGCTAAGTTTTATTGCTAAATGCATTTGGTAACCATCTTCACACATCTGGCTCTATATCGAGTCAGGTCTGTTTGGTAGGTATTCCCAATTCCTTGCACGGTTGAGAGGTTGAAGTGGCAGAGGGGCATTGGCCAGACCAAACAGTCTCTACACAGAAGAACAAAACAGACACAAATCTGACATCAGGAATCATAACATTCAAAAACCAGTAGGAGAACACTTCAACCTCTCTAACCACTCAGTGACAGATGTTAAGGTGGCAATTTTGCAACAGAAAAGCTTCAAAAACAGACTCCAACAAGAAGCTGCTGAACTTGAATTAATATGCAAACTAGATACCATTAACTTAGGTTTGAACAGAGACTGGGAATGGCTCTGTCATTACACTAATTGAATCTATTTCCCCATGTTAAAGTAGCCTCACACCTTTGTGTCAACTGTCCAAAATGGGTCTTCTTGATTATCACTTCAGAAGTGTTTCTCCCCTGCTGATAACAGCTTCTCTTAAGTGATTAGCCTCTTACAGTTGGTATGAGTATTTCCACCTTTTCATGTTCTCTCTGTGTATAAATATCTTCTTACTGTATGTTCCATTCTATACATCCGATGAAGTGGGCTGTAGCGCACGAAAGCTTATGCTGAAATAAATTTGTTAGTCTCTAAAGTGCCACAAGTACTCCTGTTCTTTT
The DNA here is from genome assembly GCF_007399415.2 of Gopherus evgoodei. Classification (NCBI taxonomy): domain Eukaryota; kingdom Metazoa; phylum Chordata; order Testudines; family Testudinidae; genus Gopherus; species Gopherus evgoodei. The sequence goes on along the minus strand of NC_044322.1, from coordinate 234,034,074 downwards.
TGCTGATAGACTAACACAGCTGCTATTCTGAAACAAATCTCAGTTTGTCATCTGATAATTTTCTGATTTCCATAAATCTAAGCAATGGAAGAGAATTTCAGAAGGGGAAATAAAGCTATCAGGAGAATGTCTTAGAGAACTTGTAGCTGTTATGACTTAATTTTGCCCCAATTAGCATAGGGAACCAAATCCATCCCTGGTGTAACTTCTCTGAAGTCAAAGGAGTTATACTTGAACTTGACCCACTGTCGCTGGCCCAAATTTATCTACGCTGCATTCCTGCAATATTACCTTGATCAATGGAACGTAGAGGAATTTGATCTCGCTATCTTTCTCCAATACAATATTCTGTATTTTCATCTGCTTCCTCAACAAATGCTGCCTTGCATCAGAATTTGAAATGTCTCAATTGCTCATTTGTGCTATCACACCATGCTCCAAGTGCCGCTCTGTCCTCTGCCTCAGCATGACTCCTACACCAGGGTTTGCAAGAGGCCCTGTGCTGCGGCTGCACTGGGGATCGGACAAGTCCAGCAAGCTGTGGTACATTCATCACTCCTATCCACTGCTGGGGCAGTAAAGAGGGGGCAGCATTTGTCCCACGGTCTGCTGTAATCGCAAAGCAATCTGAAGGTTTGGACAGAGATCTACGATTCCCTAGCACTTCTACTCACTGAAAGAGTGCTTCAGTTGAGAGTGCGGATTTCATTCTTTTGTAAGCATAATCTGCAGCAAGTTTGTACACATTTAATACATGGAACAATGTTTACGAGAATTGGCAGGACAAAAAGGTAGCTGATTGAAAACAAAAACAAACACACACTCTTTGGTTCTCTCTTGTTGCTGTTTGATCTTTCACCAACAGGCTGGAACAAAAAAATGCACCATGTATCACGTTACTTACTGTGCCCACACACACACGTCTATTACACAAACTGCACTGAGATCCAAGGATAAGGAATTTGTCCTTGTCGGGGACGAAAGGATCTTTCATGACATAGCTTTCTTCCAGGAGGCTAGAAGAAAATAATTCCATGCTTTAAAAAACCAATTTCAACCTGTCTGTTCTTTGCACATGAAGATCTCTTAGCAACCCATTTATTATTATTGCCATAATAGGTATTCTACACAATTTTTAACCACATTGTTTTAACCTACATTTTTACTATTACATAGCCTAATTAAACACTGTTTCAATTCAGGCCGTTCAACTGTGCGGTTTTTAATTTGGAGTCTGTTTCAAAAGTTCTGTATTTACATATAAATGACTTTACTACTCCTAGCTACGTCACTCCTGTAAACTTAAAATTCAAACTCTTGTTGGCAAGAGCTGTTGTCAGGCAGCAAAATAGTGATATAAAATACTCTTGTTTTAACTCTTACCAGCTCAGGCTACCCTGTTGCTCAAGAGTATTAAGGTGATGCATTTCAAGAAGTTGGCAGCTTCACGAGGGGGAAAAACAAAAGCCTTGGTCTTCCAGACGCTCCAGATGGCTCCTCACTGAAGTAAATTATGTATCTGCTCACAGCCTTGCAAGCCTGGCTCATTATTGGATGAGTTTGATTTAAGTCAGAAATAAATTCACAGTGAAATGGACAACAGAACAGAAAAACCCTGAAGTAGTCTTATACCCCCTGCTGTCCTTTTTATGTAACTGGGAATGTGGGGGAAGGGAAGCGTTTACTCAAACACTGAACTGTCCTGGAATTTAAAGCATTATAGCCATTAGTTCTGGGTAGAAAAGCTGGTCTATAAGCCTTGTAGGACACTAGGCCACAAAGAATTAATTACACCCAGGCAAGGCACTGTGTATTCATTAAGACTCATTTATACCCTTAACATAGGGTTTATTTGATGCAAATCCTGGTCTTTGGGCATGTCTTCTGTTCTAGCCTGAATTTTGCCCAGCTTGCATTAGAAATAGCAGAACAGAAAAACATGAACACAGAGAGTATGGGGAATAATTTTTTTGGTACTATGTTGCCATTTCACTGAATAACCCCATTTTATCTTCACACTCATGTCCCTGTTGCAAAAACATGGTTCCTAGTTCTTCTGACTAGAGGAAGACTAGAAGCCTACTGGCACTTGGATTCATATACGGGGACCATCCTGATGAGGCAAGACCATCTCCCATTAAGTCATGGTCCAGTGCCAGGCCAAGCTGGTATTGACTGACGGTTGTTACCATTTTACGATGTGCTCAACCATCTGGCCTCAACCCTGCCAAGCACCAAGCATGTACTTAACCTTAAGTCCCATTGACTTCAGGGCCTCTGCCAGGAGTCTTATTCACTTGGATGGACTCAATGGATTTACTCATGTGCTTGAAGTTAAGCACATGGGAAGGTGGTTTGCTGGCGAGCTTGGCATTTGGCAAGATTGAACTCTGACTGCACAGTTGTTGGGCCATGCTGTACCTACCTGTTCTAGCAGAGATTTGTCTAATTCAGGGAAATACACTTCTGAAGATCTTTAAGTTATATATTATATGGAAAACTATTTAAACAACCCTACAAAATGTGGTTTACCACATGCATTTAACCCAGGCATTAATTAAGGCACCAATTAGTTGATATGCAGGGCATTTGTGCAATATTGCCTAATTCCCCAGTGTGAGATTTCTAAAATCCAAATATGTTCAATGAGAGCTACCACAGAAGAGATTGTACTTACACAACAGAACGAGTGTTTGGCGGTTTCTGCCCATAATAGCTGTATGGGGCTGTTAGCCCACATAGTTGGCATTCAAAGTCTCCTTTCGGCTGGGCTTCTTTGTGAGAATCCATCTATAAAGCTACATACATGAAAACAAATCTTTTTAGATTCAAAATGCAGTATTGGGAGCACCTATGAAAGGTAATTAAACTGAACTGCTCCAGTAGTCCTGTCTAGCCTCACCAATATCAGAGGAAGAATTTTGGATGGCAGCGCAAAGGTCTGAAGAGTAAACATCAAAGGGAGATCCTATTTTTACCTTTATTCTTCACACATTGAAAATGAATACCCTCTACATCCTAAAATAATTTAAAAAAAAACAAACACACAATAGGTGCTTACAGCTACGGTCCTCAATCCGTATTTAGGCTCCTACACAAGTGACCTGATTTTTAAGGGCTGTGTCCCCCAGCAGCTCCCATTAAAGTAAGCAAGCAGCTCATTTAGGGCTTAGATTTCTCAAAGCTGCCTGAGGATTTGAACAGCCTAAGTGTCTAAATCCCCCAGACAGCTTGGAAAATTTCAGCCAACATGCCTAAAAAGGGCTTTAGGGGCCTAACTTTATGCATGTTTTTCAAAATCTTGACTAATAAACAATAAGAACTGTGTTCTCTCCAGTTTCCATTCACTTTCAACCCAGGCCACATCTTTCTGAGTTTTCAAAAAGCTTGGTTTGATGCATATTATAGACTGCATTCTGATATAGTCAGACACATGCAACCAATTTTAACACAGGCAAGTATGTGTGCATGCACAAAATTAACACACATCCACACCTGGCTACTTGGTTGCACAGAAGGTTGCCTGATTTGCATGTACAAATGCACAATTAAATGGGCACAACTATTGTGCCATATTTGAAAGTTATCAAAAATGAGTTCTGTTTTTCCAGTTTCCTACTGCTAACCCCTAACCCTTTCAGGCCTAGCAGCAGTACCATCTTGTACTGTGACCCTGACAAATCTGGGCTGAATGAGACCCTGTCAAAGGGTAGCTGGTCTCTGTGGATAGACTTAGCCAAGTGTCCCTGGACAGGAGCAAGTGAGCTTAGTCCAGATAATTAAAGAGAGCTGGGCTCCATCTGGGCCTATAAAGGGCTGCTAGTGGGCTGCTGTATGAAGGAATAAATCACAGTGGAGTGGTGTTAGCACCTGTGGTGGCTTCCCAGAGCTAGGGGCTCAGGGAAGTAGCCCTGTAAATGCTGCCCCAGTGAGGAGGCAGAGCTGACGTAGAGTTACCATGTCTGGTTTTCTGCCAGAAATTCTGATCAAAAGGGGACATGTACCATGTCCATTCAGAAGTACTGACTGGACACCAAATGTCTAGTTACTGCCTGCAGGGGTGCTCGCATAGGGGGTTACTTAGGGTGACTAGACAGCAAATGTGGAAAATTGGGACAGGGGGTGGGGGGTAATAGAAGCCTATATAAGAAAAAGATCCCAAAATTGGAACTGTCTCTATAAAATTGGGACATCTGGTCACCCTAGGGTTACTACCTACAATGCTATGGCCAACCTGTTCCCTGCTAGCCATGTGTGGGGACTGGGAGGGGCCAGCGTGAGATGCAGAACACTGAGGGGGCACCAGTTAGTCAATCTATGTCAGTCCCTTCTCAGTCAGGGCTGCCTCCAACCTGCATCTCCTGGGCAGGTAGGCTCCATGTCTGCTCCCAGCCTGGCTCTGCAGGCAGCAGGTGAGTCACAGGGGAGGGAGAGTGAGTAAGTGGGGGAGGGGCCGCTAGCATCTGGTTTTAAGAAGTTGGAAAGTTGATAAACCTCCTGAGGCCAGGAGGCTGCTAGGAACTGGAGTGCCAGAGGCCCCTGAGAGGGGTGGCCGTGAAACCTGGGCCAAGAATGGAGTTAGGACTGTGTTCTGGTCCCCCCACCCACACACCCCTCTGTTTAAAGCACAAAACCTCCTTGACTGAGACTGTGTGTTGCAGCATATGCTTTAGAGCCAGGGAGAAATGGTGGCCCTGGTGACAGACTCCCCAGCCCCACCCTCTAGACACTCACCCTGGTGCTGGTGGTTCAGACCCTTCCTTTGGGATCAGTACTGTAGGGATGTCCCAGTAAAGTGTGAGGGTGCCATGGGCTGCTGGAGGTTCTATTTTTCAGATGAATTAAGAAGGGGATCCTGCCCGCTTGGCATTAAATAGTGCGTGACCCTTTCCAAAGGAGGAAGGGGGCTGAATCCTGCACTTGCGAGGATCGCATTGGACTGAGGTCAAAGAGACTCTACACAGGTTCAGCACTCCTCCCACACAGATCACAATGTGGGCCTGGGGATTTAGTGTGTTAATCTCAGTGTCCCAAGCAGAATTCACTTCAGGAACAGACTCTCATTCCTCTGTAACTAAAATTCCCGAGCAGTTTCAATTGTACAGCCTATTCCTCACTTCTTACTCTAATGGTGCTACTACCTTCAATGCCTGAGGTGACTTCATCTCTGTGGAAGCCCTCTATATCTTTTAGCTTCCTAAAGTGCTTTGAGATTTTTGGATTAGATCTGGGCTGTGTATGTGCAACGTATTGTTTCAAGCAGAGGTTCTTAAACTCAGATATGTACAAAATGCACTTCAAGGAGCTGTTGTGAGGCCTGCATCTTAGATGACCAAAAAACTCCTCCATGTGTAATTAGTAACAAAACAAATACTTCCCTGATTCCAAATGAGATTCTATGACCTCATCTGGAATACTGTATGCAATTTGGATCACCAAATTAAACAATCATTCAAATAGTGGTAAAGAATGCACAGCGGGCCAATGAGGATTGTTTGAAGTAAGGCATTAAATAAAATCAAATTACAGTATCTATGAGGGGTGTCTCAGGTTGTGGAATGTGTGAGTTCAGATTAAAAGACAAGATAACTCAGGGTTCTGATCTGAAATAGTTTAGATACAAAAAGGAGTTGCTGGCATCTAGAATAGACATGGCTCAGGGACTACTAAAGGGAAAGAATTATGTATATGTAGAAACATTTCTGGCTACGGCAGTTGAAAATCATGCGATCCTGCCTGTGAGGCAGTGACTGGATTAGGTGAACCTATACTGCTTCCACTGGAGTCAAAGCAATGAGCCACTTGCATGAAACTTGATGTAGCTAATGCAACTGGGAAAGCATTTTTCCTGAGCCTCATACCCTGACCAAATGTCCTCTAGTATTTTCTCAGTGAGGTGGACTGTAAAATGGCCATGCTAACAAATTCACTATCAGGGAATAGTATCTTCTCTCCATGCAACTTATAACGAATCAACCAGAAACCGCTCCTTTGCTGGGCACGACATGGTGTCTTGACACTGTAGAGAGTTCCCAAGGAGGAACAACATTTTAAAAATAAACCCTTAGTAATCATTACAGCTGAAGCAGTGGCCTAAAGTGACTCAAAATCTTTCCAGGTGTTGGTATCTGTTTCCTCCTTTAAAACGCAGACAATAGGGGATTTCTGAAGAAGCACTATGTTCCAGTGATGTGTAATATTATCCGGCAAGCTTGTAGTTAATGGACTTGTTAATATTGCTCATTTACAGCTTGATCCTGCAAGGCACAGAACATTTTGGTCCTAAGGCAAAGGATTTAAGCACCTACTAAATTTAGGCATGTGAGTACATACATTGAAATGAATGCAACTATTCATGTGCTTAATGTTAAACAGATGTTTATTTAAATGCTTTACTCGATTGGGGTCAGAGTGCCCAGCACCTTGTAGCATCAAGCTACAAGTTCAGTTAGAAACTTGGTGGGGGGAGGTGCCCCAATGCTATGGTGGTGCAATATATATTTTAATCCAATTCCAAGAAAACACTTATAATTAAGACACAGTTTAGTTTAGTGAAGGGATAAGGGAATGTTTCCTTGACTGATGTAGGGTGTGGATTTGGATGGATGGGTCTCTAAGGGCTCCTAAAAACTTCTGAGCTGCTCTGCTTGGAGTGTTGTGCTAGTAAGATTGTAAATGCCAGAAATAATAAATCACCGTTAAATAGTCAGGGTCAGTGACAGTAAGGAATCTGACTTTCTAGACTTCTGTTCTCATTAGCACAGGTCTCTACAATGCGTATTTTAAGCACTGACTCTTGATCCTTCAGAGGAGCCCTGAGTGACTGAAGAGCTAGAGAAACTATCCAATACATATATTGTTCCCACACAGATAAACAACTTGATAGGGTGTCAAGAAAAACCTTGCACTGACACACCTTTAATCCTTTCAAATTAAGTCTGTTTCAGGGACATGGTTTTCCATGCAGGGTGTTCTCATATTATTTAGAGATAATGATGACCTACCAGAACATTCAGGGCCTAATCCTGCAAGGTGCTGAGTGTTCTCAATTCAAGAGTGCAGGAGCTGCTCAGTACTTTGTGGGAGCTGGTCCCCAGTCCCTAGGCCAGTTAATGCAGAATTACTGTGGAGTCCTTTGTCTAACCCAAAAATCAGCACTGGGGATGCAATCACCTCCCTTAGAAAGCTAATCTGTGTTCACTAAATATTATTAAAAGCATTTTTCTCTTTCATCCATTATTTCTAGTTAATTCTCTCGGAACAGTTCCCTCCCTCCCTCCCTCCCTGCCCAGCTCATTCCCGTTGATGCCATTCAGGTACTTGTAGGTCATTTCTTTGCTGTCTCCCTACCTCTCCTATATGAATACAGATCTTCCTTTCACCTGCCCTACCTTGATTTAGGATAACTAGTCAGGAATTGAGAATAATGGCCAACTGGAGCATAGCCATCATATGGCTTTCAGTTATCCTTTCATTCCAGGAGATCATTTCATGGAATTAAATCTTCCTGTCTCCCTCTACCTGCAGCATCTGACTCCCTGAGTACAGGAGGATGTTTCAGTGCTGCTATCCAGTGCTGCTATCCATTATTCACTTGCAATGCAAAGCCTCCCTCTAGCTGTTGAGTGTATTACCACAGCATGCCCTAGCCCCACTACTTAAAGAGATCCTGGGGCTACCCTTACTATGTCTCCCAAGTGGCAACATGACATGCAATCCAGAGCACCATCAGACTAGCCCTGAAGACAGTTTTAAACATGAAAGCAAGCGAGGTAATTGAAAAGTCCTAAGAATCTTTGAATATGCAAAGCATGTCAAGGGGGTTGGTAAAATATGCTATCAAATCCTTTCCTTGAGTAAACAACTTTTTTAAACACAAGCTACAGCTGAAAAATATGTCTCCTTAGATGCTGTGGAGTCAATGTACATATTTCTTTATGATTTAACAAGGAAAAGAGAACATCAACATTTAAAAAAAAAAAACAATTGGATAAGGCAGGCATCTCCAAGTAAGAATATATATACTGAGAAGAATTTCAGTGCATTGTGAAGATGATTCCATGATGAGCCTAAATGCTGCAGCATACTGTAATTAAGTGATGAGTGTGTATACGGTATATGTACCTATGTCCTCTAGTGGTTAGAATCCAAATTGCTCAACTCTGTGTTATTGGCGCTATACTGTTAATAGGGATTCTCCGCTAGCTCAAGTGTTTGTCCCCTCCTCATCCCCTTCAAGGGTGAAAATTTTAGGGCAGGTACGTGATAGGAATAAGAGAGAGTATAACTAAACCTGCTCAGAAGATTCTGAGCATGTTAGGGTGGTACAGCATCAGGCCACCTCCTTGCTTGAACTGATTGTCTCTACTTAAGTTAATTTATGACAGCTTTGTTAAAGCGATTTCCCTGGTAGAAAATAAGGTACGAATGCTCTATCACAGTGCTCGTTCTTGTCCTTGCCTGCAGGTATGGGATCTTGAGGAGCAATTACCACACAGGTGGGGTGCCAATTAATTTCTTTATTAAAGGAAAAAGGAAGTGGTGGGAATTTAACAATGAAATGCGATGGGATGGGGTGTATGAAGTGTTTACAATAGACAATGATGGGGGGGGTTCTTATTGAACAGTTTAGGGAGTTTTAACAGTGGGTACAGTAAGGGGGGTTCAGCACAATGGGATACAGTACAGTCAATAAGCAACTCAACTTTATATAGGAACAACTCTAGATACAGTGTGGAATGCAAAAAGTACCCAAAAGAAAATGCAAAATAAAATGGTAGCTTCTATATAAAAATGGTATACAAAGTATATTAGAAAAATGGAGGCAACTAATGGGGTGTTATAACCACAAGTAAAATGTGAGTCACAGTGCAATAATACAATATGGGTGATAAGTGAAATTATGCAATGTAGAAAATTACTGACTTAATTTGTGAGGCTGTGATAGCAAGAGTGTACCTAAAAGCTGGGTCAAGAAACAGGAGGGGGGAGGGGAGTGAGTGATTAGTGGTATCTGATGAGAGGCGAGTGCAGCTGCAAGCAGCGAGAGACTCTGAAGCCCAGAGCATCAGTCTTCAGGAGCCTGCGGGCTGGAGGTACGGAAGACAAGAGCAGCTGGAGCGCACTTAAGGGGAGTCTGGGAGCAGCAAGAGGGGAGGGCGCTGAACGTGTAAGCGATGGGAAGGCACGTGGAGAATGGGGAAGACGGCTGAGGGAAGAAACAGGTTGCAGCAGCGGACAGCACTTCAGGGAAGTTGCGGAGCAGCGGGGTGAAGACAAACGCAGCAGTGTGATGGTGATCTTCGGTAGGGGACGGGCAGCGGAGGAGCGGGGGCACGAACACAGGGGATACAGGGAGAGGCAGCAGAGAGGTGTAAGGAAGGGCTGGAGGGACACCCAAAAAAAAAGGAAAGAAGTGGCAAAGGGTTTGGGAACTTACACGGGGGGGAGGGGGAAAAGCCGCAAGGGATTACAACAGGGAGACACGGAGAAGTACATAGAGGGGAAGATTGGAGCAGGGGGAAAAAGCAGACACGGGAAAGTTCAGGGAGAGATAGGGACAGCAGGAAGACAAATTCAAGCAGTAAAAACCTTATCTATCCTCTAACTTAAATCAAACTTATATAAATTATAAGCAGCTTATACAAAGTAATAAAACAGGTACAGAATACAACCAGGCAATGGGCTTTTTTCTAAATCTATCAATCAACGACTAGGCAAAACAACAAATATCACAATTCTAAGCAAACTATAACAAGCAACTATACAGATCAACAAAACAGCAAACTATAACAAGGCAGGTGAAACTTACAAGCTCTACAATCTTAGCAAACTATGACTTATTAAACTAAAAAGCAAAACCTATGGTGCACCTTATGCTATGGGGAAATCACAGATGGCAGAGTGGTATGTGCCCAGGATACAGCTCTCAAGGCAGCCCCCAAGGAAGCCAAGGGATGTTGGCTGCAGCAGTGGATACAGCTGAAAGCAGGGAGCAGAGCTTAGCAGTGGCACAAGCTTATTTTTAGCAGCAAAGCACTGCAGAGTTTAAGAGAGGTTTTAAGACACAGACCAAGGTTTAGCTTGAGTCTGTGTGCTAGGGAAACAGAGCCAGCAGCTAAAGTAATAAAATAAAAGTATGGAAAGTTTTACAGAGGGATTCTTACCAGTCCCCAAGGCAGCAGCAAAGGCAGAAGCAGCAGCAACATCAGAAGAAGCAAGGAGGGCTCGGTATGGTCTAGATAATCAGTAGATCTCTCAGGCAGCAATTTGTTCTTCGTGGGGGGAGGGGGGTTTAAAACCGGGGGTATGCTCAAAAATAAAACGAGAGCAGAGAAAGGACCCCCCAAAATCCTTGGCTGATCAGACCAGGCAGCAATGCAAGAACCTTTCCGATGTTTGTTTCAAAAATGTCTGTTTTTAAAGGCAAACTTAGGCAGTTTCCCACCAGTGATCCTGATAGGCTCCCTCTGTCACAGGGGAGGAGGCACAGGGAAAAACTGCAGGTGAGCACAGAGACATGCCTGGGCAGAGTCCTGTGCAATAGGTGACTCAAAAGCACATGAGGCCTATGACTCATGACCAGGATCTTAAAAACACAATAGGTCTTGCAGCTCTGAACATTGCCTGCCCTACACCAAGCCCAGGTTCAACAAGGTGATAACAGGACTAACCCTTTGAACAGGGCAGTGGTCCCACTTAGCATGCAGCACAAGTGGCGATCCCTTTGAGAAGGGCAATGGCTCTTAGTAAACAACTTAAGGGGCCCTCCCTTTGAGAAGAGCAGTGGCCCTGGTAAACAACTTAACAACCAGGGAAGGACGGCCACAGGAGGAGAACAAAACAAAATGGAGTATGGGGACAGCTGTAAGAAACAAAATGGAATAGGAGGATAGCTGTAACAGACAGTTCTCACCTTCCTCCAGGTTACCATTTAAGAATAGTTACAGTGGGCTACACAAATGCAGATGAAAGTACCACTGGTCTTAAACACAATCTAAACTTAACACTGAAATAAGATTCTGGCACTGTTAAAATAATCTTGGCAAGCATAAATTATAGCTCCAGTGATGTAGAAGAGTACATGTATGTAGATGTTATTAGGCGGTTGCTAAAAGATGCCAGAACTCCTCCATAGCTAGAGAGAAGTTCAGAGTTAGCATATAGAAGAGATTGGCCCTTTCCACTAAAATCTGAATCAGATGTGTCTCTGGTTTGCTTAACACCATCCACTAAGTAGCAAGGACCGAGTTACAGCTGAAAAGCTGCCCAGTTGGTTAAATACACTTAAGTATATATTAAAACAACAACAACAACTAGGAAAAGTATTTAAGGAGAAATAGTGCCAAACTCAAAACACTGAAAGCCAGGAAATACATAGTGAAGTTATATCCCTACATATATAATTTTCCACATACACCCACCCCATCTAATATACTCCATCAATTTCCCTAGTACATGAACCCTATTCTAGTATAGCCAAGCACTCTAGCATATGAGCTAGGGAACATACTCATTCTAGTCTGGGTCTCAAATAGCAGTGATCAATCCCATCAAGATAGGAATCTGGCCAAGTATGTTTGAGGAGAACATGGATGTTCTCCCCACTCTAACTTTTGACAGGTTTCAGAGTAGCAGCCATGTTAGTTCTTCTAACTTTTGAGTTTCTCTTTCCTGGAGAGAAGTCTGGAAGTTTGGGGTTCTTGAACAAGCATCTCAAAGCCTTCATGGAAGAAGTCTGCCAGAAGGATTTGTAAATAGGGTGGAAAACATTTGCAGCAAAATTTGTGTCATTCTTTCAGTGTGGCCTACAAATGGAGTACATCCTTCAGTCATGGACTAGTTACTTCAACAGCTGCTGAGCTAGGATATGTCTAGACCGCAGTCACTAGGTGTGATTGCAGCTCGAGCTAACCTACCCATGCTAGCCTTTATCCAGCTAGCTCAGGCCCTGGGACAGTAAAGCCAGGGCAGCGTGAGTTTCAGCAAGGGGTAGTCCCACGAGGCATTACCCAGGGTTCTAGGTTGGTTTGTACAACCCATGCTGAAGCTCATGCTGCCATGGCTTCACTGCGCCAGTACCTGAGCTCACAAGATTAAAGCTAGATCCAGTATGTCAGCTTGAGCACCAATAGCACCCAGTGATATAAGGCAAGCCTCTGTTTTCTGTAGCCACCCACACAACCCATATATGAATTAGTCTTACCCCATATATAAGCCCCCCATCTTGTGACTTTTTAAGGTGCTCTGGATAAAGCACTTGAATGCTCTTATTCCGCCCTCTGTCAGTGTGCTTATCCAGTCTGCTCATCTAGGGGAGGTTCTTCTCCCCAGCCCCCATTTTAGGGATCCTTTGAGCTATTTGGCCTGGGACAGTACACAGGCATTAAGGTCCAACTGCTTGTTTCAATGCCAGTTTCTTGGGTATTGCTGTCAAAAAAAAAAAGAAGAAGAAGAAGAACCTGGTCTGACAATTGTTTGTTTCCATATTTTCCTGTGTGACATAGATAAGATGTGACCTTAGTATAGGTTATCACCACTGTCTGAGGCAGAACACCTTTTACTGTAAACCTTAGGGATGTTTCACTTAGATCTGCACAACCTATTTTCTGAAGTAGAGGTGTCCAAATTCTTCCCTCTACCCTGTCCAAAAGTTATTTTGGCCCAATCCTCAGCTCTGCTTCATCTCCATTGGTCACAGGCAAGGAGGAGGAGGAGAGTGGATAGGGCCTTTTTATGTCTCTACATAGATGAAAATGTCACCTTTTGGTTTAAAACCGATTGTTGAGGCCCCTAATGGGCCAAGTACACCAATGCTGCATGGCTGGAATGTTCCCATCTGCTGATGTATTGGAGAGGTGCTGAGCTAGCTCTGGTTAGCCTTCAGCAGGCTTGAGACACAAGAGTGATAATTCTGCAATAGTCCCAAAGAATCAGAGTTACAAGACAAATTATTTTTCTTTAGCCTCAATTCTCCCATCTCTAAAGTAGGTAATGCTAAGGTTACACAATGAATCAAGGGCAAAGGTTAGCATATAGAATCCAGATCTCCCAGTTCTCAAGCTGTCTCCATTAATTAGTGCTTTTTTTCAGCAAAACCCTCTTGCACTCCCTAAAAAAAACAAGACTGATGTGAGGTGCCCCTATATACTGGGGCATCCAGGGTCCTGCTTCATTGCATTGGTTTGAGGGAAGGAGCATTACAATTCTTCTCACTTTTGCACTTCAGTTCCTAGCCTGTGAAATGACAATGCTCAATGTGCCAACTGCTGGGGCTGTTCCCTATCCTGGGAAACCACATCACATCCTCAGCCAGAGCAAAGGGAGAGTACCAGTTTTCACTGCACTGTAGGACTGGGGACCCTGAGTGCAGATAAAAGCTTGTCTTTACTTAAAAATTGTACTGCTTCAATTATACCAGTATAGTCATGTTAGTATAATCCCCTAACATGGATGCAGTTACATTGGTAAAAAGCTTAGAGCAGTATAATTCATTCCCATTCTGGAGGAGGAATCAACTATACTGCTATAAAGGACCTTTATACTGGTGTAACTGCATACAAGCTAGGGGATGTACCACTATAATTCTATCCATTTTAAAAACAAACTCACACTCCAAACTGAAATAGTTATACCACTGCCAATGCAAAACCTAGAAGCAGACCACACATAGTTTGCTGGTATTTTGTAATACTTGTGTAAAGACTCCCCTATCAGCTTAATATGAGCTGTTCCAATTCTTTCCATGGAGACAATTTCACAGAAATATACTTGGTAAATAATGGGTCTCCATGGGCAGAAGAGAAAACTAAATAAATCAGTAAAAATAACCAGAGCTGTTCCCAGGACCAAGAGTTAGGAACAGAGGGAGATATCTTGGGACCCTTGTTTAGAAAATCCTGACATCTCTGTGGCCCTTCTCTTATTCAAAGGTGCCTTTTCATCGCTTACAATAGCCTCCCATACCGATAGAGGTCTACATCCTTCATAACGTTACCCACATCAGTATCTCTTACTAAAGGCCCTGGAATGAGCATCAATGCCTCACTCTTGTCTAACTGCCCATTCACTTGGGGGACGTGGATTCTACCTCATTAGGCAGTGCCAGCTGCCTGTGCATAAACTGTGAATGACACAAACAGTATACGCAGTGTGTCGGAATCTACTTAGCATTAGGAATCCAAAGTGCTGCTGTGTATTCAGGCTGTAACACTACAAGTTAAAAGGGTTATTGTCCATATATGGATAATGTTTTAAAAATAAAACTTACCTTTGTTACTAATAACCCAGTGGAAACTTAACACTGAAACACGCCTGCAAATTCAACGGATCCTCTTGCACGGATGCAACTTGCTGCTCTTGTGTTGCTGGCTGCAGCCAGTATCAGAGCTGCACACTTCCTGGTTCACGTGCACTACCCATGATGACATCATAGGCTTTTTAAAGGAGCAGTGTTCAGTCAACATCAACAGGGCGGATCAAACTGCTGCTGTGCCATGTAGCAGAGCAAAAGTCCTAAATTATATATGGAGAAATCTGTCCAGGGCTTCAGATTAGAATCCAAATAGTCTGCATAGTGGTATATTTTCAATTTAAAGATTTAGAGAACTTTGGATCAGATGTGTGTGTGTTTAGAGGATACCAATCTGAATTAAACACGGGAGACAGGAGTACAAGATATAATAGTCATTGGTTTCCTCCAGTTTTCCAGTAGCATAAGACTTTTGCACAGAAAAATGACTGAAATATCTGCCAGTCTCGTAAACTTCCAAGATCCCGAACATTTGGGAACTTCTTAGTCACTTTGTGAATTAAATTCAACAGAAGTTTATATCTCCATGCTTCACTCAGCTGGTTTGGAATACACTGAGGAACCAAACCTTTATTTATTCTGTAATATTTGGTGTTACATTTATAGATGTATTGGCGAAATAACCAGCCTTTCCCTTACACAGGACCAGAATGCACCAGAACCACTATGGCCCCCTCCCTCCACCACCACCACCATCATCAAGGTAGCCAACAGCCCCATATTACAAGGGTTGTCCCTTATTTAAATAGAAGATTACCTGTCCCATGCTTCACCTCTGTACAACAAGAGTTGGGAGTTGCAAAAGGCAGCGAGAAATACCTCTGGCAAATGTAGATGAGTACTGCTTATTAATAATAATAATAATCGTGATGATGATGACAATGATAATGATAGGAGTGCAGTCCCTCATTTTTGAAATACACCGTTGGAACCATCCCCCCTCCCCCTCATACCACCAACACTGTCACAGCCGCCATCCCTGCACAGACAGGAGAACCAGCATATGCAGAACTCCATTAAGGTCTGTGCCGTCCCCAACAGGCTGTAGAGCCCAGTGAGGACTCCCTGCTCTTAATATGCTGAGTAGTGGATTTGGGATAGAGTGGTTTGGAGCCAATGTATCTATGACTGTAGATTCATTGGATGTAGCAACCCCTTTCCTCTCCATGTAGATACAGCAGCTGTGAAGTCTGCTACAGACCTGATGTTCCAGTAGCAGCTGCAGAGCTACACTGAAGCTGCTGTGTAGCCTGGAGGGAGGAATTTGAACTCTCCAAAGCATATGACCTCCTTAGCAATTAGCATGTAGCCCATTTACTCGGGGCGTGGGTATTGTTGGGATCAGGGTATGACCCATTATATTTGTAAAGTGCTCTCATGATAGTAATTTTACAATAATCTTTCTACACTGTAATATGGAAAATATGAGATTATAATGCAAATTATTTCACTCCTAAAGTGACTTATTAATCAAGATTTGTGGGCACTATTTATGGGTTAACTGTAATAGTGTTAATGTGGAAAAAAGTTATCTCCAGGAAATTATTGTTGAGTATTGAGAGAGATCATTCTTATCATAAACAACATTAATTGTCTAAAAGGAATAGCTGTGATTTCTGAAATGATTGCAGATCATAACTGAAAGATCTCACACTATGCACTGCTTTGTAGATCATAACTGTACTAATATAACTGCCAATTGCATATCAAGTTGCAAATACTGAGGTCAAGAGATTTTTTTATGAATAAATATCAAGGGATAAAGCTAGAGAAGTTAAACAAGATTGTAAATTGTAACCAGACAAGATCTCAAGAAGTAAAAGGTCATAATTTCAGCCTGAAATGTGTGTGTTACAATTGCTGAAGTTATTAAAAAGATCCTGGTCACTGAATTTTGTCAAATCATCAACAAATGATGAAATAATTATGGATGAAATCTCATCAGACAGCATCTCTTATCCCTTGACTATAATGTTTCAAGGTGGAATATGCAGCCCCAGCCACATCCCCGAGGCACAGAAACAGGCTGATGTAATATTCAACTAGAAGACAAAGTTGGATATGCCATACATATTTATGAAAAAGTACTTTATTTCCAGAGCTCCAAAGGCCTAGTAGAAACAAATCAGCTAATAGGTTACCTAAATAGCTAATTAAATTTTATTACTGAACCAGTCTGGTTGTAGGAAACATCATAATATGATTACAGATGTGACTGATGTGCTGAATGATGTATATGTGTCTCCAAGGGGGGAGGGGGAATCACAGATGCAAGAGGCAACTCCTTGCCTGAGGAGGTTGTGAAGGCTAGGACTATAACAGGGTTTAAAAGAGAACTAGATAAATTCATGGAGGTTAAGTCCATTAATGGTTATTAGCCAGGATGGGTAAGGAATGGTGTCCCTAACCTCTGTTTGTCAGAGGGTGGAGATGGATGGCAAGAGAGAGAGATCACTTGATCATTACCTGTTAGGTTTGCTCCCTCTGGGGCACCTGGCATTGGCCACTGTCGGTAGACAGAATACTGGGCTGGATGGACCTTTGGGATCTGACCCAGTATGGCCGTTTTTATAATTGACCAAAGATTCTCTGTGATAGTTATTACTCCATTCATTATATTCCCTCAGTACTGGTAGATTCTCTTACATTGTTAGTAATTTCCCAGTAATTGGTGACTTTGTGTAGTTATTTTGAACTTGAAGTACTGAAAGCAGAGTTCCTAATTTGAATACCAGGGCTTCATTCTTTTTCAGTAACAATGGTGTAACTCATGCTATACTCCAGAATAATGCAGCAGATTTTGGTCTCCAATGTCATAAGAGCTATACATGTTAAGAGTATACTGTTTGCAACTGTTAACCAAGTAAACCAAGTTAAAAAAATTCAGATAAACAAATAATCTCCTCTAGGTTTTAAGCCTGTGTTGTCATTGAGTCCTACTAACTAGAAAAAACTGTATATGGATGGAGAGAAATAGCCATGTATTAAACTGTACACTGTAGGGGCTTGCCCACACACAGAAGTTATACTGGTTTAACGTAAATCTATTAAAAAAAATTAGTTAAACAAGTGCAAATCTCTGTGTGGACACACATACCCATTTAAAACTGGCTATATCAGCTTGGCTTGCACCTGTAAATTTACAGATACTCATTTATTAAGGGATTCTATAGCTATTTTACCCACCACTGACACACAACCACCTCGGGACAAAATGAAGCAGCTGTTTAACATTTCACAGGCAATACCACAGAACAATTTAGGACAGTAAGGTTACGACTCTCTGCTTTCCTGTATAATTATGGAGCTGTGTTTCCCTCTTCCATGACATCTGCCTCAGTCCCCACAAATGAGAGCAGTTTAAATTAGCTTCTCTCTTAACCTCTAGAACACTGCTCCTTTTCTAAGTGTCCATATTTCTGTTACAGAAGGGAGTGGCAGGGAAACCCAGAGGAAATAATTTTGAGATTTAAAATGCATGTATGAAATACATAACATCCCTGGAACAGTACTATAGATTCAAATCCCAATAAGATTTACTCAGCTCTTTGTCTGTTTGAGGGAGATTAAATTGACTACAAAGCAGTGCATAGTGTGGGATCTTTCAGACGAGACCTTGAACAACCAGGAGCCTTTTGCGCTACATGGACATGGACACTGCTGCTGCTCCCCCGTCGATTCTGCTTGCCCCTCTCGCCGAGCTGGAGTACAGGAATCAGTGGAAGAGAGCTCGGGAATTGATTTATCGCATCTAAACTAGACGCGATAAATTGATCCCCGCTGGATCGATCGCTACCTGCCGATCCGGTGGATAGTGAAGACATACCCTTAGAAACGGTTGTTTTTAATTATATTGCTAAATTCAAAACTTATTTTCCATAGAATCACTCTGTGCCCAGAAACGTTTCTTTTACACCTTCTGGCATACAAAATATTAAATTGCCCCAAAATATTCAGATATGTTGCTGCTTTAAATAGTCATGTTGTTCTCTTACTAAACACATATCTTGTTTTCGCATCTGTGTAATGATAATTATAGTGACCCAGAGGAGCTAGCGAACAGGAACAGCAGACAGGGGAGTTTTGTGCAGTTTAGAGAGGAAGTGTAAGAGGCAGATCTACCTAACAAACTTACTCAAAACTTAGGCCAATAACTGCCTCTCCTCAACCTTCACCCTGCCCCCCCCTCCCCGCAAGAGTAAAAACAGTGCAGGCAGAAGCAAGCAACAGAGTAGGGGCTATTCACTTTATTCCACTGAAGGCAACATGTATGATTATCTGCGTTGTGAGTAGGTGGCATGTGTGTGTATATGGTGCAAGCAGCTCATGGCCTTCAGAGACATAATGCAGGTTCTTGAAGCCAGAGTGGCTGAACTGGGAGGAACTAAAGGAGACAGAAATACACACACAAGACTTTCAGGGACACAATAGAAAGGTCCCAGTCTCAGTCTGACAGCCTCGGTGCTGTTCAGGAGGATGAAAGTCTCAGGAAAGAAGAGCATCAAGCTGAAATGGAGGGACCCAGAGTTCGGACCCTCCTTCTAGATGATGTCACGGTATCCTCTCACACAGAGGATGGGGTGGGAACCCAAGTTACTAGGAAGAGCCAACTAATAGTAACGGAGGATTCAGTTTTTAGAAAAATAGATAGTTGGGTTTGTGATGACCAGGAGAACTGCATGGTGAATTGGCTGCTAAGTGTGAAGATTGCAGATCTCATGAGACATTTAGACAGACTTATGTGCAGTGCTGGGGAGGAGCCAGTGGTCATGATACATGTAGGTTCCAATGACAGGAACAGGTAGGAGACAGGTTCTGGAGGCCAAATTTAGGTTGCTAGATAAGAGATTAAAGTCCAATATCTCCATTGTAGCATTCTCTGAAACACTTCCATTTCCACACGAAGGACCAGGAAGACAGACTGAATTGCAGGGTCTCTCATCTAAACCAAAATGGAACCAAACTGCTGGCATGTCATATTAGAAAGGTTGTAGATCAGGGGTCGGCAACCTATGGCACACGTGCCAAAGACTGCATGCGAGCTGATTTTTTAATGGCACACTGCTGCCTGCTGGAGTTCTGGCAGGTAGCAACGTGCCATTAAAAATTCTGCCCAGCCCGGCCCACTCTTCTCCACCCTCTGCCCTCCCCCCCACGGGGGCAGGGGGCAGAAGCTTGGTCCTACTGGCTCCCCGGCCTCTTCTCGCAGTGTGCTGGGTTCCTGCCCCTCCTCCTCCTCTCCATTCCTCCCTCCATGCTGGCCGATCAGCTGATGGCCCTTGCAGGGGGTCGGGGAGGAGTGGAGTCAGCATGCTCGGGGCGGCGGAGGCAGGGAAGAAGCGGGGGCAGGGCCTTGGGGAAGGGGTGGTGGAGGAATAGGGGCATATCCCTTCCAGCCCCCTGCCATGAGCACCCCATGACCCCAGCCATCTGCCCTGACCCCCCCCTCACACACACCCAGCCCTCTCCCCTGAGTCCTGCACCTGCACACACCCCAGGCCCCTGTCCTTAGCCCTGTACCCCCCTCATACACACCCAGCCCTCTGCTTGACTCCTTTACTCCCTTCATGCCCCAGCCCTAACTCTGGCACCCCCACACATGCCTAGATCCCCCACACCCCATGCCCTGACACCTGCACCCCCCTCACATGCCCCCAGCTCTCTGCCTTGACTCTTGTAGCCCCCTACATACCCAGACACCTTCCACACCCCATGCACCCACCACATCTCTACCCCTATCCTGAGCACCAAACGGGAGCTTCTGCACCACCACCCCACATTCCCACCTGCACCTCTCGCACCAAATGGGACCTGCCCAGGTAAGTGCCCCACACTCAAACCTCCTGCCCCAGCCCCGAGCTCCCTCCCTCATTCTAGCTCCTGGCCAGACCTTCACCCCCTGCCCTGTGCTCAGCGCACTCCCACCCTCAGCGCAGTGCAGAGAGAGGAAGAGAATGGGCCAGAACCAGGGAGAAGGTAGGTACCCACTGTATGTGGGCAGGGCCGGGACCCAGACCAGCAGCTGGCTGAGTGGGTCTGGTAGCTGGAATCCTGAGTGGCAGTGGGTTGAGCTGCTCAGCCCACTGCCAGTCTGGGGTCCCAGCTGCCAGCCCAGCACAGCCTGCTGCTGGTCTGGGGTTCTGGCTGCCGGACCCTTGCCAGCCGGGATCCCGGACGCTGGCCTTGCTTAGCCCGCTGCTGGCCTAGGTGAACAGAACCCCAGACCAGTAGCGGGCTGAGCGGGCCGGCGGTGTAAGATCAGCATTTTAATTTCATTTTAAATGAAGCTTCTTAAACATTTTGAAAACCTTGTTTATTTTACAATACAACACTAGTTTAGTTATATAATATATAGACTTATAGAGAGAGACCTTCTAAAAAACATTAAAATGTATTACCGGCACGCGAAACCTTAAATTAGAGTGAATAAATGAAGACTCGGCACACCGCTTCTGAAAGGTTGCTGACCCCTGTTGTAGATGATTTTTTAAACTAAAGGCTGGGGGAAAGCTGACAGGTAAGGAGGAGCACACAGTTGGGGCAGGAACATCCCTTATAGATGAATTTATTGAAGGAGAAATTGTATATCCTAGTAAAGAGGATAGGGAAGAAATTACGAGCTAGTGGAGAACAGTCAAATGTAAAAGAGTGCCATATCAATAGCAACAAGGAGTCCAGTGGCACCTTAAAGACTAACACATTTATTTGGGCATAAGCTTTCGTGGGTAAAAAAAACACTTCTTCAGATGCATGGAGTGAAAATAACAGAACACCACTGGCCATCATGTACAGCCCCCAGTTAAAACCCCTCCAGCACATCAACGATCTGCAACCTATTCTGGAAAACAATCTCTCACTCTCACAGATTTTGGGAGGCAGGCCAGTCCTCGCTTACAGGCAGCCCCCAACCTGAAGCAAATACTCACCAGGAACTACACACAGCACCACAGAAACTCTAACCCAGGAACCAATCCCTGTAACAAACCTCATTGCCTACTCTGTCCCCATATCTAGCCTAGCGACACCATCAGAGGATTCAACCACATGAGTCACACCATCGGGGTTTATTCACGTGCACGTCTACTAATGTGATGTATGCCATCATGTGCCAGCAGTGCCCCTCTGCCATGTACATTGGCCAAACAGGACAGTCCCTACATAAAAGAATAAATGGACACAAATCAGACATCAGGAACGGAAACATACAAAAGCCAGTAGGAGAACACTTCCATCTTCCTGGACATTCTATAATGGATTTAAAAGTAGCCATACTTGAACAAAAAACTTCAGAAACAGATTTCAATGAGAAACTGTAGAACTAAAATTAATTTGCAATTTAACAGCATTAATTTGGGCTTGAATAGAGACAGGGAGTGGCTGGCTCGCTACAAAAGCAGCTTTGCCTCTCCTGGAATTGACACCTTCTCATCAATTATTGGGAGTGGACTACATCCACCCTGGTCAAATTGGCCCTGTCAACACTGGTTCTCCACTTGTGAGGTAACTCCCTTCTCTTTGTGTGTCAGTATATAATGCCTGCATCTGTAATTTTTACTCCATGCATCTGAAGAAGTGGTTTTTTACCCACAAAAGCATATGCCCAAATAAATCTGTTAGTCGTTATGGTGTCACCGGACTCCTTGCTGTTTTTGTGGATACAGACTAACACAGCTACCCCCTGATACTTGAGTCCCATTTCAGTATAACTCCTGAAGGCAAGCAACTGAATATTTGCAAAATGTACAAGTGCTATATACACATGCTAGAAATATAAATACTAAGATGGATGAACTAGAGTGCTTGGCATTAAATGAGGATATTGATATAATAGGCATCACAGAAATTTGGTGAAATGAGGATAATCAAGGGAACATGGTACTACCAGGGAACTAAATATAAAAGAATGACAGAGTAGGTCATTCCCATGGGGGAGTGGTACTATAAGTGAAAGAAAGCATAGGGTCAAAGTGAAACATCTTAAATTAATTAACTGTGCCATAGAATCTCTATAGACAGAAATGCTTGAATAGTAAGAGTATAGCAGTAGGAATATACTGCTGATCACCTGATCAGGTGGTGATTGTGAAATGCTCAGGAAGATTAGACAGGCTACAAAGGCAGAGAACACAATAATAATGGGGGATTTCAACTATTCTCATATTAAACAGGTATATGTTCTCAGAAAATTCTGCAGAGATAAAACTTCTAGACACTATAAATGACTGCTTCTTGAAGCAGCTTGTCCTGGAACCCACAAGGAGACAGGCAATTCTTGATTTAGTCCTAAGAGGCACACAGGATCTGGTCCAAGATGTGAATATAGCTGCACTGCTTGGTAATAGTAACCATAATGTAATTAAATTTAACATACTCGTAGGGAGGAAAAGCCAAAGAAACCCACAACAGTAGCATTTAACTTCAAAAGGGGGATTTCACAAAAATGAGGAAGCTAGTTAAATAGAAGTTAAATGGACAGTCACAAGGGTGAAATGCCTGCAAACTGTGCAAGACTATTTTAAAGCATGCATCAAAGAGGCTCAAACTAAATGTATATTCCAATTAAAAAAAAACCAGTAAGAGGACCACAAATGCCACCACGGCTCAACAGCTGAGTAAAAGAGGTGGTTAAAGGCAAAAAGACATCCTTTAAAAACTGGAACCCGAATCCTAGTGACAAAAATAGAAAGGAGCAAAAACTCTGTTAAGTCAAATGTAAAAGTATAATAAGGCAGGCCAAGAAAGAATTTGAAGAGAAACTAGCTAAGGACACAAAAACCATCAAAAAAAAGCATTAAATACATCAGAAGCAGGGAGCCTAACAAACAGTCAGTGAGGCCACTGGACAATTGAGGTACTAAAGGACTACTTAAGGAAGACAAGGCTATTGTGGAGAAGCTAAATGAATTCTCTGTATCTGTCTTCACTGCAAAGGATATGGGTAGGGCCCTATCAAATTCACAGTCCATTTTGGTCAATTTCAGAGTTATAGGATTTTTAAAATAATAAAATTAATTATTTCAGCTATTTAATTCTGAAATTTCATGCTGTTGTAATTGTAGGAGTCCTGACCCAAAAAGGAATTGTGGGGGATTGCCAGGTTATTGTACGGAGGGTTGCAGTACTGCTGCTGGGTAGAGCTTGATAGCGGTGGCTGCTAGTTGCCAGCCCAGCTCTGAAGGCAGACCCCCAGTCAGCAGCAGTGAAGAAGTAAGGATGACATGGTATGGTATTGCCACACTTACTTCTGCGATGCTGCTGGTGGGGCACTGCCTTCAGAGGTGGGCAACTGGCCAACAGCCTCCGCTCTGCATCCACCCAGCTCTGAAGACAGTGTGGCCACCTGCAGCAGCGCAGAAGTAAGGGTAGCAATACTGCGACCCCCCCCAAGAATAACCTTGCGACCCCCCTGCACATTCCTTTTGGGTCAAGACCCCCAATTTGAGAAACGCTGGTGTCCTCTGTGAAATCTGTATAGTATAGGGTAAAAGCACACACAAGACCAGATTTCCCAGTCCGTGACACGTTTTTCATAGCCGTGAATTTGGTAGGGCCCTAGATATGGAGGAAATTCTCACACCCAAGCCATTCTTTTTAGGTTACAGATCTGAGGCACTGTCCCAGATTGAAGTGTCAATAGAGGAGGTTGTGGAAGAAGTTGATAAACTAAACAGTAATAAGTATTCACCCAAGAGTTCTGAAGGAGCTCAAATGTGAAATTGTGGACCTACAAACTGTGGTATGTAAACTAGCGCTTAAATCAGTCACTGTACCACGTGACTGGAAGGTAGCTAATGTGATGCCTATTTTTTAAAACGGCTCCAGCCTGGCAATTACAGGCTAGTAAGCCTAACTTCAGAATCAGGCAAGTTGGTTGAAACTATAGTAAAGAACAAAATTATGAGACACATAGATAAACTTGATATGTTGGGGAAGAGTCAACACAGCTTTTGTAAAGTAAATTCATGCCTCACCAATCCATTCGAATTCTTTGTTTACAGGCACGTAGACAAAGGTGATCCAGTCGAGATAGTTGTGATGGGATCCCCTGGGTGCAGCCTGGGACTGTGGGACCGCTGTGCCCCCTTAACTCTCCAGCCTGGGCTGTTTCTCTCAATGCTTGGCTAGTGACAAGCAGCAAACCCCTCCAGGCTCTGTTATCACTCAGCACAACTGCATGTGGAGCCCCACACCCAGCTAGATTGCATGAATGCTCCCAGAGCAACTCATGAAACCACACAGAGAGAGGCACCAGCCAAATCCCCTCAGCTCCCAGCCTTGTATTCAGGAAAATACCATCTTGCACTGTTCAAGACACTTTCTTGAGCAATGCAAGATTATTAATTGGTTCACCACTTCATCAATGGAAAATGGATATACACCAGCCTTTGTAAACCTGAGCAGATCTACCAAGCACTTCAGGCAAACTCACTGGTAAAGATAAACAGTAGTACAAGATTATTGATTACAAAAGATAGATTTTAAGTGATTATAAGTGATAGGCAAAAACTCAGGGTGGTTACCAAAAGAAAAGAAAATGTAAGCATGCAGTCTAAACCTTGACCCTTATCACACTAGTCAGTATTTAGCTCAAGTATGTTCTCACCCTACTGGCTCTTAAAGTCCTTAATAGATAGGTTTGTCTCTTAAACCTGGGCCAGTCTCTTCTGTTGGAGTCTTCAATTTTCTGAGCATTCTTGCTGCTTGCAGTGTAGGTGGGGGGAGGAGAAAAGACCAAGCATGAGGCCACTGTGTTCTGTTTTATACCCTTAGTCCATGTGCTTGGAGAAAATAAGTCCAGGCATGTCTGGTGGGCATTGCTGAGTCACCAGGCAAGGTTGAGCAATTCCCCTGGTGTGGACTTGTACAAGTGAGTCACTGAATTGTAACTTCCTTGCTGGACAATGGCTGTTGATGGCTGTTCAACACCTGCCCAGGCATTGGTTAGTCTCATAACTTCATATGCACTAACGATATACATATTTAGATAGAACAATGGCTTTCCAGCAGAGCATATCCTTTCTCCTGATACCTCACATAGCATGCTTTATGTGAAATATCACAATGATATATAAATGATGAATATGGGGGTTACATGACATTGCCCCTAGGTATAGAGTGTCACAATAGTATACTTGGACTTTCAGAAAATCTTTGACAAGTTTCTTCACCAAAGGCTTTTAAGCAAACTAAGCAGTCATGGGAGAAGAGGGAAGAACCTCTCATTAATCAGTAACTGTTGAAAGACAGGAAACAGAGGGTCAGTTTTCACAGTGGAGAAAGGTAAACAGTGGGGTCACCCAAGAATGTGTATTTGGATTTGTGCTGTCCAACATATTTATAAATGCACTGGAAAAGGGGGTGAATAGTGTCAAAATTTGCAGACAAAACAAAATTATTCAAGATAGGTGAGTCCAAAGCTGATTGCAAAGTGTTGCAAAGGAATCTCACTAAATTGGGTGATTGGGCGACAAAATGGCAGATGAAATTTAATGCTGAGTGCCAAATAATGCATACTGGAAAAGATAATCCCAACTATACATACAGAATGATGGAGCCTAAATTAGCGGTTGTCACGCAAGAAAGAGATCTGAGAGTCACTGTGGATAGTTCTCTGAAAACAGTCATTCAGTGTGCAGTGGCAGCCAAAAAAGCCACTATATAAATCCATGATATGTCCACACCTTGAATACTGCATGCAGTTCTGGTTGCCCCATCTCAAAAAAGATATATTAGAATTTGAAAAGGTGCAGAGAAGGACAACAAAAATGATTAAGGGTATGGAACAGTTTCCATAAGAGGAGAGATTAAAAAACTGGGACTGTTCATTTTAGAAAAGAGATGAGTGTGTGGGGGGGTATGATAAAGAGTTTATAAAATCATGATTGGTGTGGAGCACATGAATAAGGAAGTGTTATTTACCGCTTTACATAACACCAGACCTAGGCTATCACGCAATAAAATTAATAGGTAGCAGGTTTGAAACAAACGTACTGTCAATGTGGGATTTTGTTAAGGCCAAAAAATATAACTGGGTTCAAAAAAGAATTAAATAAATACATGGAGGATAGATCCATCAATGGCTATTAGCCAAGATGGTCGGGGATGTAACCTCCTGCTCTGGGTGTCCCTAACCCTCCAACTGCCAGAAGCTGGGATTGGATGACCGGGAATAGACCACTCAAATTGCCCTGTTCTGTTCATTAACCCTGAAATATCAACCACTGGCCACTGTCAGAGGCACAGTACTGTGCTCAGTGGACCATTGGTCTGACCGAGTATGGCTGTTCTTATGTTCTGATATGGCCATGATTTTATGTGACTTACATGCTGATATGGCATGATTTGACATGTCCCTAAAGTCAGCAACACTTACAAATATTCTGATCAGAAAATTTAGTTTCCAATGTTTGAAAAATTTACTGATACCAAATTTCCTGGTTTTGAAATACAGCTACAGTCAAGGGTAATTTTTTTCCAAATCTGACAATCTAAATCTGCAATTTTCATTCATATATGTTATGTCCAGCTCTCTGAGAGCTTGCACACACTACCACTTATGTCAGTATAACTTATGTTGCTCAGAGGGGTGAATAAGGGACGCCCTGATTGACATAAGTTACACCAACCTAAGTGCCTATGTGGCCAGCATTATGTTGGCAGTAGAGCTTTTCCTGCCAATATAGCTACCTGTCTCTCACGGACATGGTTTTATTATGTTGATGGGAGAGCTCTCTTCTGTCATCATAGAGTGTCTTCACCTGACATGCTATAGCAGCACAGCTGCATCAGCGCAGCTGCACTGCTGTATCGCTTCTAGTGTAGACTAGTCCACGGATCTTGAAATTTCTCATTTTTATCTTCAGGTAGAGGGTCTGATTTTCATTTACACTGAGGCAGTGGTTCCCAAACTGGGGTTCGTGAACCCCTTGGTGTTTGCAAAATGTTACAAGGGGTTCGTGGGGAAAAAATTCCTGAATGGAGAAGAGAGCTGTCCCTAGGGATCCCGGGCAGCACGGGGCCAGCAGCCCGGAGCCTCTGAACTTCCAAGAGCTAAGCAGATCAAAGTAAGCATATCTATCACACTGAGGAGATGTAAACTTCAAGACTCCTTATAAGAAATGGAAAAGGAGGTGGATACTTTTTGCTGTTTTTAAAATTAAATAGGCAGCTAGAATTATTTTTTAAATTATTATGAAGAACAAGTTTAAGCTTTGTTGTAACGTGCACTGTTTGCCTGGACTGCTGAATACCTGAATGCTTGTGTAGGAGAAACTCTTTGAGTTGGCTTCTTAAATACCTTCATGCTGTTTCACATCTGATACTCCTTGATGAAATATAGGAGCCTTGTCTTATAACAGACTTATTTAAAATGATATAAGCTACGAAAGTGAGATCTTGGAAGAGCATTGCCGTTTTCATCATGTAATAAAACTATTGTAATGATAAATAATAATTAATAATAGTGTGTAATAAGCATGACATAAAAACAATTTTTATATTTTCAAGATCACTGCTTTTATAATTTATACTCAGGTAAAGGAGAAAATCCCTGGAAATATTCATTTTTAGGAGGGGTTCACGAGACTTGACATTTTAGTGAAAGGGGTTCACAGGTTATTAAAGTTTGGGAACCACTGCTCTAAGGCCACTTACACTGCTCAGACAGCCTAAAAGGGTCAAAAAGTAGGCATAAATTATATACACTCACTTTAAGGCCCCTTTACATTGCCAGAGAGGTGTAAGTTTCCTTGGTGTAAATGCAAATTGGACCTTTAATGTTTTGAATTCCTAGATCAACAAAGACATCAATGGAAATAGAGGATTATTTCTGGAGCCATACCTCTAACCTTGAGCCTAGTTGCTTCCCAAATAAAAGTCCTTAAAGGAAAACCAAGGATGCTGAAGATATGCTGTTTGTGATTTAGGAGGTCTCACTCTTGTCTTTGCATTAGCACTGAGCCAATTCCCCAGCCACTGTTATGGAAAACTGTGTTGCTGGAGGTATTGTTTTTCAGAAGAATCATAAATGCAAGGTCCTCACAACTTATAGTTACTGAAGATGCAACTTTTGAGGTCCTGGCCAAAATCTCATTCGAGTCATTTACTTTTCAAATAGCTAGACTTCTTTACCCTTTAATGTCTGGTGTATAAGTTACTCAGTGCAGTCCTAAACTGTTGTTCACTATTGTGTACTGTTGAAAAGTTGAAGTTTTTTACCTTGGTTATGGCTGCATTCCTGGGGTGACTGAATAGATTCCTTTGTACAACTTTTAAAAAGGTAACATTTTAAAGAATAAAAACTACAAAAATAGTCTTACACAAAACCACATACCCATCACATTAGAGAAACATATCACTGAAACCCGGGGGAGAGGGGAAATTATAAATATATCATTACACTGAAACACCCAAAAATGCAGTCATGGTGTGGCAGATATAAAAAACTAATTGCATTGAGAAACATTTTCCATATAGAAAGTAAAATATTATTAAAGCTAATGTTAGAATTATGTAATACACAGGTTGAAAAAAAAGTTTCTGTACATTATCCACAAATACAAAGTTTGTTTTTAAAAGTCATATGATATGTATAGTACATAATCAGCACTGACCTAAATTTAGGTGAATACATTTAAGAATACAGTTTAGATATTAGCATCCAAGTATTCACTTATGAGAAGTTGTGCAGAGAGTTGGTTGTGGAAAGCAAAATATATCAATGAGTGGAGATTGTCCCTCAGTAATTGAGAATTAGGGTAGGTTGTCCATTTAGAAAATACAATCTATCAGGGAAGTATTTCAGTTACTTTCCTTACTGTGCTTCTCATCGGCACTCCAGCTCATCCCTCCTGGTATCGCTGATGTCCAATGATGTGTTCTGTGTAGATGTCCCGCGACCATCTAATGGCATCCGACACCATGAGTTGTTGCATCAATATTAAAGCCTAATAAAGTCCAAAGAGGTGGTTGACTCAAAATTCAAAAATCAGGAAGATATTTTTAGGGATTTCATATGTATTAATTTTGTCATGATTGGCCCATAGTTGAAAAGTGGAAGGGACACATAGTAGTAAAAACATGTAACACCTTTGGAGGGGTTTGGGTCACAGAAACTCTCTCAAAACTGTCACTAGATGTGCTGGGATACCACTGAGAACTCCCCTGTCAGAGATGGCATCCCTCCACTCCCGTCTTGCTGAGTTAGACAGTTCAGTCTGCTACAACACAGACCAAGGGGTTTGGCCACGCCCCCCTGCAATTCACTGAAACTGAGATCCACTCAGCTCAGGGGTTTCCTAGTTAACAGAGACTTTCCCAGCACCCAGTATTCAGTCTTTCTGGGAGCCTAAAACCCAAATAAATTAGTTTTAGCCTATCTAAGGCTTATAGAGAGTAAACTCATAAATTGTCTGCCCTCTATAAAACTGATAGAGAGATATGCACAGCTGTTTTCTCCCCCAGGTATTAATTGCTTGCTCTGGGTTAATTAATAAACAAAAGTGATTTATTAAGTATAAAAAGTAGGATTTAATTGGTTCCAAGTAATAACAGACAGAACAAAGTAAGATACCAAGCAAAATAAAACAAAACACGCAAGTCTAAGCCTAATATAGTAGGAAACTGAATACAGGTAACTCTCACCCTCAGAGATGTCCCAATAAGCTTCTTTCACAGACTAGACTTCTTCCTAGTCTGGGCCCAATCCTTTTTCAGACCAATGTTGTGATTTATAGCATGGGTCCAGCAATCACTCACAGCCCTGTGTTACAGTCCTTTGTCCCAGTTTCCTTCAAGCATCTCTTTGGGGTGGAAAGACCATCTCTTGAGCCAGATAAAGACAAAATGGAGAGGCTTCCAGGGCCTTTTATCTTCTCAGCAGAAACCCCTTTGTTCTTCTGTGCAAAATCACTGCAACAAGATGAAGTTTGTAGCCACCTGGGCAAGTCACATGTCCATGAATGATTCAGCTTTTTACAGGTAGAGCAGCCATTGTTCACATGCTACCTTGCATCTGAGGAAGTGGGTATTCACCCACGAAAGCTCATGCTCCAAAACGTCTGTTAGTCTATAAGGTGCCACAGGATTCTTTGCTGCTTTTAAAGATCCAAACTAACACGGCTACCCCTCTGATACATGCTACCTTGAACGTTCCCAGGAAGGCTCCTCATATGTGGATTGGAGTCTCCCCAGGTCCATTGTCAGTTAAGTGTTTCTTGATTGGGCACTTAATCTGAAGAGTCCCTTCACAATAAGCTGGCCAAATGCTTCACTGGTACTACTTAGAATCAAACACACTGAGATACAAGTACATAGCCAATATTCATAACTTTAAATACAAAAATGGTACATGCATACAAATAGGATGAATATATTCTGTAGATCATAACCTTTGCAAAGATATGTTACAGGCATTTCTAGCATAAAACATATTCCAGTTATGTCATATTTACACTCATAAGCAGTGCCATAAGGGTGATCTGAAATACTACACTAAGCCTCCAAGGGACTCACCGCAGAACTACAGCAGTAATGGTGACAGAGGCCAAGGACTCTGTTTCCCAAATTGCCTCAATCCAGGGCAGAGAGAGAACTGGCAGCCACACTACTGGGAGCAATCATGAGCCAGGACTCAGAATAAAGGGTCTGACTTTACTTTCAGTGTGCTGTGCTTGGAATGTAGCAGGGAAAGGAGCTATTCAGCTGTGGAGGACTGTTATAACCTTAGTCCCAGATTTGGACCTTAGCGTCCAAAATATGGGGGTTAGCATGAAAACCTCCAAGCTTAATTACCAGCTTGGACCTGGTACTTGCTGCCACCACCCAAAAATTTAGAGTGTTTTGGGGCACTCTGGTCCCCCTGAAAAACCTTCCCTGGGGACCCCAAGACCCAAATCCCTTGAGTCTCACAACAAAGGGAAATAATCCTTTTTCCCTCCCCCCCTCCAGGTGCTCCTGGAGAGATACACAGACACAAGCTCTGTGAAACTACACAGAGTGACTCCCCCCTCTGTTCCCAATCCTGGAAACAAAAAGAACTTTCCTATTCCCCCAGAGGGAATGCAAAATCAGGCTAGCCAATTCAACACACACCGATCTCTCCTGATTTCTTCCTCCCACCAATTCCCTGGTGAGTACAGACTCAATTTCCCTGAAGTAAAGAAAAACACCAACAGGTCTTAAAAGAAAGCTTTATATAAAAAAGAAAGAAACAATACATACAAATGTTCTCTCTGTATTAAGGTGACACAACACAAGGTCGATTGCTTAAAAGAATATTGAATAAACAGCCTTATTCAAAAAGAATACAAATCAAAGCACTCCAGCACTTATATTCATGCAAATACCAAAGAAAAGAAACCATATAACTTACTATCTGATCTCTTTGTCCTTACACTTAGAAACAGAAGATTAGAAAACAGAACTACTTCTCCAAAGCTCAGAGAAAGCAGGCAGCCAGAAAACAAAGACCCCAGACACAAACTTCCCTCCACCCAAAGTTGAAAAAAATCCGGTTTCCTGATTGGTCCTCTGGTCAGGTGCTTTAGGTGAAAGAGACATTAACCCTTAGCTATCTGTTTATGACACGCCCCCCAAATTGCAGACAGTGGGGAAGCTCACTGGCGGCGATTTCCTTCTAGAACTTGAAAATAAACAGATTAATACAACACATGCACCTTTACATATACCCCTAAGTATATAACTAACAGACTTCTACATTTTAAGAACACTTTTTAACTGCTGAATTCTGGGAAACTCTCACGGGAGAGAGCATCAGCAACTTTGTTAGAAGCTCCTGTGATGTGTTGAATTTCAAAATCAAAATCTTGGAGAGCTAAACTCCAACGAAGAAGTTTCTTGTTGTTTCCCTTGGCAGTATGAAGCCACTTTAGTGCAGCATGGTCAGTTTGTAGTTTGAACCGCCGTCCCCAAACATATGGGCGTAGCTTTTCCAGGGCGTACACAATGGCATAGCATTCCTTTTCACTGACTGACCAGTGACTTTCCCTCTCAGACAGTTTCTTGCTGAGAAACACGACAGGATGGAAGTTGTGATCTGTTGCTTCCTGCATGAGCACTGCTCCTATACCACGCTCAGATGCATCCGTGGTTACTAGGAATGGTTTGTCAAAATCCGGGGCCCTGAGCACAGGGTCAGACATGAGCGTTGCCTTAAGTTGGGTAAAGGCCTTTTGACACTCATCAGTCCACTTAACTGCATTTGGCTGGGTCTTTTTGGTCAGGTCGGTCAATGGGGCAGCGATTTGGCTGTAGTGTGGTACAAATCGCCGGTAGTATCCGGCCAAGCCTAAGAAGGATTGGACCTGTTTCTTTGACCTTGGGACAGGCCACTTTTGGATAGCATCCACCTTGGCCTGTAGGGGGTTTATGGTTCCTCGACCCACCTGGTGCCCCAGGTAAGTCACTCTGTTTTGGCCTATTTGACACTTTTTGGCCTTAACAGTTAGTCCTGCCTGCCTGATGCGCTCAAAGACCTTTTCCAGGTGTAGTAGGTGTTCGGGCCAGGAGTCTGAAAAAATGGCCACATCATCGAGGTAGGCAACTGCAAATTCTCCCAGTCCAGCTAGTAGACCATCTACCAGCCTCTGGAAGGTGGCGGGTGCATTTCGAAGGCCGAAAGGAAGGACATTGAATTCATACACCCCCGCATGGGTGACGAATGCTGACCTCTCCTTGGCAGGTTCATCTAGCGGTACTTGCCAGTACCCCTTGGTTAAGTCTATTGTAGAGATGAACTGGGCACGTCCCAACTTCTCCAATAGCTCATCAGTGCGTGGCATTGGATAGTTGTCCGGACGAGTTACTGCATTTAGCTTACGGTAGTCCATGCAAAAGCGTATTTCCCCATCTGGTTTGGGTACCAGAACCACTGGAGATGCCCATGCACTGGTAGATGGGCAGATTATACCCATCTGTAGCATGTTCTGGATCTCCTGTTCTATAGCAGCTTGGGCATGAGGAGACACCCGGTAGGGTGGGGTTCTGATTGGGTGAGCATTACCTGTATCAATGGAGTGGTATGCCCGTTCAGTCCGTCCTGGGGTGGCTGAGAACAATGGGGCGAAGCTAGTGCACAGCTCCTTGATTTGTCGCCGCTGCAGACGTTCCAGGGTGGTTGAGAGGTTCACCTTTTCCACGCCACCGTCTTTTTTCCCGTCGTAGTAGACACCGTCAGGCCACTCAGCATCATCTCCCTGGACTGTAAACTGACAAACCTGTAAATCTCTGGAATAGAAGGCTTGAGAGAATTAACATGGTACACTTTAGGCTTTAGTGAGGAATTGGGAAATGCTATGAGGTAGTTTACAGTTCCCAGGCGCTCTTGGACCGTGAATGGCCCTTCCCATGATGCTTCCATCTTATGGGCCTGTTGCGCCTTCAAGACCATAACCTGGTCTCCTACCCTGAAAGAACGTTCTCTGGCATGTCTGTCATACCAGGCCTTTTGCTCTTTCTGAGCATCCTTTAGGTTCTCTCTAGCAAGGGCTAAAGAGTGTTGGAGGGTGCTTTGTAGGTTGCTTACAAAGTCCAGAATGTTAGTTCCTGGAGAAGGCGTAAACCCCTCCCATTGCTGCTTCACCAACTGTAATGGCCCCTTAACCTCGTGACCATACACAAGTTCAAATGGTGAAAACCCTAAACTGGGATGTGGTACAGCCCTGTAGGCAAACAGCAACTGCTGCAACACTAGGTCCCAATTATTGGAGAATTCATTGATGAATTTTCGTATCATGGCCCCCAAAGTTCCATTGAACCTTTCCACCAGGCCATTGGTTTGATGGTGGTACGGGGTGGCAACCAAGTGATTCACCCCATGAGTTTCCCACAGTTTTTCCATGGTCCCTGCCAGGAAATTAGACCCTGAATCTGTAAGGATGTCAGAGGGCCAACCTACCCTGGCAAAGATGTCTGTTAAGGCCAGGCACACAGTGTTAGCCCTGGTGTTGCCTAGAGCTACTGCTTCTGGCCATCGGGTAGCAAAGTCCACTAAAGTCAGTACGTACTGCTTTCCTCTGGGCGTCTTTTTTGGGAAAGGGCCCAGAATATCCACAGCTACTCGCTGAAATGGGACCTCAATTATGGGGAGTGGCTGGAGAGGGGCCTTGACCTGGTCTTGAGGCTTACCCACTCTTTGGCATACCTCACAAGACCGGACATACTTGGCAACATCCTTGCCCATCCCCTCCCAGTGGAAGGACTTCCCCAACCGATCCTTGGTTCTGTTCACCCCAGCATGGCCACTGGGATGATCATGGGCTAAGCTTAAGAGCTTCCCCCGGTACTTAGTTGGAACCACCAACTGTTTTTGCGGCTGCCATTCTTCCCGGTGTCCCCCAGAAAGAATTTCCTTGTATAAAAGTCCTTGGTCTATAACAAACCGGGATCGATTAGAAGAGCTGAGAGGCGGTGGGGTGCTCCGTGCCGCCGCCCAAGCTTTCTGAAGGCTGTCATCTGCTTCCTGCTCAGCCTGAAACTGTTCCCTTGAGGCTGGGGTCACCAGTTCTTCCTCAGACTGTGGACTTGGGCTTGGTCCCTCTGGAAGCGATGTAGGTGATGGGGTTGTTTCCGTTGCTGGTGACCCGCTCTCCGCTGGTGCACCTGAGGGTATTTCAGGCTCTGGCTGAGCCTTTTGGGTATGGCTGTCTGTTGCTTCTGCCAGTTGTGGCTCGCTGGCGCCCACTGGCGTTGAGTTTGAAGATGGGGTTGCAATTGCTGGTGCTGGTTGCTGTTCCAGTTCCGGGCCTGGGACTGGAGGTGCTGTGGCTGTTTCAGTGGTTGGCATGGAATCTGGATCCACTACCTCTGTCTGGGTCTCTGGTAACACAGACGGGGCGTCTGTGGACGGTTCAGGAACAGGAATGGGTCTGGAAGCTTGCCTGGTTTGGCTACGTGTAACCATTCCCACTCTCTTGGCCCGCCTCACCTGGTTGGCCAAGTCTTCCCCCAGTAGCATGGGGATAGGATAGTTGTCATAGACTGCAAAAGTCCACATTCCTGACCAGCCTTTGTACTGGACAGGCAGTTGAGCTGTAGGCAAGTCTACAGCTTGTGACATGAAGGGGTAAATTGTAACTTTGGCCTTTGAGTTGATGAATTTGGGGTCAACGAAGGATTGGTGGATAGCTGACACTTGTGCCCCCGTGTCTCTCCACGCAGTAACCTTCTTTCCGCCCACTCTCAAATTTTCCCTTCGCTCCAAGGGTATTTGAGAGGCATCCGGGCCTGGGGATCTTTGGTGTGATGGAGGTGTAATGAATTGCACTCGCATGGTGTTCTTGGGACAGTTGGCCTTGATATGTCCCAGTTGATTACACTTAAAGCATCTTCCGTCTGATGGCTCACTGGGCCGAGGTGAGTTACTGGAGACTGGTGAGGTGGAAGGGTAGGGTGTCTGTGGCTTTACTTGGGTGGTATGTGGGGTCTTTGGCTGTCCTCGGTTGTAGGGTTTATGGTCCGTGTGCCCCCTGGGGTAATCGTTCCCCTTGACAGTAGCTTTCTTGCTTTCTGCCAGTTCCATCCATTTGGCTCCAATCTCCCCCGCCTCAGCGAGATCTTTGGGTTTTCCATCTTGTATGTACCGTGTGATGTCTTCAGGAACACCATCCAAGAACTGCTCCATTTGTATGAGGAGGTTCAGTTCTTCCAAGGTTTGAATGTTGTTTCCTGTTATCCAGGCCTCATAGTTTTTTGCAATGTAGTAGGCGTGTTTGGGAAATGACACCTCTGGTTTCCACTTTTGGGTTCTGAAACGCCGACGGGCATGATCTGGGGTTATCCCCATCCTGTATCTGGCCTTGGTTTGAAAAAGTTTATAGTCATTCATTTGCTGCTTAGGCATTTCAGCTGCCACCTCTGCTAAAGGTCCACTGAGTTGTGGCCTTAATTCTACCATGTACTGGTCTTCGGGGATGCTGTACCCAAGACAGGCTCTTTCAAAATTTTCCAAGAAGGCCTCGGTGTCATCACCTGCCTTGTAGGTGGGAAATTTCCTGTGCTGTTGAGCAATAATTGGCGATGGGTTGTTAGGATTGGCTGGAGTGTGTTGCTTAGCCTTTTCTAATTCCATGGCCTGTTGGTGGGCTTCCCTTTGGAGTACTATCTGTCTTCTGTGGGCTGCCTCTTCTTCTGCTTGCTTCCTTCGGTGGGCCACCTCTTCTTCTTCTAGTTTTCTTTTGTGTGCTGCCTCTTTGGCTGCCTGTTCTCCTTGGTAGGCTGCCTGTTCTTTTTGGTAGGCTGCCTGTTCTCTTTGGTAGGCTGCCTGTCTGATCTGTTCTTCTCTTTCTTTCATCTCCATGTCTTTTTGTTTTATTTCCAGCTGTCGCCTGTGTTCAGCTTCTCTGAATTGGTCTTCGGCCTCAATTTTTGCCTTGGTAGACATGGTTCCTGTTTTCTTGTGTTGGGGTGCCCTCCGGTGTTTCTCTTCTGAACTGCAGGCTCTCTGTTGCCTCCTGAGGTCTGCCTAGCAACAGTGCCTTTAGCTAATCTTCAATGTTAAGTAAACCTGAAAAACCACTTTATTTGCATGTATATAGTGCTGGTATGACTCTCAATGGGAGTGCTATTGTGTGACAAAAGACTGTTAATAGTCTGGTAATGGCTTCTTGCTTAACATGCAAGCCACAAACTGCCAGAGAGAGCAGAAAAAAAATTCTCTCTGGTTCCCTTTTAAAACCAACTGTTTCTCTCTGCTAAAAAGCCCTTAGCAGAGAAAAGAAAAATATAATATTCCTACTGGCTTCTGGATTCTGTCTATCTCCCACCCGCTGCCACTCATGTTATAACCTTAGTCCCAGATTTGGACCTTAGCGTCCAAAATATGGGGGTTAGCATGAAAACCTCCAAGCTTAATTACCAGCTTGGACCTGGTACTTGCTGCCACCACCCAAAAAATTAGAGTGTTTTGGGGCACTCTGGTCCCCCTGAAAAACCTTCCCTGGGGACCCCAAGACCCAAATCCCTTGAGTCTCACAACAAAGGGAAATAATCCTTTTTCCCTCCCCCCCTCCAGGTGCTCCTGGAGAGATACACAGACACAAGCTCTGTGAAACTACACAGAGTGACTCCCCCTCTCTGTTCCCAATCCTGGAAACAAAAAGAACTTTCCTATTCCCCCAGAGGGAATGCAAAATCAGGCTAGCCAATTCAACACACACTGATCTCCCCTGATTTCTTCCTCCCACCAATTCCCTGGTGAGTACAGACTCAATTTCCCTGAAGTAAAGAAAAACACCAACAGGTCTTAAAAGAAAGCTTTATATAAAAAAGAAAGAAACAATACATACAAATGTTCTCTCTGTATTAAGGTGACACAACACAGGGTCGATTGCTTAAAAGAATATTGAATAAACAGCCTTATTCAAAAAGAATACAAATCAAAGCACTCCAGCACTTATATTCATGCAAATACCAAAGAAAAGAAACCATATAACTTACTATCTGATCTCTTTGTCCTTACACTTAGAAACAGAAGATTAGAAAACAGAACTACTTCTCCAAAGCTCAGAGAAAGCAGGCAGCCAGAAAACAAAGACCCCAGACACAAACTTCCCTCCACCCAAAGTTGAAAAAATCCGGTTTCCTGATTGGTCCTCTGGTCAGGTGCTTTAGGTGAAAGAGACATTAACCCTTAGCTATCTGTTTATGACAAGGACACTTCTACCCTTCACCTTCCTACCCAAGGAGAGACTTTGAGCTCTTATAGGATTTCTGGGACATTGAACAGTGTCATTGCAGCAGAGACCAGAAACCCAGAAGACTGAGGAGAGAGTCACAGTGAGGCTACCAAGAGCTAGTCTAAATCCACATTTGAATCCAGACAAAGAGTCACAAGAATGATCTGACCATCCTTGGTATGGATATGTTGTAAGAACACCCTTGTTTATTTAGTGATATTGTGTTTAAGCTGGCCCCTGATTTCACTGTTTCTCCACCCATCACAGACTGTGTCTAAACTCTTCGTATGCATAGGTAAGTGCTGGGAGAGAGCAGTGTGGCTGTAAATGTTGGGGGTGAGGCAGAGTTTATGTATTGTTAATTTTGTCATTTATTATCCTAATCTCGTTTTTCATTGTTCCCTATCCTGAGTTTCCCACACATAATAAAGCCCCTGTTACTGTTTTATCACTCCAGAAATTGTGGTAGGTGTTTAATTTTATTTTTTGTGTTCTGACTGACACGCCTATGTATGAGATTGGATGATGAATATTTTCCTAAGGGACAGCCCCTCTGTGTTCTCTGCACAAAGGGGCTTTTCCTTGGGTGGAGGCACCGGATGCCCTTATAGCCAAACCCAGGACCCATATCCCTGAGGAGAAAAGGGAGAGGCTGCAGCCATGCCTCAGGATGGGGTTACAAAATGGAGGCATTGCTGGGATTCTAACTACAACAGGATTTTGATTGATAAGAAGAGTAGGGCTTGTCTACACATACGGTGCTGTAGTCCTTAATGAAGATACTACCTATACTGATGGGAGAGCTTCTCCTGTTGGCATAGATAAGGTGGTATTTTGTATCAGGTGATCTTATCACCTGACATCGGGCTTGTCTACCCTGGGAATTTAAAGCGCTGCAACTTTCTCACTCAGGGATGTGGGAAAAAAAACCCCTGAGTGCAGCAAGTTTCAGTCCTGTAAAGTGCCAGTGTAGACAGCATTGGGAGCTATTCTCCTTGTGGAGGTGGTTTGTTGCGACTACACAAGCCATGTTAAAACTGCCGCAGCAGTGCTTTAATGTTGCCAGCGAAGATGTGCCCTTAGTGGTGTCACAGCTATGTCCCAGTACGCCTCTCAGGAAGGACAGAAATTAGTATCTTCACACTCTTATTTTTTCATCTTAAATGGCGCATTCAGGATGATTGCTTACTGTCTGGTGGGCATTTTCCCAAGTACACACACAGTTGTAATTGTTACATACTCAATATTCCTAACCTCAAATACAGAAATGATACATGTATACAAATTGGATAATCACATTCAGTAAATCATAACCTTTCCAATGATATCTTATATGAGCCATCTTGCATAAAAAAAATATACCTATCTCATAGAACTGGAAGGGACCCTGAAGGGTTATTAAGTCCAGCCCCCTACCTTCACCACCAGGACCAAGTACTGATTTTTCCCCCAGATCCCTAAGTGGCCCCCCTCAAGGATTTAACTCACAACCGTGGGTTTAGCAGGCCAGTGTGCAAAGCACTGAGCTATCCCTCCCCTCAAAGAAGTAGTTTTTCACCTCAAATGGGACTTGAACCCACAAGCTCTGGTTTAGGAAGCCAGTGCCTTAAAGTATATCTTAGTTATGCCATATTCATATAATAACTATATTTCTGTGAAGAATATGGGGTGTAACGCCACAGACATGTTAACATCAGTTAAGTCTGATGCTACAGGGCGCTGATGGTTTTCAGCCTTGTCTGCTTAGGACGTCAGTCTTCAGTACTGTTCCAATTTGAAGAACACTGATGTGGATGCTCTGGCTCAGAACAGGACACACTAGATTCCTGCCTCTGGGGTAAAGGCTGTGTGACTAGCTGGGAGTCTGTCCAGAAGTTATCCCTATCATTTATGCCCATTTCACCTATCTGGACCTGACTTCTTACTGCAGCTAAGCATGTCTACTCTGAGAAAAGTCAAAAAACAGACCACAGTTTGAGACTTTATTTATGCTCTAGAAAAGGGAAAACCAGAGATGTCAGTAGTCTTCTCACCAAGATGCACCCTTTAAGATAATGGAGTAGGCTTACCCCCATAAATGGTCTGTTATGTTGCACAAGTCAATGTTCAACAGCCCGAAAGAAATAACTAGTGCTTCTGGTTAAGTTTAGGAGGATTGCCTACATTCCCTCCATGAAGAAATGGGAGAGCTGGGAGTGGACAAGACACTTGACTTAGTGAAATCCCAGTTCTGTTGGCCATGTATGGCTAATTATGTGAGAAGGCATTTCAAGGCTTGTTTTAGATGTCTACACAGGATGACATTGCCAAAGAAATCTACCCCTTTGGTTAACATCACCAGC
The DNA here is from genome assembly GCF_007399415.2 of Gopherus evgoodei. Classification (NCBI taxonomy): domain Eukaryota; kingdom Metazoa; phylum Chordata; order Testudines; family Testudinidae; genus Gopherus; species Gopherus evgoodei. Next base: position 233,993,728 of record NC_044322.1, on the reverse strand, counting down.
AGTGATCTTTTATACATGGACTGTTTAAGTATGGAAAGTGATACTAAGAACAAGGAAACATACTTGTGGTAATGGATCATTTCACCTGATACATCCAGGCTTTCCCCACCAGGCACCAGAAATCCACTACTATTGCTAAGGTGTGGTGGGAAAAGTTCTTTGTACGCTATAGATTGCCTTGTAGAATCCATTCAGATCAAGGAACAGAATTCAAGAGTAGGTTTATTAAAGAACCATTGCAAATGGTGGTTGTGAGGAAATCCAGAACCACACCATATCATCACTAAGGAGACCTTCGGGTGCAGAGATTTAACAGAACATCATTAAACATGTTTGGACACATTAAGTCCTAACCAAAAACCCAAATGGAGTCAGCACATCAGCTTTCTGGTGCATGCCTATAACTGTACAAAAAAATGAGTCTACAGGATATTGTCTGTTACTTAATATTTGGAAGAGAAGCCAGACTTCTGGTTGATTTGTGCGTCACCGTGTCAGCTGATGGAATTTACTCTTAGACATGTCTTTAGTATGTCAATTGAGTAAGAGCTGTTGAAGGAGGCCTATAAACCAGCGACAGGTGCCTTAAGAAAATGCAGAGAATCAAACAAGGCCTGCTATGATTCCCAAATAAGAGATCGTGCCCTGCAACCAGGGAATCGGATCTTAATAAGGAATTTTGGACTCTCAGGAAAATATAAAATTGCAGATTGATGGAAGGCTGACACCCCTTTCATTGTACAAAAGTTTCCAGACCTACCTGTTTATAAAGTTTGGTCTGAGGATGGGAAAGAATCTATCAAGACTCTGCACAGGATCCATCTGCTATCTGTTAGACAACTTACCCCAAGCAGTAACCCTGTACCAAAAACATTTTTCAAAAGAATTCCTGTCACTAGGAGAAGAAATAATGACAAGAGAGTGTTACTGCATCATCTCCTGATATAGTGTATTCAGCTACAGATGAAGAATTAGTTGTTTCATATATTGATAGTGAGTATAGTTTCCCATGTGGGGAAATGGTTTATGAGCACATCAGCCTGATGATGTTTATAAGGGTCAAGTTTTATGATGAAACTAAAGTCCCAGTTTGAACAAAATCTCCATATCTAATCGATCTAATCCTGATACCACTATAGATTAGTTAAACCCTTTGGCAGAACTGTTCTTTCCACCACAAAATCCAGAAGATATGGCTACGGTTACAGAGGAAGAGCCCACCTGAGGAAGAAGTTGTGGACTCATACATGGATCCTGAGGTGGGAAATGCATGACCTACTGCTGCTGAAAATCCAGCTGTATCCAGATACTCTGGATGAAAGGTGAAATCTATGGTAAAGTTAACCTAGGATTCTGCTAGTGTCTCCCTCCAAAGGGCTTCCTCAGATGCTTCGTAAGTGGGTATCAGGAGTGTACTGTCCAGTATTGGGAAGACCTCTATGTTGTCCTTGGGTTTTAGTTAGACATTGTGTTTGTTTGTATTGATGTTTTATTATGTATTATTTTAAATGTTTTTAATTAAGTTCTTGATGGGGACTTTTCTGATGTAGGGGACAGTGTACTGTCTTTTGAGGGGTTGCTCCTGAAATACCACACTCAGCCTCTAAGGGACTCACCCCTGAACTACAGCAGTAATGGTGGCAGAGGCTAAAGACTCTGTTTCCAAGATTGCCTAGGGTCCAGGGCAGAAACAGAACACAGTAAGCAACACTATTGGGAACAATCATGAGCCAGGACTCAGAATAAAAGGTCTGACTTCACTTTCAGTGCACTGTGTTTGGAGTGTAGAGAGAAAAGGAGCTATTCAGCTGGGGAGGACCCTTCTACCCTCCACATTCCTACCCAAGGAGAGACTTTGAGCTCTTATGGAATTTCTGGGACATTGAACAGTGTCATTGCAGCAGAGACCAGAAACCCAAAAAACTGAGAAGAGAGTCACAGTGAGGCTACCAAGAGCCAGCCAAACTGCACTTTTGAATCCAGAGAGTCACAAGGATGATCCAACCATCCTTGGTGTGGATATTTATAAGAATACCCTTGTTTATTTAGTTTGATATTGTCTTTTAAGATGGCTACTGATTTCAGTGCTGCACCATCCATCACAGACTGCGTCTCAACTCAATATTTGCCTAGGCACGTGCTGGAAGGGAGCAGTATGGTACATATTGGCTGTAAATGTTGGATGGGAGGTAGAATTTATGTATTATTAGTTTTGTCTTTTATTATCCCAATCTGTTTTTTCCATTGTCCCCTATCCTGAATTTCCAATACCTAATAAAGCTCCTGTTAATGTTTTATCACTCTGGGAATTGATAGTTGTTTTTTTTTGGTGCTCTAACATTCCTGTGTATGAGATTGGGTGATGAATATTTTACAAGGGCCAGGCCTTCTATGTTCTCAGCACTAGGAGTTTCCTTTGGTGGAGGTACCAGGTGATAGGTGAACCCAGAACCCATATCCCTGAGGAGAAAAGAGAGAATGCTGTAGTCGTGCCTCTAGATTGAGTTACATATATATGCATTTGCTGTAGATGCATCCAGAAGAGCTATCAAACTATCCGTTCAAAGTATGACATTTGACAGTATTCAATGCCAATTACTAACATAATTTGGTATGTGTGGCTGTTATATTGGTAAGAAATAGCCACATGTTATAAGGAAGTGTTTAAAGATTGGTTTATTCCTGAATGTTTATGATAAGATACACATTTAAAACACACACTTGTATAAAATGTGTTCCCACAATACTGTGTGATTGACTCACTTCAAAAATATTCTGTGAATATACAATAATGTCAGAAGCTTAGTATAGTAAAACCCCACTTTTCTGAACAGAAGGAGGAACCTGGAATTTATTAGATAAACAGGGACTCAACTAAGGAGAATGTTTCCATGCAAAAGATGAACATACAATGAAAACACATACAATTAGAATTGAGGGAGAGCGGATCTGTTGTACATCAGTTTTGTACAGCAAACGAGTCACAGGGATAGAAAATACATTTTTTTTTCTAACAAAGGTCTATACATTTAATAATGCTTGATGTGATAAAACAAGTCCTTTCTTCTTGCCTGTACTCATTTATCTGACATTCATTACTTAGTAAAACTTAACATATTGACCAATATGCAAACAAAGTAGCAAAATATACCAGAATTCCACTATATGCACAGTCTGAATACACAACAAATTGTATAGGTCAAAGGTATTTGCTGATTCTTTTAAGAATCTTATAGTATTGTATTTAAATTGTCTGTATTAGAGAAATGTAGTTTTGAAACAGTTTTTTTGCTTGCCAAATCAAATCATTATAAATTATCCTATCTTTTCTTTCAATGTAACATTTCTCATTCTTTAGGTTATGATTCATGAAGAAGCCTTACCAGCAGTTTCTAGGCAGGGGTATACATGCCATGAACCTGCTCCCTGTCCATTTCTAGTCTTCTATTATAGTGGATTTGCTCAGCCATTTGCAGCTGGCTTGTTGTCCCAGACAACTATTAAACTGAGTCCTGACCTGCTGCCTATGAAATGTTGTAGGAACTGATGCCTAATTTAAAATACTATGGAAATTGTCTCAAAGGATTCTGAGGTAAATCTGAGGAGGACCAATAGTGAGTGGCTGTATGTTGAGAATTCCCTAATGTCACAAGTTAACTCAGAATATTTATGAGCACTGATTTGGGAAATATTAGAGGATAAATTATTATTGTTGTTATTATACTGTTCTTTAAAAATCATTCTTATTGCACATAAAAACCTGCATTACTCATATGACAAGATAAACCATTTTCTTGCCGTTTATTTTTTTGGTCTTTAGCCCTAAGTGTCGGTGGCTATACCTCTGAGCTTGCCCATACAGTACGCTATTGAAAAGATCTGGATCACTTGCTGCTGGTGTCCTACAGGTGATAAAATACCATATCCTTCTGATCTTATGAACTAGAAAAGTAATCACCTCTGCTTCATCAGATGGTTCTTCATATACAGGTTGTTTCATATCCTCATAGGCAGACATAATCACAGCTTGAAATAAATTGATCAAGACACAGATCATCACCAGCATAAAGGAGGCTAGGAAAAGACCACCCAGCAACCGGTTGGATGTAAAAGCAGTGTCCTTAAAAGCTGAAACACAATAGGAGAAGACAGTCTGAGCTGAATGAATCATATTATTATAATTCCATTCATGTTGGCCAAACACTAGGTAGCCAAAAGCCATGTATACAAAAAAGTAAACTGCCACCACAAGTGCCATAGAACAGATTCCAGGAAGAGCTGCCAGGATGGATCTTTGTGCCAGACGCACATCATAAAAGAATCTGGAATACCTGAGAGTTTTCAAAACTATGAGAAATGCCAAAAAGCCCATAATTATCCTCAAGGTCTGATCTACATGAGAAACTGTATGGAAAGGAATGAAATCATTTGGATTAAGTAAGTAAAACTTTACTATATCAGCCCCCATTTTAAATTTGATGACTTGCAGGAAAACAAAAAAGACAAACACCGACTTTAGACCAAAATTGATTAAGTTGGAAACATTTTTAATATACTTTGTCCTTTCTTGGCGTATGATGTGAATTTCATCCATGATATAAATGAGGAGAAAAGCAAGAACAGTTATAAACACAAAAATTTGTGTTCTGCTTTGCTGCTGGAAAATTGGGAGTGTGAAAGAATGTACTGACAAGCTTGTGTTTATAAGCCCAAAATGAGAAATTTCAAATATGACCGAGATGCTGCAAAATAAATGTACATCTGGGTTAAATGTAGTTAGTTCAATAATCACAGCCCATGTCTCTTCATCAAGCCAATTGCTATTTTGTAAAACATTCAGCCTTTTTGTTGAATGAGGCCGCTGTTCTGCAGGGAAGAAGTAAAAAGTGTATCCCCCTGGTCCATATGTGTATAATTCTCCATATGAGTAATACACCCACTGATTTCTGTTTGACTGGTACGTAAACCCTACATAGTTGACGATGTCACTAGTAACAGATCTGTTGGCAACCTTTGTCCAGGACCCAGCATAGTCTCCTCTCTCTTCAGGGTCACTGCCATATTTATGAAGACAATGGCTTTTACTGATCACAAATTTATTTACAAAGCTGTGAGGATGGAAACATTTTTTCTCAGTACTTTTCGCTCTTACTTGCCTCATCCTTGGCAAACCTAGGATTTTGGACCAGCTGTCAGAAAGAAAAGTTGGTTGGTGGTTATTGTGGATCAAAGACAAAAAGACATTATTCACCCACAAGTAAATGTGTTCTAGTTTATCCACGCTGGAGAGCTTAAGAGAGAATTGTTTATGAATAACTTGATTGTAGTAAAAGCTGTTGGTGTTTTCTGTGGAGTAGGCAATGTTTAATACTAGGGTTAAAAAGACAAAGTGACTGACAATGTCTTTGAGGAAGATGAAAACTTTGCTTTTAATTTTCTCTCTTTTCCTCATGATTGTGATTTCATCCTCTTCTAAGGGTTGATACTGCTTAGTGCCTCTGAGTCTGATAATTTCATAGTGCTTCTCTCTCATCTCATCTGCATCCATACTAACTTCATCCAACCTAATCTCAAGGAAATTATCCCTGGTTGACCATGGGATGTTTTCATAGTACTTTGGATAAATTGTACCCAGGGCTGAGAAAAGAATGATTTTTAGGGTTTGAAGAAGCAGCACACTCTCAAAAAATGAGGTTGCTGATGCTAAAAGCCACTCTAATGATGTTTTGTAGCCATAGGACAGACCATATAATACGATGAAAAATGATGACACCCCTGCTACAACTATGACCAATATCCAAGAGACATATACACACCACCAACAAAAAGTTATCTGTGGCCTTTTGCGAAAGAGCATGAAGGGGATGTTTAGTGGTTTTCTTTCTTTCTGAATGCTGTCATCCTTTTCTTCTGCATAATTATTACTGAAATTGGAGTTTCGCGGTTGGGTTTGTTGTGCTTTAGCCTCTGCAGTTGAAGTATCAGCTGCATTTTCCTCCTGTGCTGCAATTGCATTTGCAGCACCCTCAGAGATTGTGCAATTACTCCACATTTTTGGTGTTCTTTGCTTTCTTTTCTTATCAAAATACTGTAAACTATATGAATCATTAGCATTGGAACAGTTCTCTAGAGTATTGCTACTCACAGATTGTGTAGAAGCTTCTGTAATGTACCATTTTTGCAGGCGTTCCTTCCAGTTCCTAAGGTTTCCAGACATGAAGGGTGAACTTTCCTTTGGGTGATTCTGAGCTGCACCATGTGGACAAGGCTCCTTCTGTGAATACTTAAACAAGGCAGTTATAATCATTTGCACAGGGATGGTAACCAAAGCACTTTCAATTCCTATTATTATTGATATCAAATATCGTAAGTGTATTGAAACAACTTCTTTATTTTTGTCAGCATTAAAGAACATAATGTTAATAAGCAGGGTACACAATAGTACTGCTAAACAGCAAGATAATCTTTGGAGTCTGTTGAAGGAGCCAGTGACAACCTGAGCAAAAACAGATAACCATATGTGACTATCTACGAGGTCATTGGCAATATTTATTAAAAAATAGTCCATTTTGGCCAAAGGTACTCTTGGGTGTGTAACAACAAATGTCCTTTCTAGTAAACGATCATCCTTATCAAGAGCAAGCCATTTCCTGCAAATAAACAGCCAGAACTCTTTAGTATACATATTTTCAACTTTTACTCTACTTAAGAACCAGTCAGGAGAAGAACCTCCGTTATTGTGCCAGACCCTAAGGGAATAAATGTCTCCTAAATCATTCTTGGTAGTTAGCAGAAAAGTATCAATGCCTCCTCGAATGAATGATGGATAATTCAGGTGCCGTAAGTGATGCACATCACTGGTGCCATTTTGGCCTATGAGTTGGAGAAAAACATCTGCTGTGGTTCCAGCTCCCAAACGACTGCCTGTGTATAAAGTGACCAAGTAGCACACTTTATCAAAGGGGTCATTGTCTTGCAGGACTATAACTTTGTCCCTGCTAACTTTATCAGTCCGGTCTTTTCTCAGGGCCCAGAGAGCTAGGAGAAAATAGACTAAAAAAATGAAAAGCACTGTTAAGAGGGTCACCATGTTTTTGTGTATTTTTGCTAAAAGGGATTTTTTCAGATCCACTGGGTTGGGGACCACAAATACTTTAGAGGCCAAGAACTTGATATCGAATTTGGAGGAACTGGGTATGGTGCGGCTTGCTGTTCCCTTGGTGCGCTGCTTCACTTTGCAGATGCAATGTACCCTTTGCCAGCTGGTAAGAGGGCCAAGAACGCATGTACCTTCTTTCCACTGACTCTGCACTCCATCTAGGTCTAAGCAGACAGCATTAAAAAGGGATATGCTCACCAATCTGTTGTTTCTGGACCTTACAATAGATTGTGATTGCAAGATAATGGAAATGGTCCATTTATCTGTCCCACTGCCTGGGGCTGTGGCCCTCAGCAGTGACTGTGGGAGACAGATAACATAAGGAGCCTTAATCGCACAATCTATGTTATTTGACTTATTCCCACTTGCAACTGCAGGCTCATTGTGAGAAGCAACAAAAGAAGCTATAGGAGAGGTGTGGGTGACATTAACACCTAAGTATATAAATAACCTGAAAGAAACTTTTAATTTAGTCAAAATCTGGATAAATATATCCTTGGAGTTTCTGTCCACTTCAAAACTAAATCCTCCAGTTGTTTTTGGGAGGGTTTTATCAGGCCCTATTGTCAATTTAAAAGCTGCAGACTTCTTATCTTTTCTAGCAATAATCACTTCTGCTACTGCAGGCATGATCCCTATTATGTCACCATTCACTTTGGTTCCTGTCATTTTGAACCCAGTGACTGTTGTTACAATATCTGACGTATATGCCAACCAAGGGAAGGGGTTCTCTTCAAACTCATAAAATACAGTGGCAATCACAGCATCTATTGGCAATTCTGAATGATCCTCCTGCTTCAGTGTTGGATAAAAGCAATTCTGGCAGTCTTTTTTGGCGGAGAAAGTATTTGTGACATCCCACTTTTCATCTTTCTGTAAATTAATGTTCCAGCTTTTGGCCTCCATTACAGTTTCATTTTCTCCAGGGACTTTGCCTTGTAAGACTATTTCTGCTAAAGTCTCCATGACAGAGAAGGTTTGTTTAACTGCATGCACATTGACATTGCTGAGATCTAAAAGAGAAGCTTTCAGGACATTGGACAGGCCTGTTAGTATACCAGTGCTCAGAAGCTCTGTTTGTTCAGACCCAAGGCTTTTATCCCTGAATCTTTTTAGTGCTTCACTCACTTCTTTCAGTTTTTGAATGGCAAGCTGTTGTGATGCTCTATTTACTTCAGTGACTTCCTGTGTTAATTCAGAAATACAAGCAACTACTTGATTTACTTCCATTACGTTGGTAGTAGGAATACTCAAAGACTGATTAAGAAGGCTTTCTCTAAATTCAGCCTTAGACACCTGGATAGTTGGTGCAGTTTTAATATCATTTAAAATTGAGGCAACCATATAAACCAAATAGCCTACATTTAAATAATCTCCAATTTGAAGCAAAGATGTCATTGGTGCATTTGATCCACTGGTTAAAGCAAGCAGTTCATTGAGCATAATATCTGGTGGTCTACTTTTGGCTGGATCCTGCACTGTTGTGTGTAAAGCTACTTGGGAAAATGCCCCAAGGGAATCATACACTTGAACATAGATTGTCAAAGTATACTTCTTAGATGGTACACCAATGGGGAGAAAAGATGGAGGAGTTTTAGGCTGATAGCCAAAATACACTATTGTCCCTAAAGTATTCTCCTCTAAAGAAGTTATTCTACTGCTTTTCAATAAATCTGAGGCTGCTATTACTTTGTACGTAAGAGGTAAATTTTTATCTGAAAATCCACTACACTGAACAATAAATTTTGTCAGGAATGCAACACCCCTGGTTGGATTGACAGTACACTTTCCAATCCTAGGTGGAGAATTTACATAAAATGAGTACCTGTAGGTTGATGACGTACCACCCCAAGTGGTTATTTTTAGGAGAAGAGAGTATGACTGGTCTGCAATATTCATAAAAGTCAAAGCATGTATAGACAGGTATGCACTAGACTTCCCTGTTGAAGTTTTGGAAGCCCAATCAAATTTTACTTCAGTGAAACTTCCTGAAAAAAGTGACCAGTGATAGACTGGTCGACTAGTCATTCTACAGTTTAGGCATTTTCCAGACAATGTAAATCTATCTGTTGGAATTACAATTTTACCACAATTTTCAATGCATGTAACATTCAGAACAGGTGGAGATCCAGGCCGCACGCTTATGGTTTGGTCAGCATAACTCTTTCTGTTATCCTTTTGAATGACCAAACGAAAATGGTACACAGTATTTCCTTGAAGGGTTTCTGGCAAAATAGTCTGAGTAGGACCAGAAAACTTTATCCATTTCAAATCTACCTGGTTTGGATGACAGGTCCCATTTGTACTCACTGTCATGTTTGCATAATCTGATACACGTTTTGTACAGTACCACATAAATGTGAGCCCCTCTAATCGGTCCAATGAATCAGGATCAGAGGAAGTAGATCCATCCAGAGTCCAATGATCAGAAAAACCCACTGTCCGGAAAGTGCCTCCAGCAATGACTGCCACCAGGTCACTCTTCTCAATCTGAACAAAAACCGTATCTGAGCCTTCCACAACACTCTCAGATGCAGTTATTTTAACAGAGAAATTAAACAGATACAAGCCATAATCTAAACTAAAGCTGGGAATTTGTAAAATAAGCATGTGTCTTCTCCAGATGAGGGGTGGATTTAAAGGTTTTGTCCAGTCTGGAATAGTTGTGACATTCTGAACACCATAGATTTTCCAGATTGCTTCAGTACGTACAAGATCTGTGCAGTTTACTTGCAACTTGGCATACAGGATAAGTTGTAACCCTTTTTTAGTACGTATGATGGGGTAAACAAGATCAGGCTTCTGGATTCTCAAACGCTCTATGAAACAAGGTTTTTTCTGACAAGATACCAGTGACTCCATGACCTTTGAAGCATAAGTGTTGACTGTGACTTTTAAAACAGCAGGTGTAAGTCCACTTCTGGTACAATTCACTTTTGCCACAAACCCTGTGTACAGGGCAGGATTAAAAGGTAAAACAGAGCGACGGACAAAGTGGGCTGCATTTCTGACATGATCATCATAAGTATAAGTATTGTTCTGGATGAGGTACTCTTTTCTTGATCCAAACAACTGCAGGTTGAAGGTCCACTCACACTGCAGCATTGGATGTTGCACAGGAATAAACCACACAATGTAGATCAAACTCTGCAAAAAAGAAGGACCACTGTTGAAAATGTGGACTTCTATATCTCTGTCCACTAGAGACCTGAACAGGGCTCCTTTCCGGTTCAGATACAAGTGCATGTTGAACTTGTACCATTGCAACTTCACAAACTCAATAGTGAGCAAGAAGGAAAGGCTCTGCTGCTGGAAGAATATATAATGGGATTTGACACCGTCATCAGGGGCACTGGCATTGTTTGCTTGGGTGGTGTAATAAAGTCCATGGTTGCGGCTAAAAATATAAGTGCCAGACTTGGTCTTCTGGGGATTAAGGGTGAGGTAGGTGGGAGTTTCACTGTTCATTGTCAGGCCCAGTGTAGCATTGGAGAAACTCAGCTCCCCTGCTAGATCCCCAAACCACTCTCCATCAATATGGAAGTAAATGCTGGCCAGCGCCATTTCACTAGCCTGCCGGGGCATGGAGTCAGCACAGAAGTTGCTCCGCAAAGCATAAGGATTATAGGAGGCTGACCAGCCCTCCGTCCCCTGCATGTCCAGCAGCCTATATGCCAGTGTCCTGGGGCCAAGGGGCTGTAGGCTCCAAGAGAGGCTGAGGGGCTGGTAAGGAAGGCTAAACAACTTAGAGTGGGCACTGAGGACATGCAGCAGAGCTGGCTCCACCCTCAGGGTGAGGCTAAGGCTGATCCGAGGCCCCTGCTCCATGCTGATTGAGGCAATGTAGAGACCACGGCGGGTATAGTGCACGGTCAGGCGGTAGCTGTAGTAGGAGGCACAGACCTGGTGCAATTCAGCTCTTGGGTAGGCAGCGGGTGAGAGCAGCTTGTGGTGCTGGTTGCTAGGAATGAGGAGTGCAGCAGGGCTGCCCCCGCGGCTGCTGAAGCGGTAGCGCCAGCGTGAGCTCTTGAGGCGTGCACACCAGCCCAGCTGCACGGGCTGCCACTCAAGGATGGGGGGTTCCGGTGGCCAAAGCAGGAAGAGCCGCACATCCTGCCCAGACACCTCGATGCTCAGGTTGCGGTGCAGACACGTAGGCACGGCACACGAGGCCGATGCACATTGTACCGTGATGTGGCTTGAGGCCCAGGGTGGAGCAGGGCCGCCCCCAGCCAGGCCTGGCCCCAGCACTGCCCTGCCTGACCAGCGAGACGTGTCCTGCACCCAGACTGAGTCCCGGTACCAGCGGCAGCGCGGTGGGGGTGGCAGTTGTGTCTCTCCCTCCTGGGCTCCTGACACTGCTCCGGGGGCCCGCGTATAACGCAGCTCGATGGGACCATCCCACAGGCACGAGGCCCAGACCTCATTGTCCTGGCGCCGATAGACACGCCCGTGCGGGTCCGAGCAGGTGACCAGCAGTGGCGGGAGCTGGAAGCGCGGGGCGGCCGCAGCAGCCCGGCCCGGGGGGCCGCAGCAGCCCAGGAGCGACAGGAGGAGGCTGGGGAGGAGCAGCGGCGGCATGGTGGTGGTGGCGGGGCCAAGGGGAGATCCCTGGCCCGGGAACGGACATCTCCCAACGGCTCCAACTGCCACCGTGCAGCCGCTGCGCAGCCTGGAATCCCCGCGCCCCGGCACTGCCGGGATCCCCCGGGCCGGCCTGTCCCCGCCCCCCGCGTTTTATGTGGCGCCCAAATTCCTCCCTTCCCCGATCTGAGGCGCCGGGCCGGGCTCTCCCACAGCCGGCTGGCGCTGCGGCGCCCTGGTCCAAAGAGGCCGCTATCCGCTCAGCGGAGACCGGGTCGCCCCGCCCCGCCCGGCTAGGTGTCTCTCTGCGGGAGGCGGGCCGGGCCCAGCCCCGCCCCGCAGCACAAGGGCAGAGAAGGGGCCGGGAAGATGGTGCCGCTCAGAGACTGCAAGGTGAGGGGGGAGCAGCGCCGCCGGCCCCCGCGCGCTGCGATGGGCTGGGGGGTGTCTCTCCTCCCAGGGGCAGTTCGTGGGGCAGGTTTGTGGGGCCCCCGCTCCCCACCACAGCCTGCCCCCGGCCGCACCCGCAGTAACATGGAGCTGGACGGGACCTGGAGCGGCGGCTCGGTCCGGTTCCAGGCGCGGGCAGTGCCCAGTAAACCTCGAGCCTCCCGAGGGGCGATTGTCCCGCCTGATCTTACAGAGCATGAATGCGAGCGGCCGTTTGCTTTCCGCAGACACAGGGGTTTTGTGGTGGTGACTTTCCCCTAGGAGTCAGGCTCCCAGACCTTGTGGACAAAGTAAGGTGTCCATGTACAGCTGGTGTCCAAGATGCAAGGTTCGGAGGGAAAAGTCTCAGCTGAATTTTTTCCAAGTGGGATTGGGCCATTTCAGCTTGATCTCCCCCTTCTCCAGCTTCACAACTCCTCTCTGACAATGGGTTCATCAGGAACCTATGTATTGACATCCAGGGACACAACAATGTCTGTCTAGTCTAGTGTCCTTTATCAGAGAGTGCTGATATCAGGATTGATGACACTAGTGACTCCTAGAAGCCACAGATGATATTCTAATTGAGGAGTCAGGCTCCTGGCTCCCAGCCTGCCTTCTGCAAGTACTTCACCACTCCGTGCCTCGGGCTCCCTGGCTTAAAGTGGGGGATAACATACGGTACATCTGTCTCACAGGGCTGCTAGACACACCAGGGGCTGAAGTAGTATCTTTCAGTGGACTGACATCTCGTGGTGTCCAGCTACATCAGGGGTGGACAAACTACAGCCCGCTGGCTGGATCCGGCCCCTGAGCTCCTGCTGGAGAGCGTGGCCTGGGGCTTGCCCTGCTCTGGTGCTCCAGCTGGGCTGCAGGATCTGGGGCTGCTCCACGGAGACCCCACAAACTGTGGCATGGCCCCACTCTGGCTCCTGTGTTTTCCAATGGCCCTAGCTGTTGCTCCAATGGGAACTGCAGGGATGGTGCCTGTAGATGGGGCAGCGTGCAGAGTCGCCTGGCCGCGCTTCCATGTAGGAGCCAGAAAAGGGGCATGCTGCTGCTTATGGGAGTCGCTTGAGGTAAGCGCTGCTCGGAGCCTGCACCCCTGAGTCTCTTCCCATGCCCCAACCCCCTGCCCCAGCCCTAATCCCCCTCCCACCCTCTGAACCCCTCAGCCCTAGCCCAGAGCATCCTCCTGCACGCCAAACGGCTCATCCCCAGTCCCACCCCAGAGCCTGCACCCCCAACCAGAGCTCTCACCCCCTCCTGCACCCCAACCCCAGTTTTATGAGCATTCATAGCCCACCATACAATTTCTATTCCCAGATGTGGTCCTCGATCTAAAAAATTTGCCCACCCTGAGCTACATAGAGCTCTTCTTCAGCTCTCTGTAGCTCAAAAGCTTGTATGTTTCACGAGTAGAAGTTGGTCCAATAAATGATATTACCTCAGCCACCTTGTCTGGCTAATATTCCGGGGCCAACATGGCTACAACAGTGCAAAGAATCACAGGGATGCTGTATTGCTACCTGTGTGTGTGAAATGTTTTGAGACATTTGGGTGAAAAAATTTATGTGTGTCCTGTCCAGCTGGGGTGGGGGTGGAGGGAAATGTGAATGATCAAGCACAATATCTAAAATGGGAAATGGGGGAGAGTGAAACAGGCTGAAGTTTTCAGCATATAGTGGAAAGCTGGAAAGGGAGAAGAGGCTCAGACCCCCTTCCCCTATTTGCGCTATTGCTCCATGCAAAGTTTATAGCTGGCAGTACAACTTGTAGCAGTTCTACTAGTCTCTGCTTCTCCCCATAAGCACTGTCCACACCATCCTGCTTTCTAAAAAGCTTCCTGCCATTGTTAACACAGAAACAGCTCTCCCAGTGTTAACAATGATGGAAGCACTAGTGCAGACAAAGCCTAAAGAGATCTACATAACAGGATAGATATAATGCTGTCTGCCAAGGGTACCTTTTCTACTCCTATGTTCCAATGCTTGGTACCGCCTGTGGAGTTAGAGTGACCAGATATCCTGATTTTATAGGGACAGTCCTGATTTTTGGGCCTTTTTTTTTTATATAAGCTCCTATTACCTCCCACCCCCTGTCCCCATTTTTCAAATTTGCTGTCTGGTCACCCTATGTGGAGTTAGCATCAGAAGCACTGGAATATTTTTCAGAAACAAGGCTAGTGCAGGCAGAGTCTTACTATCAATATGTATACAGAGTTATACAGCCTACCTACCTCTTTTCCTTTCTTTGTTGCTGGTGTTTTTTTTTTTTTGCCATATTTCTGTACATAGTACAAATACTAAACAAAAGCTGTAAATGTGGATTCCAGTATAGTCTTTGTAGACCTGTAATTTGAATGCTCAATTTACTTAAATTACTTGCATGCAATCTTTAATCCAATCACATTGAGGAAACCTTGACATTGTTAATTAAAATACATGTCCCTGCCAATTGCTTCAAATTTCCACACTTGACTTCATGGTTAGAATCAGAAAATATTTTAGACTGTAAAATGAGGCTAGGTAAAAAAACTGCAAAATATATAAGGAATATTCTTCCATTAGCAGGAAAATCTATTAAATGGCTCCATCTGTAATTTCTGTGTAATGGAAGAAAAACTGAGTTTGACTGTAGTTATTTGTGTTGCTCAGGGGTCGGCAACTTTTCAGAAGTGCTGTGCCGGATCTTCATTTATTCATTCTAATTTAAGATTTTGCGTGCCAGTAATACATTTTAACCTTTTTAGAAGGCCTCTTTATGTAAGTCTATAACATATAACTAAACTATTGTTGTAGCTAAAGTAAATAAGGTTTCAAAATGTTTAAGAAGCTTCGTTTAAAATTAAATTAAAATGCAGAGCCCCCCGGACTGGTGGCCAGGACCCAGGCAGAGTGAGTGCCACTGAAAATCAGCTCATGTGCCAACTTCGGCACCCGTGCCAGAGGTTGCCTACCCCTGGTTTAGCTCTTAAGTGTGCCTAGCATTATACAATGAATAATATGTGTTAACTTGAATCTCTGCCCATAGAAGCTTGTAGTCTTAATAGTGATACCAGTATAGAAAGAGAGAGTGGGAAGTGGTCTGTGTATTTAGAGAGCTTTTTGGATATAAAGTTTAAAAATATTGTTTAGGTGGCAAAGTCAAGCACTTGAAAGTTAGGAAATGAGATTTAAGGTTTCCCATCCAACCTTCATTCCATCTCTTTGTGCATCCATTCTGTGGAAAAGAAATATTATGTAATTAAAGACTGTATGTATATGCACAGGGGAGCAGAATTAAGGTTGCATGGGCAATGTGATGGCAAATTAGGAGTTGTTATTAGATTTCTCATTTGACTATTGGGATTGTTTTAGGAATACCCCTGAGGACATTCATGACCAGTTCACCACAGGCAACCACCCTATTGTGTAAAACATACATCACCTCATCCATCCAGCTAATAAAAGGTCTTATTTTAATCTTCCTGCTTATGTATCACCCTGGTGGATCTGAAACCTCTGTTATCACAATGAGATGTTTGCCATGGAGTTTATAGAATGAGGCTTTTATATAATCTGTGTGTAAAATTGTGCACAGCATAATTCTTTCAGTGTTTATGTGTTATATTTTAGCCTTATCAAATGTCCATACTAGTCCTATAAATTAATCCTTAGGTCAAATATTTTGCTGGCATAACACAGTTGATTTCCTTGGATTTATGCCAGCAGATAGTTTCACTACAGTGTCACTAGTAGTATTGGTTTGATAGGAAGCAAAGCAAGGATTTATTTTGCCATGTAACCATTCTGAAAGGGGTATATCTGAAGAGATGGGACTAGTATACAATTGAAGGTTAAAGAGAGACTGATCCTAAAATTACAAAACCCATAGCATATCTGGATCTTCAGTATTATTGTGCAATTTGCCTTGTCTTTCTTCCACCACTACCATTCCGTCCTTTCTATCCCCATTAAGAGGATTCCTCAAATATAATTTCAGTTGAATGAAAGCCTCACATTGCTTCTCAGATTGTCTTGTAAACATTTTTAAGGAGATGAAACGAAATTGCCGGTAACCTTCTTTCAATTCTTACACCTCAGCTTACATGATAGGATAATGAGTCTTGTGGATAAGGGAGAAGCGGTGGATGTGGTATACCTAGACTTTAGTAAGGCATTTGATATGGTCTCACATGATATTCTTATCGATAAAATAGGCAAATACAATTTAGATGGGGCTACTATAAGATGGGTGCATAACTGGCTGGATAACCGTACTCAGAGAGTAGTTATTAATGGTTCCCAATCCTGCTGGAAAGGTACAACAAGTGGGGTTCTACAAGAGGTTGTTTTGGGGCCGTCTCTGTTCAATTTCTTCATCAACGACTTAGATATTGGCATGGAAAGTATGCTTATTACGTTTGCAGATGATACCAAACTGGGAGGAATTGCAGCTGCTTTGGAGGACAGTGTCATAATTCAATTTGTCCAGATCATTTTGGAGAAATGGTCTGAGGTAAACAGGATGAAGTTTAACAAAGACAAATGCAAAGTGCTCCACATAGGAAGGAAAAATCAGTTTCACACATACAAAATGGGAAGAGACTGTCTAGGAAGGAATACAGCAGAAAGGGATCTAGGGGTTATAGTGGACTACAAGCTAAATATTAGTCAACAGTGTGATGCTGTTGCAAAAAAAGCAAACGTGATTCTGGGATGCATTAACAGGTGTGTTGTGAGCAAGACATGAGAAATCATTCTTCCGCTCTACTCTGCGATGTTTAGGCCTCAACTGGAGTATTGTGTCCAGTTCTGGGCACTGCATTTCAAGAAAGATATGGAGAAATTTGAGAGGGTCCAGAGAAGAGCAACAAGAATGATTAAAGGTCTTGAGAACATGACCTATGAAGGAAGGCTGAAAGAATTGGGTTTGTTTAGTTTGGAAAAGAGAAGACTGAGTTGGGACATGATAGCAGTTTTCAGGTATCTAAAAGGATGTCATTAGGAGGATGGAAAAAACTTGTTCACCTTAGCCTCTAATGATACAACAAGAAGCAATGGGCTTAAACTGCAGCAACGGAGGTTTAGGTTGGACATTAGGAAAAAGTTCCTAACTTTCAGAGTGGTTAAACACTGGAATAAATTGCCTAGGGAGGTTGTGGAATCTCCATCTCTGGAGATATTTAAAAGTAGGTTAGATAAATGTCTATTAGGGATGGTCTAGACAGTATTTGGTTCTGCCATGAGGGCAGGGGACTGGACTTGATGACCTCTCGAGGTCCCTTCCAGTCCTAGAACCTATGAATCTATGACATCTGAAAAATCTGTATTCAGTAAACAGTCTCACATCTTGTTTAAAGAGGTAAGGTGGGTGAGGTGATATGTTTTATTGTACCATCTTCTGTTGGTGAGAGAGACAAGCTTTTGAACTACGCAGAGCTCTTCTTCAGTCTGGAAAATGTGCTAATATCCTGGGACCAACACAGCTATGACAGCACTGCATACTCACATCTTGTTTTTTATATAGGCTTGGCAGGATACTGGACTTGTCCTATCCACCACTAGTAATGAGGCCTGCAAAATGTTTGATGCTACACTGACTCAGGTATGGAAGTGTTTTGATAAAACATGCATTGAAGGGACTGACAAGCATAAAATAGTCTTTGTGGCAGTTGATTTTTGAATTGTTTACCCTTTTTATTAATTAAGTGGAGAGAGTCAAGTTAAACAATGTGTTTTTAAGAAACAGATTCCCTCATTTATTGATGACATTTTCGATAATTATATCTGAAAAAATTTAGTCTCACTGTTCCCATTTATCTTGCTACTTTTGAGTTCACTCAATTGGGACAATGAAAACCAACTTAATTTATCCTAATTTCTAGTCAATTTCACTCTTTATTATAGTATGTCACATGGACCAATGATAAGAGTCTAGGAGGCATTGAAGGATCTCTCTCCAAGTTACTAGCAGCAGATCCAACTTTTAGTAAGTATATCTTTTTAATGGTTATCACTGAGGTTGAACATACAGTACAGTAATTTTATATGGTTAATTTATTTCATATTACTCCTGGTGGAATTCTGTGCCAAAAATGCAAAATTCTACATATTTTATTTGTTAAAATAATACAGTATAATCACGCCAGTTTCACTTATTTTGGTAATTTATTTAAACTACCATACAGAAAAAAAATCACTGTTCAGCATTGAAAGTTAAGTTACAAATACTTGGTAACCAGTACCCTGCATTCCAGTTATAATCCTAGATTTTCATTTAAATTACATTACTTTTAATTTGGTGTTTGGTGTTCTGTAAAGTAGAATGTCGCTTTAAACTGCTCAGACTTTCACACATGAAAGTCATACAGTTTTGCTAATCATTATCCTGCATTTTTTTAAGGGATAAATAAAATAGATCCTGATTTGTAATCTAACCCCATTGTGCCTCTCTGGCACAGGAGAAAAACAGGAAAGCACACAGCTCTTCCTAGTTGAGGATTCCGTTACTGTCATTTACACTACTACTCTGGCAAGGTGAAGGAGCCTTAATGACTAAGAACTGGAACAATTAACTAACAATGGGAATATTAGCACCCTGCCTGCTTAGTTGTTACCTTTCTGCTCTCCCTCAGGGACAGAGCCTGCTTCACACAGCCCTATGGCTCCAGGCTTAGGATGCAGCAACAAAGAAGAGAGGGACAGAGTGAGTGTCTCTCACTCCTTCCCATGCAGGCATGTGCCCAGCCCCACCCGCTTAATGTCTCTCCGCAGAAGATGCAACCGGGCTGCCTTGGAAGGGGCATGTGTTTCCCCACGGATTTCTTGTCTCCCCCATTTTTCTGCATTGGAGCCAAGAAGGTATGAATATGGTGCAGAATTCCCCCAGGAGTATCACATGCGGAAGCATAAGGGCTGGGTCCTGAAAATATACTGTTTGTTTTTATTTATGTTCTACAAGATAGCCCTTTTTCTTCCCTTTAGGACAATCTCTTTTAAAAGGCAAACATGAGAAATGGGCTGAAAAAAAATATACTTCAAATGAACTATGAAATGTAATTCCTAAAATGAATAGTAACTTGGTGGTACATGCTTGGATTTGGATCTCAGTCTTATTGAGGATGGTGATTGATATGCTTTGGGACTGGAGGAGACAATGCTTGCTATGCAGTCTCCTGCTGGCTGATGAGAATGATAGGATTAATGAAAGAAAGTGACCACTTGACAGGGAAAAAATGAATGGCGGGGAAAGTGGTGAACTTCAAATTGATATAATAGTGTTTGCCTGCTAGCTCCTAATTGTCCCTGATCATGTGTTTACTTTTATTATGTTAAATACATGTAGTATGTGATGCAGTGCTAGCAATATTGATTACATAAAAAGGTTTATTTATAAGCATGTATTAGAAAAGTACAGTATTCGCCCATTGCCAAGCAGGCCAGTTGCCATTACCACATCAGTAACAGAACCTTGCAGAAAAAATAAAAATAAAAAAGGGCATGAACACGTACAAAAAGGGAAACCATGTACGAGACTGAAACTCTCTACCATTGCGTGTCCGCTACCCCCCACCCCCGCCGCACATCCTCTTTTCCTTGTTTGCCATGCCCTTTGTGCTGGGGGTGGAGAATGCTGCGTGGGAAAATATGGAGAGCTGCAGGGAGCAAGTTTGCATGGGCCAACCAGCCATGGAGTTTTTCAAGCTCTTTTTGGACTGCATCACAGGGTATCATGCATGGGACTCATGCCATAGTGCAGGTAATGGAGCAGGACCCAATATTCTTGCAGCCATTAGCGATATAAACTGTTCAGACAGTTCTTTCTGCTGAGCTCTGTCCTCCTCCGTTAGCTGCTGTTCCTATTCCAGGAAATGTGAAGCAAGTGCTTGGTCTCATGCTGAAACCCTGTCCTCAAGATATGCAACAAGCCAGAGCCTTTCCTCTTGCCGCTCACCATACTTTTCCTCTAGCTATAAGTCCCCCTGGCTTTGATGCTGGACCTGCTTGTTGTCCCTGTTTAGAACTTCAACCATAAGTTTGTCACAGAAATGCTTCCACTTGGAATGGTCCATGAAGGTACTTTGGCCCAGGCTTCTGCAGTCAATGGAGGTCAAGGGGCCTGGCACAGGACAAGACACATAGGGTTATTGTCTCACATAGCTCAGTTCAGGCTTCTGTCTCTTCTGTGGCTCCTGCAGTGGATTGTTCCTCAGAGGTGCATCAAACAAGTCATCCAAATATGGCCCCAGGATGTGCTGCTGGTGCTCTGCCCAAAATCCTCCTCTGGGAACAGTTTCAGCAACAGAGTCACTTTGCTGGCCTCACTCGGCGCTTGCTGCTGGCTCCCATCAGTCACCATGCTGGATTCTGGGGTCAGCCGGGTGCCATCCCAGCTGACCACTTCATCATGCACCACCGCTGGCTCTGTGCTCAGCACAGTGCCCAGCACCCGGTCGAACTCCTCATAAAACAGGCATGTTGCCCGAGGTGTGATCCCTGGTTTTCCTATACTCAGTCTTGAGCTGCTTAATCTGCTCCCTGCACTGGTCACTGGTTTGGTAAATTTGCAACACTGCCAGCTTCTTCTCTATTTGCTGGTATGTATGGTCATTCCTTGTACTCTTACTAAAGTCCACTGCTTTGCTGGCCTCGCGCCACAGATTTACTAGAATCTGGCTGCGCTTCTGTGACCATGAAGCATCATGCTTTGCAAAAGGCTTCTCCGAGTCAGCAAATACAGAAGGCTTTCTGATGGTGTGTTTGCAGCGTGGTGTTCAGAAGACAATGAAAGTATTAAAGGTTGACACCGAGCAGCTGCACTAAACTTAGAAGGGTTACTTCCATTTCCCTGCAGTTGATTGGAGATTCTTGGGATAGAAGAGACAAAGGAAGTTGGCCAAGAGGATTGTGGGATACTTTTGGTGGACTCTCAGGACCTGAGTCCAGATGCTGCATTTACATCACAAAGCAAGAGTTTGAACCCTGAGTCTTGGCTTGACATGGGGCAGGTCCTTCACCCCTGCAGGCTCCTAGGATCCTAAGTGCAAACCTGAGTCTGAGAGATTTGTGTGCAGATGGAAGGGGGATTGGGCTCAAGCCTGAGTCTGGGCTTACATTGTCGTATGGATGTACCTTAAGTTGCCTGGGCTTTCCATTGGGATCCTAACCAGTCTCTAGCACTACTGCCATCTACTGCCTCCGGCTCTCAGGCCACGTCTACACTACAGCATAAAATCGAAATTATTAAAACCGGTTTTATAAAACTGGTTTTATAAAATCGATTTTATGCGTCCACAGTAGGGCACATTAATTCGGAGGTGTGGGTCCATGGTCCTAGGCTACCATCGATTTCTGGAGCGGTGCACTCTGGGTAGCTCAGTAAAAGAATGAGACCAATAACTTCGATTTCCGTCCACACTAACCCTAAATCGATATAGTAATATCGATTTTAGGGTTACTC
The DNA here is from genome assembly GCF_007399415.2 of Gopherus evgoodei. Classification (NCBI taxonomy): domain Eukaryota; kingdom Metazoa; phylum Chordata; order Testudines; family Testudinidae; genus Gopherus; species Gopherus evgoodei. The sequence continues at coordinate 233,972,112 of NC_044322.1, read as the reverse complement.
CTCTCATTGGGGAGGAGTACAGAAATCGAGCCCTTAAAATCGATTTAAAGTGCCTTGTAGTGTGGACGGGTACAGCGTTAAATCGATTTAACGCTGTTTAAATCGATTTAACGCTGTAGTGTGGACCAGGCCTCATTTAAACTTCTCTCTATAGTTTAGCCTAGAGCTTATGCACCTGTTAAATTACTTGCAATTCTTAGTGTCTAATGTTTATCCATGCTGCTTTCTTCAGCGATGGGACACGTGATTGCTAATGGCTTGGTTTTGGTTGGCACTGGAACTTCAGTGAGGTTAGACAAAAAGCTGGACAGTGCGATGAAAAAGATGGTGGCACTTTCAGAATCGCAGCCCCTGACTGAGAGGGAGAAGCTACATGTTTCTGCACTCAACATGTTTGCCAGTGGGTAAGTGGTTGGTTTTTAAGGGAAAAGAGGTGGAGAGGGTTTTATCATTCAAAATGTGTATAGTGTGGTTTCATGTGGCCATTTTGTTTTCATTTTTATTGTTGTCTTGGCATCTTTCAGTCCTCTTGAGTGACTGTATGCATCACTGTGCTAAATAACAAGCAATATCATAATACAAATTATTGTTATGGTGCCAGCATACTAAACTTAATTAGTTTTAAGCATTCTGTATTTTAAAACCTACTATTATTCCAATAATGGACTAAACTATTTTTAAAACTAAAACCACTCGAGGGTAAATCTTTGGTTATGCTGAAACTTGAGCATAGCATCCCATGGAGCTGGGGCTGCAGCAGTCTTTTCCTATTCTTCTTTTTATAGCCCTCCCCACCCCCCGCACCGCAAGCTCTGTTTCCTCTAAAAAAGAGAGATGATATATAGTTGGAAGCACTCCCAGAAAATTAGGACTTTGGAGATTTGAGCATTTACAGAAATATATTGAGCTTGCATATCCTGTCAAAAAGGTTGCACGCTATTAGTTTTGGTTATTTGCTTTCTGTCAATATGAAAATACTTTTAGGCTAATATTTGATAACAAAGGTTAGTAATGAAATCACTGAAGCTCTGACCCCACAAGTTCAGTTTTCATGGTGGGACCCCTGCACCTGTGAGGAACTTCCATGAGTCTCTCTGCAGGTGTGAGGATCTTCCCATGTGGCTCAAAATGCAAGATCAGGCCAAACCAAAAGGTAATTCATTTTCTCTTCTGTTACAGTGCATTACTAGTAACAAAGAATGCCATATACATTATTGTGTAGAAAGTACTCTGTGAAGACAGTATAACAATTGTGTACATTATGAATTAAGAAAAATTCCTGCAAGCTAGGAAATTGTCACTTCTTGTTAGGTTTTTCACTTACACTTGCTGGAGTAGTAGAAGTTTAAAAATATTAGACTGAGACAGTTAGGTCTTGCTGACTCTGTCAATGATTAATATTTTTTCTTCTCTGTAGGCGTTTTCCCAAAGCTTGCGATGTGTGGGATCAAATTCTACGGGACCATCCAACTGACATACTAGCGCTCAAATTTGCCCAGGCCACTTACATTTACATGGGACGTCAAACACAGATGCGAGACTCTGTTGCCCGTGTTTATCCTTACTGGACACCTGATATTCCTCTTAGTAGGTATGCAAGAGTGGATCTTCAGGGGTCTGTGGATCGCCACCTCTGGTTTGCATAAGTTCAGGATCTTCTGGTCAGCAATGTGTGAGGCTGTTGCAAACTTTTCCTGATTATTCCTGCAATTGCTGCCTGGGTACAGATAAGGGAGTGCCAACTAACCACCCTTGGCTTTAAAAATATGCGTATAAGAATGAACTTTTTTTTGCATTCCTATTGACTCACTGGTCAGTTGTTTTTAACTGAGATTTTGGCTAAATGGGTTGATGATGATGATTAATTTATTGTACTCAAAAATATCACAAATGATATATGAAGACATGGAGTGAAATCCTGGCCCTAATAAAGTCAATGGCAAAACTCCCATTGACTTCTGTTGGGCCAGTTTTGTATCCATGGTCTTTACTCAAAAGAATTTACAGCTAAGTTAGCAACACTTTACAAGAAGGAAGCAGAACTGGGAAAGGAAAATGCAGCTGTGGGACCTGGTTTTAATTTGGACTGCCAGACTGTTGTTCTGAAATAAGAATTGGGATTTTCCTAAAAAGACCTGTGCAATGAGGAAGTATAGTTCAGCCTGCTTGCTGCCTAACTTAATAACTAAGTGTGCATGCTGACCCAGCTCTCTCAGGAAGAGGGCTGCTGTGCTGCACCCATCTAAAACTTCTAGTGCTTCATGAAATGCTGCAGGATTATCTGGTTTGGTGTCCTGGAATTAATGCAAGATAATCTAAATATGTTGACATATCAGTTACTTATCAAACATGCTTTAGAACAGGTTTGGGGTTTTTTTAAACAAAAAATTCACTCTTGAAAGGCAAAAGAGGCTACTAACGTTAAACTCATGAAAGGATTTTAACTTTGAATTATAAAAGAAATTTAGAGCTGAGTGCAGAGATACATTTTATAAGTGGATACACAGGTTGACATATGGAGGTAGATGTACAAAGAATCTATATGCAACCAGCTCTTGCCCTGACACTATAAGCTGTATGAATACACTTTGTGACCTGCATATTATATCTCTTCCTGCAAAACAAACTTACTTTGTTGCCTTAGCAATGCAGCAAGAAAGACAAGGTGCTGTGGATGTGGTTAATTAGGCCACAACTTTATTCGCTTTACATATCTGGGAATACATGGGAATAAATTGTTCAGGCCATTGTTAATTGTTTCTGCCTATTTGGGAGGGTAGCTGTCAGCCTTTTCCCTTCCCAGTCTGTTGCTGAGCCTCTACTACCTTCCCCTTATATGAGGGTTAAGAGGAGTTGGAAAAAAGGGGGTGTTGTCTCCCTTCTATTGCAGACCTTAGGAGCCCCAAGTACGCCTTACCCAGCTTCCTGAGCTATGTCTTCCCTTAGGTCCACTTCCAACTCCGGTTCATCAGGTATCCCCTCTGTAACGAGTACCTGCACTGGACTCCTGCCACATCTGCTACCTACTAAATTTGACATTTGACTCCTTATCTGTCCCACCGGCTCTTTGACCTGCTGTGAGGAAGAAGAAAAAAACCCACCATGCCTCAGCCAAGCTGGCAGTGAGGGTATAATTCCTTCCCAGCCCCAAAAGAGAAAAAGCGACAAGTGCAATATCCACAGCAAATCATAAAAAATCTGGTTCTACTCTGATCCCATAGATGGGAGGGTGAGTGCTGCTGGTCAGTGACTGAGGAGAGAGAGAGAGCCTTCTGGAATGCACAGGGTATAGATACCTTCCCTTTTTCTGGGGGGTCTGTGCACTCTGCTCCCCCAAATCTGGCCAGTTCCTGTTCCTCCGTTTGCTCCAGTCGGGTAAGTCTGTTCCTGTTTCCCCTTCCTCATAACCCAAATACAGTAGGGACCTTAAAGGAGCCCTGTCCTCTTCTTTCTGTATAAAGACCCACTGCATTTAGTTGCAGTGAGTACCCTCCAGAAAGTGGACAAAGAGCTGACAAAACTTTGACAGTACTTGATGTATCTAGCATGAGAACCCAACAATGTCATGTGGATAACACACAGCATGGTAGGCAGAGTAAGGGTTCTCTGAAGAACAGCGATTTCTGACTTTTTGAGATGTCTAATGTTTGTTTTTCATAAACAATTTCAAGCTTTTGCTCTGACTAACTACAGTATTCTGATATCATGAGTGTAAGTAATTAATAAAATGCATCTTAATGATTCCTTTTTGTCTGGGAATAAGCACTGGTATCTATTTTATTATACTTTGCAGAGCTTCAGTAGAACAATGGGAAAGAAAACTGCTACATTACCCAGACATAAAGTACCCTTTTTTCCTCTCTGTAAAGTCTTTTCACTTCAAAATATATTAAATTGGGAAAAGATACAATATCCGCAGCATTATACTTTGGAATTATATGCACTGAATATTGTAAACATACTGTACTTGATTTCTTTAAAATACTCTGCATCTCACAAAGTTCTGTGTTTTTTGGTGGTTTTTTTTGTAGTTAGCACAAAACATGAATACATATGTCTTCCCACTCTAGGTATGTTGGGAAAGAGAAAGTTGGGCATTTCTTCGATATGCTAACTTTTTGTAGGGGAAAAAAATCAGATTCTGTGTACTTTCTCCTTTTCCCACTACTTGGTATTAATACATGTAGTGGAAGAATTATTTTGTATTGAAATTTTTTAATGTGCTTTGCAATACTAGCTTTATCCTCCTAATTCTAAATGGTTTTTTGCCTTTTGTTTAGCTATGTGAAAGGCATATACTCCTTTGGACTGATGGAAACTAATTATTTTGATCGTGCTGAAAAGCTTGCCAATGAGGTAAACAGGACACTGTTGGTGCTAAAAGGTTTTCAAGTTTTTAATCTTATTTAGTATTCAGATGTTCATTTGACAGAGAAGATAAATGACAATTTAAAATAAATTAAACAAAAGTAAGCAACTGTTCTGAAATTCATAACCGTTCATGTGCCACATCCTCATGTAGATTATGGGCCTTTGAGACCTCAAATAGGAGATTTTTTCCCTTTCCTTAGTTTTTGCTGGCTTTTTAAATTCATGATCGGAGGAGGGAGGGAAGGATGAGAGTGAAGGACAGACAGAATCTTGCTATGCAAGCTTCAGAGAATAAAATGGAAACTTGTCATTGGGAAATATATTTGAAACTTGTGTCGATTTGCCATCAAATCTTTGGAATGGTAACAGCTCCTTAGTAAAATATCAGATGTGCAATAGGTTAATCTAATGAGCACTCTGCATAATGCCTTGGTAAATTAGGTATATGTAATTCATTCTTTATAAGTATGATCTCATTTGCAGTGGTAATGAAAAGCTGGCAACATATCCACATGACCAAGAGTTCCAGTAAAATAGAAAAGTTACATGAATTATAGCACAAATGGAATCTATTGGCATCTTCCTATGTTTTTGCCAAACTGCTTAAATGAGCCAGATTGCTGAAAGTAATAGAACTTAAATCTCTTATTTTATATTAAATTGACAGCAAATGAAATTTGCGGGCAATGTGGGGGGGATTTACAGATGAATGGAAAATTGTTGGAATAGTAAAGATGCAGCTGTCTGATATTCAGAACTTAGCAGAGCATGTTCTTGTTATAGGAAAAGTGGTTAACAGCAAGGAACCGTATTATTATTTTCTTTTACAACAAGTGATCAACTCACATGCTTCCCATATGGAGGCTATGGGATGGGCATAAATCATGGCTTTGCCCATACCGTATGACTCTTCTGAGCCCGAAGCATAAGAAAAGTTTGTAAAATGAAGTGTAATTTGGTGCTCTTGGTTCAGGCCTTCATTCTGAAACTACTTTGCAACTGTTATCTGTTCAATAGATGCTAGCAAGTGAACTCATCCAGCAAACATTTTTTTTCTTCTTTCTGTTGAAACCAGTCTTCCAGGATATGACTGAAGTTATAAGCAGAGATATACTTAATACCCATCATGTATGAGAAAAAAATCTTCAGTTTCCATACGTGCAATAGTATGTACAGTTATTTGTAATCTACCCGGTATGCATCATGCTATTTTCTCTTTTCCCACTACCAGGCCTTAGCTATAAACCAGTCAGATGCATGGTCTGTCCATACCATAGCACACATAAATGAAATGAAAGCAGACTTGAAGAATGGATTGACATTTATGAAGCAAACTGAAAACAACTGGAAGGTAAATTTCCTTAATAGTTCCTTTGATGTGGCTGACTGTGGGTTTTTTTCCTCCTTCCATTAAATACTAGTGGTTCCTCTTTATGTAGCATACTTTTGTCAGATCTATTTCTTAATGAAATTTGCAGACTTTCACAAATAATAGGAAGCTACTGCTTCAGGATAGAATCTCCATTCATTCCACTTTGGAAGCAACAGGCAGAAAATGTAACAACAGTTCCATATTTCAGAAATCCACCTTGGGTGTTAGTCATCCAAAAATTCCCCTCAGTATTTATAGCTGAGATTAATGATACACAATTAAAACAAAAAAAACCCCAACAACCCCAAACTCATTCCCCAAAGTTTCTGTTTAAATGACCTAAATAAAGACTTGTAAAGCAAATGGCCCCACTGAAGTCAATACAAGTTTTTCCATTGACTACAGTGTATCTAAGATTTCACCCAAAATTCTATTAGTTTCTCATATTTTACCTTGAAATATTGAGGTAAGTTCTGTAGGCATCTTTAACTAGCATGTGATCTTACATATAAAAATATTTCACAATTCATGAGCACAACAGAGTTGTTAGACATTTTGGGTATGTCTACACTGCAATGTAAGCCCATGGTTAGTGGGGCTTTAGTCAGGTGACCCATGCTAGGGAACCCTGGGCTTGAGCATCTACATTATATTTTAACCCTAGGGCTCTGGCTTCCACACAATGGTGTGCAGACCCGAGTCAAAATAACCATATCCAGAGTCCCTAATGCTGCCCCTTCCCACCCCAAAATGTGGCCATTCTAGCCTTCGGATCATGGTGCACTGTGGGGAAAGGATTGCTTCCCGCCCTCCTCTCCCCCCACCCACACACACACACTACCAGGAAGCAGCTCATTTTGCAAAAGTCTTCATCAGTTTGCTCTCCATTGCAAACCCAGGAGGCTCTCTGATAGTGTGGTTACAGATCAGTGATCCGAAGAGAATGAGTTAATGCTGACATGATCTGTTGCCATTTGCAAAGAGGGAGTGGTGGCTTCCATTTTCAGTAGAGTGAATAGCAGATTGTTGGGATAGAGAGGACTAAGGAAATTGTCCCATGAAATTATGGGATACTTCTGGCAGACTCTTTAGACCTGAGTCAAGCAGGGCTGTGTCTACACTGTGAGGCAATAGTGCTCAGACCCTGGTTACTGGCTTAACTCAAGCTTGGATCCTCCAGTCTTGCAGGGTCCTGGGACCCTCGGTTAGTGCAATTGCGTGTAGGTGCAAGAGTTGTTAGGCTTGAGCCCTGGCTCAAGCAGGGGCTTGACGTACCCAAAGGGATGTGGCCAGTAGAGAAAACATTTTACATGCCACTTGTGATTTGGATCATGAGCAATATATATGTGCATAGAATACTTTTATCTGCTGTGGCTATAGGCCCTTAGATATGCAGGCAACAAAGTGAAATTTATAAGCTTTCTACTAAGCCTAGGATCAGCAATTTAAGAATAAATTGAGGAACTTGACAAAACTACTTCATGAAAAGGTTAGTGAACATAGAATGAATTGCAGGGAGACACAATCAAAGCAAGATTGTAAAAGATCTCAACTTCTGTTTGCTTTTGGGGAGGGGAGGATGTTAAAAGATGGACTGCAAAGGAAAGGAAGATGGTGCTTGTCCCCTTTTCTGTTCATGTTCTTATATCATATTCATCTGACCATGGTCCACTAATGCACTAAATCCATGGTTCTCAACCAGGGGTATGTGTACCCTTGGGGGTACACAGAGGTCTTCCCGGGGATACGTCAACTCATCTAGATGTTTGCCTGATTTTACAACAGGCTACATAAAAAGCACTAGTGAAGTCAGTACAAACTAAAATTTCATACAATGACTTGTTTAAAATGCTCTATATCCTATACACTGAAATATAAGTACAATATTTATATTCCAATTGATTTTTATAATGATATGGTAAAAATGAGAAAGTAAGCAATTTTTCAGTAATAGCGTGCTGTGACGCTTTTATATTTTTATGCCTGATTTTGTAAGCAAGTGGATTTTAAATGAGATGAAACTTGGGGGCATGCAAGACGAATCAGACTCCTGAAAGGGGTACAGTAGTCTGAAAGATTGAGAACTACTGCACTAAATAACATAACCAGCTTCTGTCATGTGGGTCTTTTCCTTCCATCTTTCTTTCTCTTCAGGCAGAAAATTGTGTGTAGATTTTTAATTTTTGTCTGCTGTATGCAATGTATTTAATAGTGAAGGAAAGGTATCAAAGAAATGCACCTTGCACTTGGAACAGAAGGTGCTGAAGTTTGTGGTGGTTCTTACAACCCACGGGAGCTAGCTCCAAGAAGGGTCTGCTGTAGGAATGAGCTTTATTCCTGCAATAGACAGTTCCACCATACTCAGGGAGCAGAGCTGTATCAAGAAGGCCTAAAGAGGTTTGGGGTTGTTTTCTGCTTGTTTTTAAAAATTAGAAATCTTCAATATCAAGATTAGTATTATTGACGGAGAGCCTTCTGAGCACTCCCTCAAGGTTCAAGCATATCACATTTCAGATAGAGATTTTTTTTTCCCTTTGCTGATCAACTTTGAGGACGACAACAACAACAAAACAAACAAAAACACGGCATCAAAACTAACGAACAAAATTGTAATGAACTATAAATAGAAAATTTGGGTGAAATTTTCAGAAGCACCTGAGTGCTCTCTCAGCTGCTGCCTAACCTTGTAGATATCTAAAGTCCCATGGTGCCTACGTTTCTGCAGTAATGTCCCCTAGGAACCTACATTTCTATTGTTGGGCATATTCACTGCTCACTGTGTTCTGATGACTGGGCACCTAGCTCACACCTAAGCGCCAGCAGGATCCTCAGACTAGGGTTACCCTACCTATCTCACCTGCAGGGCCCAATTTAGCAGGCTTGCTCAGAGCATACCTACTGGATTGGGCCTTGCATAAAATGTAGCCTGAGTGGGAAGGTACTGCCACCTTCTTAGAGCCGTTACCCCAGTGGTGAGAGCATTCACCCAGGATCTAGGAGACCTGGGTTGGAATCCCCACTTTACCTGGAATTTGGACCCAGGTCTGCCACCTCCCAGGAATGGGTCCTAACTGCTGAGGTATGGGATATTCTGGGGTGGGTCTCTCTCAATTTCTCCTGTTGAAGCTGTTCCACCTTATATAGATAATTACTCATTAGAACGTGGGTCTTCCATATCCCAGGTGAGTGCCCTAACCACTGGGCTATAGAGTGAGAATGACTGTTTCTCAGGCCCAGTGACTTTAATTATTTGTACAAAGTAGAACAGCTTTTTGCAAGAAAGGACTTAGGTACTAACTCCAGGAAAGGGTTCATGCTTGTGATTCCCAAGCTGAAAGAGGCACCTTCCACTGGTCTGGATGCAGGTGCCTAAATCCCTTTGAGGGGTACACTTAAGCCACACCCCTCCCCTAGGCATTTCTTATAGGTTAGCCTATGCAGCACTAAGAAGCTACATTTTATTCATAGGGAAGGGACCAATAATCTTATTTGTGTGACATTTGGAACAGATTACTGTATAGGCCAAACTTGCTAATGTCACTTTTATGTCTAACATTTAGCCACTTGAGTCAAAAGAGTCCTTGTTGTAGTTTAATATTAAACAAGTTACGATAAACCACTGGCGTATGTAAACAACATAAAATGCTGACATGCGGAAAACTGTCTCACATCTCGGAGGTTTGTACTGAAGTAGTCACCACTAAAATGAGCACTCTGTTCCTTTAGAGATAAGATTAATTTTAACTTCTCCATTGGGCAGGAATAGGTAGTTTTAGAATCTGTGATAGTTATACTTATCTGAGTTGCCACCAATATATTGCAGATTCAGAATCCTGTTTGTTACACTGGTGCAACCCTGTTGTCTTCAGTGGATTTGTGCCAGCATAATCAGAGGCAGATTAAGGTTTCTCGGAGCCCTGGGCCAGAGCAAGTGGGGGGTCCCTCCCCATCCCTTCTGCCTGTGGTCATGCCCACAGCCCCACCCCTTTTTGCCCCTTTCCTGGGGTGGGGTCTGCCCTTGTTCCACCCAGGGTCCCCATCATTTCACTTCCCCACTGCAGCCCCACAACCTCTTCTGGTTCTTTCTCCCCTCTCCCCCTCACTGAGGCCCCAAGACTGGAGAAGCTCTGTCCCCTTGCCACAGCCCCGGGCCATAGTGAAGAGTGAGCTCCTCCAGTCCCAGGGCCACAGCTGGGGCTTCCCCTGCTGCCCTGCAGCATCTGTGGGGGATGGGTGGGGCTTCCCCTATCCTGCAGCTTTGGCCGGGGATGAGGTCAGGGGGCGCTATGGGTGGGGCTTCTCCCCGCCTGGCGCTGCTACCACGGAGTGGTGTTGGGGCGCGGGGACTTCCCTCGCCCCGCCTGCCCGGCAGCTGGGGCTCCAGGCTTCTGCTGCCAGGAAGTGGATTATTTCCAGGGGCCCCCCAGTTGGTAGGGGCCCCTGAGCAACAGGCCCCATGGGCCCAGTGACTAATCTGCCATTGGTGTAATGGAGAGGAGTATTTGACCTTATGCTGTCAGCCTATGGCTGGAAAGGCAGGCGTGAAGTTAGTCTGGTTTGTGTAGAGGTTTTCCAATAAAGGTGCCATTGAATAAGGTAGAGTCTGATTCAAAATGCAGTTCTGCTCTGAAAAGTTGCTCTATAGAACTTGAATTGTGAGGTTCCATATTTGTGTATCTCTACATATCCACAGAGAGCAAGTCTATTGAGTAAGATTGTGCTGTTGTCAGTTTTCAGACTGGTACAACAGATTAAGGTTCTTGGCTCTAATATCTACTGATTTATTAGGCCCTCAGATTTGGATGTCCTGGATCTGTTTAAATCAGAGTTTAAATTGGGAGTAAAATATTTTCTCTCTCTTCTCAGGACTGTGACATGCTTGCTTGCCATAATTACTGGCACTGGGCTTTGTATTTCATTGAAAAGGTATGAGCACACTTCTATATCTATATACTATCTGCTCCAGTTGGATGATTATTAATAGGCAGACCTGATTAAAAGGGTATGGTCTGCTTTCCTCCCTTCTTTCTATTTCAATGTTTTTATGAAATACTACAGTATAATTTGTGGTGTTTGGTACCTTACTAAAGTGTTTTTAAAAGTTATATGTTAGAGAGGAAAAATCTATAGGTGAAACCGCGTTATATTGAACTTGCTTTGATCCACTGGCGTGCGCAGTGCCCTCCACCCCTCCCTGAGCACTGCTTTACCGCGTTATATCCGAATTTATGTTATATCGGGTTGTTATACCAATTATATTAGACCAGTAAAAACCAGCAGGATCTTATTAAAGGGGACAAGGCAAAGATGCCACATTTATTATGATAACAATTTATGACTAATAACTAATATCTTAATTCTTATACACACACATTATACCTAATACCTATATATACACACACACACACAATTCACATTATACCTAATACCTATACACACACACGCACCCACATTCATCAGGTGTTCTGCAGCTGCTGCATAGTTACCAGTCCTGAAGATAGCTTAAGTTCATGGCTTGATTTTGCAGCTTGGATTCGTAGCTTGTGGCAGCTAACTGGCCAGGAAAGCTGGGCACAAGGCTGAGCTGGATCTCTGTTGGGCAGGCACCGATGTTCTTCCATGTTGGCAGCAGAATGTTGCCCAGAGTCTCTCATCTCACCCTACTTTTTTATAGGCTTTTAGTTTGGATTCAAAGTCTATAGGTCTTGCTGTGTCACACTGCCTCTGGGTTTAGATTGATCACCCATCAATTGCAGGCGTGACTTTCAGCCTTGAACCTGGCTTTGATCTTCCTTCTGTTGTTCTGTTGTCCTTTTCTTTTTAGGGTGGATGCTTCTTACTTTGTTTAGGGCTGTTGTCTAGGTCTTCAGCCGTTGGTATTTGAACTTTATCTCATCAGGACAGGCTGGAGCTGGAGGTTGATTCCGTCATCCATACATACCTCATTCACACATCTAAACTAAACTAATAAGATTACAGCAGGGTTTGCAAAAATGAAGGTTGGAGGAAGCTTTTACAAAATGGAGTGAGTGTTTTAAAATGGGGTTTGAATTACAATATGGAACAGAAGTTACAGTATAGGCAAGTGTAGTGAATGGTGAACAGAAGTTACATTAATAAAGTGAACAATTGAAAACAATTTCATTTATCAGTTCTACAGGGTCGTGTTATATCAGGGTAAAGGTGTACAATTTTTTCCTACACGTAGAATGTAAGAGTCTGGAGTTTGCAAAAATTGCATGAGAGAGACCAATAGGGCCACTATCTTAAAGAAATGAGAGATTTTGTGCTGTTAATTTCCCCATAGTCTTAAAAATATTTAAGATCTATTTAAACTCTTTACAAATATGTGTATGTTATACTGAACCTATTGGGCTGCAATATATATTTTCTTTGGATTTAATAGTACTTAGCACTTAATGTGTTGGGGGCAAAAATTAGCAGGGAAATAAATGCTGGTATGTAAGTGGCAAAGCAGTATGAGTTGGTGAGGAGATACATGTTAGTGACAAAGAGTGTAATTTGTCCCAATTTAGCATTCAGTTAATTAATACAAAACTTCGTGTTACACCCTAACTGGAGAGGGTAAGATAAAGCAAACCCCTTCCTTACTTTATTGAAATCTCCAAGTTACTTTTCTTCCTACGACTCCCCTCCCAATACCCATGTGTCAACATGTACTGTATGTTGCATTTGTTTTGCACATCCGCTGAAATGAGATTTCCATGATAATTTTGCCTGGTAAATTTAGTATTAATCCATGTTGAATTCCTTTAACTCCTTTAAATTTATTCAGAGCTCTTTGATTAAGTTTTGGATGAAAGCCACAAGATAACTCTACAGTTTATTTTATTTTTATGTATAATTGCTTTTCATGTAATATGACTTGAGGTACTCTCTTCCTAGATTCTATAATACACATAATAAATAATCAGGTAGCGCACTTGTTCAGCTCTCCCATATCTAATCCGGGTATGTTGCACATGGACATTCATTGATGAGATCACTGATATTCTTTTAAAAATTTGCTAGTACTGAATTCTAGCAGTCACTTATGGACACTCTATACTAAAGATCATGACACAATCCTCCTTTGGTTTTACAGGGTGACTATGAGGCTGCTTTGACAATTTATGACAATCATGTGAGTATAAACCATTTCTGGTGTTGTGAAAAGACATTGTTCAAATGAAATGGTGTGCATATGCCTCGTTTTGTATTTGATGTAAAATATATAAAGGTGTGATACCATTTTCTGGTTTTTTAGTGTTTTCCAATTATTTTATTGATACCACTTTCATATCCTGTTATCTTTAGTCAGGCTGCCATGGTTGCTATGTAGATGCCTTGGTGGGACAGGGGGAAAAAAAGATAATCTTTAAAAGTTTAACATTATGTAAAATAGTTTTTTCTGTAAATCTAAGCTGTCATGATTGGTAATTAATCTACAAGATCTGATTTTAATCTAATTACTAGTTAGGCTTCTTCCTTAGTCATGTCTTTTCCTTTCTAGATGACTTATTAAAATTTTTTGCTATCTGAACTTTTGGAAGAATCTTTCTAAAATAATCCACAGCAAATTAACCAGGAATCTGTGTAACAGGTCTCTTCATGTCTGTTTTGGTGTGAAACTTTACAAAAATATCTCGTTCTACCCTGGTGATTGTTGCAAAGTAATAGAGGTACTTATGGTCCATTTGGGGGAGATCAGAGATTGTAGAAAAGATAGCTTTCACACATACTATATTTGATTTTATAAATGGAAAAACACCACAGATAAAATAATATGAATATTATTTGTAGATTGCTGTATTTTTGAAAGATGCAATTTGGGTTGTTAAAAAATGGTTGTATCTGGAAAAGTAAGAGGAGAGAATTAATTTTGTACTGTCAAAGTAAGTTTATCGTCAGGTTAACTTCCACTTAAAGATGGGTAATGCCACATAAGAATGCTTTCTGATTATAGATTGCTCCTGCATGCCTGTCAAGCAGAAGTATGTTGGCTGTGCTAGATAACTGCTCCATGCTGTACCGGCTTCAGTTGGAAGGTAAAAGAATTGTTAGTTTCTGCTTCAGTCTACTCATTCTTCTTAAAAGAGTAAGGTAAAAGGCTCATCCTCCAAAATGCAACAGGTGAAGATTTAGGTAAATATACAGAGCGAGTCTGAGCAGTGGGTTATACTAGAGAAGAGATGCTGTTCTTCAGAGGTGAATTTTAAGTATATACTAATGAACATAAACTTTAGGGAGAAATAAAGGTAATTATTTTCCTGCAAGTACAATATTCCATTCAATCAAATGAATAAAGGTCACATTTTTCTTTTTTTTTGATAAGTTTCACTTCCCTTGTCCCCAGAGATCTAATTTTTTCAACCTAATGTTTAAAGATCAAACGCATAAGCTATTAAAAAGCCATTAACTTCTCTTTTACTAAATATCAAGCCAACGTTAATTTTTAGTTCTTAATCTTGATATTGATGAAATAGAGAGTCAATGTAAATATAGTACCAATCATTCCAACAGTTCCATGGGACTATGTAAACAGGCATCCAACTTTTCTTTAACTTTCTAACGCAAAGATGAAGTGAGAGTTCCTGAAAAAAACTGCTCACCTCCTAAGTCATTGTCACAGATCCAATCAAGCACCTCTTTTTGGTCATTCAGGGTACATCTACACAGGGATAAAAAATCCAAGGCTGGCTGAAAATGCTGTGTAGACAATTGGGTTCAGGTTAGAGCCTGAGCTCTGGGACCCAGCGAGGGTGAAGGGTAGACCTGTGTATGTGTAGACATACCCTCACTAGATCGCTGTCAGGGGAATTCCTCTGGATTCCTGAGTGTTTTTAAGTTTCCCTGGGTCTTAATAGGCTGTTTCCTCCCTTGGTGTGTCTGGCACATATCCTGGTGCTGATTCTCAGTCTGTTATCCTTTCATGGAAATAGAGCTCATCAGCTCACCTGGCTTAGTGTAGGGTTATCGTATTTCAGGTCCCCCAAAAGAGGATACTGCTGGGGTGAGGGGGTGCCGGGAAGGGAATACAGTTAAAGGTGCTGGAGTGGGTACCTGTGGTGCATGGGGGACAGTGTCACTCCCTGTCATGGTGACTGGCGCAAGCCGAGGACTCAGTGACTGACAACCATCCAAATTTGCAGATGACACTAAACTGGGAGGAGTGGTAGATATGCTGAAGGGTAGGGACAGGATACAGAGGGACCTAGAGAAAATAGAGGATTGGGCCAAAAGAAATCTGAGTTTCAACAAGCACAAGTCCAGAGTCCTGCACTTAGGATGGAAGAGTCCTATGCACTGCTACAGACTAGGGACCAAATAGCTAGGCAGCAGTTCTGCAGAAAAGGACCTAGGGGTTACAGTAGACAAGAAGCTGGATATGAGTCGACAGTGTGCACTTGTTGCCAAGAAGGCTAACGGCATTTTGGGCTGTATAAGTAGAGGCATTGTCAGCAGATTGAGGGACATGATCATTCCCCTCTATTCGACATTGGTGAGGCCTCATCTGGAGTACTGTGTCCAGTTTTGGGCCCCACACTAAAAGAAGGATGTGGAAAAATTGGAAAGAGTCCAGTGAAGAGCAACAAAAATGATTAGGGGGCTGGAGCACATGACTTATGAGGAGAGACTGAGGGAACTGGGATTGTTTAGTCTGCAGAACAGAAGAATGAGGGAGGATTTGATAGCTGCTTTCAACTACCTGAAAGGAGGGTCCAGAGAGGATGGATCTAGACTGTTCTCAGTGGTAGCAGATGACAGAACAAGGAGAAATGGTCTCAAATTGCAGTGGGGGAGGTTTAGATTGTATATTAGGAAAAACTTTTTCACTAGGAGGGTGGTGAAGCACTGGAATGGGTTACCTAGAGAGGTGGTAGAATCTCCTTCCTTAGAGATTTTTAAGGTCAGACTTGACAAAGCCCTGGCTGGGATGATTTAGTTGGGAATTGGTCCTGCTTTGAGCAGGGGGTTGGACTAGATGAGCTCCTGAGGTCCCTTCCAACCCTGATATTCTGTGATTCTCTGATCAGTCAGCACTTTCCTGCAGGATCCCCTCCCCAGGGCTAGGAACAGGGGCCTGGGTGGGCAAGATCCAGAAGCTCTAGCTGCAGGGGAATGGTCTAGTCAGCTGCGGATACAAGGGAGGGACTAATCTGGAAGCGGACTAGTCAGGGCACTTTCTGAGCTGCAATATCTGCTCTGCAAAAATCCCAGACATTTCGTGTTGTTTGAAAAATCTGCCCGGACAGAGGATGGAGTCTCAAAATAGAGGCAATGTCCAGAATAACCTGGACATATGGTAACTCTATGCCTTAGTCCCCAGGTCCAGTGCTGACCCTCTCCTGCCCCCGGTATCCCAGCAACCTACACACACCCAGTCCCAGAATCCCGCCAAAGATAAGAGCCCTCTGGTTTACAGTTTAACTCTCTCAGAGTTGGAGCCTGTTGTGGTTGTAAAGCATGTAACACACACAGACCTTTGTATGGGTTATTAACACAGTAAGAGTCTCTTTGTTTAATAGCATGAGAAATACACAGATCTGCTCATAGTAAACCTTACTTGCCCTTCCCTTCCCCATCAGGCTTCTGGGTTGCTGCTCCTCATGGAGTCTTTCAGCCCAGCTTGCCTTCTGTGTTCTTGGTTGCTCCATGCCCTTCCTCTCTTACTACCCAACAACGCCTGATACTGTGTGTCTCACAGCAAGCATCCCCTCTTTATATGCCACCTTTCCAACACCTGGCTTTCTTTGGTCTGCTTTTTGACAAATTTCCAGTGCTCCAATCTTCCCCACTCCTAAGAAGAACTATCTTTTCCCAGCTTGTGCAAACTACCTAGGCATATCTATTGCCTGCTCAAAGCACCTCAGTTAACGTTAAGTATTTCCCATTGTCCTGGGTCTGGGGAAGACATAACACTACTCTGCCTGCTTGTGGTGGATACACATACAGAGGTTTTCCTTGATACAGCAATTTCATGATACAACTTCATAATATCAACCAGAATTCATAAGACAGACTGTCCCCACATCATCACAGTTGTAAATAATAATTTTCACAGGGCTCTGCTGCAGCTAGTCATGGTGCACTCATCTGCAGTCTGTTTTAGTAATATATGCCCCACACAGATCCAGAATAATGACTTTGGGCATTTTCTTCCCTCATCTGTGTTCAGGAGGACATCATTTATCCCAGTGGTGGATTAGCCACTGGGCCAACGGGGCCTGTGCCCAAGGGCCCTGGCAAATTGTGAGGCCCCCGGAAAAATGGGCATTGCCCTGACCCACTCTGCCTGCCCGGCACTACTGCTGGGGAGCAAGGTTGGGGCGTGGGTCTTGCCCTGCTCCCCCCACCTGCCTGGCACTCCTGCTGGGGAGCAGGGGGAAGCCCCCGCATCCCGACCCTGCTCCCAGCCGGAGTGCCAGGCAGGTGAAGCCAGACAAGCCTCTGTGCCCTGACCCTGCTCCCCAGCAGCTGCACCAGGTGGGCGGGAGAAGCCCCCACGTCCTGACCCAGCTCCCTACAGGAGCGCTGTGGGTGGGAGCAGGGGGACTGCAGGCAGAAGGAGTGGGGAGGGGCCCCCACTTGCTTCAGCCCAGGGCCCTACAAACCCATAATTTGCCTCTGATTTATCCTATTATTAGGCCTGATCCCTATCTAATGGGATCCAGGATATCAGTTACAGATGGTATATTTGGAGATGATCAATAAAGAGGTTTGACGCAGGTCCAGAGGTGGTTCCTTAAACTAGTAATCAAATCTTATGATGCTGAATTAAACTGGGAGTATATGCCAAGATACATGGTTTTGCATGTGGAGTTTTTATTTGAAATCATGTATATTACTCCTAGGTGTAAAGGTGGGAGACAGATGGAACAAAGTTATCCCTCTTGCAAAGAAGCACACCAAAGATCATGTCTGGCTTTTCAATGATGTCCACATTCTCATGTCTTTGCTTGGGGTCAAAGACCACAAAACCACCAATGAGCTCTTAACAACTCTTCAGGAACTTGCCAAGTAAGCAAGTGAATTAAAATGTTGTTCTGAATAAATATTTTTTTCATCACAAAGCATATTAGTATAATAATTAATTTCTTGCAGTTTGCTAAGTACCATAATTTATTTTTCTCTGATATAGGATGTCCTAACCGGAATTCTGGTTTCAGCAGGGTAGTGTTTCTAAAGTTAAGGTTAGCAAATTACTTTTGATTTTAAGTGTATCTAAACTGGGCATTTAATGTCTCGATTGGGTATTTAATCTTGTCAGATAGCAGCATCATTGTCTGAGTGTTGTACGTACCGTGATTTTGAGTGCTTGTGGCACCTTAACCTATAGACGCTTTTTTCCCTTACAGTGGGTGTACTTTAGAGATGTGACTCTTCGTATCAGAACAGTGGAATTTTTCTTCTACAGCATTAAGAAAACTTAACAAAATAAGCCAATTACCTGTAAAGGCCCCTTTTGCCCTGATGCACCAATTTTAATCAATGTTGTTTACAAGATATCTATAAAATGTCTATAAGCATACAATGAATTACCATTTTAACATGAAATTGAGCTAAAAGCACTGTGAAAATAATTTTGGCACAACTTCGTTCAGCTCTACAACTTTGAATATTTTGGTATTTTAGCAAAATAGAATGTTTGTCACATCCTTGTTTATGTCTAAAATATAAATTTCTTGCTCTTATTTTTATATTGACCGTCATGAAAGGCAGTATAGGAATGGCATTCCACTCTTACATTTTTCCTGTTTTTGTTTTATGTACACAGCTTTTCTGTGGGTGAAACTGATTTTCCTTCTTTCTTTAGAGTACAGTCTGAGTCAGTCATTGCTTTCTGTTTCTGACCTGGAGGGCTATATGTAAGACATTTGTGGCATAAAGGTGCCACAGAACATGCTGAAATAGACAGGTTGGGAAAGAGCCAGCTATCTACAATGACAACTTTTTTCACTTGCAAAAGAAGGGGCCTGTGATTTGTCTTTCAGTTTTCAGAAGAGTAATAATCATCATACTCTGGTAAAACAAATCTTCATTAAATAGTGTATACATAGCATTAGAAAGATGACCAAACAAAATAGGGCAGCAAGGTTACTGTAGTAATGCTTTATCTTAAGCTTCCATTTATAAATGGTGTGTAAAGGTGTAATATATGATCGAAAGATGTTAGACATGAGCAGTGTGTGTTAAAGATAGTTATGAGTGCAACAGAAGGGTGCTAGATCGGGGTTCTCAACCGTTTTCTTTCTGAGGCCCCCCACCAACATTCAGTAAAACCTCCACAGCTCACCAGTGCCACAACAACTGCTTTTCTGCATACAAAAGCCAGGGCCAGCGTTAGGGGATAGCAAGCAGGGCAGTTGCCTGGGACCCCATGCCATGGGGCCCCCACAAAGCTACGTTGCTCAGGCTTCAGCTTCAGCCCTGGGTGGCAGGGCTCTGAGCCCTGGGCTTCAGCCTCATGCAGTGGGGCTTTAGCTTTCTGCTTTGGGTCCCAGTAAGTCTAATTCTGGCCCTGCTTGGTGGACCCCCTGAAACCTGCTCATGGCCCCCTGGGGGGCCTTAGACCCCTGGTTGAGAATCATTGTGCTACATGATTGCAAGCCATGGTTACAAGGAATATGTTGATTTGTTGGACTCTCTCTAACAATCTTCTAAGAGCCTGACACCTATTAACCAATTAACAATTTTTAGAAACTGTTTATAAATGGAATCTTAATATCAGGTGTGATGGGTATTGTTTTGCACAAAAGAGCAGAACAGCACTGGTGCACGTGCAAATGATCCACTTAGGCTTTGAGAGATCAAGAAGAAAATGTGAGAAATGTAAAGCTACCAAACAGTAATCTCTGCTTTGCTTGCTACTATCAGATGGTGACAGACTTTTTTTTCTTCTAGATACATACTGTATGTGCTATAGAATTTCAACATTGATAGATGGAAACTTTGTGGAATATTTAATGAATTTATACTTCGTTTTGCCAACCTCTGCACAGTGCTTCCACCTGCTTGTCCACAGCTACTTTTACATTTTTATTGTAACGTTGTTGTAACTGCTCTGCCTTATAATAGTTGTTTGAAGCATTATAAAATGTAAATATAGTAAAATTACTTTAGAAAACAGGAATTGATATGAATTTGAATATTTGAAAAACTAAATATAAAATTAAACCTCATGTTTACTAAACCAATATGTGGGTAATAGGACTGTTTACTCACATCAAGAATATAAAAATTACATTACCTATATTAGAAATTTGTTTGTTTAAAGAATAGCCATACAATTCT
Organism: Gopherus evgoodei; assembly: GCF_007399415.2. Classification (NCBI taxonomy): domain Eukaryota; kingdom Metazoa; phylum Chordata; order Testudines; family Testudinidae; genus Gopherus; species Gopherus evgoodei. The sequence continues at coordinate 233,952,074 of NC_044322.1, read as the reverse complement.
AATCCTCCAGCCCTTTATTTTCATTATTTTTATTTTTTTACCCTATACATTTTGAGGCTGAAAGTTAAAGAAAAAACAACAGACAAACAAATCCATATAATAGTGTACTCTGGTGGGTATCACACGTATGTTTTGATGGAGAGGGCTCTCTGTCTGCATGCCTGTGTGTGTGTGAGAGAGAGAGAGTGAGACAGGCAGACAGAGAAGGCAGCACAAATCCAAAGACATCCAAAGCATTGCTTGTAGTATGACCCTGACATTTGAGAGAGCTATTGAGTCGAGTGTTGGCTGAAAAAAGAGGCTTGGAATATTGAGCAATGCCTCCTGTTGTATGTTTGTTTCCTACTGTGTTTGAGGAAACAGGGCTTTCTGTACATTCTTGTTAATAAACAAGTTTCCCTCAAAGAAATATCTGACTTTATCATCAGTATCTCCTCCTAATGGAAACAACCTGCAAGGCTCCAGTGATTGGCTAACTTCTTCTTCGAGTGATTGCTCATATCCATTCCAGTTAGGTGTGCGCGCTGCGCGTGCACATTCATCGGAAGATTTTTACCCTAGAAACTCCGGCAGGTCGCCCCCTAGAGTGGCGCCGCCATGGCGCCTGATATATACCCCTGCCGGCCCATCCGCTCCTCCGTTCCTTCTTACCGCCGTGTCGGTCGTTGGAACTGTGGAGCGTGGCATAGCTGTCCTCCATGTCCCTAGCTCTCCATTGTATCGTTGTTCTAATAGTTATATTTAGTTGTAGTTATAGTTAAAGTATAGAATATTAGTTGATAGTTGTATTTACTTATTGTATATAGTTGGCGGGCTTGGGCTCTAGCCCTCCCCCATGCCCGGCGCCGGGCTCATGCCCGGTTCGCCAGGGTTCAAACAGTGCTTGGCCTGCAAGAAGCCGATGCCCACGAGCGATCGCCACGACTCCTGCTAGAAGTGCCTTGGGGAATCGCACTTTTCTGAGAAGTGCCACATTTGTAAGGCATTTAAGCCAAGGACCAAGAAGGAGAGGGATCAGCGCTTAAAAACTCTCCTTATGGAAGCAGCGCTTATCCCTCCGTCCTCGGCACCAAGTGCTGGCTCCGCTCCGGCACCGGACCGCGCCGGGCCCAGGAAAACGCCTCGGCACCGACCTTCCCCGGCACCGGGCCCCAACGCAAGACCTTCGATGTCCATCACTCCGGCCAAGCAGACTCAAATGGAGCACCCGGCACCGACTATTGCCGCGGCACCGCTACCAGGGATTCCGTCGACTCCGGGCCCGGAGGGTCCGTCGAGTTTGGTCCCTCATAGCTCCCCCATAAGACCCGGGGTTGAGCTAATGGTCCCTTCGATGCCCAAGACATTTTCCTCGGCTAGGGACCTGATAGCACTAACTGAGTCTACGCTGCCTCAACCCCCGGTGCCTCTGGTGCGGGTTCTACAACTGAAAGGCAAGCCTGTGGCCATGCGAGCGCCGTCTCTGGATTCACTGAGCTGGCACCGATCCCCATCGCGGTCCCGGCACTGTTCCTGGACCCGTGAGTGGTCTCAATCAAGGCGTCGCTCGCAGTCCCGGCACCGCTCTCCGCGGCGGTACCGGTCGTACTCGTGGCGCTGGTCCTCTTCACGATGGTCCCGATACTCCGGCACCGCTCTGGCTCGAGCCATTGCTACCGGCACCGAGGTTCAATAAGCCATTCCCAACGTCGGCGTTCTAGATCCCAGTCGACCTCCCGGCACCGCACTGGTGGCAGGTCCCGGTCTCGATCCCGGCACCGCTATGACTCCTGGCACCAGTCCCCGGCACTGAGGAGGTCTTCGCCGTGTAGAGCGAGGGACCCATATCAGTCCCGTTCGGCTCCTCCCTGGCCATCCCAACAGCCGTCCGTCTCCTCCCAAACAGACAGCGCATACGCCATGGACACTGACAGGCCTGCTGCTCTCTTCCATGATCCCCCGCCTCAGGAACATGGACCACAACAGTGGGGCTTCTGGACTCCCTGGGCGTATCATCAAGCCCAAGGCCCTCAGCAGATCCCCACGCGTTCGACGGCATCTGAACACAGGATTCTGGAGGTCACATTGTCTCGTCCTCCCCCTTCCCCTGCAGAGGAGGGGTTGTCTCACCGTCAGGACCCTGATCTCCCTCCGGAGTTGGAGGCAGTGCTCCAGGCAAAGCCTCCGGCAGATCCACTCCTGCCGGGTGTCTCCTCTTCATCCTCCCCAGATGAAGCAGTGGCTGGAACGACATCCTCCAGCTCTCCTCCGCTTGACCTCAGGGCGCATCAGGACCTCCTCAGGCGCGTGGCGCAGAACATAAACTTACAGGCTGAGGAGGTCTCAGAAATTGAGGATCCAGTGGTGAGCATACTATCTGCCGATACACCCACTCGAGTCGCCCTTCCTTTCATCCAGACCATTCAGGCCAATGCCAATACCATCTGGCAATCACCGGCGTCCGTTCCCCCCACTGCACGCGGAGTGGAGCGCAAGTATATGGTGCCCTCGAAGGGGTATGAGTATCTATATGTTCACCCGCCCCCGTGCTCCCTCATCGTACAATCTGTGAACGAGAGGGAGCGCCATGGCCAACAGGCCCCGGCACCAAAGTCCAAGGAAGCGAGGCACATGGACCTGCTCGGCCGAAAGGTCTATTCTGCGGGCGCCCTACAGCTTCGAGTGTCCAATCAGCTCTCCTTAGCTGCTACACTTACAACACCTGGGTGGCAGCAGACAAGTTTAAGGAGCTGCTTCCGCAAGATGCGCATCAAGAATTCGCTGTGATCCTTGACGAGGGCAAGAAGGTAGCGAGAACTTCACTACAAGCATCTCTGGACACCGCCAGGACTCTAGCTTCTGGCGTTACCATGCGCCGCATTTCCTGGCTACAGGTCTCTGGCCTCCCTCCGGAGCTCCAGTATATGATCCAGGGTCTCCCATTTGAAGGCCAGGGCCTGTTCTCGGACAAGACTGATCCCAGGCTACAAAGCCTCAAAGACAATAGGGTCATTATGCGCTCACTGGGGATGCATACACCCATCACCCAGTGCAGACCCTTCTGGCCTCAACAACAACGCCGGCCCTACCCCCAACCCCGGCAGAGGCAAGACTTCGCCAGACGACGAAGTAGAAATGGCCGACGTAGACAATCGAGCAACCAAGGAGGACAAAACCAGAGCTCCTCCAAGGCTCCCTCCGGCCCGAAACCTTCATTTTGAAGGTGTGCCCAAGGGCACTGCACCAGTTTCCTTTCCGGATCCGTCCCCTCCCTTTTCCAACCGTCTTTCGTTTTTCCTCCCTGCGTGGTCCCGGCTAACATCTGACCAATGGGTCTTACGCACATTGCAAGTTGGTTACCATCTGCAATTCGTTTCGCACCCTCCCTCTCACCCCCCTCCCTTGTCCCTCTTCAGGGACCCCTCTCACGAGCAACTCCTCCTTCAGGAGGTGCGAATGCTCCTCGTCAAAGGAGTCATAGAGGAGGTTCCAGAGAGCGAGCGGGACAAAGGGTTTTATTCCCGTTACTTTCTGATCCCCAAAGCCAAGGGAGGCCTCAGGCCTATTCTCGACCTGCGGGAACTCAACAAATACGTGGTGAAGCTGAAGTTCCATATGGTATCCTTGGGGACCATTATCCCATCCTTGGATCTTGGAGACTGGTACGTCGCCCTCGACATGCAAGACGCATACTTTCATATAGCCATATTCCCGCCCCACAGACGGTTCCTTCGGTTCGTGGTCAACTGCTGCCACTATCAATTCGCAGTCCTCCTGTTCGGCCTCTCTACAGCCCCGAGGATGTTCACCAAGTGCATGGCTGTAGTCGTCACCCACCTTCATCGCAGTTGCATACATGTATTCCCATACCTCGACGACTGACTGATACGGGGATCATCAGAGGCACAAGTCCTCAGCCACATCCACATGGTCAACAGACTTTTCGCGAACTTGGGTCTAATCCTCAATATAGAAAAGTCAACACTAATCCCCACTCAGAGGATAGAGTTTATTGGAGCCCTTCTGGACTCTACTCTGGCCAGAGCCGTTCTTCCTCTGTCGAGGTTCCAGACCTTGGCGGCCATCATACAGCGACTGCAGGCAGCACCCTTGACCTCAGTACACACTTGCCTGACTTTATTGGGCCACATGGCGGCTTGCACGTTTGTCACGGGGTATACCCAGCTTCGCATGAGGCCCCTCCAGTCTCATAGACTCATAGACTCATAGGTCAGAAGGGACCAATCTGATCATCTAGTCTGACCTCCTGCACAAGGCAGGCCACAGAACCCCACCCATCCAATTTTATAACAACCCCTATCCCAGGATCGAGTTATTGAAATCTTCAAAACTGGTTTGAAGACCTCAAGCTGCAGAGAAACCACCAGCAAGCGACCCGTGCCCCACGCTGCAGGGGAAGGCGAAAAACCTCCAGGGCCCCTGCCAATCCGCCCTGGAGGAAAATTCCTTCCCGACCCCAAATATGGCGATCAGCTAAACCCTGAGCATGTGGGCAAGAGTCACCAGCCAGCACCCAAGAAGGAATTCTCTGCAGTAACTCAGTTCCCATGCCATCCAACATCTCCCCGCAGATCATTGAGCAGACCTATCTGGTGGTAATCCAAGATCAATTGCCCAAATTAACAATCCTATCATAACATCCCCTCCATATACTTATCAAGCTTTGTCTTAAAGCCAGGAAAGTCTTTTGCCCCCACTACTTCCCTCAGAAGGCTGTTCCAGAACTTCACTCCCCTAATGGTTAGAAACCTTCGTCTAATTTCAAGTCTAAACTTCCTAATATCCAGTTTATACGTGCCTACATTAGTACTAAACTTAAATAATTCCTCTCCCTCCCTAACATTAACCCCCCTGATATATTTATATAGAGCAAGCATATCCCCCCGCAGCCTTCTTTTGGCCAGGCTAAACAAGCCAAGCTCTTTGAGTCTCCTTTCATAAGGCAGTTTTTCCATTCCTCGGATCATCCTTGTAGCCCGTCTCTGAACCTGTTCCAGTTTGAATTCATCCTTCTTGAACATGGGACACCAGAACTGCACACAGTATTCCAGATGGGGTCTCACCAACGCCTTGTATAACGGTACTAACACCTCCTTATCCTTGCAGGAAATACCCCGCCTGATGCATCCCAAAATCGCATTTGCTTTTTTAACAGCCGTATCACATTGGTGACTCATAGTCATCCTGCTATCAACCAGCACCCCAAGGTCCTTCTCCTCCTCCGTCGCTTCCAACTGATGCGCCCCCAACGTATATCCAAAATTCATATTATTAGTTCCTAAATGCATAACCTTGCACTTTTCACTATTATATTTCATCCTGTTTCTATTACTCCAGTTTACAAGGTGGTTCAGATCTTCCTGAATAGTATCCCTGTCCTTCTCCATGTTAGCAATACCCCCCAGCTTCGTGTCATCCACAAACTTTATTAGCACATTCCCGCTCTTTGTGCCAAGGTCAGTAATAAAAAGGTTAAATAAGATCGGTCCCAAAACCGATCCTTGAGGGACTCCACTAGTGACCTCCTTCCAGCCTGACAATTCACCTTTCAATACGACCCTCTGGAGTCTCCCCTTTAACCAGTTCCTTATCCAACTTACAACTTTCATATTCATTCCCATCTTTTCCAATTTGACTAACAGTTCCCCGTAAAGTCCTGGCTCATCACTCAGTACTGTCCGGCCAGGCACCCTCTGGACACGATTGTCGTCATCCCCCAGGACGTATTAGGCTCCCTGCAGTGGTGGCTGGATCAGTCCGTGGTGTGCGTGGGGCTTCCATTCCATCCGCCCCAGCCCTCTGTGTCCCTGACAACGGATGCCTCAGATCTAGGCTAGGGGGCCTGTCATAACTTTCCTACTCAGATCTGAACTTTAGAGTTCAGAACATGAGAAGCTAGCATGAAACCTCCAAACTTAATTACCAGCTTGGATCTGATATCGCTGCCACCAGCCAGAAAATTCCAGTGTCTGGCTCACTCTGGTCTCCCCAAAACCTTCCCTGGGGAACCCCAAGACTCAGATGCCCTGAGTCTCACCACAAAGGGAAATAACCCACTTCCCTTCCCCCTCTTTACCTCCTCCCAGATTTCCCCGCCCTGGGTACTCTAGGAGATTCCCTGCTTCAAGTCCTTGAAACACCGCATCGAGAAATCAAATATTTCTCTCCCCTCACCGAGAGGTTATGCAAATTCAGGCTTAGTAAATCTAACACAAAGAGATTCTCTCTTCCCCCCTGTCTTCTTCCTCCCACCAATTCCCTGGTGAGCTGCAGACTCAATCCCCTTGAGCCCCCACTAAAAAAAAAATCCAACAGGTCTTAAAAAGAAAGCTTTATATAAAAAGAAAGAAAAAGACATAAAATTGGTCTCTGTATCAAAGTGACAATATACAGGGTTAATGGCTTAAAAGAAAAAAATGAATAAACAGCCTTATTCAGAAAGAAATACAGTTTAAAACATTCCAGCAACTACACATATGTAAATACAAAAAAACAATATAAACCTATTGTCTTACTATCCTTGTACTTACAACTTGGGAACAGAAGATTAGAAAGCCTGGAGATAGAGAGATCACTCTCAGAGACGAGAGGGCCACCGAACCAAGACAAGGAACAAAGAACTTACACCCAAACTTCCCTCCACCCAGTTTTGAAAGTATTTTGTCTCCTGATTGGTCCTCTGGTCAGGTGTTTCAGGTCACTGTTTGTTAACCCTTTTATAGGTGAAAGAGACATTAACCCTTAGCTATCTGTTTATGACAGGGCCCATCTCGGAACCCTGCGGACCCAAGGCCGGTGGTCACCTCATGAGCTGACCCTCCATATCAACATCCGGGAATTGAGGGCGGTCCGCCTTGCTTGCCAAACGTTCCATCATCAACTTCAGGGCCGTTGTGTCTCGGTGTTCACCGACAACACAACGACCAGGTATTATATAAACAAGCAAGGTGGCACGAGGTCTTCTTCCCTCTGTCAGGAGACCGTGAGGCTCTGGGACTTCTGCATAGCCCACTCCATTCACCTCATCGCATCCTTCCTTCCCGGGGTTCGGAACACGCTGGCGGATCATCTGAGCAGATCCTTCCTTTCCCACGAGTGGTCCCTTCGCCCGGACATCGCCCTTTCGCTCTTCCGGAGGTGGGGATGTCCCCAGATGGACCTCTTCACGTCCCGAGGGAACAGGAAGTGCCAGATGTTCTGCTCCTTTCAAGGCCTGGAACCGGGTTCGGTAGCAGACGCCTTCCTTATTCCGTGGGCGACGCACCTGTTCTACGCATTCCCCCCGTTCCCGCTAGTCCACAAGGTCCTTCTGAAGGTGCACAGGGACAGGGCCCGCTTGATCATGATAGCTCCAGCGTGGCCCCGGCAACACTGGTACTCCATGTTGCTGGACCTGTCTCTGGCCGACCCTGTCCCCCTGCCTCTTCACCCAGACCTGATCACTTAGGATCAGGGTAGGCTCCGTCACCCGGACCTTCAATCGCTGCACCTCACGGCGTGGCTCCTGAGTGGCTGACCTGGTCTGAAATGCGTTGCTCTACCCCAGTGCGTCAGGTGCTCCTGGAGAGGAGGAAGCCTTCCACCAGAGCGACGTATTCGGCCAAATGGAAGCGCTTCACGTGCTGGTGTGCTAATCAGAACTTCCTTCCCACCACAGTCTCCATCTGTACTATCCTTGACTACCTCTGGTCCCTAAAACAACAGGGCCTGGCGGTGTCATCTCTAAGGGTTCACTTGGCAGCCATTTCCACCTTCCACCCAGGAACGGATAGCCGCTCGGTGTTTTCTCACCCGATGGTGACTAGGTTCCTTAAGGGTCTGGAGCATCTTTACTCACAGATTCGCCGCCCCGCCCCTTCCTGGGACCTGAACCTGGTTCTGGCCTGGCTCATGTCCCCTCCCTTTGAGCCTTTGGCAACTTGCTCCCTTCTCTACTTCTCCTGAAAGACCGCCTTCCTGGTGGCCATCACCTCCGCAAGACGGGTGTCGGAGCTCCGGGCCCTCACGGTAGATCCCCCATATACTGTGTTCCACAGGGAAAAGGTGCAGCTGACACCGCACCCAGCCTTTCTCCCCAAGGTGGTCTCGGCCTTTCACGTCAACCAGGAGATCTTTCTCCCTGTCTTTTTCCCGAAACCCCATTCATCCCACAGGGAGCAGCAGCTTCATTCACTGGATGTCCGTAGGGCACTTGCCTTTTATATAGAGAGAACCAAGCCGTTCCGCAAATCCCCCCAACTCTTTGTGGCGGTGGCAGAATGTGTCAAAGCATTGCCCGTCTCATCTCAAAGAATCTCCTCGTGGGTGACGTCCTGTATTCGAGCCTGTTATGACTTGGCTCATGCCCCTCCGGGCCATGTGACTGCGCACTCTACCAGGGCGCAAGCCTGATCCACGGCTTTCCTCGCCCATGTGCCCATCCAGGAGATCTGTAGGGCAGCGACCTGGTCCTCTGTTCATACTTTCGCTTCCCATTATGCCCTGGTCCAGCAGTCCAGAGATGACGCGGCCTTCGGCTCCGCCGTGCTCCACGCCGCGACTTCTCACTCCGACCCCACTGCCTAGGTAAGGCTTGGAATTCACCTAACTGGAATGGATGTGAGCAATCACTCAAAGAAGAAAAGACGGTTACTCACCTTTGTAACTTGTTCTTCGAGATGTGTTGCTCATATCCATTCCACACCTGCCCTCCTTCCCCACTGTCGGAGTAGCCGGCACCATGGTGGCGCCACTCTAGGGGGCGACCTGCCGGCCCGCTGGAGTTGCTAGGGTAAAAATCCTCCGACCAACATGCACGCGCGGCGCGCACACCTAACTGGAATGGATATGAGCAACACATCTCGAGAACAACAGTTACAAAGGTGAGTAACCGTCTTTTCTCAGGTCAAATGGGATAACATTAGTATGGAATGGATGTCTTCACTTGCATAATTAAAATATGCAAGATTTCAGGATTTTTTAAAGGTACAGCAAATAAGGATTTTTTTAGCAAAATGTACCTAACATGTGAGGTGTTTTGTTCCATGTATCACTATTCCTTGAACTCAGTGGAACTAAGTTGCTCCAACAGAAGGTGACAGAACAGCACTAAAAGGAGTAAAGTGCTACAGTCTTATCTTCTGCTCACTGGCAGTTAACTCCTTTCCTGTTCTGCAGAGCACCTGGTGAAGACCATGAGCTGGGTCTGGCTCCAAAATTGGGGTTGCCACTTTGCCAGGCTTTGGTAGAGTTTGACAATGGAAATTATGACAAAACAGTAGAATTACTTTATCCAATTCGCTACGAACTCCTGCAGATAGGAGGCAGCAATGCTCAGGTAAGGGGCTTGAATGTTATTTATTAAATTGCATTTGAGTAAGGCTTGTTTGTCTTTGCGTAGCATCTGTTAGGATTTCATGTTTCCACTAACATACAAATGTACAAGTAAGAAGTACTATGTCTCAGCTGCTTAATACTGTTTGTAGAAGAAATTCTCTCCTCGATAGCTATAACCAATCAGAATCTAAGCAATTGTCACTTGCAGCATTTATTACCAAATATTAACTTATTTCATTTGTAACTCATATTTTCAGAGAGATGTTTTCAGCCAGCTATTGATTCATGCTGCTTTAAATTGTAAATCAAAAGCCTATCAAAAACTGGCTAGGTAAGTACCACTTGCTAAAAATCAGAACTTCTGGATTCCATGATATGTATTAAATAGAAATACAATTTATGAAAGCACAAATTACAATTGTTTTTAAACATTGTAAATTACAAGTAAAATGATATGCAAGTAAGTACATACAAAGCTGCATAGTTTTAGATTTAATCTTAGGTCACAATTTACAGCAATTATCAAATATTTAGTTTGTTCAGCTACACAAACTTGGCTGGTTGATTTGACCAATTTATTAGCAGTCTACAAGTTTAGCTATAAAAGACTTTCTCTTCCAGTATGGCACCATTGTATTTACATATGGAACAAAATACTTAATAGATTATAGAATAAAACGTATATGAGTAGCTGAATACTATAATGATGCCACATGCAGTTTATTTGGGATCTAACTTACTGTAGTGCCATATTTCAGCTATCCATTGTGCCAGTCTTGTGTTAGTAGAAATCACAAGAGTTGCTCACATGAGCAGGCGAGCAGACTCACGTGCCCATACTGAAACCCATTCAAGTTATTGGAGGAGTCTACCTGTGTAGGACACTTGAAAGAATTGAAGCTTAAGACTAGAGTAGCTTGACTAAGTAGCTGGAGTAAGACTAGATTCTTACACTAGAGTAGCTCCACTGACTTCACTGGAGTTAGTCCTGATTAACACAAGTGTAAATGAGTGGAGAATCAGACCCCTAGCTTCTAAGTAATGAAAATCATTCCAGCCTCCCAGATATGAAGAGATCCTTGCTCATTTTATTCATTTTCCTATTATATCTCCCTGTCAGAAAACTTTACAATCACAATTAGACAACATACAGATAACTAGGGAAGGAACATTTAAAGTAATGTGAGCGGGTAGTCTGTGTATGAGACATCTTATTTAAAATGTTGGTTATGGTTAAGAATTATGAGGTGAGATATCAGAACAGAAGTGGACGGTTAGTGGTAGAGGGTTAGCTGGAACAAGTGGTAGAGGGTTAGCTGGAACAAGGAAGCTTTTAGGATCTTGAAGGGAGGAGAGCAAGATTATTTTCTCACAAAGTTCTTCTGCTGTGTGATTTTCAGAGCCATGTGGCTGTGAAAATAGGGAACATTAGTTGAGGGTTAGAAATGGGAAAGGGAACATCACTCTCTTATTAATCCATGTCCTGCATTGTGATATTTGTGGTCAAAGCACACAATATGGGCATTTAACAACTTAGCTGTGCTGTTTTCTATACTGATTTTCATTTTCAACTCTTTTAAATGCCAGAGACTGAAGCGTGAGCATCTACCAGCCTTTTTGCTGCAGCGAGCTTTTTATTTTCAGACAACACATGACTACTAAATCAGGAAACAAAAAAGCCTGCTTGCTATAGTTTTGAGCACTGTATTTATGGCCTCTTTTTTTCACTTCCCACATCTCTTACCTCCTTCAGATGCCTCCTGGCAGAACGTGATGGGTTGATACCAAATTCACCATTGACTGAGCGACTTATTCGGAAAGCATCAGCTGTTCATGTGATGGGATGAATCTTAAATCTGTTATTCCAGTGGAAATAATAATTAGCACTGTAATGAGTCTCTTTCTATGGCATTAAAAGAATCAAAAAAGGGAAAATCCTGCATCATCAGCCATACCAGATCTTCTAAATATCTGAGCTTTGGGAAGCTTTTTTTGGTGATTCAGCATCATTGCTTGAGCTTCTGACACACCTCTGATTCTTGGAAGATTGTAGCCTAGCTGTGTCTAGCAGGGTGACAGTAGCAAATGAAATAGATCTCAATCATTTGTTTAAAAGCATTCTGAGCCTTTGCTTTTCAGGAGAACGCATCTGTCTTATGCTTATCAGATTGCAGGATAACACTATTATTGCAAGGTTATGCACTGCCAAAGTAGGCAGTGGTGTTGCTATTCGAGTACATGAATACTAGATTGGGATGGATAGAGCTTTTATGCGAACAGCCCAATCAGGGCCGGATCTACCATTTTTACCGCCACAAGCAAAAAAAAACAAAAAAAAAACAGACTGCTGCTGCCTGAACTGCCGCAGCAGAAAAAAGAAAAAAACAAAACGGTCAGACTGCCGCTGCCCCACGATGGACAGAATGCTGCCCCTTAGCATGTGCCGCCCCATGCATGTGCTTGCTCCGCTGGTGCCTGGAGCCAGCCATGCAGCCCAGGCCGCAGCCTGGTAGCGACAGTTGATTCCTGTGGTGGGGCGCCTGCCCCACCCCGATGCAAGAGGGGGCATAGGTAGGCCAAAGCAGCTGCACAGGCCAGCAGCCAATCAGCGAAGGGGCTATTGAGAGCCAATGAGGAATGAGATGAGAGCCAGCCAATCAGAGCTAGGCTAGGCCCTGTATAAAGGCTGCCCAGGCGAGCAGCAGGCAGTCTGTCCCAGACCTTCATGGGGAAAGGTCTGTCTCCAGAGCAGGAGACCAGCACATTGGGCAGAGCAGTGCTGGGGAGGCTTAGGGGGAGCATAATAAGGCTCTGGCCCAATAACTGCCAGACTGCGGACCCTGATAGAAAGGGCCTAGAGGGTGTGAGTGTACGAGGAGACTTTGACAAACCAATAAAGTACCTGAAACCACTGTGGCTTATTGTTAAAGACAGCCTAGTCAGCACGCTGTTAAAAGCAAGTCTCAGCTTGGCCAAGGCAGGAGGGGAGGAGGATTTAGGGTGCCACCGAAGGGGCGGCTTGACCCCATGTCCTTTCTGATAAGAATTGGGTTGAAGTTGCTGATACATGCGTTTTAAAAGAGTAGGATGTGCCCCAGAAATTCTGTTGAGGTTCCAAGGCTGCAAGTTCTGGAAAAACCCACACCTGGTTAATCAATAATCAGAAGGAACCTCTTGCTTGAAACTGCTTACTTAACAAGGTTTCTTTAAAGGACATGTCATTCTATTACTAATGTATAAATAAGGGGACTTGTTTGGGGACTCTTCAGGACTGGTCTCTCCCTCTGGATGCATCTTCTGTTCCCCAGTGGCAGACAGGCTGCCGCTGTATCACTTGAAAGCCACACTCAGCTTTGGTAATTATGAAGGGTTGGGGGTGTTTTACTAACTTGTTGCAGACGTGTGTAAGTGCTTGAGACTAGTAAAGTTTAGCTTTAAGTGAAAGCACTCTTGTGTTGTCCTGTTTGTGCCAGCCATCTATCGGTTGGATAGCCATGTCTCCCCTGATTTATTTCCTGACACCTCCTCACACAGTAAAGTTACCAAGAGCTTTGGGTTGAAAGAACCCCGGGTAGCATGAGGGGCCAAAAGGGAAGTGGCCCAGGGACAGTTGGACAAAGGGGGAGAAGGAGGGTAGGGAGGCTGCCACTAGAGGGACCCTGGGTTGGGACCCAGAGTAGTAGGAGGGCCTGGGTCCCCCCCGTTCCCTCTTGTACTGCGCCTGGCCATGTGGTGGCAGAGAGAAATTGCAACCGGCCCTTGAGACAAGGGGCTAGACTTTGGGGGTTGTGGTTAGCCACTGAGGCAGGTGCAGGGACTGTTGCTAATTCCCCACCCCCCTGGAAGGGGGTGAGGCTGGACTAGTGGGTACTGCTGGAGGGTCAGTGGCCTGAAGAATACTGTCAAGCAGGGAGCAACGCGAGTGCAGATGCCAATGGAGGACAAGAGATGGATGGGACACCGCCAGCAGAGGGCACTCCCCATGGACTGAGCTAATTCCCAGAGCAACCAGCAGGAGGTGCCATGATGGCAAGTCCCAACCCCGTCACAACTACCCAGCCTTATTGTGGGCCCCCAGCTACCCTGCAGACTCTGGTCTGGACCAGACTGGGCCAGCCGGAGTGGCCTCCCTCCGAGCAGGAGCGCGAAGGACCCCTACAGGGAGCTAGTGGAAGGGGAAATGGAGCCCCTTGCCACTCACAGAAACTCGCTTCCCTCTTTGTGGAGCAGGGTCCTTCCCTCTGCCCCCCAAATTCCTTCATCTGGGGCAGAAGCTCTTTCCCTCACACCCACTCCCCTCCCCACTTTTCCTTGGTCTATCTCCCTCCCATTCCCCCTGCTCCCAGGCAGAGCTCTCCCTGCCCCATATGATGCAGAAAGGCCTTTGTGTCAGGGCCACGGCCCCAGCCCCACTCGAGCTCAGAAAGCTCCACTTTTGAGGAGGTGGGGATGGCACAGAGGCTTAGGGCTAGCTTCACTTCATGCCCTTTATTCTCCCCTTGGCCCTTCTATGGGGTCTCTGGGTGTGAAAGGAATAGGAGCCTCTTTCCCAGCTCTCTTCCAGGCCCTGGGATCTGGCACAGCCTCCCAGATGGGCGCATCCTGTAGCTGAGCCACGGAGAGCTGTAGGGACAGGTCACCTCATCCCAGCAAAGCAAGCAACGCCGGCTCTCAAAGAGGCTTACATGGAAGACCCCAGTCCCTCATGGAGATAAGAGCCATTTACTTCTTGGGGCCTGTGGGTCTCTTGGGGGAGAAATGGCATCCCTGATGCATAGCTTGGCTGGGAGCTTGCCCCATTACTGGCTCCCAGCTCTGGGACAGAGACGTCTCCATCATCATACCACCCTAGTTTTGTTCCTAGGAAGGGGCTCCCCAGAGATGTCCTTGAACCTGGACTCCTGAGAGCATTTCTGGCAGGAGACTCCAGCCCCTCGGACATAAAGAGAGCATCGGGTAGTCGTGATCACCTGGCGTCTCCAGCTCCATTTCCCGCAGCAGTGGGGTTTCTCCAGCCCCCTCACCACACCTGTCAGCCTCTGAATGTCAAGAGTCACCAGAACGAGCAAACTCCAGTTCCAGGCAGTGGGGCCTGTGTGTCCTCAGGCCCTCTGGAAACCAAGTCTGAAATGGGGAGCAAGGATCCCAGCCCAGTAACAGTCAGAGTGGGCAGAGCAGGCCTGTAACGGGGTGCTTTACCCTGGGCTGCACAGCCTGGGGCCTAGCCAAGCTGATTATAGAACGAGCCCTAACTGAGAGGCAAAAGGAGAGGCTAGCCCATCCCACCTCCCCTCCCCCTGGAGCGTTGCTTATTATAAACGTTCAAAAATGAATACAGTGGAGTCACATCTTACGTGGGGGTTAGATTCTAAGGTCTGTGCATGTCAGGGTTCCTTCCCCACTCTGAACTATGGGGTACAGATGTGGGGCCCTGCATGAAAGACCCGCTATGCTTATTTTTACCAGCTTAGGTTAATTCCTTCTTTGCCTTAGTAGTGCTGCCACCCCCAAATGATTTAAATAGACATTCAGGGAGGGCCACTTGGAGCCCTATCTTCCCCAAATATGCCCCCAAGTCCCTACATCCCCTTTCCTGGGGAGGCTGGAGAATAATATCCTCACCAATTGGTAAAGGTGAACACAGACCCAAACCCTTGGATCTTAAGAACAATGAAAAATCAATTGGGTTCTTAAAAGAAGAATTTTAATTAAAGAAAAGGTAGAAGAATCACCTGTGTAAAATCAGAATGGTAAGTACTTTAATAACAAAAGACTCAGAAACAGAGGATTTCCCCTGTAGGCAAAACTTTAAAGTTACAAAAACAGGGATAAACCTCCCTCTTAGCACAGGGAAAATTCACAAGCTAAAACAAAAGATAACCTAACGCATTTCTTTCCTATTACTTACTACTTCTGCAACACTAGATGCTTAGTTCAGATATGCTTAAGGAGATGTAATTTCCCTGCCCTGTTTTCTGGCTGGCTCTGAGAGAGACAGACAAAAAACCTTTCTCTTGACTATTTATAGTAGAATAGAGTATTAGGGTTGGAAGGGACCTCAGGAGGTCATCTAGTCCAACCTGCTACTCAAAGCAGGACCCATCCCCAGGCAGAGTTTTGCCCCAAATGGCCCCCTCAAGGATTGAGCTCTCAACCCTCTGTTCAACAGGCCCATGCTCAAATCACCAAGCTACGGAAGTATCTTCTCCCCCTTATTGGTCTTTTTGGTCAGGTGCCACCCAGTTTACCTGAGCTTCTTAACCCTTTACAGGTAAAAGAGGAATTAACCCTTAGCTCTATGTTTATGAAAATTATGTATAGTGAAAATTACCATAAAGTACAGTATACACAGTGTACACTGTATACGCTAGAACAGGGGTCTTCAACCTATGGCACATGTGCCAAAGGTGGCATGCGAGATGATTTTTTTTTTTAATGGCAGACTGCATGTCCCAGCTGTCTCTGAGACCGGGGCTGGCCTGGGGTTCCGTTCACTCAGCCCACTGCTGGTCCCTGCTGGCCACTGGCCCCGCTCAGCCTCTTGCCAGCCTGGGTGAATGGAACCCCAGGCCAGTTGTGGGCTGAGCGGGGCCAGCGACCAGAATCCCGGCTTCCAGGAAGGTGGACAGAACCCCAGACTAGCAGCAGGCTGAGCAACTCAGCCTGCTGCCGTTCTGGGGTCCCAGCCGCCAGCCTTACTCAGCCCACTGACCGTCTGGGGTTCCGTTCACACAGGCCGGCAGGAGGCTAAGCGGGGCCAGCAGCCGAGACCTTGGCTGGCAAGGGGCTGGCAGCCGGAACCTTATACTGTCAGCGGGCTAAGTGGGGCTGGCGGCTGGGACCCCAGACCGGCAGCGGGCTGAGCAGCTCAGGTATTTCCGTCAGGCTGCTCAATGGCAAATGCAGCCCCCAAAGAACTGAAGAAGAATGGAAATGAAAGAGCAGAGCTGGACCATCTGCTGAGCTGCTGCAATCAAGTGAGCAGAGCCAGGGAGAGAAGAAGGAGGACTCGAAGGTGGCTGGCAGCAGTAGGGAGGAGAAGCAGTTTGGGAGCCAGGAGAGTAGAAATAAATAGTTAATGAGAGAGGCTGCGGGCTTTGTCTTTTGTGTGGTGAAGAGTTGAAAAGGGGTCTCTTTATTATCATGCTAAACTTTAAAATAGCTGTGTATGATGAAAGGGCAGGTCTATAAGGGTAAGAGGTCACTCTAGGGCAGGGGTCGGCAACCTTTCAGAACTGGTGTGCCCAGTCTTCGTTTATTCACTCTCATTTAAGGTTTCGCGTGCCAGTAATACATTTTAATGTCTTTTAGAAGGTCTCTCTATAAGTCTATATATTATATTACTAAACTAGTGTTGTATTGTAAAATAAACAAGGTTTTCAAAATGTTTAAGAAGCTTCATTTAAAATTAAATTAAAATGTTGATCCTATGCCGCCAGCCTGCTGCTGGTCTGGGGTTCTGTTCACCTAGGCTGGTAGCGGACTGAGCGGGGCCTGCGGTCAGGACCCCAGCTGGGAAGGATCCGGCAGCCAGGACCCCTGACCGGCAGCGGGCTGTGCGGGACCAGCAACCAGGACCCCAGACCGGCAGCGGGCTGTGTGGGGCCGGCAACCAGGACCCCAGACCGGCAGCAGTCTGTGCGGGGCCAGCAGCTGGGACCCCAGACTGACAATGGGCTGAGCGGCTCAGCCCACTGCTGCTCAGGGGTTCCATCCGCCGGCTCCTGCCAGCTGGGATCCTGGCTGCCGGACCCTCTCACCCTGCTGTTGGTCTGGGGTCCCAGCCCTGCCCACATAAAATGGGTACCTACTTCTCCCTGGTTCTGGCCCATTCTCTTCCTCTCTCTGCACTGAGCTGAGGGTGGGAGTGGACCGAGCACAGGGCAGGGGGTGAAGGTCTGGCCAGGAGCTAGAATGAGGGAGGGAGCTCGGGGCTGGGGCAGGAGGTTTGGGTGTGGGGCACTTACCTGGGCAGCTCCCATTTGGTGTGAAGGGTGCAGGTGGGGATGTGTGGGGTGCATGGGATGTTGGGGGGGGCTGGGTATGTGTGGGGGTGCCAGAGTCAGGGCTGGGGTCATGGGGGGGTGAAGGAGTCAATAGAGGGCTGGGTGCATATGAGGAAGGTATGAGGATCAGGGCAGGAGCCTGGGAGTGTGCGTGGAGGTGCAGGGCAGAGGGCTGGGTGTGTGTGTGTGGGGGGTCAGGGCTCAGGGCAGAGGGCTGGGTGACTGACCCCCAGAACCTCCAACTTCCCCCCACTCCTTGTCCCGTAACTACCCCCTCCTGGGACCCCTGCCCCTGACTGCCGCGCAGGACCCTATCCCCTATTTAAGCCTCCCTGCTTCTTGTCCCCTGACTGCCCCCCTAGGACCTTATCCCCTACCTGTCCCCTGACTTTCCTGACCCTTACCCACACCCATGCACCCAGAAGACCCCCCCCCGGACTCCCATGCCCCATCCAACTGCTCTCTGCCCCCTGACAGGACCCCGAGAACTCCTGACCCATACAACCCCCTCTGCTCCCTGCCTCCCCCAACCCCTTTCCACACCGCTGCCTGCCCCAACCCCTCTCTCTACCCCTGCCTCCTGACAGCCCCCCTCAGAACTCCCAACTCATCCAACCCCCACAGCTCCTTGTCCCCTGACCACTCCCTCTAGAGACCCTCCCACCCTAACTGCCCCCCCAGGACCCTCCTTACTCCCTGTCCCCTGACTGCCCTGACCCCTATCCACCCCCTGACAGACCCTGGGATTCCCATGCCCCATCCACGCCCCCTGCTCCCTGACTGCCCCCTCCAGAGACCCCCACCCCAACCATCCCCCTGGGATCCCACCCCCCCATCCAACCCACCCTGCTCCCTGTCCCCTGACTGCCCCCACCCCTTATCTAACTTCTCCCCCCGGACCCGGACCCCTTACCATGAGGCTCCCCGTTCATCCGGAGCCCTGCCGCTGCCATGCAGCCCCCCCCCTCAGAAGGCTGTGCACACGGTGGCAGGGCTTCAGATGAGCGGGGAGCATCTTTCCCTCCATGCGGAGCCAAACACTGCCCCGCGGGAGCGAGCAGCCCCGGTCCCCAGAGTGCTGAGCGCACAGCGGCAGGGCTCCAGGGGAAGGGGGGGAATGCGGGGGACGGGCTGGCAGCTTGCTGTGCTCGGCCCGGTGTTCCGGCCCGGGAGCATGAACCCTGCAGCTTGCCGTGCCGGCAGGATTTTTAATGGCATGCTGGAGTCCCGGCAGGCCCCAGGGGGCCATTAAAAATCAGCTTGCGTGCCCTCTTTGGCACATGTGCCATAGATTGCCGACCCCTGCTCTAGGGGCTTGAAGTCCCAGATTCTGGCGCTGTTGCCTGCTCCTACCAGCTGATCTCAACCCAGCAAATCCCTCAGGTGGTAGCAGTAGTGAGCTCTTGTCCTCCTTTTCTGGACTAGCCACCAGAAAAAGGACATGATACATGTGACCAAGGAAACAGAGAGGCAGTGTTGCTTGTTAATATGGCTTGCGGGGCGAGCATGGCAGGTTACTTTGGACTAGATAGGAGCCACATGTCTCCAAACCTGCACATCCCAAGGTTCCAGAGACCTCCCTCTGGATCCCAGAGCTTCCTCAGAGTCCTAAAGAGCCAGATGGAATCTGGCCTCTCTCCCCTCACCTCAGCAGTCCAGAAAAAGTTATTTGTAGACATGTTATGTGTCCTCTCCTGCCACACTCACCTGTTGGTAACTAATGCAGTCACAGAGTCCAGGATTGGTGTCATGCATTCCTCTGGGCTGTGACAAGCAAGAGGATGTAAACTTCAGTGGATCCTCCTGTGCATGGGCTGAGTGGGCAACCTCTCTCCTGCCATATCTGGTTTCCAGCCCACATGCACTGAGGAGGTGGTAATGGAGTTACCCCAAAAGTGGGAGTGGGAAGAAGCAGAGTGAAGAGGTGCTCAGAGAGCCATCCCATAGCATTCCTCCTAGAGTCACTCCAACAATCACCTGGCTCCTTCCTGCCGTAGACCACAGCCCCTAGGTTCCACAGGGAATTTCTGAATGAACCCTCTAGAAAGCTGCCTCTGGCTTTCTACAAACTCTCACGCGGTCCTGTCACGAGAGATAAGGAATAAGGTCCTGCCTCCCCCAACTGCTTGGGGGAATCCTCTCAGAGACTCAGTGTAGGGCTTTATGCATCTCTACAAAAAGATCAGTTTGCGTGGTGTTGTCACGAAGCTGCACCCCCCTTGGCAGCTCTTTTTAGAGCAACATTAACTCCCACAGGGATTTCTGCTCTAAATGCTCCAGGCCTGAAGGAAGGATTCTGTGGAAAACAGGCCTTTCCCTTGCTCCAATCCAGGCTTTGCTGTTCTGAGGCTGCAGAGGCTTGAGGGTTCCTGGAGAGCATGCTGCAACACCAGCAATCCCATGCTGCCTCAGCCCTGGGGACACGTGCTCTTTCTCCCCCAGCACCTTGCAATGGAGGGAAGAAAGGGACATGAGATGGAGTCTCTCCATGGCTTACAGATAACCCATCCTGTAGTAACACAAGGGTGGACTCAGGGGAATGCTGTGCTGCAGTGTATGGTGCCCTACAAAATATCACTCATAAAGGGAAGCAACACCGCTTTTGGCAATGGAATCTGGGCAATAAGGAAGAGGAGTTGGAAATTCTCCATGGGGAGGGGAAATGGGGAAACTCAGTGGGATGATGCAGATGACTGGAATGTTAGTGTCGCTGGTTACAACCCATTGAGGTAGGAGAGAGAGGGTAAAAAAAGCAGTGGGCAGGGTGGCACTTCACATTAGACCAGCGGTTCTCAAACTGTGGGTCAGGCCTCCAAAATGGGTGCAACCCCATTTTAATGGGGTCACCAGGGCTGGCTTAGACTTGCTGGGGCTTGGGGCCAAAGCTGAAGCCCGCTCCCCATTGCCTGAGGCTGAAGCCAAAGTCTGAGGGCCTCAGCCCTGGGCAGTCAGGCTCAGGTTGCAGGTCCCTTGTCTGGGGCTGAAGCCCTTGGGCTTCTATTTTGTCCTCCCCATGCAGGGTGGGGGGACTCAGGTTTTGGCTTTCCCCCCACCCCCATACCCAGAGCAGTGGGGCTCAGGAGGGCTCAGGCTTCAGTCCCCCCTCCTGGGGTCATGTAATAATTTTAGTTGTCAGAAGGGGGTCGGAATGCAGTGAAGTTTTAGAACCCCTGCATTAGACACATTGTTACCTGTTTTACGTTCTTGGTTATTGAGAACCCCAGAACCTCGAATGGATAGGGATCAATCTGCTAACTAACGCAGCCCAGCAGATGAAACGGTGCGGGGCTGGCACAATTCACTGAATCCAAACCAGAGAGCAGGAAATGTTTCTCCTTTTGCACCTGTCTGTGACTTGTGGGAAGAAATTAGGTTAGCACGGGGGACTTCCTATTGGGAGACAGATGGGGGAGATCTCACATAGCCAGGAGTAAACAGTCCTTGGAGATTTTGAAAAATTCTAGATACTTTCTATACAAAGTTTTGTACCCAACTAGGAGTACTCTATTGTGGGCCTCCTTGTGGTGAATAAAGAGGAACTGATCACTGGACTGGATGGCCACGATTGTTCTGGGGCCAGTGATCATGACTTGACTATTCAGTGAGGACCAGTAAGGTTTTGGAACAAATTGCTCAATTAAATAGCAATACGTCACCAGAACCAGATGGTATTCTCCCAAGAGTTCTGAAGAAACTCAAATGTGAAATTACAGTACTACTAACTAACTGTGGTATGTAATCTGTCCTTTAAATCAGTTTCCGTATCAGATGCCTGGAGGAGAGCAAATATGACACCAATGCATTAAAAAGGCTCCAGAGATGCTCCCCGCAATTACAGGCCACTAAGGCTACCTTCTGTACTAGGCAAATTGGGTGAAATTATAGTAAAGAGCACAATTATTAGCCACATAGATAAACACAATTTGTTGGGGAAGAGTGAACATGGTTTTTGTGAAGGGAAATCATGCCTCACAAATCTACTAGAATTCTTTGAGGGAGTCAACAAGCATGTGGATAAAGGTGATCCCATGGATTTTCAGAAAACCTTTGACAAGGTCCCTCCCCAAAGGCTCTGAAGCAAAATGGGATAAGATGGAAAGTACTTTCTGGGATAGGTAACTTGTTCAAATGCAAGAAAGAAAGGGTCAGACTAAGTGGTCAGTTTTCAGAATGGAGAGAGGTAAATAGTGGTGTCCTCTAGGGGTCTGTACTGGGACCAGTACTGTTCAACATACTCCTAAGTGATCTGGAAAAAGGGGTAAGCAGTGAGGTGGCAACAGTTGCAGCTGATACAAACCAACTCAAGTTAGTTAAGTCCAAAAGAGAGTGCAAAGTGTGACAAAGGGATCTCACCAAACTGAGTGACCGGGCAACAAAAAGGCAGATGAAATTCAATGTTGATAAATGCAAAAGTAATGCACATTGAAACCATGATCCCAACTCTACATATAAAATGATGGGGTCTAAATTAGCTCTTACAACTCAAGAAAGAGATCTTGGAGTCATTGTGGATAGTTCTCTGAAAACATCCACCTCAATGTGCACCGACAGTCAAAAAAGCAAACAAAATGTTGGGAAGTCATTAGAAAAGCAAGACAGAAATGTAATAATATTGCCTCTCTATAAATCCTTGGTATGCCCACATCTTGAATATTGGAGCTGGTCCCCTCATCTCAGAAAGATATATTGGAATTTGAAAAGGTACAGAAAAGGGCAATCAAAATGATTGGGGGTATAGAACAGCTTCCGTATGAGGTGAGATTAATAAAACTGGGGGGAGTTTTCAGCCTGGAAATGAGATGACTAAGGAGGGATAGGATAGAGGTCTATAAAATGATGACAGGTATGGAGAAAGTAAATAAGTAAGTGTTATTTACTCCTTCTCAAAACACAAGACTAGGGGTCACCAAATGAAATGAATAGGCAGCAGTTTTAAAACAAACAAAAGGAAGTATTTCTTCATACAACACACAGTCAACCTGGGGAAACTCTTTGCCAGAGGATGTTGTGAGGGCCAAGACTATAACAGGGTCCAGCAAAGAGCTACATAAGTTCATGGAGGACAGGTCCATCATTGGCTATTAGCCAAGATGGGCAGGGATACAAAACCATGCTCTTGAAGTGTCCCTAGCCTCTGTTTGCTGGAAGCTGAGAATGGGCAACAGGGGATGGATCGCTTGATGATTACTTGTTCTGTCGATTCCCTCTGGGGCACCTGGCATTGGCCACTGTGGGAGGATAGGATTCTGGGCTGGCTGGACCATTGGTCTGATCCAGTATGGCTGTTCTTATGACCAATAGAGGAAAGTCCCCACCAGCAATATTTATATTTGGTGCACTGAAAGGGCTAACTTTCCAAAGCTGACCAAAATGATTAGTGAAAGTGTTTTGGAGAAAAACACTAAACAGAACAATGTGAATGAAAATTAGGATCCATTGTTTAAGGAGCTTGTTAGATGGGGCATAACCACATTGCATAATTAGCTGAGCTTGCAATGACCTTCCACTCAACTCGCTTGCATTTCTCCATCTGCAAATGTGGGAACCTTTTTAAAATCGAGATCCAATCAATTACAACATGTCAGGGAAGATTCTAGGCATCAATGATCTGATCATTGGGTTGATGGCAGTAAACAAGAGATTCCCATAAGGCTTCCTCCCTCCCTCCCTCTTCTCAAGAGCCACCCTCATCATCTCTCCCCTTTCTGCTCCTGCATCCTCAGCAAACTTTCAAAGACGGATGCCTCATGATGGCCTTCACTCATGGGGATGTTGGCTAGTGGTCAGGATTTTGGCCCTTCAGGAGGGAAGGGCACAGCAGATGGTGGGGGAGCCCAGGGCCCCCCACTGGGCTCTGGCCCAGGCCACTCTGAGGTCAACACAAGGGGGTGACACTTCCTACCACGCTGCTATTGTCCAAAGTTTGCAGTTTATCACAGGAAGCTCTGAAGGGTGCTTAGCACCTCTTCGTGGCCGGGTGTGGCATGTCAGCTCTCTCCTTGGGGTGGCAGCTGTCTCTGTAACACTGACAGATCCCGATGGTCCACTCATCGGTGGCCAGGATCGAACCAGAGACCTCTGCAGCTTAGTGCCTGAGCCTTTACTGCATGAACTAAAAGCCAGCTGGCTGTGAGCTAAGGCTGTAGAGCAGACTCATTTTATCTCTCCCTCTAAGTGGTCTTGGTGCCATTAGCTGGGACACACCACCATGCCCAGTGTGGCTTACATACTTCCCCTAGCTGAGGAAGTGTGTCCTGAGCTTCAGAGACTTCCCAGTTGTAATCCTGGATGACCCCTGTAATGATGCGGCCTCTGGCGGGACACTACTGAGAGTATCAGTTCAGGACAAATTGCTTGGAGCACAGCCGTCACAGCCCAAGGCTGGGTGTCCTTTACTAGTAAAGCACACCAAACCAGCCATACAGAGAGGACTTTGGTTTTACCGATTTGCCGGTGGGGAAGTCATACAAGCAATTCCCTCAGATATTCCAGTTCCCTTCTATCACCACCAGCACCACTCCTTACAGAGATGAATGGTTATGAAAATCAATACCCCAAAAGAAAAAAGGTTCTCTCAAAGGACCCCTGTCACAAACAGATGGTTAAGGGTTAATGTCTCTTTTACCTGTAAAGGGTTAAGAAGCTCAGTGAACCTGGCTGACACCTGACCAGAGGACCAATGGGAGAACAAGATACTTTCAAATCTTGGTGGAGGGAAGTCTTTGTTTGTGCTGTTGTTTTTTTTTTGTTCGTCGTTCGCTCTTGGGGCTAAAAGGGACCAGACGTGCACCCCAGGTTTCTCCAATCTTTCTGAAACAGTCTGTCATGTACAAAATAGTAAGTGCTAGCTAGAAAAGGCGGATTAGTCTTATGTTTGTTTTCTTAACTTGTGAATGTGTATTTTGCTGGAAGGATTTTACCTCTATTTGCTGTAACTTTGAATTTCAGGCTAAGGGGGAGGGAGTCCCTCTAGGCTATATGAATTTGAGTACCCTGTAAACATTTTCCATCCTGATTTTACAGAGATAATTTTTACTTTTTCTTTCTTTAATTAAAAGTTTTCTTTTTTAAGAACCTGATTGATTTTTTTCCTTGTTTAAGACTCAAGGGGATTGGGTCTGAACTCACCAGGGACTGGTGGGGAGAAAAGGGGGGGGGAAGGTTAATTCCTCTCTGTTTTAAGATCCAAGGAGTTTGGATCAGTGTAGTCTCTCAGGGTAGCCCAGGGAGGGGAAAGTCTGGGAGGGGGAAAGGAGGGGGAGGGAAGGTTAATTTCTCTCTGTTTTAAGATCCAAGGAGTTTGGATCAGTGGAGCCTCTCAGGGTCGCCCAGGGAAGGGAAAGTCTGGGAGGGGGAAAGGAGGGGGGATGGTTTATTTCTCCTGATTTTAAGACCCAAGAGGTTTGGGTCCTGGGTACCCAGGGAAGGTTTTGGGGGAACAGAAAGTGTGCCAAACACTATATTTTGGCTGGTGGCTGCGCTATCAAATCTAAGCTAGGAATTAAGCTTAGAAGGGTACATGCAGGTCCCCACTTTTAGGACGCTAAAGTTCAAAGTGGGAAAAATACCCTGACAACCCCAAAAGACCAATCCCCAGATTCAGATCAATAGACAAGCCAGATCTTACCCACAAATCCTTTAGCATCTAAAATCTAAAGGTTTATTCATAAAAAGAAAGAAATATAGATGAGAGTTAAAATTGTTAAAGGAATCAATTACATACAGCAATGGCAAAATTTGTGGTTCAGGCCTGTAGCAGTGATGGAATAAACTGCAGGCACAAATCAAGTCTCTGGAGTACATCCACAGCTTTGGATGGGTCATTCAATCCATTGTTCAGAGCTTCAGTTTGTAGCAAAGTTCCTCCAGAATGGAGAGGTTTCCAGGGCCTTTTCTATCCTCTGCGGAAGGACCCTTTTGTTCTTACTGTGGAAAAGCACAGCAGCAAGGTGGAGTTTGGAGTCACAGGGGCAAGTCATATGTCCATGCATGAGTCCATTCTTTACATGTACAGCAGCCATTGCTCATATGCTACCTTGAACGTTCTCAGGAATGCTTCTCATACGTGGATTGGAGTCTCCCAAGTTCCATTGTGGGTTAAGTGATTCTTGATTGGGCACTTAATCCGAAAATTCCTTTCTCAAGAAACTTACCAAATGCTTCACTAATGCAGGTCTGTCACTGGGGTTACGTTCTGCAGTCAGCGCATAAAGCAAAAATCACGTATAGTCAAAATTACATTGAGTGTAATGGTGGGCGGAATCACCCGCACTACAGGAACAGTATTAAAATTGTTATTTTTCTCTTTGTTTTTGTTTTTGCCGACCACGTAAAGCTGAAATCGTGCATGTTAAATGTGCATAAGATGCAACAGACCTATACTTAGAATCAAACACATTGAGATACAAGTGCATAGCAATACTCATAACTTCAAATACAAAAATGATACACACATACAGACAGCATAATCATAACCAGCAAATTACAACCTTTTCATAGACACCTCATATGACCTCCTTTGTACAAGTTTTGGTGCAACTCTAGGACCTTGGTTGCATAGTATCACAACCCCCCACTTATAATACCGATAGACCCGGTCGTCAGCGGGCAGGATCAAACCTGGGAGCATAGTCATGAGCCTCTACAGCATGAGCTAAAAGCCACCTGGCTATTAGCTAAGCCTATAGAGCTGACTTGTTTAATTCTCTCTCTATGTGGTCTCAGCACCACTAGCTGGGACAGAACACCACACCCTGGTGCAACAGGAGCACGTGCTCCCTTCCCTCAGGGAGAGGGACCTTCAGGTAGTTGCTGAGGGAGAAATCCTACTTTCTTCTGTGCTTCTCTCCTATGTACCAGCAGGGCTGGACGGCCTTTTCTTACTGTGTTGTGGGGAGCAGGCCCTGGGTACTAGGAGTCTGAAGAAGCTCTCAAGGACTAATTTTTTAAAATATTTTATATCAGTGAATTGGGAGAAAACATATAATCTCTGCTGATAAGATTGGTGGGTGACCAAATACTGGCAAAGTGGTAATTACTAATGAGGAGAGGGCAGTGATACAGAGCCATCTGGCTCATTCAGCAAGCTGGCTCCATTCAAAGAAAACAAGTTTGACCAGAGCCAAATGCAGGGTCCTATACCTAGCAACAAGGCATGCCAGCCACACCTAGAGAACGGGGAAGTGTATGCAGGAAAGCAATGACTCTGAAAAGGATTTAGAGGCCAGAAGGAGAAGCCACTCAAAATGAGCTCCCAGTGTGCTGCTGTGGTGAAGAGGGCTAAAGCCATCATTAGACGTATGGGCAGAGTCATGAGTAGGATAGGGAGGTGTAACGCTGCTGGTTCTGGTGAGACTCAACTGAGAGTGCCAGTTCAGGACAAATTGCTTCAAACAGGGCAGTTAGAACCCAAAGCTGGAGGTTTTCCACCTCTAAGGCAAACCAAACCAGCCAAACAGAGAATACATCAGTTTTACCCCACTGGCCAACCACCAGTCACACAAGCAATTCCCTTGGACACTGCAGTTTCCCAGTATCATCGCCAGTGCCACTCGTTATGGGGATGAATGGTTATGAAAACCAATACCCCAGTAAAAGACAAAAGGTTCTCTCAAATGACCACAAAGGACTGAGCTCCAGACCCAGGTAAATATACAAATCAGCTCTTACCCACAAATCAGGCTGTTGCCAATCCTTTAGAATCTAAAATCTAAAGGTTTATTCATGAAGGGGAAAAGATATAGATGCAGAGGTGAAAGTAAGCTGGTCCGGTACGGTACGGTGTATTGGCAAGAGCCAGTACGCCATGCTGGACTGCACTGGCTTCCATGCTGGGGATTGAAAGGGCTCTGGGCTGCCTATGAGCCCTTTAAATCCTGGCCGTCGCTCCAGCGGCTGGGCTGGGGCTGGGATTGAAAGGGCTCAGAGCTCCCTGCAGCTGCAGGCAGCCCAGAGCCCTTTAAATCAGGGCCACGGCTGAGATTTAAGGAGCTCAGAGCTCCCCGCGGCTGCGGGCAGCCCAGAGCCCTTTGAATTCTGGCTGTGGCTGGGATTTAAAGGGCTGAGAACTCCCCGTAGCTGTGGGCAGCCCAGAGCCCTTTGAATCCTGGCCACGGCCCTGGCGGCTGGGCGGGGGTCAGGATTTAAAGGGCTTGGGACTCCCCTCAGCGGCAGCAGCTCTGGGCCCTTTAAATCCCTGCCCCAGCCCCACAAAGCTCGGGGTTCTTTCCGGCGGCTGGAGCCTCGGGCCCTTTAATTTGCCCCTGACCCCCGGGGGCTCCCAGCCACCTCTTCAGCTGGGAGCCCCTGGTTGATTTAAAGGCCTTGGGTCTCCCAGCCACAGCTGGTGCCCCAGGGCTTTTAAATCTTGAGAGGCCATGCCTCTTCCAGATGAGGCCACGCTCACTCAGGACTCCGGCAGTACTGGTAAGTCCTGTAAGTTATTTTCACCCCTGTGTAGATGAGAGCTAGAATTGGTTAAATGGAATCAATTACATACAGTAATGGCAAAGTTCTTGGTTCAGGCTTGTAGCAGTGATAGAATAAACTGCAGGTTCAACTCAAATCTCTGGAATACATCCACAGCTGGGATGGATCATTCAGTTCTTTGTTTAGAGCTTCAGTTCATAGCAAAGTCCCTCCAGAGGTATGAAGCAGGCATCAGCCTTTTATAGCCTCTTGCCATGTGGTCTTTGCTTTCTTTGTCCCAAGGACACTCTATCCAGCACGTGGCATAGAAAAACCTCAGAGTTCTGTCCATAGGCATGTCCCTGCACACCTTGCTGAGTCACAAGGCGTATCTGCCTTCTCTCAACGGATCCATTGTATAGCTGATGGTCCTTAATGGGCCATCAAGCAGGCGAGGCAGAGCTGACACCAACTTGTCTGGGGTGTTCCTCGGAAGCCTAGCATAAGTTTGAAATACAGATAGTATGGAGCCAATATTCATAACATCAACTACAAAAATGATACACGTAAACAGATAGTATTATTATAGTCAGCCAATCATAACCTCTCCATAGACCCCTTCCACAACCTTTATACAATATTCGCTGCAAATATATAACAGAGGTCACAACGGTGATCTATACGGTTACAGATTATGTCAATAACATCACAGGAGGTGACACGGATCATTGAGACTGATATTGGAATACTGCCTCCAGTTTTGGTGTCCTCCTTTGAAAAAGATGTTGTGAAATTGGAGCTGAGGCAGCAAAGAACCACCAAATGTTCTGAGGGCTGGAGAAAAATGCCTTCTAGTGAGCTATTGAAAGAGCTCAACCTGTTTAGCTTATCAAAAGAAGATTGAAGGGTAACTTCACTGAAGTACCTTAATGGAGAGAAAATATTGGGTATTAAAGGGCTCTTTAATCTAGCAGAGAAAGGCATAACAAAACTCAATGGCTGGAAGGTGAAAAGAGATAAATTCATATTACAAATAAGGCACAAATATTCAACAGCAAGGATGATTCACAACAGGAACAAGCTATCAAGGAAAGTGGTGGGTTTTCCATCTCTTGATGTCATTTAATGAAGACTAGATTCCTTTCTGGAATGTGTTTTCCCCCAAAGAAGCTATTGTGTCATACAGGAGGCCTGTGACATGCAGGGAGTCAAATTAGATGCTCTAATGGTCTCTTCTGGCCATAAAGTCTACTCATTTCTGAAAAACTGAGTGTAGCATTGGGAGAAGTGCCTGATGTGTTACTGTCTAGCCGGCTTGCATCCTAGAATGAACACTCCACGGGGAGTAGCTCAAACCTCCAAAGTGCCTGGCCAGGGGCAGGACATTATCACAGCAAGGGAGGGGTGTGGTGGTGACATCACAAAGGCCTTTTTCAGGACCTCAGACTATTGGTCAAATGTGGGGAGGTGATGACGTCACAGAGAGATGCTGACATCAGCCAAGCAGGACAGGGGTGAGGAGCCAGGGAAACCTCACAGACTCCTGTGGCTTTGCTTCAGCAAGTCTCCTTCTCGAGGTCTCTCTTTGAGGACTGAGAGAGTATTCGGGTTCATGTACGTGAGCGCTAGGAGGAACCTCTTTTGAGTTTTCTCCTTTCCTTTTAGTGATTTTACTAGAAAACAGCCATCCCTGCTTAGAAGATAAGAGCCTCCTCAGGGTTTGAAACCTATTCAGTCTGATTCATCTGGTGACACTTGAATTCTAGGCATGGAAAACATGAGCTTAAGGAGGCAGAATTTTATTCCGCTTCTGGGATTTTGTCCCTGAGAATCACTGGGAAATTAGGGTTTGTCCTTTTTGTTTCACCTTTTCCTCCATCCGTCCCTCCTTTCTCTTCGTTTCTTGCTTCTTTTGTCCTTTCTCCTGTTCCCCTCCCAACACCAGGAGGGGTGTGTGTGTTGCGGGGGAGTGCTCTGCAACTCCTATTGTGGGAGGGCCATCCAAAAATGTGGGGCTGAAATAGTGCTCGGGCAGTGATCCCCACCAGTGACTTGGGCCATCCTTTGGGCTCTCTGGTGAGAACCCTCAGCCTCCCGTCCTCAGTCTCTACCCTGATTGGCTGAGCAGGGGATTATTCTCAGGGAGGAGACTCAGGTCCTTGTTGGTCTCTTTTAAGACCAAGTAAATAAGTCATAACCAGTTATATGTTTGATGAATTTTGCTGCTTCTCTGCACGAATTGTCTCTGAGCAGTTCATGATTCTCTCTAACATTCCAGTTCTCCTAAAATACTTGCTGAATAATTACTGTGCACTGTTGTTGGTCTGGAGCTCATTTGAGAGCACTTTATTCAGGTCATTCAATGTATGAAATTCAAGATCCTATGGTTAGTTTGAAAATCAGGGCTCTTGGGTCCTATTCCCAACTCTGCCACTGACTGGCTGTGTGACCTAAGACAAGTCAATTCTCTTTTCTCAGCCTTAGCTTCTCCCTCTTTCAAGTAGGGATAATAAAGATCCACTCCTACCTACCTCACAGTAGTTGGAGGATGGGGATCCATTGGAGAGTGTCACTGGGAGTAGTGCATAACATGCGGTGTCCTATCACCTTTACTCAGATCAGATTATGACATAATAGAATAGCCGAAATAGTCTATTTTGTTTGTATTTTTTTATTTTGAAATTGTTAAGAGCAGCAACTGCTTAGCTCAGACTGTAGCGTCTTGTCTAATTTTTGACATTTAAGTGTCTCCTCTTTGTGTGCAATGAGACAATTTAACATATCGTGACAAACAGAAGATGCTTTTGTTTTGCAACAAAATCTTTTTGCAGAGAACTTTCATCCCACTTGTTATGATTTCAAGAAACAAACTGGTTTAGTCTGAATGGGATTTTCTGACAGAAATGGTTTCAATGAAATTTCCCCACCATCTCAATTCCTGGGCTCTATCCCTGCCTCTTGGGGGGTGAGGGAGTTCCGTTAGAACAGGAGTCAGGACTGGTGGCATCTCTTTCGGGCTTTGCTACCACCTTGCTGTGTAGGCCCTTGAGTAGGTCACTTCCCTTCTCTGCACCTCAGCCTCCTCCCCATCTGTCCAATGGGAACAGGGACAATTCTTGAACTCTGGGCAGTCATGAGCCTGAGTGAGATAAGGGGTGTTAAAGCCTTCTGTGAAGGAGAAAGGGGAGTTTCACGGTGTTTAGCACCTAGGAATTCTAAGTTTGCTAAAATGTCTAGTCTGCGGAAACAAGAAATGGTCAGGGCCAAATTTTTTAGCCACTGCCTTTTTTAAAGCCCATTCAGGGACGTGAGGCCCTGTCTTTTAGGTACCTGGGGTTCTTTGCCAGATGGAAAGAAGAGATTCCTGCCTCCATTTTTGTGGCCTTAACAAGCCAGGTGTTGTGCCCTAGTTCTCGCCTGAGATCCCTGAAAAAGAACATCTTCCGGTCCATTAACAAGACAGGAGCTATCTTTAAAAGGGGAACAAAGAGAACCCTGAGACTTACAGACTAGCTAGCCTCACTTGCATAGCTGGAAAGATACTGGAATATATTATTAAACAACCAGTTTGTCAGCACCTACAGGATAATTTGGTTCTTAGGACTAGTGAGCATGGATTTGTCAAGAACAAAATCATTCCAAATCAATCCTCTTTCCTTCTTTGGCAGGGTTACGGGCCTAGTGGAGGTAGGTAACAGTAGATGTGATCTGTCTTGGTGTTACTAAGGCTTTTGACACAGTCCCGTAGGACATTCTCACAAGCAAATGGGGGAAATGCGGTCTAGTTGCAATCAGTGTAATGTGGGTGCAGAGCTGGTTGAAAGCCCAGACTCCAAGAGCCCTTCTCCATGTTTGGCTGTCCAACAGAGAGGGTGTACCTAGTGGGTCCGGCAGGGATCAGTTCAGGGTCTGGTACTATTCAATATTTTCATTAATGATTTAGAAAATGGAGTGGAGAGCATGCTTTTAAAATTTGCAAATGACACCAAGCACTTTGGAGCACAGGGTTAGAATTCAAAACGCCCTTAACAAATTGGAGACTTGGTCTTCTTGAGCCAAACTCCATGGCTGGGCCCCTCTCTATAGACTGGGCTGAAGTGAAACCCAGAGCCAAACACTCCTCCTCCTTGCAGTGCGCTCCGACCTTGAATGGTCAGATGCTGCTTAGCACTGTCAGAGCAGCTTTGGCTGGGGACTCTCCCAGCACTTTCCAATAGCGGGAAAATATTAAATCCCCATTTGACTGCTGGGGACAGAGCCCTAGAGGGGGGAGCAACTTTTCTTGTCCCACAGGAAAAGGAAAATAACCAGCAGTGGAACCAATAGGAAACCCAGCAATGGAACTCAGGAGTCCTGACTCCCAATCCCCTGGTCCACTCACTACAGCAGAGCACAAGCCCTCTCAAAGGCAGGGGGGAGCGGACATGAGGGCCTGGTTGTAATTGCCAGCTGGGGGAGGGAGTATGCAGCAGTGGTTAGCGAAAGGGCCTGGAAATAAGGACTGCTGGGTCCCAACCATACTTCTGACACTTGATGCAAAGCTAAGCCAGTAGCTTCCCCTCCCCAGGCCTGTTTCTCACCAGTAGGGTTGGGGTTGCAGTCCCGACAGCCCAGGGGGGTTGGTAGGCTCCAGGAAGGTGTGTAAAGTGCCGGGATGTCAGGATCCTGGAGGTGCTGTCACCCCCACACTAGGGCAGTGTTCTGCACCCCCTGCTGCTGGCCGAGTTTCTCCATCCCTTGGCAATAAGACAGACTCTTGTTTTCACAGCCAGCCCATCACCCAGTGTCATCACGCTGCCTGCTTGCAGGGCAGGGTAACTCCTCAGGTCACCACCACTCTCTCCAGCCTGCCTTGGGCTTGGAGAGTGAGAAGGGTGTGGGATGACCCTGAACACACTCCATCCATCTCTCCGTCACCAGAGCAAGTGAGTGGCATTAGGTTCCTCTGTGGCGTTCCCTGTCTGTCTGGGGAGAGGCAGAAAGAGGGGGAGAGAATCTCTCCCAAAGGAGATTGCATTTGCAAACAGCCCCCAGGAGCCCCTCACTTTCAGACTGGGGAGAGGCTTCTCCAGAGCCATCTGCAGTGTGTTTGGAAAGGTCCCAGTAATGGGGCTCCCAGCCCTTCCCTTGTGGGAGACTGTTCCTCAGGCTGAGAGTCTCTGAGACACAGGCCAGACCCTGTGAGCTGCTGAGCATGGAAATCAGTAGGAACCGAGGGGGTCCTGGCCTTGCTATGCCTAGGGACTTTGAAGTGGGGAATGGTTTCCCAGGAGAAGTCCGGACTCCTGGGTTCTGTTCCTTCTCTAGTCTGGGCGGTGCGGGGGGGAAGGGGTTTGTGGCCTGGGGTGGCAGGAGGAAGCTGCTTATACAAAGTGACTGATGGTCTTTGTGACTGACCCCAGTGCTCAAAAAGGAGGAGACTCCCCGGTTCTTGCAGCCCCAGGGATGACGAGGGAGAACGTTGAGGGGGAGCAGATCATGCAATGAACTCCTGCCAATGTGTGTAGCTTGCACTCCCTGTACCCCTGTAGGGAGAGTAGGAGCTGCTCTGGCTGGGGCAGGGATGGGGAGGGACCAAACAGGCTGGTTAGAGAGAGGCTGCCTTGGCCCCAGACTCACGCCTGCTCCCCGTTGGGTTCCAGGATGGCCAGGCTTCTAAGGATGTTCAGGACAAAGGCTCTGCAGGTGGCCCCAGAGCCTGAGGGAAGCAGCTGCAATCTTCCCCAGGAGCAGAGCAGCCCCTCCATCCCTGCTGGTGGGGAAGGAGCTCCCAGCTGGGCCAGGAGATGGAAGTACCCAGCCTTCTGGTGGAGAAAACCCGCTCCTGGTGCAGGCGCCAAGGTAGGAGAGGCACCGGCCAGGCCAAAATGGACCTGGACCAGGATGCGGCTGGGAAGGCAGGACCCAGCCCAGGAGCAGACCCGGGCAGGGTGGCTCTGGGGCTTGTTGTGTGAGCAGCAGCAGCCCCAGGAGCCTAGCCCTGATTTCCAGCAGGAGGCATTGCCCTGCCCAGTAAGTGAGGACCTTCCAGCCTTCCCAGAGCAGGAGGTGGAGGATCCCTCTCCCAGCCCCAGCAGCTCGGCCCGCTCCCCATGGGACAGCAGCAGCACCTATGACTCGGATAGCAGCAGCATGGCCGATGGACACTTCTGCTTTGTTCAAGGTGAGGAGCCAGGCTGGGCTCAGGGAGGGGTGAGGAGGGGGCTGTGAACACCCTGGGCCCAGGCTCTCGACCAATGCTATGAGGGCGAGTCCCCAGACCAGGTGTCTGGCCTGAGCCATGTGAACCCCACTGACACTAGATGCTGACCCTTTGGTCCTTGGTGCTCCATTGGGCGGGGAGGGGCACCTCCCAGGGAGTCCAGGACACTTGGGGGATGGGGTCTCTTTGCTATGGGCTCCTAAAGGAGTTGGAGGCTGATGACATCACTGAGAGGGGGGAGTGTGGGGCCCGATCTGCCCTATGTCCCGAGGTTGGAAGGGGGCACATTGTTCCACCATGCCCCTGTCCTTCCCCTGAGTGGCAGCAGGAGTCACCCTGTCCCCTTCTGTCCCTGGTGCAGGATCTGCCAGGGACTCTAAGGATGAGGAGGAGGAGGAGGAATGGGTAGATGTGATAACAGAGGAGGCTGCTCTCAAAATCATCTGAGAGCAGCTCCAGGGCCGAGAAAAGGTACAAACATTCCCCAGCTGTTCTGGAACCGAGATTGTCCCTCTCCTTCCCAGCATCCCAACCCCCTGAATGCTCAGGAGCCACCACCCCTAATGGGGACTTTTCTCCTCCATGATCTGGGACCCCCAAGATGGAGATGTTTGTCACACACCAGCCAGGGTATCCTCCCCCACACAGGCACTGTCCCAGTTCCTGACCCTGCTTGTGTAGAAGTTGTGGGTGATTTTGTCCCCACTATTCCCCACTCAGGCCTAAGTCCTGCAGCTGGTGTGGCTAGGGCAGGGAGGTCCCTGGCTAACTGGCTTTCTCTCCCCTAACTCCACTTCTGGTGGGTACAGAACGAGCCCAGCAGCTCATGTTCCTGCATGCCGTCCACCCCACGTGTCTCGCTTCACAGCAGTGAGGGCAGGACATACTGGAGCTGCACTGCTGCAAGGCTGCTGTGGTGGAGAGGACTGTGGTGAGCGAGACACGGTGCTCAGCAGCTGGAGGATGGACAGAGACATGGGAAGGGCAGGAGTCTTCCCAGGCTGACGGAGGGGGATGGCTAGTGCTGGAGATGCAGCTGAGGGCAGGTATTGCTGGGGCTGAAGATTGGGGAGAAGAGACGGGAGAAATGGTGGGCAGGAATTGGAGGAACAGGAGGCAGCTGGGGGGATCCTGCTGGCTCTGTGGGGTGCTGGCTGTGTAATCTCCTCCTTGGGAAGTGTCAGTGAGGCCCAAATCTCACACGCTCCTTTGTCTTTTTTGGGTTTCACAGAAGCTCATTGAGGAGCTTCCTGATGACTCTCCACCTGGCACCATCCTGGCCAACTCTCTCATTGCTGTGGCCAACCTCAGGTACCAAGACCGTCTTGCCCAGTTCCCCTATCCCTGGTGCTGCTCAGGCCCATGAGTAGGAGTCACTGCCCCTCCCACTCCCAGGTCACTTCCCAAGGGTGGCTCCTCTGGCAGAGGTGGCAGGAAGGTTCACTCCCTCTCCTGGCTGCTCTGTTCTTTTCACTCCAGTAACACTGCAATGGCTTTGGGGAGAGGCTGACTCCCAGGATCAGATACAGGAGGGGCAGCAGGATCCAGAGAACAGGCGCCATTCCTGCCCTGCCACTGTCTGTCTGGGAAACCTTGGCCTTATCATTCCCTGGCTTGGTGCCTCAGTTTCCATTCTCACCAGACTGCCTATTTCCCTGCACTTTCACATCCGTGTCGATACCAGTCTCACCCCAGCACTGCACAGTCTAATACCGGCTCCTCTCTCTTGCCAGCACCATGACACCTGCCCTGGAGCCGGAGCTGGAGACCCACCTCCTCCGAGCTGCCCTGCATGCCATCTTCACCCTGAGCATGCAGACCGACACCGCCCAAGTCCAGGTAGATCATGCTAAATCATGGATTGAAGAGCCAGCTGTCATCCTGCCCGAATCCTTGCTAATTGCCTGCAGTGGGATGTGAGAGGCCAAGATATGTGTTTGGGGGTCTCACCAGTGCTTCCCAGAGACCCCTCTTCCCATCCTGTGGCAGGTGTAGCCCCAGTTTCCCTAAGTCTGACCCATGGCTCTCCCTTGCTTTGCAGGATCTGCATAGGGTCTTGCAAGACCTCCTGGATGCCATGCTGGGGAACCTGCTGGCAAAATCCCCAGATACCAACAAGCTCCACTACATCTTGGAGGTGAGCCCAGTGTGAGGGGTGGGGCAATTTTACCATAACTCTTAGATCCATATTCCAGTCTGTCCTCCTAGATGGGCCCCCAGTGGGCCGTCCTTGGTCAGGGCAGTCAGTGCAATGCAGTGTCAGGCCCTTCTTCCTTGAAGGACAGAGAAAGGAGCTGGGACTTCAAGCCAGAGCTTTGCCTGGTTCTGTTGAGCACTAACCATGGGGCCCCAGGCTGGCTTGGGGAGTGAGAGTCTGAATCCCTCCTGTGAGATCCAGAAGATGCTCCTCAGAGAAGAGTCACAGGCTTGTTCCTAGAGAAACAAGAGGGCCTCAGAGAATCAGCCCTTGTCTCTGATGGGCCCCGAGATTCCTGGAGGGATTGTGCTCACACTCAGTCCCTTCACCCAACCAAGGACTTGAGAGCCAGGAAGGGGTGAGGGGTCTGTCTCCTTCCTGGTGAGCTGTTCAGGAATCAGGAGTTCAGAGAGGATGGGACCAGCCCCAACACCGAGCATTGTCCCAATGACAAGTTGTGACCTGCAGGATACAAGCATTGTCCTGGGGGCAACAATCCCCTTCTAAAGCTCTGCGATCAATGAATCAGATATTCCACCCCGCATACAATGTCTCAGTGCCCTGGGGATGGGGAGGGGCTCAGTAGCACAACACATGCACCCACCCATTGATCCTGAGCTGCCTCCTTTCCCCACAGCACATTAACTACTGGATCATGTCCAGGGTGTCGCGAGAGAGAGCCAGGGCCATCAGGAGCAGCACGGCCCTGCTCAGATCCATCATCACCCTCCCTGAGTTTGACGTAAGTGGCCTCTGACCCCAGCTTCCTCACTCCAGGCGTAAGTGGGCTGGCTCCAATGGGCTGTTGGATCTGCTGCTGCAGGGGCTGTGGGTTAGGAGTGTTCCTCTTGGAGAGGCAGAGTCAGAGCAGAGAATGAGCCTGGCTTGTGTCAAGTTCTTCTTGTCCTGGTTAAGTGGTGACTCTGGGCTTTTAAGGGGATCATGATCCAGGTTCATGCCTTCCTGTCATCCTGGAGCAGCTGGGGAAGCAAATCCTCATGGAGGGCCCTGCTCGCATCCCTGTTCTCCAGGCTGCCTTGCTGGCAGAGATAATTATGGGTCTAGCTCTAGCTCCTATCCTCTAGCATCTCCCGCAGATGGGCTGAGGGGAGAGAGAGTCCTGATCCAGGCAAGGACTGGGAGCTGACAGGAAAATGTTGATGGAGTCCCCTCTCCCTTCCATTAGAACTCAGTGGAATTCCCCAGGATGGGTCACCACGTGGCACAGCTGGCTCTGTTCGTCAGTGACCCAGACAAGGACATCAGTCGGAAGGCCAGGGAGGGGGTTTCCCGGCTCTACCGGCTGCTGCTTCACCAGAGGGGCAAGGAACCCAGCTGGGAAATGACGCCTGATAGACGAGTGAGACTGGAACCCAAGCCAATTTCTCTCAGCTGGAGGATGACTCTCTATCTCTTTCTGTTTTCTACACCACCCCCGCAATTCTGTTGGGCCAGGCACGCAGCGAGGACTCTGCCCACTGTACAGCCACCAATGGGATTGGAAGGACACAAGCCCTGCAACCAGAATGACAAATGTGTGCGTCTCTCTCTCTTTCCCAGACCTGACCATCCATGAGGCCGAAGACCTTTGGTGCTGGGACTGGCAGCAGGACAGCAGGCTCCTGGGGTACAAGAACACAGTCAGGGTGGGGGAGTTAAGGGCACAGCTCTGGCAATGCGGGTGGCTGCCCCCTGGAGCCACTAGACGGAGCTGCTATTCTAGTCCAGGATATGGAATCTGGTTCTGGACAATCTGCTGAAGCCTCACATCTGGTTGGTTTCAGGTCTTCGGAAAGCTCTTCTCATCAGGGCAGAGAAGATTCTTCCTGCAGATGGCCATCCACCACCCCTTGCTGCATGTCAGCCAGGCTGGGCTGCTCCTCACTTATTCCCTCCTGGGGCAAGCCCAGCAGCTGATGAGGGACAAGGTGAGCAGCTGCATTACGCTCAGGAGACTGGGGCGGGGCCCAGGCCTCATTCCCATCCTATGGCCATTCACTGGCTTGGCAGCAAGGCGACTGGTGGGCAATGAGAGTGAGAGCAGGTGCTACTGGGAAGAGAGATGAATTCACCTCCACAAGTAGGACGGAGCCAGCTTGTCCACAGAGCAGCTCCAGCCCAGCTCGTTAGCAAGGCTAATTAATGACAAGCATTGCCTCATCACGGACTTCTGTTCTTGGGAAGGTCAGCAAAGTCCTTTAAGTGCCCTCTGTGAGCCTCTCCTGTCACCCGAGCCACCACCAGAGTTATTCCCATCACTGGCAGCCTGGGAGGCCAAGGACTGACAGGTGATGGTGACTGACTGGGCAGTTCTGAGGCACATGGGTGGGGGAAGCTTGTCCTGCTGCTGGCAGGGCTGGACCCGCTCTAGAGAGAACGGGAGGATTTAGGGGCTGCTGATCTGCCCCATTCACCAGGGCTGCCATTCTGCGGCTTCAGCATTAGTGACTGGGATGATTTGGGGAAAGGTCTCAAGCTCCCCACATCCCACTTCACTGCTGCCAGAATCTCTTCTCCCTTCCCGCTCCCCGCTCGAGCCCTCTCCCTGCCTGGGGCTCACTAGAAAGGAGAACAAGACTCCATTCTGGAGGTCAGGAGGGGGACTCCATCCCTCAGAGGGGGTGGGTGCTGAGTGGAAATGCTCCTGGTCCTAGGTGCCCTTAATTCCCCCTGATTCTGCGGGGGTATCTGATTTTCTGACAGGTCCTTGTTCCCATGCAGAAGAGGACGTGATGGCCAACGTGATGCAACAACTTCACATCATCCGGCACTTGCGCCAAGTGCTTGAAGTGCTGCAGGAGTCCTGCCTCTGAGGCCACCAGCAACTCCTGTTCCCTGTAAACAGAGAGTGTAGTGAGGCTGAGTGGCCTCCCTCCAAGCAGGAGAGTGAGGGCTCCCCTACACGCCCCTTGGAGGGCAGAGCCTATTTCGCCCCGCCCCCCTCACCTGTAGGACTGTTTGTTGGCTGGCCACCGGGGTCTTTGGTAGACTGTGTTGAGACTGAGTGGCCTCTCTCCAATCGGGAGAGTGAGGGACCCCCTACACGCCCCTTGGATGGCGGAGCCTATATCGCCCCGCCCCTCTCACTGGAAGTATAAAAGGCTGGCCCTGCAGCACAGTTGGGGGACAGCCTGCAATAGAGAAGGACGCTCGGCCTGTTCTCCAGAGGCCCTGAGAGGAACCCACACCTGGCTGTTCCCAATCCCCAGGCATGGATGAGGACTGGCCCAGAGTACCTGCTGTGGTTTACCCCGAGGAGCCGGAAGAGGCCTGGAGGCCACAGGTACCAAACCCCAGGGAGGCAGGAAGTAACGCAGGGGCAGTCCCGGAGCAGCCAGCTGCAGAGTGGCTCAGTCGGCATGTTGTGGCCGGATCCCCACTGATGCAGGGGCAGCCAATCCTGCCCCTGCCAGGGCCCAAGGCTGGGACATGGTGGAGTAGAGTTGACCCGAGTCCCCCTGCCATCCCACCCTGGGTGGCTGACCCCTTACACAGTGCAAGGAGGCTCTAGCCCAGGACAGGAGCTCCCTTATCACTCACCTGGAGGGCTGTTCATTGGCTCGCCACTGGGGCCCCACCCAGGCTAGAGCCAGTCATGCCAAGACTGTTTTCTCGCTGGCTGCCAGGGTTCCACCCAGGCCAGGGCCAGCCCTTGAAGACTGGTTGTTTGTGGGCTGCTTGGGCCGCACCCAGGCTGGAGCCACCCCGATAGACTGTGTTGAGGGGCTGACCACTTGAGCGACCTCAGCCCATCAGGGCCGGCTCTACCATTTTTACCGCCAGAAGCAAAAAAAAAAAAAAAAAAAAAAAAGGTGGCTCAGGCTGCCGCTGCCTGAACTGCCGAAGCAGGGGGAGGAAAAAAAAAAAAAAAGAAGCTGCCTGGACTTTGCTGCCCCACGCATGTGCTTGCTCTGCTGGTGCCAGCCCTGAGTCCAATAACCACAGCAGGATCTGGCCCCACAGAACCACTGCTACAAGTAGGGGCAGGATGTGGGAGCCCTGTGCCTCCATGAAGCTCCACTCCATATGGTCTCCTAATGCATGCAGTGGTAGAGGAGATCAGTT
Organism: Gopherus evgoodei; assembly: GCF_007399415.2. Classification (NCBI taxonomy): domain Eukaryota; kingdom Metazoa; phylum Chordata; order Testudines; family Testudinidae; genus Gopherus; species Gopherus evgoodei. The sequence continues at coordinate 233,911,882 of NC_044322.1, read as the reverse complement.
TATGAATAATTTACATATTCAATCTGGATCTCTTTTCAGCCGAATTCTAGGATGAGTCAAGCTAATCTATGCACCAAACATTTGTGAGAGAAAGCCACACTGTTTGAATTTAAAGTTTATGGTATCGAGTTCAGCAACAATATTCATATTCACCCACCCATCTAAAAAAACAAAATCCCACAAAAAACAAAATCCCATTTTGAGATCCCATTTTCAGAGGTGGAATTGGCACCAAAACTTCCATTACACTAGTGTTAGGCATATGTGTGGCCAGACTGCAAAAGATTGTCATTTACGCTTATCTTTCCCTATGCCCACCCAATCCTTTATTCCTTGAATGAGTCTGCACTGATTTTTCTTGTATTAAAAATGTTCTGGATTCATAGTCTTTCCTCAGATCTGTTTTGTTGGAATGAACTGTAACCACAGTAAAATGTAAGATATTTTTTATGCTGAAGAATCCCAAAGTTCTGTACGAACTGTCTGCATACAACACCGATGAAATAAAGCCATAGCTGAGGTAGGGAGAACACAAGCACGCTAAACAGGAGGGGGCAGGAGGGTGTTATATTTACTAGCACAATACAGATAAGTGAAAACAATGCATGCATAATCTCATTCATTTTATGAAGTTTAAACACCAAACACATTCACACACATTTAACAGTCTTTTGATCTGCTACTACACAAGTGAATTGACTTGACTTCCAACTGTGAATTTGTCAGTTTTCAGTTGAGCCTTCGGTTTTGATCAGAGCTGGCATCAGCATCACAGAGGGAACTTGTCCAAGGTCATAGGGCCAAACTGTACTCCCTTTTATAAAAAGTGTCAACTCTAATATCTGTGCAGTGTCGACAGTGATGTGATCATTTTTTGACTGTTACCAAGGTTACATACACAGACAGGGCTGGCTCCAGGCACCAGCTAAAGAAGCAGGTGCTTGGGGAGGCCAATACCAAGAGGCGGCACTCCAGCCGCTACTGGGGCAGCACATCTGGGTCTTCGGTGGCAATTCGGTGGCAGGTCCCTCAGTCCCTCTCGGAGCGAAGGACCTGCTGCCGAATTGTCTCCAAAGAGTGGAGTGGCACGATCGCGCTGCTGCGGTTTTTTTTTCCCCCTCGCTTGGGGCAGCAGAAAACCTGGAGTCGGCCCTGTACATAGTGCAAACTGCATGATACTACCTTTATCTGTCACAGAAGAATAAAGAATTAAGGACTAGATGCACAAGGGAGATTTAGATGTCACAACACTTAGGTGCTGCTGTCCAAATGAATTCATAGCCCCAAGTTAGACACCCAGATTCCCCATCCAGGGTGCCTCAAAAGAGGGATTCACTGAAACTAGCATGCTGAGCGGCATGGACTAAACCCTGCCCCACAAAAGGGATTAGTCTCAGTCAGAGGGAGGCAGCTTGCTCAGCTTGGAATTCACAGCCGTGAACCCCTTCATGGCAGTAAGCACCGAAGCCAGGTCAGTTCTTGCAAAATAAATAACCAACAAAGAGGAGGCAGCATTTCCCTTAAGTGTTTGTACAGGCCATGGGTGAACCAGGTTCTAATCCCCATTCTGCCTGATTTAGAGCAGGGACTTGAACCCAGGATTCCCAGCTTTGTGGAAAAGGCCCTAAGTATTGGGTTACTGGATAGTCTATTTAAAGTGTGTCTCAGTTGCTCCTTCTCAATCTGTGTGTATCTAGTTTTTGCCTCAATCAGTGGTTTGGATGGATATGCCACTGGTTGCCAAAAATCCTCATGCTTCTGTTAAATCACTGCATCTAATCCAGACTGTGAAGTATCTGCTGAAATTTTAATAGGCCTTCCTGGTGCATAGAACTTCAACACTGGCTCTTGTATCAGTTGCTTTAAATCTTCTCATGATTCCTCCTGTTTGGCACCCCAATACCATTCATTTTTATTCTCTAGGAGTTTTCTCAAAGCTGCTGCTCTGGTTGCATCCAGGACTTTCTTAAATCTACAATCATGCTCCTCTTTTTTTGAGCCACAGATGATGATGCCATCCATTGAAGTATCAACACCATTAATACGGTGCTGAAGCTATGCTGTTGGGTAAGCATAAAAATCAGTATCTTCCAAATGGGTATTAAATTTGCGTAGTTTGAGCTGTCTTCAGTTAATTTTAGTTGCCAAAACCCTGAGGATGCATCAAATTTACAGAAACATTGAACATTTGCAAATTGAGCCATAATCTCTTGTCTGCTTGGTAGTTTGAAATGTTCTCTTTTTATAGCCTTGTTGAGATCTCTGGGATCTAAGCATATCTGTAGCTGGCCATTACTTTTCTTCATGATGACTAGGGAGCTCACTCATTCTGTTGGCCCCTCAATTTTTTGTATTACTTGCATTGTCTCCATCCTAGCAAGCTCAGCCTTGAGTTTATCATGGTGCAAATGGAACCTTTTTACATGGATGGATAACTGGAGGGACCTGCTTGTTTAGCCAGATTGTATGTTCACCCTGCAAGCAACCCAACCCTTGAAACTGGTCATGATATTCCCAAAAGAGTGCCTCCTAGCCAGGTTCAATATGATCTTCTTGTGAGAGCACCCATGTTACCAGATCGAGTTTTTCACATGAAGCCAGGTCTAAATTGATGTCATCTCCTCTGACCCTACAATGAAAGGAAGGCTAAACATGGTATTTTTCTGGTTGATGCTAGCAGTGCATCTCCTCTTCATTGGTATATTTATTCCACAATAACCAGTTACTTTTTTTTTCTTGGTCCCAGTGTTGGTCTTATTTTCAGTGTCTCATAATCTTGTTCAGACAGAATATTAACCTGAGCTTGTGTTCAGTTTCAGTGGAATAATTGTTTCATTCAGTGTCATAGGCAGTATCCAGTCCCTCTCATTGGGCTTGGTGGATCCCAGTATACTATGAAAAACTCCTCAAGCAGATTGTCCTTAACTGAATGTACTTGACTTATCTGCATTTGGGATCTGCAGCATTTTGCAAAATGATTATTTCCCCATAGGCAACACAGTTCAGGGCGATGTTGTGATCCACACCTTCCACATGGCCATCTGTACTCAGTTTTGCCCTTAGCAGTGGTTTTCATACAGAGTGGTTCCATTCTTTGGTTTGACCTATTCTGGCTATATTCTTTTGTACTTAGTACGTGGATAACCCCTTCTAGTGAATTCAGCTCTTTGGCTTGTGCTTTCACCGTTTCTTCTGCCCTGCATATTTGGATAGCTTTTTCTAACATTAAGTATTCTTCATGGAGCAGTCTCTCTCTTAACACATTGTCTTTAATGCCACAAATGAGTCTATCTCTGACCACAGATTTTGTCAGCTCACCAAAATCACAGATTTTACTGAGTTTTCTTAATTCTGTGATGTATTGCTCTATGGTGTCATCAGTTTTTTGCATGCATGTAAAGAAATTCTTTCTCTCAAAGGTTTCATTCCTTTTTGGCAGGCAATGTTCCTCAAATTTAGTCAGTATTTTACTTCATGTTTTCACCTTTAAACTTAAAAATTGTTATAAATATCCAATGCTACCTCCCTAACAACATGGCAAAAAGATTGATTTTACTATATCATTTTTCTTCTCTGCCCCCAGGGCTACTAAATACAGTTCAAATCTCTGAATTTTTTCCAGTCCTCTGCAACGTTGCCTGACAATTGCTGACTGGATGGAGGTTGCAACCAGTGTTCCCTCTATTTTTCACATCCATGTAAGGAATGAATTTTGTTATGTACACCAATATGGAGGTGATGTGTGGTGGGGGTGGGGCCAAGGAGTTTGGAGTGTGGGAGGGGGCTCAGGGCTGGGGCAGAGGATTGAGGTGCAGGGGGGTGCAGGCTCTGGGATGAGGGGTTTGGGGTGCAGGCTGCCCCAGGGCTGCAAAGGGGAGAGAGGACTCCCCCTAGCCCTCTCTCATCGGAGCAGCTCAGGGCCAGGTGAGAGGCACCTCACCCAGGCTGTGGCAGCTCCAGCATGGCTGGGGGAGATGCACCTCTCACGGGCTGCAGCATTTCCGGCAGGGCTGGGCTGGCGGAGGGGTTCCTCTCCCCAGCAGCTCCGGCTTGGCTGGCAGAGGAGCTCCTCTCCCTGCCTGCATGGCCCTTGATAGCCTGTTGTGCAGCCATGCAGCTTACAGGGAACTTAGGTTGCAACATATTAATTTTTGGCTTTTTTCCCCTCTTAAACTAGTCAAGTTACTATTTTGCTTAAAACATATATGCAAAAGCCTCTGTGCTTGATGCTCTGAGTGTTTCTGTGGTGCCTTGCTTTGTCTTTGCCTGCAAACACAGGCATTAATTTCAAAATGACTGCTGTTTCCTTCTCACTCAGCACTTCTAACACCAGGTAACGCTCTTTAAGTTCATTAAATAACAAACCAGTAAATGAGAAAGGAATAAAACTTTAATAAACTGAGAAGCGTCTCTGGTGCAATGCTGCCCACAGCTATGTGGTGTTCCCAACTCCTGCCTCCAAATTCTTATACTCACAATATGGTCCATGAGGAAGCGTCTCCAAATTACAATCGTTCATAAACATATCTCTACACTAGGGCTGCCTCTGAGCAGGGCTGGCTCCAGGCACCAGCATCCCAAGCTGGTGTTTGGGCCAGCAATCTGCAGGGGGCGGCAGTCCCTGTTGTTTTGCCCCCAAGCAGCACCGAATTGCCACGGAGGGCAGAGGCAGTCCATGTGCTCTTAGGGCGGCAGGCGCGTTTCCACGGCAGTGGCAATTCGGTAGCAGCTTCTATGTTTAGCTGTCCGGGGTGGCTTCAGCTAAACATAGAAACTGCCACCTAATTGCCGCAGCAGCGGAAACTCGCGGTGGCAATTCAGCGCTGCTTGGGGCGGCGAAAACTGTAGAGCCGGCCCTGCCTCTGAGCATGCCTACAGGAAGCAGGGAATGGAAGTGGGAATGAGGATATGTGCAGAGCCACTGCCATGTGGGGACTGAAGTGTGGCAGGAGGCGGGGGGGGTTGGGTTTGAGGGAGCTGCAGAGAGCTCCTCAAACAGAGGGCAATGGGAGGGGGCACTGGGGAGCTTCTGTGAAAAAAAATAGATGTTGGGTCTAAACTTTTGGTGAACTTTGGGGAGCCAAAACACACCCAGACTGGCTGTCTCTGCATAATCCTTCCTGAACCCTTTTGAACAAAACACTGACCTGCAAACTACTCATGACACCCCCTTTCTCAAGTAGCCATTAGCCTTTATCTCTATGCATTTACTTGTTAACTTGCTTTTCCTGTAAAATCTTGATTGATTATGCATGACCATTATCTTTTGTTAATCACTTTGTTTACTTCTGTGTATAAATATTGATGCTCACCCCTAATAAAGGGGCCACACTTAATCTAAAGCTTTTAGAGCTAAGGATAGTGTGAGCCCGTTGATCAACGCATTGGTGTCTGGTCTCTGACAGAATTGTGTGCCCCATACCAACTCCACACGAACTCGGGTGCTGGAGAGGTGAGTGAGGACTTGCTTTATTTACCTAACAATTTGGGGGCTCGTCCGGGATTCCTTCTGGTGTGGTACCTCTGTCCAGTGGTCAGACCACTCATATATGAATTGGCAAGGCGCCACAGGAGATTTCTCCCAGCCAATTCAATATTGAGGGGTCGTGTATTGGACAGCAGGGTAAACGCCAGTTGGAGGGCTCCTGTCAGACACCATGGGTCAAGGGACTAGCGTGCCTCTTGAGAGTCCGTTGGGGATTGTAAATAAGTTATGGAACGAAGGGAAACTCCCAGTACAGACAGGAATGTCTAGGAAGAAGTTGTACACACTATGTGTAAGGAATTGGACTGGGTATACTGCGGTATTGGCTGACCCGGAGATGAGGTGGCCTTCGTATGGCTCTTTCGAACAGGCTGCCTTAAGAGGAGTAAAGAGCCAGATCGAAAAAGACCATCCGGGACAGTTATGTTACTGGTTTTGTTGGGACACAGCAGCAGAGCTGTGGAAATCTTTAAAAATTATGGCAGTCAGGTACTCTCCCGAGAGTGAACCCCCTCCAGGTTATTTCGATGAAGGGTGTAGACCACGGCGTGTTTTGACTCGTCAGCTGGTCCCCTCTGCACCTGCCCCTATTCCTCCGCAGGGGGACTCTCTCCATGTAGCAGAGGGGAATCTGCAGGATCCCAGATTGGAATTTCTGCAGAAGGATGAGGAGGAAATGAAGGGGCAAACCTCGGGAGGAGTAGTTACTAGGCTAATGTCCAAGCAGATACAGCAGGGTGCATCCCCCCCCCCCCCCCGAGGATAGCCCAGAGGATGTCCCCGTCAAATCTCTTGCGAGTAATAAAAGTATAGTTAGAGAGATGCCTTTACAGGTGCACGATCAACCTTATATGGGCAATGATGGACGGTTACAACATGCTAATATTGTGGAATATAAAGGATGGCTAGAATGGGATTTGAAAGAGTGGGGACGGTTGTCAGGGTCTTTTGGGGAAAATCCCCGAAAGATCATAGAACTTCTAGAAAGATTGTTTTTAAGTTATAATCCTACTTATACGGATGTGGATCAGTTGTTAAGTAGAGTTTTGACCGGAGAGGAACGTAGTAGATTGTGGATGGCAGAAAGGACATGGGGAGATATCAATGCAGTTAATCTTACTTGGATGGATAGGCGGGATCTGGCCGCTGGCTGGAATCCCCTAGACTGGACTCAGCCAAGGCTGACTCAGCTGCGAACAGATCGAGAGCGATTGTTAGAGAGACTCAAGGAAATGGCTCGCCGCTCACCTAATCAGGCTAAGTTCATGCAGATTCGGCAGGAATCTGATGAGCCGCCCAGAAAGTTCTGGTCGAGGCTATTGGAGGGGGCCCGAATGTTAACTCAGATGGATCCTGAGAGAGAAGCAGACCACCCTACTCTTATTTCGTTTTTTGTGAATCAGTCGGTGCCCCCTGTAAGGGATTACTTCTTAAAGTTTCGCCCTGGTTGGGGAGGTGAGTCAGTCACTTCAGTGTTGGACGTAGCTGATTTTGCCTGGGAGAAAGAAAGGGAAAGTAGTAAAAAGAAAGAGAAAAAGGAAGAATATAAGCTGATGGCTTTAGCTTTTCACGGCGGTGTTCGAGGCAAAGGCCGTGGCCGTGGCAGGGGATTCCAGGGTGCTCGGGGAAGAGGGTCCTGGCGACCCCAGCCATCAGGAAATTGTTTTCAGTGCGGACAGCCCGGTCACTTTAAACGTGAATGCCCCTGGGGACGCCCAGAGGGTCTGGTTGCATCCGCAGATGCTTACACAAGTGAGGAATACACCCCTGCACCACCAGCTCAGCCCATTCCCCAGGCCTGGATCAACTACGGGAAACAGCAGCAGCCGCAGCAAACTCAGCCTCCTCAATGACGGTATCCCGGGGCGAAGGCAAACAATGTGATGGTCTTATTTCCTTAATGTCTTTAGCAGGCTCCTTTCTCACTTTCTCCCCTCCCAGCAAAGAGCCTCGTTTAACCCTTTCAGTCCAGGGACTGCCTGTCTCTTTCCTCATTGATACTGGGGCTACTTTCTCTCTTTTAAATCATGCCCCCTCTCCCTGGCTATCCTCTGAGATTAAAACTGCGACTGGGGTGGAGGGCAACCCACAGTCTCTGGGACTCACTTTGCCTTTGAATGTTATTTATGCTGATAAATGTTTTCCTCACCGTTTTCTTTTTTCCCCAGCTTGTCCGATCCCTTTGATGGGCTGGGATTTACTCTGTAAGCTTGAGGCTACTTTAACCTGCACTCCTGAAGGGGTAGGATTATTGACAGTGTTAGGAGATTCGGCCCCTACTCAGGGTAATTGGGAAACACCCCCCTCTCTCTCCCCTGACCTCACTGACTTGCCTCCAACCCTCTGGGGAATTTCTGACACTGATGTTGGCCTGCTCCTTTCGGCAGAGCCCGTAAGGATTCAGGTGAAGCCTTCCTTAACCCCCCCGTCAGTCCCTCAATACCCCCTGTCTCTGGAAGCCCGGGAGGGCATCCGCCCCATTATCGAGGGATTCATTGCACAAAAGCTAGTCCGCCCTCAGCGCACTCCCTGTAACACCCCTATACTGCCTGTCAAAAAGCCTCCTAAAAAGGACGGAGACCCTGTTCGTTGGCACTTTGTACAGGATCTACGAGTTGTTAATCAGTATGTGGTCCCTCTTCATGCAGTAGTTCCTGACCCAGCTACTATCATCAGCCAAATCCCCTGGGATGCTGAGTGGTTCACTGTTATTGACTTAAAATCAGCTTTTTTCAGCATTCCTGTGCACCCAGACTCTCAGTATCTCTTTGGTTTCACCTGGGAGGGACAAAGTTATGTCTGGCAACGACTTCCTCAAGGCTACAGAGACAGCCCCACGATTTTCAGCCAGTGCCTCCGCCACGACTTGGAAGGTTTCACCAGTCCGCAGGGATCCACATTGGTCCTATACGTAGATGACATCCTATTAGGTAATCGCGAAGAAGCTGCCCTCCGCATCGATGGTAAGGCACTTTTATTATACCTACACACCAGAGGCCACAAGGTAGACCCTAAAAAGATTCAGTGGGTCTCACAGAAGGTCCGATATCTGGGCTTCCTGTTAACCCCAGAGGGAAGACAGATGGACCCAGCCCGTATAAAGACTATTCAAAACTGCCCTCTACCGAACACCAAGAAACAACTTCGAGGTTTCTTAGGATTAATTGGCTTCTGTCGCCCCTGGTTGCCGTCCTGCAGGGAGTTAAGCAAACCGCTCCACCGACTCACTGCTAACCTTGCTCCTGACCCTTTGCAGTGGTCCCCGGACACTATTCAAGCCTTTCAGTTACTCAAGGACAGCGTGGCCTCCTCCATGTCTCTCCGCCCCCCCAATTACAGCAAACCCTTTCACCTTTTTGTCCACGAGAGGGGCGGAATTGCTAGTGGTGTCCTTACCCAGCTGAGCGGGCCCCACCATTTCCCGCTTGCTTTTTACTCTCAGCAAATCGGCCCTGTCGCTCAGGGAACCCCATCCTGCACCCGGACTCTGGCAGCAACAGCCCTGCTGATCACAAAGGCAAAGAGCCTAACCCTGGGTCATTTTACCATGGTTTGGACCTCTCATGCCTTGTCAGCCCTTCTGCGTAGGGGCACAACCCAAGTCTTTTCGGCCCATCGTCAGCAACAGCTAGAGGCCGAACTCTTAGAAGACACTAACCTAATTTTTGAAAGGTGTGGACCCCTTAATCCAGCTACCTTGCTTCCTGACCTGCCAGTCCTCCAGGATCAGCACGACTGTGTGGAAGTAGTTTCCAGCATCTTACAGATAAGAGACAACCTGTTTGACGTGCCACTGGACAATCCCGATTGCATCCTCTTCTCGGACGGAAGCTCCTTCTATGTTGATGGCAAGCGTTTCACAGGTTATGCTGTCACCTCTGAATGGGACATTCAAGAGGCCGCCTCACTGCCAGGCAACTGGGGAGCCCAAGCCGCTGAACTCTATGCCCTGGCTCGAGCTTGCCAGTTGGCCGCTGGTAAGACCGTTACCATTTTTACTGATAGCAAATATGCTTTTGGAGTTGTGCATTGTCATATCCACCTCTGGAAGTTGCGAGGTTTCCAGACAGCTGCCGGTAAACCCATTCAGCACCTTCCCCTCATCCACAAGCTTTTGGACGCCCTCCAAAAACCCTCAGTCCTGGCTGTAGTTCACTGCCGGGCCCATACTAAAGATAGTAGCCCCGTTACCCGTGGGAATGCCCTGGCTGACGCCTCCGCCAAGAAGGCTGCCACCTTACCTTTAGCCATGCCCACATTGGCTATTGCAGCCTCCTCCTTTACTCCACCGCACCCCGTACCAGTACCCGCTGCTGAACTACAATCGTGGGAGAGCCTCGGGGCCACTCTGGTCAAAGGGACCTGGCTTATGCCAGATGGCCGAGCCTGCCTCCCTCGCTCCACATACCCCGTGGCAGTTCGCTGGTACCATGACAAAGGGGGTCACTACGGCACGCACGCCCTCGTGGACACCATCGCTCGCTTTTGGTATGCTCCAGGCATTCAACCCTATTGCCTATCAATAGTGAAAGCATGCAGCACATGTCAGCGTAATGGACCTGCTCCGCCTCTTAACAAAATTAAGGGTGGAAGACCTCCGCCTGCTGCTCCATTTCAACATCTTCAAATTGACTTTGCAGATATGCCAAAGGCTTTTGGGAAAAAGCACCTCCTTGTTTTGGTTTGCCCTCTGACTTCCTGGGTCGAAGCTTTTCCTACTGCTAATTGTACTGCTGCCACAGTGGCGAAGATTCTCCTTAGAGACATTGTACCCCGTTTTGGCATCCCTCTTGTGCTCGACTCAGATCGCGGACCTCACTTTACTGGTCATGTCCTTGGCCGTTTAGAACAAGGACTGGGCATTTCACACTACTTTCATACACCCTACCACCCCCAGTCTAGCTGGAAAGTTGAGCGTATGAATAGGGAACTTAAGTTTACATTGGCTAAATACTGTCAGGAAACAGGATTAAAGTGGCCTCAGGTACTTCCTTTGGTCCTGTTTCACCTTCGTACTCGCCCAACCCGCGCATTGGGATTATCCCCCTTTGAACTGCTCTATGGACACCCCCCTTTCAAAGGCGGGGCGCTACCACGTGCTGATGTTTCACTATTGGGAGGGGATCATATGACCGCGTGTCAGTTTCTCTCCCTACAGGCTCGCCTCCGTACCCTTTGGAAAGCCTCGCAGTTTTCCCAGACCGTGCCGCTGGAGGAACAGATCCACCCGTTCCAACCAGAGGACTTCGTCTGGGCCAAAAAGTTCGTTCGTGACGACACCCCCCAGCCAAGGTTTACTGGACCCCACCAGGTTCTTTTGACAACCCAGACTGCAGTGTTCCTGGAAGGACGCAAATCTTGGATCCACCACTCCCACGTCAAGCCAGCCGTAGTGGACCACAGTGACGGACCAGCAGCTCTTGTCACCACTGAGGACACTGCCTTCGACCAGTGGACCAGCTTACCTCTCTCAGACATTAGACTTAAATTGACTCGAAAAAAATGAGAGGACCCTTTATTCTGACAACTGTATGTTTTTTTTTATGCTTTTTTAGTTTATTTTCTGCTTATGAAGATAATGCTTTTATTAGATATTCCCACGAGGTTAAAACTCGTATTTTAGGAAATAGAAGTAATTGCTGGGTATGTACTCAATTTCCAGTAAATGCAGCACAGGGACTCCCCTTCACACCCATTCCCCTAACCACTGCTAATATGACTTGGATGCCACCGACTAGGATAAAAGATCCAGTCCAACCCAATCTTACATGGGACAAAACAGGAGTGCCAATTAACAAATATCTCAGGGTAAACAATCAAACAGGATCACTGTGTTTTGTTAAAGGAAAAGGGTCAACTTTTGTGGGAACAAGTAAATGCAACATATATTTTAATGGCACCGCCTTTAGTAAAAATCTTGGCTTCAAGCCTTGCGCATCCCACTTATCCCATATGTGGATCCCTCACCCCGATCCAACCTTTTCAACTTTTTCATGGAGGGGCAGGTTTTCAGAGTCAGTTTTTAAAAAGCCCTGCTCAGATCTCAAGGGTGTCCAACTAATTGTTAAAGGATACACAATTGCCTTCTACAACTGCTCAAGCAGTACTACACTGCCCTTTGAGAACAACACTACCAAATTGTGCCTCTGCAGTTCACACAACGACCCCTCTGCGTTACCAGGGGAACAGTGGTACAACGGGTGGTGGGTTACCTCCTACTTTGAGAAATGGAATACCCAAAACGCATTATATGGAACATACTGGGTGTGCGGGCCCAAAGCTTATTATTTTCTCTCCCCTGATTGGGCAGGGTCATGTTATTTGGCATGGCTAGCACCACCTTCTCGGATCTCCCTCACTCCCCCTCATTTTCCCCACGTTTGTAACATCCGTGAAACTGACAGAGATATTACTCTCCATGATGGTTTGTCCTGGCAGCGGTGGGCTGGTCACACTAGCTTGAAGGGTGCTATCATCCGTCTACAGGGACTATTAGAATCTTTGACCAATGAAACTACAATCCTATTTGAAAATCAGGCCGGGGAAATGTCCCAGCTGCGCCAGTTAGCTTTGCAAAACAGAATGGCTTTAGACATAATGTTAGCAGCCCAGGGAGGAACTTGCGCCCTCATAAATGAAGAATGCTGTGTTTTTGTAAATGACACCTACTCTGACACTTTTCAACGTACCAAACACCTAAGGGAAATGGCTAAAAACTACTCCTCTGGCCAGCCACCTTATGATTGGTGGGGAGCCTTATGGAATTGGCTGCCCGGATTTGGGTGGGTTAAAAAACTCTTGGTGGGTGTTGTTGGGGCCATAGTAGTCCTTATAATACTGTGTTGCTGTATTCAGTGTGTCCCCTCCCTCATAAACTCATGTAAGTCAGTTTATTCTTTTCCCACTTCAGCTAAAAGCCTTACTCTCTTCGAATTGGCCCAGGCTGAAATTGCCAAGCGGCCCTTGAGATCTTGAAATAGGGTGTAGCTTTTTGATTAATAGTTATCCCAAAGCTACAAATGGAGGAATGTTGGGTCTAAACTTTTGGTGAACTTTGGGGAGCCAAAACACACCCAGACTGGCTGTCTCTGCATAATCCTTCCTGAACCCTTTTGAACAAAACACTGACCTGCAAACTACTCATGACACCCCCTTTCTCAAGTAGCCATTAGCCTTTATCTCTATGCATTTACTTGTTAACTTGCTTTTCCTGTAAAATCTTGATTGATTATGCATGACCATTATCTTTTGTTAATCACTTTGTTTACTTCTGTGTATAAATATTGATGCTCAACCCTAATAAAGGGGCCACACTTAATCTAAAGCTTTTAGAGCTAAGGATAGTGTGAGCCCGTTGATCAACGCATTGGTGTCTGGTCTCTGACAGAATTGTGTGCCCCATACCAACTCGGGTGCTGGAGAGGTGAGTGAGGACTTGCTTTATTAACCTAACATAGGCATGCAGGGTCCCTCTAATTTGTTGCATAAAGTCAGTTTGCAGAAGCTACAAAATGTTCGACTCTCCCCCCAGCCATCAGTTCAAATTGCAGTCACCCTCTACTCCAGTAGCCAACATAAAACTCCTGCCATTGGCGCACCTGAGATACTGGTTACAGCAAACGCAGGCCATTAAGATGGTCGGTTACTCTGAGCTGGCAGCTGGCCCTGCGCTGTTGCATGCAAAGTTGCAGGGGGAAATATCCCCAAAGGTATAACAAGAAGTGAGCACAGCTTGTCACAGAGCACTGCCTCACTGGCAGCCAGCAGCGAGAGCCCTCACCCCGACACAGCTGGGGCCTCCCAACTACTCCAGCCAAGGAGCCCGGAAACACCCTGCCTCCCTCCATTGCATCCCCCCGGGGCAGCCCCCCGCCAGAACCTCAATTCCCCCCCCCCGCCGCGTGCGCATTTTACGCGGCGCCCAAATTTCTCCCTTCCCTGCGCTAGGGCCAGGGGCCGGTGTGATCACACCGGGGCTCATCCCATCGGGCTCCCGCAGGCGCTGAGCGGCAGCAGGGACAGGCGCAGGGATCGTTGCTAGGCCAGGCCCTGCCTCCCCGAGTGGGGTGCGGGACTCCCCGCCCCAGGGCTGGGAACCCGGGGGCAGCTCTCACCCACCCCGCCCGGGCTCTCCCGCAGCCGGCTGGGGGCGTGGCGCTCTAGCCTCCGGCGTCCCCAAGGGCGCTGCCAGCTCAGCGGAGCCGCCCGGGGAGGTGTCTCCCTGCTGGGGGCGGGGAGACGGGCCCGACCCCGCAGTCCGAGAGCAGAGAAGGAGCCGGGAACATGGTGCCGCTGAGAGACTGCAAGGTGAGGGGGGAGCGGTGCGATGGGCTGGGGGCTCTGCGGGGTGCGGTGGCGGCGGGGTCTCTTTTTTGCAGGTGCAATTGGCGGGCGGGGCATCGCTCAGCCCGGCTCCCTGCAGAGCTTCGCCCTCCCGTGCGGGTGTGACAATTCACACAGACTGTCACCACAGCCCCCCATCTGCCTCCGCGCCCATGTTTGCCTTGTGCAAACTGGGAAGGGGGTGGTGACTCGGGGCTAAGGGTCACGACTCCTTGGTCCCTTCCCCAGCTCTGTAATGCAAGCGCTTCCAGGTGCGTCAGGCTCCCGTGAAAGTGAGATCTGGCTCGCAGAGAGGCTGTAATTCTGACTTGTGCTTGTGAATGAAATGTTTTGAGATCTTGGGTGGGAAATGTGTGGAGCTGAACTTTTGGTGGGAGAAATGTTGGTCGTCGGGCACAACCTCGGGGGTTGGAGAGGAGAGTTCAACATGTAGTGCAAAACTATTACTGTGATGAGGCCATGGCTACACTCACACTTTACAGCACTGCAACCTTCGCACTCAGGGGTGTGAAAAAACACCCCCCTGAGCGCTGCAAGATACAGCGCTGTAAAGTGTCAGTGTAATCAGGGCGGCAGCGCTGGGAGCGCAGCTCCCAGTGCTGCACGCTACGCCCGTAAGGGATGTGGTTTACATGCAGCGCTGGGAGAGCTCTCTCCCAGGCCACGTCTACACTACAGCATAAAATCGAAATTATTAAAACCGGTTTCATAAAACTGGTTTTATAAAATCGATTTTACGCATCCACACTAGGGCACATTAATTCGGTGGTGTGCGTCCATGGTCTTAGGCTACCATCGATTTCCGGAGCAGTGCACTCTGGGTAGCTCAGTAAAAGAATGAGACCAATAACTTCGATTTCCGTCCACACTAACCCTAAATCGATATAGTAATATCGATTTTAGGGTTACTCCTCTCGTTGGGGAGGAGTACAGAAATTGATTTTAAGAGCCCTTAAAATCGATTTAAAGTGCCTTGTAGTGTGGACAGGTACAGCGTTAAATCGATTTAACACTGTAATGTGGACCAGGCCCCAGTGCTGTCGCTTCGACTACACTCACACTTCAAAGCGCTGCCAGGGCAGCGCTTTGAAATTCCAAATGTAGCCATATTCAGAAAACATTGTTGGCTGAAACTGCACTGCTCAGGGTTAACAAAGGCGTCCCTTGGCGCTGTTAGGCAAAGTGAACATGTCAGGGCACTCTTCCACATAAAGGAACAGAAACTCCCCTTATTTCTCTCCTATGTTTCTATAAACACTTAACTGCACATGTCACATTCCTTCAGTACTAATCAGTCTCTGTTTCTTAAAATTTATTTAATTTTCTCTGATTCTGAAGGTTCAAAGGGCTAGATGCATGTGCTAATTACCAATAGTGTTCACATTTTTGTTTATTTTGCTATTCTTTCTTTGCATGTCTCAGATTTCACATTATTCTTCCAAATGCAAGTTTCACGAAGTTGTAGTTTGTTCAAGCAAGTATTTAACATTTATGAAAAGTAGCCAGTTGTTTCATTTAGTATCTGAGTGTATGGCCTCTAGATAAAGCTGCCGCTTGTGTAATTCAAAGTAAGCGGTAATCCTATAATCGGTTAAGATAGGGCAAATTGAACCTTTTTTTGAAATTTGAAAAAAATTCTGTTAGGGAGACCCCCTTTCAGGAAATACTAAGGGGATCGGAAGCCTCCAGCATGATTCCCGCTGTCTCTGCTACAGGCACAGCCTGATCAAGTTTTTCTCTATTATATTTGCTACCCTTGAACTGGGGCCTTGCTGAGTTTCTTTCACATGTCCTGTCTCCCCAAATTTGTTACTTTCTGAGATGCTTGATTGTGGTTTAGGTCCCAATATCCTGATGCTGCTTTTAGGGCCTTTATGCTGACTCTGCTTAAAGTATTGCTATATCCTCAGTCATGGCTTTGTTTAAAAAAAGTGAGCTTCAGAGTCAGTTATAGCCCCAAGTGGGCTAATATAAAGGGGAGGGGAAGAAAAAGGTGCCGTGCGGCTGCTGTCATGTATTAATGAATCCTGGGAACCCTGGAGGCAGGGGCTTCTCTGTCATTTTGAAGGCCTTTTGAAGCACATAGGAAAGGGAGAGAAAGCAGAGGATCCGTCTGCCCAGACCTTGCCTGCACACCTCTCCCCCACTTTTCACTCCAGCTCCCAACAAAGTTTGTGGCTAGCAACACTTGGTACCAGCTTCTCCCCATAGGTACTGTCTAAACTAGCCTGTTCCCTGGAAAGTGTCCTGTCATTGCTAACACTGATGCAGCTCTCCCAGTGTTAGCCATGTTGGGAACACTAGGGCAGACACTATGTAACACTCAGTGGTTATAATGCTGGCTGCTGGGGGCACCTTTTTTACACTAGCGTTCTCATGCTTGCTACTGCTAATGGAGGCGTATTAGCACTAGCAACAGTGGAATATTATTCGGAAATGAAGCTAGTGCAGGGAAAGACTTAGGGCTTGTCTGTGTGAACCTTGATTTTTGTGACACACTGGGGTCAGTCTACCCTACTTGTTGTGTACAGTGTCTGTCACTGATGCGCAGTGCCATTTCCTTGGTGTGCTTTGATCTGCTCCCCTTTCACAGTGGGGTTAGTGTCTGTATGTATACTGTAATATACAGCTTAACCGCTTTCCCGCTCCTTTTTGCCATAGACTTAATGCAAACTCTAAACAAAAGATATACATTTACATTCCAATATAGCTTTTTTAGACTTGTAGTTTGAACACTCAGGTACTTAAACCACTTGCATGTGATCCTTTAATCCAGTCTTGATGAGGAAATCTTGAGAATGCTAATAAAAATAGATGTTACTGCTACTTGCTTCAGATTTTCATCCTTGAGTTTCACAGTTGCAATCAGAAAATAGTTTAAACTGTAAAATGAAACTAGACAAACAATTGCAAAATATGGTTAATTCACAGGAAAATGGATTAGATGGCTCCAGGTCTTTCCATCTGTATTTTTTGTAAATTCTATATCATGGAAGAAAAATTGGTTTTGGCTACAGTTATTTGTATAGCTCTTTAAATTTGCTAGCATTATACAGTGAATAAAATGTGTGAGACATGAATCTTTGCCCTGAGGAGCTTACAGTTTTAAAGGCATTAGTGAGATCATTCTAGAAACAGAGAGTGGGAAGTGTCAATGTATATAGATTACATACAAAAAACTAAATTAGATGTTTAGGTTGCAAAATCAATCATTTGGCATATTTAAGGTTTCCTATGCAACCTTAATTCTGCTCCCTTGCACATGCATCCTGTGGAAAAGAAATAGTATGTGATGAAAGTATGCATATGAACGAGGAAGCAGAATTAAGGTTGCGCGGATAATCTGATGGCAGATGAGAAATTTTTGGAATGATCATTGGATTTCTCATCTGATTATTGGGATTCTTTTAGGAATATTCTTAAGGACAGTCAGGAAGTAGTTTGCACAGCCATATACACCATTGTGTAAAGCATACATCACCTCATCCAGATAATAAGAGGTGTTCTTTCAGTCTTCCTAGTAATAAATTGCCATGGTGGATCTAAAACGTCAGTTATCACGATGAGATGTTTACCATGCAGTTTATATAATGAGGCTGTTATAAAATCTGTTTGCAAAACTGTGCACTGCCTAATTCTTTCATTGTTGTGTGTTGTATTTTTGCCTTATCAAATGTCCCTACAAGCTCCTATAAATTAATCCTTAGATCAAATTCTGTGCTGGTGTAACTCAGTTGATATCAGTGGACTTAAATTAGCAAATAATTTGGCCCCAGGTGTCATTGGGATTGATGATTTCGACAAGTCGCGAAGCAAGAATTTTATTTTGCCACATATCCATTTTGAAAGGGTATATCTGAAGTGATGGGACTAGCATACTACTGAGGTTTATAGAGAGAATGGTACTAAAATTAAAAGAACTATAGCATATCTGGGTCCTTGGCAGATACATAGTATTATGCAATTTCCCTTGTCTTTTTTCTACCACTACCATTCTGTCCTCTCTATCCAAATTAAGAGGATTCATCAAACATAATTTTAATAGAATAAAATACTTACACGCGTCTCAAAATTTCCTGTAAATTTTTTAGGTAGATGAAACACTTGCCAGAAATCTACTCTTCTGGTTCTTAGAGCTCAGCTAACATGACATCTGGAAAATCAGTGTGTTCAGTAAACAGTCTCACTTTTTGTTTTTTACATAGGCCTGGCAGGATGCTGGACTTGTCCTATCCACCACTAGTAATGACGCCTGCAAAATGTTTGATGCCACGCTGACTCAGGTATGAACTGATTTTTTCTGGGGGTCCCCAATTGGCCAGGACCCTTCGGCATGGGCCTCATTGGCCCGGTGGCTAATCTGCCACTGGGTATGGCCGGGTTTTGATAAAATGTGATTTGAAGGGACTTTTAAGTATAAAAACAGTGTTTGTTGCAGCTAATTTTTAAATTGCTTATCCTTTTTATGACTCAAAAGGAGAGTCTGGTTAAAAAATATCCTATTTTAAAGAAATAGATTCCTTTGTGTATTACTGATGACATCTTAGGCCCTGTCTACCCTACAAACTTTGGTCGATGCAAGTTACGTCGCCAGAAAGCCACCACAGTTAGCATATCGCTCATGTGCATGCATATTTGGATACTTGCATTGGTATTGTGCATATTCACCTCATATCGATGCACAGTGTGGTATGGTATCCCAATGTGCAACCAGCTACTTTCCAGCGCACTGTCTTTTGGGAAATTTTCGCAATGCATTGTGGGGTAGAAACACGTCATGCAGGGGTGACTGGGAACAAGGGGTCAAGTTCCCATCATGCAGATTTCTCCATCCCATAATGCTATCCATAGCCCATCATTTTCCCACCATTTTTAAAATCTCAGAAACCCATGGGGCACTTTTTGGTATCTGCTGTCTCCAACAGAAGCATGGAGACCCCCAGAGATCTGCACTATTATTATGAACACTGCAGCCACAGGAGAAACAATCCTCCACTATTAGCAGAACTGCAGGAAGAACCGTAACAGGAACGGGTATGACAGTTTCTTTGAGGACAGACTGCTGAGATATATAGTGAAAAACAATTCAAGGTTGTTGTGGCATTCATGGAGCATCTGCCGATGATATAGCGCCACTTCTGGACCTAAAGAATGAGCACTGACTAGTGGAATCACATCCTAATGGAGGTTTGGGATGACAAATGTTGCAGAACTTTTGAACGTAGAAGGCCTCATCCCTGCATTTGTGTGCTGAGCTTGCCCCAGCCCTCCAGTGCAGGGTCACCAGAGTGAGAACTATGCTAACAGTGAAGCAGGAAGTCAAAAAGATCCTAGCTCTTGGCATAATTGGACCCCCTACTCCTCCTCCCTCTCCGTGCTGTTCATGGCAGGGATCTGTGTCTCAGGTTCCTCAGAAGTATCCACAGTGGTCTACTGGGTGCTGGTGGGGTGGCCACCAAGTATGTCATGCAGCTAATTGAAAAAGTGCCAGGTCTGCGGCTCAGCCCCAGATAGAGTGTTGGCCTCTTGGGTCTTGTCATACACCTGCCACTGTTCCTTCACTTTCACACAGCACTGCTCATCCTTGTCATACCTCTTCACTTTTCTCCCCTGTGCACTTTTCTCTTCCCTTCTCTTCACGTTTCTACGATAGGTCCATAGTTGTGCCTGCACAGCTTGCTCTTCCCTCAGGCCCAAGAGATCCAACACATCCTCCCTACTCCAGGCTGTAGCACATCTAGCGCGTGGCGCCAGCATGGTCATTTGGGCAACTGCATGCAACAAGGGAGATATGCTAGATGTACTCACCAGCTGGGCAATCAGGAAAAGGCATTTCAGGAATATGTGGAGATTTTAAAGGGGAAGTGGGTGGCTTCCAGTCTCCGTGACTCCTTATCAGTGGTGTTCACAATTGTGACCAGAGCTGTCGTTGTTGGACATTATAGGACAGCTGCTGAGGACTGTTAAGATTGATGTAAGTCACACAGCTTCCACATTTGCACTGCATCAGCCTCAGTAGGTTGATCATGGCAAAATACTGTTCAGGAGGTGGTGTCACTGTGCCACTGTAACAGGGATAAGCACCCTGCTTATGTTGGCTGGAGACAAAATTGAGTCTAGACACATGCCCGAATAGGTCGACACAAGATAGCTTACAACCTAACTTTGTATGGTAGACCAGGCCAGAGATGATTACTTCTGAAAAAAATTAGTCTCACTTTTTACTGTTCATTTTGTTTACTTTTGAATTTCACTCAGCTGGGACCATGGGGGGAGGGGAGGGTGGAGATTTCATTTGGTTTCTAGTCAGTTTCACACTCTATTTTACAGTATACTACGTGGACCAATGATAAGAGTCTAGGGGGCATTGAAGGATCTCTCTCCAAGTTACGTGCAGCAGATCCAACTTTTAGTAAGTAGAACTTTTTAATTGCTGGCTATGCAGTACAGTAGTTGTATATGGTTAACTTATTTCTTACACACAACTGAAGGGCTGGGTTAGTATAGCATTGATTGTTTTCATTTAGAACTTTTTTTAGACAACCACTTTTCTTCACTTGAGTATGATCATTTTTAAAAACCAAATATGAGAAATAGTAAATAGGTTGGAAAAATTGATATCCTATGAGCTAAGAAATGTCACAATTAAAAAGAAAAATTCCTAGCTGTCCCAATAACTTGATGGTACATGTTGAAATGAAGGAGAATTTGGTATTAGAGCTCAGCCTTATTGTGGAAAGTATATGGTTAGGCCTTTAAAGGGACTGGAGGAGACAAACCTTGCTATGCACGCTTCTCCTTCTGACATATCAGCATGATATGATTAATGAAAGGAAGTTTCCACTTGGCTGGGAAAAAGCATATGGAGAGGAAAGTGGTGAATCTCAAATTGAAGGCATTGATGTAGGGAGATCTTCTGATGCTGAACATGAGGGTTGAGACTTGCAGGCATTTATTTTAGCTTATTAAACAGAATAAATTAATTGTTACAGTACATTTCATTTAAAGATATCGTTGTTTATTTTACACCTTCCTGCACTGTTATCAAGATGTTTTTGGCATCTTTGTACATATACAAAACAAATATGGCTTCACTGTTGGGCAGTGTGTGTGAACATTACATCTGCGCAGAAATAACAAGGCAGGGAATGTACCAGAGGTGGAGTGCCTGCCAGTTGGGCAAAATAGCAACTTTAATTCTGCAGGTGTTTGCCTTTGCCAAATTTTAAAGACTTGTCCCCAGAAAGGAATGCTGGGGGGGAAATTCCTGTATCGAGACAGCCCTACCCTGTGGAGAGGTAGTGGGGCCTATGCAGCCCCAAAGGAATGTGCTTCTCTGTGGGTATGTCTATGCTGCAGTAAGGAGTGTGCTTCCCAGTTTGAGCGGACAGGCATATACTAGCTCTGCTCAACTTACCATGCTAAAAATAGCAGTGTAGCTGAGTGTAGCACCAGTGGCGGCTCAGGCTAGCTGCCCAGGTATGTACCCACAGGTACGTACTCACAGATAGGTTTGTATTCAGATGGCTAGCTCGAGCTGCCACATGTGCTACCACAGCTATGCTGCTATTCTGCTATTTTTAGGGCACTAGCTCAAGCAGAATTAGTGTGTGTCTATCTGCCTGAGCTGGGAAGCACTCTTCCAGCTGCAATGTAAATGCGCCATGTGTGTTATACATCACAGCCAATGAAAATAGCTTTATGCTCCACAAGTCCTGGGCCATCTTATGCCCATCTTCTTGCTCCACCTCTCTCAATCCTTTTGCACATCTGCTTTTCCTCTTTTCATTGTAAAGTAACTCTTAGAAGTGCCTTGCACTTAGGTAGGGTGTTCTCTACCCCGGCTTTTCTGGTGTTGGGCAGACTGTTAATTCTCCTCTGTCGTTGCCTCTGGCCTGTCCTAAAATAGTTTCTGTGATCTTTATTCCATCCTGTTGTACATGGGTCATTATAGAGCATGGTGAGAAATTAGGATCACAAGCTCTGCTTAAGGAGGGGACAGCTGCAGCATTGGTTAACTGCTCCTAATAACAAGGTGGTGGTTTGAGGGCATTCAAGGCTGTTAAAGAAGAACTTGAATGTAAAAGATTTGCTTAAAGGAAAATTCTAGATTCCTGCTAGTAACTTAGATCTGGTCTATGCTAGGAAATTAGATCAGTATAACTACATCACCCAGGGGTGTGAAAATTCACACTGCCAGCAATACAGTTAAATCTACCTAACCCTCAGTGTAGATGGCTCTAGGTTGACGGGAGAATTCTCCCACCAACCTAGCTACCGCCTCTTGCGGAGGTGGATTACCTATGCTGACGGGAAAACGCCTCCCATCAGCATAGGTAGCCGTCTTCATTGAAGTGCTACAAGCCCTTAATGTATGGTTGTTCCTTAGCTGCCTGGGTTTCTGTGGGATCCTAACCAGTCTTTAGCACTACTGCCTTCTACTACCTGTGGCTTTCATTTAAACTTATCTCAATAGTTTAGTCTAGAGCTTCTGCACCTGCTAAATTACCTATTGTGTCTAAATTTTTCCATGCTGTTTTCTTCAGCAATGGGACATGTGATTGCCAATGGCTTGGTTCTGATTGGCACTGGGAGTTCAGTGAGGTTAGACAAAGAGCTGGACGGTGCGATGAAAAAGATGATGGCACTCTCAGAATCGCAGCCCCTGACTGAGAGGGAGAAGCTACATGTGTCTGCACTAGACATGTTTGCCAGTGGGTAAGTGGTTGTTTTTTAGGGGAGGGCTGGAGGGGGTTTGGTTTTATCATTCAGGCTATGTACAGCGTGGTTGCATGTTATCCTTTCTGTTCACATTTTTGACTGTTATGTTGGCATCTTTCATTCCACTTGATTGATTAAATGCTTACTCTAGAATGGTAAGCAGTGCCACTCAGTAGTACAGCTGGCAAGAGATATTGCCTCCTTTTATCTTGCAGATTGACCATAGGTTACTGTCACAGTGACACAGAGAAACTGGTTCTTAAGTTTAGCTCTCCCAAACTATGTGCATCTAAATTAGCCAACAATACTATAATGAACAATATTTCTATCATGCCAGTATATTACAAGTCTTCTGTATTTTAAAACCTACCAATAATTCCACTGTTGGAATAACGATTTAAAACTAAAACCACTCAAGAGGCTAAATCTTTGGTCATACTAAATGCTGAGCCTAACTTCCCACAGACTTGGACTGTAGAAGCAAAAATACTAGCAGTCTTGTCTTGTTATTCCATTTATAGACTCTGCTTCCTCTGAAAAGGTGAGACAACATACAAGGTGTTGGAAGCCCTCCACGAAAATGAGGACTTTGGGGAATTGAATGTTTACAGAAATATATTGAGCTTGCTAATTCTCTAGACAATATTAAACACTATTAACTTTTGTTATTTGTTTATTATCCGCATGGGAGATATTAGCAGTAAAAGGATTTGATAACAAAGGTAAGAAATGAGATCACTAAAGCTCTGACCCATGGTGTTTGGTCTGCCTGGCTGGACCCCAATACCTGTGTGGAGCCACATTGACTTTAGTGAGGCTCTCTGCAGAGGTAATGGTCTTCCCACATGGATCAACATGCAGAATCAGGGCCTAAAAGGAACTCCCTCCCCCCTAGTTGCAGTGCATTATTAGTAACAAACAAAGAATACCATATACAGGTTGTCTAGAAAGTGTTCAACTGTCTTCATGGTGCAATCATGTATACTAAGAATTCAGAAGTACTCTTGCAAGCTAGGGAATTGTCAGTAGATTTCCCACTTGCCACAGTAGTATAAATTTAGAAATAATATTAGATTCAGGCAATTTGGTCATGCTGGCCCTGTCAATGATTAACATGTGTTTTTTCTCTCTAGGCGTCTTCCTAAAGCTTGTGACATATGGGATAAGATTCTGCAGGACCATCCAACTGACATGTTAGCTCTAAAATTTGCCCATGACACTTATTTTTATCTGGGATATCAAACACAGATGCGAGACTCTGTTGCCCGTGTATATCCTCACTGGACACCTAATATTCCACTTAGTAGGTATGCAAGAATTGATCTTCAGATAATATCCGTGGATCTCTACTTCTGGTGTGCATGTGCTTTGTATGCATAAATTCAGATGTCTCTGGTCAGCAGTGTCTGTAGGGGCAGCACACAAACCCTGATTGTTCTTGTAATCTCTATCTGAGGACAGATAAGGGAGTTCTAAATAACCAACCTGACTTTAAAAATGTGCACGTAAGAATTAACATCTCTTCTTGCTTTCCTGCTGACCCGCTGTTCAGTTGTTTTTTTAACTGAGCCATTTCTTTGAATTTCCTCCATGTTTTTCCACTCATAGGATGTGCCAGCCAGTACAGCCTAGATAGTGAAACCTTCTCATAGCATTTCCAGGTGGAACCGCTCATGTGCCCTTCCTCTCCCTCCCCTCAGTGTTCTGGAACATTCTGAGGGTGAGGATATAAAAGGATACATGGTGCTTTGTGCTGCCTCAGTTCCTTCCAACTGTAGCAACAGAAGGACACGAACCTCTTCAGATTCCTTGTATCCACAGCTCGCTAACTAGTTCCCTAGCTTAGTTTAGTTACTGTTTTTTAGGGAGTTAGTCTTAGATTAAGTAAGTTAGGTAAATTTATAAGTTTTCTGTAAATTGTTAGTGTAATCCTAATGTCTCTGGTGCCATCTACTAGTTCTATAGCAGGTCAGAAGCTAAAGAGGCTTCCATTGACCTCATTGGGGTCAGGTAAATTGCAGGACTTCAGAAGAGGGAAGCAGAGCTGAGGGGGAAATGCAGCCCTGGGATACAGTTGTAATTGTTATCCAGTAGCAAATCAATAGTACTCTATATCTTACAAAGGTTTGTGTGATTTTGTAGTTAGCGCAACACATGAATACATGTCTTCTCAGTGTTTGCTGGGAAAGAGAAAGTTGGTCATTTGCTGCATATGCTAATTTTTATAGGGGAAAACAATTAGTTTCTGTGCTCTTTTTCCTTCTTCCACTATTTGGTATTACTACTGACAATGTAATTGTTGTTTTGTATTAAATTATTTTAATGTGTTTTGCAATATTAGCTTCATCTGCTAATTGCTAAATGGGTTTTTCTTGTTGTTTAGCTATGTGAAAGGCATTTTCTCTTTTGGACTGATGGAAACTAACCTTTTTGATCATGCTGAAAAGCTCGCCAGTGAGGTAAGTTGGACATCATTGGTACTAAAAGGTTTTAAATTATTAATCTTATTTAGTATGCAAATATTTGTTTGAAAGAGATGGTTTCTGACCATTTAAAATTAACTAAACAAAAGTAAGCAACTGTACTGAAATTCATATCTATTCTTTTGCTACATCCTCATAAGAATGACTTTGCCATTATAGGTGTTACCTTTTAAGAACTCAGAAAAGGAGATTTCTCCTTTTTCTTCAGTTTTTGCTGGCTTTTTAAATTCAAGATTGGTGGGGGAGGGGCAGAATGAGAGTGGAGATCAGAAAGAATCTTGCTACGCAAGCTGGAGAGAATAAAATGGAAACTTGAGAAATGCAGCATATATGAGACCTGTGTCCTCTTGCCATCAAATCTTGGTGAGGGTCACAGAATATCAGCAGTACAGTAGGTTAACCTGATGAGCAACTTGTATAATGCCTTGGTAAATTGCGTATACCTCATTCATGCTTTATAAAGATGATCTCATTATTTGCAGTGGGAATGAAAAGCTGGCAACATATCCATATGACAAAGGATCCCTGTAATTTGAGAAAACTATGTAAAGTATAGCACAAATAGAATCAGTTGACACCTTGGTGTATTTTCAAAGGTTCCTTTTTGTGCCAAACTGCTTTTACATGTCAGATTGCTGAAAGTAATAAAAAATTAAATCTTTTATTTTATATTAAATTGTCAGCAATTGAAATTGGGAAAAAAATTCTACAGATGAGTGGGAATTGTTGGAATGGTAAAGATACATGTATCTGATATTCAGAACCTAGCGGATTCTTTGTTCTTGTTATAGGATAAGTGGTTAACTGCAAGGAGTTGTATTATTATTATTTTCTTTTAAAGCAAGTGATCAGCTCATATGCTGCCCATATGGATGGAGGGGGGATGGCTTTATGCTGGCCACGTGACTCTTCTGAGGCTGAAGTGTAAGGAAAGTTTGTAGAATGAAATGTAATTTGGTGGTCTTGATTAAGGTCTGCATTCTCTACAACTACTTTGTACCTCTTAATCATTGTTAAGCAGATGCCAACAAGTGAACTCCAGTAAACAAACATTTTCCCGTTTCTGATTAAACTAGTCTCACAGGATATGATTGAAGTTATTAGCAAAGATATACTTAATACCTGCCGTACCTGAGAAAATAGTCTTCAATTTCTGTACTAGTGACAGTATGTGTACAGCTATTTGTAATCTACCCAGTACGCATCATGGTGTTTTCTCTTTTGCCACCATCAGGCTTTAGCTATAAACCAGTCAGATGCATGGTCTGTCCATACTATAGCACACATAAATGAAATGAAAGCAGACCTGAAGAATGGGTTGACATTTATGAAGCAAACTGAAAACAACTGGAAGGTAAATTTCCTTAACAGTTCCTCTGAAATTGCTGGCTGTGGGGTTTTTCACCTCTCACTATATACTAGTGATTCCTCTTGGCGTGCTTTTCATCAGATCTAGTATAAAATGCACAGGAATGCTTTCACAAAGAAGAGGAATCTGCTGCTTCAGTGTGGAACATTTTTTTGTGGCACTTGGGAAACAGGCAGAAAATGCAACCAAAGTTCTATGCTTCAAAAATTCACGCTGGGTATTAATCATGAAAAAATTAGGCTCAGCACTTATGGCTGGGATTGGTAATGCATAATTTAAAAAAATTAGCTACCCCTCCTCCCTCAATATTTCTATTTTCTTGGCCCGGATAAAGACACTTAAAGGAAATAGATGAAATCTTGGCCTCGTTGAAGTCAATACAAGTTTTGCCATTGACATCTATGGAAGTCAAGATTTCCAGTACTCCTAAGAGAATGGAAAATTATTTACCTGTAATTCTACTTCCCTGAAGGCACCATTTAGCCCTAACACAAAACCAGGAGTAAGAATCCTGTGTAAGATGTTGCCAGAGAACAAAATCTGAGAACCGCTTTTTCATTATAAGGACTTGATGCAGAATTCTAAGATTTCTAACTCAGCCATTCAGAATTTGTCCTGAGATGAAACATGGCAGACAAGGGGCCAAATTCTCCTCTTTCACACCAGTGTAAATCTGAGAGTTTGTGTGCATGGAGATCTCAGAAAAAATAATCTGCATTAACTAAAGGTGTGAATTTAAAATGGATTAGTTAAACTGCATTAAATCCCTGTATGAACATTCTCAGAGTGGTCGGAATTTGGTTCAGTTTAATTCACTTTTGAAGAGCATTAAGGTAAACTGAATTTCTTTTTCCATTGACTTCGGTGGGTCAGCATTTCTGAAGAGAATAGTGTTTTATGGCTGGGGGTGGGTGAGGGGAGAGATTAAAACTGCTGGAAAAGGGGCAGAGTGGTCACTGACTCATCCCCTGGGAATGCAGGGTTTGAAAAGGGGCAGCACGGTGCCTCGAGCCTTTCCTTTTACACAGACCAAGGCTGAAGCAGGACCCACCCTCCCTCCCTTTTAGGTGAAAAATACCAGGTTTGGTCAGTACCTGCTGTGGGCATTATGCTAACTGCCCCATTTTTAGAGGGGCTGGGAAGGAATTTTTCCCTTACCACCATATTGGCTTGGGTGCAGTTGGGGTTTTTTTCGCCTTTCCCGCAGTGGGTTCAGGAAGGGCTCTGTTCATGCATGGCATGACAAGCGGTAGGCCATATGTCGCAACTCTTGTCCAGTGCAAGTATTCCATAGGGAAGGTATACAGTGACCAGATAAATGGCTTGGAAAAGGACTTAAAAAGAGGTGTTCAGTAAAGAAATGAACAGGGGGCGGTTGGGGACTCCTACGATTGGTATGGCAGGGAGCCGACCCCCCATTCTTATAGCCCATCTTAACCCGCCTTTGAGGGGGTGGGGTTGGATGGTGAGGTCCCGGCAATGGATTTATTGGAGGGACCAGGAGGGGAAAAAGAGGGGGAGCTGGTGGAAGCCCCCCTACCCCACCCCGGGTATAGTATAGTGGATTTGCTGAAGGGACCTGGATGGAAAAAGAGAGGGAGCTGGTAAAAGTCCCTCAAGTAATTATGAGATAAACATGGGGTTACCTGCACTGTGCACTGTTATCTTCCGGGTTGTCTCAGACATCTGATAATAAAGTTGTAGCCTGATTAAACCCATGTCAGATGTCTCCTGTTCTTCTTTCGGCGTAGCCAGACAGCATACATGTGCATATAATGCTTTTATCTGCTGTGGCTATAGACCCTATGTTCTGCTATGCAGGCAGTAAAGTGAAATTTATAAACTTTCGACTCAACCTAAGATCAGCACTTTAAGAATAAATTGAGGGACTTGGCAAAACTACTTCATTAAATAGATAATGAATGTAGTATGACTTGCCGGGAGAGACAATCATAGCAAGATTGTAAAATACCTCCAAAGATGCCTGTGTTTGCTTCTGAAGAGGGGAGGATGTTAAAAGGTTGTCCGCAAAAGAAAGAAAAATGGTGCCTTGTACCTTTTACTACTATTTGTATCTTATACAGTATTCATCTGGCACAGGTCTAGTCCAGTGCCCCTTTTGGACACTCAACAGATTGCTGTGCGAGAGGTCCAGACAGTGAATTTCCCCTCTTTGTTTAGCTTCCCTTGGTCTCAAGAGGCTGCATCAGTTTTTTCCCTCTTTGGACACATTTCCTCAGCACCAGCTCTCAGTCTGTTACCTCTTTGTGGAAACGAAGCCCCAGAGGCCACTTGACGTATGCCCCAAGACCACCACTGACCTCCAGAGTACCTCCCTAGCTTAAGCACACCTTTTCCCAGAACTCATTCCGAAAGTGGGAACCTTCAGGTTTACCTCTTCAAGGGGCTATGTGGTAGGTATAATCGCTTAACACAGAAACAGGCAGACACTTTGCATACTGTCCCTCCAAGCAGTAGAGAGTTCCACTATACACAAGTTTATATGAAAACAGTTTAACATGCTTTTGGGTTGTTTTTTGAAGTTAGAAATATTAGGAATATCACAATTGGAACTATAAATAGAAATCTTTCTAAGTGCTCATTCAAAGTTCAGGGATGTCATTTTAGAAAGAGCTTTTTAAATTCCCCCATGCAGAACGACTTTTAACAGAACAACAACAAAAAACACCCAAACAAACAAGAACACCCTAAAAAGATAACAATAGACAATTTGAAGAACATTTTCAGAAGCACCTAAATGACTTAGGGGCCTAAGTGCTTGTTCACTTTTGGAAATAGAACTTAGGTGTCTACATCACTTAGGTGCTTTTGAAAATTTACCTTCTATCTTCCCCAGCAAGAGAGGTGTAGATCTTGCATGGACTTTCTTGCTGGTTAGTTTTATTTTACACGTTCAGAAGCTGCTTTGCTCTGTATTTTATTGTTTTATTCTCTTCGCCCAAACTGATCCACTAATGAAATAAAGTAGTTTGCCCTTTTTTTCCTTCCTCTGAATTAGAGCAGCCCACAGGACTGCACTGCCTTGGGCAATTATGGTTTAATTTTGTATAACACTCATAATTGGCAGCACTAAGCAGTTGTGTTTTTATTCATGAAGGGGGACCCAATAATCTTACCTGCATGACATTTGAGACAGATTATTGTATAGGCCAAGTTTGGTAAAGTCATTTTTATGTCAGACGCGTAACCACTTGACTCAATAGTCTTTTTGCAGCTTAATATTAAACAAGTGATGATGAACTACTGGCTTATGTAACTATCACAAAATGCTGACATTCTGAGAACACGTGTGCTTCTCAGAGGTTCATATTGCGGTGGTCACCACTTAAATGAGTACATTGTCTTCCTTGTGATAAATGAATTTTAACCCCCCCACTATGCAGGAATGGGCGGGTTTAGAGTCTTTGTGATTTTTGTGCTTATTTGAGTTGTCACAAATGTATTGTTGATGCAGATTCTTGGCTGTTACACTGGTGGAAGCCTACTGTTTCCAATGAGTTTGTGCCAGTGTGATGGAGAGGAGTATTTGACCTTATGCTGTCAGCTTGTGGCAGGACAGAAAGGTGTGAAGTTAGTCCTGTCAGTTTGGAGGTTTTCCAATAAAGGTGTTGCAGAATAAGGTAGAGTCTGAGTCAAAATGCAATTATGCTCTGAGAAGTGGCTCTGTAGAACTTCAGTTGTGAGGTTCCATATTTGAGTGTGTCTACTTACAAGGAGCAAGTGTATTGAATAAGAGGGTTCCATAGTTAGTTTTCAGAGTGGAACAACCATGCATGCTCCTTGGTTCCAATATCCACTGATCTATTATGCCCTCCGATTTATAGCAGGAGAAGAGTGCCATATAAAATCAGCTGGAATATGAGTTTATATTGGAAGTAAAGTATTTTATCTCTTTTCTCAGGACTGTGACATGCTTGCTTGCCATAATTACTGGCACTGGGCTTTGTATTTCATTGAAAAGGTAGGAGCACACTTCTACATCTGTATGCTATATGCTCCAGGTGGATGAATATTCTCATATTAGCAGGCAGTCCTGACCAAAAGGGTCTGGACTGCTTTCTTCCCTTCTTAATGTTTGGATGTATTTATGAATATACTGCAGTATAATTTGTGGTGTTTGATGCTTTACTAAAGTGTTTTCAAAAGTGATATTTTAGAAAGAAAAAATCTAAAATCTGTATAGGAATGTAGAGAAATTACTGAGATGAGACAAATATTACATTAAAAGCAAATTCACTCATTTTGAATAGAAAGATGAACTCAGTTCTGTAGTCTTTGCATATACAAAATTTTCATTGAATTCAATACAAATTTTGCCAGCATAAAGATCGTAAGGGGCTGGAGTTTGCAAAAATTACCTGAGACTGACCAATAGGGACATCACGTTAAAGAATCAGAGATTTTATGTTGTTAAATTTTTCCTATTAAAAGTATTTCAGATCTATTGAAACCCTTTACAATCATATTTCTATTGAGCGTATTGGGTTGCAATACGTACTATGTTTTTATGCAGGATAATTTGGGGAGCTCTTTTTTCAGATACCAAGATTAGATATAGGGAAGAAGAAGAAATAAACTATGTTGCACATGTTCCTATTGACATTTATTGATGGGATCACTGATATTCTTATAAAAATCTGTTGTTATTGAACTCTACCACTCACTTATGGACACTGTATCCTAAAGGTCATCACACAATCCTCCTTTGCTTTTACAGGGTGATTATGAAGCGGCTTTGACAATTTATGACGATCACGTGAGTATAAATCAATTTTGTTTTAATGAAAAGACATTCCAATGAGAGAGGGTGCACCTGCCTCATTCTTAATATGACACAAAATATATAAAGGTGTGATTCCATTTTCTGGTTTTATTTTTAAGTGTTTAATTGGCATTTTAGAGCAATTATTCAACTCAACTGGGAAAATTACATGTGAGTTATGCAAATCATCCTAAACCAGTGTCAAAAAACCCCTTTATATCACACCACCATATTTATATTTCGTTCAGACCACATTTTAGAAACTACTAATTTTTTTAGTGTTTTCCAATTATTTTATTGGTATTACTTTCATATCCTGTTGTTTTTAGTTAGGTTGTCTTAGTTGCTATGAAGAGGCCCTGAGGGCACCAGAAAAAAATATAGATAGTTTTTAAAAGTTTAACATTTTGTAAAATAGTTTTTGCATAGGTCTAAGGCATCATGACTAAGATTGGATCTCACAGATTAACTACCAAGCCAGTTACTAGTTTGGCTCCAACTTCCTTTGTCATATCTTTTCCTTCTTAGGTGACTTGTTAAAGTTCTCTCCTGCTTGAACTTTAGAGGAATTTTTCTAAAATAATTCACAGTAAATTAATTAGGAGTCAGCATAACAAGTATTGCCATGCCTGTTTTGCTGTTAAACTTTACAAAAATATCTTGTCCTACCTAGTAACTGTTGCAAAGTATAGTAGAATTTATGGCTCCATTTTGGGAGAGCAGAGCTCATAGGAAAAAGCAGTTTTCACACTCACTATATTTGATTTTATAAATGGGAAAACAACAGAGAGAAAACAATATGAATATTATTTCTGGATTGTTGTATTTCTGAAAAATGTGATTAGGTATGTTGCAAAATAGCTCTATCTGGAAGAGTAAAGAGACAGAATTAATTTTGAACTGTCATAGTAAGTTTGACTCTCAAATTAACTTCCCACCTAAATAATATGTAATGCAGTTTAAGAATGCTTTCTGATTGCAGATTGCTCCCAGATGCATGTCAAGTGGAACTATGCTAGATGTAGTAGATAACTGCTCCATGCTGTACCGGCTTCACTTGGAAGGTAAAGAACTGTTAGTTTTTGCTTCAGTTCTACTCGTTCTTCTTAAAATAGTAAGATAAAACTCCTCCTCATGCTCCAACATGCAGAAGAAGATTTACAAAAATATATAGAGCAACTCTGAGCAGTGGGTTATTTTAGAGAATAAATACTTGAAAGAGCTGCTGTTCTTGGAAGCTGAGTTTTAAGTTTCTGTTAACATGCATTACCATTATTTCTCTCTAGAGTTTATTACTTTCCTGTGAGTACAGAATTCCATTCAACTAAGTTAGCATAGATCACGTTTTTCATTTTTGGCAAATTTCACTTTCTCTGTCCCCAGAGATCTGTTTTTCAGCCTCAGTTTAAAAGGTCATACACATAAATTGTTAAACAGCTGTTGGCTGCTGTTATAGTCAATATCAAGCCAACACTAATATTTAGTTCTTAATTTTGATATTTGAAATAAGTAGTCCACTATAGGTATTGTATCATTCTAACAGTTCCATGAGAGTAAATATACAGCCAGCAGACTTTTTACTTTCTAAAGTGAAGATGAAGTTAGAGTTCCAGAAAAAAATACTAGTTCCTAAATTGTCAATAATAATTTTCACAGAACTCTGCTACAGCCAGTCATGCTGCACATATTTATATATGCAGTCCAGTATTAGTAATCAAATGCCACAGACAGATCCAGAATGACAACTGTGGGCATTATCCTCCTTCATCTGTATTCGGGGGAAGTCATCTGTCCATGAACCTTATCTAAAGGGGTCCAGGATATCAGTGACCGAAGGTGTTTTTGGAGATAAGCAATAAAGTACTTGCTCAAAAGTGGGAGATATGACACTGAGTGGTAGTTTACAAAGTCTGCTGCCTTGAGAGGTGGTTTTTAAAGCTTACAAGGCTGAATGGAACTGGAAATATATGCTCAAGGAATTGCCTTCCAGTGGAATCTTATTTTAAATCATGTATTTTGCTCCTAGGTGTAAAGATAGGAGACAGGTGGAATGAAGTTATCCAACTCACAAAGAAACACTCCAAAGATCACATTCTGTTTTTCAATGATGTCCACATTCTCATGTCTTCGCTAGGGGCCAAAGACCACAAAACCACCAATGAGCTCTTAACAACTCTTCAGGAACTTGCAAAGTAAGCAAGTGAATTAAAATGATGTTCTGAATAAATATTTTCCCATTACAAGGTTTATTAGTATTATAATTGATTACTTCCAGTTTGCTAGGTACCATAATATTTTTTTCTGGTTTAGGCTGTTATAACTTGAACTCTGGTTTCAGCAAGGTGTTCTCTGAAGTTATACAATAAGGATTTCCTAATAGTTACTTTTTATTGTGAGTGTGTGTAATTGTCTAGAGTGTGTATTTAATCTTGTCAGAGAACAGCATCCTCATCCCAGCAGTGTAGATTTTTTGCTTTGAGTGATTGTGGCATCTTAACCTGTAAACATGATTGTTTTCCTTACAATGGGTGTATTCTAGGGATGTAAGGTATCAGAGGGGTAGCCGCGTTAGTTATTTCCACTACATGCATATTTCCACTACATGCATCCAACGAAGTGGGTATTCACCCATGAAAGCTCATGTTCCAATACATCTGTTAGTCTACGGTGCCACAGAACTCTTTGCTGCTTCTAGGGATGTAAATTTTCATTGCTGAACAGAGGCATTTCTCTTGTAAAGTAGTGAGCAAACTTTACAAAATAAGCCAGCTACCTATAAGGGCCCTTTTTGCTCTGCTGCATCAATTTAAAACATTGTTCTGTATTCATTTCCAGATATCTATAAAGTGTCCATATTGATAATCCTATATTTGCTATTTTTATCATTTTTACATGAAATAGAGTTTAAACTGCTGCCAAAATAATTTTGCTAAGATCTGGCAGTTTTGTTCTTCAATACTTATTTTAATATTTTTATATTTCATCAAAATAGAAAAATATTTATCACATCCTTGTTTATGTATGAAAAAAAATATTTCTTGCTCTTATTGTGCTATTGATCACCATCACAGGCAGTATAAGAATGACAATCCACTCTTAGATTTTTCCCAATTTTGTTTTATGTACACAAATTTCCCTTCATTCTTCAGTGTACAATCTGAGCCAATTGGTGCTTTTTACTTCTTACCTTTTGGGGCCAGATGCAAGACATTTGTGGCAAAAAGGTACCTCAGAACGCTGAAATGGACAGGGCTAGCAAATAGGTAGCCACGTACAATGGCAGCTGTTTTCACTTACAAAAGAAAGGGAGAGCATGTGTTTTGTCTTTCAGTTTGCAGAAGAGTAGAGTATTCTGGAGGGAGAAAAAGAACAACCCTCCCCTACCCTACACACAGCTTACTAAAAATAGAGATGGTTTATACATAGCATTAGAAAAATGATAGCAGGGCCTTTATATTACAGTTCCATTTATAAATGGTGTATAAAAGGTTACTATGTGATTAAATGATGTTAAAAGCATGTTACAGAGATGTGTGTTCAAGATGATTATAAGCACAGTGGAAAGTGTTTTAGATGAGTCATGGTTATAAGCAACGTATTGAGCTCTTGGATTCACTAACGGTCTTCCAAAAAAGGGTAATGCCTGCTACCCTTTTTAGAAATGGAACCTTAATATCAAGTGTGATGGATTTTGTTTTGGGCATAAAGTTGCAGAACGACGCAGATTCACATTCAGTGACTATAATCCACTGAGGCTTTAAGAGATCAAGAAGAAAATGTGAGAAATGTACAGTTGAAAAACCGCATAATCTGGTTTGCCTACTACTAGCAGATCATGATGGACTTTTTTCTCTTCTATAGCTACTGTATGAGCTGTAGAACTAAACTGTTAGTGGATGGATATTTTTTAGAACTTTTAATGAGTTTACACTTAGTATTGCTAACCCTTCACCCAGTGCTACAGTATTTTCCTCTGCTTGTCTGCCTCTTTGCATCTTTTATGTTAACATTTTCATTGTTGTAATTGCTGTGCATTGCAGTAGTTTGAACCATTATAAAACTTTTTACTTTATTTACATTTTAAAGCGTATCTTGTATGACTAGACATATTTGGAAAAACTAAATATCCAGTTAAACTTGATGTTTACTAAGCCAAGATATATTAAACTGGACTAGTTACTCATGTCAAGAATTTAAGTTACATTACCTATTTTAGAAACTATCTGTATTTGTTTAGAGTAACCATAAAATTCTAAGCAACCAACAGCTTGCTCTATATTTTCAAGACTTTCTATTATAGACATGAGATGAGTTCGAAGATTTTAAAGATATATTTGTATATTATCTTTGCTTGCAGCTGTACATTGCATATACATTTTTACCTTATGAGTTTTCATAAACTAAGTATGCCTCTTTATCATTATTCATTTGTATTATAGTGCCTAGAACCACTGGTCATGAAACAGGACCCTGCTGTATTAGGCGCTGTACAAAAATAAAACAAAAAGACAGTCTGGGCCAAGTAGCTGACATTCCAAGTAGTTTAGGAGTACTGTCTCTCAGCTATTTGTTGTTAGCTCCTTCATCAAATTCAGTAGCATAAATTTAGCACTCCATTTCCACAAGGTTAAGCTGTTTTATATAGTTATAAAGATTTCTAATGGTCATATACTAGCAAATCTAAAGCTAAGAAAATGCTTTAACTGACAATAGATAACTATACAAATTAAATTTTTAAACAGAAACCTATATTCCATAAGACAGACAGACACAGGCACAGCTTAATTTCGTTTCCCTTTGTTTTATACTGGGAATTGGTAATAAACTGGATTAATGAATAATCTGTTCTACTGGGTCATTAACCAGTTGACTGTTTCCCCTCTCTTGGGTAGATCAGTGTGCAAACAAAATTTTTTATTGTGTTGTGCTGGGGTGGGGTTGAAGTTGAAGTTGCTGGGTATAAAACCTGCCTTTTATTCAGGATAATATAAGAATTAGTTAGGCTCCTTTTGGAATAAGATAACTAAAACAACAGGAGCCATTGCCCAAATCACAGGCCATAAGCAAAGCTGGTCAGAAATTTAGCTTTGCGGATGCAAAGATTTGCTGGATATTGGTTGGTGGATGGGTGTAAGTGGCACTCTGACAGAGAAGACAATCAAAAAGCCAAGGACATCCAGAAAAGCACTTGTAGCATGACTCTGAGAAAAATCTGAGAGCACTTTCTGGGTAGAGTGCTGGGTTGGCTGGAAAAAGAGGTTGGGAATATGGAGCAAAAAAGACTGGCTTTTGTTATATGTTCATTTCCTATTGTGTTGAGGGAAACAGGACTCTGTGTACATTCTTGTAAATAAACAGGTTCGCGTCAAGAAATATCTGACTTTATCATTAAGGCTGCAAGTCTGTCCTGCAGGTCACGGATATCACAGATTCTGTGCATTTCTGGGATCTCCATGACTTCACGCTGGCTGCTGCAGCTGCAGGTTGACCCCTGCAGAGGCGGCCCTGGAGCCAGCTGCTGGGGCATCCCTGGGGCCAGCAGCACTGGCTGCTGCTCGGGCGGTCCCAGGCAGCTAAACTCCAGAGCAGCAGCGCTCCTGTGGGCAGTGAGCCCCCACCACCAGAGCAGGGGCCAGCCATCGGCTCCCCTGGAGCCACAGAGCAGTGGTGCCTGGGGGCCCCCAGAGCAGCTAAGATTCAGTCAGGGGTATTTATAGTAAAAGTCAGGGACAGGTAGCGGGCCATGTTCTTTTGTTTATTGCCCATGCCCTGTCCGTGACTTTTACTAAAAATGCCCCTGACTAAATCTTAGCCTTATTTATCATCTATATCTCCTCTGAATGGAAACAACCTGGAAGGCCCCTGATGATTGGCTAATTACTCAGGTCAAAAGAGGTTATGGAAAGGGTGTTTTCACTTGTCCACTTAAAATACTTAAGATTTGTAAATTCTTAAAGTTACAGCGAATAAGGTTCTTCTTTGAGTATATGTCCCCATGGATTTTCAGTAAAGGATATGTGCGCTCCCCGGCACTCTTGATCAGAGACTGCAAAGTAGTGTCTGTAGCCAGTGTCTGCGCAGTGCAGTGTCTCATGCTTTGAAGGAGGGCATATAAGGAGATTTGAGGCCAGTGCCACTTAGTTCCTTCTCAACGACCTGCAGCCCAAGATGGAGCGTTCTGTTTGCAGCATTCAGCTTCCTCCCTTTCGCCTTGGGAATCCTTAATTTCTTATTTACTTCATTATTTTATAGTTTCTCTATTTAGTTTCATTTGGTTACTCTTTATTTTATTTAGCATTGTTGTGCTTGCAGGGGCAAGGATGGCTTTCTGACTTCTCTTTTATGGACCTTTTTTTTGTGCCAGAGCACAACTTATTACGCCCAAACCCCCAGGTTTTAAGCCCTGTCAGACCTGCCATTGGTTCTTTCCCCATAGTGATGAACACTGAAGTTGCCTGTGGTGTTTGGGGAACTCCCAGGATCCTTCTAAATGCAAGGTTTGTCTGGGTTTAAACGGTAGAGTCAAAAAAAAACCAGGGAGACTAGACTTAAGTTCTTGTTAATGGAACATGATCTAACTCTCTGGAGAGGTCTGCTCCTCCGAGCTCGTGCTTTGGCCTCTATGTCACAAATCACCTTGGTCTCCGTTGTAGTCTTGTTTATGGCTCCAGAGAATAAAACTCGAAAGAAGAAACAATACTCCTTTTCCCTGCCTGGAGAGGTATAAACCATTAAACCCGCTCTCAGGAGACCTCTTGTCACTCTAAGAATACAGCAGAGGCACCGACTGAGTCTGCAACGGACGGATTGGTACTGTGGAAGAAACCCCACTTGGACAACATACCTGCCACCAGAGTAACCGCCACAATGGCACTACCTGACAGCCCTGTGTATATAGCAGCACTGCAAGGTATCATCTATGCCCCAGCACCAGCAGCTCAGTGTACGTCTGAGGTGGGAGATGACTCTACAACCACCTCTGCACTGCAAAAGCCTGTGTCTCACCATTCGGCATTTCCACCTCCAGTACTGACACACACCTTGTCTGAAGCTATCAGAGACCTCCACCTCCTTCCAGGTTCCTTTCTTCAGAGGATTTCATAATCTCTCATGAGCCTGAGTCTCCAATACTGAGTTGATTTATTAGAGTCACCTCTCCAGTACCACCCTGACAGCTGCAAGTTGAGGCTTGCTTAAGCCTCCAGCTTGGTTAGGACAATAGAGAACCCCCTCCCCCCACCCGCCCCTTAAGCTCAGAGGAGGATTCATTGGACT
This sequence comes from Gopherus evgoodei, assembly GCF_007399415.2. Classification (NCBI taxonomy): domain Eukaryota; kingdom Metazoa; phylum Chordata; order Testudines; family Testudinidae; genus Gopherus; species Gopherus evgoodei. The sequence continues at coordinate 233,873,423 of NC_044322.1, read as the reverse complement.
CAAAGATCTCGGAACAGGATGTTATCCTGGTACCGTACTATCCTACTCCCGTGAGTCCTTTTCTTGAAGAGGATTCTAGGGTACTACCAAATACCATAGGCTCAGTGACTGTGGTTTTCTTTGGGGTCCCTTCCCTTATCCCCCTTCCCAGTGGGGTTGCTGTGACTCAGAGGATCCCTGCAATGACTAGTACCATTGGATACCTGAGAAAAAGTCACTGGTATTGTACCTGCAGACTGTCCTCTTGTACTGCACATCACGGTACTGTGCACTTCTCAGGTACCAGATGATTTACAGAAAGAGAAGAGTTTCAGGTCAAGGACACCTCACCTCACTCTGTAAGGTCATCTCTGGATGAGACAGTAATGCCATCACTGCAGTCCTACACTGGTGATTTCAAAGCCTTTTGGGACTTCATGAAGAGGCTAGTGGATTCTCTTCAAATCTCATTTGAAACATTTCTTGGTGGACATCCTGAATATTAACTTACCCATCAATGAGGCATTGTTATCACCCGCATATGCCCTATGGCAAACACCTGCCACAATCCTATTAACGTGTAAGTGGGCAGATAAGAAATTTTATTAAAGCTAATGCTAAAATTATATAATACATAGGTTTAGAAAAGAATGTCTGTACATCTGGGTATAGTGCTTAAATTATCCAAAAGAACAAAGGTTGGTTTAAAAGTATATAGTACATAATCAGCAATAACCCAAATAAGATTAATAAACTTAAGATACAATTTAGATATTAGCATCCAAATATTCGGGTACATCACTCATGAAAAGTTATATAGAGAGTTGGTTGTGGAAAGCAAATATATCAATAAGTGAAGATTGTCCCTCAATAATTGAGAATATAGACTAGGTTGTCCATTAGAAGATGCAATCCATCAGGGAAGTATTTCAGTTACTTTCCCAACTGCGCTTCTCATTGGCACTCTAGCTCATCATTCCTGGTATTGCCGATGTCCGGTAATATGTTTTAGATAGATGTCTCTTGACCACCTGATGGCATCCGACACCATAAGTTGCCACATCAGCTGAATATTGTGTTGACTGATTCCGTATTCTCTCAACACTAACGCATTGCTGGGTCCCATGTGCTCAGGGCTCTGACGATCAGCGTGTGAGTTTGAACCTTGTAGCCCCTCACTCTCAAGGCACATCACCTCAAACTACATCCCCCCAAAAGGAATGGACTACTACTTCCACCCTAGCCCTAATTCTCTTGTAGTCAACCAGAGAGAAGCAGTCAATCTTTCTCTAGGCCTTTTCCATATGACAAGAAATCCAAGCGGCTGGATTTGCTGGGAGGGAAGAGCTATTCAGCAGCTGTTCTCCAATTTTGTATTGACAGCTACCACGCCTGAATGGCAAAACACAACTTTAACACATACTCCAAGTTTACACACTTCGTTGACCACTTGTGACAAGACCAGAAAGATTCAGTTTCTCTCTCATCACTGCAGCACAGTTGATTGCAAAAGACTTCCTGACAGCTTCTCTACTGAGGCTGACAGCCTCCAGGGCCATGGTGGTGATCATGAGAAGAACATCCTGTCTCCAGTCCTTGGATCTTCCAAGAGAAGTACAGAATAACATGGAAGACCTGCTGTTTAAAGGGCATAAGTGCTTCAGTGAACACACAGATTCCAGAGCAATGTTGCAGTCACTAGGGATTTATGTGCCTGTGACTAAAAGGTACTTTAGTAGATCTCAAACTGCTCAAAGATCTAGATCATTCCAGTACCATCAGCACACTTTCCCTAAGCCTCAGGAGTGCCTCTGGAGACTGCTGAAACCACAAAAACGAGGGCTACCCACTCATACTTCTACTCACCCAGACCCTCCCTATAAAAGGCACTTTTGACACCTTAGTTGAAGGCATCAAGCAGCCCACTCCATCGGATCAGTTATTGTGTGACTACCCTGCCTTTTGGAGACCGACTGTCCCGCTACTTACCAGACAAGTGGATATTGGAGGTTGTCAAAGTGGGTTACTCTATCCACTTCCATTCCACTCCTCCCTTCCCATCCCCTTTAGGGATGCTTCTCATGAGGAAGTCCTAAGATAAGAGGTTCATTCTCTTCTCCTGGGAGCAATAGACCCAGGTTCATTAGAGTTCATTGGAAGAAAGTTCTATTCCTGTTACTTCCTTGTTCCCAAGAAAGACAGCGTGGAGACCAATTCTTGACCTCAGGAACTTGAACAACTGTGTCCTAGCACAACACTTCAGAATGGTGATACTAGTTACCATAATCCCATCCTTAGATCCAGGAGACTGGTTCATTGCCCTCAACCTACAGGACCCCTACTTTTCATGTAGCCATCACCCCTCACATAAGCACTTTCTGTGTTTTGTAATAGGGGCAGATCACTGTCAGTATTGAGTTGTCTCTTTTGGACTGTCCACAGCCCCGAGGGTGTTCACAAGGATTCTTTCAGTGGCAGCCATTTGCCTCTGCCATTGGGCAATATGAGTATTCCCATACTTGGACAACTGGCTTCTCAGAGGCCGGTTGCCCAGGAGGTCCACTTAGCAATATCCAGGGCATTAACACTATTCCAATGTCTGTGCCTCTTATAACTCTGTCCTTATAAAAGGTGGTGTATGGGAGGTCAGCCATCAGCGCTCCCAGCTCCCCGATTCATCTTGCTGAGGTGATGGCAATTAGGAATGAAGTTTTGAGGGCGAGGTGGGGAAGGGAGCAGACAGCTATTTGTTCAAAGAGGACTCTCCTTAGGGCATTTAGAACCAGGCTGAGGTTCCGCTGTGGAACTGGGTGTCAAATCAGAGCAAACATGTTGTGTAGACCCTTCAGGAATCTGGCTGCGATAGCGATAGTCTTTTCTCACCCTGAGAAGCCCTGGATGGATGTGGGCCAGATGTACCCTGACAGAGGCTCATACGATGCCCCTCTCACTTTCTCTCAAGGGTGTCCTTTGAATGTAATGTTAACCAGGAGCTTTTCCTGTCAATGTTCTGCCCAAAACCATATGCTTCCAAGGAGGAATCAAGCCTTCATTCCTTGGACATCAAAAGAGCCCTTGCCTTATATCTAGACAGGACTAAAACCTTTGGGCCTCTCCCGGATTATTTGTATCATTCATAGAAATGAAGAAAGGTCAAACCAATTTCCACCAGAAAGCTGTCTAAGTGGGTTTTGGGTTGCATCTTGACCTGCTGGTGTGCAGCCTCCTTCCTGAGTAACAGCACATTCCACTGACACTCAGTCCACTTCTGGAGCTCTACTGAAGGATGTTCCCATAGCAGAAATCTGCAGGACTGCTATTTGGTCTTCTGTCCATACTTTTGCCAAGCATTATGCCATCTTACCTCTGCCAAAGATGACACCACCTGTGGTGATGCAGTCCTACAAACTGTACTGGACTTCAGTCACTGTTTGGGAGTTTTCAACCATGGAGCACCCACAGGGACAGGTACTCAAAGAGGGAGTGGTTACTTACCTTACAGTAACTTGAGTTCTTAGAGAGGTTTTGTCCTGATGAGTGCTCCACTTTCCACCCTCCTTTCATGCTGCTGTGGATCTTCTGGCTTCATGGTCAAGAAGAAAATGAGTGGCAGCCGGCTTGCACCTCCTTATATACCCTCATTCAAAACACAAGGGACTGCTCTGTGCAGGCCTGCAAACTACTTTGCAGTCTCTGATTGAGCATGCACAAGCGCATGTACATCCTGCAGAGCAACATCCTTAGGGATAAAACATCTCTAAGAACACAGTTACTATAATGTAAGTAACCTCCACATTTATTTAGCAAAATGTACAGTGTGTGTTTGATTTGGTTCCATGTAGTACTGTTCCTTAAACTCAGTGAACCTAACTTGTGCCGACAGTATCATGCTGCAGGAGATAACAGAGTAGCACTAAAGAGTACAAGTTCTGCAGTCTGACCTTCTGCTCATTGGCAGTTAACTCCTTTCCTGTTCTGCAGAGCACCTGGTGAAGACCATGAGCTGGGTCTGGCTCCGAAGTTGGGGTTGCCACTTTGCCAGGCTTTGGTAGAGTTTGACAATGGAAATTATGACAAAACAGTAGAATTACTTCATCCAATTCGCTACCAGCTCTTACAGATAGGAGGCAGCAATGCTCAGGTAAAGGGGTTGAAGGTGTTTTCTTTTCTTTTCCTTTTTTTTTTAAATTGCATTTGGGTAGGGCTTGTTTGTCTTTCTATAGCATGTGTTACACTTCTCTTTTAGTTTTCCTTTTCTAAATTTGTGATAATTGAGACAAATTTACAAATAAGTACTGTGTCTCAGCTGCTTAATGTTGTTGGTAAAAGTAGATTCCTCCTGGATGGGTTTACCCAGCCCCTAGAAACCAAGCAGTTGTTACTTGCAGCATTTATTATTAAATATTAACTTATGTTCCTTTTTTTGACTTCTCTTGTCAGAGAGATGTTTTCAACCAGCTATTGATCCATGCTGCTTTAAATTGCAAATCAAAAGCCCATCAGAACCTGGCCAGGTGAGTACCACTTGCTAAAATACAGACTTCTGGATTCCATTATATATATCAATAGAAATAGTATTTATGAAAGCAGAAATTGTCAATGTTTTTAAACATTGTAAATTGTAAGTAAAATTATATGCTAGCAAAACTAAAGCTATGTAGTATTACATTTAATCTTTTAGGGCACAATCTGCAGCAATTGTCAAATATTAACTTCGTTCAGCTGCTACAAACTGGGCTGGTCAATGTTGTCAGTTCATTGGCAGTCAATAGTTCAGCTACAAGAGCCTGTGGTGAAGGCTGGGATCCTCGCAGGGCACAGCACAGACCCCCAGCTCGGGGTGCGAGGAGGAGGATGCATTCCTGGCCACGGAAGGAGGCTGCTGTGCTGCTGAATGGCTCCTACTTGGGCATGGAGCTGTTCAGCAACAGGGTGGTCTCCTCCTCCTCAGAGTGCTGACTGGAAGGTCTCTGCTCCACTGGGCCAGGACTGCAGCCTTTTCTGCACTTTGTACCTGCAGGTATCAGGTGTCACCGCCCCACTCAGTCAGGCGTGTGGGAGCTTCCCAGCAGTGAGGTGATCTCCCCTCCCACTGGGCCAACATGCAGGGGCAGCTCTAGACATTTCGCCGCCCCAAGCACGGTGGCATGCCGCAGGGGGTGCTCTGCCAGTCGCCGGCCCCGCGGCTCCGGTGGACCTCCTGCAGGCGTGCCTGCGGAGGGTCCGCTGGTCCCGCGGCTCCACCGAAGCTGCGGGACCAGCAGACCCTCCGCAGGCACGCCTGCAGGAGGTCCACTGGAGACGCGGGACCAGCGGACCCTCGCAGGCATGCCACCGAAGGCTGCCTGCCTGCTGCCCTCCCGGCGACCAGCAAAGCGAGCCCCACGGCATGCGGCCGCAAGCACGCGCTTGGCGTGCTGGGGCCTGGAGCTGCCCCTGCCAACAAGACTACAGCCTCCCCAACACCTTCTGTCTGCAGAGATTAGACTGAGTGTTTCACTGGCTCCACATAAATGCAGGGAGCCTTCTGCTGCTCCACTCTCACGGCTCCACTTCCTCACACCCGTGACAGTGGAGCTGCAGAGGGCTATCTGCATGGCCACAGGACCAGTGACACCCAATCCCTGCAGGCTCAAGGTGTGGGCAAGGCTGCTATCCTGGCAGGGCAGAGCAGATGTGACAGCGGGACTGCAAAGGACTCCCTGCATTTTAGCAGGAGCTATTCAGCTGTGGAGTGGCCTCCCCCATGGCCAGGGGCTCCTAGTCCTCTTCCTCGCAGTCCTGGCTGGGGGTCTCTGCTTGGCCCCACCAGGATAGTTGCCTCCCCCCACACTTTGTGGATTGGGTTTTCACTGGCCCTGAGGCAGCCCTATACAGCCGTGCTGTCCTGGACCCACTCCTTCACTCCCATGACAGCAGAGCTACAGAGGCCTCCCTGCATTGCCACTGGCTGGTGGCACCTGATTCCTGAAGGCGCCAACTGTTACCAATTGATTCTTCCTCCTCCAAGCCCCCAATTTCAGTGTGTCAGCTGAAATTGATGTTTGGTGTTATCAGTTCAAGTGGAATGCTGCCAAGCCTACTTGTTGTCGAGCCGTATTTCAGCTCTCCATTGTGCAGTGTGGTTTTAGTAGAAATCACAAGAGCTGCTTGCATGAGCAGAGAGCAGACGCATTTCTCCATATAGACGCCTATTGAAGGAGGCTACCTGTGCAGACCAGCAGAAAGAATTGCAGCCTTAAGACCAGATTCTCTTATACTAGTCTGACACCAGAGTAGCTCCACTGACTTCACTGGAGTTAGTCCTGATTAACACAAGTGTAAATGAGTGGTGAATCAGACCCCTAGCTTCTAAGTAATGAAAATCATTCCAACTTCCCAGGTATAAAGAGATTCTTCTTCTGTCTCCCTGTCAGAGAGCCCTAATGATCAAAACTGGACAACATGCACACATTAGTTGGGGGTGGAACATCAAAAGTAATTTGAGTGGATAGTCTATGTATGAGACCTCTTATTTCAAATGTTTGTTACGGTTAAGGATTATGAGGTGTCAGAGCAGGAGTGGATGGTTAGTGGTAGAAGGTGATTTGGAATAAGGGAGCTTTTAGGATCTTGACAGGAAGAGAGGAAGATTATTTAGCACTGCCTCACAGAGTTCTTGTGCTTTGCTATTTTCAGTGTCACATGGCTGTGAAAACAGGGAACAATTAGTTGGAGAGTTAGAAATGGGAAAGGGAAGGTCACTGTCTTATTATATGTCCTGCTTGTGTTTGTGGTCAAAGCATAAATATGGGCATTTAAAAACATAGCTGTTCTGTTTTCTACATTGATTTTCCTTGAATAACTCATTAAAGTGCAAGTGACCAAAATGTTGACCAGCCTATTTGCTGCAACTAATTCCTTATTTTCAGATGACATATGACTGCTAAACCAGGAAACAGAAAAACCCGCTGCTATGATTTTGAGCACTGTATTTAAGGTCTTTTTTCCCCTTTTCCCTCTCCCTTACCTCCTTCAGATGCCTCCTATTGGAACGTGATGGTTTGAGACCAAATTCACCATTGACTGAGCGACTTATTCAAAAGGCATCAGCTGTTCATGCGATGGAGTAAATCTTAAATCTGTTATTCCTGTGGAAATAATAATTAGCACTATAATCAGTCGCTTTCTATGACATTAAAAGAATCAAAATAGGGAAAATATTGCATCAGCAGCCATATCAGATCTTCTAAATATCTGAGCTTTGGGAAGCTTGTTGTGGTGATTCAGCACTGTTGCTTGATCTTCTGGACACCTCTGATTCTAGCAAGGTTCTGACCTAGCTGTGTTTTGCAGGGCGACAGTAGCAAATGAAGTAGATATCAATCATTTGTTTAAAGCATGCTGAGCCATTGGTTTTTCAGGAGAGCGCATCTGTCTTATGCTTATCAGGTTGCGGGATAACACTGCTATTACAAAGTTGTGCACTGTCAGAGTAGGTAGTGGTGTTGCTATTCTAGAACGTGAGAGGGGATGGGTCGAGCTGTCACATGAAGAGCCTTTGAAAAAAGATGACATGTGGGATGTACTAGGGAGGAATAAATGGTGCCAAAATGTGTAGAAAGTGAACTAATATGTTTGGCCCAAAGTGACTTTTGGGCTTCTCCGCCATGACCATAGAAGGCCCTAACTCCGCAGAACCACTGCTGCAAATAGGGGCAGTATTTGGGAACCCTTTGCTTCCATGCGGTTCTGCTCCATTGGGCTCCTAATACATGTGGAGGTGGGGGAGGAGAGCAGGCATTTGAACCAAGGAATCCACGGACAGTCTTCCCGCAGGGAGTGCTTTAGCCATGGAGTTGCAGTAAAGATCGGGGGAAACGTGAATGAGGACTTCTACCACACACATAACACATTCATGCCAGAGTGACACCACCCAGCATGCAGCTAGACCCTTTTTGCCTGCCTGCGGGTTCCAGGATTTGGTTTCAAGTTCCTCAAAGGCATAATTTTGTATCATTTGCTATTAAAGTCATACAGGGATGAACTGATCTTGCAAGTCAACCGTTTCACAGTTGTTAATCAAAACTTATTACTTCCTGATGTTATTGCATTTTTAATGGAAGTTATATCCTAATAATGCAGCACATTTTTATAACATCAGTGGATAGTTTTAGAAAAATCTTTGGGCAATCTATTAAGAATTGTATAGATCTTTTTTCGTATGTAACTGTGTTTCTTTGATTTGCATTAAACTGATACCTTACTCCTACATTACAAATATAAGAGCCGACTTTATGACCATGTGATTTGTGGCATTACTAATAGTATCCTAAAGAATGTCATTACATTCAAGGAGATGGTGATTGATTATTTTTTTCTGAACTTAGGCATCACCAAAGTGACTAATGTATGAAACTGTGCAGTTTTTGAATATTTTGCATACTGGGATTTGTCTTTCTTTAGCAGAACTGAAGTCAAGCTGTTCTATACACTCCACGTGTACAAGGAAACCACAGTCTGACTTAAGGATTTAAGGTATCAAGTGGAGCAACATTATTCTCCCTTCCTCCCCCTCCTCAAACAAATCCCATTATGGGACTCATTTTCAGAAGTGGAATTGGCACCTGAACCATCTTCCTTAAATAGGTGTTAGACATTTTTGTTGCTAGGTAGATATACATTATAATCTTCTCTATCTTTCTCTGCCATCACCCCACTCCTTTATTCCTAGAATGAGTTTGCAGTGATTTCTTTTAAGTGTTCTAGATCCATAGTTACTCTTTGCATAGTTAATCTTTGTCAAATTGGAGTGAACTGTAACCACATTAATACTTAGGAGTTTTTTATGCTGAACAATCCCAAAGTGCTTTTTGAACTGTAGACACAGCACCAATGAAATACAGCCATAGCTGAGGTGGAGAGAAGCAACTACCACATACACAACAGGGGGGTGAAAACTTGTCCAAGGACACTGGCCCCAGCTGTGCCTCCTTCTACATGGATATTAATGTTGACACTTTCTGTAGGACAAACAGAACCTCTCTTTAAGGTCCCATAGAGATAAAACTCCGTGGTACTACCTTTATCTACCTCAGAGGGAAGTTGACCCTACACTGAACTTGTACAGTTTGACTATAGCTGATGTAAGGTCTTCTCCAGCTGCTGCTTACATTTTATGTTGTAACTAAGCATCATTCCTCCTACTACCATAGCCCACAAGTGTTGCACAGAGCTACAGTTCTGAACTTCTGCTCTCGCTCCACGAAAGTGTTCAACTAACAGGCAGACTTCTATCACAAACAAGGATGTGCGTTCATTAGAGAGATGATTAGTTCAGGGAACAGGTATTCGACAGTACTGTGGTCACACCCAAAAGTACTAGGCTGATAACAGTCCTGCCTTTTCTGTATTTAGTGATGGCTATCACATTCTGAGAGTAGATTTGAGACCGAAACCTATTTAACAAGGAACATCAGGCAAGGGGGGTCGTGTCTCTTCCTTCTGTAAATTACCCTGGCAACGGTCACAAGATGTAAAAAAAGACGGAGGAGGGGAAAGACACACATAGTCCCAACTTTAAACTATCAAACAGCTGTTCAGAGCATTGTCTATAAACCCTAAACACCGTGAGCTGTTTCAGGTTTGTTTTTCCTGTCAGGCCTTGATCCTGATATCACTTTAGCCTTGTGCTGTTAGAAGCATTAGTTGCATGTTGTTTCTTTTAAATTTAAGCTATGCTGCTACACTTGCCCTTTGAAAATACAACCCTAAATAACAAAGGCTCAGATCCTCCATGCTAGTTTGGTGCTGAAGTCCACCATTTAAGCACCACTGAAATTTCCCAAATGCTGTAGGCATCTAACTGTACCAACTGGCATTTTCAAAGCTACCTAAGCCCTGACATCATCCCCCAGCTAATGTGCAGCTCAGGGGGACTAACTCAAGCTGAGGCCTGAAGCAGGATTCTCAAAACTAGGCAGGGGAGTGCCTGTTCTGCCAGTGTAGCCTTATCCTGTAGGCATAGTATGACCACACCTAAGACCTGTCAGTCACTGCAGAAGGGCTGGATGCAGGCCATAGATTTGGTGGAAGGGACATGGCACCTGCATAAAGAGAGCCTGGGGCACACAGGGAAATGGGGCAAGCAAGTATCTAGCATGAGCAGGAGAGAGAGATTGTTTTGGCTATTCGTGTAATAGCTTCCTAACTGGCTGACGACTCTTCGGTGTCTAACTGCAGGAGACGGCTCGTGGCTGAGGATCCCAAGCACAGAGAGCTGTCTGTCTCTGGCCCATAAGCCAAGTACATCAGGTCAGCCATTCAGATTCCTGCAACCCTCTCCCTGGCATTTCACTCCTGGCTCTACACTCGGCTTTCTGTCTTCCAAGGATCTCTTTTCTAGATTTTGAATTCTCCCCATTGTGTGGAGAGCCTAGGTGCATAGCTCAGAGCTGAGGATTCCACTAGACAGCAAGCCAGACAGGGCGTAGGCATTTCAACACTGAGCAGAGCAATGCCTCAGTACCTTTGAGGCCTAGCCTACACTACAGAGTTAGGTTGGTGTAAGGCAGCTTACAGTGACCTAACTCTGTAAGTGTCTACCCTACAACATATCTCCCACCAATGTAAGTCACCCACTACACCCACCTAATAACTCCACCTCCACAAGAGGTGTAGGGCTTAGGTGGAGGTCATTAGGGCAATGCAGTGGACCTGTAGACATTGCATTACTTACCTTGCTTGTTGGCTATCAGTGCCCCTCCTTACAGGTGGAGCCCCTGCTGCCCCAGGGCTGACAGCCCGAGCTGTGAGCCCAGCGCCGGGGTTGCAGCTGGAAGTGACTTAGGGGCACAAGTCCCAATGAAACTCAATCATTTAGGAGCTTTTGAAAATCCCACTCTTAGTGTAGTTGATATTCTTCTTAGGTGAATATTTTGAGCCATTGCAGCCTAGGGTAGGAGGCATTCCTGAAAGCCATGGTTATGCCAAGTCTTAATAAAAAAAAAAAATCTAAAGCAGCATAGCCACAGGCAGATCTCTTGAAGCATAAAAGAGGGGAAGGCGCTGACTGTGGAGACCACAGCTGGAATACTGTGTTCCCTTCTGAGCACCTCATCAGTTGGATATAAATTGGAGAGTTCAGAGAAAAATCATACAAAGTGATTTAAGGGGTTAGGATGAAATACACATATTTAGTTATCCCAATAACTTGCTTGACAGTAGTTTACTTTTGTAATGTCTAATAAGAGATTTAGAAATGTCTCTTCACTCTGAAAAAAAACAAACCTATGATTTATTCCTAAACAATTTTCTGTTTAGCTTTCTGGAAACATTGCTTAATTGTTCCCTTAGTTTGTCCAAGGGAAATTCCAAGCAGAAACATGTGGGGCCACGTTTTCACAGAAGCATTTAATACATGGAAGGGAAATGCATGCACAGTTCTTATTTACTCCAACAAGGAATCACAGAGGATGGACTTGAACTCTATACTTTGCAGCAATAACTCACCACTGAGAAACAGGTTATTATAAACTCAACGTCTTTGTTCTTTACAGAAGGTATTCCTTTACAGATAGATACTGTGCCTATAAAATAGTTTGCTACAGTGTTCTATGAAATATTTCATGTGATCTTAGAGTATTTGCAAGAAGTGACTATTACTCTCACTTTACAGCTGGGAAAAAAAGAGAAGGTAAAGTGACTTGTCAAACGTCAGAGTGCATCAATGTCAGAGACAATGACAGAAGCCATTCATGCACCTGAGGGGAGAATCTGGCCCATATATCCCCCAAAAATTAAAATTACGACAATTTCCTGTATTTATTTACTTTAGCTTTCAGTGAATAAATTCATACCCTTCTCTGAGCAGGTAAAACAAACTGTATTAAGAAGCTTGCTCTTCTAGTCACCATACCCACGACTGAAAGATTCCAGTAATTTTTAATCTTTCTTCGGTAAGATATACAGCTGTGAAAATAGAGGTGCCACTGGATCCAATATGTTATTGCTAAGCATGAAGCTAGTATTGAAGAGGGAAAGTGACACCTAGTGACCAACTGAGATATCACTCAATATTTTGTGAGATAGCTCTGCCTAAAAGATAAAGGCCAACAAATGGATACCTAAAATGAGGCACCTAAATAAAAGTGCCTGAAATTTCAGGGGTACTGAGGAGCTGTGGTTCCCACTGAAGTATGCCATAGAAATTGGCACTTACAGTACCTTACGGTTTTGAATCTTTGTTTGTTCCAATGAGAGTTGGTGTCTTAGTTCTACACTGGAAGGGCAGTATCTGCTGTGTGGGACCTGCCATAGTCACAGTCACAGAAAGTTACTTTTGGCCAACATGGAATAAAGCTAATGGTATTATCCTTAATATGACTGCCACTCAGCTTCACTATAGAGATTCTGCCTTGACCCTTTCCCAGCGTTCCCTTCTACCTTGTTTCCTGCTCAAGTTTTAAGAAAACCATATACCTAGCCTCAGTGTTTGGCAGGTGTTGGATGTCAAGTGCCAGGGAACAAGGGTGGGGGCCATGAAGGGTGTTAGGATGCTGAGCATCATGGCGCCTGGAAAATCACAGGCACAACACTGGGATCCACACAGCCTGCGTTAGGTGCCTAGGGTCCCTGTACAATGAAGGGGGGAGAAGAGCGAGGTGCCTGAGAATGTGACCCACAAAGCCAGCATGAGAGGTGGCACCTTGCCTAAGTGAACCAATGGGAAATGCTGATGATAGGGTTGTATCCTGTGCCCTGGCTCTTTTGCAGACCTAGGTGACACGGGCTACATCTACACTGCAAAAGGAAAAAAAAATAGTGGGTCAACTGACTTGGGATTGTGGGCTCAGACTACAAGGCTAACATATAGCAGCCCCCCTGGGTCTCAGAGCCTAGGTTCCAGCCTGAGCAGGAACCACTACCCCACCAGTTTTAGCCCCTACAGCATGCGCCTCGCAAGCCCAAGTCACTCGACCCAGGTTCTGAAACTTGTTTCTGTGGGCTTTTGTTCTTTTGCATTGTAGAGGTCCCCTTAGTCTGGGCTGCTGTGAGGCACTTAGTGCTGCTAGCAAGCCCTGATTTGGGAAACAATAGGTGCTCCTCCACCTAAGTCGTGTGCCGTGCCTAAAATAAAACAGTTGCGGGGAGCGGGACCACTTATAACCTTACCTGAGTAGTGGATAGGGTATGTACCCAAGATGCGGGTGACCCTGTCCCAGCTCTAACTGCCCCTACTTCCTCCTGAGCATGCCTAGAGGATCCGCGCCCCCACTGCCCCCCCAACTTAGGTGGAAGAACTATCTTCCCGAGTTTGAGAAGTGCTCTGGGGCGCTAGGTGTCTAGATACCTAATGTGAGGCAACAGCATGCACACCCAGAGGCAGAAACATTGGTGCTCAAGCAATTTAACTGCAAAAACTTAGGCACAGAGTGAGTTTAGGCACCTATGGGGTAAGGTGACAGCCAAGCAGCAGTTTTATAGCTTGCAGTGGCACCCAAAAAATGGGATTTAATGCCAAAGGACTTTAGTGGGTGGCACCCTAACTATATAATTAGCTCTTAATTTACCACTTAAAAATATTTTTAGGAATTACAGTTTTCTGTTACTGCATGTTTCCTTTAACGAGGTTGGAGGAGAGGGGCTGTATTTGCAGCTAATGTTGCAGGATTGAGCCTGGGAATAGTCAGCCCAAAAGGCTATATTCAGGCTAAACTGAAGAAATTTAATTCCAGATTCCTTGACCTATGCCATATGCCTGTTCTACAGCCCAGCCTCTGAAAGCAAGCCAGTTAGCCTGAGATCCAATCCTGCTGTGTTTCATAGCGTGCCATTAGCCAAATTGAATTACTGAGATGTAATGACCCCTTTTCTTTCTTTTTTCATGCTTAGCTACTGTCACTCATTTTGGAAGCAAAAGTCTGAGTAGTAGCCCGAACAAACATCTGCTTGGTTTTATGTTGCCTGCAGAAGCGATTCTAGGGTTTCTCCTTGTGCATAATGCATGCTAGGTGGCAGTATAATTCCATAGTAGGGGAATTCTGTTCACTACTCTTCTTTGCCGGTGGCTGAAATGCTCTGAGAACACCCCCAACACGCCAGCTGACGGATGTTATCCCCATTTAAGCTGATGTCACAAGCAGCAGCTACTGAGTTCTGTGGCTAGATAAACCATACAAGCATTTGTCCTTCTCAGCCTTCCCACTTGCTATTTATTACAGACTTTCAAGGGGGAATGGGATAGCGTGCGCCTATGTTACTCATGGTATTCCTTTCTTGTAAAGAAGCCCACCTACCTTAGCCTTTTGGGAGGTCAGGCTTTTCTTCCTAATTCTTTGTAAGACCAAGGCCTCTTGCAGCAAGATACTGGTTTATGGTTGATGTGTTCAGGTTATCCAGAGGCACCAGGAGGTTGATGTGACTTCTTCCTTCCTCACATCAGTTGCCTGTGGAGGATTTTTTGTTTTTAATTCCTCAGATCATTTCTCTAGATTTTGAAATCCCCTGCAGATCTGTAGTCAATACTATGTGAACTTAGTAGCAGAAAGCACCCAAAATACGTGGCAAACTTCTTAAATTATGCATAAATGTTAATTTATTCTTAGATGCCTGCTTTTTTTATCCCTCCAGCATCCTAGTTGGCCTTTGTTTACAGTCTTAACCTGATTCCAGCCCACAGCCAAGCCCATATGAATAGAATTTTATTTGAATTTCTAAGGGAGCCGGGAAAGAGAGAGGAAGACCTTGCTCAACTCTTAGCCTAGCTAGTAGTTAGAATACTCCATGGGATGTGGGCGAGCCTTGGTTCAATTCCTCCACCACACACACCCATTTTTTCCCAAGGGGGAGAAAGGCTTTGAAGAGGGGTCTCAGGCGAGTGGCCTAGCTGCTGCGCTATGGGATATTTCTGATGTGACATTCCCTAAATCTCTCTTGTTGAAGTTGTTCCACTGTGGTAAATAATTAAGTCACTGAAGTAGGGATCCTGATTCTCTTACCTCCCAAGTAATTGCGCTAACCCCCAGGCTACCATCTCATTCTCACGTGTGCTGTCTTTCTCTCTGTCTGGCCCAATGATTCTGTCATTGTTTAGCCACAGTGGAATAGCTGCAACAAGAGAGAATGAAGGGGGTCTCTCCCCTCCCCCCCAGCAGAATATCCCATTGTTCATTGGTTAGAACACTCCCCTAGGGGGGTCAGAGATCCCTATTCAAATCCCTTCTCCCCTCAGGTGAGACTTGAACAGGAGATGTCCTGCAATCCAGGTGAGTCTCTGCCCCATGGTTAGAGAAGTTATGGTCTCCCCCCCCCTCCTTTGCCCCCCAACTCTGATTTCTTACTAAAACAGAACAGGGGCCTAACACCAAGAAGGGATTCTCAGTTGCAAATCCTAAGCAGAGGGAGGCACCTCCCTCCAGCTCAGACAGAGTCTAGTCTACACTACAGACCTGTATCGGTAGAACTACGTCACCCAGGTGTATGAACAATCCGCACACCCCAGTGACGACATTGTACTGACCCTCTCCCCCCCCCCCCCCGCCATGTAGACAGCACTATGTCAGCAGGAAAGCTTCTTCCACTGACATGGCTACTACCTCTCAGGGAGGTGGATTAACTATGCCGATGGGAGAGCTCCATCCCATCAGTTTACAACAGGGGTGGGAAAACTACGGCCCACGGGACTGTCCTGCCTGGCCCCTGAGCTCCCGGCCGGGGAGGCTCACACCCGGCCCCTCCACTGCTGTCTCTCCTCCTCCGCTGCTCGCTTGCTCTGCCGCCAGTGCAATGCTCTGGGCAGTGGGGCAGTGAACTCCTGGGGCAGCGCAGCTGTAGACCCCGGCTCTGTGCTGCGTGGTAGCGGCGGCAGTGTGGCCTAGCTGTAGCTCCGCCAGCCACCGGAGCTCCAGGCAGCACAGTAAGGGAGCGGGGGGTTAGATAGAGGGCCGAGGAGTTCAGGGTGGTGGTCAGGGGCGGGGCTGTGGATAGGGGGTGGGGTGATCGGTGGACGGAATAGGGGGTTGAATGGGGGCAGGGGTACTGAGGGGGCAGTCAGGAAGGAGAGGGATTGGATGAGGCAGTAGGGGGGCAGGGGTTCCAGGTGCAATCAGGGAACAGGGAGAATTGGATGGGGCAGGGGTCCCAGAGGAGCCATCAGGAATGAGGAGGGGTTGCATGGGGTGGGCGGTGGGGTCCAGGAGCAGTCAGGGGACAGGAAGCGGGGTGTGTATGGAAGGGGCAGGCATCGGGGGGGGACTGTCAGGGAATGGGGTGGGTTAGATGGTGCAGGAGTCCTGGGGCAGGGGGGCAGATAGGAGGTGGGGACCAGGCCATGACCCCCTCCCCTAACCGGCCCGCCATACAATTTCTGAAACCTGATGCGGCCCTCAGGCCAAGTTTGCCCACCCCTGGTTTAGAGCATCTTCATTGAAGTGCTGCAGTGGTGCAGCTGCACTAATGCAATGTTTTAAGTGTTGGCCTACCCTTCGGCACCAAACTCCGAGGGGGTGGGGCTTAGAACAAATCTATCGCTTTGGCATCTCCCACTAGCTAACTTAGGCAAGGAACTGCCTAGTGTGCTGGCTTTTGTGAATCCCATTCTGAGGCACCTGTCTCCCACCAAACTCAGGCTTTGTGAACCCCAGTAATTTTTCAAGATGTCTTAATAGCTCAGTGGTTTCAGCATTGGCCTGCTAAACCCAGGGTTGTAAGTTCAGTCCTTTAGGGGGCCATTTAGGGATTTAGTTGGGGATTGGTCTGCTTTGAGCAGGGTGTTTGACTAGATGATGTCCTAAGTCCCTTCCAACCCTAATAATCTATGATTGTATGAAAGTGAGGCACAGTGATGCTCAGCATCACCACACCTAAGTTCCTTTGTGAATCCAGCACTTGTGCATCTAAAACTCATTGACAGTCAATGAGACTTAGGTGCCCAAATCAGTTAGGCACTTTTACATCTTACAAAATGCATCTAGACTGCACTGTATTGATGACAATAAAAATCAGCATTGTAGCTTGCCGTAGGTGTGTGTGTAAAATCTATAGCAAGAGTTACTTATTGATCAGCCCTTGCCAGGACATTTCCCCCTTTCTGAACAGTGGTACTACAGTTGTTTCCTCTCAATCTTTTGTTTCTTCCATGACTGTCTAAGTCAGGGGTCAACAACCTTTCAGAAATGGAGTGCCGAGTCTTCAACACTCTAATTTAAGGTTTCGCATGCCAGTAATACATTTTAATGTTTTTTAGAAGGTGTCTTATATAACTAAACTAGTGTTTAAGAAACTTCATTTAAAATGAAATTAAAATGTTGATCTTATGCTGTTGTCCCGCACAGCCCGCTGCTGGGCTGGGGTTCTGTTCACCATTTGGTGTGAGGGGTGCAGGTGGGAATGTGGAGGGGGGGTGAAGGCGCTCCCCTTTGGTGCTCAGGGTGGGGGTAGGGCTGTGGCGGGTGCATGGAGTGGGTGGGGGCTGGGGATGTGGGGGGGTGCAAGAGTCAGGGCAGAGGGCTGGGGACCGAGGGCTGGAGTCAGGGCTGGGTATGTGGGGGAGTGCAGGTGTCAGGGCAAAGGGGGGGCTGGGTATGTGTGGGGGTACCAGAGTCAGGGCTAGGGTTGTATGTGTGTGGGGTGGGGGGGATGGAGTCAAGCAGAGGGCTGGCTGTGTATGAGGGAGGTACAGGGCTCAGGGCTGGGGCCTCAGGGGCTGTGTGCAGGGCTCAGGGCAGAGGGCGGGGGATGTGTGCATGGGGGGGGTCAGGGCTCAGGGGAGAGGGCTGGGTGACTGTCCCCCTAAGAACTCCCAACCCCCCCTGCTTCTTGTCCCCTGACTATCCCCTCCTGGGACCCCTTCCTCCAACTGCCCCCCAGGACCCCACTCCCTATTTAAGCCTCCCTGTTCCTTGTCCTCTGACTGCCTCGACATTTCTTCACAACCCCACCCCCAGACAGACCCCCGGGACTCCCATGCATATCCAACCACTCCCCGCCCCGACAGGACTGCCAGAAACTCTTGACCCATCCAATCCCCCCTGCTCCCTGCCTGACCCAACCCCTCTCCACACACCTACCTCCTGACAGGGCTCCCCTCTGAAACTCCTGACTCATACAACTCCCCCCCAGGTCCTTGTCCCCTGCCCACCCCTTCCAGAGACCCCCCCCACCCTAACTGCCCCCCCAAGACCCTCCTTGCTCCCAGTCCCCTGAGCCCTATCCACCCCTCACCCGCTGACAGACCCCAGGATTCCCATGCCCCATCCAACCTCCCCTGCTCCCTGACTGCCCCCTCCAGAGACCCCCCCACCCCTAAAGACCCGTCCCGGGATCCCACCCCCCCATCCAACCCACCCTGCTCCCTGTCCCCTGACTGCCCCCATCCCTTATCCAATCCCCCCCCCCGCCCTGGACCCCTTACCATGAGGCTCCACGCAGAGCCAAACATGCTGCCCTGCGGGAGCACACAGCCCCGCCCCTCAGAGCATTGCATGTTTGGCGGCAGGGCTCCGGCTGAGCGGGAAGCGTTTCTGCCTCCCTGCAGAGCCAAACGCTGCCCCGCGGGAGCTCGCAGCCCCAACCCCCAGAGTGCTGCACATGTGGCGGCAGGCTCCAGGGGAGGGGGGGGAGGCAGGGGAGGGGCCGGCGGCTTGCTGTGCTCAGCTGGGCACTCTGGCCCAGGAGCACAGACTCCACGGCTTGCCATGCCAGGAGAGTGGGGCCATTTGCTCACCCCGTGCACATGGCTATGCTTCTGCTTCCTGCCCCCGCGGGGGGGAGCGGAGGGCAGAGGAAAGCGGGCTGGGCTGGGCAGGATTTTTAATGGCATGCTGGAGTCCCGGCAGGCTCCAGCGTGCCATTAAAAATCGGCTTGTGTGCCATCTTTGGCACACGTGCCATAGGTTGCCGACCCCTGGTCTCAAGTAATTGCTCATAGAAGATAGCGTTCCCAATGCCACATAATTAAACATAAAAGATATCTGACAATCATAATTCGATATTCAATTTATTAAAAGACATTTTGTGATTGCAAAGCTCAGTTACACACAACTTCACAAACTGTTCTGTTTGATGCAGCTCTTCATACTTAACTGTGTATGTAGACTTATCTGAGGTCTCACTACAGTTGCCCAGGTCAAATCAAAGTCCACAAACACAAAAGTAAAAAGCCTGGAATAGCAGTATTAACTGGCTATATTGCTCAGTCGGTTTGATTATGGCATAAGCTTACATTACAACATATTACATTACACATTTAATAACAGACAAATAGAAATATACACTATGTGAAATGTGGCAGAGTTAACATTTCTTTTGGAACTTTAATGATGAGCAACACAGGAGAAAATGTAAATTTGTCTCTCTCCACCCCACCTTTCTTATGTGTAAAGGGGACCTGAAAGATATGTCAAATGTTTCTCCAGCTTTGTTTTTTGCATTATAAATGAAGGTCTTGTGTACCATGGCAACTAAAGGTCTAGTGACATTCATTAATTACTAGAGACAAAAGCTGAGTAATAGTACTGATTTTTATACTCTATCAAATAGGTGTCTAAAAATACTAAACTCCAAAGCCTATTGAACATTTTGGGAGAAATTAGTGTTTCAGAATCAACCTCCACCTCTTCGCCCTTCAGCTGAGGTGCCAAAGCACTCAATACACATCTTGGAATGCCTCCAACAGGTCCTCCACCACCATGGATAACTATATTCTGTATTTTTGATTTTTTTTTTTTAAATTGAAAACAAACATTCTTTAATTGTATAAAGGCTTGAGTCATTTACTGCATTTTCATTTCCTAGTCTTACACCCTTCTTCCTCAGTGGGAGCTTGTCAATTCCCAGCAGCTCAGTGAGCAGCTCCAGCCTGCAATTTGTCTAACTCCCATGCCCAGGATGTGGTTACAGCTTGGCTAAATTCAAAACCAGTTCCCCTCCCTCCCCCCCTCCCCCCCCGCCCCCCAAGCCTAGCAAAATGCAATAGTCTTTAAACATGCCACATTATAAACTTCAGTAGTTCTTGCTGTAGCAGTTTTCCCCTCCCACTAGCCAAGGGAGTTTGCTCACTCTTGCCAAAATGAGTCACCTTTGAACAGAGGCATTGCAGCCCAAAAGCTGAGCTCTTAGAAAGTTAGTAGGGGATGATGGAAATGTGATCTTCATTACCAAAAAACCCGTTGAATGAGAGCTCAACAGACTGCAGATCTGTTATTAAAACATGCTTGGTCACTATTAGGAAAGTTACCCATTATTGACATGGGGTAATGCTAAACATGGTTTATATGAAAATGTAGACCAGAACAATCTGGTAAGACCCGAACCACTTCATAAACAATAGTTAGAGAACACTGTTATGACTATGCTTGGCTCATCATTGTCAGCAGTGGGTAATTTTCCTAGCATACAACTGGCCATAGAAAATGAAGATTACATAGTTAACGAGGAACTAACAAGTTCTTGTCACGTGAGCACGTTCTACTGCACCAGAGTGATGAAGAACACCTTTAAAGACGTTCACTCTACACAAGTCATGTGATGTCCCTGGCACAACGAAAATTACTGTCCATCCTGTATGACAGAAAAACATCAAAGCACCCAAGACATTACTTCTGTCCTACAGCATTTGCTGGACAACTATCCACATATGGAAAACGTAATACACTAAAGGCAAGGTTTCAAGTGAATCTCAGCCAAGCCTTTAAATTTATGCATGTAATCATTAGCAACTGAAACAACAAATTCTGGTACATGCCTTTTCCCAGTCAATTGTTATGGTCTACCTCCAGCTTTCCTACCTACAGATCCAAGTTCCACAGCAAATCTGCTTATAGAGTTGGAAACAGAACCATACCTGACAGTATTCTGCTCTAACCATTAGGTTAACATTGCTTGTGTACCAGGAGGAACTCTTCCTTTTGAGACCTTATTCATTACACCAATTTAAAAGAACAGACTTTTTCTTTGTCTAGTTACTGATTTTAATCTAAAATATTGACATCGACATATAGTACTCCAAGAACGCCACGCTGTCAAATCCACAGTGAACTAATTCACAGGTTCCTTGGAAATGATAGGGTAGGCAAGGGAAAGAGCCACCTCAGTAAAGGCATCAGAGTTGAATGACTCATCATTCAGAGCACTACAAAATCTAAAAGCCGTAAGCATACAATCAAGTTGTCAACTATATTAAACTAGAGCAGACAATTTTTCTCTCAGTTGAACGTATTTCTCAAGAGAAATCCTTTCTAGTTAGTATTTCCAAAGTTTATTGTTGCTGCACAAAGAAGAATCATAAAATTCCACTCCCACATCCCCAATTCTGACCCCTCCTGTGTGGGACTACCCTAAGGTTTACATATTATGAACAAGTTAAAGTTAACAGTTTGATGAAAAAGAGTAATTGCCTAGTGTGCAGGATGTTCCCTTTGCCAACCTCCTTCAAGGAGCAAATTCTTGGATGTAGCAGTTGGAAAGGTGCTTTATTAAAAATGAGAGATGAGTATTAGACAATCTAATCCAGGATAAGAAACCCTGAAAAACATGTAAAAATCTGAATGCTGCAGTGAGAGATACAAACTGCTCTCTCCCTTATTTAAGATACAAAACATTTTTTTTCTTCTTCACTGTAGTCTATTATATACTCTGGGTAAATCTGATGCTTCTCAAAGATGACAAAAATGGAGGGAACCAGCACATTGTCCACACAGCTGTCGTAAAAGGTGAGCATATCAGTAGCTCTTTGTGGGGGACGAACGTAGGTTGGGTCTCCTCTAACGAAGTCTCCAACTAGAACTCGAGCCACAAACATGGTGTTCCCTTTTGCAGCAGATTGACTATAACTGTGGGCATACTTAGCATCTCTGGCGAAGTAACTTCCTAGGAATGAGAAAAAAAGGGCACAGTGAAGATACTGGATGTGTATGCTGTACTTTATATGTCAGGCACAAAAGAGTTAGAACAGCACAATAATTAGGATGTATTTGACTCAAATTTCAATAAGCGAACTTTATGTTTATTGGCACCCCAGTATATTTAGTGGAGATTTCACACCAGACAGCTAAAGGATTTTGCTGTACAACTCCCATTACTTTCAAGAGGAAGGAAAGAGCAGGCTGGGTTATGAAGGAGTGAGACAGAAAGGGAGAGTAAAGAAAAACAGCCTAGGAAGAGTAAGACATTAGATCAACAGGTATAGCACAAGAGGAAAAAATTAATGTTAAGAGCTGAAGGAAAAAAGCCAGCATCATGGGTGGATAAGAGGAAAGAAACCTCTTGTCTCCATCTGACAGAAAATTACCATCTTCTTCAACTCCCCTCCTGCTGAGGTGAAAGAGGTAATGGACTGGCAAGTTTCCCTCCACTTCCTAGGAATCAAAACATGCCCCTCTCCCCCTCCTCCCCCCCAATATAACAATTCTTTTTCAGACCCCAAATTAATTCTCTCAACCCCACATCAAATTCTCCATCCACGCAAACCAATTCCTTTCCAACCTGAAAAAACACTGGAGCTTCCCTCCCATCACTTCCCCCATGCACAAAAAAATCACTGCGGCTTATAAAGACCAATTATCACTGTAACGTCATCACTGGGTACTTTAAAGAAAGTCTGTGATCTCATATACGCAGTCATGACCTCCTCACCTTTTCCAAAGCTTGTTCCATGGACTCCACAGATTCTCCAGTCAAAATTGTGATTGCAGATGGCTTCCAAATGGGAACTCTTGGTTCCATGGAACAAGAGCCTCTCATCTACATCTTTCCCTCCATTTTTCTTCTTCATCTGCTCTTTTTGCCTGATGTAAAAAATATATTTAAAAGACACATACACTATAATATGGATCAGATTTCCAGCCACTTCTGTATTCCACGGGCAGTCAAATTAGAGCTGCTAGTCTGGGAACGGCAGTAAAAATTACTTGTTTATGGAAATATGCTTATGAGTGTGAATATATTGTAATTGGAATATGCTTCCTGAAAAAGGTCTCTGGTAAGGTATCATTACAAAGTTTATAATCTACTGAGTGTGTTCATTCTATTTGTATGTATGTATCATTCTTGTATCTGAGGGCTTGGCTACACTCGAAACTCCGAAGCGCTGCCACAGGAGCGCTCCCGCAGCAGCGCTTTGAAGTGCGAGTGTGGTCGTGGCGCCAGCGCTGGGAGAGAGGTCTCCCAGCACTGCACGTACTCCACCTCCCTGTGGGGATCAGCTTGCAGCGCTGGGAGCGCGGCTGGGGCAGTTTACACTGGCACTTTGCAGCACTGTAACTTGCTGCGCTCAGGGGTGTGTTTTTTCACACCCCTGAGCGAGAAAGTTGCAGCGCTGTAAAGCGCCAGTGTAGCCAAGGCCTAAAGCTAGAAATAAGAAGTATTACTCTGAGGTCCTATTGTAACTATGCAAAGTGTGTGCTATTAATGGTGGCTTGGAATCTTGAGGGCTTCCATTAACTAGGACAATTGGTTCTAAATGGCTGTGTTTACTGCAGCCTTCCTGCGAGTCAGCCCAGGAAGAATGGAGGCTTGGAGTCTCACAGAACATCTGAACACTTCACAGGATACTGGAATCCATCTTAAACCTCGTGCTTTTCCATTTAGAAGGAGGGGTTGGAACCCAAAGAGAGACAAAGGGTTCCCACCTTGTGCCGAAGATATAAAAGGGGGTGGCACAGAACAAAGGGGGCTGCCAGTCATGAGAAATTCCCTAGTTACCACCTGAGCTGGAGCTAACAAGGACTGTATCGGGGAAAGGATTGGGCCCAGACTAAGAAGGAGTCTAGTCTGTGAAAAACGCTTATTGGAATATCTGAGAGTGAGATTTACCTTTATTCAGTTTCTTAAATGTATTAGGCCTAGACTTGCATGTTTTGTTTTATTTTGCTTGGTAACTTATTTTGTTCTCCCTGTTATTACTTGAAACCACTTAAATCCTACTTTTTATACTTAATCACTTACTCTGGGTTAATAAAATCACTTCTGTTTAATAATTAAGACCAGGGGGAGCAAACAACTGTGCAACTCTCTCTATCAATGTTATAGAGGGCAGACAATTTATGAGTTTACCCCGTATAAGCTTTATGCAAAGTAAAATGGATTTATCTGGGGTTTGGATCCCACTGAGAGCTGGGTTTCGGAGATAGGTGATTTGCTGAGCAGTTTTTGGTTAAAGTCTGCAGCTTTGGGGGCATGGAACCCTGGGTCTGTGTTGCAGCAAGCTAGTGTGTTTGGCTCAACGAGGCAGGGTTCTGAAGTCCCAAGCTGGCAGTGGAAAAACGGGCTTAGAGGTAATTCCAGCACGTCAGGTGACAGTATAACCAAAACAGTATGACCAAACCCATCACACTTGCCTCCCTACATTTGATAAAAATCTGAAAGGGAATGTGGAAAAAGCTACAAGACACATGGATTAAGATTAGTTTTTTAAATGCTGTCAGTTATTTTCAAGGTCTGTTCTGTTAAAACAAACCATTTCTAGCAAACTCTTCTTTGCTGCTTAGCAATTGTTGTTATTGCTTGGTTAGACTATTAGCTCGATCATTGCCAAACCCAAACTGTTTTTGAGGGGAAAATGTTATCTGTCTATCTAGGCAGGATCTTATATGCTCTCCTGACCCCAAATTACCATGGCATCAAAGCACTCTTATTAAATGTTTCTGCTGCTGTTCTTAATTGGCCAACTATGCTGTAGATATTTAAAAGCCAAAAGGAACTAGAGCACATCAGTAACAAATAACCCAAGCCTTGGGGATTGTAGTTCAATTTAGTTTGGCTGTTCTACACCAGAAGCCCCTAATATGCCTTCAGGAACCTCGCCCCGAGAGGAGTGTGACACCTTCGTAAAATACCCATTTAGAGAGACATTCTAGATCCACTGCAGCAGACTTATTAATGGATACAGTCTCCTTTTGAACCTGTGCAAACAGTGAAGACTCTGCTATCAGGGCAATTCAATATTCAGTAAACACAGATGTACTTGCATACCAATTCTGTGCGCCAGTCGTATCTGTTAATTTTCATGGAGTAGCTACTCCATGCAGAGAGTCATCAGCTTTGCTGTAGAGGGGATGTTACCTTTTCAAGGAGGGGGCGCTAAAGCTCAGCAGCAATAGCACATCAACAATGAATAGCTAATTAGCCTCAGAAAGGACTGAGTGGTATTTCTGAGTTCCTAAAGTAAGCTTCAACACCACACTGGGTAACCTCCAGAGTTCATGTCAGTCTCTAGCATGTATGCCCAGGAGAGGCAGTCTTGGAAGTTATGAGACTCCCTCCCGTTGTTATTGCCACAACTAGGTTAATGTAATAAAATAGATACAAACCACTGAAAGACTTGCCAAAGGGATGGGTTCTGAATCCTCCTCATTCTCTGGATAGCATAATTGTTCATTGTCCTTTTAAATAGGGTCTCGATTTCAGTGTATTCAGAGGATGGATTAGTGATCTCCACTGCCTACAAAATACCAAACCACAGCCAAAGGTTACAGAAAGCTTCAACTGGCTGTTAAGGGCTGACCACGCTTTCATAGGCAGAACCAGTGAGATCAAAGGTGGATCTTTTGAGTGTATGTAGTACTTGAAATCTTATTCACTCACAGAACAGGAACAGCCTAGATAGTTCCTATGTGAGCTCCCCCATTCTGTTCTATGCACTGTACCTCTCTCCATGGGAAGGATCTCTCAGACAAAGGAGAGATGAATTCAAGTGTTTGTATACGTTCCATACTTCATCTGTTGAGATGGTGACCTGTCAGCTATAAACTAGGCTGAGAATACTAACTCCTGTAACACAGGGCTACCAGACAGACATGAGTTGGTAACAGTTTTTCAGTCACTGCTGCCTAGGGCCAATATGAAATCAAAACTTGAGGTGAAAGGCCCCAGTTCCAACGTGTAAACGGTGCATCTTAAAACAGAGCACTGGCTGCTCTGGGAGGCATGGCGAAAGCAGCTCAATCCGCCTCTGGTTCAGCCTGCTCATTCTCTAACACAAATATTATATTCATACATTTTAAGACAATTCATTTTTGCCATGTATCTCTCTTCAACTACCAATTCCATTTTGCCGCCATTACACAAAGTAAAAAGAAGATGGAGGGGGATTCACAGAACCTGATTTACTAATCCTAACAAGCTATCAATATCTAACAACATAGATCAGAGGTGGGAAAACTATGGCCCGCGGGCTGGATTCGGCCTGTGGGATTGCCACCCCGTAGCGCCGCAGGCCCCATGCCATTCCCAGAAGTGGCTAGCTCCACGTCCCTGCAGCCTGGGGGCAGAGGGCACTGTGCACTGCCCTCGCCTGCAGGCACCGCCCCTTGCAGCTTCCATTGGCTGGGAATGGGGAACTTCAGTGGGAGCTTCAGGGGAGGTACCCACAGGCAAGGGCAGTGCACAGAGGCTGCAGAGACATAGTCCTGCCCGCTTCCAGGAGCAGGGCGGGGCCAGGGCAGGCTGAGAGCCTGTCTTGGCTCCACTGTGCACTGCTGCCACCCTGGAGCCGCACCAGGTAAGCAGCGACCGGGTCAGAGCCCACACTCCAATCCCCTGCCCTGAGCCCTCTGCCGCACCCCTCCTGCATTTCAACCCCCTGCCGTAAGCCCCCGTCTGCAGCCCACATCCCAACCCCCTGCCCTAATCCCCCTCCCGCACTCCACACCCCCTCCTGCCACGAGCCCCCTTGTACACCCCGCACCCCTCTGGCACCCCAAGCCCTTGCCCTGAGCCCCTTCCTGCACACTGCACCCCCTCCCACACCCCAACCCACTGCCCTGCAATTTCCCTACCCAGATGTGGCCCTCCGGCCAAAAAGTTTGCCCCCCCCAGATATAGATTATAGACATATAAACTTTTACTTTGCATCGGATTTTTCATGTCTCAAAATGTTTTACAGAATAAATACTGCAACCTCCAATATTATGTGTAGGGAAGGAGGAAGAAAATAGAAGTCCTTATACTAAACAGGGAAGACTAAACAAACAAACAAACAAAAAAAGCAAAGCCTCTCATAAGTGATCCTTTACGGTGTAGCAAGATTTTCCAGAACAGTTTGCAAGGCCAATGTCTGAAGTGTAGGAAATTCATCAAGGCTGAGGTGTCAGATGTCGTGAAGGCCACCACAGAGGCATGCAGAATCCCAGCCAGTCATGAAACAGTGAAAGAGGATTACTACTGTGAAAGAAAAGCCTTATGATCAGAGAGGTAATGAGCAATCTCAGATCCATTATGCTTCTACCTGGCCTACACTTTAAGAATTGATAATACTTTGCAGTTATTTAATATCTTCCATCTTAAAGTGTCAATTGAGATGAGGTACTTGACTGAAACGCAAGCTGGTTTCTTTTAATCTCTCACATCACTAACCAGCAGTTATAACATGTTCCTGCCAGTCAAATTCTTTGTGCCTGTGCAACCCCATTGTCTCCAGTGAGCTTAGCACAGGTGTACCTAATTGGAATTTAGGCTGGGATTTGAAAGGGAAAAGGAATTAGGCTCCCAAATCCCATTGGTGTTTAAAGGGAATTTGGCACCTAACCACCTTAGGCTGCTTTGAAAATCCCAGCCTTTATTAACAATTCCCTTGATAACACACATGGAGGAATTTCCTAATTCCCCCTCAGCTGCAGTGGCAAGGATAACAGGAGCAAAGACTTATTTTTTGTCACTGATGTCAGCTTTACCGCAGGTCCAGATTCTGATTCCCTTACTTGTGTTGAGTAGCACCTTACTCCACAAGTTATTTGTGGTAAACAAAGCCACCCAACATGAATAAGAGGATCTGAATCTGGTCCATACAGCCTAAAGGACAGCTGGCATAGAAATGGCATGGTGTGCTCCTAAGTCACTCCTCACTACAGCCTGGGAATATGGGGTGAAGAACTGCAAAGAGTGTGAACATCTGCAAAGTTCTGCTCTCTGGCTATCACCAGCTGGCAAAGTGCCCAAAAACTGCTCTTAGCAACAAAAACAGTCTGAGAATCAGGAATCCATCACCAGCTCCTTGATGCCTCCCACTTATTCTGTGCCCAAGTGACTTGGCCAATTTCACATAGGACATCTGTAGCAGAGCTGGTAATGGAGCCTGCACTTAAACCTCCTCTAAAGGAGGAGCTACAAAACCGTGGTGTATCCAAATGCTTGACTCTCGGTCTGTTCCTTAGCCATAGAACTATTAACTAGATGATTCCAGTATTTCTTTTGATCCATCTGTTGAAGCAACATGCAAATATCATCAAAACTGCTAGTAAAAACTCCTAGCTGTCCAACAGCTCTGCTCTTACTCGTTAGCTTCATTTCTTTAAATAAATGAATGGAGATATGCCTATCTCCTAGAACTAGAAGGGACCATTGAGTCCAGCCCCCTGCCTTCACTAGCAGGACCAAGTACTGATTCTGCCCCAGATCCCTAAGTGGCCCCCTCAAGGGCTGAGCTCACAACCCTGGGTTTAGTAGGCCAATGCTCAAACCACTGAGCTATCCCTCATCCTCTGTGTATATATTATAAGTTTAATACTGTATTTGTTTGATTAGATATGAAAAGAGAGGCAACTTGACCTAGTAATGACCATATCGTCATCATATGATGGTTCTTTGGTGGCCTGTGTGACAAAAGTTGGTAATCTCAGTCCAGTTCCTATTGAACAGATGTGGACTTCAGGGTACATCTACACTACTTTTAAAAATCTACATTTAACTGCAGTGAAGATGTTCAGGCTCTGGGACCCTCCCACCTCACAGGGTCCTAGAGTCCAGATCCAAACCCAAACCCAGCCCAAGCCCAAATATCTACACTGCAATTAAACAGTCCCTTAGCCTGAGCCCCATGAGCCCAAGTCAGATGGCACAGGCCAGCCGTAGGGGTCTAACTGCCGTGTAAAAATACTGTTTGAAAACCCACCAACTCAACTAGCACCCATATTGCTAGTCTCAGGACACTTTAATACCTTTTAAAAAATCTGGTCCAGTCACCTAGAGATGCAGATGAAATCAATGAGCGTACAGTGCCTAAATATCTTTTAAAATCTGGCCCTTTGTAACTATATTCCCAAATGGCAAATGTTTCAGTATACATGGACATTTTATCATGTTCCTTTGGGCTCAGTGTCTTTCCATCAAAAGAACCTGTATAGGAACAACCCAAACTCACTGGAGCAAAAAGGAGAAAACACAAGTACCTTGTACCCCATGTCAGGCAGTGCTGATTTGTCCCAGTTTCTAGGATAGTTTTGATCTGGAGTATCAGTCACTCTTTGGCTGTTTGCGAACAAAAAGAAAATCAGGAATGAGTCTACGGTATTTCCATTCCTGTCATAAACCCTCTCCCAGACTCATAGGGTCCCCTTGGAATAAGTCTATTTTGGTCACTTCCCCTGTAAGAATTTTACAACACAGATTTAATCTTGCTACTTACTGCAGATTACCAATTAAATATAGTCATGTAACTAGGTTCCCAATAGGAATTAGTCCCCAGTTTCTGGTGGGCAGCATTTCTTAGGCCTGATCTATACTAGTGATGAAACTCGATCTAAGTTACGCTACTTAAGCTACGTAAGTAATATAACTGAAGTTGACATAGCTTACATTGACTTAAAGTGGTGTCTACACCATGCTATGTAGACGGGAGCTTCCGCCTCTCACTGAGGTGGATTAACTAAGTCGATAGGAGAGCGCTCTCCTGTTGACGTGTCGTGTCTTCACCAGACCTACTAAATTGACATCACTGCATCAGTTGTAGTGACACCAACTTAGTGTGCAGTGTAGACGAGGCCTTGGTCTCTTACTATGCTTTTGTAAAAGACAAGTTCTACCTCATCAATACCCCCATCTCCTCTTACACCATGTACCACAGGAACGAGCAGATTCCTGCTCATGCAGCAGAGAACTGCAGTGTTGCACGCTGACTGTGGCACTGCTGCAACTATCTGCAAACCAGCAGTGTGTTATATGATTCCACCAAAGCATGCAGTATATTGAGGCGAACAAGAACAGTTGAATTGCAATACAACCAACCAATATGGCAATCAGCGAACCAGAATTATCTATGAGAATCAAGAAACTTCCCCATATGCAGCCACCATTCCATACGGGGCATTTCGTTTTACAGTGAAAAAAACAAACAAAAATGAACACATCACTGAGTACCCTTTTTTCATCTTTTTCACATCTTCTGAGGACACGAACTTTGGTCGCCTGCGGACTTCTCTTTGAGTTTGATAACGGACATTTTTCTGGACCATTTCTTGAAAGAGAAAATTTATTTCATGTATTTTTTACACACACACACACACACACACACACACACACACACACACACACACACACACACACACACACACACACACACACACACACACAGTGCAAGAGAAAATAAACATTCATTTGTTGATGGAATGTGGCAGTTCAACTTTTTGTCTATTTAGCAACCACTGTCTCTGCAGCCCTACTAGTTTGTTTCAATCTTCTCTGTCCCTTCCTTATGTGACTCTTACTTGAGCTTACCTACCCTTCCAGAAATCACTAGCTCCCTCCATCTCACTTACACTCTTTCTTCATATCATGGAAAACGTTCAGATCTACCAGACAATTCATGACTTTACTATGTATTTAAACAAGGGCTCACTCCCTCATCTCCTGTCTTCTGCTCCCATTTAAGGCTGCAGTGAAGTCAACAACTCTGCAGTGGAGCGCTGAAAGAGCTTGGCAGACTTTCTGTACATCCTTTGTGAGCCTCTGCAACCCTTCTGCAAAATGGGCATTATAAGAATAGGCCACAGGAATGTTGTGAGAATTCATAAATAACTTTGTAAACCATGGAGATCCCCAGACAGAACTACAGATGTGTGATGGGTTACAGTGGTGACATTACAAATATTCCCGTCATAGACTTGTCAGAAGCTCAGACTTAAGGCTGCAGAATCTGGCAGAAGAAAAAGCTGCATGTGATGCTCTCAGGCAAACAGAGCCATCTTAAACAAAATCATAAGTAATAATCATAGCTAAAAAAGCAACCACTGGCTGGTCGAGTACCATTTCTTTTTTGGTTAGATGAGGCCTTCCACATGTTTACTCTAAAGGGAAAAGCTCTCTTTATAACCTCTTCCCTCTCCCACCCCCCTTACCTCATGCACCTTACCTTGCCCTCTTTGTCCAATTTGTACCTTGTTCCGTTCTGTCATTAATTTGCCCACATACTTATTTACACCTTCTCCACTTTACAGATTTCTCTCCCCTTACAATTTTCCACCCTGCATATGCGGACTATTTCCCCTTCTCCGAAAAACTATCCAGCTAGTCCTATTTGCAGCTGTCTCCCTCTGTACATGTCTCCCAGAAAAGTACTGCAACGTAGCATATCAAAGCTACCAAACTATAAATGATAATGCATTGTGTTCAACTGGAATTAAAGGGGGACAGTACCTTTAAAATTGATCTCGTATTGTTGGGAACCAGCCTGAAACTGTAGGATGTCATTTGGATTCGCCAGAAATAAATTCTCCAAATCATCAGAAGCTAGCGCAGAAGCTCCCTGCAGTCCGTCCTATAGAATGGAAATGTGGGGAAAAAATAATGGTTAAACCAGGAGTCGGCAACCTTTCAGAAGTGGTGTGCCAAGTCTTCATTTATTCACTCTAATTTAAGGTTTCGTGTGCCAGTAATACATTTTAATGTTTTTAGAAGGTCTCTATAAGTCTATAATATATAACTAAACTATTGTTGTATATAAAATAAATAAGGTTTTAAAAATGTTTAAGAAGCTTCATTTAATATTAAATTAAAATGCAGAGCTCCTCAGACTGATGGCCAGGACCCAGGAAGTGTGAGTGCCACAGAAAATCAGCTCACGTGCCGCCTTTGGCACATGTGCCATAGGTTGCCTACTTCTGGATTAAACCTATCTGGAAGGACAAAAGATTGCACAACTGCCTTTTTCATTCATTGATAAACATGAGCCATGAATTCTGACCTCTGCCAGGGAAAAAATACTATATTGCATATATGTCATTAGTGAGCCTGGGCCTACACAGGTAAATAAAGTGACAGTTCCCTGGCCACATATCAGGTATAACACAGGATTGAGAGTGGGAAAATACAGTGAGAGGAGTGGAGGTCAACTTTGGAAGACTAACTGAGGAAGCGACTTTAAAGGAGGCACACAGGGTCAGGAAGTTTGCTCCAGGCATAAAGGAAATTACAGAGTTGATTGTGGGAGAATGAGACTGAGGAAAAATAAATAACTGATAGTAATACTTAGCACTTACAGTGCTTACCGTTCATAGATCTCAAAAGCGCTGCATAATGAAAGGATGTCATCACCCTTCTGCACCCCTCCGAAAAGCAATACAACAAAGAAACCCACCCGGAATAGTTTTGGACATGAGAAATGCCACAAACTGAACCATTTCACCACTGATCACTAGCGTCCCATAGACCCAAATTGCTTTCCATCCCATCCGAGGTTCCAAAAGCCCCACTCTAACTTGCAGCTCCCATTGACTTCAATTGGAAATGCAGTCTGGAAATGATACTGGGCCCCTACAAGCTACCCAGTGGAGTTCAACCTGCTACTCATTGGGAACAAGCTATGAGAACATTTCTATTCCTGTGCCAGGCTACAGCCGCTTGTGCAGAGATCTCTTTATGATAGATGGAGCTGGCAGTGACACCATAGTTTATGTTGCTTGAACACTCCATTATAGACCCTTTTTTTTCAGTTGCTTATAACTTTGCTAAACTTTAACTGTTCGGGTTGAACTTTCCCATACTAGGAGTCTAACGGAGGCTGAACT
Source organism: Gopherus evgoodei (assembly GCF_007399415.2). Classification (NCBI taxonomy): domain Eukaryota; kingdom Metazoa; phylum Chordata; order Testudines; family Testudinidae; genus Gopherus; species Gopherus evgoodei. The sequence goes on along the minus strand of NC_044322.1, from coordinate 233,840,691 downwards.
ATTCAAGTTTTAGCAAAAACAGCTCAGCCATTCTGGAAAATTAGATTAGGACAGGGAAAAAACATTTTGCCATTATTAAAAAATAATTTAAATCATTTTGTTGAGAAGCTCTACAGCCCTCATTCTTTGGAAGCAGACTTCAAATTTGGCAGGGTGGGGGACAGCCCTGGATCAGAGAGGTGCCTTTTGTGGTCCTTGTGACAATCCACCTGAATTTGGCCAAGTTTATAAGCTTCTGAATACTGCCATTTTTACAAGCTCACATGTACTGTAGAAGTTTGTAACGACTTTGGCATCTAATTTCTTCAAACATTCTGTCTGAACAGAGCATGCTCCAACTGAGGACTACAGGGGCTCAAAGGGCTTTTCCTGCAAACCTTCCTCCCAGATGTCAGGGTCAACTTTGGTGCCAGGCATTTGAACAAGAGCGACTTTCTCCTGCACTCTCAATGCTCCACTGCTGGTGCTCAGGTAGCATGGAGGAAGAGGAAGCAGCCTGAATCACATGCAAAAGGGAAGCAGGGACAGGCTATGATGGAGAAGAGCAGAGGGGGTGGGGACAGGTGTGGGAAATATACTTGGGGACGGGCTGAGGGTGACAAGGCAAGAGTGTCTAAAACCACTAGGATACACACCTTTCCACAACCTGGAACAGAACTTAGGACTCCCAAATCCCAATGTTCCTCTGCTGTCTAGAAAATGCATGTGTAATTTGTTGGCAAAGTAGATCTTTCATCACCTTCTATAGGGTGATCCATTTATAAGGATAACAGCCTACTGCTGCTGCCAATTGCTCCATTAGCTCAAGTGGTAGATGTTTGTGCTGTTCCAACCCTGTTGATGACCCACAGGGTAGTCTGTAATATGGGGGTGTGTCGGTATCCCCTTGTGGCAGGACTGGGAACTACACCCACCTGGCTCCCTGCCCCTTATGCTGCCAAACCCAACTCTGCATTTGTCAAGTCCTTATTAAGACCCAATCCCTCCTCAATAGTCTTTTCCCCCATTAGGATAATGGGACAGTAGAAGTTCCCTGGCTCCAGTAGGGGTTAATCAGCCCTAGGTCTCCTGGGTTTGGAAACTTCTTCTCTAAAAATCCCTGGCCAAGGTAGGTAGCGGAACCTACACCCGCTTACTCCACTGGGTTCCAGCTCAGGGCCCTTGTTTGGAACAGCGAGAACCAATCCTTCTCAGTCCCATGCTGTTCTCTCAGCCACTTCCTACCTTTGTAATCTTGCCAGCCTCCTGCCCTGTTTATCATTCTTTGGAGCACTGGTTTGTCTGGCAGCTTCTCACTAGTCTGCTGGAGGGATAATCTCTCTTGCAGCTGCCCCACCCACTTATCTTGGAGCCCTTTTATCCAGCTGCTTTGAGGTTGCTAATCAGCTCTGGCTAAACAGATCGGCAGTTGCTTTGTTAATCCTTTGGCTGATGAACCAGCATAAGATGTATAGACCCTATGACAGGCTCAATATGGTTTCAAATGGTGAAATTTTTCTTTTGTCAATTTACCCTTTTTCTTTTTTTTTAAATAGGAACTTACATACAGAAAATTACATAAAGAGAATGTTTGGGTTACAAAGTCATATATTAAAATAAATTAGGAAATGCCACTATAAAGATCAGTGGACACTTGACAATTTTAGTTTTAAGCTCTCTGTCCCTCAGCTCCCCATCTGTAAAATGAGGATACTATCCCTTCATCTCACAGGGGTCTTGTGAAGATTAATTCATTAACGTTGTGAAGCATTCACATACTATAGTCATGAGAGCCACAGAAAATCCACGGAGAAAATTTAGAATTCTTTATTAAGTGCCAGGTTTGGACGGTGTACAGTAAATAAAGCCTCATCCCACAGACTGAATAAAGAGAATATAAATAAATACTGAATAACTACCCCTTCATTGACCACCATCCATCCTGAGCGCTCTCTGAGGTTGAAGTCCTATGGGAAAAAATAGTATGTGGTCACGTTGTTAAAGACTGTATCAGTTCATACGTACAAGAGGGCCAAATTACGATTGTACAGGCAACTTTCACTCTGGCCTTTCTTAAATTTGGAGTACTTGACTTTGCAACCTTAATAATGCTCTCTTTACATAGTTTTCTTCTGTATAATACATAAAAAAGGGAAAAAGTATGCTACTGGAAGGGCATTTTTCATGAATGCCGCATAAATCTTGTATATGATTCCCCACCACTAAGCCTGCTAATGCTTAGCTCTCTTAGCCTCCTGGATATGATGCTTCTTTCATGTTATTTTGGGAAAGGGTAGAGAAATTGGTACAAGATTTTATCAGATGACTTTTTGAGGAGGCATCTATAAAAGCTTATAGTGCATGCTTTGCCAGAAATAAGTACCCACCCACAGTCAATCATCTGGCTTTATTAATTGCTAACTAAGCCATAGGAAGGGGCCTATTGTTTTATAAATCAAAAGCAAATAAACAATATCTACAGGTTACTATATAGCAGAGGAGACTGTATTTGTGACATCCCTCCAGAAGTGGTTAAGAGGGGATGGACGTTACAAGGTGCTCACCTGTTTCCCATATTCAATCCACTGGCCTAGGTCATTTTTCCAATACCAAATCCATTTTGTTGTCATTATGAATTTGGGGGGTTTTGTAACTGATGATGGTGTGGAGAGGCGTCGAAGCAAAGCAGAAGAAGAGGTAATTGACCTGAAATTGACATTCTGATCTGCTAAGCTAGAGAGAGAAATTCAGAGAGTTACACCAGTGCTAAGTGTGCATACTTATCCTCTCTCATCATCAGTTGAAACAGCTTCCAAATTTCTACATTATAGGTGGAATTGGTAACACTACCTCTAGTTAAGGTTGCTTAAGAAAGGCAGGCAGAAAATTGCCCCATGCAGGCATGCTCTGATTCAGGAGCTTCAGATCCTTGTGACTAGACTCCCCACTGCAAAAAGAGCTAACACTGTCTATATCTCTAACACAGCATGCAAACTACGTGATGCTAGGGGCATCATTGCTGACTTGCTAGAAAGTTTGGGGCTACACCTAATTTATTGATACAAGTTTTTTGTAATGAACCACAAATGCACATGATGCTAGTATTTGCTTGTGTTTGTATCCTCCTTGCCAGAAGAGTATAAATTGTGTAGTGTTGGAGTTCACCAGCCTTGCCTGACAAAGACGGATAAAAGCCTCCTGTTCCAGGCTGCCTGAGAACAGGCGTTACAAAAACAGAACAGCAATCCTTTGTTCCTGGATAGCCAGTGGCCAGAACTCTCAAGCAATCACATCTGGCCAACCCTGAGCTTCAGAGAGCACCAGTGCTCCATGATCAGAGTGACGTGTCAGTTGAAAGTGGAGCTTTCAGAGAAGGAACGAATAGGATAGTGGGTGAATCTAGAGAACACTCCTATTGCGTCCTATATCTATGAATATTTTACCTATGAATAAGATCTACTATCCTTCACAATGGAGAACTTCATAAGAGAGTCCTCCGGGCGAGTTCCAAATAATGGCTGTATAGAGGACTGACAGCCACAAAAACAGTCTAGGACAGGGGTTCCCAAACTTGGTTTGTGGCTTGTTCAGAGTAAGCCCCTGGTGGACCATGAGACGCTTTATCTGAGCGGGCCACCACTTCTCACAGCTCCCATTGCCGGGAACGGCGAACCACGGCCATTGGAAGCTGCGAGCAGCCATACCTGCAAGGCGCTCAGGTAAACAAAGCGTCGGGCTTACCCTGAACAAGCTGCAAACCAAGTCTGGGAACCCCTGGTCCAGGAGAAGCTTTCACTGAGTTATTGGTAATAACTTCAATATGAACTGTATGTTACTAGACACCCAGTCTGTGCACCAAATGCTACATGTTTCATTAGCCTATATAATCTCAATAGCAGGGCAGAACTCCTCTACAGGTTATTCCACTTACCACAAGAACAGGTAAACATTTTCATTAAGCAACTGTCTAACTTCGCTCTCTTCTCCTGTGCACCCTCCGACCGTGTCTCTGTATATTCTCAGAGATCCTGTTCAGCAACCGTTTATGTTACCAAGAAGTCTCTAGCAGAAGCTTATGAGGTCAACACACAGCTTTCAGAAGTCTTATCTAAGGGCATCAAGCAATCATGCCCTAAATTCTCTTGAGAAAAGGAGTTAGCCAGAAACTGAAGGATAGACTATCCTTGTGCTACCCCAAAGCTATGTAGCTTCTTTACAGAGCTTAGCAAAGAGCTTTTAAGCATTATTATACCTGTCGTTTTGAGGGTCACAATAGGCCTTTTCGACTACCTCCATTCTGGGAAGATCAAGCCAATTGACTCCATCAAACCTCTGCCATCGATAAGGCAGATGATAATGAATCATCCTGCAGTCATCTGCAAAGAGAACAAACATGCTAAGGAGCTCACTTAACCTTAGAGCAGGCTGATAGCAGGACACTGAAATGAACCAAGAGAGGAGCAGGAATAAGCATCAAACCCTACAATGCATTTTTATTATGATCCCTTTGGCCTTCTCCCTTTCCATTTGATTCTGCTTTCATGTACACTGGGGTAAATCAAAAGTTAGTCCACCGAAGTCAGAGCTAGACTGGAGTAAAACTGAAGGAAGAGTTGAAACATGCCCTTTCTAACCAGTGAAGCAGCGTAAGCTCTTTGCATAAGGGGTTGGCAACCTTTCAGAAGTGGTGCGCCGAGTCTTCATTTATTCACTCTAATTTAAGGTTTCGCATGCCAGTAATACATTTTAATGTTTTTAGCAGGTCTCTTTCAATAAGTCTATAATATACAACTGAACTATTGTTGCATGTAAAGTAAATAAGGTTTTTAAAATGTTTAAGAAGCTTCATTTAAAATTAAATTAAAACACAGAGCCCCTCGGACCAGTGGCCAGGACCCGGGCAGTGTGAGTGCCACTGAAAATCAGCTTGCGTGCCGCCTTTGGCACGTGTGCCATAGGTTGCCTACCCCTGCTTTACATTATTGATTTTAAGTCTGAGTCCACACACCTTTCTTTGCTTAGATATTGCCCTGACAACTCACACTGGCATGTGTGAGAGCAGCGCTGTTTATCACCGAGACACGTAGGTATGACTCAGCTATTATCAGCTCAGCCCCAAACACGCAAGGAGAGTAAGCGTAGTTTCTCTCACAAGGTTAAGCAAGCAGGTTACAGCAGGAAAACCCCGGTGCTATTTTTGGTGTTGTTTCTCCCTCAGTTTCTTCAAAAGAGTTTCAGGACCAGAAAGGTGAACACACTGAAGGCTTGACTGTGCCTTTTAGGCACAGCCCAAAGCATAGGACAGTATGAACTGCAACACCCAAGGGAAGGCACCAGCAAGAGCACAGAGTACTCCTTCATAGGCAGCCAGCTTGCTCGGCAGGCAAAAGTGCTGAGGCTGGATGGAGCCATAGGCCTTGCCTCTTCCCTGCTCTCTTTGGGCCACCATGTGCCCTCAGTGGAGTAAGGAAAGAGAAGTCCATATGCATCCCAGAGCGCAGGACGGGCAATACTGCCACGTCCATTATGCAGCCAGAGCAGGGGTGGGGAAAGGTTTATTATTATTTGTATCACTGTAGCGCCTAGGAGTCCCAGTCATGGACTAGGCCCCTTCTGTGGTAGGCACTGTATAAACACAGAAAAAGAAGATGTTCCCTGCCCCCAAGAGCCATTATGCCCATCTCTTTATGCCCAGAATCGGAACCCGAGCAAAAAGAAACTCCCCATTCAGCTCTGTCTCCTCTGCACTTACATCAAACCACTAAATTTATCTCATTCCTCAGTCTCAGAGTCAAGTTCCTTCCTTTAGCCAGCGCTTGCATTGGCCTTGAGACACTCCAGAGGGAGTCACGGCTAGTCACTCTTGGCCAGAGCTAATTTCTAGGACACGATGCTGTAAGTTGGAAAGCTTAGAAGGGGTCAATTCTTTAAAGGCACAATATTTTAGAAGACAAATGCTGGAATCCTATTACTAAGACATGGAGAGGGTTGTCTGACTCTTACTCTGCATACTAGACAAAGAGCAATAGTAGAACAATCTTTCAGATCTTTCCTGGAGTATGAGTCTGGCACAATCAAACAAAAACATAATTCCCAGGCAACTTACTTCAGTATTATACAACTTTAATCAGCAACATCAGTAATAAAAGCAGCTTGATATAACTCAGCTGATTCACATAAAAGGAACTAGATGTTGTGCTACTTCAGGCCATATGGTAAAGGGCTTAATGGGAAATGAACATGGCTATAATCAGACCCAGGTACTGGTCTGCAAGGACTTTTGCTTCAAGTCTGACGACAGCATCTTTCTCCAGTTTTTATCTTTAAAAAAATTAAGTCACCAAAAGTATTAGGTTTAACAGCCCTGGAAACTGACTTACTCTAGCCACAGAAATATGCAAGCAATGATAGTGCAAACTTCCCCCACCTAGCCCCACCAGCATGATTCACCCCTGATTGGGAGGGCCCACCTCTAAGAGAGAGGGCGCATCAGTGTTTGTCTGTTCAGCCTTTGGCTTTCCTCTGAATCTCTTCACAACTGTGACAGCTTTTAGTCCGTGTTTTAGACCAACTCACCTTGAAGGCATTAGATATGGGATGGAGAATCTTTACTACCAACATTAAGCCAGTGATCCAGATATGAAAGTTTCCATATCCCATTACTAGTAGAGATAGGAAGTCTGCACAGGCAGTTCCTGTTGACATTCAATGGATAATACCATTAGTCAGATTTACCTTTATGTTTGCAGAACCTCCAGATATAGTACAGGCATATCTCATCACATTTTTTAATTTCATTGGTCCCAGAAGCATTGATAGAAGGAACAGCTTTGACACCTGTGGGAAAGAACAGTCTAGATCACATCAAACGTATCTCCTCATGCCAAACAACAAAACACCCTGCAACAGAAAAAAAATAGACCGTCTTGATTCTCGGTTCTGTCTGAGAGGCAGCAAGGAGCTGGTTGCAGCTTCCTGATTCAGAGCCTGGGCCTGGTGCAAGTGAACACTGCCTCACTCAGCACTAACTGACACCACTGGCATTAACTTCAGGAACCTGAAAGGGAGGTTTAGTAGTAGTTACTATGTGTAGGAGAGAGAGAGAGAGAGAGAGAGCGCGCACGCACCTGGAGTACAGGGCCTGGCCTAAGACCTGAACTATAGTCAGCAAAATCAGGCCATGCTGCGAACCAAAGTCAGGCCACATATCAAAGCAGATGCTTACGAGTTCACTGTCCATTACATGAACTTCGCAATAGTATGGCTAGTATTGCTAAACCACAGGCACTCCTAAGTATTACTAGACACTGGGTATTCATGCAAACACATTTCAGAAGCTTAGCACAGGCCTACCTCCACATAGAGTTACAGCATAAACACACTCCTTGAAGATGCATCAAACAGGGATGCATCAAACCCTCCTAAAATAAGGATGACGGGATAATGGATGGAGATGTTTTGTTCGAACCAACAGGTACAAGGTGCAGGCTGGTAACTAGCCACATCAGAAGTTTAACTTGTTTGTATTGTTGTCAGTTGGTGTGTGTGTATATGTGTGTTCTTTCCTTATTCTGTCCCACAGTCGGTTTAGCAGACCTCAGCAGTACCACCCAGAAAGACCACAGGCTTGGTTCAGTGGCGAAGGCGCTCGGCCATGTTTATTGTTGATGAAGGACAGTCCTAGCCCCGTATAGGAGTTACAGGTACACTAACACACGTATGCCCACGACAATGGTACCAGGTCAGTCAGCAGCTGGAGTCTCTGCTGTCCCCTAGGTTGGACAAAGGTACTCCTCCTATGATTTCGCTTTTATACAGTGACACAAACAAGTTACATATGAATACCCAGTGTCTAGTACTTCTTAGGAGTGCCTGTGTTTTAGCCACACTAGCCATACCATTGCCAAGTACTGGACAGTGAACTTGTAAGCATCTGCTCTGATACATGGACTGACCTTGCTGCCTCTTCAGGCTGCAGGTCTTGCACCAGGTCTACTGCTCCAGGCTCTCTCTCTACTACATTATTCATATCCCAGAGTGATATGCTTACGAGTTCACTGTCCATAACATGAACTTCGCAATAGTATGGCTAGTATTGCTAAACCACAGGCACTCCTAAGAATTACTAGACACTGGGTATTCATGCAAACACATTCATGCAAACACAACCTCTCAGCTAATAAAGATGTATAGCTATATTTCATATTCTACTTGTTGGGGACAAGAGATGGGGAGAACAGAGATCAACAACAGTAAACCACAATGTGGGATGATTTACCTGGCACACTAACAAGCTGCCTAACCACCAGCAGATGGGCTATAATGAAGATTAAAAACGAAGAAGTTTTCAGCCTCAAGGGTGAGGAAAAAAGGTGGAAAGGGAGAGCAGGGCTCTGTAATAGCCTCTACTAGCTCCTACTAGTTAACAAACCAAAAATGTCTGTGCCTTTATCTTCGCTCCAATCACTTCTCAGCTCCAGGTACCTAGCACTCCACTACCCCAGCAAAAAGCAGCCACTAGACTGGATCCTCCTTGGTTGACTTCAATGGAATCATACTGGTATACACGAGCTCATGACCTGGCCTTAATGTTAAATGCAAATAAACTGTATTTTTCCCCACTACCATCCTACTAGTTGTATACTCTATTATTAGTAATTGTTACAAATGAACATGCTCATTCCAGCTAGTGAAATGGAAATTCTATTACTTGCCCTCAGTAGCAGATTCCTATACAACAATCACTGGCCAGGGATCTATTATGTGTATAAAAAGATACTGACGCATATTGCCTAGACGTGCTCTCCAATGCATGGTCTGTGATAGAGTCTAGCCACTGTTTGATCCATTCTTATGAGTAGAACAACTACTGATGGCAGAGGAGGAGTGAATGTCAATACCCAACCTATACACAAGAACTAAGGAAATGGGAATTCAGAAAAGATGGTTCAACATACAAACTAACTGCCACATGTATAGTTTTACCTTGTGAGGGAGACTCATGTGATGTAGAGGCTGGTGAGATGGAAGTGGGCTTAGGTCCAATTTCTTCTTGATTCCCAGCATTTGCTTTCTTTTTATCTCCAACTAGTGTAGCTCTGTCGTGTGGGGGAAGCACTGAAAGCAGAAAAGGATGGTGGAATCCCACAAAGATGTAAGTAAACCATAGCCTTCAACACATCCAAGGGAGAGGAGGAAGCATTATTCATGCTACAATTTACACCTGTTTGTTAACACTTACTTCTCCTCTGGCCCACGTCCTTGCTGAACTCAGTATGCTTGTGATCACAGATGACCTGGATGTTCTTTGCGACGCAAATATTTAATCCTTCTGCTAGCAGCAACTTCAGCACATTGTTGTCCAGAATCCTGTGGGATCTGTTGCACTTGGAAAACCTACACTCTCCTCGGAGGAAATGTCGGCAAACATGAAGTTTGTTGCAATTGTCTTGCTGGCTGCAAGTCCCATGCGGTCCTCTACCTTTGTTATAGAATTGGCATACCTGGGGAGGGAGGGAGGAGAAATTACTAAAAGAGAGACTTTTTTTCCCTCCCAGTCAATAGGCTTTTCTTAACCCAACCTGCATATGGATTATGTAATGGAAAAGCTGGGAATAAAGCAAAACCCACAATCAATTCGATTTTGTAATCTAGGCAGATTTCTGGAGTGGAAGGTCACCAAGAACAGACATTTTAAAGCATTTTCATGGATTTCAAAGTTGTGTGAGGTTTCCAGAGGGCATGTAAACCTTTCTAACAATGGCACTTTTGGCCACACCAAATTGTTTTTTATATGTTGTTTATTATTTGTGTTGCAGTAGGGCCTAGAAGCACCAGTCACGGACCAAGCCCCCATTGTGTTAGACGTTGTGCAAACACAGAACAGAAGATGGCCCCTACCTCACTCAGCTTCAGGGCCGCCCAGAGGATTCAGGGGGCCTGGGGTCTTTGGCAGCAGGTTCCGGGGTGGAAGGACTCCCCTGCCGCGGGCCTTCAGGGCACTTTGGCAGTGGGTCCCAGAACGGAAGAGCCCCACGCCGCCGAATTGCCGCCGAAGACCTGGAGCGGAAGAAGCTCCAGGGGCCCAGGCCCCGCGAGAGTTTTCCGAGGTCCCCAGAGCCAGTGAAGGACTCTGCTCCAGGGGCCCCAAAAACTCTCGTGGGGGCCCCTGCGGGGCCTGGGGCAAATTGCTCCCCCCCGGGTGGCCCTGCTCAGCTTACAATATGTTGCATAAGAGTATCATTTCCTGAGGCAGAGTCTGTCTTTTTTTCTGTTTATGCAGCACCTAGCAGAAGGGGGTCCTGTGATCCATGACTAAGGGTCCTAGATGTTACACTAATTAAAAATATGAAATTTTCTAACCTGCAAAAGCTTAGCCTTTTTGCTCGGATGACTGCATTTTTAACAGGCTTGTTCTATGCTTTTTCTAGGTCTTTCTTACGTTGGACTGAGAAGTAAAGGAGCCACACCTTACAATTCATACACAAATGATGATGTCTCCCTACTTAACACAGAACACTATTCCGTCTCTTCCAGGGCTTTGGAGCTGTGCTCCGGCTCAGCTGCAGCTCCAGGCAAAAACCTGCAGCTCCATTGCTCCACGCTCCAGGCTCTGCTCCAAAGCCCTGCTCTTACCAACATCTTGTATCAAGATCACTGGATAGGAGAAGTGCCAGAAAATTCCAAGTATGACTACAGTATGTTACTGTAAAGAGTGAAATCGTACATCAAATAATTAGAGAGAAAACGAATATTCCCAAAATAAACCAAGAGTACATTTTGAGATGCATTATCCTTGTTTTCTGTCTGCTCAATGAACAGAGGGGGTACTCAATGACTTGGGCCCAGGATATCCACGACCACGGCAGGAAGCTCTGCTCCTCTGGCAGCCTGGAACTTTCCACTTTAGCGGTGGGATCACTTGATGATCACCTGTTCTGTTCATTCCCTCTGAAGCACCTGGAATTGGCCACTATCAGAAGACAGGATTCTGGGCTAGATGGACCATTGGTTTGACCCACTATGACTGTCCTTATGTTCTAGCCTGTGCAGGAGACAAAGTTTTCTTGGAGACCACTCCAAAACTGAACAAAATCCCACAGGATCTTGCAACCATCTTCTGCTCCAAAGACAAGACATTTCTACAACACTGCCTTTGTGTACAGAGACTGCATAAAAAAAATCCCCACACAATTTATCCTGAAAGAGGAAGCAGGGGAAAAAACCCCAGAAAATATGTGACAGATGCCACTCTTCTCGCTTAATGGCAGAGTGGCCTAATGCAGTGGTGCACAAACTTTTCCAGTCACACCCTCCCTTATCATTCATGGAATTTGTCACCCCCTCCCATCCATTTCTTGTAATCTGAAGTAATCCCTTATTTCTGCACTGCTGCTAGCAGCGGAGCTGCCTTCAGAGCTGGCAGGATGGAGAGCAGCAGCTGCTGGTCAGAGGATACGTGCTGTTTGCAGCACAGGAGGACTATTTCTTAAAATCCTGCTCCTGTCCCACCTCGCAATACCCACTCTATTTGTATCCTGCTCCTGCTATTACAGCAGCGGGTCCTGCGGGATCCCAGTTTTTTCACGCTCCCCAAAGAACTTCTTGTGGCCCCCCCAAGAGGGGTCATGCCCTCCAATTTGCAAAACGCTGGCCTAATGGATAGAGCACTGGACTGGGACTCAGGAGACATTCCAGCACTGCCACTGGCCTGTTGGGTGACACTGGGCAAGTCACTTCCCCTCTCAGTGCCCCAGTTTCTCCATCTGTAAAGTGCGGGTAATGATACTCGTACTGCTTTGTAAGGCGCTCTGAGATCTACAGATGAAGAACACTATAATAAATTATCTAAGTCTTATAATACACTTTCAGAAGATACTCAGTGATGTGGGCTATATACAATCCAGAAAAGCTGGAATGATTCACTGATTAGTTTTAGAAGCCTGACCCAGACCTGCTCGGTACAGAGAAAGCTGTTCGGCTTGGAGTGGTGCATGTCTGATCTGACTGCCTAAGTACAGAGCTAGAAGACGCTCAGTATTTTCTGTGTAGAATGATCATTGCTACTTGTTTTTCCTCTCTCTTTCCCACCTTCCCTTGCTAGGGGCAACATATTTTTGTGTTTCTATCACTTTCCCATCTCAGACTCACTTTTGCCCTCTTTAGCAATTCCACCATCTCACTCCATCACCTTATTTACTCACAAAACTGCCTCTCTTACATGTCGACCAACCTTTCACAGTGCTTTAAAATGACTCCAGCACCAGGCTGACAGACACTTATTGAAGCCTCCCCTTTGAAAGAAGGATCCTTAGGATTTTTCCCCTGAAACTTCTGCTAACTGGTTTCAGCTGACAACTAGATTTTAGAATAGATCAACCAGTCTATCACAGCATAGGGATTCTGGGGGCTAGTGTCCTCCAGCAGAAACTGACAGACCAGCAGGAAGAGTCTAATGAACTCCAATGTCAACTAGGGATGTCCTTACAAAATGCTGGATTAGATTTTTGCTTTCGCAGATGTGTGTATGCCTCTATAGAGTAGGACTGGAATTGTTGAAGAGGTTGCAAGTCATGACTATATACTGGAGAAGCTGTGGCTGTATGCAGAGGGGAAACCAGACATCATGCTGGCCTACATTCTATCCGTCACATGTTGCGATTACACAAAATTTGTACAAAGTAAATTCATGGCACCAGTTACCACACAGGAGGAAAATTGCAGGCAAATCATCTGACTTAGTCTCCACAGCAAATGCAAACACAGCATCAAGGAGATAAAGTAACCAGGAAATATAATGGCACATCTCTCACAGAGATGACAAATAAAGCACACATAAGTCTCTGGGGACAAATTAAAGTCGAAAAGGATAAAGAGTGTTAAATCCATGAGACTCACAATCATTCTAGGATTTCAAGCTTATTAATAGTAAATAGACCAGGTGCTGGTATCTTAACTCATTCATAAATGTGTTTGTTGAAAGCAGGGAGTGTGGTTTCTCTTCATGTTTCTGTCCCGGTCTTGGTTGCTGCTTGTTTAATAGATTCCAAGGCCAGAAGAGACCATTAGATCATCTAGTCTGACCTGCTGCATAGCACAACATATACATTTTGGCTAAGAAACCCTAATGACTTTAATTAGACCAAAGCATTTCAGTCCTCAGGAAACTGAACTCCTGTGGGCCCTTTGCCCAAGGCCTTTACAATGGCAGGGAATTGATTCAAGACTTTGTTTCTATGGTCACAGTAAGAATTAAAATGTGGCGGGGAGGATATGTAAAAGCAGATATTACTCCTGACGGCATTCTGTGACAAAACATTAACAATTCTTCACACAATATTTTAAAATTCTGCAAATTTTATTTGTAAAAATAACACTATATAATCATGCCAGTTTCAATTATTTTGGCAATTTATTTCAAACTACCTGTCAGCAAGTATGTCTGTAACAATACAGAGACACACACAAAATTCCCCCAGAAGTAGAGAATTAAAGGAACTACTATAATAACCCAGTTCCTGTTTCTCTGTTTCCTCCCCCCTGTCCAGAGCCAGCCAAGGGGCCAGATACCCACAAGCCCTCATCTCCAGAGCCCAACCAGGCCCTCCCCCCAGAGTCTAGCCATGGCACCCCCAGCCCAGACGCCCACCCCCTCCTCTGAATCCCTGGGCTCTGGAGGAGGGAGAAACAGCCTGATGCTCGTTCCCAGGCTTGCACAGAGTTTCCTGCATGCCACCTTCTGCTTCCCTCAGGGCTTGCTGGGAACCCTCTACCTGCCTTTCCCTCCCCCCTGGCAGCATCTTCTACATGGAAGCTGGGCTCTGCCAAGTCCAGTGGTCCCTCGTGGCGACTAGCAGCCCCACAGCCCATTTCTGTGGGGGAAAGGAAATGCTGTGCACATAACATTAACTTCTGCAAAATTCTGCATTGCGCAAGTGGAGCAGAATTCCCCCAAGAGTAAAATATTTGTATGCAAACATTGATATTCTTTCCAAGGAGCTAAAAATATTCAAATATATTTCTAACGCAAGTGAGTGCATATTTGTTGTTCATTGCATCTTCAGCACAACTCCTTTTTGTTTTGCAAGATGGCTGAATTTATGGAGATGGCTACATAGAAAAAGTGTTCATGATCTGGTTTGCACGGGTTGAACGCTAACTGTAAAATTTGGGCTAAAGAGGTGGAAGTGTTCCGGCTTTTTTTTTTTTGTTGTTAGGGTGTTGGATAGCCCTAAAACAGACCCTTTCTATTCTAGAAGGGGCATAATAATTTTAAAAATAGACACTTTTCTGTCATCACTTCCTTACATAACTTCAATACTGAATAAGATGAAAGCAAACTCCCCCTGCCACCACCTTTCCCCTCTAATCTAAACCTACTGTAAGCTTTCAGAAAGCAACAATACTTAATATTTTTACAGAACCATCTTTCGATTTCAAAGTACTTTTGGCCTTTTGGGCCCAAACAGTTAGTCAATATTTGGGGCTTGCAGATTGTTTCCGTTAGGAGGAGAAACTGATGATGAGCATCAGATGTGTCTTATAGGGTGCAACCCTGTTTATTTACAAAGAACGTACCCAAAGTCCTGTTTCTCTGAACATAGCAGGAACAAACAACAACAGGCAGTTTCCTTACTCACAATTCCAAGCCTCTTTCTAGCCAGCATGCTGCCCAAAAGACGCTCTCTTGGCTTCCTTCCAGGGCCACCTACCAGTGCTTCCCTGGCTGTCTCCTAGCTTCTTCTTGTCTTGTCTGCTTCGGACATACATAGCTCCTCTGTTTGCAATCAGCTCCCAAAGGAAACTCTGCCATCCACATAGCTCAACTTCTGATCAGTCTTGCATGTAGCTGAGTCCCTTTAATGGTGGCATCCGCTGTTCCCAGCTCTCTTACTCCGTAAAAGAAATTTAATTGCTTCTTCTATTTATCTTGAATGAAAGGTAGCTAACGTGCCCATCAGCCTCAGTGCTCACCTATAGTTCAAAGACATGCCTGCTTATAGCCACCAAGAACCCTGTATTTTACAAAACATCACTAAGGCCATGGCTACACTTACATTTGTGCAGCGCTGGGAGTTACAGCTGTGTTCGTACAGCTGTGTAGGGCCAGCACTGCAGTGTGGCCACACTGACAGCTACCAGCGCTGCAGTGTGGCCACATTTGCAGCGCTGTTGGGAGTGGTGCATTGTGGGCAGCTACCCCACAGAGCACCTCGTCCCATATTGGCGCTGTGGGTTGTGGGAAGGGGACGGAAGGGTGCGGGTCTTTCCGCTTCCTGTTCCAACGCCCTGTGGTGCTTTGCTACACATTCCAAGCAGTTTGGCACCATTGTGAGTCTGCAGCGCGATTTCTGTTACAAATGGAGCCCGAGCTGCTGAGGACCTTGCTGATGAATGTTGCCAGCACATCACGTTTGGCAGTGGAGCTATTCCTTCAGCTCCAAAGTGACAGTGAGGAGTCAGACGATGATACTGATTCGCCCGACGCACAAGACACTTAAATTGCTTGTGGCAGTAACGGATATGCTCAGCACCGTGGAACGCCACCTTTGGGCTCGGGAAACGAGCACTGAGTGGTGGGATCACATCGTCCTGCAAGCCTGGGATGACGAGCAGCGGCTGCAGAACTTTCGGATGAGAAAAGCCACTTTCATGGCACTGTGTGCTGAGCTCGCCCCTACCCTGCGGCGCAGGGACACGAGATTGAGAGCTGCCCTGCGAGTGGAGAAGCGGGTGGCTATTGCAATCTGGAAGCTGGCAACTCCAGACAGCTACCGATTGGTGGCGAACCAGTTTGGAGTGGGAAAGTCGACCGTTGGAATAGTGTTGATGCAAGTTTGCACGGCCATTAATCACACCCTGCTAAGAAGAACCGTGACTCTGGGGAACGTGCAGGACATTGTGGATGGCTTTGCACAAATGGGTTTCCCTAACTGTGGAGGGGCAATAGATGGGACGCATATTCCTATTCTGGCACCACCCCACCTGGCATCCGAGTACATTAATCGCAACGGGTATTTCTCTGTGGTTCTCCAAGCGCTTGTGGATCACCGTGGGCGTTTCACTGACATTTACTCAGGATGGCCTGGAAAGGTGCATGATGCACGCATCTTTCAGAACAGTGCCCTATTCAGGAAGCTGCTGGCCGGGACTTTTTTCCCAGACCGCAAGATCACAGTAGGGGAGGTCAAAATGCCCATTGTGATCCTCGGAGACCCTGCTTACCCCTTAATGCCATGGCTCATGAAACCGTATACAGGGAAGCTTGACAGGAGCAAGGACCAGTTCAACTACAGGCTGAGCCGGTGCAAAATGACTGTGGAGTGTGCTTTTGGCCGTTTAAACGGTCGCTGGAGGTGTCTCTACGGGAAGCTAGATTTGGGGGAAAGCAGCATCTCCGCTGTTATATCCGCGTGCTGTACCCTCCATAATATTTGTGAAGGGAAGGGTGAAACATTCAGTGAGGAATGGACTTCCGAGGTTCAACACCTAGAGGCTGAATTTGCACAGCCAGAGAGCAGGGCTACTAGAGAGGCCCAGCAAAGGGCTTCAAGGATTAGGGATGCCTTAAGGGAGCAATTTGAGGCTGAAAGCCAACAGTAATGTTTGGTGCCCTTGCAGTGCCCGTTTTTCCCTTGAGGTACTGTATTTCTCACTTTCTGCAATAATAAAAAATGTTTTAAAAGCCAAGAAATCATTTATTCAAAATACAGTACATAAAAGGGCAGGGGGGTAGGGTGGTGGACTGTACATTCAGAGGTTTGAATATGTCCTGCTTGGATTGCCGTTCAATGCCTGCTGCACTTCAGGATTAATATGCTGCATCGTGATGGGGGTTGAGTGCATAGGTTAAGGGTTGTAGTTCTCAGGGCTGGTAGGTGAACGTACAGGTGTTGGGGGCAGCTGGTGGTGGTAAGAACCAGGCTGCTGGAGAAAGGTGTTTTGTGCAAACACTGGGGAACAAGGGAGAGAGCTTTGGGAGGGGTGGGGGTTACCAGGGTACTGATCTGCCTGCATGGCTACGAGAGACTGCATACAGTCCATTTGGCGAGCCAGGCGGCTTATCAGCTGCTTTGTGCTTTTCTTGGTAGCCAATTCCTTTCTCCTGCTTTGTGTTTGCCTCCACTCATGCATTTTCTCTCTCCAGTCCTGCAGCCTCTTACTGTCTCTGGCGTACTGATTCATAGCTGCTTTGATCAAATCTTCTTTTGATTTTCTAGGATTTTTTCTCAAGTTCTGTAGTCTTCGCGCAGGCAGTGATAGGGCTGGAGTATTCAAGGACACTTAAAATAACAGAAATAGAAACATTTAATACAGAGGCTACATTGTTTATTATCACAGTGAAGGAGTTTGTAGACTATCTGTAGCATCATTTACACATACCAAACATAGCACAGAGAGGCCATGGCAGCGAAGGCATGGCGAGCAATGGGGTGAGTGTTTCTACCGCGACTTCACCTGGGAAGGGGAACTGCCTGAGGGCTCACTGGGGTTTCTGTGCATTGGGGAAAGCAGAGAGCAGCTACTTGGGGACCTGCACTGGGGAAAGCAGAGAGCAGGGATCTGCACTGGGGAAAGCAGAGAGCAGGGACCTGCACTGAACACTATCCCTACATTTTCAACAGGATTTTCTACTGCCAGATATATCACTGCTGCGTGTTACCTGGGAAGAGAGGGAGGGTCTTCTACAGCAATGTGAATTCCACCCTGGTCCCTATGCAGCTTGCCTGTGTGCAGCAATGGTCCCCCCACCCCTCGCTGCACAGTGGCGCGGACGAGTTAGCCTGACCGGGACAAGGACCACGGTGGCTCTCCCTATAAACTTGCACAAGCACATTGCCCACGCTCTGGCTGCAACTTTTGAAGAGATTACCGAGGCTGATTACAGAGACGTGATAGACCAAATCAATGGGCTATTCCACATTTAGGCATGCATGCAGGCAGCCATAACCCCCACCCTCCTTTCCCAAAACATTTCCATCCTAAAAATAAAATCTGCTTACCGGGAACACGCTCCTCTGCTTCTTCGTCACCAACAAATTCCAGCTGCTGCGACTGGCTAGCCTCCTCCTGGCTTGAGAAGAGCTCCTGGCTGCATACCTCCTGGGACTCCGGGGTGTCTCCCTCCACCCCAGTAGCCGCACTCTCAGCTTCCTCTACACCCTCCCCCACTTCTCCCTGCTCTGAACTCTCCATCGTGCTCCTCGGATTGGCAGTGGGGTCACACCCAAGTATGGTATCCAGCTCCTTGTAAAAACGGCAGGTCGTGGGGGCAGCTCCTGAGCGGCGATTTCCCTCATGGGCTTTGCAATAGGCACTGCGCAGCTCCTTTACTTTTACCCTGCACTGCAACGCGTCCCGTTCATGGCCCCTTAGCAGCAAGGCCTTTGATATCTGCCCATAGGTATCATAATTTCTACAACTGGAGCGCAGCTGTGATTGCACAGCTTCCTCACCCCAAACACTGATGAGGTCCTGCAGCTCGGAAGTGTTCCATGCTGGGGCTCGTTTGGGGCATGGAGGCATGGTCACTGATTGATTGATTGATTGATTGCACTCCACACCTGGCTGAGCAAACAGGAAGGGGATTTTTAAAATTCCCGGGGCATTTAAAGGGCGGGTCACCTGAGCCCAGGGCAGTGGAGTGTGAAACGATGAGCAGAGTGGCTGAAAAGGTATGCTGGGATACCTCCTAATACCCTGGAGGCCAATAAAAGCGCTTTTGGTGTCCACACTTGATGACCAGCACTGCATCACCAGCGCTGGAATCGCTACACCCCAGGCAGACCAGGTGTACAGCCAGCGCTGCAACCAGGGAGTTGCAGCGCTGGCCGTGCTTTGCAAGTGTGGACACAGAGTGAGTTGCAGTGCTATAACCCCATCACCCGCGCTGCAACTCTCCAGTGTAGCCGTGCCCTAAGCCTGGGTCTACACTACAAAGTTTCACTGGCACAGCCAAGTCAGTCAGGGGTGTGAAAAAACACCTCCCTCCAGCTAACGTAACTATGCTGCCAAACCCCCAGCACAGACACACCTATGCCAACAGAGGAGGGCTTCTATCAGCATAGTTAAGGTCATTCAGAGAAGATGTGTTACTATGCTGACAAACAAAAACAAACTGCTGTTGGCATACGGCCTGTCTACACCAGAGGGCTCTGCTGGTACAGTATACTGGCAATGCACTAGTAATGTAGACAAGGCCTCCCAACAGCCCTTCATGGTAAGTACTCTTATCTCCAATTTACACAGGCATGGAAACTAAATCAGAGAGTAGATGATTTAGCCAAAGTCATACAGTGAATCAGTTGCAAAGAAGAAAAAAAAATCTAGGTTCCCTGACATCCACTTCCATGCTTTAGTTTCAATGTCATCTCTCACCTCTTTCATCCCTATTTAGCAAACAGCCTTTCCCTAAGAAATCAGTATGACTCACATCAGGCAGGAGGAAAGGGTCATTCTGGAGGAGCAGGACCCGCAGCTCATTCTCGTTGAGGCCACTGACTTCATGGGTCTTCAGCATTTTTCGGTTCCCATCCGTGAAAATGTCATGGGAGTACTTACATGCCCTGGAAAGGAACAACATTCAGATCAAATATACTGATCTTCAACCAGAGTGGCTTACGAGAGCAACCACACCTAAGGAACAGCACGGAAGGTGAGAGTAGGAGAAGGAAACAGAGATGAGACTAGAAAGGAAGCTTGGCAAAAGCATAGAGAACAAAGGAAGCCTAGCAAGAAATCTATCTTAGTTATATATAATGGCCTCCATTACCACAGACTATGAGGTGCTAGATTTATCCTCACAAAACCCCTGTGTACTAGGGAAGTGCTATTATCCCTGTTTTGTTTTTAAAACAGATGGGGAATTGAGGCACAGAGACAATAAGTGACTTGCCAGAGGTCTCACAGGAAGTACATGGCAGAATCAGGTTCCCCAAGTCCTAGACTAATGCCCTAAGCAGAGTAGATAAAAAACAAACACATTTTTAAAATTGATTTTTATTTAAATCTGATTTAAATTAAATATTAGTTTATTTTTAAAAATAAAACTATTTAAAATTTAATTTGAAATTATGAGTCTATGTTAAGGCCCAAATTTACTATAATCTATTAAAATCATTTACATTAAATTAAAAAATTAAGCAGTAAGTTTCTGATCAAATCACTGAGCTGATTAAAGTCACTGGCTAAGCACCTGCAACCAGCATTTGTTGAAGTGCTAAGCCAGCTTTTGACACCAGAAGGCTCTTGTAGGTGTGGTGAGAATTCTTTCTTTCAGTTTTTTCAACTAGTTCAATTCAAAAACTAGTTCATTCAAAGTTAAGAAACCACTCTGGAGTTGAAAATGCAGGGATGCTTGTTTTCTTCTTACAATCTATGCATAAAAACGAGGTGTGAGAGGATAAAATCTACTAAGAGCTTGAAGAGTGTGTGCACCACAGAAACAATTAGTTCAATTCACTAACAGCAGATACTACTGCTTTTCTTTAAGAAATCAGTTTTAAAAGCAAAACTTCTTTCGAAAAAATTTTTCTTATGTACCCAGCACATTGAAAGTAGTTTGTTGTGTGCCTCCATCTGGCTGTGTCACATGTGCCATCTGGGCACAGCTTGGGGGAAAACACTGCCCCTCCATTCTTTTAATCTATTCTTATTTTTCTACCTTGCACCTGTAGTGTTACCATATAGAGATTCCCAAATAGAGGACACTCCTGGGGGAGGGGAGAGGAGGGAACTGGGGAGGTACAGTTGGGGGGCACTAGATGGGTGTGTTGTTCTGGAAGGGGGTACTTGAGGTGTTAGGGTTAGTTGGCTCCAGCTCCAGCCCTGGTGGCTGACCTAGCCCCCATAGGTGCTGGAACTAGGTGGGGTGCTGCATCCCCTGGCTTGAAGTGGCTTCCATCATACACAGGGTTTACAGTTTGGTTCTACAGCTCTCAGCAGCCACATTATAAACATTGTTCCAGCACCCCTGCCAGCTCCTGATTCAGCACCAGCCCTGGCCACTGCTTCTGCCCCAGTCCAGCCCAAGCCACTGCTCCAGCCCTAGGGGCTGACTGCTGGCCACTGATCCAATCCCGGTTGCTGCTCCAGCCCTGCCACTGCAGCGGGGCTGAAACTAAAGAAGTCACGGAGTCTATTAAAGACATGCAATCCCATGACCTGTGTGACTACAGGGGGAAGGATAGCTCAGTGGTTTGAGCACTGGCCTGCTAAACCCAGGCTTGTGAGTTCAATCCTTGAGGGGACCACTTAGGGATCAGGGGCAAAAACCAGTACTTGGTCCTGCTAGTGAAGGCAGGGGGCTGGACTCAATGACCTTTCAAGGTTCCTTCCAGTCCTGGGAGATAGGTATATCTCCTATTATTATTAATAAATTGTATCCTTACTAATAAGAAACAAAATGAACTTGTGCAGAGCTTAGTCAAGGAGCTTGAAAATGATATGGATGGTGAGAGGAAGCTTGTGAAGCAAGTCAGAGGGACATGGTCAGAACAGCAGATGGGGAAGATTATTTTAGAAAAAAGAATGTGAATAGAGAAGGTGATGGTGGCAGAGTACAGAGAAGGACATGGCAAAAGTAAGGTTGCAGTGGTATGGAATGATTGCACAGAAAGAAGCAACAGTTTGTCAAAAGCTCAAACGTGCAGTCGGAATAGAGAAAGAAGTTGAATAGGACAAGGACATGGTGCACCTCGCTGACAAGGAAGGTAGAGGAAAGATTGAGAAAATGTTTAAAGAAATACGGAACCCAATCTTATGGGCTGTGTACAAAGAAAGGACGGGAGAAATGGGGGAA
This sequence comes from Gopherus evgoodei, assembly GCF_007399415.2. Classification (NCBI taxonomy): domain Eukaryota; kingdom Metazoa; phylum Chordata; order Testudines; family Testudinidae; genus Gopherus; species Gopherus evgoodei. The sequence goes on along the minus strand of NC_044322.1, from coordinate 233,818,913 downwards.
GATATCAGGACAATAAAATATTAAAAGGGATCTGTTTATCTCAGAGCAACAATAGGCCACTTGCAGTGAGAATGAATGACAACAAAAGATAACCAGGAATGCTGAGGGAATTAGGATATATCCAGAAACAATGCTGTTAGTCTGGCTAGTCTGAAATGTGACTCAGTAAAGCCCTGTAACTATGTGTACTACAGTAATAAAACACATAAAATACAACTTTGCCTGTCACTGCTCAATTTAACTACCCTTCAGTGCTTACCCTCTGAAGGTCTCATTGACTTTTGAACCATCTGTTCACATGCATTTCAGGGGAGATGTGGAGAAGTTGGAGAGGGTCCGGAGAAGAGCAATGAGAATGACTGGAGGTCTTGAGAACATGACCTATGGGGGAGGGCTAGGGGAACTGGGTTTGTTTGGTTTGGAGAGGAGAGGACTGAGAGGGGACACGATAGCAGTTTTCAGGTATCTGGGAGGGTGTCATCAGGAGGAGGGAGAGAACTTGTTGATCTTGGCCTCTGGTGATGGAACAGGAAGCAATGGGCTTGGACTGCAGCGGGGGAGATCTGGGCTGGACGTTGGGAAGGGGTTCCTGGCTGTCGGGGTGGTTGAACACTGGAGTGGATTGCCTAGGGAGGTTGTGGAGTCTCCATCTCTGGAGATGTTTGGGAGTAGGTTGGATAAATGTCTATCAGGGATGGTCTAGACAGTATTTGGTCCTGCCATGAGGGCAGGGGACTGGACTTGATGACCTCTCAAGGTCCCTTCTAGTCTTAGAGTCTATGAATCTATGGTGCTATTGATCTGCCCCTTCTCCTGTACAAGACTTGATTCCAGCAGTTTTTCCCCCTCCAAATATCAACATTATATAACACCTGGTGTTTTATTAACAAATTGACTTTATTTTCTGTCTTAAGGAATTTATGATCTAAGACCCTAATTCCGCATTAGGGCCTGTGAGTATGGGCTCCTGGGCCTGCATGGAATCCTACTTGCACTGAATAAATTGAAAACAGTAAAGTCAACAGAGCACCAGGAGTGTGTGTAATCAAGAGCAGATAGGTTCAAAGGGTGATTCTTGTGCACATTAAAGTGTAGATTTTACCCCTAGAGTCAAATTCTCTTCTGGGTTATTCCAGCACAAATCCAAAGTAACCTACCTTTCCAACAGAATTTGGATAATTTATTGTAGAATAAATCCCTGTTAAAAATTCCTATGTTAAGAAAAAGTTTGCATTGCCTAAGAGAAGAGGAACTCTTTACCCAGGAACAGTTTTTATCTATATTTTATCGAAATGTTGTCTACTTCTTTATGAACCCAAAGGAAATGAACAGATTTGAATATCACCCTATATATGTAAAACAACAATAATGTTATAAGATGCAGATTGTGGGGCTGATGAGTGAAAAGCCTCATTAAAAATAATGCAAAGCACAGCACATTCTCTTTGGAAGGAATCATCAGAACAATTGTTCTTCCAATACTGTTAGCGTCTCTTCTTAACTAACTTATTTTAACAGGTTATATAAGCAAGATATGTTGGCTTTTCCTACACGTGGAATATGCTTGAGAAGAGTCAGCCAAGGGTGAGTTAGGACAAATTATACCACCACCATAATCTTCAGATATAATATCAGTCATTAGTGAGGACACACTGACCATATCCAGAGCTAAATCCCACCTCAGCCACTTTCAACTGAGCAAGCTTCCTATAGGGTCTTCTATCTGCAAGTGGGAGCAAGGAGTACCACTTCCCAGTCATAAAATCCTTCCCAGAGGACAGGAATATTTTTCATCACTCCCCATCCAGCAATTCCAGGCATTAGATCAGCATTTCTCAAATGTGGTCATATGCGGCCACCTGGGAATTTTTCTGTGGCCACAACAGACTCCTGGGTGGAGAATGAGGAGAGGGCAAAGCAGCAGCCCCTCCTTGCAATGCCCAGCTGTTGCCCAGGAAGAGTTGCCTTGGTGTTTGTTGGCGTCGCCAGCTGGGGATTGGTGCCCTGCACTGCGCAGCCTCCTCGGGGGCCCAGGCAGTGCTTCTGCAGATGTGTGGAGCTGCTGTGCAGGATGCAGGAGGAACCTTGGATTCCACAGTTGGCTGGTGAGACCCCTGACCCACCTTCCCGAGACTGGTGGGGGCTCAGGCTTCAGCCGCCACGCTCCAGTGGTGGGAGTCACCTCCGAGCTCCCATTCCCAGGCTCCGGCTCCAGGCTCCTGCCCCTGGTGTTCCTGCTTCCAGGGCTCTGGGCTTCCACCCAGGGCTTCCGCTGCAGGGCTTTGGGTTTCAGGCTCTGGGCTTCCGCTCCCACTCCAAGCTTCTGGTGGCGGGGCTTTGTGCTTCAGCCCCCGGGGCTCAGGTGGGGCTTCAGCCGGTGCCAGCACAGCATGCCATGGTCAAAATGCAAGGACTGGGATGGGCCTGGGGTGCGAGACTGTGGAAGGGAGATTTGGGCAATGGGGGGGGAAGGCAGCGGATCCCTGGGGGGGATGGGTTGGGGGCTGTGGGAGGCAGTTGGGGCCAGTAAAGAATATCACCCTATACATGTAAAACATATGTATGTTATTTTTGTTATAGAGTCTGTAAAAACAAAACTAAAAACAAACAAAAAACAACACTCTACATAAATAAATTACAATGATTTGGACACATATAATTATTTGTTTTTCCTAAAGTTAAGTATCTTAGCACAATTTGTCGGAGCAACCAGCAGCAAGAGTTGGTGGCTGCACTCTGAGGCCACCAAAAATTTTTTTGTGAAAACCCTGGCATTAGATCACACTTGTGCCCACATCCCCTAAGCCTTCAGTTAAGGTTTCAATGCTTCCTTCAATGCCTGGAAAAGCACCAGTGTGTGAACATCACATGGTTACCATTTGCAGGCTCCCAGTACCAAGAAAGAGGGGAGTTTCAATGTTTAACATACTCAAGTTGTGAGCACTGGTCCCAGCCATTTTAAAAGGCATGCTAATCTGTCTTCCCCACCTTCTCCACACACTACTATGATCTAGAATGAAAGAGTTTGTGCCAGCACAAGCAGAAAGATTGATCTGAGACCGTCTCCTTTTACAACTTCCAAACTGCTGGCTGTCAATCCCCTTTATCTCTTTTAGTTTCTGTTTGCCCATTGGTACCAGTCCCCTTCCTGCATTGCTTTACAATTCCAACCACTGGTCTGTCTACAACGCTGCACTTGCCCATGAAGCTTGCACAAGCACGCACACTACTTGTGAACGCAGAGTAGGGTAACCAAGTGTTCGGTTTCTGATCGGAACACCCAGTCGAAAAGGGACCCTGGTGGCTCTGGTCAGCACTGCCTACCAGGTCGTTAGAAGTCTAGTCAGTGGTGCCGCGGTGCTAAGGCAGGCAAGTCCCTACTTGTCCTGGCTCCATACTGCGCCCCGGAAGCAGAAAGCAGGTCCGGCTTCTAGGTGAGTGGGAGCTCCATAGGGCTCCATGTGTTGCCTCCACCCCAGGGGGGGTGCACTGCATGTGGGCAAGAGTGGCAGGTGGAGCCTCCGGGCCCCCTGCGTAGGACCCAGACATGCTGACTGCTTCCTGGGAGTGTGGAGTGCCACTGTCAGGACAGGCAAACAGCCTGCTTTAGCCCCACTGCACCGTGGACCGGGAGCCACCTAAGGTAAGCCCATGCCCCAACCATGAGCCCCAACCCTCTGCAAAACCCAGAGCATCCTCCTGCACCCCAAACCTCTCATTGCCAGCCCCTGCCCAGAGCCTGAACCCCCAGCCTGGAACCCTCCTGCACCTGCACTCCAACCCCCTGCCCCAACCCAGAGCCCCCTCCCACACCCTGGCCCCCTCACCCGTGGCCTCAGCCCAGAGCCATCACCCCCTCCCACATCCCAACCCCCTGCCTCAACCTGCAGCTCCCTCCTGCACTCTGAACCCCTTGGCCCTGCCCCCCTGCCTTGAGCCCCCCCTGCACCCTGAACACCTCATTTCTGGCCCCATTCCAGAGCCCGCACCCCCAGTTAGAGCTCTCACCCGCTCCTACACCCCAACCCCCTGCCCCAGCCCACTGAAAGTGAGTGAGGGTGGAGGAGAGAGAGCCACTGAGGGAGGGGGAATGTAGTGAGGTGGGGGCGAGGCCTCAGGGAAGGGGAGGGGCTAGGGGTTTAGTTTTGTGTGACTAGAAAGTTGAGAACCCTAAAGCAGAGTCATATCAGGGACACAGTGAGCGCCCAGCAGGAGGCCCGTTCCTTATGCACCTGCGCCTGGGGCAGGAAAACCACAGCAGAGTGGCGCTCTGGTGGGCCCCCTGAAGCAAGGAGGCTGCCCTGAGGTGGCTGCTGTCCCACAGAGGAGGCATAGCTGGTCAGAAGAGGGAATCTGCCTGAGCGGGATGAAACTTGAAAGTGAGGACTGAGTTGAAAGACTGTTTATAAGTCCGTTTACTTGTTTTTATTAAGAAAATAAACCTCCTTGAAAGACACTTCCTGAGGCAGTGTGTATTTTGGAACTGAGGAGAAGCTGTGCCGGTGACATACACCCTCATCTAGAATGATGTAGGCAGTAGAGGTCACCACATGGGGAGGGTTCAGAGAAGGCCAGTGAGAATAACTAGGGAGCACAGAAAAACTCTCAGGAGGAAGGACTGAAAGGAATGCATTTATTTACATTAGGAGACGTGATAAAATTATATCTCACAATGAATGATCTGAATATGTGGGTCAGGAAAGTCTGTTAGCCCTGAGTCACAACACCAGCACAAAGGACATTCAATTAAACTGAAAGGTGGTGCTAAGCTAGCCTTACGGGCTACAGTGACAAATTCAACACTAATAAAAGAAAACCTTTTTCACACAATGTGTGATTCACGCCCACAGGATGTGATTTAGGTTAAGAAGATGGGATTGGATATTTATATGAACAACAAGAATATCCAGTTGTTATATCTAATGCTAAAAACAGTATGGGAAGAGAGAAAGGTTCATGCAGCAAGGATGCAACCAAATTTAACTGAGAGAGATTAGAAGGAGACCTAATGTGGGGCAGATTGTTCCATCTCTACCTACTGCAGGCTTCTAACTCTTCTCAAACATCTGGTTCTGGCCACTGTCAGAGGCAGGATACTAGACTAGATGGGTCTGCTCTAGTATGGCAATTCCTGACTCTATGTAAAGCAACCTTTCCATCCTCTAAATTTCGGGCCCTCCGTGTCTTATTTTAGAACAGGGTGGATTGATTTAAATCATCCATTTTTAATCCTGTTTTGCATTTTTTAAAAGCCCCCCCCCCTTAGATAAAGTTGATTCTCATTAGTTGGTGTAATCTGGTATTTATTTTTGCTAAGAAGGAGGGTATACTACATCTATACACATTTAAGACATTATATAGCTTAACATACATTTTTTCAAAGCCATAAAATACATTTTATTGATATAAAATGGTAACTAACAGTTCATATTTACTAGACTATAATTGTTACTCATGATTTATGTCAAGTTGCAGTTAGATGAAAATTGGAATTCAACACATCTACCTTAAATATGCTGGATTCATAAGAAAAATAAGTTTATCAAAACAGGTTTTGTGTTTGAGACTGAGTGATTTATTAAACAAAGGAAGGTAGTGATTCCTCAGGCAGTTAAATGAATTGTTTCTGGTCCCGGTGACCTTAAAGATTTTAGAACTGGTAGATCCCATTTTCTTACAACCTGGATTTTATTCACAGATTGAAAAAGAACAAGCTTTCCTGCTTTTTCAACTCTTAATATGTTTCTCAGCTCTGAATTAACTAGCTGGATAAATTGAAATGAAGAAAATATTCTCTCTGCACCTGCAGATGAGGCTACGACTATCAGCAGGTCATCAACAAACACAGGCTCCAGTTTAGCTAGTGACTCCCACTCATTCAGTGGCAAGGGTGCCAAGTAGGGAGTTTCAGACAGGACAGGAAGTGGGCTCCCAAGCAGAATGCTTAACTGTACAGGGTTAGTGTGGAATGTGAGTTCTGCAGAGAGGTGTTTCTCCCAGCTTGTGCCCCTGGGGCAGAGAATCAGATTTTTGTTTACAAACAGAGACAGAGTGATTAAGATAATTTAATTACCAGCCCTTTCTTTCTTAAGAGTCTGGAAGTCCTTAGATGAACCTGTAAAACAGGAATCCCTGGGGGAGGAGAGAGGTGTTGAAGAGAACACAGGGGACTCAGAAGAAATACAGCTAAACCTTCTAAGCCAAGTTTACATTCAGAAAAGAGGGAGATGTGGGGGGAGGGGAGTGAAAAGAAGGGGCCAAAACCCAGGGGAGGGATAGCAGTAGTATAGAGAAGTTCCCACTCTACCTGTGGTACCCCATCACCGTAGTTCTGAGTGCCTCACATCATAGCCCCACAGTGAGGCAGAGCAGTGCTGTTATCCCCATTGGACAGATGGGGCACTGAGGAGGACACAGACTAAAGGACAGATTTTCAACGGTTTTTAGGCACCTAGTGGGATTTTCAAAAGTGTCTAGAAGGTTAGGATGCTTTGTAAACCCCATTAGATGCCTAACTGCATCTTTGGGTGCCTAAAAACCTTTGAAACTCTGTCCCTAAGGCACTGACCTGAGGTCATATAGGATGTCTGGGGGAAACAGGAGTAGAACCCAGGTCTTTCAGGGATAGCTCCCTATTTACTGGACCACCCTTTCTCTCTGCTGTATGTTGCAAAAAAGGAGGACTGAGATGGGAGCAAAACCAAGGAGGATGGTTATCTGAGACTCCAGCAATTGGTCCCAGGTGATTGGGAAGGATGTCATGGTTGAAGCAGCACAGAGACACGCAGACAGACAGAAAGGAGAGCACTTAAATGCCAATTGATGGCAGGTTCTGCCCCAGGCTGGGTTACACAGCAATGCCTGCTGTGCAATTTTAGATTTTAACTGAAAACCATTTTGTTTTGTCATTTTTTGTTCTGAGTTTGAGAAAACGAAGGAATGAGAAAGTGTCGTATGAGCATCAGATGCGATTATACCTCAACTTCTGAGGGTTTCAGCTGTATTCAGGCCAATTTCAGAACAAACAACAGAAATTGCATACACAGAGTCCATAAAGTCAACAATTATTATCATGATTTGTATTATTCACTGGGCACTATCTGTGTGCTCAGCACTGTTCAGGATATGCCAGAAAATGTAGTCCCTAAGCCAATGCACACAAGATGTGTAACTCTGGATAAGATGGCTCAGATATATAACTATTAAGTGTATAGTTACTGACCATACACACCTCTACTTTGATATAATGCTGTCCTCGGGAGCCAAGAAATCTTACTGCGTTATAGGTGAAACCATGTTATATCAAACTTGGTTTGATCCGCCAGAGTGCGCAGCCCTGCCCCCCCAGAACGCTGCTTTACCGCGTTATAGCCGAATTCGTGTTATAGCAGGTCGTGGTGTATTAACATCACAGTGAACATGTGCTAACATATCTATAAGTAGAGGCGCTGATGGCGATAGAAGTTTTACCTGTTTAAAGACTAGAAGATTTGACCTTTCAACTCTCTTTCAAGAGGAAGTGTTGCCCAGAGCTCCTGCGCCTATTTATTTTCCTTTCCTGCCTTCAGTGGCCCTGATATACCTCAGAACTCTCAATTTTTTCCCTCAACTTTAAAACATGAAATTTTGTTGGTGTTTGGTTTAAAATATTCTCCTTGAGTGAAAACTGCAACTCAATCACTGTACTGTTGTGTTTAAGACCCTTCTGGAAAGTAACTAGCCTTTGAACAGAAGTGAAAACAGTGTTACCAACTCTCGTGATTTTGTCATAAGTCTCATGATTATTGTTTTCCTTAAAGCCTCAACTCCCAGAGTCAAGTGGCTATGTGATGATTTCAGCCTTCATTCTTAAAGAAAAATGAAGTTTCTGGCCCTTGTGGCTGTGAAGAAAGCTTCAAAATGTGACCCCAGCACACCCTAAAGGCTCAAAACGCAGAATGCAAATAAAAAGATCAACTCTACTATTTTTACATAGTCTCATTATTTTGAAGCCAATCTCATGATTTTTGGTGAGCCTGATTCATGATTTTTGAATATTTGGGGTTGGCAATACTATGAAAGAGACTGACTATGAGTCAGTTTCACTTTTATTTAAAGTCAGTTTCTAGTCTATTTGTAGTGAGGTAACAGGCCTAGAGTCCCAGGCAGGTACAGTATAAACTCATGGGGACATTCCCTAGTAGGATGTTTCCAAAAGATAAATGAGCTATTCCAAGCTTGATGAACTGCAAAAAAAGTGATAGAAAAATCTAGGTTACTTTCTACAGCTGTTTCAATTGTTGTATTCAAGAGTTAGTAACAAAGTAAGAATATATATCACATTTTTAAACCTAACCAGTGTCCCTTAAGTGAACTGACTTAAGATGTCAGAACATTCAGCATCAGAACTGGGTGGATCTAATATTTATTTAATTTTCTTTCTTTATATAGGAAAAAGAAATTACCTGACAGAAGCACCCTATCTAAATTATCTGCAAAAAAGAAAAAAAGAAAGAAAAGAAAAAAAAAGAAAAATGCAAGAGAGTTTTCAGGTGCCCAAGTAGCCTCTGAAATCACAGCTAAAGTTGCACCCTTTCTCACACCGAAATCTGAAATGGCGCCCCTGTTCAATGATTTCACCGACTCCCAGAAATGTAGGGCTGCAAGGGACCTCGTGAGGGCATCAGTCCAGTGTTTCTCAGCCAGGGTCTCGGGCCCCACGGTGAGCAGGTTTCAGGGGTACCAAGCAGGACCACTGTTAGACTCTCTGGGGTCCAGCGCAGAATGCCTAAGCCCTGCCATGCAGGACTCAAGTCCGGGCCCTGCCACCCAGGGCTGAAGCGGAAGCCTGAACAACTTAGCTTTGTGGGGCCCCCAGTAGGTTGGGGCCCCAGGCAACTGCCCTGCTGGATACCCCTTAACAGCGGCCCTGGCCTTTATATGCAGAAAACCCTTATTGTGGCACAGGGGGCCCTGGAGTTTTTGCAGCATGGGGGGGTGGGGAGGGCTGGGAAAGAAAAAGGCTGAGAACCCCTGGTCTAGTCCATCTGACTTTCTTTAAAACTTCAGCTGCAAACATGCACTGCTTAATATTGTCACTTTAAATTTAAATTAACAGATTACACTTGGGCCTTAATATAGGTCATTGTAATTTCAAATATTTCAATTTTTAAAAAGAAAACTATATTTAAACCAAAAATCCGGATTTTTATGTATATAAATAATTGAGTTTTCTCCACCCTTGTTCAGCACAACCACAGGTGCTGGTTATGTGCCCTACCAGCCTAGAGTACAGTATCAGGAATGCAAGCACAACAACCAGGCCCTCTGCCTGCGTTGCCAGAGATCCCCTGCCCTCTCCCTCATTTTGCACCTTAGTGCCTAGCTGCCCCTGTCCCCCCTGCTATTGCTCCTGGTACCATCCCCCTGCTCCCTTCCCCTCCCCCTCTTTGCACCCTAGTGCCTGTCCCTCTACTCCCTCCCCCGCTGTTGCCCCCGGTGCCAACCTCCTCCCCTCCCTGCTTTTCCTCCTCGTAGCTCCCGTCGCGTCCCCTCCGTTACACTCACCGGACTCCAAAGTTGCACCTGCCCATGAGGTTGAGCTTGCAGAAGTGGAGGCGCTCGCAGCCCGCACACTCCTTGCGGACGCAGAGCCGCAGCGGGGACACAGCGAGCACCCAGCGGGCGCCCCCCTCCTGGTGCACCAGAAACCTCTCGTGCCCCACATCCTGCAGGATCTGCTCCAGCTGCTGCTCAGAGAGCCCCACGTGCTGGGGGATCTTGCTGCACTCCATCCGCCCCCCGTTAGAGCACAAGACCTTGGTGATGAAGCTGCAGACCGCGGGGTCCGACATGCTCGCTCTCGAGTCCAGGAGGTTACTGACTAGGCGGACCCCCGCTGTTCGCTCGGTTTCGTGGGCGGATCCGGCTCCTCCCCTCCCTCTGGAAAAAAGAATCGAAACTGAAGGCAGAAAAGTATGCGTTTGGGGGATGGGCGGCAGGGCAGTGGTTTGAGGCAGCAAATTAAAAAGTGTTGGCATGGAAAGTATGTAGAAGAGTGAAGGGCGTTTTATACACAGTATTTCCTTTTTTTAATATGGAGATATATCTAGTTTGTAGAACTGGAAGGGACCGTAAAAGGTCATTGTGACTAGTCCCCTGGCTTCACAGCAGGACCAAGTACTGTCCCTAACAGATTTTTCACCCCAGATGGCCCCTTGAAAGGATTGATCATGCAACCTTGGGTTTATCAGGCCACTGCTCAAGGCACTGAGCTACCCCTCCCCCCCTTTTGAAATGCCTTTGCCCTTTTCTGAGACATGCATTTATTCAGTCCCATTTGTAGCCCTGAGGGTAGGGGAGACATTCTCCTCTTATTTACAGAATAAAGTTATCCTGGATCTAAAGCTAAGGGATACAAGGGATACAAGTTGCAAACCAGAAAGATACTGGTATCAGCTTGAACATACAGTGTAGGAGGCACAGCAGAAGGCCATTTAAACAGGGGGAGGAGGGCGTCAGAGTTTTGCCCCTTCCGCCTGACCCTCCTCTTCGCCTCTCTGGCACTGACCACCCCCAGCAGCAGCCTGACTCTCCTGGCCCATGCACCCTTACACCAAATATTAATGAGTGGCATTGCAACCTGGGGCATGGCCAAAAAGTAGCTCCACGCCCTGGGTGGACCCTGGTCTTATGGCCTCTGCAGTGAAGATTAGGATAAACGTGTTTATATGCAGGTATGGGTGTGGTAAAATGAGGCCCTGAAACATAAGCCCTTGTATCAGAGGCCCGGTATGGGACCTAAGGCCTGAACTAAAGTAATGGTCAAGACTTTGCTATCATAAAGCAAAGTTAAGCTGTGAGCCAGAGGCTGGCCCTGCTCACAGAAGCTGGCAAGAAGAAGGCAGATATTGCAGTTACACACATACCTAAAAGATACTAAGCACTAGCAATATAAACATGTGCCAGGATGGTACCAGAACATTCCAGTACAAGCACATTCCACATAGATAACAAGGAACAGCCTGACCCATCCTAAAGACAGGGGCAGGAGCGTAATAGGATACAGTTTTGTTTGAACCAACATGTACAAAGTGAGAGACGGCACCCTGACATGTAGAGGGGTTGCACTTCTAAGAGTCAGGAGTGATATGTAACTTGTTTGTACCTGTCTATAAAAGTGTACCTCTGAAGAGTTGTCTTTGTGTGGCCTAGGGGACAGTGGTAACTCCCGCCACTGTCTGAGCCAGTCCATTGTCAGGGAGCACATATGTACTAGCAGAAGTGTAGACTTCTGATCCGGAGAGATAGAGACTGTGTTTCGTTTGACAATAAACCTGGCCGGGTGCCTTCGTACCTTATCAGAGTCTGTGGTCATTGAGGGTTCTCTCAGGGTCTGCTGGGTCAGCTATCTGCGCAGAGCCGGGGCAGCACACAGAGGGAACACACACACGCAGCTGACTGTTATCAACACTGAACAGAGCAGAGCACCGCACTGGTGATGTCTGATGACAATGAGTGAAAGCCCAGAATAAATGTGAAAATCCCATTAGTCCCGAGATGGTTCTTTTGAGCCAGTATAATATAACCAACAAAAGCTATGGCACACATGGCTTGTAGGTCGCATGTACAAGAGTGAAACAAAAAAAAAAAACCAAAAAACCAAACCACACACTCTGCTTCAAATGCACCACTGAAGTCAATAGTGTTATATTCATCTAATGTATCTCTTTCCATATCCACAATTCCCAACTAGACAATTTATTGTGATGGACTCCTTCAGTGGACACTAATATAGTCAGAAATTTCCCCCAGGTCTTGTGTGTGCACATGCATGTGTGTGTGTGTTTCAAAGCTATAACTTAAATAAGAAGGAAGAAAAGAGTGCTACCATTCTGAAATAATATAATTGTTTATGTAGGACCTACACAACACTGTCTTCTTGCAATTCCTTCTGCTGGCCGTGAAAGCAGCAGTTAATTAATATAAATTATGTGCAGAGCAGAGCTGATATAATAAATGGTGGTGCAAAACCACGCAAGTAAATAAGTTTTGTTAATTTCCAATGGGGTTTGTTCGGGGGGGAAAGAGAGAGTAGTGGGAAGGTAAACACATATTGAGGAGAAAAGTCATTTGTGGCTAGACTGAAAATTTAGAGTAAATCCATAAAGGAAGAAATTTAAATGTTAAACATTTAAACAATGCAGAGTTATAAGATTAAACTAATGAAGTTAACCAGTCATTTAGTATCAAGAAGTTACACACACACACACACAAACAAAATAATACTGAGGGCATGTCTTCACTCCGGCAGTGCTTTAACATGGCTTTGTAGTTGCGGCATGAGCTCTCTCCCAGCCAGGGCCGGCTCCAGGCACCAGCCGAGCAAGCTTGTGCTTGGGGCAGCAGATACTAAGGGGCTGCATTCCCTCCAATCCTAGGGCGGCACGACTGCCCAATTTTTTTGTTTTTGTGTTTTTTTGCTTGCCTCCGGGTCCTGGTCCAGATGCCCTGCACCCAGGGGTTTGTTGTTGTTTTTTTTCGCTTTGCCTCTGGGTCCAGCCGCCCTGCACCCTGTGGTGTTTATTTTGTTTTTTTTTTGGCTTTGCCTCTGGGTCCGGCCTCCCTGTGCCCAGGGTTTTTTTGTTTTGTGTTTTTTTGCTTGGGGCAGCAAAAAAGTCAGAGCTGGCCCTGCTCCCAGCACTATAAAAAACCCACCTCCACGAGGGAAGTAGCTCCTAGTGCTGATGCACTGTCTACACTGCCACTTTATAGTGCTGAAACTTGCAATGCTTAGAAAGTTGCAGCGCTGTAAAGTGGCAGTGTAGACAAGGCCTAAGTCAATTAACCAATTAGCCTGTTTGGCATGTGAAACTGCTCTAATCTTTTTTTCTTTCAAAACCATTACAATGCAAATCACAGTAACTAAACAGGTGTTTGTTTTTTGTTTGTTCATGTTAGAGCTGAAAGTTGAACAGGGACTTCAGCATGCGACTACATTGTTCAGGGTTGGGTTACATTCCAGAAATACATACATCTTCAGGGTGTCTATGCTGAGAAAATTCAGACCCATAATTCACCACTGCTGCAGTTTCAACAAACTCAATAGTACAGTGACAATACTAGTATTTTGCTATGTCTTCATATTACACCTTCTTTTACAGGCTTTTCACCATCATGTCTGTGGCTGCTTGAGCAGCAAGTGCCTGGAGCTCTGCCCATCACCATGGCACACAAAATTGAAGAAATTAAAGACTTCCTGATCACATTCAGGAGGAAGGATGCAAAATCTGTTAATATAAAAAAGAACAAAAACCATGAAATTCAAGATCTGCTGAAGCCAGTACCTATATACTCAGCTCATCACAGACAAGGGACTTGGCTACACTGGCAAGTTAGAGCGCATTAAAGCAGCCCTGGGCACCCTAACTCATGATGCATCCACAATGGCAAGGCACGTAGAGCACCCGGACTCTGCGGCTGGAGCACTCCTGGTAATCCACCTCAATAAGAAGCAAAACGCTTGATGCACCCCAGCTGTAGCGCTGCAGCGCCTCCAGAAGTGTCCCACAATGCCTGTTCTAGACACTCTGGTCATCACTTTGAACTCTAGTGCCCTGCCTTCAGGTGACCAACCATCAGATCCATCCTTTAAATTCTCTGGGAATTTTGAAAATCCCCTTCCTGTTTTGTCAGCCAGGCGTGGAGTGCTCTCAGTGACTCGTTCCAGGTGACCACGCCTCCACGTGCCAGGTGATCCCCAGTATGGAGCAATGGCAAGGTGCTGGACCCCATCAGTGTTTGGGGGAGGAAACTGTCCAGTCCCAGCTGTGCTCCAGTCACAGGAATTACGATACCTTTGGGCAGACAGAGGAGGTGCCCAGTAAGCGGCTTTTATTTTGAAAAGGAAGTTGTTCAGTGCAGGCTCTTGGGGCGAGGAGGGTTAGGGCTGCATGCATGCCTAGATGCTGAATAGGGCATTGATGTTCTCTCTCACATCGCGGTAATCGGCCTCATGATCTCTTCAAAGATCTCATACAGAAGCTGGGCAATCCGCTTGCGCAAGTTCCTTAGCAGAGCTACTGTGCTCCTTGTCCCAGTCAGGCTAACATGTCTGTGCCACTGTGCCATGAGGGGCGGGGGGACCATTGCTGCACACAGGCAAGCTGCAGATGGGCCAGGGCAGAAGCCGCATTGTAGTAGAAGCCCCTCCCTTCCTTCCCAGGTCACCCTCAGCAGCGAGATATCTTCCAGGATGAACTCCTGTGAAAAATGTGGGGACAGTGTTCAGTATAGGGGGCCCCTGCAGCTGTTGGCTCTCTCCAAGACACAGAACCCCAGAGGACAGTAAGGCCATGAAACTTGCCCCTGTGCTTACTCACCTTTCTGGGGGCTCCTGTGAGTTATGTGCACTTGCTTTGGGATGGGCAATTTCTGCTGTTGTGTAGACTGTGCTTGCCCTTAAGTATGAGGGAATCATTGCTCTGTCTGGTGTGAACAATGCTGCCTCTGTTAAGTGTTGCATTTTGGCTTTACAGATGCAACCTTGAGATCTCAGCTGTCCTTGTTATCAACAGCCGAAAGACTCCAAAGAATCAGGAAGTGGCCACATAGAATCAAAAAAGACATGCTGCATGAAGTAATGCAGCAGTCCCTTAATGAACATCAAAAAGTAGTGGAGTGGCGGGAGAGTGAAAGGAGGGTCTGCCAGCAGAATGCAGATGGCCGGCATGAAAGCACGGAGCGGCTGCTAAGCATTGTGGAGCGCCAAGTGGACTCAATACAGGCGCTCGTAGCAATGCAGGCGGAGCACTTCCACACCTGTGCCCCCTTCCCCTGCAGCCCTTATCCTCAAACTCTTTTCTTTGTGCCCCCAAGTCACCTCCAACCCACTTTCCTTAACATCCGGGTTCTTATCAGCACCAGCTGCCTCCAACACCTGTAGCGTCACCACCCAGCCCTGCAAACTATGATCCCTACCCACTGCACTCAACCCCCATTACCATGCATTTTAGCCAGCCAGAAGTGCAGCACTCATTGCACAGCACTCCAGACAGGAAGGCTGCATATGATAACAGGACATACGCAAATCTGTGATTGTACTGTTCCCCACCCCACTCCCTTGCACTTTCTGTTTCCCAAGCGGTTGTGTTTCTTTTCAATAAATGAATTTTCTTTTCAATAAATGGATTTTTTGGCTTTGAAAACATTCTTTATTATTGCATTAAGTAAAAGATACCTTAGCCTAGAAAAACAACAGGCACTGCAAGTCAGTGTAGCAAAAACAGATTCCTACTAATGGAACCACGGCACTTCACTCCCGTGCAGGGCACCAAACATTACTGGTGGCTTTTAGCCTCAAATTGCTCCCTCAAGGCATCCCTAATTCTTGCAGCCCCGTGCTGGGCCCCTCTAATAGCCCTGCTCTCTGGCTGTTCAAATTCTGCCTCCAGGTGTTGAACCTCAAAGGTCCATGCCTGAGTGAATATTTCACCCTTCCCTTCACAAATGTTATGGAGGGTACAGCACGCAGGTAGAACCGTGGGGGTGTTGTCATCAGCCAGGTCCAGCTTCCCGTGCAGACAGCACCAGTGACCCTTTAAGTGGCCAAAAGCACACACCACAGTCATTCTGCACCAACTCAGCCTGTTGTTGAACCACTCCTTGCTGCTGTCAAGGCTCTCTGTGTAGGGTTTCATGAGCCATGGCATTAACGGGTAAGCGGAGTCTCCAAGGATCACAGTGGGCATTTCGACTTCCCCTACGGTGATCTTCTGGTCTGGGAAAAAAGTCCCGGCTTGCAGTTTCCTGAACAGGCCTCTGTTCTGAAAGATGCATGCGTCATGCACCTTTCTGGACCAGCCTGCGTTAATGTCAGTGAAATGCCCACGGTGATCCACAAGCACCTGGAGAACCATAGAGAAATACCCCTTCCAATTAACGTTCTCGGAGGCTAGGTGGGCCAGAATTGGAATATGCTTCCCATCTATTGCCCCGCCGCAGTTAGGGAACCCCATTTGTGCAAAGCCAGCCACAATGTCAAGCATGGATGCGATTAATGGCCGTGCAAACTTGCATCAACGTGATTCCAACGGTCGACTTTCCCACTCCAAACTGGTTAGTGACCGATCGGTAGCTGTCTCAAGTTGCCAGCTTCCAGATTGCAATAGCCACCTGCTTCTCCACCATCAGGGCAGCTCTCAATCTCGTGTCTTTGCATAGTAGGGTGGGGGCGAGCTCATCACACAGTCCCATGAAAGTTGCTTTTCTCATCCGAAAGTTCTGCAGCCACTGCTAGTCATCCCAGACTTGCATGACGATGTGATCCGACCACTCAGTGCTTTTTTTCCCAAGCCCAGAAGCGGTGTTCCACTGCGGTGAGCATGTCCGTGAATGCCACAAGCAATCTCATGTCATATGCATTATGCAAGCTGACATCATTGTCGGACTCCTCACTGTCAGTTTGTAGCTTAAGCAGTAACTCAACTGCCATTCGTGATGTGCTGGTGAGACCCATCAGCATATTCCTCAGCACTTCGAGGTCCATTCCCCCAGACCGAAAGGGAAGACAGAGCACACAGTACAAAAAACATTGAAAGATGGCGCCAAATGTGGATGGAAGCACAGAGATTGCTGGGATGTGAAGCGATTCATCATGCGGCGTGGGGACAAGACCCAGAATGCCCCGCACCTGCCCCCCACCCCCTTCCCACAAGCCGCAGCAGCAGAATGGGAAGAGGTGCTCTGTGGGATAACTGCCCATAATGCACCGCTCCCAATGCCATTGCAAATGCCGTAAATGTGGTCACGCCAGTGCATTTGCAGCTGAGAGTGTGGACACACTGCAGTGCTTTCCATACTGCACTCTCCGAAGGTGGGTTTAACTCACAACGCTCTACATCTGCAAGTGTAGCCATGCAAGGAGAAGGCTGAGAAACTGAAGGAGTCCCAGCCACCTGGTTTGGCTATGAAAGAACTTAAATGAACCAGTCATTCACAGAGCTTTTTTCATGTATTATAATAAAAGAGGGAACTGTTTAAAAAAAAGCAGAAGCTTCAATATAGAGAGAGCACTGGAGATTGTACCCTAGCAATATTGCCAAGCCCAGAGATGACCTGTACCTGCCAATAGTGGAGGGGACAGGGGAGGGGAAGGATACAGCATGAGGACAGCCAGTTTCAGGAGTGTTACTGAGCATACCCCTCCATGCGACACCTCTGGCCAAGCCAACATGTTACACTTGCCCTGCAACACTGGGTGCCTTGCATTGCCTTGCTGAAGGAGTTCCCACCTGGGCTCCTCACAAACAGCCTTCCAGCCACACATTAGTGTTTGTGTGTAACTGCAGCGTGCCAGCCCACACTTGGGTTACACTCAGGCTCTTACCAGCATTTGTTATACTCCAGTGTGACCCCAACACCCCCCAGTCTTAGATTTTCCCCCAGAAATGTATGTCCTGTACTGCCCAGCTTTTTCTTGACAATACAAATTATGTAAAGTCCATTATTTCTTATAATAGAAATAAAATGCACACAAATTGCCACCCTAAATAGTGTTTCCCACATACTTCAATTCAAACACACTGGATTAGATAAAACAATAAAGCAAAATTATTAACTGCAAAGAGATAGATTTTAAGTGAGTACAAGTAATGAGGCTTAAAAGTCAGAAATTGTTACATGAAACGCAACTGGTGCCTAACTCAAATTGTGTTAAATTCAAAGTAAAGTTTTCTCACCACATGCCTTCAGTGGTCTTACCGACCAGACTCCTTAGGTCAGGACCCTCTCTCTCCCCATACCCATCACGTGGACGGCACCTAAAGCAACAAAGGAAGTGGTCTGAGCTAAGAAGCTTGGTTATAATTTTATCAAGACTACCACTAACTGGAGCTGAATTATCTGTACTCTCGAAGGGACTGGTCTTCTGCACCACAACAGAACCTTATACCATAATAACACATGGAGAACTGGAAGAATACTTCCACAACTCTGCCAAGAATTTTTTCACAACAATGATGACATCACCCACAATTACCATGTTCCCACTGACAGTCATGAGAAAAAAGAATCATCTGACTGGAAATCCCACTGTGGACAAAACCACACTCTTGATCATAACACTAATTGCTTCAGAAAAAAAATTGACTGAAATCCTTAACAAACATCCCATCTACCACAGTCTCCACACTGCTGAGAGGACAGCTATACAGAAATTCAACCATGGGATGGTGATCAAACCAGCAGAAAAAGTGGAGGGGCCATCAAAGTCCCCAACTGTGATGACTACATTAGCTAGGCCAACCAACAACTCTCCAACGCCACCAACTATATGTAAGCAGAGTCAGGATGAGCTCTACCCTGACATCTGGTGGTGAATTATGGAAAGTGTGGAAAGGAATTTCAGGTATTTGCATTTGCACACCCTCCCTGCCTAGCATAGCCCACGGCAGCCTGGGATGGTTACTTTGACAGCTGTGGGATCCCCAATATCTTTGTTATTGGGGCAGAGGGAATAAAGTGTTGTCACCCTGATTATGTGAATGAGGAACTATGAAACTGCTTTATGACAGAGAGTTTCACCATCAATTAAGTAGCACTTGCTAGACAAGGGACGTGGGAGCCAAAACCTAGTGAATGGAGAGAGGCTGGGGGCAGGTATGTGTACCTGGTAGTATGGGCCCCTTTTGAGGGCCTGGCATACCAATTGCACCTCTTCCTCTTCCCTCCCTCCACTGTTGAATAGCAGAGCTAATTTTGATTCTATTAGGAATCTAGCTAGAGGCTGCTGGGCTGAATTCACTTTGGACCAGTGGTGCACCAGCACCAGCACTGGGACTCCCCTACTACAAGCTGAAATCACTAAGAGCTGAGATCACTAAGTGCTGTGTTAACTAGTGGGGGGAGCTTGAAGATATATTGCTAAGGGCTGGCAGAGCAGTTTGCAGGATGGTTGGAGTGGCCTAGCACAGCAGAGTGGAGCTGAGCTGTTTGTGAGGACAGCTGGAGTAGTTCATGGGACGGCTGGTGAGTGGAGCATCTGGTGGAGCGGAGCAGTGTGTGGGACGGTTGGAGCGGCCCATGGAACAGCGAGTGGAGCAGAGCAGTTTGCGTGGATGCCTGGAGGAGTGGAGCGGAGCTGTTCATGGTGAAGGTTGCAGCAAATCTTCACGGAGAGGCGGGGCAGTTGGCTCGGCCCACGTAAGGTGCCCCTTTACACCCTGTGTGGCCCCCCCCCCATTTCCAACCAGGCTGGGAGGGGTAAAACTCTGCAGATGAACTTTTGAACTCTGGGGTGATTTGGACTTAAGACCCTGAGGGTCTCTATCTACGCTACATTGATGACATCTTCATCATCTGGACCCATGGGAAGGAGTCTCTGGAAAAATTCCACCACAATTTCAACAGCTTCCACCCCACCATCTACCTCAGCCTGGATCAATCTACATGGGAAGTCTTCCTAGACACCATGGTGCAAATAAGTGATGGTCACATTACCACCATCCTATACCGAAAACCTGTCGACCGCTATGCCTACCTTCATGCCTCCAGCTTCCATCCTGGGCACATCACACGATCCATTGTCTACAGCCAAGCACTGAGGTACAACCGCATCTGCTCTAACTCCTCAGACAGAGACCAACACCTACAAAATCTCCACCAAGCATTCTCAAAACTACAATACCGGCACGAGGAAAGAAAGAAACAGATCAACAGAGCCAGACGTGTACCCAGAAGCCTCCTACTGCAAGACAAACCCAAGAAAGAAACCAACAGGACTCCACTGGCCATCACATACAGTCCCCAGCTAAAACCTCTCCAACGCATCATCAGGGAACTACAACCCATCCTGGACAATGATCCCGCACTTTCACAGGCCTTGGGTGGCAGGCCAGTCCTCGCCCACAGACAACCTGCCAACCTGAAACATATTCTCACCAGTAACTGCACACTGCACCATAGTAACTCTAGCTCAGGAACCAATCCATGCAACAAACCTTGATGCCAACTCTGCCCACATATCTACACCAGCGACACCATCACAGGACCTAACCAGATCAGCCACACCATCACCGGTTCATTCACCTGCACGTCCACCAATGTAATATACGCCATCATATGCCAGTAATGCCCCTCTGCTATGTACATCGGCCAAACTGGACAGTCGCTTCAGAAAAGGATAAACAGACACAAATCTGATATTAGGAATGGCAATATACAAAAACCTGTAGGAGAACACTTGAACTTCCCTGGCCACACTATAGCAGACCTTAAGGTGGCCATCCTGCAGCAAAAAAACTTCAGGACCAGACTTCAAAGAGAAACTGCTGAGCTTCAGTTCATCTGCAAATTTGACACCATCAGCTCAGGATTAAACAAAGACTGTGAATGGCTTGCCAATTACAAAACCAGTTTCTCCTCCTTTGGTTTTCACACCTCAACTGCTAGAACAGGGCCTCATCCTCCCTGATTGAGCTACCTCATTATCTCTAGCTTGCCTGCATATATATACCTGCCCCTGGAAATTTCCACTACATGCATCTGACGAAGTGGGTATTCACCCACGAAAGCTCATGCTCCAAAAGGTCTGTTAGTCTATAAGGTGCCACAGGATTCTTTGCTGCTTTTTGAGGGGAAAAGGACATTGCCAAATGTACTCGGAGGTGGGGTTTTTTGCTCATGGTTTGTGTTATAATCCTGTTTGTGGTGTTTCTCCAACGTAATGCTGCATTGTTTCCCTCCTTTATTAAAAGGATTTTGCTACACTTGGATTCCGTGCTTGCAAGTGGGGAAGTATTGCCTCCTAGAGGTGCCTGGAGAGGTGATATGTAATTGTCCCAGGTCACTGGGTGGGGGCTTGAGCCGGTTTTGCATTGTGTTATTGAAACGGAACCCCTGGATACTTAACCCGGCCTCTGTTGCTGCCAACTCAGAGGAGGAAAAGGGTTACATATAAAGAACTCAAAGAAGATCCCATACCACAATTTATCCAGGAGTTCAAGGATGTCATCAAATCCTTCCCCAAACAACTCCAAGAGAAACTCTATAACCGCATCCCCCATGAACCTACCCCAGGGACCTTCTACATGCTTCCCAAAATACACCATCAAGGGAAACCCAGGCAGAGTCCTTTTTATCTGACCACAGCACTCTTATTGGAGGAATATTGGGACTAATAGAAACCATGCATAAGAGGTTGGGAAACCAGAACTGACTGGGCCAGAAGGTGGAGATCAAGATGACCCTTACTCTGTCCTGGCAAATTCTATGTAGAACTCATGGTAGGAGCTGTAGTGAAGGGAAGGCATAGTTGAATTGGTCTGACCAAGTAAGAAGCAAAACCTCATCCTGGGAGTGGTGAGCTAGGGCTTTTCTGGAGCAATATATGATGCATTTCCTGTTTGCTTGAGAAGCAAAGAAGATCACAGGGTGAGGTTCCCCATAGAGTACACAGTACAGAATCATGGAGCTCCCACTTGTGGTTAACGGAGAAATATCTTCGGAGAGAATCTGTGAGCACTTTTTGCTTCCTCAGGAGATAGGCTGTGGATAGGGTGATTTGATTGCTGATACACCAGTTCCAGAGGCTGGCTGCTTCTGCACACACAGAGGCGGATCGCGCTCCCACTTGCTTGTTGGTGTCGAAGACAGATGTAACATTGTCTGAAATTATAACAACATGGTGAGTGTAGAAGAATGGAAGAAAGGACTTGCATGGCTTCTGTACTTCTTGCAACTCCAGGATATTGATGTGCATTCTGGCCTCTCGAGATGTCCATGCATCTTGTGCCATGTGGCTGTTCGTGTAGGCTCCACAGCCGAATAGGGATGTGTCCATAATGATGGTCCTGTCAGGAGAGGAAGGGAGAAAGGGGACGTAAACGCATGCCTGACACAGATTTGTTCAGCATAGTAGGGAAGACACTGCCTTAGCCAGAACTGTCACCATGAGGTTCATGAAATGATGGCTTGGGGAGTATACCCACTGCAGCCAAGTTTGAAAACAATGAAGGTGGAGTCTTGCGAATGGAGTGACATAGTGCATGAGGCCATATGATCTCAGAGAGACAGACACGTTTTGACCAGTACTCGAGGGTTGCTTGTGACATGAGCTATGATATTGTTCATTGTCTGAAACCTGGCCATAGGCAGGTATGCTTTTGGGATGATAGAATTTAAGGTTGCCCTGATGAAATCCAGAGATTGTGTGTGGGTGAGAACAGATTTTCTGATGTTTACACTGACTCCCAGTGAAGAGAGGAGATGTAGCATCATGGAAGTTGATGTATAGGCTTCCTGGCGGGACGTGGCAACAAGGAGCCAGTCATTGAGACAGGAGAAGACAATGAGACCACGATGTCTGACGTGGGCCACTGCAACTGAGAATATCTTGCTAAAGACTCTGGGGGCGATTTCTATTCCAAAGGGGAAAATTCTATACTGAAAATGGTCAGAGCCCACCATGAATCTGAGAAAGTGTCTGTGAGAGGGATGAACGTCCACATGACAGTAGGCATCCATCATATTAAGAACTGTGAACCACATGCCCTTTGCTAAAAGATCACTGCCAAAGTGACGCTGTGAAATCTGAGTTTGTGAATGAAGCAGTTAAGATGGTGGGAGGTCGAGGACTGGTCTCCAATCATTCTTTTTTTTGGGGATCAGGAAAGTAGGTCAAGTAAAACTCTCTCCACCCTTGGTATTGCAGAGGGACGTATCTATTGCTCCTCCCTGCAGTAAGGAATTCACCTCTTGTTTGAGAAGAGTGGTCTCTATAGAGAGGTGGGGAGTAGTGAGTTGGTAGAGGTAGAGATGCAAACTATTGTATAGCCAGAGTGGCTGAGGTTCAGCTCCCACTTGTCTATTATTATTGCACTCCAGTTGTTGAAAGAGTGTGCTAAATGGTCCTCAAATGGTGTGGTGGGGAGAGAGTCAGGAGGGGTTAGTGTTCTGTGGCTGAGACTGAGATACTGAGCCTTGTTGCAGAGGGTGTAGGGAAACTCTCCACTGACATAGTGCTGTCCAAACCAGTGCTTAGGGCTGTGTAACTTACATGGCTCCGGGGGGTGACTTTTTCACACCCCTGAGTGACATAAATTATACTGCAATAAATACTAGTGTAGACATGGCCTTAGTAAAACCACCACCTTTTTCTTTTCAGTTATATTCTGTTCCAGTCTCTTGATAGAGGTGGACCAGTCCTCTGAGCTATCAAGCCAGTCCATTTTCCCCAAGGAGCTTTCTTTTCCCCACAAATGGTTAGTTCACTCAGTCCCAGGGGCTGAAGGCTCAGTGTCCTTTTAGCGTCTCTTTCACTAGGCCTATGCAGTCACTGCATTTCATTGTATTGCTGGATTAGGACCCCAGGTTCATCACTAGTTGGTGACATTTGCTCTGTAAACAAAATTTGTAGAAACCTCACAAATGGCATTCTGACTAATAATTTTTACTAACCATACACAAACATGCAAGGCCTGGCTACTTATGTACTGTTGTTCTGGCTGGTTTCTAAAGAGAACACTCCTAAAAGACTCAAACTATTTTAAGGGACCCTATCAAATTCATATACATTACCAGGGCAAAGGGAGAACCAGCAAAGAAGGACTGCAACTTCCTCTTTCCCTGGTAAATTCCAGCCTGGGAGCCCCAAGTGTTTTACTATTATTTATATTACAACTAAAATTAGGACCCCCTTGTGCTTGGCACTGTGCAAACACAGATGGCTAACAGTCTCTGGCCCAAAGAGCTTACACTCTAAATAGACAAGACAGTCAAACAGTGATGGTGGAAAATGACTTACTGAAGGTACACATAGAAAGTCAGGGGCAGAGCACGCAGGAGAATCTAGGTATCCTGCGGTGACATTGCACTCCATATATTTTATGGAAATATGCTTATGAGTGTGATTATGATGTAACTGGAATATGCTTTATGCAAAAGATCTCTTGTATAATTGCAAAGCTTATAATCTACTGAGTGTGTTCATCCTATTTGTATGCATGTATCGTTCTTGTATCTGAAATATGAAATATAACTCTGAGGTCCTATTGTAATTATGCAAAGTGTGGGCCATTAATGGTGGGTTAGAATCTTGATGGCTCCCATTGACTAGGACAATTGGTTGTAAATGGCTCTGTTTACTTACAAACCTTCCTGTGTATGTGTGGCCCGGCCCAGGAAGAATGGAGACTGGGGTCTCACAGGACATGTGATCATGTCACCTGATACTGGAATCCATCTTAAATCTAGTACTTTTCCATTTAGAAGGAGGGGTGAGGACCCAAAGAGACAAAAGATTCCCGCCTTGTGCCAAAGCTATAAAAGGGGGTGGAACAGAATAAAGGAGGCAGCCAGTCATGAGAACACCCCTGCTCTCCACCTAAGATGTCTGCTGGAACTAGCAAGGACTGTACCAGTGGGAAGGATTGGGCCCAGACTAGGAAGGAGTCTAGTCTGTAAAAGAAGCTTCTTGGAACATTTCTGGGGGTGAGATTTTACCTGTAAATGGTTTATTAATGTATTAGGCTTAGACTTGTGTGTTTTTGCTTTATTTTGCGTTGTGACTTAC
This sequence comes from Gopherus evgoodei, assembly GCF_007399415.2. Taxonomy (NCBI): domain Eukaryota; kingdom Metazoa; phylum Chordata; order Testudines; family Testudinidae; genus Gopherus; species Gopherus evgoodei. The sequence continues at coordinate 233,794,366 of NC_044322.1, read as the reverse complement.
TTTTTTCTGTCTGTAATTCCTTGAAACCACTTAAATCCTACTTTTGTTTATTAATGAACCAGAGTAAGTGATTAATATCTAGGGGAGCAAACAGCTATGCATATCTCTCTATCAGTGTTACAGAGGGTGGACAATTTATGAGTTTACCCTCTATAAGCGTTATACAGACTAAAATGGATTTATTTGGGGTTTGGATTCCATTGGGAACTGGGTGTCGGAGATAGGTGACCTGCTGAGCAGTTTTTGGTTAAGGTCTGCAACTGTGGGGGCGTGGACCAGACCTGGGTCTGTGTTGCAGCAAGCTAGCATGTCTGGCTCAAGAAAGCAGGGTTCTGGAGTCCCAGGCTGGCAGGGAAAACAGGCTCAGAGGTAATTCCAGCACATCAGGTGACAGTCCCAAGGTGGGTCTCTGTGACCAAACCCATCACACCTGCCTCTTAGTCTAGTACCCAAACCCCTGGGCCACACTGCCTCTCCAGCTTATGAGAGTGACGATCCCCAAGTTCTGATCATCCTAGCATATGACAATTATGCGAACAACACCAAAACCAAATGGAGTGGCTGATTTTCAAAACATTGCAAGGGGAAATTAAGAGAGAAGAGATCAAAGCCTAGTAGTAAGCTAAAATATGAACAAACATTTTGATGGTGGGTGGGTGGCCTTTTGGTACATCTGCACTGAACACTCCTTATGGTGGAGTGTGGAGTACATACACTGCACACACCCCTAGCAAGGGTACATATAGCAGTGTAGATGGTGAGGCACTGCTTAGGTGAGTAAACACATGCCAGAACCTTGGGGTGTGTACCTTACACTGCTCTCCACATGCCCAAGTCCCTGTCTATACAGCTATTTTTAGCAGTGTAGTGTGCCACTACTGGAGTCTTTCCCTGCTGCAGAGAAAGGCCCCAGCAGGGGGAAAGGCTCTGGCAGGGGGAGGCAAGAAGGAAAGGCTCTAGCAGCTCCCCCTGCTGGAGCCTTTCCCTGCGGCCTTGTCCATGTCAGAGCCTGCCACTGCTGCATGTAGCTACATACTACAGCAGAGGCACAGCCTGCTTTTAATTGCAGCCTGTACCTACATATACCCTACATGCTGCAGCTGTGTGCGTGCAGTGTAGACATATCCTTAAAGTATCTTAGGTGCTTCACTTCTCCTGGCTTTGTTGAAAGAAGAGTATAGAAATGTCTGCTTGTTTAGTTTGCAGCCACTAGATGGAACCAACACACCATTCATTAAAACAACAAGGAGTCTAGCGGCACCTTAAAGACTAACGGATTTATTTGGGCATAAGATTTTGTGGGTAAAAATCCCACTTCTTCAGATGCATGGAGTGAAAATTACAGATGCAGGCATAGTTATACTGACACATAAAGAGAAGGGAGTTACCTCACAAGTGGCGAACTAATGTTGACAGTAATTTTCACTCCATGCATCTGAAGAAGTGAGGATTTTTACTCAGAAAAGCTTATACCCAAATAAATCTAATAGTCTTTAAGGGGTCACCAGACTCTTCATTGTTTCTGTGCATACAGACTAACATGGCTACCCCCTGATACTTGACACCTTTCATTGCCTCTGTTAAAATTCAGGTTGAAGAAAATACTGATTCCTGATAATACTTTGCCTGTGACAACTTTGTATCAATTTCTGATGAGTTCACAGTAACTGTCGGACACAAAGAGAGAGCTCCAAAATGTGCATGAGACAGACAGTCTTTTATTTGTTATAATCTGAAAGAATATAGCTATTTGGGGGGGATTCTGAAGGATTACAGGCCAAAGAAGACTGTAACAGCCTGTAGTCCACTACATTGAACCTGGATGATCAGACCTTGAGTATTGTACTTTAAAGCATGGTTGCCTCTAGGAAGGTAGTTTGTCTAGAAAAAAGAACCAATAATTTGTCAGGAATGCTGGGATATATTCCTGATTCTGCCTTTGAGTCATCCTGTGACATTGGACAAATCACATAACCCATCTGTGCCTCTGTTTCTCCAACAATAAAATGAGTTTAAATAAAGCCTACTTGAAGGGGGTGCTGCGTGTCTTAATATATTAAATGTTTATGAAGCAATTAAATATCCTGGGATAAAATATATAAGTACATAAAAGTGTTAAAAAAAATGCACTCACCTCAAAGCTTTGACTGTCACTCTGCTGCACGTTAGAACCATTCACAACTCCATGGCAGCAGGAGGGACAGAATCCAGCTCCTTCCAAAGTTCAGTTACAAGTGGAGCTAAAGGAGAATTTCCACAAATGGTTTTAAGACCTATGACATATATTTGAATACATTAATATAGTTTGTATAACAATGGAACATACAGGGCCCAACCAAAAACAGGGCTCCATTGTGGTAGACACTGTACATACATACAGTAAAAACCAGTTCCTCCCCGGAAGAGCTTATACCCATAAATAGATAGTAGATAGTGGCCTGGGGAGAGATGGAGAACAGACAACAAAGGAAGCATTGAGTCCTATCTAAAGCTCTCCGTGCCCTAATATTATTAATAATAACACAATAACATCTTCACGCCATACATGGGGAACTGGGAATGAGAAGCACAGCTTCAGCTGGTGTAAACCATTATTGCTCTGTTGAAGTCAACAGAATTATGGCAGTTTATAACAGCTGAAAAGCTGCCCAAGCTAGATTGCTCATCTGACCTTGAGTGAGTCACTCCATCTGTGGCAGAGCAAGGAATTGAACACAGAGCTCTAGTGTGCCAATCCAGTGCTATAAATGCAAAACTTAACACTTTAACAGGCCTACTTCCATTTGGTAGAGGATACCAACCAACTCATTACAGAATTGTTAGTACTTTTGTCAAAGTTAGACTCAGGACTCACAGTTTGTCAGACCACTCTGTTTTATTAGCACAGCGCTCTGCTAATAACACCCAGATAATGTGAGCACCATGCAAGACACAAACTATCTTATTTATACAGACAAAAGGGCGAGCACTTAACAAGATAACAAAGGAAGCAGAATCTGATAAGTTTACCTGGGCTAGGCATGCATATCTTATTTCCTTACTATTACCGATCTTCTGTTAACGTTTCGCCATTAGCACCCTTATTTATGCCTAATGTTTCTCTTCCTGGCACCTGTATTTCAACATTTCTTATTTCTGCTTAAAGGTACATACAACATTTCTTTAATCCATTCTTATTTTTACAATATAATTCATTCTACTTTCACAATCCCTCCTTTTGGTCAAGTTAACGCCATGACCAACACTTTACTGGGTTCCACATATTAACTGTTCTTTATCTCTTTGTTCATCAGCAATATTCAAAATCATCATATTAGCACTCTGTTTTGGGGCAGTCACCTGGGTGGCATGCCTTACACGATTTTGGATACAACAGGAAACTAACTGAAAACATACAAAAATTGTTAGGATTCCAAACAGGATAGACAGGGCTCCCTGAAACAACCAGTTTCCTATGCCAGAGAAATTGAACAGGTTACTTAGCCACTTCCATAAAGAACTCAGCTTTTTATGGGGAAGATATGTGATTTGTTCTAAGTGGCTAGTGCGATTTATTACCTCATTGGTGGTGATTTCCAATGAGAGCACAGTACCCTCCTTTGGCCGCCAGCACTATGTTCAATGCCTGATGGTTTTGGAGGGTCATCTGTCATATCACCCCTATTTCTTTGGCCAGGGCTCTTAAACTTTCTCCAGTTTTAATTGCCATTATTTTAACTATTTCTTGTAACCTCAGGAGCTTTTTGCATGGTGTATTACTCCCCCAGGTGGGATAAAGGAACTGCCAGGTGTCATTATTGTTCCATATTGTGTTAAATGGACAAAGTCCTCCAGTGAGGTCTGGGGAATTGAGTGGGATAGCCAGGACAGGAACACCAGTTTGAGAGTGGGCTGGGATGTGGCTGCAGACCCAGCATTTAGAAATATTAAGGGTCTGAGCTATCCACACTTGCTGCTGGATAAAAGAATTGTCATTGTGGACTCCCCAGACCTTAAGACACAAACGGCTGAGGAACAGGCACCACCAGACGCGTATGTTGGAGGCAGGGCCCTTCTGGCTCTGACAACCTCAACTGAGAGAACTGCAGTCACAGTTTTATGTCCACCAAGCAGCAGGCGCTAGGCTCACTACTGCTTCTTCTTGGGCCTTGCTTTAGTAGTCATCTGCTTCTGGCAACCCTTACGAGAACGTAGATCGTAAGGTATTGCAGGCTGTTCCTCTACGTCTTCTTCTGGAGTCAAAATTGACTCTGCGTGGTCCTGAGGTGATGATTGGTTCGCTGGGGGTGGTGCATTCTTACACAGCGAAGCATGTATCCATTCTGTGATGCCAGACAGTTTAACAGCCGTCTGGCTAGTCAGCAGTGCCTGATGATTCTTTGATGTTCTTTAAGTCTTTTTTCTACTTCTTCCTTGACTCTGGCTATAACAATGGCCTTCACACCTTATCTTTTCCTGATGCATACATTCCTCATTCACACAAACAGATTGAGAACACAAACAACAGTATTTTATATCGAGCAAAATGGCATTGCAAATTAAACCTTGCTAAGTTTTACAATCAATAACCAAGACAATTTACATTGAGACCCAGGCCTTCAATGTTTCTCTAATTTACTTAACATAGACACAATAGAGAATCCTGTCTCTTACTAACTAAATCTTAAAACACAGAGTTAAGAGAGGGTCCAATTTGTAATGCATATGGGAAAACAGAATCTTATAGTCCCAGAGGGTCATTTCTTTCTGCTATTCAAAAAGGGTGGCTAGCAGGATTAAATCAAATCATACATTAACTCTTATGAGACATTATAAAATCCTCCTTCTACATCCTGCTCCAACATATGACACTAAGATTATTAATCACCAGTGTCACTTCTTATTTAGTCCACGTAATAGAAAATACTGGAAGGTGATTTGGGCCTGTGGCTTTAGCTTTGCTTACATTTGTTTTATCCAACAGCACATTTTAAAAATTTCAATTAAACACATACAATTTAAAACCAAAAACAATTAGGGGTAGTAACATTAGTATGCTAGTAGCTGTGGGAGACCATCCAGAAAATATGTTATACCAGTGGTAAGCTGTTAGGTCTTTCTGCAGTGGCAATTTTTAACATGTTCCCATTTGCATGTATAATATGAATGGTCCCGTTTCCCACATTGTTTTATGTTACCTTTTTACCTTTTAACAGATGATTGATAACTGTTTGCCATTCAATACCAAGACTGATAGAGAACTCAGCTAAATCAGTGCTTACAGTAAGCTGAGACTTCTTTATTGTTGTTGTTGTGGCAAATAGTAAATGTGATTATTGGTAAACAACAGTACTTACATTACATTTACAGTTGTCTTCTGGTGGGTTGCTAACACTTTTTTAAACACTTTTCCCCAAGAATTAACATACACATCGCCCATTATACAGTACTTTGGTCTCATTATTAATTTTATTTCACATACAGGATTCTAGTGAGATGTCTTTACTACAGGGCTTTGGAGCAACAGGCATGGATAAGCATACCCACTTTTGAGGAGTCCACTTGGTACAACCTCTGGTGTCCAATAGTTTCCCTTTCTCCGCAGCCCACTGGCTTAAGGTCCAGGTCAGCCAGAAAGATTCCAGGTACAATCTGGGGAGTGGGCTAACCTTCCATATCTTTGCTTCCAGAGCCTGTTGGTGTGTGACTTTAACAAAAAGTTCTTCACTTAACAAATTTTGTCTCACCGTACTGGAAACATACTGCATCTATTTATATTGATAGGTATCAAACAATGATTTTTCCTTTGCTTTAACAGATGCATCAAAAGCTTAATATTTTCTGATATTACCCAAAACATCTTATGTTCTAAATATCTGCATTTCAGTACATTCCATAGCTATTGCAGTATGTTTTTTTACTTTCATTTGTTTTTGTAATAGGTTGTTCTGTAGCTGGCATTAGCTTTTTCTGATTTTCTGAAAGACAAAAATAACATTTTTCTACCCCTTTTGAGGTGGCATTGATTATCGCTTAAAAGATTCCTTTCTTTTACAAATATCCTTGCTGATTGCAGGCAAAACAGAGGAATTACCCCCATATTTTCCTGTGTTTTTTGTTCTATAGGCAGGCCAGGTTTTAATAGGTTCTACTTTTTAAGGGTTATGGGAAATTATTCCACTGTTTAGTTATTAAATTCATGAGGTGGTATACCTCAAGTTTTTCTTCTTATATAGCAGACCAAGCTTGTAATGTTTTTCCTGCTGTGTTAAGCTTTAAGTTTATTCACAGGTAATAGCTGAGAAGCATCATTACCATATTACCTTCAAGGATTTTTCCAAAAATCATACACACTATACGTTGTTACAGGGGTACTTACTAACCATTAAATTTATTTCAATGTTTAATATTAACAATAACATTTAGCATCAAATCTCTTAAAGGGATCTTGTTATACCATGTCTTTTATTTAGGCAATTTCTTTTGTGCTGGCAGTTCTCACCTTCCTGTATCAGTTAGGTAATTTGCATCAACACAGACTTGGCTTTTGAATTCAAAGCCATCAGCAGAGCTCAGAGACTTTGTCTTAAAAGAGACACAATCAATTTCTACCAGAGTTTTGATTTCTTTCCACTTTCAACTCCTGCTTACAAAACACACAGAAATCTGAAAAAGAAAACACAGTCTATTGCAGCTCTTTTTGGAGCCCTAATAGGATTTTAATTCAGTAGCACATTTCATTTGCATTTCTTTTACCCCTTTCTACAATATACACTGCACATGTCCTAGGGGAAATGCACATTCCTTCTATACTACAACTTTTTTTTAAATATTAGCCATATCAATTTTTACATAAGGTGTAACTGTTTCTTTTGTTCTTACAGAGTTTTCATGTACCCTTATCAAAGTGACAGTCTGATTACACAAAGCCATTTTAAGGCTCAGTGTTTTTAACATTGCTTCTTTTTGTTTTCTTCACCTCTGCTGTTGCCTTCAGAGGGTCTTTGTTAATTTCTTATTCTTTCACTACAGCTCTTATCTGCTATTGTTACAAAAAAACCCAACCAACCAAACAAAAAGATTCCAAAATCTCTCCCTATTCTCCTAATTTTGACTGCCCTATTGCAGCCATGACTTGGTCTTTATTTAAAAACATTTTAAATTTTGTAAAGAATCAAGTTACTCCTTAAGGGTTACATGCTAAATCCCAAAGGCAAACAACACTAATTACCTGTGTCTTGCAAAAAGGTCTGTCAGTTTTGCAACTTTGAATTAAGGAGTCAAATGAATTTTTAGTGGCATTAAAACCAAAACAAAAACCAATTTATCTTACACCTACAAAACAGGAGTTTTACAAACCAGATGTGCTGGTTTAGATTCTTAGAACTTTACATATTTTCACAGACAAATAGATACATACACATTTTCTTTTCCTTAATATTCCTTTGCACTGCTTTGTTTTTACGTAGCTGTACATATATTTGGATTATTTACAAGCACCCTTTTGGAAAAGGGCCCATTTTCCCTTCAGAATGGCTGCAAAGAAACCAAGAATTCTCTCTCTTTAACATGGTCCTTTTTAACATTTTCACAAAGTTTAACTGCTTAATTCTATCCAGCCTCTGTAGAGTTAACTTTTCACTCTCTTTCCTTAAATCACTGGTTTAGCTCCCAAAATGACACCTTCATGAACTCAAATTTAAGTATTGTCCCAGGGATTCATGCCTGCACTTACTGCTTTTCTTACTCCTGACACTATGCCCTTAGGGCTTCCAACCTGTTCTTCAGTTTTTTTTTTTTTTTTTCTCTGTTGCTTGCCTGCTTGTCTGGGCCCAATCCTGCTTTTTCCAATGAACCGTTTGTGAATGATATTGTGGTCATTTCACAATTTTTTTGAAAGAAATGTTTAAGGAAAGGGACCAGAAAGGGTGGGGGCTAGTTGAGGAGCCCACCCTTCTTGCTGAATTGGTAGTTTTTGAGGCAGACAACAAAGGGGAACAGAGCAAGGGGCTTTTTGTCCTTTTTTACAATGAGATGGGAGTAAGAAGGGGGTTGGATCAATCCGGGGTTGGTTTTTTTTTTTGAGAACTGGGTATCGGGGAGCGCTCAGTCTGGTGGTGGGAGAGGAGGCTTTTAATAAAGCTTTTAACTTATTATTTGAATATTTGAGAGAGGCGAGTTTTGATTCTGTCCACCTATGATTTGCCTCTTCCCATCACTGCATGAAACAATTAACCTCTCCTTTAGACAATTTAGTATTAGGTTGGCCAAGTTTGTCCTTTAGGACATCCACTCGGTCTTTGTTCCAAGATTTTAACAGTGGCTACTGAGTTTTGGGATCCCCCTGAGTTAACCTAGACCATTTTTCCAGAAATTTACAGGAGTCCGGATCCTTTTTACAGGAGTCCGGACCCATCCTAAAATACATAAATGAGCCGGCGTTCGTTTAGGGAACTGTCCCAGCTTAGACATCTGGTTACCCATACAGGAGGACTTCACACACCAATTGAACAAGAAGGAAATTTGGGTTCATCAGAGTGATGCCCGGTGCAACACACAAAAGGAGCCCACAGCCTACTGCCTCAATCGCCCTTGCTTTCACACCCAGGGTTTTACCCAAAGTGCTGTGCGGCTGCGATTGTGGAGATTCCACTCACTCAAACCGAGGGGACAGGAACCCCTTGGTCGGCCAATCCCCAGATGGAGACAGCAACCAAACTCAAACACTCCACAGGAGGACGGATAGACACAGAGACAGGACAGTCCTCAGTCCGGACAAAACACAGAAATAGTTACTTGACCAGATTCCTGATATCAGATCCCGGGGATCCCTACCAGAACAGAGTGGGAACCAACAGGTTCGATGGCATAGACTTCACTGTGGTTGTGTGCCTTTCCGTTCTGGTGGAGGACCGCTCGGGCCAAATGCCCAGGTGCCGGCTGCCACGGTCATCCTACAAAAACGGTCAAGAATCACACAGCCCCAGTGAAGATGGTTGCCATCTCGGTGGGACCTCCAAATTGTCAAAGTTAGAGTCAGAACTCACAGTTTGTCAGACCACTCTGTTTTATTAGCACAGCGCTCTGCTAATAACACCCAGATAATGTGAGCACCATGCAAGACACAAACTATCTTATTTATACAGATAAAAGGGCAAGCACTTAACAAGATAACAAAGGAAGCAGAATCTGATACGTTTACCTGGGCTAGGCATGCATATCTTATTTCCTTACTAACTATTACCGATCTTCTGTTAATGTTTCTTTTCCTGGCACCTGTATTTCAACATTTCTTATTTCTGCTTAAAGGTACATACAACATTTCTTTAATCCATTCTTATTTTTACAATATAATTCATTCTACTTTCACACTTTGTACATCTTCTGAGAAGGCCCTCTGGTATTTCCACCAGACATAACTCTATACTGTTGACTACTATAGGCACCTTCAGGGGGGCTAGTATTTGAAAGGTCCTATGATAAGCTGGTAAAAGACCTGCTCAGATCAAGGGAAGAAGAGGAGAACACCAGGGGGAATCAGAATTTGAAAATGATACTAAATGGATGAAAAGTAGAACTATTGATATCACAAAATAGATTTTGAAAATAATTGAGTCTATGCAACAATTAATGACCAACTGCTGTTTGTCTTGGCTTACTGAATATGGTATATTCTGTACATTATAAGTGTCTGACTTTATCAGATAATTGAGTTAGTTATTAATTGAGGAAATTGCTCATGAGAAATTAGTATTCTTCAAAAGTCATTAAAGATTAATTTTCCCCAACTTGCATGGGGTGATATTGTGACTGTATTAATAGCAACCACAAGGCACAGAGGGATATGAAAATATTTGATTGCTTAAGCCCTGTGGGATGCAGATACTGCCAAATATTGATTGATAGTCACTTTTCCTTCCAAATAAAAATTACTTACGGAAGTGGTAACTATATATGAAGAGCTCTTCAGAAGTATGTAATTTATTTTCTGTTTTCATGGATATTCAGCCAAATTATATTTGAATTATTACAAAGGACATATTTAGAACCAATAAGGGTAATCAGGATATAGAAGATAGAATAGGAATTACACAACAATTATCCTTCTAGTATATGGTACTTCCCGCTGAAGTGGCTAGTGTCTAATACTTTAGCAGAAGGAATGCCAACCCCCTGTACCTGCATACTACAGCTAGCCAGTTGTGCAGTACTCTGAAACAGGCAGAGGAATTGCTTCCTGATCTCAATTGGCAATTATCTTATATTGTGAAGCATACAGATTAATAGTGGAACTGGGCAAAACTATGACTTAAAAGTGAGTATTACTTAAAAAGCTTTTTACTCCTCCCAAGTTAAGCATGTGTTTTCATAAGACAAATACTGCTATTCTAACAATAAGAATCTCCTATAGAACCTGATCTAAAGCCCACTGAAGTCAATAGGAAACTTTCAATTTATTTCCATGGGTTCCGGATTAGGACAATCTAGCATTTTTCAGCTGTAGATAGTGCTCTAGTTTACAAATGGAAGGAAAAGCACTTTTGAAAACCACACCATTATATTAAAAAAAAGAAGTGTTTCAAACCAAAAGCAATACAGTAGTGTTATCTAAGTGTTAGAGAATTACAGATAAACAAAATATTACAGATAAGAATAATATTTAATTTGAGATAATGAAGGATTAGTTAAAGGGGTTTACAGGTGATTCGTATTTTAAGGAGTTTATGAGAGGCAAGGAAAGGTACATAAGAAGAGCCACAACCCCTGAATGCCTGAAGAACATCCAGCTCTGTTATTAGACACCTCAAAGAATTGAGGTGTTAATGAAATTCAAATTAAAAATTAGAGCTAAATCAATCAAATTTTAAAAAAAAGCTGTTTCATGTTCAAATTAAAGGCACATAATTATGATTCAGATAACAGGGGAGGGAAATTATTTACAAAGCAATTATTAATTCAGGAAACCTCCAAGGTGATCTGAGGTATGAAAACTGAATCTGAGAAAGATCCAATGAAAATCTACATCTTTATAAAATCTTACCAAAATTCTGCGCTTATCAGATTCAAATGGTGGCAGAGACAGGCTTGGATTTTTTTAAAAATGTGCAAAATAGAATGATCACAGTTAAAATAGATATAGAACGTAGTTAGAGAGGAGGAAAGCTTAATGGGAGTTGAAAGTGTTCACTGCTTGGCAAAAGGCACTCATACCTTCCAGCATCAAGCCCCAAGAAAGGAAAGTCAACCAGTGCATGTGGTGCTGGCTGGCTGGTGGGGAGTCTTGTGGCTAAAGCACTGCATTGGCATAAGAAAATTTAATTTCCAGCTGACTTCCTGTGTGATCTTTTGCTAGTCACTGAAGGCCTGATTTTTAAAAGTGCCTAAAAATGAAGAGAAGCACCTAGTAGGATTTTCAAAAGGCCTAGGCACCTAACTCCTGCTTATCAAGAATGTCTCTTCTCTGGGCACCTTTCTGCATCTGTAGACTCCTAAATAGCATCAGAAATCTGTCCTTTGGTTGTTACTGTTTATTATTTGTATTCTGATAGTGCTTAGAGGGCCCATTGTGGTAGACACTATACAAACACAGGAAAAAGACAGTCCATCAAAGAATTAGCAATTTAATTAAACAAGACAGACAAGCAAGAAAACAATATTCAAGCATGATGGGAAAGGTACACGGTTTTTTTAGTTACATTAAAGAAGTTATAGGAGGTCATAGATCAAGTGTTGCTAACTCTCGTGCTTGCAATATTTCCTGTTTTTCTTAAATCCAGCTCCTAGTGCTATGTGATTACATGAGAATCTCAGTTTTCCTTAATTAAAAAGTCCTCCTCATTGCAGAGAAAAGTTTGAAAATGTGAATCCTAAAGGCTCAAACTCCAGAAGGTAAATGTAAAACCACAAATTTATTATTTTTCCAATCCCACAATTCTTGGAGGCCTACCTCATGCCTCTTAAGGATTGGGGTTGGTTATGCTGTGAATCCAAAAACTGTATTTTCTTTGCCTTTAAATACGTAAATAAAAATATAAAGAGTGATAGAAATACTTAGCAGCAGTATTTATAGTGATTTAGGTTTGCTAAGAAATGTATGAAATCCTATAAATATATTGTGCCACTTTCTTCTCTCATTTACACTGGCATTAATCTGGAGTTCAAAGTGGAAGACAGACACACATTTTTTTTAACACAGAGGGCAATTAGCCAGTGGAACAGTTTGGCAAGTGATGTGGAAAATCCACCTACACTTGGAGTCTAAAATCAAGACTGGCTGCCCTTCTAAAGAACATGGTTTTGTTCAGCCACAAGTTGTTGAGCTAGATGCAAGGTGAAATCCATGGCCTGTGTCATGCGGGTCAGACTAGATGATCATAATGATCCCTTCTGGTCTCAAAAATCCATGAATTAATTAATTCAGTGGCATTACTCCAGGTTCATGATCACGTAAGCGAGTGCATAATTTGGCCCTTATCTGCTGGCCCTTATAGACTGACCCACCAGCTTCAGTACAAATGAATGAAAATTTTCCCTTTAGGTGCCTAACCAGGCTATTCTGAACAGTATCTCCACTTTGGTATTTCTTTAGCCTTGGAACTACTAGCAAGAGTAATGAGAAATAACAAAAATTATATTAAGAGCATAAACCGTGGAGAGCGGGAACATAAACTCATATGACATCTAGTTAGTAATGCAAGATCCTACCCTCTCAATAGGAGAAACACAGGAAGTGATAGTGGAAGGTCTGTTTCTGATCTCTCAACTCCACTGATGTAAATCAGAAATAACTCCATTGAAATCAGTATGAGAGCAGAACCAGACCCAAATTTGGTAAAATATCAGTGTATAAAGGACAAATAGTCTGAGAAGTTTTACCATACTGAATTGAGCCTGACTACATTATTTAAAAGTGACAGTTTTACATGGATCAGTAAAATTATGAAATATCGAGGAATCAGAATAAAGAAATGGTTAGAAAAATGCAACTGGGGATTGGCCATCCAAACTTTTCTTTTGCAGAATTATAGGAATTAAGACCCACTAGCACTAAATTAATGGGGTGAGATTAATATTATAAAGAGGATAGAGCATTACAACTGAATAACTGTCCCTCAGATATTGTCAGCAGCGGCATATTATTGCCTAGGGTGGCAAATTTGAAGTGGCAGCAAATTTGAGCACCCACGGAGAAGCTCCCCTGCTCCAGCTCGTCTTCTCTGTGAGTGTGCCGACACGTCCTGTTTCTCTCCCCTCCCTCCCAGCGCTTGCGCCGCGAAACAGCAGTTTTGTGGGGAAGGGAGGGAGGGGGGAGGAGGAGGAATGCGTGCACTGGGGGAAGAGGTGGGGACGGGTCGGGGATTTGGGGAAGGGATCCGATAGAGGCAGGGAGGGGGTGGAGTTGGGGCGGGACTTTGGGGAAAGGGTTGGAATGGGGGCAAGGAAAGGGTGGAGTCGGGGCGAGGTCAGGGGCGGGCAGGGAGACAATTATTTCAGGGCCTAGGGGCTGCAAAATCATTAATCCACCACTGATTGTCAGTTGACTTTCCATATAACTACTTTAGAAATGTCAAAAGAAATGCTTTGGCCTTTTTGTGGTAAGTGGAAAACAAATACCCAACAGATTGAAATCAACCAAATTACATGATGGTAGAAACAAAGAATAGTTGAAACCGCCCAATTTAAAAATTAAATTAAATGTCTGGTAATATGACATGGATAAATCCTTTACAATTACTGGATGCAACATCAGTGCCCCCAGGGAAATGCAGAAGAATATATTTGTAATACCAGACACTCAGGAGACTCTTTATTTAAAGCGCATAAAGATTTTTCACTCCACTAATCTTATTATAAACCATGCATAGCAAACATGGAGTGAAGTACACTGTACAACAAAATTGGACCCAGGGAAAAAATCAGGCATGTTTTTTGGGGAACTTTTCCTAAAAAAAACATAAATGGGCTTCTAATATTTTGCAACAGCTGGATCCAGAAAGGAATTATAACTATGTTAGAATTATTTCACAAGGAACATTCAGCCCACGTCTGGACAGGATGTATTTTTCAACTAAGTTAGGTTAACCTCATTGAAAAGCCCATGCATAGTTTAAGACCTTTTTAAATTATTTGAGCTGGTCCTATTTTAGGCTAGAGGGAACCTAGCTTAAAAAGTGCTAAACTGTGTCTAAAACCTGAATGTTAAGGTGAGTTAAGTTAATTGAAAAACACATCTTTCTGTGTATGTAATAATAATACCTACCTCTTAATAAGCACTTTTCTTCAGCAGAACTCAAAGCACTTTCCAAAGGAGGTTAATATCGTTACTCTCATTTTACAGATGGGGAAACTGAGGCACAGAACAGGGAATGTGACTTGCCCAAGGTCACATAGCAGGTCAGGAAGAGAATCCAGGTCTCCTGAGTCCCAGCTCAGTGCTTTGGCCTTTGGGGTTTTTATTTCCTTCTTCCTTTTTACAACTACAAGCACAAACAGAAGCAAGAACTGACTTTTCACATGTATATAGAATATGTAGAAGTGTAGAACTGGAAGGGACTTTGAGAGGTCATCAAGTTTAGCCCACGAAAGCTTATGCCCAAATATATTTGTTATTCTCTGAGGTGCCAAAAGTACTCCTGTTCTTTTTCATCAAGTCCAGGGCCTCTCAACCAAGGGCCCATGGCGCCCTGGGGGGACTGTGAGCCAGTTTCAGGGAGCCATGGGACTACGCAGCTGAAGCCTGACACCCCAAGTCCCAGCAAACCCACCAAGCTGAATCTGGGAGTGGAGCCATGAGGCTGAAGTCCTGAGCCCCGGCACTCCCTGTGGGGCTAATGCTCCGAGCCCCAGTGCCCATGAGTGGCTGAAACCAGAAGCGAAGCTGCAGGCCTGAAGCCCCAAGCCCTGGCACCTCACATAAGTTTGAAGCCCTGAGCCCTGGCACTCTCCATGGGGCTGAAGCCCCAGAGACCTGGTGCCCTATGCAGGGCTAAAGCTTGGCACAATGGGGCTGAAGCCCAGCACCCCGAGTTTCTGTGATTATTTTATGTTTTCTTCCAGGTCATTAATAAAAAATGTTAAATAGCGTATGGTCAAATACCGGTACACTGGAGACTATCCACTTGATGACAATTTCTCATTTACAATTAAAGCTTAAGACTATCAGCCAGTTTTTAATTAATTTAGTGTGTGCCATATTAATTTTGTATCGTTCTAGTTTTTTAATCAAAATGTCATGTTGTACCAAATCAAACACTTTTCAGAAGTCTGAGTATATTATGTCAACATTATTACTCTTATCAACCAATCTTGTAATTTCATCCAAAAACAATATGAAGTTAGTCTGACAGTCAGTCCACTTGTGGAGCTAGACAGAGTCAGGGAGTAGTATTGGTTCATATTTGGAAGATGTTCTTCACAACTAGAAGATCTTCTCAATTAAAAAAAAAAAAGTTAAAATTCTGCCAAAACTGAAATTCTACTGAAATTCAGTGGTTCCTACCTTACCCCTTCTAGATCTACCAATCTACTACAGAAACACCTAATTAGTAATGTGGTTCTCCATTCTTTAGACCAGTTCATAAGGGAGAAAGCCTCTCATGGAGCTGGCATCAAATGAACACCTCAAACCCTTAGTTTTTCAAATGTTTACTTCTGTGGATTATCAAGGAGAACTTCATTGACCATTTGTGGTGCATGGATCACAGTTTGAGAACCACAGAATCAGAATATGATCCAGTTGATCAAAACGCTTAATATCCCACTGTTGGCTTACGAAGGAAGATACATCCTACTCTATGAAAACTACCACATTGGAGAACCATTTACAACATCAAATCTCCTGATACAGCAGCAGGAATGTGCTGGTCTGCCCAAGGAACTGGAGTGTTATAAACTGGAAGGACGGTCAGCAAATGAGATTTCTTCTCCCAGATTACGCCAATTCAAACTGTCCTCTACATTGATACATACTACAGTAATGCTACAATTCTTACCAGGTGGAGAGGAAAGGACCAGTATTAAGATGCTTGAATATTAAAATTAATTTTATAAAGGGTTTCATTTGTTAAAACAAAAATAAATAAATAAAAAATATTTCCACAAATGTAAGTACACCAATTATATTCCAATTGATTTATTTTATAATTATGTGGTAAAAATGAGAAAGCAAGCAATTGTGACAGTTTTTTATGTTTATGTCTGATTTTATAAGTTTTTAAGTGAGGTGAAACTTGGGGGCACACAAGACAGATCAGTCTCTTGAAAGGGGTATTGTAGTCTGGAAAGGTTGAGAGCCACTGCAATACTTGATACGCCCCGGATCTGCAATAATCGAGTCCCTTGCATTCAGCCGTATGCATAAATTCCTTCAGTGGAAACTAGGGAAAGCTGTTACAGTATTGAGAGATGCAGAATCTGCTCCGGTATCTGGTTTATAAGTGGAGCATTATAGTTTCCATTAATGCTTCATTCTAATGTATTTTTAAAAGAGAACAAACTCACAGCAGTAATGACAATCAGAGCACAGCCTATTTACTTCTGATTCTGTCAGACGTGTTAATAATGAATTATCTTGAGCTCTCTTGGTAGTAGATTAGGTTGTGGTGTATGTGTTTAACTGAATCAGGCTTTAGTTAGAATAATGAGGAGTCCTTGTGGCACCTTAGAGACTAACGAATGTATATGAGCATAAGCTTTCGTGGGCTATAACCCACTTCATCAGATGCATGGAGTGAAAAATACAGTAAGCAGTATATATATACAGCACATGAAAAGATGAGAGTTGCCTTACCAGGTGGGCAGGACCGGTGCTAGGGGTTTGAGCGCCCTAGGCGGACGGCAATTTTGCCGCCCCGCGCGCTGGTCCCGCAGCTCCGGTGGAGCTGCCGCAGTGGTGCTTGCGGAGGGTCCGGTGCTCCGCGGCTCCGGTGGAGCTGCCGCAGTCGTGCCTGCAGAAGGTCCACTGGAACCATGCGAGCAGCCAACCGTCCGCAGGCACGACTGCGGCAGCTCCACCGGAGCCAAGCCGCAGAGCACCGGACCCTCCGCAGGCATCACTGCGGCAGCTCCACCAGAGCCGCCTCCGCCCCCTCCGGCAAAACGGCGCCCACCATTTATTCTGGTGCCCTAGGCGATTGCCTAGGGTGCCTAAATGGTAATGCCGGCCCTGCACGTGGGGGGTCAGTGCTAAAGAGGCCAAGTCAATTAAGGTAGACTATTCTCAGCAGTTGACAAGAAGGCGTGACTATCAAGAGAGGGAAAATTACTTTTGTAGTGCTAGCAAGGCCAATGCAATCAAGGTAGACGTTGACCATTTCCAACAGTTGATAAGAAGGTGTGAGTATCAGCAAAGGGAAAATTACTTTTTGTGGTGACCCATCCACTCCCAGTCTTTATTCAGGCCTAATTTGATGGTGTCCAGTTTGTAAATTAATTCCAGTTCTGCAGTTTTTCACTGAAGTCTGTTTTTGAAGTTTTTTTTGTTAAAGTCTGTTATTGAGTGTCCAGGGAGACTGAAGTGCTCTCCTACTGGTTTTTGAAAATTACAATTCTTGATATCTAATTTGTGTCCATTTATTCTTTTGTGTTTGGCCAATATACATGGCAGAGGGGCATTGCTGGCATATGATGGCATATATCACATTGGTAGATGTGCAGGTGAATGAGCCCCTGATGGTGTGGCTGATGTGATTAGGTCCTATGATGGTGTCCCTTGAATAGATTTGCGGACAGAGTTGGCAACGGGGTTTGTTGCAGGGATTGGTTCCTGGGCTACTGTTTTTGTTGTGTGATGTTTAGTTGCTGGTGAGTATTTGCTTCAGGGTAGGGAGCTGTCTGTAAGCGAGGACTGGCCTGTCTCACAAGGTCTGTGAGAGTGAGGGATCGTCCTTCAGGATAGGTTGTAGATCTTTGATGATGCACTGGAGAGGTTTTAGTTGGGGGCTGTAGGTGACGGCTAGTGGCATTCTGTTACTTTCTTTGTTGAGTCTGTCCTGTAGTAGATGACTTCTGGGTACCTTTCTGGTTCTGTCAATCTGTTTCTTCACTTCACCAGGTGGGTATTGTAGTTTTAAGAACTCTTGATAGAGATCCTGTAGGTGTTTGTCTCTGTTTGAGGGATTGAAGCAAATACGGTTATATCTTAGAGCTTGGCTGTAGACAATAGATTGTGTGATGTGGTTTGGATGAAAGCTGGAGGCATGCAGGTAAGTATAGCAGTCAGTAGGTTTCTGGTATAGTGTGGTGTTTATGTGATCATCGCTTATTTGCACTATACTATACTATAAGTGGATCCCTTGTGTGGACTGGTCCAGGCTGAGGTTGATGGTGTGGTGGAAATTGTTGAAATCCTGGTGGAATTCCTCAAGGGCCTCCTTCCCATGGGTCCAGATGATGAAGATGTCATCAATGTAACACAAATAGAGTAGGGGCACTAGGGGACGAGAGCTGAGGAAGCGTTGTTGTAAGTCAGCCATAAAAATGTTGGCATACTGTGGGGCCATGCGGGTACCCATAGCAGTCCCGCTGACTTGAAGGTATAACCTTAGTTAGGTGCCCAGACAGCTATCTCAGAGATTGTCTCTTCCCTTATCATGGTCATTGTGTCCCGATCGAATTTGCTTGTTGCCTGTCCCCAGCATAGGACTTCATGGCAGATGAGGCTTAGTGAAAGGCCCTCAGCTCTGTTGTTCACTCCCTCTTGCAGTCTGTGCGAACCCAGATTTGACCATTTTAGGAAGTGATGGTAGATGCCTTAGTTTACTCTGGCTTTCTCTTAATTTTGGGCAGGTAGCCAGGATCGCAGTGGGAGGAGGTGGGACAGGAGGAATGAGTTCTAATGTGTCAGGAGTTGTGGGCTTGAGTACTGGCAACAGTTGTTTGTTTTTAATTTTGTAACATGCAGCCATCGAACAAAATGAGGGGCACAAGGAACGTTTTTTAAAGAAATGAAAATAATTATCTGTGTGTGAGGGGGTAGACTGTGGCATTGGGAAGGGTGGCTGGGAAGTTTATTTTTGGTGAGTGAGGACACATTGCTAGGCTTGTCTGTTTCATTGAGGGATATTGGGCAGTCAGGTGTGGAGGGGCCTAATTTATATCTTGTGAGTTTATATTCAGACAAAGAAGTCATTTTTTTGGTATTTTATGCCTAGTTAGGCAGATTTTAAACATCTGTATGAGAGACTAACTCCTGTGAGGAGGGATTTGTAAAGAAACAAACAAATAAGTGATGCCTGTGTAAGGCATAACGGGCCTGATTCCCCACTGCATTGCACCTTGTGTAGTAATTTACACTAGTACAAAGTGGGCCAGTTTTTGATCTCCATTACACCAGCATCAATCCAAAGTCATTGCACTGCTGTCAGTGGAGTTATTCTGGATTAACTTTGGTGTAATGGAGATGAGAGCCTGGCCCAATGGATAGAAACACCATCATTCTAATTGGATAGCATTTCACATCCACTCGTCACAGGTACAGATTGGGTCCACAAGGTGGAAGTGTTGGCCTGCAGCATGGGAGCATGTCTCTAACTCAGCAGGTTCCAGTAACTACACTGTTAACTCTCACTGTGCTCTTGTCCCTGCTGATAAACACAGCACCAATTGTAGACAGCATGCAAGTGAGATCTGACCTTTTGTGGACCTCAGCTGCTTGGGACAAACTTTTCTAGTGAGGCAAATACTTCCTACACTGACCTAGTACATATAAAAGTGTCCCCCTCTCATGGCTGGCCCCTGTGACTAAGCTAAAGGCATTCTCAAGCAATAGGTGCTTACACTTATGGTGCTGAATGTCCCACATTTCATCCCCGCTGGCAGTAATGGTCATGTATGAAGCTACAGTTCATTACAAAAAGCACTGGAGAATCAGGCCCAGTGTCTCCATAGACATTTGTCTGAGGGCTGTGAGCAGTGGCCTTTGCTATACTAGTAGAAAGGGTGTAGCAAACTTTTCTACCATTGGAGTCTCTCTATCTGTGAACTTTGGGCTGAATTATGAATGCACTAGAGGTGGGGAAGGATGTATTCAGCCTTTCATTCTCCCTCCCCTCAAAACCCTCACATGGAAGCTATTCATATTTTATCTGTCTGAGCTCTACAATAATGAAGATGGGTCCCTGTAAAACAGGGGGTGAATTGGAGAAAAAAAGAGAGTGGTACTCTTGAAATCTCTATCCATGTGACTCATCAAAATGAGGCACTGTTCACAGTATTGCCTACCCCGAGCATTCAAAAATCATGAGTCGAGCCCTGAAAAGTCATGATTAGCTTAAAAAAATCAGACTTTTAAACAAAGAAATTTAGGATTATTTTTATTTCCCTTCTGGTTTTTAACTTTTATGGGTCACATTTTCTAGTTTCTCTGCAGTCAGGAGCAATAGATACTCTCTTTAAAAATGAAAACTGAGATTCTCACATAACCACATGATGCCAAGAGCTGATAACAATTGGGAGAGTTGGTTGTCCTGTGCTTCCAGGAAATTGTGCAGGTGTTGGGCATGCTCTAAGCTCAGCTGAGTTCCTTGAGCTCAGCTCCCCTTGGTAGGGCTTGGATGTGCCAATGGGCTGTAATA
The DNA here is from genome assembly GCF_007399415.2 of Gopherus evgoodei. NCBI lineage: Eukaryota > Metazoa > Chordata > Testudines > Testudinidae > Gopherus > Gopherus evgoodei. The sequence continues at coordinate 233,773,814 of NC_044322.1, read as the reverse complement.
GGCTCTTTGGGCTGACTCTTCTTGCCTGGGGCCAGGGGAAATGATATCATCTCCCAAATGCCACCCTCCTGTGGCATCAATTGAGACATCATTCACAAATTGTGCAGATCCTCCCTCTCTTTTCTCACATGAGAATGTTAACACATAGGCTTTCTTGCTACATAAAACCTGTAATGCTTTAACTATGCCAATATATCTATGCCTGTACAGTAAAGAGGAACAAGCTATTCCTGTATAAAACACCTCATACTAGTATAACTCCATCCACACTTGTACTGATTTAACTATCTCAGTAGGAGAATCACACCTCTAACCAAAATAGTTCTACCAGTATAAAACCTGTGTGTAGATCAGGCTTTAAATGGTCATCCCTGAGCATCTGCGTTAATCCCTCACTGACACCTGGGCTACATTTAATTAGATCAACCTTCTTATTTTGCCCAGGGCTGTGAAAAATTTCGTGCTCTGTGCAATATAGGTTAATCTAACACCTAGTGTAGATATGGCTATGTTAAGGGTAGAATTCTCCCTTGGACCAGCTTACCACTTCTCAAAGAGGTAGTTTAACTGATCTCCGGAAAACACCTTCCATCAGTGTAGGAAGTGTCCACACTACAGCACTACAGCGGCACAGCTGCAGTGCTGTATCTATGCCACTGTAGTGGCTGTCGTATAGATATGCCCTAAAAGATATTGGTCAGTTCACCACTTTCAGAGGCCTCTCTTCAGGCTGACATAGACATCAGTGCATCAGTTACATTCAGCTCACATTTTCAAGGTTTTCTTCACAATCATAACAGATAAAGATTTACTTTAAGGAATAGATTCTGAAGAACAAGACAGCAGCTTGGGAGAAGTTCCCATAAGCCATGCTATTATGTACTGGTCCAATCCAATCCCTGTTTCCAGGGCTGTTTGTGCTACTCACTGCCCCTGCAGAGGTGTGCTTGGACACAGCAAGGTGTAGCCCTGCCTGCCTCCTGCACCAGGAAGGACTGGATATCTCCAGGGTCTGGTAATGAACAATGGAGCTTTTCACTGCTCATTCAGTGGTGTGAATCCAGCCTGAGTCCCCTCTCCAATCACACCCCCAGTCCCTCTGTGCAGAGCAGGCCTGAGCCCCCTCTCCCTTCATCCCCTAGCCCCTCTGCAGAGCAGGCTGAGCCACCTCTTCCTCCCCTGCACACAGAGCCAGCCCAAGCCACTTGCTCAAGTCCCCTACTTCCCTGTACAGGGTTGACCTGAACCCTGCTGCTCGCCTCCCCTCAAGTCCCCTTTTGCCAACTGGGGTGCAGCCAGGAGCAAAGCCATGGCTGGGGCTGAGGCAGGGCTGGGGTGGGGCTGGAGCAGAGCTGCGAGCAGAGCAGAGATGGGTGGCGCTCCCTCCCCATCCCCTGTAGGGGCTGACTCAGGCCCCACTGCACCCCCTAAACGTTCCTCTGTGCCCCCCGAGGGGGGGTGCCCCACAGTTTGGGGACTACTGTCCTAGGTTGTGGTAAAAGCCACCCAGGGAGCTTGGGCAGCTGTGGGGAGCCCATGGCCCTCCACATGCCCTGGGTGGGGGACTGCAGTGTTTGAGAGCAGTCCCTACCCCTCAGAGTGCACCACCCAAGGCAGTTTGAGGGTCCAGGGCTCCCCACAGTGGCCCGGGCTCCCTGGGCAGCTTCCAACCAAGCCAGGGGGCAGAGTCTTGAGGGAAGGGGAGGAGCAGGGGGCAGGGCCCCATGGTGGGGGAGGATGTGAGGGGCCCCAATTTTCTTTGTGCCCAGGGCCCCAATAAATCTTAATCTGCCTCTGACTGAACGGCAGCATTTATTTTATATTCTAGAGATACCAGGAAGATGTTTGAGTTCAAGATACTCCCACCAAATAAGCTCTGAATGTGGTACTGAATTTAGCCAGGTGGTGGTGGCACTGTACAGCTAGAGAAAAATAGTCCCAAAAGAAGAGGAATGAGAAGGGTGTATTAGTTAGAAAGCATACCCCAGAGTTTTTCATGCAAGTCTTTCCTGCAAGTGGTCATTGAAGAGTAACTTTGGCAGACATGGCTAATGTCTAAAGTCTTTGCTTTCCTGAAACTGGAGAAAGGAGACATATAATGTTGCCAGCTATTGACTAAAAATATCTGTTGTCTGTGCCATTCAAGATGCTAGAGTGTCTTATTTTTCAGCGCATCTCCCCAGAAGTGGAGTGAATACTCAGCATGAAGCAAGCAGACTTTCAGAAAGGTTGGAGCAGATTCAATCCTGGCTTTGACAACATTCATCAAAAAAGATTTTTTTTAGAAAAATCTGAACATGGGAGCTCTATTTCTGGACCTGATAGCATAATACAACATGATCTGGCACATGGGGTGCTTAGTCAAATTGTCAAAACCACTCCCAGCATAGGTAGTCAAAGTTGTTGACCGTCTCCTCCACAACAGACATTTCGGAATGCATATGGGCAACAGAGTTAGCGCACGGAAAAGGCAAACCAGCGGTCTACTGCAAGACTCTGTGCTTCTCAACCTGTACGCAAATGACCGTACGCTCATCCAGTGCTGCTAGTTCACATACGCAAATGACATTTGCTTAAGCATCCAAGCATGGCCATTCCCAGAACTTGAAGACACCCTAAATGCTGACTTGATTAAGATGGCTGAATACTGTAGTCAGTGGCATTGACAACCAAGTGTGACTAAGACAGTTTTGAGTGTGTTCTATCTTTACAATGCCAGAGAAGACCAAGAACAGAATTTCTTTCTCAATGGACAGCTCTTGAAACATGAATCCCGCCCAGTCTACCTTGGAGTAACCCTAGATAGATCTCTCACACATTTTAAACACCTGAAGAAAACTGTGGCTAAGGTGAGGATGTGTAATAACCTTCTAAGCAAATTGGCTGGCGCTTCCTGGGGAGCAAAAGTTCAAAGTCTCCAGTCATCTGGTTTAGTCCTCTGTTACTCTGCAGCAGAATACTGTGCTGTGGTCTGGCTCCATTCATCTCACGTCAAATTGATTGACAAACAACTAAACTCAACAATGCGCACCATAAATGGTGTGATTCAACTCACACCAGTACCATGGGTCTCCGTGTTATGCAATGTCACTCCTCCACACTTCTGCCTTAAGGTTGCTACAGCCAGAATGGTTGAGAAGATCGAGGAAAACCTGAGCCTACCACTATACACAGACCTTTTCTACCACTCAAGAGCCCGCTTCTCGTTGAGGCACATGTTGTGAGCCCACTTGCCCTGCCCACATTTCTCTGCAACGTCCATGTGGTATGAAGAATGGTCTGCAGCTGACATCTGAAACCAGTCTCATATAACTGACCTGGCTTATGCGTGTGCCAGGCTTTGATTTGCCATGCCGCTCATGGGCCCTAAATTGATTTTGAATGGGCCAAGGTCAATGTGTAGTAGTAAGATTTTATGTTTGTATTAATATAATTTAGAATGAAGGATAAAGAATAATGTAGCATGTATTAAATGTATTGGTGTATGATTTGATCATATCCTGCCAGCTACCCTTTTCAAATAACAGAAAGGAATGGCCTAATGGGCCATTGGTAAAGATACATCATCCAGAATCTGTGTCTGGACTGATTTCAAGGCAGTGACGGACCTTTAAGGGTCACCAATTTGTTGTAGGTTTAGCATTTTAAAAGAAGTAAAAGAATGCAATGATTATCTTTCTTTTGCATTGCAATGTAATGTTCCTGTTCAAAATATTCTGTGTAAATCAATTCTGTTTTGTGTGTAAATAAGAAATGTGTGTGTTAAAAAATAAGTGTAGAGGCCATCGCTAAACCAAATGTACAAAAAAAAAAAAACCATCAAAAACAAAGGCAAGGGTGCCAGAATGCTGCAACATGCTCCTTATAAAATGTCAAAAAAGGGCAAATTAACAACTCTAAAAATAAAACAGGCACCTATCAATGGGGACAAGATAGCTGTAATAAAAAATAAAAAAAAAATAAAAAAAACAAGCACTCATCAAACAACAATTAATTACAGCACAACAGAGCAAAACTCATTGGCCCAATGAAAAAAAAATCACTATATAAACAGCGTGCCTTGCCATTAAACTTTGGGTTCGTCCTACCAAGACTTCCCCAAAGCATTGTGTCGCGACCAACAGAACCTGGCTCCTCTCTACCAGTGATCAACCTAGCTGGCCACTACGTTGATCCGGACTGGTAACTATAACATCAACTGGCAAAACAGTATGCATGGTGTGTGTATGTGTAACTGAAAAGCATATGCTAACTGCTGTATTCTTAATAAATGCAGCATGTTGCCTTCTCCCCTATAAAAAAATCTCATGTGCTCTGTATAAGCATAACACGTGCAGCCAGCCTTCACACCTGGGGCCAAGGAGACGACCCCTGCCCCCATGCAGCTGTGGCCAAAGACAGACCATGTCACGCATCACTGACAACTGCCCTCTGACCAGATGTGATAGTAGTAGTCTGAGGACTCTCTATATCTCTGATGAGGCTACCGCAAATTGGCTTGGTAAGCTCCGGATCTGATAAGAAGATTGGTAACTAGAGAGAGGGAAGGTGATAAAGTTCAAATAATAGAGATTTTTAACTTATTCCAAACTAAGATTACTAAAATATGCTTCATTATGGTCCTTCTATTCTTTTGTAATAATTCTATATCTCTCTCTGATTCATTGTTAGTATTTTTTCCCCCATCATCTTCCTTCTCTGAGTCTACATTAATACTTCTCTGACAAGGAAACAAAAAGTAAAAATAGCAAAAAAAGAAAAAAAAATCATTACAGTGGGATTACAAATCAATGGGGTTACAAATCAATGGGATTTAGGCACATAAATCACTTAGGCCCAGATTGTTAATGGCATTTAGGTGCCTAAATCCCACTGAAATCAATGGGTGTTAGGCACCTAACTAAATGCTTTTGAGGATCTGAGCTTTAGGCACTTTTGAAAATTGGAAAATTTTATCCTAAATCCTTAGTACCTAAGTAATTGAAGTGCCTAAATCCCATTTCAGGTCAATGGATTTAGGCTCAGATCCACTTTAGGTGCTTAACTCCAATTTATTTATGGGAGTTTGGCGTGTAAATACCTTTGAGGAACTGGGCCTTAGCCACTTTTGAAAATGTTACCCATAGTGCTAGGCAGCCCATTTTATGGGTTTCTCCTCTTTCATTTTCTATTGATTCTGGTGTGAGTGCTGTGGCTGTGAGCCCTGCAGTGGTCTCTGATATGAAATGACCTAGCGGTATCTTGAGGCTGGCAATGGGGAGCATAGAGGCCATCAGATGCATGAATGTTAGTTTTTGCATTTGAGATGGAGGCTGGTATTAATACTTTGCCCCTCCTAGCCAACGATCTCAATGCGCTTTTGAAATACTATTGAATTTCAAAGCCACTGTGAAGTAGAATCCCAATTTTATAGCTGGGGAAATGGGATGAAAAGACTTGCTCAGGGTCACATAGCAAATCAGTGGCAGAGCTAGTGTGTGCGCATGCATGTGGGTATTCCTTAGCTTGTAGCTTAAAGCACAGAGGAGCCAACCCTCCAACATTCATCAAACATTTTAGTTGGCATTATACATCCTATAACAATTTTTTTTTCTCTTCTGTCCCATCCCACTCAGAATTGCATAGAATCATAGGACTGGAAGGGACCCCAAGAGGTCATCTTCTCCGGTCCCCTGAATGACTCCATCCTACTCATCTTTCAGGTAGCATTTATAGTAATAATTTGTGCTGGAATAATTTGCTGTCCTGCAATGTGACCTTGGACAAGTCACTTCACTTTTCTGTGTCTCAGTTCCCCCATCTGTAAAATGGAGGTAATGATACTTTCCTTCTTTTGTAAAGCACTTTGAAATCTACACACGACCAGCACTTTACAAGAGCCAAGTACATTTCTATCTGTAACAGATGACACCTTTTGAACACCTCCTCTCCCCTTATTCTTTCCCATTGTTATTTTCTGCTTCCTCTCCTCCCATTCCACTTTTCTCCTCTCCCTTTCGCCTCCTCTTCTTCCCCCAACTCCAGGCCATTCAGATGCCATACAGCCATTTAAGAAACCTATCTGATCTTTTGGCCTCTTTTCCTTTCCTATCATTTGATTCTGTTTCCTCAACCCTGCTCCCTCCATAACCACAAATAACAATAATTACTTCATCTCCAGTCAGGGGCAGATCTAGCTTTTTTGCCGCCCCAAGCATGGCAGTCAGGCCGCCTTTGGCGGTGCACCTGCGGGAGGTCCCTGGTCTCGTGGATTCGGTAGCATGTCTGCAGGAGGCTTTGGCGTACCCGCTGCCAAATTGCTGCCGAATCCGAGGGATCAGTGGACCTCCTGCAGGCAGGGACTTGCGTGCTTGGGAGGGCAAACCATGGGGGGCGCTCTGCCGGCGCCATGAGGGCGGCAGGCAGGCTGCCCTCGGCGGCTTGCCTGCGGAGGGTCCGCTGGCCCCGTGGGTTCGGCGGACCTCCTGCAGGCGTGCCTGCGGAGGGTCTGCTGGTACCGCGGCTTTGGCGGGAGGTCCACCGAAGCGCAGGACCAGTGGATCCTCCGCAGGCAAACCACCAGAGGCAGCTTGCCTGCCGTGCTTGGGGCAGCAAAATCCCTAGAGCCACCCCCTCACAGTGACCGGCAGGGCACCCCCTGCGGCTTGCTGCCCCAGTCATGCGCTTGGAGCACTGATGCCTGGAGCCGCGGCTGTCTCCATTCTTTTCTGAATTTGCCTTTCCACTCCCCTCCTTAGAAATTCACCCTCAGCACTGATACTTTCTAGAAACAGCCCTAGGCTATTTCTAACCATTCCACTCTCAAAGTGCTTGGGAAATTAGCCTTCTTTCCTCACCCAGCAGGGAGGCTGCAATGTGTAGTGGTTTGAGGAGCTGACTGGGAGCCAGGAGCTCTTGAATTCTAATGTAAGCTCTGCCATTGACTCACAGCATGGTCACTGTTTTCCCAGCTTTAAAATGGGAGTAGTTATTCACCTACCTCACCGAGGTGTTGTAAACATTTAATTACCATTTGTAAAGGCGCCATCTCAGAGTAAAATATTATTTCTTCATTTCTCATATGGCATTTTTGACCATTTTAAAAAAATGTAGGTTTAGCTTTGGCAACAGCCTAGACAATCTGTCCTCCATATTGCTGATGCCTTCCCTCTTTCTGCTCATGAAGGTTCCTTCTCCCTCTCTTTTATCACAGTGCAGCCTTCCATGCTGTGGGACACTCTAGAACACAATTTTATCCAGGAATCTCTGGTTCCCTCCTATCACAGTTGTGCTTCTGTCAGACTGTTCCTGCCCCCTTCCGACTATCTGTTGATGGTGCTTCCTCTGAACCAAGACTCCTCCTCTTTGCAGTTTTAGAAAGGGCATCCCTTGATTTTCCACTCTTATCTATTTCTTCCTGCTCCATTGTTTTAGTTCTACCTTTAACTTCTGTTACCATCACTCTGCCAGGGCCAGGTTTAAGCCGATTCACCCAATTCCCCAGAATCAGGCCCCGCATCGAAGAGGGCCCCATGCCTTCACCTAAGGGGGCCCTGCTCTGGGGATCTTCGGCAGCATTTCGGTGGCGGGAGGTCCTTCGATGCAGCAGAAAACCCAGAGAGGACCCCCTGCTGCTGAGTATTCCAGTTCGGCCCCGTGGGTCATAAAGCCGGCCCTGCAGACAGTTGTGTGTTTGTTTCATTTGTTTGCTTAATAACTCTTTTCTGTTCACCTTGTGGCCTGTCTCGTCTAGCCCAGCTTAAGCCTTAAACAACTTCCTTTAGGTAATTGCCACAAAAATCTGTCTAAGTCTGAAGTTCTCAACCTGGAAGTTGCAAACAGGTGCCTGGTGGTCATGCTACATTGTCCTTCCTATAGTGCTAAATGGAAGCAGGGGATCTCAGCTAGATGGGTTGGGTCTCCCAATATGGAAAAGGTTGAGAATTAATGGTCCTACCCCATCTCAGCTAAGGGTATGTCTACACTATGAAATTAGGTCAAATTTATAGAAGTTGATTTTTAGGAAGCGATTTTATTCAGCTGATTGTGTGTGTCCCCACTAAGTGGATTAAGTCAGCGGAGTACATCCACAGTACCATGGCTAGTATCAACTTTCGGAGCGTTGCACTGTGGGTAGCAATCCCACAGTTCCTGCAGTCTCTTCTGCTCAATGGAATTCTGGGTTGATCCCCAATGCCTGATAGGGCAAAAAAATAGTCGCAGGTGGGTTTGGGTACATGTCATCAGTCACCCTCCCTCCATGAAAGCAATGGCAGACAATCATTTTGTGCCTTTTTTCCATGCAGACGCCATACCACGGCAAGCATGCAACCTGCTCAGTTCAGCTCACTGACACCACTGCTGTTGTGTCCTGGGGGACTGCTAACCATCATCATACACCACTTCCACTGCAACTCAGCTCTGCTGCTCTTGTCTCAATAGTGAATTTCTCCATGTTGTCTGTCATGTGCTCCCGGGTATGTGTGTTCTTCCTCGGGAAATGTGCGCGGGGCTAACAGCTGTCCTCCACTCCATCCGCTGCAACTCTGCTCTCCTGGTGCCATGAATCCACCTCGCAGGTCTTCTCGTCATTCTGTATAAATATCAATTCTCATGGCATTTGTCATCATCCACCACTTCTGCTGCAACTCTGCTCTCCTGCTTTCCTGCAGACGCCTTACCACAGCAAGCATAGAGCCCACTCAGCTCACCGCTGCTGTCGTGAGCATTGTAAACACCTCGTGCATTATCCTGCAGTATGTGCGGGACCTGCAAAAGCAGGTGAGGAGGCGACAACAGTGTGATCACGATAGTGATGAGGACATCGACACAGACTTCTCTCAAAGCACAGGCCCTGGCAATCTGGACATCATGATGGTAATTGGGCAGGTTCCTGCCATGGAACGCCGATTCTGGGCCCGGGAAACAAGCACAGACTGGTGGGACCACATAGTGTTGCAGATCTGGGATGATTCCCAGTGGCTGCAAAACTTTCACATGCGTAAGGGCATTTTCATGGAACTTTGTGACTTGCTTTCCCCTGCCCGGAAGTGAAAGAATACCAAGATCAGAGCAGCCCTCATAGTTGAGAAGTGAATGACTATAGCCCTCTGGAAGCTTGCAACACCAGACAGCTACCGGTCAGTCAGGAATCAATTTAGAGTAATCTACTGTGGGGGCTGCTATGATCCAAGTAGCCAATGCAATCACTGAGCTGCTGCTATCAAGGGTAGTGACTCTGGGAAATGTGCAGGTCATAGTGGATGGCTTTGCTGCAATGGGGTTCCCTAACTGTGGTGGGGCAATAGATAGAACACATATCCCTATCTTGGGACCGGACCACCTTGGCAGCCAGTACGTAAACCACAAGGAGTACTTTTCAATGGTGCTGCAAGCACTGGTGGATCACAAGGGATGCTTCACCAACATCAATGTGGGATGGCTGGGAAAGGTGCATGACACTTGCATCTTCAGGAACTCTGGTCTGTTTGAACAGCTGCAGGAAGGAACTTACTTCCCAGACCAGAAAGTGATCGCTGGGGATGTTGAAATGCCTACAGTTATCCTTGGGGACCCAGCCTACCCCTTGATGCCATGGCTCATGAAGCCATACGCAGGCACCCTGGATAGTAGTAAGGAGCTGTTCAACTATAGGTTGAGCAAGTGCAGAGTCGTGGTAGAATGTGCATTTGGATGTTTAAAAGCTTGCTGGTGCAGTTTACTGACTCAGTTAGACCTCAGCAAAACCAATATCCCCATTGTTATTGCTGCTTGCTGTGTGCTCCACAATATCTGTGAGAGTAAGGGGGAGACATTTATGGTAGGGTGGGAGGTTGAGGCAAATCGTCTGGTGGCCGATTACGCGCAGCCAGACACCAAGGCGATTCGAAGAGCACAGTAGGGTGCGCTGCGCATCAGAGAAACTTTGAAAACCAGTTTCATGACTGGCCAGGCTACGGTGTGACAGTTCTCTTCTCTTTGTTTCTCCTTGATGAAAACCTGCCCCCTTGGTTGACTCTACTTCCCTGTAAGCCAACCAACCTCTCCCCTTCAATCACCACTTGCAGAGGCAATAAAGTTATTATTGTTTCAGAATCATGCGTTCTTTATTAATTCATCACACAAATAGGGGGAAAACTCGCAAGGTAGCCCAGAAAGGGTGGGTGAGGAGGAAAGCACCGGTGGGGTGGTGGATGAAGGGAGGAGGGAAAGACAAGGCCACACTACAGTTCAAAACTTATTGAATGATTAGCCTTCTCTTGCTTGGGCAATCCTCCGGGGTGGAGTGGGTGAGGAGGATATGGAAATTGAGGAGGAGGGCAGGCGGTTACACAGGGGCTGCAGCGGCAGTCTGTGCTCCTGCTGCCTTTCCTGCAGCTCCACCAGATGCCTGAGCATGTCAGTTTGCTCCCCGATTAGCCTCAGCATTGCATCCTGCCTCCTCTCAGCATGCTTCTCCCTCCTCTCATTGTGTTCATTTAATGCTTTCCTTGACTCTACTGTTGTTTGCCTCCATGCATTCCGCTGAGCAATTTCAGTGCTGGAGGACTGCATGAGCTCTGAGAACATTTCATCCTGAGTTTGTTTTTTTCACCTTCTAATCTGCGCTAGCATCTGGGACAGAGATGATGGGGGAGCGTAGAAACATTTGCAGCTGCGGGAGGGAAAAAAGGGGAAGTAGTATTTAACAATATCATTTTAGAGAACAAAGGGAAGACTATTTCACACTGAATCAAGCAATTCACATTATATAGCACATGTGCTTTTGGTACAAGGTCGCATTTTGCCTCTTATATTGAGTGCCTGCCGGTTTGGTGTGAGACATCGCATACACTTGGCTGGGCAACAGAATTTGGCTTGCAGGCAGCCATGGTAAGGCAAAGAGTTTCAGCTTCTTCAACCTTCATAACGTGGGAAGGGTTTCAGACAGCAGCGCCCTCCTTTCCCATACCAAGCAAAGCCTGTTGGGTTGGCCATTTAAAAGGAGGGGCTGCGGTTTTAGGGTGAATGTGCAGCACAATCCAACCCTCCCCGCATGCCCAATTCTCGGGGATGATCCTTCCTCCCACCCCCTGCACTGCATGGCTAGTATCAGGGAAGATCCCTGTCGGCCAAACGCAAACAGCTCAGCATGAATGGGCCTCCCCCCACCATGTTGCTAACAATTGGGATTATTTCTTTTCAGCCAAAGGCAAACAGCCCAGCAGGAATGGACATCTCTGAATGTCCCTTTAAACAAATTTCCCGTATTTCAGCCAGGTGACCATGAATGATATCACTCTCCTGAGGCTAACACAGAGAGATAAAGAATGGATGTTGCTTGAATGCCACCAAAGCCTGGGCCCATTCACTGCAATGTTTTGTTCTGCAATGATTCCAGACTACTTGCTACTGGCTTGGCATGGTAAAGTGCCCTACCATGGAGGACAGAATAAGGCTGCCCTCCCCAGAAGCATTCTGCAAAGGCTTTTAGAGTATCTCCAGGAGAGCTTCATGGAGATGTCCATGGAGGATTTCTGCTCTATCCCCAGACACATTAACAGATTTTTCCAGTAGCTATTCTGACCACGAATGCATCCCAAGTCTTCAGGGCAAATTAATCATTAAACAAACTTGTTTTTAAACCCTGTATTATATTTACAAAGATACACTCACCAGAGGTGCCTTCTCTGGCTTCATGGTCCGGGAACCCATCTTGGGAGGGTTGGGAGGGTATTGGCTCCCGGGTGATGAACAGTTCCTGGTTGCTGGGGAGAAGGGATTCTCCGCTTGCCTGCTGTGCGCTATCCTCAAGCTCCTCCTCCTCCTCATCTTCCTCATCCATAAAATCCTCATCCCTGTTGTGTGAGACTCACCCCTTGCAGGTGTCCATGGACAGTGGTGGGGTAGTGGTAGGCGCCCCTCCTAGAATTGCATGCAGCTCATCATAGAGGTGGCATGTCTGGGGCTCTGACCCGGAGTGACTGTTTGCATCCTTTGTTTTTTGGTAGGCTTGCCTCAGCTCCTTAATTTTCATGCGCACTGCTGTGTGTCCCTGTTGTAGCCTCTGTCCTTCATGCCCTTGGAGATTTTGGCAAATATATTGGCATTTCGCCTTTTAGAACAGAGTTCTGCCTGCACGGATTCACCTCCCCATACAGCGATCCAATCCAGTACCTCCCATTCGGTCCATGCTGGAGCTCTTTTGCAATTCTGGGACTCCATGATCACCTGTGCTGATGAGCTCTGCATGGTCACCTGTGCTGATGAGCTTGCCATGCTGGCCAAACAGGAAATGAAATTCAAAAGTTCCCGGGGCTTTTCCTATCTATCTGGTCAGTGAATCTGAATGAGAGTGCTGTCCAGAGTGGTCACAACGGAGCACTCTGGGATAGCTCCCGGAGGCCAATACCATCAAATTGCGTCCACACTATCCCAAATTCGACCCAGTGTGGTCAATTTTAGTGCTAACCCCCTCACAGGGGAGGAGTACAGAAATTGATTTTAAGAGCTCTTTAAGTCGACAAAACAGGCTTGGTCATGTGGACGGGTGCAGAGCTAAATCGACCTAGCGCTGCTAAATTCGACCTAAACTCGTAGTGTAGACCAGGGCTTAGACCACTCATTTGCCTCCATTGGCCATAACCTTAGCATCATTCTTGACTATATTAACCGTCTCCCTTGGAAATATCCTTGTTTTTCTAAGATGCAGCCAGAAGAGAACAACACACATTCACACATAATGCCTGATCTTGCTCCCACTGAAGTCAATGGCAAAGCTCTCAGGGCAGTAACTAATCATTATTGACCTAGAAAGGTTAACAAGAAATGTTAGACAAAACTCCATGTCAAATCAGGGTATTTGTAATGATCAAATAGCTCAAAAACTCAAAAAGCAGTTGACAGATTCCCTGCCCTCCCATATTTTGCAGAAACCTTTGTCTTCTAGTAAGTTTCAGAATAAATCAATTTTTCCAAGCAAAAGATATAGAGTGCGGGTATGCAGAATATGACTTTAAAACAGGAACCAGTTGCTACCTTAGCTGGTTGCCTCCAGACTGTGGAGAGACTACTGCCTATCCTTAATGCATGCACACTAAACTAGATCCATAAATGCCAGGTATGATTTAATAGGCTATAAAATCCTACATCATGACACCACTGGAACTATTGAAAAGCAAAGCAGATAAATCAGTTGTGCCCTAGGTGCTGCACTCACACTGGTATTGTCATTCACCTGGGGCTTTATCTGGCAAGATGCAGAGTCAGGGCCGGTGCAAGGATGCTTTGAACTCTAGGCGAAACTTCCACCTTGTGCCCTACCCCGTCCCTGAGCCCCCGCCCTGAGGTGCCACCCCGCGGCAGCTCCTCTCCTCCGCCTTGAAGTGCCCCTCCTGCAGCAGCGACGGCGTGCTCGTGGTGGAGGCAGAGCAGGGGTGAGCTGGGGCAGGGAGTTCCCCTGCGTGCCGCCCCCACCTATTTGCTGCAGGCAGCCCTCCCCGCGCTCCCCTGCTCCAGCTCCCTCCGCCTAAATGCCGGCGGCGACTGGGGCGGCCGAAGATCCGGTCACTGTGGTTGCTACCAAAGACAATGCCGTCCCTCAAATCCTAGCGCCCTAGGTGACAGCCTAGTTCACCTAAATGGTTGCACCGGCCCTGTGCGGAGCGCCCTCTATTCCCATTGAAGCCATTGGGCTGGAGTCTCCTTTCCACCATTGTGATTCTACTGAAGTTAGTGGGGATACGCCACTGTAAAATCTATCAAACAGAGTGGAGAAACAGGCTCAATGGGATTTGTGGGTGTTCAGCACTCACAGGGTTGGACCCCTGGCATGGGATTTTTCACATACAGAGGGATATCGGGCACACATGGCCGGTGTGTGGTCAGATACTATGGGTACAAAGTTGTTGCTCAGATTGGACTGTGTGTATTAAATCTACTAGATAATGTTAATCTGGCTGCAAAACAATTTATGTCACCAGTTTACAGATAGCAAGACAGAGGGTTACAATGACATGCAGGAGAGCGTGTACATTACAGTTTATAACTTGCATGATGATTGTAATCCTGTCACCGACCATGGAGCGATACAACACAATAAAGCACCAGCAGGTGAGAACATTACAGAATATCTACAGGCTGATAACTTGGCATCAACTCTATAAAATTCTTTTGGAAGATATTAAATATGTCAGAGAAACATGCACCTGCCAAAATAATTTAAGACACTTGATCATGCTGTTTTTTATTGACAAGGAGTTTTAATTTTGGTTTTAATTTTTTTGTTTAGAATGTGACATGTTAATGGAATGTAGTATTGCTGCCTATCACAGCTTTACTGCAAGTCTCATCATATCTGGTGTTTTCCTTAAAGGTCCAGGTCCTGGAGTCATGTGATTATGTATGACTGAGCTTTCCTTTTTTAAAGTAGTAATATTCTAGCCCTCATAGCTATGGAGAAGAGCTTGCAAATGTAATCCCACCCTATGTATCCTGAAGACTGTTGGCTCATTTCTTTTACAATTTTGTGCACCCTAGCTGGGCTTTGCCTCATTCAGGGACTGAGCTATCATCTGTAGCACAGCTTTATTCCACTCATACCATCAGACTTTGACTGTGTATCTGAAAAGACACAAAGAATTCCACTCCAACTTCTTACACCTGCAAGCAAACCATGGTTAAAGTAGGTCAAATGAGGAGATTTTACCCTGATTGGTTCACCTACTTTTCCAAATCCTTTGTCACCTCTCCACTGTGCCCCTTTGAGGGAGGTTTCCATCAGCTCCTCTCTGCAGTTCTCCTGCTCCCCACTTCCTGTGGTTACTGCCCCTACTACTAGGGCCAGAGTCAGGATTCAGCCTGTACCCGACCTCTCCTCTTCCAGCTGCTCCTTCCACAGCTGCTGCCCCTCCTTGGTAGATTATCCATTCCCGGTGTCTTCTGCTCCTTCTGATGCAGCTGGGACTTGAAAAGGTTCTGTGGACTGGAAATGCTTCAGTGACCTGAACTCTTGGTGCTACTTTGGGCTTCACCTCTAGCAAAAACAAATCTAACTCAGACACTTTGAAATGTGGTGCATATCCCAGCCACGGTTGTTCTCATTTACTCATGAGTGCATCTTGCTGCATCCTATTTCATTCCCCTCTTCTGTTTAAATTGTACCCAGAGCTATTTAAGTCTTTTGATTTGTTTCTTTTTTAAAAAAAATTGTCATTGGGGCATCAGATAACATCTGCTTGACTTTATCCAGAGCAAGTCATGACAGGGCTCCCTGCCCTTTAGCCACCAGCTCTTGTATATTTACCGCCCACTATAAATATAATGCAGTGTGCTCGGAGGTCTCATGTGAGGTGGCAACAGCATAAGAAAGAAAACCCAGAGTCCCAGTGAAGAGTGATTGTATCTGAGTGGGAGGTGGTGCTCATGATGGCTGAACAGAGGTGAGTGTCTGAGGCCCCGATCCTCAGAGATATTCAGGAACCTAAATCCCATTGATCTCAGTGGGAGTTAGGCACCTAAATACCTTTTAGGATCTGAGCTGTAGAAGGCTAAGACCCTCTGACCTTCAATGAGACTTAGGCTCCTATGAGAGGAAGAATGAAAAGCTTCAAGTCTGAGAGTTCCAAGCTCCAGGATACTGCACATCTAACTATCTACTCAGACATCTTGTGGAAGACCAACAGCTGATCTTCAAAGAAGTTCTTAGGGTTCATAGAGAACAACATCATGATCCAGGCACCAGAGTCTCTTACCACAAGATTAGATGAACTCTTTACCAATAGGGAGAAATTGACTGAGGATATGCAGGCAACTTTAGCACTTATGACTATGAGTAACTTGACTACAGCATGCTGGGCTCCTACAATACTGACCTACAGGTTAGTAGGTTTCAAGAAAGCAAGTTGAGGGAGAATGAAGGCTCTAAATGCTAATTCTGTTATTGGATCTGCCCAGGAAGAGTCTTGCACCAATGCAAAGCCTTATTGCCTTATCTGACTTTTCCTGGGGAGAAGTTGTCTGTTATGCCTTAATTGCAGGTATGCTTCAATTTTTTCCACACTCAATTATTGTAATACTTTCCTATTGCATATTGTTCATTAAGACTCTGATCCTGTCATTGAATCTCTGTGACTGGACCCTTGCAGACCCCTACGGACTTCAATGCACCCAGTTGCAGGACCGAGGGTCCATTTGAGTAAAGTGCAATAGGAGAAAGTATTAAAATCTATGAGTGTGGAAGCAGACTGACGTTTCAAAACTGAATGAATAACTAAGGCACAACAAAGTAGTTTCCCAGAAAAACGTAACGGAGCAAGAAACAGCAAGTGCGCTCAACGTTTTGAAGGCAAAAAATAACCACTAATGGAGATAGGAAAAGCTAACAAAATAAGTGAGTTGGTTAAGTCCTGCAGAGTAAAGATAAAGGCAGGGAAAAGATAAGGCCAGCAAAAGAGTAGAACAAGTTAATGATAACAACGGGGTGTTGGAGGACGCAAGAGCTTTTTGTAAATAGACAAGAGGGAAAAAAGAAATGCTAGCGAGAATTTGGGCTCGTTAATAAAAGATGTGAAATCAATTATTCAGAAATGGCTGAGCGACTGTGCTACTTTGCTGTAACAAGAACAAACCCAGCAAAGAGGTGGGGACAGCTTAAGTGGCAATGCAGATCTTGAATAAAGTTTTCAACATCACTTAAGGAGTTGACTTTTCAAAAGTGACTTAGGCACTTTGGTGCACAAGACACTTACAAACTTTTGATCACAGTACCCCTACTTACACAGCTGTTTGAAAAGAAGCAGGAAAATAGACATTTGGAGAACTGTCTTTATATAGAGGGGCTGTGGATGACAGCCAATCTAAGCGGTGTGCAGACTCACTAGCTGTGGACCCCCAACTAAAAACTCTCTTAAAAATGTTTTTCTGCACTTCTCTTCTGCACACCTCTGGGCCCTGTTCCCAGTCCTTTCCTGGGAGTCTTTCTGGCTCTAGTATAGAGCACTGGGCCCTTAGACTAATTGCCCTGGACGGAGTACCATCCTCAGTTCCTGCTGGGCTCTTGGTCCTTTTGTCCTTCACTGTTCCAGCAAAGACCAAGGGGGCCCCAGGAGTAACCAGACTCCTGCAGACCTTAGCTCAGAGCCTTCCACAGCAGCCTACTCACAGCCTGTGACACCACTCACAGGCTTTTTCTTTTTGGCAAAACGGACTTGACTGGACCACCAGCTAGGGTGATCAAATAGCAAGTGTGAAAAATTGGGACAGGGAGTGGGGAGTAATATGCGCCTATATATGATAAAGCCCCAAATATCGGGACTGTCCCTGTAAAATCAGGACATCTTGTCACCCTACCACCAGCTATCATTCCTAAACACTTAACTGTTTTTAGTCTCTTGCTCTACCGCGGGTCTGTCAGGTAATGTAACAGTGCCTTTCTAATACAACCCCATTTCCCCAATAATGTAATGTAACTTTTCTTACCTTAAGTCCTTTAAATCCCTCAGAAAGCTTTTCCCTTTCTTGAGCAAAGCCCTTATAGACCCATAGAAGGTGGTCAGTTGTTTTTTCCACTGTATAGTGCACACATAGTCCATCTTTGTGTTGATTTATTTAAAAAAAAGTTTTGTGCTTAAACCACAACGGCCGCTTAGTACTCTAAATAAAATCACTTCACTTTTCCTATCCAGGCCCTGAGGTAAATCTTTATCCTCAACTCTAGAGCACAATTAAAAAAAAAATCTTCCGTTTTTTTTTTCATCCACGCTTTTTGCCATTCCTCTTTTAAATTTTTCTGTACTAGGCTTCTGAATATCTGTTTACTCAGGGGTATTTCTATGTTAGTCCTTCCATTTCTTACAGTGCTTTTAGTTGCTTTGTCTTGTATTTCATTCCTTGTTATCCCCGTACGTGCTAGGATCCAAGTTAATGCTACATGTACACCCATTCCACTAAATCTGTTATTAGAAATATAATTTAATTCATTAAATCATTTCTATATGGAGACACCCTTTTTTATTGCCAGGAGGCCTGATACTGAATCTGAAAAAGTGACCGCAGCTGCTGGGTGTCCATCCCAGATCCAGTTTAATTCTAGCATGGTTGCTACTAGTTCGGCTGTCATGACAGGTACAAAGTCATATATTCTTTTATATGTACTAATTCCTAATTTTGGTATACAATACCATCTCTACTTTTCCTGGTTTTTTTTTCCTTTTTTGGACCCATCTGCATATATTTGACAAAAACAACTCCACGTTTCATCTATGTGCTGGTAACACTTCATTTTTTATACCCATTGTCCCCTTTTTACCCTTAAGTTTATAAAATAAATCTAATTCTGGATTTGTGGCTTTCCATCTGTAATGAATTTTGCCTATGATTAAAAGTTTTGACTTTGGTTAGCTTTTACCTGTCTTTTAATTACTGCATCCACATTTTAACTAAAATGGCATCTGGAGTTTTAACATTGTGTGCTAGAGGTCACCTGCTGAATTCCCAATACTCCTCATATATTTGTTCGGTACTTTCATCATTGCAATTCTTATTAATTTGGCTCAGAAAGTTAGGCCCACTAATTTCATTCATAATTTAACTGGCATATCACTAGCAGCTTTCTGTAGCACATGTGAGTGTTGTACTAACTTCACCACATTCAATTCATTCTGCCTGTGCTTACATTAAATCTAATTTTTTTAATTCTGATTTTATACTGATCCAAAAGCTTGGCAGCCATAGTCAATAACTGGTCTGATCAAGGCTCTATACCATTGGCAGTGTTTTCTTATCTCCCCCCAAAGAAGTCCCAGCAATACTTTTAAGCAAGTTGATCTTTCCTTTGCATTTCCTCTTTAACATCCTATCTGAGTCTTCCAAAGTAATTTAGTATCAAATATTACCCCTAGGAATTTAAACTTCTTAACTATATTTGTTCTCCATACCTACACATTTTACATTCCTTAGTAGCTTTTCTTTTTGTAAAGATCAATCCTTTCATTTTAGCAGTGGAGAACTTGAAACCCCATGCACATCTCCAACCTGAAGTCTCTTGTAATGCTTTGTTGATTCTCTTTTCTGCCATCTCAAGGTTCTGCTCCTAATCCATAAAGCACAATCATCTGCAAATAGAGTGACAACTACCCAAGCACTTACTAATTTTGGAAGATCATTTACCATAATATTCAATAAGGGCTGACTGATAAAAATGGTACACAGCAGGGAAGTTTAATGTTATATATAGTTGACACAAAATTCCCAATTCTGACCTGCATGGTCCTTTTACTCAAAAATTCTCTGATCCATCCATTCATTTTTTCTAGCCTGATCGTGCCTGTTTTGTACAATAAGCCTTCCCTCCATAGTATGCTGTATCCTTTTTTAATATCTGGAAAGACAGCTATCATGAAATCTTTCTTTTTCATATTTTTTTGTTTTTCAGTTTCCAGTTTAACAATATGGTCAATGGTGCATCTTCCTCTCCTAAAACCATTCTGCACCTTAAATATAATGCCATTGGTTTCCAAATAGACAACCAATCTGTCATTCACCATTCTCTCTATAATTTTACTCAGACAGGACGTAAGGGCAATTGGTCTATAGGCATCCTCTTTTGTGGATATTTTGCCTGGTTTTCTTATTGGAATTATTACTACATCTTTCCATCTTACCAATATCACTCATTGTTCCCATATAATAATATAGAATTCCAAAAGTATCCTCAAACTGATTTCAGGAAGATATCTGAACACTATATTGCAGACATTATCTTTGCCTGGGGACATATTTTTGTTTATATCAATAGCTTTCTCAAGTTCCTGCATATAAAACTTTTCATTCAGTATAGTATCTTCATGCTTTCCCCACTGTATACAGGTTTATACCTCTCTTCAATGAATTGTCTTGTAATGTGGCACAAAACTACACTTTCATTTTCATCATTACTCATCCCTCAGAAAATTTCTGCTAAAAACATCTGTTCTCTCATTCTCATTATCAGAACTTCGAACTATTTTTTTGTCAGTTCCAATAGGAGCTGGGATGTGATTACTCTCAGTCTAAATTCCACTCATTCTTCTAATTTGCCTGTATATTTTGGTATCTTTATTTGACCTCCCACAATACTTTCTCCAATTCTTTTTTTTTTTTTAAATTCTTCGTGCTATGGCCTTAGTTCTTTTATATTTCATTAGACCTTCACTATTAATAGTATTTTTCATATTGTTAGTTAGTTTTCTTAAGATTTAAGGTGGGTCTTTTTCTACTACTTTCAACCTTACCTTGTCCTTGAAAAGTAATAAGTATAGGGAAATGATCACTCCCAATTCCTCCTTCCTTATATATTTCCCAGTTGCATTTGCTTGCAATATCAGATCTAAGCAAGAAAACCGACCATCTGCTGCATTCAGTCTAGTGGGGGTGCCATCATTTTAAACCACTAGATTGTTTTCATCAATGAGTCTTTCCAGACATGTGCCATTACTACCAGTTGTCCTACTTCCCCATAGTTTATTTATGACTGTTTAGGTCACGTATATAATGGTGACGTATATATGGTCTTTTAGCATTCTTCATTATTTCTTGTAATTCTGAGCTTTCTAATGTCCCATATAAGTTATAGATATTATAAATCTTTAAAGAAATATTTCTCCTCTCCAATGGGCTCTCAAGAGCATTATATTTGAGACTTATTTCTTCATTCTCTACTTGGGTGTAATTTAATCGTTCCCTTATGAAAGTACAAACACTTCCATCTCTACTTAGTTTTTGGTCTTGTCTAAAAGCCTGGAATTTTCAAAGCAAACTTTTCAACCAACCATATTTTCTGGATACATATGAGATCTGGTTTAGTATATTTTCTTTTTGTTCTTGACCATGCGCTATCAAACTGCGCACATTCCAGCAAAATACTGTGATCCCCAACTAGTCATATTTCACTATTGCCCTCATTCAAGATTGCATGAAAATGATCCATTGACAGATTACGAACACATAAGTATTTTCCATGACCCTGGCTATAATTTTAATTTTTTCTGACTCCTCCTCCATATGTGATGTTCAATTTATCACTTCTATCATACATGCAATAAACCTTTCTTTTTTCTCTATTAATATTTTAGCACCAGTTCCTTCTGCAGGGTTTGTAATATTTTTTATAGAATGAGGCTGCATCGGCAGTTCTTTTCCTGTGCTGATTTTCTTTTCTTTTTCCTAGTTACAGCTTCTTCACAAGATTTTGATAACAATTTTTGTCTTTTGTATCTCTTTAGATGTCTCTTTTGCCACAATACAGCCTGTGTGCCAGACAGATTCCCAACACAGTTACTACACTTGACCTCCACCCCTTTTACACAATTTTCATAGGAATAGTCACCCCACATTTACTGCATCTCATTTTCCCTTTACGAACATTTGCCTATATCATTGGCACTTATAGCACCTTATGGGAGGGGGATATATGGCTTGGTTCTAAATATCTGATGATACCCTAATATTAGTTTCTCAGGGAAGTCCTGCCCTTAAATGTAACCAGCACTGCTCTGATGGCATGTTTTCTCTTCCTTACTTACTAATTAACTGCTTGCTTACTACCACAATTTTCCTGTTTTTTTTTTAAATCTCCAGAGGTACCCCATATATTACCCTCCTTGCTTCAGCCAAATACTTTTGATAGCTGGCAACTTATTTAACTTTCCCTAAATTTAGCTTCTAGTAGTTTATTACTCTGCAGGAAAGAACAAAAGAGGAAAAGAACTAAATCCAGTGACTATGGCCTGGTCTACACTAGGAAATTAGGTCAATATAACTACGTCACTCAGGGTTGTGAAAAATCCACACTCCTGAGCGACATAGTTAAACTGACCTAACCTCTGGTAGAGACAGTGCTAGGTCAATGGGGGAATTCTCTCATCAGCATAGCTATCGCCTTGTGGGGTGGTGGATTACCTACGCTGATGGGAGAACTCCAGCAGTCAGCATAGGCAGTGTCTTCATAGAATCATAGAATATCAGGGTTGGAAGGGACCTCAGGAGATCATCTAGTCCAACCTCCTGTTTAATGCAGGACCAATCCCCAAATCCCTAAATGACCCCCTCAAGGATTCACTGAAGCGCTCCAACAGCATGTAGAATTTTAAGTGCAGACAAGCCATAAGAAAGGTTGTGATATTTGGGCACAAGTACTTGAAAGGTGCCAATACTCAGGAGGGAGAGAAATGGTTTGGTACAATAAATATAATACATCGGTAGAACTAGGAGTAATTGGGTGAAACTAGACAAATGAAAAGGTAGCCCAAATATCTTCCTCACCGTGTGACCTGTTAGACCATGAAATAGTCTCCAAAGGGACATGGTGGAAGCCCCATGTCCAACACCAAACATTCAAAAATAAGGAATCAGGACCCCCAAATTTTGGCATTCACTTAAAAATCATGCTATTAAAAAAAGTTGGGTTCTCTTTACTTGCCTTATATGTTTTGTGAGCCTTTACGGGTCAGTCTTTTCTTGAAAAGCATGAGGGCTAGAAACTTAAAGATGAAAGCTGAGATTCTTATATGATTATATGACTCCAGGATCTGGGGCTTTAAGAAAACCATTGCAAAATCAGGAGTTGGCAATACTGCACTAGATAAATAGCTAGACAGACAGACAGTATGTACATAGAACATGATATAGATAGAGTTCTAGCTCAATAAGTCAGATACAATACAATATAACTTACTTTTATAGATATATGAACAGTTAACATATAGAATGGAAGAGACCCAGTCACTAATCTAATATGTTTTCCTGCCAATGCAGATTAAAAAACAATAAAAAGAAAAGGACAACTTCCCTCTCCCTCTTAGGGGAAAAAAAAATCTGCCTGAGATACCAGACCCCATTTTTCAATGAGCTGGGACTAGGGCTTTGAATATCAGACTAGCCCTGGTGAGTTGAGGACATAACTAAACTCTTTCCAGCCTCTCTCTTCTCTTAATCTCTTTGATTTTGCAATCAAATGGAAAACATTTATTTTAACATCTTGTATTGCCATTATGCTTCATTTAAAGACTCACTTGCAAGCCAGCAGCCGATTCTTTAAAATGAACAGCCCTGAAACCTAACCCATGCCAAAGGCAGTTTAGTTCTCTCCTTTGGGAAGGGAAGTGTTACTATCCATTCTTTTTCTTATGCTAAATACATATTTTCTGGTAAGGAACTTTTCCACCTCTGATTTACTGCATAATTTCCTCTCTTCTTTCCCCCCTGTCTCTTTGGCTAAAGGATTCTTTTCTTGTCTTATCCGCTCTGTCTCTTCACTGCCCCTTCATGCTTTTGTCTCCTGTGTGTACCTCTCTGCCCAGATTTCCCTGTGTGCTGTTTGTAACCCGAGCTCCCATTTCCTGGTAGATTTTCTTAAAGAGGCAACGTTCGGCAAGCAGAACAAAGCCTATTGTTTTATTTCCTCAAATCTTTTTGATCCTCACGTTGTGATCCATTTTCTTCTTTAGCCCCCGCTCCCCCTACATACACTTTACCGTTGTTAAAGGTGTGTAATTTTTGAGGGGGTTGGAGAGGGCTAGTCACAATTCTGCAGTTATTGGAGCAAAGATCGATGTAACATTTCCAAGCCTGACTTTCCCCTCCACGCAGATGTTTCTGCGTTTAAATTTTAACAGATCTTCGGGCAATGAACTATCAATAAAAACAATCTGTTTATTTTCTTCTTCTGTTATCCCATTTTCTTGTTTCCTGGTCTGTTTGTTCTGTCTGCACCAGGTTTGAGAACATAACTATTAAACTCCCTCTCCCGTCTCTAGTTTCACCATCAATTTGGACACTCTTTTGTGTCAGCAGATTCCCCCCTTTCTTTCTCCCTCTACCATGCCCTGCATTTATTTCCCTGTTGCCTGACGGTAACATGAGCCTTTATTTCCTGGTGGCAGGGCTCCTTTAAGAGGCAGAGCTCAGTGCTGGGAATTCACGTCAGTTTCAGCCCTGAAACTCTGAAGATCAATGAGCAAAGAGCTTTCTCTCAGTTCTGTCTTTCAGTTTCTCTCTTCCAGGAAGGAAAACATTCACGGAGAGGGGGAGAGAGCGAGAAAACCAGCCTCACCCTTCAGATCTCAAAACATAACACCGGCAAATTAAATCAAACATATTCACCCCTTCCTTCAAAGGGAAAAAAAACCAGCAAGCAAACATCTCAACAAAACTATGCGGGCTGCCTCTCCCAGGGACAGATCTGCAGGATCTTTGGGGTTATTTGGAAAGATGGTTGGAGTAACTTCTCCTTAAATGATTACGTCTGTCTGTGAAGGATTTCTGGGTTGGGGAGAGGAAAGGAAAGTGGAAAAAAACTGAGAACTTCCTGATCTCTCTCTCCTTCCCCCCCCACCCCCTTTCTGTGAGACATGTCTGAGGCTCCTGCTCAGTGTTGCATCAAGGTAAAAACCCATTTTCCCATTTTGAAACCTGCCTAGATCCAGACAATGTTTGCAGCGTGGAAGATTGCAGTGATTATATTTCTAACTGATCTCTCTTTGGGGAGGGGCGTGTGAACCAGGTTTGGGGGGGAAGATGCAGCCTGTTTTTGCTCTTGTGCGATACCTTTTAGTTTAACCTTGCTATCTATTTCCTTTGCTTCTTCTTTAAATAGACAATTCAATCCTGGGCATAAGCGAGCCGGGAAGTCAAGCTTGTCTTGTTTGTTTGCTGGTTGAGTTTTGGCAGTAAATACTCAGGGATTACTGTTTAAACCTGGTGTTTGTCCGTGAACACGAAGAGCGAATGTGAACTTTTTGTGCTTTTTTGGAGGGGGGGGGGAGAGAAAGAAAGGTCTCCTGCAGAAATGTAAATAGAAACATTTGCTGTATGAAAATGATAGTTTAGCATGATCAGGAAAGACCTGTTTTCTTAGACTATAGTAATTTACCGCAAATTTGAGCACATTGCGCTTGTCTTAGTGTTTGATATGCAAACGCCCTACATATGGTATCTTCACAGCATGCAAAATGTATCTGCTTTTTTTTTTTTTTTTAATTTTCAAAAGCTGATCGGTAAGGGTTTATTTATTTCGCCAGGCGTGCACGGCATCTTGACAACTATAAACAAGTCTCAAACTATCTTGATTTCCACTGCACAAAGTGGGTAACTAGCACTGCAGTTTGGCCGTCAGGAATGCCGTTCTGTATTTGTGGATACGGGAGGTGGGACACCCAGTGTAGAGGTAGTTCAGAGTTGGAGGCGTGATTTTCGTTGCTGGTGGATGGTTTAAATTAATACCTGGTACCTGGCCCCTTACAGTTTGGAGATCCTGGATTTTGTTGTTGATGCTGCTGCTGCTCTAAAGTTTGTAGGAAGTTTGCTGTGGTGGAAGGGATGCAGTATTTGTATTTCCACAAGCAGTGGGTTGGTGCTGTTTTTTAATCAACTGATTTGTGGCTCTCATCTATGAACATGTAAGGGCAGTGTTGTGAGAGCAGAGTGCAGCACACTCTGCCTTGTGAGGGGCCTGAGCAGTGGGTTTCTTTGTGACTTGGCCTATTGAACATGCTACATGGTGAAGTTTCCCATTTTAACTTGGAGGCGGTATAAAGCTGAGAGTAGAAAAAATAAAGTTTCCTCTCTTGTCCAGAACTTTCCTAGTCAGCAGATCCATATAGATAATGATTTCTGTTCAATTACCTCTCCTCCAATTTATGTTTTAATAAGCTTTTTTCTTCTTAAGGAGTCATTTTGTTTCACTCACAAGCTGGATAGGAATGTGTTCAGAAACATTTTATGATAGTCTATGGGTAGAAAGAAATGGTGATTGCCAAAGCATTTGAAAGGTGGAAGAGCCAGCAATAAAAAGTTATTTATCCCACTGAAAACAATGGAACCCTTTTTGTCCTGTATGTTTGCACATTTGTGATGATAGTCCTGGATTCTGTGCAAGACAACTAGAATTTGAAAACTTCTGGGCTAAGTTCTTTTTCTGGGTAAACTAATTTCATCACAATGTTCTGTGAAGTCCTGTGGCATAAAGAATGTAGTTTATTTGACTTTTCATGACGTGGATAGGCAAACTAGATAATAGGGTTTTGTGTGTTTTAATAGTATGGCAAAACATTTTGATGCAGGGAAAATCTGTACTACTAACTAAGCCTAGCAAGTACTACTAATATTGATTTTTCTAACAAATCCCATAAAAACATTATATATGCTTACTGGAGATGAGATCACAAACTACTATACCAAAAACAAGAGTGCTGCAAAGTAGCTCATTACTTTGTGTTAAAAATGGAGCATCTTCCAAATAAAGGAGGCTTGCTCATGCTTCCACATAAGTCAGTGACAAAAGTCTAACTGATTTACGATACAGCGTGCTTGGTCCCCACATATTACTTGTATATTTCTTACTCCATCATGCTAATAGTGAAAATATGGAAGTGTTTCATTATCTTAAAGGGATGTCATCAAATTGATTTTTTTTTAAAGTGACTCATTTTAAAAAGCCCTTTTTAAATACCATGGCCTGAATTTTTGAAAAGACCCTTAACATTTTTATGAGTGTTTTTCTGCTCTCACATTGACACTGACAAGGATCTTATTAGCATGAGAGAAACTGGTTCCTATACAGGGGAAGCCCTAAGTCCAGCTATACACAGAGTGCTGTCACATGCACACAATAAACAATATAAAAAAAAAGAGATTTTTTTGGCTGACTTCTCTGTTTATAATCATTTTTAGTTATTCCTCTTAAGTACTGAAGAGGAACCTTTCAGACAGAAATGTGAATTTCAAATAGATGATATTCCTTTAAAAGTCAAACCATTCTGGATAATTTTTCTCTTCATTTGATTGTTTACCGTCACTGTCTTTGGACATTTGTTTAATTCAGAATTGATTCAAAGTTAATCGTACGTCAGTAACTGGAATCAAAAGAACATCTCTAAATGATGGTGTAACCATTCCAGTGCGATCCATTATTTCACTATAGCATGATGCCAGATTGCAGTGTGGCATGTTTACTCAACAGCATATAAGCAAGCATTACATTGTATTACAAGTCTTTTGCGACACTGTCTTGTACCTTGCTGCTGTAAACAGCAAATGTTTCAATGTTGAATTGTCTGCCTGGCAAAGGCATTTCATTAGGAACCTATGAACTGGAAGCAGTGTTGTTTATAGCTATAAGTATTTTGTTAGGGCTTTTCCCTCCCCCAACAAGGAGCAAGTCAGCGTGCAATAAATTCCACAGCAACTAGTGTGGTGAACCATGGACAGCCAGAAAGAAGGGAGTGAAGGAAAGTGCTTTGTTTGTAGCTGAGACGTCTTACCTCACCAGAAAAGCACTATAAGAAGATTTAGGAAGGACTTCTGGGGATGAAGTTCTGGTATTACAGTGTTTGCTTGTCTGCTCTCAATCAATACAAATTCACAGTAATATCTCTCTCGAATGGCTGTTTGGGGGCATGCACATATACTTATATATTGATACATTTTTGGTTTGCTGCAAGTGTGTGTGTGTGTATTTATAAAAATTTATTCTCTGGGAGGGGAAAAAATGAATGCTATGGCCCTGATCCTGCAAACATTGATGCACTTACTTAATATGCTACATTGAGTAATCCAATTAACACTGGTCGAGTAGGAAGGCAATCAAGGTGAGCATGTACATAGGAGTTTGCAGGATCTTGGCCTAAGTCAGCGATGTCATTGAGAAAGTAAGATTTCAGGAAACACACAGTTAAGGTCAAACCCTTCATGTTTACTGTGTTTATGCTTTAAAAATCTGGCCTCTCTGTATCATTTTAAATTTGTAATTTATACATCAAGACTGGGAATCAGGAGATCTGTGTTTCTTCACCTGACTCCACTTCTGTAACCTTGGGAAAGTCACTCCACTGCCCTGTGCCTCAGTTTTCCCATCTGTAAAATGAGAATAATGATATTTTTCTTTGTAAGGTGCTTTGAGCAAAGTATAATTAAGGTACAGCACAGAACACATAGTATTCAAACTTGTCTTGATTATATTTTTAAAGATTGAGTGGCCTTTAAAGTTATAAATGTTTAACATTGAGTGGCCTAAAGCTTGTTATGGTCTCAAGTTTGAGATGAACTCAGCTTCGCTATGAACTCTTGAGATGGCCCAGTGTTCTAAGTCACTCACTGTGAATCGATCTAAAAAGACAAATGAGAAAGATTCAACTTGCTGAACTTATACATTCATTAATATAAAAATACAGAATTTCTTCCTTACAAACATAGATTTATAGACTCTAGGACTGGAAGGGACCTCGAGAGGTCATCAAGTCCAGTCCCCTGCCCTCATGGCAGGACCAAATACTGTCTAGACCATCCCGGATAGACATTTATCTAACCTACTCTTAAATATCTCCAGAGATGGAGATTCCACAACCTCCCTAGGCAATTTATTCCAGTGTTTAACTATCCTGACAGTTAGGAAATTTTTCCTGATATCTAACCTAAATCTCCCTTGCTGCAGTTTAAGCCCGTTGCTTCTTGTTCTATCATTAGAGGCTAAGGTGAACAAGTTTTCTCCCTCCTCCTGATGACACCCTTTTAGATACCTGAAAACTGCTATCATGTCCCAGCTAAGTCTTCTCTTTTCCAAACTAAATAAACCCAATTCTTTCAGCCTTCCTTCATAGGTCATGTTCTCAAGACCTTTAATCATTCTTGTTGCTCTTCTCTGGACCCTCTCCAATTTCTCCACATCTTTCTTGAAATGCAGTGCCAAGAACTGGACACAATACTCCAGTTGAGGCCTAACCAGCGCAGAGTAGAGCAAAAGAATGACTTCTTGTGTCTTGTTTACAACACACCTTTTAATGCATCCCAGAATCACGTTTGCTTTTTTTTGCAACAGTATCACACTGTTGACTCATATTTAGTTTGTGGTCCACTATGACCCCTAGATCTCTTTCTGCCATACTCCTTCTTAAACAGTCTCTTCCCATTCTGTATGTGTGAAACTGATTGTTCCTTCCTAAGTGGAGCACTTTGCATTTGTTTTTATTGAACTTCATCCAGTTTACGTCAGACCATTTCTCCAATTTGTCCAGATCATTTTGAATTTTGACCCTGTCTTCCAAAGCAGTTGCAAACCCTCCCAGTTTGGTATCCCAGTTTGTCTTTAACTGAGACAACCTTAACTCCCAGGTGTTCTGAGCTAACACGTTTTTAGTAAAATTACTTTGCCTTTATGTTTTCTATATACAGAGTTTGAAACTCTCTATGTGTATTAATAAGTTAACCCTGGCAACCCCAGGCCCCCAAAGTAGGTAGGTATTACTACAGATAGGGAAACTGAGGTGTATTGAAATTAGAAGTATCTTGTGAGGCCACACCGCAAATCTGTTGCAGGGCCAGGAATGGAAATCACATGTCTGAGCAGCCTCTTTCGTAGTGTTGCCAGTTCTTGCAATTGTACTGTGAATCTAGTGATATTTGGTATTTTACTTAAATTCCCAGCTCCTGGAATTATTTGATTTTGTGAGAATCAGGCTCTCCTGTTTGTGGATAGGAGCCTAAAACCATGATCAAAGCACACCAGAAAGAATCAAAAAGCAGAAGAACCCAGAATGTATTATTTATTTTAATGTTTTTATTAAAAAAATAAACTCGCCTGACTTTTAAGCCAATCTAATGATTTTTGGGAGTCCGACTCAATTTTTGAACACTTGGGTTGGAGATTCTGCCAGTTTTATCCACAAAACTGTTTTTCATCCCTTTTTAACAAGACTTTGGTCTCAGAAATATCTGGTACCTACAAGTGTAACTAGAGTTGCCAACGTTTTAATTGCATAAAACCAAACACCTCTGCCCTGAGACCTCACCCCTGCCCTGCCTATTCTTCATTTGTCGCTCGCTCTCCCCCACCCTCACTCACTTTCACCGGCTGGGGCAGGGGGTTGGGGTGCAGGAGGGTTGAGAACTCTGGCTGGAGGTGCAGGCTCTGGGGTGGGTCCAGGGATGAGGGGTTTGGAGTGTGGGAGAGGGCTAGGGTTGCCAACTTTCTAAGCACAAAATTGAATATCTTAGCCCTGTCCCTCCCCCGAGGCCCCGTCTCCTGCTCACTACGTTCTCTCCCCTCCTCCCCAGTGGCTCGCTCTCCCCCATCTTCACTCACTTTCACAGGGCTGGGGCAGGAGGTTGAAGTGTGAGAGGGGGTGAGGGCTCTAACTGGGGGTGCAGGCTCCAGGGTGGGGCTAGAAACGAGGGGTTCAGAGTGTGGGAAGGAGATCCGGGCTGGGGCATGGAGTTGGTGTGCATGAGGGCATACGGGCTCTGGGCTGAGGGTGTGGGCTCTGGGGGGACCAGGAGCGGCGCCAGGGTTTTTGGCGCCCTAGGCGGGGGTCCTTCAACGCTCCTGGTCATTGGCGGCAATTCTGCAGCGGGGGCGGTCTTTACGCACTCCCGGTCTTCGGGGCACTTCGGCGGCGGGTCCCGGAGCTAGTGAAGGACCTGCCACAGCATTGCCGCTGACGACCCAGAGCACGGAAGGACCCCCCGCCGCTGAATTGCCACTGAGGATGGCAAAATGCCACCTTCCCAAATTCTGGCGCCCTAGGTGACCACCTTGGTCACCTAAATGGAAGCGCCAGCCCTGGGTGGGGCTGGAGATGAGGAGTTTGGGTTGCAGGAGGGTGCTCTGGGCTAGACTCAAGAGGTTCGGAAGATAGGAGCGGGATCAGGGCTGAGGCAGGGGTTTGGGGTCCAGGGGTGGTCAGGCTCTGGCTGGACATGCAGGCTCTGGTGTGGGCCCAGGGTTGAGGGATTTGGGGTGCAAGAAGGGGCTCTGGGTTTGGGGGGCTCAGGGCTGTGGTAGGGTGTTGGGGCATGGCTTACCTCAGGCAGCTCCTGGTCAGCAGTGCTGCGGGTCTAAGGCAGGCTACCTGTCTGTCCTGGCACCACACTGTGCTCTGGAAGTGGCTAACAGGTCTGGTTCCTAGGCAGGGGGGATGGGGATGCCAGGAGGCTCTGTGCTGCTCTCGCACATGGTCACTGCCCCCCTGCCCCAGCTCCCATTGGCAGTGGTTCTCGCCCAATGGGAGTACAGAGCCAGTGCTTGGGGCAGGGACAGCACACGGACCCCTGTGTCCTCCCCCCCCACCGCTAGGAGCCGGACCTGCTGGCCACTTCTAGGGTGCAGCGTGGTGCCAGGACGGGCAGGGACTAGCCTGCCTTAGACCCGCAGCACTGCCAACCAGACTTTTAAAATGGCCTGTTCAGTGGTGCTGACCAGAGCCTCCAGGGTCCCTTTTCGACTGGGTGTTCTGGTTGAAAACCACACTCCTGGCAACCCTAAGTGTGACTCCTTCACAGATAAAATGCTTCCCAGGATTTTGCAGGCCAAACTGCTCTTGGTTTAAATTATCTTAAAAATCCAAATGAAAGTTTCTCTTTGCTGTTTTTCAAGGTTCAGCCTGTTAAGCTTGCAGATTAGAGTTTGTTCAAACCTGACTTGTGGTGTATATCTCATTGATGCTTAAAACGCAAGCTAGTTCCAAAGGCCACACTCTACTGCAGCTTTCTGCAAGTAACATTTCACACAGATATTCATCTTGGATGTTGTTGTATACTGTGTTGATTGATATAGGTCCTGATCCTGGAATGAACTGTATATGGCTCTCATGCCTGAATGAAGCCCCATTTATGTCAATACAGATCCTCAAAGGTGTGGAGCTTCACCTGAGAGATGCTTGTTTTAGGTCTGGAGCTAATTTATAATGATAAGAGGAGAGACTGTTTTAAATTTTAAATACAAGGGATCAGCGTAAAGGCTGTGCTGTCTACCTGAGTTTTGCTTTTCCAGATATCTTTTTCAGTGCTTTACTTCTATTTAATCAGAGCCTTTTTTTTTTCTTTTGGGGAAGGAACTTCCATTTTTTTCTCCCCAGTTTGATGATGAACCTTGTAAATTTCATACCCTGCAACTATTCAGGTTGATGCCGGCAGAATCCAGCCACCCTTAACCAAGGCTTACTCTTTACTTGGGGAAGATATACCCCTTAATTTGTACTGGGAAACTTCTCTATTAAATGTGCTGATTCATCTCACCTTGATGCCAATCAGAAAACTCCCATTAAGATCAGTGGATGCAGGATCAAACCACAAGAGACCAGACTTTAGAAATGCAAAGGTTTTTAACACCCAATTAATCACTTAACTAATTAGCACTAGCAAAATTAATCCTCATGAATCAAAATTTTGCTAATACTGTCCCAATTACACATTGGTCATTACTATTCACTATATATCCTTATAGGTTAAGTCAGTTTCCTGGGAGGCAACACAATCAAATAGCCATCCCAATCTAGCATGGCCCAATTACATGGAAGTCACTGTAATGGTAATTTGCATTTATATAGCACCCTGTGTCTCAAATAAGTTACATAGCTACATTGCCCTGGGGAGACGGAGGGGGAGAGAGAGGGACACAACTAAACAACACATAGGTAATTAGAATGATTATAAGTAGAGATGAAATCTACTGTTACACTGTGGTAAACTCCATCTCTTACAAAATGCAGTAAGGGTTCTTTAATGCCTATATTGAAGAGAACTTCAGTTTTTAAGATCTTCTATGAAAAACTCTCCTAAACTTCATGGCACTCCGCCTATCTCGAGGAAGAGTTGAGCCAACTCTGCCTAGCCGAGAATCTGGTTCCTAGGAGGTTAAAAATCCATTTTGTCCATAGTTTAAGGCCAGAAGGGACCAGTAGATCATCTAGTCTGACCTCCTGTGTAACACAGCACGTTAATTACCCCAGTATTGAGCACAAAACTTGGGTTAAACTAAAGCATTTCAAGCCTCAGAAAACAAAACTGTTGTGTGCCACAGGCAGAGAACAGGAGAGATTGAGGTGCCACAAGTGCCCAAGTAAAAACAAAAGTAGCCACTGATTTTGGGTGCCTCAGTTTTTGGGTATTTTAGATTTATGTCTCAAGTTGGGCACCCAAAATTTAAGCCATTCAAAATTAGTGATCACTTCTGGAAATATTGACCTTGACATCTCTGTGCCTCTGTTTTTCCATCCGTGAAATGGGGATAATACCCACCTCCATGGGGGTGTTTTGAGGCTTAACTAAATACCATGTGCAATACATCATGTATGAGCAGATCATTTATTGAGAAGCCAGTGGCATAGAAGCTCTCTGATCTGTGCCCATTCCTTTCCATCATGTGGCCTCTAGGGAGGTGTCTCTTCTTCGCTTCATTTTACAATGTCCTAGACCTCTTAAAATGATTGTGATGTTTGCAAGAAATTAAATTTCCTTTCTTCCCACCCTCCTGCAATCACATGCAGAGCTCAATAAGGTTGAATAGATTTTACTGAATTTTTTCCAGAAATGTCACCCCTGGGTGGAGACCCACCGTGGAAAACTTCAGACTTAATGGAGTCTGTTTGAGAAAGTTATGATCAATCATAGGACAGGGGCTTATAATGGATTTTGCATTTCAACCTATAGCTATTACTGCTTTTCTAATATAATAGACAAGGTGAAGTAATATCTTTTATTGGACCAACTTCTATTGGTGAGACAGATGTGCTTTCGAGCTAATGTAGCTCGAAGTTGGTCCAATAAAAGACATTACCTCACTCACCTTATCTCTCTAATATCCTGGGACCAGGATGGCTACAACTACATTGCATATTTCTAATATAATGGTACTTAACTCCAAGGGGTATTTTGGCTGGGGTACTGCAGCTATAGGTGTTTCTTCATAAACATGGTTTTCTAAAGATTATTCCCTGTCACACCCCTTTGCTGCTTTGTTCCTTTGCTTCTCAGTTGTCACAGTGTTTTGAAAGTATGACCATGGTAAAGACAATGTGTGTTTTCTAAGAGGTCAAATCAGGGGCAAGAAAGAGAAACAGAGATGCTCACAGTGGTATCACATGGAAGATTTATACATGAAAAGCGGATAGGTGGCCCTTTAAATTGGATAAAGCCACATGGAATGCTGTGAGGAGTGGCACAGTGTGTGCCTTAGATAGTTATCCTGTACCTAGTAGGCATTAGAATGGCTCTGCTTAAATACTTCCTGATTGTCACACAGTTGACTTGTGGTGTTTATTTAGTGGATCCTGTAGTTGGATTTAGTGAGTGTAGTTTTTCTCTAGGGTTTTCCAGAGTTCTAACTCACCTTTCCCTCAGCTAAATTATTTGGTTTTCTTTCTCCATTTTTTTCCCTGGCGTCCTTTAAGATATTGCTTGCTTTAGGCTGCACCTATCCTGGGCCAGAAGCAGAGGTCGGAAACACTGCTTATTTGTATTGTAATAATGCCCACGGGCACCAATGAAGGATCAGGATGCATTTTGCTAGGTGCTGTGAAAACAGAAAGTGAGAAGACAATCCCTGCCCCAAATTGCTCACAGTGTCTAGGCTACGACAGGAAGCAGCAGTCGGTGAGATTATCAGCCAGGGTAAAGGAAGGAGGAAGTAAGAGTAAAGAGAGAAAGTTGTAGTGTACGCTAAGCAGAGGTGTGTCCAGCTCAAATTTTGAAACCAATTCAGCTGGCTAATTAACATGAAGCCACATTGGGCCAGACTTTCAACAGAGCTCAGGGCCAGATTTCCAAGGGCTCAGTGCCAACAGTTGAGGTGAGATTTTTCAGAATTGTTCAGCTACCCTGGAGGCACCTAAATAAGTGGCTGTATTTTCAAAAACTGTCAGCAGCTTTTGCTGTGATACCTATTGCCAGATTTTCAAAAGGCATCGACACCTGATGTGCTCAGCCCTTTTGGAAATCAGGCCACTGAGGTGCCTAAATTGAAGATGGTCTGTCTTAAAAATCTGGCCCAGAGTACTTCAAAAATGAAATAAAATTCTAACCTAGGATGGCACCAAGGCAAGAACATAACTTTTCTATAGGACTTCTTCAGAAGGTACCATTTTCCATATGTAGATGTTTGGACCATTCTATTAAAATGTAATAAAAATATTACTGCTATAGATGGATATATAAAGAATCTCATTGTCTACTAAATACTGTAGGTTTTAAGAATACTTCCTATGGAACACAAATGATTTTATCTGTATTAAATTATATAGGATTTTCAATAAGGACAGTTTCCAAACTCAGCTGAAACTTGATTTGACCCAATCTGCATTGGTTGGCTAAATGGAGCATAATGCCTATCATCTTACTGTTTTGGATTTCCATGTTAAAATACTGCAGTGTACTGACAGGATTGTAAGATAGATAGGTATTATGTGTGGACAGGATACCAAATCATGTTGCAGAACTACAATAAAACCAACCCCAAACATTCAAAAATCGTAAATCAGACTTCAAAAATAACAAGATTGGCTCAAAAAAAAATAGTAAAACATTGGTTATTTTTATTTGCTTTTGGTTTCTGAGATCTTTGAGTGCACCAGGGTCACAATTTGAAGCTGTTCTCTGCAACTGAGTGCTAGAAACTTCCATTAAAAAAGGGTAATCTGAAATTCTTCTCTAATCATATGACTCCAGGATCTGGGGCTCTAGGAAAAGCACTAGATATTGAGAGATTCATGATAAAATCTATGAATTGGCAAGACTGAAACTATGACAAATTCTCCAATCGGCAGGATTATACTCTGGGATGCTTTTAGCCCATTATTTGTAACCCACATGCCTTTTTCTTCCTGTAAAAATATGACAGTTTAAGGAAGGCCTAGATTACTCACATAAGTGTTGTGAGTCTCATTTCATTAAAATATGTAAATTGCTTTGAGAGCCTCCAGTAGAAGTTGCACAGTATCAGAGAGGTATTATGGAGAAACTCTTCCTGCTTTTTAGGAATTTTATTAGAGATGTGTGCCAGGAATCCTCCCCTCAAAGGAAGTGATCCTTTTTTTCTGTCTGATTAGGATAGGAAAATGCTACAGCATGTTCTCTCCAGCCTGTTTCATGATATGGGATTAAACCCACACATGACTGAATGCTGAGTTTTACTTCACTTACATGGCTGCCAATGCCTCATTCTGTGTGAGGAAGCCAGGACTTTTGCAATTGTCAAGGGATTCGGGATGGCTGAGTGGGTGATGGGGATTGGGAAGCAGGAGGTGCTATGTGGGGTGATGGAGGCACTGAAGTTGCGTATCTTAGATCGATTCCCCCGCCCCCACAGTGTAGACCAGGCCTAAGACCCCACGGGAGACTGCTAGCTATTATACTGGAGGTAAGAAGGGCATGCAGGGGCTTGACCCTAGTTGTTTTCTCTAGGGAAGGGGAGTTTCCCATTCCTGCTAACAGTCCTGGGATGACAACTGGAGTACTAGCTCCCAGGGGTGGGTGCTTACTAACCCAGGAATGACTGGGCAAAGGTATGGCAATATTTTTCTCATTTGATTACAAAGGTTGTTGTGTCACCATCAACTGACTTCAGCAAATGGAGACTTTGGGAGAGGATCCAGGGAGAAGCATGGGAGAGGCCTGACAGGAGAGAGGGTTTCACACTTTCAAATGTTTAATGGCAAATGGCCTGAGCTACATGCTGTATGTTGCATTGTATTACCTCTGTCAGGGTTCACCTGCTCAAATGCATGGGTAATTTGACTCCTTGATCCAGACCTGATTTGAAAAGTCTGGGAGCTGAAAGGACTTTCACTGTCCAAGTCTTGCAGTGCACTCAGTGAAGAGCTAGTGCAAACATATGTGCACGCTGATACTCTTATCCTCTGAGATGCAGGGGAATCTAACTTGAGATGCATCCTTCAGATACGCATGGGAGAAACAGGGAAGTGTGCAGAGGATTCCAGAAACACCTGGGAGGGAATTGTCCCTTTGGAGGCTCCAGAGGCTGTGGGAAGGAGGTGCACAGTTCCCCCTTCTCTGCTACAGCGGGTAGCAAGCTGCCCCTTCTGTCACTGGCTTGGCAGAGCAGAGCTCCCCCACAGTTCACCCTCCTCCTTGGTGGGAACAAGAAGAACTTCCTCTCCTGTTTGGTCTACTTTAACCACCAGTTAAGAATTCGTCTTGCAACCTGAAGCCAAATTTCAGATAATGGCTCATGCAGTCCTGAATGAGTTTTTGGGGGAAGAAAAGAGAAAATTCCACACATTAAAAAGCTTGTCTAGAGGCCTCATAGGAGTAATCTCACTAAAACTTACTCAGCACTTAACCCTCCATCTTGGTCCCAAGCAAGCGTCTGCCTGCATTCTTGGTCTCTCATTATTTGTAACTAGCAAGAGCTCTGAGTGAGAATGTGAATCTTTTAAGAAGCCTAGTCTATTAGGCAGTGGACTAGAAAGAGGCTAGTTTTTATGGTGTACTTCTTCAGGTTCAAGAAAGGGAGTGAAAATAAACCCTTCAGGGATTACATGGAAGGGGAATTCCAGTTTAGCCTTTGAAAAAGCAGAAGTTGTCTGGTATTGAGGAAGAGGCATTGTTCACTTCCAGGAGCCATATTTGGATTGAAGTATGCCTTTCCAAAGGCCTTTGAGTTCCCATTGCTATTAATTTGAAATGTGTTCCTGAACTCTTCAGCGCTAGCCCTCTTATGTACATGATAAATGGGAAGACAAAAGCTGGTATGGAAAATGACCTGTCTGAGAAATGAAGGAGATTGTATTTGTTGTAGCTCTTTTTCCTTTAGCTACTTTTCCCTCGCACTCCCCTCCCTCCAAAGTCTGTGTGCAGTGAACTGATGCACAGCTATGCTCCCTGTAATATTAGCCCCATGATCATCCACCAGTTGTCATGCAGCTTCTCACCTGAAGTATACAGTTGTGCCCTGACTTATGTTTTCAGAGCAGGGCACTGAAGTTGCTGCTTTCACAGTCTGGCCATGAGTGGCAAGAGGTAATTGAGCTACTTTGTTCAGTAGCAACTGTTCCATTTGCTGAGACCTTTGGGCAGAGCTCCCATGGTGAAAAGTTAACAAGAGCGCTTTTGTCCCCCTTTATTTTATCCTTTATACTCAATTCCCATTTTGAATCCCAGCCGTGGGAATCTTGTGCCTCATTTCTGCTGGGCTGAGGCAGGAGAGAGAATATGAGCATCACAGAAGTTACGCGGTCACTTGACGGAAGGGGCATTTTGCTGATTCAGCACCCACATTATTTAGATATGCAGTCTAGGACACAATCCTAAACCTAGCACAAGCATCCTTGTTCAAGATCAGTTAATATAGTTCTAATGGATAGAAAAGAATAGACTGTGATTTTACTTAGGCACCTTTAATACAGAGTGTTAACCTGCTTCCTGTATGAGGTACTTATATGGCCGCCATTACCATGGTAACAGAGCATCACACCATCTTTCATATACTTATTATCACAACACCCTGGGGGGGAGGGAAGTGCTATTAACCCCTTCTCACAGGTGGGGAACAGATTGATTGAGGGTATGTCTACACAGCAACCAGACAGCTGCCTGTGCCAGCTGCCTTGGGCTCAGGCTGCGGGGCTGTTTCATTGCTGTGTAGACTTCTGGACTTGTGCTGGAATCCAGGCTCTGGGACCCTGTGAGGTGGGAAGGTCCTGGAAGCCTACCTACCATTGAAACAGCCCCACAGCAGGAGCTGGTTCGGCTGGCAGGGGTCAGCCACAGGTGTCTAGTTGCTGTGTAAACATACCCCTGAGTGATTTGCCTGAGGTCACGCAGAGACTTTAATCCATGTCTTCCAAGTCTTAAGCTGGTGTGCTGCCCTAACCACTGGGCCATCCTCCTCCCTTTCTACTTAGCTATATCCTTTTAATGTGCAACAGCTCCAATATCAGTGCTGAAGTGACCGTAGGCAAAACAGCAAATGTCCATGTTTAGCCGTAGCTCAGATGCTATCTTGGGTCTGAGAACCTGTCTTATTGGGAGAGAGAATACTGGTCAAAAGTTACCCCATATATTTGGAAAAAGGGCCAGGCTATCTTTTAACTGCCACCTTAACAGTCCCCATAAAATGGCTAGCATGGTGTAGAAAGGAGGGCTTCTCCAGTAGTGCCCTTTCTTCGGAATACTTACTGTCGGTAGAAAAATTATTCATTCTAAGATGTATAATAAACTAATAGTGACCATGGCTGGGGGGATAACCTTGAATAGAAGAGTGTAGTCTTATTTTTCACTATAGGAGCTAGAACTATTCAGTAGACCTTGACCACTTATGGGACGGTCTTCATCCTATGATGCATCCCAGATAATAGATAAAATCTACCAGAGCTGAAGATGCACATGCTAAATGAATTGTCTCCCTGAAATAGCCATTGGAGTTCTCCCTTAGACACCAGAGAGAGAAAGGTGGGGCTTGTGCTATTTATGATAGTCTGGGGGAAGTGGTGGTAACAGAGAGATAAGGCATTAGTTCATTGGCCCACCACTTTATTCAGCAGACTCCAGACCTGCTGATTTTCACTGGTTCAGAGATCATCTGTGCTTTGCCAACTACACCATGAAGTTTATTATTGATAGTGCCAGCTGCAGCAGAGAACAAACTACTGAACAGCTCTCTCATCTTGTCTGGGCTCATTTGGGTTTCCTCCCCTGGTACTCACCCACCAGCACCTGCTTTGCAGAGTAAACCTCAAGTAGTTGTCCCACTGTGGAGACAACTCTGAAATACTAAAGCCCCCATTACCACAGTATCAAAAGCACCTAACGTTCTTTTAATGTATTTATTGTCACTACACCTCTGTGAAGTAGGGGACGTATTGTTAATTATCCCCTTAGGTACCTTAGAGTCCATCACCATTTTCTTTTCTTTTCTTTTCTTTTTTTTTAGGTTGAATGATATCATGAGGTGAAAATATTCAAACAGCAGGAAGGTTGTTCCGATAGCTTCTAGACCAGAGGTTCCCAAACTGTAGTGTAGGGTACAACAATGATCTACAGAGTGTGTGTTTGTCTGTGGATGCTCAGTTGGTCATGTGGTGCTGGCTCTCCTATTTGTCTCCAATTGCTAGTTTAAAGAAGCTTTTCCTAATTTTAATTTATCATGTAAGCAATTATTGTGGCTGACACAAGGCTTATTCAGTAGTGAACGGGAAGAGAGGTGGGTCCATGACATAATGAATGAGAACATCAACCAGACAGTCTCTCTGTTGGGATGTCGTCCATATTGTGCAAAGAGAGAAAACCCTCTTCACCCAGAGTTGGATCCTGCCCTGACTTACACATTGGGTATGTCTACACTGCAATAAAACCCCTTGATAACACCGAGTCTCAGAGCCCAGGTCAGGTGACTTGGGCTCAGGCCACAGGGATAAAAATTTCAGTGTAGATGTTCAGGCTTGGGTTGGAGGCCAGGCTCTGAAACCCACCCTCCCCGTGGGGTCTCAGAGCATGGCTCCACCCCGAGCCTGAACATCTACCCTGAAATTTTTAGCTCCCAAGCCCAAGTCAGCTGACCCAGGCCAGCCGTGACTGTGCCACAGGTGTTGTACTGGAGTGTAGGTATCCTCATAAACTGAAGTCAATGGGTTGCTCAGGGCAGGGCCTGGCTCCCAATGCATGTTTAAAGCTGAGCATGGAAGTACAATTTTTATTCATATATTTAAAAAAGATTGTGGGAACATTCGGAAGGTAGGCTGCTAGAAACCAGAGGGGGAAAAGCTCCATTTTGGTTGCTGTGCATGTAAAATCTACAAGCCAGAACAGAACCAGCCCTAGCATTTTTGACAGGTCAGTAAAACATTGTCACCAAGCCCCCAATATTACTAACTCTTGCCCCACCCTCCTCAAAAATTAATTGATTAATCCTCCATTCTTTTGAACTAGATTAGGTAATCATGTGTCCCTGAAAACTGGGGAAGTTCTTGTTTTCAGAGCTTACCCCTGTCAGAAGTGTCCTGTCCTGGTTTTTGCAAGCCCCAACAGATTGGTCACCTGAAGAAGTGGCAGTTGGTCACCAGCTGAGCTGCTGAAATTGATAGGGGGTTGGGTCATGTCATGTAATAAGAACAAAGGATATAAGGCTAGAAGCTTCTTCCAGGATCACTGAGTCCAAGCCACTGGTATGGCAGACAACCTTGTCAAGTAACTCCATAACGTTGCCCCCCTGACCTCCATACAACTTCCTAGTCAGCACCCCCATACAACCCATCCTTCCTCACATGCAGTCAAATCCATATTTAGTCTGAAACTCCAGGTACTGTTACAAGTGCTGAGCTTGTAGACTGCTCAGATCCATACATAGATGGCTACTGATCCAAATAGGGATCTGGTGTCTGTACTTCTTTTTACCTGTCCTGAGCCACAGGTGAGAATGGGATTGTGGCAGGTTATGCGGGAGGGTTAGGAAGGAGGACAAAAGGAGCAAGAGGGAGGAGACCCAAAGGACTGAGAGTCAATGGAATGTAGGAATTAATGGGTATGGCAGAGGGAGAGTGATATATAAGGAAGGGAAGAGTAGTTAGCTAGGAAGGCAAATGCAAGCTGTTGAGTCCACTGTGGATACCTCTATGCAAAGCTTAATGAGTTTATATAGTGCTCAGAAATTAAAGTGATGGGCTCCCTAGAAATATCATTGAAAAAAGAGAGAAATATTCTGTAAGAAATGGTCATTTAGAAGCTGACCAGTATGGGCCAGGCCTTTTGATCTATTTCTTGCTCTCATTTGTTGTTGTTTTCCTCAGCAGCAGAAACCTGACACTGTAAGTTTGAGGAGAAATGATTTTTTTAGAAATGTTTGGGCCTTTATGATGACCCTTATCCCAACCGTTCAGAAAGTGTACAGGGGCTTTCCTGTTCCTGACTCTGCTTCTTGACCCTGACCTCCTTTGGTGTAAAATGCTTTGATCTGTTCTGTTTCTAATGACCTTAGTCTCTCTTCAGAGTTTCTCCAGATCTGGCTGCTGAAGAGCATGAAAAATAATCAAATCCTTAAAGTATTCAAATGCCACATGCTGTTTTCAGCCACATACTCCCTGTTAGCTCTTAAGAGACCTGTCAGTACAGCCTCATGCAATAATATGTGAATTTACCATTATTGAACCATGGCAATAAATTTTCTGCTGTGGATTCTTGGCCTGAATCGCCTGCAAAAAGTCCATTGAGCCACGAAGCTGTGCTATGCCCAGGATTTTGTGATCTTCTGTGTTACTGAGAAATCTCCTTGGCATTTCACACTTCTGGATAAAAAAAAATTACAAGAGCTTTCATGCTTCAGGTCCTTAGAATGTAAGCTCTCTTTAGTTATGTGCGTTCAGTACCTAGTACAATAGGGATCGGGGCTGCTATGCTCAACCGGGGTGCCAACCATAAGAGACTGGCAGGCTTCAGGATGGAATGTCCCCTAGTGTATTATTACACTGACACACATCCTGCATTTATTTTGTATTCTAAACACCTCCTTGGGGAAACCTGGCCGCTATCAGTTATATGCTAATGGGCTAGATGGAGCATTGCTGTGTTCTGGCATGGTACTTCATTTTAGCACTGCTGAATAACTGCAATGAGCAGGTACTACAGTGGAGGTGTCAGTTCAGGCTTTCCCATATTACCCCATCAGTGTGTCTTGACTCTGCCCTGGAGGGCACCTGACTAGATTTGATGGTTCCAACTCTATGCCCATGCAATCCTTGGCTTCACTTTACAGATTGCCAATAGTCAGGGCCATGAAAGAAGGAATAGTATTTGTTGGGTTGGTGAGATTTATTTTTCCATGTAGACCAGTTAAGGAGGTAGCCAGGCTGAAACCACCAAGAGTTTTCTCTCAAACACACTTTACCAGTAAGCGTTCATAGAACCCAGTATATATAAAGCTTTGCTTCTATGCAAGTGAAGCATCTATCTGCTCACGCTTGCTTTATTTAAATTCAGATGGCAGGCAACTGAAACTGAAAGGTGAACTGCCAAAAGAACAAATAAAGCCGAAATAGAGAGTATGTGTATGTATGTGTACACACACCCTTTGCCAAACTGTTAAATACATCTAATGCAGCAGTGTAGCAATTCAATAACGTGGAAACTCAGACTCGTGGTGAGTGATTGTCTTCCATTAATGGGTTGAAATGGAGCCTGCATGGAAATACACTATTAAGTTTAAGCATCAGAAAGCATAGTAAGAGGACGATACACAACCTTAATCAATGATGTGAGCAATAGAATGTGCCAAGTCAAACCTATCAGCTTTAACCATATGGCTTAACACTGAGCTGCAGATGGGCAGCATTTGGTTCTGCCAAGTTAATAGCTGGGTTGCTCAAGTAGTACATAATAGCCATATCCTACAAGAGGTCAAGTATCTTCTACTTCCTGTTGGTTTCAGTGGAAGCTGAGCACTTTTCGGGAGGCAATCCACACCATGCAGGAGAGGACCCAAATCATCCAAGCAACACTGCTGCTTACTGAAACGGAAAACAAGCTATACACGCACAGTACCTCTCCTTCCCTCCCAGAATCTTTAAGGAACTGATATGGTGTGGTGTCTTTTTTTTCTTTTTCTTTTTTTAAATTTAACCCAGATATAGCCTAGGTCAGAGGTTCTCAAACTAGGGGTCAGGTCCCCTCAGGGGGTCATGAGGTTATTACATGGGGGGTCATGAGCTGTCAGCCTCCACCCCAAATCCTGCTTTGCCTCCAGCATTTATAATGGTGTTAAATATATTTTAAATTGTTTTTAATGTGGGGGGGGGGGGAGGTTGCACTCAGAGGCTTGCTATGTGAAAAGGGGCATCAGTACAAAAGTCTGAGAACCGCTGGCCTAGGTTAATGGTAAAAGCCACAGATTATTGGCATCCGATTTCTGTTTGTCCTGCATAAGTGAGTTTTCCTGGTTTGACTCTTTGTGGACATATGTCCACAAAAGCTGCACACCCAGCTAGCAGTAATCACCACTTTTGCATTACGGTCTTGTCTGAGGGGACATCTATGCTGCAAGTGGAGGTGTCAGAAGTTCTAAGTATGTACTCAGGCAGCTAGTCCCTCCCACTGCTGCAGCCAC
Source organism: Gopherus evgoodei (assembly GCF_007399415.2). NCBI lineage: Eukaryota > Metazoa > Chordata > Testudines > Testudinidae > Gopherus > Gopherus evgoodei. Next base: position 233,730,001 of record NC_044322.1, on the reverse strand, counting down.
GCTGCTATTTTTAGCACGCTAACTCAATCACAGCTAGCAGGTGTACACCTACTTGAGCTGTGAGTTACACCTCCATCCTGCCTCAGTGGTCACTAGGTTCAGTTTTAAAACTGGATAGATTCTAAGAGGACAGACTCTTCTTTGGCTGTTCCAAAGTCCGAGTTAGAAAACTGAGACACTACATTCACTATCAAAACATGGTTACAAAAATCCAGGAGAATTCTTGAGCGATGCATACGACTCAGGGGCATGATTTTTCTCGGCATTAAAGTAAATTAGCTTTAATATTCCATAGAAACAGAATGTGTAAAGTAAAGCATTCAGCAGACAGGACATAAGTTTTCATATACAAATTGATCTCTGAACCCTTGTGTATGCATAACACCACACTCTGCAGCTACATGATCACAGATTGTATCTCAGGTACTGCAGAATGTCGTTCATTCCCCTAGCCTCTAATATGCTAGCCTAGCATAAACACCTGTCTAATTTTAGGCTGTTGATCTGACACTCAGACTTTTGGAATGTGCTACAATCAGTGGTGCCACAACCTTAAAAGTGGTGGTGAGCATACCGAATCCCAATAGGATGCAAAGTCCTCCTGTTATCTGAGTCACAAAGTAGGAGCTCAACTAAAGCCCTGGTTTAAAAACCAATCTCCCCCACAAAAAAAAAACTGCTTTATTTTGTGTCATTTTTTTTCAAGTAGAAGAGAGATTTGGAAGTGACAGTGTTCTATAGAAATGTGATTGTAAGTTGGCAGTGTTTTGGACCATTCATGGAAAATACTTATTTTTAATAGGCATGTGGGTGTCAGCTGAAAGGATAATCTCAGCCTTTTGGATTTCCCATTGCTGGCAGGTTTGTATAGCAGCTGCCCCAGGGGAAGAGACAATGCACAGATCCCAGTACGCAATAAGTAGTAGACTACTTGCATGGCTGGGTCATTAACTTCCTTCCTTCCATTTCTTGAGCCTGAGTCCTACTGTTGTGCATTGTTTGCCAATTATACAAGTTTGGGGATCATTAGGGACCTTGAAGTCCATGTACTTTTCCAGATGGAAGTCTTTTTTTGTACTAAGGCTGCTCCTTTTCTCTCTTGGTTAATTAAGTGCCTTGCTTTCCATTTGCCTGTTGGCTGTAACTCTTCTTCCATTTCCTTCCCTCTCTTTTGAGGGAAAAAGGCCTTGCTATTCTTGGCTTGCACCAGGTCTATTACGAGACTCTCTCCCTGTTATTTGTGGGAGCAAAACAGAAGTAGAAAGTGACTCACTGTAGTGCAGCTGGCCAAAGATAGTTTGCAGGGGCTCACAAGTGTGATGCTTCTTTATTGCAGCACTGTGTATTCTGCCAGAGCCCCAGTAGCCGTGGTGAAGGTCTGTATGAGAGAAGTCAGGAGAATGCTGCTCAAGGACCAATTCATAGTAAGCAGGAGGCATGGTATTGTGATTTGAGCAGGGGACCTGGAAATCAAGACTCCAGGGTCTGGTGTCTCCTGGGCTCACTTGCGGTGTGACCTTATCCTGATGTCTCTTCACCACTCTCTGCCTCAGCTTACCTCTGTAACATGGTGTATTCTTATTTCCTACTTAACAGGTAGGAATTACTGCCGGCTGATTTATAGTCCCTGAAATCGGATCCAATCCTGCTTTTGAAGATTCTCTCCCTTTTCCCTACAAGGACTGCTCCTTGAGCTTAGGCTGAGTAGGAGTTCTAATGCCACAGGAAAAGCAATCACTGATCATTCGCAGTTGTTGCTGTGAAGGAGAGGTTGCTGGCTGGGTCGGTGTTTGCAAGGAAACCATTTCTTCCTTCTTCTCTTTGGGCCAATAATTGCCAAGCTTCTCAGAAGCGCAAGTGAGAGCTCAGGTTAGTTTGTTAAGCTGAAGGATATGGATAGTATTATTTTCTTGTTGCATGGAGAATGTGTAAGTTTGACTCCTTGTATGTCAGGCTGATGCTGAACCAGGGTGAGCTGATGAACTGATGTGCTTAGGTTTGCTTTCTCTTTCTAAAAATACCCCTTGATTGTGCCCTTTATAGCTAATTATAGAAGAATATTTGTCACAGGGTACACTCACCGCTGGGGCGCCTCCTCGTGGCCATTAAACACAAGGTCCAAAGAGGGGTCAGATGTGTTGGTGAGGTGCGGCACAGGATGTAACACTCTAACTAAATTGTACCCACAAATCCCAATAAATTGACCACAATCCTGGTAGCCAGATATTTCTGCTGAAATGCTGACACTTAAATTATCATCATTAGGATTCAGAGTCAACACATTATGGAAACACTTCTTGCCTCTCCCAGCTATTGTTTCAGTGGCTGATTCAAGAAGACATCATCATGTTAGTTCATGTATAGAAAGGTACTTTCACAACTATACAAACTATGAATTTAATTTTCATTTTAATGAAAGCTTAAAATCTGCAGAATGTCTCCCATCAACGTTGTACACAGTACCAGAGAGAACAGACTCAACCTAACAATCTATCACTTGCATTACTGCTGGACATGAAACAGGGGCAGTTAACTAGGGTGGGCGTCAAGAACTGAGAACCCAGAGGCATTTCTCATCTGTCTGCCAAGGTCATTTCATAGCTAAATAGATGGAAAGGCCAGGAGAGACTATCAGAAGTCATGAGAGGAGTCTACTGTCACTCCTTATTAATCACTGCTTCACCTATGAAATGTTACCTCTTCTTATCTTATTTGATATGGGGAGGGCTGGCCAGCATTTTTTGTGGGCAAAATTTTCTTGTCACAAAATGTGGTTTTGTCAAAATCACTATTTTCTGTGGGGAAATGTTCATTTCAATTTCATGTTTTGGCTTTCCCCAATTGAGAAAATCAAAATTAAAAATGCCATTTCAAAAAGTTGAATCATTTCATTTTGATTAAAAGTGTCCACACTTTTTTGTTCTTGACACTTCAGATTCAGAACTTTTTGGAGTTTTTCAGTCCATGACATTTTGGATATTTCAACTCTGGGATCAGAAATTCATTCTGAAATGTCAAAATTTCCCATGGGGCAAAAATTCTCCTTCCCAACGAGCTCTACAGACAGGCACTAACACTGGGAAATAGTTACTTTCCATTACTTACTTATCACCTGCCAAACAAAAAGCTTCAGTCAAGGCTTGCTGAAGTCAATGGGAGCCTTTCCATTGGCTACAATTGGCTTTGGATCAGTCCCAGAAAACACCATTATCAGATCATCTTTGCTCAATGACTGAGTCTTGAAAATGGCTCCCCTCCTTCCTTGCATGCAGAAGTTACTTTCAATTTTAACTTCAGAGAGAAGTAACTTAAGAATAAAAAGAATTTCTCATATTTCAGCCAGGGAGCAATGATGATAGCCTGACATGCTGTCCTATCAGCAGGGAGGAATTATTAAACTAAAAGTACAACACACACACATTAGCCTTGAGGGTCACATTGAGCAAGTCAGACATTCTACAGATTTTAAGCTTCCATTAAAATGAAAATTAAGTTCATAGTCTTTATAGTTGTGAAAATACCCTTCCATCCATGACACTAAAGCAATAGCTCAGAGACATGTGAAGTGTTTCCATAGTGTGTTGACTCTGGATCTTAATGATGATAATTTGTGTCAGCATTTCAGCAGAAATATTTGGCTACTCAAGTCACTGTGGGCAATATTTGGGACTGTGGCTAGCATGGGTATGTCTCCTCTAGCTGGGAACTACACCCCCAGCTAGACATACCTTCAGACAGCATGGAACATCATCAAGTAAACAGCTAAACTTGATCTTAAACATATTTTTCCCATTTGTTTGCAATTCTCTTGTACCTGTTTCTTTGGTCACAGACCAGAGACCTGATTCTCTACTGCCTTATACCTTGTGCGGTCATTAATGCTTATATAAAGTGGATGTAAAATAGTGAGATCAGAATGGTTTCATTTTACACCCATTTTGCCCAGGTGTGAATAAATACTCAAGGTTTAACACAGTGGAGAATGGGCTCCAGTGTTGTACCTGAAAGTGGATTCCAGTATGTGAGTTTTGGTTATCTGAGGCTGTAGTGTACTTTACATTAGCCTTAGCAAGAAATGGAGACACCCCTGCAGATTTGTTTTGTTTTTATTTTAATATAAAAAGAAACATCTAGACTAAAAATGTGACTTAGAGTTAATTTCATAAATACGCATTTTAAAACAACCACTTTTAGAACTTTGTAGTTATCCAAACATCTGAAAGGGAGAATTGATTTTTAGTAAGAAAAACACATATCAAAGTGTGAAAATCTTCCATTAGGATTCCAGTACCCACCTTAACTTGGCCCGGATGCCCCACACAGCTCTGCCAATGCCCCTCAAATATGTTCTATAACAGCTTTTGCTGTATCCGTACAGGAGCTTCACTCAGCTCTGTCAATGTACAGCAGCTCTGAACTTTAGCACCCAATCCAAATTCAGTCTTGTGCCCCCATTCTCTGTTCCCTGTTTTTTAGGTTGAGATAGTTGATCTTGACTCATTGGTGTGGAATTTAGGGATGCTTTCCAAGTGGTGGCAGCTTTTGATTCAAAATCAGGATCCATCAAAGGCCAGCTGAGTCGTGTAGTGATGGAGTTGGAGCTGCTACCTGCCACTGGCGCTGCTGGATTTGCTTATCCTCCTAGGATATTATATATTATTGGACTCATCTTTGATTTAGATTAGTTCAAGTCATTTTATTGGGAGATCTGTACATAGATCCATTACATGAGAAAAGGGGAAGGCAGGGGGAATCAGCACCATGGGGGAGAGGGGATTCTATGTCAGGCCTTAGGGTCAGTTTCCTCTTTCTCTTCCCTACCACTCCATGAATTCCACATGAATCTAGATGCAAGTTTGAAGCTTCTCTGAGGCTTTATAGAGTTGAGGGGCATGGAGGGGTAAGGAGAGGAAGACTGAACTGGCCCAGGAGCTCCCTTTGAACATTTTGCCATTAGACAATGAGGGTAGGAGAGCTTCCTGAAAGTGTGGAAGTGCAGAGGAGAGAGACTAAGATAATATCTGTATGGTGAATTCAGAAAGGTGTGGGGATGGCTCCCTTCAAATGTCTCCTATTGTGTGTCATTCATGGGGCCCTGCTCCCCTGGGAGGGCTAGCCAGGAACTATCCCAACGAAAATGTGTGGCATGTAGGGTTTGCCATGCCAGATCTGATTCGGGGCTCCATCAGCTCCTGGATCTTACCTCCAGCTCTGTGCCATATCAGATACTTCAGAGGAAGGTGAAATTCCCTACCATAAAACACCTGGTCAGTTGTGAAATGGTGTATGTGAGGCACGGAATTCCCCCCAGTCACTGGTAGCAATCACTTTATGTCTTGAAAGATTATGGGGCTTGACACAGCCTAATAGCCATTCCCTCCTTTTTTCTCCCCTGTTGCTCCCCCCATGGGTGGAAGAGAAATACTCCCTTCAACTATCCCCCCACGTGGCAAGGTCAAAGGGAGATTAGATAATCCAGTCCATTCACTGGGCCCAAATAGCAGCTGTTTTCTCCTCCTAGTGATTATCTGGGAGATGCCCTGACTGCTGCTTGGGCTGCCCAGCTGCGAGGGGAGGATAGGAAGCGAAGCTGATGAGCCATACAGCTGCTGCATTGAGGGAAGCTGCCTACTGAGCTGTAACTGGGCCCAGATCCCCCGACAAGGCCAGATCCAAGACAAAGTTCTAGTCATTAGCAGCCCTGGTCTCTCAGAGCAAAGCATTTAAGTAGGTGAGTAGCCCCACTGACATCCTTATTCCTTGCTGAGCAGCATCGCCAGAAATGTTTGCTAAATTCTGATCACAGAACTACACCTGGGCAAACTTGTAGTAGGATTACACAGGGTGTCACTGAGGAAGAAACTGGAAAATAAAAATTTGGTCGACAGAACCTGATACATGAGATGGAGGGGAGGAAAACAAACACCATCGCCACTCCCCCTAAATTGACAGGACTGTCAGATTCTATGCTGAGCTGTCTTGAAATTTAAATCCTGGAGCTCTGAGTAGACGTTGAAAGAGACAAAAAGAGAAACACTAACGGACACTCACCGACTAAAAACTCTACTACAGCTACACAAAAAGACCCCATTAATCATGCCAGGAATATTTAAAGCACTTTTGTGTTTTTTTTTAAACTGATGATTATTTCAATACATTTTCCTGCCTCTCTTCAGAAGAGAGCCTCAATATTTGCAGTTGCTCTGGCACAACATTTTTCATGATTATACTAAGAGGCAGGCTTAGGTCAGCAGAGGGAAGCTGCTTTAATGAATCCAAAGGTTTGTCAGCCAGACTAGCTTTTCTACTAGTACCAATAGGCTGTGCCAACAAAATGATCCCCTCCAGAGATTTCAAGTCATGGGCTGTTTGTGGGATTAGGATAGAGAGGGAAGAGAGTTACAACTCCATTTTCTACTTGAGTTCATATCATTTATCCTGCAAGTCACTAAAAGATTCCTTCCCTTTCCTCCACCACCACCACCAGATTTTTGGGATCCATACAATGGTCTTGATCCTGCATCATAAAAGTTAATGGGAAGTTTGTCATTGACTTAAATAGGAATCGGTCCAAAGTGTACGCTTGCATTAGGACTTAGTCAGATGGGACTACTTGTGAAAGAATGAGAGAATGAATGAATTTCAGGCTCAGATCCCTAGAGGATTTTCTTTTCTTTTCTTTCCCTGCTGGGTTTTGTGAGCAGCAAATTCATTCTCAAAATTAGGACTCAATCCTGCTTGCATTGTAATCAGTGAGAATTTTGCTACTGTTTTTGGTAGGAGTAGGATTGGTCCCTTAAGGAAGAAACGGTGATTTGCTCTTGTGTATGGATTTAAGGTTTATTTAAAAAAATATATTTATTTTCTAACATTAGGGAGTAATGCATGATAGTTGTAGCAGGGGTCTCTGAGATAGAATGACATGACCAACTGTGCCCCAGACTTTTTATCTGGTGAGGTGGTTGTACTTTCTGTGCCTCTGTTTCCTCTTGTATCACAGAAGGGATAAAGTACTCATATACTCAGGGGAATGCTGGGAGGCTTTAATTAATTTAGATCTGTGAAGTATTTAGCAATCCTCAGATGTAATGTTCCATGTACTGTAAGTGAAGAGTATTAGCAATAATATGAAATTATTTTGTATTTATTTGTTAAACAGGATCATTTAGTTTTGAGGGTGGAGGGAGTTTAGAAAGAGGTGAAGAGGCATGTGAGAAAAGAAAAGTGAAGAGAAAGGAGGTAGATGGTTGAAAGATCTGAGAAAGAGACCAGAACCTACCCAAAGCCATTGGGGTTTGTGGAGATGCCATCAAATTGAGAAGCATCAAACTATCATTGAGCCTCCTTTTTAACTTGATGAACAAAAAATGTTTAATAATTAGCAAGTAAAATAATAAGCTCCCTGCCTTCCTTGTAGTCTTTAGCCAGATACCCAGAATAATTAAAATAAAGAAATATGGAATTTCCCATGTTCTGAGGGAACTACTTTGATTTTGGGAGTGGACTGATGGAAATATAGAGTCCAGAAAGGATTGCTCACCCTTGCAGTGCATCAAGAGGTCTAGTTCACCACATAACAGGGCATCGCTGAAGAAGGGAAAAGAAATGCATGTCAGGAACGGTCTTGATAATACTTAGTCCTGCCATGAGTGCAGGGGACTGGACTAGATAACCTCTGAATGTCCCTCCCTGTCCTATGATTCTATGATTCCTAAAGTAACAAGACATTTGTGATACAAGTTGAGGGGAAACAGGGTGACTCAAGTTTGAGACTGACACTTTGTCTTTAGTTCACCCCATCGTGCCCAGATAATTGCAGTACACATGGTTTGTATCAAAGCTCCAATGAACTTTCATAACCAGATGATCAGGATCTTGCACAACACACTTGGTGTCAGGTTTTGCTACAGCTCAGGCTTGGTCCATCTAAAGTTCTGCTGAGTTTTGTGCACCTGCTGTCAAACTTGTACTAAGCTTTGACCTACCATGGCTTGAATGTCTTACGGTTTTGGGTTGAAATCATGCAAAAGCTCTGGTTAAATGTAATTTTGACCAGAGATGGGCCTAAACAAAAGTCCTTGATCTGAATGCTCCCAGACTTGGAGCTTTGATATCCAGATCTGCTTAGAACTTTTAATGGAAAAGGTTGGCTTTCTCTTCCCTCCCCATCTTTATGTAAATAAAAAATTATTAAGGGTGTTTTGCTTACAACAAAAAAGACCAAGCATTGAAAGATGAATTTGCTGGGAAAGTTGTGATTGAATCTTGAATCACCCAGCTCTCCTCAGTGTCCATCACAAGGTTCATGTTACCAAAAAAACTAGGAAAACAGGGAATGCAATGTGATTGAACATGCTTTGCGACCTTAGCTATGGGGTTCACCCCCAATTGAAAGCTAAGAGGCAATACATTACCCTTTCTGCTTCTGCAAAGTTAGACACACCAATGACCCAGTTCTGCAAACACACATGTACAAGAATCGTTCCACTGAGTTCGAGAAGATTACTCATGTGTGTATTCAAGTGATTTTCTATAAAAAGAAGTATAAAAAAATATACATGTGATTTAAGTAACATACTCTACATAGGCCTGAACCAAAGCCCAATGAAGTCAATGGGAAGACTTCCACTGATCTTAGTGGGCACTGGAATCTGTTCCATATTGCCTATATTGAGAGTCATACGTCTCCTTTTCCAAACCAGGGTAAATGGCACTATTCAAGTCACTTTTTACACCAGTGCAGCCAGGGCCAGCTCCAGTGTTTTTGCCACCCCAAGTGGGGTGGGGAAAAAACAAACAAACAAAAAACCAACCTGCGATTGGCGGCAGCTCTACCCCGCTGCTTCATTCTTCAGTGGCAATTTGGCAGCAGGTCCTTCCCTCCGAGAGGGACTGAGAGACCCGCCGCTGAATTGCCACCAAAGAGCCGGATGTGCCACCCCTTTCTATTGGCTGCCCCAAGCATCTGCCTGCTGTGCTGCCTGGAGCCGGCCCTGAGTGCAGCTTGTCTGCTTTAGGGTTTTACCGCAGTGCAATTTCGTCATCGTAGCTACCCGTAGTAACCTAGTAAGGAGGGCTTTAAACTAGGTTCGACGGGGACAGGTAAGCAAACCCCACAGGTAAGTGGGGAACAAGACCTGGGAGATGGGTTGGAAACAGGAGGGAGCATGGGCTATAATGGCAGAGAGAAAGGAGGGTCAGAGCAAAGCTGGGAGAAAAGATCAAACCAGTATCTTAGATGCCTATATACAAATGCAAGAAGTATGGATAATAAGCAAGAAGAACTGGAAGTGCTAATAAATAAATACAACTATGACATTGTTGGCATTACTGAAACTTGGTGGGATAATACACACGACTGGAATGTTGGTGTGGATGGGTATAGTTTGCTCAGGAAGGATAGACAGGGGAAAAAGGGAGGAGGTGTTGCCTTATATATTAAAAATGTACACACTTGGACTGAGGTGGAGATGGACATAGGAGACGGAAGTGTTGAGAGTCTCTGGGTTAGGCTAAAAGGGGTAAAAAACACGGGTGATGTCATGCTGGGAGTCTACTACAGGCCACCTAATCAGGTGGAGGAGGTGGATGAGGCTTTTTTCAAACAGCTAACAAAATCACCCAAAGCCCAAGATTTGATGGTGATGGGGGACTTCAACTATCCAGATATATATTGGGAAAATAACACCGCGGGGCACAAACTATCCAATAAGTTCCTGGACTGCATTGCAGACAACTTTTTATTTCAGAAAGTTGAAAAAGGTACTGGGGGGAAGCTGTTCTAGACTCAATTTTAACAAATAGGGAGGAACTCGTTGAGAATTTGAAAGTAGAAGGAAGCTTGGGTGAAAGTGATCATGAAATCATAGAGTTTGCAATTCTAAGGAAGGGTAGAAGGGAGTACAGCAAAATAGAGACAATGGATTTCATGAAGGCGGATTTTGGTAAGCTCAGAGAGCTGATAGGTAAGGTCCCATGGGAATCAAGACTGAGGGGAAAAACAACTGAGGAGAGTTGGCAGTTTTTCAAAGGGACGCTATTAAGGGCCCAAAAGCAAGCTATTCCGATGGTTAGGAAAGATAGAAAATGTGGCAAAAGACCACCTTGGCTTAACCACGAGATCTTGCGTGACCTACAAAATAAAAAGGCGTCATATAAAAAATGGAAACTAGGTCAGATTACAAAGGATGAATATAGGCAAATAACACAGGAATGCAGAGGCAAGATTAGAAAGGCAAAGGCACAAAATGAGCTCAAACTAGCTATGGGAGTAAAGGGAAACAAGAAGACTTTTTATCAATACATTAGAAGCAAGAGGAAGACCAAGGACAGGGTAGGCCCACTGCTCAGTGAGCAGGGGGAAAGAGTAATGGGAGACTTGGAAATGGCAGAGATGCTTAATGACTTCTTTGTTTCGGTCTTCACTGAGAAGTCTGAAGGAATGTCCAATATAGTGAATGCTTACGGGAAGAGGGTAGGTTTAGAAGATAAAATAAAAAAAGAGCAAGTAAAAAATCACTTAGAAAAGTTAGATGCCTGCAAGTCACCAGGGCCTGATGAAATGCATCCTAGAATACTCAAGGAGTTAATAGAGGAGGTATCTGAGCCTCTAGCTATTATCTTTGGGAAATCATGGGAGACGGGGGAGATTCCAGAAGACTGGAAAAGGGCAAATATAGTGCCCATCTATAAAAAGGGAAATAAAAACAACCCAGGAAACTACAGACCAGTGAGTTTAACTTCTGTGCCAGGGAAGATAATGGAGCAAGTAATTAAAGAAATCATCTGCAAACACTTGGAAGGTGGTAAGGTGATAGGGAATAGCCAGCATGGATTTGTAAAGAACAAATCGTGTCAAACTAATCTGATAGCAATCTTTGATAGGATAACGAGCCTTGTGGATAAGGGAGAAGCGGTGGATATGATATACCTAGACTTTAGGAAGGCATTTGATACGGTCTCGCATGATATTCTTATAGATAAACTAGGAAAGTACAATTTAGATGGGGCTACTATAAGGTGGGTGCATAACTGGCTGGATAACCGTACTCAGAGAGTAGTTATTAATGGCTCCCAATCCTGCTGGAAAGGTATAACAAGTGGGGTTCCGCAGGGGTCTGTTTTGGGATCAGCTCTGTTCAATATCTTCATCAACGATTTAGATGTTGGCATAGAAAGTATGCTTATTAAGTTTGCGGACAATACCAAACTGGGAGGGATTGCAACTGCTTTGGAGGACAGGATCAAAATTCAAAATGATCTGAACAAATTGGAGAAATGGTCTGAGGTAAACAGGATGAAGTTCAATAAAGATAAATGCAAAGTGCTCCACTTAGGAAGGAACAATCAGTTTCACACATACAGAATGGGAAGAGACTGTCTAGGAAGGAGTATGGCAGAAAGAGATCTAGGGGTCACAGTGGACCACAAGCTTAATATGAGTCAACAGTGTGATACTGTTGCAAAAAAAGCAAACGTGATTCTGGCATGCATTAACAGGTGTCTTGTAAACAAGACATGAGAAGTCATTCTTCCGCTTTACTCTGCACTGGTTAGGCCTCAACTGGAGTATTGTGTCCAGTTCTGGGCACCGCATTTCAAGAAAGATGTGGAGAAATTGGAGAGGGTCCAGCAAAGAGTAACAAGAATGATTAAAGGTCTTGAGAACATGACCTATGAAGGAAGGCTGAAAGAATTGGGTTTGTTTAGTTTGGAAAAGAGAAGACTGAGAGGGGACATGATAGCAGTTTTCAGGTCTCTAAAAGGGTGTCATCAGGAGGAGGGAGAAAACTTGTTCACCTTAGCCTCCGATGATAGAACAAGAGGCAATAGGCTTAAACTGCAGCAAGGGAGATTTAGGTTGGACATTAGGAAAAAGTTCCTAACTGTCAGGGTAGTTAAAAACTGGAATAGATTGCCTAGGGAAGTTGTGGAATCTCCATCTCTGGAGATATTTAAGAGTAGGTTAGATAAATATCTATTAGGGATGGTCTAGACAGTATTTGGTCCTGCCATGAGGGCAGGGGACTGGACTTGATGACCTCTCGAGGTCCCTTCCAGTCCTAGAGTCTATGAGTCTATGAGTCTATAGCACTAAAAACTCCAGTATAGACAAGCCCATAGTATGGACTCAAGCCAATACCCTGATCCTCCAATCAGATCTGTGTAGGTGGACCACTGTGCCTTGCTGACTTCAGTGGGACTGCAAGTGTTCAGGGATCCACTCCCATGGATCTGATTGCAGGAATGGGGCTCCATGTGAGCAAGAGTGCAAGGATTGCTCTCTTTTAAGAGATGAAGTTGGTGGGGATTTTGGGATACTGCCCAGCCAATTCTAAGCACTGGAAATATTTCTGTGATCCTAGGGCAGACCTTCCCAGTCTCACATTTTGATAGCTGCCCTATTTGTGGAGACATTTATAAGGCAGCTACAGGAAAAGGTTTCATTAGCACCATCTCCTCCTCACACTATCACAGAAGCAGCAAAACACAGTAAATTAGGTCTAATCGTCATGAAAGTTTGCATGTTCATAGGGCAATAAAAATGATTAGGGGTATGTAACAGCTGCTGGATGAGGAGAGATTAATAAGACTGGGACTTTTCAGCTTGGAAAAGAGACGACCAAGGGGGGTTATGATTGAGGCCTATAAAATCATGACTGGTGTGGAGAAAGTAAATAAGGAAGTGTTATTTACTGCTTCTTATAACACAAGAATTAGAGGCCATCAAATGAAATTAATAGGCAGCAGGGTTAAAACAAACAAAAGGAAGTATTTCTTCACACAACGCACAGCCAACCTGTGGAACTCTTTGCCAGAAGATGTTGTGAAGGCCAAGACTATAACAGGGTTCAAATAAGAAATAGATAAATTCGTGAAGGATAGGTCCATCAATGGCTATTAGCCAGGGTGGAAAGGGATGGTGTCCCTAGCCTCTGTTTGTCAGAAGCCAGGAATGAGAGACAGGAAAAGGTTCACTTGATGATTATATGTTCATTTCTTCTGGGGCATCTGACATTGGCCACTGTCAGAAGACAGGATAGTGGAGTAGATGGACCTTGGGTGTGACCCAGTATGGCCGTTCTTATGTTCTATGTCCTATGAACAGGCTTTGAGTGAACCCTGAGGCTGTGATTTTCAGACTTCCCTGAAATTCAATAGGAGTCATGCATTCCCTTAGGCTTCTTTGACTATCCCACCCTGTAGCTTTGTAATCATTTTCTTCATTACATTTTTTACTTGTAACTTTCACTGTTTCTGCTGCATTCAGGGGAGCCTGCATTATACAAGTAGGTACATAGGAGGGGCAGATTTACCATCCCTAAACCATTCATTATTTTCTATACCTCTATCACATCTCCTGTTCTTTTCTTCAGAACTAGACAGTCCCATTTTTTTCCTACCTCTCCTCATACAGAAGTCTCTGTTTCCTTCACCTATCTCTGGACCCTACTAGATCTGCTATTTCTTTTTTGGAGCTAGAGTGACCAGAACTAACCACAGTCTTGTCGGTTTTCATTGGCTTGTCTACAGTGATGTTAAGGTCATTTTCCAGAGGTCTTATAGCTAATTTAAAGTCCAGCACTGTGTAACATTAGTTCAGGTTACTCCTTCCGAAGTGCAGTGCCTAGCTTTTGTCAGCGTTGTAGTTCATGTGCCATCATGCTTCTGTTCAAGTGCTATTATTCTGGCTAGGTCCATCTGAAGTTCTCTACATTCTTTATTCCTGACTAACCTTAAATATTTTGTGTCCTCTGAAGATTTTGCCCCCTCATTGTTCACCCTCATTTCCAGATTAAATATATTAAATGACACTGGGTCCAGTATGGTTCCTTCGGAAACCCTATTGCTAACCTTCCACCATCTTGAAAACTTCCTGTTCATTCCTATTGTCTTGTTAAGAATTTGGCCCAAAAGAACTAAATGGTGGTGGTGCCTTTAATTTATAATTCCACCCAGTGATCCCTTGCCTGAATGCTCATATACTTTTAAATTAGGCCCCATAAACACGTTTCAAAATAGTGTTTAAATGTGAGCAGGTCAAACTCACTTGCCAAGTAAGCCACATTCTAACATAGCTCTATCAAAGCCTGACCCAAAACCACTCTGAGCAGGGTTAGATGACATGGTGATAGAAATGCCTGAGCTGCATCTACACCACAGCTTCTACCTTTGGTACCTTCAGTGAACCTGCTATGTCAGTAAATTGCAGGTCCCATTTTTGCCAGTGTAGACGAGGCTTTAAAGATCCTGGCCCCATCTGTAATATGATTTGCTTTACCAGCATGGAGGGGCCCAGACCACTATCTGGATCCCAGCAATCCCAAACTTTGGGGAACTGGGACTTCCACAGAGCTAGTTTTGCCATGGCCTCAACCTGAAATCCTCCAAATAAAGTTAAATGACAATGGAACAAAAAAAATGCCTGAGCCATGTTGACACAATAGCTTCTATCTGCAGAGCTGTGCTGGTGATGAACTGGGTATCCCATTTTTGTAGCCTGCCTGTCCAACCTTATTTTTCAAACATTGAAGACTTTTTATGGTTTGCCTCTGCCTAATTTTTTCCTGAAATCTTGCAGGAAGTTCAGCTTGCTGTGTCCACTGATAGCAGCTGAAGTATCAGGATCCAAACGAATATATTGACTACTTAGGTGTGTCATTTTAAATGAGCACAACATTACCATGTTTTTATTTCAGAACAGCGTGACTTAGTCCACAGAGCACTGGTCTGGGACATGTTTTTTCCCCCAGCTCTGCCACTGGCCTGTTGGGTGACTTTGGGCAAGTCACTTTACAACTCTGTACCTCGGTTTCTCCATTTTTAAAATAAGGATAATGATACTTACCGGTTGCAAAATGCTTTGCGATCTATGGATTAAATGTGCTGTATAAGAGGGAGGTATTTTGTGACTGGTTGCATTTGTGCTTAAAATCTGTCCAAAAGTGCCATAAACTTAACTGAGGTAAAAGGGATGTTTTGCATTAAGCTCTCATTTCAATTATCTTTGTGAGAAAACGAAAGTGGGAGGCTGGTAGTACTGGCTAAAAACACTTCAGGCGTAATGAGAGCAACTGTGGCCCAAGCTTCCCACTTTACAGCTCTGTCAATGACTTGCAGCTGCCAGGTAGCTTTACCAGTGCGGTACAATACACTGCATCCTGACCTGCAGCACATCCTGTTCTTCCAGTCATTTGGCTTCTCTAGGACAGAGACTGCCGGTTATGCTGCATTGTGCCAAACTGCATAGTGTCTTTTGTGTGTGGATAAGTGAGGACTAGGAGAAAACATTTTTCTTCTGGCCTGAGTCTCCAGAACTGGGAGGCCAGTGTGTTAACTCATTGCATCAGCAAGGCCCCCTAGTTCTGCACGTCGTTTACAGGAGTACAGACTCCTGGTTTACAGAGTTGAAAGCATCTGATTCTGTAAAAGCAGACTGGGTTTCTAGACCTGGAGGTAATTGAAATTATCCCAGGGCAACTTTAATCAGCAGATAATTCATTGCCTTGATATATTTTCTCATCCCAGCATCGCTCAAGCTGACCTGTGACAATTGTTTTCTTAGCTCAATTGAGCAAAGTTACTGCTTTGAGGCCAGGAGGTCCTCTGTTCAAAACCAGGCTCCCCCATCTCTGCAGCTATTACACATGTGCTCTGACTGCTAATGTTAATTCACCCTCTATCCTGAACCCTGCAACATCTGTTCAGCTAAATTTTCATCCCACTAGTAGGAAAATAATTCTGCTGTGCAAAAGGGGAGAGAGAACTGGGAGCAAAGGATGTGTCGTTCTGAGAGTGCAAGTTGCTTCTTGCTTCAGATCCTTTATTTTATACTGAATTTAACTGCTGTTTAGAATGAGAAGGTTGCTTTCAGCAACGAGCAGTCCATAAACCACCTCTGTTTCCTGCTGATTTCATGTTTCACTAGGAAAGACATTGCACAGGAATCGAGATAGGATTGACTAATGAGCATGGGCGTTTGTGGAACAACCACACTGGAGACAGGCTCATTCTCT
This sequence comes from Gopherus evgoodei, assembly GCF_007399415.2. NCBI lineage: Eukaryota > Metazoa > Chordata > Testudines > Testudinidae > Gopherus > Gopherus evgoodei. The sequence goes on along the minus strand of NC_044322.1, from coordinate 233,713,985 downwards.
CTCTCTCCCTCTCCCTTTCTCCCAACTCACTCTGAAGAGAGCTAGCTACAACTCATCTTCTAACAATAGGCCTGCCCTGAGTCCTTCTCTTGTGCCACAGTTTTGCCCTGTTCTGAAACTGCCGTGTCTCTGAAAATTCATTAAGAGCTCTATGACCCAGATGTTTGTGCGGTGACACTGAAGCAGCTGTCACTGCTTTAAAAGAAATACTTGGCAATATTTCTTCCAAAGACCTGCTAGTTCTTCCTGGGAAACCATGGGAAGCATTTTTTAATAGAGAAAATTGTGCATAGGCATAATGTTTACTAGACTTCTCTTCCCTCATTTTTTAATGATGGGAGGTGTTTGCATGCAAACAGGATTTCTGTGTCTTAAGAGTCCATCTGCTTCCACTCCACCTGAAATCTTAACCCACTGCACAGAACAGCACGGAAATTTCAACAGCAGCTCTCTATGAAGAGAAGTCCTGAGTAATTGTCCCTACGGTGACGAGATTAAGAGTATTCAAGGCTCGTTTGGTCTATGGTTCGAGCACTTTCAAAGGGACAAACCACGTTCAGGTTGTTCACAGATCTATTTTCAGTCGAACCTGAAGAAACAGGCTAAAGTTCAGCTAGAACTGAGGGATCTACAAAGGTGAGGGAAATGAACTGAATTGCTAACAATGAAAGTCAACCTAAGAATTAATTTCTGTAAGGTTTTCCATTGACTTCAATGGGCTTTGGATCAGATCCTATGTGCTTGGTGAGTGGGAGCTACTCAGGGACATAAGGGGACGGCTCTTTATACAAGTGTCTTTAGAGGTACTCATTTGTGTAGTTGAACAAGCTAGGGCTGAGCCAAACACAAACTTTGTATCTGGAGCTGAACTTTTCCAGAGCTTCAGCTCTCATTTTGGTTGGGACTCATCTCTAGAGCAGAGAGGTGACCATCTCAGACTTAAACCTGGAGAACAAGAAAAGCAGTGCCCATATCGGCACTAATGCATGTTCTCAGCCTTCAGGGCTTATGTTGGCTTTCTATGTGCTTTTTGCAAAGCACCGTATACACCAATAGTGCAAATAAAAGTAATGTGTGTGTGTGTCCCTGGTAAAGTCACACATGTAAATTTATGTAAAGATATGCAAATTAGGCCTGGCATTCTGGCCCCTTGTAAGTTGCCAATGCAGCCATTGTTTTTACACCACTGCCCTAAGTAAACAAAGATCTTGTTTTCATGCTGTCCCTGTACATCTGTGACTTGAATGGTGGGTGGGAATCTGAGTACTTGCCTCTTTAATTATCTGATTGGCATTAATGAGCTAACTAGATACACAAGTGAGCTGTCAGGTTCTTTAAGAACACTAGGTATGTCTTCAGTGCAGCTGGGAATGAACCTCCCAGCCCACGTGGACTGACATGTTAGCTTTGCATGAGCTAGTGCACTAAAAATAGCAGTGTGCATGTTGTGGCGCAGGCTAGCTACTCAAGTACAAACTTCCCCAACCCCTTGGGTTCCATACTCAGGTGGCTAACCCATGCTGCCGCCGGGGCTGCTACATCCACACTGCTATTTTCAGTGCACTAGCTCACACAGAGCTAGTGTGTGTCTGTCTGTCTAGGAAGGGGAGCACGCTCCCAACTGCCGTGTAGACATACCCTCTGAGGGTATATATCTAAAGTAGGAAAACAGGTTTTTATTTTAAAATGTGTTCACCATGATCAGCTAGCACGTGTTAAAGTACTCCTTGCCCTGTCTAGGCCAGGGTTTTAAAGCGTGTTAGCTAAACTGTATTAACTATCATATTTTTAAAGCGCTCTTTTGTCCTAATTTAGATTTACCCTAAGTGTCTCATAAGAGTTTGAGATCCCGTTTTAACCAAAGTAACTTGATAGTCAATTAATTAACATGGTTATAAATGCTACTCCAGACACTCTCCAACATTTGGTTTAGGCGCACACACTTGTGGTTTATTTTATGGCTGAAGCCCCATCCACTAGAGTATCCCCTAGGGTAAATTACAAATGTTTGTGTCCTGGAACACAATGTTTGTGTGGAGTAGCTACACTAGCATGAACAGTCGTGTTAGTTAATTTGAGTTAATTGGCAATCAGTTAATTATATTTACTACGGGACCACAAACTCTAGTCCAGTCAAACCCTAAAGTAAATATGAGATTGTCAGATTTCCTCCTCCCAGTTTGATGGAAGGGTAGAAATCCTTTAACAAGGCCTCATGCATCACACAAACAGGGAAGAATTTTGCCAACCTTACTCATGGTGATTGGTTTCAATAGGGCTACTCCTGATTAGCAAGGGTGTCAGAATATGTGCCTTGGACCAGTTAGAAGGATGACGATGGTTGGGCAATGGATTGAAGGACTGGGGGAATCCTTGTTTAAATACGGGTTCAGAAGAAACTGGCATTAATGGAACCACTGGCTGAAAAGAGAGTCTCCGGACCCTGGACTTATGATTGCCTTCATTTGAGTGACTAATTTTGCTGGAAAAAATAGACTCAAATCCTTTAAAAGACTGTATTCCTTCTCATATTTTGAAGTGCCCCACATGTCCAGAACAATGAACAGAAAAATGTGGGCTTTATTTGGTAGAATCCAATGGGATGTTTGGAGTTGCAGCTGACCTGTAGTAACTTGAATTAATTGATTGCCACTTAACTAAGGCCTGGTCCACACTACGCTGTTAAACCGATTTTAACAGCGTTAAATCGATTTAACACTGCACCCATCCACACTACACTGCTCTTTATAGCGATTTAAAGGGCTCTTTAAATCGATTTCTGTACTCCTACAAAACGAGAGGAGTAACGCTAAAATCGATATTACTATATCGATTTAGGGTTAGTGTGGACGCAAATCGACATTATTGGCCTCATTCTTTTACAGTATCTACCCACAGTGCACCGCTCCAGAAATCGACGCTAGCCTCGGACCACGGACGTACACCACCGAATTAATGTGCCTAGTGTGGACGCACACAATCGACTTTATAATATCTGTTTTATAAAATCGGTTTAAGCTAATTCAAATTTATCCTGTAGTGTAGATGTACCCTAACATGACTGTTTGTGCTAGTGTAGACACTGCACATATGTTTGCTCCAGGACACAAACATTTGTAGTTTACCCTCATTCATTTTTAAGCCCTCCTGCTGTGCTTAAGGCTTTGTGATCCCACGATGAGAACCAAATGCAAATAAATGAATAAATTATAAGGCTGTTGTTTTACAGGCTTTTCAAAGTTAAAATGAGATGGTTGCTCACTTTGTTGCATGTGGAGGCCAAGTGTATCGCACACAGCAGGGGCTCCTTGCATCCCTCCATTCTCCCTGCTTCCCCCACTTGGCTTCCTAAACTCCCTGTGTGCCACCCTCCCATCCTGCCAGGAACTCCCTGCAGTGCCTCCCATGACCTCCTTCATGCTAGGGGCGCTCTCTGCCCTCCCTTCCCACCGCTGTCAGGATCCTCCATTATCTGGCTATGCCTGGGGCTCTGTGTGCCCATTTCCCCCTCCCCATTACTTGCCCCCAGCATCCTAGCAGTATGCCTGCGCTATGGAGACTATACCAGCATAGCTATGTCGGTGTAGCCTGTAGTGTAGACACAGCCTATGCTGACAGAAGGAGTTTTTCTGTCAGTGTAGGACCACAGCCTCCCCAAAGAATGTTAACTACATTTACGGGAGCCGTGATCCGACTGGTAGTGAAGACATACCCTGAGAAAACGCGACTAATAAGAGGAGTTTTCACATACCTTTCAGCATGGCTTCCTGATCACCGTGCGTCAGGCAGTCCTTTTAACTAAAATTATCAATGTATTTGTTTTGTATATAGCTGTGTATATAATATCTGTGTGTGTGTGTGCATGCACGCGTGTGTGTGTGTGCATGCACATAAAGATAGATAGATTAGACTGTGAGATGCAGTGGAACCTCAGAGTTACGAACACCAGATTTATGAACTGACTGGTCAGCCACGCACTTCATTTGGAACCAGAAGTACACAATCAGGCAGCAGCAGAGACAGAAAAGATCAAAATATAGAAAAGTAATACTGTACAATATTGTGGTAAACGTAAACCACCAAAAATAAAGGAAAGTTTAAAAAAAGAGTTGACAAGGTAAGCAGTTTCTGTGCTTGTTTCATTTAAATTAAGATGGTTAAAAGCAACATTTTTCTTCTACATAGTAAAGTTTCAAAGCTGTATTAAGTCAGTGTTCAGCTGTAAACTTTTGAAAGAACAACCATAACATTTTGTTGAGTTATGAACATTTCAGAGTTACGAACAACCTCCATTCCCGAGGTGTTCATAACTGAGGTTCTGCTATATCTGATCTTAGACCTGTCACTGGAAAAGGACTTATCCCATCCTGGGCCTTAGAACAGTGTAATTTTATGGAGGGAAGTTCTAAATTTCGGTGGGGCTAAAAGGAAACCTTTCAAAAAATGATAGCTACTTGGAAGCCACTCAGAGGTTTGTAGTGTTAAAATCATAGAGGCATAGGGTTAGAAGGGACCGCAAGGGTCATCTAGTTTAATCCCCTGCCAAGATGCAGGATTTGTTGGGTCTAAACCATCCAAGACAAATGTCTATCCAGCCTCCTTTTGAAAACCTCCATTGAAGGAGCTTCCATGACCTCCCTAGGCAGTCTATTTAATTGTGGAGATGGATTAGTAGGCAGCAGGCAGATGAGGAGCCGTGGTCATTGGTGCATGATATGATGAGTGCAACCGATCACAGATATCACCATCTCTAAGTGATTGTGTGTGTGTGTAAGTAATTCTCTCTGATCCACACTGCAAATTTTTATTGCATATTCTCCTAGGCACCTCCACTCCCATCAGTGGAATGTCTGCATATTAAACTAGTGCAGAAGAGGCTCTAAATATCCAGAATGGGGAGGAGAGGTTTGTGTAAGTTGGTTAGGAGAATTATGCTCTTAAAGCCCAACCATTATTCACAGAGGCTCAGATTGTGAACCCTTTATTCTAGGGTTGCCAACTGTCCCTTATTACAAGGAACATCCCTTACTTGTTCATCTCTGTACAACAAGATTGTGAGTTGCAGAGTGCATAAAAAAAAACCCTGAGGGAATGTAGGGGCTGCTGCATTATATTATTTATTAATAAATGATAATATCTGGAGGAAGGGTGGGGTGGAGCTGTTAAGAAAATAGTTCATTTTTGAAATATGATGTTAGCAGCCCTACTTTATTCTCACTGATGAGCACTTACTTAAGTGAGTACTATTGACACAAATGGGATTACTTGAGTGAATAACTGTTCACCAAAGTGAGTACAGGGGTTCACTGTTTGGCATATCCAAGACTCCGGTCCAGAAAATATTTATCCTTGTGTTTATATGACTGTGAGCTGTCCCAATATTCACCACATGTCCATGGTTGCCGTCGTGCAATTGTGTGTAAGGACTGGAGCATAGCCTGTAAAGCACCTTGGGGTCTTTCCAGCTGACAGACTCTATATAAACATTATTACCCCGCCCTGCTGAGGTAGGTAAAGTCCAAATCTTTGGGAAAAAAAACTATTGCTAAAGAAGCAGGTGTGTCAGTTCAAAGTGGCCCACGAGGAGCAGCTATAAGCTTGTACTTTGCCCATTTACTGAGGGTTTTATCTGATCCTTGGTTATACAACCTGATGAAAATGAACATTTACTGTGGCAGTTCCTGCATAGCCTAATATGTAGGCTACTTCCTGAAACACTGAGCCATCTCTGTGATGGCCTGTGAGTATTTTGGGTGCTCCTACCACAGGGGTCAGCAACCTATGGCATGTGTGCCAAAGGCGGCACATGAGCTGATTTTCAGTGGCACTCTGCTGCTGGCGTGGGGTTCCGTCCGCCAGCCCCGCTCAGCCTGGCCTGCCTGGATGGACGGAACCCTGGTGCCAGCAGTGGGCTGAGTGGGGCTGGCGGCGGGGATCCCGGCTGGCAGGGGCCGGCGGACGGAGCCCTACACTGGCAGTGGGCTGAGTGGCTCAGCCTGCTGCCGGCCTGGCCCGGCCGCCGGCCCCACTCAGCCTGCTGCCAGTCTGGGGTTCCATCCACTGGCCCCTGTAAATGTAAAATGTATTACTGGCACATGAAACCTTAAATTACAGGGAATAAATGAAGACTTGGCACACCACTTCTGAAAGGTTGCCGACCCCTGTCCTACCAGCTAGAGAACTGATTGATGGGCCTGAGTATTCAAGGGGAAGGTGTGCTATTGATGCCAGCATAGATAACAGCACTTGAGTAAATTGTGGGTACCCACTGCCCTATGGGTAGGGTGGATAGTTTGATACATTTAGGTGTGTTCATTTCCTTAAACTTTTTCAGAGATGATTGGGAATTGGAATTTCCATTCCATTAGAAATTCCATCATCTTGAAGGGGGGAAAAAATCAATCTGCCTCAGAAAAAAAGCTGAAATTTCCCACAAGATGAAATGTTTTCAAAAATGTTGTTTCGGCTCAGTTGAAACATTTTGCCTCATTTTCACCCTTACGATTTTTGATTTTTTAAAATAATATAAAATAAATTTCAAAACCAAACATTATTTGAAAATAAAAAATCATCCCGTTGTATTCCAAACACTTTGAAACAGAATGGAAGGATATTATCAAAATGCTTTGTTTTGACCCCCTCCCCCCGAAAATTTCTGTTCTGACAAAACAGCATTTTCCAATGGAAGAGCATGCGGCTGCAAAAGTTTTGACCAGTTCCACTTTTCTCAGAGTCCTAATAATAGGTTTGTGGGTGGTCAGTTGTGATTGATCAGTGATTGTTTGTGCACTGCTTTGAAAATGTGCAGAGCTATGTAACTGTTTAGGTATTATTTTGGCACTGGAAGCAATGCAAACATATCCAGATATAGAAGCATGGTCTTGGTCATGTGTTATTTCATGTCTGTGTGCATAGAGAAGGCAGCATGGTCTAGTGTAGAGGGAACTAGAACTAGGTTTACACTACAAGCTAGGGATGTGATTCCCTGCTCATGGAGACATACTCCTGCAAGTCCTTATCTGAGCTAATGCACTAAAAATAGCAGTGTAGCCATGAGCAGTGGCAGCAACGGCATGGTTAGCTGCCTCAAGTACAAACCTGCCTCAACCCTGTGGGTAAGTACTCAAGGCAGCTAGCCTGTGTGTCTCCTGGCACTGCCTGTGCTACTGTGGCTATGCTACAGCACCACACCCTTAGCTCGTAGTGTAGACACATCCTGAGGGTCAGGAGACCTACATTCTGTTTTATGGCTCTGCCACTGACCTGTATGACCTTGGGCAAGTCACTTTCTCTCTGTGCCTCTGTTTCCACTCCTGTCCTTTGCCTGCCGTATCTATTTAGATTGTAAGCAGTTTGAGACAGGGAATGTCATTCGCTGTGTGTTTGCACAATGCAACCCTGGCCTTTGCTGGGGCCTCTAGGTGCTCCCATGATGCAAATAATTAATATAAATTAAAGCAAATAATTATATTAAATAATCTCTTGTCCTTGGATATTTGCAAAATGTTGGGGAGGTTCTAGTTATTTTTGGTTGTGTATTCCCACTGCTGATCTTTGGAACTCTACCACTAAACTTTATTTCTTATTTACTTGCTGTTATTCTGGCATTTTGAAGGGCTCTGTGGAAAGAAAGCAGCATAAAATCACACAACCAGTTTGGCGAGTCCTGTTCAGACAGGACTCATGCTAGGAGAACTCATGTGCCTTTGTTGCCAGCTTCAAAAAAAAACAACAAAAAATCCAACTAATATGCACATAGTGAGAACTTCAGACCACTAAGTGTAAGCAGTGCCACATGGCAGGCCATGGAGTTGCAAGAGATAATCTGATGCCTGCTAGATCTACCATGTGTCTCTGAAAATTGGTAATGTTCCCGTTTTCACTTGTCCCAGTAACTGTTGGTTGTGGGGGGAAAAGGGGATATTTTGTAAGGTTTTCTTTTTTACCTCCTGTGAAAGTCTAACAGGTCAGCTCAGTTTATGTATTAAACAGCCCCTGCTTGATTTGGTTGCTTTGATCGATGCCCCCTCTGTCTACACTAGCAGAACGCTATGCTGGTTTTTAAAGCAGTTTTGCTACCACAGTTTAGTCATGTAAAGAAAAACGCCTTTATAACTAGATTTCTGCAATCACATCACTCTGGGGAGCATTGTAGTATGTCCATCCTGGCTCCTACAGCTGGGAAGGGAGAGGATTCTGTAACTTGACCATAGCACTCTACACAGTGTTGAGGGCAGGGCCATCCTTAGGCATAGGCAGAATAGGCAGCCGTGTAGGGCCTCACACTGCCTGGGGGGAACCACTCTGCAGGCAGCCCAGACAGTATAGAAGCAGGGCTGCTGGGTCCTAGAGAGAGCCGAATGCAGCACAATCTGAGGAATGGGATTGGCTGCTGGGGTGAGGGTATGCTTACACGTTAATAAAACACCCTTGCCTGGCCTGTGTCAGCTGACTCAGGCTCACAGAGCTCGGGATGCAGGGCTGTAAAATTGATGTGTAGATGTTGGGCTTGGGTGGGAGCATGGTCTCTGAAACCCCTGTGAGCCTGAGTCAGCTGACATGCGCCAGTTGTGGGTATTTCATTGCAGAGTAGACATACCTGTAGTCTGCAGGCAAATCCTGCTGCTCTGTTGTCTCTCCAATGATTTGAGTCAATTACATAATACTCTTTATTTCTAATGTGCCTACTCGCCATAGCGTTCTGGGGTGTTGTATGTACATCATAAGAACAATCATTTAAAATAGGCATTAAAAATGCAAAATGACAAGCCACCCACTAAGACCTTTAGATTGCATGTACTTGTCATCCATCTTGATTAATTTTATTTGTTAAATTCAGCTTTTCCCTCCTATTTCATCCTTTGGTTTCCAGAACAACAGCCACCCAGCTTTAATTTGTGATCAGTTGGATAGGGAGGAAAGATAGCCTTGTGGTAAAGCACTGGAGTGGGATTCAGGCAATCTGGTTTCAATTCCTGGCTCCCAAGCTTGTGAAGGATAACTGCATTTATGAGGCAAAACTTCCATCCAGCAGGAGGTCTTATTGTCCAAAATGGTGGGCTCTTTCCATGGTTTCGGATTCACTGTGATCCTGGAGTGCCCACTTGTCAAAATGAGCACAGGACAAGCAGAGTGAAACTTCAGAGCTTCTTTTTTGCCAGGGGCAAAGTCACAGCACATCTACAGAACAAAATACCAATAACTTGGGGAATTAAAAACAGAAAGGGAAAAGAAGCAATAAAAAAATCAGGGCAATGAAATCCAAGTGTACAGGAAAAAGTAGGAGAGAAGGAGAATAGTTAAATGGATACTTTGTACTTGTTCATGCAATTATCTCAAATCACTCTAAGCTCTTTTGCAGCCTTCCTTGGGCACATTACTTATTATCCTCATTTTACAGATGAGGGAATTGAGGCACAGAATGGTGAAGTGAGTTGACCAAGGTGTCCCTGTGAGTGAGTGGCAGAGACAGGAATAGAACCATATGTCCTGATGCCGACTTCAGTCCTTTGGCTCTAACATGATCCTTTTCCTTTTGTCCTCTCACTGTTCCTATTTTTTCCCTTGCTGCAGCGCTACTCTTTCATTTGCTTTTCTGTATAGCAGCTTCTGCTCTGCTTCCTGGCTCAGACCTGCTCTGCAACATTACAGAAGATGATCCACTTTCCCCCTCTTCCATTTCCAAGGGCTGGGAGTGCCCATGGAATTCCCAAAGTGAATAAGGGCTGCGTGGGATGTACCATGTCACATGGACAGGTAATACCTGGAAGGCATCTCTCATTTTCAGAGCAATTGGGAAACAATCGCTAATAGTGATCTTCCTTACAAAACAAAATATTCAACCTGCTCGGTTCATTACTTGTTAGCTTCAGGCAGGAACACTGCAGATTTGTTACTAGTAATGGTCAAGTTATTAGCACATGCAGCATTAATGGAGGAGAAAGCATCGGATAAAGAGTCATCTCTTGACCATGTTTACATCCCTGAAGCACAGACCAGGTTGTTGAATTCAGTTCCTGCTCTCCTTTTGTCATATATACCTGCTAGAAAGGTTGTATAGAAAGGAAGCATCAGCCTCTTTTCAAAGACAGAAGAAAGAAAATCTTTTTTCCTTGTAAAACAGGAGTTCTGTGCCAGACCCGACCGCCTGTGTAAACATACAACATACATATTTGAAGATCCTTAATGTCCTGCCAAGATCCACAGTCCTGAGCTGGAGGGAACCACCTGTTATGGGAAATAAAGATTTTACTTTGTCTCAGGCTCTTGTCCAAGTTGTTAACATTACTTAGAAAAAGTAAACAGTTACAAATTATTGATACATTGATCTGGAAAGGATTAATTTACTTCTCGATTGCTTTCTCATTGCAGTAGATTATTAACTGATTATTTATATGATACAGAATAATAAAGGTTAGGCCTGGAGGGACCCTGTGAACATCAGCAAGGCCAGTATTCCCTATGCCTAGTACAAATCACCCCATGCCAGTTCCTCCTGTGTATCATATTTTAGCCACTTCCCTTGATGTCCCTCGATCTCTCTCAGTGGCTCTTCCTCTGTTATTCCAGTATCTTACTACTAGGGCACTTTTCCTGTTTTCTTATGTAAACTTGCCATTCTTCAAATACATTCTAGATCAACTTCCAATGTGTCTTTCCCCTCCTTTATTATTATTTGCTTTTGGCAATGTCTAGAGATCTGTCATATTTCTCTTTTTTTAGTTGTTCCTTTAATCTTTACTTGCAAGACAGGACCTTCTGACTTTTATGATGCTTGTCCTTTTCTTTGTATTTTCTCTTCTATTTTTTATCCTTCTCAGAATGAAGAGCCCATCATATCATCTGCAGTATTCCAAGTGAAACCTCACCAATTGTCTTCATTTCCTCTTATCTTCACAATTTTTTCAGGCCTCATTGCCCTCACGTTGTTCTTGTTGAGATAGATGGCTAATTAGTGCTAACCATGAAGGGGAGGCCATAACTGATGTTCCATATAGATTCTGTATGGTAGAGGAGGTCAGTGCTAGGACAGTCTTCCCTTGGAGTTTCTTCTGCTGGGATTTCTGATGGGCAAGTAACCTTACTAATCCTTCTGATGTTTTCTGATGGCAAACAAACAATTTTCTATGTCATTTCTGGACTAGCTTATCAAGAAAGTTTTGGATAATTGCATTTTGAGATAGACCTTTGTGGATATGGGATATGCATGTGTGTGTCTATCTTTATTTAGTCTATTCAGCTCTCATGGACACCTAAATGGATCTATCCATTCTCATGCCTTGCCTCGTAGCCATTCTCTTTCAAGCTGGGGAGGACAAGATTCAACTCCCTCTGGAAAGTCTCTATGATATTTTAAAAAATTGATCAGAGGGGTTGCTGTTGAAGAATGCATAGCACACTTTGTGATGGAGTGTGTTACCGTCACAGTGTTTGCAGCTCAGGGGGTATGAGATTAGGCCCGAGGCATAGGTCCGTTCATCATGATTTTACCAGGACTGTCTCAATTTTGGTTGGCTGTCCTTCATCCTGCAAACTTATGGCTGGAGCCCAAAGAGTCATAAAATATTGTCATGGCCAAGGTAACAGCAGCAAGTCAATGCCATTTTTTCCTGGAGGGTAAACTTTTAAAGATGGCATCCCAGTATGGGGTAAAACCTGGATCCATAGACTTGGCAACCACACTATTTATGGCCTGTTTTATTTAAGAAAATGCCACAATGGCACTCACAGCTCGATTCCCTAGTTTTAAAAGTTCATCTAAATATCCACCCTCAACCCCCTTGCTTATCAGTGTTCTTATTGCCTGTTGCGAGTGTTAGCTGTCCTTTGTGGAGGGCATAAGAGCCTGTTCAACTATTTTTCTCGTGTTGTCTGGATCTGGGATGGATTTGTGTGTGACTGACCATAAACAGCTTTACTTTAATTCCTTATGGTACTTACTTTGAATTTTGGGTGTGCCAGACTTTGCAAAAGATAACTGCTGTATTTCATGGTGCAAGTTGTTTTCAAATAGATATGCATATATGTGCTCATCAACCTGAGAGCCAACTTAAGAGATTTTGGGGAGATGGGGTGAGGAGCCAATTTGGGTGATTCTGCTAGGAAACAAAGACTGTAGGCCAAGCTCAGATTTCACTTCCACTGGTGTTAATCTGGAGGAATTCCATTGCCTTAGTGGAGTTACTCCAGATTCACACAGATATAACTGAGATCAGAATGTGGCCATTCAACACTACTGAGAAGGGTCCCACATTTCAGAATTTCTTAGGTTAGTGGCAATTCAGGGGGTGCATTTCAGCCTGTTCTGGCTCTCCATTTGGTTTCCAGCAGCTAGTTAGTATCAAAAGATGCTAAAAACATATGAAATACTTTCCTAAGATTACTCTTCCATGTAAGATATAGCTGTAGCTGCCACACGGATATTATGTGATTGCTAATAAGATGGGATATATCCACATGACAATGTCTAAGATGTGGGCCACACTATGAAAACGTTTGTGGACCCCTGCTCTGGAGTAATCGGCACTGTAACTTAACTTTTTTCAAAGAAGTTATTCCTCCCTCCAGTAAAAGTAAAGAGAGCCCCTCCAACACTTGCTGAAATCTAATTATGATGTTAGTCCTGTGGATGCTTTGGGCATGCAGTAACATTGCATATTTGTACTGGAGTGAAGATTGAAATGTAGCAGAGTGAAACCACTGTGTGCCGCTGTCTCATTTGTGACATGGTGGGGAAGGAGTCGTTGGGTGCAGCCCCACATTAGCTTGAGATTTGTGTAGCTCCTCAGACACTATGATGCCAATCCTTCTCTCTGTCTTCGCAGCTCGGTTTCACGGCCTTCAGAAATTTTACAGTGAAACCATGTATACATGACTGCAATTAACATTAATGGGCATTCAGGGTGTGATTTCCATGCATGCAGGCGAGATTGCATAATCACCTTATGGCAGTAGTTCCTCCACTTCGCAGAGAGCAAGGATAGGAAAAAAATACTAAGAAATCTCTCTCCATCCTGCAGCTGTCCACGCCTGTTCTTTTACTGTACTGCCCTCTCTATGTGCAGCCCTCTCTCTCTGCCACCATCTGAGCCATTTCCCCCTCTGTAGATTACACCTTAAAACCTTCATTTCCCCCACGCCAGATTACAGTTAATGATCTGTGGTCACATCCATTCTGCAGGGGTTTGCTGGCATAGCTATGACAGTCAGGAGTGTGAAAAAACCACACATAGCTGTGCTGGCAAAACCCCCAGTGTTGACGCAACTGTGCTGACAGAAGAGTGCTCCTGTCGGCTTAGCTGCTGTTGTTTGGAGAGGCAGTGTGCTATGCCGACACGCCTTCTGTCAACATAAGCTCTGCCTACAGTAGGGGGCTGTGCTGGCATAGCTGTACTGGCAAAGCATTTGTATTGTAAACAAGGCATCTATCTCTGAAGCCTTTTTTGATACGTTGTGTTATGGACACTATAGGAATTGGGTATTTAGGAACATAGGAATGACCATGCTGCATCAGACCAGTGGTCCACCTACCTCAGCATCCTGTCTGACAGCAGCCGGTAACAAATGGTTCAGAGGAAGGTGCAAGAACCTCTGTTCCCCCTGCCCTGCCCAATAATGGACACATTTTGCAGTTACATGCCTATCGAAGGAAGCTGGGGGAAGAGAGAGTTTCTTTTTTAAGCTTGTCTCTGTCACCAGCAGAAGTTGATTCAATAAAAGGTATTACCTCACCCACCTTGTCTCTCTCATATCTTGGGACTGATATGGCAACCGCTAAACTACATACTTTTCTTTTAAACATCAGGCAGATGAATCCTGTTACCTTCTGCCTTGATACATTAGGGCCACTTGGCCTGTTCACAACTACCTTTTTCCTTGTGTAGTCATCAGTGCAAAATGGGTGTAAAATACTACCATTCTGATTCTGTGGTCTTGTACATCCCTTTGCACAAGGTGCAGAGCTACAGTTTTCTGGACCTATCTCCCTTAGAAATTTTGCACTGGATAGTTAGCATATCTGTAGATAATACTCATGCTATTCATATAAATGACCTTTTTTGAATTATACTGAGCTCTTTGCCTCAATAATATCTTGTAATTTTACCTTGTATTTTCCCCTCACAGTATTTCTCTGTCCTTCTCTCCCACATATTGGCAATAGTCTCAGAGGGAAGCAACATTTGTGTGTGTGTGTGTGCTTTAGCTATTTAGTGTCTTAGTTCGTATTTGCTAATTTGAGCCATTTTTGCAGTGCTCAGACAATAATGCAACCGTATCACGGCATTTTTGACAACATCATTGACCTCCGTTGGCTGCGTTTTCACAACACTTGAATGCATTAATATTGCTGTCTGTAGCATTTTAATATAATTAGAACAGTGGCTGTAATCATTGGGGAAAAGCATTTACCCCCTCCTGCGTTGAACTGCAGCACCTCTGGTTTTCATTTGCCTGGGAAATCACTGTAGCAGGGAATGAGAGGTGAGGGCAGGGCTCTCTTGTCCTAGTGCTTGGAGATTCAGATTCAGTCCAAAGGGAGGAGGTAGGGAGGAACTGAACTCCATGAAATCACTAAGGTCACTGAAACAATCTCTGCTGTCTGTGTTCAGGAAATGAGATGCTAATCTTTTCCCAGGGCTGCTTTGCATAAGGTCCATTCCAGAGAGCTGTGTTTATTTTAATTTCTCTAATTACTGGCAGTATGCTGATTATGCTGCTGTAGATTTGCTACAGTAATGGGATCAAAAATGTACATGAGTCCACCATGGAAATTAACAAGGAGATAGAAATTGGGAGGTGGGGGAGATTTAATTCGCCCTCCAGTGCTGCAGAGTTCCTGCTTCCTTGTTGCAGGGCCTAATCTTCCTCCCTGCATGTAGTCAGAGAACATGGTCTATGAGCCTGATTCAAAGCCCATTGAAGTCAATGGATGTTATTCTGTTGACTTCAGTGGACATGGAATCAAACCCCATGTGCAGGGGCAGGGCTTGGAAAATGTTACCCAATCCTACACTTGCTCACCAGGCTAAAATCCACTGGTCCCCTAGAGCCATGCCCGCTCCTGCACAGTCTCCCCCTACTCAGGTAATCTCTGCTGCTTGGGCCCAGTGTCCCTGGTCTCTTGCTGGCTGAACTCTGTCTTCAATTAATGCCACTCTCCATGCAGAAATCTATCAGGTCGTGCTGCACCACACACAAAAGAGGTCAATGAATGCGGGATATGCTCCACCGTCAACAAATAACCTATTTATACTGTTCACTTTACTAATCCTCGGCCGGGTTGCCAGTGTAGCATTGGTGAGGCTTCACCGCATGCAGCATCCTCTGCTGGGCTTGGTTGCTCCCCGCACTTCCTTCCCAGGTGGTAGCATCTCCCCTCACTCAGTGCCTCCTGTTCTGTGGGATGGATGTGATGGCCTCCCAGTGCATGTACTCCTCCCAGCAGCCACCCAAGCAACAACTGCCATTCCCACCCCCAAGAGAACTCTACACCTTTCCCCTAAGCTTTGGCTGCTGACAGAGGTGGCAGCACTGGTTGTCTCTTCAGACTCAGGCAGACATCACTACGTTGGTTCCAGTCAGTTTGTACTTGGAACATTTACTTTTGCTACCATGTATTTTTCTTTTTTAAATGAAAGCTTGGATTCTGCAGAAGCTGATGGCATTCACCTGGGAATAGGGTTGCTAGATGTCCGGTTTTCAACTGGAACACTGGGTCTAAAAGGGACTTTGGCGACTCCGGTCAGCACTGCCGTTAAAAGTCCAGTCAGTGGCACAGCGGGGCTGAGGCAGGCTCTCTGCCAGCTATGGCTCCACATGGCTCCCAGAAGTAGCAGCATGTGCCTCCTCTGGCTCCTACATGTAGGGGCAGCCAGGAGGCTCTGCACGCTGCCCCTACCCCAAGCCCTGGTTCTGAAGCTCCCATTGGCTGGGAACCACCTGTGGACAGGGCAGTGCACAGAGCCGCCTGGCCACGCCTCCACATAGGAGCTGGACTGGGGACATGCTGCTGCCTCCGGGAGCTGCTTGAGGTAAGCGCTGCCTGGAGCCTGCATCCAGATCCCCTTCCGCATCCCAAACCCCTGCCCCAGCCCTGATTCCCATATACCCTCCAAACCCCTCAATCCCAGCCTGGAGCACCATCCTGAACTCCAAACCCCTCATCCCCAGCCCCACCCCAGAGCCTGCACCCCCAGCCAGAGCTCTTAACCCCCCAACTCCTGCACCCCAACCCCGTGCCCCAGCCCAGAGCCCCTCCTGCACCCTGAACTCCTCATCCCCGGCCCCACCCCAGAGCTGGCACCCCAAGCCCCTTAGCCAGCCTGATGAAAATGAGCAAGTGAGTGAGGGTGGGGAGATGGAGTGAGCAGGGGTGGGGGCTCAGAGAAGTGGGGGCAGGTGGTGAGGCAAAGGTGTTCGGTTTCATGCGAGTAGAAAGTTGGCAACCCTACCTGGGAAAGATTCCTGCTCGCCCCAATTGAGGGGATTTCTCAGTTGCAGGACAGAGGTACTTTCCTTCCTCACAACCTAAGAGCCGAGCTGGAACACCTGTGTAGCCTCGCTCCAGGACGGCACTGCAGCCACACAACTAAGCATTCCATGCCCATGGAGTGAGGTCAGTGGTGACAGAGTGAGAGTCCAGGAGTCTGAAGTCCTGTTCTTCACAGGGCAGTGACAGCAAATGTCCCTTGTAGGTAGTTCACACCTTCTGTTTCTCCTTATTGGCCTCCCAGTGATAGCTATCTAAGTCCATATTACTGTGTCTCCACCTACTGGTGAAATAAGCTCATCAGGAAAGAAGAAGAAAGATTTTACCCCTTTGAAAGTCTAGATCAGTGGTTCTCAACCCCCAGCCTGTGGGCCACTTGTGTTCCAATCAGCACACAGCTGCAGTCCATGTGACATCCTCAGGGCCATACAGATAGTCTATAAACTGTGTGGATGCAGCACACATACCACAGAGAGCTGCATATGCATCCTGCAATGGTAAATAGGTTGAGAACCACTGGTCTAACAGGAAGAGCAGGGAGGCAGGCACGGAGGGTGACATGGAGATCAGCAAACTGGATGGCAAGCAGACACAGTACTCTCTCACTTATTCAAATGGCCTGGGGGACATCCAAAATTTTTGGAGTAGCAGGTATTCAGTAAAATGGAAGTTCTATTTGAGGTGAAGTTTTGATACTTCATACTTTGCTAAAGGATAAAAATAAACAACTTTAAGTTTATTAAAACACCAAAATTGTGTAAAAACCACTGTGAAAATAATTTTTCTGAATTATTAATTACTTTATTTACCGCTATCCAAATGGCATGCCATTGATTAGTGCTAACAGGTGCTAAGAGGCTAACTGAGGAGTTATAAGTGGATGATTAAGTGACATATAGCTACATGAGGGACACACTGTAGATCTGGATAATTAGAATTTTCAGGTAAAGGGAATTAGGATAACTGGAATTATACTTCCACTGCTGGGAGCTAAGCCCTGGCACTGTGTGATATTGTTACATGTCGAAGAGTAGTGGCCTTTTACGCAATGACTGAGATTTGGATACAGGCCTTTAAAATATCCTTCTAGGGCTGCTGAGCCAAGTCAGCCATCTTGCTATCCTGAAAGCTTCTGGGCAGGTCATGTGTGGCTTTGTCTCAGCAATTTAAAAATAGTCCGTTGCAAAATGCCATATTTCCATCTTCTTCAGATTGTCCTATGATTGAGGCTACTTTTGCATTTGCGTACTAGATTTTCTTCGGTGAGTGTTTCGCTTCTGCAAAAATACATATCTACTTTTGTGCATGCAGCTTGTGGTGGACTTGGTGTGTAGGGACAAAAATAGGACTGTTAGACTTTTACATTTCCTTGTGGGAACTGGAAGTTGGAGAGCATTACAGGCTAGGGCTGTGACTTCTGGGGCTACGGGGGCCTAATGTAAGGAGTTTTGAACCTTGCGAAAAGCTGTTATTTGCAATTCCACCAAATTTCAGATTTTTTGTTAAGTGTACAAAGTGTACTTGAATTTTGCTCCCCTCCCCACCCAAACCTGACCTCCTCTTCTCCCCCCAGCTCCTATGATGTATCCTGTGGTCTTCCCCTCCATATTCCTGACTAAAACTTTCAAACAACCCACGGTAGATTCCGTCAACAGAGGATTTTCCAAGATTTTCAGGCTCAGCTCAGTGCATGCTGTGACATTACTTTGGGAGTTTAGTCAGTGATGTGTGAATGCTTGTGCAGCACAGATGTGATCGATAAAGCTTGTAGTTATCTCACTTATTGCTTTGATTTAAGGAGGTTCCAGTAACTGGGCACCAAATGTTGCCTGGATTCTGTCCTAGGTTCTGATTCCGGGAATCTCTTAAACACATGGTTAAATCCATCCCTACCTAGTAGAGCACTTAAACATGTGCACAAGTTTAAATCTAGTGGGCCTTCACCATCTGCTTAAGGGCTGTCCTGAATAGAGATGTATCCCTGATATTTGGTTGGATGTCCAAATACTGCTGGGTTCCCTCTCCTAACAGACAGGGGGACAGTGGAATAAACCCCAGAGATAGGGTATCCCTGAAGGGTCTTATTTAAAGATTTAATTTATTTTAATCGGCATGAGGTTTCCCTGGAAACTTTCCTAGCTCACTGTGAGCTGAAGGGAAGCCTTCCAAAAGCCAAGACAGCAGGAATTGTGCCAACCTGTGCATCCTCCTCATGAGTTTATGGCTGCAGGCAAAATATTATGGAACTGTGATTTCGAAATTGTTTGTAGATTGCAATTATTTAAGGCTGATCATTTTGTCACTTGTGGGATTCAGTATTCCCAGTCTATCACAGAAGCTTGTGAATCTGGAATGTAATAGCACTTTGGTCTTTTATAGCACTCTTCACTAGCAATCTTCCCTTACAAACATTAATTAACGGAGCTGCACAGAATCGATGGAATTTGCCCAAGTTCATGCAGCAAGTCAGTGGCATAACTGGGGCCACGTCCAGACTACCCGCCGTATCGGCGGGTTAAAATCGATTGCTCGGGGATCGATATATCGCGTCTAATCTAGATGCGATATATCGATCCCCGAGCGCGCTTATATCGATTCTGGAACTCCATCAACCCCAATGGAGCTCCGGAATCGACACAGAGAGCCGCGAACATCGATCCCGCACGGTGTGGACGGGTGAGTAATCCGATCTTAGATATTCGACTTCAGCTGCGTTATTCACGTAGCTGAAGTTGCGTATCTAAGATCGATTTCCCCCCCCTAGTGTGGACCAGCCCTGGGTAACAGAACCATGCATTCTGATTCCCAATCTGGTCCTCTAACCACTACCTCATAGCCCCACCCGCTATAGACTTTGCTGCAAAGGGCAATACGAAACTAACTGATGACAAAACTATTTATTTCCCCCTGACTATAGCATCTGCCCCTTTTAAACCATTACAGACCAGCTCTTCAGTTGGTGTAAATCGTTGTAACTCCATTGACTTGAGGAGCTACACCAATTTATACCAGCTGAGAATCTGGCTGCATAACCTTAAAATGATGATACCTACCTAATTTCCATAGTTTGTTTTATTTAATAGATCCCATAGAGGAAAGTTAAGTAATTTTGGAGATGTGAAGATTTCAAATGCATCCTAAAATGGAATGGGTTTAACAAACACATCCTGAAAGTGTGGGTCTAAAACCGATTCAGCAATCAAATATGACCCTTTGCATTCACATTTTTATTTAACCAGAATGTTGTGTAGCAGCTGAAGCACAGGATTAGGGTAGGTCACAGAACTAGAACGATACTTGTTCCTTTCCCACTCTGTTGCTGACTCGCTCTATGAACCTGGCCAAGTCGCTTATAGCCTCACTTTCAAAGGAGCTGAGCAACTCTACCTGCTGCTGACTTGCTCGGCACCTTTGGAAATCTGTCTAGTAGTAACTATGCAGTGTTTAGGGAGGGCTGTATTTTCAGGATGCCTTTGTTAAGTCTGTTCCACTTTAGGATGCACTTGCTGTTCTTTTTTTTTTTTAAGGCATCTTAGCTCTGAAATTGCTTAGCTGATTTGAGCCTTAGTCTTTCTGTAACTCAGGATACCCATCTGTAAAATGGATTTACCTAGTATCTTCAAAGTCTCTTTGATCTTTAGCTTAAGGGTGTTGTAGCAGAGCATAGTACTGCTATAGGAGGAGATTTTCAAAGCCACAAATGAGAGCTGGGAGCCTACCTCCCACCTGAGCATTTGAAAATCTCCCCTGCAATTATGGCTGTTTCACAATCTGCTATTGTAGTCTGAGCTGTAATGGAAATATTGACTGTGACAAAATGATCAAGCATATATATATTTTTTTCATAACAATTTTGGTATCTTTTCTATCTACCTGTGCAGGGATAGGCATCATTTTGGCCCTATTTCAGCAGGGTTCCTCTCTTTTATAAATATCTTTTTGCATGAACAAAATGTCAATCGGTAATGCAGTTCACAACCGTGGCAGGGAATGCTAGGAAGTGGTTGGTCTCATTGTCTACCAACTGTCCATTTGTTATGCATGCGCCAACTTTGAGAGGGAGCAAAGTGCCAGTGAAAGTGCAGAACTGCTCTGGAGTGCTACGGCGGGGACCTCATTGGAATGTGAAGCACTGAATCAGCCATCTGTGGTTGGCATGAATACCAAAGCTGAACAGTCAAACTCCATGTCCAGCTTTGTCCACCAGCTTTTTTGCCATGTCAGATATCCCCAGGGAAGACTCTCTCAGGTTTTTAACTAAAAATCTGGTGTGAATTTAATGTTGATAAAAGGTGCTGTAATGAAAGCCCTGGAGACAGTACTTCTCCACAGAACAGAGATAAGCCTGGGTTTTTTTCAGTAGAACCTTCTCAGCATTGCTCTGCCAATATGCCTAAATCCAGAAGAGAAAATACATTGCTATAGGGGTCATTCATTCTCTGTGTACACTTGGTCCTTGGCCTGTCTGCTGAGCCCACCAGCAAAGATGCTAAAGAATGTTAATTGTAATGGTGGTTTTTAGAATGTTGATTTTTGTTTATGGGGAATCTGGACTGAGACTAACAATGCATTTCATGTGAACCACTGAGCAGCTAACTGATCTAGGTCAGATTGCCCTGGACTTGGTTTGAAGCCATGGCTAGAAGGTGAAAGGCCCTACTCTCAATTCTCTTTGTTATCTAGTGCCCCTTGGAATTTTCTCCTTTTATTATTTTAATTTCTATTTGAATCATGTTGTCAGGAATAAGAAGAACTCTCACATTCCATTGAGATTAATTATAGTGCCAGCGTTCCGAACGTTCCACAGATGAGTGTAAGACTGTCATTCTGGTTCCATAGCATGCTATTGTTTGTAAAGGAAATAACTTTATTTTTCTTGCCGGTAAGTTTGTCCTTTTCCATTAGACAGACACTGTGGTAAGGGAGGGGCTCGGTGGTGATAGCTTTTACTGCATCCCTACTGAAATGAGCGCGCATAGCTTCTTTTGTTCACATCCATGCTAGTTGTACTACCATCATCAAACTTGTCAGCACTCAGCGCAGCGCTGGGAAATAGCACGTTGAACCGGCAGGGAAGTGTTCAGCAATGATTTCTGTGCTCCTGCAAATATTGTGGCTTAGTTTATTTACAAAGGATATAATTTGAGTTGTGATTACAGTACATGTTTAGAATATGGAGGAATTTTCCCACCAGATCAGATCAAGTTTTGATCTTAGGTTTCTGGACAAACTTGTTAGGGAACAAAACCGAACGAACAGAAGATTGTGGAACTTACATGACTTTTGCAGATCATCCCTCTGATAACTCTGCTTGTATGTTATATCCCTTTCTTCTGCTCAGTGTCTATCTTCTCTGTTTTTAGACCTGATCTTGCTGTGTGATCCACATAGGCAGACTGCTCTGTCTGCATGGATTTTAAGGGGGCTCTGTGCAGGCACTACAGTCTACCTGCATGAATCGCAATGCAGGACATGCTGTTCAGCACAGGGCCATATCTTACTCTGTGTGTGTGTGTGTGTGTGTGTGTGTGTGTGTGTGTGTGTGTGTGTGTGTGTGTGTGTGTAAGAAAGTGGAAATGGCTCCTTTTATTATACGGATTTCTTTTTTGTTTAGAAAAATGACTGCAGTCCTCTGAAGTAAATGCGGAAGTGAACAGCAATATAATATGGTTCTCTATAGCAATGTAAATACTACAACATATCAACTAATTTCTCAATTTTGGTAAAATGTTCTGAAGATTTAAAGTGCTAAATATTTAATAATTATGCCCAGAGCACTGCAGTATGCTGTTATGAGATGTAGTGCTTTGAGCATTTACTTTAGAACAGCACACACATATATATACACACATGCACATATACACCCTGCTATCAGATTTACATTGACTTGAAAATCCTCCCCATCTCTCCACCTCTATGTCATTTCCCCCTTCCTCCTTCAGAAAACTTCTGAGAAAACCCAGAGAAACTTATTGGGTCTTAGCAAGATGAAAATCATCACCTTGAAAACTCTCTCTAGTCCCTGGCTGCAATTTGCAAGCTTGGAACTTCCAGGGATTTGAATGTCACGCCTGCAGAGCTATAGAGCAAGTGGACAAACTACACTCTTTGTGGTTCCCTAGTCAGTCGGGTGCATAATAAATGCTATTCGCCCCCACTACTCATACACACTTCCTTCCTTCCACCCACTTCCCCCTCCAGTCCCCTGTTTTAGTTTCACACCTCTGTTCCAAAGTTCACATTGTCCTCTCTCTCTCTCTCTCTCGCCTTCTTATTTTTAATAGCAGGAAAGAATTTCCTACACACCTCCAGCGAGCCCAGTAGTGAATTACCCTTCCTCATCACCACTACATGTCCCAGTGCCTCGAGCGATCAGGATGGAGGAAGACGCGATCAGACTGCCAGCACACCTGCGTGAGTGTTTGAGTGGTGGCTCACCTCTTGGATTGAGGAGGGAGGAAGTGGTTATTCTGTAGAATGGGATGGGGGAACTCCGTGGTTAGACTTTGAGAAAGCACTAGCTGTTTATCTTTTAAAAACACTTTTTTTTTTGAACGAAGGAAATCGCTCAGAAACACAGCGAAAACGTGTTTTTCCCCACAGGATACGTTCATTTCACGTGGCAGGAAAAATGCAGAGGACTGAATTCAGCCATGACTTTCACTTCAGTAGAGTTACACCAGGGATAAATTTGACTCAGCAAGGTCACCTTGGGTGGGATGACTATCTCAGGGTTGGATCACTTGGTGATGTACTTTGGCTCTATGTCAATATTTCTGGCCCGTGAGTGTTTTTGCACTAATGATGGTCCTCAGAGGTTTACTGGTCACAATCAGGCTCTTCACTGCAGAGTGTGAACACCTGCAGCTGTAAAGCCGGAGGAGTGAGGCTACCACGGTGCTCACCAGGGTGCTGCTACGTCCACAAAAAGAAGCTAGCATTAGGACCAAAATGAGTTGATGATGGGGCCAGAGCCTCATCTCATTGAGGTAACTTGCTGGTTGCAGGGCAGGGCAATGAGAGGTGAAAGAGTGAAAAAGGAGCCAGTGGAATTTTTCTTGTTTACACATGGTTATTAATTTGTTAAACACCATGTCCCCACGTGCTTCGGCAAGACAGATAGTAACACTGTACTATAGTTGCCACTGGATTGATGTGGTGTGGGAATGACAAATGGAATTGAGATTTTTGGAGGGGAGGTAGTCCATGAGACAGTTTTTTTCTTAAAACATGTCCCCATTATCTTAAATGCCTGCCCTAAATTATCCTTCAGGCACACTCCTTTCCTCATCCAGAGACAGAACCCAGTCTTTCAGTGCTTCTAGGGTCCTGGTCTTCCTCCCTCTTTGTCCCATGTTCACTCCAGGTATTAAGTCCTAAACTTGCCCTTAATTCACATCACCTATTCCTACTGCATCTACAATAGCCATGAGTTTTTGCCTGTTGCTTCTTCCTGTGCTGCCATTCAACCCGGGTGATACCGTGTGATTAGCTTGCTGAAAAGAATGTGTAAACTGTCACTCAAATTCACTCCCATTCGACCAGCCGGCATGAAGATTTTCTTCTGCTAGGAAACTTTTGATCCAACTTTGATAGGAAAGTGTGTTTGAAATCCACAGGGTATCCCCGCCATTAGTACCTCACATTTCTATACCGGTCTGATTTGTTGTGGTGAAAAATCATTACAGATTATTCAATACATTTATTTGGAAGATTCTTCTACCATATCACTCTGTCATATAGATTGACAACTCCATGGATTCAGGGAACACATAGTCTTCCTTGTTCACCACATTGGAGACCAGAGTTTTGACTCTCAACAAATAGTTATTATTGGTTTATGTACTATATTGCTGAAATTCCTTGATTTTTGGAGATGAATATTAAGACCACAAGGGACCATTATAAACATCTAGACTAACCTCCAGCGTAACTTAGACCACAGAATGTCACTTCATGATTTCTGCAGCTAGCCCATAATTTTTATTTGAGCATAGCACATCTTTTAGAAAGACATCCAGTTTTGATTTAAAGACTTTAAGTGTTGGAGAATCCACCATATTGCTAGGTAAATTGTTCCAGTGACTAATTACTCTCACTGTTAAAAATGTGTGCCCTATTTCTAGTCTGAATTTGTATAGCTTCTACATCCAACTATTGAATCTCATAATACCATTTTCCTTCTAGATATTATCAAAAGTCTCTTCTCCATATAGGAAGTTTTTATATTTTATATATATATAAACTGAGCTTTGGAACTCTGTCACTAGAATGCCTGGTTTGCAGACTTCAGATTATTCTTGTACCTCTTTTCTGAAACCTTTCCATGTTTTTTAACATCCTTTTTAAAGTGGGAACACCAGAACTGGACACGGTATTCCAGCAATGGTCTTGATAGTGCTTTATACAGAGAGAACTAATCTTTCTGGACCTTGGGTAATAAGATTTAAATGGGATGTGGGACTGTAACGAGGTCTAGACTCACCAGTGCAGCGCCTCCTGCTGGTCCTCTTGGGAATTAGCTTTTTTCCAGCATACAGAGCACCCTCTTCAGGCCAGTGTCTCACCTGCTGCTGGTCCTGTGTCCCTCCCAGATTCCAGTGCCCCTTTACCTCAGGGCTCTGCCCTAGCAGTACCCCCACTCTCTGGGTCCACACTCTGGGTCTTCTCTCCCAGGGGAACCCCCAACTTTCTAAACCCACCTTGCCTCAGTGGCTACTGCCAGTCATCATCTAGCCCCGCTCACTAGGGTAAACTGCAGTCTGTCATGGCCCTCATCATTGCCAAGGAGGTTGGACCAGCTGCCTCTGCCTCTTCCCAGGCTGCACCTCTGTAGCCACAGTACCTTTGATAGGCCTTCAACAAGGCCTGCAGCCTGGGGGTTTACCAGGTAGGAACTCCTCAGCTCCCCTTTGCCTCTGCTCTGCTTCAGTTACCTTGCTCCCAGGCAGCTAGCCCTTTTTACTCCGGGCTAGAGTGAGACTCCTTTAGCACCTGGCCCCCAGCCCTCTTATCAGGGACAGCTGGGTCCTAATTAAGCTGGCCACACCTGTGGTCAGCTGCTTTCACTCCTTTTCCCAGCCACAGCCCTCTGTAGGACTGCTTTCAGCCCTTGTTCTGCGGGAGTGGGGCAGCTGCCCCACTACAGAGACTAAGGGTTAATAATTCCTGCTGGCTCCTCTTCTATTAACTAAAGATAGATCCAAATATTGTATCTTAGATCCAAAGCTGGACTTTCCTCAAAACTTAGGTACAGTAGTTTGAATTGGTCATTTAATTCAGTCCATAATAGAAATAGGGGCTAGTAGTGACATTCAGATCCAGATCATGGTTTGGGTCTATCTTTGCTTTTAATCTTTAGCGCCTGGCTGAGATTCAATAGCTGATGATCTTTCCCAAACCCACTCCCCCTTCATACAGTTATTTCTGAAGGCAACAGGGAGATCTGGTACAGTTCTCACGTCACAGCCACTGAACAGAACTATTCCCATAGCATAGTCTAATGACTTAGCAAAACGCAGTTAGAGCCCTGTTCTAGCCATAACAGACAAATTAATAGGGCTATTTTCTGCTTTCATTTACACTCCTAGCAAACCAGTGGGGTTCAATAGTGTAGCATGGGTATTACTATGAGCATAATTTGCCCTAGGGATTGGTTTTGCCTTCTTGCTGCACTGGAATAGGCTCAAATATATTCTGCAATTGAAGGGAGAAGCTGGAACTGGAAAGGAATGTCCTTGATTAATATGAAATGGGCTCCCTGGATTTAGACAGAGTGTTTTATGCCTTTCTATAATAATGCCTCTATTTTAATTGTTAAGAGTACTCTTAAGGCAGTAACAGCCAATAGCACCAGGACAATTAAGACAGTAATTTCCTCCAACGTTGTAAATTAGGCCACGTCCAGACTAGGAATTAAAATCGATTTTAGATACGCAACTTCAGCTACGAGAATAACGTAGCTGAAGTCGAATTTCTAAAATCGAGGTACTCACCAGTCTGGACGGGGCTCCATCGATGTCCGCGGCTCTCCGTGTCGATTCCGGAACTCCGTTCGGATTGATGGAGTTCCGGAATCGATGTAAGCGCGCTCGGGGATCGATACACCGCGTCCAGACTAGACGCGATATATCGATCCCCGAGCAATCGATTTTAACCCGCCGATGCCGCGGGTTAGTCTGGACGAGGGCTCAGTCCCAAGTGTTTGGTGAGCAAATGGGCTTCAGACAGGCGACAGGGAGAGGATTTGCTCCAGGAACTGAAGTAAGGGGAGTAGGAGTGGGGAAGGGGAAGGAGTGGAGTGCAACTTCCTCTCTGCTACAAGTATAGAGAGAGCTCCCTCGCCTCTGTGTTTGGTGCTGTTGAAAATCTAGGGAGAGTCCCCTCTGCCCTGGCTGGTGTGAAGAGCTCTCCCTGTCATTTCAATCTACTGTAAACCCTGATTTGCTCTCCCTCTCTGACCATTTACCCCCATCCCAATAATATGGAAGTACTATGTACTAAAACTCAATTTTGTACTGTGAGGGGCCAAAATCCTTTCTCCAAAAAACACATTCTTCCCTACAAGACTTTTGTCCTAGGCATCCAAACATATCCCTGCCATCTAATACTCATAATATTCCCCCTAACTTCTGCCTTTCTGTTGCCAGCTGCTATTATGGCATTGCCGGCCACCCATCAGCAAGGAGGGTGGAAGTCCTGGTATCCCCTACAACTAGAATTAATGTCATGCCAGGGCTCAAGCTACTGGTAGACCCAGAGAATGGTGTATTTGCCAGTTTCACCTGTGTCCTCACCATCTTTTGGCAGATCGAACATACCACTGTGACAGATGTGACACTATTCTGGACAAACCTTATTGAAAAAGCTGATGTATCATTGTTGGCCAGGGATTGTATGTAATCCCTTGCAGGAGGAGGGACCACAGCTCTCCAGGAACTAAGAACAGTGGCGGGTGGTTGGTCAGATTCACTCAGGTTGTAACACCTCCAGAGAGCTACCGGCGCCTGGAGAGAGGCTCAGATATACTGGTTCATACTGGATCCTCCAAGGACCAGCAAACAAGGAAATAAATTTTGGTTAAATAGCCTGAAATAAAACTGATGTGGGGCCTTCTTTTTGATCCTGCAAACGGGCAGGGCCTTCTGGCTAACAGGCAGGGCCGGCGCTTGCATTTAGGCGGCTTAGGCAATCGCCTAGGGCGCCAGCATTATTAGGGGGCGGCATTTTGCCGGAGGGGGTGGCAGGAGGCTCCGGTGGAGCTGCCGCAGTCGTGCCTGTGGAGGGTCCGCTGGTTCGCGGCTCCGGTGGAGCTGCCGCAGTCGTGCGTGCGGACGGTCGGTTGCTAGCGCAGCTGCAGTGGACCTCCAGCAGGCACGAGTGTGGCAGCTCCACTGGAGCCACGGGAGCAGCCGACCATCCGCAGGCACAACTGCGGAGCCGGGGGACGAGCGCGTGGGGTGGCGAAATGGCCGTGCTCCTAGGGTGCTCAAACCCCCAGCGCTGGTCCTGCCAACAGGGCCCCAGTCCTTAGGGAAGGGTTGGAAGGATTTGGCCTACCGAGGCCCCATAAGGCTGAGGTGCTCGTTGTGAACTAATAGCTATAATGGAACTTACTGAAAAACCCTTTGATGGTGATAACCACCAAGAGCCCTTGTTGGAGTGAGGGGGGTGATCCCTGGTAAGTTTATTAGCACACATGTTGGTTCTTTTATTGTTTTTCAAATGTTTTCTCAGTAATGCTTCACCTTAAGAATAAAAGTGCTGGCTTAGAAAGATCCCTGTGGTAACCCACCTGTTTACCATCTCTGAGGAGAAAAGCAAAGCAGGCCTGCTTAGGCAGTCTGACTTTGCTGGGGAATTCACAGTATAGGCAGGGAACTGTGCAGCCTGGAAATTCCCTGGCCAGGAGTAAGACACCCTCAGCTGTCTCCACCCAACAGAGGTGACAGCTGAAGAGCTGGAAGCCTAGAGTGGGTGTCCTTGCTGGACCATGGAGGGAGAATACAGGTGCAATTACCCTGAAATATGACAGTCAACTCTGCAGTTTGTGTTTTCTCTATCAGCCTGCAGAACTGATGGAGAGAAAGGGTGGTCCAGTTGTGAGTGAGTGCTTTTGGGCTGTGGAAGACTTAGATTCAATTTCCTTCTCTGTCACAGACTCCTTGTGTGATGTTGGGCAAATCGCAGTCTCTGTGTACCTCAATTCCCCATCTGTAAAATGTGGCCAATAGCACTTCCCTACCTCACAGGGTGTTATGAGGATAAATACATTAAATACTCTGAAGCACTCAGATATTGTGGTAATGGGGGCCTAATAAGTACTTAGATAAATAGATATCCTGGAGGTACTTGCAAATCCCTTTTCTGCCCGAGGGATGTGACAAAAATCCAGTTTCTCTGCATTCTGTGTTTAAAAGGGCTCCCCTCCCTGTCTGGTACAATGCCATTTAGTGCTGTCTTCCTGCACTTTGGGTGATACCCTGTGGTGAGTGGTTCTTAGAACAGGACAAAGTGTAAAACAGAGTACTTAAGAGAAGAGACGGGTCAGAAAACCTTTCCCTTATGTATATCATTATGCACTGAAACATAGGCAAACATCTTTTAAAGGAGCTTTTCATTTTTTTTTTACCATGCAAGAATAAAATGGCTATTTTGCCTTCTTCTCCACATTGTCAGCAATGACTGCTGTGATGGAATGTTCTAAACCTGCCATCATTCTCTTTGTACCCCCTTTGGATACAGAGTTTCTACAGCACGAAGCACAGAAATATTGAAGCTATAGAAGGAAAGGAACTGTTAACATCTTCTAGCCCATCCCGTTTTTCCCTGTTGTACCTGCTCTACTACTTTCTGCAGTCTAGTTTTAATCTTCAAAGGGTTTTCCCTCCTTCCCTTAAGAGGCTATTTCAGAGGCTAATAGGTTACAATCTAACACAGGAGTCAGCAACCTCCGGCACGTGGCTCACCAGGGTAAGCACCCTGGCGAGCCAGGCCAGTTTGTTTATCTGCCGCGTTGGCAGATTCAGCCGATTGCAGCTCTCACTGGCCGTGGTTCACCGTCCCAGGCCAATGGGGGCAACTGGAAGCTCCACGGGCCGAGGGATGTGCTGGCCGCGGCTTCCCGCCTCCCCCATTGGCCTGGGATGGCGAACCGTGGCCAGTGGGAGCCGCGATTGGCCGAACCTGCCGACGTGGCAGAGAAACAAACTGGTCCAGCCCGCCAGGGTGCCAGAGGTTGCCGATCCCTGATCTAACAGGTCACACTGTTAAGAGGTTCCTCCTGACACTTCATAGTTGGACCCACCCTACACAGTTCTGCTCTGTGCTTCATGTTTATGTCTTTCATATGTTTGGAGATGATATGTCTCCCATCTAAGTCACAGTGAGGCAAACTGTACATATTTGTCTCTTTTGAAAGTCATGAATCAATCATTCATCCCCTCTGTTTGTTGTTGTCACTGTTCTTAGAACTCCCAACAACTTGTCTGGTATTGCGATGCTCAGAATTGAATACAATTCCAGGTGCTGTCATACCAAAACCAGGTAGAGAGGAACTCTGACATCCAGCTCCGTAATGCAAAGCATTCTCTTTTTTGGGGTGGTGGGAGAAGAGAGACTTTTAGAATAGTTGGGCTCTATTCATCAGAGCTGCCCAGTATCTGCAGTTCCAACATACTTCAAAAGCCGTTGCAGGTACTCTGCACTCTTCAGTTTCCAGCCCTTAGTGTTTTTTAGAGTCTGACTGGCTCTGATGAGCTTCAGTGCTTTTTAACAGTAGTAGTATTGTACAGCACTGAAATATGTCCATCTTCAGCCAGTGAGGTTGGTTGCTTCTTTAAACATGCCGGTGGTCCCTTGCTGTAGCTATAATAATAGACTGTTCCATTGCCCCTGTGGCCTGTGGATAGGAGAGAGGGGTCGCTAATTTTAATTCTCTACGATGACAATATTAATGAGAAGTATTTAAATATCCAGAAGTGCATTGTATGCATCCAGTTCATCTCTCTTTGCATGAGTAGTTGAATTCTTGATTCAGTTGAGACCATTTGCTTTTGCATGGTTATGAACTCCCCTTGTGGTCTCACCCAAATTGCCCATATGATGTCACTATTCTGTAAAAAGAGGCTTTGCTTGATCTGTTTATTAACTAAGCCATAATGTGTGGTGATGAGCAATACATTTAAAGGGCTGCTGGGTCAGATATATACTGAAGCAAAGCTGAGGCATTTACCAGATCTCAAATCCGTTTAGTTTGAGTGTCCTACTACTGACCACTCATGTGCATCATTTGTTTTTAAGAACAACTGATTCCGTTTTAATTTTTTTTTTTAAGGAAAGCAGGAAACAATTAGGAGATGGGTGAGAGATAGTCACACTGTCGCAGTTTCATGGGATCCATTTTTCTATGTAATGTCTATTAATTATGTTTCTCTATTTATTAATCTGTTGGCGCCTGTTAATTATTCTATAATTTTGGCTAGTGGTTGGAAAAGCCAATTCCAAGTGTTAGACATATGGTTATTTAGTGACTAGAATCTTCAGTGCATTGCACTGTAAGTATATAGAAAGAAAGGAAGAAAAAAAGAAAAAGAAAACCCTTCACACTAAGCCATATTTAGAGCAATAAAAATATTTGCTTTGGAAGGATCCTTGTGGAACAAACCTGGTTGACGCACATTCAGTGAAATAAAATAAAAGCTACATACAAGACAAAGGGGTTTTGAGAGATGCCTAGAATGTTAAATTAATGACTCTGGAACTAAGCCTGGTCTCACTGAAATTAGTGATTAAACTCCCATTGATTTTAACCGGACTTGGATGTGACCCTTTGTGTAATCTTTCTCTGCCATGTGCTGATTGGCTGGTTTGCCCATTCCCTCATAGCCACTTAATCTGAGCATGACTCCACATCTGCTCCTTGTACACGCCTACACTTCTCTGCCATGTCTTCCTTATACCTTTTCCTTCCATGGCCCCTTTCCCATCATTTCTCTGTCTGTTTAGCTAACCCACTTCTAACTAAACTTCAACCCATGCCAAAGAAAAATGTCCTGGCATTACCATGACTTTTGATGCCATTGCATTGTTTGTTGTGTTAGACCCCTGCCCCCACCCAGTGCCTGTCTTGGTTAGTTAGATTGTAAATTCTCTGGGGCAGGGACTTTGTACTATTCAGCGGTTATACAGTGCCTCGCAGAATGGGGCCACAAGTTTGGCTGGCCCCTAAGCACTGCTGTACTAAACATGAAGAATAATTTATTGGAGAAGGAATATGTTTTAGTGATTAGCTCATGGGACTAAGAGTCAGAGGCTCCTGGGCTTTATTTCTGGTGCTGCTGCTGAGCCCCCCAGGCTATATCTACACTGCATTGTAAACCCATTTGCGTGGGGCCCGGGCCTGGTGGGGACTCGATGTTTCCAAGCCTATGCTTGTGTCCACAGTGCACTGTCCTGGGTTTACAATCGCAGGACCTGGATCTTACAGCCGTGCTAATGAATCCATATTGTGCTATGCAGACCTTTTGACTCAGGTCTTTGGCTTGACCTGTGACCACACTGCAAAATGACAGGGCTTGTGCCAGAGTGACAGAAGGACTCAGGCTGTAAGTAATCCACCCACCCTCTAGCAGCATCCTAGGTCACAGGTACTGAGTGCTTGCTGACTGGAGTCAGACTGATTTGTGTGTGGATAGAAGTGGGGCTTGGGCTCGAGCCTGATTCAGAGCCTGGCTCAGTGTGTAATTTAGCATAGACATTCCCCCGGAAATTAAGTGATTTAACCAAGAAGGCTCTGTGTTTCATTTTCCCCATTTGAAAAACGAGGATTATACTGGAGCTCACACAGGGATAGATTTTCAAAGGCCCAAATGCCAGTTAGACGCCCAAACTGAGTTTGAAATTCTCCCCCAGGTCTGAAGTGAGACTTGATTAATATTTGTCAAGTGCTTTGTAAAAGGCACTGTAGACTGAAGAGTAGTAGTATCATAGGGCTTTGTCATACAGTACTTGTTTCTGTAATAAAAACGATATGTTTAACATTTACAAAAATAACAGAATATTGTTTAGGCAGTTATGCTACTATTTTGCACTTCTCTCTGCCAGTTTCAAAACACTGGACAGATATAAATGAATTAAGCCACACAACTACCCTCAGACATAGGAGGAATAAAGCTCTGAAAAGTAAAGAGAAAAATTCAGTGCTTTATTGCTCTCCTATAGGAATGGCAGCGCTAAATCAATATGGAAGAGATGCAAAGAGAGACATTTAATTTGCAACAAGCTTAGCATGGCAGCTCTTTGCTAGGGTTGAGCAAGACTTCATTATTGGCACAGTTGGAAAGCTGTGACCTATGGACCAGGAAGATCTTCATTTGAATTTCCTCTGGAGTAACATGTGGGAAGTGAGTTGAACCACCTTGCCACTGGGGACGCCACTATGGGCCTGATCCAGTGCCCATTTATGTGTGTCACCATTGACGTAAATGGGCGCAGAAGTGAATCCCAAATTGGTTCCATCTCTTCTAGTATTGGCCACTAGGGCAGATGCATCACAATTAAAATTTAAAAAATTGGGGTTGGAAGGCATTGTGAGCAGGCTTCTGCTGTTCAAGCAAGTAGTTTGCAAATACACATTGTTGTTGTCTCGCGTGCTTGTGACATAAACCCAGTTAATGCTGTGGTTATCCAAATTGAATTGCTTAGAAAGACACATGCCATCTCCATTCCCCTCTTGGCCCAGTGGGAGCTCATATGGCAAAGTTGGGAGGGGATAGGAGCCCTGTGTTTCAGAGCACAGACAACTGGCTGCTCAGGACCAGGGGTGCCATGCCAGTCTATTGCACACATGGACGGTCTCACCACTGAGTTTTTAGTCTTTTAAAAGCACACATGCACACACAAATCTCTCTTCACAGAGGAAAGAGGGTGTTATCACTTTAATTTGGGATTCAAGCAGTTTGCTTGTGGAATTCCCCTAGAAAGTGAGAGGAAAAATCAGAAGCAAAAGCAGCAGGACATTTATGGTATTACTGGGCTTAAAGCATTTTTAGCCTTGTCTTAAAGCAATGATGTCAAGTTCAGTGAAACCTAAAATTAACTTGTTCTTCCTCTTCCACCCTCATATGTCTCTGTATATTTTTTACATTTGTGTTTTATAAAACAAATGCTTCAGGCCTCATTTTTTCCTAAGAAAAATGCAGTGTCAGCAGCTCAACACTCACAAATAACCTTATAATAAAAAAAGAAACAAGAAACTGTGTGTAAGCCATGACTAAGGGATCCTTCAGCAACAAACCAGTGTGTGGTAAGGAACCCTTCAATAGCAATACAGCACACATGCTATGGCCACCCGTCAATAACAAATAACTTGTGTTATGAGCAGCCTTACAAGGTCAAATGAGCATGCACTGCCCAGCACTCACAAGCAGCTGTATCATAGCAGACTAAGGCACACATTATATATGCAAGCAGGACAATCCGTGAGGATGAACCAAACTCCAGTATCAAGGTTTCAAGTGTTAATATTAATAACTGAGCTTTTAAAAGTTATGCAGAATATCTTATGTGTCCTTTTTAATGGTTGGGTTTATTTCTGCCATATACCTAGGTCCTTATACAGCCCCCATCTCCATAGCATCGGAGTGCCTCACAAGTATTAATGTATGTAACACAGAACTGCGAGGCTGAGAGGCATTATTATCCCCATTTTACAGATGGGGAACTGAAGAGCAGAAGCATTCAGTGACTTACCCAAGGTCACATGGGAACTCTGTGCTTGAGCTGAACCCATATCTCCTGAGTTCCAGTCCACTGCCTTTACCCGGAGACTACTCTTTCCCAGTTCCTTTCCAAAAATGTACGCTAGGCAAGAGCTTATGCACAACAGCTGAACACACAGCATCGTTCTTTTATGTAGCTGTGGCTTTTCAATCGGGTGGTGCCAGCAATGTGGGGGCAGCAGTGGAGGGTGCAGTTGCTGCCTGGCCCTTCCACTCTTGCTTGGTACATTAGCCAGCAGTGAAGTAATTAAATGAAAGTTTAGAAAATGCACACAAAGTTCCCAGTTCTAGCCTCAGCTGCCTGCACACAATTCCCATTCAAGTTAGTGGGCTTCTACACATGTCTGTGAGGGGAGAATTTCTCCTATGGTGCTTGAGGGTGACATTACCCGCTCTGAATGTAGGTTTTGCTTTATGCAGACCCAGCGGTGCCTGTAAAATGCCTGCAATTCATGTGTTAAAAAAAATCTGAACGTATGAGTCATTCATCCTATAGAACTGGGCTGTAGTTTATGGTGTTGCAGGTTAATAAATAGCCACTAATGGCTGGGCTTTCCAGAGTCGGAGCGCCAGGGATAGTCACTTGGCACCACTTCTTTGCTTGTGAATCTTTTTAAAAAATTTAAGACGGGGCTAGCACTGACCTGACAGGTTGGTTACATTTGTTTAGTGCATATGCCTGACAGGGTTCAATCTCTGTACACTCACCCACTGAAAGCTAGGCCTGCCTCACATGTACAGCAGGGTCAAGCAGGTGTTCAACACTTAAATAGAATAGAAAATGGAAGCTCTGAATTAAGAATCGACCAGTTGCATTAAATGTGTCCATTCTGGTGAGCAGCTTGAACCCTAAGCAACAAACTCTTTCTTGCTTGAATTTGAAGCACTCTGGCTTTGTCCAGGAGGTTTTGCAGCAGTAGAAGGAGGGCCTGATGGAATCCTTCTTCCTGAGGCTGTAGTAAATTGCTCCCAACCACTACTGCTGTTTTTGACTCAGAGGCAGCTAAGCCCTTGCCATATGGGGGTTTGGCCAGTGGATCCTTGTAGCTGCAGCTCCACTGGGCAGGTGTTATTTATTATTTGTGTTTCACAATAATGTGTGAGGCACTATGTACGTACCTAAGAAGACATGGACCTTTCTCCTAAGAGCAAACAATCCCCCTCAGCTGGCCCTATCCCAGCCCTGTAGCATATTGACGGTGTGGAACCCCTGTGCAGGCTGCTCAGTGAGCATGGCACTAGTTCCACTGCCTGTTGGATGGGGTTAGGAGGTGGGAGGGGAGGTAGAAGCAAGGAATGGGGGACACATTTTTAAACACAATTAGCTGATACAAAACTGTACCCAATTTGTCTTGATCTGCACTAACTGGTCAGTCGCAGTCATTGTGTGTGTTAACTCGGCTCTTTACCATAGTGATTAATTGTGATGACATTTTCTAGTGAAGATATGCCCTAAGTGCATAAATAGTTGGGAAGGAGATGCTGTGTGGTTCAGGAATGGTGCTGCCATGTACTAGAGGAAAGAGGATTTTTTAAAAAAACTTATTAATGAGTTCTCAGCACTTTTCTTCTTTCAGCGCTTTGGAAGGATTTTATGTTTCCCTCAGGTGTCTTAAAGGCTTCTAGCTTGCAGTGCAGACCTCCCAGTGGGGCTGTGACCTGGTCAGAAGCACTGACTCTTCTTATTTTAAAACCACCAGCAACAAAAATACATAGTATATTTTGAAGGGAAATTTCCCTTTTTGGGTTTTTTTGTGCCTCTGAAAGAATTTCCGATGTAGGCCAGACAGTAATTCCCAGCTACATGCTCCTGATAAGGAAGCAGTTTCAATAAATGCAGCTAAAAATAACCTACCTTTTTTATTTTAAAATACTTCGAGAGCTTTGTTTACCCTTTCTTTCTGTTTGCTGAAAGAGGGGTTGACTTAGGATCAGAGTTTCAGGTTTATCACCTTTGGGATCCATAGATCTACAACTTCAGATTCTAATTGCATTGACTGAGTCTTTTATCTTTACAAGGCAGATAAATTGAGTGATGTGAAGTTTAGAAGGTGTGTGCGTCCATCTTTTGCACAAGATCTTAAAAACCAATGTTCAATCACCGTTGCATAGGGGACATTGAAGACCCCAAGGCACTTTTCACACAAGCAGACATTTGTCCAGTGTTTTGAGGAAAACTCATCCTGCCTTTGCTGTGTGCTGGCTTAAGCTCCAGAGGTGGCTGAATTTTGGTGCACCTGTATGTATATAGTTTCTTAAAGTGCTTCATGGTCTTTCAGAATGAATGACACTATATAAATGTCCATTATTTTTATGTATTTTGGAGGTACCACATAGTGGCTCCATAGTTCTGGCTTAAATAGGCTTAAAATTGGGCGTTCATTCCTGTTTTGTTCAGGGCCACCTGGGGGGGGGCAAGTGGGGCAATTTGCCCCAATCCCTGCAGGGGCCCCGCGAGCCCTGGGCCAGCAGTGGTCCAGGTCTTCGGCAGCATTTCGGTGGCGGCGGGGGGCCCTTCAGTGCTGCTGAAGACTCAGAGCGACTGAAGGGCCCCCCCACCGCCGAAATGCTGACAAAGACCCGGACTACCGCTGGGTGAGTAGAAGCACAGCAGCTCCCCCACTTTGTCCCAGGCCCCCTTGAATCCTCTGGCAGCCCTGGTTTTGTTCTAAAAGTTGGTTTCCGATTGGTGTGGAATTTTGCAGAGTTCATTTTTAGGCCTTCTGAATTTCTCGTCTAGTTTTTGTTTGGTTTCTCTTCATAATTTTTAATAGGAAGTCCGTGAACTTGGGCTCTGGGTGAAATTTGTCCACAGCAGTACTACTTTTATTGTTGACCAATATATCTTATCAAACATTGTCTGTCTTTACAAAACTTGATAGAGGGGGATCCTGAGGGGACTCTGATGCAATAGGTAACTTTAAAAAAAAATCTATTTTAAAGTTGGATTTACGGTCACTTTTACATATTGTTCATGTTATGACTGAAAATGTCTGGACTGTGCACACAAACTTTATTGTTTTATGGGGGTTGGGCCCACATGAAACCATCTCCCTCAGGAGCTACACTTCACTGTCAGATTTTATCCTACACTAGAGAAAGGTTCACGTTGTGCTGCTGACACCGGAGAGCTCATGTGCGGCTGTTGATGGATAAAATATGATCTGTCAGCAGCTGCACTTCTACAGCCCTCCCACCTCCCCTTTAAGCATAAAAAAACCTAGGAAATTAATACACAAAAAACTGTCCTGTGAAGCAGTTAAAGCTGCTACACATAACATACCAGACACAAACCAACAGAAATGAAGTGAAAAGTTAAGCCACTTTAACAGCACATACCTTCCGCTTACTCCACCCGCGAATAATTTACCATATGCACTACTACTCTACATCTCAGACCATGCAGTGCAACCTTAACTCTGCCCAACTGGGCATACCAACCTTACATCACTCCCTTATACTGCCCTTCTGCTCACAACCCTGTACCAAAATGCTTTCTTCCAACACAACCAGCTATGACATCAAACATCCACAAATGCTAGCGTTGTTGGGAAAATAATCTGGTCAAGGGGTACTTGCAGGAAGGGAATTAAAGGGGAGCACAGTTAAGGAATGGAAGGGGTCAGACCTATGGGATCATCCTGCTCATCCCACTAGTAAGGCAGGGTTGTTCTCTACAGCCACATACCAGTTCACCAGACTAAGACTTCACCTGCACTGGTCAGCACCATTCTAATTTCTCCTTTCCCTGCAGCCCGCGATGGAGGGGAGGGGTAATGAGGGGTGTTGGCCAAGTATCAGTGGCAAAATCCTGAAGCATATCTTGGAGTGCTTTGTCCAGTCTAGTTCTTCATAGACCGGACTAAAGAAAGGTGAGTGACTCTTTCCTTTCACTTGTTTATTTCAGGAGGTAAGCCATACGTATTGGCTTTGATGGATTCAGCATTGACTGGGTGCTTTTGTACCCCTTTTGCAATACACAGTACACTCCCTGCATTAAATAGTAGTGGCAAAGCCATTGGTAAGACTTCCTAGGCTCTGTGACTGAGGGTTAAATGAGCAGTTCCAACAGGTTCATCCAGCAGCGACTAGATCAAATAATTTCCCTTCTCCTCCCCCTCAGCTACTTTACAGGATAATATGACTTGTGGCCAACTCCTACCCAAAAAGGCATTCAGCTGCTGTCAGAGCCCCTCCTTTTGGCCTGTTGGTCCTGCTCTGGGCTGGCCTGGAGCCCAACATATTGCACAAGG
Source organism: Gopherus evgoodei (assembly GCF_007399415.2). NCBI lineage: Eukaryota > Metazoa > Chordata > Testudines > Testudinidae > Gopherus > Gopherus evgoodei. Next base: position 233,675,463 of record NC_044322.1, on the reverse strand, counting down.
GTGCAGCTGCTGGTAACTCCCTCCTTGACCTCAGCCTTCTTTATTCACTGAAATGCCATCCAAGGGCTGAGCACTTGTCCCTTTAGACAAGTTCCTCATGTAACCTGTTGAGAAAATAGTCTATTTAAAAAAGAAAATACCTGAAACTTTTTATCTTCTGGCTCCTGTGCTTTGGGGCTGCACAGAGTAGGCTGATCTGCATCTATAGGCCATACCATCCCTCCTCAACTGGCCCATGGAACATGCACAATTAATACGGTATTAATTAATTATGGGGAGAAGCTGCTGCTGGCACGAGAACCAAGGCTTCCAGTTCATAAAGTGAATGCTTTGATGCTGAGCTTTAAAAAATATTTCCATCAGCTCAAGCCAGCAGAAAGATCCTGTGATATTTAAACCCTCCCTCCTTTCAGACTCCAGAGTTCAGAGTCCTGCTACCCTGGGAACAAAAAAAAAAAAAAGGGGGGGGTAAAAGGGGTGTTTTGCAAAAACACAGTGGAGGATGTTAGCTAGTGCTGAGAACATTTATGCTGGACTGGGAATGGGAGTAGGGGTTGGTGCTGCAGCCCTAGTGTAGTGGAAATAGATACCTGCTGAATGAAAATAGAGGGTGAAATCCTGGCCCATTGAAATCAGTGGGAGTTTTGCCATTCAGTGTTACCCAGAATTCTTCACTTCCCTGCATAACTGCTGCTTTAGACAATGACTGTGGGAAGAAAGGTCCTGTGGGTCTTGTGCAATATTCAGAAGAATTTCTCTCTTCCATATTGCAGAAGGAAGTAGCCCTGGTTCAGGCAGGTCCACAAACCAATTACTCGTTTCAGTTCTGCCACTTAGTGTGGACTAAAGGATTTCCTGATGTGGAAATCTCCCTGGATGTATGAAGGTTCCTCCTTCCTGCTCTCTCTTTCATTCTGATTTCTTCCAAACAATCTGTCTCCATCAGTGTTTAACCCTCACTGGCTTTCACTTCCTCAATGGGCCCTGGGGGAAGGCAGCTTGTCAAAAACCACCCTCTGTGTGCAGATACTTCTTGTTCCCCTATTTTTGTGTGTCACGCTTCTGACTTTGTATCCAACTTCCTTGGAAACTTCCTGAGTGACCGTATTGCCTCTGGGCCATTAGGTGCATTATTCTGGGTAGTCACTACTGTGTTGTTGTAAGTCTAATTAATCATTGGGGCATTTTGATCTTTTTTATGGGTGTATTTTTTTTACTACTGTTTAAAGCTAAACAAATAACTATTGATACTCAGAGATAATATGTATCATCATTACTGAACCTATAAGACCCAATTCACTATTGCCCTGCACCTTGTGGTGGTGTTTGCATCATTACAAAGTAAGCATAAAACACTACTGGATCGGCATGGTCACATTTTATACCCACTTTGCACTGACAACACTCATAGCAGAAATGGCTAATAGGGACGTGTTGCAGTAGAAGTTAGAGGCCCCAGTCAGGTTGGAGCCCATTTTGCTGATGCTGTGCAAGCGTAGTAAAGAACAATTTCTGCTTGGCAGAGTTTAAACACAATGGTCCCTGATCCTGCAAACCCTTATACCCATGCTTAACTTTAAGCCATTGAGCAATTGCATACAAATTGGTGGGACGATCATCTGTGTGTTTGCAGAATTGGAGCTTACATTAAGACAAGATGCAACAAGCTAGTATGAAAAATAAGCAGAGGAGCTGGAGAAAGACAATTAAGGGAACACCTACAGGAAGGTATGGTTAGGTAGACTGGATATGTTCACAATTGACACGCCTAAGTAAATGAGACATTAATGATGTCAGTAGTCCCTGCTGTCCTCATGCCTTCCTGTTAGCAGCACAGGCATTAGTGCTGGACAAATCACAAAAAGTTTTCAGTCTGGTTTAGTTCTGCTGAACACCCAAAAGTAATAATAATACCTAGCTCTTTTCATCAGTAGATCTCAAAGTCCTTCACAATCTTTTAATATATTCCCTGTGAGGCAGGGAAGTGTTAGCATTGCTATCCGAGACACAGAGGGGCTATGTGACTCTCTCAAGGACACACAGGAAGTCTGTGGTAAAGCAAGGAATTGAACCCAGGTCTCCCAAATCCTAGGCTAGACTGAACTAGGTGGTTGCCTTCCCAGACCTATTGGATATGCAAAATGAGGGTAGAAATCTCTTGTTTACAAGTCTTCTCATGAGAGTTCTGATAGCATCCAGTTGGGCCTGGGTTACTACACGAACACAGATCCTCACACAGCCTGTTGATACTTTGGGACAGAACTTGGAGATGCAGCAGAAGTGCACAAAAATTAAAGTTTTTGAAAATTCAAAGTTTGGGTTTGAGTTTTTGTAGAAGTTTCTAATTTTATCTGAACTGAGTCCCCCATCCATCACTATGTATATATATGTAGGGATATCTCTACACAGCAAAGAAAAACCCACTGCACCAAGTATCAGAGCCTGGGTCAATAGACTCAGGCTTGCAGGGCCAGACTGTGGTGTTAAAAGTAGCTGTATAGACATTCCCATTTGGGTTGGAGCCCAGGTTCCAAGACCCGCTCCACTTGCCAGGTTTCAGAGCTGGGCCCTAGCCAGAGCGGTAACGTTTACACTGCTATTTTTAGCTCTGCAGCCCAAGCCCCGTGAACTAAGTCAATTGACCTGGGCTCTGAGACTTGGCGCGGCAGGCTTTTCTTTGCAGTGCAGACACACCGTAGGTGTTCAAACCCCTCAGCGATAAGCCTGGTATAAATGCCTAGAAAGACAGGTATTATGCATGCATGCACTATTTATTACACTTCTTTCTCTTCAGCTCTAATTAGCACCTACTGCATGATATAACCATTTATCTTGTACATATTTGACAGATTACTGCACTTGCTCAGAAACACTGTTCTTTCAAAAAACATGGTGGATACTGCATGGACATATCCCACATTAACTCTTCCAGAAAGATTCAGAGTGCCATCATAGCTAAAATTACTATTATTATTATTTTGCATATGTAAAATATGCACTGGGGAGTGAAAAGTTACTGTGTTTGTGAAATAGTGTTTAGATTTCAGCCAGTATTTCATCAGAGATCATCTTCAAATTGGGCATTATAGTGTATGCTGTACAGTGGAGGCTCTAGGCTGAAACTGTAGGTGACGCACTGCAACTTGCCGTCACTGCACTTTGTGTGTGCTCATTAGTTGAGGATGCATTAGAAAGTGCCTGATATTTTCTGGGCCTTTTACTGAAGACCCTCTGTTGCTTTGAAGCCTTTTAATGTAAGACCTGATTTACACACCATTTCTGTACTGCTTTAAATACAACATCTTACAAACTGACATACTTAAATTGGTATAACCTTATAGTGTGGACACAGTATACCAGTATAAAGGTCCTTGTTGTATTATCCCAGAATAACTGCGTCCACTGTAGGGGGTAGTACTGTTGTAACTCTATTGTTTCCTAAATCATATAGCTAAAGTGGCACAAAACCTGTGGTTAGACCAGCCCTAATGTGCACATGTGCATTATTCTATCTGGGGCACGGGAACAGCTAGCTGTACTTTGTGGATTTTGTCATCTGGAGAAGCAGGATCCATGTCTTCCTTTGTGTCTATACAGCACCTAGCATATCCTTACTATTTGAAATAATAACCCCCTGTTTAATTAACGGCTCTGGATCCAGATGCCACCTAGCACTGGGATAAAAGTAACTCTCTTATACTTTAATGTTATTGTCTTGTTTGTGTGGTGGCAGAGGCCCATATTCTCTGATGGCAGAGCACTCACTGATACAGTCGTGGGGACCACTACACAGGAAAAACTCATATCCAGAAGGAAAGCTGGGGGTGGTCCATCAGAAAGATAAATAAATACTCAGTGTGGGAAACTCCTTGAAATATTCACATGGTTTTATGTTACATAGTGAACCTCCCCTGGCTTCAGGTTTAACCCACATTAATCAAAGGATTCTGTTGGTCAAAAGTTAGCTGAAGTGCTCAAACCTTTCAGCAAAGCAACCTGGGCTGATTTATGCTTTTGCACCAAAGTGTCAGAAATAGACAGTTTGACACACAGACCAGGTGAAACACAATGGTTTTGAGCGAGATTTTTTTGAGATATCGAGTTCATTCAAACCCAGTCCTTGGTGTGACACTTGGCAGTGCAAATGGAGCATGTCCAAATTGATACCAAAGAAAAAGCAATATGGCCAAATTTCATGCTGCCTTAACCCTGGGGTCCTACAGAGAGCTAGAGAACTTACAGGACTTAGTGAATATTCCAGTAGTCACTGTTGTATACACTAGTGGTCTCATCTGCACTGTCATTTCTATTTTGTTGGGAACCCAGTGACTACAGCAGGGGTTGGCAAACTATGGCACATGTGCCGAAGGTGGCACGCGAGCTGATTTTCAGTGGCACTCACACTGCCCGGGTCCTGGCCACCAGTCCGGGGGCTCTGCATTTTAATTTAATTTTAAATGAAGCTTCTTAAACATTTTTAAAAATTGATTTACTTTATATATAACAATAGTTTAGTTATGAATTATAGACTTATAGAAAGAGTCCTTCTAAAAACGTTAAAATGTGTTACAGGCACACAAAACCTTAAATTAGAATGAATAAATTAAGACTCGACACCCCACTTCTGAAAGGTTGCCGAACCCTGGACTACACTGTGGGTCTCCAATTGTCCCTTGGGTGCTAGGGCAGTAGTATGAGTTCCCCCAGACTCCCACCTTGCCTGACATGAGCTATATTTTAACTATGACAGGTGACTATGGTGTTTGTGCTGGGGAACCTGCTTACAGTAGCTGTCCAGTGTAGACATCATGTGAGCCTATATATTTTGTGTTTGTGTGTGTCTGTGTGAGAGAGAGAGAACCTGAAAGGCTGTTTTAGGTGGTAATTAACTCGAAAACTAGAGATCATGGATAAAAGGGAAGGAGGGAATTTGCCTTCCAGCAGTTCTGACAAAAATATAAATCAATTGAAGAGGCAACAGGGCAGGTTATTCGGGGAAGGAAGGAACTGGAGAGAATGCAGCCAGCCAGCTGCTGGAATTTGGGGTTCAAAAAGCAGATCTCTGGGGCAAACTGACGTAAGCCTTAGAAAAGGAAGATGAGGTAAGGAGTCTCAAGAGTTAATATGCACAGGCCTCCAGTGGATCATAAGTTCCCCTTATATCTTTCTTTGTTCCTTGGTATCTAATCTTTTCCCCTCAGTGTCATGGAATATGAAATAGTGTAATTAAATTGGTTCCTATTACCCAGCCATTATTGGCAATCTAAGTGGGGAAGAGATCCAGTTTAATCCTAGTGCCCTGTATATAGCCCTATCTCCTCCATCCAATACGTAATTTCAAGTTCAGCTCCACTTCCCCTATTGCTCAGACCCCAGCCTGCAGGCATTTCAGTTTCCTTGTCTCAGTCATTTTTTCAGTTACTGTTAACTGTTACTTGTGATTTGCAATGGGAAATTAAAAACTTACTGGAAGCTTCTGATCCATGATCCCTTTGCTAAGGTGCTTCATGAAATACAGCATGTTATTATTCACTTGAGCTTGGTCGCTCTTGGCTCTCGGCCAATTAGTGATTCACAAGATGTCTGTGAGAATCATTTTTTTAAGCCTGGCTCCTCCACCTCCCTACTTTACTTAAAAATCCTTGCTGTGAAAGTTTATTTTAAATAAAACCACCACAGATCAAGAGCAATTGGTAGTTATAAGGAACAGTAAACCATTTCCGAAGTCCCATCAAATGAGGTCTAAGATTAGATGAAGAATTTGTCTCTGATTTCCAAGTAGGGAATTGGGGGGGGGAGTTTGGGGGGGCTGCAGTTTGCTCCCTCATCCCCTGTCACTTCTCAGCAATCCCAACTGTGTGTGTGTCCTGTGTCTCTCTCTCCTTTAGAACAGACTCAGAAACTAATCTCCTCTGAATACTCTTGGGTGTCTGATGTGTGCACAGTGGGCACGAGGGGGAGTGGGAGTAAAACCAAATGCAGTGGACTCTCTACACACTCATGTGAAAGCAGAGCTCTTGATCCTAGAATGCCGGCTGCAGCAACAATCCAGGGGTGTTTTCAGCGCTTGCATGCCAAAGTCTCTTCAAATGTCTCTGCTCAAAGGCATGAGCTGGGCTCACTTCTGAGGGAAATTTCCTTTTTGGGGAAGTTGCTGCAAAGGAATTTCCTGTGTGGGCAGACAGAGCTTCCTGACTTGAAGGCTTCTTGGAAGGGAAACCGTTTCATAATGAAATGACAAATTAAAGACATACCAGCCTGGTTCACTTCAAAATAGCTATTGAGAGAGCTCAGGCAGTGCACCATTATACTCCTGCGCAGAATGAAAATAAATTGCATCCTGACAGGATTCTCTATCCTGAAGAATATCCTTCCCTCCTGCCCCCTCTCCCCACTGGTCTCACTTTCTGCCACCCCCGTTATTAGCTGCCATCTCAGCTATCTATTACAGCCCCCTCCAAACAGCAGGTAAGTGGGTGTATGGCTCAAGCTGCTATGTGGAATATCTGCTGCTGCACCCCTTCCCCACAAAGCATGCAGCATATGTCACTTTAAGGCCCATGGGGCAGTTTAAGCAATTTCAGGGCCCCTTCTGAAAGCATTTGATTGGTATCTCAACTGCAAGGCTCAAAAATCCTGACTGCAACCAGCACAAAACTCTTGTGCCATGGCAGCTGCGTGGGGGGGTGGAGGTGTGTGTGTGTGGGGGGGGAATCGGTCCCATGGAATGTTGACAGGCATGTTTATGTGATCATGAAGATAGTTATGGGAATTGCAGGTATATATATATCATGTTAAATAAGAGGGAGTACACCCCAACCATGGCACAATGAGGAGGGGAAGCATCCTAATTCCCCAGAGGGACCAGGTTAGCAGCATGGAGTTTTCAGTAAGCACAAAGCAACATGTGTTCCTGCCCCATATTGCACTAAAGTGTGAGCTGTAAGCACCACACTGGCACTGATGGTTCTCCATGACCTGCAGGACCACTGTGGCTGCAAGTTTGCTGGACTGTCTGAACTGAGTCAGAGTCGTATTCCATGAAGACTACTAGAAACCATCGTCCCTGCTCTTTCTCTTACATGCACATGTACATACACCCACACAGAGTGACTGGAGACATGCCTTCCAGTTGGGGGGAAATATTTAGAGGCATTTTGCTTCACCTTTCTGTGCCTCAGTTTCCCATCTGTAGAATGGGGATGATAATAGTACCTATTTTTGTAAAGTGCTTTGCATGCTACAGATGACAAGCTCTACAAAAGTACTCGGTAATGTTATATCCTTTGGCCAGTCTTCCCGTCTTTCTTTCCAGCCTCCCCCTTTGATCGATAATTAGAGTTACTCTAACATTCTGTGGCAGCCCCACAAAGTATGCATACCTTATTTGGCCAGGTTGTCAAGCACGGTATTTAGTGCTTTTACTCTGTGGAAGACTCCTCGCCCTTTTCCATTGCTATGAGATTCTGCTGGAATTTCTAACCTCCAAATCACTGGTGCAACATTGCCAACTCTCACAGTTCTGTTGCAGATCTTGTGCTGCTTTTATTTTTCCTTAAAGCCCCAGTTCCTTCATGTTCATTTTAGTCCTCATGGTTGCAGAAAAAAACTTTAAAACCTGTTGCAGAGAGGCTCAGAAATCAAAATGCAAATAAAAAGGACCCCAAATGTATAATTTAAAAACCCCTCAAGATTTTTAAACCAATCTTATAATTTGTTGGGGGCCTGATTTGTGTTTTTTCCAGCACTTGAGATTGGCAGTTCGGCAGGTGATAGTTTAGAGTCAGGACTTTGATATCAGTTTGTGGAGAGAGATGTTTCAGCAACAACAGTGCATATTTGTTTATCTCAGCAGTGTGAGGGGTGAAGAAGAAAATAATATAACTAGCACATTGTTAGTGTGATTAGCATAACGATTTATCATGCATAAAGCAACACCATGGAGGCACATCTGATAGTAAGGCATGATCAGAAATGGTTCGCAGCAGAGAGAGAATATTACTGTTCCTCAAAGCAGAGTAGGGTCCATGGTGGGAAATGCCAGCCTTACAGCAAAAGCACAGGTGGTTAGTAGGAAAAACAGACATTTGCAACCGTGCAAATCTTATTCATTCCATGCTTTGAAGTATCACTAGCTCAGTGAGAAAAGAAAAACAAAAGGTGCACAACAGAAAAGTCCTCACCAGAGCTTGGGCTTGCATTCAAATACCCTTTTTCCTGCCTGTATTGATGACAATTCTGTGTAGTGGTCCACATGGCAAAATTGGGTATAGCTGGTGCAACATTGCCAGGGTATACCTGGTGCCACAGATGTGCCAGTTTAGGAAGAAGGTGGCTGGGGCCAAGAGATCATGGAGCACTCAACAATGAGGGGTATTACAGAAGTGCCCGTTTGTTTCGTTTTTTTTTTTAATCCATATTGTAAGTCCTGTTGCATTTGGATGCTCTGATGTCATATGTGGAAGTAGGGCTCTCCAAAATGGCACCCATACCATAAGTGTGGGTCTGTGCTATTTAAAAAGGCTTAGAGACTAAATTAATAGTATTCTCTGAAAGTGCTCCCTCTAGACAGGGTTGAAGCATACTGGTGGGGCCTTTTGTGGAAGCTTGTACTGCTGCTACCCATGCTGTACTTGCTTATTATTATTATACTTTGCAGCACCCAAATGTGTGCTTGATGCTTCACAATGCAAATACGAAGAGTGAATAAACAGAGGGCTTATGCCTTTTCTTCTGTCACCACCTTTTTATAGCATTAAATTCATTATTAAAATCAACACACAAACGATTATTTTGTTCAACTAATCTCCACGTCAAGAAATTTCATCCAGATTCCTTTAGCGTCAGTCCCTTTGTTTGGGGGAATTTGTTTTTTTCTTCTTAAACTTGACACAGGCTCAAACAGCTCTCTGATTTATCACTCCTCTTTTTTCCTTTGTTAAAATCCCTTAATCTCCTCTTCTCCCCTCCCCCCCCAAAGGATACAGACCTGGTTTCTCTAAGATTTTTGAATAAGAACTAACAGAATTACTTTTAATCCACTCAGACCTCAAAACCAGGTAATATCCAGAAGTAGCAGCAGCCACCATCACGGGAGGAAAGCTGAGTGGGAACACAATTGTTAAGCTGTATGTAGAACAGCACAGTTCCACTAAGCCTTTCCTAACAAAGGTTTACATTGCTAATCAGGTGCCACTCCAGGCTCACTGTTCAGTTTAACCATAGCAATTTCCAGCAAAATGCAAGAGGAGAGACTTAATTTGTGCTGCCTCTCCGCCCCCGTTGCCTTAAGGATACAGACTGGTAGTTCTTGGCATGAAATCAAAGCAGTGCTGGAAGGAAATGAGGTAGAAAAAGGACATTAAAATCACAGCCACACGTCTGGCCTGACAGTCTATTAGTTTTGTTCCTACTTCCCTGAAGAAAATCCAGTTATGAGTCCTAGTGGTCTCTCTCATGAGCGGTGCGTGGACTGCTGGGTCAGGGAGCCAGCCCAAGCTGGGGCCACTGCACAGGGGAACTGGGAAAAGCGGGTCAGAGTGGGAAGCAGGAGGAGTCTGGGGGCAGAGCATGGGTGGGGCCATGCCTGGCTGTTTGGGAAGACACAGCCTTCCTCAGCCTATGATACCCGTTTGCCCCTGGTCTCTTTTGCTTCTTGGGTTGGCAGGAGCTGGGACTTTTATACCCCACTCATGGCAGTAGTGTTTCAGTTGCTCACTCCTGACCCCTCTGATTAAGGAGTAGCAGCAATGGATTCTGCAAAGGCTTTTAGCAGTCCTTCTTATCAAAAAGATAGTAGCTCTGGGAGGAAAAACAGGAGATTTCAGGAGGGATGAGGAACAATGCACCAGCCACCCACATCTCCCAGTCATATTTGTGGTTTTAAAGCCTTAGCTCCAAATTCTGCCCTACACTGCATATGATGCAACCCCATTTGAAAGGAGGACAGAATTTGGTGGTGGGAAGGACCCATTAGGCCATCTGACCCCATCCTGTGCCAGTGCATGCTCCAGTGCTTTGTCCCATTTGATGGAGTTTCTATGACTCCTTGGGAGACTGCTATACTAGATCCCACCCCAGAGGGAAGGTTTGCCTGATTCAGTCTTAATTTCCTTGCTCAGTTCAATCTCACTCCAAAACAATCTCTGCCTTCTTGGTGTTAACACATATCAATATGTGCAGGCATCTTCTTTCACCCTTCCCCCCCCCCACCCCAATATACTGGTGCTATACATTTTCCTGCAGTGCAGAAGCCATGTTTTTGAGAGCAGATTCAGAATTAAAACAGTCCAGGATATGTGTGTTTGTGGAGGGATGAGGGGTTGTCTTTTGGGGAGGGAGAAGGACATTCTCAAGTAGCCATTATTAGGATTGTTCTACAGCCCTGACTTCCGACTGGGCTGAGAGCAACTGGTATTTTATCTAGTTGAATATGACCCTCATCATTTGAAATGCTTCCTGTTTCACCTCGCTGGGAACTTACAATCACAGATACATTGCCATAGGAACGTGAACAGGAAAGACATAGAAGTAAATACTCTCTGTGTTTGACTTTCTTTTTATATCTATATGCTTGTACTAGAGGAGTTTATTCAATTAAAAAATAAAAACTTTCTGGTGACTCCCAGAAGAACCTAGCTTTGAGTTTGGCTGATCTCTTGGGGATCAAGAGTGCAATAATACTATGCCTGAATCAGTGCAGGTTTGCATGGTGCCAGAGCTATTGCAGTGACAACATTTCAACATGGTGCCAGTGACCGCTGTATGCAAGCAGGTCCAGAGCCTGAACGTGAAAAACATGGACATGTGTTTCCTTTCTTGCACAACCCGCATCATGGGATTTCAAGTTCTCAGCCTAGCTATAGATATAAAATGCTTATTCCCATGTATGCTGCTGGAGGTAACAAGTACATCCAGGGAATATGAATGAATTTGAATGAATGTTCCATTAAGGATGCAGGTGCAGAGAAAGGTTGAATAAAGGTGGCACTCATGCCACACATAATTACCAATGACTAAAGCCTAGGCGACACAGTAAATTAATGCCCTAGTCTTTTTTTCTGTGACAACCTGGATGCAAATGTAGATTAGGGCACCAATGAAATGAGTTGGGTAGCTGTCTTCCTTGTGCTGTCTCTAGAAGAAACATTTGTCCTCCCAGAGCTTCTACATGATTTGGGACCAGGAGAAGACTAATACAGTAATGTACAGAGTTCTGCGGGGCAGGACTGAAGATTATTGCCAAAGCTGAGTAGGGATCCAGAACTGGAATTGCACCTACTGCACCCATATCATCATGGTTTTCCTTGTTCCTTCTAAGTACAGCAAAGATTCAGCTCTGCTTACTTAGGAGGTCTGACAAGATGACAGTCCCAGGCGGCAATACCTAGAGTTGTCTGTTTTAATTGCTTTTCATGAGGTCCTCCAGATATTTCCAGAGGAACTGGGTGGGGATGGTCTCTTTTTCTGTACTCTGACATTGGCAGCCTGTTCCTGAGCTGGCCTGTTAAAGGTACAGAATGATACTTTGTTTCGGAGGGAAATTTCCTTTCTGAGGAAGTTAGTCATACCCAACAAATAAATAAAAAGTTCTTGTTTAAATCCAGTGTGGGTAGAGGGAGTGTCCTGATTGCACATTTCCTGGGAAAAGGCAGCTGTTGACATATCACTGACTAATGAAAAATTGCCTGCTAAAGGCACCTCCTTTCCATAAACTCATTCCAAGAGGCAGGAGTTCTTTAAAGGTACTGACCGTGGATATTTCCTAGTTTTATTTTCAAACCTTTCTGAACAGGATTATTTGTATTAATGGATATATCTACATTGCAAAGAAAAACCTGCAGCACCAAGTCTTAGGGTACGTCTACACTACCAGCCGAATTGATGGGCAACGATCAATCCAGCAGGGATCGATTTATCGTATCTAGTCTAGACATGATAAATCGATCCCCAAGCACTCTCCCGTTGACTCCTGTACTCCAGCACTGCAAGAGATGCAGGCAGAGTCAATGGGGGAGCAGCAGCAGTCGATTCACCGTGGTGAAGAAACCATGGTAAGTCGATCTAAGTGTGTAGACTTCAGCTGAAGTTGCATAACTTAGATCGATCCCCCCCACTCCCACCCTCAGTGTAGACCAGGCCTTAGAGCCCAGGTCTATTGACCTTGGACTACAGGGCTAAAAACAGCAGTGTAGATGTTCCCACTTGGCTAGCACCTGGGTTCTGAGACCCTCCCCCCTCGCTGGCTTTCAGAGTCTGGGCTCCATCTCGAAAAGGAACATCTACACAGCAATATTTAGTCCCGCAGCCTGAGCCCTAATCAATTGACCCAGGCTCTGAGACTCATTGCCACAAATTTTTCTTTGCAGTGTAGACATACCCAGCCAGATTTCCCGTAAAAACCAGGATGATCCTTGACTATTGAGGAAGGCAACACTAAGAAATTCGACCGTTTCTGATCTTGGATTAAACCTGTAACTTTATGTCTAGATTGGAAATCCTTGGTGGTTCAAAGTGATACCTACCTACTACTGCAACATTTCCTAGCATGCATTAATGCAGTGTCCAGAAACATCTGGGAATGGGTTGACTGAGGCACTTTTAAATGCTACCCTGACTTTTAGTTCAACCTGAAATGACCTCAGTGCCTTACTGGAAGTTAACGAAAAAACACACCCCCACACCTTCTACTTCTACAGAAACCAGTCTTATTTTTTAATCTTAGAATCATCATCATGCAATTTTTTTTGACCCCAACAATATCAACAGAACACAATTATGCAAACAAGGAAGTTTCCATGGGCTGAACTGCACAATCCAGAGAGAGAATCTGAGCTGTTAAACACATCACAAGAGCTGAACCCTTAGCTGCATTGTGTGGAAGGACTGTGTACTTGGTGCAGTTGTAGGAGTGGGTGGAAGAAATATAGCTTTCCTTCCCCCCACTCACTGACTGTGCATCCAAGTGGGCCTGAATAGAGTCTGCACCCCCTGCAGTAGTGGGTGTGCATTCTCAAGCCATCTGAGGTTGTTCTGTGGAGTAGTGCACAAGGCCTACCGCAGAACCAGAGGAGTAGAATGAAGGATAGATACTCATGCTGCTGGATTAAGTGCTAACCCTGCACAATGAGTCTGAAGCACTGATAAAAGGACTCCATACTTTTCTAATTGGTCTGTCTACACTTACAGCTGACTCTGTATGTAACAGTAATTCCAGCTTCATCTCATGGCCTTCCATTTTTGTTGCAGCTCAGACACTTATCCTTTCCTGATCACCATTTCCCATCCTGTGTTTAGCTACAGGCCCAGACCTCCATTGTCCCAGAGAGCTCTATAGTCTCACCTGCAAACTTGCAGCCCATCCACTAATTGGAACCCCTTCTCCTCCCCAGTAATGGTATGAGCCACAATCATGCAGTATCTTGCATGTTAACCTCTACGTACATTCACTTAGCTCATTGATGTGGGCTGAAGGCCCCATTCATCCTTTCAGTATTATATCTTTAATTATTGCAAAGCAGTCACATCCTATGCTGTGAAAAGGCCAGTAATTAAGACAAATAAATAACCTCTACCTACGCATGAATAACACAGGACAATTAATGTTTTGTGTATGTCTGCAAGGCTGCTTCACCCACATCTAGGGCAAGGTTTCTGCAAAGTTGTTTGAGTCACGCCTACATCGGTAAAAGCCAAGTTTTATTGTGTTACCTTTTGCCTTCACATACTGCAAACACCTGTACTGTGCAAATTGTGTGCATTTGGCAGTGGGGGGAATGTGAGACCCAGGAAGTGAGAGGCAGCTGAAGAGGGAAAAGAGTTATGTGTGGAATTAGAGAACTAGCTGATAGATGTTTTCTGTGGAACTGGAGAAGGTCGAGGAACCCACAAATTGTCCCCTGCCTGGTCTGTGGTAAAGGGAGAGATGGGATCATTCCCCAGAGAGGAAGAGTTATTTCCAAAGATCATCAGCATGAAGTGCCCTGTACTCGGCATCATGCAATGCTGGAACATGAGCAGCAAACATCAGTTATAACTTCTGCAGGAGAAGGAAGAGTTTTTCTGAAGTTTCAGGAAATGAGTGCAAATGAGTCCATTTACCCATGAATTTTTATCTGCTGATAATCAACTGATCAGAATTATTAGCAAAGTGAGCAGTTATGGTTTCTTTATCTGACTCTGAGTGTTTAAGTGTGAGTCTCCAGGTTGTGGGAGTTTTCTCTAGACTTGCACTATTGTGCCTTGTTTAACAATCTAGCCTGGTCTAGAGCAGTGTTTCTCAACCTTTTTGATACCAGGGACTGGCTTGTTGCCTTCCTAAGCTGTGTCAGGGAGATCTCAGGGACTCGCACTGGTCCACAGACCGATTGTTGAAAAACACTGATCCAGAGGTTGTAGAGCAATGGCCAGGGCTCCTGGGTTTGGTAACTCGCTGTGCCACTTTCACTAGTGTGTGTGACTTACCTTCCTTAGCTATAAAAAGGGGGAATGGCATTTCCTTGCTCCATAGGGTTATTGTGAGGGTAAATATATTAATGGCTGTAGCATACTTCAAAATCCTCTGAGGAAAAGTTCCACTAAAATAGACCACTAAATCCAAAGTATTAACCTCAATTCTATCTAGGGAGGAAAAGAGAGCAGGGAATATGGGTCAAATAGCATCAACAGCCGAAAGTCTTGTTTTCTACAAGTGGCCAGCCCTTAGTGTGAAACTCGTGGAGCTGAAACCACCAGACGTGCAGCTGGACATGTATAAAACAAAGCTCATACGAATGTACTGATAACTCAGTGAAGCACGAGTGGACAAAAATTAAGATCCCTTCTCCCCCTTTGCTTTTCTCTTTTGCTGGAATCAGGGTTTTGATTTTCATTTTCATGTTCTTGTAGCTACATTATGGTTGCGTGTTTAATTCTCTTCAACACCCCTGCTGCTGAATAGTCATTAGAAGCTGTTTAAACTGACAGGGTGATGGCTGCTTTTTGGAAATGTTTGGACTCAATTACTGTAAATTTAAGACTTCTCTTTTTGGGTAGTGTTAGTGGCAATGACGACAAGGAGAGGGTGCTGGGAACTTGAGAGGGAGATGCTCTGACTCTGTTTCCTGTGTGGGATTTTGCTGTAGGTTTCTGTTCAAACACTTGAAAATAATTCCAGATTGCACATTTTCCAGAGCATTTTTTAAAAATTAAATGCAATAATTTTTAATTCATCCTAAAAAACATCGACTGTCTATATCTGATATAAAACACGATGCCTGAGTCTGATTTCACACTGGTATAAATTGGGAGTAAACTGGGAGTAAATCAATGGAAATGAACCAGTATAAAATTAGTGTAAGTGCAAGAGGACTGTTTTCCCCTTACTAACATTCAGTGGGAGTGTTTGGTTGCTAGCTCCCAGCACTAAAAAGGGAGGAGTCAATGGGAAATCAGGAGCCTGAGACTGACAGTCTCCAGGAACAATGTGGAGAGGCCAATGCTCCAGATCAGCCTGATTGACAGGGCTGGCAGGCTAATCAAGGAGTCAGGAGGCCAGGGGGGTTCCGTCCTCCATGTGAGCTGGAATTGTCTGAGTCAGGTGGAGTGGGGCCGAGCTAAGGAGAGAGGGAGGGGCCCAAACTAAGCTGCTGGGAGCAGAGCTGCAGTCCAAAAAGCCAGAGCACAGCCCAGAGAGAGCAGACCTGCCCTGGGAGCAGAGCTGTAGCAATTGGAGCCAGAGAGGAAAGAGAAGCAGCCCAGGGAGCTGAAGGCAGAGCAGCACCAGCAGCTGTGCTGAGGCAGTGTGGAGCTGGGGCTGGAGCAGTCCGGAGCTGGGTGCGGTGAGCAGCTGGGGAGAGCGAGGGGGACCCTCGGCAGTGGGCCCAGCACAGGGAGACGCCTCAGCCAAGAGGCTCTGCAGGCCAGACTTGGAGGGGGATCATAACCCTGACAGAGTGGGGGTGACACTGAGGAGAAGGGTCCTGCCACCCAGAGCCTGAGAGTGTGTGGTCACCGCCAGAGCAAGTGTCCAACTCCGCAGCGTCCCTGCAGCACAGCCAGGGCCTGAAAAGGAAGCTTGGGACCTACAAGGAACAGACTGTGAACTGCCCTGACATTCCAGAGACACTGTTTGTAATGTTCTCTGCCACAGAGCAGGGTGATGTGTTTTCCTTTAACCTTTCCCATTTTTCCTTATTCTTTTTTAAAATTATTTGTTAATTAAATAACTTGTATTTGCTTTAAATTGTATGATGTGATCAGTGGGTCAGGGAGGTGCGCAGTGCAAAGAGAGTACCCCGGAGTGGGGACACCCTAGCCCGTCTTGGGTGACCACAGCAGTGTTGGGGGTTGAGCCCCCCAGGAATCCTGGGCCCAGCTTTGTTGGGGTTACGAGGACTCTGCCAGACAGGAGAATGGAAGGGGAGTCCTCAAGGGCAGGGAGGCCTCCGGGTAAAGGAAGTGGGAGTGAGGACTCAGATCCTTTCGCCAGCCCACTTCACCAGGGTAGTGCAGAAACCAGGAAAGTTCCCCACCATAGCAGGACCATTCCCCCGCTTACATAAGGGAATGGAGGATTAGGTCCATATATTTTAGTCCACTATTTGTACATTATGCATATTACCATCTGTTTTCTTTTACAAGTCCTGGCATCTATTATATTTAATTATTTCCTCTCATGGCTTTAAATTGAGACCAGTTTCAAAACCTCGGAGGCTTCTTTTAATTGCTTTCCCCTGTGTCAAGGTGTGGCTATTAAATGAAGGCTGCTTCTCTTGAAAACTGTTGGAGATTTTTTCACTTCTAGGTTGCTAGTTTAAACCAAGCCTGGGCTAGTGGTGACTGAAAGTTGTTCCCACTTGATGGCTGTTTGGTGGTCTACGGAGAAGGAATTTGGAGGACTCAGTGCAGTTCTTAGTACATGAGTGTCCATGTTACATACAATGATAGCTGATCACAATAAGTGGAAGACAGTTAATGTCTTTCATGCTTCAGTGTTCCCAAGAGCTTCAGGGGAGTTATTCCAGAACAGCTACTCCTGATTAACTATTCCATTGAGTCCAGACGTTGCTAGTGTTGGTGCAGCAGAGGGGTTTTAGAAGATCCTGTTCTTCGTCACATCCCAGGTGTACTGTAAGTGTGGAATTTCTTTACAGAATAAATAAGGAAAATAGATGGAAAAATACCCATTGCATTGGAGGAATTGTTCCAAAGAGTTGATCCATGTCCTTCAATGGTAATATTCTAATGCAGCCATTGTCTATGACAGTAATGAACTTTGGCTGAATGAGCCACAGTTGCACAAGCTGAAGTGGCCTCTTGACAGCTTGACTCATCACATTTTTTCATGAGATTTAAACCAGTTTTAGAGACTGGAATCCTTATAACTTAGTCCTGTGAATCAGTTCCCTCCTTTTCTGTTTTTGTTCTTCTATTAGTGTAGGCTCTTTTCTCTGAGTACCTCACCCTAGCAGTTTCCCCAAACCCCACATAAATGGTCTAGCAGATAGAATACTAACTTCATGTAATTGTCATTTTTCATCCCACTCATGTGCATGAACCGTGTTGGGACAGGTTGGCTCAAGGATTTTCTTAATGGGATTTGTTTGGAGGCTAGCAGTAACCGTAAGTAGTTAATATCGGATGATACTTTGGTGGTTTCTCTTAAGTGAACTGACTGTCTCAGTCCAGTATTTTGTTAATAGGTGTCCACATTGCAAAGCCCACCTTCACCATTATCATTAATTGACATCCCAGCAGAAAGATGGAATGGCCATGGAGAATGAAATAGCTTCTTATCCCTAGAAGTGGCTCCTCCAGATTGGAGGTGAAGCTCATTGCCAGGACAGGGCTGGGTAAAGTGGCTCTGCTGTTGCCCATGCTGTGCCTTTTCGAGGCATAGGCCAATCATTGCGTTCTCCAGGTCTGTCATTCTATGCCTTCCCGCAGCTCTAATTTTTTTACTAATATGAAAATGTAAAGAGAAATGATGGATAAAACTATGCTGCAGGGATAGGGCTGGGGAAGAAGACAGAAAGCTGAGAAGAACCCAGCTCTCCGCATAACCAATTAAATTGTTACACACACACTCAGTGTTCCACCTCCCCACATCCTCCCCTCCATGAAGACTTTAATTGTTGGTAAAATGATTATAAGAAAACTTTTACAGTGAGTCCAACCATCATCTATCATATAATTCTCTCCAGCAGAGCAAAAGTCTCTTCAACGAGTAACCTCTACGAGAATAACCCTCTCCAATGAATAAATTGTTTGGTGTACCTAAGGCAGTTTGTCTGACATTATTTTCACAGGATTAAGGACCTTACAACATGTTAATTGTCTGTACCTGGCATACCAATGATATTAATGCATTGCTACTGCTCTGAGTTGCCGACAAAATAGCAGTTGTGATCATTTGCTAACTCAGTCTTTGGATTGACTGATCATAATAGCTAGGGCCCTGCCGAATTCACAGCCAGGAAAAACACATCACAGACCATGAGATCTGGTCTCCCCCCTTGAAATCTGGTCTTTTGTGTACTTTTACCCTATATTATACAGATTTCATGGGGGAGAGTCGAGCATTTCTCAAACTGGGGGTCCTGACCCAAAAGAGGGCCTGGGAGGGGGGGTCACGGTATTGCCACCCTTAATTCTGTTCTGCCTTCAGAGCTGAGTGGCTGGAGAGTGGTGGCTGTTGGCCGGGCGCCCAGTTCTGAAGGCAGCGCCCCACAAGGAGCAGTGCTTAAGAAAGGTTGGCAATACCATACCATGCCACTCTTACTTCTGTGTTGCTGCCTTCGCAGTTGGGTCAGGACCCCACAGTTACAACACCATGAAATTTCAGATTTAAATATCCAAAATCATGAAATTGACAATTTTTAAAATCCTATGACTGTGAAATTGACCAAAATGGACTGAATTTGGTAGGGCGCTAGTAAGAGCATTGTATTGCTATGATGACTTTCCTGTAAAGAGCCCAAAATTCTGTACACACATCAGTATTTTATAAAAAAAAGAAACCCAAACAACCCTACCTCCCAACAACTGTTAAGTAGGTAGTGCTAGTATTACTGCTACCCATTTTGTAGAGGGGGAAACTGAGGCATGGAGTGGTTAAGTGACTTATCTAAGCTCACACAGCAAGTCACTGACAGTGCTGGACCCAGGAAAACCCAAGAGTCTTTATAACAAGTTGTGAGAATACCCGCTACAATCTTGTAGGACAGAACCCTATTCCAACACACATCCCAAGAAACTGGCAGATAAACTATGGGTATGTCTACACTATGGGATTATTCTGATTTTACATAAACCAGTTTTGTAAAACAGATTATATAAAGTCGAGTGAACGTGGCCACACTAAGCACATTAATTCAATGGTGTGCGTCCATGGTCCGAGGCAAGCGTCGATTTCTGTAGCGTTGCACTGTGGGTAGCTATCCCGTAGCTATCCCATAGTTCCTGCAGTCTCCCCGCCCATTGGAATTCTGGGTTGACAGCCCAGTGCCTGATGGGGCAAAAATAATTGTCGCGGGTGGTTCTGGGTACAGCCTCACCCCTCCCTTCGTGAAAGCAGCAGACAACCATTTTGCACCTTTTTTCCTGGGTGAACTGTGCAAACTCCATAGCACAGCAAGCATAGACCCTGCTCAGATCAATACCACAATTGTGGACTTTGTAAACACCTCGCGCATTCTCGTGCAGTCTATGCTGAACTGGGACCTGCAAAGCCAGGCGAGGAGGAGGTGGCGGCTACGGCAGCATGGCGACGAGAGTGATGAGGACATGGACACACAATTATCTCAAACCGCGGGCCCCTGCACTTTGGAGATCCTGCTGGTAATGGGGCAGGTTCTAGCCATTGAACGCTGATTTTGGGCCTGGGAAACAAGCACAGACTGGTGGGACCGAATAGTTTTGCAGGTGTGGGACGATTCCCAGTGGCTGCGAAACTGTCGCATGCGTAAGGGCACTTTCATGGAACTTTGTGACTTGCTTTCCCCTGCCCTGAAATGCCATAATACCAAGATGAGAGCAGCCCTCACAGTGGAGAAGCGAGTGGCAATAGCCCTCTGGAAGCTTGCAACACCAGACAGCTACCGGTCAGTCGGAAATCAATTTGGAGTGGGAAAATCTACTGTGGGGGCTGCTGTAATGCAAGTAGCCAAAGCAATCATTAAGCTGCTGCTATGAAAGGGTGTGACTCTGGGAAATGTGCAGGTCATAGTGGATGGCTTTGCTGCAATGGGATTCCCTAACTGTAGGGGGGCAATAGATGGAACCCATATCCCTATCTTGGCACCGGAGCACCAGGGCACCCAGTACGTAAACCGCAAGGGGTACTTTTCAATGGTGCTGCAAGCACTGGTGGATCACAAGGGACGTTTCACCAACATCCACGTGGGATGGCCAGGAAGAGTTCATGACACTCTCATCTTCAGAAGCACTGCTCTGTTTAAACTACTGCAGCAAGGGAATTACTTCCCAGACCAGAAAATAACAGTTGGGGATGTTGAAATGCCTATAGTTATCCTGGGTGACCCAGCCTACCCCTTGATGCCATGACTCATGAAGCCATACACAGGCAGCCTGAACAGTGGTCAGGAGCTGTTCAACTACAGGCTGAGCAAGTTCAAGATGGTGGTAGAATGTGCATTTGGCTGTTTTAAGGCGCGCTGGCACGCATTACTGACTCGCTCAAACCTCAGCCAAACCAATGTCCCCTTTGTTATTGCTGCTTGCTATGTACTCCACAATCTCTGTGAGAGTAAGGGGGAGACCTTTATGGTGGGGTGGGAGGCTGAGGCAAATCACCTGGCCGCTGATTACACGCAGCCAGACACTAGGGCAATTAGAAGAGCACACCCCGAAGCGGTGTGCATCAGAGAAGCTTTGAAAATGAGTTTCATTACGGGCCAGGGTATGGTGTGACTGCTATGTTTGTTTCCCCTTCATGAACACCCCCCACTTTATTGACTCCTTCCCTGTAAACAACCCACCCTCCCCCTTCGATTACAGCTTGCTTAAGGAAATAAAGTCACTATCGTTTAAAAATCATGTATTATTTATTAAAAGTCGTTCCCTGTAAGCAACCCACCCTCCCTCTTCGATTAGAGTTTGCTTAAGTCTTCTTTTTCCTCCACCTTATCTGAGATAGCCTTCGGGATGGAGTAGGGAGGCTTGAAAAATGTGCAGCTGCTTGAGGGTGGGGAAAAAAGGGAGAGAAGTATTAAAAAAGATACATTTTACAGAACAATGGTTATACTCTTTCACAGTGAACAACACTATTCACCTTACATAGCACATGTGATTTCACTGCAAGGTTGCATTTTGCATCTTAATATTGAGTGCCTGCGGCTCTGGTGTTACAGATCTCACAGACGCAGGTCCAGGCATCAGAATTCAGCTTGCATGCGACCATGGTAAGCCATTGTCTTTCGGCTTCTCCAGCCTTCATATACACAGTGCCCTGTGATGTTCCTTTCCTGTTAACATGCTGCAGCGGAAGCCAACCCCCCCATCCAATTCTCTAGGATGATTGCTTTACCCCTCCCCCCACCGTATGGCTGGTGTCATGGAAGATCACTGCTAATTACCCTCTCCCCCCCCCCCCAACCATGTGGTTGGTAGCTGGGAAGATTCCTGCTAGCCAAACGCAAAAAAGCTCAGCGCTATCCTTCCTCCCCTCCCCCCGCTTGGCTACGTTCAAGGAAGGATTTCTTTTAAGCAACAGCCCAGTAGGAAAATGGCCATCTCTGTCCCCTTAATTAAATTCTTGAATTTCAACCAGGTTACCATGAACGATATCACTCTCCTGAGGATAACAGAGCGAGATAAAGAACGGATGTTTCTTGAATGCCTGCAATCACCGGGACCATACGCAGCTATGCTTTGTCATGCAATGATACCCGATTACTTGCTACATGCATGGCGTGGTAAAGTGTCCTACCATGGTGGATGGGACAAGGCTGCCTTGCCCAGAAACCTTCTGCAAAGGCTTTTGGAGTACCTCCAGGAGCGCTTCATGGAGCTGTCCCTGGAGGATTTCCGCTCCATCCCCAGACACGTTAACAAACTTTTCCAGTAACTTTACTGGCCATGAATGCATCCCAAGCCCTCATGGCAAATCAATCATTAAAAAATGCTTGCTTTTAAACCATGTTTTATATTTACAAAGGTACACTCACCAGAGGTTGCTTCCATGGCTTCACTGTCTGGGCTAGTGGCTTGGGAGGGCTGGGAGGGTAATTCCGTCTGGGTCACAAAAAGCTCCTGGCTGTTGGGGCTAACGGAGTGCTATGTGCTCGCTGCAAGCTCATCCTCCTCTTCCTCCTCCTCATCTTCCCCCTCCGCAGAATCCTCAGCCATGGCTGAGATTACCACCCCCACCTCAGAATCCACGGACAGGGGTGGGGTAGTGGTGGCGCAGCCCCCTAAAATTGCATGCAGCTCAGCGTAGAAGCGGCATGTTTTCGGCCCTGACCCGGACCTTCCGTTTGCTGCTTTGGTTTTCTGATAGGCTTGTCTGAGCTCCTTAACGTTCACTCTGCACTGCACTGAGTCCCTGGTGTGGCCTTTCTCCATCATGGCCTAGGAAATTTTTTCAAATATTTTTTCATTTCGTCTTTTGGAACAGAGTTCTGTTAGCACTGAATCCTCTCCCCATATAGCGATCAGATCCAGTACCTCTCGTGCTGTCCATGCTGGAGCTCTTTTTCGATTCTCAGGAGACTGCATTGCTACCTGTGCTGATGAGCTCTGTGTGGTCACTCTGTGCTGATCAGAGCTCCACGCTGGCCAAACAGGAAATGAAATTCAAAAGTTCGCGGGGCTTTTCCTGTATACCTGGCCAGTGCATCCAGGTATACAGGAAAGTTCAGATTGCTGTCCAGAGTGGTCACAGTGGTGCACTGTGGGATACTGCTCGGAGGCCAATATTGTCGATTTGCGGCCACACTAACCCTAATCCGATATGGTAATACCGATTTTAGCACTACTTCTCTCGTCGGGGAGGAGTACAGAAACCGATGTAAAGAGCCCTTTATATCGATATAAAGGGCCTTGTAGTGTGGATGGGTGCGGCATTAAATCGATTTAATGCTGCTAAAATCGGTTTAAACGCATAGTGTAAACCAGGCCTATATTTCAAAGTGATCTCTCTTCTCTCAATGATTGATTTATGAACATAAAGCCTCTTCCTCACAGGTAGAGGAATCATGGGGAGAAAAAGCGAGAGGGCAGGCACTCAGCATGCCATCAAATGTATTTCCTTTTACAGAGGCTGCCAAGTCTAGTTTCCAATTTTGGAAGGCTGCGTGGGGTAAGGGGGCCTGTGCATATTAGCGTTTCTCAAAACTTGATCTTGATCTCCAGTCTAGATATCAGACTCCTGCATACAGGTAAACTAGACTGTGTTCTCTTTTTCATCTCTATGGACCTCGGGTTTTAATTCTTTCTGTTCTTGGATGCACAAAACAGGAAACCAAATGTGAAGGAATACTAATACTGTATAAAATCTCATAAAAAGAATAATAAAGTGGGCAACTCAGGAAAATGAGACAATTTCACTTTTTTAGAAGCATGTTTAGGGATCAACAGCAGTCAAGTAGAAATAAACTTCACATCACCAATCTGCCATACTATGTATCTGGGCAGTGTTTATTCTTATTTGTATAGTGTAGAAAAAATGCTAGGGTGCTTTATTCAGATGATGTCCTTACTTACAGTATACTGAGCAAATGTGTATGCATACACTTGTGTGGTGCATATATAAATGGGGATTTGTTATTTGTGTAGGTGGGTTCTGTGCATGCCCACAGATCCACTATGGGCTGTCACCATTGGCAGGGATTGTGAGCTGGGTCCTTCAGCTCTGATGGCACAGACCTCTACCTCTTGAGCTAAAGGAGAACTCAATAAGCTGCTAATGATATTAGGCACTTACCTCTTTGTGGCCCAGCCACTAGAGGAGGACCCAGCTCACTTAGCTAGCATACTCCCCTCATCAGGAGAAGCTCTTCTTAAGAATCTGAAGCCCACAGGTGGGAGTGCAGATGCCTGTATAGGTCACCATTTTGTAATAATTCCCACCAAAAGCATGGGTCTTTGCTACCGAAGCCAAAGGAGTAACTCCTTTAGCTCCAGCTGATGACTCATGCATGTGTACGGTGTGGGAGGTTGTATTATTTGTGTGTTGTGGGGCAGGGTTTAGTGGAGGGTTTGTCCATTCTCTGTGTTTGGAGAGCGAGTATATGTTAATTTTAGGCAGCTGCCCATACTGTGTGGGGTGAGAAATAAGGTTTAAATTACATAGGGGAACTCATCTCCTCACAGATTCCTTAGAATGGGCTCTTGGTGGCACAGTCCTTACTCTGCTGTACAGTTGGTGCATAGGGAGGGCTGTGCCAAGAATGGGAAGGAGAAGGCCAGAAGGACATTCATCATTCTCCCCTGAGACTGTATTAACTCCTCAGCACAGTCACTCCGCACTGTAGAATCCTCCCTTCATGCTGGTATTAGGGCTGAGGACTGCCATAGAGCAGGGGGCTTCAGACTTAATACAGAGACACCAGGCCTCTGAAGATGACTGTAGCCTTTTGTGGATCCCTTCAAAACTCGGCGGATGTGGATTGGGAGGACAGAACCCTGCCCATTCTGTATCTGGGGGCGGAGGCAGGACAAACCCACATTCCATGCCTTTTCCATGCCCTCTGGCAGAATGCTTTGGGGAGAGGCTGCGAGGGGAACCCTTGTATCACTCCTGAACTGCCAGTCGCTTGCTGTTGGTTTTCTGCAGGAGGTAGGGTGACCAGATAGCAACTGTGAAAAAACGGGATGGGGGTGGGGTGTAATAGGCGCCTACATAAGAAAAAGTCCCAAAAAAATGGACTGTCCCTTTAAAAATATCTGGTCACCCTAGCAGGAGGGAATGCAATGATGGGAGTCATCCCTACTCCTGGATTACTGCAACTGACTCTGAGGTTGCTCCCACCATACAATTCCTGGTCAGATCCACAGCACCTATTAAACACATCTCATCTTTCGTTCCAGCTCTGGATTCGGGAGGCTGCTTATAATGAAAATCTTTTACTGCCAGTGCTTGTCCCTTTCAACTCTGAGGACTGCTGGCTGCCATGTGTGCTCTCCAACTAGGCACAGGACCCTATCTCCCTACCAATAAGCTCCTTATGTATTGGTTGTCTTTTGACTGGTTTCTCTGCTACTGATAAATACTTGAGAGGCTTATATAGTGATGAATGTCACAGAATGCTCTGAGAGGCAGCTAGCAATGTTTGACACAGCGAAGGGCTTTATTTTCAGTTAACAGTTGGACTATTTTGGTTATTGAGTTCTTTAGGTCATTTGGGATACATCTACCCAGCAAAATAATAATAATAATAATAATCACACAGTGAGTCTCAGAGCCCCAGGCTAACTGACTTGGGCTTGTGGGGCTAAATATAACTGTGTAGACACTCAGGCTGGAGCCTGGGCCCTGAAAGCCAGTAAAGTGGGAGGGTCTCAGAGCCCAGGCTTCAGCCTAACTGGGAACATCTACAATGCTATTTTTACCCCTGCAGCATGGGCCCAATTCAGTTGACCCAGGTTCTGAGACTTCCTGGTGAGGGTTTTTTTTAATGTGTCGATGGTGCTTGGTCTGCATGTGTGCATTGGTGCTGTCAATTATTTGTGACCAGCATCCGAAAGTTAATTACTGCCCACAGTAGTTCCCAAAAGATAGATTGTGATCAATCGTAGGTCATCACCCACCATATATCGTACATACCATATGTAATATAATGGCATGCCCACTTCAAAAATTGCCACTACATGCATGGTCTCTCTCTCTCTCTCTCTCTCTCTCTCTCTTTTTTTCTTGGTATTTATTTGTGGCTGGATCTGTTTGAATATGTACTTAAGTTGGGTGAATATATATGCCTCACTGTCTGAGAATGGGAGAGGAAGATAGAGAGCTGCCAGTGAGGAAATAGTGTCTGAAAGCTAGAAGAGTGGAAATAGTGAGAAGCCAGGCACATTTTTAGAGAGACGCAATGGGGAAAACAAAATCCTATTGGAAATCTAAACAGCCCTGAGAATTTTGGAACAAAGTATGGAAACTCACTTCAGGTACTTCCATATGTACAAATGATCTGTGTACCCAGCTCCAAATCCTGTATAGATCATGCAGTACCCAAGGCAGATTGTTCAGAGTGATGAGGGCAATGACTTTACTGGATGGGCATAGTACTGGTGCTTTTGACATACCAAGTGGTCTGGTCCAGAGATCAAATATTCCAGGAAATGGAGCAACCTAGCAAAGCATATTCAAAGACTTAATTAAGAGCCTAATAAAGCTTTCAATTACATTATTAGAGGTCCAGAACCAATAAGTAAAACCGAAAACGCAACAAAACTGCTTGGGCCATATGAATGTCTGGGGCAACTCTATTGACTTAAGTTGAGTTACACCAGGGCTGAGTTTTACTCCTTGCAGCTAAGTTAACTCTTGCCAACATACAGTAAATTCACCTTTGTCGGCCTCTAGTGATTTGCAAATATCTGGCCCTGGACGAAAATGTCTGTGGAGAAATACATATCAAAAAAGATTAAAAGGTGTTATTCTTTGTTCTAAGTGATCCATTTACTTTACAGGCTAAAGAAAATCCTCTAGCTGTAAAATTTGCCTGGTTGAACCTCCTTTGGTCACAATTGACCTGTTATAAAGTTTGGTATTAGGGTGTAACATTTTTGTTAGTAGTACACGGACACCTATTGTTAGTTCTTAGTCTCTCAGCATGTGCATGCCAAAGGCTGGACCTTGAGAAAAGTTATAATAAAGAACCTCTCTGCACTCCATGCCTATTTGATGGCTATCCTTGTTCTGCTGTGTGAATAAAAGCAGTTAAAGATCTAGATGGTGGCACGTGCTGGGGACTGAATTGGATTTTAGTTTTGGAACTGAATTCGTAACAGTCATGGAATTCCATGCATTCGCTGAAATATTTCAAAGCTTGGTTTATGGAATATTATCTGCTTCCTTTTGTTCTCCTAATTAGTTCAGTTCTTTCAAAGACACTCTTTCTAAGATGCAGCCAGTGAGCTCTAACTGTCCTATTGCCATTTAAGAAAAACTCTGGGGGAGGTTTTTTTTGGTTTGTTTTTTTAAGAAAAAGGGACTTCTGGATAACAGCTTTCAAGGACAATAGGGCACAATTCAGAGAGGTATGGAGGTGCCTAAAGATGCAGATAGATACTAGTGGAATTTTCAAAGGTGTCTATGACAGGTTAGGTGCGTAATCTGCATTAGCACTGTTGAATCCCACTGGCTTCTATGGTATCTTTAGGCTCTACATACCTTTGAAAATTGAACTGAATGTTTACTTGATTGTTCACATCTTTAACCCCTGGAAGCTTGAAGCAGCAATCTATTCCCCTACTGAAATTTTGTTAGCTTTAAATTGTGTTCATGAACATGGATTTATTATTGTAGCATTTTGATGATAGCAGTGTGTGGCTGGTGTTAATATAGCAAAAACTCATTGAAACATTTCTTCTTGAGTCAGATTTGTGTATAGGGCACCATGCTGCTCTCATACCAATATAAATCAGATGTAATTCTATTTAAGTTACTAATCAAGTTTAAACTGGGTATGAGATCAGGATCAGCCCCAAAAATAATTACATGGGCTTTGCAAGAGGTATAAGAATTCAGAGAAGAGATGTAAGAAATATAATGAGTGAGAACTTGGAAAAAGTATGTTCTGTAGATATCATACATTTTTTATGTCTGAATAATGTTTAAGATAAATAGACCTCAAATTCAGCTCCACTAGTATTTATTTCCTTCGAGACAGAGGCTACTTTAGTCATGCTTGTTGCCCCGACCAAATGCTTTTTCTGAGGCTGTGTTTGCTTTTGCTCTGTCTGTTTCTTGTTGTTCTTACTTAAGAACAGATATTTGCCAAAACAAATGTATGAGAGTGATAAAAGCCAAGAGGAATGTCTGTTGGACCACAGGAAATTTCCTGGCAAAATGAAGAGATCTTGGGAGCTTCCTGTGGAGGAGTGCATATGGGACTGTTGGCAGAAGTCCCTTTACCACAGCTGCAATTAACCAGAAAAGGATGGAAAATAGTCAGCATCAGCCTTTTGCAGTCATATAACTTGAGAGAGAGGAGTCTGAACTGCAAAAAAAAAGTCTACTGCATGAGCAAACATTAAATCAAAGTTGTGGGTTTGCAGATGAATACGCTCATGTACAGGAATTGAGCAAACAAAAATGGTCCATTGTTACAGCTGGAAAAAAAAGCCTTGCTTTCTCTGCCATTGCCGAGGGATTTTCCTCCACTTTGAACTTTAGAGTAAAAATGTGGGGGACCTGCATGAACCCTTCTAAGCTTAATTCCTAGCTTAGATCTGGTAACGCTGCCACCAGCTAGAAGTCTGTGTCTAGCACACTTCCTGTTCCCCCCAAACCTTCCCTGGGGAACCCAAGACCCAAACCCCTTGGGTCTTAAAACAAGGAGGAATTAATCATCCCTCCTTCCTTTCCCCCCACCAATCCCTGGTGAGTAGACTCAATCCCTTGGATTTTAAAACAAGGAAAAATCAATCAGGTTCTTAAAAAGAAAGCTTTTAATTAAAGAAAGAAAAGGTAAAATTTATCTCTGTAAAATCAGGATGGAAAATGCTTTACAGGGTACTCAGATTCATATAGACTAGAGGGACTCCGCCCCCCCCTCAGCCTGAGATTCAAAGTCACGCAAACAGAGGTAAAAATCCTTCCAACAAAAAGACACAATTTACAAGTGAAGAAAACGAACATAAGACTAATCGCCTTGCCTGGCTATACTTACAATTTTGAACATGAAGACTGATTCAGAGAGATTGGGAAGTCTGGGTGTATGTCTTGTCCCTCTCAGTCCCGAGAGCGAAACACGAACAAAAAAACCAACACAAACAAAGACTTCCCTCCACCAAGATTTGAAAGTATCTTGTCCCCTCATTGGTCCTCTGGTCAGGTGTCAGCCAGGTTCAATGAACTTCTTACCCTTTACAGGTAAAAGAGACATTAACCCTTAACCATCTGTTTATGACAGCCTGTAAGGTAACTGAGGGCTTCCCTTACTCTCCCCTGAAACTCCATGCTAAACCCCTACTTTTCTGGTTTACTTCTGACTCTGAAAAATCTGGTTCCCAATTACTGTGGCTCTGGGTGAGAATGCTGTATAGAACTCTCTTTGCAGTTTAGTGCTGCTCCTTGAAGCTGGAGGCAGGGATACTTAGTAAGATTATCACATGTCCCTAAAAGCCAGGTATATCCCTATCTGCTGGTCCTCTCCCAGCAGATCAGTCAGTTTTACAAAAAATGTTTTTTCCTGCTTGTATTTTTTAAATCAACTGAGACTGGTCCCCTGCCAGAGCTATTGGCTACATGTGCTAGTATAATTAACAGCAGGTTGGGTGAGAGCACCTGCCTTCCATCAGGCCTGTCACATGTTGATACCATATCTTCTTTGTGCATGTGGCTTCCCAGTGAATCTTCCGGCCAGCTTCACAAGTGATCTTGAGTTAGCCACATCCCACATGTACACTCAAGTTCACCTAGTCTTAGAGACTCATGTCTACACTAGAGAGCTTACAGCGGCACAGCTGCACTAATTCAGCCTGTGCCGCTGTAAGATCTCCCGAGCAGCTGCTCTATGCCATCAACATAATTAAAATCTCCCCAATGAGCAGCAGTAGCTATGTCGGTAGGAAAGCATCCCCCCCTGACATAGTGCTGTCCACACTGAGGCTTCTGTCAGTGTAACTTATGTCGCTCAGAGGGAGGGGGTTCACAGCCCTGAGCGGCATAAGTTATACCTACAAAAATGCTAGTGTAGACATGGCCAGTGCTACAAGTGGAAAGTCTGTAGGTAGTTCTGTGTTTCTAACATTGGCTGATGAGTGTCCTAGACTGGACTGTAGGGTTCAGGGAGACTGGCTTGGGAGAGTTGAGGAATGACAAAAAGCTGAGGAGGAATAAGAGACTGAGCTAAAGTGTAGAAGAGAAAGTGCTGGGGTGACAGGCTGATGAGGACTGAAGGGAGGTAGATGGAAGGAACATCAGAGAAGATCAAGCAGAGAGAGAGTGATGGGAAAGGAGAGATGAACAAAAGTATGGTCATTTATAAGAAGACAAAACCCAAGAAGAGTTTATTATTTTTCTTAACATATGTGCAAGGCAGGATCACATCCTAAATTATGTAAACAAAAGCATGTAGACACATAGGAGGAGATTTTCACAGACACAACAGCAGCGGCGTGCTAATTCCATTGAAAGTCCATGGGAGTTAGGTGCCTACCTGTCATGGGTGATCTTGAGAATGATCCCATAATACACTTGGGATGAGATTTCAAAGGAGCCTAAGTGATCAAATCCCATCATTTTTATCCATGGAACAATTATAACGTAGACACAACAATGCAGGGCCTTCCCACACAGCACCATTCCATCTGTCTCATCCCTGCCCCATATCTAGCGGGAAGATGATAGTACAGAGGTGGGCAAACTACGGCCCGCGGGACCTTCTGCCCAGTCCCTGAGCTCCTGGCCTGGGAGGCTCCCCCCAGCCCCTCCCCTGCTGTCTCCCTCCCCCACAGCCTCAGCTCACTGAGCTGCTGGCACAATGCTCTAGTGGTGGGGCTGTGAGCTCCTGGGGCAGTGCGGCTACAGAGCCCAGCCTGACCCAGTGCTCTGTGCTGCATGGTGGCAATGGCTGGCTCCAGCCAGGCGTGAGCAGCTGTAGCACCGCTAGCCACTAGTGCTCCAGGCAGTACCCTAAGGGGCGTAGGGAGTGGGGGGAGGTTTGTTGAATAGAGGGCAGAGGAGTCAGGGTGGTGGTCATGGGGCAGGGGTGTGTATAGGGGTCGGGGTGGTCAGAGATCGGGGAACAGTTGAATGGGGAAGGGGTCCAGGGCCGGGGGCAGCCAGAAGGAGAGAAGGGTTGGATGGGGCAGCGGGGGGGCAATCAAGGGCAGGGGTTCTGGGGACTGTCAGGAGACAGGGAAAGGGGGGTTGGATAGGGCAGGAATCCGGAGGGGGGCGCAATCAGGGAGAGAGCAGGGGTGAGTCGGATAGGAGACGGGGCCAGGCCATGCCTGGCGCTTTGGGGAGGCACATCCTCCTCTGACCGGCCCCCCATACAATTTCTGAAACCCAATGTGGCCTTCAGGCCAAAAAGTTTGCCTGCCCTGTATAGTACATTCTTCATTCTCATCTAGTCATTGGCCTCTCTGGGGAAACTGCCCCTAAGGGCAAATATGGATTTTTGGTGCTGCATCTATTGATGTATTAGAAACTGGAAAGAAGCTATTAACTCAGTAAGCATCAGACTAATAATACTTGACCATTATCATTCTGGGCTGGACTCAAGGCACTGACCTAGAGCTAAAGGCTCTGAATTCAGTTACCAGCTTTCAGAGCCATCCAGCACCCCCAACTCTCAAACCCAGAGGTTCTTCTGATGCAGTTCTTGCTCTTGTGGACCAAAGTGTTGTGTGTAGCTACTCCCAAAGTCTGCCCATGCTGCTTCAGCTTTTTTCTTGCAGTTTTTGCTGTACCAAGACTCTTTGTTTGCTTGATAAGTGCTTCCCCACAGGAAATTTCCTGTGGTGGAAAACTCTGGGGAAACTTCCTGTCAGATGAGGTGCTGCAAGGGATAGATAACGGAGACACTCCAACCCCCAAACCGCAGCAGCTGAGGAGGCGTTGTCGCATACCGCTTTCTTTAAGAGTAATGATGGAACATAGGAAGAGCTGTGAGCTCTAACTGTCCAGAGAGTGAAGTGTTCACTTGAAACCAGTGACTGCAGCTTTGGCTGGTGAAATTTGCATAAAGACCCATCATTGGTGTAATTAAACTTCCTGCTGTGTAATTCAAATTCCCTGTAAAGTGTAGAATCACTTGACTTGCAAGAGACTTCTGTGAGGAGGTCACCGCAGTAATGTTTCTCAATTCCTGCGGCAAGAGATAGATGCTTTGGATACCACAGGCTAAGAACCAAGCAAGGTTCTAGGGCTCAGAATGAGTGCGGGAAGACTCTCTCATCTCTCCTCTTACTCCACATCACACAGTGTCTCTTTCAGCTCCAAGAAGAACCACGCACTATTAGAGCTTTGCATGTAGCCTTATATTTGTGCTAAAGATCAGGCTGCTGCTGTCGTGTCATCCTTAAGTCAGTGATCAGAAGCTGCTTCTGGGAGCTCTAGGAGCCCCAGTAGAAACCCCTCTAACTTATTGGGAAGCACCTCTCATCTGGAGAGGAAAGAGTGAGTGAGGAAGGTTGGTTCTGTGGTGATCAGGAGATCTGGATTAAATTCTTAGCTCTGAATATGACCTTGGGCAAGTCCACAAGCCCAAGTCAAAAGGGGTTATTGGCCTGAGTCAGACTAATTTCTGTGTGGACAAAACAGGGGCTTGGGCTGGAGTATGAGCCATGTAGACACACTTTCAGTTTTTCTGGGCCCCTCAAGTCCCTACCTGTAAAATTAGGATGATAGAATATCCCCACCACCACCACCACCACCACCACCATCATATGTTTTGTCTGTCTAGACTGAAAGCACTTGATAGCAGGGACTGTCTCCTACTACATATGTTGGTGTATCTTATTAGCGAGTCTGGTAGCACTGCCTATTATTAATGTTGCCTGACATTTTCCATTACATTATGTTGTTTTCATTTGCTTATAACTTTGCCAGATATTAACCATTTAGGCTGAAATTTTCCATGCTAAGACTGAAATTTTCTTTCAAAATTTTGAGTCAGTATATTTCAGGTGTATCTGAGAACGGTGTTTCTGAGAATGAAGTTAGGGGAAAATACACAATTTTATCCATATTGAGACTTTTTTTTCTTTGAAAAGATTTAGCACCTGCATGCTTTGGAACAGGGATTCAGAATTTCACAGGGTTGTGGTCTTTGTATCAGAGACATGCCTTTTACCATCCCCATGAAAATCTGCCTGAATTCGGCCAAATTGTAGGTCTTTAAAAACTTGTAATTTTTGCACATGCTCAATAGAGACTTCTTAGATTGTAGCAGCTAAATTTCCTGAAGATTCGGTCCTCAATAAGCATGCTGCAGCCCCGAGCTCTGCCATTGTACCTCTGGGTTTCTGTGGGCTCTGCCAAGTCCAGGTCTGGGCATTTGATCTGATAACATGGAGCCTGTGTCTGATGTGCCCTCAATGATGCCTCTGAGAGCCTCAGGCAGTGCGAAGGAGGAACATGCCTGAATTGAATGCAACAGCCAGACCTGTGGAGGTGGTAGATTGGGAGAAGGATCTGCGTTGTTGGGGAGGGAAAACTGAAGGCTTGCAGGGGGAGGGGAAGAGAGGGAAACTGGGACTGAAAATGTAAGTGAGGATAAAACTGACACTGGCTGGGCCAGGAGACAGCCCAGGGAGGGAGATTAGACAAGGAGCCCAGGGAGGGAGATTGGGGTTGGGAGCTAGTGGGAACGTAGACAGAGGATGAGGGTTGGGAGGGACTGGAGGCCAGGACAGAGGGAGGGGGCAGACAGATCAGATGAGAAGCTGGAGGAAGAGGGGAATTTGGAATAGCTGTGGAATGAAATTGGAACTGGGATGAGAAGTTTAAGGAGTGGAGACTGGGACTAGGTAGGTGAGGAAAATGGGACTGGGACGAGGAGCTAGGAGTGGGGAAGAGACAGGGCTGTGACAGGTTGGAGGGGATGGGGAAGAAGGAATGCTACTTGGGGAGAAAGGGCAGAAGAGTCTGGGCTTACTAGAGCACACTCTCTACCAGTGCTTAGAATGGAACCCAAGATTCCTGAGTCACACCATTTCTCAGCTGTCAGCAAATATCTGTGAAACCCACTGGCAAAGTGTCCCCCTCTAGTGCTGATCCACATAGAAGATGACAACCTACTACTGCCATCAGTTTCTCTGTTAGTTTAAGTGGCAGAGGTCTATGTAGTGGACCCACCCTGCTGATGACTCATGGGTGTCAATATGCCATATGACAGAATTTCTGTTTTTTCAGGGATTTTTTTTTAAAAAACATAGGAAATTAACCACACACACAAAACCCCTACTTTGGAAGTTATTAAGGTTGCAAAGTCAAACACTCAAAAGTCAGGAAATGCCTGAATTAAGGTTGCCTGTACAACTTTAATTCACTTCCCCGTCCCCTGTGCATGTGCATCATGATACAGTCTTTAATCACATGTTTGCATGTGATTTTTTCCATAAGACCCCTGCCTCATTCAGTGCCCAGGATGGACCTGTTCTGGGAATGAATCAGGATTTTGTAGTGAAGGAGACTGTTTGCTGTAAGAGCCATGCCTCATTTGTTGCAGAAGTTGGAAGGTACCTAGTGAATGAGGCAGGGAATTGCAAAAAGTGAAAGGACGGGTTCATGGTTAAGACAGTTGAATACTGACATGGGAACTACAGATTCTATCCCTGTCTCTGCCATAGAGTTCCTATGTGATGCTGGACAAGTCCCTTAAAACAAGTGTTTCACAGGTGGTCACTAACTGTGTGTTCCTCATTTTCTGAGTGCCTTACTTGAAACAATGACACCTGATTTGCAGAAGTGCTGAACATTCACAGCTGCAACTGAAGTCAGTGGGAGCTTAGCATTATATTAAGTGTTATCTAATGCTACATTCCCTGAACAATCAGTACCTAGACCACAAAACGGATAGCCAAAACCGGTGGATAGTTTTGAACTTAATCTCTTGGTTGCTTAATTCCTCTTCTGAAAGTGGAATGCTCCTGCTCCATCTCATAGAGGGGTTGTGAAAATGTATTGTTTGTGAAGCATTCTGATGTTATAGTGATAAGCACAATAGAGAAGCTTATGCTTACACACAAGGGAGCCAAAAGTAAGGTTGCCCAGATAATCCTAATTCTGATTTTTACTAGCTTTTGAGTGCTTGACTTTGCAACCTTCAGCGATGGGGATTCCATCGCCTCCCCTGGAAACCTAGTCCAGAATTTAACTACCCTTATAGTTAGAACATTTTTCCTAATATCTTACCCTGTCTTTAAAGGACACGGAGAACAACAATACCAGCACCTTTACCTCCTCACACATTGCAATTTGATGTGAAGATTGAAACAGTGAGCCCGATCCAACTCCCACTGAAATCTATGGGAGTCTTTCCAAGCACTTTAATGAGAGCTGGATTGGGCCCATGGTGAGACAACAATGCTGTTATTTTGACCTGTTTGAAGAATATAAGATAAAATAACATTAATATCTTTATATAGTACAGTTCATAGATGATTATAAAGCCTTTAACAAACCTTTATTGGTATTGGGAAAGAGATAAATTCTATTAGACTCATTTTACAGGTGGGAATATTGAATCACAGAGAGGATAAGTGACTTTCCCCAGGTCACAGAGCATATCAGTAGCAGGATCTAGAGTTGACCCCCCCCCAAACGTCCTATTATCTGTTCCCCAACTCTAACGCTGGTTCACACTTCCTCCTACCATGGCAGTCCTACTGCTTGTGCTACCCTACTTCTAACTTTAATGAATATCTTTTGGTTTTGTATGGCAGTCTCTTCCTGGTTGTGTTCATTATATGTGGGCTTTATACACCAAAACTGATTGACAC
This sequence comes from Gopherus evgoodei, assembly GCF_007399415.2. NCBI lineage: Eukaryota > Metazoa > Chordata > Testudines > Testudinidae > Gopherus > Gopherus evgoodei. Next base: position 233,639,844 of record NC_044322.1, on the reverse strand, counting down.
CAGGTTACATAGGAAGCCTGTGGCAGAAACAGAAATTGAACTGAGGTCTCTGCTGTGCTCCAGTGTAGTGCCCTATCTACTAGACAATCCTTCCCTTCACAATTTCTTGGACTCCCACTCATACTCTCAAAAGTCTTGTGGCAAATAAGGCACTTGTTTACATGGGAAAGTAATATCCGGAAAGTATTTAATGTATTTTTAGCAGTCTTCAGTGTAATTTAGCAGATGGAAACAAGAAGAGATAGCATTTTCAAGAGCCACCTCTCTGCAGACCACCAGAAAGTGCTTTGCAGGCTATAGCTTGAAAACTGATGAACTAAACCATACATGAGAGACAGTCTTGTTGTAGCTGTGTTGGTCCCAGGATATCAGGGAGATAAGGCGGGTGAGGTAATATCTTTTATTGGACCGACTTCTGTTGGTTAAAAAGAAAAACTTTTGACCTTACACAGAGCTTTTATTCCAGTCTGGAGGAGTCCTGAAGCAGAGCTCCGTGTAAGCTCAAAAGCTTGTCTCTTTCACCAACAGAAGTTGGCCTAGTAAAAGATATTACCTCACCCACCTTTGTCTTTATAAATGAGAGAGGCAGATAGGCAGGGCTTATACATGCATATACCGACAAATTGTAAATTTATGTGAGGGGGAAGTCCTGAGTCACATGTATTCCATAATTTTCATCTGTTTATTGTTCCAAAACGAGTCAAGGACACTCAAGTCTACGGCAGCTTTTCCATAGAGTCCAATGGGCCTTGGGTTGGGGTGGGGCCTCGTTAGGTTGTGAGATTTCAAGGAAAGATCATGCCAATTATTATTATTAATGCTACATTGTCAAGTGCATATGATGCTATAGAAATAATAAATTACAATAGTAATAACATTCAAGATATATTTGGGCACATCAAACAAATATGCTAAAGAAAAATCCAGGATACTGCATAACAGATGTTATCGTCTATTTTGAAAAGTGTCGTTTGATTTTAGTTTATGATAATACAGTCAAACCTTGCAATAACGCGCCCCGCCATAATGCGAAATCGCATATAACACGATCACAGGTTGGCTCCCCTTTAAGGTATAATACAGTATTGTACTGTACCAATGGTCCCCAACACCATGGCAGAGGAGAAAAGCTGCAGCCCCGCACCTGCCGGGGACAGAGAACTCCAAGGCTGCGGGCGCCGGTGCTCTCTGTCCCGGCAAGCGTGGGTACACGGCTTCTCTCCGGCTTCAAGAGGAGCCACAGCTCCCCGCCTGCTGGGGACAGAGAACTCTGGCTGCGGGCGCTGGTGCGCTCTGTCCCTCGCAGGTGTGGGGCTGCAGCTTCTCTCCCACTTCAAGAGAAGCCGCAGCTCCCCGCCTGCCGGGGACAGAGAACTCCGGGGCTGCAGGCTCCGATGCTCTCTGTCCCGGCAGGCACGGGGCCGCGGCTTCTCTCCTGCTTCAAGAGGACACGCGGCTCCCCGCCTGCCAGGGACAGAGAGAACCGGCGTCCGCAGCCCCGGAGTTCTCTGTCCCCGGCAGGCGGGGAGCTGCGGCTCCTCTCCCCTGCTGGGCACTAGGCACTAGGGGCACTAGGCGGCACACATCAATGCACCGCGTTGGGGACCACTGACAAACTCTGCTATACCATGACCCTGCATTTAGCGTGATCGAAGTTTTTGGACCCCAAACATTGCATTATAACAGGGTTTCACTGTACTTCATAATCTACTAGTAAGTGTTCTGTAGTATATTTTGTAAATATAATGAAACCGTGGTAAAATGAGAGTGCACTACAGCATCTGCTATTAAGTCATTTTAGAAAAGCAAGATGGTACTGCCCAGAAAGGAGCTGTGAGAATCATCAAACAGAATTATTATTAAACTGCAAATAAAAATGTTCAAGTTGAGCACTGAAGTCCTAAAGAAAACTTGTTTGGCAGTAAAACTTGTTGAAATTTTTCAAATGAAAAGATTTCTTAAATCAACAAGCAGCCAGTTGTTGACTCTTGAAATTTCAATTTTTTTCAAAAAGTCATACTTTTAAAAAAGTTTGCTTTAAAAAATGTCATTGAAAACATTCTTATAATTGTTATTGAAAATATTTATTTACCCCCCAAACCTGGCTTTCGACAAACAAAAAATTTTGGTAACCATTTCAATAACATTTTCAATAAAAATTTTGAAATCAAAATGGTGAAATTTCTTTTTTTGAAAGAATGAAACGTGGTCTTATTCTGAAGATGTCAAAATGAAAACAACTTTGAAATGCTGATATTTTTTGTGAAACTGGTTTGGTATATTTCAGCCAGTTCTGTTTGGCAGGCTCTTCTCTCTCCTGAGTCGCCTGTCCTCTTATTCACCACACTTCACCCTAGAACAAGATCTCGCTTCCCCTAAATAAGGTCCATTAAGATACCAAATCAATTAGTTCAGAACCAGTTTGTCATTTCTGGAAGTCCAGCTTTCACAAGTCAGGAGTTCTGGAAAAGAACAATAAATGGAGTCCTCCAAAGTTGTGATATGTAGAGCCATATGCGTACCGTGGTAGATGATGCTGATGATTATTGTATTTTATTTTGATTTCTTTTTTATTGTATTGTGGTAGCACCTAGAGGGCCCTATCATGGATCAGGGTCCCATTGTGTTAGATGCTATATCCAAGAAAATGTCTGTGTTCTGTCCATCTCTAAAAACAACCCAATACTCTCATATATTTATAGGCATTTTGCATTTTTAGGCTGCTATAATTAATGGGGGGAAGAGATTTGTATTTTTATTGAGAAGTTTTGAATGTGTGAAAATCTTAGCATAATCATTTCCAGAACAGAACAGCTAGACTTAAAGACACTATCATTTAAATAATCATATATTTAAAAATTCTTAGTAATAGAAGGATAGGTCGTTTGATGCTTACTCATACTGGTTGTTAAAATATAGTCAGGCTGGGAAGTGTACGGTCACATAGAATCATAGGATATCAGGGTTTGAAGGGACCTCAGGAGGTCATCTAGTCCAACCCCTGCTCAAAGCAGGACCAATCCCCAACTAAATCATCCCAGCCAGGGCTTTCTCAAGCCTGACCTTAAAAACCTCTAAGGAAGGAGATTCCACCACCTCCCTAGGTAACCCATTCCAGTGCTTCACCACTCTACTAGTGAAAAAGTTTTTCCTAATATCCAACCTAAACCGCCCCCACTGCAACTTGAGACCATTACTCCTTGTTCTGTCATCTGCTACCACTGAGAACAGTCTAGCTCCATCCTCTTTGGAACCCCCTTTCAGGTAGTTGAAAGCAGCTATCAAATCCCCCCTCATTCTTTTCTTCTGCAGACTAAACAATCCCAGTTCCCTCAGCCTCTCCTCGTAAGTCACATCCTCACATCCCAAACCAGTCACAGTGAAATAAGGTGGTATTGGGCTGTTAGGAAGACGATCCTGTCCTGATAGTGCCCACCACTACCAGATAAAGAAACAGATTTTAAGATGGTTAAAGAAAACTTAGTTTGATAGCATCCTGTCTGGCAAGAAATCATTTATCAATGGTTGTGGCTGTGAAACCCTCATTTCTCTATTGTTTTATCTTTATGGCCCCCACTTTTCTATAGTTAATCTGTCTGGTTCTCTAACTGTTTCTGTCTGCTGTAAAATTAATTTTGCTAGGTGTAAGTTAATTACGGCAGTGGGATATAATTGGTTAGATAATTATGTTACAGTATGTTAGGACTGGTTAGTTAAATTTCAGTAAAATGATTGATTAAGGTATAACTTAGACTATTACTGTATAAACTGGGGTTAAACAGGAAGTGGGGGGAAGGGAAATTGGAATCATGCTTTGCTAAGGCGGGGGAATGGGAATAGGGAATGGGGAACAGGGACACAGGCAAGACTCTGCGGCATCAGGGCTGGGAAGGGGGACACGGGGTAAACACTCTGTGGTGTTAGAAACCAACCCCAATAAACATTGCATTGTCTGCACTTTGGACTTCTGGTCATTTGCTGCTTGCTGGCTGCATGAGAAGAACCAGGAAAGTGGGAGGGTGAAGGGAAAGCCTTCTAACACTGGCTTTACCCAAGCGAGGAGTCCATTAAAATCAGTGGGACTATTTGTCTGAGTAAATGCTCACTAAACTAGCGTAAAGGTTGCATGATCTAGCCTGTAAGTTCATAATTACTGAAACGGATCAATTTAAAAATTCTCTTTCCTTTTTACTATCAATGTGGTTTGTCTTGCATTTTGCATTTCTCTCAACTTGACGATGAAAATATGTGTATCCCTTTCACTTTTGTTTAGAGTCACTTTCATTTTCTGATTTTCACACAATAAGACTGTTTTGACTGAATTTAAAACAAACTCTCCCGAAAACATTTTTACTAATAGTTGATTTTCATAAAATCACTTAAACCCAAGCAACATTGTTGTTTTTTCCATTCAGAGGACTCCAGTTTATTAGCATTGAACAATTAGGAATACCTAGATTATTGGCTTTTAAAAAAATATCAATAAACATATAACTGAGGGAGTGAATGTTGGGATTAGTTGTAGCAGTGGTCCCCAATCTTTTCGTCTGGCACTTGTGGCGGTGGTGGAGCACCTGTTGAAATGCCACCGAATTTCGGTGGCATTTCAGCGACAATGCCTCTCGATGACGTCACTTGTCGGTGGCAAGCGGTGTCATCAAGAGGCGTTGCCACTGAAATGCCGCAGAAATTCGGTGGCATTTCGGCGGATGCTCCACCATTGGGCAGGACGTGGGTGCATTTAGATGCCCCTGCAATCACCTTGGCGCCCGCGGGCACCGCGTTGGGGTCCCCTGAGTTGTAGTCTAAGTTTTGCCTGGACTTGTCTGACACCTGGTTAAGTATATGGAATGTGATGAACTGCAAAGAGAGAGAAGAAAAAAGACTCTAATGGGGGGAAAATATATGCAAAGCCACATGGGTAGAGTTATGCAAATGACCTTATCAATGTAACGAAAAGGCTTCTACATTGTGTCTGCCAATTAAGAAATAGCAGCTGTGGATATACTCAACTCCGTCTTCTTGGGCTCATTGTCTTGGTACAGATGTAGCTTTAGCCTGCGATGTTGGCAATCACACCGTGAAAGCAGATTAAAAAATCCTCTCCTTCTTTAAGCCCTATTAAAGGGTTGGCTGGGATGTTAAATGAGACCTGAACTAGGCGAACACCCGCAAGATGCTTCTGGTATATTACAGTATAAGGCTTAGCTAATCAGAGCTGGGAGAACATCAGTGGTTTTAATTAAGAGGTATTTGTACAAAAAAGTTTTAGGTTTCACTGCTCCTTGGTTAATTCCTCCCTTCTTAGACCTAAAATTTAGATTGACCTAGCTATCATTGCTCAGAAGTGTGAAATATTCACACCCCTAAGCTGTAGTTAAACTGACCTAACCTCCAGTGTAGATGTGGCTGGATGGACAAATGAAGTCTTCTGTCAATCTAGCTACCACCACTTGGGGAAGCGGATTACCTACAGTGACGGAAAAACCTCTTCTGTCTATGTAAGAAGCATCTGCATTACGGCATTATAGTGGCAGCGCTGCAGCTGTGCCACTGAAGCAGCCATAGTGTAGATGTAACCTTTGGGTGAGCTAGAGTTCACTTCATTTCCCATCTCCAGTGCCTTTAACAAAAAAAACAAAAAAAAAAACCTCCCATAGAAAGTAGCTGGGAGACCCAGAGTTCAGTCTCTGAGGGTACGTCTACACTACAGGATAAATTCGAATTAACTTAAACCGATTTTATAAAACAGATATTATAAAGTCAATTGTGCGCGTCCACACTAGGCACATTAATTCGGTGGTGTGCGTCCGTGGTCCGAGGATAGCATCGATTTCTGGAGCGGTGCACTGTGGGTAGCTACTGTAAAAGAATGAGGCCAATAACATCGATTTGCATCCACACTAACCCTAAATCGATATAGTAATATCGATTTTAGCGTTACTCCTCGTTTTGTAAGAGTACAGAAATCGATTTAAAGAGCCCTTTAAATCAATATAAAGAGCAGTGTAGTGTGGACGGGTGCAGCGTTAAATCGATTTAACGCTGTTAAAATCGGTTTAACAGCGTAGTGTGGACCAGGCCTGAGGCTTTTCAGCAAGGATTGCACAGGGTGAACCTCCCTACATTCAAGTCCCAAAAGGAACTAAAGAAATGAATTTAATTAAATAACTTTATAAAATCTTATGATAAAGAAACAAATAATAATCTAATTTTTACAGCATGACCATGGCTATTTTATAATCCACAGACATTACCTTCACAGTTATACATAAACATAAATAAAGAAAATACAGTGAGAAGAAAATGAGAGTTCCCAACAGGGCCGCCCAGAGGATTCAGGGGGCCTGGGGTAAAGCGGGGGAGCTGCGGCGCTTGTGCTCACCCAGCGGCGGTCTGAGTCTTCAGCTGCATTTTGGTGGTGGGGGGCCCTTCAGTCACTCCATGTCTTTGGCAGCACTGAAGGGCCCCCCGCCATCGAAATGCTGCCAAAGACCCGGACTATCGCCAGGCCAGGGCTCGTGAGGGGCCTGCGGCAAATTGCCCCCCCTTCTGGGCGTCCCTGGTTCTCAGAAGCATAGGTTTTGTTCACCTAAGTCTCAGTTAGAGGCTTTGATCACCAAATCTATAAAGTCTGCTGAGTCTTAAACATCTTCCCTCCACTTGCTTGTAGGAATCTTCATTTGGAATCCGTGCACTGCTAGCCAGTCAGCTAACTGATTAACCAACCACTCAGTTAAGTGTACAGATGTAAAGAAAACCCTGCTGCAAAACGCTTCAGAGTTAGGGACAACAGCCTGCTGCCTGCTTTCTGCTCCTGGGCTCAGCTTCTCCCAGCTTACACAGGGCATATGGCTAGAGTGACCAGATGTACTAATGTTATAAGGACAGTCCCAATTTTTGGGTCTTTTTCTTATATAGGCTCCTATAACCCTCCACCCCCTATAGGCGCCAACTTTCCCTGACGCATGCTTGCGCACCCCCGCCCCAAGCCCTGCCCTGACTCCACCTTTTCCCCACCCCTTCTCCAAAGTCCCCGCCCCAACTCTGCCCCTCCCTGCCCTTATTGGACCCCTTCCCCAGATCCCCACCCTGGCCCTGTCTCTTCCCCAAGCGCGCAGCATTCCCCCTCCTCCCCACTCCCTCCCAGTGCTTGCAGCACAAATCAGCTATTTTGCGGCGCAAGCACTGGGAACCAGGAGGAAAAAGCAGACACATGGTGCACACAGGGGACTAGGCAGAGGCAGAACAGAGGCAGAGGTGAACTGGGGGGGGGGGGCAGGGCGGGGAGCTACTGGTGGGTGCTAAGCACCCAACAATTTTTCCCCATGGGTGTTCCAGTCCTAGAGCACCCATGGAGTCGACACCTATGCCACCCCCATCCCAATTTTTCACATTTGCTGTCTGATCACCTTACATATGGCCTTCTGCAAAGCAGCTGCCCTGACTGCTTGCCTTCATGGAGTCTGACCTCAGCAACAGGGAACCTATTGGAGCATACCCAAAACTACCACACCTAATTCAGAAGCGTCTGGATGTGGAGTGCTTAATCTGCCTAGCAACAATGATGCAGACACAACTCACTCTTACATCCCCACAGTGGGTCTCTTAAAGAGATATCTCCCTATTAGGCACATGGGTTACATTCTTCCCTGCTTAAAACACTGTGGTGCACCTGAGACACAATCCACAATATCTTGCCTTCGTTGTTCTTCAGAGTCAGTTAACAAGGAGAGGTATGTACAATAGGTGTGTATCAACTGCAAATCTGTAGTTTTTAGAATAGTGGGGAAGTCAAGAACGTAATCCTTATATTTAACTGTACGAATTCTAATTCTACCAGCACTTCTGGTGTGGTCGGAGAAACAGAAGAATTCACACCATTTTCTGTGGGGAGGCCATTTTGTGAATTTCCCACATCTCGTCTCTCTTCCAATTCAGTTTCCTCAAAATGAACACTTTGGTTTGGATCAAACTCTCTTGCCAGTGGGTTAAGATCAGACTCCAGAGTCGAATCAAGTACAGATTCATTTTCATCCTCCATCTGAATTACCACTTTAGTGGTTTTCTGTCTAGGTTTATCACTTACAGAGTCTTTAAGTAATTATCCTCCATTAATTTATGAGCAGAAATAGATCCACACAGTCTTAGCATGTCCCTATGAAGAATTTGGATAAGGCCATCTCCTGATTCTGCCTGAACCCTGTAGACAGAGATATCTTCTTCTAGTTGCTCAGGGGCCATATGTACTACTGGCTCCCATCTATCTGCAAGCTTCTGCTTTCCTGTAAGACTACGGTTGCGTACTAGAACCCTATCTCCTGGTTCTATTGTTGACAGAATTATTTTGGCATCCCATCTTAATTAGTTGGTTAATTGCCTCCTTTCACTTTCTTTAGCAGCTAGGTCATATGCGTAACAAAGCCTGCATCGTAAATCTCTTACATATTCCTGATGAGTCACTGCTTGTTGTCCTCTGGCTTTAATCCCAAAACACAAATCAATAGGTAATATAGTTTGCCTCCCAAACATCAAAAAATATGGGGAGTGTCCTGTAGTATCATTTCTGGTACAGTTATATGCATAAACTAATGGTTTAATATACTTCCTCCATCTGGTTTTCTTATGCGCTTCAAGAGTGCCTAACATATTTACTAGAATACGATTAAACCTCTCCACTGGATTTCCTCTGGTGTGATAAGGAGTTGTGCGTGATTTTACTCCAGTGATCTTACTTAACTCAATAATCAATTTCTGTTCAAAGCTGGCACCCTGATCACTGTGGATGCATTGGGGAAAACCATAGTGAAGATAAAATTCTCCCAGAGCACATTTGCTACAGTTCTGGACGTCGTATCCTTCGTTGGATAAGCCTGAGCATACTTAGTGAAATGATCAGTCACTACAAGAATATTCTTAGTGCTGGAAACATCTGGCTCTACGGTTAAAAAGTCTATGCAAACCAGTTCCATAGAAGCATATACTTTAATGTTCACAAGCTCTGCAGCTTTTTCCACTCAAGCTTTTCTTTGAATACAGCACGCACAATCTTACCATTTTCTTTCTACTGCTTTGGTCATCCTAGCCCAATAAAACTGGTCTCTAGCTAATTCCAAAGTTCTCTGAGTCCCAAGATGACCCGTTTCATTATGGATGCCAAAATATGGGGGTTAGCATGAAAACCTCCAAGCTTAGTTACCAGCTTGGACCTGGTAAAGCTGCCACCACCCAAAAAATTAGAGTGTTTTGGGGCACTCTGGTCCCCCCAAACCTTCCTTGGGGACCCCAAGACCCAAATCCCTTGAGTCTCACAACAAAGGGAAATAAACTTTTTCCCTTCCCCCCTCCAGGTGTTCCTGGAGAGATACACAGAAACAAGCTCCGTGAATCTAAACAGAGAGATTCCACCCTCCCCGTTTCCAGTCTTGGAAAACAGAAGTACCGAGAGCTAATCTCTCTTCCCCCCTCACCCAGAGGGAATGCAAAGTCAGGCTAGTAAATCTAACACACACAGATTTCCCCCCGACTTCTTCCTCCCACCAATTCCCTGGTGAGCACAGACTCAATTCCCTGGAGTTCCCCACTAAAGAAAAACTCCGACAGGTCTTAAAAAGAAAACTTTATGTAAAAAGAAAGAAAAATACATAAAAAATGGTCTCTCTGTATTAAGGTGACAAATACAGGGTCAATTGCTTAAAAGAAATATGAATAAACAGCCTTATTCAAAAAGAATACAATTCAAAACACTCCAGCCACTACACACATGTAAAATACAAAAAAAACATATAAATCACTATCTGATCTTTTGTACTTACAACTGGGAAACAGATGATTAGAAAGCAGGAACTAGAGAAATCCTTCCCATAGCCGAGAGGGAGATAGGCAGAAGACAAAGAACTCAGACACAAACTTCCCTCCACCCAGACCTGAAAAAGTCTGGTTTCCTGATTGGTCCTCTGGTCAGGTGTTTCAGGTTATTTTTTTTCAGGTGAAAGAGACATTAACCCTTAGCTATCTGTTTATGACAATCCTGATGAGTATAGGGGATTACCAGCTGGTCTATATCCTCTCTTCTTTTTTGTGCTTTCCAGTCGTCAGCGGGCGGGATCGAACCTGGAACCTCTGGAGCTTACTGCATGAGCTAAAAGCCAACTAGCTCTTAGCTAAGGCTGTAGAACAGACTCATTTTATCTCTCTCTCTAAGTGGTCTTGGTGCCACTAGATGGGACAGAATATCACACCCAGAAGGTGTGAGGGTTACATACTTCCCCTAGCTGAGGAAGCGAATCCTGAGCTTCAGAGACTTCCCAATTGAAATCCCAGATGAGCCCCAACTTGTAATACCAACAGACCCCAGTCATCAGCGGGCGGGATTGAACTTGGAGTCTCTGGAGTTTAGTGCATGAGCCTCTACCAAATATGCTAAAAGCCAACTGGCTGTTATCTAAGGCTGTGGAGCAGACTCATTTGGTCTCGGTGCCACTAGATAGGACAAAATACCACACCCAGAGGGTGTGTGGGTTACATAGACATGGCCTCAGTTTTATGTTTCGGATTTGAACAAAAACGAAAGCAAAATTCAGCATAAGACTTTCTGTTTGTCTCAGTATGATAAGCAGGCCGAGGTTCCCTTGAAAGGCTTGTAAGCCTAGTCTGTCTTCTGATCTCTCTCCTCTAGATATTTACCTACTTTTGATTAGATCCCCTCTGTGGTGTCTTCCCCCGTGCTGCCAAATGTAACGATATTACATGAAGGATATTATTACATGAAGGATATGCCAAATGAAGGATTTTAAAGCATAATTTTACAGCATTGTGCAATTTATAAAATGTTATGATATCTGTACATCTGAAAGACTGTGGAAGATCAACAGCTTTACCATAAATATGAGCAGTTCTAGGCTCCTCATCAGAAAATCCTCCCTCTCCCCAGATAAATCTTGTTGCTCTTTTTTGCAACACAGGGCCTGGTTCTGAGAGGTGCTGCTGAGCACCCACAGTCCCCATTAACTTCAGTGGGAGATCCAGATGCTCAGTACCTCTCAGGATAAGGCCCTAAAACCAAAGTTTTCAAAAGCTTGGGCTGGCATAAATTATTTCCGGCGAGCACATCTATGGGCTCAGGCCAGAGTTGAGTGCTCAGAGGATTTTCATAGCTAGTATTTGGTCATGCCCAAGTTGTCTGTATGTCGATGGGGGCACAACTGGGTGATGGGTACCTAAGTAATATTCCCAGAAGGTCCCAGGTATGCTCAGAGTCTGTTCCAGGGGTGGTTGTATCAGAGGCATGAGTAAGCCAGGAGGCACAAGATGGTCAAGCTGGAGCTCTCATTCACTGCTGTGCACCCTGAAAATGGACAGAGGAAGGACCCCCCAGCTGCTCACACTGGAGAGACAGGGAGAGAGACTTAAGGCTTGTCTACATTCCCCCACAGGTCGGACTCCAGGGGTGTGAATAGTAGTGCACATCCAAGCAGTGCACTTTAACTCCCCTGTGCGTATGCTGCTGTCACAAACTAAAAGGTGCCTAGTTCAGATTAACATAGTCGTCTTCCAACAGGATTCCATTCAACCTTTTAGTTTGCATCCACAGTGTCCACCCAGGGCAGTTACCGTGCAGCATGTTGGTGAGCACTACTGTTCACACCCCCATTGACCAAACGCTGGGGCAATATAGACATGCCCACAGACAGAAAGAGAGAGATTAGCCGAGGGAAGGAGGTGGAGGGTCAGGATTTGGGTAGGGGCTAGGAGAGTCAATGAGGAAGAGGTAGAAAAGGGATAAGGCTCACATATTAGGGTTTGGGGATGGGAGTGGTAGGCAGCTCAGGGTCAGCCCTGGGAGGAGACGGTGGTACAGCACCTAACTGTGTTTGGGGTGTGTATCGTGACACAACTCAAAGGAGAGTAGGCAGCATATATAGGTGGTCATCGACCAGAGGAGGAGGTGCCCTTTCCTTACTAACAAAGTCTGTGAGCCTTAAAGGAGCTTCCTCTACCTCACTGAGGCCTTGGCTACACTGGCGCTTTACAGCACTGCAACTTTCTTGCTCAGGGTGTGAAAAAAACAACCCTCTGAGCGCAGCAAGTTACAGCGCTGCAAAGTGCCAGTGTAAACAGTGCTCCAGCGCTGGGAGCGTGGCTCCCAGCACTGCAAGCTAATCCCCACGGGGAGGTAGAGTACCTGCAGCGCTGGGAGATCTCTCTCCCAGTGCTGGCATAGTGACCACACTCGCACTTCAAAGCGCTGCGGGAGCGCTCCCACAGCAGTGCTTTGGAGTTTTGAGTGTAGCCAAGCCCTCAGATACAGGTTATGCAAAGATGCAGGCTCATCCCGCCCCCATCCCACCAGCCAGCCAGCATTTCAGTGCTTAGCCAAAGGGAGAACTAGAAAGTTTGATTTAGAGGAGCCATGTCTTCTCAATCCCAGTTAGGGTCAACTCTGCACCCAGCTGCCTTGTTAAGCAAAAAAGCCTGTGAACCTGGTAAGACATATGTGTATTTTTACAAACCACGACTCAAGAAATGCTGGTGCATTGCAGTAAACGTTGAACTAAATTCTATGCTGATTTGCCCTCAGTGATGCAATGCTATTAACTTCGGTGGGCAAGACATTGGGGTTTAGCCAGCACTGAATCTGGCCCTTTGAGTTTAGAAACACTTTTGCTTCTATATCACTTCTTTTCTGGATTTCTCTCCTCTCCTCACACGCCCCCATTGCTATTAACAAAATTGCATGGAAACAGCATCTTCATTTCTTACGAACTACAGTCGCAATCTAGGGGGAGACAAAGTTGTACTATTTAGTTATGAAACACCCCCTGCTCTCTCATTGTTCTCTTTCTCCGTCATAGCCAATTCCATCAAGGTTTTTGCACACAAACAAAAGATTCCTCTTGCCAAACAACGTCATCCTCCTCCACCTCCTACCTGATTCCGTCAGCAGAGTTGCAAAAGCATGACTGTGACAGCACTAAATGAATAAGGGTCAGGCTGATCAGACAAGAGAAATCTCCTCTTTACACACACAGACCTCAGTGATCGTGGGGGAGGAGGAAAGACATTCAGAAGAAGTTCCAAATGAGGCAGTAACAAAACAATCTGCTGTTTAAAGATTGTCACAGTGGCCCTTTGGAGTGTTAATTAGAATCATAGGACTGGAAGGGACCTCGAGAGCTCATCTAGTCCAGTCCCCTGCACTACTGCTACTCTGTCAAATAAAGCTCTATTTAGGAACAGAACAATTTATATATTTGATCAAGCCAGTGGCCAATGCCATCTGTTTTAGAAGAAAGTATAAGAAACCCTCCTGTAGACAATTATAGAATAACCTGCCACAACAAAACTTTCTTCCTAACCTCCATTAGTTAGAGTGCAGGAGCTTTCGGCTTGTGCGCATGAAGGGGGTTTCTATTTTTTCTGATGTTGCACTCATTTCTTCAGAAACTACCTGTGGTGTCACAAATGAGGGGTTATATCTGCATGTATATAATGTATATATGGTATTTAAATTACAGAGTCATAGAATTTAAGGCCAGAAAAGACCACCGGATCACCAAAGCCTCCCAGCGCACTCAACCCAACAACTAAAATTAGACCAAAGCACCACACCCCCCAGAATACTAGAGTACTTATGTGCTACAGGCAGAGATTAGGAGGGACCAAGGTGCATCGGTGGGGAGGCCACAACAATGACAGGGAAGTGATTTAAGTGAGATATGCCCTGATAATCCTGGCAAGTGACCTGCACCTGTGTGCTGCAGAGGGAGGTGAAAACCTGCCACGGATACTGCCAATCTGACCTAGGGGAAGTCTGTGTGCTTCAGGTTTATTACCTAACAGAGCTGGATCCCATTTATAACTTGCGATTTGCAGCATTTCCTGGGGAAATTTTTTTTGCCACTTTGCATCCTCTCCACACCTCAAAATGACATTTTGTGTGAAATTGTTAATGAAACCTCTGCTTTCAGATTCACAGCATCGTCCATAACTGCAGCTTTGTGCATGTTGTCCATGCAAAGCTAGAGGGTCCCTATCACTTGAAAAAATTTACATACCCCAAAAAAATTTTCCATAGAGATGGCCTCCCATTTGCAAGTTCTTAGCAAAAAGTGAAAGGACTTCAATCTCAAGTAGCTTTGTATTGATTCTGTGCCCTGTATAATACATTAGCTTAGCTTCCAACATGTAGAACCTGAAACTGATGAGGAACAGTACAGTCAGAGCACCCTGAGAAGCAGGGTCAGAGGGTATCTTCTCCTCAAAATCTAGTTCCTCCTCCTCTCTCTTGTCCCCTCCCTCCCCACTGTGTGTAAATGACTATCATTTCCTCCCTCCCCATTTATATGTCTCTCATTTTCCCCTCCCCTCTCTCACTCTCTCTCTCTCTCTCTCTCTCTCACACACACACACACACACACACACACACACACACACACACACACACACACACACACACACACACACACACACACTTTGGCCCACAGGATAAGAGCGGAGAAGTATGTGAGAGAGTGAGGCAACTCCATACAAGTCTGAATTTGACCTTGCGTCTCTTCTTTTTTCCATACTCCACTCTGCATTTCCAAAAGTTGCTCTTGCTGTCAGCAACTATTAGCAAAAGTAGCTTCCAGGGCTGCTTAACTTGTGACATAGCATTCTTTGTTGATGGAGCTGTACTGGCTGCAAGAGCCAATGACACTGGAGCAGGGATATCCAAATCCAGGCAAGTGCTACAATGTGGGACGAGCAGACCCAAATGGTGTTTTTTTTTTCAGACGTTTCCTTTTGTACAACTTGTTTTTGGATTCAGATATAGGTAATTTGGGAGCAATTTTGAGTGAATGTGGAGCAAGCAGGTTTGGATGATTTGAAGAATGTGACAAATATGACTTAATAATAAAACTTGAAACTCACTCATTTGCAATCATGAGTGCAGCCTGATGTGGATTACTGAGTTTTGTGAAAAAGCTGGTGGATGAGCAAATATGCTTATAAATCTGGGGCCATGTCTACATCTAAAATTTTGCAGCGCTGGTTGTTACAGCTGTATTAGTACAGCTGTATAGGGCCAGCGCTGCAGAGTGGCCACACTTACAGCAACCAGCGCTGCAAGTGGTGTTAGATGTGGCCACACTGCAGCGCTGTTGGGCGGCTTCAAGGGGGGTTCCGGGACAAGAGAGCAAACCGGGAAAGGAAACCAGCTTCGCCGCGGTTTGCTATCTCGGTCCCGGAGCCACCCAGCAAACCGCAGGGAAGGAGACCTGCTTGCTCGGGGTTCCGGGACCGAGAGAGCAAACCGGGAACGCCGCGGTTTGCTCTCTCGGTCCCGGAGCCACCCAGCAAACCGCAGGGAAGGAGACCTGCTTGCTCGGGGTTCCGGGACCGAGAGAGCAAACCGGGAAAGGAAACCAGCTTCGCCGCGGTTTGCTCTCTCGGTCCCGGAACCCCGAGCAAGCAGGTCTCCTTCCCTGCGGTTTGCTGGGTGGCTCCGGGACCGAGAGAGCAAACCGCGGCGTTCCCGGTTTGCTCTCTCGGTCCCGGAACCCCGAGCAAGCAGGTCTCCTTCCCTGCGGTTTGCTGGGTGGCTCCGGGAATGCGAGAGCAAACCGCGGCGAAGCTGGTCTCCTTTCCCGGTTTGCTCTCTCGGTCCCGGAACCCCGAGCAAGCAGGTCTCCTTCCCTGCGGTTTGCTGGGTGGCTCCGGGACCGAGAGAGCAAACCGGGAAAGGAAACCAGCTTGATTACCAGAGGCTTCCTCCTTCCACGGAGGTCAAGAAAAGCGCTGGTAACTGTCTACATTGGATTACCAGCGCTGGATCACCAGCGCTGGATCCTCTACACCCGAGACAAAACGGGAGTACGGCCAGCGCTGCAAACAGGGAGTTGCAGCGCTGGTGGTGCCCTGCAGATGTGTACACCTTCAAAGTTGCAGCGCTGTAACTCCCTCACCAGCGCTGCAACTTTCTGATGTAGACAAGCCCTGGGTTCCTGCATCACGCAATGTGCCTTGTTTATTTTGACAAATATAGTTATAGAGCTGGTTGAAAGTTGCCAAAATGAGCCAAGCTAATTTTTATTAACATTTTCATCAAAAAATTGATGATGAAAAAACATAGGGAAAAAATTTCAAGTACATTTTCACATTTTTTTTCTCTATTTTTGGCCACCTGTAGTAGTTTAGTTGCAATCACATCTGACAACACAGGATGCTAGTAAATGGCCCTTAGTGTGCTTTGCAGACCATCATATTTTTCACTCTGCTTGTATGTGAGATCCCTTCCCCCTGACCATTTGTCTGCCTTGCTAGTTTTGATTGTAATCTCATCAGGGCATAGACTGTCTCTTACACTCAATTTTACAGTGCCTGGCACAATGGAGCCCTGATCTCAGTTAAAGTCCTTAGGTGATACTGTAGTATAAATAATAAATACAAGTAATAAATTCTTAATAATTTGCAACCTCACTCACAACCCAGTAACCTTATAACTAGTCTGAAAAGTTTTTGTGTTTTTTGTGGATTAGCTCGGTCTTCTGTTTTTTGCTTGTGGCTCATAGCTTGATCCTAGGCTGAAAATGTATTTTGTGAATTATTTGCTGATATGGATATTGTGTCGTTGTCTTGGGGGAAAACATTCATGCTAATCTTTTTGGTTCTGGGAGTGAGCCTCTTGGGTCTGCCTCTCAGTGACAGCAGCAAGATCAAACTACTGGTGGTGCTGGAATAACGCAATGAAAGTGGTTGGAGTTTGGCTTTTAGTTTAATCCTTCCTGTCGTCCCATTTAGAGGCTTGGGACAAGTGTCCCCGCCCAATAGAAATGTGACTGAATTACTACTTCACTGAGTATATCGGGTTAGGAGGCAGTTTGGAATGCGTCTCAGCAGTCCCACTGTAATGCCCCGTGAGGAAAGGCCTTGTCTAGTGCAGTCAGAGGTTATTTTGAGCCCCTGACCATGCCCTTAGGCACTGTCTCCTTGGAGTAGCAATTGCTTGCTAATCAAAGCAATGGGAATTTGGTTCAGTAAGGAGCCCCTGAGAAATTAGGCGGAGACTAGACCTTTTACCCACTTGGCAGCTGGGCTTGAGGCATGTTGGAGTGAAGAATGTTTTGCATCATGTTAGCAATGGCTCTTTCCCCTTTGTATTTCAGGATATGTGTACTGTTAGAAAGCTGTGCCACGGTGGAATCCCTGGACTTGCAGTTCACACCATTTGCAGAATGGTACCCAAGGGGTTAACGCTTAATGTCAGCTGAGGGCTTTCCTTTGCATAAAGGAGAGAGAGGAACTCATATATTGATCCAGTGTGGCAGGCTTTTACAGCCCCCTGGATCAGTAATCCAGCAGAAAAGGGCTGGAACGTAGAAACAAGTCCTGCAATGAAAAAACCCTTTGGGTCAAGTGTGCTCCATGTCTTCACCCTGACTGTAAGTGAAACCTTCTGTGCACTGTGTTAGTTAATATTTCCAGGCAAACTGAGCCATGAACTTGGCTGCCTTGCCAAGTTCTGCTTTTACAGTAGCAGAGCGAATGTGGCCATGACTCAGAATTATAGGACCCCAGATGCTGAGGAAGTGAGCAAACTTCTTGTTGTCTCACAGTGGACTCTTCTGTGACAAAATCAGTTTCATGTTCCATGGAAACAGCCTGGAAAATATGGTGATGTATTTTTTTTTTCAGTCACGGGTGAATTAAGAACAGAAAATCTAGCCAAAATTCCTTGAAACAAAGGGACCCAAGGAACTTTTCACCATGATCTGGGCTTTTGAGAAAGAAATATCCTTGGGAAAAGACGGCAGCTCCTTAGCACAGGGGGTTTGCAATATCCCAATAGGCCACAGCTGGCATTTTGCCAGATTATGAAAGTGTAAGTCTTGAAAACTTCCTCCCAATTCAGAATTATGAAAATCACTTCCTGGTGCCTCTTTCTAAGCACTGAGATCTCCTTTGTGTTTACAGCCGCTGGAAAGATCACCGTGACCCAAAGGATGACAGGTCAAGTGATAAATTGCTGAAAGTGCCATCTTAATTCCAGCAATCTGATTCATTATAAAGGTGACATTTTCCTTGACTTTTAGATCCCTCTGATGTATTGTTTGAATGGCAACATGAAGCCAGTACTTCTGCTTCCACCACCATTCTACCTCATCTGAGCTGGAATAAGATCTTTACAATGGGAAGGAGTTCTGTTAAATGATTGGAGGGTAGGCAGGGGACTGGGACAGGGCATGAGTTCGGACTATGCTGATCAGTTTATTTATTTATTTATTCATTCATTCATTCATTACTTGTATCGTAATAGCTCTTAGAGGCCCCAATCTGAGATCAGGGCCCACTGTGCTAAGCAGTTCATATGTGAGAGACAGCTCCTGCCCCCAACAAATGTACAGTCCTTGCTTTACAATAACATACACCAGATGGATGAAACAAACAGGTGGGGGAAAGGAGAAAGGAGGAAGAGGAGTTAGAGAAATGAGCAAGTTCTGGGGTGGTCGGGCTCCAGCTGTCAGCCCTGCACGGTGGGGCTCTGGCTGTCAAACACAGCAACAGGAGATGTAAGCAACTCAGCGCCTGCACTGCGTCAACCGAATGTCATAAGCTGCCTTACATCGACCTAACTCTGTAGTGTAGACCAGGCCTCAACGGGAAACAGTAACACAATTTAGTTTAAGCCTAACATTTGACCTAGCTTAAAAAATTGCATGACTTAAAAATAAAATTGCTGAGAAGTTTAAAAGTACAAACTTCCTGCAGGACAACCTCCTCTACCCCTACCTGCAAAAGTGTGTGCTGCTATTGCTTGCTGGATCTAAGCAATTAGTTAATGAACATTATTCCCAGAGCTCTCCTAATGTTCTTTAGGATATATTGGTGCACAAGCAAGGAAACAAGCCACAGAAGACATTTATTTTGGCTCTTTTGGAAGGTGGAATAGGGAAAGCAAAGTGTGCTCCATGGAAAGCGGCCAGAATCAGTTGGGAAGGAGTCAGCTGTGGATTAAGACTGTAGCTGGGACCAGATCCAACTAAACTTTTACCCATCCCCATCCCCTAGACAGCTGCACATACTGCCCAAGTAAAAGTCACATGACCCCCTGCCATCCTTATTTACAGTCACATTGTGACACAACGTGAATGACTGATAGGTCACATGGGCTCAAGCAAATTTCCTCC
Source organism: Gopherus evgoodei (assembly GCF_007399415.2). NCBI lineage: Eukaryota > Metazoa > Chordata > Testudines > Testudinidae > Gopherus > Gopherus evgoodei. Next base: position 233,620,672 of record NC_044322.1, on the reverse strand, counting down.
TTCCCTGCGTATTGCCCCCACAGGGGGGGAGGGAGAGGGTGACTGGCAGGAACTGGCTATGCTGTGTTTTCCTCAGCTCACTGGCCACTGCTGCATTAGGGCCTTCACTGAATGTGGTGTCCACATGCAAGGATCCTGCCTTAATCTTCCCTGGAAGAAATGGTATTTTCAGGCTTCTAAGGCCATGTCTACACTAGAAACCTTACAGCAGCACAGCTGTACCAATGCAGCTGTGTCACGGTAAGATCTCTTGTGTAGCTGCTCTGTGCTGACGGGAGAAGCTCTCCTGCCAACATAGTGCTGTGCACAGCCCCACTTATGCTGCTGAAATTTATGTTGCTGGGGGGGGGGTGTTTTTTTCCACACCCTTGTGCGACCTAAGTTTTGCCAGCATAAGTGGTGTGTAGACATGGCCTAAGAGGGCTTTGCAAACAGTGCATAGGGGAGAAAAGGGAGCTGGAGGGGATAAAAAGGACTTTTAAAAAGTGTTTGATGAGGCTTCTTTAATGAGTTCCTAGAACATTAGTAGGTCCTTTCACTTACTGCTGTGACTGCTAGCTCCTCCTATTGGTAATTGCCCAGGCAGAATCCTGAACATCTGTCATGGCCACTTTAGTGCATAAGACATTGGTATGTCACTGTGAATGACAATGCTGGTGATGATGAAAGCATTGTGCTAAGATAAAACTTATAGACACATCCAGTTTAGAGAAATCCATACATGACAAATAGTGCTGTGGGTGGGTCTGACTATCTTCACAGACACATAGTGAGTGTTAAATAAAGCCAACGGAAGATAAAATCATTGCTGTAATTAATTAATTTCCGTGCTTTCTCAGAGTGCTATAGTATTCTTCAAGAATGTTCCAAAATGCTGCAGCTTACAATATTAGTTCTGCTACGGCAGGGCTAAGTCCTCAGGTGCACTTTTTACACTGGTTTTACTCAGTTCTGACTTAGGCAAACTCCCAATGAAGTTAGTAGAAGGAATAAAAACTGTGGGTCAAATACTGATGTCAGTTATAATGGTGTAACGCCATTGACTACGGTAAGTTACTCTACCTTTACACTCACCATCATAAGTGATATCAGAATCCAACCCTGGGTAAGGACTTCAGGATTTGTCTTGTATTATTTTGGGGCGATTACTCTGGTATTTTATTTGGAAGAGAAGTAAGCAGTTCTGTAGTAATTTTGTAAGTGGGTTTCCTCAGCTGCTAATCTACATCTGTGAAGAAAAGTTCAGCTCTGGAAGGAGAAGGAGCTTTTCCCTTGTATAATTTTGGAGCGTTTGGGCTGCCTGCCCCTGCCCCTGCCCCTGTCTCGCTCTCTCCTCCCTTCTTCTTCCACACCACAATTCAAGGTTTTTTTTTTATTAATGACTTCATTCACTCTCATTAATCAGTAAGCTATCTCAGGCTGGCAAGCTAATTTAGAGTCCTGCTTGTGCATTTGATCAGCAAATGCAAACCATGTGTAATGTCAGTAGAGGTGATGGAACATGGGATTTTCACTTCAGTTCCAGAAAGTGCCATAGCTGCTTCCAGGAAGCTGCATTTGGCACTGGGTGTGGGGAGCTGGAAAGATTTATTTCCCTGTACCAGAGCTCAGAGCCTCATCGTTCTACTCGAGCATTTTCCAATCAATACGTTTCTCACAGACTCTCCATAGGCTGTATTAGAAAAACAATTTGATCTATTTATTATTATTTTATTATATGATAGGGTAGCCCTATAGACCAGTTTGCAGTGTCTTCACACAGTCAATACTCTTAGTGAGAAATTAAGAGCTTGTCATAGGAAGCAGAGTAAGCCCTTGGGCAGATATTAAAGCTGGTATTACCTGTGTGATCTGCAGAATTCTACTTCTCATTAATTTCTCTAGCACTTGTGCGGAAAAAAGCATCATGCATGGTGCACACGGGGCTCACAAGTAGACTGCGTGCACAAAGCACACCCTGTACTTGTGTTCAGTGGTGAAAGGAATTCAGTTGCCCTCTGCGCTTTCCTTTAGTCCCATCTTCCATTGCAAAAGGTCTGTGAGCCTCTTCTTGAATTTCAGGCGGTTGGCCTTTGCTGTTATTCTACAGCTGCTAGATTTCTGCCAGGACTGTGGGGAACTTCTAAGTCTTGACATTATAATTAAAGCCAGTTTTACAACATTTTTTTATGATGTGCAAGGCTTGTTTGGGTAATGCGTGCTAGTCCCCTCACTCCCCACCCTAGAACTCCTCCACCCCCCATCCCATCCCTTCTTTCCCAGTAAAGTTCCTCCCCCATCCTATTTGCTCTCCTCCACAAGACACACCTCTCAGTCAATTTCCCCTCCACCAATCAATGCTCACCCCCCAATTAATTCTCTTTGGGGCGTAGTCAGCCTGAGCTGAAGGTGCACACTTTGGCCTGAGGCTTTTTCTGAGGTACTCATTGACATGCTGTTCCTGCCTAATAGCTGATGTCTCTGGGTCCCCATTTTCAGGACCTGCTTTCCATTAAGGGAGGGGACAATCCCTGCCTGCTGCAGTAGCTCTGGTCCTGTTATGGTTACAATCCAGGTGACACTTGTCAAGAACAGGTAAGTTTAAGAGTCACCATTCACAGCCCTCTAGTCCCCTCAGGACACTTACCACAGTACATGGGCCAACAGGAAGGAGGCAAGTCCCCATTATGGGGCTGCATCACACACACCCTCCCAGTCGGCATCAAACCAGCTGTCCCAGCTCACTTGCAGTGCCGCATGCTTGTTTCCAGGTAGGTGAGCATGCCACAGAGCCATCTGTCTGTATCTGTCACCAAACCCTTCTTCACCCCCAAGTATTGGGAGTAGGAGAAATTCCCTGTGAAGATAGGAATCCTTAACCATCCTGCTTTTATCATCCCTGGAACACCCTGTCTTAAATGCCTGCTGGCCTCCTCCTGCTGACCGCCAGTGCTAACAGCTACTGGGAAAGCATCCATAATAAGAATGGCAGAGCTGTTGTTTTCAATGGAGAGGGTTCAGTTCCAGTCTCAGGAGGGAGTAATTCCTCGCAATGGCACTCAATTTGTGATTCAACTTATAACCCCTTCAACACAATTAGCTTGATGCTACTTAGCACACATTTCCCCAGCCATCTCCATGGAACAGCTCTGCGTGGTTTGTGGTCTCTAGTTCAAGAGCCAAGCCCTGGGCCTGCATCGTTCCTCTGAGCACTGGTAAGCTGGAGAGAAAGAGGGGTAGTAGGAAGGGAATGGTAGCAATAGTCATACTTAACATTTTTATAGCATTTTATTTTATTTTTTGATCTCTGTCCTCTGAAGCCTCCAGGATGACCATGGCTGGAGATGGGATACTGAGCAGGGTGGGCCAGGGCTCTGAGGTGGCACCGAGCATTCTCTCTCTCAGGTGCTTGGTTGGCTTGTTCTTGCTCACATGGTCAGGATCTAACCAGTGGCAGATTAGCCACTGAGCCAAGGGGCCTGTGCCCAGGGGCCCCAGCCAATTGGTGGCCCCCAGAAAAATGGGTGCCCCTCCACACCCCCACCCGCTGTGCCTGCCTGCCCAGTACTCCTGCCAGGGAGCAGAGTCAGGACACAGGGGCTTGCCCCGCACTGCCCGCCCGGCACTCCTGCTGACAAATGGGGAAAGACTTCGCTGTCAGGCAAGAAGGGCGAGGGGGCAAGCCTTGGTGCTCCGACCCCATTTCCCTGGCAGGAGCCCCTGAGGTGGGGCAGGAGGGGACTGCAGGCAGAAGGGGTAGGGAGGGGGCCCCACTTGCTCTGACCCAGGGCCTCACAAAACCCTAATCCGCCTCTGGGTCTAACCATACATGGACTGGGAAGGAATTGTCCCCCTGGTCAGATTGGCAGTGACCTGGTTTTATGCCTTCCTCTGCAGCATGTGGGTGTTGGTCACTGAGTATATCTCATTTAGTCATTTCCCTGCCATTCATTACAGGGGCCTCTGGCATCGGCACACCTCGATCCTTCCTAGTCTCCGCTTGTGGCACAGAACAGTCTTGTCTCCTGAGGGTGGGAATAGTTTGGTCTGATGTTGGTTGTTGGGTTTTTAGTGTGTGGGTGGTCTGTGATGTACAGAAGGTCAGACTAAATGATCTGGTAGTCTCCTTCTGGCCTTATACTTTATGACTCTGTATTCAGAGCACTAATAAATCCTCTTCACAGCCCTTTGCATAAGGAAACTGAGACAGAAAGGTGAAGTGACTTCCCATGACCCCACACTGAATCAGTGGCAGAGCCTGAACTATGTCCCCCCCTCCAGACCACAGTACCTTAACAGTGGTGGGAAAAGAAACCCACTCTTTTGCCCCCAACCTGCATCAAACACTTCTCTTTCTGCCACAGGCAGTGTGCTATGTGATGTGAGTAATACAGGACGTTGCAGATTGTTAACAGCCCAGAGCCAGCCTCTTCTTCAGTTCAGAATGCGCCGGTGGCTAGCATACGTTTGCTTTTTGTGAACATTTCTAGTGCAGTATTCCCACTGGTGAATTGTGTATTGTTCTGTAGTCAGGGCTTCCCTGCCTGACGCTGCCAGAGAGATGATGCTTGGGTCCCTGGGTGTACAAAACCAAGCTGCTGATTTGCATGTGCTGGTCCCTTTGTTGTTTGCCAGCTGTGGTAAGTACTTTGCAGTGTGGGAGTGAAAACAATTCCATCTGCTCTCTGGAAAGGATGAATGAACAGGGGGAGTCTTTTCTATTTTTCCCCTTCTCTCTCTCCCTTCTTTTTGCCTATAAGGCAGTCAGGCATTAGGATGGAATCTCCCAGCCTAAACAGAACAAAAATATATGTAACGTACTTGTGAATGCTGTGTAAGTAGCATATGATTTATATATTGAACTTCTGACCTATTAACTCATATTGAAACTAATATGAAAAAGGCCTCTTTCATACTGTATACTACACATCCTACTCATACGTAACGTACATCTAAAATACATGATTTACTGCATATAGTATATATATGAAACACACATGTCCTTTCCTCTTACGGGAAATGGGAGATATTGAATGTTAGTGTTGCCACTGTCGGGGTTGGATATCTTTCATAAAAATGTGCCCTCATTCACCCAGAAGTTATGATCTTATGCAAGAATTACTGGATGAAATTCTTTGGCTTGTATAATGCAGGAGGGAAGAGTAGATAATCATAATGATCCTTTTAGGCCTTAAAATCTATGAATATATGGGTTATTGTGGAGCACCTATGCAGCTCAAAGTTCTTTTAATGCCCAGAGAAAACACTTCTTTAGGACCCGCAGTTGCCTCACAGAAAACTTGGAAAGCATGGCATTTAAAACCAGTTAATTCTGAAGTGTGTATGTGTGTGTGATTTTTTTCCCTGCTGTTTATGCCAGCTACTTCAAAGGAATGTGTAAACCACTCAAGCAGTTCCTTTTTGTTACACCTATTTTTGTAATGCTACCATATCTAGGAGCTGGGAGTGGGTTTCTTCCTAACTCCAGGTGGTTATCAGTTTGTGCCCTGGAGCATGAGAGTGGATCAACCTCATCATTTTTATCCCAGCTAATGTCACAAATGTCAGAAGCGGGACTTCAGGTGAAGAATAAGTAACAGGAGTAGATAATCTATTAAGATACCAAGATCCAGCCTGCAGCGCCGGAAAGGCGAGTGCATGTTTTTCTCCCTGTTTAATGCATATGCTGCTTCAAGACTGTAAGAAACACTATAAATAATTTTATTCTATTGACGCTAACGCTCAGGAGCTGACAAAAGACAGGCTAGCTAGAGAACGTGAGTCTCTCAGAGCCAGATTCTGCCATCTTTATTCACATTGAGTAATAACAATATCTAGCTCTTGCAGAGCGCTTTATTCATGGATCCCAAAGCTTGTTACAAAAGAGGGCAGCATCATTAGCCCTATTATTATTTTACAGATGGAGAAACTGAGGCACAAAGTAGTGAAGTGACTAGCCCCAACTCACACAGCAGAGATGGGACTAGAACCCAGGTCTCCAGAGTCCCAAGCTAGTGCCCTCACCACCACTGCCATCTCTCTAACCTTGCTGGTTTAAATGGGAATTTTTAAGGAGAAAGATGCTGCCCAACAGGCTTGGCCCAGTGCCCAGTAAGGTCAATAATTAACTGATTTCAGTGGTCATTGGATTAGGCAGAATTTAGCCTTCATTTTGTAGCACAAGTCTGATCATCCTCACTGTTTTGTTTGGTTTGGTAAATGCTTTTTGTTACTTTAATATGATGCAGTTAGCACCCTTTATTGAGAATAGAGGATAAGGGGGCTGTAGAGTCTGTTTTCTTGCATAGTGTCCCTGATAATAAAGATCAATGGGAAAAGAAATGGCAAAAATATAGAACACAGCATCCAAAAACATAAGCAGAGTTCATTTTCTTTTACAGAGAATATATGACAAATGTTTTCATGAAGTATCAGCAGGTCTGTATAGTTAGGTTTCCTCTCTGCCTTAAAACCCCCTTGAGCTGCACAGCCCTCCCTTTAATACCTTTCTTTTCATGAAATGATCTGTTTTAATAAGACAAAAAAAAGAGGAAAAGAAAATATGTGATACTCCACAGGGCAGTATTGTTTCTGAATGAAGCTTTCCATGAGGTGTCAGCAGCTCTTTCAGTGACGTTAGCCTGCCTCACACTTACTCACATTGCAGTATCTGCGCCTCCACAAAAAGCCTCTCTGGAGTGAATTGATTCAGCACTGCAAAGGAACTGTCATGCAGTGAACAGAGTGCATTAAAGCAAATCGTTCCACAGGAAAGTGAGGGAGGGATGAGAAGAGAGAAGATCAAGGAAGAGAAGTAGTTAACTTGTTTTGTTGTCTTTGATAGCACTTTATATGCTCAAAACACTACAGAGAGACACTAATTCTCATAACACCCCCATCAGTAGGAGGTAAATAGTATTACCTCATTTTACCAATGGGGAAGTTGAATTAGAAAGTCAAAGTGATTCAGTGTCAGATATAGGGGTAGACTGAACAGAGGCATATGTTATGAAATGTTACTGTTTCCGAACAACAGTTGGCAAGATGATGCTGAACATGGTTTGTTCTGGTCTATCCAGAGCAGTGAACTGTGTTCATCACAGACTCACCTAACACAAGTGTGTTCAGACATGGTAATACTTAATAGCATAGACCAGGTCCAGGGGCGGCTCTAGGTATTTTACTGCCCCAAGCATGGCAGGCAGGCTGCCTTCAGCGGCTTGCCTGCGGGAGGTCCCCGGTCCCATGGATTCGTTGGCACGCCTGCGGGAGGTCCGCCAAAGCCGCGGGACCAGCGGACCCTCCGCAGGCATGCCGCCGAAGGCAATCTGCCTGCCGCCCTCGCAGTGACCGGCAGAGCATCCCTCGTGGCTTGCCACCCCAGGCACGTGCTTGGCGTGCTGGTGCCTGGAGCCGCCCCTGACCAGGTCAAACAGAAAACACTCACATACCAGTTTTTGGGATCCGGGGCCTGGAAAAATAATTATTTTTATTGTTTGTGATATACTCTGTAAAGGAATGCACTGTAAATTATAAAATGTGCTGATCACATGAGATCATACTGGTGTGCCACAAAATGGAGAGGATCTTGTATTTTTTTACAAAACCACAAACCTTTTAGCAGAAGATGAAATGCAGTTGAGAAGTTTGGTGTCTTGTTTCATCTTTTGGATTGCTAATCAGAACTCTAGTTGGATTTCCATGTTACCAAAATGCCAATGACGAGTAAAGATCAAAATGCAGATATCTGCTTCTTCCTGTTTGTAATTAAATTGCACCAATTAGCTACCCAGAGACAATCACTGAAGTAGGCTTTAGACATGTAGAAGGTTACTCCACTAGCCTATCGCCACTGGAGAGACTGGTTCAAACAACAGAATAAGACACAAATTAAAATGAGCTTCATATTCTCATTTTCCACACGCCAAAACCACCACACTAACTGGCACCACTGAAGCCTCTGTTCAGAAGAAGCTTAGAACTCTTCCAGGTCAGGAATGAGGTGCATTGACAGAGCTGAGTGAGGGTCCAGAAGTAAACAGCAGGGAGTGTCAGGCCTGAGGAGCTTTGCAGTAGGGAACTGGGAGAAAGCAGCACTGGCAGTGAAAGAAGTGTCATTGCCCAGGTTTGAGTTGTATAGGCAGAGCTGGTGGTCGAGGCACAAAGACTAGAATAGCAGGGTTGCAGTTCAAGAGAGATGCTCTGACAGAATTGCATATAGGAAGCCCCTACAGCCTGTGCCATTACTGTTCTTGGCCTTAGCCTTGCTGACTCTCCCTTACTTCCACGAGCCTGAATTAATTTTTGTTGAAAAAGCAAGATTGTTGGGGAGCAGAGTTTATTTATCATTAGAATTTACTATATAGCTCCATAGACACACTTGGTGTTTCCCTTACAATAAAACCCAGATTCCATGCTCTAGAGCAGTGGTTTTCAACCTTTTTTCATTTGCAGACCCCTAAAAATTTTCAAGTGGAAGTGTGGACCCCTTTGGAATCTTAGACATAGTCTGCAGAGCCTTAGGGGTCCATGGACCACAGGTGGAAAACCATAGTCCTATGGTAATGGCAACCATTCATGGACCCCTTAGACACAGTCTGTAGACCCCCAAGGGTTTGTGGACAATAAATTGAAAAACACTGTTCTAGAGAGTACAGTCTAGTTCCTCTATGACACATACCTAATAGGTTTTCTCCTGCAGGAGGATACAAGTTTAACCTTTCTTGGGGAAACGAGGATTTAAAGCCTGGAACTTTGAGGACTAAACTCGGAAATGTTTTGGAATGCAGCATTCCCTAATGACATGGCTGTGTATGTAGAAAGCATTTTTGAGAAAGCACCATGGCCAAGTACAAGAGTCATTCAATCCAAGCAACATTGTCTCAGTGAATCAAAGATGAGATGCAAGTGCAAGAGGTCAGATTCAGGGGTGGCTCTAGATATTTCGCCGCCCCAAGCATGGCGACATGCCGCGGGGGGCGCTCTGCCAGTTGCAGGTCCCGCAGCTCCAGTGGACCTCCCGCAGGCGTGCCTGCGGAGGGTCCACTGGTCCCGCGGCTCCACCAAAGGAGCCGCCTGCCACCCTCCCGGTGACTGGCAGAGTGCCCCATGCGGCATGCCGCCCCAAGCACATGCTTGGTGTGCTGGGGCCTGGAGCCGTCCCTGGTCAGATTAGATGGTCACTGGGGTCCCTTCTGGTCTTAGAGTCTGCTAATCTATGAATGAAGAAGGGAGGGAGGGGAGGGATGTTGGTTGGAAAAATAAACAGGTGTTTAGTTGAGGAAATGGTTGCCCTGGGAGAGGCCGACAGGAAATGCAAAGAAACATTACATAGTTTTTAAACTTCGGGGGAATATTCTTTGGTGTGTTTGTTACCGTCTGTATTTGCGTGGAAGGCAGGGAAAGTCACTTGTGGGTGTTTCAAGCTCCTTCTCCTCTTTTTTAATGTCCTTAATGTCCTAGATTTGTGCTGTATTAGACTCTACCTCATCCTCTGTATCCAACGACAAGAGATACAATTGACACGAGTGCTGCAGTTGGAAGTCCTCAGGATTAAACTCTTGGGGTCTGGAAACAGATTGTTTCCACTAGGAGGACCTTAGGCTGTGGAAGAGAGGAAGATGAGCCAGAGTCTCAACATTTTTTTAGACCGTGATGCACATCGCTTTGCATAGACCTTCTCCTAAGGATGGAGCTACAGAAAACACTCACCTCAGTGATCCCACTCTAACCAATAACTAAATTGCGGGAGGGCTAGAGAGTTTAGGTCCTCTTGCAGAGACAATTAGATGTGATTCTTTGTTTTGTAAGTGGTTCATAATGCAATGCTAAGGGGTACATTACAAATGAAGACAGATTTGATATGGTTTCTTTCTGCTGAGTATACTGCTGTTCAGATCAGCGGTATCTCGTTCCTTTCGGGAGTCAAGTACGCATTCATCTGAAGCTCCAGAAGCTTGCTCTCAATTCCCCTCCTGACTCAGATTCAGTTCTGTATGCAACTTGATGCCGGGGCTTTCCGATTACCTGCTTTGGGAATCTGAATCTTTCATACCAGCAGAACAGAATTCATTACCCATGACTTATTTTTTTAACCCTGGCAAAAGGGCTGCATATCATTTTTTAAAAAATAACCAACTAGGAGATTTGTAGTTATGCTTGCAAAGATTGGGGTAATCAGTCTCATAGACTAGTGTGTCAGGAAGGAAACGTCTTCCCATATGCAGCAGCATACAATCAGCCAGGTGCAATATAAGGAAGGGTGGTTCGTCTTGCTCTGAAGCATAAGATTTTAAGCACTGCCAGGGGCTATGTACCAAAGATCTGATCAGATATGGCAAATTTTATGTTTCCATGCACAGTGTGAAGCTTTCCTTTCTACATAACGCATTGTAACAAGTCAAACAATGAGTCATCTCATAAGGGGAAAAGGAAAGGAAGCTTTTATCTCCCAGTGGATAAGAGAGAATCTGCCTGCCTATCTATCTAGGTATAAGCAGCTGCCTGAAAATTAAGCTGCTTTTTCTCCATGGGAAGGAAGCCATTTTAAAATTGAATGTAAAACTGATATTTTAATCTCACCCATCCCAGGTCTCATTCTGTGTCTAAGAAAATCAATGGCCAAACTCCTTTGACTTCACTGATAGTAAGATCAGGCACCGAGACCAAACTTAAGCCTGGTCTATACACAAAAGTTGTATCATTTTATCCATATCAATATAATGAAAGTGACACAACCCTGCTTGTAAGGGAACAGTTATATCAGTACAAATGTGCTTGTAGTAGTACAGTATGCAGTGTTTTGTAGCCGTGCTGGTCCCAGGATATTAGAGAGACAAGGTGGGTGAAGTAATATTGTTTATTGGACCAACTTCTGTTGGTGAGAGAGACAAGTTTTTGAGCTCTTCAGTGTAGGTTATTTCTATGTAGGAAGGAGACTAAACTATAGTGTATCTAAACTAGGAGTTGTTCCAGTATAATTATATTCTTAAAAATCACACACACACACACAAACCAACATAACTCTATGTAGACGAGCACAATCTCTATCCAGCCAGTTGAAAGCTGTGGTCTTGTGTCTTGTTTAGAGGCAGACACATGCTGATTAGCAAAGCAGTTCACAGTAAGGCGTTGGGGTGTAGATGTAACTTTGTATTGCTGCCCCAGACCAGTCTCAAGCTTTGCATCCAAATGCAGTTACTGATTCACTAGTCTAGAGGAAGGCAACCTTCGGCATGCGAGCTGGATTTTCAGTGGCACTCACACCGCCTGGGTCCTGGCCACCGGTCTGGGGGCTTTGCATTTTAATTTAATTTCAAATCAAGCTTCTGAAACATTTTTAAAAACTTATTTACTTTACAAACAACAATAGTTTAGTTATACATTATAGACTTAGAGAAAGAGACATTCTAAAAACGTTACAATGCATTACTGACACGCAAAACCTTAAATTAGAGTGAATAAATGAAGACTCGGCACACCGCTTCTGAAAGGTTGCTGACTCCTGCACTAGTCCTTTCCCAGAATCACTTGCCCTTTGTTCCAGTTTCTTAACATGACCACAGTGTTTCTATCTCCCACAGGCTTGCAGCCAGTTTACTGGAGCAGGGATGATGTGGCCCAGTGGCTCAAGTGGGCAGAGAAGGAGTTTTCTCTGAGATCGATTGACAGCAACAGTTTTGAGATGAATGGCAAAGCACTCCTGCTCCTGACCAAAGAGGACTTTCGATACAGGTCTCCTCATTCAGGTGAGGTTTATCTATACCAGGAAGGATGGAGCCACACGGGGTGCAGGAAAGAGACGGAAGCAGAGACAGACTCTGGGGAGGGAGGGAGGAAGAGAGCCATGAAAGGTGGGTTGCAGAGACAAGAAAAGACAGCCATAGTTGTTGGGGTGGGAAGGGAAAGACAAGGACAGCTATGCAGACTAGGCCAGGGGAAGAGTGAAACTGTAACATCCAGTGAAATAAGATCCAAACACCCTTGAACTTTGAGAGAGTTTAGATCCCAATCCAAACTGAGAGTGCCTGGCCCATCTCTAGTTAAAACCCTCTGCAAAACCCAGAGAGAGACTGCCTGGCAGCAGTTTAGAACATCCAGCCCTGTCCTTTAAAGGCTTATCATTTCACAGACCCAACTACAGTAGGGAGTTAATCAACTGCTTCAGCCTCTTAAGAAGCCTGCATTAGCATTCTGCCTCACGGTTGACTCGGCTGATTGTGCTGCTAAAAGCTTCAGCAAAACTCATCCCTGGGGACCTTTCCTCTCTTTTACAGCTCCTGTGGGCTTCCCATTACTCTGCCCATATTCTCTCATATGCTGGAGTCCAGCCCCAGGCAAAGCACAGGCAGGTGTGTGAATCAATCCGCCTGTTGCCAAATAATTTAGTCATGTACTCACACAGAAGATTCAGAAACATGTGTGTGTCACCTGCCTGTATTTATATTCCCTGCAGACTGTCGCCTCCAGCATTACAACCACACTGAACCTCCTTCCTCTCCTGTGTCAGGGTTGTTTAACTAAATTTGAATGAATGGTTCTAAATAAAAGTTGTTCGCTTTCTTTTTATGACCATACAGGGTACCCCTGCTAAATAAAAAGGCTTGTAATTCAATCAGCTACCAGAGATGATCATACAGCTTTAACTGAGTGCCTGGAAAATAGCTGCTGTCAGACTTCCAGTGTAAAGACACAGACACAGATACAGATACTGTTGCAAAAAAAGCAAACATGATTCTGGGATGCATTAACAGGTGTGTTGTAAACAAGACATGAGAAGTCATTCTTCCGCTCTACTCTGCGTTGGTTAGCCCTCAACTGGAGTATTGTGTCCAGTTCTGGGCACCGCATTTCAAGAAAGATGTGGAGAAATTGGAGAGGGTCCAGAGAAGAGCAACAAGAATGATTAAAGGTCTTGAGAACATGACCTATGAAGGAAGGCTGAAAGAATTGGGTTTATTTAGTTTGGAAAAGAGAAGACTGAGAGGGGACATGATAGCAGTTTTCAGGTATCTAAAAGGGTGTCATCAGGAGGAGGGAGAAAACTTGTTCATCTTAGCCTCTAATAGAACAAGAAGCAATGGGCTTGAACTGCAGCAAGGGAGATTTAGGTTGGACATTAGGAAAAAGTTCCTAACTGTCAGGGTAGTTAAACACGGGAATAAATTGCCTAGGGAGGTTGTGGAATCTCCATCTCTGGAGATATTTAAGAGTAGGTTAGATAAATGTCTATCCGGGATGGTCTAGACAGTATTTGGTCCTGCCATGACGGCAGGGGACTGGACTCGATGACCTCTTGAGGTCCCTTCCAGTCCTAGAGTCTATGAATCTATGAATACGGATGGTATCACACTAACCAATCAAAACGTGGAGTAGTTCTGAAAGACACTAACCTTGTGGCTCACTGAAGGCACCTCCCTCTGCTAGCATCCTCATACAGGATCTGGCCCATCCTTTTTACATATAGGCCCCAATTCAGCAAAGCACTTGAACATGTGCTTAAGTCCCATTGACTGCTTAAGAAATAAATAAATAACCTGGGGCAGGACAACTTTTCTGGCGTTTTATATGTAGCACCCACTATGCTGCATGTAACTGGCCTTCCCTTATCCCCAGCACCAGCTGTCTAGGAGAGACACCTCTCTTGTCCCTGCATATACTGTTACTGCACTTGACGTCAACTGGATTTAAGCATCTGCGGGCTGGGGACTGAGCATTCATGGAGGAGAATCCTTGGCTCTAAAATTCATTTCCTCACTGTGAATGGAGCTCATACTTTGCTGAATGTGAGGCGTGATTTTACTGACTACTGATCTGTGAACTCAATTAAAAATTTTATTCTAATTTTTCTATGGTAGCTGTTGACAAACTTTTGAGAAAACATTCCATTCAGGCCTGCTAAATCTATGCCACATACAGCAATAACAGGCACAGAGGTCGCCCTTAAAACTTTTAGAAGACTATAGATCACTAAATAACATCATCTCGTATTTGAAGTATTTCCCAGATATTCCTGTATTGAACGTATAGGGAAATGAGGATGCATTTCTGCTCTAATGTTATTTAGTTAGCTAAGGGCTTCCATACACTCAAAAGTTGAACCACTTTAACTATAGTGCAGGGGCATTTCAGTGAAGGGTGTGATTTTTTTTGTTTTAAACCAAAACATTTATACCATTATAACCCATTGTGTAGATACAGTTATAGCAGTATAAATGTGCTTATAACCAGTATAACTTATTCCCCTTCCCTAATGGGAATAGCTATATCAGGATAAACAACATATACCAGTATAACCAATATATCCACACAAGAACTTGTACTGTTTTGTAGGAAATCACATCCCTCATGAAATCCCTATATTGGTCTAAAAGCTGTGTGTAGACTAGGCTTAAGGCAAAGGTGGGAAGTTTCTAAGGATGACCACCCTATTCTCCTGGAGTGATCTGGCACAATTTATGTGTGTTTCTCTATCTTGCTCTGTAAAATACAAATTATGTGGTAAAATCCCTCTCTGGTCTCTCATTATGTATTAAATGTGGATAAGGTGACAGGATTCTTGAGGCTTCATTTTTAATTAATTTTTCAGGCATTACAGACTCCTTTAAAAGTGCCCCAAAGTCACCCCTGACATAGTAAAGGCAGCCAAGACAGAGAAATAGAGCAAAAAGTCAGACTATGGAAATGAGGATGACTTAAGCTGAAATAGCTAGGAAATGAACAAAAAAGGTTTCGTATCTTTGATTGACATGTAGAACCTTGGAGTTTTGAAGTGGCAAGTGCTGAATATGAAATGGATTTATAGGTGTTATAGAAATAAGAACAATAACAGTAATAGAAAATCCAAGGTCTCCTAAATGCCACTTTAATTAAGACAGTTAAAGGACCTATGAAAATTAGTTAATATTTCAGACAAAGTACCACTGTTGAATATTGTTCACTCCTGCATGTGGGGGCAGGAGATAGGCAAAGGGCTGCTTGTGGTATTATTAAGATTAATCACACGCACCCCGGGGCACTTAGAATCACCTGCATTTTGTGCTTTGGTTAACTCTTTCTACTTAACTGCTTCATTTTCGCCAGCCATAAAAGGCAAAAAGCACCTCCACTGTTGCCCAGATGTACCTAAGTACAGTTGGAGGTGGAGGCAGTATGGGGTGTCACTGAAAGATGAAATATTCTCACAGTAAATTAATCACCAGATAAACAATCAGTCTTCTGGCAACTGTAATATGTGTTCCTTTAAGGCCACCATATTGTTACCTGCAAACTCTAGCAGTGCTGGAAGTTATTCCCATGCCATGCTGACAGCCACAAGACAATAGAAGTTAGGTGCCTCGCTACCTTCACAGATCTGGGCCTGACTGACCTGCTAAATTTACCATGGGGAGAATTTATCAACATTCCATTAGATTTCCATAGAATGTCATAACAGTAAAGGAACATCACTGCCACAGCACACATACTAGTGTGGAGGAGCATCAGTGATGTTTTTTCAATGGAATGTATATCTTCTCCAGCATAAAACCTCATTATACAGTAAAACTTAAGGGAGGAAGTGTTGAATAATGGTCAAAGCAGAAGGCTCAGAGCCAGGAGATCTGTGTGCTGATCGTCGTTCTACCATGGACCTGCTGTATAAGCTTTGCCTGGGTGATTTAAACATTCTATGCCCTTGTTTGCCCATCTGCAAAACTGGGACAATAATAAGAGGAGGTGTGAGACTTAATTCACTAATGTTTGTAAAGTGCTTTGAGATCCTCAGATGGGAGGTGATGTGGAAGTACAAAATCTATCCACCAGACTATTAAATGCAACTGGACTGAGGTTTATATTGCTCCCCCACTTTTCACTACTGTTGTCTCTGCGTGACATGCACAACTTTTGGACTGCCAAGAAGGAGTCTTACTCAGGAGTGAGAAAGATGCAGGTTCTTCTTGCAGGCACTTTTGGATCTGAAAATGGCACCCAGGAGCTTAGAATTCATGCATCCAATGGCCAAATGAGTCTTCTCCAACTTTTCATTTCCTTTAGCCACCTGTTTGTCTTTCAGGTGACGTGCTGTATGAACTCCTTCAGCATATCCTGAAGCAAAGGAAAGCTCGCATGCTATTTTCACCTTTCTTCCACCCTGGGAACTCTATCCATGCTCAGCCAGAGGTCATATTACACCAGAACCACGATGAAGGTAATCACGTCTCTTTTATTACTGGAGGTGTCATTATGTCAGCAGTTTGGATGAGGCCGTCAGGAGGTCTTTTCTTACTCCAAACCAATAAAAATTTCATTTTAAAACAATCTCTCTCCCTTCAGAAGTGGAATAGTCCTTTAGTTGTTAGAATGTTCAGCTGATCCACCAAGCCATTTGGTTGAAAATTCTTAGTGCTTTATAATATTTCAGTCTTTTGCTTGTGTAAATCTCCATTTATTTTCCGCTATTTTGTCTTGCTTCAAAGCCTGTTTAAAATATACTAGGTGTGGATAACTTTTCTGGAGCTTATATATAGAACCCACTCTGTTGCACAGAACTTTCCTTTCCCTAGTTTTCTGGGAAAGAAAACTCCTTTCCCACCTTATGTACTTTTATTGCACTTATGATTGGCTGGCTGTAAATTGGGGACTGGAGACTTTGACTTTAGAATTCATTTCCTCTGGTGGATCTAGAGACTTTTGACATATATGGCATGGTGCCAGGCCCATTTCTTTTTAGGTCAACTTTTGCCTTAATTGTAAGGTTGGTAATTATTTTGTTTTCAAGGAAAGGCTGTTCTTCTTTATATGTGCGTGTGTGTGTTTCTCTTTCAAATATTGCACCTGTGCCGTGTGTTTTTGTAATTAAGCACATTTTATAAATGAAATAAATAACTATCCTGACCATTAGATCTTAGATAGTGGCAAGCTCAAAGAGGCCTGTCATAAGCACTAATATATTTTATTGGAAAACCCTAACTTCTGAGGTTGAATTGAAATTTCAACACATTGTCACTGTGATCAACACTAGATAAATAAGATAGACACATACATAGCTGGGGAGATGAAAGAAACATTTGTAGAACTGTTGCTTAAATTTAGTTTGTTTTACTATTGTGATAAAATCTGGTGGCAATATAGACAAATTCACCAATCTGTTTGCAGATATCTCCCCACGATGCATAACAAGTGGTGCTTTTTTGAATGGATTTGCTTTTATGGCATGGCAGATATTGGGCATTTTTACTCTTTATAAGAGCTGTTCAGAAAATGTTTGGACTTTTTTTATGATATTTTTCAGATTTGGAGTTTTTGTTTTTCTGGCATAAATTATTTTTTGGATGAAAACACTTTCCAGGAAAATTTGTGTTTAGTTGAAAACCCAATTTTCCATCCCAAAAAAGTTTTGACAGAAAATTTTCAACTCGCCATTCTCTGTATCTCCTATCTTTAATTACAAATAAAAAACAGTTTGGATTTCACCCTAGTCCCTGCTCATCCTAGAAGTGCACAATTTTGCAAAATTCAGATGAGGTATGATGCAGGACAGGATTATGGGGCATTGGCAGAGCTCTGTGGGAAGCCTAGGACTGGCATAACAGGAGGCACTGAAGGTAGGGGCTCAAGGGCACTGGCAAAGCTGTATGAGAATGTCAGGACTAGAATAACAAGAAGGTGATGCAAGTCAGGAGTGGGTTGCACTGGCAGAGGTGAGTGAAGGAAATTTCGAGTTCCTGCCCAGAATACCTGGCTTTAGGCAGAAGCTGTTATTAATTTCTCACTTTTGTGAGTCCTGTAATCACACACAAGGTTTTGTTGTTTTTTAATGGAAAACTGGGAATGGGCATGGGGAACCCTTTGTAAAATATGTGTGATGAAGAACATACTGGGAAAATTCCAGGGTCTGAACATTTTGTACTTTAGTACTCAGTTCCTTTGGGCAAAATCTCTTAGGCTGGGGTAGCTAAGTCACAGGTGTAAGATGAGTATAGTTATGATTTTAAGCCTATCCAGTGATTTAAAGGCTATAGATTTAACGATCTAGTAGAATGTTTCCCACACCAACTGTCCCTTACTGCACACAACTCTGTCATCAATGGGATCACTTTTCCACTTATCACTGTACATAATTCCCACAGGAAGGGCCAACTCCCATTGATTTCTATGGAAGCAGGAATAAGACCCAAAGTGCCTCAGCATCTACAAGAAACCTAACCATCTTTATACGCCCAGTATCTGCCAGGTTCTAATGGAAACACTAATAGCCCTTACAGCTGCCTAAACATCCCAGACTAGCAAAAGAAGGGATTGGTAGCTCAGAATGATGATCCTCAGCTAGTGAGCACCTGGTTTCAGTCCTGAGCTACAGAAAATTTCACAGTGTTGTTTGACTAGGCGTTCGCTTGCATCACTTGCTAAACCAAAGCTGATTGCTTCCTTTAAGTCCCCTCTCTTAAGGCGATTTGTAGACCTATTTTACTCGGTCCTTAGAGCACTCAGTGCTGTGACGCTGGTTCCTTTCTTCATACTCATTCCCAACCACTACAATTAGCTTCATTTTATTATTTTTATTTTGATACCTATGGAATGATACAAATGTTTTAATTATGGACTCCCAGCCACATACTCTGGGCAGTGAGAGAAGCTCTTTATGCCAAGCATTCACAAGCAGCTAATGAGTGCATCTTGCATACGTTGACTCTCTTGCTGTGCCTCCTTTGTTGTCTCATGTTGCTGCATGAGGAACTTGCCCAGCTAAATGTTTGCTGCCTTCCTGCATGTACTCTTTTTTTTTTTTTTTTTTCACTGTGCTGTGTTCTCTGCTGGGTATTCACCCCAGCTTAACTCACAATGACCGATGGAGAGGGGCCAGTAGATCCTTTGGCATGTGACCTTCCTCAAGCTTGATTTTCTTTAAGGCTTGTTTTACAGATATCAAATTGGTTTTTGTATCCCTCTCTGAGGAGGTCTCTCGCATTCTCTTTACCTCTGTAATCTCCCTTTCCCTGTTTATCTCTCCACCTGAGTCTGGAGTTGCTCCTAAGGATCATCATCATTTTAACGTCTGTTATGAAACCAGTCCATCCACAATCAGTAGTGGCCAAGAGTTGCTACAGCCTCATGGCTCTTCACAGCCTATGCAAAGTGAGTTTAACAGTCAGTTCCCAGTTTGTTCCGTTCCCAGTGTGCAGGCGTTCACATCTCTTACAAAAATGCCACCACAACTGGTGTTGGTTTGGAACCCCCTGCTGGCAGTCTTTTGTGGAGACACTAAGGGCCAAATGAGCTACAGAGACTGAATTAGCCCCTTATCTCTAGTGGTCCTTTAGAATCAGCACTGAGTGACTTGGGATGCTGTGGAGGAAGCTTGCACTGTTGTTGCCTGCACTTGTTCTGAAGCTAGCTTGTCACTAGCACTGTCAGTCCAGCAACTTTCCACCCCTTTTCCACCCACCCATCCCTGCAGGGAGCAGATAGGCCAACAACTTTCCACAGCATTCAGTTCACTTTTAAAAAGCTACATGGAACGGATGGTTTGAGGGTGCATTCCAACACAGGCAGATGCGTTCACGAATTCATTCTGGCACAAGCTGGTGCAGTGCATGCACAACAATGTTTAATTTATTAGGGCCAGATTCTTATTCCCTTACACACAGTGAGAAGCACCTTACCCCCATTTGGTTTCATTCATTACAGTGGAAATGCTCACAGAGCAAAGTGCTTTATTCAGTAAGGGCAGCCGGATCTGACCATCAGTGTGTTTTAACTGCATCAGTTTCCAAATTAAGAGGATGATGAAGGGAATTTAATGTCAAAGTGAGCCCTTTTCTGGTCCAATTAGGTTTGCTAGAGGAGTTGAGAGGGAGTCCCCTGAGATCCATTGCCCTTCACTAAAGGATCCTTATTGCAACATCCCATCCCCTGGTGAAGGAGGGGGATGAAGGTGCCCCTCTCTGGAGTCTGTCAATGTTGCATAATGTTTCCACCAGAGGTTTCAGTAGAGACCAGTGTAAGGCGTTCCTTCCTGCTCATGGGCTGAGTTCAGTCTCGCTACAGCTCAGTACACGGACTCAGCAGCACAACACTGCTACTAGACATCAGGAGGTAAAGTCTATGAGTCTATGAGGAACTCAATGCAATGTCCCTGGTTGCTCTCTCATTTCTCAAGCATCTTTGCTTATGTAGCCCAAGAATGGGCATAATGCATTTGAATGAGTATGTGGCGGCTTAATTGGGCAGCCCGCAGAAAACAGGGCACTGTGTATGACATGGGCCAGGTATTGGGGAAGCAGTTGTAACTAAATGGGTTTTCCTTGGGTTGTGGTTAATGAATATTAGGTCCCATCTATGCTCACTGAACATTCTTCCCTAAGCACAATTTAAACTGCAGTCACTAGGCAGGATCGTAAACCAGGCTGTGGTTTTTGACCAATGTTTGAGCAATGCAGGTCTTTCCATATCAATTGTTCAAACTCAAAACCATCTTTGGCCACAATGTACTTTAAACCTATTTTGAAGCCCCATTATTAAACTGTTTTTCATCCAGTGCAGTCAGAGCATAGCCTAGATCTGTAAGTTTCATTTCCTCCTGCCATTTCATTGTTCCTAACCTAATTAGCTACACAAATACATTTTTCTTGTTTATGACCTCAGGTGTGTGAATCATAAACAAACTCCAGGCAGGCATAGCTTCCTCATAGGCCTTCACAAGGAAACTGGTGGCTGCTGGCCAATCATATAGGTGCCCATTTTGGTGTGGCGGGGGAGGGCAGAGAAGTCAGTTTAAGGTCACTGAGCCAGTGCTGACTGGAATTGCATCTTCCCAGCTATAGAGCATTGCATGTTTAGGCTTTTGCATGGGTCAGTGCTGATTCCTCTACTGCAGCTTATGTGGATTCCAAGGTAGGCAAGGAGCCCATAGATTCCTTTCTGCCTGAATAGGGGCTCCCTTGACAGGAGAGAGCAAGGAGAACAAGCCTTCTTAAAGGAGCAGAGTGAATGAATGAACAAATAAGACAGTCACATTTACCTGTTTTGGTTGTTGATATGTGCCTAACAGTTTCCTGCTCTTATCACCTGAGGCTATTGGCAAACAGGGATGAAATTTGAGCTTTGTTTTTCTAGATAAAAACCTGTTAGCCTTTGCTCTCTGTTGTATGCAGGGCTGTTGTAGCCATGTTGGTCCCAGGATATTAGAGAGACAAGGTGGGTGAGGTAATATCTTTTATTGGACCAACTTCTGTTGGTGAGAGAGACAAGCTCTGAGTAAGCTTGAAAGCTCACGGACAGAAGCTGGTCCAGTAAAAGATATTACTTCACCCACCTTGTTTGCTCTCTGTTGGTAGCTTTCTTCTCAGAAAACTACAGCCTAAGTCAGCCAAAATCAGTTTCTTCTATGTTAATTGAAGCAAATGTTTTTTGGTTTGTCGATGTTAACAACCCTTTCAGATGGTATTCTAAATGCATGTTTTCTGAGCTCTCCTTAAGTTTAAGGAAAAACAACGAGGAATTCTTGTGGCACCTTAGAGACTAACACATTTATTTGACATAAGCTTTCGTAGGCTAGAACCCACTTCATCAGATGCATAGATTTTTAATTTTAAGGGACACTGCTAGTGTCAAAAGGTCCACCCATACTGTTTTTTCCAGCATCAAACACTCTAAAAGGTTTTCATCTGAAATGATCCAGCAAGAGAAAAATCTTGGTGGAGACGCTTCTAGAGGGTTTATAGGTGGTGATCGGGTGAGTATCAGTCAAAACTTCCTGCCAGTGAAGTGTTAGGCTGTGATATTCACAATGTGATCTAACAGGGTTTTTTTGTTTTGTTTTTTCCCCCCATCTCTGATTTCTACAACTTTATGACCAATGTAGCCAGTACTCGTCCCATGTCTTGAGCCACTCTGCTGCTGGCTCTGATCTTCAATTTTAAGTTACAGGGTCTGCAGGCAGAGTAACAGGAAAAACAAAACATGCATCCTGGTCGTTGTAACATATGCACAGAAACAAACCTGTTAGGCCTAACAAAGACACGTCTCGCATTAAGCTGCCATGTATGAAGTTTCTCTTGTCACCCTCTCTGATTTCCTACTATTAACGGAGTGCTTCCCACCTACGTGGCTTGGACACTCACACTATTAAATTACTGTAGAAAAGCCAGGTTATGTTGGTTTAGGACAAATTTATGTTCAGTTTTGAAGGTAGCACAAAGGAAAATGAATAATAATAACTTGTACTTACATCAGAGGGGTAGCTGTGTTTGTCACTTTTTACAGAGCCAGACTAAGAGTCCTGTGGCACCTTATAGACTAACAGACGTATTGGAGCATGAGCTTTCGTGGGTGAATACCCACTTCATCAGACATATTCACCCACAAAAGCTCATGCTCCAATATGTCTGTTAGTCTACAAGGTGCCACAGGACTTTTTGTCACTTGTACTTATATAACACCTTTCATCAAGGGATCTTAAAATGCTTTGCAAACAATAATTGTAATTCTTTTGAAAGGTGAGGGGACTGAGGTTCTGGGAGTACAGACCACTTGTCCAAGGTCACACAGGAAACTCTTTGGAGAGCTGGTAATAGAATGGAGATGTCCTAACCACTAGTTTCCTACTCTCAAAGAAAACACTCCCTCCCGCTCAGATATAGTGAAGACTATGTTAAAATGTGTCAATGAGTTTGTAGATTCACAGAGGTGTAGTCCAGAACACACTACATCTAGAATGACCTCCTGTATCACCGGACATTAAATTTCACTCAGGGGAGCCCAATAACTTGTTCTAGAGCATATTTTCCAGAAAGACACTGAATCTTGAATTAGGTCCTGTGGTTCTGTCACACTCATCATGATCTATGTTTTTCACCTTTTCTCCCCAGACAACTTTGTCCAGAGACCTTCAAGACCATCCGCAGAAACAGTCCATCACAACCCCCCAACCATTGAACTGTTGCATCGTTCTAGATCGCCTATCACCACCAATCATCGGCCGTCACCAGATCCCGAGCAGCGGTCACTGAAGTCCCCATTGGACAACACTATCCGCCGCCTCTCCCCAGCTGATAGGGTCCCAGGGACAAGGCATCACCAAGAGAACAACCATCAAGAGCCCTACCCTCTCTCAGTATCTCCTATAGAAAACAACCACTGCCCGCCTCCTCCTGAAGTACTACAGAAGCCTTCCAGCCCCCGCCAAGAGAATACCAGGGTCATCCAGTTGATGCCCAGCCCCATCATGCACCCTTTGATACTGAACCCCAGGCACTCTGTAGAATTCAAACCATCACGGTTGTCTGAGGATGGGCTACACAGGGAGGTAAAGCCTATCAATTTGTCCCACCGGGAAGAGTTAGCATACATGAACCACATCATGGTGTCCGTCTCCCCTCCTGAGGAGCATGCAATGCCAATTGGAAGGATAGCAGGTAAGTAATATTCTCTAGCCCATGGTCTTCATTCAGAATTTGCCATGCACTAATCTAATGAACCATGTAATATCATTAGGAAGAACCTTTTGAGCTTCCTTTGGGTTTTTATAATCTTACCAAAGAGTACAGGCATCTTGTAAGCCTCACAACTTCCATTGCACAGGCTGGTAGGTATTACTGAAACCAGTTATACAGGTAGGTAAGCAGAGGGGCAGAGTCATGTGCTCAAGATTACATAACATGTAATCAGTGGAAGAACTAGGATTAGAATGCTGGAGTCCTGCCTCCCAGTCCCCAGCTCTACCCATTCCCAATTAGTTTTAAGATTAAACTCTTTGAAATAGAGCTTGCCCTAATGGAGTAGTTAATGGGCCTCTGAATGTTGAGAAACAAAGATCTAAATTTGCCCAGGGAAGGGAAAGTCCCATCAACAGTGCAGCAAAGTTAGAATGTCTGAAATAAAAGGTTTTATGATAATATTAATGACCCTTTCTGCAGTTTCCACAAGTCAATTAATGACTGGACAGCACTTTAAAAGCCTTTGGCTTTGTCTCAGACCCTTAAATCCTTTTACCAGACATTTACTGACCAGTAAAAACCTCAAAATGGCTCATAATTACTGACATAATGCCTTTACTATGGGGGAGGTGGGAAAGGGAGGAACGTTCATCTCCAAATTCTACAATTGGCACTGCTCTATTATCTGACCAAAAGGAACAGTTGGCAACCTGTGTGACACTTAACCCAGATTTACTTTCCTGGCAATAAAAACAATAATTAATGCAATGCAATAGATTAAGCTAATATAAACAGAACCACCCCCTATCATTCCCCTCCAAGACAGTACTCCGCTAGACGTCCAGGTCTTTTCTTGGAGCCTCTTGGGAAGGCTACCACTTTCCTGGACAAAAATTTTAAGGAATATTGCTTGAGGGACATAGAAGAGATGTCCCACTCACAATGGGGTTTGATCCTGCAAAATACTAAGGAACTGCTGGAAGGTGACTTGAATGAGAATTGGAGGCACTCTGCATTATCTAGGGAGTGCTGAGCATGTTGTAGGATCAGGCCCAATCTTGAGAAGTGGCCACTCTGGCTCTCCTCAGAGAGAGCTACTTTGTAGGCCTCTCTGCTGTACCCCATTACTAGCACTGTCCCTCTTTACAGATTCAAATTTACCTCCATCCCACACAAACCTCAGGCATTGTCTCACTTTTGTTATCGTAAATAATTGACATCACATCTGCTGAATCAGGAAACTGAGGTTACAGAAAATGTTTTTTGTGCGTAAAAGAGAACTGTAAATAGATCAGGGTGGGGGGAAATCCAACCGCTTTAGAAATATATGCTGAATGCCCCAAATAACCAAGTGAAGAGGACATTCCACACATTTATGCTAACATAAAACTTCAGAAAATATATGTAGATTTGCAATGTCTAGGCCCAGTGAGGGGCACAGGCTTGTATTTGGTATCAGACCCAGTTGTCCCTCATTTTAAGGCCTCATTCAGTCCCAAAATTCCTTGCAACAGATTTGGGAGCCTCTTCACTTTTACTGTTAGTAATTATTTACATCAGAAACAAGGAATCATTGATTAATGAATTTTAAGGTCAAAAGATATCATTATGATCATCTAACCTAGTACATAATGTAGACCATAGACCTCACCCTGTTGAAAAAGAAGTTGCAGAATCATTTACATTACAAGAATGAATCCCACCGTATTTTAAGTTTCCTGCCAGAATGACTTTCTTATCTCTCTTCTTTTGGGTGTCATCATACATTGTGTCTCACATTTGGCCTGTAGCAGATTGACAGGTATGCATGGTGTAATGTCAGAGCGAGCACTCTGCTGGTGATATTATCTTAGGACTCTACCTTCCTGGAGACTTCAGGCTGTGCAATAGGGAGGAGGGAAATCTTAAGGTTTGGGTTAGGTTTGTTTGTTTGAATAGTGTGCATTTTCTAAAATAGTTTTTAAGTTCTAAGATAAGATATAGTAAAACTTTGGAAAACTCTGTAATGTTTTAAAATAAAACAAAATTCCCTGTATTACAGTCAGCCAACTCTGGTCTCATATAGGTTCTGTAATGGGTGTGATATCCCCAAAAGAAAGTATGGTGGGCATTGCAGCAAGCGTCAGCACTGGTGTTATGTACTTTGCTCTTTACCCAACTAGCATAATGTAAAGGAACTACCTGTGTACAATGGGGTCGAAATAACCATGTTTATGATTATATACAATATGCAAGACCCTAGCTATGTATATACTGTGATGCTCTGGCAGAGTTTGGATAGTTTCTGAAACACAGGGAGGGCCACTATAGGCTCACAAACTCTTTACAGTGGATACATCTGAATTCCTGTTCACTACAGCCAGATACTACTCGGTGCAAAAGCACAAATGGCCTAAGGTTATACCTATGGAAGTCAAAGGAAGTAAATTTCACTATTAACTTCAATGAGAGCATCACTGGGCCCCTAACAGGAAAATGTTCTGGTAATTATGTGATCCTTCTGCCTGTCTGGAGTACTTGGCATAAAGTCATTTAATTTTGAACACAATCTGTTTCTATGTTAACACTTTACGTCAAGATTAACCCCTTATCAGTTTGAGTTTCCCTCTCTTCATAATACTACTAGTGTCAGGTTAGGTGCTTGGTATGTTGAGATATGCTGCTTTGACTTAGCAAAAGAACCTTGAGAATTATAATAATAGTAATAATATCATCTAAATTTTGTATGGCACTTTTCTTCGCTAGATTGCAAAGCACTTTACAGAGGAGGTCGATAGCTACTCGATTCCATATAGGTTTTTTTTGCTACGCTCATCATCATAGTATCTGAGCACCTTTCTACAGATGGCAAAACTGAGGCAAAGCTAGGTGAAGTAACTTACCCAAGGCCACCCAGTAGGCTTAGTAGCAGAGCTGGGAATAGAACCCTGAGTCCCAGTGCAGTGCCCTATCCACTAGGCCACAATGCCTTCCTAGTATATACTCCCCAAAGCAACACTGAGGAACTAAAAATACTCCAGAAAACCATTCTAAATCCTTAGTGTTGTGAGTAAGTTAGTGAACAAAGGAGGGTCTTCTCAACTATTCACAAATGGATAAGGGCCTTATCACTGCATAACATGAAAAAAGGGCAAACAGCTTCAGAAGGGGTAGAGTTGACCCATGGTGACTACCTAGGCAACCATGGCATTTTTGCATGGAGAAATGGATTTTGCAGGTGATCGTTGTGTCCCTGAATGCGCAGGAAGAATCCATTCCCCTGAGTGTAGGTGCTAGTGCAGAAAAAACGTCTGCGCCACTGTGAGCATGCTCTGTGCCCACAAGTAGAGGATGGGAGTCTGCAAATGAGTCTGTTAAAATAGAGACTTCTCTAAAAAATTGTCATCCTCAAAATAAAAACATGCTTAAATTTTAATATATCAGAGGCCAAATTCCACCCTGGCTTACTACCGTTACTCCCACATCCCACTACCGTGAGGTTACAAAAGGTGGGAATCAGAGCAGAGTTTGGCCCTAAACCCTCCTCATTTAAAATTTAACACCCGCTCCCCCCCACAAAAAAAGAAAAACCTATACAGTTATTTATTTCTGTAAAGAAAATGTTTTCCTTTGCCATTATCCACAAACATCCTGTTTTTAGAAACTCAATCAATAGAACGCTGGATGGTCTGTAAGAAAATAATGACCTCCACCTGCTGGATGATTAATCTGTTTTACAAATTTGTGTAACATCTTTTCTCAAAATAGTAATTTGACTGATGATAAAACACTTTCTCCTTTCAGCAAACATTTTAAAATTGTAGGGCCCAATTTTCATCTGCTGCTCTGAAAGGGTAAAGGGTTCTTAAAGTGGGCATATATGCTACACTTACACTCCATTTAATGCCCCATTATGCTACCAAGAGAGTAAAGAGGCCTTAATTTGCATGAAAATCAGGTCCATCTATCTTCTATTTATGCAAAACATGGGCATCTTTCTCACTGTCACTGGTATAAATCAGGAATAACTCCACTGAAGTCAATAGAGCCACATAAGTGTATAAATAGTGTGAGATCAGAATCAAGCCCTACAGCTGTATCTGTAGTTTGTTTTTTTTTACATGTTTCAGTGAGACACTTCAATATTCAATAGACTGTGTAAAATTATTCCTGTGTGTGTATAATAAAAAAAACAGGGCTTTAGAAGCTCTGGAGTTAATGCTTATTGAAATATACTGGGAAGGTATGTTATCTAACTATCTACGGCTAGATTGTGCTTTAAAGGCACTTCCACATGGCATGGGCATGGTCAGGGGGCAGTGTCTTGGCGGGAGCTCCTGCAAGCATTGTGCCTATGGGGGACACAATACCTATGATGGGAGCATGGGCCACTGCAGGATAAAATCCTGGCACTCTTGAAGTCAATGGGACTTGTGTTATTAACATCAACATCAACACCAAGATTTTACCCGCAGTACCTACTAAATTAGTGCACAACATGCCCTCTCTGCATATGCACAGGACCTGCTCAACTGGCTGTTGCAGGTGGACATAAGAATGGCCATACTGGACTAGACCAGTGGTCTATGTGTGGCTAGAATCAGACACTTAAGAGGAAGATGCAAGAAACCTGGCAATATAAACTGTGTAATAATCTGCCCACAGGGGAAATTCCTTTAGTCAATTAGAGGTTGGCTTATGCCTTGAAACATCCCTTGTGGTACATGTGGATGTTCTTATTACTGATATAAATGTCCATTGCTGCTCCCAAGCCTCTCTGAGGAGCTCAAGTCACTGCAGAGCACCTTCGAGCTGCCAGTGAGCTCCCAGTGTTATTTTGGGGCGTGGCTGTGTTTCGCTATAGCAGCTCTTCAGGGGAGGAAAGTTAGTTCATTAATCCACAGCACAAACCCCATGACATGACGTTCACCCTTATCTCTGAGCCTGAGATTTTGGAAAGTGATGACATCCCTTTACCATACTTTTCCCATGGCTCCTCTGTAGTATAACTGAGAATTAGGAAGTGTAGTTTCTGTGAGAGGAGGTGTGTGATGGAGGGTGTCAGGAAGCAGTCTGATAACCTATAATTAGGTTGTGCTGAACCATCGTCATGGACCCAACAACTTCTTGTGGCTTTGGCCACCACAGGAACTTTATGGTAAACTCTGGGCTGTGGAAGCTGCCTGACCATATACAGCAAAAGAGGTACATCAATTTGTGCAGATAGTTTGGAAGCTCCAAACCATGCTGTGTATTGATATTCAAGCTCTGAGTAGGGTGGGCTTCAGAGTCTAAGCCACAACTTCGAAGCATTGTCTACAGTTATTTTTAGAGCACTAGTGTGAGCCCTGCTAGCTCAAGTCTGTTGATCCAGGCAAGGAGACCCTGTTTGGTCCAAAATGCTGTGTAGACATACACTACTGGCATGCAGTGCTTATCAGCCAGGTTACCGTAGCAACTGGGCTCTGTTTAGCTTCGTGGACTGACTGGTGTGCTTCTCCATTTCCAGGAGTCTTGGGGACAAGCAGTGTTATATGTAAGCTGCTGAGAGACACGACTTCCACAACATCAATGTGTTAGATCACTGCAACTGAATAGTGTAGTAATTCTTTTATAATAGCTGCCAGGTTCTGTACTCTGCTAAAGCCATGAGAGTGGGTTCTACTCTCAGCTCTGATTGCAATCTCTGCCTCAGTTTCCCCATCTGTGAAATGAGGATAATGCTATCTCCCAGGGCTGGTGGAAGGCACCTTCACTAACCAACCTGTGTGCTTGCTGAGGGGGAAATTTAGTTCAGTGCAGAAGGCCAGCGCATGGGCTATGCGCGATTCATATTCCATTTAAGACTACAAAATAGAACTTAAAATGTGCATAAGCCATGTGCTAGTCCTCTGCAAAAGGATGAATTTCACCTGGAAGTTCAGTAAGGACCTGATTTCTGGATTTCCTACCCTTTATATTCCTCTAAGGGGGTTTATAAACAGTCATTTTAAAAAATAAACAAACAATTGACAGTAGATCTTTTAAGAAAGTTTGAGCTGTAAACCCATGAATGTTGATTTTTTTTAACTTTTACGATGAACTGAAAAGCTTATTTTTAAAAAATAAGAAAAAGAAAATAAACCAATTAAGATCCCAGATCAGTGACAGTAGATGTGTAGGTTTAAACACTGCAGATCAACACATTTCAAAAAGAAAAGAGCTAGTAATCGGTTCTTCTTTAACTTACCTGCCAGGACTTGAGTTCAGGGAGTCTCCTTTTTCTCTCTTAGGCCTCATTTACGCACATATTTTGTACCAGTCTAAATATGTCAATTAGGGGCTGATTTTTTCACTTATCTAGTTATGCTGGTTCAACTCCCCTAGCGTGGACACAGTCAGACTGGTATAAAAGTGCATTATACCAGTAGACCTCATTCCCCTTTCTGTACAGTAATAAGCT
The DNA here is from genome assembly GCF_007399415.2 of Gopherus evgoodei. Classification (NCBI taxonomy): domain Eukaryota; kingdom Metazoa; phylum Chordata; order Testudines; family Testudinidae; genus Gopherus; species Gopherus evgoodei. The sequence goes on along the minus strand of NC_044322.1, from coordinate 233,590,858 downwards.
CTGTGAGGCTATGTCTATACTACGGCGGTAAGTCAACCTATGCTACGCAACTCCAGCTACTGGAGTTGACGTACCTTAGGGGTCTACTTAGGACGTACCTTAGGGGGTTGACTTACTGGGGTCTACATCGCGGGGGGTCGACGGGACAAACTCTCCCCCATCGACTTAACCTTACTCTTCTCGTTGGGGGTGTAGTACAGGGTCGACTGGAGAGCGATCTGCAGTCAATTTGGTGAGTCTTTACTAGACCCGGTAATCGACCCCCAGTGGATCGATTTCAGAGTGTGGGTTTTAGCCCATGAAAGCTTATGCCCAAATACATTTGTTAGTCTATAAAGTACCACAAGGACTCCTCATTGTTTTTGCTGATACAGACTAACGCAGCTACCACTCTGAAACAGATCTCAGACCGTTGTTCCCATCTGTAATGTAGACCTGCCCCTAGTATTAGCAGCTTTATACAGGTGTAACTGGTTCCACACTACCAGGATTGTACTGATTTAATTATATTGGTTAAATTTTAACAGTACAACTTTTGTGTGCGGACAAGCCCTTAAAGAAATTGATATAATTAGCTCTTCAACCTATGTAATGAATGCACCTTCCTGCTCTGCTTTCAGTATTTGCATTATACTAGTGCCTGTAGGCACCACATAGAATCAGGGCCCCATTGTATTAGCTACTGTATAAACACACGAGAGACGATCCCTACTTCAAAGGCTCACAGACTAAATAGTCAGCCAATGGTAGGTGGGGCAATAGAAACACAGATGGGTGTAGTGACTTTCCCAGAGTCACACAGCAGGTCAGTGGTAGAGTGGGGAATAGAAGGTCCAGCTACACTATATCACAAAATGAAGGCATGTTTTAACCCGCTCTGTGTCTGTGACCAGATCCCCAAACACACATATTTTTAAATGCAAATGAAGCCTAATTTGAAGTCAGTGTTTCTGTAGTGCCTTGCATCCAAGGACTCCAAGCATTTTACAGATAATGAACCAAGCCTCACAATACCCTTTCATTATTATCATCAATTTACAAACTGGAGAAACTGAGGAACCTGAAAGTAAAATGTAAAGATGACCAAGGACACCGGTGCCCTATAACAGAACTTTCGGTGATTATGTTGCTGTCCACTGTCGCAGCAAAAACTCAGAATCATGGGCTCAGGTCACAGCAGATGAAAAGCCTTTCAGTTCCCCTTTCAGTAATGACTTGTCTACATGGGGCAGACTGACTGACATAACTAATATAACTCCAGTATTTTAAAAGGGCTCTAGAGGTGATCCTGGCAATTATAGACCGGTAAGTCTAAAGTCAGTACCAGGCAAATTAGTTGAAACGTTAGTAAAGAATACATAGAAGAACATAACTTGTTGGGCAAAAGTCAACATGGTTTCTGTATGAGGAAATCATGTCTTACTAATCTATTAGAGTTCTTTGAAGGGGTCAACAAACGTGAACAAAGGGAATCCAGTGGACACAGTGTACTTAGATTTCCAGAAAGCCTTTGATAAGGTCCCTCACGAAAGGTTCTTATGTAAATTAAGTTGTCATGGGATAAGAGGGAAGATCCTTTCATGGATTGAGAACTGATTAAAAGACAGGGAGCAAAGGGTAGGAATGGTAGATTTTCAGAATGGAGAGGGGTAACTAGTGGTGTTCCCCAAGGCTCAGTCCTAGGACCAATCCTATTCAACTTATTCATAAATGGTCTGGAGAAAGGGGTAAACAATCAGGTGGCAAAGTTTGCAGATGATACTAAACTGCTCAAGATAGTTAAGACCAAAGCAGACTGTGAAGAACTTCAAAAAGATCTCACAAAACTAAGTGATTGGGCAACAAAATGGCAAATAAAATTTAATGTGGATAAATGTAAAGTAATGCATATTGAAAAAAAAAAACCAACTGTACATACAATATGATGGGGGCTAATTCAGCTGCAACTAATCAGGAAAGAGATCTTGGAGTCATTGTGGATAGTTCTCTGAAGACATCCACACAGTGTGCAGCGGCAGTCAAAAAAGCAAACAGGATGTTAGGAATCATTCAAAAAGGGATAAAGAATAAGACAGAGAATATCTTATTGCCCTTATATAAATCCATGGTACGCCCACATCTTGAATACTGCGTACAAATGTTGTCTCCTCATCTCAAAAAAGATATACTGGCATTAGAAAAGGTTCAGAGAAGGGCAACTAAAATGATTAGGGGTTTGGAACAGGTCCCATATGAGGAAAGATTAAAGAGGCTAGGATTTTTCAGCTTGGAAAAGAGGAGACTAAGAGGGGATATGATAGAGGTATATAAAATCATGAGTGGTGTGGAGAAAGTGAATAAGGAAAAGTTCTTTACTTGTTCCCATAATATAAGAACTAGGGGTGACCAAATGAAATTAATGGGCACCAGGTTTAAAACAAATAAAAGGAAGTTCTTCACACAGCGCACAATCAACCTGTGGAACTCCTTACCTGAGAAAGTTGTGAAGGCTAGGACTATAACAGGGTTTAAAAGAGAACTAAATAATTCGTGGAGGTTAAGTCCATTAATGGCTATTAGCCAGGATGGGTAAGGAATGGTGTCCCTAACCTCTGTTTATCAGAGGATGGAGATGGATGGCAAGAGAGAGATCACTTGATCATTGCCTGTTATAGTCACTCTGTCTGGAGCACCTGGCATTGGTCACTGTCGGTAGACAGGATATTGGGCTGGCTGGACCTTTGGTCTGATACAGGTTGGCCGTTCTTATGTTTTTAGGTTAACTATTCCAGAATAACTCCCTTGTGTGGACACTGTTCTGGAATGAAAGTGATTTTATTCTGGAATGAAAGTGATTTTATTCTGGAATAATTACTCTGCTTTCTGAATGAAGTAGATAGTCACTGTTATTTTGCAACAGAGTGTCCATGCAGGGAGATATTGCAGAATAATTATGCTGGAATAGGTATTCTAATCAGTTTCCCTGTGAAGACAAGCCCTCAGGCTCTCCATTCAATTATGTACTTAGCTGTCAGATATGATTGCTGCTCCTCCCCACTTCAGCTCATCTTGCTGCTGAGCAAGAGAAAGTGTTAACTTCATTGTGCAAACTGAGATGCTAGACAGTGAACTGTCTTGCAAGCTTCAACTCAGTAATTTTCTCCTCTTTGCGAGAGAGATGTTGACAGTTCAAGCTGTTCAGATTTGACTCTGCAATCCGTACCCTTACCTACATGAGGGACATTTTTGAAAAACTACTCACAGTTGTGCCAGTTAAGCAGTGTGGGAGCCTGACTGCGTGCAGGGCTTTGGCTGCCAACTCAATTTTCAGCACTGTGTTGATTAGATTTCCTCCCAGCAGGGTTAGACAGTCCAGTACTGAGAATGGTGTCAGCAGCTAGTGTTTACACTAAAATATAAGACCTTGTCTTCATTGCCAAAAGAGGTGTATTGTTTTTACCTCAGGGGTAATTAACTTTCCTGAGCTATCCTGAGGTAAAAACATAGTGAAGACCAGACACTACAGTTTTACTGTAAGGTAAATTGTGAGGTTAACAGCCTTATGTCCTATCCATGGTTAAACCCATTAAAATTACCTCACCTAAAACTGAAGTGCCTTATCTTCACTTTGTTTTTAACTTCAAGATACCTCAGATGTGTTAGTTACCCCCCTTTTAGCAGTGAAAACAATGCCTACCAGACTCCTAATGTTGCTAACGCCACTGCAGCAGAATCACTTTTAACAAGGATGTGGCCTGTGATTCTTTTCGCTCAACTGTGCCATCCAATGAAAGATCATTGGCCTTATTTAAATACTTGCCATTGAATTATGGATTTAAGAGCCTGATTCTGAGGGCAGGTCTACACTACAAACTTGCACCTATTTAGCTGCGCCGCTGTAGCACTTCTGGTGAAGATGCTCTAAGCCGATGGGAGATCTCCTTAATGGCTCTACCTTCACAAGAGGAGGTAGCTATGTCAATGGGAGAAGCTCTCCAGGTTTAGCACTGTTTACACAAGGGTTTACGGTCAGATTAACTACGGTACTTAGGGGTGTGGATTTTTCGTACCTTTGAGTGACAGTTATACCGAAGTAAGTGTGTTATGTAGACCTGGCCTCATTTACACGGTGGCCCCTTTACATTGTAATTTACACACACTGTAAGGGCTGATCTATATTGAGAACTCACATCTGCATAGCTACATCTGTCAGGGATGTGAAAAATCCAAACCCCAGAAAGACAAAGCTATGCAGACATATTCCCTGGTGTATACAGCACTGGGTTGATGGATGAATTGTTCTATTGACCTAGCTACCACCTCTCAGGAAGGTGGAATACTTACACTGATGGAGAACCTCTCCCATCAGCATAGATAGCATCTACACGAAAGGACTACAGAGGCATAGCTGCAGCTATGTCGCTGTAACAGTTTTAAGTATAGACATACCCTAAGGCCCCTTTGCACAGCCAGAGTGATGTGAATGAGACCATAAGGCAAGGTCTTCATGGGAAATTTTTTTCAGTATAACCTAGGGTGTGAATTTAAACTGATACAGTTATATAAGTATAATCCCCATGTCGATAGCCTTATTTCAGGATAAGAGTGTCTTTTTTCAGTTCAGCTTTTGTCACTTGATAAATGAATAGGAATTACTTGTTTGATTTCACTTGCAGTAGCATCCCACAGCTGGTCAGCCTTTGTCCTAACCCTGTAGTTACAGGGGCCACAGATTATATTATGGTCCTGTTTTGGTGAGATCGGAAGCCAGAAGCAACAATAATATTTATTTTTGCGTCTTCAGCATCTCTGATCCTACTGTGCTTCAGTGCCTAGGTGTTATGGTGACTGGCATTCCATAAATACCATAACTAGACAGATGGGATAAGTAGATGCTAAGTGTCTCCAGTCCCCACTGAAGTCAACTAGGTGCCAAACCCTTCATAGAAGGCATTGAGTACCTCACAATGGTCTAGCCCCATAGACTGGACATTGTACACTCCTGGGCTAGATTCACTTCAGTACCTCAGGCCTTGTCAATAGTTAACACCCTTATATAGACACACTTATTTGATTTAGGTTTTGTCTACACTAGCACTTTTGCTCTCCCATTGACATAGCTACTGCTGCTCCTTGTGGGTGGTTGAGTTATGCCAGCAGGAGAGAGCTCTCTGCCACTGGTAGAGAGCAGCTACACAGGAGACCTCACAAAGGCGCAGCTGCAGCAGTACAGCTGTGCCGCTGTAAGGTCCGTAGTGTAGACATGGCCTTAGGAGTTGCTTAGGTTTAATAAGCTTAAACTAAACTGAAATAAACTTGGTTTAAACTAGAATAAAAATGTTTGCACCAGTTGAATTAAATTGGTTTCAATTCACACCTGTAGTTAAACTGCATATGGCCAAGGCCTCAAAGCCTACATGTTATACCCCTCTGTGTTGGGGGTGTCAGCTGTGCCCCATGACAGGATTAACCCCTGCTGAGAGTCAGGAAGTATTTCTACTGTCATTCTCCGCAGGGGTTCTGCCAGGGGAGGGTATATGTAATTTAGTGCATCTGCGCTGCATCCTCTCTTCCAGGAGGGACTTCCAGGGGATGAGGTGTATCAGCAGAGTGCTAGCTATGCTCACTCTGTAGAGAGCTCCAGGCTCTCTGGTGTAGCGGGACTGTGAGTGCCTTGTGCTGTTGTGATCCCTGCAGCTGAATTTTCCATGGTTGTGAATCTGCAGGTCAGGTTACTATCGGAGAGAACCCAGAGGTAAATAGGGCCCCTAACGTAAAACACTGGAGCTTTTTGCACTGTACAGTCAAAAGCACGACCATTCTTGGGAGGGTTCTCTTTTACAGTGAAGTTGCCCTCACTTTCTCACTCGTCTGAGATACTTTTAATCTTGAAGAGTCTTTGTCTTTTAATCCTTTCCTGTACTACATATGGCTATCGAGCCACTTTCAGGTTTTCCTGATGTTGAATAAGATTGGGCCACACTGAGCATTTGGGGGGAGAACTTTCATTTTGCCCAGGAATATTCCATCAGGTTTGGATTGAATCCCACTCTTTCTTAGTCCCTGCCCTCTTTTCCCTTGAGAACAGGTGACAAAAAGCCATGAGAGATCTGAGGGAAATTTCTTTAGAGACTAAGTTAAAATGAGTGTTTTAGCGGGGAAGGAAACAACACCTGACATATATACTGGAAATATCTGTTTGGTGTGGAGCACCATGCCTTGTATGAAGTGCTTTGCCTTCAGTGTGCTTGTTAGGATGTGAATTCCTTTGTTGCAGCAAGACAAACAACACAGACCAAAGCAGCAGTTGCATTTCTGCTGTTTGTTCCATCTTCGATGCCTCATGGGTGTGAGTTTCAATTACCTCGTTTCCCAGTTCCTGGCACGCTTCTTATACAGCCCTGATTTTGAGCTTCCTGCCATCTTTCCACAAACACAATACAAAGGCCAAACGCCTTTGTGCCTCCTACCCCCACATTCCCATTCCCAGTCGGATGAACCCAGACTTCCTCTTCTTTGTTCCCTCCCCAGCCCTACCCTCATGACTGTGCACAGCACAGTTCCAGATTCTAATCTCTCTCCTGAGTATGTCACCCTTGTATCTGGGTGCAAGACAAAAGCTATGTAAGGCCTGTTGTATTGTAAAATCTGGAAACCTTCTCCTCAGCTTTGATTTTACTGAACTGCATAAATAGCTGTCTGTCAAGCCTGTGCACACGCTTTCTCTCTCACACACACATACACTCTCTCTCTTCTGTACAGAGGGTGAGAAAGGTTTCTTGATTCCTTGTTGACTTCCCTCCTCCCCCCAATAATTATTTTATACCCTGAAGCATGAGATTAGATTACTTTTATTATCTTAGCTGACATAGCAACAGATGGTTTTTAATGGTCACAAATTAGACAGCCCTTTTGAAAATCCAGTCTCAGTATTTGTCTTAATGTAGCAGTAAATCCCACAGTAGAATTTCCCTTTTTCTTCTAAAAGTTTCTGTAACTGGGCTGACCAACAACCATGCATTAGCCTTGGCTGTGGACAGAGGTTTATGTGTGGATGTAAACTGTAAACAATTGTGCTTGCCCACAAGCTATCATTTTGTTAGAGAACTGCTGGAAATCTAGGGGAGATCCTGAGCTGCTATAAATGATTGTAGTTCCATTTAAGTAAAAAAATAGATTATGCCAGAGAAACTTTGGACTAATCTATACAGCAAGGAGCAGACCTTAGCTGGTATATATTGTCATAGCTCCATTGACTCATTGACTAAGTTTCTTTGGCATGATCTATTTTTTTATAAAACCATATTGACTTCCATGTGAGTGATTGATCTTTACTAAACATATTTATATAATGGTCTGCAAAGGAAGAGGATTTCAGCAGTGGATATCCAGTGGATATCCAGTGCGTAAGAAAGGGAGAGCTCGGTTTCTTGGCCATGGGACCTACAGTATCATCAGAGTGACTCCCTTACTTATCTCTAGTGAAATATCATATAACCTAGTGAAAATCTATATTCTGTGCACCCAAGAATCTTAGCCTGGTTACTAGCAGTGTTACTTGTTCCAAGAGTGGGTATGTTTAAGAGTGACCTAGTTATTGTGACATCAAGATCACTGGTCAGATATGCTACCATTTGAGGAATTCACACAAAAGTCCCTTTCCAATATCATAAGTTACAACCTTCAGCCCCCAATGTTCTCTGGTCAAAGCTGACCATACATTCAGAATGCACAAATTGTCATGACACTCAAGTTTTAGGTACAATATAAAACCTTATTGCAAATCTAAGGGAGACTAGCTGACATTGCTATCAGCTCTTAACAGATTTTAGGAATGGTTTACATCTCACAGCTCATTCACACATATATCCAGAAATACATACAGGCAGAGATATAGCTAGATAATATTAATAATGTACAGAAAACTATAATCTACTTCTGTACTTCAACAATGGCTACAAACATTAATTAATGAAACTTACAAGGCAGGGAAATATTATCATCCCCATATTGCAGATGTGGATAATGAGGGAACAGATAGGACAATTGACTTGCTGAGGGTCACAATGGAAGTTTGACAGAATTACAAACAGAACTCAGATCAAGAGAATGTGTGTGGTACAAAGCTTTGACTGGGATTGCTACAATAAGCCTGTGTGGCAGAGCCAGGGGTGGGCTATGTAAATCATTCTAAGCCCAGTTAAAAACTTTATACTGTGTGACAGACCCAGACCAGTGGGGTACAGGAGTCTGGTCCTGTTGGTATCTAGGAAGTGGGTGGGCGAAGGCCGCCCACTGCAAAAGGACCTCCCCCCAGCCTAAGGAGAGAATCCACAGGTCTGTGATACTAAATAAATATGGGGGGACAAGTAAGGAAAAAAACAGGATTGGGAGTGAGGTTACAGGAGTCTGGTCCTATTGGTATCCAGGAGGTGGGTGGGTGAAGCCCACCCACTTCTAAAGTACATCCCCCCAGCCTAAGGGGAAGATCCACAGGTCTGGGACACCAACTAATTCCGTGGGACAACTAATGAAAAAAACAGGATCAGGAGTGAGGTCACAGGAGTCTGGTAGAGGGCAAATATACTGGTCCTATTGGCATCCAGCGGGGGTGGGCGGGCGAAGCCCGTCCACTTCTAAAGGGCTGCCCCCCCAGCCTAAGGGGAGGACCCACAGGTCTGGGACACCAACTAATTCCGTGGGACAACTAATGAAAAAAACAGGATCAGGAGTGAGGTCACAGGAGTCTGGTAGAGGGCAAATATACTGGTCACTGGATGAGTAGTTTTCTGTTCCCTGAGTGACCAGAGCAGGGGCTGCACTAGAGTAATCAGGAACCTGCTAGAACCAATTAAGACAGGCAGGATAATTAAGACACCTGGAGCCAATTAAGAAACTGCTAGAATCAGTTAGAACAGACTGGCTAATCAGGGCACCTGAGTTTAAAAAGGATCTCACTTCGGTTTGTGGCATGTGTGAGGAGCTGAGAGGGAGTGGGAGTGCTGCTGGAGAACTGAGTACAAGTATTATCAGACACCAGGAGGAGGGTGTTTGGAAGAGGCCATGGGGAAGTACCCCAGGGAATTATAGCTGTCATGCAGCTGTTACAGGAGGCACTCTAGACAGCTGCACCCACAGGTCTCTGGGCTGGAACCCGAAGTAGAGGGTGGGCCTGGGTTCCTCCCAACTCCTGATCAGACACAGAAGGAGTTGACCTGGACTGGGGGTCCACCAGAGGGGAAGATCTCTGAGGTAAGCAAATCCGCCAATAAGCGCAGGACCCACCAAGGTAGAGGAGGAACTTTCTCACAACTGTAACATCATTTTTAATGCTACTTGTACAGAAAAGCACTTTTGGAGAAATTTTATAGATTTTACAAAAATAAACCATGGTCATATAACTCCATCTGTAAAGCTAGTTTGTCTTAGTAACTACCTGATTTCTTAATTACCTTGCCCTGTAGTACAGATGGACAGGAGAGTTAAAAACCTTCTTTGAGGCCCAATCCTTTGTATTTAAGACAATGGGAGTTTTCCCCCTTAACTTCAATGGAAGGAAGTATTGGCCATTTATGTTTATTCATAAAATAGAAGAAATTGGAAAGCAAAACTGTGCCAACATACCACTTGTTAGCCTACTGTCATACATCCCATAAATGAAAGATGTATATAATCAATGCTGTTCAAGATACCTGAAGTCTGCACCCACTCAAAATGATTCGGAAAAGAGAAGAGCCCAGTATCAAAGATTCTAAAGGACACAAAAAAGTAAATCAAGGTTATATGTAAAATTTTGGGTCAGCCAAATGTCAGAGTCCTATAAATGTTAATCATAAAGTATGTAACCAGAGTTTGTCAAAGCAGAGACGTGATAATGTACCGCACACTCATTCTGGTGCACGTGCCCTATCCCAATCTGCTTGTAAAGGATACAACAGACTGAAGTAATCCCAGTGTATTAGGGATACAGTGTACCTTCAGGGATCAAGGTTTTGCCTCTTAGTAATTCTTGCAACAATATAGATTATTCTACTCTAGTATATAACTAAAAAAGAGTACTTCTCTGTACAGCTTCAGGGTAGAAATTTCAGAAGTTCTGACTGTGATCTAAGTTCACTTCCATTGAAATCAGCTTCCATTGACTTCAGTGAGAGCAGAGTTAGGCCAATGCTGAGTCTACCCTCAGCATTCTCTACTAGCTACTCAATTTTTGAAAGCTTCCTGTTAGGCACAGGTGTATTTTCACCCTGCAATACATGTGCATACATTTCAGTTAGTGTAAAAGAGACTAGAATATGCAGGTTGTATTGCTAATCATACCACAGCTCATATAGGAAAAAAAACTGGTAGTTCACAGGGTGGAACATTATATCCATGAGTGATCAAACAAGGGTGAAAACAATGCTCTGGATGATCAGGGTCAGGAGGGGAGTGGAAGAATCAAACAGGATGAGGGGAGGGAGATTTTTTTTAAATTAAGATTCCTGTAGTAACATTTGTTTTGCCATAGTGTCTTCCACTGAAAGAGCTCAACGTTTTTCATAAATAGTAATGAATTATCTGTCTTTTTAGGTACTTATATGGGCCTCCACTCTTATAAAACAAGCACCTCCCAAATAATTACCAAAACCAAACAAATTCAAAACCAGAATTTTCCTTCCTTCATTGCCTTCAGGAGAAAACTGGAATAGGCAGTTTAATTTATTCACATTTTTAAATAAATTGTAAATGTAAGAGGGTGAGGCTGGCATGTGAAGTGTTATTGACAAAAAAGGTACTTGACGAACATTCATGAACGGGAGGACCGTTCAGTAGTTATGGTGCTAGCCCAGGATTTGAGAGGCTAAGATTCAATTCTCTGTGCTGCCACTGACATCCTGTATGACCTCCCGGAAGTCATTTAAGATGGGATCCACAAAGGGAATGAAGCATTGCAACATTGAGCATCATGATGCCTAGAAAAATCACAGGAACAACATTGATCCACCTATGCTCCCTAGACAATGAATGGGGGGAGATGAGTGCCTTAGAATGCACTCCACAAAGCCAGCATAGTAGGCAGGGACCTGCCTAAGCCAGCCAGTGGGAGATGCCAACTAGACAGGTGTGGCTTAAGCCCCAGATCTCTCTTGGATTTAGGCATGTAAGTACAGGCTGCAGAGAGGTGCCTATTTCTGCTTAGCAATACACAAATGGGAACCAGCTACCTGATTCCAGGCGCCTATGGTGTTTCTTGCCAGAATGAGTTAGGCACCTGCCTCATGCCACACAAAACAGTCAGAGGAGGAGACAATAAGTATCTTTGTGGATAGAGGCCTTAGTCTGTCTGTGCCTCGGTTGTCCATCTGTAAAAATAGGAATAATAGCACTGCCCTGCCTCACAGGGGAAATGCGAGGGTAAATATGTTACAGATTATGAGGTGGTCAGATACTACAGTGATGGATCCCATTTAAGTATCATAGTTGTGATTGCCAGGAGGCCTGCAGCTTGCTCTTGTCTCCAGTGAGAGTGAGTTTCAGGGGTCCATGTAATGCAAAACAGAGCATGCCAGTTGCTGTGTTGTGGGAAATTAGGAAAAACGCTTTATGGTTTTTTTCCCTCTGAAATTTTCTGCAAAAATACTCCAGTTTTTAATGAAAAACTGAATTATTGTTTTTAATCACGAGAAAATTTCAGATGGAATGAAGAATTTTCTGCTAAGAAAAACTAATCATTTTTTTAAAAGACAATTTCCCCCAAAATACCCCCAACCTTTGAAAATTTTGCAATCAACCAGCTTTGCCCCACATTCACAAGCCTCGTCGTATCAGTCAACATACTAGGTTGCATTGTTCTTGTGGTATGTACCAGTTCTGGAAGGCATGATCACAGAGAGTCAACCTCTCAGGCAGGGCCAGTCCCATGGAGGGCAGAGAAACCTTGAATTGAACACTACATTTAGTGAAGAGAGAGGCGCACCAAGGTGCTGTGCTTGTGGGGACTAGTTTTGCTAAGTAGCTGCTGCCATTTGTGTGAAATGTAGCTAGTTCTGAGTGCATGGCTTTGTTCCTCAGAGCATCCCTTATGAGGCAGGTTACAGAGGATGCACCAGCAACATTAATTCTGGTTTTAGAGCTAGTACAGGTTTTCAGAGATCCTACATTTCTAAAGTGAGCAACACTACTAAAAATACTTCTAGACATTTTAACATAACTCACATGTATTAGTAATACACCCACTCTGCATATTATTATCATCCCCATTTTAACAGAGAGTGAAACCCAGGCAAAGAGGAGTAGAATGACATGCTGAAGTGGTGGGTCTAGAACCCAGATCTCTTGATATTTCAAGCTGTGTTTTAACCATTTAACCACATTGTCTCTCATTAGTTTGTTGGTGAAAATGGGCTTTTCTTTTGATTTCCTGATAAAAGGCAACTATGAGGCCATCTTAGGGTTTTGCCTGCACTCTTGTGGTTTATTCAGGACTATCCAAGGAATTGTGAATCTATAATTCAGAGTTGCTTGTTATGAAGCTGTACGTATGTGCCACATACACATCTCAAGGAAAAAAGGGGGAGCAGCCATAAGAGAGTGCCTCAAAACATCAAGCTAAAACAGGGGTAGGCAACCTATGGCATGCATGCCGAAGGCAGCACGTGAGCTGATTTTCAATGGCACTCACACTGCTCGGATCCTGACTGCCAGTTGGGGGGGGCGGGCTCTGCATTTTAATTTAGTTTTAAATGAAACATCTCAAACATTTAAAAAACCTTATTTACTTTACATACAACAATAGTTTAGTTATATATTATAGACTTAGAGAAGGAGACCTTCTAAAAACATTAAAATGTGTTACTGGCATGCGAAACCTTAAATTAGAGTGAATAAATGAAGACTCGGCACCCTATTTCTGAAAGGTTGCTGACCCCTGAGCTAAAACCTTAATACTGGTTAGTGACCTAAGGAGTGTTTGCCAGGAGGGAATTTTAATTCAATTGTCCAAATAGAAGGTATTTAACCTCTTGCTCTCACATAATTACAGTACTTTGGTTTTCTTTAAAAAGCACATTTAGAACTGGTGAAAGGTGTCAGCTTTAGACCACTGAAGCCTTCTGTTCTATAGGAAAGGTATAACGTGCACTCTTCTCACAGTATGCCTTAGCACTGACCTAGAGCGACCACCTGGAGCAGGGAGCCAGTAGTTTAGTCTCCATGGCTGCAGGGTCCTTGGCTTCTCTGAAGAGACAGCCAACAAAGGAGTCAGTTAAGGCTAATTGTGTCAGTGGTTACTGGTGTATGGATACTTCTCTATGTAAAATAAGACTGAGCCCAGTCTCTCATTTCAGAGAGCCTGTGAGCTGGTAATGACTTTCAGTCATTATTGATCTGAGAGATAGTCCTACCAGTGGCAAAAGCTTCTATCCCAGGCCTTTACTTCTGGTTGCTATTGGCTTGTTTCATCCCAAGGGCATGGAACGCTGAGAAATGAAGCCATAAATGGGGTCACTGTCTTTTATGCGAGCTCCCCAAATTCATCCCTGTTAGAAGTATCTGAATGATGTTATCTTGCCCTTCTCTTCACAGACTGCAGGCTGCTTTGGGATTACGTCTATCAGCTGCTTTCTGACAGCCGGTACGAAAACTTCATCCGATGGGAGGACAAGGAATCCAAAATATTTCGGATAGTGGATCCCAACGGGTTGGCTCGGCTGTGGGGAAACCACAAGGTAAAGAGCGGTGGGGTTTTCCTCCCAGAGAATGTTGCCATTTTTAATATTCTGGAGTTCACCCAGAAACATTAAAGAGAGAAAGAGAAAGTGAAAGAGTTATGGAAAGATTTAATCTTTCATTCTATTTGTATCAGTTTACATATCTAAAGCATCCAACCTTCATCAGCAGGGACCACAGAAAGCCAGGCATTATAAAAAGAGCCTGGTAGATTGTGGATAAAGACATTTAGCAAGAAAATGATATGGACTCAGGTTGTAATAGTTCTGCTTTCTGAAGGTATCTCCCTCCTCCTTAGGTCTGACCCTACTGGGTGCTCAGGCTAGCTAGAGTGATGTCTGGAAGGGGCCATAATGTCTCTGGCATGGAGCTTTCTTAGGAAAACCACAGGTTAACAATTTAATAGAAATCTCTACTTGGGGACTCATCTGAGATTTTGACATTGCCTGTTTTCTCTTTCCAAAGGCTGAGCTGCTTCACATTCCTTGCCACATTGATAAAACAGCTATTGCCTGGGAGGAGAAAATATTATGTTGTAAGAAACACGAAATACAATAGCATTAGAATCTTCCTTGTCTGAAAATGGTTCTGATTTGCTTGCATTAAAGCGGTGGTCACCAGCCTGTCGATTGTGATCGACTGGTCGATCCTGGGGACTCTCCCAATCAATCATGCTCTCCGGTGGTGCAGCGGGGCTGCCACTAAGACAGGCTCCCTGCCTGCCTCGGCCTGGGGGCAGGGGCACACAGGGGTCTCTGCACCCTGCTCTGACCTGCAAGCATCATCCCCGCAGCTCCCATTGGCCGGTAATGGGGAACTATGGCCAATGGGAGCTTTGAGGTCGGTGCCTGCAGAGAGGGGCAGCGCACAGACTTATGTGCCCCCGTCCTTCCTCCCAGGCTGTGATCAGAGAAAAGTGAATGGAGATTTGGGTGCCTCAGTTTTAGATGCCCAACTCTGAGATACCTTAAAGGACCTAATTTTCAGAAAGTGTTGAGCACCCACTGTCTGACAGGCCACTTTTGAAAATCTTGGCCTTACAGCACAGGGAGGCTTTGGAGAATAGGCACTTCTGCTGGAGAATGAGCCTGCTGGCAGCAGAAGAACTTGGGTGAACAAAACCCAGCTTCTCCATTCTCACGCTCTCATTTGCCACTGGAGCCTTCCCTAAAGCATCACCGAGCCAGCCATGGCTCTCAATGGGAGGGGCAAACAAAAGAGGCCTTTTGAAAAATAAAACAAGAGTGAGGGATCTGGGCTCAGTTAAGTAAGCGACTGATGGCGGTTGCTCATGTCAGGCATAGAATGGGCAAGCACTGCACAAGCTTCCCACACACAGCTGTGCCAGCATATCTTATTTCAGACCTCTGACACTCTGCTGTTATAGAGCTGCGCCCCAGCACAGCTCTGCCAATGCACCTCCTAGTGTTCCAGAGCAGAGAGTCTCCTGAGCAGAGATTCCCAGTGTGCCAAAGTGTGTGGGGGGGAGGGGCTTTGAAATGTAAACAGATGTACACATTAGTGGAATTATTCCTGATTTACACCAGAAAAAAAGTGAGAGGAGAAACAGGCTCTAGATTTCAAAGTGCTGTGTAAACATTAGCTAATTATGGAGGGGAAGCCCAGTGGAGCACCACCTTTAACAGGAAGGAGTGCTGTCAAATAAAGTTTAGCTGTTCACAAGCTTATACAAAAGGCCATCATTGAAAGTAAATCCTACATGGGGTGATACTCTCTTTCATAACTAAGTCTCTTCTCGTGATGAAGGCCTTTGCTGAGCACAGTCCAATGTGACCTATTTAAAAATCGCTCCCCATTTTTGGAAGCCACCCTCATTCAAATCACACTGTGTGAAAAGAAAACCATAAAATGCTGGAGAAGCAAGATGCGCCTACAAACAGCAGATGATCAGAGCAGGTAGCTTCTTTAACTAGCATGGTCATTTCGCCTCGCTGTGGTATTTCTATAGCTGCTTCCAAAGCTTTAGGAAGGGTGTACTGAATTGTGTCTCACTGCTTTTCTTTTGGAACAAACAGAACAGAACAAATATGACCTATGAGAAAATGTCCAGAGCCCTACGCCACTACTACAAACTAAATATCATCCGGAAGGAGCCAGGACAAAGGCTTTTGTTCAGGTAATTGTTCCTCTTTCTTTCTTCCCCCTTCTCCTCTTGGGGTGATTTCTTTTTGATGATAACAGGAAGTAGTTTGGGGCAGGTTGTTCCACTACCAGCCATGTAGCACCATTGTCAATGGGCATAAAACTGAAAGAGCCTTTCACACTGGTGCTTCCACACCTTCAGGGGGGCTGTACCAATGTACCAGACAAAGAGCCTGATCTACTGCTCACTGGAATCATTCCATTGACTCCAGCAGACACTGGATCAGGCTTTAAGACCTCAGTTGTGTGCTTCCCATTTGGTTTCACAGTTTAAATCACAGCAGTGCTTGATTTAAACCCAGGTCTTTTGATCTCACCACATCGGAGCTTGAGCTACTTCAAACCTCCATCTTGTGATCACTCAACTGGGATTTGGAGTTCCCCTGAACACCAGCAGGGTTTATAACATGTACTGCGGCATGGGAGGTGTGCAGCGGCCGTGGAATGGGACCCAACATAGAGGCTTATAATGAGCAGAGGAAAGGGGAAAGCTAGGCGAGCCAGTCACAAAACCTGAAGTACCAGTATTGGCAATACATCCCAGTGTTTGGGAACCACTGTTCTAGACTGTGGGAAACAGAGATGTAGTGGATGTATATGTCTGTAATTTGTCAGTATCTAGGAGGAGCTCTGTATCTAGTGAGGCAGGATCACTGGAAACTGATCCCACTTTAGAGTCTGATGCAAAGCTCCCTGAAGCCATTTGGAGTCTCTCCTTTGACATCAATGGATTTTGGAACACTCATTTTAACTGGAAGGCAGGGTTTTGTTTGGGGCTTCTTAGCATAGTATGGAAAAAGAAATAACTAGAGCCAGTCAAAATTACATTGAAAACATTTTTGATGGAAGAGAGTAAGTTCATGGAAACCTTGTGCTTTGGTAAAAAAAAGTTTATATAAAAAAAGACAAAGGAAAAAAGGGAGTAAATGGGGAGGGAAAAATCAATTATTTCAATTTTTGATGAGAAATTTTTTCAAAATTTCAAACTTTCCAATGAACAATTGATGTTTTTTAGCTGGCTCTAATAATATTGAAAGAGAAAAAGAGCAGCTGTAGAAAGTCACCCTATTCATTTTTTTTCCTCATATCAGTGTAGAATAATGCAGAATGTGACTTTGTGAACAACATGCAGACAGTTGTCTTAAAACCACCATGTAGAGTTGCTAACAGAGCAAGATGGAGGTAGTGAGAGATCTATAGTAGAGAGGCTGCATGTTTTCTGTAGCACGAGAGGTCAGTGCTGATACTTGGCCTTGCTTAATTCACCAGCATTTACTTACTATGCAGCTGGAGGCCCCACTCAGTACAGGTGGCTTCTCCTCTCCCTTTCATGTGGGCCTGCCTTCATATCCAAACAGTGTACTTAAACCAACAGGTAATTAAATGTTTTTCTGATTGTGTTCTAAGGAAGCCTATCAGTATCTAGGGGCTGCTAAGGGCAGGGCATGCAGAAAACACTCGGGTGCTGGGGGCAAAAAAAAGACTAGGAAGGAAGCACAGAGACTCTTACATACCTTTGAGGATAATGCCCATTGATTTCAATGGAAGTTAGGCACCTAAATACTTTTGAGCATCTGGGACAAAGTAACTAGGGAGATGTTATGGCAGGGTATTAGGGATACTCAGGAGCCCAGGAAACTCAGGATCATAGTAAGGGTTAAGGGGGGAAGCCATTGATTGACTTGTCACTTTGTTTTGAAGGTTCATGAAGACCCCAGATGAGATTATGAGTGGCCGAACAGACCGCCTTGAGCACCTTGAGTCCCAGGAACTGGATGAACAAATATATCAAGAAGATGAGTGCTGAAGGAACCAACATGCACCACCTCAGTGGGTCCGTGGGAGAAATGTCTGCCTGGGTGTCTGGAGGAGTTTGGGAAGGGGAACAAGAACACAGGAGCAGAAGATGGGGTCAAGGCTTACCTTGAAGACCATGCAGGACCCAAAGCACCTTAGTAAAAATAAAAACTAGCAGAGGTGGTGGCGGCAGCAAGGTGGAGGAGAGAGAGCCTGGACTCATGCACTACTTCGTTGTCCCTACCAAGTCTCCCTTGACTTGTTTTTATTTTCTTTTTGTTGGTTTGTTTCATTCTTTCCTAATAAATATGCAGTTTGACTTTTCTTAATTCATGTAGGATGAGACGCCAGGTTTTGCTTTTTCAGAAGCCTTTCCTATGGAAATAAATGGAGCCCTATTATTTTCTGTGCAAGTCTCACAACATAACTATGGTGGCCGTGGCACAGAAGGGGTCACCCTACTGGTTCCATTTGCTCAGATCACATTTGCTCATGCTGGCACAAGGAAGGTCTCAAGCTACCAAGAAAATGTATCCACACACCCACCTACTAATTGAAGGGGGGGGAAATATATTTTGCTACAAGCCTGGGACCCAGCGTATGTTGGGCTGGCAATGGGCTCCTGTTAACTGCTGGCACATGGACCAAATCATCTAAGTGCTCTGAGGAGCCAGGGGTTGGGAAAACAAGGAAAACCTCAGACAGAACACAATAGACTGATGCTGGCTTTTGCCCTTTCTCTAGCAAAGAAGATTTTGAATAGAAGTGACAAACAAGGTGGACTTTCTGGTTCAAGTTTTCTATCAAAAAGCAAGGGCTGAAGTATTTGTGATTACAAGTAGTTGCAATTTCCACAGCAGCTAGCAGTTTTTGCAGTAAAGGTGAAGGGCTGCTTTTACATCTTAAGGGGAAGGAAAAATGAGGAAGATACAATTGCATATAATACTCAGAAGCCTCCCGAGGATCAGCCGGCACTGCTGGAGAGAAAGTGAAATCAGAAGCATGAAAATGTGGTTGACAACCAGAGACCAAATAGCTATACTGGTATCCCGAAACTGGTTATTGATGCCTCCCATTTCCTGCCCCACCCCTCCCAAAAGCAACTCTACCAGCCAGAGATCACTTCTCAGCTTACCCATTTTTAGCAGTTTATTTTAAAAAAAAATCCACCCCATTGCATTCTTGTCTTTTTAATTTTAAGATATTCTTGTTTTGGCAGCTCCAGTTTGGTGTGCAGTCTTTAGGGCAAGAGCAGCTTTGGCTGCTGCCTGCTACTGGTGGAAGAAAGAACCTTGCCTAGATTGCTATCAGCAGGAGCAATGGTCCTTTCATCCATATGGACTTTTATGTCAGAGACTGGGAAAACTATTTCCTTTTGTAACTGTGCTTTGGTTGGTCCCTGTAGGGATGAGAATTGGTGGTTTCAGGACAAGTGATGGATCCATCAGCCATCCCTTGTTAGTCAAGGAAAAATCTAGTTGCAAAATATGCATTTGGGAAAGGAGAAGATCATGTAATTTTTCAACAAGGAGATTGGAGTTTCTCTGCACAGGCATCATGGGATGTCCAAAGGAAAGGAAGCCTGTGTCTGTTCATTAATAAAATCTCTTTTGTAGATCATAGGAGTATGAAATTGAAGAAATCAGGGGATCATTAAATCTATCTTACCAAAAAGCCCAGATACAAAACCTGATCTTAACCAAATATTGAACAGGAATGTTGCTATACAGAAAATTTTCCATTTGGTTAGGCATGGTACCCTGTATATTTAAGTATCTGTAGTCTAATTTCACTGCAAGGTGCACTGAGTCACATATGGCAGAGGGAAGGGGTTTTTAATGGGCATAGAGTGCCACACCCTGGAATGACAACAAACCCTTCCCAGTTGTCCTCACATGAAGAAAGACTGGGAATACATCTTCCCTCAAGCTTTATCCAGCCACATAATGAACTGTTTTTTCCATGCTCTGAGTGGTTGTGCTTACAGATTGCAACACACTGTGTATTTGACTTTTTCCTGCATCAAAGAACAACAAATATCAGCAAAAGAGATGATCACCACCCCATCAGTCCTTGGGATGGCTCTGAAACCCTTGAGCACAAAAAGGGTCATTGGGGAAGGTGCTGAGGAATTCTGGCTCTGTGGCCATGGACCTGAAACTGAAGGGAGAGAAAGCTGGTTTTGTTTGGTTTTAGCTAAAGAAAGTGACCTTGTTCAAGGAGATAAGTGGCGGTCCCTTCTCAGGAGCAGAGGCTTAGATGATGAGGGAAAATACCCTCTGGCTTTAGCCATAGCACACAGAGCTGGCAAACATCTAACCAAGAAAACTCAAGCCAAAAAAAAAAAAAAAAAAGGGAGATTTCAACTAAGAAATGGAGAGGGAAACATCAAAAAGGCATCAGATTTAAAGGAAGTTCCTTACTCTTCACTTCCTTTCTACCATCTGAAAATAGAAAGAAAACAAGAGTTTGCTATTTTATCCGTTGGTACTCTGGCCATGACCAATAAGTGATCATCATTCATTTCCTCTGCTCCAACTACATGGTTGGAAGGAGGAGGAGGACTCTTGTATTTAAGGGCTCTAAGCTACGTTTTTCTGCTGCGTTGGTATTTGTGTGCTGAGGAGTTTGCCAATTTGGTCTACACACCCTTGCCATTTGTGGTGGCAAACATGGTGAAACGTCATCATGGGGATGGTAAAGGGGTGGAAGGTAAGGAATCCTGAACTCACACCTATTTGCCCCAGGGTGAAATTTCACAGAAAAGTTTTTGCCTTTGACAATAATTGGTAACTGATACCTGCAGAAACCAAGAAATAATCTAGACTGCAAAAAATTTGAGCTATGTTTCCTTTCTGGTGTTATGAATGTTGGGAATTTTCTTTCACCACAGAGCTATGGCATGTGACTCCCATCCCCTTTTAGAGTCCACTTCCTCCTTCACATCCTTAATGAAGAAGAGCTTTGCCAAGGAAGACCCATACAGACACACCAGTAAGAATGAACATAGTCTTTGGATGCACAGCAGGCCCTTAGCATAGTGAATTTTTCAGATAAGTAAGGTTGCCATCTTTCTGTCAAGATCTAAATGGCTTATGGAGTGGTAGAGCAAGTGCCAAGAGCTGGAGTGTATGACTGAGCAGCCAGCCAGGCTGAAGGGACTTGCAATATCTGAATTTGAGGTGTCCTTAGTATCCTGGGGGCCAGTTCATTAGAAGAAGACTTCTACAGCAACTGTAGGAAATGGATTCCCTCCTGTCTTGCAGAGAGATCCATTTCCCACCTATACTGATAG
Organism: Gopherus evgoodei; assembly: GCF_007399415.2. Classification (NCBI taxonomy): domain Eukaryota; kingdom Metazoa; phylum Chordata; order Testudines; family Testudinidae; genus Gopherus; species Gopherus evgoodei. The sequence goes on along the minus strand of NC_044322.1, from coordinate 233,569,914 downwards.
TTCAGTCGTGTTTTACCTACACTCCATACGGCCTCCATTTTTGGAAGTGTGGTTATCAGGGAGAATTTTGCCCTTTTCACCTCCCTCAGCCCCTGAATTCCCAGTGTAGGATTTGCCAACTGCCATATAGCCCTAGTTTCTGCCCACTCCCTCAAAGGAAACTGGAAAAGGGAGAAAGACTTTAAGGAACCCCTTAACCACTGGGTGATGGGCCTTTTCTTGAAATAGCGTGGCTAGACAGAGCCCTCCCTTGCCATCAACTTGCTACAGATCTGTACAAGCCAGATCCTTCTGCAAACAAAAGAGGGACAATGCTGCTTGGGCAGGACAGATGGCAGATCTGTAAGTCAATAAGGAAGTCTTTTTGCAGTTAAAGTCTCAAACCTTGTGAGGACTATCCATTGAGAAAACACTGTTAGGGTCACCTGCATAAACACTAAGTAACTGCAACCACTTGCGATCTCCGATAAATACTGAGCATGCATTTTTCATGATTTCTCTTTATATGACTGCAACCATGTGCAAATCCAGAATGCATTTTTTTAAATGAATTCTAGTCTGTTTTTATTGATGGCTTTTTTTAAAAAAAAAGAAAATAAGGTATGGGGTTAAGGGACTGAATCAAATGAATGTAAAAAAAAAACAAAACAAAAGCCTTTTCTCAGGGCCAGTGAGTTGCAAATAATTTTTAAAAATGTCTGTAATTACATCATCTCAATAAAAAAAATGTTTAATATAAAAATGAGAATGCCAAGTTTCTGTTGATCTGATCATTGCGAGATGCAATTTTAAGCTATTACGGTTTCGGTGTGTAGGAACTGCTTTTCCACCAAGGGAATACACACAGAATGCAGCAGCAGTTTTCAGTCCCAAAAAGAAACCAGCAGGCTTGCCATTGCCATTGCCAACCTACATGGGCAGAGTCTGATCTTTCATGCTTCCTTTGGTTTGCAATTTGAATCCAATCCCTCAGAGCATTCTCTCTGTTCTCTTACTTACTAATGGATCCCACCCCACTTGTTCACAGATCAAACAAAGTATATACCCTAGTTTCCCTTTGCTGCAGCACAAGCTGCTTTGGAGAAAGGCTAGAGAAGGAAAAGGCTGAAGTAATACGAGGAACCAGTGTTGCAGCTTTTTTCTGTCAAACATCTCAACAGTCATACAGAAAATAAAGCAGTCTGGGGACTAGGATTTCTCCTATAGATTGTTGATGGCCACAAAAAACAGCAACCAGCCGACCTAGGACCATAGCATACACTTTCATCACATGGCAAACCCATTCCCAAATCCAGTCTCTTGGTCCCTGACTCAGTCAAGGCTAGGGTACTATGAAGGCAAAGTGGAGCCCTATAGGGCAGGTAGTCACCCTCATCTCACTGTGCTCCCACTCAATTCACTGGGAGTCCGGAGAGGGGGGTTCTGGGCACTGTCTCCTCATAAGCATCCCCTTGCAGATCAGTGAGACTCTGTTTTAGCCTGCCTCAGATTCTCTTCCTTAATGGGATAACAATGCAGTCACTTAGCCCAGTCAAGGAGAAGCCAAAAACTCTACTCTTTAGTCAGCTACGTCCCTTCGGTAAAGCTGTCTGAAAGGGGCACTTGTACAAGGGCTTCAAGGCTCTTAACTCAGAGTTCAGATAAAACTTAAAAGTCCCAAAACAAAAGGTCTCTAGATTCCCTTCAGTGGAACCAGTCACAGGCTAGGCATCTGATCCCTTGAAGGGGTAGCCTTCTGATACAGACCCAAACTGACCATGTGACCTCAGCACAAGTTACCATCTGTAAAATGGGGCTCGTAGTGTTGGCATGCCTGTTGATGGGTAATTCATGAATGTTCTTAAAGCGCTCCTCTGGCTAGCTGCTACCTTTGATGTAACAGCAGGTTCATTCGGCCAGCTGTGCCTGCTGCTTTCGGGGTGGCTGGCAGATGTTAAGATAAATTTGTGTTGTGAAGTAGCTCAAGACTCAGAGTTACCCACATACAACAATTATAATCTGGTGTGGAGTGACCTCCAACATAGAAACTATCTACATAGACTGTTTATACATGGTTATAAAAAGTTTTTTGGGGGGAAATGCACCTGTGTAGCTAGAGACCCTGCCAAAAGGAGATTCCCTAGACTGTGTCATGCTTCTGGCCTCAGAGGTGTTTTCTTGCTTTTTAGCCAAGAAGCAAATTTAATCAAACACATTTACACAGCCTTTGGGGTGTTGTTTGAAGGCATTTGGAAAAGTGGCAGGAGCAACAATTTGGGGATAATGATAGCTCAGTGATTTGAGCATTGGCCTCCTTAAACCCAGGGTTGTGAGTTCAATCCTTGAGGGGGCCACTTAGGGATGTAGGGCAAAAATGAATACTTGGTCCTGCTAGTAAAAGCAGGGGGCTGGACTCAATGACTTTTCAAGGTCCCTTCCAGTTCTAAGAGATTGGTATGTCTCCTATTACTATTAAGTTTTGGAATGGGAAGGAGATTCAGTGATTTGGGGTCAGGAATAGCTTAAGGACCAAACACTCTCACTTCCTCAGGGAGCTCAGGCCCAGAGCCTCTCAGAGAGTTAGGTGCCTAATTCCCACTGATTTCAATGAGGACAAGGCACCTATCTACCTTTGAGGATCTAGGTTTCAATGCACCTCCCTTTGAGCATCCCAGTCCAGGGAAGGAGTACACACTCAACATCTTTATTTTGCTGTTATAAACTGCTGGTGGAAGGTCCCAGCCTGAGAGTTGGGGTTATGAAGTCATTTGCTTATTCACAGAACATGAATCACACAGTCAGCTGCTGTGGAAGCTCCGCCCTCCCTCCCCCAACATTGCCCAGCTCTGACTGGAGGGAACACATGTAGGCTCCAGAAGGGTAGTCAGTCTCCATGCCCACCAAGCTATGGTATCTCCATTGAGCCTGCTGGAGAGGTTGTCAATTATAAGGGTGCTTTTTATGATATGGACACAAGTACTTCTTACTGCGATTTTTTTCCAACATGCTTTAACATGGGGACTTGGCATACAAGCCAAGGCAGCAGCTTCCAAGCAAACTATTTCCTTGGAGATTTATATAGATTCAGGCCATTTTTATTTCAACTTTAAACCCAAAGCTCTTCTCAGCAACCCCAAAAAGAAACCACCTAGGAAGCGTGTGATTGAATCAGAAGAAAACTCACATTTCCCCAGGTGCTGAAAACCACAGAATGAGACAGTGTTACTCGCTTCAGTGAATGACTGTTCTCCAGTGAGGTGTATAAACAGTCCAGTACTAAAATGCTCCAGACCTTGGTAAAGCTGTCCCATTCCTATGCTGTAGCACCTTTTAGTATCTCAGTCCTGTATTCCCACTCATCTACCAGTATGCCTAAATCCTAATGTACCACACTGTATGCTATTTCAGGTTCATAACTACCCTCACAGCTCTGCCAGCTTGCTTCTATCGTAGTCAGCAGTACACCCCACCCCCAATGTAGTCCACTTTTGCACAAATTGGAAATCATACCAAATTTGGGGGTTAATGTTCGTCAGATAAATATTCACTAATGGTAGGGCTGAACCAACACAGGCATTTTCACTTTAGATCTAAGAGTTGTTTAAATGCAGATCATCCCTGCGTTACCACAATGTGTCAAGTTCTAGCCCAACCAAATTTCTTTCCTTGTTGAAAGTTAGATAGCAAGCAGGTACTGGGGCATAAGGACAAGAGTAGCATTTCCAGCACCAAGCCTAACTAAGGTTTTATTTGGATGTCTAATATGCACCTTTTCATATTGATTTATTAGATTACCATGGTGCAGCAATACACAGAACAATGCAGAATTACAGCAGGTCAAAAAGTTAAGCATATTCCATGAAAGCCTACCTCCAAAAGACATAGTGGCATGTGTTCAACTATCAGCCCTAGGCCCAGCATAAGGAGCGTGTCAGGGAGCAGAGAGAGTGGGGGAGGGAAGAGTCCGGATCACACTGTGCTCCAGCTATCCCCAGCTGTGGACTGGCTTCTTACGGACTGCTGAAGTCAGGAGGAGTTTAGAGCAGCACCAGAGGCCCTGGAGCATCACCAGAGAGGAAGGAGACAGAAGAGTTCCAGGGAGCCAGCATTGCCTATGCCCAGAGGCACTGACTACTCGACCAACGCAGCTGAGGATCCAACTTGAAACATCTGAGCCCAGGGCAAGAAATAATATTCAGTGAGGAGAACATATTATGTTCTTTCCAAATTTCCTGTCTTTCTACAGCTTGAGTCAAGTTCTTACATTGAAACAAAAGCTGAGAAAGCACAAATATTAATCAGTTCTAAAGCCAGAAGGGACCATTGTGGTCATCTAGTGCAGTGGTTCCAAACGTTAACAACCTCTGAACCCCATTCACTAAAATGTCAAGTCTTGTGAACCCCCTCCTAAAAATGAATATTTCCCGGGATTTTCTCCTTTACCAGAGTATAAATTATAAAAGCAGTGACCTTGAAAATATAAAAATTGTTTTTATGACATGCTTATTACACACTATTTATTATTAATTATCATTACAATATTTTTATTACATTATGAAAACAGCAGTGCTCTTCCAAGATCTCACTTTTGTAGCTTGTATTATTTTGAATAAACCTGTTATAAGCAGGGCCAGCTCTAGCCATTTCGCCGCCCCAAGCACGGCGGCATGCCATGGGGAGCGCTCTGCCACTCGCCGGTCCCACGGCTCTGGTGGACCTCCTCCTGCAGACGTGTCTGCGGAGGGTCCGCTGATCCCGCGGCTCCAGTGGACCTCCCGCAGGCGTGCCTGCGGATGCTCCACCGGAGCCGAGGGACCAGCGGACCCTCCTCAGGCACGCCTGCGGCAGGTCCACCGGAGCCGCCTGCCGCCCTCCTGGCAACTGGCAGAGCGCCCCCCATGGCATGCCGCCCCAAGCACGTGCTTGGCGCGCTGGGGGCCTGGAGCCGGCCCTGATTATAAGATAAGGCTCCCATGTTTCATCAAGGAGCATCAGATGTGAAACAGCATGAAGATATTTAAGAAGCCAACTCAAAGAGTTCCTCCTACACAAGCATTCAGGTCTTGAGCAGTCCAGGCAAACAACACACATTACAACAAAGCTTAAACTTGTTCTTCATAATAATTTTAAAAGCAATACTAGCTGCCTATTTCATTTTAAAAACAGCAAAAAGTATCCATCTCCTTTTCCATTTCTTATAAGGAGTGTTGAAGTTTAAATCTCCTCAGTGTGATAGATATGCTTGCTTTGATCTGCTTAGCTCTTCTAAGTCCAGGGGCTCTGGGCTGCTGGCCCTGTGGTGCCCAGGGTCCCTAGGGACAGCTCTGTCCACCATTAGGGAATTTTTTCCCACAAACACCCTGTAACATTTTGCAAACCCCCAAGGGGTTCATGAACCCCAGTTTGGGAACCACTGATCTAGTGTGACCTCCTGTAGAACACAGAGCATAGAACAGGAGTCGGCAGCCTTTCAGAAGTGGTGTGCCAAGTCTTCATTTATTCACTCTAATTTCAGGTTTCACATGCCAGTAATACATTTTATTGCTTTAGAAGGTCTCTTTCTACAAGCCTATAATATATAACTAAACTATTGTTGTATGTAAAGTAAATAAGGTTTTTAAATGTTTAAGAAGCTTCATTTAAAATTAAATTAAAATGCAGAGTCCCCCGGACCAGTGGCCAGGACCTGGGCAGTGTGAGTGCCGCTGCAAATGAGCTCGTGTGCCGACTTCGGCACGTGTGCCATAGGTTGCCTACTCCTGGCATAGAACTTCTCCAAATCGTTACTTTCTTCCTTCCATCTTCTATGTGCAGGACATGTTGGTTATTCCCCCTCTCTACACTCCCCAAAAAAGAGACATCTGAATACTAAACAACAAGCTGCCAAATGCCCACTGAAATGTTTGTGTGCAAGTATGCATAGCCATGCACGTGCTAATGCTGAGTGAGATGGGGAACCTGCCAATTTCTTTAGCTAGCCACAAGCCCGGATCTAGCTGTGAACTTAAGAGGAAAGTATTTTTTTTCCTTGTTGCCACAATGTTTTTTGTCTTTGCTGCAACATCCCTTGTTTACTTTAAATGAACACTGTCAATAGATTTTAAAAATAGCTTTCCACAGTTGATAAGCCATTTGAAGCTGGATCTACAGTCTGTTTATTTACAGACTGGTTTGCCCTCCACACACACAGAGCTCACTCTTATCGAGAGGTTACTCATGAGCACTGAGTTACGCACAGTGGCTTGTTATCATGGGGCTGCTCTGCTAGGCATTAATTTAATTGTCCAGTATATATAATGAATGAAAGAACTGTGCAAACAATGTTAGGTCAAATTTTGGGCATCTCCACATTTGTTTAATCTCCACCTAAATTTCAATTTGGCATATTTATTTTAAAAACATTGGCCCTGATCCTCAGCATGGGTGAATCAGCAAAGCATCATCAATTGCAATGGAGCAAAGCCAATTTACACCAGGTGAGAGCCGACCCAAGACGTATTGAATATAAAGACACTTACTGACCAGGCATAGTTCTCATCTCACTCAGCTGTTCTAGTGCTGAAGAACTACAAGTGACATTTGAAAGAGAACAAAGCACAATGCCTCGTGTAAGACAAAAGAAGTCATTATGCTTGATATGATCAGTTACAAAACCTGCAGGAACAAATCAATCTTTCTGCGCCCTGCAGACATCTATGTGTAAAGTTTTCTAGCATCTAAAAGTGTTGGAAGAATGGCTGAAACAGGAAGAATGATAAAAGTTCAGCAATTATAATTGTTCTAACACTGACTGATGAACAGTATTAGCCTGAGGTCATTGATTTGAAGCCAAACTCTGCTCAGTGGGTAATGTTTTCAGATTATCCCATCTCAACGTTCATCATGGCAAAGGCAGGTAACTGAAAGGAAGGCAGCTCTAACAAGGCAGGTATTGTTCATTGTGATTTCAGAGGAACAGGAGATTCACATGCCCTAAGTCTAAAGTGAGACAAAGAAGCTAAGTTGGTACAAAGGAATTGGGGGAGTTACAGAGAGGCTCTATGACAGGGGACACTCACCTCCAGAGAGCCTCCTATTAGCTAGGTGTAGTGTTGCCATTTTTTTCCTTTCTCCTGGCACCCCCTGTAGGTTGCTGACCTTAATAGGCAGGTCTTCTGTGGCTCAGCCCTCCAGCCAAGTCACACAGGCAAAAAACCAACAACAACAACAACAAAAAAACCTTCCAGGGTAGCAAAACCACTTCATTAGTGAGGGCCAAGGCCCACTCACTACTACAAACAGCCTCCATGTATTGCCTTTAATTCATCACTGCTGCATTGTCTTTGCCTCTACCCCTTCCTTACCTTAGGGATACAGTTCTTAGGTCCTCTCTCAGTCCCAGGTCCAGTAAACACAGCCCATTACACTTCTTTGGACAGAGCAGAGTCCCCTTCCTTGCCCCTCTAGTCCCATCCAAGCAAAGCCCCCGCAGCTCCTTTTATCGGAATCTACTGGCTCTGATTGGCTGTTTCCATGCAATCTCTCTAGGCAGAGTTGGAAGACCCACCTCTCCTGCTCCTTACTAGGGCAGGGTGTAGTAGGACCACAGGGTCCCCAGTAGGGAGCCAAGAAGGGCCAGGAACACCTCATTACAGGATCATTTAATAGATTCACAGAATTTAAGACCAGAAGGGACTATTAAATCCTCTAGTCTAGGCCTCCTGGATATCATAGTGTGACATTCTGTACCTCGGGGGAACACCCAGCACCCCCATGTTCATCCTTGTAAAATGATGGTGGTATCCAATTCAAAGTTTGTCATGCTGGGTGTCTTCAGAAGACTCATGACACACTGAGGATTGTTGTTACAGTAAAGGATACTCCGTTCCCTCCTTTTAAAAAGGATGTTGAAATATTGGAGAAGTTGCAGAAAAAAGTCACACAAATGACTTGAGAGCTGGAGAAAATGGCTTACAGTGAGAGACTTACAGAGCTCAATCCGTTTAGCTTATCAAAAAGAAGGTTGAGAGGTGATTTGATTACAGTGACTAAGTACCTTCACTGGTTACTAAAGGCTCATTAGTCTAGGGAAAAAGACTAAATCCTGAATGTTTGGGATTGGTAATTTCCTTGTCTGTATTCTAGGAGTACCAAGGAAATTTTGAGGTTGGAGTGGCTTGGTTTTAGGAAGTGAATACAGGGCGGCGCCTGGCTGACCACATGGAAATCAGCTGCAACTATTTATTCTTGCTGTATTCTTCCACTGTAACTTTATGGGTGACTATGGAGAAGGGGCCATTACTGGAGTCTGTTTGGGATTGAGTGAGGAGTGGGGGGATCCTTTGCCTGTCACAAGTTGTCCCCGATATTCTGTCTAAGGACATGAAGAACTGCAGGAAAGGAAACAGGAAAAAGCCACTCATGGATGTATAAGCTTTTCCATCTCTGCACAACTATTGTATAATTGCCCTCCGGTATTCTCTAACAATAGGGCTGTTCCTATGTGAGGTAACCATTCTGTTCTCTCAGTCTAGAAGCACAATTTCCAGAAAAAATGCTGCAAACTTTTTAATAGTAAGTGCAGGACACCAAATCTTACTTTGATCTGTACCATGCACAGGTTCTCTGGCACACAAAGAGGCTTGTAATACCTAAAAAGGAAACAGGAGGCTAGTTAGCTATAGATGAATAATAACTGGGCATTTGTCTAACAGCTTCTGTACTGATGAATAATTGAAATCTTTATTACAGTTGAAGCACACACACAAGAAAGTGCTCCAGCCAATACTATGGTGCAGCAGCTGTTTCAAGCAGGGAGAATGCTGATAATATAAAGAGATTTTCCTTTGGTTCCTAAATGTCTTTGCTGGGTTTGAGATGCTCAGATGGCTAAAGGCAAAGCAACAATCAGTGCAAACACTACTTTTTTATCCTCATGGCAGATGCTATGTGATGCAGACATTTTAAGGTGACATTAGGAATAGGAAATGGTGAACCAGTCTGGAATTAGCCCGAGTATCATGCTCCAGGTCATCAGCTGATCAGCAAAGGGTCAGGAGGGAGGCCCTCCCCCAGAGCCGAACACCATAGGCATTAGGCATGGGGCTGAACCATGGACCTCTGATGGCACTGGAAGGATGAAGAAATCTGGAGGTGAAGGTGGTAAAGAAACAAAAAAAAATTCACGTAGTTCAAAAATTTTCACTAAAATTTTCAGTTTTTCAATGAAACAAAATATTTTCAGGTTTCGGTTTTCAAAAACTGAAAAAACAAAAAAAAAAAGTCATTTTTCCCCCACACAAAAAAGTCACCCAAACCCAATATTTTCATTTTGGTCAAAAAGCTATTTTTCAGAAAGGAAAAAAAAAAGAAAAGAAAGTTGAAAGGAAAAATGTTCAATCAGCCTGTTCTAGGGGAAGAGTGGAAAGGACAGCAACATCTCTTGAACCTCTGAGCCTGTAGGGACCTACACATCACTAAGTGTGGGGAGCTGGTTAGAGAAGAAGACTGACAGTCTTGGGTAGGGAATGGCTATTGGTTCATTTCTTAAAGAGCCACTCCTGTGGTTTTGATTTGAGAAGTTTTGAGATAATCTGCTCTTTCTGCTTCACTGTTATGTATTTATTTCAATTCTGATCAGTTTGTTTTCTTTTAAGGTGTGTGACCAGCCTCTGTCCTGGCCACATTTGCAAATATCCAATAAATAATTACCACCAAAGCCATAAAATAATAATGACTCTCAAAATCCTGCCAGGTCATCCTTTTTCAGCTTCACTTTCCCCACTATGTGACCCTCACCCCTGAGGAAAAGCACAGCAGAATACATAGGCCTTGCTGTGTGACTTGAAGGTCAGTGGATTTGGGCTCTGGCAAACGGAAGCAGGGAGCTAACTGAGAATCCTGCAGTGGGAAACATCTGCCCCTCACCTCCATTACAATTCTAGCAAGAGGGTGTTAACACAAGCTTCTTGGCTGGTCTCCACTGCCATGATAGGACCTGGGGAGAGAGGTGATCTGTGGGTTAACCAAACTACTTTGAGTCATTACAAGTTAAATCTTAAATTGCCCCAGAAACAAAATGGTAGCCAGTACAAGTCATGGAGCACTGACGTACTTCCTATAAATCTTTTGCACCAGCAGAAATTACAAGGAGGTGTTAAGGCACAGACCCATATACAGCATGTTACAGTAATTCCGTCCTGAGGTGACCAAGAAATTGGTCATTGTGGCCAGGTCGGCACCTGAAAGAAGATGATGCAGCCTGTTGGCTAAGCAGTTGTTAAATGTCATCTTGGCCACAGCTGCTACCGCCAAGAGTTGCTGCAGATCCAACTGGATTAAAAACAGTAGGTAACTGGAGGCAGCCGGTTTTCCATTTCTGCCAAGTCCTGTGACTAATTTCCTCAACTAACCTCAGTCTTATCTTGACTGACTGCTAGTAGCATCTTTCCAACACCTTTAGTGTCAAGTGTCATTATGGTAACCCTAAAACGCTGCCCTAGTTCCTCTAGTGCATTGTGAATTTCGTGCTCTCGTGCAGTTCTGGTGGGTTACCTCCCCCTTATGCTGCCAACCCTCCCCCTCACACAATTTTCCTTGAATGGATCTGTTCTAACTGCGTGATGCCTGCTCACGTTGTAATTCCAGTTCAAGGCACCTCATCTCAGAGCAAGCCTGACTGGATAACTGAATTCCAAGGCCTTGGAACACTGTTTTCACATCACAGAATAATAAACTAAACAGCTGCCCTGCCATCTAAATGGATGTGGACAGCTGGCTGATGTCCTTCAAAAGAACTCCATTCTGAACAATCATTTTTGCAAAACATTCCATGGCTTTTGACCGCAGACTTAACCATTATTTCCTCTCTGATGGTTAGTTACTTCCCTTTGAAGAGATTACAATCATGCTTAGCAAACAGGTTAGTAGCCAACATCTAGTAGCCCTGCCTCTACTTTAGTGAAGTCACTCATGATACTGGAGTTGGTATCTTTCATGGCCTGCAACCATGCAAGAGGGACACGACCAATGGGTCAGGGCAAAAGTTGTTCTGAGAAAGTGACAAATAGCACAGGGACTGTATTGCCCATTTACAACTAGCTGCTTCTTTTGTATCACAGACACCTTTTCCCCAGGGAAAGAGATTTCTTCTCAAATAAGCAATGGGGTGTCCTCTACTATTGTTCTCCTGAGATAGGCCAGCCCCAAATCCAGCCTCCATTACAAGACTTCCATTACAGGATAAAGTCTTTGGAGAATACAGTTCATTACAATACAGGGTCTGTCTGAGTTCTCCAAACACATGCTAGACTCCACTTTGCTTTCCTGAGGACTTTGTCTTTCTCTTCAGACCACTCAGAAACTCTGCTCTTTCTTCCTGGATGAGAACTTGGCCACAGGGATCAATGCTTTTATCACTACCAGACTGGGCTGCTTTCATTCACTGTATCTAAAGGCTCCTATTGCGGCTGCCAGCCTCCTCTACTATTTAGGCTGGGGCAGCACATCAAGTCTGAGCAAAAATGTAACCCTTCTGCCCCTCTGAGTTGGCAGCAACAAGGGCCGGGTTCAGTATCCAGGGGTTCCGTTTCAGTAACACAATGCATAACCGGCTCGAGCCCCCACCCAGTGACCTGGGACACTCACATACCACACCCCCCTGGGCGCCTCTAGGAGGCAATACTTCCCCTCTCGCAAGCACGGAGTCTGAGTGTAGCAAAATCTTTTTAATAAAGGAAGGAATTAATGCGACATCCCATTGGAGAAACACCACAAACAGGGTTATAACACAAACCATAAACAAAAACCCACCTCCAAGTACTTTTGGCACTGTCCTTTTTCCCCTTAGGGTTTTAAGTCCAATCACCCCAAAGTCCAACAACCCAAAAGTCTCTGGTCAATGCCACCCCAGAGTTCGAGAGTTTATCTGTAGAGGTCCCTTCCCCCAGCCTGGATAGAAAGGGGCACCTTACGTGGTCCTGGGCCAACTGCCCTGCCTCTCCGTGGGTTCTGCTTCCGCCTTCTCCACGAACTGCTCCGCTTTACCAGCCGCTGCACGCTGCTCCTCCAGCCGTCCTCAGAAACTGCTCCGCTCCACCAGCTGCTCTGCTCCATGAGCTGCTCCGGTTCTCTCTGCAAACTGCTCGGCTCCGCTCGCTCACGTGGGCCGCTCCACCCGTCCCACAGCTACTCTGCTCTGTCAGCCGCTCCGCTGCCACCAGCTGTCCCGTGATCCGCTCCAGCCATCCCCACAAACTGCTCCACTCCGCCAGCAGCTCGGTTCCACAGTATAGCTTTGGGCTCCCCACTAGTTAGCACCGTACTCAGTGCTCTCAGCTCAGTGATTTTAGCTTTTAGTGATTTTCAGCTCTTAGTGATTCCAGCTCATAGTAGGGGAGCCCCAGTGCTAGTGCACCGTTAGCCCAAAGTGATTTCAGCTCAGTAACCTGTATTTAAATTCTTGAGGGAATAAAAAAATCAACTCTGACATTCCACAGTGGAGAGAGGAGAGGGTGGAACTGGTGCTTCTGGCTCCACAAGGAGACTGCACCACCAGACACAGATACCTATCCCCAGCCTCTCTCAATTCTCTGGGTTTTGGAACCCATGTCCCATGTCTAGCCAGTACCACCCAACTGAGGGTGAGCAATTTGTCACCAAGCAATCCCACAGCTTGGGAGTCTGGGATAGGGTGGGCGTACCTATGCAAATACACTCTCTGAACTTCTTTCCACCAGATGTCAGTGTAGAGCTTATCCTGACTCTGCTTACAGGTGTAAGAGGGGGAATGGTCCCGCTATTGTGGGGAACTTTCCTGGCTTATACATTTCCCCAGTGAAGTGGGCTAGCAAAAGGATCTGAATCCTCACTCCCACTTCCCTTACCCAGGGGTCTGCCTGACCTTGAGGACTCCCCTTCCACTCTCCTGTGTGGCAGAGTCCTCGTAACTAGGGTGACCAGATGTCCCAATTTTATAGGGACAGTCCAGATATTTGGGGCTTTTTCTTCTATAGGCTCCTATTACTCCCCACCCCTGTCCTGATTTTTCACACTTGCTGTCTGGCCACCCTACTCATAACCCCAACAAGGCTGGGCAGGGGCTAGGGTGTCCCCACTCCAGGGTGCTCACTCTGCACTGGATGCTTCCTTGACCCACTGATTCAAAACAAATTTTAAAAAATAAGGAAGAAATGGGAAAGGTTAAAGGAAAACACATCACCCCGCTCTGTGGCCCAGGGATATCACAACTTGCGTCTCTGGAATGTAAGGGAAGTTCAGGCTGTTCCTCACTAGTCCCAGGCCTCCTTCTCAACCCCTGGCTGTGCTGCAGGGATGTTGCGGGTCGGACACTTGCTCTGGCAGTGGCCACACGCTCTCAGGCTCTAGATGGCAGGACCCTTCTTCCCAGCGTTGCCCATTGCCCTATCGGGGTTACGATCCCCCTCCAAGTCTGGCTTGCAGGGTCTCTTGGCTGGGGGCATCTCCCTGCACTGGGCCTGCTGCCCAGAGTCCCCCTAGCTCTCCCCAGCTGCTCACTGCACCTGGCTCCAGGCTGCTCCAGCCCCAGCTCCAGCTCCAGCTCCGCTCTGCTTCAGCATGGCTGCTGCTGCTGCTCTGCCTCCCGCTCCCTGGGCTGCTTTCTCTGGCCCCTCTGGCTCTGGTTGCTACAACTCTCCTCCCAGCACAGGTCTGCTCTCTGGGCTGCTTCTGTGACTCTGCTTCCAGCTCAGCTTGGGCCCCTGCTTTCTCCTTAGCTTGGCCCCACTCTGTCTGACCCAGGCAATTCCAGCTCACATGGCCTCTCCGCATTGTTCCTGGGGACTCTCAGTCTCAGGGTCCTGGCTTCCCATTGACTCTTCCCCATTCTTTTGGTACTGGGAGCTAGCTAACCTGAAAAAAACCCACTGAGTTTTAGTAAGGGGCCAACAGTCCCCTTTCACAGGCATAGTGTGAATGATGTGATAAGTTGTCCATAGTCATTCAAGTGGTAGACACATTTCTGATGACTTTCATTTCCTGTGTCTATGCGTATTCTTTCTAGCAGTCACCATATAAATCTTGCTTGGCCTCTTGATCAGTATTGGGATCCAAGAGCAGTGCAGGGACATTTTTGCATTTGGCAACAGGTAAGCACAACATTTGGTACCATAAACTAATGAAATAGCTGCATTTTGAAATGTTTAAGGCTCCATTTCAGAGCACCCATGCAGCTGGGACATTCAGAGTAGGCACCAAATTTTCAGAACTTCTGGCCAGTCCATCCACCATTCTGAAAATTCCACACTGAATACTCCAATTCTCTGTTGTGCACGATCTTTGAAAATTGCCGTACATATGATTTACCTGATATTATACTCTGACTCAGTGACTCAGCCAAGAATGCAAGCAAGGGCTCCTAGTCCCATACTCCAGCTCCCGTATTCCCTCACTTAAACATACCATGTGCATTCATTCTTCTAATATTGTTTTCTGCTTATATTTTTGCACCACAGTCTATACATACAGATCTTTGCTTGCATAAACCTTCAGAAGCTTCAGTCTCCTGCTCAGTGAGCCCCACAGAAAAACACAGGCATATGTCAAAAACTAAGTCCCTTCCTTAAATTCTCATTCTTCCCTTACGAAAACAATTTGCTAGGCAAGACGTTTATTGCAATAGGTGGCTGGCGTTCTCCCCTCCCACATATTTCTCTCTCTTATCCAACCTGCTATTTTGTCTCTCCGCCAAAGCCACTATGTCAGGAGCAATTTTAATAGAGATCAGGACCCTAGAGAAGTAACCTAAACAACAAGGCATGTATCTATATAAATGCAGCAATCAAGTGCTTCGTTTTCAGAAACAAAAGAGAGTCAGATGTGACCTTTGAATTGGCTTTCAGGGCAGCAACAGAACTGGCTATGCTCTGCAGGCAGGGGGCCCTAATAACAATGTGATAGCTAGCGTCACTGATGCATGCTGTTCTCCCAGCTTCAGTGGAGGTGGAAAAGGGTGTTCAGAAACCAGCTATACAATGCAGGAGCTGAAGACGCAAGGAGGAAGTGCTTTATAGAAGCTACCAGTGCGTGCGCTCGCCTGAGAAGAGGCTTCTGGATGAGACAGTGTAGTTCTAGAACAGCCTGTGATTCCTTGACTAGGCGTCTTCTTGTTCCCCAAAACACCTTGCAAATAAAACAGGCAAGAGCCTCAGCTGAAGTAAGCTGGTATAGCTCCGTTGAAGTCGAACTCAGTTCACTTAACAGGACTTGCTCTGATGGGCCCAAAGCACAATGATTGGATCCTACCTTCCCTGAATATTGAGTGGATTTGGAGATAGGCCTGAGGTGCACACATCAGACCCACAGCTGGAGCCAAACTTGACCAAAGTTTGAGGAGATTCAGAGCTAGTGTTCTGATGTAGGTCAGTTTCTGCCTGAGATTTAATATTTGTGAGATCCCTGGGGGAGCCCATAGGAGGTGTTCCTCAATCCCCAACACTGTGCTTCCTCCTGAATTTGCACTAGCCTGATGGGTGTAGACAGCAGAGTCACCCCACAGTCCCCAGCACTGCATTTCCATTTGCATCTGCACCAGCCTGATGGAAAAGCAGCAGAAAGTCCTGTGGCACCTTATAGACTAACAGATGTTTTGGAGCATGAGTTTTCGTGGGTGAATACCCACTTCGTCAGATGCATGTAGTGGAAATTTCCAGGGGCAGGTATATATAGGAAACTACAATGCATTGGTGACCTTCCAGAAAACACCATCCTAGCCACCATGGATGTAGAGGCTCTCTACACGAACATCCCACACACAGATGGAATACAAGCTGTCAGGAACAGTATCCCTGATGATGCTACAGCACAACTGGCTGCTGAGCTCTGTGCCTTTATCCTCACACACAACTATTTCAAATTTAATGACAATATATATCTCCAGATCAGTGGCACAGCTATGGCCATCTGCATGGCCCCACAATATGCCAATATTTTTATGGCCGACCTGGAACAACGCTTCCTCAGCTCTCGTCCACTCATGCCCCTTCTCTACCTACGCTACATTGATGAAATCTTCATCATCTGGACCCATGGGAAGGAGTCTCTGGAAAAATTCCACCACGATTTCAACAGCTTCCACCCCACCATCAACCTCAGCCTGGACCAATCTACACAGGAGGTCCACTTCCTAGACACCACGGTGCAAATAAGTGATGGTCACATTAACACCACCCTATACCGAAAACCTACCGACCGCTATGCCTACCTTCATGCCTCCAGCTTCCATCCCGGGCACATCACACGATCCATCGTCTACAGCCAAGCACTGAGGTAAAACAGCATCTGCTCTAACCCCTCAGACAGAGACCAACACCTACAAAATCTCCACCAAGCATTCTCAAAACTACAATACCCACATGAGGAAATAAGGAAACAGATCAACAGAGCCAGACATGTACCCAGAAGCCTCCTACTGCAAGACAAACCCAAGAAAGAAACCAACAGGACTCCACTGGCCATCACATACAGTCCCCAGCTAAAACCTCTCCAACGCATCATCAGGGACCTACAACCCATCCTGGACAATGATCCCACACTTTCACAGGCCTTGGGTGGCAGGCCAGTCCTCGCTCACAGGCAACCTGCCAACCTGAAACATATTCTCACCAGTAACTGCACACCGCACCATAGGAACTCTAGCTCAGGAACCAATCCATGCAACAAACCTCGATGCCAAATCTGCCCACATATCTACACCAGCGACAACATCACAGCACCTAACCAGATCAGCCACACCATCACCGGTTCATTCACCTGCACGTCCACCAATGTAATATACACCATCATATGCCAGCAGTGCCCATCTGCTATGTACATCGGCCAAACTGGATGCTACGGAAAAGGATAAACGGACACAAATCAGATATTAGGAATGGCAATATACAAAAACCTGTAGGAGAACACTTCAACCTCCCTGGCCACACAATAGCAGACCTTAAGGTGGCCATCCTGCAGCAAAAAAACTTCAGGACCAGACTTCAAAGAGAAACTGCTGAGCTTCAGTTCATCTGCAAATTTGACACCATCAGCTCAGGATTGAACAAAGACTGTGAATGGCTTGCCAATTACAGAACCAGTTTCTCCTCCCTTGGTTTTCACACCTCAACTGCTAGAACAGGGCCTCATCCTCCCTGATCAAACTACCTCATTATCTCTAGCTTGCCTGCATATATATACCTGCCCCTGGAAATTTCCACTACATGCATCTGATGAAGTGGGTATTCACCCACAAAAGCTCATGCTCCAAAACATCTGTTAGTCTACAAGGTGCCACAGGACTCTCTCTGCTGCTTTTACAGATACAGACTAACACGGCTATCCCTCTGACACCAGCCTGATGGAGAGAGATGAGCGCACCAGGAAGGTTTCTAACACCCCACATCATGCTGCCAGCAGCCTAATGGAGAGAAGAAGCTAGACTTAGAACCCCTCTGCCATACTCAGGGCCGGCTCCAGGCACCAGCGCGCCAAGAGCGTGCTTGGGGCGGCATGACACGGGGGCGCTCTTTCGGTTGCCGGGAGGGCGGCAGGCGGCTCCGGTGGACCTCCCACAGGCGTCCCTGTGGAGGGTCTGCTGCTCCCGTGGCTCCGATGGAGCATCTGCAGGCATGCCTGTGGGAGGTCCACCGGAGCCGCAGGAACGGCAAGTGGCAGAGTGCCCCCCGCGGTGTGCCGCCATGCTTGGGGCAGCAAAATGGCTAGAGCCGGCCCTGGCCATACTATGCTCTATTTTCACACTCTTCCAACCCAACCCAACCCAACGTTCCTGTCAGCCACAGAGGTCACTCTGGCCATGGCAGGCCACTGGCTTATTGCTCTTTCTATTCCGATACATGGTAAAGCATTCTGTACCTCTCTGCCGGCACACCTAACCACATCACAGACAAGGAGGAATCTCCATAAGTATTCAAAACATCTGGATGTGATGTCATCACAGCAACTAACTATGCACTTTCTTTCTCACACAGTGCCTGGAGGCAAACAGGCAGCCTCCTGGGCCTGAGTTTCCTCATTGTCCAGATTAGTGATTCCAGGCTAAAAAACTGATTGCTAGCAGCAATCTTACCCATTTGTCTAAGCTGCATTTAGTTATTCTTCTTCCCTAGGGGGATTCTCTCTCACTGAGGATCTCCACACACACACACACACACACACACACACAACTTTATACCCTCCATGGTGATCCATGGGAAATGAAATGCCTGAGATTTTTCTCTGCTCTGATCCCTTCTGCTTCCCTCCACCTTCTTCACCAAGTTTTTAAATTCACCCTTTGCACAGGCATGAATTCCACTCTTAAAATAGGCTCTGATTCAGCAAAGCACTGAAGCCCTTGCTTAACTTTTAACTTTACGCTTTGCTGAATTGGGCCTATTTAAAGAGTGGAATTCATGCCTGTGCAGAGGATTAACACCAGGCCTATGCAACACAGAGGTCCCACTTCAGCCATTCTCTGAGGATCTAAGCTCTGGTCCTCTGTACAAGAAGGGAAGCTCACCCTTGGTGAACAAGAACATAAGAACGGCCGTACCGGGTCAGACCAAAGGTCCATCTAGACCAGTATCTGTCTACCGACAGTGGCCAATGCCAGGTGCCCCAGAGGGAGTGAACAGCTTGCGAACAGGGGCTGCTAACAGGGAGTTTCGCAAGGGGGTTCTCCAGGTGAAGGAGGAGCAAATACAGCATCTGTGGGGTAAGTGACTGTCTGTAGTGTGTGTGTGTTTGTGTTTGGGGGTTACTTGCTGTGCGCTGTGTGCTGAGCTAGTGTTTGTCAGTCTGTTTGGTTGGAGGATTGGTTGGTTGAAGGACCGTGTGCTGTGGCTGGCAGTTGGAGGCCCTGAGCTTCAAAGGAAGGTTTGAAAGCTCGAAGCCTCTGGTAATTGCTGAGCCTTAATCAGTGGGCGGGCATTCATTCAGGCCAGGGCTTTACAAAGCCGTGCACAAGCGACCAGGGGCTGCTAACAGGGAGTTTCGCAAGGGAGTTGGGAGGGGAGCGGGGGTCCCTTGTCGGTCCTACCTGTTCCCCTGCAGGCCCCTTAAAACCTATACTCCAAACCATATTCCAAAACCCCTTTCTTTAAACCCACCCTTTCATTAACTAGGAGACAATGCAGGCAGAAGCCCAGCAGCAGAGTGGGGGCTATCCAGTTTATCGCGCTGAGTGTAGCATGTGTGTTTACCTGCCCTATGGCCTGGTGGCGTATGTGTGCAGTCGGTGCAAGGAGCTCCTGGCCCTCAGAGACCACGTAGGGATTTGGAGGCCAGGGTAGGGGAACTGGAGGAGCTAAAGGAGGCAGAGAGGTATGTTGATGAGGGTTTCCGGGACACTGTAGAATTGTCCCACCTCCGCTCAGACAGTCTGTGTGCTGTTGAGGCGGAAGAAAGGCCCAGAGAAGCAGAGCTGTCAATGGGAGCAGAGGGAAACCTTCCCATAGTTGGGACCCTCCTTCCAGATGGTACTTCAGTGGGGGCAGCCTCTGATCCTTTGTTTCTTGCTTGTTACTCTGTATCACATTGACTCTATGAAGTTCACACAGAGTCTGAAAACACAGCAGAAGCACTTCCTACAATAAACCCATGTTATCTATGGACCCTTGTTCCTTTCAACATTGGTCAAAGCATAGTTAAACTTGCACCTCCAGAATCAATAGGCTGTTTGTTTGACTTATGAGGTGAGCCATAGATTTTTTTAATATCATCTTAGAGCAGACATTGTGAGGCTTTGCTGTGGAGCAGAAATGTAAAGAAATTGAAGAGGCCTGTATTTTCCATGGGTAGGATTTGGTAAATATTGTAACTTGGTGGCTGTCAACAGCCCCATCTATGGGCGGCCCTTGTGTGTTTTCTGTCACCACTCAATAGGGCTCCAGCCAAATTGGCACGTAGTTGGAACAGCAGGATCAAGGTGTTCTCAATCTTTGTGTGCTTGACATCACTCGGTTAAATTGCCAATACAAACAGAGGTAAGGGTAGATGAGGTGTCACTAGCTGTTGGGAAAATAAAGGACAATTCAACTGCTCTTGCTTATCTTGGATAAATCTGCAAGCTTGGATTCCAGTGTCCTGAACTGGTCATTTGGAAAGTTCACCTGTGCTGCTTTATTCAAATGTGCTGTTCCTCAGTATAGTTCCAGTTTCAGTCTCAGGGCTTTTTAAATGGGTATTTGAATAAAATACATTTCACAGCATTTGGAAAAAGAAATATAATAGACTTTTAATTTGTCCAGCATGGTCTGAATTCCGTCTACCTATGCCAAAGTTTCTGGGTGGCTGCTTTCAAATTCCTTTCACTTTTCTCTAGGTATTTATCTCATGCGCCTCACCATGGCATCCAATCTGAGCACCTAACTTGCCTAGTGAAGGGAATGAGCCATTCACATCCCTTGAGTGGGGACATATAGGTTTCAAGAGAGAAAACCCCACATCCCCAGAAGACGGAACCATTGCAACAAGGAGGTGATGAACTCAGCCACTGTTTCCCAACAGAGAATTTAGTACTGTTGAAGGTGCTGGGCTGACACACAGGGGGGATGCTTACATTTTTTTGTTTGTCCAGAAGATAGTTAAGATATAAGCCACTGACCCATCAATATGCCTCAGTCCTGAGCTGGTCGGATCCACCTGTCAGAATGAACAAGTTCATAGAATATCAGGGTTGGAAGGGACCTCAGGAGGTCATCTAGTCCAACCCCCTCGCTCAAAGCAGGACCAAATCCCAGACAGATTTTTGCCCCAGATCCCTAAGTGGCCCCCTCAAGGATTGAGCTCACAACCCTGAGTTTAGCAGGCCAATGCACAAACCATTGAGCTATCCCTCTCCCTTCATCAGTGTTTGGGGGGAGGAAGCTGTCCAGTTCCAGCTGCACACCAGCCGTAGGAATTACGATACCTTTGGGCAGATATCAAGGGACATGATGGAAAAAGGCCAGGACCGGGACGCACTGCAGTGCAGGATTAAAGTGTGGAGTGCCTACCGCAAAGCCCGCGAGGCAAACAGCTGCTCGGGTGCTCCCCCTGCAACCTGCCGATTCTACAAAGAGCTGGACGCGATACTTGGGGTGACCCCACTTCCACTCCGAGCACTACCATGGACACTTCAGAGTGGGAAGAGGAGTAGGAAAGTGGGAGTGAGGGTGCTGGGGTGGGGGAAGGAAGGAAGACACCCCAGAATCCCTAGATGCATGCAGCCAGTAGCTGTTCTCAAGTGAGGAGGAAGGTAGCCAGTCGCAGCGGCTGTTACTGGATGGAGGACAAACAAGAGCAGGTTCCCGATAAGCGGCTTTTTTTTCGGGAAGCAATCTTTTCGGTGCAGGCTCTTTGGGAGAGGAGAGTTAGGGCTGCATGCATGCCTAGATGTGGAATAGCGCATTGATGTGGTCTAACACATCACAGTAATCGGCCTCGGTAATCTCTTTGAAAGTCTCATCCAGAATGTGGGCAATGCGCTTGCGCAGGTTTCTTGGAAGATCCACCGTGGCCTTGTCCCAGTCAGGCTAACGTGTCCGCGCCACTGTGTCGCGAGGGGCAGGCAGACCATTGCTGTACATAGGCAAGCTGCATATGGGCCAGGGTGGAAGCTGCATTGCAGTAGAAAACCCTCCCTTGCTTCCCAGGTCACCCTCAGCAGCGAGATATCTTCCAGGATGAACTCCTGTGGAAAATGTTGGGACAGTGTTCAGTGCAGGTGTCCCCTGCAGCTGTTGGCTCTCCCCAAGGCACAGAAACCCAGAGGACAGTACAGCCATGAAACAATCAGTCCCCCTTACTCACCATTTTGGGGCTCCCATGGGTTATGTGCACTCTTTTTGGGATGGGAAAATTATGCTAGTGTGTAGATTGTGTGTGCCCTCCTTAAGTGCGGGGGAATCATTGCTCTGTCTGGTAAGAAACAATGCTGCCTCTGTTAAGTGTTGCATTTTGCCTTTACAGATGCAACCTTGAGATCTCAGCCATCCATGTTATCACCAACTGAGAGACTGCAAAGACTCCAGAAGAGACCACGAAAAAGCAAAGATGATGTGCTGCAAGAAGGGATGCAGCAATCTCTTAAAGAGAATCGAAAAGCACAGGAATGAAGAGAGAGCGAAAGCAGGATCTCCCAGAAAAATGCAGCGCACTGGCGGCAAAGCACAGAGTACCAGCAGCAAAGCACAGGTCGGCTGATAAGCATCATGGAGCGCCAAACAGACTCTATCCAGGAACTTGTAGCCATGCAGGCGGAGCACTACTGCCCCCCCACTCCCCTACACTCCCTGCAGCCCTTGTCCCAAAACTCTTTCCCTTGTGCCCCCATGTCACCTCCAACCCACTTTCCCCAACATCTGGGTTCTTATCACCATCAGCTGCCTCCAACACCTGTATCTTCACCACCCAGCCCTGAAAACTATGACCCTTACCCACTGCACTCATCCCCCATCACCATGCAGTATACCCATCCTGAAGTGCAGCACTCACTGCATAGCACTCCAGACGACATACACAAATCTGTGATTGTACCATTCCCCACCCTCACCCCCTTGCCTTTTCTGATTCCCAAGTAGTTGTGTTTCTTTTCAATAAATGAATTTTCTTTTCAGTAAATGGATTTTTTGGCTTTGAAAACATTCTTTATTATTGCATAAAGTAAAAGATACCTTAGCCCAGGAAAGAAACAAATCAGCTTAGCAAACACAGATTCCTACTAACATTGGAATCACTGCACTTCACTCCCATGCAGGGCACCAGACATTACTGCTGGTTTTCAGCCTCAAATTGCTCCCTCAAGGCATCCCTAATTCTTGCAGTCCTGTGCTGGGCCCCTCTAATAGTCCTGCTCTCTGGCTGTGCAAATTCAGGCTCCAGGTGTTGAACCGTGGAGGTCCATGCCCAAGTGAAGCTTTCACCCTTCCCTTCACAAATATTATGGATGGTACAGCATCCGGATATAACCGTGGGGATGCTGTATTCGACCATGTCCAGGTTCCCATATAGAGATCACCAGCAGCCCTTCAAATGGCCAAAAGCATACTCCAAAGTCATTAAGCACCAGCTCAGCCTGTAGTTGAACCATTCCTTGCTGCTGTCCGGGTTCCCTGTGTAGGGTTTCATGAGCCACGGCATTAACGGGTAAGCAGGGTCTCCAAGGATCACAATGGGCATTTTGACTTCTCCTACGGTGATCTTCTGCTCTGGGAAAAAAGTTCTGGCCTGCAGCTTCCTCAACAGGCCAGTGTTCCGAAAGATGCATGCGTCATGCACCTTTCCGGGCCAGCCTGCGTTAATGTCAGTGAAATGCCCATGGTGATCCACAAACGTCTGGAGAACCATAGAGAAATACCCCTTCCGATTAATGTACTTGGATGCTAGGTGGAGTGGTGCCAAAATAGGAATATGCGTCCCATCTATCACCTCTCCACAGTTAGGGAAACCCATTTGTGCAAAGCCATCCACAATGTCCTGCACGTTACCCCAGAGTCACGGTTCTTCTGAGCAGGATGCGATTAATGGCCTTGCAAACTTGCATTAATGTGATTCCAGCAGTCAACTTTCCCACTCCAAACTGGTTCACGACCAATCGGTAGCTGTCTGGGAGTTGCCAGCTTCCAGACTGCAATAGCCACCCACTTCTCCAGCAGCAGGGCAGCTCTCATTCTCGTGTCCTTGCTCCGCAGGGTGCAGGCAAGCTCATCACACAGTCCCATGAAAGTGGCTTTTCTCAACCGAAGGTTCTGCAGCCATTGCTAGTCATCCCAGACTTGCATGACAATGTGATCCCACCACTCAGTGCTTGTTTCCCAAGCCCAAAAGCAGTGTTCCACGGAGCTGAGCATTTCCATGAATGCCACAAGCAATTTTGTGTCGTATGCGTTACATGACTCGATATCATCGGACTCCTCACTGTCACTTTGGATCTTAAGGAATGCCAAATATGACGTGCTGGTGAGACTCGTCAGCATACTGCTCAGCAGTTTGGGCTCCATTTCTGGCAGACCAAAATGGAACATAGATCGCGCTGCACAGAAACCATTGAAAGATGGTATTGAAAGATGGCGCCAAATGTGGATGGAAACACAGGGATTGCTGGGATGCGAAGTGATGCATCACGGGGCCTTGGGACAGGACCCAGAATGCCCTGCACCCATGCCCCCTTCCCATAACCCATGGTGTCAGAATGGGAAGAGGTGCTTTGTGGGATAGCTGCCCATAATGCACCGCTCCCAATGCTGCTGCAAGTGCTGCAAATGTGGCCACAACACTGCACTGGCAGCTGTCAGTGTGGACAGACTGCAGCGCTTTCCCTACTCAGCTGTACCTTGAAGGCAGGTTTAACTCACAGTGCTGTACAGCTGCAAATGTAGTCATGGCCTAAGCCAATCAGTCTTCCAGAGGGACATGCTGTGACCACATAGTTCCCAATGATTTGATTAATGGAGTAACCGGGAAGGTGACTGAACATTTTGCCCTCTTTAGACACCACCTATGCTGATGGGATGGGTTCTCTTTCAGAATGTCACCATTTTAAACTCCATGGAGACAATGGGCAGAGCTGAGGCGGGGCGGGGGTCTTGTTATTCTGGAAGGTGTTAACAGCTGCCATCAAGTGTGTCTGCTCTGAAGGCAATCACAAACCTCATTTATGCTGATGGATCTGCTAGCCACCCTTCATTCAGGCAAGGGAAGAAGTAAGACTAGGTTTACACTAGCACTTTTGTCTAAGACTTTTGTTGGTCAGAGATGTGGGGAAAAAAAACTACACCTCTGACTGACATTGGTTTCACAGAGGAAAGTGCTGGTGTGGACAGGGCTGTCGTGGTTGGAGATGCTTTCCTGCTGACATAGCTACCACCACTTATTGGTGATGGTTTAATTCTGCCAATGGGAGAGCTCTATCCCGCCGGCACAGAGACCTTACAGTGGTACAGCTGCAGTGGTACAGCTGTGTGGCTGTCAGGTCTGCAGTGTAGACATAGGCTAATTAAGCTCCTTCATGGAGTAAGATAGGTGGGGATAATGCAAGCCACCTCCCAAGACTCTAGGCCACATACAAGGCTGATCAGCAGCCAAGCCATGCAGGCCAAGGGGGTTCCCTAGCAACTTATTGCAAACACAGGAGTTGGGCACAGGTGGAATTTTGTGCATCTGAAAGCAAAGGAGAAAGCAAGAAGAAAACCAAGAGAAACGTATTGGGTAAAAGACTATGGTTTGGGGCCCATCTTGCTAGATGTAACCACAACAGCCCCTCTCCTGGGATGCCTCAGGGGTGATTTTGGCTTAGGTGGGAAGTGGAGAAATGAGTTTGGTGGTTTCCATCTAGTTTGCTTTACACTATTCTCCACATCACCCAAACACAGCATAACACAGTGGCCCCCAACCTTTTTATCTGGCGGGCACCAGATGAAGGACCGTGACAGCAGTGGAGCATCCACCGAAATGTCACCTAATTTCTGTGGCATTTCAGTGGTGATGTCTCTCGATGATGTCTCTTGTCAGTGGCAAGTGGCATCATCGAGAGGTGTCGCCTTCGAATTTCTGTGACATTTCGGTGGTGACGCCTCTTGATGACGCCACTTGCCACTGACAAGCGATGTTATCGAGAGGCATCGCAGCCAAAATGCCGTAGAAATTCGGCGGCATTTCGGCGGATGCTCCACTGCCGGCCAGGACACGGGCACATTTAGATGCCCCCACGGGTGCCATGGCGCATGCGGGCACCGCGTTGGGGACCCCTGGCATAACAGGCAATCTCTCTGCTCAGGCCTGGGAGCTGGAATGGCAGAGTCAGTACTGAAGTGCACCAGCTGGGTTGTTTGAGGGCCCAAGCCTGGTGTAACAGAAGGTGTCGCTGGCCAAAGTAGTGTTCCATTGGGAAGGATGCAGTCTGTGTGGCTGTGGGGGATGGGGCCATTCTTGCAGTGGATCTGCAGAGCAGCGCTGAGGGAAGCATTCATCTCCCACTCTTCCCACATCCTATCAGCAGTGTCGTTACTTTAATTCTGCAGGATAAGGAGAGAAATCTCTCTAATAATTTTTAAAAAGCAGTGCAACCCGGGACAGCTTTAGGTACTACAGACAATCTGTTCAGAGCCAGTATTTAGTTTCCCACTAGCCTCTTCACTTGTGTCACTCTGCGTTTCCAATCACCTTTGAAACAACCTCCAGTACAAAGACTTTGAAGTCTGAACCAAGTGTGCTACAGAGATCGTTATTCAGAACTGCTCTGATGGAGAGAGAATATTTTTCTTTTGCAAGGTCCTGCCAAACCTGTTCTTTGCTTTGTTTGCTTTCAGAGGCACCCCACTCATTCTTTAGGAAGAAGCAGGGCTATTTGGATGGAGAAGAGGGGAGGCCAGTAGGGGGCCAGACAGCAAATGTGAAAAATCAGGACAGAGGATGGGGGGTAATAGGAGCCTATATAAGAAAAAGACCCAAAAATCAGAACTGTCCCTATAAAATCAGGACATCTGGTCATCCTAGGGGAGGGGGAAGAAAAAAAGAGAGAAGAGAAAGGATGTTAACAGTTTGGCAGGAAATAACATTCAAAACTCATTAATGCAAAAGCACTATGCCTTTCCTACAGGAAACTACTACTTCTTGGATACTCTGTGTAAAATATATAAGGAGCTCTATATACTCAATCCTGTGAGATGCTGCCCTCAGCTCCAATAGATTTCAGTGGGAGTTGCGGCATGCAGTGCTGTTAAGTCAATGGAGCTATTCGCAGTAGTCAGCACTGCCACGGGTACTAAGTGTTTACTGGATCAGTCAGCAAGAAACCGAGGCAGGCCTAATGAGAGCAGTAACATAGACAGATTTTACAATACAAGGCTGGAGGCATTAGAATCTTATGTGGAGCTGTATGTGCAGATTTCTAGAATGGTTTTAAAAATATACAGTATAATTGCACATGAACATTATGGACACTAGTCTGGGCTAATATCCTGTGTAATCATGATATTAAAAACTCTGGGCCAAATCTGCTCCTGTTGAAGTCAATGAATATTCTTCCACTTATTTCAGAGGGATGAGGACTGGGCCCTAGCTCGCTGGTTGCCTCTGCTCTTCCGTCTCTCTCTTTGCTACACTCATTTTCCCACCTTTTTTACTGCACACAGGTTTCTTGGTGCATTTTTTTCTTCTGAAATTTTTTGTTGTTAGGCCCAGACAAAATTTTCCTCTGAAGTTTAATCATTTGCAAAATGTCAATAATGTTTTTCACTCAACCCTGTCTCCTTTCTTTCCCGTTTTTGTCCCTCTTTTAGGATCCTGCCTCTCTCTCAAGCTTCTTTTATTTCCTTCTGGAATTTTTCATGCTTGGTCTCTCCCTTTCTCCTATTTGGTATCATTTCAGATATATTTTTATCCCTTCACCTCTCTGCCCATTCTTAATCTCTCCTCTTTCCATTAAATCTCTTTCCCCCTTCTTTCTATATTCCCTCTTTTCCCCATCACCCCCTTGTCCTTCTGTATTTAGAGCTTTGTTCCCTCATATTTTCAATTTGTTTCTACCTCAGGAACTCCAGCCTTCCCACCATGTTCTCTTATCCCCCTGTTTCCTGTTCCCCACCTGCATCCTCTTCAGTTTCCTCCTTCACATCTCTTGACAGTCTCTTATACTCTCTTCTCTTCACACCCCCTGCTGGCTTCTCTCTTTATTGCATACTCTGCCTTGCGGAGAAGAGCTGAAGGTCTTTATGGACCTTAGAGCATTAAAGGCTCACTTTTTTCAGGCCTTGTGGTGTGGGTGTCAGGTGCCCTTCTAGACCTGCAGTGAAAGAACCATCTAAGATGGCACGAACTTCTACTCTACTCTCTCAGAAGTCCCACAAGCGCCCCCATCCCTTAAAAGGAAGCCTCATTGTCCCTACAAACACAGCACCATTCCTTTATTATAAATTATTTAGTTTGATTGCAATAAAGACTAGGAGCACCAACTAAGGATCAAAGCCCCATTGTGTAAAACACTGTACAGATGTGCAGTTTCCTATTCCAAAAAGCTCAGTTTAAATTATGACAAGATAGCAACATGGAGGAGACAAAGAAAGATGGAGGGGAGAGGGAAAGGGGGAAAGACAAAGTAAAAATAAAGCAAGCAAGTTTCTTTGCAATAATCAGGAGGTCTCAGCTCCTCTCCTGCCTGACTATTGTCAGGTGACTGTAGTTTGTAGGTATCGTATCAGACATGACTCCATAGTAGCAGTTTTGTAGATCATTGCAGGAAACCATTCCCATTCGTGAGGGGAGAATTGGGAGAAAGTGTGGTATCTGCAGACGAGTGAGCTAGCAAGCAGACGGTGATGGCTAGGAACTTCGGCAGAGCAAAGGCAGAGATCAATGTCACAGTAAAATAATAGATCTTGTTACCAAGGGTCATGGTGGAGTCTCCTTCAAGGACAATTTGTAGTCAAGATTGGATATTTTTCTAAAGATCTGCTCTAGGTGTTAGCTTGTGGAAGTTCTATGGCCTGTGTTATGTAGGAGGTCAGACTAGTTGATTGTAATATTCCATTCTGGCCTTGGAATCTTTGATTCAGAAAGGTAGGGTGGGACTAACTCATAAAGGACCTAAAAGGTAACAACAAGAAGTTTGGGCTTGATGCCGTTGGCAAGAGGAAACCAGTACAGGGAAGCAAAGAGGTGGGTCAACGCAATGAAGCAGGAATGCAGCCTTAGCAGCAACATTTTGAGAGGACTTGAAGGGTTAAAGCTGTCGGCATCAGGGCTAGAGAACAAGAAGCTGCAATGAGTAAGAGATGAGATGATGAGGGCCTGAATGAGACCTTAGGGAGATGATGTAGGAAGAAGCTGCAAGATTTTGACACAGCCTAGCTGTCTTGGTCTAGAAATCATGCTTAATCAAAGACTAGTTTCTATTTTAACTCCTTCACCGAAAGGTCCCCCACATCCTTGCTGTAGCCCCAAATATCTTTCCATTATTTCCCCATCATAACTCCTATGCAAGACCCACATCAGAGCGGCTCACGAAAGTTTGGCCACTTGCAATCACAGAACATTTGGTTCACTGATCGGAATACTCCATTACATATCCATTGAGGTCATTGCTGAATGAAGCGAGACACTGCCTCTACTTCCAAGTCACACAGGGCATTCTCTCCAAACAGGGCACCAAGTGGAAACCCAGTCCCAAATCATCCTTTTCAAATGTTCTGACTTGAGAAGCCCCAGTGCAAGATGCAAAACCTGAAAGCCTGGGAAATTTGAACTGAATGTGTGGTTTAACAATCACATGCTGAAAAATATGTGAAGTAGTGAAGATTGGAGGGCTGGACAGGGGTTTAGAAAGGTCAGACAAAGACTGCTGACTCTCAGCTTGTTTAGAAAGGCGCATGCTTTCAAGCTGTGCATACATACAGTCCATTCCTCATGCAGTGCATCCTTAACATGCAGTTTCCAAATAATCCTAATTTTGTTAAATATGAACCAATCCTTTCCCAATTGACCATAGTAACTAGAACTATTTCCATTGCAAGCTTTTTAATTTCAGCTATTTTGGGCATAACCCCATAATAATTGTTTTTCTTTTCTTTCTTTCTTTTTTTAAAATGAAAAAAAAAACCATATCCCTCCTCCCTGAAATTTGGTGTTGCCAAGATTTTAGGATGCATTAGGTGGTGATAAGCAATGGTGGAACACCTTAAAAGGGCCTTAGAGCATTTAAGAAAATGCTGAGCACTTGTCCTTGCTAAAACAGGACATTTTAAGGAGTCTTGAATTGAGCACCCAGAAAACTGATGCCTCCAGAATCACTAGTCACTTTTGAAAGTCTTAGCCAAAAGTATTCAGTGTTGGTTGGGAGGGGTGGGGGAGCACAGAATAGCGCTTGAATTATTTTTATATTGCTTTAGAATAAGATGGCACAAGGCTTTCAGCACAAAGACTACAGAGGGGAGGCATAAAGGGATTATCTCCCTGGAGGAAACAAGTGGCTTTAAATAAAATAGAGATCTCACTCATTATAAGGCTCTCTCAATATAACAGATGCTTCTCACTAACTGGGCTCCTTGTGAATTTCTACCACAGATTCTTTGTTTATAACCAGTACACAAAGCCCTTATCTTCCAAGAACAGCCTTAGAGGATACAGAGGGCACACTATGAAGAGAGAATGTCAAGGCTAATGAGTGTGGAGTTAAACCAATGATGCAGCAATGGGATGCACCTCAATGTTCTGCAATGAGGTGAAGCGTTCAGTACACACACAGCCGATGTCTACACGTATTGTTTTCCTTCTGCCTCTCCACTGCCACTGGTTAGTTCCTGTTGCTCTGAAATTACACCTTGACCACCCGATCTCTGAATATCTAGACAACAATAAGAATCTATAAAGCCACCTGGAATATGGTGCTCATTGCATTGCCCAATGGACTGAACAGTCTACAACACTCATGTAGAGGAGAAGCCAGGGGCAGTGATTTCCCTACACACACACACACACACACACACACACACACACACACCAGTTTTGTGAACTAGTTACATGCCAGTTTAGTGACTGTTTGGAAATTTGAATTGAAATTGAAACATTAATATACACTTTAAAGGCATTTACAGTGTATGATAAAATACATGTATCTGAAAAAGTATAATAGATTTCAAAAGTATGAACATAGACTAGCTTCCTTATACAGCTGTTGTTTTTTATGACAATGTCAGTGCATTCATTTCAGTGATGTTGGCCAGCCTAATAATTGATGATAAATTAATTGATAAATTAAATAATTGATTGATAAATTCAAATGATGATTTATAAGCAAAGTCTAAATGAGGTCTCCCTGACAGCTAGTGCTGAGCTGGGGCTGGGGGGAAAGGCTTCAGGACCAGATTGTATTTACATTCACACCTAATCTACCTAGGTATCCAGCAAACAGAGCTGCCTTGCCCAAATGATAGATTTTGGCTGGGGTTGGGTTACAAAATCACTTGAATGCGGGGGCGGGGGGGAAATGAAATGTTGTTCGTATTGTGTGAGTAAAGAGCAGTAGAACTGTACTTAGCCTGTGCTGATTGAGGGCATCAGGAGAGAGGGTGGGGACCTGTCCCTCGCCACTGTTTAAAGATGCAGCTGATTAGGCTCCATAGATAGTCTTTTGTTCTGTTAAGTGACCACTGCAGCTGAAGTCACTGACAATCAGATCTAAGTGCTTAGTCCTGCTGTGGGGACAATGCTTCTGTGGAAGAGACAGCCCAGACTGCACTAGCAGCGGGGTTCCCCCACTGAGAGTTCAGCTGATATCACTGAGAGCTGGGTGGAAGCTCAAGAGACCAACTCATAAGAGGTCACAGTGGCAGGTGGGAGCAGAAGGTGACTGTGCAGGGCCATTGGCAACAGAGTGGTGGAGTGAACAGTGGCACAACAAACAGCAGTGACCAGAGCTAATAGTGAGCAGTTGGAGGAACGAGCAAGGTGCCTTCTTGCCCCCCATTTGGGAGGTGTACTTACTTGAAAGCACCTATGAACTCTGAGTCTCCATTGACCAAGGACAACATCGGTGGAGGGAAAAGTGAGAGGCACTTGAAATAAATATTTGTTTGTTGGACTATATTTTAGTGACTTTGCTCCAGAATACTAGATTTGTTACTGGGAATGGAAACTTATATTAATATGTTTCCTAGTAGGCCAAGATTTTTAAAATGCATTATTTGCCAAGGTTGTTATCTCACATCGTTGCTATCTTGAGAGGTCATTATGTTGGGCAGTTTCTGTAGTAAACGTTTTTATGATTATTATTATTTTTTACATAAGAATGGTCGTACTGGGTCAGACTAGTGGTCCATATAGCCCAGTATCCTGTCTTCTAACAGTGGTCAAGGCCAGGTGCTTCAGAGGGAATGAACAGAACAGGGAATTATCAAATGATGCATCCCCTGTTGCCCAGTCCCGGCTTCTGGCAAACAGACTAGGGACACTCAAAGCAAGGTGTTGCATCTCTCCCCATCCTGGCTACTAGCCACTGATGGACCTATTCTCCAGGAATTTATCTAGTTGTGTTTTTAATCTTGTTATAGTTTTGGTCTTCACTCTTTGCATCCCCTGGCAAAGAGTTCCACGGGTTGACTTTATGTTGTGTGAAGAAGTACTTCCTTTTGTTCATTTTTTTTAAAGACCTGCTGCCCATTAATTTCATTGGGTGACTGCTAGTTCTTGAGTTATGTGAAGGATTAAATAACATTTCCTTATTCACTTTCTTCACACCAGTCCTCTATCATATCCCCCCTTAGTTGTCTCTTTTCTAAGCTGAAAATTCCCAGTCATTTTAATCTCTCCTGTTTCATACCCCTAATCATTTTAGTTACCCATCTTTGTACCTTTTCCAATTCCAATATATCTTTTTTGGGATGAGGTGACCAGATCTGCACACACTATTCAAGGTGTGCACGTACCATGAATTTATATAGAGGCAATATGATATTTTCTGTCTTATTATCTATCCCTTTCTTAATGGTTCCCAACATTCTGTTTTTTTGACTGCCGCTGCACACTGAGTGGATGTTTTCAGAGAACTATCCACAATAACTCCAAGATCTTTTTCTTGAGTGGTAACAGCTAATTCAGACTCCATCATTTTGTATGTATAATTGAGATTGTTTTCCAGTGTCCATTACTTTATATTTATCAACACTGAATTTCATCTGCCATTTTGTTGCCCAGTCACCCAGTTTCGTGAAATCCCTTTGTAACTCTTTGCAGTTTGTCTGGGACTTAACTATCTTGAATACTTTTATATCATCTGCAAATTTTGCAACCTCACTGTTTACCCATTTTCCCAGATCATTTATGAATATGTTGAACAGTAATGATCCTAGTACCGATCTTTCAGGGATAACGCTATTTATCTATCTCCATTCTGAAAAATGATAATTTATTCCTACCCTTTGTTTCCCATCTTTTAACCAGTTACTGATCCATGAGAGGACTTCCCTCTTATCCTACAGTGGCTTACTTTTCAAAAGTCAATTTAAATTAAATACATTTTTTTATTATATATATTTTTCGAAATCTAGACCTGTTATGTGTTTTGGTGTAACTTGCATAATCCTTATGTTAAATTTGCATTATCCTAACAAAACATTTACTTTATTCATATCTCTTTTATATGTTGCAGGTCAAAGTGAAAATGAAAAGACAAAAAAACAATACAACAATTTTTCCACTCAAAGGCCTCAAAAACTAACCAAGGCAGAGAACACATCAAGAACCAAGAATATATCAACATGTCATGTGAAGGTTGAAGTGGTATATCTACATCCGACTAGCCCAAAGCACAAATACAGCTCCCTACTGAAGAAACAGTGTTTCCAAAACCTAATGGCAGTTCTCGATGTTTGCCGGTCAAAGTGTTCCCATTTACTGAAGTTACAAAAGATGGCTACTGGTACACCTCTTGCAAAAAAGCTTACAAAGAAGGAAAGCTTCCCAATGCTATAATTGGTAAAAGTGGAGGAGCTTGGTTTGTCAAACTGATCAGCAAAGCCAATGCTGACAAAGTACGTGAAAAGGCTGCAAAACACCAGGCCTCTGGAGTGTATCAACATGCGGAAAGCCTTATGAGCCCGCTTTCAAAGTCAGTTTTAGAAGTACTTAGTGAGGCTGTTAAGAATGCTGGAGACACAACACAGTTCATGTGAACAAACATGGCTGTGGCATCCTGCTTTCTATTTAAGCAAGAGATACCACACACTACAAACTGGAGGCCAATGTTAAGTGCATTGTCACTTGTTCATCCTGAAGCTGAACACTGGTTCCAAACAAGACCAGCAAATGCTCACTATCTTACTGCAAGAAACTCAATTGACTGGCTAGAACAGTGGCTCTCAAACTTTTTTGCTGGTGACCCCTTTCACACGGCAAGTCTCTGAGTGCAACCCACCCCCCTTATAAATTAAAAACACCTTTTTTTATATTTAAAACCATGATAAATGCTGGAGGCAAAGTGGGCTTTAGAGTGGAAGTTGACAGCTCGTCACCCCCCCACGTAATAGCCTTGCAACCCCCTGAGGGGTCCCACCCCCCAGTATGAGAACCCCTGGGCTAGAAGCATGCGGTGCAACAGTGAAAGACTCAACAATTGAAAAAGTGATGAACTCTCTCATCACATTCAAAAAATTTGCATACATGGCTGATAAATGCACCAATGCAAGTGGGCATCAAGTATTAAGTCATTGCGCACGTTATCCTGATTCAGGGGTAGGCATTTCTAGATGCATTTCAAGATGTTCAAGTTATAGAAGACACATTGGCTGCATCTGTGACAACCCACATCTTAGAAGAGTTAAATGCTTGTCAGTTGGACCCCAAACAGATGGCTGCTTATGCATTTGATGGAGCTGCAAACTTCTCTGGAAGACATGATGGAGTACAAGCTTTGCTCAGAGAAAAGTTTAACCCTAATCTTGCCTATACACACTGCAAAGGACATCTACTCCAACTAGCGCTAGTACGAGCTACAGAATCTTCAAAAGACATTTAAAAAAGCTATAAATTTAATGTCTTAATTATATTCTTTTTTCAGCAAGAGTCCAAAAAGACTGAATATTTTGGAAAATATAGAAGATACACTGGGACTGAAGTTCAGATTAGTCCAACCTGGGAAAACCCTCTGGCTTTCGCATGAGCGATCCTTGGCTGTTGTTTTAAAATTCCTCCAGCTGCTAATACTGGCTTTGGAAAGTATCTACAAAGATGGGATGGATCTAAGTAATAAGGCTGGTGGATTACTTTTTCTACTACGTTCAAAGAAGACTATTGCCATTCTTTCTCTCGTAAGTCTACTGTTGAAACCACTTGGGTTATTAAACAATGCCATCCGGGCATCTTCTTCAACAGTAGTAGATCTTTGTCCAGCAATAGAAGCTACATTTGGATCAATCTGCGAGCTATCCATTGAAAAAGTACTGGAAGAAGCAAAGACTTCAGTCCAGAGGTTGACTAATGAAGGCATTTATATTGAATCCTTAAGTGCAGAAGACAAGAAGTGTTTGTTAAGACAACTGAAAAAGTACTCACACTTGATTCTTAAAAATCTGCAACAGCGACTTCTAGATTCTACTCAACCTCTTTGTAGCTTTTACAGATCCCTGTCCTACAAAACACCAGCATTTGAGTGGAGTGAAGCACTACCAGCAGTGGGGCTGCCATGTGATCAGGACAGAATAGAGAATTCGAACACAGAGTGGAATATCATATGACAAATGAATGAAGAGTTGACTTCAGCTTCTTTTTTTTTTTTATCATCACTTGACCTGATCTTTGTGTTCTGTTTCCTGGGATTAAAGAAGTAGGAATTCACCTCTTGCTACTCCCAGTCACAACAGCTATTTCATCATTGAATAGAATTTTGTGTTCTGAAAGAAGTCGCCTTCTGTCTAATCACGCGAATGAACTAATGAGCATATCAATTGAAGGAACGGAAGTACCGGACACACGAGAAGCCACCAAAGATGAACGCATTACATTCAAGAAGTTCATTAACAGAGTTGTGCAAAATTATAACAAGAAACCAAGAAGGATGTAGACGTAGTGCTTCATAGAAGGCTTGAGTAGCCAACTTCAATTTGTGTGATGACTTTAAAGCATGAGTTAAAATTAATAAAATGATCATGAAACATTTTTCAGTTTTTATTATGCTGCCATACAGCCCACTTTCATCCTCACAGTCTCATCCCTCATCGGCCTTGACACACACACCCCCATAAATTCAAACAACCCCCCTAATTTCAATTCCTGGGGAAACCACTGACAGGGGGTTGATCCACTGTCAGACCAGAGAGGCATTTATTTAAAACATTCTGGTAGTAAACCCTTTGACACTGGGACTGTCTTCTTGTTTAGGTCTTACAAAGAACCGAGCACACTGGCAGCATTTAAATCATTGTGGTCATTTTGGTAGCCAACTAGAATTATGAATATGGGCAACTGGCATAAACCATGTGAGAACCACAAAGCCAAGTAGCTCTAATGTTCTGAGAAGGCATGCCTGGGCCCTCACAGGACTGCAGATCCATAGAAATGGATTGTCTCATTGATATGCTAGCTGCAGTCCCAATAAATGCAAGAGGAAACCATTCACTTGCTTTCCCATGATTATTTTTTCATATGTTCTGAAGTTTTCACATTTTCTATCCAGAAAGATGGAAGTTTTACCAAAATCCTAATTGATAAGATTGATAGAGACATAATGTTCCATTTCTGATGCTCTATGAGTTGCAGTTTTGAAGCTCATGTTAGGCAAGGCACATTTGTTAGTATGGGATAAAAATCAAGCTGGAAACAACTCATTCTATCACCACAACATGTGAAAGATGATCTCAGGCCAGGGTGGAAAAAAATCAATTATTTAAAAAAAAAAATTAACAAATCTGTTTTTATTGTATTATTTGAATTATAATATGTTTTTCTTTTTAAGAATAAGCATGTTTAAAATGAAATCTGAATTTAACACAAAATACGTTAAGGCCAAAACTCATCATAATCTCTTCAAATATGTAAATAAAAAATAAATATGCTGAATCCAGGCGCTTCTCTCAAAAACTTTGAATTAAACATTGCTTTTCTATATAAAGAAAGAATAAGGGGGGAAATATCTAACTTTTGAGGTCAAGCTTGATAAATGTGGAACAATAATCATGTACTATGTGACAGGGTGCCTGGGATGGACCACACTGAGAAGGCCACACTCAGGGAAGACAGGGCAGACAATCCCCAAATCTGTTGATTCATTTTAGAATTAGATTCCAGGGCCATCCGGGGGGAGGGGGGGCAAGTGGGGCAATTTGTCCCAGGCCCCACAGGGGCCCCTATGAGAATATAGTATTCTATAATATTGCAACTTTTTTTTATGGAAGGAGCCCCTGAAATTGCTTTGCTCCAGGCCCCTGAATCCTCTGGGCAGCCCTGTTAGATTCACTAAGCCACTAACAGAAAGAGTTTCTGCAATGTCGCCCTGGTTAAACAGAGGTCAAACAGTCCCCGTTAGGCATTTCAACCCTTGGCTCCCATCGAGATAAACAGGTTTAATATAGTGAGAAATTACTGAAAACCCAGTTCACCACATATGAAATTCTTACTAATCCCAAAGGATCAGACACTTACCCCCAGGTCAATATGTATCTCAGATCTTACCCAAATATCTCGTTGTCAGCCAATCCTTAGTAAACTAATTAAAGATTTATTAAGAAAAGAAAAGAGTTAATATGGTTAATAGACCATATACATACAAATGATTGCAAAGTCCTTTTATCA
Source organism: Gopherus evgoodei (assembly GCF_007399415.2). Classification (NCBI taxonomy): domain Eukaryota; kingdom Metazoa; phylum Chordata; order Testudines; family Testudinidae; genus Gopherus; species Gopherus evgoodei. The sequence continues at coordinate 233,532,687 of NC_044322.1, read as the reverse complement.
AGTTTGCAGCAGTCATGGAATAGACTGCTGGCTTGCAAAAGTCTCTCTGGTAACTTCCAAAAGATTGCAAGGGCCTCAGCCCATAGCTCAAGGTAGGTACTCCTTTTAGTTGTAAATCCAGAGAATTTGGAGCAGGAAAGAGGCAAAACGGAATTGTTTCAGGTGCCTTTTATATCCTCTGTCATGAGCATGGAAAGTTACTGTCCCAAACAAAGCCCACAGCCCCTGTGTATGGAATGTTACTGGCCCAAGATGGAGTCCAGGGTCACATGAGCATATCGCATGACCCTATATGTTTTGCTGCATCACAGGGGGTGGCCATTGGCTTTTTGCTGTCTGAGGAAGCCACTGAGTCAGTTCTGAGTCTGCTTCTATTCAATATCTTTGTCATTGATTTAGATAATGGCAGAGAGTACACTTATAAAGTTTGTGGATGATACCAAGTTGGGAGGGGTTGCAAGTGCTTTGGAGGATAGGATTAAAATTCAAAATGATCTGAACAAACTGAAAAAATGGTGTGAACAGAATGAAATTCAATAAGGACAAATGAAAAGTACTCTACTTAGGAAGGAACAATCAGTTGCACACATACAACATGGGAAATGACTGCCTAGGAAGGAGTATTGTGGAAAGGGATCTGGAGGTTATAGCAGATCACAAGCTAAACATGAGTCAATAGTGTAACACTGTTGCAAGAAAAGCAAACATAATTCTGGGATGTATTAGCAGGAGTTTTGTAAACAAGACACGAGAAGTAATTCTTCCGCTCTACTCCACTCTGATTAGGCTTCAACTGGAGTATTGTGTCCAGTCCTGGGCACTGCATTTCCGGAAAGATGTGGACAAATTGGAGAAAGTTCAGAGAAGAGCAACAAAAATTATTAACATCTAGAAAACATGACCTATGAGGGAAGACTGAAAAAATTGGGTTTGTTTAGTCTGGAGAAGAGAAGAATGAGAGGGGATATGATAATAGTTTTCAAGTACAGAAGTCTGTTAGAAGGAGGAGGGGTAAAAATTGTTCTCCTGAACCTCTGATAGGACAAGCAGCAATGGGCTTAAATTGTAGCAAGGGAGGTTTAGGCTGGACATTAGGAAAAACTTCCTAACTGTCCGGCTGGTTAAGCACTGGAATAAATTGCCTAGGGGAGTTGTGGAATCCCCTCATTGGAGCTTTTTAAGAGCAGGTTAGACAAACACCTGTCAGGGTGGTCTAGATAATACTTAGTCCTGCCATGAGGGCAGGGGACTGGACTAGATGACCTCTTGAGGTCCCTTCCAGTTCTACAATTCTGATTCTATGATTCTATACTGGGCAGGACAAGATTCTTCAATGGCCCATTGTGAGAGCTGAGTATACTTAACAGGCCACTAGCCCTGATGTAAATCTATTAGAGGGGTGTCACTCAGGCACACAACACATGTTTGAGATACAGATACATAGCCAATATTCATAACTTCAGATACAGTGATGATACATGGATTTAACCAGGATAATCACACTTGATAGATTGTGACTTTTCCGTTGATACCTTCCATTGATACCATACTTTGTACAAGATTTATTGCAACTTCGTATCAGTGGTTACCATATTAGTGTAATTAGTCATTTTTATACAGCATCACACACTGTATTAAGGGCCTGAACCTGTTGGTGACCCAGGAGCTGTGCTACTGTGTGCGATAGACTGGCAAAATTACCACAGGTGCTGAGAAGCAGCCTCTGACTCCAGGAGACACCATCATGTATCTCATCATCCACTGAGCCAATCTGGGTGTTTCATATTACTATTTTATAGTTTCTCTCTATCTGAGCTCTGATTGGCTCAGTTCTCAAATTATGAATATTTATGACTCACTCACCATGGAAGCAATGATTACGTCAACCAATGAGAATGCATCTTTCTTTAGAAAATAATTGAAGTACATATGGAAAAATTGATTGAAAACAATTATTTAAAGCAAGGCTTTCCACTTGGTGATTTAAATTAACCCACCCTGCCTAAGACTTCTATATACTATATGTGAAAGTCTCAAACATCTCATTTTCTCCTTAATAGCAGACAAATTAGAGATGTAAAAGATCGGTTAGGTCAGCCTCCATCCCATCTCTCATTCTAGGAAGGGTAGTTCCCTATACTACACTTTCTGGGGTTTTGTGCAGACAGGTTTAAATGTGCCAAGTGACAGAGCTGTCACCACTTCCCTTGTGAGGCTATTTCACATCTCACCATTGGGAAGCTTTTCCTGAGAGTCAGTTAAATGTTACCTTTCTCAGAGAAATCCCATTCCTCCTAGTTATACCTTTTTGCCCCACTCCAAGTTATTCTGTCCGATATTTGCACCCTGAAGATGTTAGAAGCTGCTATCACATTCCCATCATTTAGCCCATTATAGAGACTATAGCTCTTAATCTCAGTTCATAAATCAATCCCCTCCTCACTTCAGCTGTTCTCTTCTGAACTCCTTCCTAGTAATGCAGTGCCCAGCACTGAATGCAATATGCCAGGTGATCTGACACTAGCATCTCATTCGTGGTGCAGTGCCTTTACACTTGTAATCTGAATCTGCACTGGCCATTTTCCCAGTTACATCCTATTGAATATTCATTTCTATTTTGCGGGCCATAATCACCCCTATACTTCTTTCAACATCACTTATTCCCACATTATATATTCGTGTTTTGGATTATTTTTCTGCATTTTTCCAAGTTGAAATTCATGTTGTTTTCTTCCTCCCACTTTTTCACCTCTCTTTAAGCCCTTTGTATCACTTTCCAGTCCTCATGGGTGTTCACAGCTCCTCCTAATTTAGTATTCTGCTTTTTGTTCTTTACACAACAAAATAATATGTAGAAACCACATGAGCACAGTGGGGTCCAAATAACTGTGGGCTTGGCTACACTGGAGAGTTGCAGCACTGGTGAGGGGGTTACAGGGCTGCAACTCAGGATGTGGCCACACTTGCAAAGCACAGCCAGCGCTGCAACTCCCTGATTGCAGCGCTGGCTGTACACCTGGTCTGCCTCAGGTGTAGCGATTCCAGAGCCAAGTGTGGACACCACCAGCACTTTTATTGGCCTCCAGGGTATAAGGAGGTATCCCAGAATTCCTGTCCACAACAAACCAGAAGAATGGCTGAACTCCGATCTCCCCGTAGCTACTTGCTAAAAAACAAACACAGCTGCTCTGTGCTCCAGCGAGTGAGCCAGCGAAGGCAGGAGAATTGCTTTGGAATGTTCAAAGCTGTTTGCTTGAGGAGAGAGGGGGGAGGGGTAATGCTGAGCAACTGTTTATGTGGTCTGACGGCTATTTAGGAGTGCATAATTAGCATTTAGTGAATAAGAGACAGGTGGGGGAAAGGTCAAAACTTTTAAAATGATTGAAGGTAGGCACTGTGTATCTTCCAGTCCTTACAACTTGCAAGGCAGGGAGCTGAGAACAGTGTCAGCTCCAAAAATCCATTCTCTCTGTCTCCCCCACGCTCCCTGTCACACTCCACCCCACCTCCCTGTTTTGAAAAGCACGTTGCAGCCACTTGAATGCTGGGATAGCTGCCCACAATGCACCACTCCCAACAACGCTGCAAATGCTGCATATGTGGCCACACTGCAGCGCTGGTAGCTGTCAGTGTGGCCACACTGCAGCGCTGGCCCTACACAGCTGTACGAACACAGCTGTAACTACCAGCGCTGCAGAACTGTAAGTGTAGCCATGGCCTGTGTTTACGAAATATACATAGCATACAGCGCTGCAACTTTCGTGCTCAGGGGTGTGAAAAAACGCCCCCCTGAGCGCTGCAAGATACAGCGCTGTAAAGCGTCAGTGTAATCAGGGCGGCAGCGCTGGGAGCGCGGCTCCCAGCGCTGCACGCTACACCCATAAGGGATGTGGTTTACATGCAGCTCTGGGAGAGCTCTCTCCCAGCACTGCCGCTCCGACTACACTCACACTTCAAAGCGCTGCCGCGGCAGCGCTCCCGCAGTGCTGCCGGGGCAGCGCTTTGAAATTCGAAATGTAGCCATACCCTAATAGACACACTACTGCTGTCAAACTATTTAAAGGGATACTACTCAATTTACATACATAGATGTATCATCCATGCATTTTGCTAATATGCTGTTCACTCTGTTTTCAAGGTCTTTAAAGGCTGATTGTTTAGGAGCGAAACATTGTGAAGACCGTGATGCTGGCAGGCCAGGTGCCTGTCTTGCCCAGGCTGCAGGCAATAGCTAAGGACTGACAAACTTATAGCTGGTGACCAAACCAGTTCAGCTGTACGTTAGTTTTGCTCAAAATAGGAATTAATCTTAGAAGAATGCACAGATTCGATGAAATGGTTGTAAATTGCTCCATGCATTAATCTCACTTGTAATGTCTGAAACTATGTAAATATTACTTTATAACTTTGAAAATGTTTGCTCTGAACTTGTGAGCTCGGGCATGGGAATTGTCCCTTCCCCCATCCAGAAGAACTATCAAAATCAGATGGGCCATCAAGGAACATTGCAATAGAAAGGATTGGTTAACGGCTTTGTCACACCTGGGAAATGCTACGTGCAAAGGAAGCTCATCCTGTGAATTTGGAAGCTGAATGAAGGAAATAAAACAAAGCCACCAAAAATTTTTCCTTCTTTTTGGCTGTGAACTCCGACAGGGCCAGAGACTCTGAACTGAAGCCAGAGATCCCCAGGGGCTGACCTGACAGACATATTGAATTGACAGATCACTGCAACTCTGTCACTTAGGATTTAGATGGTAACTCATTTGTGTGTATATGTTCGCTTGTTTAACCTGTAAATCTCTCTCTGATTTCTTTTTCCTAGTTAATAAACCTTTAGATAGTTTATTATAGGGTTGGCTATGGGCATTGTCTTTGGTGTAAGATCTAGAGTACCAACTGATCTGGGGTAAGAGACTGGGCTCTGGGGATTGGAAGCAACCTGGATGGGGTGTGATCTTTTTGGTGTACCTGACCATTTTTCATGAAGTCCAGTTTGTCTGGGTGGCAGCATGGACTGGAGAGTCTAATCTAAGAAAACTGCCTGTGACTGCATGGTAAGGCTGTTATAGTGACTCAGGAGGTAACGTTTGGTGAAATCTAATTATAGAACACACCACCAGTGTGGGGTGTCGGTCATGAACCACTCCAGACAGCATGACAAAAACAAACAGTTTTTGTAACAATTTACATATATCTGCTTAGAAACTTGGATAGTTAAATCATTGCCACCTCCTAGTGCAGACTCAGCAATATTGATTAAAAGGGCTTATATCAATGTAGCTTATTTACACCACAAAATTTCACACAAAAACTGCGTATAGAGAAGCCCGAAGTAAGTTAAATCAGACTAAATCTATTACTGAAAATTTTTGGTACCTCTCTAGGCCTCCCCAGCAATATATTGCCATTTATTCATCACTCCTTGTCTATTGTCATTCAGGCAATTTCGGTCCACATGTGAGCGTTCTTATCTAAGCTGGTTTGAATTACTCCTTTCAACATCAAAATGATTTCAGTAGCAATCAAATGTGATGTTCCCAAGGGATGACTATATAACCAGAATCCAGTTATTTGCAGTAGTTCTGGTTTTGTGTCCCCCGTCCTTTGCCTCGCTGCTAAAATTACCAGTAAAGGTGTTAATTCTGCAGGTGGTTGTTGGGATATTGACACCTGTCCACTAGGAACTAGACTGACAACAACAAAGTCCAGATCCTGAAAGTGGATCCCTGCATCTGCCCAGAACCCTCAGTCACTTCAGCAGGGTTTTGCATAGGTGGATATATCCACACATTCAGAGCTGCTTGCAAGGTGAGGGCTCAGCTCGTTTCCTGTAAGCACCAAAAAGCAACCTGATGCTAAAATCGGGTAGAGTTAGCTGTGGAAAATGTTTGCATTGATTCTGTTACAAATAAGAGTACACATCCTTACCCAATTGTAATTTAAATTAGTATTTTGTGACCTATTAGCTACAGCAGCAATCTTGCTGAAGCGGGATTCCAACTACATAGAAGCTCACTGTGACTAACTGCAAATCAGTTTCCATCTTGCCTGAATTCTGCAGAACTTTCAATGGTTATTATTACTTGTGCTACCTACTATATGGACCAAGAGAACACAACCAGACTAGGGGCCCATTCCACAACATGCCGTATACGTACATAGTACAAACTGGGTGGGAAGGAAAGGAAGAAAGACATTAACAGTAATAAGAACAGGAGTACTTGTGGCACCTTAGAGACTAACAAATTTATTTCAGCATGAGCTTTCGTGAGCTACAGCTCACTTCTTCAGATGCACAGAATGGAACACACAGACAGGAGATATTTATGCATACAGAGAACATGAAAAGATGGAAGTATGCATACCAACAGGAAGAGTCTAATCAATTAAGATGAGCTATTGTCAGCAGGGGAAAAAAAACTTTTGAAGTGATAATTAAGATGACCCATAGGAGATATGAGGAGAACTTAACATAGGGAAATAGATTCAATTAGTGTAATGACCCAGCCATTCTCAGTCTCTGTTAAGGCCTGAGTTAATTGTGTCCAATTTGCATATTAATTCGAGTTCAGCAGTCTCTCTTTGGAGTTTGTTTTTGAAGTTTTTTTGTTGCAAAACTGCCACCTTCAAGTCTGTCACTGAATGGTTAGAGAGGTTGAAGTGTTCTCCCACTGGTTTTTGAATGTTATGATTCCTGATGTCAGATTTGTGTCCATTCATTCTTTTGCGAAGAGACTGTCCGGTTTGGCCAATGTACATGGCAGAGGAGCATTGCTGGCACATGATGGCATATATCACATTGGTAGATGTGCAGGTGAATGAACCCCTGATGGTGTGGCTGATGTGATTAGGTCCTATGATGGTGTCACTTGAATCGATATGTGGACAGAGCTGGCATTGGGCTTTGTTGCAAGGATAGGTTCCTGGGTTAGTGTTTATGTTGTATGGTGTGCAGCTGCTGGTGAGTATTTGTTTCAGGTTGGGAGGCTGTCTGTAAGCGAGGACTGGCCTGTCTCCCAAGATCTGTGAGAGTGAGGGATCATCTTTCAGGATAGGTTGTAGATCTTTGATGATGCACTGGAGAGGTTTTAGTTGGGGGCTGTAGGTGATGGCTAGTGGCGTTCTGTTATTTTCTTTGTTGGGCCTGTCCTGTAGTAGGTTGCTTCTGTGTACTCTTCTGGCTCTGTCAATCTGTTTTTTTACTTCAGCAGGTGGGTATTGTAGTTTTAAGAATGCTTGATAGAGATCTTGTAGGTGTTTATCTCTGACTGAGGGATTGGAGCAAATATGGTTGTATCTTAGAGCTTGGCTGTAGACAATGGATCATGTGGTGTGTCCTGGATAGAAGCTGAAGGCATGTAGGTAAGTATAGCGGTCAGTGGGTTTCCGGTATAGGGTGGTGTTTATGTGACCATCGCTTATTAGCACAGTAGTGTCTAGGAAATGGACCGCTTGTGTGGATTGATCTAGGCTGAGGTTGATGGTGGGATGGAAATTGTTAAAATCACGGTGGAATTCCTTGAGGGCTTCTTTTCCATGACTCCAGATGATGAAGATGTCATCAATGAAGCACAAGTAGAGTAGGGGGGTTAGGGAACGAGAGCTAAGGAAGCGTTGTTCTAAGTCAGCCATAAAGATGTTGGCATACTGTGGGGCCATGCGGGTACCCATAGCAGTGCCACTGACTTGAAGGTATATATTGTCCCCAAATGTGAAATAGCTGTGGGTGAGGACAAAGTCACAAAGTTCAGCCACTAGGTTAGCTGTGATGTTATCAGGGATACTATTCTTGATGGCTTATAATCCATCTTTGTGTGGAATGTTGGTGTAGAGGGCTTCCACATCCATAGTGGCAGCTCTCTAACTCCACATTCTACAAGCCATTACCCTCTGATCCCACTGAGTATTACCAAAAGAAACTACAGCATCTGCTCAAAAAACTCCCTGAGAATGCACAGGAACAGATCTGTGCAGACACATGCCTAGAACCCCGACCAGATGTATTCTATTTGCTACCCAAGATCCATAAACCTGGAAATCCTGGATGCCCCATCATCTCAAGCATTGATACCTTAACAGCAGGCTTGTCTGGCTATGTGGACTCTCTCCTCAGGCGATATGCTACCAGCACTCCCCACTATCTTCAAGACACCACTGACTTCCTGAGGAAACTACAATCCATCGGTGATCCTCCAGAAAACACCATCCTGGCCACTATGGATTATTCTGAAGGAGGGGTCTCAAAGTATTGCCTTTATGGATTTTTTGGGAAGAGGGTGTTCCACACCTCTGGGCCAGCATTTAAATAAAAAATGACAATCCAAACAAAATGGACATGATCTGCATAGGTATTAGAGCCTGGAGGAGGCTAGCTGGGATTTAGAATCTCACGTTATGCTTTCTTACTGCCAGGTTAGCAGCTTTTCTCAGCAAGCAGAAAATTCAGAAATAACATCACTTTCAGATTGATTTCACAAATCACATCCAGACCGAGAAGGGGATTCTGAGCATGTGAAATTTCAGAACATGGGGCTGAGCAAAATAGGAGCCAACTGTCTCCTTCCACTGCTTCCCTTGGGATTGCCCAAGCTCTCCATATCCTTCCATACTCTTCCTGCTTTATAGCCTCTCCACTCACTTGCCTTCATCAGCACCACTGTCCTTCCAGCCATGGAGCCCAGGATGAGATTTCCCCCTGATCTTCTCATTAATGGGGTGCAAGGAGATTTGGTTTGACTCACTTGGGTCATTTTCTCCTCAGGAGTTGAGTGTACTGTTTACAGACACTGTCATTCCAAGAAACTCGAGACTCAGGGTGAAATCCTAGGCAACACTGATGACTTCACATCAGGGTTAAGATTTTACCCTATAACAATGATACTCAATATTTGACATACACCGTATCTTTCCTCCCAAATCTTTTTAAATGATGCATATACAGCACCACCGAAATGCACCCAGTTCTGGGGTGAAGTATAACTACAGTCTAACAGCCATACTATCTATCATTTTAGGACCAAATGAGAAGAGGAACATGTCCTCCATGGAAAGGCCAGGAGGTAGCTTAAGTAAGCAGAATGTAATAACCCATCCTGGAATTTGGCCAGGACATTAACCCAGGACACACCTTTATTTTTATTAAACTTCTCATGAAATCTTTAGTTACCACATATGGTCAGATGTACTTTGATAATAGGTCTCACCCAAATGACAAAGTACTTGTCCACGTAGGATGTTACTGTGCAGGAAGCCAAGGTGTGTAACTACAGCACACCAGTAATTTTCCGTGTGAACGCTGCTACAGTGCACTTAAAGTTCAGTTGTGCACTTTGACTTACTATATTGGTGCATTGTAGATTCACATCCTGGCTTGCCACACAGTAACATCCAGTGTAGACAAGCCTGAAAACAACAGCAGTGTCCCTAAAACCATTCATTGGCTCAGTGAAAAGTGCCACCAAACAGATCAACAAGCCCACTAACTGTAGTGTCTTTTGCGGATTTTCCTTGCATGACTCCAGTCCAAGCATTCATCCACCCCAACATTGCTTAGCTTCAGACAGGATCACAACACAGGAAGACATGCCTACAGGCAAATAATTACACCAGAGCTTCCCACCTGAAAATGCTGAGAACTAGCCTAACACCGCGGTCTGCGCCCCCAGCTAGTTTGGATGAAATTTCTTTTAATCTACAGTTCCCTGAATTAATGAACCTAGCAGTGACGGATGAGGGCACATAGGCATGATAATTTGTACCCACATCACATCCACAAAGAGCTAGATCAAAGCAACATGCTGTGCTGAGATACTTGTGCCCATCTGCCAATTTACCTGTGACAGCAGGCACAGACACTCAATGCGACAAAGTGAAGGTACCAGGCCACAAACTCAGTAACCAGGATACCAAGGCAATGGATAATGTAAGACAGTGAGTCTGCTAACTGTGCAGGACTGAAACTCCCTAGCAACCTGTGCTGATTCACAATCCACTTATGTAGGCTACCTTTATTTTATTATAATTGTGATTGTGGACTTTGTTGGCAGGGATAGGGGAAGCTATTTTGATTAAAAATAGTTTGGAGGACAGCTGGTGGCAGAGTCAGAAAAAAAGAAAGAAGATCTGGTTTGAGCTACATTTCAAAGAATACATTTCAAGCATGTGATTGGGTGCAATCAAGTGCATGGATACATAGTATTGTTTCCCTATGTGAAGTCTAATACCCTGATCATGCCAGCTACTCTCCACAGGCAAAACCTGAGACAGGGTGTGAGGCCCTGGTTAAATCAGTGGGGTCCCACACACATACAGGGCTCTGCCTGTGCAAAACAGCTTGCAGGACTGCTGGGAAAGGTCCAGATTTTTAAAAAGTGTTTAGGCACCTAACTACCCGGCCCTAAGTGCTCAGGGAGACTGAATATCCAGGATTGTATATGTCCATCTGTGTGCTTTACCTAGGTGGAATTTGCACATGAACATTATGTCATCAGGTTATCAAAATAATAAGTTAGGGCCAAAAGGTTTTGGTCCACAAATGCACACTCATCCCTGCTGCTTTGTGCATTAACGTACGTGCTTCTCTTTCCAGCGGTGCTCTCATTTGCATCACGCAAGCAGCTTCTAATGGGTTCTTTCTTTCTCTTTCTTTTTGCCATCTACATTCAAACAAATCTCCAAAGCCAAAAAGGAAAATTGGTAGCAGGCAAAAGAACCAACAATTGTACTAGCTTCATGCCTGAGCTGGCGAGCGGAACTCTCTAAATTGTAACACTCATTTTCTTTATGCTCCTCTCTTAGTGCCTAACTTTATATTATCACAGGACCCTGGCTATCCAACTTCCAGTTCACCCCAACTCTCTAAGGTCCAAATTACCCTGCTGTCTAAGCACGAGTCTAAAGTCCCTTTTAACTAAAGGTCAGTTTTGTCTCCCCACCTTCACCTCCAATTCAAACCATATATCACTCCCCTATTTATTATACCCTCATTGTTCTTAAAATTTTGGATGCCTCCAAAACTCTTTGGAAACATGCCTTGTACTGTGTCGTTTGCCTGAAAACAGTTAAAAAAAAAAAGAAATCCATTTGCCTATGTAGCCTGTTAGCAGAAGAAAACTGCCCTGTCCCTTTGGTCTCATATTTTTCAGTACATATGCTGAAAACATCTGAAATTGTTAGGATTTAGATAGGCTAATCCAGTAGTCTTTGCAGATTTACCTGGACTTTGAGATATAATTTGATTTTGGGTCTCACTTGCCTTCTCTTTGAGTAAGTTCTTTGTTATCGACATAAGAGTTTTTACTGGATCAAACCTAGTATTTTTGTTATGGTTAGTGTGTAATTTCTGTGGGGCAGATGCTCAATTGATGTAAATCAATAAGCCAGGCCAATTTACACCAGCCAATGAGCTGGCCCTGTATTTTGATGCCAATTTTAATTTGTTCTTTTTTCTCTCACATTTAATGTATAATCTCTCTCCGTGGATTCTGGGGAATTCTGTGGTTATCCTTCAACTTTGACTCTGATTCAAAAGAAGGAACCTCCAGCAGCTCAGTGGTTCATGCCAAGGCACTGGTTTAGTAGTGATTCAAAGTGAAGAGTGACACCTACTGACACCCTGATTTTCCAGGACCAGTTCCATCAGGGATAGGAGTTACACTTCCAAAGGACACCGAGAGATGAAGCAAGAGTGTTTGCCTTTTAAACAAAGCCTTTAAATCACTAGATGTGCAGCTTGCCCCGTGGCAATAGGCAAAACCATGGGGAAAAAAGGGCATGAGTTTTTCATGTCTTATTTTTTTTTCCTCAGGTTTAAGCAGAAAAGTACACAAGGAGAGAAAAATGTGTTTAAAATGGAGAGATATACCTTTAAGAGGAAGGTAACAGGCAATGATCCATCCCCTCTACATAGCGACTCGCCTTGTTCTTCCACTTCTGGCTTAGAGATAATATGTTGAATGTCATTTCCTGTATCAGTGGTTAACCACTGGATGCTGGATCAGAGATTTACCAGAAGTGCAGTACTCAAAAGAGAACCTGCTGCTTTCAATAACCCTTTCTTGCACCCTGTGGGAACCATTTAACCTTTGCAAACTAAAATAAATAAAATTTAAAGTCTGGATTTGGATAGGGAATTGGGTCACAGGATTTGTGCCAAATGCTCACACCTTGTACAGGAAGCCACAAGGATGATTCCTCCCCTGGTCCCTTTTTGTTACAATGCAGGGAGGGAAGTGGGGTAGTATAGTAAATAACTATATAGGTAATTTGTTAGCCCTCTGCTTTAACACTTAGAAATCAGACAGTGGGAGTCAAGGCTGTTTCTTTTGTATCTGTTTCCCTGCATTAGAAGCTCTGATATTTAGAAAACAGAGTAACACTGGAATCCAGAAACCAGGCTTATATTCCCTATCAGCCTTCACTTCTGATTTATTTTCCACTGAGGAGCAGAGCAATTCATCTCTCCAGGCTGTATCAGTTTTATTATTATTGTTATTGTCATTGTCACTTTTGTGGGGAAGGAAGTGAGAGGGGTTTCCTGTGATCAAAAATCATTTCGGGGACAGCAGAGTTATGAGCAGATAAAGAAGAGCCAACCAGGGCTACATTTGCAAAGAAAGCATTACACATTTGTATTTGGGTATAATTGTTTGTGCAACTGCCTTCCCAGCTAGAGTTGTTTTCCTAATTACATAATATTTGTATAACACTCAGAACATAAAAAGTGCTATTATTCCAGTAGACATGCTTCAAGATCTGAAAACAATGGCCAAATAGTTGTGACTAGAGTACAGAGATAACAGTTGCTTTTAAGCTTTGTTGGTATATTTCATACCCAGGACAGTGAGGATCCAATAATATTGACCATAGCCAGCTATATTGTGCAGGGAGCTGATGCTCACGCTGCCCCATACACAGCTTTGAATTGCAATACCTCCCACCTCCTCAGCCCCCTGCGTGCCCTTCAGCACCCTATACAAAAAGGCCCAGATTTTCAAAAGCATTTAGGCGCATAACTCCCATCGATTTCAGTGGGAGGATCTGGGTCAGAGCTCTGACAATACAGCTCATGCTTAGAATGTAAATGTTCTGGGGCCGGGCTGGTCTTTGCCTAGCACAATCAGGCCCTGATCCCTGACTGTCACTTCCTGGCACTACTGCAATACAAGTAAATAGTCTTAGTCTCAGACTTTAAAGGAAGTGCCCCTTTCATGCCCAGCCGACAGACAACCCCTCCCATCTGTGACAATTATCATTATTATTTTATATTGTTGTAGTGCCCAGGAGCTGCGTCACGAACCCAGATCCCAGTGTGCTTGGCGCTGTACAAATACAGAACAAAAACACAGTGTCTGCCAAAGAGCTTGTGCACCTCTGATGTGACATGAAACACTGCCTGCCTTTGCAGCCATGAGCGTGATGCACAGCTTGACCTGCGGTGCCAGCTTTCTCCAGCCCCTACCTAACCTCCCTATCACACACACAGAGAGACCACCGGAATTAAGATCCGAAGCTTCCTAGGCAAACAAGAACAGGCAGTGGCACACAGGCAGCACATCTCTTGTTGCTCTCCAGCTGCGCCCGCAGCACCACTGATAGGCTCCAAGAGGCAGATCCCTCCAGTTCTGCTCAGCATGAAGAACTGCTCTGCCTTCGAGAGCAGGTGATGGGGAAAACAGGATGGATCCAAAAGGATTCCCTCAAAAAGCCAGTGAGTCCCCTGACTGCAAAACTCACACAGCAAACCTCCAAGACACTCATCCTTTCCCAGGAATCCTGCTTGGAAAAATCAAGAGGCCGCATGACTTTCCCCTCCACGAAGGAGCCCTGCAAAGCAGTTCATGCCAGCTGTGCTTGCTCTTGCCAGAACTTCCTGAATCCACCCCAGTTGACCCAGGCTTGCCAAGCAATGCAAATATTTGAGAAGCCACCTTGCTTCCCCAGCATCTGATGTAAAAATCCACATCAAAACTGAGCAGTAAAGGCCGTGACTTAGAGCCACTCAGCAGCCAGAAGTTCTGTCACCCAGCCCAAGCTTTTATACTGCAGGAGGTCACAGGAACACACTCTGGCTCACCTCTCCCCCATTGATCAAAATAGTGGAACCCCTCAGAAATAGCTCTTCATTCGCTGCCCTGGACTTGCTTTCCTTTTTTAAAATTGCACACTACGGAGCTGCTTCCCGGTCAGACAGGAGACAGACGGGTAAAAGACTGACATGGTACAACCTCTCCCGAGACGAGAAAGACCTTCCTTCTGGCTGACTGGTAGAACTTGTAACGCAGCCAGGTTCTCTAGTGTCACCTAGCAGTTATTGCAAGAATGATTGGGAGTCAGGAAACCTGAATCATACTCCTGACTCAACCCAGCTTTCCTTCCTCCTGTTACCCAATTCCGGTCACCACCAGCATGGGACCCAGCAAGATGGAGGTATACCACTGGGGCCCAGGAGGCGGAGGTGGTATCAGTGTGTCACAGCAGGGTGGAGTCTCTGGAGACAAAGTGGGTGAGTGGACCATGAAGTAGCTAGCCTGCTTGAGGTGTTATGGCAGAGCTGGCAAAGTGGGAGTTCGATAGTTTTTTCTCCCAGGAAAATGAAGTCTCTGGGAGAGACATGGGTCTCCTGCTAAGTTCAACAAGCACACCATTCTTCATTACAAAACACCTCAGAAGAGCACAGTTGCCTTTAGTACTCTGAGAGTTAAACTTTTGGCTGTATTGCAAACCCCAAGCATTCAAAAATCATGAGTCAGCTCCTCCTCTCCCCAAATCATACATTTGACTTAAAACCAGGAGATTTTTTTTTGGGGGGGGGTCTTTTGATTTGCCTTCTGATTTCCAAGCCCTTTGGGATGTACATGAATCGCGTTTTCAAGGTGTTTTTCCATGCAGACTTTAGGATTGAAAATTACTTGTTTTTTTTTTAAAGGAAAGCTGAGAGTCTCACATATTCACATGACTCTAGGAGCTGGAGTTTTAAGAAAAAAACAATAAATATGATAAGAGCTGGCAACACTGCTTTGGCTGCCCATTTAACAGGGTATGAAATGGTGGTGATACTAATTCCCCCATCCCATAGTTTCCAATATTTGAAAAGCACTATCAGATCCTTGGCACAGCGATAATACGAGTCAAAGAATTTCTATTGATATGTGGATCTTTAATAGGTCCTGTCAGGCAGGGGTGGCTCTAGACATTTCGCCGCTCTAAGTACAGCGGCATGCCGTGGGGGGCGCTCTGCCGCTAGCAGGTCCTGCAGCTCTGGTGGACCTCCCGCAGGCGTGCCTGCGGAGGGTCCGCTGGTCCCACGGCTCCTTTGCAGGCATGCCACCGAAGGCTGCCTGCATGCCACCCTCCTGGTGACCGGCAGAGAGCCCCCCACGGCATGCCACCCCAAGCTCACGCTTGGTGTGCTGGGGCCTGGAGCTGCCCCTGCTGTCAGGACATAGTCAGCTAATCTTGGGTTAAGGAGTAGCCTCCCACATAACTGTAATGCAGTTCAAAATAGAATCACTTGTGAATTTTTTCACAATTAGGCCTTGTTTATGCCTCAAAACTGCATCAGTCAAATCAGTCTTGAAATGGATTTAAATGGATGCCACTCCCTGTGTGGATGCAATGAAATTGATTTAAAACTGGCTTATATTGTTTTAGCCAGTAACTAATTCAATTTCCCTTCCAGAACCCTTCACATAGATCTTTCCATATCTTTCATCCCTTCTTCAGCAAGGGATCACAATGTTTCTTGCAGTAATGGGAGGCCAACTTTCAAAAAACTACCAAAGAACCTACAAAGGAGGGCCAAGTGACTACACAGGAATCCCTTGGTATTCCAGGTGAAGCGTTTGGTTTTAAACGGAGGATGGAGGAACTTACATTTTGTCTCACCAGTGGTGCTGCTTTTAAGTAGAGACATAGGAGTCAACATAATGAGAGCAGGGAAAGTCAGCTAACATCTAGGGTCAGCCCTACAGACGTATCTTCATACTGATGTCAGCCTATGCTGCCCTGAGCGGAACTAAAAACAACCCTTTGCCTCACATTTGACACCAGAAATGGTAAACAGCCTTGAGTGCCCTTCCTGATTTTTAAACTGGCCCATCTCATAAACCTTAGAAGTGTGCTTCCTGGCCTGCCAGGGTGTAAATGCGGGCTGCAGCATATGACAAAGGCCCAAAAGAAGGGACATACATTAGCCATGCAAGAATCTTAAAATGCTCTGCGATTCATCCCTTTAGTGGAAATGATTCTCTCTTTAACTTCAGTTTCATAATTATTTCCGAGGTAAACAATTTTCAGCAATAAAAAGGGGTCACCACACCTATGTGGATCATTGTTAACTTTGGGACTACACTGAGTGACATCGCTCAGAATGAGCAGCAACTGTGAGGTCAGCTCAGCAGGGCTATTAAGAAAACTTGAACTTTCTGATAGTTGGCAGAGCCATGGTTATTCCTTGAAAAAAAATGTTATACCTTCCATTGAAATGGTTCTGCCTATAGAACATTGTTGTCAATAAAGCAAGAGAGCTAAGAAAGCAAAGTGCCCACAGAGTAGACAGACCTTTAGTGGCCTAATTCCTCAGAAGCCCCAAGCCCACACCTCTCCTGTAGCACTTCATATGAAAGGCTGGTCTCAGTGTTTTTAACTAGAATTTCCCCTCCTTCATCATTGTTCAGCATGCCATGTACTAGTTTGCTGTAGCCTTTCAGCATGCAATGTACCTGTTGACTTTAGCTCTCCACCCCAGCACTAGTTGCATTCCTGTGGCTTTTTGCATCTATTGTATCTGTGGTATGTAAAGCTCTCTGGAGTCTAGGGGGAAGAAAAGGTGCTATGGAAAATGTTAGCCAACTTATTTTGCATGAAAGCCACATTGTGTTAGAGTATTGGAATGTACAGCAGAGAAGCAGCCCCTTCTCTGGGGATTTCTTAAGCATTGTCAGCCTTAAGTGCTCAAATATCATGAGATTTAAAGTTCTTATTATTTGCCTTCTGTGATTTGAGTCTTTAGAAATCCAATTTTCAAGCTTTTGTCTACAAGCCTGAGGGATAGAAACTTATGTTTTTTTAATAGAAACAGAGAGTTCCCTATAATCAAATGATTCCAGGAGCAGTAGCTTTCAGGGGAAACCCACCCACACACCCCTATTATGTGAATCAGCCATACTGCTTCCTGGTCTCAACCCCCCTTTCCCTAGCCTGATTTTTCACATTTACTATCTAGTCCCTACTCTATTGACTCTGAGCACTGCAGGGCTGCACTCTTTAATAGGAACACAGTCCCAGCATGCCTTTCTTAGTTTGGCCCTTTAAATTAGGTGAGGCCAAACAGCTCCATGCTTATAGTGGCCATTTTGCAACTGCCTGCTCCTTGCTGTGTTTCCCTGTCCTCTCGTAGGTATGTACTTGCTATGTTTTCCTTCTCTTTTTCCAGTGAGTATGGCATAGTCTCAAGAAGCTTTGTTTCTTCTAAGGTTATGTTGCTCATTCCCCCACCAACCTGAAACCATAAACATCTGCTAGTGACCCAGAATCTTTTCTACAGCACTTAGTCTTGGTGTCTCCAATAGGGGTTGTGCCTTGAGCCTATGTCTAGGAAATGGGGTGGGGGAATGGGAAACAGCCTGTTTCTACTCAGATTCCCCAGCAGTAACAGTCCAGGGGGCTAGATGGGGACGTGCAGCCAATCATCTACAAAGAAAATGCTTTTTGCTACTTTCCAGGAGATATCAGTGAGCTGTTGGAGCCAGGTCCCCTGCTTAGCCCCCAAGTGTCTAACCACGTGACACAGGGAAAAGCTATTCAAAGCCACTTCTGCAGATGCCCATGGAGTCTGCCAAGAAGCAGATGCCTTGGATGGTAAATTAGCTTCCACAGTCTGGTGTTTAGGGCTGCATGATTGCCATCCAAAAATGAGGAGCTGGCAGAGGAGTCACTGGCATTGAGCTCCTAGCTGGCTAGCACCTGGCCAGTATCAGCCATTTCATTAAGAAACATTATGACATTTCAGTATTAACCCATCTGGTGCCTAGGAGTCAAGAATTCCCAGCATTGTGCAGAAGAAAGAGAGAAAAGCATAGAGATTTACTTGAGTAAAAGGAACCCCAAATAAAAACAGCTGTTGCCCTTTGACCTTTTCAGCAGGAATGCCTCCTGGAGAAACACAACAAGTAAACATGTTGAAACATGACAGATCCTTAGTGGTCAAAAAAACTAACTTCCTACATCATCATTTTAAACAAAAATATTAATAAAATCTGTATTTTTTTTCTAAATATGCATACACATTCCCAGCCTGTCTATGCCTACAAACATCTTCCATCTGCTGACATCCATGCATTCCAAACACCTCTGTTCATAATGTACGCCTACCCATGCCCATTCAGGGCTTTCTATCTGCCAATGCAAATCTCTTTTCTATCTCATGCTGTAGATTTAACTGCCAGATGCATTGTTACATTGAGGATCCCAAATCACAAATGACTTGCCCAGTAAGTAGCACATGCATGTTACCTGCCTTTTCAAAGTAGAGTCTACTTGTCTGTTTTCACCATTTAGAAACCAATCTTATCTCATCTTATAAGCAAAAGGTGCTTCCTAGGTGCAACATATTATTCAATATTATAGACAAACAAGTGGCAAATCCCTCTAAAAACAAGTGTGTTAGCGATATGGGCAGAAGTTTGTGGGGGAGGGTTGGGTTGTGGGTGGGGGTTGGTTGTTTGCTTTGTCACTTTAAACATAGGCACCAACTCCATGTATGTTCCAGAGCTGGAGCTCCCACAGAAAAAAAAAATAGTGGGTGCTTAGCATCCACCAGCAGCTAGCTCCCCGCTCCGTCCCAGAGCCTCCCATCCACTGGCAGCCACGCCGATCAACTCCTTCGCCTTCCTCCTATTGCCTCCCGCCCACTATAGTCAGCTGTTCTGCAGCGTGCGGGAGGCCCTGTGGGGAGGAGAGGGGACAGGGTGCGCTCAGGGGAGGGGGTAGAACTGAGTGGGAAGGTGCAGGGGTGGGGACTTGGGGGAACAGGGTTGAGTGGGGGCGGGGCCTAGGGCAGAGCAGGGGGTTGAGCACCCTTGGGACCAAGAGGAAGCCTGTACCTGTGACTCTAAGAACATAAGAATGGTCCATCTAGACCACTATCCCATCTTCTGACAATGGCCAATGCTAGATGTTTTAGAAAGAATGAACAGAACAGAGCAATGATCAGGTGACCTGTTCCCTGTTATCTATTCACAGCTTCTGGCTATGAGAGGCTATGGGACACCCAGAGTATAGGGTTGCATCCCTAACCATCTTGGCTAATAGCCATTGATGAACCTATCCTCTGTGAACTTATCTAATTTTTTTAAACCCAGCTATACTTTTGGCCTTCACAAC
The DNA here is from genome assembly GCF_007399415.2 of Gopherus evgoodei. Taxonomy (NCBI): domain Eukaryota; kingdom Metazoa; phylum Chordata; order Testudines; family Testudinidae; genus Gopherus; species Gopherus evgoodei. The sequence continues at coordinate 233,513,301 of NC_044322.1, read as the reverse complement.
ATCCCCTGGCAATGAGTTCCACAGGTTGACTGTGCACTGTGTGAAGAAGTACTTCTTTATGTTTGTTTTAAACCAGCTGCCTATTGACCCCTGGTCTTTGTTATGTGACGGAGTAAATAACACTTCCTTATTCACTTTCTCCACACCATTCAAGATTTTATAGACCTCTATCATATCCCCCTTTAGTTATCTCTTTTCTAAGATGAACAGTCCCAGTCTTTTAAATTTAACCTCAGATTAAAGCTGTTCCATGCCCCGCAAACCATTAGAAGCTGCTTATGTGGTGCAAGTGACAGCACTGCTAGAAAGAGATGCTCTGTTACCCTTCTTCAGTTCTAATAGATCTTTTTTTGAGATGGGGCGACCAGAACTACATGCAATAGTCAAGGCGTGGGTGTACCTTGGATTTATGTAGTGGCATTATGACATTTTCTGTCCTATTAGCCATCTCTTTCCTAAAAACTGTTAGCTTTTTTGACTGCCAATGCACATTAAGCAGTTGTTTTCAGAGAACTATCCATAACAACTCCAGGATCTTTTTCTTGAGCAGTAACAGCTAAGTTTGACCCCATCCTTTTGTATGTATAGTTGGGTTTGTTTTCCAGTGTATGTTACTTTGCACTTATCAACACTGAATTTCATCTGCCATTTTGCTGTCCAGTCACCCAGTTTTGTGGGATCCTTTTGTAACTCTTCACAGTCAGTTTTGGATTTAACTATCACGAGTGATTTTTGTATCATCTGCAAGCTTGGCCACCTCACTGTTTACCCCTTTTTCCAGATCATCTATTAACAGGTTGAACATCACAGTTCCAAGTACAACTCTTGGGGATCCTGCTATTTACCTCTCTCCACTGTGAAAACTGACCATTTATTCCTACCCTTGTTTCCTATTTTTTAACTAGTTATGGATTGATGAAAGGACCTTCCCTTTGATCCTATGACAGCTTACTTTGCTTCAGAACCTTTGCTGTGGTATCATGTCAAAGGCTTTTGGAAAGTCCAAATACACTGTAACAACTGACTCACCCTTGTCCACATGCTTGTTGACCCCCTCAAAGAATTATTATAGATTGGTGAAGCATGATTTCCCTTTAAAAAAAGCAGTGTTGACTCTTCCCCAGAGGTGAAAGTAAGCCGGTACGGAGGATGGGTAAGAAAAGGAGACTGCCTGAGGGAGGGAGAAGCCTGCCTGTAGTGAGGCGGTGTGGCTCTCCTCCAGCCTATAGGAGGAAGAGCCCAGCTGGAGGCCAGAGAGGGCGGAGCTAAAGAGCTCTGAGCCCGCCCCTCAAAGGGTCAGGCGCTGACCCGAAACTATAAAGGCCGGCCCTCAGAGCTCAGTCAAGGCCCAGCAGCTGGAGCGAGCAGACGTTCCTCAGGGAGCTCGAGACTGGGAAACTCCTGAGACCCAGGGCAGCCGCCCAGACTTGCCGGAGCTCTCCCACGCCTGCACCTAGAGGAGACGCCGGAGCTCTCCCACACCTGCACCTAGAGGAGACGCCAGAACTCCCCCATGCCTGCTACCTGGAGGAGCTGCTGGAGCTACCCTGGGCTGACTATCTGGAGGAGTTGCCAGACCTACAACCCAGCCCCGGCCGCGATGAGCCCATGCTCCTGAACCCTGCAGAGGCCGACGTCAGGACCCTGGTAGGCCCCGAGGGGGAGTACGGAAGTAGCCTGGGGGCAGCTGACCCCAGTCTGGCTGCAGCCTTGCCAGAGCCTGTCAGTGTGTTGTGGCCAGGATCTCCACTGACTGAGCAACGGATCACTAGCCACTGCTAGGGCCCTGGGCTGGGACGCAGTGGAGTGGGAGGGCCTGCATCCCCCCTGCCACCCATTCTGGGGTGGCAGACTCCCCCTCTCCCTGGCCTGAGGAGTCCGAAGCCGGTTTTTGTTGCTCAGCACTGCCTAAGGGCCTGAGCTTCCTGACTCAGTGTTTGCTGCCTGCCCTGACCTAGGGCCAGGCTCATAGCAGTTATTACGGCTCAGCCCTGCCAAAGGACCTGAGCCCTTGCCCCACAGGGCAGGCGATTGCTGCGAGGACTGCCGGGCTATTTTCTCGGACCCATCAGTGTGTATTGAGCCTGTCATACACAGATAGTTAAGGGTTAATAGAGCAGGAGTACTTCATGTCTCTTTTGCCTGTAAAGGGTTAACAAGTTCAGTGAGCCTGGCTGTCACCTGACCAGAGGACCAATCAGGGGACAGGATACTTTCAAATCTTGAGGGAGGGAAGTTTGTGTGTGCTGTTAGTGTTTGGTGGTTGTTCTCTCTGGATTCTGAGAGTGACCAGACGTGCAACCAGGTTTCTCTCCAATCTCTCTGATACAGTCTCTTATATGTCCAGAATAGTAAGTACTAGGTAGATAAGGCGAGTTAGGCTTATGTTTGTTTTCTTTATTTGCAAATGTGTATTAGGCTGGAAGGAGTTCAAATTTGTATTTTGCTGAAAGGATTTTAATTTGTACTTGTATACTTAGGCTGGGAGGGTATTCCCAGTGTCTGTAGCTGAAAGACCCTGTAACATATTCCATCTTAAATTTACAAAGATAATTTTTACTGTTTTTTCTTTCTTTAATTAAAAGCTTTTCTTGTTTAAGAACCTGATTTTTTTTTATTCTGGTGAGACCCCAGGGCACTGGGTCTGGATCCACCAGGGAATTGGTGGGGAGAAAGGAGGGAAGGAGGAGAGAGAGGTTAATTTTCTCTCTGTGTTAGGATTACTTTCTCTCTCAGGGAGAGTCTGGGAGGGGGAGAGAGAAGGAGGGGGGAAGGTGAATTTTCCTGTCTGTTTTAAGATTCAAGGAGTTTGAATCCCAGTAATCTTCCAGGGTGACCCATGGAGGGGAAGCCTGGGAGAGGCAACGGTGAGGGAAAGGGTTTACTTTCCTTGTGTTAAGATCCAGAGGGACTGGGTCTTGGGGGTCCCCGGGTAAGGTTTTGGGGGGACCAGAGTGTACCAGGCACTGGAATTCCTGGTTGGTGGCAGCGCTACAAGTACTAAGCTGGTAATTGAGCGTAGAGGAATTCATGCTGGTACCCCATCTTTTGGACGCTAAGGTTCATAGTGGGGAATTATACCATGACAGAGCCGGTGTGGCGCCCCTCCTCCCCCCGGAGAGGGTCGAGCCCCGACTGCACTCATGTACACGTGGTACCAGAAGTGGGGAGTCTGGACCCTTGACCCCTGTGAGACGGGGCCAGAGGGGAAGATCTACCTTAGCGAACCATGGAGATGGAGCGTCTGTTTCAGCTGCTGGCGGAGAACCAGGACCGTCAGCAGACCGCCAAGCTACAGCAGCAGCAGCAGGTAGCTGCCCAGCTCCAACAGCAGCAACAGCGGGATGCCACCTAACTCCAGCAGCAGCAACAGCAGCATGCCGCCCAGCTCGAGCAGCAGCAGCAGCTTATTCAGCAGCTCAGAGTCCAGCTGCAGCAGTTGGTGACCACATTACCGCACCCCGTAGAACCGTCGGCAGGGGATGCGCTGGGGCACCATGATCTGCCGCCCCAGTGCAACTAACAAAGATGGGCCCTGACAATGACCCTGAGGCGTTCCTGATAACGTTGGAACGGGTGGCTCTCGTCGCTGGGTGGCCCCGTGACCAATGGGCCACCCTTCTGGCCCCGTACCTGACCGGGACTGCCCAGACAGCATACTGGGGGCTGGCAATGGAAGAAGCCAGGGATTATGGCCGACTAAAGGTTGCAATCTTGGATGCCCTGGATGTCAGTCCCGAGACTTTTCGGCAGCGATTCAGGAGCTAGACGTATCGCTCGGGCGCCCGGCCTCGGCTGGTGGTCCAAGCCCTGAAGGAGGCGTGTCGGCGATGGCTACAGCCAGAAACGAGGACAGCAGAGGAGGTCACTGAACAAGTTGTCCTGGAACAGTTTGTGCACACCCTACCGGCCTGGGGATGGGCCTGGGTGCTCCGCCACCACCCGGCAACGTTGGCCGCGGCCGTCTCGCTAATGGAGGACTTTCTTGCGGCCGAAACATCCGTGGATCCCACCTTTCGGCCTCCAAATCCCAGACCCGAATGCCCTAACTCTGACAGAAAGGGAGACGCACCAATCGGGCTGTGAAACCCCGGCCGCGGGCAGGACTCCCGCCCTGGGCCTCGGTTCCGGCGCCCGGATCCGGCCCATCGGTCCAGAACGGCACCCTCCAGGCTGGGGCCCGCGAGGGCCCATCAGAGTCCCCTCAGAAGTCCAAGGGGATCCCCCTCCAAGGGCTGCCGCCCTGAGCTCGGACCCTGTTTCTGTTGTGGGCAGACTGGACGCCTGCAGCGAGACTGCACAGAAATGGACTGCAGCTTCGGGCAGGTCTGTGCAGGGGACACCCAGGCTCGGCTACCACAGGCCCCCAAGATCATGGTCCCGGTAGTCGTCAGGGACCAGGCCACGCAAGCTTTGATTGACTCTGGCTGCGGCCAAACATTAGTCCACCAGGCCTTGGGACCCCCGGCAGACCCCCGCCTGGGAACGATACACCTGCAGTGCATCCATGGGGACGTCCGGCCCTACTCTAGTGCTTATGTCCTGTTGACAGTAGCTGGTGTCACCTGACGACTCGTGGTTGGCTTAACCCCTCAACTGGCATATCCGGTGATCCTGGGGCGGGGCCCGCCTTCGAGGAGGTCCTCTAATTGACACCAGCACTGGAGGAAGAGCGCCAGGAGGCCCTTCCAGACGAAGTGGATGGGACCCCGGGGGCCGAAGCGGAGAACGAGGAAACCGATAATCTTCGGCTGGAGCCCGCAGTCGAACCCTGTCTTCATACTGATTTTTGTCGGGACCAGAGGGCTAATCCTACCTTTAGCCAGACCTATGAACAGCTCGTGGCAGTCGATGGGACTATCATCAACCCCCAGCGCACAACCCAATGGCCCCACTTCGAACTGCGCCGGGACCGTCTCTACTAGATTGACCGTGATGCCCGCACGCAGGAACCCCAAACGCAGCTGCTAGTACCGCGTCGCCACCAGCGGGCCGTGATGAAGCTGGCCCACAACATCCCGGCGGCCGGGCATCTGGACCATGAGAAGACCCTCGCTCAGATCTTGATGCAGTTTTTTTGGCCCAGTATTTACCAGGAGGTGAAGAACTATTGTAACTCCTGCCCAGAGTGCCAATTAGCTGCCCTGCCATGAGTGCTCAAGGTGCCCCTTGTCCCCATGCCTATAATAGAGATGCCATTTGAATGGGTGGCCATGGACCTGGTAGGCCCACTCCCAAAAAGTGCTTTTGGTTTCCAGTATGTCCTGGTCATCGTGGATTATGCCACCCGTTTCCCCAAGGTCATTCCATTGTGGAGTACTACTGCTTGGACCATCGCGGGGGAACTGGTGAAGGTCTTTGCTCAATTGGGTTTGCCCCGGGAGATCCTAACAGATCAAGGCACCAATTTTACCTCCTGTTTGCTACAGCAGGTCTGTGAGCTCCTGGGAGTTAAATAGCTACGCACCTCCATGTACCACCCGCAGACGGACGGGCTGCTAGACCCTCAAGGAGATGCTGTGAAAGTTCTCCCCGGAGGAGCTACGCCGATGGGACCAGTTGCTCCCACCCCTGTTGCTAGCTGTCTAGGAGGTCCCTCAATCATCAACCAAGTTTTCCCTATTTGAACTATTATACGGTCACCGTCCACAGGGCCTGTTGGACTAAATGCGGAAGACCTGGGAACAGTCCCCCTCCCTAACCCAGGGACTCCTGAAGTATGTCCTCCAGCTGCAGGAGTATTTTGCTCAGGCTGGGGCCCTGGCGCATGGAAACTTAAAGACTGCACAGGACCGATACATACAGACCTATAACCAGGAGGTGCAGGTGCGTGACTTTGAACCCGGGGATCGGGTCCTGCTCCTCCTGCCCTCAAGCGAGTTGAAGTTACTGGCCCGCTAGCCAGGGGTAGCTCGGAGGGTCAGGCCCGTCACATACAAAATTCACCAACCAGACAAACGCAAAAAGACTCAGCTATACCATGTGAATTTGTTGAAGCCCTGGCGCAACCGAGAGGGCCTGCTAATCAATCCTTACCCACCCGAGTCGGAACTGGGTCCCCACGTGCCCCAGACAGAGGATCTCGCTGTATCCCTGCTCGGCAACACCTTTACGGAAGAGCAGCACAAGCAGGCCAACTGTCTCCTGCAGGCTTTCCAGGGAACCTTCACAGCTCTATCTGGGTACACAACCTTGGCCTATCATTCGATCCAGACCGAGCCAGGGAAGGTTATCTGGGAAACGACCAGGCCACTGCCGTACCGGATGTGCCAAGAGGTTGAGGAAGAGGTGCAGGTTATGCTGGCCTTAGGCGTCATTGAGCCGTCCCAGAGTGACTGGCACAGCCCTGTGGTGTTGGTACCCAAGCCTGATGGCACCCGTCAGTTTTGTATAGACTTCCAGAGGGTGAATGCCATCTCCAGGTCTCACGCCTACCCGATGCCCCATGTGGACGAGCTGCTGGACCGCCTAGGGGAAGCCCGGTTCATTACCACCCTCGACCTCAGTAAAGGATACTGTCTTGTCTCCTCCCTCCCCCTCTTCCAGTCAGGCTGCAGATAAGGCTCTGCATTCCTTCCCGCCACCCTCTTCCCCCAGCAGGGTTTCTCCTCTAGGCTCTAGCTTGCAGTAGGGAGACTGGCTGAGATGCCTGCTGCTGCTACTGCCTGCATAAAAACAGTTTAAACTCAGCTGTTCCCTGCGCAGTTCAGCCCCTAGCGTTGGAGCCGTTTCTGGCATCCTTGTTAATTTCATTCGCAGTTGTTGTTGGGTGGGGGAAGTGTGTATGTGACCATGGCAGGGGCAGTTCTTTTCTGCCCCCGGGATGAGGGGATCTCCTATACACAAAAAATGCAATCGAAATCAGGAACCATTTCCAAGTTCAAATCCATCCCATTCTCTCCCCAGCAGAGGATTATGGTTGTGATGTCCAAACTGCTTGCAGATCCTCTTTGAAATGTTACTCAACTGAGCAGGGAACAGCTGAGTTAAAACTGTTCTTATGCAGGAGGCAGGCTTCTCCCTCCCTCAGCCAGTCTCCCTGCTTCCTGCTGCAAGCAAGAGGGAAGCCGCTGCAGCTGCTGAGTGCCAGGCAGGGAAAAAGCACGGACCCTAGTGCCAGCAGCCTGGCTGGAGGAGTAGGGAAGACACGGAGAAAAATGGGATGAGTTTTCACTTTTTCAGGCTTATTTCAATAGTAAAGTTTTATTGCAGACAGTCCTGGTAGTAGTAATAGTAGCTTTATTTTCTCTATCTATGTTGTGCAATGGGAGGGATCCATGAAGTACGTAGGAGAGGTGGGTTGCTTGCGATTGGACCATATGGGTAAGAAATGTAAATTACTTTCACCCCTGCCCAAACCCCAGGGCTCCCAGCCGCCTCTGCAGCTGGTAGCTCCGGGGGTGATTTAAAGGGCCCAGCTCCTAGCTTCAGCTGAATCCCCAAGCCCTTCAAATCCTGATTTAAAAGCCCTGGGATTTAAAGCCCCTACCTCTTCTGATAGATGCCACGCCTCTTCCGGTTGAGGCCCCTCCCCCTCCGCAGGACTCTGGAGTACCGGTAAGTCCTTTAAGTTACTTTCACCCCTGCTCTTCCCCAATATATTGTTTTCATCCATGTTGTCTGATAATTCTGTCCTTCACTATCATTTCAACCAATTTGCCTGGTACTGAAGTTAGGCTTGCCTGGCCTGTAATTGCCAGGATCACCTCTGGAGTGTTTTTTAAAAATTGGAGTTACATTAGCTATCCTCTGTCATTTGGTACAGAGGCTGATTTAAGTGATAGGTTACATATCACAGTTATCAGTTCTGCAATTTCATACTGGAATTCCTTTACCAGAACTCTTGGATGAATAATTTCTGGTCCTAGTGACTTATTACTGTTTAATTTATTGATTTGTTCTAAAACCTCCTATATAGATACCTCAGACTGGGACATAAAAAGAATGGCTTAGGTGTGGGAATCTCCCTCACATGCTTTTCAGTGAAGACCAATACAAAGAATTCATTTAGCTTCTTCACAACAGCCTTGTCTTCCCTGAGTGCACCTTTAGCATCTCGATCATCCAGTGGCCCCACCAATTGTTTGACAGCCTTCCTGTTTCTGATGTACATAATTTTTATTTTATTTTTTTGACATTAGTTCTTGTGTATTTTGCCAGTTGTTCTTCAAATTCTTTTTTGTCCTGCCTAATTATGCTTTTACACTTGACTTGTCAGAGCTTATGCTTCTTCCTCTTTTCCTCAGCAGGATTTGACTTCCAATTTTTAAAGGATGTCTTGGGAATCTAACTGTCTCTTTTACTCTGGTTAGCAGTGCTGGCGGTGGCGGCTGCTGCTGCTTTTTTTTTTTTTTGGAGGTGGGGGGTCTTCTCTCTGTGGTGCTTTGTTTTGTTTTTGTTTTTGAGGTATACATTTTGTTCGAGCCTCTGCATTTAGCATGCTCAGAGAGACTCATTCATGCCTAAATTCACTCACTAATGAAGATTTTATGACCAGATTATGAACCCCAGAATTTAGAGACTTATAATGGAAACAGAAGCTGACTTATCTATAAGCAGTGCTTATTAAACTGTCTAATGAAATGCAGCCACCTCACGATGAAGACCGGTGTGCAGCTCAACATAGATTCAGCATTGTCTGCAGAAATACTGCTTTCTTTATGCTTTTGAAAGATCTTACACCACAATTTTATATACAAAGTGCAAAACATCTACTATTGACCTCGGTGGCTTATTTTAGATAAGCAGAACAACCAAGGAGGGAGAACAGAAGTAAAGTCTCCATGAGATAGCACAGTACATGACTGCTGTCTACAGGCTGTTGCAAGTGTGTCATAGATCTGCAGCAGGAAGGGGAAATTTGTCTCCTTTTAACGGTGCAGTACAAGAAAGAAGCCACAAATAAGGTGACTATTTTCAAAAGAAAAAAAACTGGGACAATTTCATGGTGACACTATTTTAGGTTCAAACTTCAGCATATGAAAGACAGAAGTATAGGTTGTTTTCTTTCACATGTTCTGGTGTCACAACTGCTAGCTTCTAACTCAGCAGTGACACATGCATGTTTCCCAAAGTGGATGATTTATTCCAGTAACTTGATGTCCTGAGCGAGCAGTGAAGAAGTGTCATTCACATGTACTCTGAGCAAAAGGGCAGCTTGGATAGCAACTGCTGTCGTTTGAGTTTTCTCTTCACTCCATGCTGTTCGTCTTGCTGAACTCTTGTTCTCCTGGACTGCTTGTTCCTGGCTCACGTGTGCGCGCACACACACAGAGCAAATTCTGGTGTAGCAAGTAATCCGGAACAAACATTTTATAGTTTTAAAAAAAAATCCAAATGCTTTGGCTGATTGAATGAAAAACTGGGACATTTTAAGAGTCCCAAAATGATGTCCCAGAAACTTCAATGAAAAACTGGGACATGAGAAGTGATTACAACACACATAATGTGCAGAGACAATTTTGATTAGGCTATACAGAGAAGCTTAAGGAGATAGGTGCCTAAATCCCATTGGACGACTTCTCCACTTTAGTACACCATATGCTGGTCTACCAGAGTGGAGAAACAACGTCTTCTATTTTTAAGGATTTTTAAGTACAGAAATCATAGGGCCTGGCTGACCAATCCCTGCCCTGGGGATCCCATTGACTTTGGGCTAGTGTGCATGCCTGTGAGAGTAGAAATTAACCTCGAGATATGGGAAATCAGGCTTTAAAACTAAAATCAATGACAACACAACAAAACACACAGTCAAGAGCCAAAGTCAGAGTCAAGAGTAGGGCATAGGAGCAGGGCCCAGGAGCAAAGCAGAAAAGCGGGAACTGGGAACCGCTGGGGGTGGAGGATCTGGGAGAAGGAGGAGAGGTACAGGCTCAGAGGTGAAGCTCAGAAGTCGGGCAAGAAAGTAGGCAAGGTCCATAGTAGCAGACAGCCAAGGATTCCTCTAGATCAGTGTTTCCCAAACTTGAGATGCCGCTTGGTTAGGGAAAGCCCCTGGCAGGCCGGGCCAGTTTGTTTACCTGCCCCGTCCACAGGTTTGGCCGATCGCGGCTCCCACTGGCCGCAGTTCGCTGCTCCAGGCCAATGGAGGCTGCAGGAAGCGGCAGCCAGCACATCTCTCAGCCCACACTGCTTCCCGCAGCCCCCACTGGCCTGGAGCGGCGAACCACAGTCAGCGGTACCTGCGATTGGTCGAACATGCCGACGGGGTAGGTAAACGAACCGGCCCGGCCTGCCAGGACTTTCCCTACACAAGCGGCGTCCCAAGTTTGGGAAACACTGTTCTAGATGCTCAGACAACTTCCTGTTCCAGTGCCTCTTTCTTTTCTAAGTAGAGATTTCCAGCCAACCAGTGGGGCTGGACAGCTCCTCCAATCAGGAGCTTTGTGAGTGGGGCCCTGTGCAAGTGAGAGCTTTGCTAACCCTCTTCTCCTGTCATTCAGGTGAGCTGCTGGATGGCAGCCATGGTCTGAGTTCTGCCTGTGGACTGTGCAGATACTGCTGCTGTCAGTGCCAAGAAAGCACATGCAGTCTTCATGCCTTAAGCTGTTGCTGCCACCTACAATGCCACCCACCTTGCAGCAAATACCTCCACATGCCCACCCTGTTGCCAAATGAAAGGCTGTCAGCTGGGCTAGGGAGCAGAAGAGAAGTTTGCTTCTCTGGGCAGAGGCCTCGGAGAGCCACAACACTCGTAGTTTCTCCTTCTAGACCCAGAATCAGGCCTTAAGTAAAAGCACACCTTATGTTAAGAGCCTGTTATATGAGGATTTCCTGCTTTAGAGGGCAAAGGGATGCCCATGCCCATCTCCTCTTCCTTGAGCTTTGGATTTTTGCTTGCAGAAATAAGCCCACATCACTCTGTCCCTGTAGGTGAACAAGAGATTGTGGTTCCTGAGTGGGTGGAAAGTCTCCTTAAGGACAAGTAGGGTGACCAGATGTCCCGATTTTATAGGGACAGTCCTGATATTTGGGGCTTTGTCTTATATAGGCATCTAGTACCCAGTAACCCCATCGCAATTTTTCACACTTGCTGTCTGGTCACCCTAAGGACAAGTGAAAGGAGGGTGGGTCGGAAGCAAAGGAAGAAAAAGCTGATATTAATGGAATGTCCGAGTGGTTTGGCATTCTGATGGCTACATACAGGATTATGGAAAAGCAAACTGTGCCATAGCAACATAGCTTCTCTCTGTTAAAAATGTGCACCTTATTTCCAGCCTCCGTTTGTCTAGCTTCAAATTCCAGCCTTTGGATTGGTTCTCTGCTCTACTGAAGCGCCTGTTATTACATCTTTGTTTTCCATGTAGACTGTAATCAAGTCACCCCTTAACCTTCTGTTTGTTAATAGTCTGAGCTCCTTGAGTCTATCACTTGAAGGCATTTTTTCTAATCCTTTAATCATGCTTGGGGCTCTTTTCTAACCCTCTCCTGTTTCTCACTCCTTGAATTGTGGAGAATCAGAACTGAATGCAGTATTCCAGAAGTGGTTGCACCGGTGCCAAATACAGAGGCAAAATAACCATTCTACTCCTATGCACGATTTCCCTGTTTATGCAGCCCAGGATTGTTTTAGCTCTTTTGGCCACAGTGTCACACTGGGAACTCATGTTCAGCTGATGATCCACCATAACCAGGGCCTGCGCTACCATTTAGGCAGCCTAGGCAATTGCCTAGGGCACCAGAATAAATGGTGGGTGCCGTTTTGCCAGAGGGGGCGGCAGGCAGCTCTGGTGGAGCTGCTGCAGTGGTGCCTGCGGAGGGTCCGGTGCTCCGTGGCTCCGCTGGAGCTGCCGCAGTCGTGCCTGCAGACAGTCGGCTGCTTGCGCGGCTCCAGTGGACCTCCCACAGGCAGGACTGCGGCAGCTCCACTGGAGCCACGGAGCACCGGACCCTCCGCAGGCACCACTGCGGCAGCTCCACCGGAGCCGCGGGACCAGTGTGTGGGGCGGTGAAATTGCCATCCGCCTAGGGTGCTCAAACCCCTAGCGTCAGTCCTGACCATAACTCCCAAATCTTTTTCATAATCACTGCTTCCCAGGATAGTCTTACCTCCTGTAATTATGGCCTGCATTCTTTGTTCCTAGATGTATACATTTCCATTTGGCCATATTAAAATATATATTGTTTGCTTGCCACCTGCTTTACCAAGTGATCCAGATCGGTCTGCATGAAGTGCCCTGTCTTCATTATTTTACACTCCCCTCATTTTTGTGTCATCTGCACGTTATCTTCCACATTATTGATAAAAATGTTAAATAGTGTAGGGCCAAGAACTGATCCCTGCAGAACCCTACTAGAAACACACCCCATTCAATTATGATTTCCAATTACATTTACATTACATTTTGAGACCTATCCATTAGCCAGTTTTAATCCATTTACAGTGTGCCTTTCTAGGTTTTTTTAAATAAAAATGTCATGTGGTGTCAAGCCAAATGCCTTATAGAAGTCTAAGCATATTATGTCAATATTTTTACTTTATCAACTAAACTTGTAATCTCAAAAAAAAAAATCAAGTTAGTTTGACAGGATCTATTTTTTCATAAACCTGTTTTGCTTGACATTAATTATATTACCCTCCTTTCATTCTTTTTTAATCAAGTCCCATGTCAGCCTCTCTATTTTTTTAGTCAGGATTGATGTCAGAGTGACAGGCTTATTTATATTTACCTGCATCACCCATTTACCCTTTTTAAACATTGCATATTCCCTTTCTTCTAGTCCTTTGGAACTTCCCCAGTGCTTTAAGACTTATTGAAAATCAACATTGATGGTTTAGCAACCTTCTCAGACAGCTCTTCACAAACTCTTGGAGGCTGATTTTAAAATGTCTAACTTTAGTAGCTGCAGTTTAACAACCTCCTGAGATACTAGTGGAATGGAAAGAATGGTATCAAATTATATCCCCAAATCATCCGTTTTTTGCCAAATGCAGAACAAAATATTGATTGAAAATGTCTGCCTTTTCTGCATTATTGATTATTCTACCCTTTCTAGCTAATAACATTTCAGAGGACTACAGCTTCCACACCTTTGTCACGTGTCAGTCACCCAGCTCACAAGTTAACATGAGTATGAAAGTTACCTACTTCCAGTGCCGGTGCAAGGATGTTTCACACCCTAGGTGAAACTTCTACCTTGCGCCTGTCCCCCCCGCCCTGAGGCCCCCTCCACCCTGAGGTGCCCCCCCTTGCAGCAGCTACCCCCCTCCACCCTGAGGTGCCCCCCCTTGCAGCAGCTCTCTGCCTTGAGGCATCCCCCCTGCCCCAGCTCACCCCTGCTTCATGGAAGAGTACCCGGAGCATGCCGTCGCTGCTTCACTTCTCCTGCCTCCCAGGCTTGCAGCACCTAAGCTGATTGGCGCCGCAAGCCTGGGAGGCGGGAGAAATGAAGCAGCTCACCCCTGCCCCGCCTCCTCCCTGAGCATGCCGTCGCTGCTTCACTTCTCCTGCCTCCCAGGCTTGCGGCGCCAGTCAGCTTAGGCGCTGCAAGCCTGGGAGGCAGGAGAAGTGAAGCAGCCACGGCATGCTCGGGGAGGAGGCGGGGCAGGGGTGAGCTGGGGCAGAGAGTTCCCCTGCGTGCCGCCCCCCCTTACTTGCTACAGGTGGCCCTCCCTGCTCTCCCTTGCCTCAGCTCCCTCCACCTAAATGCCGGCGGCGATCGGGGCTGCCAAAGATCTGGCCGCCGTGGTTGCTGCTGAAGAAAATGGTGCCCCCAAATCCCAGTGCCCTAGGCGACCGCCTAGGTCATCTAAATGGTTGCACCAGCCCTGCCTACTTCCCCTCCTCTTCTGCCATATTGCCAAGTAATAACAATGGTATAGGAGTGGGGGCAAATGGCTTGAGAGTAATGTGTGGAATTTGGGGTGGGAAGGAGGAATGTAACTTTCGGGGAACTTGTGAATCTATGTTGAAAAGAGGTTGCTGGCGTGGCATAAAGGTGGGAGAGAGAGAGAGATTATTTTCTGGGCATGGCCTTTAATTGTCTAATAACTCTTTGAAACACAGCTGCTGGCATAAGCATGATAACTGCCAGGACTGTGTGTCTTGAGAAGAAAATTGTATATCTGCTGGCCCTCCAGGGCCCAGCCACATCCTGGAACTCAGCTCATCTGGGTACATCAGTCAGCTTCAAGCTTCCTTGGTAAATCAGAAGAAAATCCAGTGGCTGTCTGCCACACAATTAAATGGTGCATTTTTTCAGCATGAGTGAGCAGAGCTTTCCTTTTCTGAACAGGTCTCCAAAGGGGGCAAACCCAAGGTCTGCTGAAAGCTGATGAGATTGCTCATGCAAATGTGGCACCATCTGGTGCTGAGAGTTTGCCAAAGCAGCACCTCAGGGAATCCTTGCTATAGCTCCCATTGTACCACAATGAAGTTTCCAAAGTTTGGCTGAAACGAAAGAGGCCTTTTGGAATCAAAGTTACAAAGTGAGGTTATAACTAGACACCCTTGGAAAAATAATCAGAGAGTAGAAAAGGAATGGGATGCTTTGTGCACTGCCTGTGAGCTCTGGATCTATAGCAACTTGAGCCCCCTGCTGATCTCAGAAATCTCCCTCCGCCCCACCTCACCCCAGTTCTAGCTCAGCGCCTAAGCTCATTGGTGCCGCAAGCCTGGTACGTGGGAGAAGTGAAGCAGCCCCGGTGTGCTCGGGGAGAAGGCGGGGCAGGGGTAAGCTGCTTCACTTCTCCCGCCTCCCAGGCTTGTGGCACTAATCAGCCTCAGGGCGGAGGGTGGGGAGCTGCCGCAAGGGGGGCCCCTCAGGGTGGAGGGGGGGAGCTGCTGGGGAGGGGCGCCTCAGGGCGGGGGTTCGGGGGGAGGAGGGTGCAAGGTGGAAGTTCCAAGTAGGGCACGAAACATCCATGCACTGGCCCTGCCTCTGCCCCAGCCCTGAGCCCCTTATCCCCAGCCCCACTCCAGAGCCTGCATCCAGTGAAGTGGGTATTCACCCACTAAAGCTCATGCTCCAATTCATCTGTTAGTCTATAAGGTGCCACCGGACTCTGCTGCTTTTACGAGGTGTGGAGTGAAGACTCTAACTGGGGGTGTAGGCTCCGGAGTGGGGCTGGGGATGAGGGGCTCAGGGCTGGGACAGAGGCAGGGCCGGTGCAAGGATGTTTCGTGCCCTAGGCGAAACTTCCACCTTGCGCCCTCCCCCCACACACCCCTGCCCTGAGGCACCCCCCCACCCTGAGACACCTCTCTTGTGGCAGCTCCCCACCCTCTGCCCTGAGGCTGATTGGTGCCGCAAGCCTGGGAGGCGGGAGAAGTGAAGCAGCCACGGCATGCTCGGGGAGGAGGCGGGATGGGGTGAGCTGGGGCGGGGAGTTCCCCTGCGTGCTGCCCCTCATTTACTTGCTGCAGGCAGCCCTCCCTGCGCTCCCCTGCCCTAGCTCCCTCCGCCTAAATGCTGGCGGCAACCAGGGCAGCTGAAGATCCGGCCGCTGAGGTTGCTGCCGAAGAAAATGGTGCCCCCCAAATCCTAGCACCCTAAGCGACCACCTACGTCACCTAAATGGTTGCACTGGCCCTGGGCAGAGGGTTGGGGTGCAGGGAAGTGAGGGCTCCAGCTGGGGGTGCAGGCTCTGGAGTGGGGCCAGGGATGAGGGGCTTGAGGTGCCGGCTCCCCGGGGGCTACAGTGGGGAGAGAGGACTCCCCCCAGCTCTCTCCCTCTGCAGTAGCACTTGGACTGTTGGGGAGAAGTGCCTCTCCCCACCACGACAGCTCTGGGGCCGGGGCTGTAGGACAGGCGCCTCTACCTCAGCCACGGCAGGTCTGGGCTGGGTTGGGGCCAGGGGAGGGGTGCCTCTCCCACAGCCATGGCAGGCACAGGTCAGGTCTGGGTTGAGGCCAGGGGGAGGGGTACCTCTCCCCCAGCTGCGGCAGGGCTGGGACTGGAGGAGAGGTATCTTTCACTACCGCAGTCCTGAGTGCCTGTGTGGTACTTAAGAGGCTGCTGTGCGGCTGCACAGTTTAGAGAGAACTTAGGTTCCCAGTAGCCTGTGTTGCTGAGGAGAAGTACTGGGGTGTTCTGTACTAGATAGCATTTCTTAAGTGTCAAGTCTTCATACCCAGGTATATCGCATTGTTTTAATCCAGTCGAGAGGTGACAGACATGCATAACTGAGGCCAAGGCTTTGTCATCCAGGAAGAGTTTCTTAGCCAGCTGGAGATGTGGAAAGCATTACTCACAGATGCTGCTGTGTGAGAGCTCAGTGTCAGCCAGGAATCAATAAGTATTCCTAGACTATGGACTGAATTGACTAATTGTGGTATGTCTCTTTAACCAACAGCAACTGCACCGTGGCCGCAAGCTCTGCAAAATACTCTCCTCTGACCACCAGCATCACTTCTGTCTTGCTTGGGTTCAGCTTCATCTAAAAGCTGATCTCATCCAAGCACTGTATTATCCTGGTAGCAGTGGTACAGTCATATGTGATGAAGGATAGGGACAGCTGTATATCATCTGCATATAGCTGGCACTTGCATCCATGCCGTCTGATCATTTCACCTAGTGGCTTCATGTAGATCAGGGGTCTCAAACATGAATTATTCCCTGTGGCCCGCCATAGGCACCAACTCCACCGGCAGCCAAGCTCCAAGCAGTTAGTGTAGATAATCAGTGTTACTGACCATATAAGGAATAGTTACAGGTTTTCATATTTTATTAAGCCCTCTTCTTGCATTACAGTTTTTAAAAAGTTAATACATTGACTTTTAATAGCATACTATATTACTCTTCATTTTGTTCATTTTTGATTATACTTTTGTATCACTGTATGAAGAGGTTTCAGTGATGTGGCCCTCAGGCCAAGGTGCTAGTCCTTATGTGGCCCTCGTGATGATTTGAGTTTGAGATCCCTGATGCAGATATTGAAAAGGACCAAAGAGAGAACTGATCCTTGTGGAACTCCAAGAAAGGGGTCTAGGTACAATTTCCCATCATGACTTGTTGGAAGCATCCTTCTAGGAAAGATTCAAACGATTTTAGTGCATTACCCTGGATCCCTGCCACCTCTCTCATGTGAGACAGCAGAATTTCATGGTCAGCAATGTCAAATGCTGTAGAGAGGTCCAACAGGATGAGAATGTCCTCTGTTCATTGACAGGAGGAGATCATCCATCAGTGCTACGAAAGGGTTTTGTTTCTATGTCCTAGCTTGAATCCAGACTGCTGGCTTCCAGGCCATTCCACAACAGAAATGATGCATCAGCATTAGTTCTTCTCCAAGTGCAGGAGAGGAACATACAAGCCATAATTTGTGTACCAATTGGCTAAGTTTATAGAGAGCTTTGGAGTGCTTCCAGGTGAAAGATGCTCTGTACCGTAAATGTAAGTTGCTATTCAGGGGTGTACTCCTGAACCTGGGGTAGGGGATGAGCAGATAATCCTGTATATGGAAGATAATTGCACATCTTCTCACTCATTGCCCTCCAGTGACTTCATTTATCTGCTCATTCTAACCGGCAACAAAAGACACAGAAAAAGCAGTAGGCTCCCCATAGTACAGTATGAAGGTGGTCTCTTGCTTCAGAAGCCACATTCCTTGTTCTGTTGTGTGCATAAGGAATGGCAGCATTCCTTATAACTGTGTGTCTCTGGACTGTGAGAAAGGGTACCCTCATGTGGTACCCCAGGTCTAGGTTATACCCTGGGGATCCCTTCACACTGACAGTGACCTCTCTGTTTGAGTTTTTTATCTGTAAAATAGGCAAGTTTTATTATTCCCATCCATGATGGTCAGGGCATGGAAAGGATAAATTAGTTGATGTCTATATATGTCACGTTTTGAACAGCCTAAGTGTTATGTAAATTCCAAGGACTTGTCTATACTTAAAATGCTATACCAGCACAGCTATGCTGCTGTAGTGCTTCAGTGTAGACACTATCTACACTGACAGTAGGGGGTTTCCCATCAGCATAGGTAATCCACCTCCCCAAGAGACGGTACCTAGGTTAACAGAATTCTTCTACAGAGACTTAGGTTGGCTTAACTACGTTGCTTGTGGATGTGGATTTTTCACACTCCTGACCAACCTAAGACCAGACCTAAGCGTTACTCAGTTCTGAGTTTTAGGTCACATTTTTCAAACTTGTTATCTAACATTAGGCATTTAAATAAGTGACCTGAGCTTGAGGGGCTGGACACTTAGAGCTCCCACCCAAATTTGTCCAACATTTTTTTTCATCAGTGTATCAGTCAAGGCTCCCAGAAATCACGAAATTCTTGGCCAAGATTCAGGGCTAGTCTTAGGGAAAGTGGTGCCCTGGGTGAACTTGCATTTTTGTTCCCCTGACCCCCACTGCCTCGCCAGTCTTCCCACCCACCCTACCCCCTCCCATCACCCTGGCCCCTGCTGCCTCCCCTGGATCCCCACCCACACCCTGCATCACCCCTGGACCCTGCTGCCTCCCTTGACCCCCCCCCCGGCCATCCCCTAATCACCCCTGGCTCCTGCTGTCTCCCCTTCCATCCCTCCTCGCCCCCGTTGCCTCCCCCATTCCCTGAGCTCCCTTATGTGGCCTCACACCCAGGCTCATCCTGCTCTTTGCCTCTTGACCATGGCACCCCCTTCACCATGGCACCTGGGTGGTTGCCCACCCATAAGGCCGGCCCGGCCAAGATTCCTCCTCCCCAAGGTTGCTGTGAACTGCTGCTGAGCAATCCTTACAATGACTGCCCTGATAGTATCTAACATGTGGCTTTTCAAAGGGCTGTGGAATACCTTGAGGTATTGTGAAGAAAGCTTGTCTCCCAGGGTCTGCCCACAGGCAAAACTCCACTTGCCTGAGATGCCAAAATGAGACACCACTCACCTTGAAGACATTCAGACTAGGGCTAGTCAGAAATTTTCCAATTAAAATACCTGTTTGTTGAGCCTGAAAAATTTTGCCCAAAACATCTGGGTTGAATGAACATTCAGTGAATCCAAGGCAGGTATCCCCCAGAGCCCAACTTGGATTCCTGATGAACTGCTGGGCACCCCAGTGTTTCTAAGATCCACAGCTCATGGGCAGAGGCCCACTAGGAGATTGCCTGAGCACGGGGGAACCCAGTGATTCTAGTGTCACTGTTTCGGGACAGTCTGCCATGCCAGGGCTTCCAGAGTTTCCAGGCTCCCTGTTATGGATCGGGAGCCTGAAAGCCCCAACTCCAACTGGGGCTTGGTTTCTGGATCCACATGAGGGAGCGTGGAAGCCCTGAGAACCCTGACTTGAGCTGGGGCTTTCAGGGCGTCCAGGCTCACTGTCATGGACAAAGGAGTCTGGAGCTCTTGGGGGCTCCCAGAGTTTGCAGCTCTGAGAGAGCCCCACCATGCATACTGCCAAGGATACCAGGGCTTCCAGACTGCGGGCCTGCCCAGGAGTCAAAGCCCTGGTATCCCAACCCTGAATCAGTCTGCAGGGAGCTGCTGAGTGGAATTCTCTTGTTGCTGGGTCACTCTCTAACTTTTCATCCAAGGTTCTCAAAGTCCTTTAAAAACACTAGTTACTTGCCACCAGATAGGAGATCATTTCACCCCCAGCAAATGCAACCATCTCTGCAAGGAAACACAGCTGCTAATAGCCCCAGTGAACTCCATGCAACAATTTTAGGACAAAGTGAAGATGAGTAGCCTACCCACTGAAACAGCTGAAAGGCTAAGATAAGGGGAAGATAATTACCTGAGTTGTAATTTGACCAACCTTGTCGTTATGATAAGTGCCATGGGGAGCTTCAGTGACTGCAAACGGGAAGAGTTAGAGCTGGTTAAACAGTGGAAAAATTCTTCACAAATTCTCTGGCAGGGAATGAAAATGTGAGTTGCTTTGTTGACTCTGGTTCAACCAACCAATGGGCTGAGAGGAAAATAGCTAGTTGCTCTTGTTTGAAGAGCGTCTCACTGGTTATGTGAAAAAAGGGATGGTGATCATCAAACTTGCAGCAGGACCAGGCTTCCTAGCGCCAGCCTAAGACTCTGATTCAGTGCTGTCTAAGAGGGAAAAGAGCATCCTAATGAGTTACCTTCTGCAGCACCCAGGTATATTTCCTGGCCATTCTGCTTCATCTATTACTCAACCCTGCTTAGTCTGGGAGCACTGGAGTGAGAGCAGTGTGTCCTGTGGGTAGGGCTCCAGGCTGGACGCCAGGAGCAGAACTTTCTCCTGCTGAGTGACCTTGAATAAGGTACTTCACCTCACTCTCTGTTTCCCCCCTCCTGCTCTTTGCCTGTCTTGTCTATTTAGGCTGTAAAATTCTGGGGGCAGGGACTGCCTGTTATTATGTGTTTGGGTAGCACAAGAGGGCTTTCATTGTGGTGGGGAAGTCTGGGCACAATTGCAATACAAATAAATAATAATGGCAGGATAACAGCACAAGAGGGATTGTCAGCAGCATCTAAATGAAGTTGATGTTTACAGTGGGCCTTAATGCATTTCCAGCTATGTTACTGTGCATGGGGCCCACTCCACATGTATCTTATTACTTAAAAATCCTTTATTTCAAAACCATTTTCTAGGCAGAACGTATCAGGCACTAGGAGAAATGTTTTCATGAGCAACCCATTGCTTGTCTGCCCTGTTGGCACAAAAATTGATAGAGCAGGAACTGGAACTGAGCTTGCATGTGCACAGCCAGGAGTTCCACCTCATTCACAGTTGAAGAAATGCAATGGAAGATTCCTTTCGGGATAAAGGCAGCTGTGGTCCAATGTGAGCCATTAACAACCTGCCATTTTTTCTGCTGGGCTAGAGAAAGGGAAAAACGAAGTCAAATGGTTAGCTAAAGAGAAAAGGAGGTCAATTTAAAATGAGAACTGGTGATAATGAACGGCTGAGTGATGTGATTGAAGGGGAGAGGATATATATTTTTAAACCAGAAAGTTGTATGTTTTATCTCTCTCTCCTTGCCTCAATCTATCACTCTTCTTTTGAGATTGCAAGCTCTTCCAGGCAGGGACTGTATGTAGGCAGTGCCGAGTCTGTGGCAGGTGTTACTGGAATACAAAGAGCTGATATTCAAGCCCAAGGGCTGCCGACAGGTTGCCTCAATGTCAGATTCAGGACACTGCAGGTTCCAGGAGATAAATTGTTTCCATGCATTTAATAACAGTGCTTTGAATTTCTCATGTTTTTATTTAAATCCAAATCAGACTGGAAAACAAGTATGAAACAAGAGAAGTTGTTGTCTTTAAAGGAAAATAGCAGTGTCTAGTTCAGGGGTAGGCAACCTATGGCATGTGTACCGAAGGCGGCATGCGAGCTGATTTTCTGTGGCACTCACACTGCCCAGGTCCTGGCCACTGGTCCGGGGAGTTCTGCACTTTAATTTAATTTTAAATTAAGCTTCTTAAACATTTTAAAAATCTTATTTACTTTACATACAACAATAATTTAGTTATAGACTTACAGAATGAGATCTTCTAAAAACGTTAACATGTATTACCGGCACGTGAAACCTTAAATTAGAGTGAATAAATGAGAACTCGGCACACCACTTCTGAGAGGTTGCTGACTCCACTCTAGTTAGACCTTAACTAGATAGATATTTACTAAACAAAAAATTATACACTCTGTATAAAAGGGCATTTTCACAGCAGCTTTCCGAAATGCCTTCCAGTGTTTCAATATCTGCATCCAGCAAAGGGGGCTATTGTGTCTCTCACTTGGCTGCCATTTTAAAGATACAGCACTGCATGTTCCAGCAAGAAGCCCAGAGTTGCTTGAATTTGACTGGAAAATTCAGACTCCGTCAGAAAGCACTGGGCGCACATTTTAAAAAAGAATGGCATTTATCTTTTTAAACAGTTTTGAAATTCTTTGGGGGAAACTCAAATAGCTTTCAGAGTAGCAGCAAGGCACTGAATTTAGCTGTATGGTGTGGAAATCCATTAACTTCATGAAAAAACTCAAATGGCTTTGACCACCTTTGTGAATAGAGAAAAGGTCTGAATTCTGCATTGCCTTACACCTGTTGAAACATCACATAAGCAATTTTGAGGGAACCACTAGGGGTAACACTTTTAAAAATGCCTAACTGACTTATGAGCCAAGTTCCATTTTCGAAAGTGACTTAGGAGTTTAAGTCCTTTTTGAAAATAGGACTTAGGTTCACAAATTACTTGGGCATTTGTGAAAATTTTATCCTAAGTCACTGAGCTAGCAAAGGGTTGTCATTTACCAGAGTTTTGCCAAAGAATGAAGTCTCTGATAAGACAGTGCACTTACCCATACACAGCTGTTGGCTAGGTAATACAAATGTAAATTATTATTATTATTTTTTTTAAACAGAAGAATAGTGTATAAAGTAATGAGGGACAGCATGTTTTAGTACATAGTGCACAGGACTGGGAGCAGAGCTGGGCAAAATTCAGAATTTCTGTCCCATGGGGAATTCTGATATTTCAACATTTGTTTTTATCCCCAATCAGAAAGAAACATTGAAATATTTAAATTTTTCATGGAAAAAAACTGGATCAAAATGTAACATTTCAACATTCCTGAAACAGACATGTTTTGTCCCCATTGGAACACATTGCCTTATGGGAGTTGTAGTTCAGGAGCCTGATGTCCCCATTCTCCCCTATAGGCCGGTCTCCCTGTTCTGACTACATCTCCCATGATGAAAGAAAAAGGGGCAGAACTACAAATCCCATGAGGCAATGTGCTATAATAGGAAATCAAGATGGGGGAGGTGGTATCTTTCATTGGACCAGCTTCTTTAGTTGAAAGAGAGGAGCTTTTGAGCTGAAGAATACCTTGTCTCTCTCATATCCTGGGACCAAGACTGGCTAGAACAACACTGATAACATATAATAGGGTAATGCAGTTTTATGTTGAGATGATTTGAAATGAAACATTTCAGGTCAGTTCAACGAAACAAAATATTCCAATTTGGCTTGCCTGATGGAAAATAGAAAAATTTCCAGCAAAATTAGAATTTTCCCACTGAGAACTGTCATTATGTGGTAATTACACTTTGCATTAGAATGATTTTCCCGACCAGCTCTCAGTCAGAGCACGGCATCACAACAGTGCTCGCTACTATGTTTATCTATGTACAGTGTCAGTAGATGGCACTCCAGAGTAGTTAGCACTGCTCCTGGCTTTTATAAGACCCATAAAACCTGTTGTTGTGCACTGCAAATGAGTTCCCTTGCACAGTTCGTTATATCTGTGGTAACACAACGAATCTGATCCTTGTTCTACCACTAACAACTTCTGTGCCTCAGTTTTCTCAGCTCTAAAATGTAGATAATAAAGTTTCTGTTGTGAAGAAGAGGACATTAGGTTTCACTCCTGCAAGTTAGTCTGCAAGGGGTTCTACAGGAGCACAAGAGTCCTCACACTTCGAGTAACTTGCAGGAGTGAGGCCTTCTTGGTGCTCTGAAGATTTAAGGTTTTATATAGGTGCTAAGTCTTATGATTAATTGAATAAGAAATGCCAAAGAATCAGGAAGATTGGAAATCCATCTCAAAAGGAAAAGCCCTGATGCACACAGATGTTAGGCTTTAGCTTAAATGGAAAAAGCAACTTTTATTGTCCACTTAAAAAACAACAACCCTATGGGAATTATGCCAAA
The DNA here is from genome assembly GCF_007399415.2 of Gopherus evgoodei. Taxonomy (NCBI): domain Eukaryota; kingdom Metazoa; phylum Chordata; order Testudines; family Testudinidae; genus Gopherus; species Gopherus evgoodei. The sequence continues at coordinate 233,489,736 of NC_044322.1, read as the reverse complement.
GGAATGCAGAGAATAGAAATCTCAAAGTTTCACAGCCATGCTCCTTTCTCATTTAGTACAAATTGACACTCAAGTTTGACTATTTTAATGATGTTGTCTGCCATCTGTGGCATGCATTTAGGCTTTCACCTTCTATTCACTGCACAAAGAGCAACAGGTCAGCTCATTCTTGGAGCAGCATCTTTGGTCTGAAGATTAGTATATTTCTCTTATTAGAATATGCTACAATAGAGCTTGTCTGCAGAAATCCAAACCGAAGTCAGTATTGTCGCCAACCCATACATATACAATAACCATCACAGACTGGAACTGTACTGCATCCATCTCTGATCCCCTTGATTCATATGGTTTCATTCAGCTTGTGGTCTCCAATTCTATAATCCCATTTTATAACATTTTGCCTTTACAGCCATCAACTACAATAAGTCAAGTGCATAAGAATATCTTTTTATTATTACTCATCTCTCCTACCCAATGACTGTACAAAAAGTTCAATTAAAAAAAAATATATCTCAGTTTGTGCCATTGTTCTAACAGGAGGAAGTAAAATATTATGCACAAAATGAGAGTTTACAAAAGGAAAACATGGATGCTGATGCCATGAGCACCTAAAGCAATGCAGGGAGCATAGGAAAAAGCTTTGCTATGGGTGAGAGATTTATCATTTATTTAGGCAGAGAGCAAATAACATGCACAACACATGCTGTCTGAAAACTGGCAAGGGTAGGACTCAGACTCAGTGTAGATCAGTGTTGCTCAGCAAAATGAAAAACCTCTGTGGGCAGAGGGACCAGCACAAGTCTTATACATCAAGTAAGCCCTTGGTGCTATTCTTTCTACATAATTGAATTTCAGCCCTCAGTGTAGCTGCACCAAAGGATAACCTTAGAATAGACAAGGCAAGCTGGGATTTGCATGAATGGTGTTTATCACTGCATGAAATTGGGATCAGCTTCACTGGTACTAGGGTTGCCAACTTTCTAATCACACAAAACTGAACACCCTTGCCCCATGCCCTGTCCCAAGGCCTCACCCCTGCCCCATCCCTTCCCTGAGGTCCCACCCCCCACTCACTCCATCCCCCTCCCTCCTTCTCTCACTCTCCCCCACCCTCACTCACTTTCCACAGGCTGGGGCAGAGGGTTGGGGTGTGGGAAGGGGTGAGGGCTCCTGCTAGGGGGGTGGACTCTGGGGTGGGCCAGGAATGAGGGGCTTGGGGTGCAGGAGGGGGTCAGGGCTGGGGCAGGGGTTTGGGATGTGGGGTGCAGGCTCCAGGAAGGAGTTTGTGTGTGGGAGGGGGCTCAGGGTTGGGGTACAGGAGGGGGTGAGGGTTCCAGTTGGGTGGTGCTTACCTCAGGAGACTCCTGGAAGCAGCCAGCATGTCTGGCTCCCAAGATTGAGGGGCCAGGGGCTCTGTGTGCTGCACCTGCCTGCAGGCACTGCCCCCAGAGCTCCCATTGGCCATGCTTCCCTTAAACCCACTGTGCCGCCAACTGGACTTTTAGTGGCCCCGTCAGTGGTGCTGACTGGAGCCGCCAGGGTCCCTTTTCAACCAGGCATTCCAGTTGAAAACCGGACACCTGGCCACCCTAACTGGTACCCACCCCAGCTTACTCTAACGCCACTAGGGCATTGCACAGGTGCAGCTAGTCCAGTGGCTAAAATCAGGGCTAACTCCAAGGGCGCTGACATCAGGTTTTGGCAGATGTAGGGCTTTATCCTGTGCCACAGCAGCTTTGTGGTTGGCTCTGGTGGCCCCAGGGTAAAGCAGGAAATTACTTTCAAAAGGCAGTTATTTGTGCTTGGAAGCTCATGCCTGTATTTCATTAGTGACCTGGGGTCTTGAACATTTTTTTAAAGAAAATACTTTTTCAATTTCTTAAAAATAAAAGCCATTTCACCAGGCCTCTGGAGAATCATCTTGCTTAGAGGGATCCTGGGATGGGGGATGGGAGAGTGATTCCCAACGAATAGAACAACCCCTTGGGGTAAAGGGCAGCTGGTGTCAGACGTCTATCCTGATACAGATTGTCTGAGGAACAGCCACTTTTGCCTCACCACTCCTAAGATGTGCTGCAGCCCAGGGACCTGATCCAAAGACAATGATGTACAGAGCTGACCCCACACACACTCTCCACCCCAAAAAGCCAAAAAATTAAGCTTTGCGGTTTGTTTGTTTCTTTGAGGTATTCTCTCCCCACCACAACCACTACCCTGCATGCAGTAAAATGAATAATGCCCAGGATTGCTTTTCCTCCCTTTTTCTCTTGCTTTCTTCCCCCTTCTCACACTCTGTAACTTTTGAAAAGTTGAGGGAATTTTGAAAAGTTAGAGTGGCAAAGTTAGAGCTTAATTTTTCCATATGTCCCTCTGTGGAGAAATTTTGAAAAGTTAGAGTGGAAAAAGGAAAAGAGAAAAGACAAAACAGTAGAGCTTCTCCCTAACCCCAGATATCATTCAGTGGCCAAAAATGGGAGGAGGTGAGGGAGAAAGGGATGACAAAAACTTGAATTTGTGAAAAAAATTGCAGTTTTGAAAACCTAAATGAAAATTTCATTTAGAAATCAAATGAAAAATGTCAGATGAGGCAAAAGTCAGGAACAGAACCTAAACTCAGTCTCATCCATGCTCCCACCCATTTACAAATCACTTTTTCCTGACTTGTGTAGGAATGTGTATTTGTAATCAGGCTGTGTCAGTTAAACTTTAACTAAATATGTCTGTTATTTTTCTGTCCCTCCAAAGCTGATGCCACCACTCTGCCCTGCCCCCACTCCACACACCTAAGAAAAGCCAAGGAGAGTCATTGTGATCACTGGTATAAAATATTCTTTCTCCTCTCTATTACTTACATCTATAAAATTGCAATATTTCTTGATGTTCTACTGAATGTCTGATTGGTTTCATTCTTTCCCAATGGCTGACTGAACCAAATCTCATTCTTGTCTTATGAGTTTGGTTGTCATGGAGATATGGCTATACTGGTTAATTTATGTAAGCTATTTATGAAGAGAGAGGCTTGTATTTTTAATACAAAACTTTCGGTTGTCCATCTGTCTGCTCATCAGACTTGGAGCCAGAAAACATGAGTAGGAAGTGATGAAGTAGTAGCAATTACATAACCGATACCCTCAGAAGCAGGGTCTGCAGTATACCAGTATTAGATCTATCTGCCCACTAGGTATCACAGCTAATCCAAATCTATTACTGATCTGTTTCTATCAAATTGTAAAACTAAGGCCTGGTCCACCCTAGGGTGTTTTGTTTTGTGCCATGGTTGTATAGTTGATATGTGATTTTTGGTTTGTTTAATGGGTGTTTTGGTTTTTGCTACATTAACTACACAGGTAGAGTGGTATAGTTGAAGCAGCAAAACAAACCAAAAAAACCAAATAAACAAAGCTAGTGTGGATACAGCTATACTTCTATAGATTACCTTTATAACTTCATCCACACTAGGACTTTATGCTAGTAAAACTATTTCAATGAAGATCTCAATGCCCTAACCAGAATTGTTCTACCTGTACAACTTTTCTGTTCTCCTCAGACAAAGGTTTTTGTGTCTTTAATTATATAGAACGGACCATTTTTTAAGTAAAATTATTTTCGCGGTGTGATTTCATTTAAACCTAAGCAGGACTTCACTATAATTGAACCTGCATCTTGCATATTGCAATGCTTTGAAACAACCTGCCACTGTTTTATGAGCTCACTGTCAACTGAGTTTTGTTATGAGTTCACCAGGTGTGGCTTTAACTGAATTTTTCTTAGGCAAACATTTCACTTAAGTGAAGGAATTATATAGACTTTGATCCTCTGCTAGCTGCTGGAAAAGCCATCCTGACACCACCCCAACCAAGGACCCTAGACAGATTTCTTCCCCACCTTAAGCTGTCCAAGTATCTGAATAACCCCTGACCAAGGAGAAACCCCCCTTTCACCTAACAACCTCCATGTGCTACAGCCCAGCCAGTGCTCCTAAGCGTCGCCCTGGACAAAGGAGAACAGTTATTTAATACCCTTTGTTATACAAGAGGCACCTGCACCCAAACTCCTCCAAGCCACCACAGAAAACCCACCTTGTGTATGACATGTATAAATAAAAACACAACAACAGAATATTTTCAGGCCTTTTTTTTTAATGGCAACAGAAACCACTGTTTTTATACAAGTAAACATTCCCTTGCAATCCTAGCAAATCAAGGTAAGGCACCAAGAGAAACACACAAACTGAAGAGAGCTACCCTGATTTACACCAGCTGCTCCCTTTTAAAGATTTGTGGGTGAGGCAGCCTCAGGAGTTCTTTGGCTGGCTGAGCTGAAGACACAGGATACATTTAAGAACGGGGCAGCGCCAGCTGGAGCAAACAGTCAGCTCAGATGAAAGGCAAATAGAAAATGCAAGAAACCCAACAGGCATACGCCAAGGTAAAGTGCAGGAGGGAGAGTAGCTACCTGGCATGACAAACACAAGATGGAACGTCTACAAAGAACTTAGTCTGATTTCAGTCTGAGGAATAAGAACTCAGGGAGAGAGAACGTGGACAAGAAGTTCAAAGTGAGTCTGTTGTAAGGTGTGGGGGGAGAGAGATTGTTTTATTGTTAAGAGCAATATGGAAAAGGTCAAATTCTTAGACTGAAGAAAAAACACCCCACTGTGAAGTGTTCATATTACAGTGATGAGGGGCATTTAAAGTATTTTCGATAAATCCCATGTAATAATGGCAACATACGATCCAATAAGCAAAGGCTGGCCCTGAGACCAATGTAGTCAACAGATTATAATAGCCACAGCATATGGAATGTTTTGCTAGCACAGCTTACTAAACACATTAGCACATGAATGTTCTTGTCTTGCGGTGATATAAAGTGTGATTAAGAGATTGCAGGGTTAAAAAATGGTGAGTTTTATTTCTTAAGGAAGCAGGTTAATGAAGTGGTTAGAAAAGCAGAAGTCAGGAAAAGTAGGTTCTATTCTCAGATCTGTTGCTGAGGCCAGGCCTGTCCTAAAAAAAATTAGGTCAGTTTAACTATGTCAGTCAGGTGTGTGAAAAATCCACACCCCCGAGCAATGTTGTTAAGTCAACCTAAGTCCCTGTGTACACAGAACTTCTGCTACCACCTCTCAGAGAAATGGATTACCCACGGCAATGGAAGAACTCCTCCCATCAGCGTAGGTAGTGTCTACACTGAGGCCCTACAGTGGCACTGCTGCAGCTGTGGTGTTTTAAGTGTAGACAAGCTCTGACTTACTTTGTGACCTTAGTCAAATCAGCTATCCTCTGTGCCTTAGTTTACCTATATGTAAATATCTACGATACATATTGTGCAACCCACTTAATGAATGTTTGTAAATGGCTTTGAGTTATTTGACTGGAAGGTACTATTCAGTACAAATGCAAAGCAGCATTTTGAAATGTGCTCCCAACAGCTATTTTATTCCCTCGAAACATGTGAAATGAATTGGCGGGGTTCATAGTCCAGTCTCTATTACCTAAGACACCACCTCACAAAAATCCACCCTCACAACTGGCTTCCTTATGACTGTCTCAAAGGGTTGTCAACTCTGCCTGAAGTTATTCTGGGAGATTTCCTGCCCTCCCCACCCCCCAACATATGTTGTTTTCTTAAAATATCCTATTAAAATCTCCCGGATTGCTTTCAATTGTCACTGGGGGATCAATGTTAATTCTGGGATACTCCAGGGCAATCCTGGAGGGTTGGCAACTCTAGTCTCAGCTGAGAAATTCAGTCTGCAATCTCTTACTTCTAAAAGCAGCCTCCCCTCCCCCATCAGAACTGAGGCACAAAAGCTGCAGGAAAAGCTTGTACTGCCACTATACCTGTCCTGTGGATAAATGCAGAATTTCATTCTCCTTGGCTGTCAAGTTAGCACCTTTCACAAGCACTAGGCCCACATCTACTCCACAATAGAGTAAGGGGGCCCAGTTACAACACAACAGATCCCTGACATGATGATAACCACAGTTAAACATTTCTGTGTCCAGGGGACCTAACCACTTCTGAGAACTGGGTTAGAACTTTGGGCTGAGAGCTACAGCAGCAGTGTAGACCTGTAGAGAAATATGGTGTGTCACTGTTAAGAGTGATTAATCAATATCTTCTGTGGCCTTTGAATAAATGTAAGTGAAAAAGAAAAAAATTATTTCACTTCTTTCTTAGTTTGTAGGAATATCCCCAAAATTATTATGAAAAGAAGTACTTTATCAAAATGGTGGTGCAATCTGACCTACATTGATGAGACATGGCCATTGAATTAGACGGGTGTTTCATCTGGAGAAGAGTGCAAATGTTTGCCCCAAAGCACAGTAGCTGCCACAGACTTTTTGCTTCCCTAATGTAAGGAAAGTCACATGGGCACATCAGCCCCACCCCTTAGCTGCTCTTAATATAGATTGGCAAGTTTCTACAGTCACTCTGATAAGGAAGTGAAGGACACTCTCTAAAGTGCAGCTCTGCCCTTATTTGTAGCACATAAGCAAATGTTTTAACAAAAGGCTGAAATTTTAAAATAAAAATATTACCCCCTTTTCTTTGAAGGAAAGCCAGGAAGATTACAAGACTCAACTGGTTTTAATGGAAAAGAAATAGTGACTGGAAAAACATAAGGAAGTGCTCAGCTCAAGAGACTTTAAGGCCTGTTGGTGCAACTTCAGTGGAAGGTAAAAACAAAACTAAAATAATAATTTATGCTGATCTTTTTGTCCCCTTCCACTTGGTTTTCTGTTAGACTATGCTAGGCCACTGCTCACTGTTTGAACAGTCAAGGGCTGTATATGTGAACTTCATTCATGTTTATAATATATTAGTGAAACAGCTGTTCCATTTTGTTCTTTTAATTCAATACTTCAAAAAAATGATTGGGCTAGAAATGGAAAAAGCTGGAGTCCCTTGGGATCTTTAGAACCAAAATATTCAGAGCTCTTACACAGCTGGCTTACAAAACTTGTGAAAAGATTACTCAGTGTGCTTTAAAAGAAAGTTTTGTTTGTCTAGCTAAACAGGGCAAAGTTCTCCTCTACAATCCATGCTGTGTTTACCTGTTGTGTGTAGGACTTTAATTCACGTAAATGGAAGATTCACCCAGAATGTGCATCTTTACCTCCTTGTTCTGTGAGACCAGCTTAGATCTCAAAGGCTACGCAGGTTGCAGCTGGGTCAATAATTGCATGAGAGATTTCTCCATCTCTAACCAAAATAATCTTTTAAATCCTGCCCCTTAGTAGTAGTGGTGATTCATTCTTCTCTCTGAGTAATAATCACTAAACCAGGCCCCAAAATGGAATTAACAATCACTGTGAAGCTGAAGATTTGATGTATTGGTTGTGGCATAAATATGAACTCTTAGCCATTTGTGAGTGCATTGAAAGTCAATTTATATGTTCTGTTTAAGCTGTCAGTCTCCTGTAGAGTCCCTGACCTTCCTATTACCTTCCCTTCAGCTCTGAGTACAGGAAGTTCCTCCTGGACAGCCATAAACTAGGCAGGGAATTTCTCCTCTTCTGTGAGGAATATACAGTACCTGAAAGCGTGGTCCTGTAGCCTGGATTTGTTGTATGTCAATTTCTCTCCTGACTCATTGAAGAGACAGTGGAGGTTTGCATAAGAATAGGAGTGTTTAACTTTAGTGTCCTGGTGAAATTCAATTTTTGTTAATTATAAATAACCCCTTCAGTTGGGGGTTAGATAAGATGTCCTTAACTTCCTGCCCTAAAAAGCTGCTGTGTTCTATCCTGAAGCAACTATGTGTCAGTAGTAGGGGAAGCTGATGCTTGCCAACCTCCATAGGGATGTTATAGCTGACTTAATGTTGGGTTGTAAACTGGGTTGAGATTCTTGGATGAAGGGTACTGTAAAAGCAATGCTCAGATACCACAGCAGTGGGCGCACTAGGAATACACAGTGGCATTGCTTCCAGTTCTCCTTTACTGGCAGGACCAAGGTTGGCATGTTATGGGGGCTTTTAAGGTGGCAGAGGAGGGGCTTATAAGTGAGAGAGTGTCCTGAAAGAAATCTAAGAACTGCCCTCCCCTTTAAAAACAAAACAAAAACTCTGGTGCCCAGTTCTGCTTTCAGTCACATTAGACAGTGCATCTGCATGTAAACAGGGGCAGAACTGAAAGAAAAAAGCACGTGTGAGCATGTGATAATTCAGTGAGAGGCTGTTATCTAGTCAGTTTTTCCTGCGCTGCCTTATGTATGTTTTTCAAAACAGGTTTTACAGTAAATTATCCAAGCTTCTTGTATAACCTGAGAAGTGAAGCAATAAGATACAGACTAGAAATCCAAGCTGGACTTTTTAATCTATCTTTATCTGGGTTAGGGACTATTGATAACTCTGTGTACAGCACCTAGCACAACGGGGCCCCAACGGGCTACTGTAATTCAGCTACATAAGGATACAATAACAATCTCTATTTCTTGCATTTATCTTTCTCTGGAAAAACAAACAAACCCTTCATTCCCAAACAGACCTGTTCTGTCCTAAAGGAAAGGCAGCACAGCACCATTGTGACAGTGTACCCCATAATGCTTTATGGGGTGGGGGTGCTCATAAATGTATGTATGATATAACTGGAATAGGGTTTTGCTACATGTAAAAGTTATGATCTACTGGTTATGTTCATCCTATTGTATGCAGGCACCATTTGTGTGTTCAGAGTTATGAACATTGGCTGTATAATTGCTTGATTTCAAGTAGCCCTTTTGGTCACTTCCTGGGAAAGGAATGTGCAAATGAAGTGCTCAGTCCAGAAGCACTTAACAGACAAAAGATCTTGGAAGACTCCAATCCACATAAGAAGTCTACCTGAGGACATTCAAGGTAGCATGTGGGTAATGACTGCTGCCTGCAGGTCCTGAGTCATGCATGGACATGTGACTTGCTGTCATGGTATAATTCCCCACTCTGAACGTTAGCATCCAAAAGATGAGGTACCAGCATGAATTCCTCTAAGCTCAATTACCAGCTTAGTACTTGTAGCGCTGCCACCAACCAGGAATTCCAGTGCCTGGTACACTCTGGTCCCCCCAAAACCTTGCCCAGGGACCCAGCAAGACCCAGACTCTCTGGATCTTAACACAAGGAAAGTAAACCCTTTCCCTCAGCATTGCCTCTCCCAGGCTTCCCCTCCCCGGTTACCCTGGAAGATCACTGTGATTCAGACTCCTTGAATCTTAAAACAGAAAGGAAAATTCACCTTCCCCCCTCCTTCTCCCTCCCCTTCCCCGACTCTCTCTGAGAGAGAAAGTAATCCTAACACAGAGAGAGAATTAACCTTTCTCTCCCCCTTCCCTCCTTTCTCCCCACCAATTCCCTGGTAGATCCAGACCCAGTCCCCTGGGGTCTCACCAGAATAAAAAAACAATCAGGTTCTTAAACAAGAAAAGCTTTTAATTAAAGAAAGAAAAAAACAGTAAAAATTATCTTTGTAAATTTAAGATGGAATATGTTACAGGGTCTTTCAGCTATAGACACTGGGAATACCCTCCCAGCCTAAGTATACAAGTACAAATAAAAATCCTTTCAGCAAAATACAAATTTGAACTCCTTCCAGCCAAATACACATTTGCAAATAAAGAAAACAAACATAAGCCTAACTCGCCTTATCTACCTAGTACTCACTATTCTGGACATATAAGAGACTGTATCAAAGAGATTGGAGAGAAACCTGGTTGCACGTCTGGTCCCTCTGAGCCCCCAGAGAGAACAACCACCAAAAACTAACAGCACACACAAAAACTTCCCTCCCTCAAGATTTGAAAGTATCCTGTCCCCTGATCGGTCCTCTGGTCAGGTGACAGCCAGGCTCACTGAACTTGCTAACCCTTTACAGGAAAAAGAGACATGAAGTACTCCCGTTCTATTAACCCTTACTATCTGTTTATGACACTTGCCCATGTGATTCCAAATCTCCATTTTGTGACTGGATTCTACACAGGGTGAGGAGGTGGTCTCCACCCATAAGAGAGAGTCTATTTAAACTCCTGGGAGACCCCTCCATTTTGTCTTCAGCTGGCTAAACAAGGAGCCTCTCCACCACCCCAGGATACTTAAAGGAAACTGAAACAAAGAACAGTAACTGCAGGGGGTGTGAGTGATTGTGGACCCAGGCTAGCCTGTAAAAAGGGAGTATTCTGGAACTGGTGAGGATCTTATCTGTATTCAGTTTGATTAGACATAGATTTGCACATTTTATTTTATTTTGCTTGGTGACTTACTTTGTTCTCTGTTTGTTACTACTTGGACCCACTTAAATCCTACTTTCTGTATTATATAAAATCATTTTTTACTTATTAGTTAACTCAGAGTAGGTATTAATACCTGGGGGAGCAAACAGCTGTGCATATCTCTCTATCAGTGTTATAGAGGGTGAACAATTTATGAGTTTACCCTGCATAAGATTTATACAGGGTAAAATGGATTTATTTGGGTTTAGACCCCATTGGGAGTTGGGCATCTGGGTGCTAAAAACAAACACACTTCTGTGAGCTGTTTTCAGGTAAACCTGCAGCTTTGGGGCAGGTAATTCAGACTCTGGGTCTTTGTTGAAGTAGACAAGAGCATCTGGCTCAACAAGACAGGGTGCTGAAGTCTTAAGCTGGCAGGGAAAACAGGGATAGAAGTAATCTTGGCACATTGCTTGGCAGCTGCCAAGGGGGTTTCTGTGATCCAAACAGTCACAACCATACCACCATAAAAGGAAAGGCAAATCAAAATATTGTTATCCTGTCCTGACACTTCAGTGCAGCAACAGGGCACGACTCAAAGCCTACACATCATTTCCACATCAAGAACAATGAGGAGAAGGTAATCCTACAGAGCAGCGTAGATCATTTTGGAACTAGGTCCATTCAAACAACATGGATTATGTAATGGATGCTAGAGTGGATTATACTGTTTATCTACAGGATAGATGGAAATGTGTAAAATACCAAAAGCCATACCTGGCACAGGATCTTGTGATGAACACATCTGGTGTGGCTATAAGCAAGCTCTGTGGCCAGTCCATATCTGCTACCAAGGAACATGACATAGAGGGGAGCGCAGTGAGAAGGAAAATGAAGGTGTGTGGTGGTGGTGTTTTTGTTTTTTTTAAAACTTCTGAGTACAGCACTGGAGAGAGTGATACTGGAATACTGTGTCCAGTTCTGGTGTCCACATTTTGAAAGCTATATTGAGAAACTGGAGAAGATACAGAGACGAGACACAGAAATTATTTGAGGTCTAGGAAAAATGTGTTGGAGCAAGAGATTTAATGAGCTTAATTTGTTAAGCTTTATCTAAAGGAAGATCAAGAGGTGACTTGTTTAAAGTGCACAAATATCTTCATGCAGAGAAAATACTGGATAATAAAGAGCTATTAAATCTTGCAGAGAACAATATAACGAGAACCAATGGCGCAAAGTTAACCAGAACAATTAAAATTTTAAAAAGGCTCAAATTTTTAACAGTGAGGGTGATTAACCACTGGAACAAAACACCAATGGAAGTGGTGAATCTTCTGTCTCTTGGTGTCTTCAGATTAAGACTGGATGCCTTTCTGGAAAACGTGTTAGCCAAACACATGTTGTTGAGCTCAATACAGGAGGAACTAGGTGACATCTATGGCCAGAGTTATGCAGGTGGTCAACACAGATGATTTAATGGTGCCTTCTGGCTTTAGAATCTATGAATTTTACCCATACTGTTGCCAAACTCAAGCATACCAAAATAATTATAAATAACACACATCTTAGTCTGGGGGCGGGGAGTATTTGATGGGTGGGATTTTTTGTGTTTGTTTTTTCTTTGTCTTTTTCCTTTGTCTTTCAGACTCTAATACGCACTTGTTTCACGCTTCCAAGCTTCTCTGTAATCGTGATGGCTAGAAACTTTTTACTTTTAAAAAAACAAAAAACAGCTGAGATTCACATGGGGTTTGAAACAATGCTTACCCAATATCACTGGTTGACAATATGTCAGCCAGTTCATGGGAAGCACCACAATGCCATGACACTTTTTCAGTAAAATAAAAAACAAAGGCTACAGGAAAATAAAGGAGGGAGATGAACATTGTGTCAGCTCAGTTGCCTGTGAACTCCAGAAACTTTGAAAACAAGGCCAGGCAAACTGAGAATGAGCCAATATCAGGTCTCTCCAAATCATCCTCAATACAAACGTTTCCTCCAAGATACTTAAATTTCAGCAAAGCCTAGAGAATAATATACTAGTTCTGGTTTCAGCTTCCATCAGGGATTCCTGAGCATGAGTAAAGACAAATACACACACTAAAAAGCCGTCTTTTCAGAAACTCTCATCTAAAAGCAGTCCCTGGGGAAATGAGCTCTCTCATGTAACAGGCCGAGTGAGTCTCTGTTCAGAGCCCACCTGTGATGGTCTAAGAGTGACATGGTAATGAAGAGGAAAGTATTCTGTAAACAACAATTCTAAACCACAAATTCAGATTTAAAACTTTTAGCTAAACAGTGTAATAAACTAATTATGGATTTTTTCCTCCTTTACTTACCTTCCAAGACCTGGATTTAGGTGCTCTTCCTGCCATCTGCAGTAGTGACTTTTCTGATGCCTAAAGCAATTTAGAGAATATGGCATCTCACTTCAGGGGGTTGGCTTCACTGTTTTAAGATGAGTTATAATTAGAGTTGCCCCTAACTCCAGTCCTGTCCACACACAAAACAGTGGGGTGACATGGTGTTTTTAACTCAGGTGGGTTGGCCAACTGGGGGGAGATATAAGCTACTACACGAGGGAGCACTATTAGTTGGCTGCTTACACAGCTACTCTGTAGGGTGGACACAAGCAAGCATTGCTAGCTCTCCAGTACTTTGCCGTATTTCCCCCTATGTGCACAGAAAGAACAGACCAGTTTTTGCACAGTTCACTGGGAAAGAATTCATGGAGCAGTACATCTTAGTGCAGTACAGAGATCTATGGGATGTGCCTCTCAGAAGTCCTAGCAACATATAGGAGTGAGTATAGCACCAGCATAGACTCACCTCATGTGTTATCTTGCAGTATGTCTGGTCTGACTCAAGCAAGGCTGACTCAAGAGGAGTAACTCAAGCATAGATAACTCAGGTTAACTCTGCAGTGAAGACATACCCTAGGTGCTAGGACATGTCATGAAGGAATACATTCTCAAGTCAGATTGGCAGAGGCCCTAAGGGTTTTTTTTGCCTTCCTCTGCAGCATGGGGAATGAGTTGCTTGCTGGTTTCAGCTAGAGTAAATGGTGTACTCACTGTAACTCTACATCTTTAAATCAAGATTTGAGGACTTCAGTAACTCAGCCAGTGGTTATTTGCCTATTATAGGGATGGGTGAGGTTCTGTGATGTGCAGGCAGTGAGACCAGATCATGATGGTCCCTTCTGGCCTTAAAGTCTGAGAGTCTGTCTTCAGGAAACCAAGTGCTGAAACCTAGTGTTAGGCCAGAAGTAATGCAAGATGCTACTTCTCTTGCAATCCTTTCCATAGCCCTTAGATCTCTCCTGTTTCTGACCTTGTGAGATGGTGATAATCCTGAAGAGTCCCCCAAACTCTCACTTCCTTTATGCCAAGAGGGCATAAATAGTCTTGTTGACTTCAGAGGGGCTACTCTCATAAGCAAAGCTGCTGCATCAGGCCTAGAGCTAGTGAATGTCCTGATTCTTTTGCACATTAGGTTCTTCCAGGATGAAAGTTGCTAAGCGCATAAGAGCTTGTTTGCAGGAATTTGAAAGGGTGAAGTCCTCTCTAGACCCTCCTCCCCTAATGGGGAGAAATAGCCTATTATATATCATCCAACTTTGAAAGGGATGTGAAACAGAGGTCCTGGCCATCTCATGTTAATGAAGTTGCCATGTGCTTCTCTTGTGATTCTGCTGACAGCAGGGTTATTTATAATATATTATTTTGTAACTAGGTTTTTCCCTGGAGGAAACTCCGCCATCTTGTCAAATCTTGGGGAGCAATCTTGTCTCCCATTTTAACCATATCTTATTGCTCCAGTCATTCTCAGAAGCCAGGACACATCCCTCCAGTTGAGGATCAGGCTTCCTGATGACCCTGTCAATATTCCCTTCCTCCAAAGAAATTGAATTTCAACATATACAGAGTTTTAGCCTGGGAACCCTGAGGCAGCTGTAAAAGTAGGAGGATGCATATGCAAAGCCCTTTAATGTTGTTCTATGATATGAGTTTGACAGTAGGTGAATGCTTCCCTACAAAATATCCATTCCATTAAGGGCCCAGTGATCTCCCCTTCTGCAGACACTTCTGTCTGACTCTGTCGTAGCTATGACAACTTGGCAATAGCAGCCTTTAATGGCTTCCTGAATCTGAGCCTTTAGTTGCTAGGATATCCTAATGCATAGGCATATTAACCTTGCATTACAGTCTTATGGAGAGCCTTCTGGCTCATCCATAAAAGGGGGTTGTGATACATTATTACTGTCACTTCAGTATTTCTTTTCAGAACTTGTGCCTGGTTCTCATTTACTAGTAATGGCAAGGAGTTTTGAAAGGGTCAGGAATGACCCCTAATGCTCCCCTGCTGGCACAAAGGCTCTTTTTGTCATCCCTGCCTCCAGCAGGTGTCAGGAATGGGGATAAGAGGGGAAGTGGGTGGGAAGGGGTGCAGGGAAGTAATGTGGCTGGAGAATATTGACCTACAACCACACCTTGCTGCCTGGAAGCCTTGAGAAGCAGTGTAAATTATCTTGCTGCTTATACTGGTGGCCAGGCAGGACTCAGAACCAGCCCTGGATTCAGGAGTTACAAAGGTATTTTTACAGCCATGTGTGCATACCTGTCCCACACGCAGGGATGGGATAACTGAGAACCAGGCCCTTGTGACTACCCCATTCCTCTCCCATCTTCAGAGTCTCTTACAACAGTTAGAATTCCTTCTTTCATTCCTGTTTCTTACTTGTGTTTGCAATTCTCACCTCCTCTCCATCCGCTTTAATTGCTCCTTATCTGATGATGTCTTTCTGCCTCTTTCCTGATGCGTTTTCAGATCGGTTTCTATTGTAAACTCAGCGACTCCTGTCCTTCAGAGCTGCCTTCAGAGCCCATTTCTAAACAGCCCAGCCAGTGCGCAGGGGGACATGGTGCAGCATTTGTAGGCATTGTAATGTGGTGCAGATAGGGACTAGTGTCCTCTCTTCTCCTATATCCCACTGCCTCATCTCTGTCCAGTAAATAGTTCAGAGTCTTCCGCTTGATCTCACTCAAGTGCATGCTTTATTGAAATCAACTTTACCAAAAAAGCCTGTCGAGGACAGCAAGATTTCTTCTGTATTGATTTCATTGTAGTATATTTTCAAATGTACTAGTAGATATTGCCTAAAATTGCAACATACCACTGCTGAAAAAGGAAACTGATTTTAATCTTAACACCCCTCCCCCCACACAAACACAAAGTTACGGTCCACCCTGAGCCCATAGACATTACAGATTCAATTGAGGCTTTTTCTGTGACTCTCTCTCTTGTGTTTGGTGTTCATGAAGAATTGGGGCAGGTGGCATATAAATGACTTACTAGTTCACAGAAGCCTGGGAAATCATGCATGTGCACACACAAGACACACACTATGGCTAGAAACGTTTTATCTGATCCCTCTTCCCTCACTCTCCCCCCCGCACCCCCCAACTTTTATGATTCTTTTTCTCTGTGGTTTGCATTATTATTTAAATGTTTTAGGACCCAGCACTGACCTCTCTTTCCCTTGCTTTAAAGACTCTAAAGGCTTCCCAGACGCTCGGAATTTCCCAAAGCAGTGGCTGGAATGGGTCTTTCCCCTCTGATGAAAAGCATAAGGTCTAAAATGAAATATGATTTTGAGCTGTAACATCTTCCCACAGCCGGGTAAGGTAACGGGGACTGTAGGTTTGTAAGCTAGAACTGGCCCCAAGTTGAAGTTTACGCCCTCATTTTTCTGAAATTCCTGGTTGTTTGGATGTGTGGTTTTGGTTTAGGCGGAGCTCTGTTGTTAATATTTAGGTATTTGCAGTCCTCGGAGGTGGTTGGGAAGGTTATGCAAAACCCTTAAACTCCAATGCAACATCAGAGTACTTTCTAAGCTGCTCCTCGTTCATATCTGACTAGTGACTGTAGCCTGACATCCTTGCTCAAGACATTGGCACATGCATAAAGCTAAAACAGAGCAATACATGGAGGGTAGTTGCCTGTGTGTTTTATCCTAATGGAGTCATTTCACTGTGAGGACTCTGCACGTCTCTTGCATAGACAGAACTCCAAGGCAACAGTGGGCAGCAGTGAAATGCTTCGAGTTCCTTGGGACTCTGGCAATATCCTGGCCGACATGGTAAATAGCCTGCATTTTTGCAAGCCATTAGCCGCCGAGGTGGCTGTTATAGGCCATTGGACAGCTGGGACTCATGGCTTTTCAAGGACACTTTGCATGCCAGTGAGGAGTCAACCACCAAAGTTGTACAGAGGAAGATGAAGAAAGACAAGGAAGCTTGTCTAACTTCAGTGGGCAATTGTAGGACCTCTGAATGTGGGAAATAGGAAATTATTAGCATGTCAGCAGCAGTGTGGAATTCAAACAGTGTATCAGACATTTTTCCTGGGAGAGGTTATAACAGACGAGATATTAAAGTTAAGCTACTAACTTTTCTTTGCTACATTTTTAGTTAGTTAAAGGTCAATGATAAAAGTATTGGGTGAAAAAAGTAATGCAGTATGTTAGGTGACAAGCTTGCTGTAAGACATCGTGTTTTGTGACTTATCAGGGCAGAGAAGCACATTGACAGACTAATACAAATGCTTTCAGGACCTTTTCTAAGCATGTGTCCCAGGCAGCACCTGCCCCCATCTGCCATTACTGAGTGGAAAGATGAGGAGGCTAGGGTCTTTTCCCATACACGAGGGAGAAAGGATTGGTGTCTGCCAGAACTGGCTTTGGAAGCAGGTCCACTGTGGCCTCTGTTTGTAGCACAGCATTCTGGCCTGCAATCCAGCCACTGAGTCCCTCCCCCCCGCATAGCGATGTTGCTGTGTCTGTTCCCAATGGAGGTGTTGAAGATTTAGAAATTCAGCTGATGTAAATGAACACAGCTCCACTAGGGTGACCAGACGTCTCGATTTTATAGAGAGAGTCCCGATTTTTGGGTCTTTTTCTTATATAGGCTCCTATTACCCCCTGGCCCAAGGAGCTATGCTGGTTTTACACCAATGGAGATCTGGCCCTCAGTACACAATACAGTAACTCCTCACTTAACCTTGTCCTGGTTAACGTTGTTTCGTTGTTATGTCGTTGATCTGTTAGAGAACATGCCCGTTTAAAGTTGCACAATGCTCCTTTATAATGTTGTTTGGCAGCCGCCTGCTTTGTCCACTGCTTGCAGAAAGAGCAGCTTGTTGGAGCTAGCGGATGGGGCCTTGGAACCAGGGTGGACCGGCAGCTCCCCTAAGTTTCCCATCAGGCTCCTGTTTCTCTGTGGTGGTGTCCCCCTACTCCCACTCCTGTATCCCCATTTCCATGGGGTGAGGGGCGAGGAGAACACAACAGGGATCAGGATGGAGGGAACTTTCTGGCAGCAGCTGCTGTCTCAACTTGCTGATCTACTTAAAAAAGTAGTGTACTTAAACTCGGGTCAGCGTACTTAAAGGGGCAATGCACGTCTTCCCCCTGCCTGCTCCCCCACAGTCCCTGCTAAGAAGTAGCAGAAGTCTGAGGCCTTTGCATATCAGCTTTCCAGGGGAGGGGAAATCTGTGATATGGAGTCAGGGTATAGTGTATGTATAACTTGTGTAATTAATGCTATATGCAGCAGTCCTTGAACAGAGGTGGCCCAATCAGCATGAGGCCAGCCCTCTTTTCCAAGGAAATCATCCCAGTAACCATTGCCCACCTCCCAAGGAACATCTTTTCCTCAAGATTTGACTTTAGTTAGAGAGATTAAAACAGGAAGCAAACTTCTTTGCTGCTTGCCTACAGCAGCCACATGGAAACCACAAGAATAAACCAACAGCAATGCAGCATTTTTCCAAATCTAAAAACTTGCTTGTACACTGAGGACTTGCAAGATTCTGTGTAACTGGGCCATTGTATGACCCAGCCATAATAGTACCTGTGCAAGCAAGAGGTTCACTTCTTATAACTTCCCCTCCATTGTTCCAGCTGACTACCCTAGCCAAATAATTGGGACTATGTTAGAAATTTTCACATGGCCTCTGCGGGGCTGCTGTTCAGTCATTTGCTTCCATTCGTTCCTGTTGCTCTGCATTTAATAGAGGTCAGAAGGGAAACAAGCCCAGTGACAAGCATGCGTAATGGAGTGTTTCATGCTGAAAGGGACCACAGCATGATAAACAACAATGGGTAGGGTAGCTGAAATACAGCAGACAGTGTGTGTGTCTAGCTGCACCAGTTCCCCAACAGAGGAGAGGATACAATAACTAGGCACCACTGTATCAGCCAGTAGTGTCCAGCACAAGCATTCAAAAACCATGATTTTAAAAACTAACAAATATGGGGTTCATTTTTATTTGCTTTCCTGGTTGGAGCCTTTAGAGTTCACATTTTCAAACCTTTCTCTACAAACTAAGGTTGTCAAGCGATTAAAAAAATTGTGATTAATTGCGCAATTAATCGCACTGTTAAACAATAATATAATACCATTTATTTAAATATTATGGTGTTTTCAACTTTTTCAAATATATTGATTTCAAGTACAACACAGAATACAAAGTATACAGTGCTTACTTTATATTTTTATTACAAGTATCATGCACTGTAAAAAAACAGTTTTTTCAATTCACCTACTAAAAGTACTTGTACAAAGTGCAGTCTCTGTTTTATTTTTGAATGCAGTTTTTTGTACATAATTCTACATTTGTAAGTTCAACTTTCATGACAATCTACAATTTTAGAGCCTACAAATCCACTCAGTCCTACTTCTCGTTCAGCCAATTGCTCAGACAAACAGGTTTGTTTACATTTGCAGGAGATAATGCTGCCTGCTTCTTGCTTACGATGTCATCTGAAAGTGAGAACAGGCATTCTCAGGGCACTGTTGTAGCCAGTATCACAAGATATTTATGTGCCAGATGTGCTAAAGATTCATATGTCCCTTCATGCTTCAACTGCCATTCCAGGGGACATGCATCCATGCTGATGACAGGTTCTGCTCAATAACAATCCAAAGCAGTGCATACCAATGCATGTACATTTTCATCATCTGAGTCAGATGCGACCAGCAGAAGGTTGATTTTTTTTCTTTTTTGGTCTTTTGGGTTCTGTAGTTTCCGCATTGGAGCATTGCTCTTTTAAGACTTCTGAAATCATGTTCCACACCTCATCCCTCTCAGATTTTGGAAGGCACTTTAGATTCTTGAACCTTGGGTTGAATGCTGTAGCTATCTTTAGAAATCTCACATTGGGACCTTCTTTGTGTTCTGTGAAATCTGCAGTGAATGTTCTTAAAATGAACAAAATGTGCTGGATCATCATCCAAGGCTACTATAACATGAAATATATGGCAGTATACAGTTAAAATGGAGCAGGGGACGTGCAGTTCTCCCAAGGAGTTCAGTCACAAATTTAATACATTATTTTTTTAATGAGCGTCATCAGCATGGAAGCATGTTCTCTGTAATGGTGGTGGAAGCATGAAGGGGCATCAAATGTTTAGCATATCTGGCACGTAAATACCTTGCAATGCCAGTTACAAAAGTGCCATGCAAATGCCTGTTCTCACTTTCTGGTAACATTGTAAATAAGAAGCAGACAGCAGTATATCCCCTAAATGGAAACAAACTTATTTATCTTAGCAATTGGCTGAACAAGAAGTAGGACTGAGTGGGACTTGTAGGCTCTGAAGTTCTGTATTTTTTTTTTTTTAGTGCAGTTACATAAAAAAAAATCTACATTTGTAAGTTGCACTTTCACGACAGATTGCATTATAGTACTTGTATGAGGTGAATTCAAAATTACTATTTCTTTTGTTTATCATTTTACAGTACAAATATTTGTAATAAAAAGTAATATACACTTTGATTTCAGTTACAACACAGAATACAATCTATATGAACATCTAGAAAAAATCCAAAATATTTGATAAATTTTAATTGGTATTTTATTTAACAGTGTGATTAAAACTGATTAATCGCGATTAATTTTTTGATCATGAGGCTCACATTTAACATAGTAAGAGTTGGCAACTCTTACGAAGTTTTTTATAGTTGGGGGTGGGGGGTGCTGATAGAACCTAGCAGAGGTAAATGTGAATTTAGTGAAATTTGCACACAGGATGTGCTTTAGTTAATTGAAATCTTTTCTTCCATCACATCCTTTTGAGAATCAGTATTAATATAACAACCTTTCCTGTTCCCTGCATTCTTCCCAAAGTTAACAGCTTCCCAATTGTCTGGTATCTCTTGCACCGACAGAGGTGGCTCTAGACATTTAGCCACCCCAAGCACGGCAGCATGCCACGGGGGGCGCTCTGCCGGTCGCTGGTCCCGTGGCTTCGGTGGACCTCCCACAGGCGTGTCTGCGGAGGGTCCGCTGGTTCCGCGGCTTCGGTGGAGCCGAGGGACCAGCGGACCCTCCGCAGGCATGCTGCCGTAGGCAGCCTGCTTGCCGCCCTCCCAGCTACGGCAGAATGCCCCCTGTGGCATGCTGCCCCAACCACGTGCTTGGCATGCTAGGGCCTGGAGCCGCCCCTGCGCACCGATCTCCAAGCCTCCCATGCTAGGAATTGCTGCCCAGTTTGACATCCACCAAGTTCCTTTCTGTCCTCCTTCATAATAGTTCTGAAAATTCAGCAGTTCCCAGGAACATCACCTCAACAGTGACCATGTGCCACTTTGCTTGTTCACTATACTGTAACTATTTATTTGTGCCTTTAGATTGTAAGATCTTTGCATCAGGGACTCTGCTTAGCATAGGAATATGGCTTGGGGGCTTCCTGGGTCACTAAGTCCAATCCAATGCTATCCCAGACAACTCTATCTTTTTAAGCCCGTTAAATAAACTTATCAAGCTCTGTGTCAAAACTAGCAAGGTTCTTTGCCCCCATTGGAATGCTATCCCAGAAATGCGGCAAAGGTTACCTCCTGTAAAGCACCGTGTACATTTGCATCAACCTAGAAACAATAACATGGAAAGTTTCTGGCAAAAACCATCCCCTTGCCCGAATGATATTTCAAAAACCATGTTAGGGTAGCCAAATCCAATTCAAGCCAACAAAAAATAATGGGAGAGAGGGAGCATGCTGTAGTGGCTCCTTGCCCCCTGACACTCATTCTTCCAGATCTGTAAAGTTGCTTGGACAAGCCACTCAACCTTTCTGGCTTTGGGGCACTGTGAGGCTTTAGTCATTGAAGTTTGTAAGGTGCTTTGGTGAAAGGCTCTATAGCAATGTGAAGTATTATTCAGAATTAAGAAAAATGATGTGTTCCCTAAGCCATTAAGACTAACAAGGAATCTGCCCTTGTAGGGGGCAAGATGAATTCAACCAGTGACGCCAACATGGAAGAGATCTCTCTGGAGGATGAGGATAAAGATACTGTGGAATACAAAGTTCTTATGGCATATGCCCAGCGACGACTGTCCGTGAGTAAATATGGGCAACTTCTGAAAAGGGAAGCGAAGACCTTGAAAGGATCATCTACAGAGAGAGAGGAAAGGGAAGGGATCCCTCAAGCCGGGAAGGGTGAGAGACACCAAGAACTGTCAATCCAGGACAAAGGGCCCACTGCCCAACGTAAAAAGCAAAAGAAGAAAAAGTTCATCTGGCGACGCCTGCTGCTTTCTTGTGCCAGAGGAGAGAGGGAGGAGGGCCCAGAGGTGCTAGCCACGAACCAAGACACTGTGAATGGGTATGGCATAAAAATGCCATTGGCACTCCAGATATCAGAAGGTGGGAGCCTGAATAGTTTCTCTTTCTGTCTCTAGTCCCTTCTTCATGCTAGTTTCTATTTCTCTCTTAAATAGCTTATTGATCGCTGCTAATACTGCCCTTCTCCTTTTACTTGTTAATATATTCTTTCATGCCAGCTGTGGGGGAAAAAATTGCCAGTCCTGCTCCCTAAACAAGTAGATTCACACTGGTAATATACTTTTTAGTCTCCACACTCTGAACCTATACACTGGCCATAAATATCCTCCCATAATTATACAATTGCACAGATTTGCATTTCCAAACACTAGCTTATTGTTCCCTGAACTTGGCTAGAGAATATAATGAAGAGTAGTTTTTGAAAAAACAATTGATGTGGGCCAGACTGCAGTCTCCTATGGTAAAATCAGCAAAGAGAGGGCTGAGAGGGCATCCATCCATGGAGTCTACTCAAGCAGTTTTCCTCATAGACTCATAGGATTGGAAGGGACCTGGAGAGGTCATCTAGTCCAGTCCCCTGCACTCAAGGCAGGACTAAGTATTAGTAGGCCTTCCCTGCCAGGTGTTTGTCTAACCTGCACTTAAAAATCTCCAGTGATGGCGATTCCACAACCTCCCTGGGCAATTTATGTTTAGGAAAATTTTCCTAACTGTCAGTGTGGTTAATCTCCAGCCTAAACCACCCTTGCTGCAATTTAAGCCCATTGCTTCTTGTCCTATCCTCAGAGGTTCAGGAGAACAATTTTTATCCCTCCTCCTTCTAACAGACTTTTCTGTACTTGAAAACTGTTATGTCTCCTCGGAGTCTTCTCTTCTCCAGACTGAAAATATTGGGTTTGTTTAATCTTCCCTCAGACTGTTTTCTAGACCTTTAATAATTTTTGTTCCTCTTCTCTGGACTTTCTCCAGTTTGTGCACATCTTTCCTCAAATGTGGTGCCTAGAACTGGACACAATACTCTAGCTGGGGCCTAATCAGTGCTGAGTCAAGAGGAAGAATTTCTTCTCATGTTTTGCTTACAGCACTCCTGCTAATACCTCCCAGAATGTTTGCTTTTTTTTTTTTTGCAAGTGTTACACTGTTCACTCATATTTAGTTTGTGATCCACTATGACCCCCAGATCTTCTGCAGTATCCATCTTAGGCAGTCATTTCCCATTTCCTATGTGTGCAACTGATTGTTCGTTCCTATAAAGTGGAGTACTTTGAATTTAATCCTGTTTTCTTCAGACCATTTCTCCAGGTTGTTCAGATAATTTTGAATCTTAATCCTATCCCTCAAAGCACTTGCAACCCCTTCCAGTTTGGTATCATCTGCAAAATTTGTAAGTGTACTCTCTATGCCATTATCTAAATAGAACTGGACCCAGAACTGATCCCTGCAGGACCCCATTCGATATGCCCTCCTAGCTTGACTGACCACTGATAACTACTCTCTGGGAATGGTTTTCCAACCAGTTATGCACACATCTTGTTGTAGCTGCATCTAGGTTGTACTTCCCTAATTTGTTTGAGAAGGTCATGTGCTGGCTCTGCACCCCCAGTATCCTCTGCTCCCTGGCATCATAGCTGAAATGGAAACACTGTACCAAGGCTTTTCTAACTTCTCCCACAGCAGCACCATTACTGCAGAATCCCTCTTAAAAGGGGTCCCCTGCTGAAGAGAGAGGGCAAGGTAAAACAGCCACTGGTTAGGTGCCTTCTCCTGAGGAATCTCCATGGGACCCCTGAAAGGTATGGGTCACATTCCCAGCCCCACCCCCATCCAGTGCAGGTCTACCACCTGGCCTAGGGATCCCAACCCTACAGAGAGCTCTCCATTAGGGTCTTGAGAAGAGGGAACAATGCCACAGAAGTGGCTGAGCCTACCCTCCTCTGTGCAGCAGGTAGGAATGCTGCATGTGGAGGGTGCCTAGCTCTATGCTCAGATTTAGAGGGCCACTCTCTGGCCCATGATCAGTTGTTTATCGTACACCAAGTATCCAAAGGCCATCCCTTAGATAAGGTGCTGTGTCATGGCTGATGAGACTCCACCGGGTTTCCATGGGCAACTAGCTCATGCCCTAGAGCACAAGGGTCAAGCTAGGTGATAGGATGGCCTGGTTTACCAGGTACATCCACCTCTTGCAAGGTGACCCCCCGTGTTCTACTCAGAGTAAGACTTTTGTCCCAGTTTCAGTATTATTGGCCAAATTACCTCCTGTGATTATAGTCACTGCCCTCTCCCCCTTTGCTATATATACTGGGCCTCCTAAAACAACCCATCTCACATCTCCAATCCAATCTCCCCACCAGCTCCTAAACCCCCTCCCAAGCATCTAGGACAAGCCACCCAACCAGTCACCCAGCTGTCAGAGCTGGTTACATCTATCGATACAAGCTCTCTGCCTACTCCTCCTACCCTTGTGGATAAGTGGGCCTAACCCGACTCTTCCATTGGCAAAAATAATTTGCCCACCTCCAGATGCTATCTCCCACCACATGCGTTTTTGTTTTTTTTTTTTTAATTTCCTGCCCAGACATTAAGAAAGGTCATGTTGGCCTGTTTTAGTAATCTGACATTCCTTTCAAGGTACCAGAAATCAACCAGCAGATGGCAGTGTGAGCTCAACTACAAATGCTGTTTTCTTCATGTTTCCCCCATCAGTACCTTAAGAGGTAGGGTTTGGTCCTAAAACCAGGCTTTACCAATACGGTAGCAGATTACTGTACCAAGCCCCAAAATACTGAATGCACTTTTTGCAGGAGAACCTGCTACTTGTAGCAATGCGGGATGCAGGCATCCCGCAGGAAAGCGGGGTGCTTGCTGTGATCATCTGTATGTCAGTCCCAGATTGTCTTCCTAGATCAGCGGTCCCCAGCGCTGTGCCACAGTCCTTTGTCTGGCACCCACCAGCCAAAAAGGTTGGGGACCGCTATCCTAGATCATAGCTGAGCTGATGTCTGAACTCTGGGGCCAACATTTCCAAACCTGAGTACCTAATGTTGGGCTTCTAAATTCATGTTTAGGCACTGGAATAAATGGCCTGATTTCTGTCCTGCACACACACACACATGCATACCCCCCAAGGTCTGAGCACTCAGTAGCTCCCAGACAAGCTTTGCAAAATGATATAAAAGGAGCTCTTTTCAGAGCTGGATCATCCAGGAGCTGGTCTGGCTGTCTGCTGGTCGCACAGGAAGTGTCCCTTGCGGGATCAGAGTTCAGGTCCCAAGCTCCCAGGGACTGAGTGCAGGAAAGAGCAACTTCCAGCTTGGACAAGCTCAGCAGCAACTTCCCACTCGGTTGGTATGAGAGAGCCCTTGTTGGGCTGACTGCCCACACTGATCTTTATAGATCACAAAGGTCCTGGATAGAGTCTCACAGCTGCAGCAGTGTGTGTGTAGCATACAGCAAGCCCGGCCACTGAATAAAGGGCTCTGTTAATGGTCCTGTCCACTCCAGCCTCTTCGCATACAAGACAAAACACAGAACTCCCAGCGTGGGGGAGAGAGAGAGAGATTGTCTTTTATTAAACCCCATCACCACAGTGTTTTATACGATTGGGCATAGATGAACCAGCCATTTACAATATCGCAATACAACCAGCTCTAAAAACCACTATCCTAAGGATAGGGTGACCAGATATCCTGATTTTTATAGGGACAATCCCAATATTTGGAGCTTTATCTTATACAGGTGCTTATCACCCCATGCCCCATCCTGATTTTTCACACTTGCTGTCTGGTCACCCTACCTAAAGAGCAAAGCAATCTCATCTTCTAATGTGCAGTAGTCTCCAGAGGTACAAAGGCGCGCAGTAACCAGTGAATATCACATACTATCTTCTGCTGGGAGAGCTACTGTTCAGATAATGGAAAAAGTGTGTGGTGTATCATGGGTGTCTAGCATTCCCCTCCACTCCTAATTACAGCCACCTGACCCTGAAGAGCAGCAAGACTCTGTGATAGGGAAATGTGCCTCTTGATCTTGTTCTGTTCTTCCTCCTCAGGGTTCTGTGAATGCTAATGAGCTGAGCTTGATTGAGGGACTAACCAGCAGAATTTCTTTTTTCCAGGTGAGGCAAAGGATTTCCTCCACGTTGCAGACCAACTTGCTAAGATAGTTAATGCCAGGTCACACTCAGCTCCCCGGAAAGTGGGTTTCAGAGCACTAGAGCGCACTCCAAGTCTAGAGGCAGATGGTGGACAGCTCAAATTCCCTCAGCAAGAGGGAGGTGAAAAAGGTAAGATTGATTGACTGAGGTAGTGCAGTGAAACTATCAAAAACAACAAGGAGTCTGGTGGCACCTGAAAGATTAATAGGTTTATTTGGGCATAAGCTTTTGTGGGTAAAAAACCCCCCCACTGTCAGCTGCATCAACTACTCAGTGCATGATCCTATGCTTCAAGCTACAGTCTGGATACTGTATAACTGTAATTGGGGAAGGCTTGTGCTGAAGAAACGAGCTCATTTTCTGGTTATTCAAGTTCCAGGGACCCCTCCTACCACTGTTGTTGTTTGATGTATTTGTATTACATTAGCGCTTAGGGACACCGGCTGAAATCAGGCACCCACGTGCTGGCTCCTGCACAAACCCTTAGTAGCATACAGTAGAGCCCTGCTCTCAGTTGGGGCCTCTGGGTGCTACTGTAATACAAATTAATAAAGCTCTTGAACGTTTTGAAGTGTGAATCGAATGTGACAGAGAGCCTGGGTGGGGAAACAGAGGCACAGGTGGTAGAAGTGACTTGCCGAGGATCATGCTGAAGGCAGGGCCAGGAATAAATCCATAGTCTTCTAATGCCAAGCCCAGTGCCTTATTCACTGGACCACGCTGCCTTTATGAGGGTTGCTGTCTCCTTCTGCAAGGTGACTGCACTGACTGCATGATCCACTGGCTACACTATATATCTGGATCATTTGTTTTTCACAGTCTCAGTGGGGTTCTCTCTCTCTTTTGGTGGGAGGTTTTCAGAGCTCTCTCTTCATTCAGAGGAGGGCCCCTGACTTGGGGGGTGGAGCCTTGTAGTCCCACTAGCCACCTCAGGCTCTTGCCTCCAATAGCAGATGCTCCTTGAAGAAAGCAAGAATAACTGAGGGATTAAACCCCAGCCCCACTCCCTGACTGGAGCAAAACTCTATACAGCATAATAAATGGCTGGAACTCATATCGGACAAAGAACGTCTCCTATTCCAGACTGTGCTATAAACCTCCGCCCAAAACCTACATACAGGTCTGTCATATAATTTTACCTGTTCAAGCCACAAAATGGGAGTTGTTTTCTTACAAAGCTGATCATTCTCTATGTGGTATGGACAATGAGCTAGTTCCTTTAAGTCTGCCACCTGGATCCTGCTAGGAGAAAGTAATTGTTTTTTCCCCCCCCACTCCAGATGAAGAAGAGAGGATAATAGAAACGATAGTTGCATTGTTAAGACAATCAGGGGATAAACTGGAAGAAACGGTAATAATATACACACATTTTTAATGGGCATTCAGCTATGTGTATGTTTCATTATATGTTTGCCGGTAGTGAATGCTATAATTAAGGTTGCAAAACTGTTTCATGATTTCATGAAAAACTTCCATGATTTGGACTGAGGCTTTTCTGTGTGAGGCCTCACATCTTAAGATTTGGGCTTTAAGATTTTCAAAGGCACAAAAGAAAGTAGTTGCCTGGTTCCTATTGAATTTCAGTGGGAGTTGGACATCTAACCACCTTTTGTGCTTTTGAAAATCTCCCCTTTCAGCATTAAGCTTGGCACACGAGTAGTTCTCAGGGACAGCCCTAGACCAAAAGGTGCCCCAGATAAGGAGCATCTTCAGTGCCCCCTTCCTTCCAATTGTTAAACTTTTGAATGCCTTGTTTTTTAATTGCCTTTGTATCCCATTTCATGACTCTGGTGCACAATTTGCATGCATGATTTATCCCCATCATATAAAATGATACATTTTCATGATAGATCTGTAAATCTCTATCTGTTCATTCTGTATAAAAGCAAAGAAAAAATTGTGTTTCCTCTTAGCTTATAGAAACTTCTTAATTTTAAGAAGAACTGAAATGTACTAACATCAAAATTTGAACCATTTTACTTCAAACATTCTATTTTCCCTTTTGTTGCGAACAACAAAAGGGGCGCCAGGCTTCTGGTGCTCTAAGTGGTCACCTGGGTTGCCTGTCCCTAAATCTGGCCCTGCCCAGGGAGGTTAAACTCTCTCTATAACTTTATAGGGGTGATGGGGAAATCTTTTAAATTAAGAGTTAATGTTTGAAAATTCTAGCCTGAGCTTGTATAAATTGCCCCCGCATGAATTCATTAGTTGGAGCTGAGGCTGGGATTTTCAGCACTGAAAGCTTAGGTCTCTACCACTTTAACTCCTGGAGCTGGTGGTGGTGGTAGATTCTTGTACTCTACATAAACCAATCACTAGAGGGAGGACATGTTAGACCCTGAACCTGAAAGTACAATCCTGCACACACTTTATTCATGCAAGTAATCCTCACTGAAGTCAATGGGACTATGTGACTAAAGTAAAGTTTGATAACTCTCATGGGTAAGTTTGCAGGATCAGGCTCTAAGCCAAAAAAATGCAGACTTCTAGAGAGATGTGCTCTTGTGTGGTCTAATAAAGAATATGTTGAATGCAGACTCCTTGGAGACACTAGGGTGTATTTCACTTTTCTAAGCACTAGATTCCCCTTAGTAAAACTCTGTATTTGACAATGGCTTTAATGGATTAATAGTTATCCTCCTCTTTCAGATAAAAGAGGACAGAACTTTCTATCACTGCATCACGAAGATGCTCTCCTATGCCTTCTTCAAGAAACTCACTGATCAGTACCTGAAGGAAATCCCAGGAGATTCTACCAGGGAGACAGAAGGCAAAATACAGTGCACTAAAGCTGCCTTTGTGATGGAAGTTACGACCAGACTTACAGCTGTGGACAACCATCCTATGAACATGGTCCTGGGGTTTGGAGTAAAGTACCTCAAAGAACATTTTAGCCCTTGGATTCAGAACCATGGTGGATGGGTATGAGATATGTTTCCTTAGAATGATAGGCTAGCACAACTATGTGCAACGAACATCCTTTTGGACTGAAAACAGATGTTAGAAAATTGTACTACTTAAATACCTCTTTTAGAGGATGTGAGTGGTCAGGAACTAATATTACATGGCCTGACAGACTCTTATTTGTGATCCCCTGACACAAGACATCTCAGTCTTTGCACATAGGGGTCCAGATCCTCACTGAAATTTGTGGAAGTTAGGAGCCTATATACCTTTTGAGGATTTGGGACACAGTCCTTTAACCCTGTAATGTGACCTACTAGCATGGCCCTCTGACCCTGTAGAGTCCCAGTTCTCTACATCTTCTGTCCTGAATGCATCCTTAGTCTATTTTAGGTCTCCAGGGTATGCCCTCTTCCATGCTGTCCCTTAGGGAATGCATTCCCACTTCTGTGCCCCCAACAGCATGTCTCCTCTTTCAGCTGCCTCCTTAGAGCCCACTTTTGAAAAGTCCTCCTAGGCCGATTCCTTCCCCAGCAATGCCTCTGTGCACTCCCAAGCTGCTGATCCACACATTTCATTTGTCTGAATTTGACTGAAAACTCCTCAGGCAAAGGACGTTGGCATTCTGTGTTCTGCAAAGCAGTGTGGTTCACTGTAATGCTGTATAAATATACTGCAGCTCTAGACTCTACATCAGTGGTGGGCAACCTGTGGCCTGTCAGGGTAATCAGCTGGCAGGCCGGAAGACAGTTTGTTTACATTGACTGACTGTCCACAGGCATGGCTGCCTGCAGCTACCAGGAGCCACAGTTCACCATTTCCAGCCAATGGGAGCTGCAGGTTGCCCACCACTGCTCTACATCAATTCAGATTGCTAGCATGTGGGGACGTATGGTTGATGGTCTCACAGGTCAGCAGTGGAGGAATCCATTATTGTGATGCACCCATTGACAGCATTTGAAAAGGGGTTATGGTCACACCTCCTATTTTACCAAGTTCTTCTCTCCTTCTCTTGCAGGAAAATGCCTTGGGATTATTGGACGAGGAAGAAGTAGAATAAACTTGAGCGGATCCACTCTCCAGGGCATGCTGTAGCTTGACAACAATCCAATGCCAGAGTGATTTTGAGAGGGGAGGGTAGAAGAGAAGAATGCTGTGACTTGAAGGTCCCCAAGGGAAGGAAGTGTGATCACTCTTTTTGAAGCCTTCTGTTAAGGTGGAAATGTTAATCAATATGTAGGAGAACAAGACGAGCTACTTTTCTCAGTGAGCACACACCTCACTGGCCATAGAATGCCACCTTGTGGCTCATGGCTAACATGACTTCAGATGCCTTTTTAAACATTTGACTGGATTTATCTTAAGGTTCAAATACCACAGTGTGTAATCCATGCCAAGAAATACCTGAGTGTAACTGAGCTACAGCTTCAAGGCCAGATTTTCATGTGCTCTGAACCCACCGATGGGGCCAGATTTTTCCCACAGAGCTCAGCATGTTAAGTGCCACAAGTGCTTTTCAGAAGCTGGCCCTTAATGCTATCATCTCACCACTTACAATCATATTGGCTCCTGCTCACGCAGTATACAGTGCTGTCAACTCTCTCTCCATCTCCCTATCCAGTTGGATCCTATGAATGAACGATTTCAGTAGAAGGGTTTGGGGTTGTTTAGGGAGAAGGGGAGGACTAGGAGGTGAGGAAGGCTACTCTTGTTTGACTCTTAGTTCTTTACTTTCATTGTCTTCTCTACATAGACCAACCACTGACCCCTTTGCAGAGATATTTTTAATTTGGCCTAGCTCTACTATATTTTTAATTCTCTGGAGCCATGTTGTCCTCCTAAGCATTAATTTGGCTAGTAGTCCAGAAAATACTAGTATTGTGAAGGCTTCAGAAAATTAACTTGTCTTTTGAGTAGTAAGGATAATTAGCCTGGAGAAAGAGAGATGCTCCCTGTTTAAAAGGTAGATTAGAAAAACTTCTGATGAAACATTCAGTAACCTGAATTGGAACTTTGACCACTGAGAATGAGCAATTATGCCTCCTGCCTCCAACCATTGTACTGGAAAGAATAAATTACATGGGTGGAGCATTTAGACTACAACTGCCAGTGAAACCATTCCCAATACTGTTCCTTGAGCTATAGCCCACATGGCTGATATTCTTTTAACTGGAAAGAGAGAGAATTTGGAACACTGGCAGAAGCTGCAAAATCCTGGAGTTCCGGGCATGACTCTCCATGGGCAAATGGTTACACTTCATTAAAAGTCTTTACCTTCTTTTCTGAGCTGTCCTTGCATTATATCTCCTTCTTCTCTGTTCAGTGTAGTCACAGGAGATGCTGTAAATGTTGAGTGGAGGAAAGAACATGCTAACTTCTACAAATCCAATTAATCTGAATTAAAGGCACAAGAAGAGTTTTAATTCTCCATTTAAAATATGCCAGTCTTTGAGCAATAACTAGGAATCAGCAGGGATCAAGTATCTTTCTAATAATCTTGGAGATGGTGTGTAACAAACTCTGGCTCTAGCCTTGGCTACATGTGGCCTCAGTTTTCCCAAAATGACTGTGTGCTTAATTTGACACATCTTAAAGGGATCTGGCAGAGGGTTTTGCTATTTTTCTTACAATCAGTCCCCCTACCCCTGCCTTTGTGGCATCTCAGATTAGACACACTCACTCATTAGTCACTTCTGATAAGACAGGCCATAGACATAGATCACCTAATATCTGGTGTATGCTTGACAAATATCCACCCATATTTCCCTCTTTCCTTCTAGCTTCCATTCTACACCCCTCCATCCCCACCCCACACATTCAAAGGTGTCTTATACAGAAAAGATTAGATTATGCCTAACATGTTACAGTATATGGCACCCCTGATGCTACATGCTGAGGCACAGCTTGGATCATAAATGTCAGAGAAGAGCCATGACAGTTTCAAAGCAAGAATCACTGCGCCTGTTACAGGGCTAGCTCCTCATCTGCCATGAATGGGCCATATTTGCCCATCTACACCAGTTGAAGAGCAGGTCCCCCTGTGCTGGACTATAACAACTCTGCTGTTTTGGACTGCAAGAGGGTGGCCTCTGTTACTCCCATGTGGTCTGGGAGACATTGGTGGTGCAAAGTGAGGTAGTTGCTTGATTCAGGCAATGAGCTGATGGGGTTAAATTCCACACTCAAGCAAGCATGCACCACTCCATTGCCCTCAGTGAGGTTATGCTAGCACTGTAGTTGACCTAGTGTGTTTCAGCCAATCAAAGACCAATTTATGAAATAAGGTGGATTCTGCCTGGGGGAAGCTGTATTTATATTCCCTGGCTTGAATCACAGTGCACCATTGAGCAGGGTCCAGCCGGTGCTGTTTTTAACAGGCTGCAAATGGAGTAGCAGTGCTGGATCCACAGCCCTCTTGTGTTGTGGTGCTGCTGCTAGTGAGTTAATTGTTCACCAAGAAGGACAGAGAGATGGAAGTTGGCTTGAATGTAACAGTGAAAATTAGCCATCCAAAAATAAGCAGCTGCTTTTTATTTTGCTCAGTGTGAGTGGACTGGGATGAGAGGGATTTTTTTCTCCAGCAGCAGGTGGGGTCAATGCAGCATCTCCCTCAAGTGAGCTGTTTGTTTCTGATTTAAACACTCTTTCATTTTTCATACATGGTGCAGTTACTCTTCAAGTGCAACCTACTTCTTCTACAGCAGAGCTCAGTCAGAACCTTGGCCTGAGCTGAGGGCTTTGGTGTGCTGTAGGTGAGTGTGCACACTTGTCCACCACGCTTGTAACGGCAATTAATTGCATTCATTGAAAATCTCATTGCTGGGTGAAACATTAGTTATCCATGATGAGGAAAAGAGTGCAATAAATCTACTTGTGTTTTTTGGAGTGAAGCAGCTGACAATCACCCTGTTTTTCACCACCACCTCTAACCCCACCCAAAGACCTATATTCCATCTTTATAGAGGCGGGATCTTTTTGGATCTTACCACTGATATTTTGTACAGGGGCTGAGGGGGTTTTGTTGCATCCAACTGTCCCTTGTGGGATGGTTGCTGGTGTGGGTTTAACTAGAGCAGGATTATGCTACTTGTTATAGCAACAAATCCAGCTGTAAACTGGGGCTGAGCTCTGAGGTGTTCAAGGTGCAAAAGCCAGGTTTAGAAATGAGCACAGCTGGTTCCAGGATTATTTTTGTTTAAGAAACAGCCTGTAGGTCTCCCTCAAGGGGCTACATCATCAAATGGCTTCCCACAGGGCTGCCGGGGGGGGGGGGAGGAGCAAGTGGGGCAATTTGCCCCAGGTCCCGCAGGGGCCCCCACAAGAATATAGTATTGCAACTTCTTTTTATGGAAGGGGCCCCAAAAATTGCTTTGCACCAGGCCCCCTGAATCCTCTGGGTGACCCTGGCTTCCCAAACCCTACAGAATAATAACTTGAGTGCTTGTGATCACCCTAGGTGAGTCTATGTGGACTGAACCACCCTCAGCAAATGAAACCTTCCATTATCTCCAGTCCCTGAAGCTGACATCTCCTAGCTCTGTTTGCCCTAGCTTGCTGGGCAGGTGACACACAGGGAAAGTGGACTTAGTTTGCCAACTTGCCCACTGTGTTGGATTTTCTACTATACTGCTGTGCAATCTGCATGCAGGTGCTAGGCCTGCTCAGTGGCTCTGGTGACTGCTGCACCAGCCTAGGGTCAATAGGAGGTGCTGAAGAGGTACCTCAGTACTGTCACCTGAGAACAAGCATTTCACCTCTCCATTATGTACCACTATAATTTTCAGAGGCCCTAAGCGTGCCCAGTTATGAGAGCAATGGGAGCCATAGGCACTAAATATCTCTGAAAAACATGCGATTAGGCTCTTGAGGTGCTAGCTATGCAACCTGGGGCCCTGTGCTCCAAAATTTGGTATCTGCATATCATCTGATCACACCTCTCCTACCTACCCATCTCCTCCTTTATGGGCAGAGAGCTCTCTGCATGTTTCAGCGATTGGTAATTCAGCAAAATAAGAAAATGATATTGAGTTTGGGGAGGGCAGGGGGAAGAAACTCAAAAGACACCATTGCCTGAAAAGGGGCTGTACTGGCTAGACCTATTTCAGAGTAGCAGCTGTGTTAGTCTGTATCCACAAAAAGAACAGGAGTACTTAGGCCACCTTAGAGACTAACAAATTTATTTGAGCATAAGCTTTCATACATACACATTACCACTACAAACAGTTCTTTTTCTCTCCTGCTGATAATAGCTCACCTTAACTGATCACTCTCCTTATAGTGTGTATGATAGCGCTCATTGTTCTCTGTGTATACATATATCTTCCACTACATGCATCCAATGAAGTAGGCTGTAGCCCACAAAAGCTTATGCTCAAATAAATGTGTTATTCTTTAAGGTGCCACAAGTACTCCTGTTCTTTTTGGCTAGACCTAGTTTCATAGAAAGGCTCATGAGCTGGAACAAGTGTTAAAAGTTCACAGCTAATTCAAGAGAGAGTGAGTGAGTGTGAGAAACAACTTCCCACACCTGCATCAATCCAGCTGTGAGCATTAAAGCTGCTTTGTGTATGTGATGTGCTATACATTGCAATTACATCAAAAGCACGAGGGTGAGAACCCTTATCCTGACTGGGGTTACTGTAATAAAAATATTAAATACTAATCAACCAAAGGTCTCTCCCAGTCGAGCGACAGTGCAGCTTTCTGCCACGTCTGACGATTTTCTCACAGTGGGCACAAGCTGCAGCCAGAACTGAAGGAATTTCACTACTCAGCTCTGGACGGTCGCCCATGAAGTGTCTCATTTTCTGTGGTGTTTAATGCCCCTAAAGCCAGGGGTGGGCAAACTGCATGGCTTGGCCCCACTGCGGCCAGGATCCTGGGTCAGGGCTGTACCAGCTGCAGCAGGGCCCCGCTCTGGCTCCTAGGTGCTCCAGTGGGAGCTACAGGGGCAGTGCCTGCAGATGGGGCTGCGTGTAGAGCCACCTGGCCATGCCGCCGCTGCTTCTGGGAGCTACTTGAGGTAAATGCCACTCAGACTCTGCACCCCTGAGCCTCTCCCCATGCCCCAACCCCCTCCTGCTCTCCAAACCTCTCAATCTCAGCCTGGAGCAGCCTCCGACACCCCAAACTCCTCATCCCCAGCCCCACCCCAGAACCCACACCCCCAGCTGGAACCTGCACCCCTTCCTGCACCCCAACCCCCTGCCCTCTAACCCCTTGGTCCCAACCCAGAGCACCTTCCTGCACCCCAAACTCATCTCCAGAGCTCTCACTCTCTCCCACACCCCAACTCCAATTTTGTGAGCATTTATGGTCTGCCATACAATTTTTATTCCCCGATGTGGCCCTCAGGCCAAAAAGTTTGCCCACTTCTGCACTAAAGGGTGTTAGTGGCAGCATTGATGCTGAAGAATTGCATTCCCACTTGACCCAGCGCCATCTCCTCTAATGGCCCTGCTATGCCCCAGCCCCAGGAGTGGTGGGAAATATCACAAATGTTGTTCTGGCAAATTGGATAGCACCGAAAGGGGTGAGGATGCAGTTATGAGGAAAGGGCTGGATTGCAAGTGGCTCTAGGTGACTGGAATTTGCCATTGTCCTGCTCCTCTGCTCATACCAAAAACCAAAGCCTCCCCTCAGCAAGTGTCACCTAGCTTAGAGGCAGGGTGATGAGGCCCCACACCAGCAAAGTGCTCAACAAGCCCCATCCCCTGTGCCTGCAACCAATGCCAATTCTGGAGGTGGAATAAAAGGAGAGGCTGATAGGCCAGGAAGGAGCTTTGCCTGTAGCATTTTAGCCAGTGGAAGAGAAGCGGTTCCAAAGCCTGAAGGAAAAGGCAGGAAGATCCCCTGGGAGGACTAGTAGGCAGCCTAGTATTAAGGTGGATTTGCTTTTTGTTTTAGAACATTTTGGTGCTAAGCCACTCCCCACCTTTTCCACCTCCCACCCAGAAGAGGATAGGGCTGAAGACCACCTCAGTGGACATTTGGCAGATTTTGCTCCCCATGGTCACATCACAGTCCATAAGGGGATGCTGCTCCAGCCACTACAGGCAGGGCACACAGGGAGGTGGAGTGTGTGAGAAAATGGATTTCTTTTTCTGCTGACTGACTGTTCCCAGGGAAAACAAGTGCCTGAGACATCATGTTTAGCATTAAATGAACTCAGGTGCCCACTGTTCTCTGGCTGTATTTAATGTGGTTAAAAAACTCCCTGGAGATTTCACAAAGCCAAGGCCTGGTCTGCACTTAAAACTTAGCATCACCTACCTGTAGTGCTCAGGGCTATGAAAAATTTCACTCCCCTAGTGCATAGGTAGGTCGACTTAACCCAAACCCCCCATGTAGATACCACTATGTCAAGGTAAGAATTCATCTGTCAATCAAGCTACTGCCTCTCTGAAAGGAAGATTATCTACAGCAATGGAAGAACCCCTTCAGTCCACGTAGGAAGCATTTCTACTAGCAGGCTTGAGTGACACAGCTGCAGCAGTTGCTGTAATGTAGACACACCCCAAGTCTGTTTGGCTGTGGCCTTTATCATTGTTTTTTAGTTAAACTTGCGACTTTATGGCTGGGATGAAAGCCCCAGAGCCTGAGGGGGTCTATGTCCAAAACACAGGGAAAGCAGGGACAGACTGTGTGTTGGAGACCTGTCAGCAGCTGGGAAAGCAAAGAATGTGCTGGGGGTGGGGCGTCACATGAACGTCCCAGGCCACTAAATGGTGAAGCTCACCTCTTCTTTGGCTCTGAAAGTTTAGAGCTCCTGGGCAATGTTATAGCTTTTCTTACAGGAGAGAAATGGCTGTGACCAGTTCCTGCAGCTTCAAAACCCAGGATGAAAAATTCAGCTGCAATACGAGACAAGAAGAAAATAAGCGACTAAAATTTGAATGAAGCAGTAATGTCCATGCCTGAGATGTGGCATCTAGAGTCCTAGAGGGGCTGGGAGGAGAGCAGTGATGTTCCCCTGGAATCCTCTG
Organism: Gopherus evgoodei; assembly: GCF_007399415.2. Taxonomy (NCBI): domain Eukaryota; kingdom Metazoa; phylum Chordata; order Testudines; family Testudinidae; genus Gopherus; species Gopherus evgoodei. Next base: position 233,452,873 of record NC_044322.1, on the reverse strand, counting down.
TCAGGACTCCAGTTCTACTCCAGTCCCCGTGATAGACTGACTGATTTTTCACTCAGTGATGCCAACCCCCAAATAAAAAACATGTTAACGCTCCTCCCATCCCACAAAAAAAATCACAGGATTTTTTTTGTTGTAGTTATTTTTTAAAAGTTCAGTTCTTTGTATTTGCCTTCTGGGTCTTGATCCTCTAGGGTGCACTTGTAGAAAAAAGTGTGCAGCTGTGAGACCCAACCATAAGGGCTAGGAACTCTTTTAATGAGAGCACTGCGATTCTTATGCAACCGCAAGACTGCAGGAGCTGGGGGCAAATATTGTGAGACTCATGATAAAAATCGCAACAGTTCGTAACACTGACTCCTAGGCTGTAGTAAATGTGCTGTAGTGTTTTTAGGGGTGATGTAACCATGGAGCTGGGGAGAGGGTTTCATTATGCCAGCAATATTTTTTGAACTACTTATTTTTAACAGGTTTCCACATCCTTGCCATATACATATCAAACAAAACAATCGTGACAACAGTTAGCTTTCATTTAAACAGACATTATACCGAAATATAGTCATCAGATCTTTCTGTTTAACGAGGTGTCACCATATTACAGAATACGCATCATTACAATGTCAACCCATGTCATTTCTAGTGACTATTAAATTGAATGAAATCTCTATGCACATTTAAGAGACCAGTATGTCTATCAAATGTTAATATTCAAATAAATTGGATGAGTGTGCTGGGGGTGGGCGGAGGTTGACAGGTTAATGTATTTTGACTACATAAAAGGGAATAAAATGTAAGCAAATATCTATCCATCCATCTTCTGTCTACTTTGCTGGGTCCACAACCGATGTGCTAATTTTTCCATAACCACAAACTCCCATTTTTCTGGAACAATTTCTCAATGGTTGGGCTATTTTTCTTTTTCAAATGAGAGGCTGCCAATAGCCAAGCAGCTACTAGGAGATGAGAGATTAATCTCTCAAATCCCTTTTGTGTGACCATTTCCACTAGGAAGCCCCCCGAGGGTTACCAAGGGATCATTTGGTAATAAATATCCAACCATTTGTGATCTTTGGGTAGGGATTGCATCCTAATACTCTCAAATGACTGGAGCTGTCCACCATATATGCATAAAATCTCCTCTTCCATCACCATTTCTCCAGCATTTATCACCATTCCATCTCTCTCTATATTTTAACCTGACTGGTGTGAGGTGCTATTGGAAACAGTATCTTAAAGACATTTTCTTTTATTGTGCTACAGGCAGACATTACTGGTTTTTTTTCCAAATCAATCCCCATTTCTCTGGGTAATTTGTCTATCCCATCCTTTTCCTAGTGTGTCATATATAGACTAATATAAATTAGTTGTAACTTATTTTGTTTCCTAGTTGACCTGATACCATGCTTCTATTAAAGTAATCTGTCTGTCTAAAACAGGTTTTCTAGAAAGTTGAGAATCATTGTGCCTGACTTGAAAGTCCTGGTACCAGGGTAGAGTGGGCCAGGTTTAAGTTAATTTTGATCTCTCAATAAGTTAGAAAGGTTTCTTTACTGAATAGCTGGCCAACTGTGTGTATTCCAAGGATCTCCCAATCTTTGAAGCTCCCTGGTTCATGCTTTGGCTTAAGAAGTGGATTATTTACAACGGGTGTCTTCGCTGAGGGAAAAGAACTGATCTCTAGTTCTATCCCAAACCCACAGAGTAGCCTTTGCTAAAGGATCTGTGCAAACTCCTGGAGGGATGTGATTTTTTTTTTTAATCAATCCATGGCCAGCTAGCAATGTTTACTTGGCTATGATTTTCTTGTTCAATAAAGACCCAGTGTTTGAGTTTAGACCACGCCAATCCATTACAGTTTGGAGCTGGCTGGCTTCTCAGAATATTTGGAACAGTACTCCAGCTGTATATAAACAGCTATAAAACAAACACACTACACACGCAGGGATTCTGATGCTTTCCAGAGAAGCCCAGGGTTATGAGGCACCTCGCTACCACTTGCCCTCAGCATGAGAGAGCCTTGTCTATGCCTGACAAGGATCAGCTCCCCAATTCCACCAGCCATAGGCAACACAAGCCCTCCCCTCTCAGCCTAGGTAGGCTCTGCTGTCCCTTTGCAGGTTAAAGATAGGCACCCTCCAACCTCCAAGAATCTCCCTGGAATGTCCACCATCTGTTCCATGGGGCAGTTGCTGTATTCCCAGAGTCTCTGCTCTGGTAGGACCTGTACCCTCCAGCTTCCTAGCTATACCTCAGATCACTGCTCTGCTTAGCACACAGCACTTCAATATCTATTTAACAAAGAACAGAGATGCAAGCGAGAGCAAGTAGAAATGCTGGAAACTAATGGCTACATATAAAACAAAACCCTAACATGCATTCTAGAGCCTAGACAATTAACAAGATAGTCTCATCTCTAATCAGGTATTGCTCACCAGCACTTTTCATCCAGGCAGCCTGTGATCCCTTCAACATGAGACAAGCCATGCTATCACTTTGTCTCCTTGCATTTTTCTGATATACTGGACCAATCATTTGATCTTGTTCCCTCCTCCTGTAGATTTTGGCCTCTCTTGTCGATTTCACAGTCTTGATTACCTGGTGGCTCAATATGCAAACATGCTTACCTTGGAAGCCACACAAAACACAATGACCAGACATAGAGATAAGCATTTAATACCCCCTGCTTGAATGCAACCTCTCCAAGGTACATCACCTCCTGGTGAGCTGCCTTCAACTTCAAAACTTTAAGAACATAATTTCCACTATTGATGTGTAACTTCTTTAATATTATCCCTATATACATTTCCCAATGATGATGACCACCAGTGGGCTACCGGCTCTCAGTAACTCACCCTTTGCTGAGTTACTGTGCATATACTTGGCCCAGGGGATCCCTGTAAAACTCCTTGTCCCACTGTACCTTCTGCCAGCGGCACAAAGAAGTTCTGGGTCATAGCGACTGCTGACAGGAACAGGACAAAAGTCAGCAAAGATAATCTACCAAGAACAGATCAGACAGGATAGTGGCTCTTCCAGAGCATAGGGAAGCACTTACCAACTTCTCATGTCCTGGAGCAGCCACCTACATTTCAAGGGCAAAAGACAGCTTTATGAAAAGGACACCTTATGCTACATTTATCTTCAACCTTTTCCCCCCGAGTTTCATTAATGGGATACAAATGTATGGATTAATACCAATGTAAGATCCTTGTATGATTATTACTGAAATATGGGACATTGTGTGTATCACATTCATGTTAGCCCTACACTGTAGCAGTGACTGTGTATGTGAAGCACTACCCTCTACTGGACGCTATGTGGGAGCAGCTTACCATCGGGAGGTTGTCCAATGGCCAAACAAAATAGTAATTATTATAATGGATGATTGCTGAAGTAATAAGGGCTTATGTATTTGAAGCAGAAAGTCCCATGTTTGGTTTTTATGTGTGACCGTAAAGATCTTGGATCAAACTTTCAAAAAAAAGTACCTAAGTGACTTAGGAGTCTAAATCTCAATGACTTTTCCTGAGATTTAAGCACCGAGGCCCACATTCTCAATGGTATTTAGGCACTTAACTCCCATTGATTTAAATGCAGTAAGGCACCTATATGCCTTTGAGGTTCTGGGCCTACTTCACTTTTAAAAGTGGGACTCCACATGGCTTGGGTGAGCAACATAGAGGAGGGCTATGAAATAGTTTCCAGCTGCAATGGTATCATCCAGCTCTGATCTCCTCTTGACTCCAGCAACTGTACCAACACAGTAGAAAACCCAGCACCTCTTCCCCATTCTCACCAGTCTTTATGCAGAGTAAGGTCAAGCCTACTTGTCACGCAAGCTTTATTTAAGCACAAAGAGCTCCCGTGGCTCTGGGAAATGTGTTTTCACTAAGTGAAACCCACTTAAAAAAACAATTTTAGCAAATAGGAATTTGTATGTGTGCAACCCAAGCCCAAGTGTGAAATGAGGCATAAAAGTATAGCCTGTGGTTTTAATTAAGGCAAATGCATGTCAGGAAAGACAATATCCCATTATTGCGCGGGGCCCATAGTCTTTGTCATGTTGGACGCAGTTTCTGCATTCAGTTAGAGGCGGCAAATTAGGCCCTAGTGTCAAAAGGAAAACCAAACTGTGAGCCAGTTTCATGGACCAAAATTCAATGGGCGACAGGAAGAATTTATCCTCTCCACAAAAACTTTGGAATACACAGTGGAAAGACACTTCAGAAATCCATGGAAAGGCTTTGAAGAAGTGTGACTCATGGTCACTTTGAAGATTCAGTTTTCTTCTTTCTTTCCACTTATGAAACGGGTTTTAAGAGTCCCACACCCGATTTTTCTCTGGGTGGGGATCCTAGTTGGCAGGCTCCCCCTTTATCACTACCTCAAAGGCCATAGAGACAACTTTTCCTTGTAGCTTAGAAGCTGGGCCATTCAAGAATGACACTAAGCACTCCCTAGCTCCCCAAGTGCCCTGTGTCCCTAGCAGTAGGAAGACTGATTGGGCAATCAGGGGTTGGGACCACATTAAAAATAGAGCACAATGGGCCATAGATCTACCCATGTGCAGTATTATTAGTCAACATGTCTGCTATTGTCCAATATGCAATCCGGTTTGTAGCTAAAGTGCTCCACATGAAAGGAAGCATAGCTAATTATTGCATGGCCTAGGGTTGGTCTCTAGTGTAGCTATTAACTTGTGAAGTTTGGAAGACTCAAAGGGTAAGTCTTCATTGCAAAAACAAACCAACAAGAAATTTGGCAACAAGTCTGAGATCCCAGGGTCTACAGATTTGGGCTTGCAAGGCTCATGCTATGGCACAAAAAATAGCACTGTAGACATTCCCACAAAGGCTCTAAGACTCTCCCTCTGGCTGGGTTTCAGAGCACAGGCATGAACACTGACCAGGGCCGGCTCTAGGCACTAGCGTTCCAAGCATGTGCTTGGGGCGGCCTTTTTCAAGGGGTGACACTCCAGCCTTTTTTTTTTGGCGCTTCAGCAGCAGCACTCTGCCCCCCGCCCCTTTTTTTTTTTTTTACTTGGGGTGGCAAAAAACCTAGAGCTGGCCCTGACACTGACACCACTCATTTGATCTCTGGAGTGCAAGCTGCAGTCTGTAGCCCCAGGCTCTGAGACTCAGTGCTGCTGGGGTTGGGGAGCTGGGTTTTTTTTTTCAGTGTAGATATACAGGTCTTAGATATTGCAATGGTGTGTTTTTGCTGTAATTGTTTCCCGGAAGATGGGGGTAACCATTTGTCAGTTTCTTTGCATACATATGGAAATAGAGCAATAGATAAAAATCATATAAACCCACTAACTCTATCCTTTGAAAAAACTGCAATAGAAATTAACACAAACACCTACGCTGAAACACTAAGAGGCAGACTTAGGTACAAATTGGGGCATCTGTAGCTCTTGTTGAAGTTGTATAAAATGACATAAGTTATAGATGGGGAAAAAACCATCAGATCATTAAACCCAGACTCCTTGGAAGAACAAGACATAGGAGTCAACATACATTTTCAAACTGTGGGGCGTAGCCAGGAATGATCGCAGGGCGTGCCTTCTGCATCCCAGCTCACCTCCATGGGCCACCCAGACTGTGGCTCAGTGTCAACATCTGTCACTACATGCTGATTTCCACTCCCAGCAGCCTCTGCGCCCAGTGCTGGCTCCATCCCCATCCTGGCAACCCAAGGGGGGGGAGGGGCAGGCATTGTGTCTATTTTTGTCTGGGTCGGGTGGGTGCAACCATAGATTGTAACTCAAAAGTGGGGCTCGGCTCAAAAAGTTTGAAAACCGCTGCATTAAACTGATACATTGCAAGGCTAAGATCGTGACTACTGTGGTATCAGCAACACATGGAGTGTTAGGGCCAAGGTACACTTTTACTGTTAATATAGCATGAAATTCAGTTCATTTTAAAGTGTTTTGGGCTTGTGAGTAGCACAGCATCTTTTCTGGATTTGATTTTTATAATGCTCCTCCCATTTTGCATATACATGTTCCCTAACCTGGGTAGTATTTTCACTCTTATCTGGCACAAAAGCCTTTAAAAAAAAAAAAAAAAGTGTGTGGAGCAGGAATAGAATTGTCCAGAAATCATTCCAGACCTGAAATGGTCCCGTGCAACAAAGAACATTAACATGCCAAAAACCCTCCGACCACTAAAACAGGATAGTTTTTCGTTACTTAAAAGTGGCTGTCAGCAGCACTGCAGTCAGAGAGAGATTTTGCCAGTACCCAGTTAAAGCAACAGCAGCTAATCATGTGAAACAACAAGACAAATGCCAGATAATGAAAAACAACTGTCAAGGGCCTTTCTGGGTGTTCAGTAAGCCATGTATCTTGCCTCTCTGGCTATCATAGTTCTGCAGGTGCTTTGCCCATTGCTTTTTACAGCCATAGTCAGAGGTGGGTTTGAGTGCGGATTTAAAATTAATTTAGGGAAATTAACAATGAGGGCACAAGGATTCCCCCTCCCCACTTCATCTTTGTTCATCTTTTAGGAGTGATCTAAAGTGCAGGATGATTCAAACATCAACAGGGGGTGGGGGGAAATCAACCCCAAAGAACAAGGAGCAAAATGTTATCAGGGCTGTAGGAAAAAGCGAAATCCCTTTCATTAGTCCCCCTCCAAGCTGGGCATACACAGAGGGGAAGGTTTAAAGTCTACATTCTACTCCAGCTGAAAAGCAAGAGCTTACCTTTCCCCTCAGTGCCGTTTACTAAATACATTTCCTTGTCTAACCGAAGGCTGTGGGGGCATTTATAGAAGGGAAGGGGTTCTGGAGGCAGCGGGGAAGAAAGTAGGCAGGACTCTGCTCTAGAATCTGAGGGCTTAGGATGGTGGCCCCACAGCAGCCCTACTCACTGAGCCCTTGACAAGTGCTGGTGAGGAAAAGAGAAAGCCCTGGCAGAACATGCAGAAACGTTGCCTTCCTGAGTCCAAGCATTGTTCTGATTCATGAAGCTCATGTCTGGGTTATGCTCTTGGGTTTTAGTTAGCTACTCATGTTTAGCTGGGGTCAGTTCTTTTGTTCTAATAGCAGAGAAACCCCAGGATGTAGAGAGGTAGGTGCGTTTAGAGACTTCTCTCAGGCTTTTCACTGTGCCATAGGTGTCCTGCCGCCAGACGCATGTCTCAAATCACCCCCTTTGCTGTGCAGCATTTACAACCACTCCCCTCCATCCCTGCGCCCTGCACCTAGATCAGCCTGGGCCCCTTCGAACCCATAAACCCTTTTTCCACCCGCCCACCTAACTAGTGCCCTGACCACCTCATACACACAACCATCAAAACCTGCTCCTCCTGACTGATAGCAGAGCCCTTCTCATCCCCCTCCACATTCCTTTTCCCCCAAATACTCGGTCATGTCTTTCTTCCCAGCTGCAAAAAACCCTCGTTTCCCTTTCCATCCCCTCAGCAGTTAGACCTCTGCTGTCTCCTCCCCACAAACCACTCTGCTTCTTTCCTCTCTGCAAATCTCACTTGGAAACTCCTTAGGCACCTTGTCCTGACCTCTGATTTCTCAGTGTGTTCTTCTGGTTGGAATCAGCTTCCAGGTGTCATCACCCAAAGTTGGTCACTTTCCACAGCCTAAAAAGGAACATTTAAAGGCAGGAGACCCAAGAGCCAGACTGAGTTGCAGAGAGATTAGTGTTCCTGTTAGAAGTGTCTTGGTGCTCTCCTCTGCCATAAGAACAAGCCCAGCCCAGCAACAATCACCACTACCCTGTGTCCACATACAATAGAAGAAAGTGTGCTTGTGAAGGTGGAAATTAGGAAAAGTACATCAATAGATGTCAAAGCATTTGATGCCTCATGAGACATTAACACATTTCACTTGCAGACAGCCGTCTTACCCACAGTAGTTGTCACTTTCTGATCTTTTCTGCCTTTACTCTTTAATTCTTGGGATATTTGCATAAAAGCTGGATATTAATCTCCAGACCGTGACCTGTTGCTCACTCCTCACCTGAAGTCAAATAACTCTGTTTGTGACATCATGCACATTTCCACAGCAACCAATTGTGATTTCCCAGACAGGGCAATGATTGCTGCAGTTGAAGAATGAGCCACAAACGCATATTAAATTTCTCAGGAAGCAAAGATCTGGTTTTCACTAAGTACCCCAAGTAATAAGAATCAAGGGGAATAAAATACAGGAAAGAGAGAGTACGTAGGCCCAGCTTTCAGGGGATTATTCGATGCTGTCCCTCAGTCTAAGTGAGACTCAACATCAGACTGACCTGTGCTTAGCAGGACATGGACCAAATTGCTCCTCTGTTGAGGTACAAGGCTTACAACTAAGATTTTTTCCCTCATAGCTTGCTTATATCCCTTTAATTATCTCCTCCTCTCTGTCCTCCTTCACAGCCAGATCTCCTCTCCAGTGTGTCCAAAATGCTGCCACTATTAGTATTTGTAGTTATTTGCCATACAGTAGTGCCCATCAGGTTATACAAGAAACTTGGCTGATTTCTTTTGAAAAAGAAAAATAGCGCAGGAGAAGTTACTGACTAGAGACCAGCTTCTCTCACTGGGTCCCACACGTTGAAAGGAAAGGCCCTGTTCAGCTCTCCTGTGCACAGGTGCACTGACTTATGGAATACAGCAGAATTGGGCACCACTGTTTCCCAATGGGGGGTGAACAGTTCTTAGAACTCCTTTCAGAACAGCTCCTTTCTTTTAAGCACCTTTTCTCCCCAGACTTTTAAGGCCCCCTACCTTGCCAACATCTGTCCTTCCAGCTGAGAAAAGGTGGCGGCAATGCTACCACCTATTTCTAGGGTGCCCACCACTGTTTCTGCACTTTAAACAAACGTGAAAGACAAAGGTTAGAAGGGGAAACTGAGGCACAGAGAGGTGAAATGACTTGCCCAAGGTCACACAACAGTCCAATCGTAGAGCCATTGACCTGAACTAATATCTCTGCAGTCACAGTCCAGTGCCCTATGCACTCGCTAGGATATCTCGCCATCATCTTCCTCACCTGCGTTTCACTCTGTCACTCTCTTCTCTGAGTCCCTCCAACTGCCTGTCCTATTGCAAGGCTCTGCACCCACTCTGTCCGGACCCGTAGCTCTGCCTTATCTCCTGTTACGTTCCTCCCCTTGGTCAGCTAACATCACCTTCTCCAGGCCCTCTATACCCCAAACCCCCTCCTATCCAGTTTTCTTCCATCCTATCCACAATCAAGTCTCACTCTATCATAGTGCCTAGGAATTATATAAAGGAATAAAAGGAAGAGCCTGAATGAGTAGCTGGGAGGTCTAATTATTATAACCCAGAGCCTCTCTCATCCTATCCCTTCTACACCGTTTGTTGCTCTGACTTGCTGCAGCACAGCTACAATTAGACTGGACATTCTCTGGGGCTGAAACCAAGCGTCCTGTTGTGCGACTCCTAGCACACTGGTGGGCGCTGCCAATAGAATAAATAGGGAAAGAAAGTGGACTTGGCCTGGGGAAATGAGGGGGCGGGGGGGGTTGGCCACTGAATGGGGAGAGATGGGACACGGCGCTTATTAGTTGGGGGAGGGAGGAAAAGTTTTGGCAATATTGGCAGATGCGTGTGTGTGCGCGAGCACAATTTATGGGATCCTCCCACCTACACCAACTTTAAGATCCTTTCCAGCCTCCAGACAACCAGGCGGTCCTGTTTTACTACAGTGCCTCCACTCACTTGCATCCCTAAGAGCGCAGCTTGGATTTCAGCTGAATCTAAGCTTGTCATAAACAAATAGTTAAGGATTAATGTCTCTTTTACCTGTAAAGGGTTAAGAAGCTCAGTAAACCTGGCTGACACCTGACCAGAGGACCAATAGGGGGACAAGATACTTTCAAATCTTGGTGGAGGGAAGTCTTTGTTTGTGCTTTTTGTTTTTGTTGTTCACTCTCGGGACTGAGAGGGACGGGACATCAATCCAGGCTCTCCAAATCTGTCTGAATCAGTCTCTCATGTTTCAGACTTATTAAGTAATTAGCCAGGCAAGGCGTGTTAGTCTTATGTTTGTTTTCTTTTTGCTGGAAGGATTTTACCTCTGTTTGCTGTAACTTTGAACCTAAGGCTAGAGGTGGGGGTCCCTCTGGTCTATAGGAATCTGATTACCCTGTAAAGCATTTTCCATCCTGATTTTACAGATAATTTTTACCTTTTCTTTCTTTAATTAAAAGCTTTCTTTTTAAGAACCTGATTGATTTTTCTTGTTTTAAGATCCAAGGGGATTGGATCTGGACTCACCAGGGAATTGGTGAAGTCCCTCAAGGCAACCCAGGGGGAAACAGAGAGTGCCCCAGACACTGAAATTCTGGGTGGTGGCAGGGTTACCAGATCTAAGCTAGTAATTAAGCTTAGAAGTGTCCATGCAGGTCCCCCACATCTGTACCTTAAAGTTCAGAGTGGGGAAAGAAACCTTGACAAAGCTAGACCCCAGCATGGAACTTTCCAGTTCAAATATTTTATGTTCTTCCATGAGATGGAGTCTGTAGGGATGCAAACCCGCCCCTAAAATTTTGGCAAGATTACTTCCGCTGCCACCACAGATGTCTTCTTATGCATGGGTATGTGGGCAGGGCAAGGCAGGGCTCACATACAGAGGCCTGCAGCTGCTTCGCTTGGTTTTAAAGTCGCTGAGTCAAACATGTATCTTGCATAGGCCCCCATGTTGGCCACACCAGGAAAAGCCAGGCATTCAAAGGAGCACATTTGTGTTAGAAATGTACAAAGTGTCATTCAAAAACTAGCTTGAGTTTCCCTTACCTCGCTCTCCTGGGCATGCTGTGATTCCCATGCAAACTCCTGCCAGCTAGGTACAGAATTCCCCTGCTGTATCTAAAACAGGTTGAACAAGTTCAACAGCAACTGCAGCACAGAACACAGGATTTCACATTCCCAGCTTCTTAAAGAAGCACTAGCAAGATTGGTGGATCCCAAAATCTCATCTCTTACCCTTTCACAGCAGCCCAGGCCTCTTCTGCTTCCCCTCCCTCTCACCAGCCAGAATGATTCAATGTGGTTTTCTCCCCTCTCCTCTGATATAAAATCAGATGCAGCATTTCAGCACTCACACATCTCAGCTATGTGCAATGCAAGAATCATAATTGCGCTAAGGAAATGGATACATTTCAGGCTTCCCATGGGTCGTATTGGAGAGGCGGGAATATTTTTGGAAGTTATTTTTTACATTAGCCATCTCCAGTGTGCCTAGTGAACAGCAGTTCATCACTCCTGCTATACTTTTGGAGGCCATGATAACTGATGAAACGAAGAGCCATGGTAGGGCTGCAGCAGATCCACAACTTCAGCTAGTCTGTTGGCCTGAAGAAGGGGCAGAGGGTGGCTTAAAAAAAAAAAAAAAGGCAACTCAGAAATGGCCCAGAGGAAACGCAGATCAGTTATTCTGGGATCTGCAGCCTGCCATGCCTCCCTGTCTTGTTTCTCTGTAAGAAATTACTTATGGGAAGGCAGCTAAATTTGTGCATCAAAGCACAGCACAACTATTGTGTACACTAGCATAGATGAGGGCTCACTAACCCCAACAGGATGTGAAGATTATAAAGTGTCTTCCATCACCCTGCAGTAGCACTGACTCAGCACAACAGGACTGTCACTCTTCACAGGGAAAAGAGGGCACAGTCTCTACTCAAGCTGTAGTAGTGATTTACTAGCCGCTACAGAGAAGCACCATACCCATCTGGCTCCACAAATTGAAGACTTGGGTTACCAACAGAGCACAGAAGTTTGTTATGTAACTCTCCGCCAAATAAAATAACTTTGCAATGTCTTATCCCAGGATCTAACAGCATTTTATAAATATTCACTTTTACAGTATTCCTATGAGCTTCGTATATATTATCACCATTTTACACGTGGGAAAACTGAGGCACAAATAGAGGCAGTGACTTGCTTGAGATCACCTAATGTGGAAGAACTGGGACTAGAACTGTGGAGTCCTACTATAGCTAATTCCACACTAGTCATGCTAGGCCACACTGCCTCGTCTTGTTGGACTCATGAGGGGATTGGGAAGGGGATTCCTAAGCTGGGTTTTAAAAGCTCACTAAACTACGACTGTCCCCACACTTAGCAGTCCTCTCCAAACCCACTTCCTTGGCATGGTAGCAGGGGTTCTTTGTTTTGTTTTAAAATTAACAGTAAAATATCAAATCTGCCGATGACCTCGACCCTACAGACACTTAGTGTCAGAAAAAGAGATGCACTAGCTCAGCCAGAAGTTATAAGCTTGATCCAGGAATCACTGGGTCAAATTCTATGGCCCCTGTTAGGCAGGAGTCCTGACTACATGATCATAACCTCCTCTTCTTGCCTTAAAATCTATGAACTCTAAGCACAAGTAGTCCCCAGGAAGAAAGAGGAAGGATGGTCCAGTGGTTAGGATGCTAGCCCAGGACTTGGAGCTCTGGGTCAATTCACTGCTTGACCACACACTTCCCGTGTGAACTTGGGCAAGTCACATAGGTTCTCTGTGTGTCAGTTCCCAATCTGGGATAACAGCACTGTCCTACCTCACAGGGGAGCTGTGAAGATACATACATTAAACACTGTGAGGTGATCCGATATTATGGTGAGAACAGATAGGTACCTGAGAGAGATGGAGACTGATTGCAATGGAAGTCAGTAGAATGACTTGATGTCAAGGCAGTCCTTTATGGGCTTTAAATTAAGCATATGCATTAGCATTTGCAAAATCTGGGCCTGTATAATCAGAGAGTTAAATAACATTCTGACATTTACTGGAGGCCAAACCTACCTCAGCAGTTACATTCCTTCCCCTTCTCCCACAGAACACAACAAAACTGAAGTTACTCTATTTTTTTCCACTCAGTTTTATTATAAAAATCAACATTTCATTTGTTACAACTCAGTTTATAGTAATAATTGAAAAGGGATTTTTGTACAAGGTTTATATACAGCTTAAAAGTAAAGCACTTTATTTTACAAAAAAAAAAGTTAGTGAATGAGTGGATAGGGCTGACCAAATGTTGGCCATTATAATATAAATACATCCTTGCAAAGCACCATCGTACCAAAGTTGATGAACAAAAGACACCAGCTGGCTTTAAGACAATGACAAACAGTGATTAAAGCTTACAAAAAAGGATAAAAACAAATAAAAATAAAACAATAAAAATCTGAAAGCAGCACCAGATCCTTCACTTGCAAACAAGGCTAGTTCAGCTTAAGCCTGGTGGTATCCTGTTTACAAAAGACACGTCTGTTTTCCCTTCTTGACTCTTAACTGTTTGGCTTAAGGCTACAGCTGACCTAGTGAGCCTTTCCCAGCTTTTCTTCATTTAAAAAAGATGGGGAAGGATGCAGGACAGCTCTTCAACAATCCCACCAGGGTCCTTTATTAAGATAATTTCTGGATGGAATCTAGTTTGCCAGTTATGCCCCATAAAACTTTGGAGCTGGATTTCCCAGCTCCAATTAATTTTCCTTTAGCATAATTCAGAGAGTCCATCAAGGTCTTCTTCCCTTATTTAAAAAATTACTACAGAAATTTGCCCAACATTCTACAATTTCCTACAGCATTTGAAGCATTATTGCTTAAAAACAAGTTGCAATATTGTGTGCCTGCCCTGTACTTACGAGCTACAAGCACAATTCCTAATTAATTTTCTTCATGCATACTCCACATGGCAAATAAATTGAGGCTTACATTTCGAGTGAAACCCCTCCAAAAAGCAAGAAAACTCCAGGGTTAGAAAAGCTGCTTTGGACAATAATTACTTTTGCATTCAATAATCAGTAACGTATTTACTGATTACCACTTGCTTCTACCAGAAAAAATCAGCTATTTTTGCATGGTGTGTGCAGAAAACAGAGATTCTGCCCATAACTACACCATGTGACCTTCACACTAGGGACAAATGTGACACGGAAAGTAACTGATTACTTTTCAGAATGAAATTTTTGAACAGCACAAACTGACCCAGTATCAGAGGGGTAGCCGTGTTAGTCTGGATCTGTAAAAGCAGCAAAGAATCCTGTGGCACCTTATAGACTAACAGACGTTTTGGAGCATGAGCTTTCGTGGGTGAATACCCACTTTGTCAGATGCATGTAATGGAAATTTCCAGGGGCAGGTATATATATGCTAGCAAGCAAGCTAGAGATAACGAGATCAGTTCAATCAGGGAGGATGAGGCCCTGTTCTAGCAGTTGAGGTGTGAAAACCAAGAGAGGAGAAACTGGTTCTGTAATTGGCAAGCCATTCACAGTCTTTGTTCAGTCCTGAGCTGATGGTGTCAAATTTGCAGATGAACTGAAGCTCAGCAGTTTCTCTTTGAAGTCTGGTCCTGAAGTTTTTTTCCTAAAATTCCTGACCCAGGAATTTTAGGAAAACTTAAAATTCATTGAGGTAATGTTTATCACGCTGATAAGACTGGAAATACTCATGATAGTTGCCTTTCAACAAAATTTGGACACATTCAAAGAAGGGGGGCAAAAAGGCCATAAGGCAGAACTCAGTTTGGGTGTGTAATTAATGCAATGGAGGCATTGATAGAAAGCATTCATCATAAAGGTAGCGGTAATGTACAACTTGGAAACCAGATCATCACCAAAGCCCAACAATGCAGGAAATGAGATATTCTCCATTTCCCTTCATGTGCCAGCAATAGAGTGTAATATCTGCTGGCACCAAGCAGCTTAAAAGTATACTTTCATTTATCAGTAAGCGAGATCTGACAGACTGATTTCCATGTAGCTGTAAAATACATAGAAAATTCTTACTAATATGCATTAATTATCAAACTAATGATAATATATCACATAATGGATATTTTTCCTATAGTTTCTTGTAGATATAGTAGTTAATGTTCTGCAATGTGTTTTGTAGATGCAATGAAGTCTAGGTAATATGAGAACACTACAAGCTGCCATTACCTCTGTTCAGAGAGGCGGGGTGAGCCTTCTGGATTATTAATTATTATTGGTGGGAGTGGAGAAGAACTCTCTATTGGCTCTATAGATCAGGCATCTTCACATTAGCAAAGCTCCGTGTGTTTGGGATTTAGAACACATGAAACTGTAAATTACAGTTCCCCCAGCAAATCTAATCCTTTGGTATAAATTGGTTCAACTGCAAATTCTGTATTACCGAGTTTCATTTAATGCTTTAATATGTATGTAAGTAGGCAGCTTGGCTGAATTTTGGATTCATGGAAACTAGAATTTTAAGATTTTTAAATGCTACCTTTAGAAAATAAAATTAAAAAGTTCCATCAAAATAGTTCTTTGCATATAAATCTCCTGGCATTTAAAAATATGAAAAAAAACTCCATGCATGTTCCTTTTAACGTGCAAAAGGATATGGTGGGTGCACATCTGGAGAACCACATTTCTGTTTGAATCACTGTGTAATTCAAACATGCAAAGCTACAGATATAAGTCTAGTGACCAGAATGTACACCTAGGGAAACCTATACTCATGTTTACTGAAATGGGCTATGTGGTTTTTAAAAAGCTATGCCTTTCCCTGCTGCCTCCAATTCAACAAGGTGGATTTATTTCCATGTGCAGATATTCAGCTACAGACATTCTGATGCATAGACAGGATAAATTACACCTGGGGCACTTGAGAAAAATGTCTCACTGTATATGGCTCTGATTCAGGAAGGTACTCAAGAGTGCCTAATTTTAAGCGTGCATGTCAATGGCACTACTTATGTGCATGCTTAACTTTCAGCATTGAAGTACCTTGCTGACTTGAAGCCAATGTGCAGTGGACTTAAAACTTCATTTCTCAGTCAATTTCAAAGTAGCGAAGCGCATACTTCCTTATGCGGGATAGAGACAGCACAAGCCAGGTCTGGTTTGATGGGAAAGGAGGAGAGAGATTGTTCAGTCTCTCTGTCAATTCAGTCCTTGGCTTATCCACCAGGAATCTTCCAACAAGGATGCTAGTTGTGGTGATGTTAAGTACATGGACAGCTACTTAAATGGGAACTTCCTTAATCTTAAATCAATTTAAGATTTCCACTTTAGATTCATGTAAATGATTGCAAATGTAGGTCTCAACTTTCCCACCAAAATTCTTTGGTAAATCAGAACAAGAAAAGAGCTCACCTCCCCAACTGGTCTTCACCATCTGACAGTTTTCCTCCCATCCTTAAAATAAAAGCAGCAGCAGCTTATTTAAGTACATGCTGCGCACAATTAGATACACAGTTCTAATATATTTGGTCAAATTCCACATTGCCTTATGTTCTCCCCTGCACCCCACCCCGCCATTGACTTCAGTGGAGTTGTATCTGGGTGTGAGTACAAAATCTGGGCATTACTGTCCAAAGACAGAGATCTAATTCTTCTGAAACAAATCCCTCCAGTAGTCTAGTTTAAACAAGCATATATTATCTGCAGAAAGTCCTTGTAAAAAGACAGTCTGACTCTCCCCGTAAGAGGATACCACAGCTTAAGTTGAACCACCTCAGAGTTTTTCAAACAAACAAATTGGCACACTGAAGCGTTCTGCAAGTAGAGACCATTGACATCGCAGTACAAGCACTTGGACTGAGATACAACAATGCAATATTCTTCTGAGTTCATTAATGCAAGTTTCCACATGTGAACCCCACACGGAATGCTGCACATTTAAAAATGTAAACAATGTAGAAGTCTCAATTCTGATCAGCACCCCAGCCTCTGCTCACACTCTCCCGCTCTTCATATAAATGGATTGGATTTCCCTTTATAGCTCACAATACCTTCCAATATCCATCCTACTGGAGACCACAAGCAAGTTTCTTCACCAACAGGAAGAGCCAAAGGAATAGCTACCAAAATTCCTAGGTACCTAGAATAAAGCTCAAGGTATCAGCTGGGTTAATATTTATGCAAAAGTTAGTGCACCTGACCCAATGGTCAATTCCAATCGTCTGAGGATCATTTAGAATTTTTTTAAAATACTTTGCTCGAAAGCTTTCTTGAGTATCTTCAATTATTAGAAAGGTACAGCGAGAACTCCAAACTTCATGGTTTCCCTTAGAGCTGAAACTGAGAGAGGCTCCAATAGTCAAGCTGAAATGCAGCATGGGCAAGAATCACTCAAAACTTCATGAAAAGTAGGGGATTTAAAACTAGAATATTTTTAGCCTGCATCTCTTGGTAGAAACTGACTGTAACAGAGCAGTAAACCCCTCTGTCCCTTATGAAGAGTTATCACACCAATGCTGAGCCCTAGTACTTCAATGCAGGAGTCCCTCAGTATCCTTTGTGAGGAGAGGTAAGATTTAGGATCTGATCTTTGGAGTGGCTCCTGGAACTCCATTTAAAGTCAATGGGAATAGCAGACTGGTAACACATCCCAAGATCAGATCCACTGTGAGCTCCGCTAGTTCAGACTGTTGAACTCAAACACTGCACAGGAGTCAGGAAGAGTTAAGAAGATCGTACGTTGCCCTTTAGTTCATGCAAACTGTTTTTAAAATGAATGCATACTATCCCTTTCTAATTGCCAAAGGAGCTAAGGAGATAAAATATAGGATGCTACTATAAAATGATTTGGTTAAGAATATCTTAAAATTTGACATTCACAGTGGTTAATACTAAAGTATTAAATGCATGCCACGCAAAAGAGGAGGTATGTAGAAATCATACTGAGAAGACCGGCTTACCTAACACGAACACAGTATGAACAGTTAATACAGCAGGGGAAACATTTCTAATGATCAAAATTCCATTTCTTATAGATTGTGTCCCAATCCCCCCTTGACAATGTTTAAATGCTTTCTTACTAGCAAATAATATAAATATATATATAAATGATTTGTATACTGCGATATTAACTATACACTGAAAGTATTGCAAGGATACAGGATTCATTTACAGTAAAACTAGCAATTTATGGTTAAATTTATAGTTTATAAATATGTTGTCTATATTATATGTGGTATAAAAATATTTGACATTTTGTGGGCACTAAATCAAAACAATTTTTAAGGGACTAAAATGATTCAGGTATATGTATATTACCATTGTCAATTACATGAGAATTGGGCTGACTTAGTACAAAATGGAATCCCACAACATTAGCTGAATAAAGAAACCCAAAACATAACATGGCACTGCAAGACAAGGCTAATAAAAAAAGCAGAGGATGAATTTTCATTAACTCAATTCAAGAAGTACTTTAAACAAGGAAATCTGATTTAACAAAATGGCTCTGGGGGAAAAGCAGGGGTGGAAAATGAAAAAAAAATTAAAGACATTTTTAGAAGTGTACCCAACAAAAGTATTGAACTTACAGCAATGGAGAAAGTTTAAAAATGGGGGGAGTGATGCAAATGTACGCAAAAAAATGTAGATGATTTTAATTTTTAAAAAGTGTGTGACAATATATTCTAATATTTCATTATATTTGTACACACACACATATATATAATAAAATATCATAACATATATATTCACTGCTATGATTACTGTATTCCTGTAGAAAACATAAAGCCCTTTGTGTATGGTTAATATCTGTCCTGACTGTTTCTTCAAGTTTAACTTTCACTGCTGGCCCTCCATAGTTAAAGTAGAGGTTATTTGGCTACTTCCAAGTATCTATGGTATGCTGCTCTGAGACGGACTTCTTTTTTTATTATTTTAAAAATTTTTTGGTATTGATGAACCCCACATTTTGCCTCACTGGACAGTGACGCGTCCTGGTCCTTCCATTTTCTCATGTGCTCGGTCACTTCACTGGATTAAGGCATGATTTTTTGTTCCATTTGCAAAAATAAAAATTTTGTACAAATTTCTATTCTTTTATACAAAAATTTCTTCTTATGGCACAAGCAGCAGATGCTGTTTAAGAAAATATATAAATATCCTTTTTTCTTCTGTACAAATATCTCCAGTATTCCCCACCCCATTTCATAACTTTTAACTGTACACTGTCCTGCCTCCTCCCTCTCCAATAGCTCCCTCCCCCCTCCCTGGTACGGACAATTTATATTTACACTTTTGTAGTGGAGGCAGTTAAGGAAGGGGGTGGAGGGGCCCTCATGAGGAGTCCGTGCAGGGGGACGGAGGCGGTGGGTAGAGGTGATGGGAATAGCTCCGTTCTGTGTACGGGGAGGGCGGACAGCTTTCATAGTTCTCCTCCGCCGAGAGGTACTGGCTCCTTGGCGTCGGTGGAGGGGGCACAGGCTCGGAATCATAGTTCAAGTCACTGGTGTAGCCCTTAGTCACTGCTGTCGTGACCCGCCGGCTGGGGGCGTAGTCGCTGTCACAAACATCTGTGCTGCAGGGTGTGGTGGGAGGTGCAAAATGCCGGTAGCTGTATGGTCTGTAGCTATGTAAGGGAATTCATAGGACAGATGTCAGCGCTTAAAGAGAAACTATAAGCCAAAGACTCAGATAATGGAACACAGGCCAGATACATTGCCTCATGAAGGGAATACTCATTAGCAGAGCTGTGATTTGTCAGAGTGCTGGTAGCTCCAAAACAAGACCAAAAAAACCACCCCAAAACCTCAACTCTGTCTGTCTGGGGACAACCACCCCAAAATTTTTCAGAATTTTCGCAAATGGAGAAGTTGGAAATTAATTCATTTCATGTCAAAAGAAATGTTTTGTTTCACTTTTGGAGGTCTTTACTTTTCTCGCAAAGCTACATTATCAAGGGGATTTAATGTTCCATTCACAAAACCAAGGAGGTGGCGCCCTACTTTATACCCAGTAGCCTAGTGATTAGGGCAATCACCTGGGGTGTGGAAGAGCCAGGTTCCAATCCCTGCTCTGGAGCAGGGACTGGAACCCATGTCTCCCCTCCACCAGCTCCTTGTTTTTGTGAATGGTGTCTAAGTCCCCTAGTGAATCCAGGCAACAAAATTGAAATGTTTCTTGTCAGAAATGTCAAAATAAACAGTTTTGACATGTCTTAATTTTTTTCTTCAACTGAAACCATTTGCCAAAATCAGCATCAATTTGTTAAATGTTTCAGTTGACCCGAGTCTGCATTTCTCAGTAAAAACAATTTCAGCTAAAATATGTTGCCCAGCTCTACTAATTAGCCATCACGAAGCCTCAACTCTGGTCAAACTGGTACAAAACGGGTGGGATTTGGGGAATTTTAGAGGTTGGGGGAAAACAGAGTGTGTGGAGTAGATGTTCTGTTTCCAGTATCCTCTGCAGATTAATTTGGCACTGGATCAGAATCCACAGACACAAAAGCTAGCTCATGTGACTGTTTTAATGCAGCCAGGAGAAACATCTCCCTGGGCAGCTAACATTGATGCAGTTCTCATGTGTTGCTATCAGAAAGTAGTTCTGTGGTGGGTGCAAGAAAAAAATCAAGTTGAACATATAGAGGAGAGCAACTTCTACTGCCCAAGACACTGAGGCTGTAGCAGCCACAATTGCCAGTGCCTCTGCCCCAAAATTGGAATACCAATTCCACTAGGTCAGTGGTTCTCAACCTTTCCAGATGATTGTACCCCTTTCAGGAGTCTGATTGGTCTTGCGTACTCCCAAGTTGCACCTCACTTAAAAACAGACGTAAAAATACAAAAAAGTGTGACAGCACAGTACTACTGAAAAATTGCTTCATTTCTCATATTGTCTGTCTGAAATTTAAGTTTGTACTGACTTTGCTAGTGCATTTTATGTAGTCTGTTGTAAAGCTAGGCAACTAGCTGAGTTGATGTATTCGCTGGAAGCTCTTTGCGCACCCCCAGTGGTACTCATACCCCTGGTTGAGAACCACTGCTCTAGGTCAATGTTATGTGATATAGAATGGCCAGAGGCCAGCAGGAGAGTGTTAGCAGGGATCCTTATTCCCTGCAAGGGGAGGAAGGTTTGTTATAGATTAATTAGAGCATCTGAAGCCAATTAGAGCACCAGCAGTCAGTCATGTGATAAAAACCCCTGCTTCAGTCAGACAGTGTGGGAGTTGGAGCAGGAAGGTTTGGCTGGAGCAGAGAGCAGTTTGAAGGAGTTGGAGAAGAGAACAGTATTGAAGAGAGACAAAAGGAAAGTTTGGAGGAGTGCTGTGGTGGGCTGAGAAATCCAAAAGAAACCCTAGATAAGGGGCACCTGGCTTGTGTAAAAGGAGGGCAAGAAGCCCTTCACAAGCTGAAGGGCAGGAGAGGGAAGTAGCCCAGGGGAAGGAACTGCTAGTTCAAGTGGTTCACCACAAACCTCAGGTCCCCTGGGTTGGGACCTGGAGAACAGGGCGGGCCCAGGTCCCTCCCTCTCCACTCCCCTCCTCAAGGACACTAGTGGGGTAATTAAAATACCGGTTCAGAGGCAAGCAATGGTGCCCTGAAACCTTCCCCAAAGAAGAGAAAGCGCGAGACCCAGCATAACAGTACTGGCAAGTTGCCACAGTTAGAATGTGAGAAAAGACCAGAAGCAGCAATAGGAACTATTTTTGACTGGGAGAGAGTTCTAGAAATATCAAACCCAGCACTACACGCTCAGTATCATTAATGAGATTCAAATGTCACATCAGCTAACAATGATCAGGATTAGCCAAGCCAGTGCCAAGCTTTGATGTTGGTTTTCTTTCTAAGCCGCCAGTCCCTTTCATAGACTTTTCATAAGGCCAAAAGAGACCACTATGAACATCTAGTCTGACCTTCCATAGAACACTGGCCATATCTTCTGTTAAAGGACAATGGATGATTTGTGAGCCCCAATAACTTCATTATCCACAAGCCCATTAGGAAGAACTTGTGCATCTCTATCAAAAACAACTCCCTCTGGTAGCTGACCAGTGCTGCTTCTGTGTCTCGGGTTGGGTGGGGGGCACATCCTATAGCCTTGGAAAGGTGCTCCTTCTCTTTCATTTGTGGTAAAAACCCAGATAAAACAAAACAATCATTACAGCAAAGAGACTAAACATTCATCTTCGGGAATTATTACATTAAATAAAAACAGTGGGCAAAAGCTTACAAGCCTATAAACAACAGTGAAATAGGCCTTTAAAAAAGGAAATATGTAAAAGTTTAACAATGAAGCCCCCCTTTAGCCCTCCCCTCAAAAGAAAACAAATAGGAAAAGGAGTAAAAAAAGGATTTAAAAATTTAAATATAGATACATGTAAAGAAAATCGGAAACTCCTCATTGTGGAATCAGAAATGATTATGTTGTGCCCTAGCTAGGCTATGTATCCACGTTATCTATGCAACATTAGAGACACTTCTTTCTTTTTCCTTTCCTATGATTTGCCTGTCATCTTTCTCAAGATGGCAAGGCCCAAATGATACATTATGTGCCAAACAAATTATTCATGCAGGAAATTTAAAATAGCATAAGACATTCTTCTACAGTGAATGGCTCTCTCGCTATCTTTCTGGTGTAAATGATTTTTAGTAATAAAAGTAATTACACACCAAGCTTATGCAAAACTTAAATAAGCTTTGGACAAAAGCTGAGTGATGTCCCTCAATGATACACGTTTGAGAGGAATGCTGCTAACATGTTTGTTGCATTCTGTCTTAAATTTTTGGCCCCAATCCTTCAGACACTTATGCACATGCTTTAATGGGACTACCTTTTCAGGGCCAACATAATAGGCAGATCAGACCTGGGGTAAAGAACTGCTAACTAAATGCTGAAGGCATCTCACAGTCCAAGTATGACTTCCTGGAGAAAATGGCAAAGACCAACATCGCTGTTCTCACCCATGTCACAAATGAAGAAGAGACCCGTTGCTACAAAATCCAAGGCTATAAACTCAAAGCCAGCAATTACCACCCAAAATGGGGTCTGGCAATTTACATCAAGCAGGAGATCAACAAATACATGGTTCCACCTCCTACAGCACAAAGGAACAATTACCATCTCTATGAGCATCAGCAAGCTAACCGTCATTAATGTATATAAACAACCTGGTACACCATGCCTCAGCCAGCTCTGCAGAATGTGCAGGACCCTGCTTATTTGTGGGCAACTTTAACCGTCACTACACACAATGAGGCTATGCTGCAAACAACCTTCCAGGTGAAGAACTGACAAACCGGACTTCAGCAAATGATATACGCCTCCTCTTTTATACGAAAGAGCAGGTCACTTTCCAGTCTGCAAGATGGGGCAGAGGATATTAGAATCATAGAATCATCGAGTATCAGCGTTGGAAGGGACCTCAGGAGGTCATCTAGTCCAACCCCCTGCTCAAAGCAGGACCAATCCCCAACTAAATCATCCCAGCCAGGGCTTTGTGAAGCTGGGCCTTAAAAACCTCAAAGGAAGGCGATTCTACCACCTCCCTAGGTAACCCATTCCAGTGTTTCACCACTTTCTGAGTGAAAAAGTTTTTCCTAATATCCAACCTAAATCTCCCCCACTGCAACTTGAGACCATTACTCCTTGTTGTCATCAGGTACCACTGAGAACAGTCTAGATCCAGAAAAACAAACAAACCAATCCAATAATAGGAGATATACCTATCTCCTAGAACTGGAAGGGACCTTGACCAAGTACTGATTTTCGCCCTAGATTCCTAAGTGGCCTCCTCCAGGATTGAACTGACAACCCTGGATTTAGCAGGCCAATGCTCAAACCACTGAGCTAAGTTTCAATATTGCCCTGACCTGATGTTTATCTCTAAAGATGATACAGGGCACACCAACACCCATGCCATGGATCATCCTCAATGACTTCCTGAACACTCAGGACAGACCCATAATGGAATTCAAATCCCAGTTCTCTACTCAAAACCAGCGCCAGGCTGGAACTTCAAAAAAGCAGACAGGGCCAATTTCACTATGGTTGTGGAAAACACCATCTCCCGCATTCCCCACTTCTGACCATTTTACTGTGCTCCTAATCTCTGTCACGAAAAACAACATTCTCCAGGGACACAGGTATACCCCTGGCTGGACTGCAAAAAGCCACAAGCTCCTCCACAAATACAATGAGCGTAAAGATCCAAAAATCGGAAAAGCCCTCCTGGTGTCACAGGCTGCAGCAAGGCAGAAATGGTGGCCTGAATATGTAGAAGGTCTAAACTTCACACACTGGAGCAGACATGTCTGTAACACTTGCGGGCTACAAATCCCACACACGCTATTAGGCCACAGGTGAAATACAATGCCATTGCTGCTAAATGTTTGTGGACTTCAAAATAGCCAGCAAACAGACAAGTCCAGCATCAGCTTCAGCAGGTGATGTCCACAGGCACGCCACTGTTCCAATGGTCTGGGCCATTCAGAAGTAAGGAGATCGATACAGCCAGTGCAGCAAAAAAACTAGGAAAAGCAGCAGGAAAAGAGGGTATCTATCCTGTGTTCTTGTATAACGTGGATCTACTGCAATGGAAATGGATGATGCAGCTTTTCACCAACATCCTGGAGACCGATGAAATCCCCCGAGCGTGGAGAGAAGCCATGGTCATTTCCTAAAGCCTCTATTGTGACTTCCTGTATTAGCAAATGTGGAGCTTCCAGCTATCCATCGATACACAGCCATGGCATGTGAACTTAAATGCACCAAAGACTACCCAGAACTTCCCATCCAAAAGGTTATGGATAACATACCCTAACACCACCTGAAATCGCGAAAACCACTGTGGACCACACGTAACCATCTCATGTCTCTGGATCCAGCCACCGAATGGCAACATGTCTGGACCTCATCTACCATTCCAAACACACACAGTCATATTGACCCAACAAGCTGCCCTCTCAGTTTTGACCCACCTTGCAAACTTTGGACCACACTGACCTGCAACCTAAAACCCACGGAAGACATGGCTACTTGATTAACAAAGACTCTCCATCATGTGACTGTGCTGAGAACATCCAAACCATCCACCACATCATAGCGCAGCCCCCGCAATATGGATTCAAAGGTAAACTGGATGATAGCCATAACATCATGGGGATGGAGCGGTTGAAATGGCTTAGGGACCTACAATTGCATCTACAGCACGTTGCTCTGCAGATGGCATGTGCAAGACAGTGTGGAACTATGCATGTGATTAAAATTAAGTATCTGCATAACTGTTTGCAGGATCAGGGCCTTAGATTGTAAACTCTAGAGCGAGGATGGTCTTTTATTCTATGTTTGTACAACAGTTAGTACAATGAGGCTTTGATCCAGACTGAGGCTACTGTACTAATAAATTACCTGTAGGATCTATGAGTGGAAGGACTATTTGAAGAATAACCAAATTCCATGGTGTAATGTGAGCGTTCAGTAGCTGGTGATGGTGGAGGGTTCAAAATCTAAAAAAATTAAGAAGAGGCATCTTTTTAAACAGCCACAACAAAATTAAAGAGGAAGAAAAAATTAAATACAGCCATGATGATATTCCTACCCAATATTAAAGAAAACGCTAGTTTGTAGTTTACACTTTTTCTTCTTGTTAAGGCAAAGTTCAATGCTGCACCCAGACAAAGCCATGGCCCCTTCTCCAGCGTAAATTCCTCTCTATAATCTCAACATCCTGTGAACCTCGCTTGTACCCATTGCCATCTAGGCTATCACTAAGCTTTCCTCCTAAGGAGCTGACAACTGTTGCTATTTTGAAGCACTTAATGCTGAAAGGTAAACCCAAACTAGGCAATTCAATACTAGATTGTCATCAGGTACACACACCGCTATCCTAGGCAAACTGGCTGATAACTGCCATAACCAGCTCACAGTCACTAGATACTGTGCTGTTTCCAGTATTGTTATTTTGCTGCCCTTTGCTCTTTATATGACTGAACAGATTCTGGCTCTTAGAGGAAAGAGGATATTTCAACTGTAATGAAATAAACATACTAGAGGGAGTATGTTATGAGGCCTCTGACATCACGGTCAGCAGTTCAAATTCAGCCCACACTGATAATTCAGTTTATCATCACCTTGTTTTGTGGGTTATAGATAAAGAAGTTGGCAGTATTAGTTGCTAATGGAGGCAAGATGACTTAGAATCTAGCCTGTAAACTCTTTTGGGCATTGTCTTTTTGTTTTGTGTTTGTACAGCCACTAACGCAATGCGGTCCTGGTCCATGACTGCAGCTCCTAGGCGCTATGTTAACATAAATAACAACAACATGTGTAATAGCATGAAAGCCACCACTGCAATTGGTTCTCCTGCAAGGACTGTGGATAGTAGACTCCCCTTTAGTGATGATCCCTGCATGCCAAGTTGGAGGTGCCTCAGTGGGGTCAAAGGGGAGAAGTTTTCTCTGCCTGTGCTGTACCTGTTCTATAGTTTGGAGCTTTTACAGTCTCTAGGACAATGAGACCAACATCATTCACCAGCACTAAATCCATTAACTTTTTTAGTTTGGCAAGACATTCCTCTGCAGCTTTGGAAGACGGCATGCTGTTCACACACATTTCCTTCCAATTCACCCACTCCATATTCAACCAAACAGATTTGCTAGACTAGAAATCTAAAACAAAGCCCTTGCCAAACAGATAACCCAAGACATGCGCCCTGCTACTGGACTGAAAGATACCCACACCTAGAAGTGTGACTTACTGGAGGGAAGTAAGTGCCCTTGGTACTCGAAGAACTACTGGAGGATGCCCCCGTGACATGGGCTCTGTCGTAGGGAGGCCCGCTACTTCCGGCCATAATGCTGAGGGAGCTGATCACAGATTTACGAGACATTCCTAAAGAAGACGACAGACACTATGTTTATCAATATTAAAATCTTTAAAGCAAAACTGAAGAAGGGATGAGGGTTAAGGCTAAAATCTCTCTACAGGATAGAGGCACTATAAACACGACCCCCCCCCCCCCAAAAAAAAAAGCTGTCTGCATTGAACAATCCTAGTCTCCTTGATGAAAAAAACGAAATGAAGTTACTCAGAGGATAAACATGCTGGCTTAACATTCTAGCCACTGAGTTCGGGAACCTGGCATGGGGCTGCACAAAAGCTTGTGCAAAGAGAAACGAATTCCTTTCACTTGAATGGCTTTGAAAAGTTTAAGAGACAAGGTACTTCAGCACTCTCTCTATACTCAAGAATAAAACGTTAAACTGATTTTGCCTGTCTCATGCGTGCGAGAGGAAAGAGGTTTTGTTCTCTCTTTTCCACACAGTGAGTTTTTGCAACAAAGTGAAAGGAGACTAGGAGGGAAGCCTGGCAGAAGACGCATGTGAATGCATTCTGGACTACAGTGAAAATTCTGCTCAAAGCTCCCTCTTACGAAAAGCAGCTTATCACAGGAAGGCAAAAGGGGCTGATGCACTGATATATCGCCATAACAGGCCTGCAAAAAGCATTTACAGGCACCTCTTTTGTTCCAGTTGGATCAGAATAAAGCAGCAAGAATATGGATTTTATTAAAAAAGACTTGGCACTGACTAATGAAAGCTCATTATTTGTAAAGAAACAGATACAGGAGTCATGCACATTAATTAAGACTAAGTGCACATTTGTGAACTAACCTTAGTTTCGTATCTCATCGGATAGATAAGGTTACAACTTTGGCTAATGTTTGCACAATGCTGTTTAAGAGGGTTTACAGAAATGAGGCTATAATTACTCCTGGTCATTAAAGATCCCATCGAATTCTCCACAAGCACACAATACAGGGCATTTGACCCCAAGACAGGGCAATTCTCAATCAACATGAGTGACTATATTCTGTCTAAGTTCCCGTTGATTTAATTCTCTATTTCCTGAGCATACAGTGCTGTGTAGAATTGCTGGTGTCATTACACTGGCCCCAGAAGAGGATGAATTTCAGTAGTAAAAGAAGTGATCCCTAGGTATGTGTATATACAGTTACTGGTAGTTCTGCTGCTTGTGGATGACACTGTTAGATATCAAACAACAATTGAGTAATACAATTTAGAGGGTTCAATCCTGTCTTCCGAGGGGCAAGTGCCCAGAATTATGTATGTATGAACACCTACTTTGCTGGTGAGCATGCACAGGAGCTTGCATTATAACTATATAGTGCCATTAAGAGGCAGGATAAGGAAACCAATGTAGTTTCAAAATGCTTAGACATCTTCTTACTTACCTGGGAGAGACCCTGACAGAGAGCTTGGGTGAGGCACATAACCAAGTGGTACGGAAGCTGGTCCATGCACCACATAGTCATTAGTCATTGTTTCCCCATCCCCCTTCATGCGTGGGCACAGCACCCTCTGGCAGATAAAGTACATTGCTCCAACCACAAAAACGGTGAGGATCACTCCAATGATCGAACCTATGGTATTGTTGGCTTGTGGAGCTGGCTCCTCTGTTGTGTCTAAATGAGGAGAGGGAAATCAGATTCTGTAACATTCACGCCACTGTCCCCAAAAGAAAAACTGGAAGTCTATGCTACTGAGCTTCCAAGCCACTTACAACAGCCTTCTAATTAAACATGCAGTGTGAACAAACGCCTACTAGGCACTCCGATGGCATTTTTACCTGCAGTTAAAGACAGTTATTTTTCACATTTGACCTAAGTAGCATATGAACCTTGGGCAAAAGCCAGTGTTCAAATTAATACCATTAACTCCATCTCCTCTGCTGTTTAGAGGTTTATTATTCATGGCCTAGCATACACTGATGCTAAATAGGAGAACCATGGAAGCAATGATTAACTGTCTGGTGGCATTTCCAAAGACACCTAACCTGCCCCATGTGCACTTCCAACTGATGGTAACAGCTACACCTGATCATCTGTCCTAGAAGTATCATCTCCGCAAGGCAGTGCCACCCTGAATTATTGTTATAAGCCCATCAGCAGTCAGACATGGATGCCATTCCTGAAGGCACTGAACTGTAAGCAGTGATATTTCTCAGAACAATGGACAACAACCTGACTATGCCTTGAGAATCTGGGAAGACAAGCAGGTATCAAAGCATTTACCTGCTCTATTCAGGGTCTTATATTACACTCATCTCCATGGTATCTAAGTAGCTACTCTTCAACCCACATATTCTTGTTCCCTGAAGTCTGCGCCAACCCTTTAGCCAATCTCTTTGGCTCCCATATCTAACAAATCTACAAAGATGAGAAAGTAAGAACCTGTCCACATTGGAAGCAGAACAGAACTAGCTACAACCTTATCCCAGTGAATACATTGACCTAACTGCCCTCCTCCCTCATTACAAACAGTAGAGAAGATAGAAAATGGGCTCAGGTCAGTGTAACAAGCTGTTATATGCACATTTGTGATAGTGTCTTGTGGCGTCTGGCCCAAAGGGAGGATAAGGCACCTGCTATTACTGCCAACAAAGGGAGATCTCACTTATCTCTGAAGTAGATTTAGGAGCTAAAGAATTAGGGGTCAATTCTGGCTTTACATTTGCGTGTTTTTATTCATTAACTGTGTCTGTCATGTGCAGTACATCAATTGGTTATACTAGGTGAGGAGATTTCCCATTTAAAATTTCTAACATAACAATGATGCAGGTGAACTTCAAGGCTGAAATCTACTCTGTTTGGCTGTAGCTTTTTTTCCTAGGGACCTGGAGCCTTTCAAGGCAGGCAGGCACAAAGGATATTATATTCCATAAACCATAATCTGCAACTATAAACCAAGCAGAGAATTACATAGTCTTTAGGCACAAAGGAAACTTTTTAGCATATTTCCATGTGCAGAGATAGGAGCTCTTAAAGTACCTCTGGCGAATTCTATGGCTGAAGCAGAGCAGATTGGTTACCACAGCCTCAGGACATTTTGAAGAGATTCTTATAGTACAGAAGAATGCTTCCATCCAAGCATACAAACATATTATTAATCAAGATTTCCAAAAAAATTAAAAAATGTTTAAAATATAAGGGACAGAATTTAACTGTTTTGAATATGAAAGACTTATCAGAATAATAGATTTTTCACTCCAAAAAGGGCTACATGTCAATTACCTTCCCATGATCCCCATGCATTAATTACTGGGCAATAGGTGAGGCAGGAACACCCACCTTAAAATTAATGCATGTGGCTTTAATATTGAGAGCGAATCCTAACTCACTGAGGAATGAAACAACCATCTTCACTTGCTGCAACCATGTCTCTGATCTCAGATTTTACACTTACAGCATCCTTGCTCATCTGAGCTGTCACTGCAGTCCAAGTTGTGATCACATTTCTTGTTTTTCCCAATGCACTGGCCACTGGTGCAGCGGAACTGATCGGTTAAACAAAGCACTGGAGGGGGGAAAAATGTCCAGAAACGTTCAATGTCAGATACTCAAGAAAACAAAGACAGGTGATCAGGTTCTGTAGGAGGGTAACACAGTGATTACCTGAGAATGTTATTTCCTATTTGCAGGGGAATAAATATGGTATACTGGGCTGAATGAACTCAGAGGCAGAAGGCCATGGCGTTTACAAGAAATAAACCCAGGATACAATTAAAAGGAAGTACACAATTTATAATTACTATTAACGTTATCCATTAAAAATCTGAATTTTGAATGAGAGAAAAGAATTAAGTTACAAAAACTTATCAAGCTGCTAAAAGATAGTTATTTCTTTTCAAAGAGGTCACAAATTCCTTCCAACACTCTCAACAGACCCTTACTCTTCCTAACATATCTTTCTACTGTGTATAGTCATTGTATGGTTATCCAGAAAACAGAACTGAACAGTAATTATCCAAATACCTGCCCTCTAGGTAATAATGGCTGTCAACTGATAAGAGTACATTTCAAATATGGTATGGTTGTGAAAACACTGTACAGTGATTATGTAAACAACAATCAATAAGAGTGTAAGGAATTGTAGGACTAGGGTGACAGAGTGACAATATCTTGGCATATCCCAAACAAACCTGATAGAATTAAGATAAACTTAATTCAATAAAAAGTTAAACTTTACTGAATTAGAGTTAATACCTTTGGGGTACATAGTATTAAAAGTGCAATGATGAATGTGCTATTGTAGAACTGAATGTATCTTCTCTAGTAGGGAGGGGGGATACTAGCGAACGTCCTCTGTTATCAGCTTTGAAAGCCGTTGGGGAGATATGCATACACTAGTTCATACTGGACTCTCAGGACCAAAAGACAAAGAAAAGAGACTTCTGGATTAAAAAACCCCCAAAACGGCTGACTCAGGGGCCTTCTTCCTGATCCAGCAAATGGACAGGACTCCTGGTTCACGGAGAGCCCCAATCCTCAAGGGAGGATTGGCAGGCCGTGGCCTACTGAGGCCTCATAAATTTGTGTGGTTGTTCTGAAATGAAGCTGTCAAACAGATAGTTAAAGGTTAATGTCTCTTTTACCTATAAAGGGTCAAGAAGCTCAGTAAACCTGGCTGACACCTGACCAGAGGACCAATAGGGGGACAAGATACTTTCAAATCTTGGTGGAGGGAAGTCTTTGTGCTTTTTGTTTTTGTTGTTGTTCGCTCTCAGGACTGAGAGGGATGGGACATCAATCCAGGCTCTCCAAATCTGCCTGAATCAGTCTCTCATGTTTCAAACTTGTAAGTAATTAGCCAGGCAAGGCGTGTTAGTCTTATGTTTGTTTTCTCAACTTGTAAATGATTCTTTTTGCTGGAAGGATTTTACCTCCGTTTGCTGTAACTTTGAACCTAAGGCTAGGGGGGCGGGCCCTCTGGTCTATAGGAATCTGATTACCCTGTAAAGCATTTCCCATCCTGATTTTACAGAGATAATTTACCTTTTCTTTAATTAAAAGCTTTCTTTTTAAGAACCTGATTGATTTTTCCTTGTTTTAAGATCCAAGGGGATTGGATCTGGACTCACCAGGGACTGGTGGGGGGGAAGGAAGGGGATGGTTAATTTCTCCTTGTTTTAAGATCCAAGGGGTTTGGATCTGGACTCACCAGGGACTGGTGGGGGGAAAGGAAGGGGATGGTTAATTTCTCCTTGTTTTAAGATCCAAGGGGTTTGGATCTGTGTTCACCAGGGAACTGGTGAAGTCCCCCAAGGCAACCCAGGGGGAAACAGAGAGTGCCCCAGACACTGAAATTCTGGGTGGTGGCAGAGTTACCAGATCTAAGCTAATAATTGAGCTTAGAAGTGTCCATGCAGGTCCCCGATATCTGTACCCTAAAGTTCAGAGTGGGGAAAGAAACCTTGACAGAAGCTTTGATGAACTTGTAACCACAAGGAAACCTCCTAGGGTAGGGTGATGCCTGGTAAGCAGGTATGCAGGCTCTTTTATTGTTTTTAATAGGATTTCTCTGTAACACTTTTTATCTTAAGAATAAAGTAGGC
Organism: Gopherus evgoodei; assembly: GCF_007399415.2. Taxonomy (NCBI): domain Eukaryota; kingdom Metazoa; phylum Chordata; order Testudines; family Testudinidae; genus Gopherus; species Gopherus evgoodei. The sequence continues at coordinate 233,420,777 of NC_044322.1, read as the reverse complement.
CCGCTTAGAAACAGCTGTGTGATAACTTAAATCTGCAGCAATCACTCTGTCTCTGAAGAGGAAGCAAGCAGATTGTCCTTGCTGGAAATGATATAGTGAAGGTAGGGAACTGTGCAGCCTGAAAACACACCAGGCAAAATGGAGTAAGATGCGAGTCTCTGCCCAGAAAGGCAACATCTCGGGAGCTGGAAGCTAAGAGTTGGGTGCCCTTGCTGAACCACTGAGGGGAAATACAGGTACAGCTGCTCTAAATAGTGATATATCGGAAATAAAATACTTATTTTCATTAGTAACCGGTGAGCTATCTTTCTTACACTAATCAGACAGGACAACGCCATAGCAGTATGACTTTTTTAAACCACCTGAAACTTTGCAGCCAGAAGTTTCTCATCCTAGAAACAAGTTATGAACAGAATCAGAATTTAATGATGTGAAAGACTGAATCGCTTGGCAGTACTGGTAATGGATATGAAGACTTTCATTCCAAATCAGTCAGCTTGTTGAAATCTGGCCTAGGTCATTAGTTTCCTAAATCATTCCCAACTGAATGCTGGCTTGGGGCCTGTATTCTCAGCCCTCGTCATAGCAACTGACTTTAAAAGCAGTTCCTTTAGATTCAGAAGTTTTTAAGGCCTCAGAAGAGGAAACTGATTGAATGGATGTGGAAAAATAGCTATCCCCTCATGCTCAGAAGTAGCCCCTCCAGGCCAAGGCTGAGACATACTGGCAGGGCAGTCAGATGGAGGAGGACAGCTTGCCTATGTTGCACTTGTTTTGCTGACATAGGACTTCAGACTCCAAGCAACTTCCAACCAACATGAAAATTCATTTAATTTAGAGAGAAAACCTCTAAGACCACAAAAATCGGAGGCTGTTCACATTTGGCACGGTCGTATCACTTCTCCCCATAACCAGCTCTGCATGCTGCCTTTTGTTGGAGTTTGCAGGTGGAGGACATCTCCAAAACACACTCATCCGTCTGCATTCTCACCCATCCACGCCCACATCTACTTTAAATTCCACTGTAGTCAGATATTACATAATAAATGAATACAAATCTAATTTTCCCAGTTTCCATTAGTCAGTAAGAGGTATTCAAACAGCTATCTCAGCATACAATTAAACACGAAACTAAGACCAATGCTTTGAGATTCTTAGAGCTTGAAATAAAACAATATCTCATTCTTAAATAGCATCAGTAGATCTCAAAAGTGCTTTACAAACGAGATCAGTTTCATTCTGGACAAGTTGGAGAAATGGTCTGAGGTAAACAGGATGAAGTTCAATAAAGATAAATGCAAAGTGCTCCACTTAGGAAGGAACAATCAGTTTCACACATACAGAATGGGAAGAGACTGTCTAGGAAGAAGTATGGCAGAAAGAGATCTAGGGGTCATAGTGGACCACAAGCTTAATATGAGTCAACAGTGTGATACTGTTGCAAAAAAAGCAAACGTGATTCTGGGATGCATAAACAGGTGTGTTGTAAGCAAGACACGAGAAGTCATTCTTCCGCTTTACTCTGCGCTGGTTAGGCCTCAACTGGAGTATTGTGTCCAGTTCTGGGCACCGCATTTCAAGAAAGATGTGGAGAAATTGGAGAGGGTCCAGAGAAGAGCAACAAGAATGATTAAAGGTCTTGAGAACATGACCTATGAAGGAAGGCTGAAGGAATTGGGTTTGTTTAGTTTGGAAAAGAGAAGACTGAGAGGGGACCTGATAGCAGTTTTCAGGTATCTAAAAGGGTGTCATCAGGAGGAGGGAGAAAACTTGTTCACGTTAGCCTCTAATGATAGAACAAGAAACAATGGGCTTAAACTGCAGCAAGGGAGATTTAGGTTGGACATTAGGAAAAAGTTCCTAACTGTCAGGGTAGTTAAACACTGGAATAGATTGCCTAGGGAAGTTGTGGAATCTCCATCGCTGGAGATATTTAAGAGTAGGTTAGATAAATGTCTATCAGGGATGGTCTAGACAGTATTTGGTCCTGCCATGAGGGCAGGGGACTGGACTCGATGACCTCTCGAGGTCCCTTCCAGTCCTAGAGTCTATGAGTCTATGAGTCTATGAGTCTATTATCCCCATTTTACAGCTGGAGAAACTGAGCCAGAGGTGAAATGACTTGCCCAAGCTCACACAACAAACAAGTGGCAGAGCTGGGAATCACATCAAGTTCCTCTGGCTCCTAATCTAGTGCTCTATCAACCAGGGGCCAGGTATTTAGGTGCCTAACTCCCAGGCATCCACTATACCTTCACAGTTCTTCTCATCTGAGTTGTCCTGGCAATTTGCCTCTCCATTGCACCGGAGGGTGCTGTCTATGCACTGTCCACTTTCACACTGGAACTGGGAGTCTGAACAGACAGGGCAGTTCTTTTCATCACTATGGTCTTCGCATTCAGTGAATCCATCACAGCGCCAGGCCACTGGGATGCAGTCAATCTCCCCCGTGAAACAGGTGAACTGCTGAGGGGAGCATGTTGGGGGTTCTTAAAAAAAAAAAAAAGAAAAGAAAGCAAAAACAAACCCAAAGGAACACATCAATAATCCATGTCTACAAGCAGCACATCCTAAAGGAGTTGGGTTCTCCTACCTCTCTATTTGACAAACATAACCCATGCAAGGTATTTCCCACCCCCTCAGTGATATGAACAGCTCTGAGCATCATATGCCAGAGTGCAGGCTCATGTAACTGAAGTACAATCTGGAATGAAGAGAGGATGAACAAACATATGCATGCAAAATTCAAAGGACAATACTCCACCCTCTCCGCCCTTTCCAACAGCACAATATACCCTTCCCTTGTACTTCATTAAGTCTTCAAAGGTTTTCACTTGAAGTCAAAACACCAAGAGTGTTTCTCTTCCTCTTTCCCCCCTTTCCCGCAATCCCACTGTGTACACAAAAAATGGCTCGCTTTCTTTTTAATGTTCAACAATAATTGTATAGAAAACATTAAAAGGATATAATGTGCTGCAGATGGACGCGCTGTGACTCAATGTCTAGTTATGTGCCCTCTATAACTGTGTTCACTCAAACTTGTTTTAAAAAGACAAAAAAATTGCTCCATCAAGTCAACTCCTGCTATCTCCACACAGCTGTTAGCAGTTATTTAACATTTACTACAGTAACTGTTAATCTTATGTAGTAAGCGTGCATTTTTTTTTTTTAAACTAAGAGGCCCTTTTTTGGCCTAACTTTAAGTTTGCACTCAGAAAATATCTGGATTATGTTAGTTCTTTTTCCACTGTGTGACCACATGTCGCCTTGCTGGCTACAGAATTGCGCAACAAATCCACTCAAAATGTCAACAGAAAGAGAACGAAGCTCCTGAGCTCTCCTCTCCCTTCTTGAGCCAGCAGGGCCTGGCCAGAGAGGCAGCATCTTGCATTGCTCTATAATGACTCCCCCGCAGCTGCAGTTTGGAGTGGTGTGCATGGGATGATTCTGAAGGCGGAAATGAAGAGGAAGAAGGAAGGATAGATGGTACACAAAGCAGAAGATCCCAGAATCAGAATAAATCTACAACAATTTGGGGAGGCAATTTGTTATTTTAATAATTCAGTGCAAGAACTGTTGATCCTCTGCCTCTTGCTTTCAATCTGTGTGTGCGTGAATTTAGCAGAGGCAAGAAGTTGACAAATCAACACCTTAGAGACTGAAGTCCTCTGTTTAGCCACAGACCAGGTACAACAAAGGCAAGAGAAGTTCCAGTTCCCTTCACAGTATTCTGCTTACATTATCATCTCGAAGAGCCACCTCCAAGCCCCATGGGTTAGTCAGTCCTTGACCTCTCTTGCTAATTACCCATCCCTGGGGTGGTGCCAAGGAGTAGACTGAAAAACTCATTTGTACTTACTATGTATACTTATTGCAGAATTATGAGCCCCTAAATTGAACCTGCCTGAGGTAGTTCCAACAGTATTTTCTATCAAATGTTTATCAGGACTTTTGGAGTCTTACTATACCCAACAAGATTTTTTCATTTTTTACGAGCCACTTAGGCAAGGTTCATAAAAACAGTGCTCTGCGCTCCCTCTGCTGGCTCTTTGGCAGCAGCTAACTTAAAAATACCTCTCACCAAGAGCTATGTGTTTAGCATTGGTGGTCCTGGGGAAGCCACACAAACACGTTGTGGTATGCTTTAAAGTAGTAGAGAACATACTGTTGGATAAATAAAACCAGCTCTATTAATTTCAGCTGTTTTCAAAGCCACCTGTGTGTCAAATAGAAAATGTCACACCAACAAAGGCAGGGAGGGGGGAACCTCTCAGCTTTCTCAGATGGTATTACAGACCATTGAATAAAAATAACCTGAAATAACTCAGTGTCCTTTTATTTACTAAGGGAAAATGGAAATCTGTATATTGAAAAGCCTTCTCACCTCAGAGTTTAATTAACAATACTCACTGGGACAGGTTCAGTTGTGGAGCTATATGAAGAGACCAAAATGGTATCCAGATATTCAGTGTGGAAAAGTATTGTTCAAGACATCTTAAGCAGAAAAGTTTGTCCTCTCACGGCACTGGCTTTTCCCCCTCCAGAACTGCTCCCAGATTGAAGCATATGGCTAACATGAAGGCCATCCTACCACGTTAGGGGTTCGACGAAGGAAATGCAGACAACTGGAAGGACTTACCCCCACAGGATAGCTCATCCTGAAGCAGAACAAGGTGCACTGGACAAGAACACCTGGTTGTACCATCACCCTTCACAATACAAATGTGTGAACACCCGCCATTATCTTGAGAACAAGGATGCTGTCCTGAAATTTATAAACAAGATCTTTATGCAATATAAATCCAAACCCACACGTCTGGTTTAGATTATTTAGAGAAAAGAAATCAACCGGTAAAGCTTGGAGAAAAAATAATCCAGATTTACTTGCTCAGGCCCTGATCCCATAATGAGCTCAGATGGGGTAAATCCTGTGCATTTCTGCAGAACCTCACTTGCTTCGGTGGGGCTCTGCATGGACGCAGGAGGTTCACCGGCATAGAGTCCATTATGACAATGGCCTATCCCTTTCTCCCTTCCCAAATGGAAAACTTTCTGGACAAGCAGCTCCAGAGTGTATCTTTTTTCCTCCACAGGCATTTATAATTATTTGTGATCTGAAGCATTATAAAAAAAATCACATAGTGCAACCTTTTAAAAACAGTAAACAAAACTTAAAGGTTTGTTTCTTGGGAATGATGGAATTAGTTCTGGAGGAATACAACAAAGGTACCTAGAATTTAATACTGCATTCTCTCTCTCTCTCTAAGCCATTAAAAAAGAGCAAATTTTTCTGATTTACGAAGTCTGAAGTACTTGCACTGCCTACAAAACTCAAATGAATATGCTCTAGATAAATATGTCTTTTTATTTTAATGTTTAATAAGGATGCCTTGTTTCTTCTTGAAATTCTTGACAGATTTACTGTGATTAATGGCAAACAAAGCTAGTAGTCGTCTGCTTTAATTAATATCCCCAGACAGTTTCCTAAAAAAATTCTCCAGTTCAAAGCACACATCATACTTATGTTAACGTGATTGCTTCCTCTACGATGGCTGTGGCTCCACTTGGCTGCACTCATCCCCAGCCAATCCCCCCTTCATTTCAAGTTAGGAAAAGTTTGTGCCCTTGAAAAAAAATGCTTGAAAACTATTTGAGTATATTTACTCCTGGTGAAAGAGGATGAAGTCCTCTAAACAGACAAAGCATGTGGCAAGCTAAGCTTCACTACTCCTTCCCGTGAATGAGCCACAGCTCTGATCCAAAGGAACCTCCTCCAGGACCAAGATGGTATTTTAGTCTCTATATTCATTCAATCCTTGGTGTCTGTCCTAGGACTACCTATAAGGTTGCCCATTAAGGTATGTCTACATTGGAGCTGGAAGGTGTAATTTCTAGCTCACGAAGACCTGCACTATTTCCTTCTGATCAAGCTAGTGTGCTAAAAATCAAAGCGCACTTGCAGTAGTGGGAGGGACTAGCCGCCCCAAGTATGTACCGAGGTTCTTGGACAGGATCATAACTCAGGGCAACTATCCCCTCCAGCTGCTCACACCACCAGGCTTTCCTTCTCTTTAGTGTGCCAGCTCAATCAGAGCTAAAGTGCATATGGTCTCCTCAAGCTGGGAACCACACCTTCCAGCTCCAGTGTAGACACACCTTGAGTGACAAACCATGATAGTGGTTTTTGTGATGGCCTCTTGTCCACCAGGAGTTGTACTGAGAAAACTCCACACAGGCCCCTTGTCAGCCTTTTGGCCACTATTGATCTGGGGTGGATTTAAATCAGTGATGTAGGAAGAAATGTCTCTCCAATTAATAATCCTCTGTTGTGCCACTTCCCACCCCTAACCCCACCCTCCCCATTGTTTCTTGGTAATGGGGATGGTACTTACTGTATTCCTGGATGTTTAGTTCTTTAACTGCATGTATGTCGCTGAGCTGTGCAATACGAGCCTGGACTTTTGTACGTCTTTCTCGACCAGTCATGTCAATTTTTTCAATCATTTGCTGTTGCTTGTCAATCCAGTACAGCCAGTTTTCAAATACTGTCAGCCCAACGGGTTGCAAGATATTGGAGTCTTCTAAAACTATTCGATTCGCCCCTTTGGAAAGGAGGTTGTGGTTTAACAATTGGAAGAGACCAAGATATCATAAAACATATTTTAAATAGATATAAATGCGTATTTTACACACACACACACACACACACTCCAATGTCCTCAGTAGCTGTCTGGATTTAAATTCTGCAGCCAGATACCCAATACACACAGCACACCTGCGCAGGGAGTGAAAGCTCCAAGGTAGCTTCAGGGTAATCCAAAAAAATGGAAGGTGCTTTTTAATTTTATATTATAGCAAGTAGTACAGTGACCATAGTACGACGTGTTATTTTGATATTAAATTCAGCTGTACACTGATTCAACTTTTTCATTTTGTACTGCAAATTGTACTGTACTGATGAGGTATAACTGTATTCCAGAAGTAGTTAGATGTTCCAACTGCTGGAAGGGTAAAGAAAAAGTGGGTATAAGGCACAAGAATGGCCAAACAGGGCCAGACCAATAGTTAATCTAGTCCAGGATCCTGTTTTCTGACCATGCCAGCTGCTTCAGAGGGAATGAACAGAACCGGCAATCACTGAGGGATCCATCCCATCGTCTACTTCCAGCTTCTGGCAATCAGAGGCGAGGGATACCCGGAGCATGGGATCACATCCCTTATCATCTTAGCTAATAGCCATTGATGGATCTGTGCCCGTTAACTTATCTAATTTTTTTTTAAGCCCATTATAGTTTTGGCCTTCATAACATCCCCTGGCAATGAGTTCCACAAGTAGACTGCATTCCATGCTTACTTTGTACCCGGGCTTGCCTGGGCTGACCGGCATCTCTAGGCTCTTCTGTGTATCTTTTCCAATTCTAATACATATTTTTTGAAATGGGGTGACTAGAACTGCACACAGTATTCAATATGTGAGCATACCATGGATTTATATAGAGGCAATATGATATTTTCTGTCTTATCTCTCTCTTTTCTAATGGTTCCTAATGTTCTGTTAGCTTTTTTGACTGCTGCTGCACATTAAATGGATGTTTTCAGAGAACTATCCACAAGGACTCCAAGATCTCTTTCTTGAGTGGTAACAGCTAATTTAGACCTCATCACCGTTGAGATTAGGTTTTCCAATGTGCATTTCTTAGCACTTATCAACACTGAACTTGATCTGCCATTTTGCTGCCCAGTGACCCAGTTTTGTGAGATCTCTTCGTAAGTCTTCACAATCTGCTTTGGATTTAACTATTTTCAGTAATTTTGTATTATCTGCTAATTTTGCCACCTGACTGTTTACCCATTTTTCCAGACCCTTTATGAACATGTTGAACAGCACTGGTTCCAGTACAGATTCCCACGGGACACTACTATTTACCTCTCTTCATTCTGAAAACTGAATTTATTTCTACCCTTTGTTTCCCATCTTTTAACCAGTTACTGATCCAGGAGAGGACCTTCCCCCTTATCCTATGACTGCTTAGGTTGCTTAAGACGTCGGTGAAGGATCTTGTCAGATGCTGATACACCATATCCACTGGATCACCCTTGTTTTTTGACTCCCTCAAAGAATTCTAATAGATTGGTGAGGCATGATTTCCTTTTACAAAAGCCATCTTGACTCTTCCCCCAACAAATCGTGTTCATTGAAGTGTCTAATAATTCTGTTCTTTATTATAGTTTCAACCAATTTACCTGGTACTGAAGTTAGGCTTACTGGCCTGTAATTGCCAGGATCGCCTCTGGAGCCTTATTTTAAATTGGGTGTCACATTAGCTATCTGCCAGTTATCTGGTACAGAAGCTGATTTAAATGATAAGTTGCACACCAGAGTTAGCAGTTCTGCAATTTCATATCTGAGTCCCTTCAGAACTCTTGGGTGAATGCCATCTGGTCCTGGTGAATTATTACTGTTAAATTAATCAATTTGTTCTAAAATCTCCTCTACTGACACCTTAATCTGGGTCAGTTCCTCAGATTTGTCCTCTAATAAGAATGGCTCAGGTGTGGGAATCTCCCTGCATCAGTCTTCATGGCAGAGGATGTGAAAGAATTCAATTAGCTTTTCCGCCAAATTTTCCTGGAGCACCCCTTACACACCTCAATTGTCCAGTGGCCCCACTGATTGTTTGGCAGGCTGCCTGCATCTAATGTACGTAACATTTTTTTGCTGTTACTTTTTGAGTTTTTGGGTAGATGGTCTTCACATTCTTTTTTGACTTGCCTAATTATATTTTTACATTTGCCTTGTTGGAATTTATGCTCATTTCTATTTTCCTCGGTAGGATTTAACTTGCAATTTTAAAGGATGCATTTTTGCCTCTAACCACTACTTTTACTTTGTTGTTTAGCCATGGTAACACATTTTTGATTTGCTCACTATGTTTTAAAAATTTTAAAATATGTTTCATTTAATTTGAGTCTATTATGGTGTTTTTTAAAAGTTTCCATGCATCTTGCAAGCATTTCACTTTTGTGACTATACCTTTTCAATTTCCATTTAACTAGCATCCTCATTTTTGTGTAGTTCCCCTTTCCGAAGTTAAATGCTACTGTGGTGGGCTTCTTTGGTGTTTTCTCTCCCACAAGAATGATAAATTTAATTACATTATGGTCGTTATTACCAAGTGGTTCAGCTATAAGGCAGTTTGGGGTTTTGGCTCTCATGATGTGATTAAGACTTTTGGCAAAGAGGAGGGGAAGTACTTTTTCCCCCCCATCCTTTGTGGATCAACAGCAATTTTAAGTTTTGTGCATGGGCTTGAACTCTTCGGATTTGTCTTCATCAGGGAAAAGAGGGGTGTTGCTGATTTGAGTTCACTAATCTGATGTAAAATCCTAGTGAAGGCAAGGCACTTTGTAGTTTTCACACTGGTTAGTAGGAAAACGAAAAACCTCAATCCCCCCATAGTCTTTAACTCAACCTGAAAACTCGTGTGAAAACTATAAACTGCCTTGCCTTCACTAGGTTTTTATTTTGTGTTAGTTAATTTAAGTTAGGAATATATCTTTTTTCCCAGTGAAGACCCCCTCTCAGTTCTGTATATCAGCAACCCTCGGCAGCGATCAGAAGCAGCACATTAGCTGAACGTTTATAATCTAGAGTGATAGGCACTTAATTATTTAACAGCACTAACTTTTAAATGGTCATTGTTAGATTTCAGAGTTAAAATTCCATTCAGATGAAAGGGAGCACAGTTCAGACTTGTCTCATACTTGCTGAAGACGGCCTGCAAACTTACTCTGCACCACTTTACACTGACATTTTACATTTATTTTCTTCACAACTCTTGGGCTAGAAACTTATATTTAACCCTCACCACCACCTCTGAACGCTTATATTACACTACACAATTACACTGAATTCGGTGACCTGTAAACAGATTCAATGAATTTATTATGCCCTGCACTTATGCTTATTTTTACTCTCACACACACTCAACACAGGAATTAAAAGTATAGAGAACCCACAGCTGGAATGTTTGGATCTAAATCCAAACACTACCAAACCTTTTGGGGTTTTCAGGTCATTTCTATCTGAAACTTAAAAAACCCCCAAAACAACACCACTACAGCAGGCAATAGTTTGTGAACATGTTCAACTACACTATGCTTTCCAAGAAAAGTAACTGACATTTAAAAAAAAAAAAAAAGACACTAGGACAGTGAACCACCACATATAAAAGGCTACCATTTTTTTTTTATTATTTTTTTTTTTTCAAGGAATGAGTTGTCAAGATTTGCTTTTGGGATCAAAAAGTTATCTATTCGTTATTATAATGCCTGAACGTTTTTTTATTTCATAATCTCAATTTTTCTACCCTTCAGTCTATGTTTATTAATATAAATAACTGTTTTGCATTTTTATAGTCTTTCATTAGATGCTCTCACAGTGCTTTACAATAAGTTAAACTAATTATCATCTCTATTTTAAGATGGAGAAAGTGAGACACAGATACGTTAAGTAGCTTGCCTGGTGTGTCTGCTAGATTTTGACTGGTCTACACTTAAAACCTAGAGAGTGACTTTCCTACAGCCCACAGTGGTGTGAAAAATCCACATCCATGATTCCGCAACTATGCTGACCCTTAACCCCCAGCACAGACACAGCTAGGTCAATGGAAGAACGCTTCCATCAACCTAGCTACCGCTGCTCAGACAGTAGGAATTCCTACAGCAACAGAAACGCCTCCATCTTTCGCTGTAGTCTATGGGTATGTCTACACTACGGGATTATTCCAATTTTACATAAACCGGTTTTGTAAAACAGATTGTATAAAGTCGAGTGCACGCGGCCACACTAAGCACATTAATTCGGCGGTGTGCGTCCATGGTCCGAGGCTAGCGTTGTTTTCTGGAGCACTGCACTGTAGGTAGCTATTCTGTAGCTATCCCATAGTTCCTGCAGTCTCCCCTGCCCCTTGGAATTCTGGGTTGAGATCCCAGTGCCTGATGGGGCAAAAATCATTGTCGCGGGTGGTTCTGGGTAAATGTCGTCAGTCATTCCTTCCTCCGGGAAAGCAACGGCAGACAATCATTTTGCGCCCTTTTCCCCTGGCAGACGCCATAGCACGGCAACCATAGAGCCCATTCAGCTTTTTTTTTTTTTTTTTTTTTTTTTACTGTCACCATTATGTGTACTGGATGCTGCTGACAGAGGCAATACTGCAGCGCTACACAGCAGCATTCATTTGCCTTTGCATGACAGCAGAGACGGTTATCAGTCGTTCTGTACCGTCTGCTGCACCATTGTAAATTGGTGATGGGATGACGGTTATCTGTCATTCTGTACCGTCTGCCCCTGGCTGAGGTCAGCCGGGGGTGCAAAGACAAAAATGGGAATGACTCCCCGAGTCAATCCCTCCTTTATGGTATCTAAAAATAGAGTCAGTCCTGCCTAGAATATAGGGCAAGTGTACTAGAAAACCAGTGTATCAGAGAACCAGAGAGCACAGCCGCTCTGTGTCAGATCCCGCAGAAATGATGAGCTGCATGCCATTCACGGGGGTGCCCCTGCAACAACCCCACCTGTTGATTCCCTTCTCCCCCAACCTTTCTGGGCTACCGTGGCAGTGTCCTCCCTATTTGTGTGATGAAGTAATAAAGAATGCAGGAATAAGAAACACTGACTTGTTACTGAGATAAAATGAGGGGGAGGCAGCCTCCAGCTGCTATGATAGTCCAGGCAGGACATTAAGCGTTGTGGGGGAGAGGAGCCCAGCATCCCGCTGCTATGATAGTCCAGGCACTACAGAATCTTTTCTTTACACATGAAAAGGGGGGGAGGGGCTGATGGAGCTCAGCCCCCAGTTGCTATGATGAGGACGGTTACCAGCCGTTCTGTACCATCTACTGGGAATGACCGGGAATCATTCCTATTGTCACCCAGGTGCCCCTGGCCGACCTCACCTGAGGCCAGCCAGGAGCACTCATGGGCTGATGACGACAACGGATAGCAGTCAGATTGTACCGGCTGCCACCGGGGAGGGGAAGGGAGCGGAGTGGATATTGCTCTTCACTGCCGCAGCATCGTGTCTACCAGCAGCATTTAGTAGACATAGGGTGACATTGAAAAAAGTCAAGAAACGATTTTTTTCCCCTTTTCTTTCACGGGGTGGGGGGGAGGGGGTACATTGACGAGCTATACCCTGAACCACCCCGGACAATGTGTTTGACCCTACAGGCATTGGGAGCTCAGCCAAGAATGCAAATGCTTTTCGGAGACTGTTGGGGACTGTGGGATAGCTGGAGTCCTCAGTCCATGAAGGCACGGGACTGGACTCGATGACCTCTCGAGGTCCCTTCCAGTCTAGAATCTATGAGTTCCCCCTCCCTCCCTCCACGAGCGTCCATTTGATTCTTTGGCTTTCCGTACGCTTGTCACTCAGGACTCTGAATCACAGCCTGGAGATTTTTTTCAAATGCTTTGGCATTTTCGTCTTCTGTAATGGAGCTCTGATAGAACAGATTTGTCTCCCCATACAGCGATCAGATCCAGTATCTCCCGTACGGTCCATGCTAGAGCGATTTTTGGATTTGGAACTGCATCGCCACCTGTGCTGATCAGAGCTCCACGCTGGACAAACAGGAAATGAAATTCAAAAGTTTGCGAGGCTTTTCCTGTCAACCTGGCCAGTGCATCCAAGTTCGGATTGCTGTCCAGAGCGGTCACAATGGTGCACTGTGGGATAGTGCCCAGAGGCCAATACCGTCAATTTGCGGCCACACTAACCCTAATCCGATATGGTAATACCGCTTTTAGCGCTACTCCTCTCGTTGGGGAGGAGTACAGAAACCGATTTAAAGAGCCCTTTATACGATATAAAGAGCCTTGTTGTGTGGACGGGTACAGCGTTAAATCAGTTTAACGCTGCTAAAATCGGTTTAAACGCGTAGTGTAGACCAGGTCTATGTTTATACTGTGGGGTTATGCTGGCATAGCTATGGTGCCATAGCTATACTGTACAGTGCCTGTAGTGTAGACTTCGCTCTGACACAGCACCTAGGAATCCTCCACCCGTGGCTTTAAACTACAGACAGCACTTTCACTCCATGATCTGGAGCTACACCAGTAATGGATTTGGCCCTAGGAAAGATGTTGATGGATTACGTAGAGGGACATATCCAGCTTGATGCAGGAATGACTAATGCAAGAGGTCAGCTAGATGGCTGTAATGGTCCCTTCTGGTCTTAAAATCTATGAGTATAAGTCATTTGTTGCAGGAACACTAGCTGTGAGATGCCAAGAAGGGGCAAGGAGGTAGAGATGCGCAGAAAGAGGACTTGAGAAAGGGAAGTGTGAGTGTTGAAGTCGACCTTTACAAAAATTAATGTTTCACTTTTTTAGACAGAATTCTTTTATGATCCAGTGAGGAGCTAGATGCATCTACGTGACATTTCTCAACATATTGCAAAAACTTTTAGTTTAAAAATCTCAGTCTCTTAAAGTACCTCAGTTTTTCACCCATATTTATGACCAAGCTTAATTTACTATTTGTGACTAAACCAAGACCGTGATATTTATCCTTCATATAAACAAGAAATCCTAAAGTGGGGATCACAAAGTTCACAAAGCCCCCACTAGTCCCATCAGGAACGTAATAAAGAAAGATCCTAAAGGTTTAAAAGTCCATGTTTGCTCAAGAATGAAACATGACTAACAGGGCTTTTCTCCTGCCATTACTTCCCTTCTACACAGGGGGAAACTGACTGGAATAGCTGTGCCAGACTAGCTGCCTGTGTGGGAACAATTCCAGATTAAAAGTAAATTTAAAAGGAGTATTGTGTCCAGTTCTGGGCACCGCATTTCAAGAAAGATGTGGAGAAATTGGAGAGGGTCCAGAGAAGAGCAACAAGAATGATTAAAGGTCTTGAGAACATGACCTATGAAGGAAGGCTGAAAGAATTGGGTTTATTTAGTTTGGAAAAGAGAAGACTGAGAGGGGACCTGATAGCAGTTTTCAGGTATCTAAAAGGGTGTCATCAGGAGGAGGGAGAAAACTTGTTCACCTTAGCCTCTAATGACAGAACAAGAAGCAATGGGCTTAAACTGCAGCAAGGGAGATTTAGGTTGGACATTAGGAAAAAGTTCCTAAGTGTCAGGGTAGTTAAACACTGGAATAAATTAGGGAGGTTGTGGAATCTCCATCTCTGGAGATATTTAAGAGTATGTTAGAGATAAATGTCTATCAGGGATGGTCTAGACAGTATTTGGTCCTGCCATGAGGGCAGGGGACTGGACTCAATGACCTCTCGAGGTCCCTTCCAGTCCTAGAGTCTATGAATCTATAAATGTATTCCAGAATAATTAGCGTGTTTCCAAGATAAACTAATTATTCTGGAATATATTGACCTTTTATTCCAACCAGTGTCCACATGATGAGCTATTCCAGTCTATTTCCATGTGTAGACGAGCCTTCACTCATGTGAGAAGTCCAATTGACTTCAATGGGATTTCTAGTATTAGGAGAACATAACTGGGCCCCAGGTATCTGTTGGGAGCATTGTCCTCTCTCCTATCCTATCGCATATGAAGCATGCTGTCCCTCTTTGTAAGAGTAGCAGCATCTGCAGACCTAGGAAGCAAGAGTTTTTAAAGACACACATGCAGAAAAATTATGCTCTCAGTTTAAAAAAGAAAAAAAAAAAAAGCTTATTAATCAGCATTCTTTAACTAGCAATCTGTTTCAGCAGTTAGGATTTACACTAATAATTGCTGTAACTTATCTTGCAGTGCAAATGTTGAATGATGAGTGTATGGAAAAAATGTCTCCATGCTTATGGAAAGAATGGTGAGGTTTTAATAAACAATACATAAAATCTGATAGCTGCCTTTTTTTTTTAAAGTAAGATAATTTTAAACAAAAGAGTGGGTTTATAATTAACACCAGCCTTTGACTTTGGTGTTCTAAAAATTGTCATAAGAGATGCAAAAGAAGAAACAAGGAATGAGTAAGTTTCAGATGTCAGTTAAATCATGCAGATGCTGAATCTGTGGTGGCTGAAGTCATCCAAGGATACATCATACCAAAATTTCAATGTTTTAATGCATTAAGTGTGGTCTACTGGTTATAACACCTGATTAAGAGTCAGAGTTCTTTTTCTGGATCTTCCATTAACTTACTGTATGTCACTGGACAAACTGCTTATACTTGCAGTGTCGCAGGGCATGACCACACTTGTGAGTTAGAGCGCATTAAAGCAGCCCCAGGCGTCCTAACTCACAATCCATCCACACTGGCAAGGCACTTAGAGTGCCTGGACTCTGAAGCAGGAGCGCTCCTGGTACTCTATCTTCACGAGAAGCATAACGCTTGCTGTGCCTCGGCTGAAACACCCCAGTGTCAGTGTGACTGAAGTGTTGCATTACTGTGCTCTGATTGGCCTCCAGAAATGTCCCATAATCCCCTTAAGTCAAGTGGCCACTCTTGTCATTGTTTTGGAACTGGCTGCAGGAATGCGGATATGCCCTTTCAAAACTCCATTTCTGACAGCTGGCAAGCTTATCTGCTCCGGCACAAAGCAACAATTAGTGTGGAATGCTGCTTGCTGTGAGTGAGAGACAGACAGGAAGTAGGGGGGTCTGCTGCTGTTTGAACTTACAAGACAGCATGCTGACATGCTCTCAGCCCCCCAAACATCCACTCTCCCCCTTACATACACGCAACACACTCCCTGTCATACTCCACCCCCTCCCCATTTGAAAAGCATATTGCAGACACGTGCATGCTGGGATAGCTACCACAAGGCACTGCTCTCTGTGGCATTACAAGAGTTGCTAATGTGGCCATGCCAGTGTGCTTGAATCTGACAATGTGAACACACTGCAGCACTTCCCCTACTGCACTCTCCAAGGGCTGATTTAACTCACAGCGCTCTACATCTGCAA
Source organism: Gopherus evgoodei (assembly GCF_007399415.2). Taxonomy (NCBI): domain Eukaryota; kingdom Metazoa; phylum Chordata; order Testudines; family Testudinidae; genus Gopherus; species Gopherus evgoodei. Next base: position 233,404,840 of record NC_044322.1, on the reverse strand, counting down.
GTGTAGCCATGCCCTCAGACCCAATCATCTGTAAAACTGAAATAATATCACTTGTCGTATTATACAGACATGCTATGAAACTTAAATAGAAAACTGAAAGCAAATTGGTGTCGTTGGATGGAATGCACTACAGAATTCTAAAGCATTATTATATCATTAATGAGCATGTATTAATGCAATACTTTACTACCAAATTCATTTATTTCCATCACCAATTCTCTACTCTTACTCTCATATATGCATGCAGATGTGGGAACAGACATGCATCGCAGTACAAGGGCATAGACATTTTCAGGTACACCTCTACCTCGATATAACGCTGTCCTTGGGAGCCAAAAAATCTTACCGCGCTATAGGTGAATCGTGTTATATTAAACTTGCTTTGATCCACTGGAGCGCGCAGCCCCACCCCCCGGAGCACTGCTTTACAGCATTATATCCAAATTCATGTCATATCGGGAGGCGTTATATCGAGGTTAGTGGTGTATTATATAGTTTATATGCCATAGGCACAGAAATGGCCAGTGCATGCTGACTTAACACTATATCACACACTTTTCATCAATCTGAGCACTTCCTGATTTGCTTGACAGATACTAGTACTCCAAAAAAAGTGATGTTCGTGAAAAATAGCAGTAATTATTTGTGAACTGGCTTTGAGGGAGAAGCTAAGCACGGTTTTGAAGCTAGAACTGAAGTCAACAGCTCTAATATTGAGCAAACTAATAGTGCAAATGAATCTCTTAAATGCAAGTTCTATTTTACCTGAAAGGGCACTGCTCTCAATTCTCGGAGCTCTGAATCAGCCCAGAATAACTTTGCTCGTTGGCTGTCAAGGGCCAGGGCTATAGGTTTACTCAAGCACTGAAAAAGAGAATCTCCCGTTCAGTTCCATCCAGTGCTGCCTCTCGATTTTGGGTGACCTTTCTATGCAGATTAGTGAAATACATGTACCTATAACAGGAATAGTTAAAGTCAAACAGATTTGTAAATTATGCAGGTTTTTATTAACTTTTTCTCCTCTAACGTCTGAGAGAGACAAACATCCCTCCTCACTAACTGTGAGGAGAGGGAGGGAGGCAGGAAGGCACCTATTAAGACAATGACTGATTTGGGGAAAAACAAACATTTTCAATGTCGGGGCTAAACTGTCCCTTCCCCTTTGCAGATGGCTCTGCAGGGGCAGGAAGAAGGGGAAACAGGCTACCTGGGCCTAGTACACATGCAGGAAACCGGCCTGCTCTATCTCTCAGTGCTCGGGAGTGCAAGGGGAGTAGTCAGCTAGCACTGCCTGTGGAACTAACCAGCTGTACAGGAGGTGTTTCTAGGCAGGATGGGGCCATGTCTCTTGCCCTGAATTTCACCAGGATGCAGTGTGAGTGTGTGAGAGAGAGAGAGAGAGAGAGGAGAGAGAGGAAGAGGAGAGGGCAGGGACGTAACCAGAATTCTCCTATGGCTGGGGCCCAGAGCTCCCTGCACCCAGCCCCACACACTCCCCCTGTTGCTCCCGATACCCAGTCCTGAACCCAGCTCCACACATACTCCTCTCCAGCTTCCCCACACTCAGTTTCTGAGCTTTCCCCACTGCACCCATTCCCATGGTCTCCTTACACCCAGCCCTGAGCTCTCATCCAGAGAGGCTGTCAAGCTGAAAAGCATCATCCCCAGCAGGAGCCAGGTGGTTTTGGGAGCTCACGCCCCATCCTCCTTCTGCATCTCAGGGCTTCCTGGGAAGCCCCAAGAGCTTGGATCCAATCCTCCCCTGTTCCCGGGGACTAGAGGTGCTGCTTGCTCCACTTCTTCCCAGAGGTTGGAGTGCCCAGTGCCCATGAATGCCCAAAGCACTGTAAAGGTGGGGTGGAGGAGAACATGGAGTCACAACACCCCTCAAATCTATGGGGCAGCTGAGCCAAGTTTGAGTTTGTGGTGTTGTGACCTGGTGCATGGGGTCGCAGTGTCATTCAAATTTAGCCTGGCTGCCTCTCCCTCATGACAGAGGGGTGGCAGTGCTAAATTTCTAGCTCCAGTCCAGGGCCAAGTGGGGTGGAGGAGGGGGGTAGAGTGAGCCTCGGAGCCCCCCGCTGCACTCATTTTAAAGATGTATCAAGACCTGCTCTGTATTGGGCTTCTCCCCTTCTATAACACAACACTACCACCCTCTAAGGGAACCTCCTCTCCTCCCCAACAAGGCTCAGCCTCAGGAGGGCCATAACTGAACCCTGCTAACCTTTACCAGTCAGTGGAAGAATTCCCATTGACTTCAATGGGCCAGTATTGTACACGAAGAATTACAGAAGTCTCAACTTTTAGCATCAATACAAGAGTTCCAAAGATATCTTTATTTTGAAGAAGGGTAGCCAGCAGCTAGAAGATTTATTAATAGGATCTGTGGGCTGGATTTTCCCTACTATTCCACATTACAATTACATACCCTTTCTCTGGATTCACCACAATGGCCCGGGGCCTGTCGTCTTCTCCTTTTAGCACCACGCCTATTGGTCTCCCATCCAAGCGTGTCACATTAATCACATTAGTGGCTTCACAAGTCCAGTAGATGTAGCGGCTGTAGATATCAATGCTCAGATCATAGGGCTGCATGTCCAGGTTCGATTGGGAACCGGACTCGTCACACCGTAAGGCTCTGGGAAATCACCAGAAGGATATTACATTCAGGGTGTCACCGAGGATTGTATTTGCTATATCTGCTGTATGTGAAATTGTTCAAAGTTAGAAGGAAGCCTCCAAAATATAATCCTAAACCAGGGAACACATGTTCAGTTGTTTCTCTCTCTCTCGGCCTTTGTGAGCAACAGCAGAGTGAGCAGTGGACACAAAACACTTACCCCCGGCAGATTTAGGGGGATGGAAATCATAGCATTTGGTTGCAGCTCAGAAGAACTGATGATGTTGTTGGGCTTGTGGGAGTATCAAGGTGGATGAAGGAGTGGCACCGACACTCACCAGTGCCAAGAGATTTGAGAGGCTGTGGATGCCGTACAAATGGCTGTACTATGCCTTAAAGGACAATTCTTGTCTGCTGAAAATTTCTCTCATATTCACCATCCAAAACAGATTATGTTGGTTAAATCCCAACCACTCTAAGAAAAAAGACAGCTAGATCACTGAAGTCAAGGTTTCCACTGGGAAAGGCACTCTCCTCATTCTCTTTTTCTTAATAAACTAAAATCAGACAGTCCAGTTCCTCAGTACATAGACTAACGTGAATACAGAACACGCAGCTCTCTACAACAGAAAGTCCATGTCATCAATAATCCCTAAACCTGAGCAGTCTATAGGACAGATGAGCAGGAAAAGAAATGTTCAGGCGGCCAGCAGATGGCTTGGACAACAGCTCGTGCATCAATCTTCCTACATCATTTTCCTCACATATGGGAGAAGCAAAATCACATTAGGGAACCCTGATAATTGGTTAGAGGGAACATCTGCTAGCAGTAGCCCTTGGTCTAGGTATGAAATTTAGCAATTTGGAATATTCTCATTTTACTCCCTTTTGAGTTTTCCTGGTTCCATCTACTTAAGTGTTTCAACTACAAGTAATCCCCCTTTCTGGCCCTCTTCAGTGTATAGAAAATTATGAAGAAATCAAAATCTCTTCACAGATAAGATCGAAGTAGTCTTCTCTGTGACAAACCCAATTTACCCCACTCAGGCACTTTATTAGAGACATGTCAATCCAACTGAAGTTCCATGTACCACATCTTAGTCTCTGACAGTCTCTCTAGAAAGCCTGGAGTAAATTCAAAGTGACATTCTGGGGATAGAGGTGCTTTGTAAAGTACTTTGTCATGCACTTTTGGAAAATTTGCCTAACTTTTTTTTGGCTTGTCACATCTTCCAAAGCACTTGTCCTAGAAACTGCATACTTGTTTTGCGCTGCTGGTCCTGGAGAGATCTGGCACTTTTGACTAGTTTTGGATGTTAAATTATTTAGAAGTTCACAAAAAACACAAGAGTGAATGATGGAGCATTTCAATGGAATCCAACTCACACTTCCCACACCCTCCTTAAGAAACTGCACTTTCTTTTGACAAAAAACATTTACATCTAAAATCCCCCACCACCAAAAATAAATAAACGATTATAAAAGTCTGAGAATGAACACGTATATAAGCCTTAATCAATTACTGTTACCTCACCCATCTTGCACCACCCTGTGTCTCTGGCCCCATCCAGGCCTCCTCTCTGCTCCCCCGTCATGTGCTCCCTTTCCATGGTGCTGGGACTCTTGCAACTCTGTTTCATGCCTCTCATCCAGAGTCCCACTGGTCTACTACCCCACTCCATTTGCCTCTCCTCATGCCTACACCAGAACTCCCAAATTCCTAGACAGCAGCTGTATAGTACATAGGCAGGCAGTCCCAAATCTCTTACCCTCAAGTCAGTGTACCTTCTCCAGTCATCTCTATTCCCCTGCACAGACTATTCCTCCCTCTGTATTTCCTACATGAATCCTGCTACCTGTTTTTATTGAGGTTCTCATCACCACCAGCTCAGACCAGCTACAGCAAACCTGGAGCTAGCAGGAGATTTATTATTTAAAATGTAATCATTGCTTCACATAAATGGTGCCTCATCTCTTTGCAATTCCTCTCACTGCATACCTGGCTGCCATCTTCTTGTGCCTTCCGGATAATGTTCTGCCGAGAGTCAATCCAATAAAGCTGCTTATCTAGGGGGTCATAATCGATGGCCCGGACGTTCCTGAGACTGTGGATAGGGAGTATGATGTCTGGACTCTGTTGCTCATCTATCACCATGCGATTAATTGCATTCTTCTGACTGAACAACAGGAAAGTCGTAGGAGCTTTAAAAAAAAGGGGGGGGGGGAACACATACAGAGCAGAAACACTGGTTATCTATATACCCAGTACTAGCATTACTACACAAAAGCTATTAATACCTTACTTTCCCCCAGAAACTACCCCTTTACTCCTTCCCACACATACACACATCTGCACAGAGCTTTTTTTTTTTTGGGGGGGGGGAGGTTTTAAAGGCATCTATCTTTTAAAATAAATTCGTATGTGTGGGGACGTAAAAAGGAAGGATAATTTCAAACACAAAGAGAAGAAAGAATATGGACACGTTGAAATTATCACAAGATCCAGGTTATCAATTTAAAACACTTTCTCCAAGTCTCTTTTCAGAATCCTTTTAGCTCAGTAGTCTGCCTGCAATAAAGTTATAGCGCACTGTAGCCCAAGTCCCAGCAGCTTCAGTAAAGTAGAGCTCATGCCTGGAAAGATCAGCAGGGGGACATTTCACCCATTCCGACCTATAAAACACGCAAGGTAACACCTGGCGGGCGGAGTGAGGTTCCAGAGAACATCCTCTATCTTTATTATTTTAGGCATATACTTTAAGTAGTTTTTTCTGGCTGCTGCTAAGAAAAAAGTCTCATTGGCATAAAAATATACTTTTCACACTGTTCAAAATTCTGACCTAGATGCAAGTTATTTTTGCTTTTTGAAAAATCCCAAGCATTTCACCAGTGACTTTTTTCTATATTTAATCACTAATTAATAGAAGATAAGACAAAAGCAAACCAGACACAAACAGTTTGTTGTACGCATGTAGTACAAACAGCAAAACACCACATTTGGAAAGGTCAAATCCCTTATTCATTAGATAAACCCGCATGTTAAGGGAAATATGCAAAAAAAGAGGATGGTTTAGACCAAAACAAAGGAAGTTGTGAAAGGAGGCTTTCATGCTGTCAGTTACAAACAGTCAAATCCTTCTGCTCCTTCCTTCCAGAGACACTCTGTCATTCTCATAGATCCACTCGGTAAGAACTTCAAAAGGAAAGTTACCAAATAATTGTCGTCTTGATATCTGTAAACTCTGACTTCTCTAGCATTAGTATTATCCAAATAGATGGCTCATTGTATGTCGTGGTAGGGCAAATTTCCCATTTTAAGTCCCCCCATTCTCTGGAACTCAGTTTGGGTTTTGGAAAGCATTTTCCATTCTCCAACGTAATTTCTCCAACAGTCAATATTTTAACTATATTTCTGGAAGGAACTGTGGGTGAAACACAGCAGCATCCCAGCTGGAGAACTGCTCTTCAAGCTCAACAATGCAGTGTTGGCTCTGAAAGTCTGAGTTCCCAGATCTAGTCACAGCAGCATCTCCTTCCCATAATTAAAAGAATATGTGCACACATGTGCATTGTGGTCAACAAAGGGAGGAACTGGCCTCTAGGACTTCTGCTAGAATAATGCTCAGAAACACATAACCAAGTAAATTAGGTAAGAGAAAGTTAAAACGATCCATTAGCCAATTACAGAGGCCAAGAGAAAAATTAAATTACAAGCAGAAAAATCTAAGGCCATGTCTACATCTAAAATTTTGCAGCGCTGGTTGTTACAGCTGTATTAGTACAGCTGTATAGGGCCAGCGCTGCAGAGTGGCCACACTTACAGCAACCAGCGCTGCAAGTGGTGTTAGATGTGGCCACACTGCAGCGCTGTTGGGCGGCTTCAAGGGGGGTTCCGGGAACGCGAGAGCAAACCGGGAAAGGAGACCAGCTTCGCCGCGGTTTGCTCTCGCGTTCCCGGAGCCACCCAGCAAACCGCAGGGAAGGAGACCTGCTTGCTCGGGGTTCCGGGAACGCGAGAGCAAACCGGGAAAGGAGACCAGCTTCGCCGCGGTTTGCTCTCGCGTTCCCGGAGCCCCCCAGCAAACCGCAGGGAAGGAGACCTGCTTGCTCGGGGTTCCGGGAACGCGAGAGCAAACCGGGAAAGGAGACCCGCTTCGCCGCGGTTTGCTCTTGCGTTCCCGGAGCCACCCAGCAAAACCGCAGGGAAGGAGACCTGCTTGCTCGGGGTTCCGGGAACGAGAGAGCAAACCGGGAAAGGAGACCAGCTTGATTACCAGAGGCTTCCTCCTTCCACGGAGGTCAAGAAAAGCGCTGGTAAGTGTCTACATTGGATTACCAGCGCTGGATCACCAGCGCTGGATCCTCTACACCCGAGACAAAACGGGAGTACGGCCAGCGCTGCAAACAGGGAGTTGCAGCGCTGGTGATGCCCTGCAGATGTGTACACCTTCAAAGTTGCAGCGCTGTAACTCCCTCACCAGCGCTGCAACTTTCTGATGTAGACAAGCCCTAAGTCTCCAATTACCTACAAATGAGAAGTGGGAAATCTACCAGGGTTGAACATGGCTGAAAAGGTGTTAACGCCTAATGAGAGACTTTGAACCATACTGTTTAGAAACAGTTCTATATCTTTATAGCGTAACATGTTTCCTGTATTTTTCTCTTTGCTTTGTAACTAAATATTTCCATGAAAACAGGATCTTTACGTGACTGTATTACTTATTTCTCGCCCAAAGACAAAATCCCCCACTTATGATATCATAGTTATCACCACAACTATGTCAATTATTCTTTTGACATGCAGTAAAGGAGGAAGAAGGGAATGGTACAAAGATTTTGTTTGCATGCAAGTGGTCCCTTGTAATAAACAGAAAAATACCGAAAACGTGGGGTGTGCAAAGCAGAAATGTTTCCAAGAACGATTTTCACAGTATTCCATGGAGGTGACAGTCTCAGAATAAGTGACACCTGATTTGGGCTCAATGCAGCAGTTAGATCTCTTTACTCATGCATAATGCAGATGAGATAATACCTGACTCTCTTAACTCACTGATAATCTGAATGACACCAGAGAAACCATCCAAGCATCTTGGCAGTCAAAAATGGAGGTTACTTCAAGATGTGTGTTCCCTATCTGTATTCCACACATTAGGTACGCGTGTGCACTGTGTGTCCCAGTCCAGAAGTTCTTGCAAGCAGTGTCCAATGACCCACACAGGTGCCGTAGCTTTCCTCACGCTCTAAACCAAGAGCATAAAAGGCGATGCGGGCCGATGTCTTTCCAGTTTCCATTCTTACTGCAGTTCAAACAATCCACAGGAGAAGGGACGGATGGAAGGTAGAGAGATCACACATCTCGAAGAGCATGCAGTTAACAGTAAGTAGCCCGCATTTCTTCCTCGAGTGATGGTCTCTATGTGTATTCCTCATGTGGGAGATTAACAAGCAGTGGTAAGACCAGACGCAGGTGCAAGAAGGCCAGCGCTGACTGTAGTACTGCTGTCCCCACAGCTGTGTCTGCATTTGACTGGACCAGAGCATTATGTCTTGTGATGGTATGCAAAGAGCTCTAATTAGCAGTTGCCCTCCATAACACTGGGAAGGGTAATGTCTCAGCAATGCTGCCAAAATAACTTGCCCTCTAGTAGAATTAGCCCTCACCTGCTCTGGAGGGGGAATATAAACTAGTTGGTACAAAGGGTAACACAATTCGAGATCCACTTTGAATGTCTTTGTGTCTATGCAGCTTGACCCTTGATCACTCTGCTATGAAAACAAATCATTCAGGTGTCTTTACATCATTTGTTCTTTGCAGATAAAAGGCCAAAGCATTTGAGCATCTAGAGAATGCAGTCAGCTCCCTTCATCTGAGGTATGCAGTTTTGGAAAAGATGCTAGCTAAATGGACTACCTGACTCATATGAAACTCAAACTATTTTAGGAATGAATCTAGGGTGGGGTTATAACAAAACCCTTTCTTTATAGAATGTAGTATACAGTGGGTCCACCATGAGCACTCCCAGCTCACTAACGCTTCTAGCTGACATTACATCTAGTAGACAGGTGGGTCATAGAACATGTGGCTAGAAGCTGAAAGGGGAGCTAGCAAGCAACGACAAAACAAAATTATGGTTCCACTAAGGTGCAAACTTCACCAACGGTGGAAAGGATCTGAGACTCCTCTTTAGAAATCTAGTTGTGACAGGATGAGTGAATACTGTATGGTTATCCACCAGAGAATGAAAATTGCTGATCGCTACTAAATGTACTCGCAGAGAATTGAGCATGAGACCTGAAGACTGAAGAATAAAAGATAGGAAGGATCCCAGCAGATATTGGACACAAGTTGCATTGGTGAGCCCAGGGGAGAAATGCTTCATTCTGCTTAACAGTAGCTTCTCACAGACTCTTTCTGCTTTGGTTAAGGATGAATTGCACCCTTTTAGAACATGAGCATTCTATTTCTGATGCCTATCCAAATACCAGGCCCTGAGTTGCAACAGTCCCAGGTTTGGGATGTTAGGACTTGCACTTATCCACTCAAAGTCTGGCAACGTGCGGATGTTCTTGGGTGGGTGAACTGAGGCCTTTAGCAGACTGCACCCAACTGGTTGAGACAGTTCGGTTTACGAACAGGAAAACTTGAACTCTGTCTTGATGGATCTTCTGTAGCACTTCTGTCAAGCCCTTGCCCAGGGCTATTCTGGAGAGGTACTGAGGAAATTTCCTGTCCTCCCATGTCGGCATTCCCCATTGGTGAAGATGTCATCAAGAACCAAATTATGAATCTCCAATTTGTGATTTGTGGAAAAATGTCTGCTCAAGCAGCCCATTAGGGAGTTTTGCATGCCTGGTAAAGAAACTGTTGATAGGAACATGCGATGGCTGATGCACCAGTTCCAAAGGGTGACTGCATCTATGCTCAAAGGGACAGATCTCACTCTCCCTGCTTGTTTACATAAATACTGTTGTACACGTTGTCCACGTTATTTAGACATGTCTGGATTGGATGAGGGAGGAAGGAGTCACAGGTTCAATGGACCACCTGGAATTCTACTAAACTGATACTCCAAAAGGGTCCAGATGCTTTGTGACATGTATTCACCCATGAGAGCATCCCAACCCAAGAGGAAAGCATCAGTAATGAGGATTGCCTCAGGGGTCAGTGTGATGAAAGGGATTCCCCATCCAAACCTTCTCCACTTTTGCCCACCAGACAAAAGTCTAAAACTTCAGGCAGAACTGTCACCTCTGTTTATGTTGCCTTTCTCTGGTGAGTACATAGAGAGACGCCAGGCTTCTATGCAGTGAAAATAAAGCTTGGCAAACAATGTCACGTGCATGAAGCCACATGGCTGAAGAGGGAAAAGGCAAGTTCTGACTGATGTCCTGGTTTTGACACTGACCTGATGTATGTGCACGCTCATGGACTGAAATATCTTGGGAGGCAAATACGCTCTTGCTGCAGTCGAGTCCAACATCCCCCCTATAAAATTTATGGGACTCATGGGGGTCAACATGGATTTTCATGACTGATGCAGAAACCCAGGGAAGGCAGAAGGCTGAGCAGAACACTGGTTGCTTGCTAGACTTCCTTGAAGGAACCGCCCATCAGTAGCCAGTCATCAAGGTAGGGGAAGACTGTAAATCCCTCTCTTCTCATACAAGCAGCCACTACTGATAAGACTTTTGTAAAGACCCTGGGTGCAGTAGCTAGCCCAAAGTGGGAGGGACTCTAAATTAGTAATGCTCTTCATCGAAGAGGAACCTAAGGAACCTCTTGTGGGCTGGGTGGACGCCTATGTGAAAATGTGCGTCTAATGTTGAGAGCCGCAAACCATGTGTCCTCCTCTAATGAGGGAATTACGGATGCCAAGGAGAGCATGTGGAATTTTAGTTTTCAAATGAACCTGTTCAGCTGTCTCAGATCAGAATTGGCCTCCATCCCCCATTCTTCTTGTGGATGGAGAAGTAAGGGGGATAGAATCCCTGCCCTCGATGTTGAGATGGAACCCTTTCTATGGCTCCCCTGAGAAGGGAGCTCACCTCTTGTTGCAGAATCACCCCATGAGAGTGGTCCGTGAAAAGAATGAAGAAGGGGGTTTTGTGGGTAGGAAGGTACCAGAGACTCGATCAGCTAGATGCCATAAATAATCTCCAATACCTATTTGTCTGTAGTTAGGGCAGTTTTTGCCAAATGAGGTGGGGAAGCCTTTGATATCAGAGATGGGAAAAGAAGTGGCATCAATAAAGGGACATAGGCCTCAACAGTACCACAGAAAAAAAACCCTCTTTGCTTGGGGTTAGAGTATGATGTGGTGGTGAATGTTGCAGAGGCTGGGTTCCTGGGTCTATAAACCCTCTGTCTTTTGAGAGTTAGCTCTTGAGAACATTGGTGGTAAAATGGCTGAGGAGGTGGTCTTGCCCTATTAGCCCCATCTATGGTGCTTTCTTTTAGGGGCAAGGATATAAATGCCAGTGAATCCAGTTTGTCCTCAAGTCTTTGAGGGAGTGGAGACACTCATCTGTCTTCTTGTGGAATAGGTTGATAGTATCGAAGGGCAGATATTGGATGGTACTCTGCATGTCTAGGAAAACATGAGGATCGTAACCACAAATCTCTCCTCATAACAATGGCCACCTGACAGAGAACAGACGGCTGCAGAACATCTAGTAAACTATGTTGAGGCGCCTGATCTCCCTCAAGCTGAATCTATAACTCTGCAGCCACCCTGGGCATGAGCTCTTGATATTGTTTAGTCATCTGGCAGGGATGGAAAAGATGGAGTAACTGCCTCATCTGGTGAAGATGACGAGATTGCTACTGGAATAGGCTCACCTTCCCTTTCTGAATATGCTGTGGGTGTCTGGGAAGTGGCAAATAGGATTCCTGCACTGATCCTGAGTTTAGGGTAGGGCTCCCATGATTCCCAATATTGCCAGTAGGATGGATCAACTGCAAGGAAAACCCCATGGCATGGGGTGGGGAGCCTGTTCTTCTCGACCAACTGTATCTGCCTGGGGGTCAGAACCATGATCTTCTGGGGCTCCTGTCTTGTGCCATCTTTTCCTGATGCTGCAGAGACTCTTGCAGGGGCTATGACTCATCCCAACATAAAGCTGAATCCTTATCTCCAGCAGAACCAATGGTACCAATATGGGATGGAGAATGACACTGTCTCATCAGGACAGAGTCATCTTCTGGTGTATCAATGTCCCAGAATAAAGACAGTACTGATAGGAGGGCTGAATGTGGATAGGGAAGAGCAAAGATGTCCTCTTCAGGGAGACTAAGTCTGATTGTCCTGGGGTATGAGGAGAGTCCACTGGCAGAGCAGTCAGAACCAGAGCTTTCCTGGTCATTGTGGTACGTGTTTCTACTGGTACTGCTTTGATTCTAGAAGTGGATTGGAGCATCAGGAGCTGTTTATCCCGAGCCAAATGGATTAAGGCTTCATCACTTTCTAGATAAAATATTTTCTGAGTCTCAGCTCCAAACCCTCATGAATTCTGGGGGGAAAAGACCAGCAGATGCTGGCAGAAATAGGAGTCTCAACCAGGCAACAGAGGCAGTGCTGATGTTTGTCATTCACCGAAAAGGAGTGAAGGCAGGAAACACAATTTTTGAACTCTGGCATAATCCCAGACTTCTCTGGGAAAAGAAATGGGTGGGGAAGAAAATGGGAGGAAATACTAACTACAGAAGAACCTCAGAGTTACAAACTGACCTGTCAACAACACATCTCTTTTGGAACCAGAAGTACACAATCAGGCAGCAGAGACACCTACCTACCTAAATCAAATACTGTACAGCATAGTCCTCAAACAAACTACTAAAAAATAAAGGGAAAAGTTAAAAAAGATTTGACAAGGTAAGGAAACCGTTTCTTGTGCATGTTTAATTTAATTTAAGATAGTTAAAAGCAGCATTTTTCTTCTGTGAGGTAAAGTTTCAAAGCTGTATTAAGTCAATGTTCAGCTATAAACTTTTGAAAGAATAACCATAACATTTTATTCAGTTACGAACACTTCAGTTCAGAACAACCTCCATTTCAGAAGCATCATAACGCTGAGGTTCTACTGTATACTATAAAAACGACTAAAATTAATTGTGTACAACATTTTACAGCAATGACACTGTTTAAAAAAAAAAGATTAGGACACCAAAGATCTCGATTCAGATCATGCAGAAATAAGCAGGAACTGGAAAGGTATAGGCCTGCACCACTTTTCATGCCCTGAGTTTGGCGCATGAGAAAAGCTACAGCACATGTACAGACCAACGGCCACTGCTTGCAAAAATATTCTGGATTCAAACACATGGTACTCATGTGTATCCAATGTGTGGAATACATGTAGGGACTATCCTATGAAGAATTATGAGTGCTGCACTGGCAGCCAGTTATTGAAAGAAAGATGAATTATTTGGCTAGAAACTAACTGTGGCCAGCCTAAGGGCCTTGTGGTTGACACACTGCACAACAATGAAAAAACCTGGGGTTTGGCTGCTTGCTGCCTCTACTGTGATCAGGAACTGAAAGTGCTGTGAAGGCAGCACTCTGGGGCCAATGTTCTCACTCAAAAGCAATGCCTTTAGCCACACTGGGGTGAGCTCTAGAGGAAGGTCTGTCCAACACCCCTTCATGCTGGAATATAGATCACAACCTAAAACTCATCCAATATTCCAAAACACACCAAAATCCTCTATGCCTGGTAAATCTCAAAAAAATAAAAGGGGACATGAAGTAACTTTCATGGGCTGGCACAAAAGTAGAAGTGTTTCCAGCTTCTCTTTTACCCAGCCTATTCTGGTTGGCAGAATGAAGAAAATGTTAATTGAAATTAATCCCATTGCCAAGCTGTTGGCCTGGAAACTTTTTAAAAATATGCTAACTTTTACTCAATTGCCTGGTAGGATTTTAATATGGTTAGAAAACAAAATCCAGCCAGTTTTATTATCATCTTCAAACACACACACCCCCTCCGCCAACACATCCTGATTTAGAACTTTATATTGGAACTGGAAAGGTTTTTAATAACCTTTCAGTATCAAGGTAGAAATGAGCCATGACTTGGTATATCATGTTCCTGTCACCAAAGCAAACTGTCTCCTCTTCGTTGCTATTAAAAATAAATAGAGAAGAAATAAATGAAAATGTTTCTTTTTTCTAGCAAAATACTTTTATCTGTTACCAAATGCATTTGCTTTCATAATTTATTCCCATTGGAACAACAAACATGGCATTCTCATGCCTCTAATTTGTCATTTGTGCTTAGGGCTTACCACTACAGGTCCTGTTATCAGAATTCAAGGAATAGTGAGCTGGGCATCCACACACAAAACCATCAACTGGCACTGCCAAGCAGAGATGGGAGCAGTGCCCGTTTGCTAGATGCACCATTCATTCCAGCCTGCCTGCCTTGAAGAATGGAAGACCAGGATATCCATCACATAATCCAAGTGGCCTTGGATGATGGTCCGGTTCTGGCCACTGGTCTTGTTGGCTCGCTCAATGCTGCGCCGGCTCCAATCTGTCCAATAGATGTAATCCTGGTATTGAGTCAAGCCAAACGGGTGAGGCAAGTCATCTGCTATAACCTCACGGTCAAGGCCTGTTTTCAAAAAAGGGAGAGAGAAAAACAAGAGGAATTACTGGGGACATACTGGGTTTTTATAACAATGTGCTAGACATTGCTCCTTCATGGAGAGGTTAAAAAACATAAAAAATAAATTTACAGTTTAATAACAGCCTCCACCAGGATTGCCAGTCTTCTGTAACAACCCATCTGCAGCATGAGGCCCCTTCCTTGTCTCTCTCTCTTTCTCTCACACACATACACACAACCACCCACCCTACTCTCATGCCTGATATATACAATGGAGTGCATCTACTTTAAAAAAAAAATCTGTTCTAAGTGTATTAAATCTATGAGCTTTTGCAGTTTGGTTTTCCCACCACCTCTCCATAACAAATGAAATACTGGTTATATTTTTTGTCAGAGAGGACACTCCAAAAGCTACCAGTTGAGAGCTTTGTCCTACGTATAACTAAAAATACACAGCTTGCATAGAAAAAGCAACAGCAACTTACCTAGCATATTTGAAGATTCTATTAAGTTGGTATCCAGATCTGTCCAGTAAAGTCTTCTTTTAGCATAATCAATTGTTAGCCCATTAGCTCGTCCCACGTTTGGTACCAAAGTAGTACGTTCACTTCCATCCATGGCAGCTCGGTCAATCTTGGGCTTCCCACCCCACTCAGTCCAGTACATAAACCTGTATAAAAATGTCAGAAATTTCTCATTTATCTGATATAGAAGTTTTGTGCTAATGCAGACTCTTAAAATTTCTTGCCAGTACATGAAAGGAAAAAACAACACAAAAGCAAGAAGAACGGTAACAGAAAACCAGAGTTATAAATTTAAGTGTTTATTAAAACACATTAAATACTTTTCTCAAAATAAAAGCTAGGAAATGAGTCCGATTTCCTTATTTGCTCCATCCAAAGCTGGACCCTTACCAAGGACTTCTTTACTAGAGCCCTTCAGTCTTTAACTAGTTCATGTGTGTTAGCTAATAATAAACAGGATGGCATCTGGGTACATTAGATTGCACATTGTTCTTTATCAAGAATTGATCCAAAGCACATTGCATGAGCAACAAAAATTGCCTTCTGCTTCTATTCAATCCTCTACTGAACTCTGAACTAAATGTTTCTTGAGGATATTTCCTTGAAGTGCCTTTCTCCACCAGTTTCCACACCAGAGATTGGTCTTACAGGTAGCAATGGACTAGACCAGGGGTTGCCAACCTGAGCAGGAGTCAGAATTTACCAATGTACATTGCCAAAGAGCCACAGTAATACGTCAGCTGCCCCTCATCAGCCCCTACTCCTCCCACTCACCAGCAGCCCCGCTGATCAGTGCCTCCCCCTCCCTCCCCGCACCTCCCAATCAGCTGTTTTGTGACATGCAGGAGACTCTGGGGGAGAGGGAAGGCGGAGGAGCAAGGGCATGGCAGGCTCAGGTGGAGTGGGGGTAGGGCCTGTGGCACAGCCAGAGGTTGAGTAGTGAGCACCTCCAGCACATTGGAAAGTCTTGCAAACAGATCTCAGAGACTTTCCACTGCAGTTGGGTAACAATACACTTCATCTCGCGTACTGCTGAGCCAAGGTAATGTTCTCACTCTACTACGTATAGAATACAGATCATCTAAGTACTGCAACAGTGGTCAACACATAAGCATATGCTATTGTTCTCTGGCATCATTGGATTGCAGCAGGGAGATGCGTTTCCATATGTATGATACCAAATTCTTTGTATTGTCTGCCACGGACTATGCTGACCCTAATATTTGGAACACAACACCCATATAGGTTAGATAGGTAAGCTAAACTAAATAGGAATAAGATCACTGAGTGTGAAGTGATCTGACAGAATATGTACTGGCCAAGCTTGTAAAGAAACTGATAGATAATGGATAGGTTCCTAAATATGTAGGCTCATTATTCAACGGGAGCTGCTTAATTATCAGGACTTTAGAAAAATTAGGCCACTTATTTAGGTGCCCAAACATGGGCTTAAGAAGAAAACCCACTTCTGAAAATCTTGGTGATCATTTATTGTTTTAAAAACAAACTAAAAAAGGACATAATGCAAGTAAAGCAACGTTGCTATTGGGGTCCCAGTGTGAATTTAAGATGAGGAATTGAGAACCACTCTGGTCTACGTGTGTTTTCAAGCTATTTCTGGCCAGACAGCTTTTAGAGCAGGGGTCTCAAACTCAAATGACCACGAGGGCCAAATGAGGACTAGTACATTGGCCTGAGGGCCACATTATTGACATCTCTCCTCCGTCGCCCTCAGCCCCCTCACTCCACCCCTTCCATGAGGCCCCTGCCCTGCCTCTTCTCACCCCTTCCCTGCCCTCATTCCAACCCCTTCCCCAAAATCCCCACCCCAGCTCCACTCCTTCCCTGCCCCCAGGGGGTGCAGGAGGGGCTCAGGGCAGGGAGTTGGGATGTGAGGTGCAGGAGTGATGAGGGGTGCAGATGGAGCTCAGGGCAGGGGGTTCGACTGCAGAACGGGTTCGGGGGGGAGGGCACTGGCCCAGTGTGCACCGGGGGCAGGGCAGGCTCCCTGTCTGCCTACCCTGTCCATGCGCCACTCTGGAAAGCAGCTGGAACATGGAAGAGCAGGGGCACAGGGGTGTGTGTGTGTGTTGCTGTTGCTTCAGGCACCACCCCCAGCATCTCCCATTGGCTGGGAATGGGGAACCGTGGCCAATGGCAGATGTTGGGGGCGGTGCCTGAAGCAACATCAAACACATACCTCTGGCACCTCTCCTCCCCCAGGTTCCGTCTGCTTCCCGGAGCGGCACGGGGGCAAGGCAGGCAGGGAGCCTGCCCTGCCCCCGGTGCACATCGGGCTGGAGCCACTCTAGGTAAACCCTGGAGGAGGGCGGTGGGGCCATGAGGAGCTGACGGGCAGCAGAAAATAACCTCGTGGGCCACGCGTGTTTGAGACTCCTGTATTAGAGCAAGGGATACTGAGCAACTTTGCAGTAAGTGAGAAATACTAGCTCTTGTGAATACCAGTGATGAAAATGAGTCGCCTCAAGGTAAGTGGTAACATTACAGCACTAATCTGCAATTCCAGGCCTTGAGTAGCTTTGAGGAACTACGTGGACATTGCATACTCCCAGAACATCTGGTTCAGATTTGCGTATCACATCAGTAAATTTAGTTCTCTCCTACTTTGGATGAACATTTTTGATATTTAGCAAACTTTAACTGTTATTTTTCAAGAGAAAGATGGTTTAGAGAGGCAGTGAATGGGAGCCTGGAAATCCTGAGACTTTCCAGTTCTACGCAGTGACTCAGTCTGGCCTTGGATACATCACTCAGTGCCTGATTTTCAGAGTTCCTAAACTCCTCCAGTTCCAACTGAAGTCAATATAGACTGAGAGAATTCAGGATGTTTGAAAATCAGTCTCCTCATCTGTAAAATAGGGGTAATTCACAACTAGTGTCTCTCACGTGGATTTTGCAAGGAATAAATGAGTAAATGTTTGTAAAGCATTTCAAGGTTATAAAGTGCTATGTAGATGTTAAGTATTATGACAGTTCTTTTCTTATGACATAAAATGCTATTGCATTATAATGTGATTGAGTCCATTTTCCTAGAGAAAAGACTTCTCTCATTACAAAAATCTTATATTTTGGATAGGAAGATAGAGCAGTTTTCTTGGATGCTTTATTTCCCTCCCCCACCTACCAAAGTTGTTCTTTCCCTCCAAAATAATCTCTCTCCTTATTCTCACACAGTGAGCTTCACCTTCCCTTCAAAAAGAACAGGAGTACTTGTGGCACCTTAGAGACTAACACATTTATTTCAGCGTGAGCTACAGCTCACTTCTTCGGATGCACAGAATGGAAAGAAGTGAGCTGTAACTAACGAAAGTTCATGCTGAAATAAATTTGTTAGTCTCTAAGATGCAACAAGTACTTCTGTTCTTTTTGTGGATACAGACTAACACGGCTGCTACTCTGAAACCTTCCCTTCGGAGGCAGAGCACAAAATACCTTCACAACACCCTAACCCCTGATGAAAGGGAGCTCCATTTTAAAAGGACAAATACTTTCTTTTCAGTGTGATGGACCTTTTCTAATTAATGAATTCCATAAAACTAAAGCTACTTTGATTTTATGATTAATTAAAAAACTAAATATAAATCCTTTTTAAATGAGCTTCTCTGATTTTTGTGTAGTATTCCTAATGATTATTCAGAATATTAAGAGCACATTCCTCCAGCCTTTGTATTCTAAATTACTAGGTTATATTCCCCAAGCTGAGTTCTCTCAGGATTTATACACTGGTGCCTCATTAACATGCCCTACAGAAAATATGCATGTGTTACTTTTAAGAAGTTTGTAAACATAAAATTAAATCAGCACGTTACCCTTCAGCAGGGTCTAATGCCAATGCTCGGGGGCTGTCCAGATCCTTCCACACCAATACTTGACGATGTTGTCCATCCAGCTTTGACACTTCAATACGATTTGTTCCAGTATCGGCCCAATACAGGTTCTTCCCTAGCCAGTCTACTGCCATGCCTTCTGGGTAATCCAAGCCAAACTCCACCACATGTTCGAGTGCACTGCCGTTCATAAATGCCCTGCTGATAGTCTTCAGGGATACAATGATACACAGGTAAATTAGGAACTTTACCAGTCTGTCATTGGGGTTTGCATTTAAAAAACTTTGAGATTTCAGACATCTTGTAGAAAAGTAGTTCCTACAATATGCTACTCACACATATAATTAACAATAAGGCCTATTCAAGAGTGATGATTTACTGTGGTCACTGAAGAAAAATAGGTTGACTTCAGTTGGGTTCCATTAAGCAGTCTGTATGCTACACTGACCTTAACAACTGACAGCCAGCTTTGAGGAGGAAACATTTTGGAATTCTCAGGCTCATGCCGAAGCTTCTCTGCTACAGCGAGGAGCGATATTTTAGTCACAGAGACAGCATTTAAAGGCAAGAAGGGACCACCAGACAATCTCATCCAACCTCCTGTATTTCACAGCTCACTCACCACCCAACCACCCATACCACATTATTAATTCATGATGTTTATTATGGTAGTGCCCAAGGATCAATCAACAGCGGGGGCCACTGAGGCAGGCACAATACAGATTAGTAGAAAGTCCCTTCTCCAAAGAGCTTACAATCTAAATACACAAGACAGAACACAGGTTGGGGGAAGGGGGGCAGAACATACAAGCACTGTGAACACTGTGATGGTGACAAATGTCTTGTGTCAGTGCATTTTTTTTTTAATCATCCTCCTCATTTAAAAAGTTCAGCACAAACCACCATATAGATGAAAACAATCAATGACCAAGAAGTCAGTTAGCTCTGAAGTGCCAGTATTTATGGACGGATGGTAAGCAACTAAGTTAATTCCCCATTAAGAAGAGTTTCTGATCTCTCTTTTGTCCAAAAGATTTCTCTTTTAACTCTCAACTTCATAACCCTTCCTATGACGATAGAGGCAGTCATAATTGTATAATATTTCATAGCTTAGCCATTCACTGGTATACAGTCATGACCAAGAAGCCCGAAGATAACGTATTTTTGCCAAGGACAACAATGGTATGCGAACACTAGTTTCCTCCCATCCCTCACTCCTCATGTTCCTAACACTGCAGAAGTCAAAGTTCAATTTTGTTTGCTTACAGCTTGTGCGCTAGAACCAGTGATGTCACAAGCGTGTACACAATTAGGAGTTCAGCGTCCCTTAATCCCTATCTACAACGTCCTTTCAAACAAACTTTGGGAACCACGTTTAATCAATTTCAACCACAGTTCAAGTTAAACCAGTTTCTACAACAGTTTGGCCAGCTTCCCTCTCGGAAACTCATCTACAAGCTATGTGTTGAGCCCTTGTGTGCCCAGCTCCTAAATTACTGAGTGCAGAACACAGTAACCTGTTGTGTAAGCCTCGCCGCAATTACAGAATTCTTCCTTTATTTAAAAAAATCCTGATATTTCCATTTCTGAGTAAATTTACTGCTCCTGAAAATGAGAGTGAAACTGGACCAGTGAATATCGATGCTGAAACTTATACACCATTTGTCTGCCTTATGCCTGTTTCTGATATGCAACACTCCCCAACACTTCAGTCTCAACTGAATAATCTAGCTATTTCAGTATAATTTATAATTCATACCATATTTCACCTAATGTATGGAATCTTCATAACTAATGCCTACTGGAGTAAGATTAACATCAGCTTTCACTTCAGGCCCAAGACAAAGTTCCCTCTCACAATGTATTTGGCAAGATAGCCATGTTAAGTCCCCCAAATCTCCCTCAAAGTGGCGCTTCCCCCCCTCAGTTTCAGTTTTCCACAAAATGCTCACTTTTATCCTTGCAAATTCATAGCGTGAGAAAACATAGATCTACTGATTTAAAAAGCACACATCCGAATTTAGCCAGGATATGAAGACATTTTGTGCTGGGTCAAGCTTTTCCCTCTGAACCAGAATTATGTAAAATTTATTTCTTGGTCAGTTCTTGAGTTTAAGTGTTTTGAGAATGGAGCAATATTGGACTGCATGGGCGGAGAGTGAACCCTGGGCTCGAGGAGGCTAACCATCCCCTTGCCCAGCCTGCCCCTTCTGCATGAGGCCCCGCCCCTCCCGCCCTCCTTCCCCCACTAGCACCTAGAGACTTCCCCCCCCAGGAGCACTGGGCTGGTGGTGCGCTTCTCCCCACCCCCAAACACCAGGCAGTATGAGCACCGGTTCCAGCCACCTGTAGTCACTTGCTGGTCCCAGGCCAGGGTTCTGGCCATGGGGGAAGAGCCGCAGAGCCCCAGCAGGACCACACAGGGCTGCTTGGGGAGGCACAGCTGCCCATGTGGGACTGAACTCTAGATAGAGACAACTCTCTCCTTTACCTTCAGCGAGATATCTGTCCAGTAAATCCGATTGTCTGTCACATCAAAATCCAGAGCAGACGCTTCTTTGACTCCCGTAAGTGGGATGGCAACATTGTTGTTGTTGGTTTCCAAAGAGATTCGCCTGATATCTGCTCTCCGAGAAAAGAGCAGGAAAGCTTCTGGGACAATGCAAGTCCTCATATCACTGATCAGCTCCAAGCCTATGGGACAGGCACAGCGAGGACCCTGAGGTCTGTACAGACAGAGATGGCTGCAACCACCATTGTCCTCTGCACAAGGGTTTGCACCTACACATTCAGTAGAAGCAAAAAGAATTATTTGACATTGCCTTCCTTTTCCAGATAATTATCCTCAGACAGCAGTGCTAACTTTCTCCACAGTACATTGCCCTGCAACCTACCTCAGCCTTGTCCTATAGCAATTACCTTAAGAATGAAAATAGTTGCAGACTTCACAGCCATTCAGACCACTAATAAAGAATATTATTGTGATAGTGATCTGTGTATGTTATGGAAGTCTGTCTATTAAGAGCTGCACTGACACCACCAAACACTCACTCACTTCACACAGGCAAACAGCTGGGAAGAGGCCTGCATTTGACACATGTAACTAAGTGCCCATTTAGACCAATCAGTGCACATGCAAAACCTGTGTCGCTCCTAGTTTTCATGAAGACACAGGGAGCACAGTTTGTAGACAGATTACGAGATGAAGGCATACAAAACAGTCTTCGTTTCATTAACCTTTGGTGTTAAAGAAATACATATCACATAACTAAACTGAATTCTGTACATGTTCTAATAGGGCCCAGTCTACACTAGAAAATTAAGTCAGCCTAACAATGTTGTTCAGGGTAGTTAAGCTCACCTAAGTCCATGTGCAGACAGTACTAGGTCGATGGAAGAATTCTTCTACAACCTCTTGAGGTGGATTACCCATGCCAATGGAAGAACCCCTTCTGTCAGGGTAGGCAGTGGTTACACTGAAGCACTACAGCTATAGTGTTTTAAGAGCAGACAAGCTCTAAGATGACAACCAGGCTATAGAGCCCTCAAAGCCTGCAGAAGGGCATTGTTAACACCCTTCCCCACTCTCACTATCCCAGTTAAATACAACCACAGAGAAAATCTGTGTTCTTGCTAACACTTTGGGGTAGTCTCTTTACAGTGTGAAAGAAACCACTTATCCTATTCAGCTGCTTATGAAATTGCTTTTCACACTTTTTGTCCAGGCCTGATTTTCAGTCACTCACCAGTGATCTGATGGACATTAGTGGCTTTCAGGCCCATGAGGTCAGGAAGTTGGTCTATGATGATTTCTCTTTCTGCTGTACGCTTATGCACTCGCTCAATGCTACGCCTTTGCCAGTCGGTCCAATAGATGTAATCTCCCAGCAAAGTGAATCCAAAGATGTGAGGCAGCTTGTCCTCCACCAGAACTCTCCTGCTACTGCCATCTGCATTCATGACCTGCATAGACACAAAAAAAAACTGAATGAGAGAAACCCTGCCAATATGCAGAATAATTTCTCCAGACAGCCCACAATTAATACTAAAATTTTCAACACAAAATAAAAACAAACAAACCCTAACTAAACTATCAGAAATGCTTTTGGCAAATCCTCCATCCACAAATACATGCAAGACCTGTCCATTTAAGGCTATATCCTTATAAGCAAAATCCAGATAAACAGATCCTAAAGGAAGGTTATGACTCAGCAATCCTATAGTAAGACCATGCAAGAACTTCTATGCTGGTTCAGACCAATGGTCCATCTAGCCCTGTATTTTGTCTCCAAGAGTAGTCAGTACTAGAGTTTCATGGGGAATAAACAGAACTGGGCAGTTGGAATGATCCACGCCATCTTCCCCCCTCCTAACTTCTGGCAGCCAGAGGTTTAGGGTCATCCCAGAAACAGGGTTACATCTTTAATCATCTTGGTTATCCTCCATTAACTTATCTAGTCCTTTCTCAAACCTTGTTATACTTTTGACCTTCACAACATCCTCTGGCAATGAGTTCCACAGGTTAATTATGTGTTATGTGAAAAAGTACTTTTTTTCTTGTTTGTATTAAGCTTACTGCCTGTTAATTTAATCAGATGACCCTTGGTTTTTGTATTGTGTTGAAAGAGTAAATAACACTTCTCTATTTATTTTTTCCACACCATTCATGATTACACAAACCTCTATTACAGTGATGCCCAAACTTTTCCTCTCATCCCCCTCTCCCCTTAACAGTAAAGGAATGCGTCCACACCCTGGGCTTGGAGCAGAGTCATGGCTAGGCCAGGGGCCAGGAGCTGCTCTAGCATATCCCCCCACCCCACTTAGTCATGTGTCTTCTCATTGAACAGCCCTAATCTTTTTAATTCCTTTTTGTAATGAAGTCATTCTATACCCTCATTATCTTTGCTGCCTTATCTGAACCCTTTTTCCAGTTCCACTATACTTTTTTGAGATGTGGCAACCAGAACTGGACATAGTATACAACATATGGGTGCACCATGGATTTGTATAGTTGCATGGTGATATTTTCCATCTTATTTTCCACCCTTTTTCTAATAGTTCCTAACATTCAGTTAAACTTTTTGACTGCTGATGCATATTGACCTGAAGTTTTCAGAGATCTATCTATGGTGACTCCAAGATCTTTCTTGAGTGGTAACAGCTATTTTCGGACCCATCATTATCCCTGTGTGGTTGGGATTATTTTTTCCCAATGTGCATTACTTTGCATTACTTATGTTGAATTTCATATCTTCTCTTTTTTTTGGCCCAGTCACTCAGTTTTGTTTGTACTTAACTACCTTGAATAATTTTGTATCATTTTCAAACTCTGCCTTCTCAGTTTTCACTCCCTTTTCCAGATCACTAATGAATGTGTTGAACAGCACAGGTCCCAGTACAGATCCTTGAGGGACTCTGATGTTTACTACTCTCTGTTGTGAAAACTGACCTTTTATTCAAATCCTTTGCTTCCTATCTTTTAAACCACTTTCTGATCCATAAGAACACCATCTCTCTTATCCCACGACTACTTAGTTTCCTTAAAAGCTTTTTGTGAGGGACCTTGTCAAATGCTTTCTGAAAATTCAACTATACTATATTGCCTGGATAACCCTTATCCACATGCTTATAGATACCCTCAAAAAATTCCAATAGATTGGTGAGGCATGACTTCCCTTTACAAAAACTGTGCTGACTCTTTCTGAACATACTGTGTTTACATATTTGCCTGATCGTTCTCTTCTTTAATATAGTTTTTTGTTTGTTTGTTTTTTAAAACCAATGTGTCCAATAGTCAAGTTAGGCTTACCAGCCTCCAACTGCCAGGATTGCCTTTGGAGACATTTTAAAAATCAAGATATTAGCTACTATTTATTTTGTGATCCCATGTCAGGCATATCAGTCACACATCCAGTCCTATACTTCGTAACTGCTTTCTACGGTATCTTTATTGCTTTTAGTTTTTAATGGGAGGGGCACTGTGATCTGGAGGATGAATACAAGTTTAGAATGTCAGGAAGTCCTGGCTCAGCATATAGGTCAGTTAGCAGTCCCGTCTATGACAGCTTAGTCCAGCTCAGGCCAGATGATAATGTTGCACACAGCAGGTTCTGCAAATTAGATGGTTTGAGAGAACAAACTGTAGCCATCATTTTGAACAAACCATTTTTGTATTTTTTACAACTAAGTTCTACATTTCTGAACAATAAGAATCATGTAAATCACTTGGTGGCTTTGGTCAAGACACGTTCTCTACCTCAGTTTCCCTGTTGCTAAAACTGGGTAATACTTGCCTTCCTCAAAGGGGCATTGAGAGGATTAACTAATCTTTGTACAGCATTTGACCATGTTAAAGCACTGGGTAAGTGCTAAATATTACTAGTTAATACATAGTGATGGAGCTGGAAGGAAACTAATATTTTAAAAGATATCTTTCTATGCCAACGTAACAATCATATTACAACATGATTTGATATGATTACTGAATTGTGTGCAAAAAGAAATCACTACTGAAATATACTGCATTTACTTTAAACATTTTTCCATTGGTTTTCAATAAACAAACATTTCAAGACAGACTTTTCCTTTTACTTGCATGCCAAAATATTGTACAAACTAGTAAAATTCATTCACTTTTTGGAAAAACTTTATGAAGTATCCAGACAGCATTCTCATCCCTGCAACATCTCAAAAAGCACGCTCTTCTAGAACCTACAGGGTTACCCAAGATCATCTGACACAACCTCCTTATTTTGGAACACTGGATTGGGGAAAGCAAAAACTTTTGAATCACATTCACATATTATTTTAAATGAGTCCTGTGCACCACTAGAAGAGCCCTGAGGGCTTCCTATTCTCTCCATGACCCACTCCAAAGATCTGTGTGCAAAGACAACCTTCAGAGTCAGTCAACACCAATGCATTAGCCAGGGGGTCCACTGTTTTGTGGTTAGAAAAACTTCCTACCACTATGGGATGAGCAGCCTGTCTCTAGAGCACACACCCCGCACTTGCAATCCTCAGGGCAGTGGGCGTCAGGGTGAAGGGGGAATGAGGAAGAAAATGAAACCCCAAGTCTTCCTTGGCATAAAGCAGAGCCTGCTAGTTTTTTGTTTGTTTGTTTGTGTTTGAATAAGTAATTTCTAGTTTCTTCCAAATACTTTGCTACAGTGGTGGCTGGGAAAAAAAATAAACATGGAATACCACCATAGTCTCCAAACACATTTTCTTTATGATCAGAAGTGATTATGTCGCAAAACTGTCTGGTATTGCTCAATTTTCCCCATCCCACATTGGGAACCCAATCCTGCGAGCCTTCCCTCCTTCAACAGAAATCCTTCTGAAAACAATAGAAGATTTGTATGTTTGCTCGCTTGGATGAATGGGCTCTAAATTTGTCTTAAAAGTAAATTCAAAATTACTCCAGGAAATGGTCACATCAAAAAGTTTTAGCCCCCTCCCCCACACACACTTTTCACAAAAATAAGGTGGGCATTACATTTTACTTTGTGAAATTTATATTGCTACAGGCATTAAACCTGTGCTGGTTATTCTACTTCAGAAACTTTCAACGTCTGCTCACTTCTCCCATTTTTTTCTAGCTGCATGGCTCCCCAACATACTTTTTTTTTTTTTTTTTTGACAAATGCGGTGCCTGAACAAAGCGTGGAGGCCTAACTGAAGAACCATGAAACTGTTCTAAAAATGTCTATAAGGCAAGCTGTGACTAACTCCTTTTGCTCAATCCACCTGTCTCTCTAATCAGTGTGCAGAGCCCCTTTTTACAAAAGTTTTCACTGGTAAAGAAAACATCTCCACCCTTAAGTGAAAATCATCCACATTTTATCTTATCAGCATCTTACTGACTTTCACAGTTGTTCTAATTCTCCGAGCTGACTGCATTTTTTTTCCTCCCTAAGTCATAAAGATAAGCCACTTGTCTGTAACTAATTAATTCACAATAATTAGTGCTTGCTAAGCAGAACAGCTAGCTATCGGGCATGCCTAGACATAAACAGATCCTATAAGTGGAAGTGACCAAATAAAATAAACAGTAGTTATCATTAAAATGTCACCAGTTACCAAAAGTAACCACCACACTGCATTAGCTAAGCTACCACACTTTCACCATGTACTTAACAATAGAACACAACTGTGGTATCAGAGACAGTGTCATAGGAACTGCTGGTAAAAGGATTATTTAAAAAGCGTGCACTGTAAACTAAATGGAAGCTCACATAAGCTTTAAATGGCAAGCTAGGCTACTAAAACAGCGCAATCAACCATCTACTTGCCACAAAAGGAAAGTACGGGAGGGGAAAGGGAGGAGAAAAGAAAAGAAATCATTACCTAGCCATTTGTGAGTTTCTGGTTTGGACTGTATAAGGAGCTTACTTACCTGCAACTGGAGGTTCTTTGTGATGTGGGGTCCATATCTGTATTCTACTGTGGGTTATGCATGCACGCCATGCGCCAGGAGACACATGAAAATGGCATGCAGCACTGTGTCGTGATTTTCCCACTTGCAGTTGATAGCAAAGTGACTGCTGAGGGAGCAAGAGAGTACATTCTGCGTCCCCAGAATCTAGGCTGCAAATAGAGTGATCTGACTGCTGATGCACCAGTTCCAGAGGTTGACTGCTTCTGCACACAGAGAGGTAGATCTTGCTCCGCCTTGCTTGTTGATGTAGAAGACTGTCATGGTGTTGTCTGACATTATCAGGATATGGTGAGAGTGGATGAATGGAAGAAAAGATTCACATGCCTTCTTTCTTGCCCTTAATTCCAGGGAATTGATGTGCATTCTGGACTCTCAAGTTGTCCATGTTCCTTGCACCGTGTGGTTGCCCACATGGGCTTCCCAACCTAGTAGGGACACATCTGTAATGTTCAGCAAAGAGGGGAGAGAGGATTTGTCCTTGGTGGGAATGGTCAGCGTGAGGTTTGTGGAATGATCGTTTGGGGAATAAACTAACTGTAGCCATGTCTGAAGGCAATGAAGGTGGAGACTTGCAAATAGAGTGATGTACATGCTTGAGGTCATGTGGCCAAGTAGGGACAGGCATGTTTTGACTGTTACTTGAGTGTTGTTCAAGATGTGAGCTAGGATATCATTCATGGTCTGGAACTTGTCTCTGGGCAAGTACACCCTTGCAGTGACAGAGTTCAAAGTTGCTCCAATGAAATCCAAAGATTGCATGGGGTTAAGAACAGATTTTTCAATGTTTACTCTGACTCCCAGTGAGGAAAGGAGACAAAGCATTATAGAGGTTGATGTATAGGCTTCTTGGCATGATTTGGTGATGAAGAGCCACCAAAGTATGGGAAAACAATGTCTGACATGAGCTGCTACCACTGAAAATATCTATTGGAAATGTCTGGAGCCCATAAATCTGAGAAATAGTCTGTGGTGGGATAAATATTGACGTGAAAGGGACAGCAGTACCAATGGAGCAGTGTTCGGAGCGAGCAGAGCCCAATGTTCCTGGCCTTCTTGTCTTACCTGTGGGCCTTACAACATCCTAAGTCCTGATGGGCTGAACTGGTGGATTTGCTTGCAGGCACAGCTGATTTCTTTGAAGTGGACTTAGAGGAAGTCTTATTCCCATGCTTATGAGAGTGCTTCCTAACCTTCCAAGTAGGCTGTGCCATGGGGTGTGTGGGGCTCGATTTCCTGACACTGGGGTCGGATTTTGGAGCAGGAGGCATGCTACTTGCTGATTCAGGCCAACATATGGAGGGTTCCCAATTACGGTCTCATTGCCTTCTCCATGAGATACTTGCGGAGACGAAATACCCACCTTTCTTGGGTACGGCTGGGGAAGGACTGGCAAATTCTGCACCAAGCCATGATATGAGCTTCTCCCAAGCAGCAGAGGCAGCACTGGTAGTCCTGAGAAGGACTGTGGACAGCGTCACACCCGAATGGTCCCCTCCCTCAGTGCGTCCCCTGGGGAGGCAGATCAGCACTGTATGTTGCTAACAGTGTTGAAATCACTGCAAGGCATTTTGGGAAGGGTTAAAGGGTTAAAGGTGTGAGTGTGGAGTGGAAGATTCCTTTGAAGGTTGAAAAGGCCTGTCGTAAACAGATAAGTAAGAGTTAATAGAACAGAAGTACTTCATATCTCTTTTGCCTGTAAACGGTTAACAAGATCAGTGAGCCTGGCTGTCACCTGACCAGAGGACCAATCAGGGGACAGGATACTTTCAAATCTTGAGGGAGGGAAGTTTTTGTGTGTGCTGTTAGATTTTGGTTGTTGTTCTCTCTGGGTTCTGAGAGGGACCAGATGCGCAACCAGGTTTCTCTCCAATCTCCCTGATACAGGTTCTTATAAGTTCAGAATAGCGAGTACTAGGTAGATAAGGCGAGTTAGGCTTATGTTTGTTTTCTTTATTTGCAAATGTGTATTTGGCTGGAAGGAGTTCAAATGTGTATTTGGCTGGAAGAATTTTAATTTGTACTTGTATACTTAGGCTGGGAGGGTATTCCCAGTATCTATAGCTGCAAGACCCTGTAACATATTCCATCTTAAATGTACAAAGATAATTTTTACTGTTTTCTTTCTTTAATTAAAAGCTTTTCTTGTTTAAGACCCTGATTGTTTTTTTATTCTGGTGAGACCCCAGGGGACTGGGTCTGGATTCACCAGGGAATTGGTGGGGAGAAAGGAGGGAAGGGCGAGAGAAAGGTTAATTCTCTCTCTGTATTAGGATTACTTTCTCTCTTAGGGAGAGTCTGGGAGGGGGAGAGAGGAGGGAGGAAGGGGAATTTTCCTCTCTGTTTTAAGATTCAAGGAGTTTGAATCACAGTGATCTTCCAGGGTAACCCAGGGAGGGGAAGCCTGAGAGAGGCAATGGTGAGGGAAATGGTTTACTTTCCTTGTGTTAAGAGCCAGAGGGACTGGGTCTTGGGGGTCCCCGGGCAAGGTTTTGGGGGGACCAGAGTGTACCAGGCACTGGAATTCCTGGTTGTTGGCAGCGCTACAAGTACTAAGCTGGTAATTGAGCTTACAGGAATTCATGCTGGTACCCCATCTTTTGGACGCTAACGTTCAGAGTGGGGGTTTATACCATGACAAGGCCGAAGAGGGAGAGAAAGAGCAAAAAACAGGTTAACTCAATGCTTCAGCTAGTTCAGTCCAAAAATAAAATGCTGGCCCCAGTCTACGGTTACGGCGCTTGACTAGAAGTCTGCAGCTGCGTTCATATCTTACCCAACCCCAGGCAGCCATAAGAAAGGAGAATTACGCTGAGCAGGACTGCAAAAGTTGCAAAACCTAGCGAGATAGTAGAAGCCAGCAAGGGGAAAAACAACCGTCTCGCATCCCTGAAGTCAGTGTGTTTTGGGAAAGCTGAGGACGCCGCAGAAAGCTGGTTTGAACTGGTACAAAAAGCACAAAAACCAGATCCCTAAACAAAATGCCCCCTCAAAAACCTAGGATTTAAAACCCTCCTAAGAGGTGAAGCAAGTTGGAGATTGACAGCGAACCCTGGACGACCTGTGCACAGGACAGAACTCCTGTCCATCTCTTCCCCTCACTTTACACCCGGGCTTGGCCAGCCTCGGGTAGTGCGTGATAGTATGAAAGCGGGTTAGGGCCTGCGGCACTAACGCTTTCTTCCTTCCTCTAAGTGACACGGGAAACCCTCAGCACTCTCCGCTGCTATTTTATTAATAAAACTTTAAAACTTAGACCCTTGGTGTGCTCTTTCATCTCCTCCCCTAACAATCCTGCAGCCTCAGCCTAATCATCTGACGCCTCAGGCAGATTCATAACATAAAACTATCACAACAGCAGGCACAGAGTTTGAAACCCAGCATTCTGGGCACAGTCTGATACCCAGAATATGATGGGTTCCTCCGTAGCTTAATGTAATTCTAAAAGATGTTAAAAAACTATTAAAATTACTAAATCTCTAAACATTATTAAGAACTATTAAAACCCAGGTTTTTCTCCTCCTCTGTTACATCCAACTGATCAGTCCCCAGTTTATAGCCAAAATTCTTGTTGCATGACCTTTCACTTTGTACTTTAATTTCATCCCACTTCTGTTACTCCAGTTTTCAAGGTTGTCCAAATCTTCTTGTATGATATTCCAGTCCTCTTCCATATTGGCACTACTTCCCAACTTTGTGTAATCCACAAATTTTACCACCATACTCCTGCTTCTTCTGTCAAGATCATTAATGAAAATGTTAAACACTGATCCCAAGACTGATCCTTGAGGAACTCTACTAGTAACCTCCCTCCATCCTAGCAGTACACCTTTCAGTATGATCCGTTGTTGTCTTCTCTTTAACCAGTTCCTTACCCACCTTTCAATTCTCCTATTAATCCCCATCTTCTCCAATTTAACTAATAATTTACAATGTGTAACTGTATCAAAGACTTTACTGAAATCCACGTAGATTAGATCTACAGCACGTCCTTTGTTTTGAAAATTGGTTATCTTCTCAAAGACAGATCAAGTTACTCTGACATGATCTATCTTTCGTAAAACCATGTATTTTATCCCAATTACTGTTTACCTCTATGTCCTTAACTACTCTTCCAATATTTGTTCTTTGTTCTTGTATCCAACTGATGTCAAACTAAGAGGTCTGTCACTTCCCAGATCACTTTTTCCCACCTTTCATAAATATAAGTAACATATTTGCAATTCTCCAGTCATAGGGTACGACCCCTAAGTTTCCAGAGTCATTGAAAATCTTCGCTACTGGGCTTGCAATTTCATGTGCCAGTTCCTTTGACACTCTTGGATGGAGATTATCTGGGCCCCCAGATTCTGTCCCATTAAACTGTTTCAGTTTGGCTTCCACCTTAGATATGGTAATTTCTACTACCACATCCTTGTTCCCATTAACCAGCTGGCCACCATTCCCCAAACTTCTCATTGCCTCAGTTTATAATAAGGGTAAAGTATTTGTTTAAGTATGGCCCATACATAGATTATCTTTAATCTCAACTCCCATTCTCTGTGTTTAGCAGTCCCACTTCTTTCCTTGTTCTCTTTTTATTTACATGGCTAAAGAATTTTTTACTATTGTTTTAATTTGGAACAACATTGGAAGGTTCAACTTTGCTTGGCTTTTGGCAGTTTTCTCACTTTTCCCTCTACATTTTCTGACCTCCAGCAGCTAGCGTTTCTTGCTGCTCCATCCTTTCTTCCATTCCTTGTAGGCGTTCTGCCTTCTCTTAATAATCTGTTTGAATGCTTGTTCATCCAGTTTGGTCTGTAATCTTTCCTCACCAATTTTTCCATTTGCTCAGGCCTTCGATACTTTCTGCATCTTTACCTTCAAATCATTCCAAGCCTCCTCCACATTCAGATACTGGAGTTCTTCAGCCCGGTCCACTTCCCCAATTCCCTTAATTTTGTAAAGGTTGCCCTTTTGAAATCAAGGACCCTGGCTGCAGAACTATTTTTGTTTATCCTTCCATTTAGCAAGTGTGTAGGACCATTCATCATCTCCTGATGCACAGGACTGTGATTCTAACCACCACGCAGGACATAGTGGATGGATCTGCAGCAGTGGGTTCCCAAACTGTGGTGGGGTGACAGACAGTATGCTCATCCCTATTTTGGCACCAGCCCACCTTGCTACTGAGTACTTCAACAGAAAGGTTACTTTTCTATAGTTGTACAAGCAATGATAGATCACCGAGAATTCTTCATTGATATCAATGCAAACTGGTACCGGAAGAACAGAGGACTTAGAAAGCTCAGAAAGCTGCAAGTAGAGACACTCTTTCCCAACCGGCAGATTACCATCAGTGATGTTGAAATGCCCATGCTGATCCTGGGGGACTTAGCCTACTCCTCGCTCTATGGCTCATGAAGCTGTGCATTGGCCACCTTGACAACACCAAGAAAAGATTCAACTACTGGCTCAGACTGGCTAGGCTGTGGAGGAATCTCAAACAGCTCCTGGCTTGCGGCAGTGCTGGAGTCCCCTGTCCCCCCCACTGTTCACAACAGGGGCCGCTATTTTGGGTACCCATAGCGGTTTGCAGAGTGCTGGTGGGGTCTCTGCCAAGTATGCTATGCAGGTCTGCAGCTCAGTACCTGATCTGCTGTTATGCTCCCAAGCCTGGTATCCCTGACAAAGTTCCTTCACTGTCACATGGCACTGCTGCTCCTCTCTGTGGCACATCTTTGCCCGCATCCCCTGTGCAACATGCTCGTAGATGTCCAAGTTTCTATGGTTGGTCCGTAGCTGCGCTTTCACAGCCTCTTCTCCCCACGGGCCAAGGAGATCCAATACCTGTGTATTCCAGGCAGAAGCACGCCTAGTCCTACATGGTCTGTTGGGCAGTTGCATACAAGGGCGAGCTCCTAGGTGTGCAATCAGGAAGAGGCATTCAAAAAACATGTGGGAGGCTTAAGGGGTGGATGTGGCTTCTGGTCTCTGTGAATCCTGGACAATGGAGTTTAAAACTGTACCCAGAATGATCACTGTTGCAGGAAATGGGGCAATGTGGGACAGCTGCTGGAAGACTGTTAGAATCGAGTCAGGTCATGCAGTCTACACTCACACTATGTTGCCCTCTGTGGGTTAACCATGGCTCTACGTCATTCAGGGAGGTGGTTTTACTATACCGCTGTAAATGGGCGCTTCTGTCAGCTGGGGACAAATTTGAACATAGACACACATACGCAGATTGACACAAGGAGACTTGCGTCAACTTAACTTTGTAGTGTAGATCAGGCCTAAGTAACTTGCCCGAGATCACTCAGAAAGTCTGTAGTGGAGCAGGGAATAGAACCCAGGTCTCCCAAGTCCTAGGTGGGCAACAAGAAAACCTGGTTATTTAAATGATTATTTAAACTTGGTTATTTAACACTGGTGAAAGTTGCTGGATTGGCAGTCCAGGTACAGCACAAACTATGGCCATGCAACCTTGCTCACATATGCCCCAATCCTCACCTGGAAGGGTGAAGGCATAAATCAGGTTCCATGCCCATTCAAACCATAACCATTTGGCAGAGACTGGAAAGAAGTGTTGTCAATTAGTGACAACTGTGGTGAAGAAGTTTCTTAAAGTGAATATCTGTCTACTAAGAGATGGAGTTAGAGCAGCATTCATGCCATTATGACCAAACACAGCAACATTTAGTTCCTACTGACCTTGGCTGGATTTCAAAAGGTTTTAAAAAGGATCCCAATTTGTGGTTCACAAAACAAAAAAGAACCAGAGTGACATAGGAGGGAAAGCAAGAAGTGACACGGTGGTGATGCATACATTCTATACAAAAGAGAAAAAAAGTCACAAATCAACTCATTCTAGAGGATTTCAACATACACTCTTCAGACTCTGTGGCACCTCAGAGACTAACAAATTTATTTGGGCATAAGCTTTCATGGGCTATAACCCACTTCATCAGATGCATGGAGTGGAAAATACAGTAGCAGGTATAAATACAAGGACTCTTCGTTGTTTTTAAGGACTAACACGGCTATCACTCAAACTCTTCAGATGGCGAAATTCAGGGAACAATCAGGTCACAAGCTGATCTTCCTTGCATGTGTACTCCTCTGAAGGATCCCAAACTGGATTATTCAGCCAAATTGATAAGCAGGCCCTTCGAATCCCTGCTTAAGAAACCTGCCTTATAATCTGAGCTAGTGTCTCCTGTGGTTTGTGCTGCTTTAACCACAGTGTGGTGTGGGTTTCACATTCTGAGGCCGTTCTAAATACTTCAGACAACAGTGAGAATATAGGCTACAACAGGAAACAGATGTGGCTTAACCACAAATGCTACCTTTACTGAAAGAGCGAGTAGTTCTATGGAAAGGGGGGGGGGGAGAGGAAATCACACACAAGAAATGCTAATGGTCTTTCCTATAGGAAAGGGTCTTGCAAGTCAGTCAAACAATATCAATGAAAGACTTCAAAAAAAATACAGCATGTTGAAAATAAAATGAATTAAAACAAAAAATAGTGGCCATATCTTAAGATGCTGATGACCAAACAATGTGAATAATAATACAGACAACTTAATATCTCATAGTATTGTTTCCATCTGAAACCAAAAAACTGCAGAGTGGAATTCTGCACCAGAGCAATTTGTTTGATGTCTCAAATTGTGTCAAATATTCTAGATGTAATTCACTTCTAAATACCTACAACAACTAAGTGATATAAGTGGGCCAATGCAGAGACATTCCACTTCCGGCGGCATTAGCTGACATTTGACTGGTGGTCTCAGTCTAGTCAAAACACCCTGACCATTTCATCAGTAAAAATTCCATTCAGTCACAATTAGAACAACAGGCAGGTTTGACAAATCATTACTGTGGTGTATTGGCAGAGTTATATGGGGGGACCCCAGTGATGTGACCTTTCAGCATTTTCAGTATTATCTCTATTATCATTCTGATGATTACACCTTTGCATCATTTCAGGACATGACTGAAAACACTGTTGGTGTTCGGTTCAGCTTACCTGATTATGGGAGATTTTTGTTTTATTATTTCTGAAGAAAGGACAAT
Source organism: Gopherus evgoodei (assembly GCF_007399415.2). Classification (NCBI taxonomy): domain Eukaryota; kingdom Metazoa; phylum Chordata; order Testudines; family Testudinidae; genus Gopherus; species Gopherus evgoodei. The sequence continues at coordinate 233,369,740 of NC_044322.1, read as the reverse complement.
GGTTTTAATACTATGTATTGTGGTCACTTCATGAAATTAAAAAAAACTATTTAATAGGCACCTTGTTGTTGTAAGAATAACAACTTTAAAAATAATTCAAAAGAATGCAAGACACCCCTATAACATTTCATATCAAGTTGTCCCTCCTCAAAAATGCCACCCTCCCACCCACAAAAAAACAACAAAAAACCCACACTCCAAATAATCAATATGCTAAACACTCCTCTGGAAACTCTAGCACTGTCATAAGCAGCATACTGAGCTGGATGGATCATTGGTCTGTCCCAGTATGACCATTCTTAATTCAGTTTTGGCCAAGTCTGCAAGGGCTTACACTCAACTTGATGTTGTGTAGTTGTAGCCATGCTGGTCCCAGGATATTAGAGAGACTAGGTGGGTAAGGTAATGTCTTATTGGACTAGCTTCTGAAGATATTACCTCATCCACCTTGTCATTCAACTTGACGGCATTTCAAAACACAGTAACTTTTGAATGCCACATCTGATCAACTCCAAAATGTCAGGGAATGTTCTAGCCATCAATGGGCACAACCCTATTGATATGGGTGAAATTTAGAAGACAGGAAAAGGACAACGGGGGACACACAAAGCCCCTGGCATCTGGTTAGCAAACTTAGCAACTCCAATCACCTCTGTAACTGTCTATAGATCAAAGAACCAGCAGATGGCAGCCATTATCACCTTCCAGCATAACACACCCATCTCAGCTATGCCCTTCCTCGCAATATGGTTTAAAATGTCGACACCCTGAATTACTTATCTCCCACAAAGAAAGAACATAAATAAGAATGGTGGAGGTAAAGGGGAAAATGGGGGCACACAAAGAGCCTCTAGCATGGAAGGGAGAATAGGGAAGCCTGGTATGGGTGAGAAAGTGACATGGAGAGCACACAGGGCCCCTGCCATGGGGAGCATGGGAGTTTCAGGAAATACAGTGGTCCAGAAAGGTGGCACACAGGGAGGGAATGCAGGAATCCAAGGAGCCTCTAGTGTATGCAATGTTCCCATCTTACACAAGCAACAAAGTGTGACCCTCTAGTTCAGCGATTTTAATTGTTGAGGGAGTTATCAGTTGGTCTAGCATGGGATCTGTACATGTATATACACAACAGTATGCAAAACTAATATTACTTTGTATGGATAATACTTATGATCTGATGGCAAAGAAGGCAGATTTGTAATAATTCTACTCAAGATGTAATTGTTCTTTCCATGTTAGGTGTTACAAAACCTACTGTTGCTCTCAGACAAAACACTAAGTTTTTTGGTGATATCCTTATTATACACTATCTAAAAATATATATCTTTTCTGCATTTCCTTTTCTATTACTGCAGACATCATAAACATTTTGTTCCACTTCTGTTATTGCAGATATTGAATAAACTCACTCATTTCCCGTGAGACAGCTTCACCCAATGCATCAATTAAGCAACCTCTCAAATCTAGCATTTCTAACACCCTAATTACTTTCATAGTGATAAATTGATTTCAGAAACAATGGATTATATTATCGTTGGGATTGACTCAGGCCAAAGATACCCAAATAAATAGGGAAAAAAACAGCTTCTGTTTACAAACATCTTGACAATCAACAATGACATCCTCTAGGAAGTCTCAGTAATAAAAAAGAAACTACATTTGGTAGTAAAGGATCGGACAGAAATTACAGTTGAAATGAAGGATAAACAGGGTTGAGAGCACAGAGTTAACCTAAAAAATGTCAGAGAGAGGCAACAGCTATACACAAATAAAAAGTTTTAAACAGGCAAATAAGTATTCCTAATAATGGAAGAAAAACATCATGCATTCTACACTTCTAAAACATGGTGGAATGACATCAAAGGGGTACTGTATTAAATGGGCACAAACTATACAAGAAGGATAGATTAGATTGTAGAGGTGGAGGGTGAGCACAACAACTTGAAGATTCCATGAAAACACCACATCAGAATGGAGGGGACCATAAAGGTTGGATATAAATCCCAAATAATAAGAACAGGAATATACTACTAGGGTTGTATCACTACAATTCAGAGAATGAAATATATTAGCTCTGTAGTGTTGAGGTTGATCAGAGAGACAGTTTAAAGTTAATGAGGAAATAAATATGGGTGATTTCAACTACCCACATATAAACCGGTCATATGGTTCAGAGCTCATGGAACAGCTACTTCCAGAGCACACAAGAGGAGAAGTTACTCTGGATTTAATCCTAAATCCAACATCCATCTCAGCTCAATGTACAGCCATGCTCATAAAAACAAATAAAGTGTTAGGATGTTTAAAGAATGTGGAAAAAATAATGGAAAAAAAATACTATGATGCCATTCATTATATAACTAAATGGTAAACCTTCACCTGGAATACTGTATTCTGTTCTGGTCAATCCATCTCAAAAAAGATACAAGAACAACAGAAAGTTCAGAATCAGAGAGATTTTTTCACATGAAGGAAGCTTGAAAAAGTAGGATGTGGCAGTTTAGAGGGGAGAAGATTAATAGTTATTCCACAATTTTTCATTAGAGCAAGTTTAGCACTTCTATTTAAAGTATCTAGTCCTGGCCATTGCTGGTGACTGGATAATGACCACAGGCCTAATCTAATACTTCACTTCCCAACTACTATGAGACAAGAAAACAACAAGTGTACAGGGCAGAACAGTAGGATCTGAGCTTATGTTCCAATCCGTTACTCAGGTGTAAGTCTATTAAAGGCAGTGGGTATGCATAGGCAGAGGTGGAAGTGGGCTGGTACTTACTACCTTACTATCACACCTGTGCATAATTGTCTCAGGATATAATTCAAAGAGATTGGAGTTAAACAAATGTAGGTAAGGATCCAATGTGGCCTAATAAATTCCTTTATTATTGGTGATACTGTGTGAGAAGGAAAGAATCTAGTCTGACTTTTAGGGCTTGTCTACATCAGAAAGTTGCAGCGCTGGTGAGGGAGTTACAGCGCTGCAACTTAGGAGGTGTACACATCTGCAGGGCACCACCAGCGCTGCAACTCCCTGTTTGCAGCGCTGGCCGTACTCCCGTTTTGTCTCGGGTGTAGAGGATCCAGCGCTGGTGATCCAGCGCTAGTAATCAAGTATAGACACTTACCAGCGCTTTTCTTGACCTCCGTGGAATAAGCAGGTATCCCAGCATACCTGAGGAAGCCTCTGGTAATCAAGCTGGTCTCCTTCCCCGGCTTGCTCTCGCGTTCCCCGAACCCCGAGCAAGCAGGTCTCCTTCCCTGAGGTTTGCTGGGTGGTTCCGGGAACGCGAGAGCAAACCGCGGCGAAGCTGGTCTCCTTTCCCGGTTTGCTCTCTCGTTCCCCGAACCCCCGAGTAAGCAGGTCTCCTTCCCTGCGGTTTGCAGGGGGGTTCGGGGAACGCGAGAGCAAACCGCGGCGAAGCTGGTCTCCTTCCCCGGTTTGCTCTCTCGTTCCCCGAACCCCCGTGCAAGCAAGTCTCCTTCCCTGCGGTTTGCAGGGTGGTTCGGGGAACGCGAGAGCAAACCGCGGCGAAGCTGGTCTCCTTTCCCGGTTTGCTCTCGCGTTCCCCGAACCAGCAGGTCTCCTTCCCTGCGGTTTGCAGGGTGGTTCGGGGAACGCGAGAGCAAACCGCGGCGAAGCTGGTCTCCTTTCCCGGTTTGCTCTCTCGTTCCCCGAACCCCGAGCAAGCAGGTCTCCTTCCCTGAGGTTTGCCGGGTGGTTCGGGGAACGCGAGAGCAAACCGCAGCGAAGTTGGTCTCCTTTCCCGGTTTGCTCTCTCGTTCCCCGAACCCCGAGCAAGCAGGTCTCCTTCCCTGAGGTTTGCTGGGTGGTTCGGGGAACGCGAGAGCAAACCGCGGCGAAGCTGGTCTCCTTTCCCGGTTTGCTCTCTCGTTCCCCGAGCAAGCAGGTCTCCTTCCCTGCGGTTTGCAGGGTGGTTCGGGGAACGCGAGAGCAAACCGCGGCGAAGCTGGTCTCCTTTCCCGGTTTGCTCTCTCGTTCCCCGAGCAAGCAGGTCTCCTTCCCTGCGGTTTGCAGGGTGGTTCGGGGAACGCGAGAGCAAACCGCGGCGAAGCTGGTCTCCTTTCCCGGTTTGCTCTCTCGTTCCCCGAACCAGCAGGTCTCCTTCCCTGCGGTTTGCAGGGTGGTTCGGGGAACGCGAGAGCAAACCACGGCGAAGCTGGTCTCCTTTCCCGGTTTGCTCTCTCGTTCCCCGAACCCCGAGCAAGCAGGTCTCCTTCCCTGCGGTTTGCAGGGTGGTTCGGGGAACGCGAGAGCAAACCGCGGCGAAGCTGGTCTCCTTTCCCGGTTTGCTCTCGCGTTCCCCGAACCAGCAGGTCTCCTTCCCTGCAGTTTGCAGGAGGGAACGCGAGAGCAAACCGCGGCGAAGCTGGTCTCCTTTCCCGGTTTGCTCTCGCGTTCCCCGAACCCCGAGCAAGCAGGTCTCCTTCCCTGAGGTTTGCCGGGTGGTTCGGGGAACGCGAGAGCAAACCGCAGCGAAGCTGGTCTCCTTTCCCGGTTTGCTCTCTCGTTCCCCGAACCCCGAGCAAGCAGGTCTCCTTCCCTGAGGTTTGCTGGGTGGTTCGGGGAACGCGAGAGCAAACCGCGGCGAAGCTGGTCTCCTTTCCCGGTTTGCTCTCTCGTTCCCCGAACCCACCTTGAAGCCGCCCAACAGCGCTGCAGTGTGGCCACATCTAACACCACTTGCAGCGCTGGTTGCTGTGTGTGGCCACTCTGCAGCGCTGGCCCTATACAGCTGTACTAATACAGCTGTAACAACCAGCGCTGCAAAATTTTAGATGTAGACATGGCCTTAGAGCCCAGGCAGAGTCTACAAAACCCACACCTAGGAAAAATCTTTTACAAATCAATATCACAAAGCCTTTTGCTGTCTCAAAATTATTTTTAAAACAGTAAAATGGTACCATGTCTGCAAAGTCAGGCTGATGACAGGCAGTATTCTTACTGCACATAGTGGAGTCTACAAACAAGGAAGAGGGAAATTTTCACTGTCTTTTTGTTTGTTTTTAAAGCATCAACAACCTACCTGCGACAATGTAGATCACAATGAAGGAAGTCTTACTGGTGGGACACCACTCAAGAGTTCTTTGAGCACTAACCTACAGAAGATATTTTTAATAGGTGTCCCACTATATTTTACATTTATTATATATCCAAGTTATCAAAAATAACAAAATCTAGCACTTAATATTCTCACACCTAAGAGGCAACATTTGTACTTGAGCTATATTTCCTCTTTTTGGTTTCAAAATAAAAACACTTTGAACGGTCCCACGAAAGTGACTCCCCCACACACTTAACAGTACTTTCTTTAAAATATATAATTTCTTTTTAAATTATCCATTATTCTGGAAGTCAGAAGACCTGATTTATGTGTGGTTTTGAGAAAGCCACTTAAACCTCTTTCTATGCCTGAGTTTCCTCTCAGCAATAAAATGGACATAACCTGCCATTTTTCTGCCTCAGTCTGTGTTTTGAGATCTAATTCTTCACTGACTGTAAAAGTCCATGAGAACCTGTGATGGTTCTTGGAGGGATATATAAACCCCTCACTAAGACTAAAAAGGTGAAGGAGCAATGCTGGGCCAAGAACACCCTGCCCCATGGCAGCTACAGAGAACGTTTGAAATGGAGGACCAGCTTAAAATTGGAGTCTGGAAGTCAAGCTGAGGAGAATGGAGAGGCTGTCTGCAGGAAGAAAGCCAGTTAGTACCTTCTGAGACACAGGAATTCACAGGGGAAAGCCCGAGTGGGCAGCCAGGCATCTGACCCTTTTCCTCTCCCTTTCTCTGACAAGGGGGAAGAAACGGACATTGAGGGTATGTTTATGTTTCAGTTAGACACCCGCAGCTGGCCCATGCCAGCTGACTCAGTCTCTCTGGGCTTAGGGCTGTTTAACTGCAGTGCAGACATTGGGGCTTGGGTGGGAGGGCCCCAGAGATAGGGGTGCAGCCAAGCCTGAAAGTCTGCACTCCAATTAAACAGCCTCTTAATCCCAAACCCGAGTCAGCAAGCATGGACCAGCTGCGGATGTCTAACTGTAGTGTAGACATACACTTAGAAGTCCTGACAGACTGCGCAAATCACTGAGACTGTCTGAACAACCTTCCACAAGGAGGGAAGCAGAGGGGTGTGACCGCATCCCAAATTGAAGAGAGCGGGGTGGAGATTTGGAAGTGTCCTGGGGAGGCTTCTCTGGGGTGTCAGCTAAAGGGGATGAAAACACCCTTCACCCCTTGTGTCAAATGCCGGGACCCAGTGAAGAATGAGGGCTTGAGTCCTCCTACCCTTCCTTCTGCCCCAGTCCAACTGTGAGCAACCCGGAGCAGCACAGTAACTTGGCCATCAGACAAGGCCCCCACGCGCATTCAGGACCTCGGAGACCTACTGGCCTCTAAGTGACCCGCTACAGAGCCTCACATGACAAGCTCCTCACTTTGGTAAGTTATATCAATAGTAGAGCTTGCAGCATCCCTTCCCCTCATTTTAAAATATGGAATATCTACAAAACCTGAACACTGGCTCAAACCAGAATGAACTTTGAGGCCCTCCTTCAGCAAAGTACTTATTATGCACATGCTAGAAGTGCTTTGCTGAATCAGTGTACAGTAACTCCTTGCTTAAAGTCATCACAGTTCACGCTGTTTCGTTGCTGCTCAATTAGAGAACATGCTTGTTTAAAGTTGTGCAATGCTCCCTTATAACCTTGTTTGGCAGCCGCCTGCTTTGTCCACTGCTTGCAGAAAGAGCAGCCCGTTGGAGCTAGTGGTGGGGGCTTGGAACCAGGGTGGACCAGCAGCCCCCCTAAGTTCCCTATGCAGCCACCGCTCAGCAGGCTACCAATTGCTGGGCAGTTCAGGTGTCCCTCTCCCCACTGCTGTGATGCTCCTGCCCTCTACCTTGGAGCTGCTCCTGGGAGCCTCCTGCTTGCTGTGCAAGGGAGGGGGGAGGGGGAAGAGGAGTGCCAACATCAGGATTTTCCCCTGCCCCTAATCCTGTACCTTATCTCCACAGAGCAGTGAGGGGACACAAAAGGGCTCAGGATAGAGAAAGCTTGCTGGTAGCTGCTGCTGTCTCAACTTGCTGATCTACTTAAAAAGGCAATGTACTTAGAGTGGGGTCACAGTACTTAAACAAGCAATGTGCGTCTCTCTCTCACACACACACAGCGTGTGTCTCTGTCTCCCCTCCCTCCATTCATGCTGCCTTGTAGAGTGTGAGGCTGCATTAACAACGTGTTAACCCTTGAGGGCTCAGTTGAGTGCTAGTTCATCATGTAGAAGTAAGGCATTCCCCGGGAAATATCCCACCCTCTGAGTTCACCACTTCAACCAAGCTTCACAATCATCATTGTTGTGTACAGTATTCAATTGTTTAAAATTGGATTCGCTTACCATCGTTTCGCTTAAAGTAGTATTTTTCAGGAACATAACTACAACATTAAGCAAGGAGTTACTGTACATATCACATTTGTGTAATATACAAGGGCCAGAATTGAGGCAAAGCAGTTTCAGATGTATGCTTCATCTGCATGTACTTCTAATATCTACAAGAGATATTGGTTCACTCTAAACGTAACTATACAAAAACGTGTGTATTTCAACTTGGCAGGGAGTCAACTTTCCTACCTCTCAATTTTCAGTGCTTTATTAAAAAGTGGGGATTGAACAAAAGCAATCAAGCTTGTCTATACATCAGTATTTCACAATATACAGACATAGGAGACACAGAATTTCTCAATTTATTTTTTGAATGCTAGGAGAACAAAATTTCCTTATTAGGGTACTGATGCAATAGAGGGTGCTGTCATCAGAGGAAAATGTAGCCCTACAATTTCAGGATTAGAATGCAGAATGGAGCATTTGCCAGATGCTAAGCTTTTAATTCCCTGGTCATACACAATAAGGTCTTCTCTGTTCAAGACCTTTGTACCCAAAAAAATCTTAATAGCTTCCATTTTCTGTTCCTGATGAAGCAGTGTTCTGAAAGCATGCGTGTTCTTATTCTGAAAAGAAGCAAGATATAAAAGATGTTCCCCATTAATCATCAGGGTTAGGGAAAGTAATGCTAGGCATGATAAATGGAATTGGGCATACAGAAACACTCCAAGTTAGAACTGCACTCAAAATCATTAGATAATGGTTGGATCTGTATGGGAAGCACACAGTCCTGCTCAAAGCCCACTCCAGTAGATGTATGTCTGTTTCACCACTGGATTTGAGAAAAATGGAGAAAAGGAAAGAGGATGGATAAAGGATAGCTGAAGCAAAAACACACTGAAAAATTGCGAGGAAATCAGCTGTATCAATGTGCTTCCTCTAAACACAAAGACACACACACGCGTACTATATCAATACAGGTTTTGCTGGCCATTTTAAATCCAGCCTATGTCTTAAAACAGGTAGCATACGTGTCCAGAAGACGAATATTCACTTGAGCAGGAAAACATAAAACCAATTCAGCAGAGCAGATCATACATTTTTAACCTCATAGCACGGCAGGAAAATGCTTTAAACTTGTAGCAAGTCAATGAGAAATCTTCCCCACTGGTAAGCACAATAACAGCCATCCATTTCAATAGAAGTTTATCAGCAGTGAAACCTGACCGAGATAAATGAGGAAGCTTTTGAGCCACAGCCTGCTTCTGCCTGCTGCAGGCTGCCAGATAAAATGGGAACAAAAGCTCCCTGCTGCACCCCCTACCAGTCTCCATTAACCCCTGCTGATGTTTTATTATCGTCTGGGGGCTCCAGAAAAGCGTAGCATGAATCAGTGTGTAAAAATAAATAATAAAGCACATATGTGGCACAAACAAACCAGAAATCTGGCTTGCAGGAGACACTGACTTCTTTAGTAATGCAGTAAGATTACTATTTGAGTAATGCCACACATTGAAAAACAAAAAAGCAAGCACTATTTAATGATTTTGTATGGAAAAACTATTTGTATACAATAATGCATAAGCACACTGAAATGTCTCTATCTTTGTCCATATACTAGGTCACTTATCAAGCCATGAGCAGCAGGCTGAGTTTTCCTGACTACCAGTTCCAAGTTCTATGATTAGACCATGTATAAGGCCTTTCATTTTCAGTTTTTATTTTTTAAAAGAACTTCACAGGAATTTCAGTATTTATTCTAAAAATTTTAAAATGAGTGAAAACTAATTAAAAATAAAAAATGAAGGGCAGTGGGCAAGGCAGGGCAGTAGGGAGACCAACTTTTCAAAAGACAAAAGCAGGACATATGCAGGTACCCTGCCACCTGTGTGATCCTGCTCCTTCTCTTCCTCCCAAGTCCTCAACCCCTACCCCTTCTCTTTTCCCGAGGCCCTGCCTCCTGCTCCTCCCCTTTCCCCCAAGGCCCAGCCCCATGGCTAGGCTGGAAACTGGAGCAGGGCTGTGGTAAGAGCTCAGGGAGTCCAGGCAGCTGTGGAGAACCGCAGACCCTCTATTTGTCCTAGAGCAGCCTCTGCCCTGTGTCCCCAGCCTCTGGGATGAGCCAACCTAGGGCAAGTGGAAGGTCTGGGACTCCAGGACTCCCCACTGCGGCATGCCCGGCTCTGGTTTCTGGCCTGGCAGAGGCATGGGGGGGCCCCTCATGGCAAGAGGAGACTAAGGCCCACCTCAGCCTCATCCCCTCCCCCCACACCAGGAAGACACAGGTGTCACCCCTGAGCCTCAGACAGGCACAGACTAGTGCCGCAGTGAATCCAAGACAAATGCTGTCCTAGAGTCACTGAACCCAGGATTTGGACTCTGCATTTCATGACTGTCAGGATGGGTGGTCACCTTATAGGACAGAAGGTATGCTTACTACTCACAGGCGTTGGCAGTATTTGTGATGTAGCCTTGTCTCCTAGGATCTGGCTTCTTGCCTTTCTTCCTCCCTAGCTGCACAGAGGAAGCAGACGGGACTCTGGCACTTCAGCACAGCCAAGACAATACTAGGCTACACCCTGGGAGTACTGACCCCCCCCTCCCGCCAGGCATGGCCCTCTCCTGAAACCAGACTTTCAGAATGGCCCCATCCACTTCCTGGGGCCAAGCTGAAGGGTATGGGTCAGGATAGGGCTTTGCCAGCAGGGAGCTCAGTACTCACAGAGTCTAACTGCTGGCTCGTACACAGTGGGGGAGCGAGATGGGGAGGCAGCTGGGTCCCAGCAGTCGAAACCACATGCACAAAATGCCATCTACTTCCCCTGCAGGACAGAGCCCCCTACTCTGCCCCGATCATTCAGTCTGATCCCAGGAAGCAGATGGGGCTGAACTGACAGGCAGGGGCCAAGAGGGGATGCAGCCTTCCACTGCCGTTCTGTGCCTGGCCCCATCCACTTCCTCCACAAAAAATTCCTGGGTCCTGAAAAAGCTCAAATTGGGTAAAAAACGAATACTGACTTTTTCAAAATCCAGGACTTTTTTTTTTTGGAGAAAAATCAATAAATACCGAAAACAGCAGGCTACACAACATCTCAAATTAAATTAAATTAAATTCTGAGCTCCTTTTTTCTCTCCAAGGTTAAAGGACCAACTTATACTAAGGCTACACAAAAAGTGAACTTTTTTTTTGTTTTAAACAGCAGAGATCTAGTAATCTTCTTAGCACATGTACTATTTTGGTGATAATGATATTTGGTTCTCAGTTGTGTACAAGCCTTTGAGACTGTAAATTAGACACAATGAGAGATCAAATTTAGCCCAAAATTGAAAATTATGAAAATTGACCTATGGCAAATAGAAATGTTTCCTGTCCTCCCTCTTTGCTTATTTTGCCCTTCCCCATTTCTTTTTTACATAAACATTATAATGGAAAGAAATGAAAGGGGGAAGGAGCGAAACCTATTCCCCCTGCAATATCTGAAACCCTAACAACATTGTGCTAAGCATATAAGAACCTGGAAACGAAATTGACTAGAAATATATGAAAATGACTCTTAAAATGGTCTGAATTGAAAAGGGCACAAGCAGTAAAATGCACGTTTACATAATTTTTTCCTAATGTATTATTACCAGCGTAAGTAAGGACATCTGTTTTTTCAAACATATAGGAACATAAGAAGGGCCATACTGGGTCAGCCAAAGGTTCATCAAGCCCAGTATCCTGTATCTGACAGTGACCAATGGCAGGTGCCCCAAAGGGAATGAACAGACAGGTGATCATCACGTGACCCATGCCCTGTCACCCAATCCCAGCTTCTGGCAAACAGAGGCTAGGGACACCATTCCTGCCCATCCTGGCTAATAGCCATTGACGGACCTATCCTCCATGAATTTATCTAGCTCCTTTTTTTAAAAGGTGTCCTTTTTAAACAAATCCTCCCAATAGCAACTCATCCCCACTCCCCAAATCTATTATCTGGTTATTATTCCCCATTTATAAATAGAGAAACTGAAGAAGAGTAGTGAAGTGACTTGTCCAAGGCCACATAGGAAGTCACTTGGATAAGAATTAAGGAGTTCCTTATTCAGAGTAAATCCTCCACACCCATGCTGCCTCCTGAAGACCTTCACGGCAAATATATCAGTGCCTATATCTAGAAAAATGGAAGTGGCTCTATTGTTTTAACTGTGTAGAATTAATTAAAAATGCAATTAACAAACCTCAATTTTGTCTGTTTTCGCATCTCCCCAATATATTTTGCTTTCTGCATAATCCAGGGCCAGCCCATTTGGCCAGCCAAGTGAAGTATTCACCAGCACAACTCTGTCTGACCCATCTAATGCAGCCCTCTCAATCTTTGGAATTTCTCCCCAGTCAGTCCAATACATGTATCTGCAATGGAGAACAGAAGAGAAGTTTACAAATACTTTAAAACCAAAGCTTTCAACATTCATGCAGCTCATCTCTCATACCCCCAAACCAAAACTGTGTGATCAGAAGACATACAACAAAAGACCAATGCATTTCTAGGACAAATGGACATGATTTCTATCACCGAGGTGGTAAAATTAAACTCGTGCAATATGTCCTCAATGGTGCTGATATGTGTAAATGCACTGGTCAGTTTAACAGAATTTCCATAATAATTCACTGCATTTTTCATAATTGTACAGCCATTTTTTTGAGGTTGAAATAATAGCCAATTCTACTTAGTTACTCAAATCTGGAAACACGGGCAAAGACCAGAAAGAAATAAAGAGGACGAGTCAATAAGCAGAAGTAGTTTATTCATCCCCACTTGGTAATTTTCAGATAATCCAGATTTTTTAATTTCAAGCAAAAAGAGTATATGTAGTATTCATGTTCCACTACCTGCGCACATGTACATATAGACATCAGTTCCTATTTTGCTAAATTTTTGTTTGTGTTTTATATTTGGGGACAAGGTTGACTTTTTTAAAATCTTCTTCAGCTTGAGATGTACAAACACAGCGTTAAACCAGAACTGACACTAAACAGTTCTGATGTAATTTATTTAGCAATTTTGAAAAACTGCAAAATGAGAAACAGGAAAAGAATAGGAGGAAGAGGTTAAAAAAAAATAAATTTGGAAATGTAAGACCTTCCGCAAATCAAATGGTATTAAAAATCACGTGTTCTTAAATTTTCAAATCAGTGTATATACATCTGCATAGCCCAAATAATGTTACAGTTAAAAGTCAGATGAGTGAAAGTTAGAGTTAACAGCATGATAAAAAAAATTGGTATTATTTATACTCTAATACAGACAGGCTTGAATGCCACTAGAAAGCTCACTAGGGTTTGTATTTTTTGTTTGCCTTTTAAAGAGATCATAGTGTATTTGGCATCAGCGTGCTACAATGAATCTCTGCCATTACATTTCTGAATGATACAACTTTCTAATGACAGATTTCAGAGTAGCAGTTGTATTAGTCTGTATGTGCAAAAAGAAAAGGAATACTTGTGGCACCTTAGAGACTAACAAATTTATTTATGCTCAAATAAATTTGTTAGTCTCTAAGGTGCCACAAGTACTCCTGTTCTTTTTACAACTTTCTAAACATTTATAAATAGTTCCTTACCCAACCATGGGATCCAATACGATTGCTCTCGGTTCTTCCAAGTCTTCTGATATCAAGATCTTTCTCATAGTCCCGTTAAGTCTTGTCACCTCTATGCGGTCAGTACCGGTGTCCGTCCAATAAAGGTTTCGGGCAACCCAGTCCACAGCAATGCCATCAGGATGCGCAATCTGTGCTGTGACAATGAACTGACTAGCTGAGCCATCTATGAAAGAGCGGCGAATGGCCCTCACCTCATCATCAGTCCAATAGATGTATCCTTCCACGGGATCATAGTCAATAGCAATGGCATGGCGGATGTCCTCCAGCTGCAAGACAATGTCTGTAAAATCTGGGGTATCCAAGGAAATGCGCCTCAAGTCCGTCCTGCGGGCTAGGAGCAGTAACTCGGTGGCACCTGAATATATCAAAACCAAACAAACAAAAAAAAACTTTAACTCAAAAATTGCACATGATAAATATGTAGATTCTGAGCAGGATTCTCAGCTGCTGCAAATTAGTGTGGCCCCATTGACTTCAGTGGTACTATGAAGATTGATTTGCACCACTTGAGAATCTGGCTCAAAGTTCTTCAGTGTGAATTTTGGATCCAATGCTGAATGATTCCCAGGACACTTGAAGTTCCTTTCTGTAGAAAAGGACCATTAAAATCTGCATGACATTAAGAAAATGTTGATGAATACTACTCTTTTGGTCCAACTTGAATTGTACATAGTATGTAAATTTTGCAAAGTTTAATATATTACAGTATGCTATAGATATATAGACTTGGCAGAATTAGATTTTTGTACATATAATTTCAATGGCTAATATCTGTTTACTTTTAAGATTTTTTTAAAGATTGTTATCGATCTACATTTTCAAAGCTGTGGAAAATTAAGGGAGGATCACAATTATTTAATGACAGCAGATGCTGAGATTCAAAACATAAAAGCTTTACAACTGTTACAATACAAATTGTCAACCTCACATGTCAAAATATACAAGGTAAAATATCCTTAAATCAAATTAATAAACTCTCAGGCAATATTTTTCTTATTCTATCTGTAAATTTTCAATATAAATGGAAATACTTTTTCATCGGGGTGTGTGTGTATGGTGAAATAAATATTTACCAATAAAAACTGAATCCTTCCAAGACTGATTGTGTTTGTGTGTGTGTGTTTAACGTACAGATTAAAAGAAAGCTGTGAAAGCAAATCAACAAATCTGTTGTGACTGTATTGGAACCAACAGTTGGCTACCCTCTCCTAGATAAAATATCTGGTGGAAATAGGGAAAAAACCTCTCATTAAAAAAATGTGCATTTAAACAGTGAAATACCTATGAAACAAGAAGTTAATATAAAACAATGAGAGTCACCTTCCTGTGAAAAATTCCTGTGTCAATCAACCTTGCTTGCTTAACGGGGGGAAATGCATTATATTGCCGGGATTCACTCATTAAGCTGGATAAACTCTTCATTAACACATCTAATGAAAGAAGTCGATATCAACATGCGAAGACCACTACTATATAGGCTTACAAAGTCATGCTGAAATAAAATGTACTAATGCCTTTACAATCTTTAGATTTATAGAGGGGAAAAAACAACATCTGTTCATTTATGCTGTAGATGATATACCTCTACCCTGATATAATGCGGTCCGATATAATGCGAATTCAGATATAACGCAGTAAAGCAGCACTCCGGGGGACGGGGCTGCTTTACCACGTTATATCCGAATTCGTGTTACCTCCCCACTCCAGCTCACCTCTGCTCCGCTGCCTCCTCCTCCTCCTCCTCCTCCCTCCATGAGCAAGCGGCTCAGTTCCACTTCCCCTCCCTCCCAGAGCTGCCACGCCAAACAGCTGATTGGTGTGGAAAGCCTGGAAGGGCCAGGGGAGAAGCGGAGCTGCAGTGCACTCGTGGCAGGCGGAGGAACGGAGGTGAGCTCGGGGGGTGGAGGGGGCCAGGGACGGCCACAGCAAGTAATAGGAGGTGCAGAGGAACTGCTCCCTGCTTATCTCCACCTCCTCCCCTGAGTTGATTGGTACAGCAAGCCTGGAAGGGAGGGAGGGAAGGAGAAGCAGAGCGGTGGCAGCGCACTCAGGGAGGAGGAGGAGGCAGATCAGAGGTGAGCTGGGGTGGAGAGCAGTTCCTCTTCCTACCCTGATATAACACGGTGAGATTTTTTTGGCGCCTGAAGACTGCATTATATCGGGGTGGAGGTGTATTTCCATAGAGCACAGCACAAGCTGCGTGTCCACCTAGTGGTAAATTTGTCATTGTATCTGAAAAGACTTTTATTTTCAATTATAATTTATTTTGCAGGGTTTTACAGATTTTTTTATCCTATGCCAATAAATTTCATTTTTATTTAAGATAAATCACCTCATCAATTTCAGTTATGTTGGTTTACCTATCTGGTAAGGAGTCACTGGATGGGTTCAAAAGGATCACAATCAGGGATGGCTTTAGGGGGTAGAAAGCAGAGGAACTGCTTAAGGCCCCAGAAAGCGAATGTGTATGTTTCAGCCACGAGCAGCGTCTGAAGCCCAAAGCCCTGAGCTTAAGGCAGGGGGCTGCAAGTTTTTCTAGTGGGGGAGGGGGAGTCACACTTTTTTTTTCCTCTTTAAGTCCAAAGAGGGCTACCAGCACAAAATGGTTGAGAAACACTGCTAAAGATGGTGATTTTGAACAAGCAAAGTTTAGAACATTAATACAAGTGTTCTTTCTTAAAAATGGACTAAAAAGACCTGCATTATTCTCCATTCTAAACCATCGCGTTCTGATTTAGAAATATATGTATACATTTTTCAGCTATTTAGCTAGTGAAAAAACTCTTTTTATGCATTATCCAATGCAAGTTTTCACCATCCTGCAACTATATTTTTATGCATTCTTTAAACTTTAACATGCAACTTAAACAAAAGAAAAACAGACCAGGGTTACAAGGGTATGCTACAGAGCAATTAAACACTCGTAGCTGGCCCATGACAGCTGACTCAAACCTGGGTTGTGAGGCTATGTAAAAGTGTAGTGTAGATGTCCGGTCTCAGGGATCCTTCCCCATCACAGGATCAGGAACCCAGGCTCCAGCCTGAGCCCAAACGTCTACACTGCAATTAAACAGCTCGAAAGCATGAGCCCAAGTCAGCTAACATAGGCCAGCTGCAAGTGTTTAATTGGTGTGTAGACAGACACTATGAGTCCCATGGTTACAAAAGTTCAAAAAAAACCAAGCAACTGTGTCACAGAAGTCTATTAACATACCATATCCACAAATATAAATAAATGAATAAATAAATAAAACCTTGATTCAATGTCAAGGTCAAAACATACTCACACTGAATTATCACATATACAGTAACAGATTCACAAGTAATCAATTTGCCACCAACTACCTCAACTATTCATAGTCAGTTAACAAAAGATTCTCCAATACATCCTCATCAGAATCTGCATTACCTTTTATCCAAGCTTCCATTTGACCTAAACAGTAGAAATAATATGATTTTGGAATCACTGATTAATCTTTATCTTCATCATCATCATCATCATCTATTGCAGTTAAAGTGGAAGGAATGCATTACCATTAGGTTTGTAGATGATCAAAAGAGGTCATATGAAGTATTTCAGACAGTAATTTTAATATGTAACTTTAAAAAACTTTCTTGCACATGGCTGAAAGTTATGATCACTTTGAAGAACTATTGCCAGTTTGCCAGAAAGACTTCAGCTGAGTAAAGTACTGTCTGTGCTGAAATTCACGCTTAAAATTGACAGACTGATCACCTGATTGTTCCTAAATAAGCTCCATTTCAACAGAGCATTGACAAAAGAAAACAAAAGGATTTGACTAAACAAAACAGACTGCAGGCTGGACTCCACTGGAGAACATACAATGGTATAGCTGCAACTCTCAGGAGCATGAAAAAACCACACCTCTGAGTGATGTAAACATACCAATCTAACCCCTAGTGTAGACAGTGCTATGTCTATGGAAGAATGTGTCTGTTGGCCAAGCTACTGCTTTTTGGGGAGGAGAATTACCAACGCCGACAGAACCACCCCTCCCATCAATGGAAGTATTGTCTACACTGAGAGTTGCAGATGTGCTGCCATGGCATTTTAAGTGTAGACATACCTGTATCTCTAGGACTCCTGTCTTTACGACCTCATTCAATATCAGAAAATTACTGGCTTTCAGTTAACCTGTGTTGCACACCAGATCTTTGAGCTAAGAATTTCATGGTCTTTATCTAGGAGCGTAGCAAACATTCCATTCCTCAGACAAAACTAACCCTGCAAAAATATGGCCAATCAAGCAATAAAAAGTTTAAAACGTACTTTAAAGTGATTATCCACACCTCTGTAAGTAGACAACTTATCTAGCTAGTTATATCGCCTTTGAAAGCCACTCTGTTAGGAAAATGGGAATTGATTAGCAGAGAAGCACCTCATCAGAAGTTTAGACTGAAGCGACATCACTTCAGATGACCTCAGCAGACTCTCCTTGTCCTGATCAATACCCAAAGTAGTAAATCTTGACGTTGGAATGTCTATAGAATGACCATGGGCCACACATCACCACCTTGATCATCATCAAGGAACAAACAAGGGAGGACTCAAAACTAAAACCTAGACAAACTTGTACAAAACATCAGTTGAAAAGTCTCATAACATTGGATTGTGATGATTATGTTCAAAGGAATATGCACAACATGTAGATTGCTTAAGACATGAGGTTTTTAAATCTCAGTATTTTGTTGATTTCAATTCCAGAGGTCATTTAAACACACACACACACACCTGAAGTTCAGCTTCAAGACTCAGTACGTACACTATCAATTTTCCAAGGTAACTACTCAGGATAGCGGCAGCTTGTAACTTTTGTCCTTTGACCTCCACAGTAATGAAGTTTAACTTAAAATTTGTGTGTTTTTGTTTCGCTTTGGTACAAGATTAAAAACAAAAACAAAACCAAGAAGCTTCTGCCTCCACTGGTGAACAATACAGGAAAAATCTTACCGTGTGTGCATACTTAAGAGGGAAAAATGCAGAAATGCACTGGGTTTGTGCATGCCAGTGTACAGGGTTTCAAGTTATCATTTATTGGGACACTTAACTCTTTATGAATATACAAAATGGTTCATAACCCCACCACCACCAATGGATTCAAATACCTCTCAGACTTCAGTGGGAGAGGAGAACACCCAGGAGCTACAAAATGTAATGTACTTTTTTAATTCAAGTGTTACGAAGCTATATTTAGAGTTGGCATTTACCAGTACCCCAAAAATACTGAAGTAGTGCTATAAATTAAACGGGCAGGTTCTTAAAATCAGGTCCTCTGATTACCATCCTGCTGATCTCTCACACAATTTATGAGAATTTTAGCACCCAAGAGTTTATATGTGATTAAAGTTGGTGACCAAGACAAAAACACTGGGAGGGCGAGGGCTAGCTCAGTGGTTTGAGCATTGGCTTGCTAAACCCAGGGTTGAGAGTTCAATCCTTGAGGGGGGCCATTTGGGGATCTGGGGCAAAAATCTGTCTGGGGATTAGTCCTGCTCTGAGCAGGGGGTTGGACTAAATGACCTCTTGAGGTCCCTTCCACCCTGATATTCTATGATTTCAAAAAAAAAAAATTATATAAATACAAGTTAGGTACTCATTAGGTCACTGGGTGCTCAGTACTTTTTGAAAAGTCAAGCCATTTATTTAGGTGTCTAAATATGATTACTCTAGGGCACCTATGTTTGAAAACTTTAGCCTATTTTTCTTAAGCAGTTTTGAAGTTGGGCTTTGCAAGCTTGCAGTGCATTGTAAGCTCTACTACGCCTAATATTTCTCTAGAAAGTCGCTACTGATAATCAAGTCTAATTTAAACACATGGGGTGGAGGAGAGATCTGGGAAAGAATGGGAAGAAGCAAGCTGATACTTGCAATGACATAACTTTAAAGTCAAGTGTGTCATGACCTGCCAAGCTTTACAATGAATTCCAGCTTTACAACGGTATAAAAAAAGCATCTGCTTCTTGCCCTGGTGATCTGTACATTATTTTACTTTAAAACCATTGTTGGTCCCTCAGGCTAACAGTATTTTCTTGGTATTGGTCCAGGCCTATATAAATAACAAGACCCAGGCCTATCACAAGTCTAATTGTCTCACTGTGGCTTATCACGCATAAGTAATGAATAAATTCTCAATACAATTATTACGTATTTGAGTAAACTTTCTGCTCCTAAACAAAAAAAACCCCACTTTCCCTTGATTTTTATCCCACCCATTGTTGTACCAGTTGCTGTCAGTCTGCCCCTGCTACTACAGAAGGAGAGACGAGAGAGGACTTCAGCAAGATTTCTCTTCTAGATGACAAGAGCCTTGAATTTGCAGAGGAAAAGGACAAGTGTCCAGAAATTAATGGCCAATTTTCTCTCTCGTTTAAAGGGAGGTGGGAAGAGGAACAATTTTAAAGTTAAGATTCTTGATATGTATAAGGAAATTTGGATTCAGGGTTTACAGGCTGTGGAGGCAGAGAATTTAGAAGTTTTTTCCCCAAGCGGTAGTCTTAAACTGAAACAGGAAATACAGAGTTCTAGTAGCTGTCCTCAAGCCAAGACAGAAAGAAACCAACCTAGTGTAAGAGTTGCTAGATATGGATGGGAAAAACAATGTCTCTTCTTGACAGTGAACAGGAAGACCAAAGCAAGGTTCACACTTTTTTTTTTTTTTTTTTTTTTTACACACAATGCTACAGTAGAAAAATATGGCATCTCCTCACTAAGTGAAGGCAACTACTGCAGTGTTCCTTTCCAAGGGCCAACAGTTAAACTATATCGGTGGAAGAAAAAGTGGGAAATTATAAGAAAATCTAGTGCACATAAGGACACCGAGTGCAAGCGAATGAACAAGGGCATCTTCCCAAGATCAACAAGAATGCAGTAGGCCTCTAAAACAAACCCAAATTTTACCATTAAAAAAATGAAATGTCAAACAGCTTGTATAAACAGCATATATATAGCCAGAGTGTCAACAGAATTAGGTTCATATGATCCATGTCATACTGAAAAACACCCCAAAGTGCTTTACAGAACAGCAAGCTAAAGTATCAGTAGTACAATGACAGCGTAGGAAAATTTACTGCAGGGGTCGGTAACCTTTCAGAAGTGGTGTGCTGAGTCTTCATTTATTCACTCTGATTTAAGGTTTTGAGTGTCACTAATACATTAACGTTTTTAGAAGGTCTCTTTCTGTAAGTCTATAATATATAAATAAACTATTGTTGTATGTAAAGTAAATAAGGTTTTTAAAACGTTTAAGAAGCTTCATTTAAAACTAAATTAAAATGCAGAGCCCCCAGGACCGGTGGCCAAGACCAGGCAGTATGTGCCATTGAAAATCAGCTCACATACCGCCTTCGACACGCGTGCCATAGGTTGCCTACCCCAGTATACCGGCTATAGCAGCTGCATGCTCAAAATAGCTCAGTAGGCCTTAGACATATCAATTGAGGAACTGCTGACTGGCAAACTGGTCATTCTCCCTCTCTTTTCTTTGAGTAATGGGGATTTTTGAACTTTCACCCACATGTTGGAGGAGTGTTAGCATTGGAAGTAAGCCAAAGTCCCAATTAGATAATTGTTTTCTTTTGGAAGGGGAGTGGAAATTAAAAGTGACTGATCAGTCAGTATTATTAGTCATGAGGAGAATAACTAACTTTATCTCAGCTCATACATCAACCCTTCTTAAAATACTCTGGAGAGAAGTTTATGGAATCCACCCAAAACAGGGAAGGGGAAAAAAAGAAAAGGTATTGTTCTGAACAGTCAGAAAAAATGAAGTTCCTCTAACGTGCGACTTAAAAAAAAAAATCAACACTAGAAAAAACATTTTGCTATAAACTGGGACTATTCAAAAATGTTAGTTGTCATGGAAACTGCTCAATGAGGGTCAGCCAGCCTCACCTTTGGCTGCAAGGATCATCTGTCAATGCCAAACCATTGCAAACATGCACACAATACTCACCCTCCAAATCTTTTCCGTTCTGGCCAGTGCGCTAATTTAACATTCCAGAAAAATAAGGATCTCTGCTTCTCAGAGGTATTACTTTCAGTATGAAACAATTTACTATTTAGTTTCAGAACTATCATGATTCTTGCTCAGATCATCACTAGAAGATAAAATTGCCTTGAAAGAAAGAAGCATTGTCTCTCCCCTCATCTTCACTACTCTTTGACGGGAAATCATCTTTTTTCCCAGCAAAGTAAAAAATGTTACATTTCAAAACCTCGGCTGAAACTTTAATTATTCAGCTTTTTTTGTTTTTTTCAGCACAACTGAAATTTACTGAATGGATCTGGCTCACAGGGAAAATTTGATTTTTTTTTGTAATTCACTGTGTTCAGTTTCACTCTTTCCGTGACAGACACATTTAACAGGCCAACTGCAGAGTAAAAATGGAAAGACAATTTATTTCACTAATATCAGTAAGCAGCCTAAAAGATTAATAGATTCTAGGACTGGAAGGGCATCCCTGATAGACATTTATCTAACCTACTCTTAAGTATCTCCAGAAATGGAGATTCCACAACCTCCCTAGGTAATTTATTCCAGTGTTTAACCACTCTGACAGTTGGGAACTTTTTCCTAATGTCCAACCTAAACCTCCCTTGCCACAGTTTAAGCCCATTGCTTCTTGATCTATCCTTCGTTGCTAATGTGAAGCAGTTTTCTCCCTCCTCATGACATCCTTTTAGATACCTGAAAACTGCTATCATGTCCCCTCTCAGTCTTCTCTTTTCCAAACTAAACAAACCCAATTCTTTCAGCCTTCCTTCATAGGTCATGTTCTCTAGACCTTTAATCATTCTTGTTGCTCTTCTCTGGACCCTCTCCAATTTCTCCACATCTTTCCTGAAATGCAGTGCCCCGAACGGGACACAATTCCACAAAGAGGAAGTCTACACATAAACAAGAACAGATTTACTTTTTAGATTCTTGGGAATCCTGCTGGCCTGCTCTTTTTAACTGTGATACCCCCAAAAATTCACAGTTTTGACATTTCACAACTACCAAAAGCAATTAGAGGCCACTTGGAGCTGGCTCTGTAGGGCTCAGAAAAGTCCTATCTCCCTCACCCACAGCAGCCCCAAGTCTCTGTCACCTTCCCCACCTCAAAGAAAGAGCACGATTGTCAAAGATACCTT
The DNA here is from genome assembly GCF_007399415.2 of Gopherus evgoodei. Lineage (NCBI taxonomy): Eukaryota > Metazoa > Chordata > Testudines > Testudinidae > Gopherus > Gopherus evgoodei. Next base: position 233,347,539 of record NC_044322.1, on the reverse strand, counting down.
TTTATTATTATATAGCCTCTGGGCAAAGCATAACAACTTTGAAAGCTGGACCATACGCAACACACAGGCCTTGCCTGGTTCCCTTTGATCCTATCCTCCCCTAGCAGCCGTGATTTATCAGTATGATGCATACTGGGGCATTAGCTCAGCACAGTGGGACATCCTAGAAGGCGACACAAGGCTTGAGGTGTATACATTTTTACTTTGTTTTGCACTGACTACTCTAATCCTGTTTAGCAGAAGGGTATACAGCACGTATTGACCAATGAAATGGATTTTCCATTTTTAATTTCCATTCCACCTCTTAAAAGGTGGGCCCGTTATTTTGGATGATTCAGAGAGCATAAACAGGCAGAGTCAGAGTTTAAGACCAGAGTGACCACCAGATCATCTTATCTGCTCTCCTGTATATCAGAGGCCACAAAACACCATCCAGCCACCTCCATACCAAACAACCATAATTAGACCGAAGTATTATAGCCCTCAGGAGACTAAATTATAGTGTGCCACAGGCAGAGAAAAGGAGGGTCACACAACTTGATACTGATACGATCATCCAAGTGTGTCTGCTGCACATATTCTACATTTCACTAGCACAATGCTTTAAAGTGATTCTTAATAAATAAAACCACCAACATGAAGAGCTACGCTGTATGTCTGAACAGGAGCACACTAATGGTTCAGTGTCATGTTCTTATGGAGAGAATGGAGTAAAAATTGACTCATTATGAACCAGGCAAAGAAATAAGCTGATACATTTATGGCTGTGAATACCAGATTCCAATATCAGAGTTTAAATCATTATATGAGATTTTTATTTAAGAAAATAAATTCTCTTCATCCACTTGCCTCAGATAATTTATTCTGACAGGCAATAAAAACATCATTAGCTTGTTCATCATGGTAAGGGTGGGAAAGTACATTTTTTGCATGGGCTGGCAATTCCTCATGACAATTTTGCAAGGCTGCTTTGGAATCTTTACGCTTTTTTGCTCTATGTAAAAGAAGCAATTTAATTTAATAGGGTTCTCAGACACATCTAGCCATGTTAAACAATCAGGAGAAGGAGTGAAATAGGATGAGATAAGAGGAAACACTGAAGGATCAGCTGACAAGTCCTACAAAATGTCAAATTAAATATAAAAGGGTATTCATATAAAGTACATTAATAAAAAATTTTTTTCAAATTATTCTATTAATATTAATTCTGCTGTATCATTTCATGGTTTTTCCCTCCCTCTTGCTACCTTTTCAGTGGGGAGAGAGTCTGCATGAAAAAAGGCTCTTTGTTTTACAAGAGTTAATTTGATTCTGATACTTATTCTCCAGGTGTTTGACATCAGGATCATCATAGCAATCTGATCCAATGTTAAAAATTATTTAGATTTTCAAATATGAGTGCCTAAAGTTAGACACCTGAATCTATATTCAGGCACTTCAGTAAACATCGCTTAATTTTCAGGAAGGGATGTTGATCAGTCATATTTCCTCAAACAAGTAAGCTAGACCTCTGGGTGCTCAACACTTCTGGAAATAATGCCACTTTTATTTTAGTGCCTAAATATAGATTCAAGTGCCTAACTTCCAGCACGTGAGTGTGAAAGTTTCAACCTATGATAGAAGCAGCAAAGAATCTTGTGGCACCTTATAGACTAACAGACGTTTGGAGCATGAGCTTCTGTGGGTGAATACCCACTTCGCCGGATGCATGCCGATGTTAGGTATGCATGGGTAGGATAAGTAGCAGCATTATAGAGACACTTTAATTTGTTGGATCTCACTAATCAAGAAAGGATGAAAATATTTAATGTACAACAACAGAAGTGCTTTACAGACATTAATTCACTGAGGCCAGGTCTACATTACAGGCTTATATTGGTATAACTATGTTGCTCAGGGGTGTGAAAAGCCCACATCCCTGAGCGACAGAGTTATTTCAACCTAACACCCAATGTAAACAGGGCTATGTTAGTGGGAGAGCTTCTCCGTCAATACAGCTGCCACCTCTCAGGGAGGTGGATTAACTACACCAATGGGAGAAGCTCTCCCATCAGCAGAGGAGCATCTGCACTTAAGCGCTACAGTGGTGCAGCTGCACCTATGCAGTATTTTAGGTGTAGACCTGCCTTAAAAAGCAATATATGAGGTAGCTGTTACCTCTCTTTTTAGAGATGAGAAAAACCAAAGCTTAAAATGCTAGTCCAATGCCACACAGTCAGTCAATCAGTGGTGGGAGTACACCCCAAATATTTTGTCTCCGGTACCTACTCTTTAGCCATGAGACCATGCCTTCTCTTTTAAAAAAAATAGAGACACAAGCCTATTAACAGAACACAATTAGAAATTTTCCAGGCATATGCAAGTCTTCAGGGAATATTCCCTATAATTTACATCTGTACTGGAAAAGCATAAGTTATTCCATCATACTTTTTTCCCACAATAATATTTCCAACCCATGAGCCCCTTCATATGCATTATCAAATGAAATGGACAAACACCTTTCTTGCAGAAACTACATAAAGTTTATTCCAAAATAATCTTTCAAAAACAAAGCCTACCATCTTTGCAGGTCTTTCCATTCTCAAGGAGTTTCACACCAGTGGGACAAGCACACTGATAAGAAGGCTTGATAGGAGACATCAAACACAAGTGGGAGCAGCCACCATTATTACTTCCACATGGGTTTGTAGCTGTTGAATATAAATCACAGATTAATGTTTCTGATAATAAATGACCTCATCTCATGTGTCAGGAGGCATAAGCCTTTTTGAGTTGTAAGAGTTTGTGATAGGAAAGTGGATAAAGGAGGAAATAATAAACACAGAACAAGTAAAAGTTAATTCAAAGCATTAAGAGTGGATAATTATTGCTCCCAACTGCAAAGACATTGCATATTTCCTTTCTTGAAAATGTGGCATTTGGCTCTACATAGGATTCTTTGTTTCATCTGTGCTCTTATCAGTTTCACAAACAGCTCAGCAGCAAAAAAAAGCAGCATGTACAAAAATACAAAATGCAAGCAAGATAAATTCACTAAAAGGTTAAGACTACAGAGCTAGTCCTATTTAACACCATTAGCTGCATCAACAATAGTTTCCATTCAGGAACATGGACTTCTCAGGTAATGCTCAAAAGAGAGAAAAAATACAAGTCCCCTATTGTTTAAATCTCCAGCACATGGCCCCCTTAAAAATAAATAAATAAAAAGGAAAGCTGCACAGCATCACTACGGCAGGCAAGAGGAGGAGGGGTGAGATGTTTTATTAAGGTTAAAGAACGTAAAGAATATTCAGTGTCCCTTTGGGTTTATTCCCCAATTCCCTTCTTTGGAAACTGTTGCATCAAAACAAATGAAGCTATCCGGCTCCCTCGCAATTTCCTCCTGTCCCCAAACAGAAAGGCAAAACAGACTTTTACAGATCAGTTCCAACTTGCAGCTAGAAAAGAAAGCAAGACTCCTTACCATTTGGCTGCCTCCGTTGGCTGAAAACATGGATATCCATGGGAGAGAAAATGTTGGAATGTATTTCACGCAGGTCCTCCCCAGAGTACTTGTTGCAGGCCAAGACAGAATGAGTGTTCCAGTCAGTCCAGTACAATGTGTCCCCAAACAATGTCAAAGCAAAAGGGTGTGGAAGGGATCCTTTAACCACTGCTTGCCTAATAGGGTACGAGGAAGAAAATACATGCTCAAACATAATTAAAAATACGCTTTTGTTCTGAATTTTATGTTTAAGTAGTGTAGTATTTATGAAAAGGTGTTACAGTGATAGCACTGCTGAACAAAGCCTTCTGTTTATTCATGGAACAGCGCATTAGCAACGGAGGGCAATTCACTTTCTATTGGCCAATCCGTTGATGCCAGAATGCCAACAGATGCTAGCTGTGAGGGGTATATAGCTCCACTAACAAAGCACTATAAAAGTGACAAGGAGTAGTTACCTTTTCAAAATGCTGCACAGAGTCATACTGAGATTACCAATTCATTTCACACATGCCAAACTACTGATAAATAATTCAAGTTACTTCCAACCTTGACACAAATTTAGAACTGAAAGGGTTTGTGATCCATTACCAAGCCTCTAGGCCACCATCTCTTCCAGCTTTACTATTATTTTCAATCACTTGAAGAATAGATATAGTATCAAAAATTTAAATATTACCAAGTGTTTAAACACCAGAGTTGTTCTTATCATTCATTACACTAGATTGTTCTAATATTTATTAAAAGCAGGACCATTAAGAAACTCATTCTTTGGCCACATTGCTATGATATCTCTTCTCATCCCAGGGTCCCCTTTTATGTGATCCTTACCTATCCCTAAAATGTAATACAAACATTGTTGAAGGCAACGTGTTCGAGTTTCTGCTATGTTGAAATCAGTCATTATGAATCTGGCCTCATGAGATTCAAACTGAGTAATTTGTGCGTGTGGTTGTTTGTTTGTTTTTTGTTTTGTTTTAACAGCAGCTTGTTCTACTTCACCTCACACGTATGAAACACTGTAGCTGACTTCCAAACACCCCTTTACCCATTGTTCTGTTCTGAATGTTATTTTTTTTTAATACCTCTATGTTTTTGCCATTCCTTGCAGTCACTACCTAGCTTCTGCTTAGAAAATACATGAAGTAGGACTTAACAAAAATGTACATACATTTCCACTAGACATTCAGTTGCTGGCACAGGTCAAACTCAGTTTGGCAAACTGCATTTACTTAAGAGGACTACTAAAGTAAGGCAGACATTCTAAAAGATAGTTATTAAACATCACTTCCCATGAATTCTGGAGACACATTCCTGACCAAAGATTAGGGCTTGAGGTATAGGCTCAGTTTCTTTAGGATCAGGATTTGTAAGATATACAATGAGCAGCCAGCCTCATTTCAAAGTCTTTTCTTGAGTGGAAAGGAGTTGCTGGTTGCATAAGTTGTTGGAGAAATATCCATAGACTCCCTCAAACCAAGGAGTCAATAACTGAATGAGGGACAATACTCTTAACTTCTCTGATCAGCATTAAAAGAATAGCAGCAGGACAGTACTTTGAAGTATGAACATGTACTGGACCAGTAGCTCTTTGGATAAAGGACGTTGCAATTTCTAGTACTTTCACTCTAGCACATTTAATTATTAATGAATAATTGTCTTTTAAAAACTGCTACTCTTCAATTTGCTAGAAAAACATGCTGATTCATTTAATGGTCATTTTTATGTTCCAACACCACACTAAATAAAATCTTTCCTTATATTTTGCAATAGGATCTCGGATATCAAATCATAACTGCTCTTTTACATGCCTCCATCTGAGTCAGACAGGTATATATTAGCACCTAATTAAAATGAGGAAACTCAAGTTCACACATTGTGAGAGACTATTATAATGTGGCTTTCAGCTAAAATCCAACATTTTGACAATGAAGCTTGACCTACTAGTACTCCCAGAATAATGGAGTTTTAAAAAATATATGCCAAATAGCCATTAAAAAGCTTTCAAGTTTGCATAATTAGTCACAGGTTATAACAACAGGACCAGATTTTGTCCAAGTCTTTTAACATATCACATAATAATTAAAAACAGCAGAATTCCAAGGTCTCACTGATTACCAACCCTCTCACTGCCCCGCCTCCCATCCCCTCTCCCCGCGCCCCCCCCACATACCCCGTGGTTGAATTTAAATAAAGTGCCCAGATTTTTAAACATCCTCCAGCCCCAAGAGCCCTCAAAGAGAACATGTCATTGAGAACAATGGAAGATGCTGGGTGCAGAGCACTTTTGAAAATTTAACCGTTAACATGCAGTGCATAAAATGAATTGTGATCCTTATCTAAGCCTGACCCTATATGGAAAGGTTCATAAAGAGTAGGAAGCTACTTCACTTGATTGTTCTATCAGTTATGTGGTTATACTTAAGTGTTTGTTATTTTTTCTGTAGATAAAAACACAGATCATGGTGAAAAAGTCTTTCAACCTAAGTACACAGGTACTGGTTTCTGGTACTTCATTAAGCTAAGTAATAATATAACGCTATGATCCAATTCATGTAGTTTTCTGGACTGTAATTAGGAGATGTGGTGATAGTTCATTCTCAGTCACCTAATCTAAATGGCATTTTATTCTAATATGGGCCATATTAGCAAGTTTGCTGATGAGTAGCTAGACAATTTGGATCAACAATGAAGTTGAGCTCCACTAAACAGACCTTGCCAGCCCTAGATTGGAGGTTGTTGGGGTGTTTTTTTTTTTGGGGGGGGGAAGGGGGGGAAAGAGTGTGGAAAGCGTGGGGTGGGGGGAGAGTGGAACCACAGAAAGCAGGAAAAGGAAGAGAGGTGAAATAAAACAAGCAATACTCCTTCTCTGGTTGCTATAATGCAATTTTGTTAAGTATGATCTGCATTAAAGGCTGCAAGGTTTTGGTGGGAGAAGGGGAAAAACTGGAAGGAAATAATTTTTACCTTGATTCACTAATTATGAAAGATTCCAGAGTGTCAGTACTTGAGAGTGATGTTGTATATTTAACTACTGTTAACAGCAGTGCAAGTTTCCCACAACAGTCCTGGTAATGTGCTTAACCACTGATGCAAACCAATCCCACTTAAGGGTAAAAGGGGAATTGGGCCTCCAACTCTATAGTGAGACTGCCAACAAGGGCACCAATTATGAGGTAGATGGTGTCTAACTGGATTGACAAGATCTGACAGCTGGCTGGTGGCAACTACTTTCAATCATTAAATTATCAGCCCATGCTCGATTTGAACAAGTGATGTGAAGGTAAGATACTGTATATCCCATTATCATTCTACCAAGCTATTCAGTTCCCTCAAAGGCTTACAGTTTAAGTGTCATAGTCAAATTACTACTTCTAATCACAGGTATGAACAGAAATAAGAGCAGGAGAGTTGGAGATAAGAGGGCAGTTTTATTAGCCCTGTAAACCTCACGGAAGTTTCTCTATCAACACATAATCATCAGATAAAAATATTTAATGGCACTAAGAGAATAACTGGAGGTTCAGCCAAAATTAACATGAAAAATGTAACCACACAATTAAACTTCAAAAGCTGGAGGTAGTTTCAAGGTGGATTAATTAAAATCACCTATTTTAATCATGATTTAAAAATCAGCAAGCAGGAAACTCTGATCTGAATCACTGATTTGAAGCTTGCTTTGTATTTGTATTACTTGGTTATTTTCCTAAAGGTTAATTTTCATTGGTTGGTGATCATTAAAACATGATGATCCTCAATTAAATATAGCCATTACAGTAAATCTGGTCTCTCTTTTTTAACCAGAAGGTTCTACCACATCTATAGACATTTATTTGAAGTAATTATATAGTCTAACTTACACATATTCAGATTCTTAATTTTTCCTAATTCTTAATGTTTACATTTTTATTTTGTCAGAAAATGGTGTGATGCATTTATTATTTACAACGTGATTTATTTTTTTTACTTATAATTTGTGACAAGCTTTATTTGGAGGGAAATTCAAACAATTAAAAATGCACAAAACCAGCATTTTAAAATTATTTTAATTGGGTAAATAAAGGAGGTTTACCAAAACATGTTTTGCTTTTAAAACCAATCAATGTATTTAAAACCAATCAATCTCTAGTTAAAGAGCTGAACTGACTTTTCCTGGTCACCACTGTCCTTCAAAATTTTAGAACTAGATCTCATCTTCTAAAACCTAGTTTTTATTCACAGATTGGAAGAGGAAATAAACTTTTCTGTTTTTTCCAACTCTCATTTGTTTCTTAATTTTGAATGGTCTAATCACTGCACTGAAATAGCTGAATAAGCAGAAATGAAGAAAATATTCTCTCTGAACCTGCAGAAGAGGCTGTTGCTACTAAAAGCCATTTCAGCACTTCAACTAACTCTGGTTCCAAGTGCTCAGCCAGTGACTTGGCAGCATATATGTACAACTTAATATTTTTTTAAATTTAAATTTTAAAATTACTGTAATAGATTATAGTAAGCTTATGCCGTAACATAGGTTCTCCAATTTAATTGTAAATAGGCTTATTTTTTTTTAAAAAAAAAGTTTGTATTTAATTTAAAATGTTTAAAAGTCCAATTAAAAACTTTTTTTAAATCACCTTTTTAATCCAGCCTGGGAAGCTTCCTTTAAAAACACTGACAAACCATATATACTGTTTTAGTGGTGGGAGAAGAGAAAGTGCACTTCTACCAAGATGACTCTCTCGTGATATGTATCACTGTTTCCTGACTATACCCAGTTATATTATCACCATGGTAATCAGAGACTATAAAATTAAAAACAGATTTTGCCAAGACGATTGCTATTGCATGAAGAAAATTTAGTTCAAGTTAAATGTATTTGCATTTATACTATAGTTTAAGATGCCCATATAATACTTTGTGAGGAAGCAGGAAGAGAAAGGAGTAAAAAATTACTATATGTAGCTACAGAAATTTAAAACAAATTGGATAAATAAAAAAAGATTGATGGCCAAGCATTTATGTATTGTATATGAAGAGCAACCAAAAATCTTGCTCTGTTGTGGAATGATTTTTTTGTTTTGTTTTGTTTTGTTTTAAGGACAACATATTGAGTACAAACATTTTTCCTACTGATGATAAAATAAATCCAGACTGTAAATGTGTAGGAAGAGGCTGGTTATACAACCTTTTTCTTGATAGGGTGGTATTTTCCTAAAATCCTGTACAACTTGCTGCCAACCCCCAAATCCAAGAACAAAACTACATGCATCCAATTTAAGATGAAAAACATTTACAGCCTTTCCCTTTTTTTTTTTTAAATGCACAAACTAAAACAGAGAATGAAGATGGTATTTTTCCAAAACTTAAAAGGGCAAACAGACTAAAGGATGCTGCATTATACTAAATCTAACACTGTGGGTCATCCACACCTCCTTATTTTAATTAAGCTTTCATGCCTCAGTAAATTCATTATTTCCTCTTTACATTAAATGAGGAAACTCTACCTGAAAACTGTATTTCAATAAATTCAGAACAGATGGGGTGCTTTCAGCCACTGTATTTCTCTCAGCTGTTTATATTCCATCTCCACAGCACCAAGAACTTCATTCTTTTATCCATATTATATACAGAATTTACTAATATACACTAATGGCTTCCAGCATGGTACAATAGACACTGAAAAAGTTTAAAAATTTTCAGTCAGCTAAAGCAACATTTTGTTTCAGTTCATCATTTCCACAATACAGAACTTAAGGAGCTGTCTAGTAACACTACTGACAGAGTCAAAACTGTTCTGAGCTAAAATTATAGGTCTCAAAAACTGAACAATGGAACTGCAGACTGAGATAATAAGAGGATAACTTGCATGATGGAGCATCCAAAACTGAGGTACCCATGATCAATAATCTTTTTTAAAAATCTTGGTCAACATTTCTGTATCAGCAGACAAAGCACATGGACAGAAAGTAGTTGGGTCCACTAGTCATGGAGGGTCTTTATCCCTACAGTCTCTTCTCTTCATGTTCCATGTTGTAGGGGCCAATCTCAGAGGTACAGAGTAAGAACTTTTTCTATGTACATTTAATTCCACCTTTCAAATGAAGATTTTGTATATATTACCAGCTCCCAGCTGTTCCAGGATAGTAAAACTATCATTGTTTTGTTTTTTGCAACTGAATTTCAAAAGCGAAAGGGAGGAAAAATGAAGTTATCCACACCACTGCCACATTCTAACAAAATAGCATATAGAACAAGTAATCTTACAATACAATTTATGTGAGAAATAGTTCTTCATGCACAACACTTGACCTTTCGTTTGTCAACTGAGTGAAGAGGGTGCAATCTTCTGTCCAGATGGGTTGATCTGATGGTGTAGAAATCCCAATTGGATGCTTGAGCATTTCCACTGAACTGAACTGCCTTGCCAAACCCTTAATAACCTACCCAATTATCCAACAGTGGGCAAAATGGGCCAATTAAGTTGAACATTTTAGTTCGTTTACACCATACAGGGACATTCCACTTTTATCTGAGTATTCATTACCCACTCAAAGGATTCCACACCAGGAATTTAAGTAACGAAATTGATGACCTGCTAACTAGGAAATCATAGGTAATGATTTAAACAAAAAAAATCTCCACTATTTCAGCATAGCTACACTTCCTTAAAAACCTCTCAGCAGTATTCCAATTAAACCATGTACAAGCACACAAACGTGCGCACAGGGGAAAAAACCCTATCAGTTCAAAATGCTAACAGCAGTCTGCAATGTTTCGCTTCACTTGTTTCGTAGTGTGGATGTGGCACCTTCCTTTGTACCACAGGGCCTCCATAATCCCACACTGCCACAGTTTGGCTTTCCCACACCAACCCCTTTCAGGCAGGTCAGGCCTTGCCTGAAACAAGATAAGTTTCTTGGACAGCTAAGAGGCAAATTTGCCATATTACTCTAAAGTGACGGTGGAATATTAGAGAAATAGAAATCCAATTTACAATCTGGAGGTAAAAGTTTTCTGATTAGTCATATAATCAAGAACACAGTCCTTAAGGGTTACTACTGGCCCACATCTACATTTGCTGGTTATTAGCCTACTGATTACATCTCTGATACTACATACTGGATCTGTTCGGAATAAATGCTCATGGGTTACATTTTTGTCACAGATTCCATTATTTTCGGGGGGGGGGGGTTATCTCTACAAAAAAGTGTTTGTACAGGTATTTTACTATATCAGTGACAGATGGGAAGATGCCAAAATGTCATTATTTTCAGTACATGAAAAGAATAATAGAAAAAACAGAACAGCAACAGACTTGTATAATACAAGTTAAACTCTGTCTTGTAGAGACTATTTCTATCTGTCTACAGACCTAAAAAGAAGCTCTTTGTAAACTCAAAAGTTTGTCTCTTTCACCAACAGAAGTTGGTCCAATAGAAGTATTACCTCACTCATCTTGTCTCCCTAGTATCTGTCTACAAAGTAAATTAATTATACCATAATCTTTAAAAAATGTCAGTTATATATCCATGACTCTTGACATTTTGGGCTATTTGCTTGCAGGTGGGTGTCCTGTTAAACAGTTTAAATGAAAATCCCAGGCCCTGTCAAGCTAAATCCTATGACAGTGGTCCACAAATTATTGGGGAGGAATGTTCAGGGGAAGGGGGTGCGGGCATCACTTGGTAAGTTTTGGACCAGCCCTCCACAGGGAGCAGGCAGGAAGAGCCACACTTCCAGCCCCACTCTGCCCCCGAGACCAGCTTCCCCATTTAATCCCACAGTCTTGTTCTGCCTCCGGCCCTGGGCCATCCCCCATGGGAGGTGAGAAGCATAGGAGTAGTTTGACCTCTATATTGGGTGGGCAGCTCCAGTCAGGCCTCCGAGGCCACATGTGGAGGGCCAAATTCAGTGCCTGCCCGTGCTTTGCAGTTTGGGGGAGGGGTGCAAACACGCCCCCCGTCCCTTCTATCCCCAACCTAAACCCATGGTGGGAAGAGAGTGCCATGCTTCCAACCCCACTCCACCCCCAACCCCGCTCTGGACCCAGATAAGGGCCAGCTCCCATGAGGTGGGGGTGGGTGGGGAAGGAGCGCCAAACTTCCAGCCCCACTCTGCCCCCAGACCAGCTCCATCCCCAGCCCAGCTCTGCCCACATTCCCTCTCAGACCAGCTCAGCCTCTATCCCCAGCTCCTCCTCTATCCCTAGTTCTGCCTTTAACTCAAGCTCTGCTGCTTGGCTGTGCAATAATTGTGCAATAATTGGGGGGGGGGCACAGACAGATTCCATTGACTGGGGGGAGAGAAAGGTGTGACTGGAAGAGTTTATGTACCATTGCTCTACAGAATATGGGAAGATAATAGTAGGGTTGCCAACTTTCTAATGCCAGTACATCCTTGCCTTGCCCACTGCCCTGCCTCTTCCCCCAGACCCCACCCCTTGTTCACTCCATTCCCCCTCCTTCCATCGCTTGCTCTCCCCCACCCTGGCTCACATACTCATTTTCACTGCAAGGCCCAAACAGGCATATTTATTGTTTTGACAGATGTATTATACTAATTTCAAGTTTAATTTGTTACAGGATGCTAGAGCTGGCAGCAAAATAGTCAAAAAGGGTAATGTTTAAAAAAGTGAAATTTAATGAAGGTTTTCATGATTGTTTCCCTCTCCTTTTCCCATTTTTCGTAACCAGCTCCATGTTTTTTGTTCACTAAAAAATTATTGTAATTTTACCTGTAGAATTAGGACCACACATTATCACAAGTGCAATGGAGCCATTAAAGGCCCACTTCTGAAGCCCAAACACAAATCCATAGAGCACAACCACAAAAATGCACACCTGTCCAGATACCTATGTATATATAAATCTGTAGAAACTGACTCCCACACCTACAAGCAGATACATACATGTAGTCATGTGTACAAATCTAGCATGCACTAACACATACACTTCCACATTATTTACTATTTCAATTGTTCAGTGCCTAGAGACCCCAACTAAGATCAGGGCTCCAGGGTGGAAGGAGCTGGACATACCCACATAAAAAGAGAGTCTGCAACCAAGGGTTTATAATGTAGCTAGACAAAGGTGGGGAGAAATGTATGATACATTGTCTCTTCTGCAATTACTAGTCAACAACATTCACTTTCTAAGAAAACTTTCTTGTAGAGTGCCCTTCTCTTTAAAAAACTTGTTATGAAATGAATACACACATTTTATGTCATCAATTTTTTTGTGCGCAAGCCAGCAAAAGCAAAGAGTTAGGCTGCAAATTTTATTCACACAGGTATACACATATGTGGCAATACACGCACCTTCCTACACAAAGACACAGCCTCTTACACACATACAATGCATGCATGCATACACTTGCGCAGAGACACCCAGCCGGAATGGGAGGAGGGTGGTCTGGAGGGGGAAAGATGGGGGGTGTGTGGAGGAGAGAGGATGGGGAGGGAAAGAGGCCAAGAGCAGGGCAGCGGTGAGAGGTGGTAGTGAAGGAGAAGGGGGGCAGGGGTATGTGGGATGGATGGGGATGCAGGGGGAGGCAGAAGGATACAGGTACATGAGGATGTGAGGGGCACAGGAGCGTATAGGGACATAATGGGAGTGGCAGCAGTGTATGGAGGTGAATAGGATGCAGGGCTGTGGGGGGTAAGACTGGGGGTGGCAGCTCTGGAAGGTGGAGAGGATGGCTGGGAGAGTGCTGTAAGGGATACAGGGCTGGGATGGGACAGTGAAGGATGGAGGTGCGGAGGGGTCAGGACAGGGAAGGATGCAATGACAGGGGATGGGGTGTGGGAAGGTTGGGATGGGGAGGGATGCAGTGAGTGGGATGGAGGTGAAGCCCCATACCCAGCACTCAGAGATGGGGATACATATCTTAAACTTCTGGTTGCTGGCAACAGAGAGCAGTTTGCCGCAAGGCACACACTGCAGCTTGAGCCCAGCCACGGAGGAGTGTGAGGTGGAGAAGAGGGCCAGCAGCAGTGGGAGAGGCATATGTCACGACCCCTCAACAGCTGCCTGCTAGGCGTGCTAGTTTATCCCCTGCCCTGCCCAATGGGAGCTGCACCTGCAGGCGGGGCATCACACGCACTCCTCTGGCCAGCCGCCCTATAGGTTAGGAACCGGACATGCCAGCTGCTTCCCAGGATCTGCGTGGCATGGAGGCTAGCAGGGAGCTGCATGGCACCACCAACCAGACAGTCAACGGCCTAGTCAGCAGTGCTGACTGGAACCTCCAGGATCCCATTTTGACCGGGTGTTCCGTTTGAAAACGGGACACCAGGTCACTCTAGCTAATAGAGAGCAAGGCACTCAGTAACAACACAGTGGTAACACCAAAAACCAGCCCAGTATACCCTAATTCCTCAAGGGATCGTGTGGTTCCTTCTTCTGCAAAGGTAACAAACACTTTTTAAAAATAATTTAGAAAGTTAAAGGTGTTTTGCAGAAGTCTTCCCCAATATAGCTCAAGCACAGTTCTAATTACCTGACAAAGAGGGAAAGCAAAGGTTATTCTGGGGATATAAAAAATAAATATGCAGAATTTCCATTACTTTTGCCTGTTTTTAAAACTGCATCTGCTATGTGATACTTCCTTAAAGTCTCCATGGTAAAAAGAGTCTTAATATTTTGAATATGCAGTATCTTAAGTTTATTATGTATTTTAAAAATGTATAATTTTGTAGCTGACCTGGAATCAGGACATGAAAGTCTTACCCTTGGAAACCAAAGGTGAAATAGTGGTTGAAAGTGAAATGATTCTGCTGGTCTCATTTCAGTGCACATCATAAAATTGCCTCAAAGTTCAGTCTGAGTCAAAGGACTCTGCTAAAGAGGAATTTGGGATGAAAATAGCACTGGATGTTGTGCTCAGGAACGAGGGATGCTGAAAGAACTACAGCTAGAAGCAGGTATCATAGTGGAAGTCCCATGTGTTTAACTCCATTTTGTTTTGCTATTTCCTCACTTTTAGGAGTACTAAATATTTTAATACAAGAGATATTTTAATCATGTATATTCATTTATAAGTCACTAAGGTTAGAGTTTCTGCTATATTTTTACAAACTTTCATTTGAGGCACTGAAAGGTCTATTCTTCTTGCATAATTACTCTTTAAAAAGCTCATTAAGCTTGTTCTAAGGAAATATTATGGATACAATTCAGCAGTGTTTTAAAAAAACGTAATGGGACTTCTTAAAAAAAGCATTCCACAAGAAAATAGCAATATTTTTAAAATTTAATTTTATTTGAATCTAAAAAAAATCTGACTGATTACAATTCCGTATTCTTTATTTGTATGGTTTTACTTTAAAACCACTGCAGTAACCACTGTTTCCTTCTAAATATTCTTTATAAATGTATTATTCTTTGTAAATATTATTTTCTAACTACTGGTACACCGCTTAGGTGGGTGAAAGCACTGTCCGTTCAGCCTGGTGCCTGACAATGCACAAAGGCCACAAAAATATGCTCCCTGTTGTGATTTACTGCTTAACTACAATCATTAGCATGTAAATGTTCACAAGTCCAGACGTTTGGAAATTACATCTCTGCTGCAACTTTCTGAAATAAAGTGCCATGGGTACTTCTAGCAAGAGTTGGGGAATTAACTCCAATTCATGCCCACCTACCCCCTCTCCTACAATTTCAATTAGCCATGGTATTCTTCCCTTCCTCTTCTGAGTTGTCATGCAGTGTTAACACAGCTATTGACTTTTCACCCCAGAGATGGCTCCATTTCGGTGGCTGACTTTTTCTTTTTTTTAGGTTTTTAAAGATATATAAATATATATACACACTCACACAACTATGTGATACAGCACATAATTATATTGTATACACAAACTATATATACACAAGGATAAAAGTTTCTATTATAAATTTAAAACTTCATATTTTTAACTTCTCATCAAATCCACAGCAACTAATCATCTGACTGACACACAATTTCATGCTTGAAAGCAGACCCACAATACTCAAATTCAAAATTAGAAATCCGGGAAACATTTGAAAGGCAGTGAATGTCTGACAGTTGCTGAAACTATGTTTTCTTACAATGGCCTCTAAACCCATCTCATTAGCACAAACGCGTCCTGAGGGACCATGTAAGTGCATTTCCCTTCAGCCAATAATGTGTTAACTTATTAATTAGAACTGCTGCTGCAGGGTAAAACAAGACAAAATTAATTCAAGAGCTGCCTTAGCAGGCCAACCTATCTCTGTACTCTACTCACAGGAGAGTTGTCTGCAATTCAGTTTTGTTTAATTAGTCCCTCAAAAAGCAACTGGTTCACTCTGATAAGGAGGGTAAGAGCCTCAAAAAAACAAAAACATGCCTTCCATAGGCCAATTTCATTTTTAAACTATTATTTTTCCAGTGTGAGAAACTGCTGTTTTAAGAAGATTGTACATTCCTCTCTCTCGCTTGCAAGCCAAGGACATTGAATAATAACTTCTGCACTACGAACCTTAATTCTAACAAACCTATCAGTGAAGCAGTCAGGCCAATAAGCCCAGGGGCCAGACGACAGCTATATATGACGACTTGAAATTTGCTGTTTGGGTTTTCTTACAAATTTAATCTCATATCACAAATCCAGTGGGTGAGTTTTACTATTTGGATAAATGGAAGAGAAGTAATATTGCTAACGTTGTCACAGGGCCTAATAATCACTTTTTATTCAGAAGCTTGCAGACTTTAGAGGGAACTCCTCTATCCCCCTTTCTAGTAAGCAATATGAATCTGTTGGTTTCTTGCCTTTTCCTCTCCAACCCTCACTTCTCCCTATCCCTGAAGGAGGAGCCAAGAAAATAAGATGTCATGGAGGCACCATACTATTTATTGTCTTTCATTGCTGACAAGCACAGTAACCAGTTTAATTTAAATCCATGTATTCTGATAGCTATATAGTGCAAGAAACAGACACAGTAGTTAGACTAGAAGAATAAAAACAAAACTGCATATTTCCTATAATTTCTGGTATGTTCAACACCACCAAGATTTTTCTCTCTTTCACATATTACTACATCCTTCTCGCACCACTGCTGGCGCACAGGGCAGAAACTCATCTACTTTATTCCTCTCTGCCATTTGCTGTTGCTTCCATCTACTCCATGGTGTTGAGATCAACTGTTATGTGCTCCTCCCTATTAGGGGTTCTTCTTAAGGTTTCTCTTCAGCTCCCTCATTTTTTCACAGCAGTTGGTTTCCACATGGAAGTCTATGCACTGGCATCCAGAGCAAATGCCCCAAATATATCCAGCACTTCCTTCCAATTTCAGTGGATAAGAGCTGCTGGTTGGTGATTTCTCAGATCTCTTCATTAGCAATTAAATCTTTCCATCTAATGCCCAGAATCTTTTGTAGACACATTTTCAACAGTGTCTAGTTTTCTGACTAACATTTTGATAAATCTCCAGCATTTGTGGCCTTATGTTAATCCTGAGATTATGTCTGGGTTGAAAATTCTGAAGTTTTTTTCTGATGCTGTATATGTTTGATTTCCATATGCTGTGAGTTTAATGAATGCTGTGGATGCCCTTCCTTCCCTTGATGTCACTTCCTTCTTGAGGTCTTCGCTAGCTAGTATAGTCCTGCCCAGGTGGATGAACTGTTCAACTTTCTTGATATTTTTGCCTTCTAATGTGATGTTGTTGCTTGATCTCTGGGTTTTGAGGACAATGTGTCATAGCATTACTAATTCTGAGCCCTGTTTGCATGCTCTTTTTCCAGATTATCTTTGTAGCTTGTTTGAGGGCATCACTCAACAGCGCAATATCATCTGCCAAGTCTAGATCTTCAAGGCATTTGCCATATACCCATGATTTACCAGTGTTTATGTTGCTAATATATTCCTTCATTATCCGATGTATGGCAATGCTAACCAGAAGATCAACCAGAACTGTGTTTCATGATAGTGTCCCCTCCAATCACTGTGCTGCCTGATTGTTCACTCTTTTAGAGTGCTTCACCTCTCTATACGTAATTGTAATATTGGCAACTTTAGATGGGATTCCATAGAACTGAAGAATATTCCACAATGTATGTCTATGCAAACTGTCAAATTCCTTTTGAAAAATCAAAGAAATTGATTTTCTATATATGTAATGCACACACACAGTATATTAATTTGAGCTGTGTCTGAACCTCTAATACTTTGAGCTTTATCTATCAGAGACGCTGGCTTTTCACATCCAATTTAGATTATATCGCTTTCTAAATTCATGCCAAACCAAACCTCCATTTCCTTTAGCTTGTTTGAAACTCTTTTCTGGATTAATAGTATTTGGTATTATTACTAAACTCTCTCTCCTATGAAATTTTATATTTGATCCGCCTGTCTTGGTAGATTCTTTGCTACAACACATTTATTTGCTATTAACTTTGTCTTTTTCCTTATATTATGCAAGACTAGAAAGGCTAGAGGCAGATCTTTTGTACTCTCATCTGCCTCCTTTGCAAAACTGACCAAATCTAAACAGATTTAGGACATTATCTTTGCCAAACTACACAATTTTTTGTAAAGCCTGTTGCTTCTGTTTATTGCTTCAATGGCTCTATAGCTTCCACATGAGCAAATGTTTTTCCCTATGCAATATCTGCGTTCTAAAAGTAGTAAAGCAACTAGCAGCATTTTCTAGCGATCACAGGTTCTAATTCAAGGAGGAAAAAATTAGACTATTAAAAATTATATACGAAATATATTGTGTGTGATGGCTAGTTAAGGATCTGAACACTGAGGTCATTTCTACTAAAGTGTCTGACTCCTGGTTACACAGCAATTAGTTACATGTTATACAAGTTCCATTTTTTAAAGGGCCATCTCCTTCATCTCTACACCCCTTCATATTATACTATGAGTCCTCACTAACAACAGTAATTTAGAAATAAGCTAACATTTATTTTAAAGTAAATAATACACCGTCACAGAGTGATGCTGTCCTTGCCCTCTCATTCTTCTACTCTCTACTTTTGCAATGTCTTGGTTTGTTTTGTATGTGCATGGATTTTAAAAGGTGGCCTACAAAAGAGGAAAAATTTGGATTTGTGCCCTTTTTTAGGTCTGTGTGCATTTAAATAAGGCCTCAACTCTGTTTACTTTCCAAAGTTGTTTTTTCATTTTATTTCCTGCCCCGCCCCCCTTTTTTTTTTTAAACATTACATATTCAGATCTTGACTGAGGAAACTAAGAAAATGAGCCAAGCCACTGAAAACTGAACAAACGAATGGTATGTGAACACTAGGAAAAAGGTGTGTTTTTAAAAACATGACTAATAACATTAAAAAAAAAAAACCACTAAC
Organism: Gopherus evgoodei; assembly: GCF_007399415.2. Lineage (NCBI taxonomy): Eukaryota > Metazoa > Chordata > Testudines > Testudinidae > Gopherus > Gopherus evgoodei. Next base: position 233,328,761 of record NC_044322.1, on the reverse strand, counting down.
GTAGACAGGCCAAACTGTGGTTTTAACACATTAGTTGGTCAAGATTAACTCTGGGAAGGAAAGTAAGTAAGGAAAACCTTGACCAGTTAACACATTGGAACTACAATGTACTGCATCTATATTATGATTTTTAAATGCGTTAGCTAGTGTACACAAAGGCCTAGGAAGTAAAGACAGAGAAAAAATAAATTAGAAAGTGCTGCTTTGCTACTTGAATAAATCTTCCTCTTTTTTCATGATGAACGGGAACTGTAAAAAACGCAGCACACAAGACACAGATGCTGACTATATTCTAAATGTTTATGGCTCCCTTATGTGCCCAGGGAAAACCAGGTGCTACAGAAAGGTGTACGCTTGTTACTGCTTAAGGCAGGTTATAAGCACCTGGTTCAGAAAGAGGTTTTTTTGTTTGTTTTTTATTTTTCTTCAAATAAATACTAATTTTCTCCTAATTCCAACTATCGTTTTAAGATTAGCCAAAGGCAAATAAGGGATCAGCTCACTTACAATCTGAAGTTCACATGTGTTGCTGCACAGTAAACTATTAAGAAGAGAGATGCTGAAAACAAGCCTGCAGCAAAGAAATATTAAAAATGCACAAGTGCCTGCAGGAACAGTGAGGTATCTGTGGCACTGGAAGGACTGGGAATGATAGATAAGACACAGGGAAACTTGTGTTTGCATGTTAGGAAAGCACATACATACATCTAACTGGATAGAGGTTAGCACTGATTTTGATCACTGGGTGCTTTAACAATGAACACTTACCATCACCAGATGTCTATATTATGCATAATTTCCAATGGGCCCTACCCAGACTATCTATTCAAACCCAATGACTCCCACCACCACCATCCCCTTATTTTAGTATAGTTAACAAGCTTCTCCTCTTCCTTTCAGCCAAATAGGAGAGCGTAAAACAGGTGATTCAAAAAAATAATGCAAGCTACATATTTACTCTGTTGGGCAAAAACTACAAGCTGGGTTTCAAGTGTGATCAAATCAACTGTCATTTGTGAGTCTTCTGACAATTATACAAACCTTGGTCATTTAAAAATTGGATGAGAAATCCACCTTTGGCATGCAGTTTGACAGGGGCAAGCTGTCATTTTGTGCCCTTCATGTGGTCAGTTTCAGTCAAGATGAAGATTTTTAAGCACCCGTTACTTAACTGGATTTAATAGCTCTCCTTTTTCATTAGAAGAGAGCTTTAACGCCAATTTTTCTTAGCCCCAATTAGACTCCAACGGGAATATCCTCTGTTCCCTTCTTCGTTAATCAGATTTATATAAGACAGACAAAATGATATATCACAGACCCAAATAATTTTATACATCAGTTATTTTTCATTTTAAAGCATTTTACCTGATAATGTCATTTCTGCCCCTTTGCCCACCACTTTGGAGACATTGGGCAGTCATGTATTCTGAGAGGCAGCAGTATCATCAGCTTCCAATTATTCTTTTGGCTCTATTTAGGTTCCCTTTTTTCCAGGCAACAATTTCAGAGCCATTTCAAAATCCACTTAAACTACAAACCTCATACCCATCCTGGAATTATCTATAGTAGTTAAATTATTTATAATAATTGAAAAAAATATTACACCCAGCTGTTGTGATCCCTCAGACAAATGCTAATACAAAAATTCTGGATGAAAACACTGAAACAAAGTTTTGTGTCTGTTAAGAGGCAGACTTCAGGATATATGCGGCATAAGCCGCCAAGCCAGCCATGTTGTGGTTTTATCCTCTGCTTTATAGCAGGAAACCATGGATTACAAATTAATACCATATTAAGACAGTGGATGTGTTTTATAAATGCTGCCTCTGTACCTAGCCACAAATTAAAATGAAAGGCCTAGATAGCAGATACCGAGGCTCTTGAAAGAGCCCAATTATTTAACCATGAATCTATGCTGACACAAGAACAATTGCTAAGTCACTGGGAGTCTGAGGAGAGAGAGTAACAAAGACCACCTTACTGATAAATAAACCAATTAAAAGCTATCACAGAAGATTGCAAAAGAAAACACCAAGACTCAATGTTGGACAATATGAAATATTTCCGTATAACAACTCAGAAATAAGCTACATGGGATACCCTCCATGAAAACGTATTAGTGCACAGACCGTCTCATTTGGTAAAGAAAAGCAACATCCTGCAAGCAAGATAAGAGTGCATTCAGGTAGTACCAAGAAGGCCTCTACTTGAAAGGTACTCCTGAACGTACCAGACACAGCTAAATCTATAACCCCCTTAACAACACTGTTGGAGTAACACAATCAATTTAGCGCTCACACATATATCTCTGAAAATGCTCTATCCTCCTGTCATAAATAACACCTTATCTGACTGAAAGAGAAGAAAAGACAGATATATTTTTCCCCATGTTGTTTATTTTCTGCATTTGACAGGCCTCTACTTAGAGACACAACCAGAAGGGCTATACATGTTTGTTTTTAGAAAAATGCAAGTTGAGATTCTGCCACATTTACCTGATGCAAGGACCTGGGACTATCAGAAAAAGACCAAATAGTGTGAGGCTTGCAATAAAATTGCAGGAGCTGACAGTACTGTCATTAAGAAGTAATTCTTAGAGCAAGCAGGGACAGAAAATCCATTTAAAAAGAACAGGGAACTGTTACTGTAAAGCCACATAAATTAACAGGGGGCCCTTTAAGGATCACTTCTTAGAAAAGCTACAAAAGCCTTTCTTCTGAATACAACGGATTAAGGACCATCCGCCAATTTGAGTATCCATTCAAACCCCACCTATAGTTTGTTTTTATTTTACTATCAGTTTGTTTGGAGCTTCACGAGTGCTAACATGGCAGTTTGACCGGTCAGAATCAGCCGCTATAGAGCTTATGTATTTATTAAACAGAGTCTATTAAAAAAACCATTGGATTTGTATGTAAGTCACAGTAAAATTTCTTACCGATGAGTTCCATCCAAGTTTGATTTGTGGATGAAGTTCAGTTTAGCATCTGCCCAATAAAGCTTCCATTCCTCATAATCCAAAGTCAATCCATTTGGCCAGTAAATGTCTGTGTTTATTATAACGGAGCGGCTTGAACCATCCATCCCAGCACGTTCTATCTTTGGCACTTCTCCCCAATCTGTCCAATACATGAACCTATAATTAAAAAAAAAAAAAAAAAAAAAAGAGAGAAGGATACAGATTATGTTCGAATCTACACTCGAATCACTGGAGTTATATTCCAGTCAAGACGAAGCTTCGCTGGTATTTTTCTGGAAGAGATGGAGTTCTCTTTCTCTGAGGCTATATTCTACAGGGCAATGTATCTACCTTCTATGAAACAGAACAAGCGTATCTAGGTTTTGCTTCTGTTTTTAACTAAAATCTCTCAAACATCAGTCAGTCATATAACTTGATATTACTCTTTTCAGGGTCTATTCTGCATGAGACATTTGGAGAAATTCTACACACATTGCCAATAACCTATCAGCATCAAAATTAATCAGGGAAATTAGACAGACAATGTGCGCTTTCACAAAATATGGATCACAGGAGAAGAGTTTGTGTTAGTGCAGGGATTGTGGGGGACAGTAATTGTATGCAGTGCCAGAAAAATAGATATAATGAATGATTGTTTTCTTTGGAGTTTTTGTTTGTTTTTTGTGCTGGGAGAGTACTTCTGGCAGGGACACTGCTTTTGTGAAAGAATGGATTTAGAGAGAGACAACCAGCTGACATGTTTTTAAACACAATCTGCCCTGTCTACACACTGAAGGGACAGTCTAGGCTGGGAAACTGTTTTAACATACATTAACACGTTAATTACTACATTTTAAAAACACTACTTACGAAATCGTGTAAATTAGCGGTTCTCAAACTTTTGTACCGGTGACCCCTTTCACATAGCAAGCCTCTGGATGCGACCCTCCCCCTTATAAATTTAAAGCACATTTTTATATATTTAACACCATTATAAAAGCTGGAGGCAAAGCAGGGTTTGGGGTGGAAGCAGACAGCTTGTGACTCCCCAGGTAATAACTGTGCGACCCCCGAGAGGTCCCAACCCTCACTTTGAGAACCCTGGTGTAAACAAAGACATGTAAAAGTATGTTACCTGGTCATAGTTAACCCTAAGAGGAAACATATGGAAGTTAGATATGGGAAAGAGTATAATCAGAAAATTCTGCTCTTTTACTGATGGTAGGAGGAACTAACTCTACCCTTCTGGATTGGCAAAAGGATTTAGAAACAAACACTATTTTGCACCTGAAGGAACAACATATGGGGCAAGAATTTAAAGCAGGTGGATAAGAAAGCCAGGCAAAACATTGCGTCGACAAGAGAAAACTGCAGCTCTTGGACACTTGTAGCACCCAGAGGCTGTATGGTACCCACATGCAAGAACAGGACCTGGCCACCATGCTTTAAACAAAAACAGACATGCAACACATTTAAGAAACATTTGCAGATGAAGTTATTCTTGGCAAAGTTTGTTTTATTTATTTATTTATATAAAGAGTCAGGAAATTCCAAGTCATATTTTCCCTTAATCTCTGTTTACACACTCAAATGAGTGTTTAATACAATGCTATATCTGCAGACAGACATGCACCACGAGCAATACAAATATTGCCCAATTCAGTATCAAGTGACTTACTCTTTATAAAGGGATTTTTCTACTTTAAAAACTCACACACTACATGGGGTGTTTAGAAAAAATGCAGAAATTTCTCTAGACATGATTGAACACCATGAGGGAATGAGTTATCTGTCAAGAAAATAAATCTAGTCTTTAGGACAAAATTGCTAAATTGAACCTTTGGCAGGTTATCTGGTCAAACTGCATAGTAAGGTGCAATTAGAAACGTGAAAAAGAAACTCAAGCAGTACTTCTACAAAGAGAAAAAGTTGATTTAATAGTTTTTAAACAAACAACCCCTCCCTCTCCAGCAGCTGAATCAAATATTTTCCAAAGGTTAACAGGTTCCAAGGTATTGACCACCCTGCCTGACCAATCCCTCAGGCTGAAACAGATAGCTCATTAGTTGCTATAACAGGCTCGTTTCTTTCTCCCTCTCTCTCATCTTTTAAACAAAATGTAATTATTCAAGCAAAACTAGGTAAGGAAAGCTCAGTGACAAAAGGAAAGTCCTCCAAGACTTCATGAACAGGCCCATTTCATTTGTCAGAATATATACATACCCAAGCACGCACAAATTCAGAAGAAGATTTTAGACCATTTCAAACCAATTCCCTTGACCTTTGTTCAGTTTCTCCAATAGCTTTTTTTACCGTCACCTGTTTTTCTTCTTCTCTATGGTTGGAAGCCTGCAGGTTTTAGACCCAGTTAAACTCTATGGAGCCAGCAAATCCAGCACACCAGATGATGATACAGAAAGAATACATGTAAGTGCTGTGCTTCATCTGCGAAAATTAAGAGACTTATCTTCACTAAAAAGTTAGGGTACGTCCACACTATCTGCCGGATCGGCGAGTAGCGATCGATCTATCGGGGATCAATTTATTGCGTCCCATCTAGATGCGATAAATCGATCCCTGCCGTGCTTATCGACTCCGGAATTCCATCAGGGCGAGAGGTGGAAGCGGAGTCGATGGGGGAGCCGGGGCCGTCGATCCCGCACCATGAGGACAGGAGGTAAGTTGAAATAAGATACGTCAACTTCAGCTATGCGAATAGCATAGCTGAAGTTGTGTATCTTGCATTGACCTCTCCCGCACAGTGTAGACCAGCCCTTAGCTGAGGATCTCTCTCCCCTTCTGTTTACACACAAAAATCTCTCACTCAAGTGTGGTGGTGCTTTCAACCTGGGCTACAGCCCAGGTTCCGCATTCACATGAGCTGGTAACTCACTCTGCACAGTCAAGTGCTGACAGTCCTCCAGTTTCTTCCCACAATCCCTGTGTGTTAGGAAGGACAGACTATTTCTACCACAATTCACTGGGAAAGAATCAGAGTGGTCCAGCTTAGTGCACCACAAAGATCTCTGGGATGAGCCCCCACAAGTCCTGGCACCTCAGATGAGTGAGTGCAGTGCCAGCGTGAATGCAGTGGAGTGGAAATACTTGTGTACAGCTTTGCAGTGAGGCTGCTCACCTCTAAACTAGGCCAACACAATGGCTCAGACTCCAGTGCTCATCACCCAAATTAACTCTACCATGAAGAAATATCCACAATAACTTTGCTTACATAAAAGCAAAGAAAAGAAAGTGTGTTGATTCACAAGACTACAGTCTAATATCTTCTATGGCTGCTTTAACAGAAATCAGTTTTTCCATCTCTAGGTGCAGTCAAGCTATATACTTAACTATTTCGTTTCCATTCTTCTGGAATGTTTACAGGATCAAGATTTTTATTTGATTAAACAGTGGTTGGTAACAAACCATAGGGGGAAGGTGAGACGGTTATGTGGGCTTTTTTAGGACTTTTTTTTTTTTTAATTTCTGTAAAAGGCAACTACAGTATAGGACAGGTGCTTTTTATTTTACTACTGACAGGAAATCTAAAAGGAATATTTTCTGTTAAATTATGTCATCTGCTTGTTATCATATGCTACTTAACTTCCATTACACAATATCCCTTTTCCCAAATACTCATAGCAAGACTAAGATTTTGTCATGGTTATTTTTAGTAAAAGTCAGAGACAGGTCACAGGCAAAAAACAAAAATTCATGGAAGCCCATGACCTATTCCTTACTTTTACTATAAATAACCGACACAAAGGGGCTGAGACCAAGCACACCTTCCGCTTAGCCTAATTTGCAGTAATGGCTTGGGTAGAAATTAATTTAAGATCAATTTATCTGTCTGAAGTTGAGGGCAACAGTAAAAGTGGCCTGGCTGTCAAAAGGTTCTGAGCACTCAATTCCCGCTGACGTTAATGGGAGCAGAGTATTCTTAACACTCTGAAAATCAGGCCACTTCCTTTCAGGTGCTCAAGTCTGGATTTGAGACACCTAAAAAGTTAGGCACTTATGAATAAAGAATTGAGCCCGTGTGTTTAAATCATGATATAAATTGCTATATTTGCATTGGGCCAGCCAGATGAATGGTATAGATCAGGGGTCGGCAACCTTTCAGAAGCAGTGTGCCAATTCTTCATTTATTCACTCTAATTTAAGGTTTCACGTGCCAGTAATGCATTTTAACATTTTTAGAAGGTCTCTTTCTCTAAGTCTATAATATATAACTAAACTATTGTTGTATGTAAAGTAAATAAGGTTTTTAAAATGTTTAAGAAGCTTCATTTAAAATTAAATTAAAATGCAGAGTGCCCCTGAACCGTTGGCCAGGACCTAGACAGTGTGAGTGCCGCTGAAAATCAGCTCACGTGCCGCCTTCGGCACCTGTGCTATAGGTTGCCTACCCTGGTATAGATAATGCCATAACTACCACAATTCAATGGTAATGAAAACATCATAATCTTCCCCTCAAACTTGTTTACATAGTAAACCACTTATAAAAAATGGCTAAAGCACAGCCCGCCCCCGCACCCGCCCACCCCCCCCACACACACACAATCTCTAAGGTTTGCCTGCTTTCACCCAGACTAGGGTTAGCCTCATCCCCAAATACAAGCGTGGTTTCAACCAAGAAGCCTCAGTGAAGAAAAATCAAGACTGAATCATTTCCTTGGCCATTTTTTAATTATGACACATAAAACTAAATTATAGTTGCACATCAAATCTTGGTCTCTGAATATAAAAGAAGGAAAAATGATTGCTCCATTGTGCAACCCTAAATGCAAAGCAGCTCTTACCCCACACAAAGTTAATGTTTGTGCTTTTATGTTTCTTTTTTTCTTTCATAACAATGATCATTTTGAACCTATTTTAATGAAAATAGCTTTTGCTCTCACAGCCCTTTTTCCTCTATTGAATTTCAAAATGAAGTCATGATGTCACCCTCATGACATTTGCAGGTAGCTAAATGAAGTCAAAACACAGGGTTTTAACTATTGCAGATTTGAAAGGAAGTAAGGTCAGAGGAGGTCGTTCTTAAGGGAATATGGCAGCCTAACTAATAATTGCCTCTTAGGCAGGATTAAGTGAACCTAGAAAATAGAAATCCCTTTATAAAGTAGTATGACTGGCTAGAAGTTGGGAGTGTGGAACCAGTCAGCTGCAGCCCAACAGTTTTAATATGTCCCAAGCTGGTAATGATCAAAAGAGGTTACTAATCAATGATACAGAAAATCAACTGATGTTCTCAGTTCAGTCTCTGTAGAAGGAGTGGAAAAAATAGGTAACAGGGTCTTTATTCCAAAAAGCTCACAAACCATACATACTATAGGGAAAATATTTCAGGTATGCATAAGAAAGCATGCGGAAAACAAATGTCAAGATTAAATACTGTAATTAAACAAACAGTTATTTGTGACAGTGCACACATAAGGATGGAAATTCATCACCATCCTCCACCAGCTTTGTAGCTCTCTGATCTGCAATGCCTTCCAATGGTGCAGCAGATTCTTTCACCCCCTACTATCCATGCAGAAACTAGGCCCCCCTGTTCAGAGTATCATTAAAATGATAGTCCGCACTGTGACACATACAACAGTCCCACTCAGTGATTGGAGATTCTTAACTGATTTTAAGCCAGTTAATTGGGATACCTCCCAGGCAACCATTTACTTTCCCCAATGTTATTCAATGCAAAAGACAGCTGCTTGATTGGGACAGCCGATTATTTGGTATTGCCCTTCTCAGTGAATGCTTCAGCTTTCCAATTATGTTAGTTTCAGTCTCTAAGAACTGCTAAACTCTGCCGGGACTGCTGAACTGCAGTAACCCCTGTGGAGCTTATCAACTCTGGAGTGGTCCCCAGGAAACTCAGAAGTGCTCTCTATTTGGTTCCAGCCCTGGTACAACTGTAGCTCACCTAATAATGGAGCAATCTGAAGCCAAGATGACATGCCATCCACTGGGACCATCCAGATAAATGTACTGAAGCAGACAGGAATTTCCCAAAAAATAGTATGAAAATTACATATAGTAAATATATGTTGGCTATTTAAGATACTGGATGGCAGTGACTCGCTGGAATTTTCCTGTAAAGTAAGTGACTTTGAAGAGGGAATTTCCACCTGCAAGCTTTGACAAATAAATAAGGAAGGATCATTCTGAATTTGCCATTGTATTAACAACCCAAGAGTATCAAATTAAAAAAAACCAAACAACTTAAGGATCCATCTGCATTTCCTGAGAACATATATTAAAAAGGCACAGAAATAGAGCATCAAAAGAATGCGGTAAATGCATATATGCAATGGATAAATTATTTTCAGACATCAGAAAGACTGTCAGTGTGAAATTTCTCAACTTACTGAAAGACTCGGGAAACCTTTTTATGCTCCCAAATGAAAAAAACAACCAACAAAAAGCACTTACGGTCAACATCTTCTCCTTCACCAGTTATTGCCATAAAAATGAAATAACAGTCCCTTCAGGACACAAAAGGACACTGAATATGCAGTTTTTTACATATTGGACAAAATGAAAGCCAAAAAAATTGTTTATGATATTTTCCGGCAAATCAAGTCATCTTTCTGTTCATCTTAAAATTTCATATAGGGCTGAAGATGTTAACATGCCTACCATGTGACAGTCATCCAAAGTGATGCAGTTGGAGATGTTAGATTTTTCTTTCAGCTGCCATTTTCAGTCTTTGTAGCTGTAGTACCAAGACAACAAGATTTGGCCAGCAACGTATAGAAGACGATGGGAAAGAGGATATTTCACATCTATAAGGCCTGGACTAGTCAGAAAATGTTCATCAGTAGGCACAACTTACACAGGCCAAGAAGTTCTTTTGAAGTAGATAATGGACAGAAACAGTAGGAATAAAAGAACCTTTTGATAAACTGAAAATGATAACAGTTGGGAGAACTCCAATGGTGACTAGTAGGATGGTTGGTATTTAACATATTCATTAGTTAAATATTTTACTTTTTAAATCTTGTTCAGAACGTACAACTTTTTAAAAAAGTATATGCTGCCATTAATGCATTAGCTGACAAAGGAATGCAGGGAGAAACAGGTGTTTATCAGTTCTAACATACTGCTGCTGTTTGGCTTTTTCTGAGCACCACCAACAGGCAGGCCTTGCCTAATGGGTTTATAAACAAAATTAGACAGACATAGTGGAGTTGAAACACAACTTTGAAACATACAAGACACTTCTGTTCATGATGAAACTCCCTATAAGTTACCTGAAATAGCGTACACCTTTACAACTGCCCATCACTAAGTGAAACCAGGTTAACATGTTAACTGCCAGACAGTGGTCCATTTAGTCCATTCTCCTAATTCAAACAGTGATCAAAATCATATGTAAAAATCCTGGGAATTCTGCCCATAGGAGTTTCTTTGCAGTCCATCCTGCTTCCTATCTATTAGTGGTTAGTTTATGCTCTAAAACTGGATCCTGCTATGCTCTTGGACAAAATGATATGCGACAATAAGTTCAATAGGTGAATTATATGTAATGTAACAACGCATTATCAGTTTAAATTTATCTTTCTATTTTATTTGCTGCCTCCTTATTTTTGTAAGATGAGAGGATACACGGTCATGTCGAAGTTATCTTTAGATATCTCTACCCCCAAAACACATGAAGTTCACTTTTGCAATCAGTTAAAAAAAAAGTAATTTTTGAAATAACGAAAGGTCAGCTCTTCAGTAATAAACAATTCCTTTCCTGAATTTGGTCAACTTTAAGCATATATTTAAAGTCTTCTCCTGAATTGGGCCGTAATGAGAACAAATTTAGAGCGTGCAGTAAATTACTCTTTAAAAAAAATCAGTATCTATACAGTAATTACACTACACAAGTGGCCAATAACCTGACACAACAGGTGAAAAAGGAGAAGGAGGGCAGGTCAGTTTGTGAAATAATCTATAAACTCTGACAAATGCTTACGATTCAACACTGCCAATCAAGTAATCTGCATATTTATTTGAGGGGGGGGAAATAACCACACAGAAAGGACTGAATTGTTGGCTTCCTAAGTGAGTGGTTGAGAGCTGAACAAAAGCCAACAGACATGCTTTATAGAGCTGAAGAGAAAGCTTGCCCAGCTTTTCAGAGTCATTCCCCACAGAAGATAAAATGGAAAGCGTCTGGGAAACAGACAGAAATACGAGCTGAAATTGAGAATTAAATCACTTTCCTTCCTCCTCTTTTGTCCACAGTAGGCTTAGATTTTGGTCGAATCCTTCAAATAAAAACTAAAATTGTATTTCAACATTTCCAATATAAAAACCTCGCCTTTATAAACAAAGGAATATAATTCTGCCATTTCAAATAGTACAGGGCCGGAATGAGGCACACAATCAGCAGCCAACATAAAACTTATCCATCCTTCTCCTCCATAGAAAACCGTCTTCATTATTTAATCATAATCAAATCTGTTTCTTCTGCTTCAGGGGCCAGAAGCTGAGCGTTCTGCATTAAAAAAGCCATAAAAATTGATGTGTTTCTCTTTTCGCCTTTCCTTCCTATACCACAACATTGCATTTCAAGTTACTGATAACACTTATCCTGTGAGAATTACCATGGGCCTTGTTTATACTAGAAAGAGTTTGCCAGTATAAATTATACCAGGTCCTCTGGCACAATAAAACTCTCCAATAAAAATGGTTTCAGAGCAGCAGCCATGTAAGCCTGTATCCGCAAAAAGAACAGGAGTACTTGTGGCACCTTAGAGACAAATAAATTTATTTGAGCATAAGCTTCCGTGGGCTACAGCCCACTTCATTGGATGCATAGAATGAAACATATAGTGAGATTTTTTTTTATTTTTATACACACACACACACACACACACACACACACACACACACACACACACACACACACACACACACACACACACACAGAGAACACGAAAAGGTGGGAGTTGCCGAACCAACTCTAAGAGGCTAATTAAGATGAACTGTTGTCAGCAGGAGAAAAATAACTTCTGTAGTGATAATCAAGATAGCCCATTTAAGACAGTTTGACAAGAATAAAACAATAAAATTAAAGCTCATTTGTGCAAGAGATAAAACTTAATCCGGGGTGGTCCCAGAATATGGAACTCCCCAAGAACTCAGGACCATCACAAACTTCACCACTTTCCATTCCAGGTGCAAGGTGCATTTCTTGACTTTGCCTTCTCTAACATAAACATATAGCAAAACGTGCATTTATTCAAACAACCAAACCAGGACATTCCACTGCACAGGCTGCTCCCTTTGGAGGAGAGAACCCTTCGCACATTTCAGATGCAAGCTTATGTTGCTTAATGAACTACTGGAAGGTGCTCCGATATGATGGAAATGAGTGCAGCATCAGAATCTATATAGAATCAATTGCCAAACCCTCCTAGTGTAAACACAGCTTATACCAGATGTATAAATAAAATCACCTATTCCAGAAAGACAATTCTACATTTACACTAACAGCAAATGAGAAATACTGTATATTTAAAGAGAAAAAAAATCACATTAATTACTAGCTTTATTATACCAGCAAAAGTTTCTGTGTAGACCTGGCCTAATTGTAACAACATTTCAACATCTTAAAATCTTAATTCAAGATCACAAATGAATTATTTGCTTTCAACTTCGTCACATTTTGTCATGTGTTACCATCTCCTTGTCATGTTGGTCAACATCTCCTTGGGGGAGATTCAGAGCTAGAACAGCAGGGGTCTACAGTAAGGGGAAAGAAAGAGAGGTAGGTGAGGGCAACAATTCTTAGTTGTTAATTTGGTTTCCTGCAGTACTAATTTACCCCAGACATCTCTCTGACAGGCAAGGGAGACAGTATAACAGATGTCAAATTACAGTTCTGAACATCTAAAATACCTGTTAAACTTTATTTTAAAAACCTCCTGAGGGAGTCTGGTATCACCACGAATCTAAATCAAGAAAGAAATTTTACTGTTCTCTGGTACATTATTTTATATCCAGTACATACAAAATTTTCCAAAGCAGTAGAGAAACCTCCAAAGAGGAACCAGTGCTTAACTCACTTCTCTGAATTTGTAGTTGTTGTATTGGTTTATTCCAGCAAGAGCAGATGCAGTCTTTTCCTTTATCAGAATACAAGCTTTCGCCTGTGTTCATTTAGAACAGTGGTCACCAACCCGTCGATCGCGAACGACTGATCGATCCTGGGGACTCTCTCAGTCAATCACGATCTCCGGCAGTGTAACAAGGCTGCCGCTAAGGCAGGCTCCCTGCCTGCCATGGCTACACAGCGCTGCCGGAAGTGGCCAGCACACCCCCGCAGTTCCTATTGGCCAGGAATGGGGAACTGTGGCCAATGGGAGCTTTGGGGGCAGTGCCTGCAGAGGGGGACAGAGAACAGAGGCACGCTGGCCCGTTCTGGGAGCAGCATGGGGTTGGTGCAGGTAGTGAGCCTGCCTTGAGCCTCGCTGTGCCGCAGATGAGGAGCCGCCTACAGTAAGTGCCACCCGGCAGGAGGCCACACCCCAACCCCCAGCATTGATCCCCCTCCCAGAACCAGTATCTCATACCTCCTCCTGCATCCAGAACCCCCACCCTGAGCCCCCTCCAAGAGCCAGAATCCCAAACCCACTCCAGCACCCCGTGCCGCCTCCTGCACCCTAACCCCCTGCCCCAGACCTGCCCCCATCCCAGAGACACCCCTCATCCCCTCCTGCACCCCAACGCCCTTCCCCAGGCTCAGCCCAGACCTCCTCCCATACTGCAAACCCCTTGGCCTCAGCCCAGAGCCCGCATGCCCTCTTGAACCCCAATCTCCTGTCCCAGCCCAGTGAAAGTGAGTGAGGGTAGAGGAGCACGAGCGACAGAGAGAGGGGTGATGGAGTGAGAAGGTGGGGCTTTGGGGGAGAGGTGAGGTAGATCCTGCGTTGCCCTTAAATTCAAAAAGCGACCTTGGGTGTAAAAAGGTTGGAGACCGCTGATTTAGAAGAAGGGCTGATAGAAATGTAAAGTTGTTCTTGGCTACCGCTAAATCCTCTGTATATTCCAGGGGGATTACTTTGGCCTGGCCTACACTATGCGTTTATACCGATTTTAGAAGCGTTAAACCAATTTAACGCTGCACTCGTCCACACAACAAGGCCCTTTATATCAATATAAAGGGCTCTTTAAATCGGTTTCTGTACTCCTCCCCGACGAGAGGAGTAGCGCTGAAATCGGTATTACCATATCGGATTAGGGTTAGTGTGGCCGCAAATCGACGGTATTGGCCTCTGGGCACTATCCCACAGTGCACCATTGTGACCGCTCTGGACAGCAATCTCAACTTGGAGGCACTGGCCAGGTAGACAGGAAAAGCCCCACGAACTTTTGAATTTCATTTCCTGTTTGCCCAGCGTGGAGCTCTGATCAGCACGGGTGGCGATGCAGTCTCAAATCCAAAAAGAGCTCCAGCATGGACCATACAGGAGATACTGGATCTGATCGCTGTATGGGGAAACAAATCTGTTCTATCATAGCTCCGTTCCAGAAGACGAAATGCCAAAGCATTTGAAAAAATCTCCAGACAGAGGCCACAGCAGAGACTCAGCATAGTGCTGCGTGACAAGCGTAACGGAAAGCCAAAGAATCAAATGGACGCTCATGGAGGGAGGGAGGGGGGACTGAGGACTCCAGCTATCCCACAGTCCCTGAAAAGTATTTGCATTATTGGCTGAATTACAAATGCCTGTAGGGTTCAAACACATTGTCTGGGGTGGTTCAGGGTATAGCTCGTCAATTTACCACACCTCCCTCCCCATGAAAGAAAAGGGAAAAAAATCGTTTCTTGACTTTTTTTTATATGTCACCCTATGTCTACTAAATGCTGCTGGTAGACGTGATGCTGTGGCACTGAACAGCAGCACCCTGACTGCTATCCATTGTCATCATCAGCCCATGAGTGCTCCTGGCTGGCCTAAGGAGCCAGTAGATGCTACAGAACGGCTGGTAACCATCCTCATCATAGCAACTGAGGGCTGAGCTCCATCAGCTCCCTCCCTTTCATGTCTAAAGAAAAGATTCTGTACTGCCTGGACTATCATAGCAGCGGGATGTTGGGCTCCTTTCCCCCACACCATTTAATGTCCTGCCTGGACTATCATAGCAGCTAGAGGTTGCCTCCCCCTCATTTTATCTCACTAACAAGTCAGTGTTTCTTATTCCTGCATTCTTTATTACTTCATCACACAAATGGGGGGGGACACTGCAACGGTAGCCCAGGAGGGTTGGGGAGGCAACGGGTGGGGTTGTTGCAGGGGCACTCCCTAGAACGGCATGCAGCTCATCATTTCTGTGGGATCTGACATGGAGCGGCTGTGCTCTCTGGTACACTGGTTCTCTAGCACACTTGCCCCATATTCTAGGCAGGATTGACCATTTTTAGATAAACCATAAAGAAGGGAATGACCCAGGGGTCTTTGCGCCCCCGGCTGACCTCAGCCAGAAGCACCCATGACAGCAGCAGACAGTACAGAACAACTGATAACCGTCTCTGCTGTCTTGCAAAGGCAAATAAACGCTGCTGTGTAGTGCTGCACTATCGCCTCTGTCAGCGGCATCCAGTACACATACGGTGACAGCGACAAAATGCAAAACTGGCTCCATGGTTGCCATGCTATGGCGTCTGCCAGGGCAATCCAGGGAAAAAGGGAGCAAAATGATTGTTTGCCATTGCTTTCACGGAAGAAGGAATGAGTGACGACATTTACCCAGAATCACCCGCGACACTGTTTTTGCACCATCATGCATTGGGATCTCAACCCAGAATTCCAATGGGCAGTGGAGACTGTGGGAACTATCAGATAGCTACGGGATAGCTACCCACAGTGCACCCCTCCAGAAATCGACACTAGCCTCGGTACATGGAAGCATACCACTGAATTAATCTGCTTAGTGTGGCCACGTGCACTCGACTTTATACAATCTGTTTTACAAAACTGGTTTATGTAAAATCAGAATAATCTCGTAGTGTAGACGTACCCTTTGTTAGACAAACCTAGGTCTTGTGTGTTCGAACTCTTGACTCTGCGACAGAACTGTCCTTCCCTCAACCATGTTCTGAACTGCTAAGATAGGCCACAGAATTCCCTAGAAGTATTTGTCATAGAACAAACTCTAGGTTTTAGACATTTTCAAAGGACTGTAGTATTTCTTCCACACTCTCCACTTTCTCTACATATAACAATTTTCCAATAAAGTACAGCCTGGTGAGCTGAACTTTGGATGTCATGTCAGCTAACTACCATTTACATCACGAGTCTTTTCTTGCTTGAAAAGAAGTACGGTATGATACAAATGGAGAATTCAATTAGTGTCTTCATTAAGCAAGTGAAGAATTGGTAACATTTAGCAACATTTGTACTAACTCTGTATTAGCATCCCTACTTGCAGAAAGACTTCCCTAGTTTCTGTCACTACCAGACTAACAGGTCTACTGAGCCGATCACATATGGCTGGTTACAAGGAAAACTGTAACGCTTTAAAGGATTTTTTGAGCAATTATTCAGCTGTATGGTTTAATGGACTCTCCCCCTACTCTGGAATCAGAGTTTGTGTTTTTGAGCAGAACCGAGATCATTTGCAACAGAAGTTGACAAAGTAGCCAGCTCTGTGTCAACATCTTGTCTTGATTTAACTTTTCAGTTTCTGCATCCATGGAAGAATTGGTAATGCACTGATGATGCAGTGTTGGAAAAACCTTGGAAAATTAGTTCCCTGGAAAATAAGATTCAGTTTTGGTTTGCAACATTGTTGAGCCCAGTCAAATGCCCTCAAAAAGCAGAATCAGAATAAGATTCTCTTTCGTGCTCTATGTATCTGGTTTATCCCAGCACTTCAATCAGAACACAAACACACTAGCTTAGTCAGGATCTAGAATCATGGTCCTTTGCCAAAGAAACTGCTTCTCCAAACTGGGGTTTATCTGTAATGGTGGACCACACATACAGATACCTTGTTTAGAAAAACATGGCGATACTAGAGCGGAGATGCTGAGACACTGACTCATAGCATTGCCTACACAGAGTTAGGTCAGTACAACTATGTCGCTCAGGGGTGTGAAAAATCCTGATATATACTGATATAAGTTGGTAGTGTAGATCAAGCCTTAACAAGGAAAAAATATCTAGCTTTTACCAGCACACAGGTTTAAACAAGAGAAAACTCATAACACAAACATGGCTAGATCCCACCCTCCATCCCCTCCAGTATTTTTTCCCCTCATTGAATCCAGCTAAAACTAAGGTCTTCATAATGAATCAGAGGAAATACTTAAATAATTGTGTTGATAAATTCAACATTAAAATATCAAGTGCATATGCAAAGTACACAAATTTAAGAGACTACAGCCTTCTATATTTTGGGGAGAAACTATTTACTTATACATCAGTAGGAGAAATATGCAGAGTATAATTCTGCATTCCCAAATCTGGGTCACCAGGCTGAACCAGATGTAAGGAATGTTGGAAGAAGAGCCGATTTACGAGAAGCAGTAACGCAAGAGATCATCTAGTTTGGTTTGGTTTGGTTTGTAGTTTAGTTACCAATAAAGAAAAATTGTACATCCTTCTTCTAAAATTGACTTCCATTCAAACCCTTTATATCACTAATTAATTAAGCTCCTCAGGTACAAGTTAAGTATTTATCCCATTAGTGTAAAAAAGGATAATGAATAACAGAAGATTTAAAATATTTGCTGAAGATATTTGGCAGGGCCAAGAATAAAATCCAGATAACCTGGCTCCAAATCCTCTTTTTCAATCAAAAGGTTGTCGTCTTCAACTACAGTTTTCTTCTCCTTTAATCATGTAGCACACAAGTCACTAGGAAATGAGACTTAGAAAGTTGGTTCCTTTCATATTATAATAATAGCACAAGGAAGGCCCTGTTATTACTTATCCAAAGCCATCTGATATCCAAGAAAAAAAGGAACAGGAAAAGTCAGAGAAAAATCAGTGCTGCCAATTCATGATTTTATTGCAAGACTCCTGATTGTTGTTATACTTAAAACTCTTATTCCTGAAGACATGCGGTTACGTGATAATCTCAACTTTTGTTTAAATAAAATTAAGTTTCTAGTCCTCTTTGTTGCAGATAAAAAGCTTGAAAATGTAACTCTGACAAGATGCACACACCAGGCTCAAAAACTAGAAAGCAAATATAAATAGAAATGTCAATTTTATTTTTAAATCATGATTTTAAAGACATGATTTTTGACTATTTGGAGTTGGCAATAAAAAAAGGGAACAGAAATTTCTTTGCTTTTCTGCTCCTTGTTTTAAATGCTTAAAGCAAACAGCACTGGGCACTGCACACATACTAAAAGCTTACATTAGGAACGGCACTACATTCTACTACAGCTACATTTCCATTATTTATGTGCATCTGGGAGTCAAAGGTTAAAATCAATTCAGACAACCTGAAAACCAAGCCATGATCATAGTGCCCTGTCAGCGTCACACAGGTCAGTCACCCACTCTTCCAGTAAGCTCCAATACCACCTAATCAAGCATACTACATACAAATCCACTTCAAAAGACAGATGCAATGAAGGGGAAACAAATCTTACTACTCTCATCTCCACCACTCCCCAAGCCCAGGCAGGAAGGCCCCACTCACAAGACACATTCTAACAGGAAACAAAGAAAAATCTCTACGAAGCTACACAGAAGAAAACAAAATTCAGTATGCATGCAATGGCATGTAAACAAAAAATGCTGTTAATTTAAATCTGAGTTTGCTACTCAATAGCTAGAAAAATGCTGCTCATTTGCTACTAACTTATGCTAGATACAACCATTCTGTTTCATTTTTTAAAAAGGTGATTTTCTAAACTAGCAAAAAGCATACAACTCCTTTTCTTCACTAAATATATTTTACTTTTAGAAAATAAAACACAGAATCAAGACACATACATGGTATTTGAGCAAAAATAATGCAAAGCACTTTATTTTAAATTTTGATCACAAATTGTGAAGAAAAACAAATGCTAGAAAGAGGCATGAAGGCTCTAGGTAAAGCCTTGTCTACTCTACATGGTTAAGACAACATAAGCTGCCTTGCACCCAGGGCCGTCGAGAACAGGTTCGGGCCCCAGTGAAAAAAAATTTCGGGGCCCCCAGCAAGAGCAGACCAGCTAAACAGGGCCGACGAAACCGGGCTCCGATAATTTGTACCGGCTTCCCCCTTCGCCCCCTCGTCAGCCCTGCTTGCACCGACCCAGCTATGGAAGTGTCTTCGCTTACATTTGGCTCCCATTGACGTAAATGCCTCTCTGTGCTGATTTAGTGACATTACTTCCCTGAGTGGCATAGAGTCACAGTTGATGTAATTAGGTCAGTGCAGTAACATCAACTGTTACTAGCTTTCAGGAGCCATTCCATAATGACCCACACAGATAATAAAATCAATACAAGCGCTGCTGGTGAGGATGCTTGCTACCAACACAAGGTGCTAAGTGTGCACACACAAAGGAATTAACAACTGAGGTGGCTGTATATTGATATAAATTAGGTCGCCATAATTTTGTAATGTAGATATGGCCTAAGATCAAGCATAGCTGAAGAATGAGAAGAGTTAATTTAAAGAGCACTAATGTAAAGAACTATTTCAATACCAAAGTCTGATTTCTACAAAAATATACATTGTTGGCACCTGCAGATTACACATCTTTAAAATCTTCAGCCTCACATTAATCAGAACTACCAGGAGTTCTTCCACTATCCCAATCAACCATCAATGTACAGTCATTTAAAATGCTTTCAATTTGTCTTCTAGATTTAACTAAAGAATAAAATCTTCAAAGAATTTGATGGCGAAGAACGGATGGGAAATTCCATGGTGGTAGCAATCTAGACCTTTTAACTATTTAGAAAACAATATATTTGTATATTATACTGTCAATATGGTTCTGCTGGTGGCATATTTCTCTCTGAGCCAGCAGGTCCCTGCTCTGTGCTCATATTCAATGCACACATGGAATTTCCTGAAAGGGATAAAGACTTAAAGGTTCAACAGTTATCTTCAGCTAAATCATGAGGTCTGGATGTGTTCAGTCCATCTTTCATAGCTGCAGAAATACAGTTTTATGGAGATTACTTTTTAAAATAAAATAATCCCAGTGTCCAGCTCAATAATCCTTTTTCTAAATAAAACTGGTTCAAATGTATGCAATCTTTTGCCATGTTTTGAGTATATAATGGCTACAACATTGTCACCAGCCTAGAATTTACCTTGATAAAACAGGTATCTGACAGATGCAGAACAGTTTGCTAGAAAATATGGACTTCGATTGCTGGACCTGTCCCCTCCTTAGACCTACTGGTTTGTTCTCCTTCCTTTCACCAGCACTGCAGAGTACCCCTGTTCTCTTGCACCCAACCCCCACTTCCTCATGCACACACACACGTTCCAAGCATCTGAAGCTGTAACTGTTTCCTTAGGGCTGACTTTGTGTATGTGGCTTTCATAAGCATGAATTTATTTTTAGCTTCGGTTTTGTTCTTGGGCCAATGTAACAGTTTAACTCACTGCAATTCAATATAGTCAGAAGAACTTCGAAGTAATGTTCAACTTACATGTTTCAATATTCTCCCAGCCTCTCACGAAAAAGAACAGAGCATTCAGAGGAAAGATTGAGAAGTTCAGGCCTGCAATGCTTTAAATCTGCAAGGCACCATGCCACAAAAAAGCAAATGATGTAACCGCTCATCTGAAGCTGGGAACAGCACTTTTATTAGATCTGTAGACTGGTGGTGGCTTTCCTCTTTTAAACTTTTTAGTGCCAAGATGATTCCCCCCCCCCATGCTGTCTTTATGTTTCCATTATACTTTGTCTCCTCCACTCTTCCCAATATCACTTTGACGGGAGAAGTGAGGAAAAAAGACGGTTACTCACCTTTGTAACTGTTGTTCTTCGAGATGTGTTGCTCACATCCATTCCAGTTAGGTGTGCGCGCCGCGCGTGCACGTTCGTCGGAAACTTTTTACCCTAGCAACTCCAGTGGGCCGGCAGGTCGCCCCCTGGAGTGGCGCCGCCATGGCGCCCAATATATATCCCTGCCGGCCCGCCCGCTCCTCAGTTCCTTCTTGCCGGCTACTCCGACAGTGGGGAAGGAGGGCGGGTGTGGAATGGATGTGAGCAACACATCTCGAAGAACAACAGTTACAAAGGTGAGTAACCGTCTTTTCTTCTTCGAGTGATTGCTCACATCCATTCCAGTTAGGTGACTCCCAAGCCATACCTAGGCGGTGGGGTCGGAGTGAGAAGTCGCGGCATGGAGCACTGCAGTTCCGAAGGCCGCATCCTCTCTCGACTGCTGTACCAGGGCGTAGTGGGAAGCAAAGGTGTGGACCGATGACCAGGTCGCTGCCCGACAGATTTCCTGGATGGGCACACGGGCCAGGAAAGCCAGCGACGACGCCTGCGCCCTGGTAGAATGCGCAGTCACACGGCCCGTAGGGACATGGGCCAAGTCATAACAGGTCCTGATACAGGACGTAACCCACGAGGATAACCTCTGGGAGGAGATAGGAAGCCCTTTCATACGGTCCGCTACCGCCACGAAAAGCTGGGGGGATTTGCGGAAGGGTTTGGTCCTCTCTATGTAGAACGCGAGAGCTCTACGGACATCCAGCGAGTGGAGCTGCTGCTCCCTGCCTGAGGAGTGAGGTTTTGGGAAAAAAACCTGGAGGAAAATCTCTTGGTTGACGTGGAAGGCTGAGACCACCTTGGGTAGAAAGGCAGGGTGTGGTCTAAGCTGCACCTTGTCTTTGTGGAAGACCGTGTATGGGGGGTCCACCACAAGGGCTCGGAGTTCCGACACCCGTCTAGCTGAGGTGATAGCTACTAGAAAGGCAGCCTTCCAAGAGAGGTAAAGCAGGGAGCAAGTAGCTAACGGCTCAAAGGGGGGCCCCATGAGCCGGGACAACACCAGGTTAAGATCCCAGGTTGGAGCAGGGGGACGGACGTTAGGGAATAACCGTTCCAGCCCCTTAAGGAATCTCGACACCGTCGGGTGAGAAAAAACGGAGCGACCGTCCGCACCCGGGTGAAAGGTGGAGATAGCTGCCAGATGGACTCGCAACGACGATAAGGCCAGACCATGTTCTTTGAGGGACCAAACATAATCTAAGATTTCGGATACCGAAACTTCCATAGGGCGGAGATTTCTCTCTACGCACCAACAGGAGAAGCGTTTCCATTTTGCCGAATATGTGGCTCTTGTGGATGGTTTCCTGCTGCTCAAGAGCACCTCTCTCACAGGCGTGGAGCAGCGCAGCTCGGAACCAGTTAGCCACGCAGGAGCCACGCCGCTAGGTGCAGCGACTGCAGGTCTGGGTGACAGAGGGACCCGTGGTCCTGGGTAATCAGGTCCGGATGAAGGGGCAGGGGAACTGGGTCGGCTACGGCCAAGTCTAGCAGCATGGTGTACCAGTGCTGTCTGGGCCATGCCGGGGCCACCATGATAACACGAGCCCTGTCTCTGCGCACCTTCAGGAGGACCTTGTGAACCAGAGGGAACGGAGGAAACGCATAGTACAGGTGGGTCGACCACTGGATGAGGAAGGCATCCGCTATCGACCCCGGCTCCCTGCCCTGAAAGGAGCAGAACGCTTGGCACTTCCTGTTCCCCTTGGACGCAAAGAGGTCCACCCGGGGATAACCCCACCTCCGGAAAATGGAGAGAGCGACGTCCGGTCGAAGGGACCACTCGTGTGACAGGAAGGATCTGCTCAATCGATCCGCCAGCGTGTTCCGTACTCCGGGAAGGAAGGAAGCCTTGAGGTGAATGGAGTGGGCTACGCAAAAGTCCCAGAGTCGTATCGCCTCGAGGCACAGGGAGGAGGACCTGGTGCCGCCCTGCTTGTTGATATAATACATGGTCGTCGTGTTGTCCGTGAACACGGCTACACAACGACCCTGAAGCTGATGACAAAACGTTTGGCAAGCAAGGCGGACCGCTCTCAACTCCCTCATGTTGATATGTAGCCCCACCTCCTCCTCGGACCATAGGCCCTGCGTCCGCAGGGTCCCTAGGTGGGCCCCCCAGCCTAGATCTGAGGCATCCGTTGTCAGGGATACCGAGGGCTGAGACGGGTGAAAGGGAAGACCCGCACACAATACGGACTGGTCCCCCCACCAGCCGAGGGAATCTAAGACCTTCTGGGGGACTGTGATTAACATGTCTAGCGGTTGCCTTGGTCTGTAATGACTGATAAGCCACAGCTGGAGAGGCCTCATGCGGAGCCGAGCGTAGTCGGTCACAAAGGTGCACGCCGCCATGTGGCCTAACAGGGTTAGACATGTCCTCA
The DNA here is from genome assembly GCF_007399415.2 of Gopherus evgoodei. Taxonomy (NCBI): domain Eukaryota; kingdom Metazoa; phylum Chordata; order Testudines; family Testudinidae; genus Gopherus; species Gopherus evgoodei. The sequence continues at coordinate 233,305,456 of NC_044322.1, read as the reverse complement.
CTGACGTCAACGGGGCTGACCGCAAGCGTTGAACGATCGCCGCCATGGTCTGGAACCGCTGCCGAGGCAGCGAGGCCCTGCCCACAGTGGCGTCCAGGACGGCCCCGATAAATTCCACCTTCTGAGTGGGCCTCAGGGTGGACTTGTCTGTGTTTATCAAGAGGCCCAGACTCGCAAACATGCCGGTGATCACGCGGACATGGCTGTACACCTGCTGTTCCGACGTGCCCCGAATCAACCAATCGTCCAGATAAGGGAACACGTGGACACGGTTGCGCCGAAGATGCGCCACGACAACTGCCATGCATTTTGTAAACACCCTCGGGGCCGTGGACAGGCCAAACGGGAGGACCGCAAATTGATAATGACGAGCCCCCACAACGAAGCGGAGGAAGCGTCTGTGGCGTGGCCAAATGGCAACGTGGAAATACGCGTCCTGCATGTCGAGGGCGGCGTACCAGTCTCCCGGATCCAGGGATGGAATAATGGTCCCCAGGGATACCATGCGGAACTTCAACTTCACGAGGTATTTGTTGAGTTCTCGCAGGTCGAGGATAGGCCTGAGGCCCCCCTTGGCCTTGGGGATCAGAAAATAGCGGGAATAAAACCCCTTGCCTTTCTCGTTTTCGGGAACCGCCTCTATAGCTCCTTTGCTGAGGAGCGTCTGCACCTCCTGCCGAAGGAATTGCTCGTGAGAGGGGTCCCTGAAGAGGGACGAGGAAGGAGGGCGGGAAGGAGGGAACGAAACAAACTGCAGGCGGTACCCCGTCTGCACCACGCTCAAGACCCCGCGGTCTGATGTTATTTGGGACCACGCCGGGAGGAAAAACGAAAGGCGGTTGGAAAACGGAGGGGAAGGATCCGTAGGGGAAACTGTTACTGCGCCCTCGAGCGCACCTTCAAAATGAAGGCTTAGGACCAGGCGGGGGTTTTGAAGAGCCTTGGTTCTGCCCCCCTTGGTTCCCCGACTGCCTGCGCCTCCCGTTCCTGCCACGGCGCCTGTAAGGGTCCTGCCGCTGGCGGAACTGGGAAAACGGCCGACGGTGCTGCTGTTGTTGCGGCCTAAAGGGTCTACGCTGTGTCACGGGGGTGTGCATCCCGAGGGACCGCGCAATGACCCGGTTGTCCTTTAAACTCTTAAGTCTGGGGTCTGTCTTATCGGAAAACAGGCCCTGGCCTTCGAAAGGAAGGTCCTGTATCGTGTGCTGGAGCTCTGGCGGAAGGCCGGAAACCTGCAGCCAGGAGATGCGACGCATCGTAACTCCTGACGCGAGGGTACGGGCAGCCGAGTCCGCAGCGTCCAAGGAGGCTTGCAAGGCCGTGCGCGCGACCTTCTTGCCTTCGTCCAAGATGGCCGTGAACTCTTGGCGAGCATCCTGTGGCAGCAGCTCCTTAAATTTGTCCACTGCCACCCAGGAGTTAAAGGCGTATCTGCTCAGCAGGGCCTGTTGGTTAGAGACCCTGAGCTGCAGCGCCCCAGCCGAATACACCTTACGGCCAAGGAGGTCCATCCGCCTGGCTTCTCTGGATTTGGGGGCCGGAGCCTCCTGGCCGTGACGCTCCCTATCGTTCACCGATTGCACTACCAGTGAACCGGGAGTCGGGTGAACATGTAAATATTCGTACCCCTTAGAAGGGGCCATGTACTTCCTCTCGACTCCTTTCGCTGTCGGAGGGATGGAGGCCGGGGACTGCCAGATAGTATTGGCATTGGCCTGAATGGTCCGTATAAACGGCAGGGCGACCCTGGTGGGAGCATCGGAAGAGAGGATGGTGACAATTGGGTCCTCTATCTCCGAGACCTCCTCTGCCTGCAGACTCAGGTTTTGAGCCAATCGCCTGAGGAGGTCCTGGTGCGCCCTGAGATCCAGCGGGGGGGACTGTTGGAGGAGGTACCCGCCACCGCCTCATCCGGGGAGGAGGATGATGAGACCCCAGGCACAATAGTGTCCAACTGAGGGTCTTCCTCAGCCCTCGCCTCTGTCTCCGGAGCCCCAGCGGAGTCCTGCTGTTTGGACCCTTCGTCCCCTTCCGGGGAGGGAGGGGGGCGAGACAAGGAGGCTTCAGGGGCCCTACGCTCCGCAGTCGCCGGCCTAGCAGGGAGCTGCTGGGGGCCCTGGGCCTGATGGTACGCCCAGGGTGTCCAGAATCCCCACTGTGGGGGGCCTTGGTCCTGCAGCGGCGGATCAGCAAACAGCGCCGCCTGCCGGTCGGTGCCCAGCGCATAGCCGCTGTCCGTCTGGGAGGACACGGACGGCTGCCTGGAGGGCCACGGCGGGGCCGACCCTGGATGGTACGGGTCTGCGCGGGCCGGCACGGAGGATCGTCTCGGTGCCGGGGACCGGTGCCGGGAGTCATAACGGTGCCGGGATCGGGACCGGGATCTGTCACGGTGCCGGGCGCTGCTTCGGGACCGGGATCTGTCACGGTGCCGGGCGCTGCTTCGGGACCAGGATCTGTCACGGTGCCGGGCGCCGCTTCGGGACCGGGATCTGTCACGGTGCCGGGCGCCGCTTCGGTGCCGGGACCTACTACCAGCTCGGTGCCGGGAGATCGACCGGGACCGGGACCTGCCACCAGCTCGGTGCCGGGAGGTCGAGCGAGATCGGGACCGGGACCTGCCACCAGCTCGGTGCCGGGAGGTCGACCGGTGCGGCGAGTAGCGTCGGGACCTGCTCCTGGAGTCGCGGTGCCGGTGTCGACTGGAGCCTGACCGCGACCGTCTCGATGCCGACCGGTGCCGCGAGTGCGACCGGTACCGCTGAGGGGAGCGGTGCCGGGACTGCGAGCGGCGTCGGGATCTGGAGCGCCCAAGACGTCGGGGCCTGGATGGCGAACGACTGTCCGTGGGCGGTGCCGACATCATGGGCTTGCCTCTGGACGTGACCCGCACCGGAGGAACCGGGGGTGGCAGCCGAGTAGGCTCCGTCAGGGCAATAAGGTCCCGAGCCGAGGCGAAGGTCTCCGGTGTGGATGGGACCATTATCTCAACCCCAGATCTCATGGGGGAGCTCGGCGGCACCGGACTCAACAGACCCGCCGGGCCCGGAGTCAACGGTGCTGACGGTGCCGGCGGCGCCGCGGCCGATGTCGAGGCCGGGCGTTCAAGCCGGGTCTGCCTGGCCGGAGTATTAGACTTCGACGGCCTAGGCTCTGATTCCGGTGCCGGAGAAGGTCGGTGCCGAGGAGTCTTCTCGGTGCCGGAGCGATCCGGTGCCGGTGCCGAAACCACGGTCTGCGAAGTCGACAGGTCAAGTGCCGCCTCCATTAGGAGAGTTCGGAGCCTCTGATCCCTCTCCTTTTTTGTCCTCGGCTTAAAAGCCTTACAGATGCGGCACTTGTCAGATCTGTGCGATTCCCCGAGGCACTTCAGGCACGCTTCGTGGGGATCGCTGGTAGGCATGGGCTTCTTGCAGGCCGCACACTGCTTGAAGCCTGGCGAAACAGGCATGAGCCTGGCGCCCGGTGCCGGGAAGGGCTAAGCCCCCGGCAAGAAACTACTTAACAGCTATTTACTAAACTATCTACTTAACAATACTAATTAACAACTATATATAGAACTAGAGATAAGCGATAAACAAGCGATAGAAACTAGGAGAGCTAGGGACGTGGAGGACAGCTATGCCGCGCTCCACAGTTCCAACGACCGACACGGTGGTAAGAAGGAACTGAGGAGCGGGCGGGCCGGCAGGGATATATATTGGGCGCCATGGCGGCGCCACTCCAGGGGGCGACCTGCCGGCCCACTGGAGTTGCTAGGGTAAAAAGTTTCCGACGAACGTGCACGCACGGCGCGCACACCTAACTGGAATGGATGTGAGCAATCACTCGAAGAAGAACCCATGTTCATGCTGATGCCTGCAACCTGCTCTGAAAACGTTTCGTGCTCATACGCAACACCACCAGTGAGTTTTAAGTCAAAAGATCAACACATTCGATGCTGAGTAAGTAAAGTGGCTTGCACATGCGGTCCTGAATTATAACATGCCAATCACAAGATCAGACATCTGGGTCACTGAAAATTCCAAGCTAAGGGTGAAGGATACAAGACATTTCTGCAGCATTTCCTGTCAATTACTGCTACACAGAATCATAGAATTGTAGGTCTGGAAGGAACCTCGAGAGGTCATCTAGTCCAGTTCCCTGCACTCATAGCAAAACTAAGTATTATCTACACCATCCCTGACAGGTGTTTGTCTAACCTGCTCTTAAATATCTCCACAATCTCCTTAGGCAGTTTATTCCAGTGCTTAATCACCCTGAAAATTAGGAAGTTTTTCCTAATGTCCAACCTAAACCAGCCTTGCTGCAATTTATGACCATTGCTTCTTGTCCTATCCTCAGGATTAATGAAAACAATTTTTCTCCCTCCTTCTTGTAACAACTTTTTAGGTACTTGGAAACTAGTATGTCCCTCCCTTGGTATTCTCTTCTCCAGACTGAACAAATGCAATTTTTTCAACATGACCCATGAGGGAAGATTTTCTAGACAATAATTTTTGTTGCTCTTCTCTGAACTTTCGCCATTTTGTCCACATCTTTCCTGAAATGTGGTGCCCACAACTGGACACAATACTCCAGTTGAGGCCTAATCAGTGTGGAGTAGAGCAGAATTACTACTTCTCATGTCTTGCTTACAATACTCCTGCTAATACATCCCAGAATGATGTTTGCTATTTTTTTGGCCACAGTATTACACTTTCACTCATATTTAGTTTGTGATCCACTACAACTCCTAGATTCCTTTCCGCAATACTCCTTCCTAGGCAGTCATTTCCCATTTTGTACGTGTGCAACTGATTGTTCCTTCCTAAGTGGAGTACTTTGCATTTGTCCTTATTGAATTTCATCCTATTTATTTCAGACCATTTCCCCAATTTGTTCAGAGTGTTTTGAATTTTAATCTTATCCTCCAAAGCACTTGCAACCCTTCCCAGCATGGTACCATCCACAAACTTTATAAGTGTACTCTCTCTGCCTTTGTCTAAATCATTAATTAAAAATATTGAACAGAACCAGACCAAGAACTGATCCCTATGAGACCCCACTTGATATGCCCTTCCAGCTTGACTGTAAACCACTGATAACCTACTCTCTGGGAACCGTTTTGCAACCAGTTTTGCAGACATCTTGTAGGAGTTCCATGTAGACTGTGTTTTCCTAGTTTGTCCAAGAGACAGTTATGCTAGACAGTATCAAAAGCCCAGATATACCCAATCTACCGCAACTCCTCTATCCAAAAGGCTTGTTACTCTGTCAAAGAAAGCTATTAGGTTGGTTTGACACAATTTGTTCTTGATTAATCTATGCTATCAGTTATCAATTTATTGTCTTCTAGGTATTTGTAAATTGATTACTTAAGTATTTGCTCCATTATCTTTCCAGGTACTGATGTTAAGCTGACTGGTCTGTAATTCCCCAGGCTATCCTTATTTCCCTTTTTATAGATTGGCACTATATTTGCCCTTTTCCAGTCCTCTGGAATCTCTCCCATCATCCATGACTTCGAAGATGATCGCTAATGGCTCAGATATCTCCTCAGTCAGCTCCTCGAGTATTCTAGGATGTATTTCATCAGACCCTAGTGACTTGAAGACTTCCATCTTGTCTAAGTAATTTTTAACTCATTCATTCCCTATTTTTGCCTCTGATCCTACCTCATTTTCATTGCCATTCACTACTCACTACTAACCTTTTTGGTGAAAACTGAAACAAGTCATTTAGCCCCTCTGCCATTTCCACATTTTCTGTTATTGTTCCCCCACCCCTCCCCACCCTTGCCCCCATTGAGTAATGGGCCTATCCTGTCCTTGGTCTTCCTCTTGCTCCTAATGTATTTATAGAATGTCGTCTTGTTACCCTGTGTGTGTCTAGCTAGTTTCATCTCGTTTTGTGCCTTGTCCTTTCTAATTCTGCCCCCATATACTTGTGTTATTTATATTCATCCTGTGTAATTTGATCTAGTTTACACTTTTTGTACAACTCTTGAGTTTCAGATCATTGGCGCTCTCCTGGTTAAGCCAGAGTGGTCTCTTTCCATACTTCCTATCTTTACTATGCAGTGGGATAGTTTGCTCTTGTGCCCTTAAAAATGTCTCTCTGAAAAACTGTCAACTTTTTTTTTAAACTGTTTTTCCTCTTAGACTTTCTTCCCATGGGATTTTACCTACCAACTCTCTGAGTTTAGTAAAGTCTGCTTTCTTGAAATCCATTATTTTTATTGCGTTGTTTTCCCTCCTACTATTCCTTAGAATCATGAACCCTACCATTTAATGATCACTTCTAAGTGCTGTAAGATCTACACACTTGCCAGGATTTTCTTGAAATTTGTTATGCCTTGTATGAAATTTGCTATGCAGAATAGGGTTAATGATCCACATTTGGGGTCATTTGAGCCAGGGGTTCCAGAGATATAAGCCCTGAAATAAATAGCCCTTATTTTAAAGAACTTATTGGGGTGGGAAGAGAAGAGAGCTAGAGATCATACTATTGCTGTGATGAGGATCAAAATGGTCTCAGTTGGTCAATTTTTACCCAAGGTAGTGAATAGCATGCACTATGTCTTTGGGGGACCCAAACTAAGAATAGTATTTAAGAACATGTTCACTTTCTTTTCTTATATCCATCTGGATTACAGCATGTATGCGCCAATTAAGGAAAAACCCATAAGAGTGTGTTTCTATGCAATCACTTTATGTTGCCTGGGTAGTTTGAGGGAACATTCTGACAGCATTGCACCTGCTACTTCCGGATTTTGGGGCAGATTCATGTGGTGTTGCAGAATGCTGAGCTGGGCAAAACTCAAACATTGGAAAAGCAGGAAATGCAGAGTTAAGGTTGCAATGCCCCAATATGCCCCATTATCACACACAGCTTCACTGTGCCAACCCCATAGTTCACCTCCTTTTACAACCCATTTACTCTCACCCACAGGTTTCTATGGACAAAAGACAAACACTCACACTTAGCCAAATCCCCAAAAAGAATACAAAATGTCTACAGTTTAAGAATCATTTGACAACACCTTACACTTGGGCCGGATCTACACTAGGAAATTAGATCACTATAACTACGCTGTTCAGGGGTGTGAAAAATCCACACTCCTGAGTGATATAGTTAAATGACCTAATCCCCAGTGTGGAATTCTCCCATCAACCTAGCTACTTGCCTCTTGGGGAGGCTGAAATAACTACGCCAGCGGGAGAAGTCCTCCTGTCAGCACAGGTAGAATTTTCACTTGAAGTGTTACGGCAGCACAGCTGCATCAGTGCCCTTACTCACAGAACCCTACCTCAATCTACACATTCACTTAACTATCATTAAAGCATTAGAATCCTGTCATATTCCACCTGTTATGGGCTATATTGGAGCAGTGCTGAATGAGGGCAGAGTTAAGGGTGCATGGGAAACCTTAATTCTATTTCCTGGGTTTCAGAAACTTAGTTTTGCTCAGTTAAACATTCTGCAGAGACAACATACCACCAAACAACCCTAATTCTGCATTAACATAATTTTTTACATTGAATTACACATGACTTGAGTTTGCATACATTACTTCCAAACAGGAATCATGAAAGCTTAAAGAGGAACATATTTACTGCAAATTACACACACACTTTCAATTAACTGAGTTTGCTCTCAATTTAATATATTCCTTTCATATCAGGTCACATTTAGCCTGTCCATTCCACTGTTCTGCTCCAGACGACAATATTTTCTTTTATTATAATCATGGACAGTAATCCCTTCATGGTAGTTATCCAATTTTGCCATGACTTTTAACTGATCTATTGACAATTACTATTAAATTACCCTCCTCTGAACTGAATACAACTGTGATAGAATGGATCTCTAGTTATGTAAATTGCTTTAAAAATAGGAGTGACTTAATACTGAGGTTTATTCTAGTTGGACAGAAATATGCAGTTAGTGTAAGTGGAAAATAGCCAGAGGTCTACATAAAACGCATGTACAGGAAAGTGAGAGATGCAGTAGGGATGCCAGTTTTCTTCACCCTTTTGCCACATTAATCCTTCCCGATACAACACACTACTACACCAAACACCGACAACTAGCTGTATTGTGAGGGGGTAATCTGCTAACGGGACATATGGAGAAGGGCAAAGATGCACTACATAGTTTGTCATTTAGGATAGCTGTGGTAATGGTATAGTGCGTATATGGGGTGGAAAAGTAGAGGGCATGTACTGTTAGGAATCTTAATTCTTTATTTCCTTGTTCTGTTGGTTTGAGTCAATTTATTTTGAAGTTAGGAGCGCTATGCACATAAGCTTTTTGGGTACTAATATGAGAGAGAGGGATATTGATTTTTGAGCTGGATGAGAGATAAGGGCCTCATCCTCCTGTCACCATGTCATCAGCAAACAAACTACCGGGTAGCCCCAGAATATTCTCTAGCACCTGGTAGCAAGAGGTTTCCAATGTAACACAGATGTGCTGAAGCCCTGGTACATGGCTCCAAAGATCTTTATGGTGGATTTAACATGGCTCAGAATTAGGACAGCTTGAGTTCCGCTCTCTCTTTTTGGGAGCAAGAAGAATTTAACTGAGAGACATTAGAATCTTTTGAGTAGGACAACTGCTTCCTTCTTGGTTTCTGAACTGCAAATGCCACAATCTTAGGCCCACCACAGCTTCTCTAGAAAACCTGTTCTGTGGGACAGCCACAACCCAGTTTTCTACTTCTCCAAAACTAGCCTGAACAGGGGCAAATATAAATGAAAATTTCATATGAAGAGGAAGTTTTTTCCTTTTTTCTAGAAAAACTAATAAGCTTGAAATTGAAAGTTATTATAAATAACGAAAAAACATTTAAATCAGTGTTCTCAACCTGCAGCTCAATCAGCACAGAGCTGTGGCCCATGTGAAATCCTCAGCCGCTTTCCTCAACATTTGTGCATGTGACCCAAGGTCTAGAGTAGAAGTTGCCACCACCCACCACGAAGTCCCCTGCACTCAAACATTTTCACGTTTAATCATGGCAGCAGGAGTAGCAAAATATATGGAACATCTCTGGCAAGAAATATGGGGAAGGCTGAGGACTGGTCTATATTGGGAACTTACATGGGCACAGCTGTGTCACTCAGGGGCATGAAAAATCCACACCCCTGATAAACTTCGCTATGCCAACCTAAACCACAGTGTAGACAGCACTAGGTCAGAGGTTCTCAGACTGGCAGGCAGCACCCCCTGGGTAGGCAGGGAATGTATTCGGGAGGTGAGGGGGCAGGTGAGAAGGCAGAGCAGAGAGTGGCAGCTGCTGACTGGGCACCCAGATCCAAAGGCAACATCACTGCCAGCAGCACCACAGAAGTAAGGGTGGCATGGTATGGTATTGCCACCCATACCTCTGCACTGCTGCTGGAGGTAACGCTGCCTTCAGAGTTGGGTGGCTGGAAAGCTATAACATATACTTAAATGGTTCTGTTTGAATCAATATCTTACTGTTTTTAATATTTAATGAGAGTTGCATATAGATCTTTTAAATTGGTATATATACACTTGTATGACGGGGGGAAAGGGGGATGGACGTAAACTACCACAGACACACAGAATGGGGGTGTGATCAAATAATTTTAGGAACCACTGTACTAGGTAAGCAGAAGAATTCTTCAGCTGACCTCGCTACCACCTTTCATGAGAGTGGATTACCTACGCCCATGGGAGAACCCCTCCTGTTGGCATATGTAGTGTCCACGCTGAAGCGCTACAGTCGCACAGCTATAGCATCTTCAGTATAGACATACCCTGAATAACTAACCAATCTTGCTAAAGCTATTTGTATACTGAAGCAGTAATCACGGCAGTACTGCTGAAGACAATGTATTCCACTCTGTTCATTTGATTAAGCCTCCACTGGAAAGACAGTTTGAAGTCTGTACTATCCAGTTAATTGAGAACAGCAAAAACCCAGGGTCCGCAAGCTTAACATTGCAGACTGAAAATATTTGGAGGGAGGAAGAGGGAAATACAAAATGAAATAATCCTCGAAGTTCCAACAATGATATTTCACCCATCACAAAGTGAGAGAATACATTACACATTTTAAGTAATCAAGAACAAGAAAGCAAGAAAAATGCATGTAAAGTACAAATATGAACTGCTTTCTGGTTTTCTCAAATTGAGTTGACAGGAAGAGACTTTTGCTTTTGGAATTGGGAGATATATCTGGATAAAAACTTAGACAAACATTTTCAAAACTAAAATCCTATTCCATCAGGAAGTTTTCTTGCCCTGTTACCAAGAAGAGCATAAGATCAGATCAAAGGTCCATCTAGCTCAGCACCCTGTCTTCCAACAGTGATCAATGCCAGGTGCCCCACAGGGAATGAACAGAACAGGTAATCATCAAGTGATCCATTCCCAGTTTATGGCAAACAGAGATTAGGGACACCATCCCTGCCCAACCTGGCTAATAGCCACTGATGGACTTATCCTCCATGAATTTATCTATTTCTTTTTTGAACCCTGTTATAGTCTTGGCCTTCATGACATCCTCTGGCAAAGAGTTCCATAGGTTGACTGTGCGTTGTGTGAAGAAATACTTCCTTTTGTTTGTTTTAACTCTGCTCCTATTAATTTCATTTGGTGGCCCCTAGTTCTTGTGTTATGGGAAGGAGTAAATAACACTTCCTTATTTACTTTCTCCATACCAGTTATGATTTTAGAATACCAGTTTAGTTGAAAGCATTTTAAGAGTTCAATTTAAATTTTTCACCTTTTATGTGGCTTATTTAATTCATCTCAGATGATGAAATTAAAAAAACAGATCAGATTATCTTGTTGTTGACAGATAATTTTAATTTCTGGTTCATTAGCCCCATGTTTTTTTATTTAGGCTTCCAGCACTGCAGAAGAATGCCTAAGTCCCAAATTCTCTAAATTAATGGGGGTTTGTTTGTTGTTTTAATTATCCTAAAAGCTTTAATATTCATACTGGGGTTTGTAAAATTTACTTGTCCCCTTTCCCACTAAAAGAGTAATCTAAAATGTTTGACAATATAAACTGTTAAAGTGAGCATGAGATAGAGCAACTGCTACTTGATCTTTTAAGCACAAAAACAAAGCAGGATCAGCATTGGTCCATCTTAGGTGTTGTTCAAACAGAAGAAAAGACTCCAGGCCCCCTCTCAGCTTGTAGTTGAATAAAAACAAAACAAAAACATAGCTCTGTGCTTATGTAACAACACTGCATACTATACATCAGCAGACCTTTACATGTTTTACAAAAGGGAACTGGTGGTTATCTCCATTTTACGATAAAGGAAGGAACAGACAGGTTAAGTGATTTCCCTAAGATAATCCAGACAGTAAGTTGCGGAATCAGTAACAGAACCTCAATCACCTACGTTTAAAAAACTTGTGGCAAGAGCAAATGTTTGCTCAGTAATATACAAAACATGCATCCCACTCAACTAATGTGACAATGTAGCCTGCCTCAAAACAAAAACCTCTATATTATAGCAAATGCCTTATCAACATACAAAACTGTACCAATCGTTCAGTAAGACTAACCTCCAGAGAACTATCAGTATTTCTTAACTGACTATACAGGGGTTGGCAACCTCTCAGAAGTGGTGTGCCGAGTCTTCATTTATTCGCTCTAATTTAAGGGTCCGTGTGCCAGTAATATATTTTAATGTTTTTAAGAAGGACTCTTTCAATAAATCTATAATGTATAACTAAACTATTGTTATATGTAAAGTAAATGTTTTTAAAATGTGTAAGAAGCTTCACTTAAAATTAAATTAAAATGCAGAGCCCCCTTGACCGGTGGCCAGGACCCGGGCAGTGTGAGTGACGCTGAAAATCAGCTCGTGTGCCCCTTTCGGCATGCGTGCCATAGGTTGCCTACCCCTGGACTAGTATAAAGTTCTCTGATATAGTCTGCATGTAATTATTGTTTTCAATGCCTGCCTGAAAAGTCAAACTTTATTACATTATATTAAGACAGTATACAAATAATGAAACCTAATTGCACTTTGTTCCACATTTTGATCTTACCTGTATTAAACATTCATTGACATTTTAAGAATGACTGTATAGTCTATATGCCTATACATGGTGTCATGGTCTGATTTGCTTCTGAACACAGGAGCAAGGGTCACGCAGGGAAACTTGCCTGTTTGCAATTATATTCTGGTCCTAAAAGTGGTTTGACAGGTTTTACTTTAAATTAAAATACCATTTGACCCTGAACTTAATTATCTAGTAACTAGCTCCCTGTTCCAGGGTGCACTTAAACCTTTATTACACAGAACCTGACATCTGATGACCTTACAGGTGACAAACCATCTATTAAATCCTCTTCTGTGCAAATGTCCATTTTAGACATAGCACCATTCTGCAAAATCTTTACAGACACAGAAATGCTATACTCTATAAACAGGGTCCTGCGTACTCCATGGCAACAAGCCCTAAATCCTGCAACATCAATAATGTCTATTAATATAAAATATCCTATAATCCCACCGACAAGCATAACCCATTGCAGAAAATACTCAGCTTTGTAAAATTAAATGGTTTATGATTTTTAGGAGAGCTTTTTCCACTATGGTCTCCAGGTGGCCCAGCTCTCCTTCCTCAGCCTTAGTTCCTGTGACGTCATCTCATTCGAACCAAATGCTGGCTGTCTAGCTGCAGCAAAATGGTAAATTCCACTGCACAAATGGACATGAGAAAAAAGCAAGTTTCACAGCCCCAGAATCACAGAGTCTATGAGGTCCAGATTCAGACTGAGAGAATCAGTTTGCATCTCCTAGAGTTATTGTTTCAAGCTATCTGCAGGCTCAGTAGTTGGTCTACCCTCTGTTCACATTTTCAAGATTCTCTCTACAATCAGAAGGGCTAACAGCAATTTTTAAAAGCTGAAATTCTGGAGCAAGGGGTGAACTTTGTTGTACTGCAGAAATACATGAGGCCCTGTCTATTAAAAAAAAAGATACAATTTATTTAAGTACTTTTTTATTAACACATTCACAGTCACCTATAAAAGCACTGTAGTATTAGAAAGAAAACAGTTTTATAACCAAATATGTTAATCATAACCATGGAAATTGAAGTTGTTTAAGGTATTTTTCTGAAGACACAAATAAAACGATGTTGACGGGACTATTCAGTTCACTTTCTATTTATGTTTTGGCCACTCTTGCAAGTACTCCTCCATGAATAAGGTTTTCAGGATGTGTACAGGAAAAAAAATAGTACTTCTCTAAATAGGACTTCTCTTCAATAAACTATGGAGTGTGTGCCAAGTGAGGAAGGGACACAGGGACACAAGATTAGAATACTTAGTAAATATTCAGTATTTACATTACAGGATACAAAATAGAAAAAAAAAATTTCTAAGTGGCCTGCAACATTGGAGTGGGAGGGTGGGGTGAGGGGAAACGGATTGATGCCTTTGATGATGTATAAAGTTTATATCATCTTCCTTTCTGGCCCTCTTCAACAAAAAATCAGCATTCTACTTCTTTTCTATTTCTCTGAATATATCAGGATTATGAAGTCTGGTCTTCCCATGTTTCACCAGAAGATGCACCCTGGAAGTCTCATTTTCCTCTTTTCAGGTCATATTTACCAAAGGCCACGCACTATACTTAAAACATACACCAGCATAGCTTAAGTCTCTTGGTGAAATGGTATAAACCATACCAGCAAAAACATTTTTTAAGCCAATATACATTTTATATTCACTAGAAGAGTTTGCCAGAATAGTTGTTCCAGCAAAGCTTTTCTAGTGTAGATGAGATCATACTTATCCCTCCGTTCACATGGGGATGGCTAACATAGTACAGGATGCAACTACAGTGAAAAATGAAAATAAATGGTAAGATGTATATTAAGAGGAGGAGCTGAAATCAGGTGGTAAGAGCTTTTGAAAGATCGTGACCCACAGACCTATTTCTGCTAAAAAACAAGTTACCCATTTTAGACACAAAGTTGTGCTGCTTTCTGAATTAATTGTTCTGATTGCACACAAAAGTTAGTTCATGAAATAAATTCCAAATGTTTTAAATTCTAAACTCTAACTAGAAACATTTCCTTCATGGGTCATTTTTAAAGTACACAACGTAAATAAAGGGAGACATTAAAGGCACAGAGACAGCACTGGGCATGGCTATTCTTGCCAACAGTTTCTACTGCCAAAATATTGAAATAAGGTGTTGCAATAAAATGACTCCAAAACAGGGCACATACATTGCAAAACTCAACCTCCAAATGCATAGGTGGAGATTACAGTGGATCGTAAATTATAAGTCAGATTAATATTAATTTACATGATTTCTTGTCAATGCATGGAAGTACAAATACTTTAAAATAGGATTTCAAATGTCTTTTTTCACACCAAAAGAATAATTCTGAGGAAGCGTGTGCACATCCCGGAGGGGTGGGGGGAAAGGGAATATAGGTTTTTAGTGTCAAGAGACTGGTATTTTGATATAACAAAGACTGAAATCTTTCACACTGATGGTTCATCTAATGCCCGCACTGGCCTCAAGCTGGTATTCCATTTCTAGCTCAGCCACCTCAAAGATCCAAATTCTCTAAGGTATCCACAACCAGGGATGGGTTGTGTTGAGGTTATCAGGAACACAGCATCTCTTTCTTTTCTACCCAATGCTAAATCAAATAAAATCCCAAGTAAGAGTTAAGCAGACAGAGCTACATTACATTATACAAAAAGCATAGCTAGCTAAATTTAGTTGCAGAGGGGGAAATCATGACTCATCTTGCACACCAGTACACCATGATCCCGGTTTAGGAAGAAAAGAAGCCACTGCAGAACTGCTATATTCTCCTGTCAAGGATAGAGGGGCGAAACTCTGTGTCCCACACTAGCTAGCACAGCTATACAGGTATGCTGGGAAAGTACACTGAACCATGTATTGATCCAAGAAAGGGTACTTCCCTCTCACAGCAAGAGAATGGGAAGGAGAATGACTACAAAGGCATAATCTGCTTCCTGGCTGCTCCAACACAACAATACAGAAGGGACCATGAGAGGTCACCTGCACTGACGCAGGACCATATATACATCCAGACCCTCCTTGAAAAATGTTTTTAACAAGAAGTTAGGCAAACTTTCTGTGACACGGATTCCAAAACCTCCCCTGGAAGCATATTCCAGTGCTTAGCTGTCCTTATAGTTAAGACGTTTTTCCCAATATCTAACCTCATTCAAATCTTTTTGTCCTAAATTCAGCAGGTATGGAAAACAATTGATCACTGTTCTCTTCATAATAGCTCTTAACATATTTGAAGACTTATCAGGTCCCCCCCAGTCATCTTTTCTCAAAACTAAAGATACATTTAAAAAATTTGGGTTTCTTCATAGGTCATATTTACTAAATCTATCATCATTCATGTTGGTATCCTCTGGATACTCTCCAATCTGTCCACGTTTTTCTTAAAACTGTGGCACCCAAAACTGGACATAATGCTCCTGCTGAGGACTCACCAACGCTTTGAGCAGAACAATTACTAGCGTCTTAGATACAAACATTCCTGTTAACACATTCTATTAGCTTTTCAAACTGCATCACATTGTTGACTCATTCAATCTGTGATGCACTACAGCTCCCAGATCCTTTAGAGCAGCTCTACTGCTTAGCCAGTTAATCCTCATTTTGTAGTGTGAATTTGATTTTTCCTTTTGGAGTGAAGTACTTTACGGGTGTAGTTTGCCCACCCCTCGCCTGGAGGTAGGCCGGGGAGACGGGCGCGGGCCGCAGGAAATAGCCCCATGGGCCGCGTGTTTGAGACCCCTATTTTAGGCCAATGCTGCAATATGTCCTTTTGAATTCTAATCCCATCCTCCAAAGTGCTTGTTCTCAACATACTGTCATCCATAAATTTTATAAGCATATTCTTGGCTCCATTATCCAGTCATTAATGAAAAATATTTACTAGTATTGGACCCACGACAGACTCACTGAGGAACCCCACTAAATAAGCCTCCCCAGTTGGACAGCGAACCATTGATAACTCTGAGTACCATCTTTCAACCAGTAGTACATATAGTAATAGTAAATTATAGACCACATTTCCCTGGTTCGCTTATGAGACTGTCATGGGGGACTGTGTCAAAAGCCATACTAAAAATCAAGATATATCATGTCTAGAGGGTCTCCCCTTGCCCAGCAATCCTCTCAAAGAAATTACGTTGGTTTGGCATGATTTGGTCTTGACAAATCCATGCTAGCTATTCCTTATAGCCTTATTACCCTCCAGGCTCTTACAAAATCATTGTTTAATCATTTGTTCCAGAATCTTTCCAGTATTAAAGTTAGGCTGACTGGACTATAACTTCCTGGGTCCTCTTTGTTCTTCCTTTGAAAGCTAGGCAAACACGGTACCTTCTTCCTGTCCTTTGGGACATCACCCATCTTCCATGAGTTCTCAAAGATAATCACTAATGGTTCCAAGCTTGCTTCAGCTGTTCCTTAAGTACGGTAGGGTGAATTTTATCAGGCCCTGCTCACTTGAATAAAAACCACCTTATCTAAATATTCTTTAACACAATCTCTATTTTGGTTTGCATTCCTTCCACCTTGTTGTTAATATTAATTGCGTCAAGTATCTGGTCGCAATTTTCCTCTTTAGTGAAAACTGAAACAAAACAGGCATTAAACACCTCAGCTTTCCTGATGTCATCCATTAACATCTCTCCTTCCTCATTAAGCAGAGGACCTACACTTCCCTTCATCTTACTCTTGATCCTAATGTATTTACAGAACCTCTTATTCCCTTTTATGTCCCTTGCTAGGTGTAACTCATGCTGTCCCTATGTGCTTGTGCTATTTTTTGTACTCTTCAACTATTTCTTCATTTTTCCACTTTTTTTGGGGGGGGGCGGGGGGTCTGTTCTGATTTTCAGGTAATTGAAAAGCTCCTGCTGGAGCCATATTGGCTTCTTGCTACTCTTCCTATCTTTCCTTCACATCAAGATAGTTTGCCTGTGGCAAGGCCATGATTCATCCAGAGTAGGAATTATGCCAGATGAAAGAACGAATGTATTAGAAATTACTCTCTCACTGTTACCAGATTCTATTAAATTAAAAAAAAAAAAATCAGTGGAAGAATCAAGCCTGCTACTTAAAACATACCTGCTTAGTCCAGTGGTTGACAGCACAACTTGGGTGTTTTTTTTCCCCTAATGCTTTGGTATTATCACAGTTTAAAAGTTCAATTTGTGCAAGAGTGTAGCTAGAAATGACAACATTAATACATTCTTGGCCAATCTGGGCATGCAGGCTCCACCTCCCACTCACACCTCCCCCCCCAAACAACCAGAACTTCTCCAACAGCAGTTCAGCATAATTTAGCATGTGGTTCTTGTTTATCTCAACTAATTATTGTGTCTTGAAGGGTAAATTCATCACAGCTTGTATAAATTCATGTATTAATGGGATCTCTTAACACTCAAGGCCTATTACACGCTATGACAGAGTCCAAACCAAAATTCAAACGTTGAGAAGTGACCACTGTTTATTATATTCATAACCAGTAGTGCCCAAAGGCCTCAAATCAGGATACAGCAAGACATTTCATACCCTAAAGAGCTCAGTCTTGAATTTTTCTCCATACAGCTCCACTTCAGCAGCTAATCGGCGCTATCTGGTTTCCTGAAATCTTAGTGTCTTCAACAAGGCTAAACTTTCTAAATTTCAACATTTATAGCTTGTCTTTGGTTATCAAAAAAGTTATCGCTTATACTTAACATGTCTGCATACAGATGGACAAAAATATCTACTTATGTCCAAAGAAAAAAAAATTGCAACAAAGTGGATTTTTCCAACATAAAAAACACAATTAGTTCCTCTCAGCCCATAAATCCACAGACACACCTTTCCTAGAAAAGGCCATCTTTGTAACCACAAGCTCTGAACTCTGCCTTATTTTTTCACTTAAGGAACAGAGAGACTTCATGGAATGTCTTAAGCGCCTTTAAAATTTGACTAAGTACTGTCTTTAGTTCACACTGCACTGTTTTGGCCACACCAGAGTCATCAGTACACAGGGATTTTTTTGTACAGCTAAAAAAAAAAACAACCACCCACCCTTGCTATTTCTTTTCAGTTCAGCTGTGTCATTTGTGCAATACACTTAGCCGTAGGAAGTCGTCAGGTTTTCCAGGTAGGTATTTGTCTAAATTAATACGTTTACTTTGGTTGTTTGCTTTTTTCTGTGAAATGTCCCAACAGAGCAGATAAAAATTGATGGGTTTTATTTAAATAAATTGGGTTGTTTAAATTAAATATAGGGTTTTTTTAATTAATCTATTTAAAATTAAATTTGAAAGGGACAACCTATGTTAAGGCCTAAACTTATATTAATTTAAATGTAATACAAAAAATAATATTAAGCAGTACATATCTGCTGCCAAATTTTAAAGAAAGTCAATCCACTGAACTAGTGGAAGTCACTGGCTAAGCACCTGGAATCAGAGTACATGGTGGCCAGAAACAATTAGTTCAATTCACTAACTACAGAAAATACTTCCTTTTTTTAATAAATTAGCTAGTTTTCAATGAAAATCATTTTTGAAAAACTTTTTAAGTATCCCACACACATTCGGTAGACGTACTGAATAAACTAATTTATAATACTTTGTCCATTTTTAATTTCCATCCAAATAGAACTTGACAAAAACCATAAGAAGAAATTAATCTAGTAAATAAGAAATGCATCATTCATCATTTACTAACTTAATAAAAATGCTAAAATTAGGAATCTCAGTAAGTATAAATTAAGCTATACAATTGCTTAAATAAATGCGTAGATATACAGTGCATCCTCATAGTTAGCAAAAAGAAGCACCTAATTTAGTGCAAAGGCTATATTCAGTTGCAAATCAACAGGCATTAATGGTTACCAATAAACTAATAACAATCAACCTTTCTTTATGAAAATTACTAAAAAGCACAAGTTGATTATTTAAATCCAAGTTTCCTGCTTGCTGATATAAATCATGATTTGAGTCCCTTTGATTTAAAACCAACCCATCCCGATTCCTGAAGTGAGTAATCACACTGAGTGAATATCTCCAATGACTTCCAACTGGACTGCAAATCTCTTGCAGCTTTGAGCTTGTGTCAAAATCTGAATGACACCAAAAAACCTGTCTTCAAGCACGCTGTATCACTGGATTACCGTTTTTGTGGTTGTACAATGTACAGCACAATGGGGCCAGGATCTCTAGATGCTAGCATAATGCAAGATATTAATAAAATTTTAGAAGATGCACAGAATTCAAAGCAGCAATACATACACATTCTGCCACCAGTCTCAGGGGGTGGAAGAGACGAGAAGAGTGGGAGAAATTAGAATTGCTTCAGAGGGTCAGAGAATCCACTCATTTCTGTAGCCAATTATGCCACACTTGCTAGAGTATGGGGTTGGGAAACAGATCTGACACAGCTCCATGTGACTAGCTAATTGGCCAAAGTAATGAGCTGAGGCAAAGCAGACATCACTACTCAGTAAATCTTATTCCAGATGCTGGATGCTACTCTCCTGCTTGGGAGAATGAAAACTGCAGGTGGATTTAAAGCTTGTCAATAGTTCAGTCACCTAGTCAATTTAAAACCCTGAACTGTGTGTAAAAATAAAGTACAACTCTAACAACATTAACAAAACCAGAATATAGGTGCCAGAATAATTCCAGAGGGGGAGTCTAAAAAGGAAGAACCATGTCATGGAGTACCTTCAAAGTCAGTCATAAAAAGGCCAACTGTTCCCATACTACTTTCTACCAAGGAGCCCATGCTGTTCCACCAGAGAAATGTTAGTCACTTCAGACAGCCATTTCACATGTGTTGGACATGCTGTTTTCTCTGTTCCCTCCATGTAACCCTTTTGACTGCAGTCAAATCACTTCTCTGTGGCCCCTGGGAAGAGGGGGGAAGTGGTGAGATGGTTCCGCATGCTGCCCCCAGCATTGCCCCTGCAGCTCCCACTGGCTGGGGGCTGCAGGGCGGTGCTTACGGGCGCAGGCAGTGCATGGAGACCCGCTTCCCCCTCCCCCTAAGGGGCCGCTGAGACATGCCAGCAGCCACCCACTTCCAGGAGAAGCGTAGGGCCACAGCAGGCAGGCAACCTGCCTGAGCCCCACTGCTCCACCAACTGAGAGCTGCATGTGGTAAGTGCCTCCCATCTGGAGCCTGCATCTCGCACTGCCTCTTGTGCTCCAGTGCAGAGCCCCCACCTGCACCAACCCCCCTCCCACACCAGCCCTGAGCCCGCACCCAAACACCCTTCCACAGCCCGCACCCTTCACCCTGTCCTGCACCCAAACTTCCTCCCAGAACCTGCATCCCTTACGCCGCGCCTCAGGGAAGGAAAGGGGCAGATCCTGAGTTCATCTTAAATTCAAAAAGTGATCTTGTGTATAAAAAGGTTGGAGACCACTGATCTAGATAGATACATTAATACCAAAAACACTTACCAGGGGGAATATATATATATAAGTTAAATTCTCTTGTATGCTCTTTACCAGCTGAAGATTAGACATTGCTGGAGTATTAACATCAGATGGCTATCTGAAGAGGACTTTTTAAAAATCAGCTGGATCTTGTGTTAAGGAAACAATTTCAGTTACCCCAAAGCTAATGACATAACTGCTTCTATTACTGTGATTTTGTCCTCCTTGGCTTTATGGTGTGACACAATGAAACTCAAAGGGAAAAAAAAAAACCTGGATTTCAGATGCAACATTCCAAAAATTATCTTTAATCTTCTTTGGAAAACAGAACTTCAGACTTAAAAATCAAATTTACTTTAAAAAAACACAAACAAGGTTTTTGACAAAATTTTTCCTTGGAAAACAGAGTAAAGCCAACTTCAGAATCTAAAATTCTTATCTAGAAGGAAGGGGTGTGTATGCAAGTTCAAGGAGAAGAAAAATACAAGCTTCTGCATATTAAATGGAGAGCTAAGAAAAAATAAGCATTTGCAGCTTTAAAAAAATATTTCCTAGGAAAAGAGAAAGGATATTTTAAAGCCACTGCCCGTGAACAGTTAATACAACTAATTTTTCTATTCCTTGCTTACAACTTTAGGACAAGTGGAAACTTAAAAGGAGCTTCCAAATTTTCCCTCTCACACGAAGTGACTCTATAAAATTCTGAAGCTGGCATCGAAGTAGAGTGAACATAGCAGACACTATTCTTATATGAACATCCAGCCTACATTAGGAATGCAAGGTTAGCAACACACACATACACAGCATGTTTAGGTTTAGAGATGGAGACGACTGAGGACAAATTTTTCATGAACAGGCCCCTATGGTGAAATTCTTTTGTCCACAATAAGGCACTTAAATAAACAGCCTGATCTTTGAGACTCTCATTAGTTCAGAAAAATTCTCTCTATATTTTCTAGCACTTTTTCCTAGTCAAGTTTAAGCATCCCACCACAGTAGTGCTTCCACCACTATTTAACTGATCTCACTCTCTTGGGACTTTTTGTAATATGATACATTTCATTTCTTAGGCCATGTCTACATCTAAAATTTTGCAGCGCTGGTTGTTACAGCTGTATTAGTACAGCTGTATAGGGCCAGCGCTGCAGAGTGGCCACACTTACAGCAACCAGCGCTGCAAGTGGTGTTAGATGTGGCCACACTGCAGCGCTGTTGGGCGGCTTCAAGGGGGGTTCGGGGAACGCGAGAGCAAACCGGGAAAGGAGACCAGCTTCGCTGCGGTTTGCTCTCGCGTTCCCCGAACAAGCAGGTCTCCTTCCCTGCGGTTTGCAGGGTGGTTCGGGGAACGCAAGAGCAAACCGGGAAAGGAGACCAGCTTCGCCGCGGTTTGCTCTCGCGTTCCCCGAACAAGCAGGTCTCCTTCCCTGCGGTTTGCAGGGTGGTTCGGGGAACGCGAGAGCAAACTGCGGCGAAGCTGGTCTCCTTTCCCGGTTTGCTCTCGCGTTCCCCGAACCCCCGAGCAAGCAGGTCTCCTTCCCTGCGGTTTGCAGGGTGGTTCGGGGAACGCGAGAGCAAACCGCGGCGAAACTGGTCTCCTTTCCCGGTTTGCTCTCTCGTTCCCCGAACCCCCGAGCAAGCAGGTCTCCTTCCCTGCGGTTTGCAGGGTGGTTCGGGGAACGCGAGAGCAAACCGCGGCGAAGCTGGTCTCCTTTCCCGGTTTGCTCTCGCGTTCCCCGAACCACCCTGCAAACCGCAGGGAAGGAGACCTGCTTGCTTGGGGTTCGGGGAACGCGAGAGCAAGCTGGGGAAGGAGACCAGTTTGATTACCAGAGGCTTCCTCAGGTATGCTGGGATACCTGCTTATTCCACGGAGGTCAAGAAAAGCGCTGGTGTCTATACTTGATTACCAGCGCTGGATCACCAGCGCTGGATCCTCTACACCCGAGACAAAACGGGAGTACGGCCAGCGCTGCAAACAGGGAGTTGCAGCGCTGGTGGTGCCCTGCAGATGTGTACACCTCCTAAGTTGCAGCGCTGTAACTCCCTCACCAGCGCTGCAACTTTCTGATGTAGACAAGCCCTTAGTTTCATTTCATTTCTCCCTACTTATACCTACTCCCTTATAAGAGACCAATTTTTTTTTCCACATCCTCCATGTTTACACCCTTCAAAGTTTATTTCCCCTCTTAATTATTGCTTACCAATCTATATTAAATGCAATCAATCTTGCCAGAGTCTTAAGCCTGCTCCCAAGTGATTTGTCGTCTTTCTATAAATTCCTGCTTGTTTGCCAATACCTTTCTGAATATGCTAGGTATGGTGCTCACCATATCTAGACAAGAATTTTCACATCTTTGCCTTGATGATTCTCCCCATCCAAATTAAAAATCTAAGTAGCAGTTGTTTGTTTTAAAATGGCAGGCAGTTATAACACTGAGAGGTGCTGACCACTCCAGCTTCATTCCGACATAACATTTAAGCACATGTTTAACTTTAAGCAAGTGAGAATTCCACTGAATAAATCAATGAAGTGTGTGCTCAAATTTAAGCATGTGCTTAAGTGCTTTGCTAGATTGGGTCAGAGAGCCTTAAATATTATGGGCTCAATCCTGCAATGAATCAAATTTCCCCTCCCCCCCCCTTTTTTTTTTTAAAAAAAGGTATAAAATGTTGGTTTGGTTTAGAACTAGACTATTTCTGTAACGGGTATTCAGAATAATCAATATTATTATAGGTATCTGCAGGAACAAGAGGTCTTTTACTTACATTGGTAAACTCCACACACACAAAAATCTCTGAAATCAACATTAAAAACCACAGAAGAGTCAGCAAAAATTCAAAACACCCAGAAACCAAAGAGGAAAAGGAAGGGAAAGAGGAAGAGAGAAGCAGGAATAGGATGAGAGGAGGTAAGCACTAAACACAGCACCCTTATACAGTCACTCCTCTAGTCCAAACCTTAGCTCAGGGCTTGTATGCACTGGCATGTTCCTGCGCAGTAAAGCAGTTTTTTGCGCTCAAACTTCAGCCGTGTACACACTGCCCAGACACTTTGTGCGCAGAAACTCCTCAGCTGCAGCACTTCAAAAAGACCCACTTCAACGAGAGTTATAAGGCTATTTGCACAGAGGCTCCAGCGCTGTATTGCCAGCGTAGACTTGATTGCTTTCTGCACCTCCACAGCAGTCCCGTAATGCCTCAAGTGACCGCTCAGCTCATTATTTTGAACACAGCAGCCCTGGAGACATGCGCCCCTTAGGGTGACCAGATGTCCCGATTTTATAGAGAGAGTCCCAATATTTGGGGTTTTACCTTATATAGGTCCCTATAAACCCCCTCATCCTCCGTCCTGAGTTTTCACGCTTGCTGTCTGGTCACCCTAGCACCCCTCCCCTTTCAAAGTACTGTTTCTGACAGCCCTTGTGTGCTGTGCTGATCTGCTCCGGGATACAAAACAAATCATTAATGTGGAATGCTCATGTTCTTGAACACATTGGAGAGGGAGATATGAGGGGTTACTCCCTCCCCCAGGACTGGTTGCTTCCTGCCGCCGTCTGAACTTACAAGACAGCATGCACACTCTCTGTCCCCCAAAACATACTGTCTCTCTCCCCTCATCAATACATACACACACACACACACACACACACACACTCCGTTACATACTCCACACACACACACACACACACACACACACAGGGTATGGCTACATTTGGAATTTCAAAGCGCTGCCGGAAGTGTGAGTGCAGTCAGAGCGGCAGCGCTGGGAGAGAGGAGGTCTCCCAGCGCTGCATGTAAACCACATCCCTTACGGGTGTGGCGTGCAGCGCTGGGAGCGCTGCTGCCCTGTTTACACTGACGCTTTACAGCGCTGTATCTTGCAGCGCTCAGGGGGGTGTTTTTTCACACCCTAGTTGCAGCACTGTAAAGTGTGAGTGTAGCCAAGGCCACACACTCTTAAGTTGAAAAGCAGCTGGCAATGTAGTCGGATGCCCATGGAACAACGGGATTGGGAAACCTGCCTCACATAACGCTGTGCCTGCCCCATGGGGCATTGCAAAACCTTCCCAAAGCACCCTGCGGCCAGTTGCGCAGTGGGATAGCTACCACAACGCACTGCTGTCTTTGCCGCTGCAAGAGCTGTTAATGTGGATGCGCTCCAGCGTCACAAGGAACACAGTGTGGGCACGCAACAGCGGTTTAATTTCAGCAGTTTAATAAAAGTAGTGTAACTTGTGGCTCAGAAACTTGCCAGGTGTAGATATACTCTCAGTCTGTGCTCCAACACGGTTACAACTATACTGCTTACTCCAAGCTCGGAATGTCAACACATTAAGTTCTTGAGGAAGCTCTTCTAATGCTGTTTGTAACAGAGATGAAGGAGATGGGTGAGGTGGTTTAGGAGATTTACCAACCATCTGGAAAGAAAAAAGAAATAGGGAGGGAGGGGGTCCAAAAGTATGCCAATACGTGCATCTGTCCCCCATTTTGATATTTTGGAGACATACACACATAACCAATTTTTTTTCACAGCCTCTGATGAGAATTCCAGCTTAAACTGTTTCAACTTTAGATTACTACCAGTTGTTTGCACAGGGTCAGGCTTCAAAAAGGGGAAGACTAACAGAGGCAAAGAACTTAAATAGGAACCAGAGCTCTACAAAGTCAATATTCCAACTCTATTCCAAGGACTGCCCTTTTGCCTCCATAGTCCGAATCCAACTCTCATTGAAGGAAATGGCGCAACTCCTGTTGACTTCTATGGTGTTTAATGCCTAGTGCAGATAAGTATCAAACACTGTCAGAATTTAATGCTGCCAATGTCCCCTTGTCACATCAATCTTCTGCCTCCATGTCAGATGCAGCAAAATTTACTAGTATTTTTTAACCTTTTTTTTTTAAATTACCTGTCAGAGGATCAGATCTCTTTAAAAACTTCAGTAATTAACTCAATGTGCAGGAGGTGAGCAGATATCATCTCTGTTTTATAGCTGGGAAAACAGGGAACGTAAGAACTGCCTGCAGTTACAAAGGTCAGCAAGTAGAGGTGGGACTAGAACCCAACTTTCTTTACTTTCACACTTGTGCTTTATCCATAAAGCCATCCTTCACCTGCTTATAGGAGGTGAAATTACAGTGGGCTAGATCCTTCCATTGTGTAAACTGGCATAGCGACACTGACCTTAATGGAGCTACACCAATTTGCACCAACTGAGGATCTGTCCAGGAATGTTTAATTGGTTCATTTTTATGTGAAAAATGTATCTTTTGTTTTCCCAACAATGAATTCCTGTCATCTCACTATTAAACTGTATATTTATAGTACCATAGATTGTTTCAACACAAATCCCGTCTACAGTTATAAACCATTGATTGGGACTGTGTAATCTGTAAAGTACTAGTGTTTTTAGTGGCTATGAATAATGGCCAAACCTTTAATTAAACGAATCTCTTATTTCACCATTGACTGTTTAGCCAAGTAGTTTTCAGTCTGCCAGCAAGATGACGTGCTGGCTTGAACCCTGTATATGCCAATATTTTTTTCTCATCCATATAATTGTAATCCCTTGTATGATTTAGGGGCCAATGGAAATTCCCATTCAGAACCTACAAAGAAGAACTACACCTAGCATAGCAACCTACACCTAGCATGGCAACGATCTCTGAGGCATATTTTAAGAGAGACTTTATGTGTTTTCACCTTTTCTAATGTTTTTAAAGGTCTCAAACAGCCACAGTAAGATGGCAAATTGCTTAATCAACTACATACGATGAAGCTCAACACAGAAAATGTATGCTTTACCCAACTATGGAACTTCTGTGAGTGATCTTCTATTAAGAGAAGTATGAAATGTAATGAAGAATATAAAGATTTTGGAAACACACATTTAAGAAACTAGGTCAATAACAAGGTGAAATCACAACAGTCAGAATTATGACAGATGGATGGCATCTTTTATTCTAACTGTACCCTCCAGAAAACACTCCATAGATTTTAAGTAACAGAAAGAGATAAAGGAAGAGATGGAAATTTCTTATGCTGTTGTGTTTTCAGAGAGAAGATCTTTCAATACACCAATACAATAAAAATAAAGCAGGAAAAAACATGCCTGGTGAATGCATTGCAAGAAAGTGAGACAGTTCCTTCCTTTAATTTCAGTACCACTTTTAACAACAACATGCAAAAGTTGAGATAATGCTTATCGTTTAAGTTAAATTTTAAAAGTAATTTCACACTTACACAGTTTCATTTGGAAACTAGCATTGATTTAACTTTTTAGCTGCACAATCTCATCTTTACTGTTCCTTGCTTACAGTAAGAGAAAACTTAGGGCTTGGCTACACTTGAGAGTTACAGCGCTGGCGGTGGCTTTACAGTGCTGTAACTTTCTCCTCGTCCACACTGGCAAGGCACATACAGTGCTGTATCTCCCTGGCTACAGCGCTGCATGTACTCCGCCTCGACAAGAGGAATAAAGAGAACAGTGCTGCTCTTGCAGCACTGGGGTGCCAGTGAAAACAGTGATTAATCTTACTACGCTGTAACCAACCTCCGGAACCTTCCCATAATGCTTTTTAAGTAAAGATAACACTGTTTGTTTTGTTGTGATGCCTCTCTGTTTTGTTGTGAACTCAGGGCTCTGGAGCTGCTTATCTAAAAAACAAACACAGCCACTGTTTGCTCGAGCAGAGGCAGGCAAGGGGATGAATGTCCACAGCTAGTGTTTGCTTGAGGACAGAAGCAGCCCGGACCCGGGGTGGGAGGGGGGCTCCGTTTTGGAGCAGCTGCTTATCTGGTCTGAAGGCTATTTGCATTTAGTGAATGAATGAGAGAGGGGTGGGGAAAGGGGTCGAAACTTTTAAAATGATTGAAGGTTGGTGCTGTGTATCTTCAAGTCCTTACAATTTGCAAGGCAGGGAGCTGACACAGTGTCAGCTCCAAAAATCCACTCTCTCTGTCTCCCCCACGCTCCCTGTCACACTCCACCCCACCCCCCTCTTTTGAAAAGCACGTTGCAGCCACTTGAATGCTGGGATAGCTGCCCATAATGCACCATTCCCAACACTGCTGCAAATATGGCCACACTGCAGCACTGGCAGCTGTCAGTGTGGCCAGATTGCAGCGCTTTCCCTACACAGCTGTACGGAGACAGCTTTAACTCCCAGTGCTGTACAGCTGCAAGTGTAGCCAAACCCTCAATGCTTTCTTCCCCTCCTCCCCAATACACAAAAGGTACTTTATGCTGAAGCACAGAAATTAAGACGTAAAAGTAAAAAGTGTGAAGAAACCCCTGGGAAATGAAAATGTAAAGTAGGTGTTAAATAAGGGGGTGGGGGGAGAGCAGGAGGAGAAATCACATAGTCCCACAGAATGCTGTTGACAGTTTTTAATATGGGAAACTAAGAAACAGGGTTTCTAAGGGCTTGGCTACACTGGAGAGTTGCAGCGCTGGTGATGGGGTTATAGCACTGCAACTCACTCTGTGTCCATACTTGCAAAGCACGGCCAGCGCTACAACTCCCTGGCTGCAGCACTGGCTGTACACCTGGCCTGCTTGGGGTGTAGCGATTCCAGCGCTGGCGATGCAGCGCTGGTCATCAAGTGTGGCCACCAAAAGTGCTTTTATTGGCCTCCAGGGTATTAGGAGGTATCCCAGCATACCTTTTCAGCCACTCTGCTCATCTTTTCGCACTCCACTGCCCTGGGCTCAAGTGACCCGCCCTTTAAATGCCCGGGGAATTTAAAAAATCCCCTTCCTGTTTGCTCAGCCAGGTGTGGAGTGCAATCAATCAATCAATCAGTGACCATGCCTCCACGCCCCAAACGAGCCCCAGCATGGAACACTTCCGAGCTGCAGGACTTCATCAGTGTTTGGGGTGAGAAAGCTGTGCAGTCACAGCTGTGCTCCAGCCGTAGAAATTATGATACCTATGGGCAGATATCAAAGTCCTTGCTGCAAAGGGGCCATGAACGGGACGCGTTGCAGTGCAAGGTTAAAGTAAAGGAGCTGCGGAGTGCCTATTGCAAAGCCCGTGAGGGAAACCGCCGCTCAGGAGCTGCCCCCACAACCTGCCATTTTTACAAGGAGCTGGATGCCATATTTGGGTGTGACCCCACTACCAATCCAAGGATCACGATGGAGAGTTCAGAGCAGGGAGAAGTGGGGGAGGGTGTAGAGGAAGCCGAGAGTGAGGCTACTGAGGTGGAGGGAGACACCTCGGAGTCCCAGGAGGCATGCAGCCAGGAGCTCTTCTCAAGCCAGGAGGAGGCTAGCCAGTCACAGCAGCTGGAACTTGTTGGTGAAGAAGCAGCAGAGGAGCGTGTTCCCGGTAAGCAGCTTTTATTTTAAGGACGGAAATGTTTTGGGAGAGGAGGAAGGGGGGGGGGTGTTGTGGCTGCATGCATGCATGCCTAGATGTGGAATAGCCCATTGATTTGGTCTATCACGTCTCTGTAATTGGCCTCAGTAATCTCTTCAAAAGTTGCAGCCAGAGCGTGGGCAATGTGCTTGCGCAAGTTTATAGGGAGAGCCACCATGGTCCTTGTCCCAGTCAGGCTAACGCGTCCGCGCCACTGTGCAGCAAGGGGTGGGGGGACCATGGCTGCACACAGGCAAGCTGCATAGGGACCAGGGCGGAATCCACCTTGCTGTAGAAGACCCTCCCTCTCTTCCCAGGTGACCCGCAGCAGTGATATATCCGGCAGTAGAAAATCCTGTTGAAAATTTAAGGATCGTGTTCAGTGCAGGTCCCCCCCAGCTGATCTCTGCTTTCCCCAATGCACAGAAACCCCAGTGAGCCCTGACTCAAGCAGCTCCCGTTCCCAGGTGAGTCGCGGCAGAAACACTCACCCCATTACTCACCATGTCTTCGCTGCCGTGGCCTCTCTGTGCTATGTTTGGTATGTGTAAATGATGCTACAGATAGTCTACAAACTCCTTCACTATGATTATAAACAATGCAGCCTCTGTATTAAATGTTTCTATTTCTGTTTTTTTAAATGTCCTTGAATCTTCTGGCCCTATCACTGCCTGTGCGAAGACTACAGAACTTGAGGCGTAAACCAAGGAAAAGCAAAGAAGATTTGGTGAAAGCAGTTATGAATCAGTATGCCAGAGAGAGCAAGAGGCTGCAGGACTGGAGAGAGATAATGCATGAGTGGAGGGAAAAACAAAGCAGGAGAAAGAAATTGGCTACCAAGAAAAGCACAAAGCAGCTGATAAGCCTCCTGGCGCGCCAAACAGAATGTATGCAGTCTCTCGTAGCCATGCAGGCAGATCAGTACCATGCTAACCCCCCCCCCCCCCACCACTCCCAAAGCTCTCTCCCTTGTTCCCCAGTGTTTGCTCAAAACACCTTTCTCCAGCAGCCTGGTTCTTACCACCACCAGCTGCCCCCAACACCTGTACGTTCACCTACCAGCCCTGAGAACTACAACCCTTACCCTATGCACTCAACCCTCATCACCATGCAGCATATGAATCCTGAAGTGCAGCAGGCACTGCACAGCAGTCCAGGCAGGACATATTCAAACCTCTGAATGTACAGTCCAGCACCCTACCCCCCTACCCTTTTATGTACTGTATTTTGAATAAAGGATTTCTTGGCTTTTAAAACATTTTTTATTATTGCAGAAAGTGAGAAATACTGTACCCCAAAGGAAAAACAGGCACAGCAAGTCATTGTAACCATTGCACTTCACACCCGTGCAAGGCACCAAACATTACTGTTGCCTTTCAGCCTCAAATTGCTCCCTTAAGGCATCCCTAATCCTTGAATCCCTGTGCTGGGCCTCTCTAGTAGCCCTGCTCTCTGGCTGTGCAAATTCAGCCTCTAGGCATCGAACCTTGGAGGTCCATTCCTCACTGAACGTTTCACCCTTCCCTTCACAAATATTATGGAGGGTACAGCAGGCGGATATAACAGCTGGGATGCTGCTTTCCTCCAAATCTAGCTTCCCATAAAGACACCTCCAGCGTCCCTTTAAACGGCCGAAAGCACGCTCCACAGTCATTCTGCACCGGCTCAGCCTGTAGTTGAAATGGTCCTTGCTCCTGTCAAGCTTCCCTGTATACGGTTTCATGAGCCACGGCATTAAGGGGTAAGCAGGGTCTCCGAGGATCACAATGGGCATTTCGACGTCCCCATTGTGATCTTGCGGTCTGAGAAAAAAGTCCTGGCCTGCAGCTTCCTGAACAGGGCACTGTTCCGAAAGATGCGTGCATCATGCACCTCTCCAGGCCATCCTGAGTAAATGTCAGTGAAACGCTCACGGTGATCCAAAGGCGCTTGGAGAACCACAGAGAAATACCCCTTGCGATTAATGTACTCGGATGCCAGGCGGGGTGGTGCCAGAATAGGAATATGTGTCCCATTTATCGCCCCTCCACAGTTAGGGAAACCCATTTGTGCAAAGCCATCCACAATGTCCTGCACGTTCCCCAGAGTCACGGTGTTTCTTAGCAGGGTGCGATTAATGGCCGTGCAAACTTGCATCAACACTATTCCAACGGTCGACTTTCTCACTCCAAACTGGTTCACTACCGATCGGTAGCTGTCTGGAGTTGCCAGCTTCCAGATTGCAATAGCCACCCACTTCTCCACTCGCAGGGCAGCTCTCAATCTCGTGTCCTTGCGCCGCAGGGTGGGGTTGAGCTCAGCACACAGTCCCATGAAAGTGGCTTTTCTCATCCGAAAGTTCTGCAGCCACTGCTCGTCATCCCAGACTTGCAGGACGATGTGATCCCACCACTCAGTGCTTGTTTCCCGAGCCCAAAGGCGGCGTTCCACGGTGCTGAGCATGTCCGTTACTGCCACAAGCAATTTAGTGTCTTGCGCGTCAGGCGAATCAATATCATCGTCTGACTCCTCACTGTCACTTTGGAGCTGAAGGAATAGCTCCACTGCCAAACGTGATGTGCTGGCAACATTCATCAGCAAGGTCCTCAGCAGCTCGGGCTCCATTTGTAACAGAAATCGAGCTGCAGACTCACAATGGCGCCAAACTGCTTGGAATGTGTAGCGAAGCACCACGAGGCGTTGGGACAGGAAGCGGAATGACCTGCACCCTTCCGTCCCCTTCCCACAACTCTCAGCGCCAAAATGGGACGAACTGCTCTGTAGGATAGCTGCCCACAAAGCACCACTCCCAACAGCGCTGCAAATGCTGCAAATGTGGCCACACTGCAGCGCTGATAGCTGTCAGTGTGGCCACACTGCAGCGCTGTCCCTACACAGCTGTACGAACACAGCTGTAACTACCAGCGCTGCACAAATGTAAGTGTAGCCATACCCTAACAGCAGCATTAAGGTTCATACAACGTGCCTCTATTGTTTTAAGTTATTACTCAACAATACTAGTGAAAAACATTTCCATTGTTTAATGTTTCTGGTTTAAGGTTACACACGGGTTGTGTTCTTTGCATATTTTAGGTTTAAGACGCAATTTTTTTTTAGAATTAGTGCTAACTTAAGCCCTCACAATTTAAGCTTTGGGGTACTGCTTTGACCTAGAATAGAATTATTGATCTATCGGAAGTAACTCTTCTCCCAGGGACCATGTGGATTTTTGCTATTTTGGAACACCCACAACTGTGCTAGGTGCATTACAGAAAGTATGTAACGGACACATCCCACCCCGAAGAGCTTGACAGCAGACTAGGATTTTCATCATATTGGTTTTACTGAAGTGGATACAACATCAGACCTTTAAAACAAATGAACTTCCCCCAAAAGAAAAACAAAATTGGTTATCCTTCTCTGGTCCATTTTCTACAGCACATATCGAAAGTGTGGTTTAGGTTTGTGTTTGGCCAGTGCAGAACAGTTACCTCCTATTAAATGTGTTAGTTGGTAGTTGTAATTTTAGTTTAAAATCCAGAGAAGATTTAAAAACTCATTACTCAAATTATGCCCTACTCACCCCTACCCCCCCCACACACACACACAAGAGAAACAAAGGCAGGAATGGTCATTTTATTGTGACACCAGAAGTGACACCAGAAATGACTGAACTCCCCTCACACGCTGCAAGTAAGGCCAGGTCTACACTACAAACTTTTGCAGGTACAGATGTCAGCAGGGTTGCGATGAAATGTGATGTGTGATCGACATAGCTATGCTGACAAAACTTCCCAGTGCATAGTTATACTATCAATACAGCACTTTTGCTGGGATAGATTATGATGCTTGGAAGGAGGGGAAAGCTGAATGAACTATACCAGCAAAAAAGTACATTGTGATAAAGTTCCTCCTCTACCTTGGTGGTCCTGCGCTTATTGGCAGATTTGCACGCCTTAGTGATCTTCCCCTCTGGCAGAACCCAGAGTCTGGGTCAACTCCTCCTGTATCTGACCAGGAGTTAGGAGGTTTGGGGGGGAACCCGGGCCTGCCTTCTACTCTGGGTTCCAGCCCAGGGACCTGTGGATTGCAGCTGTCTATAGTGCCTCCTGTAACAGCTGCATGACAACTACAATTCCCTGGGCTACTTCCCCATGGCCTCCTCCAAACACCTTCTTTATCCTCACCACAGGACCTTCCTCTTGGTGTCTGATAACGCTTGCATTCCTTAGGCCTTGGCTACACTAGCACTTTACAGAGCTGCAACTTTCGCGCTCAGGGGTGTGAAAAAACACCCCCCTGAGCGCTGCAAGATACAGCGCTGTAAAGCCTCAGTGTAATCAGTGCTGCAAACTACACCCATAGAGGATGTGGTTTACATGCAGCGTTGGGAGAGCTCTCTCCCAGCGCGGGCACTCCAACCACACTCACACTTCAAAGCGCTGCAGCGGCAGCGCTTTGAAATTTCAAGTGTAGCCATACCCTTAGTCCTCCAGCAGTACACCCTCTCACTCTCAGGGCTTGTCTACATCAGAAAGTTGCAGCGCTGGTGAGGGAGTTACAGCGCTGCAACTTTGAAGGTGTACACATCTGCAGGGCACCACCAGCGCTGCAACTCCCTGTTTGCAGCGCTGGCCGTACTCCCGTTTTGTCTCGGGTGTAGAGGATCCAGCGCTGGTGATCCAGCGCTGGTAATCCAATGTAGACAGTTACCAGCGCTTTTCTTGACCTCCGTGGAAGGAGGAAGCCTCTGGTAATCAAGCTGGTTTCCTTTCCCGGTTTGCTCTCTCGGTCCCGGAGCCACCCAGCAAACCGCAGGGAAGGAGACCTGCTTGCTCGGGGTTCCGGGACCGAGATACCAACCCGGGAAAGGAAACCAGCTTCGCCGCAGTTTGCTCTCTCGGTCCTGGAACCCCGAGCAAGCAGGTCTCCTTCCCTGCGGTTTGCTGGGTGGCTCCGGGAACGCGAGAGCAAACCGCGGCGTTCCCGGTTTGTCCTCTCGGTCCCGGAACCCCGAGCAAGCAGGTCTCCTTCCCTGCGGTTTGCTGGGTGGCTCCGGGACCGAGAGAGCAAACCGCGGCGTTCCCGGTTTGCTCTCTCGGTCCCGGAACCCCGAGCAAGCAGGTCTCCTTCCCTGCGGTTTGCTGGGTGGCTCCGGGACCGAGAGAGCAAACCGCGGCGTTCCCGGTTTGCTCTCTCGGTCCCGGAACCCCGAGCAAGCAGGTCTCCTTCCCTGCGGTTTGCTGGCTGGCTCCGGGACCGAGAGAGCAAACCGCGGCGTTCCCGGTTTGCTCTCTCGGTCCCGGAACCCCGAGCAAGCAGGTCTCCTTCCCTGCGGTTTGCTGGGTGGCTCCGGGACCGAGAGAGCAAACCGCGGGGAAGCTGGTCTCCTTTCCCGGTTTGCTCTCTCGTCCCGGAACCCCCCTTGAAGCCGCCCAACAGCGCTGCAGTGTGGCCACATCTAACACCACTTGCAGCGCTGGTTGCTGTAAGTGTGGCCACTCTGCAGCGCTGGCCCTATACAGCTGTACTAATACAGCTGTAACAACCAGCGCTGCAAAATTTTAGATGTAGACATGGCCTCAGCTCCTTATGACTCTTGCTCCCAGCTCCTCACACACCCACAACAAACTGAACTGAGCTCCTTTTTAAACTCAGGTGCCCTGATTAGCCTGCCTTGATTGGCTGCAGGTGATCTAATCAGCCTGTCTGCCTTAATTGGTTCTAGCAGGTTCTTGATTACTCTATTAAAGCCCCTGCTCTGGTCACTCAGGGAACAGAAAACTACTCATCCAGTGACCAGCATATTTACCCTCTACCAGACTACTGTACCCCACTGGGTCTGTCACAGCATATACTAGCAAAGTGCTACTAGTGCAGCCCTGGCCAAACAAATCCTACTCTTAAGGGTTGCCCCTTTCCATTCACAGCTGACAAGAATACTTCGCCCTCTCACATCAGACACTTTCTTAGCAAGGTTGGCATGTGCAACCTCCAGGCTTGATGACTAACACTCTGTGCCTAGGAATGAAATGCTGACCTTTTATAAACAAATAAATAAAACAGACTCAACCCTGCAACTGCTCCAAAGCACCACAGCCTAACTCCACAGCCATGGAAAGCATAGACTTCAGCGCTCGCTCTCTTTGTTGCCTCCCTATTGAATATCAGGCCAGACTGAACATTTCTGTCCTCATCTACAACTTCTCCGTGCAATCATGGTTTAGATTATGTGAAAGAGCCAATTTACACTGTGTAATCATGAGCTCCCACAACAGCTACTCCTCGCTGGAAAAAGCTGAACTTATTAAA
The DNA here is from genome assembly GCF_007399415.2 of Gopherus evgoodei. NCBI lineage: Eukaryota > Metazoa > Chordata > Testudines > Testudinidae > Gopherus > Gopherus evgoodei. The sequence continues at coordinate 233,270,358 of NC_044322.1, read as the reverse complement.
CTGAAATGTGAGACTCATATATGCAAGAAACAGAATTTTCTCGCTGTGTCTTCACTGCTGAGTTAATGCAGCTCTCATCAGTGTGCTGCCCCTAATCTCCCTCCTGTCCACACATGAAAACTTCTACAAGTTCGGTGGTTCCTTCAATCCAGGCTAGCTTGCCCTGGCCAGAGATATGAGTGAAAGCCCCAGGTTCCACTTTTACTCAGGCTGGTAACCCTCCACTTTGGAATGAGGACACAGCTAAATCACTCGAGTGCTGACAGTTCTCCACTGCCACCCCAAAATTCCCCCACCCCACCCCCCATATGCCCAGAAAAACAGACAAAGCTTTCCACAATTAGCTGGGAAAGAATCGAAGCTTACTGCAGCTCATAGACCCATGGAACATGGCCTCAGCGCTCCCAGTGAGACACAGGTGAGCGCAGCACCAGTGAGGACACAGTAGTTTTGAAGTGTGATCACTCACACGTGGGCTGGCTCACCTGGGCACCACTAACTCTGCAGTGAAGAGATACTCTTAGGCCTTGTCTACACTACAAAATTCCACCTAAGTTAGGTTGGTGGCCACTACAGTAATTACTGCAGTTTTTCATGTCCATGCTAATCTCCTTCTGCATGTCCTCACCAGGCACACTTGCACCAACTTAAGTGGGACAGTGTAAGGGACTTACAGGCTGAGCTGTCAGCCCCACACAGGCTCACAGCCAGAGCCCTGCTGCCCCAGACTGTCTGCTCCAGCTGTCAGCCCCATGTGGGGCTGACAGCCAACAGGTGATGTAAGTAACACAGTGTCTACATAGACAGAGCATCACCTTAACTACATCAACCTAAGCGCTATAACTCTCATGGAGGTGGAATTATTACGTCAGTGTAGTGGGAAACTTACATCATCGGGAGCAACGTTTTAATGTACACGCTTACAGAGTTAAGTTGATGTAAGCTGCATTACTTTGACCTAACTATAGCATAGAGCAGGCCACAGTAAATGGCTCACAAAAAAAGCAGTTCGTTCCTAGAAGAGTTAGGGATATCTATGAACAAAATGCAAAACTCAGTTTAGACCAACTTCTCACAATAATTCCCTCCACCTCCCCCCAAAAGAGAGAGAGATGAGAAGAGATAGGGTCAGGTTGGAGAGAGACATATATGCTTCCTAAGTTTTTAAAGGCGATGGGCACAGTATTAGAACCTGGTTTAGATAAGTGTGTATAGTCTGGTTATCCTTAATAACAATGGTGGCAAAGAGGTAAACAAGGGAATCTCGATGGAACAGGACATTAGTGGAAACAAAGGCCTGGTCTACAGTCGGGAGGGGGGAAGAAGGGTGGAAATCAATCTAAGCCCACGTCCACACTACAGGGTAAAATCGATGTTATTAAAATCGATTTTATAAAGCAGGCTTTATAAAATCGATTTTGCGCGTCCACACTAGGGCTACTTACATCGATGTTGAGCGTCCATGTTCCCTGGCGTCCATGTTTTCCCTGAGCGTTGCACTCTGGGTACCTATCCCACAGTTCCTGCACGGGTCCCTGCCCTTTGGAATTATGGGTTACTAGCCCAGTGCATGATGGGATCAAAGTCCCCGTCCTGGGTGGTTCTGGGTACAGCCCCCCCCCCTTCCTGTAAACGGCACACAGTCAGTTCGCGCTGTTTTTACTGGCTGCAGTGAGGGAAACGCCATTTTGCAGCAAGCATGGATCCAGGTCTGCTCTTGTCCTTGATCGCGAATGCTGTAAATAATTCACGCATTCTCGTTCTATCACTGCTGACCCATGATGCAGAAATGCAAGAGAGAATGCTTGAATGCGGGGACGACAGCGATGACGAACTGGAGAACGAGTTTTCTGACACCCCGGGCCCCTGCACGTTGGAGCTCCTTACGGTTATGGGTGAGGTTCTACCCGTTCCGCGCCACTTTTGGGCACGGGAAACAAGCACTGACTGGTGGGACCGCATAGTCCTGCAGGTGTGGGACGATTCGCAGTGGCTGCGGAACTTTCGCATGCGTAAGAGCACTTTCTTTGAACTTTGTGACTCGCTTTCTCCTGTCCTGAAGCGGCATAATACCAGGATGAGACCAGCCCTCACAGTGGAAAAGCGAGTGGCAATAGCCATATGGAAGCTTGCAACGCCAGACAGCTACCGGTCAGTCGGGAATCAATTTGGAGTGGGCAAATCTACTGTGGGGGCTGCTGTGCTGGAAGTATCCAAAGCAATCATTAAGCTGCTGCTTCGAAAGGTTGTGACTCTGGGAAACGTGCAGGCCATTGTGGATGGCTTTGCTGCAATGGGATTCCCTAACTGTGGGGGGGCCATAGATGGAACCCACATCCCTATTTTGGCACCGGAACACCAGGGTGCCCAGTACATTAACCGCAAGGGGTACTTTTCGATGGTTCTGCAAGCCCTGGTGGATCACAAGGGACGTTTCACCAACATCCACGTGGGATGGCCAGGAAGGGTTCACGACGCACGTGTCTTCAGGAGCACTACACTGTTTAAACGGCTGCAGCAAGGGACCTACTTCCCTGATCAGAGAATAACAGTTGGAGATGTCCAAATGCCTATAGTTATCCTTGGGGACCCAGCCTACCCCTTGATGCCCTGGCTAATGAAGCCATACACAGGCAGCCTTGACAGTGCTCAGGAGTTGTTTAATTACAGGCTGAGCAAGTGCAGAATGGTGGTAGAATGTGCATTTGGCAGGCTTAAGGCGAGATGGCGAACGCTTCTCACTCGCTCAGATCTTAGCCAAACCAATATCCCCTTTGTCATTGCTGCTTGCTGTGTGCTCCACAATCTCTGTGAGAGCAAGGGGGAGGCCTTTATAGCGGGGTGGGAGACTGAGGTAAACCACCTGGCCGCTGATTATGCGCAGCCGGACACCAGGGCAATTAGAAGATCTCACCAGGATGCTGTGCGCATCAGAGAAGCACTGAAAAGTAGCTTCCTCATGGGCCAGGGTACAGTTTGACTGCTGATTTTCCTTTCAATTGATTGCTGCCCTCCCCGTCTATGCGGTGTTGCTGCTGCAAGATACTTTGCCTGCAGCATTCCTCAATTGCTTGCTTAGGTTACTTGCGAGAGCTGTCCATTGGAAAACAAATAATTCTGTATTTCCCAATTATTACCTACCTCCACCATTAGCTGCTTCCGTCTGCTGCTAGGCACAGGACCTGCAACCTTCCTTAACTGCTTTTTTATTGAAAATAAAGTTACTACTATGTGTTACAAGAATTGTGTTCTTTATTTAAAATCAGATCCTTTCATCAATCAAGCATCATGCTTGTTGTTACAATACTGTGCTTGAAATTTCATAACTCAGCGTTCTATGGGGGACGGAGCGAGGGAGGTTTGGAGGAAGGGGGAGGGAGGTTTGAAAGAAGAAAGTGCATCAGAGTAGACAGAACAAGAATTCTCATGGACCAGGGTACGGTATGGCTGCTTTCTTTGTTTTCCCTTTATTACCCATATCCCCAATTGTCAAATCCTGATGCTGATAACTAGCTTCCGTGCAGCTTTCCAAAGCTGCTTGCTTCAGTTCATTACCAAACTACAGTCACACTTCCTTAATAGCATGACCTGAGAGTAAAAATAGGCAAAGGTGCCATGGGAGAAGTTTGGATCATTAGAGGAGGGAAAAAACAGGACACAAAGGGCTTTTCAATCTAATGAAAGCCTTCTGGTTGGAGTGTCCGCAGCAGTGGAGGGGGCTGGTGTAGAGAGCCTTCCCCCACGCGTTCTTACACGCCTGGTTCTGGAAGGTGTGGGACAGGGTGAGTACTGAGGGAGGTTATACACGGGCTGTAGGGGCATTCTGAAACCACGGAGCTCTTGCAGCATATCACGGAGGATGTCAGTCTGATCACGAAGAAGATCCAGAGTTGCTGCTCGCCAGCGCTGATCTTCCTGCCACCTGACATCATTTTTGGCGTCCCTCCTGTCTTCGCGTTGGTCCCTCCTGTCTTCGCGTTGACTGGCAGCCTCCCTGTACTTTGCGACCAATTGCTTCCAGTCTCCCTGCTGAGCTCTCTCTGTACGGGTCACTGCCATAATTTCGGTGAACATGTCCTCACGCGTCCTCCTTTTCCTCAGTCTTCTTATGATACCCCCCCCACGTGGATGAGAAGCGAGAGGGAGGCTGGAGAAATGTGCAGCTGTGTGTGGGGGGGTGGGGTTTGGAAAGAGTGATAAAAGAATCATGAGACACATTTCACACAACCATTCATACAGTCTTTCTCCTCACTGACCTGTGCCTGTTACCGAACCTTGAACATTTTACTTTACCACAAGGTCACCTTAGGATTCCTTTAATACTTATTGCTTGTGGCTGAGGACAGAGAGTTCTGCTCAGACGCAGGTCAGGGAAGCACACAGACCTTGTCCGGAGAAAATGGGAAGTTAATAATGGCTAGTAATCCCTGTAGTAGATTGTACTGGTAATCAAGCTACTGTCCTTCCCTGCTTTGCTCTCGCGTTCCCCGAACAAGCAGGTCTCCTTGCCTGCGGTTTGCTGGGTGGTTCGGGGAACGGGAGAGCAAACCGCGGCGAGGCTGCTCTCCTTCCCTGTTTTGCTCTCGCATTCCCCGAACAAGCAGGTCTCCTTGCCTGCGGTTTGCTGGGTGGTTCGGGGAACCGGAGAGCAAACCGCGGCGAAGCTGGTCTCCTTCCCTGGTTTGCTCTCGCGTTCCCCGAACAAGCAGGTCTCCTTGCCTGCGGTTTGCTGGGTGGTTCGGGGAACGGGAGAGCAAACCGCGGCGAGGCTGCTCTCCTTCCCTGCTTTGCTCTCGCGTTCCCCGAACAAGCAGGTCTCCTTGCCTGCGGTTTGCTGGGTGGTTCGGGGAACGGGAGAGCAAACCGCGGCGAAGCTACTCTCCTTCCCCGGTTTGCTCTCGCGTTCCCCCAACAAGCAGGATGGAGACTTTTCTAAAAACCACCTCATGGGTCAGTGTTTTAGGAAAGGTAAAAAAAAATTACACTCACCAGAGGACGGTCCCTCAGCTTCATTTTCTGGAGTACTGCCTTGAGATGGCTGGCAGGGAACCTCAGTAAGGGTGAGGAAAAGATCCTGGCTGTTTGGGGGGATAAAATGCTCTGTGCTCTCTGCTGGAGCCTCCTCCTCTTGGTCCTCATCATCCTGATCATCGCCATCAAATAAATCTTCCGTAGTTGCAGGAATCACGACGCCCACCTCTGAATCAACAGACAAGGGGGGGTTCGTCGTTGCGCTGTTCCCCAATATTGCGTTAAGCTCGTCGTAGAACCGGCACGTTTTGGGGGCAGAGCCTGACCTGCCCTTTGCTGCTTTGGTCTTCTGATACGCCTGTCTGAGCTCTTTCACTTTCACTCGGCACTGTAACGAGTCCCTGGTATGTCCCCTCTCCCGCATGGCATTAGAAATTTTTTCAAAGGTTTTCTCATTTCTTCTGCTCGAGCGCAGTTCTGAAAGCACCGACTCTTCTCCCCATACAGCTATCAGATCCTGTAACTCCTGTGTGCTCCATGCTGGAGCTCTTTTCCTATTTTCAGGAGACTGCATTGTTCTCTCTGCTGCTGAGAGCTCCACGCTGTGCAAGCAGGAAATGGAATTTCAAAGTTCCCGGGGCTTTTCCTGTTTACCTGGCCAGCAGAAGAGTACCTTTACCTGTGTAGAGCGGCCACTAGAGCACTGTGGGATACGTCCCGGCGGCCATTAACTTCGATGGCCGTCCACACTATCATAAAATCGATTTTAAAAAATCGATTTTGGGGTTACTCCTCTCGTTTTGATGGAGTTCCAAAATCGATTTTAGGGACCCTTAAAATCGATTTTATGCACTCTGTAGTGTGGACGGTTACAGCTTAAAATCGATTTAAAGCTCTAGTCTGGACCTGGCCTAAGATACACAACTTCAGCTACGAGAATAGCGTAGCTGAAGTCGACGTATCTTAGATCGACTTAACTCACGTCCTTGCGGTGCAGGATCGATGGCCGCCGCTCCCCCCGTCGACTTCACTTCCACCTCTTGCCCTGGTGCAGTTCCGGAGTCGACAGGAAGAGCATTCGGGGATTGATTTATTGCATCTAGACAAGATGTGATACATCGATCCCCAATAGATTGGCGGGTAGTATAGACATACCCAAAGAGTAGTGGTGAATGGGGAAAATGTTTACGAAAAGGAGAGGACAAAAAAAAAATTTTTTTAATTAACATTTGATTCTCAAGCATCTAGAAGGATATTATGGACAGTAAGAACAGAAAATACCATCAAATCTATCAAAAAATTAGTTGATGCTGTCCTTTAAAAATTAATTTTCTAATTTAAAACAGGTTGCACTCATACACTTCAGGACTGATTTACAAAACTGTCTGAACTGTGATGAGATATATATAAGGTAGCCAACTAGGTAGAACTGTAAAAATAGAGCTTTTGGGTCAAAACTTTTTTTTAAACTCTCCCCCTCCTCTCCTACAAAAACAAACAAACAAATAAACAAAACACCAAGCTCCCCATACACCCTGGCTTTTTAACCAAAACAATTTTGTTTGACTGAAAATGTAGGAGGCTGAAATGAGTCCCTTATTCCTAGATCTATATTAATAAAACAGTAAGTTTTTGTTGTTTTTTTACAAATTTCACCATACATGAGTGACTGCATTTTATAACTTTATATTAAATTATTGTTTATTCAAATAACTAATTTTCAAATAATGACCTGGGTTTTCACTGGCTGTGACAAAATACTTCTTGGGTCACCCTATAATCAGACTGTTCTGAAATAGCTGAGAGAAGTCACTCCCTAATCCACAGCTTTAGTCCTGTACAATTTACTGCTACCTCACTCCCATCCCCACTTCCCTTTTGCATGCGGCACTTGAATAAGGAACTGGGGTTTGACTATGAGGAAAATGTGTCTTGGGGTCATCCCAAGTGACATGACCCTACAACCAGGAGACTGTGTGAGGTACCTAGGATGTGTCACTTCTTGACTCAAAGCTTGGTTCTTGAGCAATATGTAGCCACATGGTCGTACCCCATTTCTTGTTCGTAAACGATATTTTAATAAGGAACTGGATTTGCCCTGACTGTAAATGAAAATGGTGTCTCAGGTGACCCCAGCTGACAAACCAGTGACCTTTATGGAGAGACGAGGCTATGCAACTCCCAGAGCTGAAGCCTCATTTCTGGGCAAAACTCTGCAAAACCTACAATATATATGTAAAAACCAACCAATAACAGTCTTCAACCAATCTGTTGCAACTCCAGCTGTGACATTTTCAGAGAAATTATATGAATGGTTAGAAATTAAGATGTCTGTAGAAACCCTAGTTTCTTCTTGGACAAATAAAGAAAATAGGTAAATTTATCATTTTTTTAGAACTGTGTTACAAACAATAAAAGTTATTATTAGTGTCGACCCTTTTGCTTATTAGACAACAAAAATAAAGAAATGGCACGAGCACAGTTGGCGCCGACATAATTATATACAAACATGCCAGGTCTAGCTTAATGCATACTGCTGCTTTTCCTCATTTCTGACGGCTTCTAAAAAAACAGCACACTACATGTGCTACAAATGACTTAAAGAGATAGGAGCCTGTTCCCACATGCTACAATTGCTTGAACCAGACAGGGCCTTTAGTGTTGCTGTGAGCAACAGCAGCAAGGTGGCTTAGTAGGCCTCCCTTCTCAAAGAATTTGGAGAACTCTGGTTGGGGTATCTCCACTTCCATCCTTTCCTTTTTAATTCTAAAGCCCCATCACGGACATGCAAGTGACCAAGTTTATGGAAACACACAAAATGGTTCACTGTGTTGTATTTATCCCAACAATGTAGTCCCTGTAATGTGCAGCATCTGTGCTTTAATAAACTGCTGCTTACACATATAATTGCTATGAATTTTATTGAGCTAAGAGGTCACGTGCTTCTTAGCTGAGTAGGTTGAGCTCACTGCATGCACCAGGGCCGACTTTAGCAAGTGTGGGGCCCGATTCGTGGGGCCTGTACTCACCGGGTGGTGCTCCGAGTCTTCGGTGGCACTTCGAATTGCCACGCTCTGGCCGGGGGAGGGGGGCCACGGGGCATGCCGCCGGGGGGAGTGGGGCCGCATGCTTAGGGCTGACTGCCCGGCCCTCAGGCCAGGGGAGCGGGGCCGCGAGACTTGCCGCGCTCAGGATGGGGGAGCGGGGCCGTGGGACTTGCAGGGCCCTGGCCGGCACTCCAGCTGGGGTTGTGGGGCCACAGGCTTGCCGTGCTCTGGCTGGGTGCATGGCCCTCTTAGGCGCAAGGCCCAATTCAGGGGAATCGGCCTAAAGCCAACCCTGCCAGGGGCTCTTTGCATCACTGCATTCCCACCTTCATAGCTCCCTCTCTGATCCCTCGCTTCCTCCTCTATTTCCCCTCACTCTCCCACTTACCAGGGTTGTGTGTGTCCCCTTTCCTCCCAAACCAGGGTTCCCCATTCTCCCCTTCATTTCAGCAATTCTGTGTGCACCCCCCATCTTCTCCCAAACTCTCCATTCTGCCCATGGCAGGGGCTCTGTGCCTCCACAATCCAAGGTCCCCCTTTCTCCCCTATCCCCACCCCATGGCAGAGGATTCCCCCCTCCATGCAGCTAGGGACTGTGCACATCACCCCACCCCACCCTTTTCCCTCCCCCACAACTATTTCTTCTTCTTGTTTGGGAGATAAATCACTGAGGGTGTCAACATGATAAACTGTATTACGAGAACAAACAGAGAGGAGATGGAAGTATTGTTGTGCTGGAAGTGTTAACTGGTGCCATCAGTTTTTTGATCTATACACAATTGCTTGAAAACAGTGGCTGTGTTAAAAAGCTGGCAAAGCAGAATCTCTCCCCCATTTTCCCCCCTTTCTGCTTGATAATTTTACCCAAAATCAACAGGATTTTGGTCACTAATGCCGAGAACATTCCCAAAATTTCAGGATGTGGTATTTTCTTTTCTGTATCGCTATTCTCAATTTTATCATCTCCACCTAGTATTAAGGCATTTACCATTGCTAACATTACTTTTGTTCCTAATATGAAACACACTTTTGGTGTCCTTAGCCCTATTAGCCATGATTTTTTCCCTACAACTGTAGATTCCCTTATCAATTTTCCACATCATAATATCTAATCTATATGGATTCTATTTCCTTTTCCATATGTTATATATTGCTTTATTATTATTATTTCTAATCACTGCCTTCATTTCACCACTGAACCAAGGCGCAATTTTAGCCAGTGTTGTCCCCTTTCTCGATTGGGGCCATCTAATAATTTCTTCTCTAAGTCTTCCCAAGCTTCCTTGACATTTTTCTATCTAATGTTTTCCCTCTCAATCAATTTTGCTCAAAATTTTGCCAGCTTTGGGAAATTAGCCCTTCTAAAGTAAAAGTACATGTGTTACTGGTTTGGACTGTCCTCTGTTTCCACCTACTGACTCATGATCATTGGCCTGTAGTCAACCACCAACTTCCAGTCCAGTGATTAATTCATCTTCATGAAGTCCAAAAGAGAGAGAGTTACCTCCTGTTGGGTGCAATATCTTTTAGATTAGAGAATCATCATCTGTAACTTTTAGAAACTCTAATGATGTTTTATTGCTGGCTGCATGAGACCTCCAGCATGTCTTCTTCATACTGAATTCCCATATGACACCATCATTTTTCTTTCCACACATTAGAGACAAGGTGTTTAATGAGTAACTCATCCTGTTCTCTAGTTTGATTCAGTGGTCTGTAACAGACACTCACCAATACCCTCCTGGGTGGTGTTAGTTAGCACACTGATCTATACGCATTCAAGATCCTGAGTTATCAATAACCCTAAAACAGATAATGGTGTCTTTAATGCTGAGTGCCACCATCCTACTTTTACCCACTCAGTTCTTCCTAAACAAGTTATAAAACCTGGGCGGCAGGTGTAATAGGCCAGGGAAGGCTAAGCTTCCCCTAAGCCAAGCCCTGGCTCCACCACACTGCGCCATCTCCTCTAAGTTGGCCAAAGGTCAGTTCTGGCCAGAGGCCAGTAGGTGGGTGGTGCTGGCAGATGGCCTGGTGTGGGGTTGGCTGGATACCAGGACCTGGCTGGCAGCCCAGGGCTGTCCAGCCATGGGGAGGCCTTGGGGCTGGGAGGGGGCAGTGGATGGGGGTCAGGGCTCCAGTGGGTGGGCTTGGGCGGAAGGGGCTGGGCCCTGTGGCTAGCCTCCCCAAAGGGCAGGCTCATGTGCCACCCATAGTTATAACGAATAATTTTAACATTCCAATTATGAGAGTCATCCCACCAGGTTTCAGTAATGACAATTACATCAAATTTCTCCTCACTGAAAATTTCCAAGTCCTCTTGTTTGTTACCCAGACTCCCAGCATTGGTGGCATAAGCAAGTGAGAAACTTATTCTCTTCACATGCTTTGTTACTTTAGTTTAGCAATTCTCAAAGTGTGGATTGGGACCCCAAAGTGGATTGCAATACCATTTTAACGGGTTCACCAGGGCGGGCATTAGACTTGCTAGGGCTACAGCCGAAGCTCAAGCCCTACCACCCAGGGCTGAAGCCAAAGCCTGAGGGCTTCAGTGCTGGGTGGTGGGGTTCAGGTTACAGGCCCCACATCTGGGACTAAAGCCCTTGGGCTTTGGCAGGGCTTGGGTGGGCTCAGGCTTTGGTCCCCCTCCCGGCATCATGTAGCCACTTTTGTTGTCAGAAGTGGGCTGTGGTGCAGTGAAGTTTGAGAACCCCTGCTTTAATTCAATTTGTGACATGATGAATTTGAGCTTGAACCCTCCTACCTGCTCCAATGAAGATCACTTCCCACATCACCTCACCTGTTTGATACATTAGTACAGCCCAATATTCCAGAATCCCAAACCCCCCTCATACTAGTCACACAGCCAACAGTGACCCGGTGGCTGGTTGCTTCACACCCCAAGGATGACCAGTCAGGTATGTCCCCTGTAGTTTTCTGTTCCCTTCCTCTAGGGATAAGTATGGAAAAACCCAGCTCACTCAATATCTGATAATGTTTTGATACTTCTAGTCTTGCTGACTGCCTTTCCTGGCGCTCTTTCCCGTCTGCCACAAATTACCAGTCCACTTCTTTGATAGCAACTCTAATTCCCTTATTGCTGATCCTTCCCATTGTAGTGCCTATGGCAAGAATTTCCAAAGCTAGCTGCTTGAGAAGCCTTTTATTTTCTCAGAAGCAGAGCACTATTGAAACCTGTGCTTCCAGACCACATATCTTCTCCTCCACTACGGCCACCAGCTTGCACTTCATACATCAGAAATCTTTTCCATATTCTGGCAGAAAGGACAACATAGAACATCGAAGGTAAGTCACAGCAGTTGTTCCTTTGTTGTCCATGTGTGTTACCTGGTGTACAGCCATACCTAAAACAGCAGTTACAGTCTCTCTCTAAACTCCCTCCAAAACTCCCATTTGCTGCTCCTGTTCATCTGGCAACCGATTAATATACTAATCAGACTTGCTGCTCAGCTCCACACCCATACTAAAGGGAAGGATTAAACACTCAGACTTTAAACACTGCTTCTGTTCAAATATCCAAAGGTCACAGACACATGGCCCTCAGTGGAAAAAACAGACCTGCTTCACCTGGCTGGCTGTCCATGACCCACAGTCCAGCCTCACCACTGTCACAGAGAACAAGCAACAGGCCAAAACCACCACTCAACAAGTTCCTCTACCGTTCAGGACAGGATCTGCAGCTTCTCCTTCTGAAACATCCCTGTCTGCTACTCCTCTTGCCTTGCTAAAGGTGCCATGTGTTTTAGGAGGAAGGAAAGATGGCAACATGGCCACAACTTTTTACAAAAAGAAGGGGCCAGGGAGTGACTTGTCCAAGCTAATTCAGAACAATCTAATAATGGTCACAGGGATTTTTTTTTTAAATGACACCCTGGGTTCTTGGCTCCCCACTGCTGGGAGCCTGGCTTCCCCAAGGCAGCTGGGAGCCAAGACCCCGGGGGGAGGGGAAGCCAGACTCCCAGGGGCAGGGAGCCGAGAGCTTGCCGGGGGGGGTGGGGGGGGGGGGGGGGCGGGGGGAGAAAGAGGCAGAGAATCCAGGCTCCCAAGGAGCCGAAAACCTGGGGTGCAGCCAGGCTCCTGGCAGGGAGTTGCAGGCTCTCAGCCACCTCATCTCTCCCCACTCATTGTCCCTCTTAAGTCAGTGGAACTCCTCCCAGTGAGGATGCGCACCACAGATAAGAGGGCAGTGTGGACATGAAACACTACAGTAATTACTATGTTAGGTCTACTTAGCTTTCTAGTGTAGACATGCCCCTATTGTTCTTACAGACAGGAAGTTTTTCATGAGATTTAATCTAAATCTGCTATATTGCAGTTTGAACCCATTGCCTCTTGTCCTGCCCTCCAGGGCCAAAGAGAACAACTCTTCATCATTTTTTTTGTTGTTGTTGTGGCAGCCTTTCAAATATCTGAAGACTGCTATCATATCCCCCTCTTAATCTCCTCTTTTACAAATGAAACATACTCAGTTCCTTCAGCCTTTGCTCAGAGGGCTTGCATTCCATCCCTTTGATCATCTTTGTTACTTGCCTCTGGATCATTTCCAGGTTCTCTACATCTTTTCTATACAATCAATGACCGAAGTTGGACACACTACTCCAGCTGAGGCCTAATCAGTGTCGACCAGAGCACTATCATCACCTCCCGTGACCTGCATACTACGTTTCTGTTAATCCAACCTAAAATTGCATTTGTTTTTTTTGCAACTGACACCTGAACTCCCAGATCCTTCTCAGCAGTGCTACTGCCAAGCCAGGTTTCCCCCATTCTGTATTCGTGCGTTTGTTTTTTCTTCCCTAAGAGTAGCACCTTACGCTTGCCTTTGTTGAATCTCATTTTGTTGTCTATAGCCCAGTTCTCCAATTTACCAAAATCCCTCTGAAATTTAGCTCTACCCTTCAAAGTATTGGTAACCTCCCCAACCTTTGTGACATCTGCAAACTTGATCAGTATGCTCTCTTTACCTACATCCAGATCATTAATAAAGATGTTAAAACAACACTGGACCCAGAACAGATCCCTGTGGAATGCAACTTGAGACTTCTCTCCAATTCAACATCATTCCATTGATAGTTACTCTTCGTTTGTGGTTGTTTAACTAATTAATTATGTAGCCACTTAAAGGTAGTTCTGTTGAGTACGCATTTCTCCAGCTTACTTAACAGAATGTCATGTGGGATTGTGTCAAAAGGCTTGCTGAAGTCCAAGTATATGACCACCACATTGCCTTTATCCACCAAATCAATTACCCTATCAAAGAAGGAAATCAAGCTGGCTTGGCAGGATTTTTTCCTGGTAAAGCCTGCTGGCTGCTAGTGATCATCCCTTCATCTTACAGGTATTCGCAAATTCAATGTTTTATACATTGCTCTAGTAGCTTCCCAGGTATCTAAGTCAGCCTGACTAGTTTATAGTTTCCTGGCTCCTCCTTTTTAAACATGGGCACTACCTTCTTCAGTCTTCCAGGACCTCTCCTGTCATCCACACGTTTGTGAATATTAATGCCAGTGATGCAGAGATTTCTTCAGCTAATTCAGTCAGTACTCTTTACTAAATCATGTTAGTTAAAATTTGTTCACCAACACAATTTAAAAATTCAACCTGTCTTCATAGTCTAGACTTCCCACAGAAGTTAGTTTTAATTGTAGGGATTGAAAGCAGGAATAAAACATGAGCATAAGAACATCACCAGGGGCAATTTATACAGAACAGAAATTACTATTTTGGTTTAAATATTTAACCCAAGTTATTGAGCAAACATTGTATGTAAACATCTCAAGTTTGTATTAACTTTTATGTTCAGTTGACAGTTATTTTATTAATTTATATTGCCTTATCACCACAGCAACTAGGTGCACTGAATGCAAACATTTCAAACAAACAAGTTATTTTGAAGGTGACTTTATTTGGTAGTTGCCACATGTCTTAGCCCAAAGGCCTTCTAGAACCAAAACCCAACCCGCACATGAAACAAAATGAGTGGGCTTTATACCATCTTGCACATTTTCTGGGAGGAGATGTGTGGATGTGCACTGATTTGAATGAGTAATGAAGAAGGGAATTCATCTTAAAATGTAATGTAATTAATACTACTTTAGACTATTATTGTACTGATTTATAGTAACTGTGTATAACGATTTGCTAGTAAGTCAGAATTTTTCAAACTACAAAAGCAAGTTATCTACATGCCTTTGTACTTTATATTGGGAAATTAAGTTACTTTTTAAAAAGCCATTTTCAAAGGTCTGAACAATAGAATTGGTTTCTTTCTTCTACGAGTTTAGCGCACAGCTACCTAGAAATATTCTGGCAATTGACTAGAAATCAGAGGCAAATACTAATTCACATATTACATATCCCGTGCTATGCAGCGTCTTCTGAAAAAATTGCTTTCAAGTTCGACATCAATGGGTTTTTACCACTTATAGAATGGTTAGGACCCAACTTCCCTCAATACAGTTTATCAAGACAATTAATGTGGCTTTGCCTACACTAGAGAACTGAATAGTTTGTAATTCAACCAGTTCAAGTAGTGTGCTTGCATCAGCCATGAGGAACTGGTTTACCACTGCATATCCACATTAGAACTGTCCTTAACAGTTTTGATGACAAGATATTCTCACTATGTATCTCATTGTTCCTGTCTTGGCTTCCAGAATCAATGCATTCTGGGATTTTTACCAGCTAATGGTGAGCCATAGGACAGCAGTGGTAGCACTAGTTGAACCATTTCAATTTCTCTGTGTCCATGCCAACACTAAATTAATTCAGACTCAACCAGTTTAGTTTTAATCAGTTATTATGCCTGTTAAAAAAAGTAGTCTTTTCTAACCAGTGGATAACAATCATGATTTACAAAATAAAATGCATTTCTTAATTTTAAATTAGGGCTGTCAAGGGATTTTAAAAATTAATCACTATTAATCACACGATTAAAAAAATTAATTGTGATTAATTGCACTGTTAAATAACAATATCATTTAAATATTTTTGGATGTTTTCTACATATTCAAATACTGATTTCAATCACAATGCAGAATATAAAGTGTACAGCACTCGTTTTAGATTATTCATTACAAATATTTGCACTGTAAAAAAGGTAAAAAAGATAAAAAAGAAATAGTATTTAAATTCACCTCATATAAGTTCTGCAGTGCAATCTCTATCATGAAAGTTAAATTTACAAATGTAGAACTATAGTGCAGGAGGAGGTTCCAGGAGGACAGGGAGTGATGACAGGGGAGGGAGCAAGCAAAGATTTGTGCAGGAGGAGAGTTACGGAGGTGTCTTGCTGGTGCTTCTGGAAGGGTGGTTTCTGGTACTGGGCTTGCCAGGCTCATCTCCTTTTACTGAGCTAGGTGTTTGCAATGGAGGATGGATTTTACCTCAGGATCTTGGCATGTGGCAGGGAGGAGAGACACGCTGTAGGGAGGCTGGCCGGGGCAATGGGGCACAGCAGGGTCAAGATCCCTACTTCTCTGCCGGACCTGGGATGGGAGCCTCTTCCCACCTTCTCAAGGCATACTGAGTTACTGCAGCAAGGTCACTATCAGGTCCCCTCCACAGCCAATACCTCCTTCCCTGCCCAGAAGTGTGTGACTAACGTGGTTAAAAAATTAACACATTTTGTTTTCAGTTAGTCACAGGCATTAACTGCAATTGACAACCCTAATTTAAATCAAAATTTTTATTTACATGTTACTACTTCTTTACTTTCTTTCCACTTTATTCATGTTAGATTGCTACATGGATGCTTTGTGCTTGTTTCTTTAATTAGTTTCCTAATTAATAATATATGGAGATATACCTATCTCATAGAACTGGAAGGGACTCTGAAAAGTCATTGAGTCCAGCCCTCTGCCTTCACTAGCAGGACCAAGTACTGATTTTGCCCCAGATCCTCAGTGGCCCCCTCAAAGATTGAACTCACAACCCTGGGTTTAATAGGCCAAACCACTAATCTTTAGTGTTCAAACCACTGAGCTATCCCTCCCCCCAAGCATGGGCGCGGGAGGGGATCTCTGAACTTTGAAATTCCAAAAAGTTTCACACTTAAAATGCTCATTTGTACTGAAAAAAGGCAAATCCAGCACCTCATTAAACATTTCTATGAAAACAGCACACACCCAAATACAAAACTGACAAGCAGGTAGCCTGTGCTATAGTGGCAACTCACACCACCTTCTGAAATACTTAACTTCCACAAGTCAAGAAAAGTGAAGCGCTTCTACTGGGCCACACTTGGGTTTCTGAGATACCTAGCAGCTTTGCCTAACTAGAGAGTCACAGACCACTGCACACTCAGTGAGAGAGAGAGAGAGAAAGCTGCTGACTGATAGTGTTGACAGCAGAAGGGGGTGCCAGAAATTCTCCTGCCTGTAGCAATTGGGGAGAGGGGGATGGTAGAGAGTGGGGGGAGGAGTAACAGGGGTGGGGGAGGGGTGCAACAGATAAGGGGTGGAGTGGAGGGGCACCTGAGACGACATCCTGCCCCTTCATTCAGTGCTGCTGTGCCCTTTAGCCTCCCTCCAGTTTCTCATATGCACATTGGAGCCTAACTTTACACTCCTATTGTAGAAAACGTGTGTGTGTGTGTGTGTGTGTGTGTGTGTGTGTGTGTGTGTGTGTGTGTGTGTGTGTGTGTGTGTGTGTGTGTGTGTGTGTAAAAAGTTGTTTGTTATTGTATTCAAGGTCTAAATAACTTTTCATTGTTAACATTTTTGAAACTAGAAAACAAAAATTTGTTTAATGTTATGCCACTCAGGTAAAAAGTTTATATACATGCTTAACTTCAAGGACATAGGCTATGAGACTAGTCATGCAAACAAAATTTACATATATGCTTAAGAGCTTGTCTACACATGGAGTTATTCCTGAATGAAATCCATATGTGGACATTCTTATTCCAGATTAAGGCCACCTTTTTTCCAAATTAATTTACTCTACCACCTTGGAAGTGGATTAATCTAAATCAGAAAAAGGTACTCTTATTACACTTTATTTGACTTCTACCTTCTTACAACAGTCACTTTGCATCTGTTACTGAGTTGACATATCTTGTAAATGTACATGTATGCCTAGTCTTCATTAGAAAAAATAATCCAGTTAAAGCCATTACAAGGTTTAGAGAACCCTTTGCTCATGTATACCAATGCCTCAAATGGTATACAAAAGTTGCAAACTAAAAATTACTACTTCAGTTAAAATGTTTAGTTCTAACTTATTGAGCAAGCACTACATCAAAACATCATATACAGTACAGACCCATTTAGGCACAGATGTTGGGAGTCAAGCCATCATGACCGTGTAATAACGGACTGTGGGTTAAGAGGGCCATGCTGAAATATCTTAAGATATCTATCTATCTATCCATCCATCCATCCACCCACCCACACACGTATAATTATCTAGGATTACATACGTATTCACAGTGTCCCAAATACTGTAGGCCTATCTGTTAATGACACTTTGCAAGAATATAAATTCAAATGTGTAATCTAATAAAAACATTATCACTACTACACAGGGGTAAAAGCAACTCAGGACACTTACTGGTACAGTGTGGGGGCAGCTCTGGCCCCCAGAAGGGGCTGGGCCTCGGATGGAAGGGGCAGGGCTAGGGGTCAGCATCCCTCAGCCAGCCCGCCCTTCCAGGGCACCTGGTCCGCGCTGCCTGGGGTTCCTGTGGTGATTTAAAGGGCCCAGGGCTCCAGACTCCACTGCTGCGGTAGCGGTGTCTGGAGCCCCGGGCCCTTTAAAATCGCAGGCCCCGGAGCAGCTACTCCCTTTCCCCCCCCGTCAGTGGGGGCGGGGAAAATGGGCAGGGACCTCAAAGCGCTGCAGGGTCCTTTGCCACGGGTCTGTACTGTATTGTATTATGTAGTGCTGTTGTAGCCTTGTTGGTCGCATGATATTCGAGACACCAGATAGGTGAGGTAATACCTTTTATTGGATTAATTTCTGTTGATGCAAGAGATAAATTTTTGATTTTACACAGAGCTCTTCTTCAGGTTTGACTTCTGTTCTCTGTCTATTGGTATATCAGTAAATTTATGTAGCCCTTTTCTCCCCAGGGGAGAGACTCCAATAACCAAATCAGTAAGATAAGATATAAATAATTGATTTAAATTACTTGATTTTTAAACAAATCACTGATTTAAAATCAGCTGGAGGCTTTATAAAATTAATTTGAAAATGTACACCTTCAAATTAAAACTTATAAATGCTGGGTTGTGTGTCGATGCCCCTACAGATAGGATCTCTTATATGAAATTTACTGCACTGCTAAAAACAACACATACAAAAATTGTAACATTTATGATCCTTATCTCACAAACATTAATTTGTAGAGAAACCTTTAAAGTTATTCTGAATATGGGAGAGTATGACTTTAAAGCAGAATAGGTACACCTCTGCCCTGACACAACACGAATTCAGATATAACGCGGTAAAGCAGCGCTCCTGGGGGGGAGGGGGAGGCGCTGTGCACTCCGGCGGATCAAAGCAAGTTCGATATAATGAGGTTTCACCTATGACGCGGTAAGATTTTTTGGCTCCCAAGGACAGCGTTGTATCAGGGTAGAGGTGTATTTTGGAATAACTCTAATGTAAACCAGGCATACATGTTCATTGGCAAGTTCTGTCACCTCAGTGACAGCACCAAAATGACTGTTATAAAGAAGATACAATACAAAAAAACAAGTCCAGAAAATATAACCAATGGCCACTTAACAAAATGACACAATCCCAAGGAAACTAGTAAAAACCATAGTCCTCACTACCTTTTATGGCATATGATCTATAACATATGTAGAGAGAGACACTGTAGTCAAACATAATTTGGGTCAATAAAGAGGAACACGTTATAACTGGAGAAGTATCATATGCAAATTGGAGTATAAGAAAAATCACTCCCTTCCTTCAGAGGAGGTTTAAACTTAAGAGCTTCCCCCAACACATTATATCTAGAAATCAAACTACATTGTTATGAAAAACAGTATATTATTAATCTTTGTACTCTAATGTCCTCCATTTATTGAAAAATCTTTACAATGTGAACTGATTACATAGTTTTACTTAAGAGTTTATTCACTAGCAATTATTTTAACTCTAGAGTTAGTTGAATTAAAAAAATACCACTGAAATGTAAGACATTAGTCAGAGCTTCCAGAGGACACTCAAAGTTCCTTTTCACCTCACAGTATACCTGGAAGCGAGATAAGTTAGCTGTCTTAATAGCACTTTTCTTGAGACTATACGACCAACTTTGTGGTGTCGATTTTTTTGTGTTATAAAACTGTCTAAACCAAAACATTTTTACACGTTATCATCAACTGCACCACTATGAAGAACAGTGTAAGTTTTAATGGAGGTCAGAGAGAAAACACAGTTCCAGAAAGGGCGATTGGGACTTGGTCAAAGATAATCTTTTGAAACAGTACTGAAAACTCCCACTGATTTTAAATGACTAGAATATCCCTTTCCCCTTCCTCCAAACCACACATACACAGTTTATTCCACTGTCAGAATGAAAAATAACTGTCAAACAGTAAATTGCAGCATGTGAAATGAAAACCTTAAGCCATGCCCCAATGATCACACAACTGGCTAGCAAGATCTCTACACACTTTAAGTTATGCTGGCTTTAAGTAAAAATTCCCAAGTTTAAAAAAAAACAACAGACTTTGTCCCCATGTATAAACTACCAATAATGTTAATATACATTACTACCCAATCCATAATATATATTATAAATATATATTATATAATATACATTATTACCATTAATTTTCCCACCATCTCTACCACTGCGGTGACACTCCCTACAAGAGCATGCCATTCCCCAGATTGTCTTCCCCAAAGCTGTGTTGACCAATGGCTGACAACACTACAAAGAGCATCATTCAAAAGTTCTTAGCCTGAAAAACTAGGGCAATTCGGGGTAGGGATGATTTGTTTTGAGAACTGTGGTTTAAAAACTCTAAAATCCTATTACAATTTAACTTCTATTAAATGGGAAGTCATGATGAAACAGCTAAAAAAAATTGAATTGCTTTAACTGCACACAAACAGTCAATTTAGTCCTTTTTTACCTTTTATATGTATATAAAAACAAACATCTTTCACTACCTAATTCAGCCTGATCAGAATGCCAGAATGGTCAATATCACTTTTCTGTTCAAGGTATTAACAAGAAGGTTCACAACTCTGCCAGAGAAATTTTAAAAAAAGGTTTTGCTAAAATCAGAAACTTGTTATGTGTGCCACTTTATATTAGATGGATTTATTAATGTTACGAAAAGGATCATTATGCATTAAACTCATTTTTTCATTAAGCCCTACGTAATTCCAAGACATTTTTTATTTTTATAGATAGATAGATGAGATAGATGAGATAGATAGGTGTTTCTTACTCCAAATTAAATAATCTGTAAATGTTTGCAATTTAAAAAGAAAAGTCACAGGCTGGGATTCTAAGGAGAAGAGAATGCTTTGTTTTTCAAGTTCTAGATTTTACTGTTAGGCTGCTGTTCTTAGTCCTCTTCGCTGCTGGTTCCACACACCAGCTGATGGACACAAATATAAAACTCTCAGACAGCACACTGGTATTTCTATCTATGCAGTAATAAATTAATAAATGCTTCTGAAACAGAAAAGATAGTTTTCATACTTGCTATATTCCCATCCCTGTGCTGATGCCACTCATGCTCAGGAGAAAGTTTTGACATATGATCAGTTTGCAAAAATGGCATCTCTTCAGATTTTAAAGAATAAAATTACTGCTAGCATTTTTCAGGTTTTTAGACTGATCAATCTCTGCAAAATATTAAATAAATCACCATGAAACATGTCCTTTATTTCACAACTTAGTTACTAGTATATCAATAAATCTCACCAGGAACAGTTTTATTGGAGAGTCAGAAGAGAATATTCCTTTATATTTAAAACTCAGTCTTTGAAAGGGTTCTTGTCTTGAACTTTTACTGACAAGAACTGTAGTAAGATCTGGAAATGTTTTTTTGCCTTTCAATTACATGAAGATTTAAACTAAAAACTGAACAATTGTGATCAGAGAATAAATTATTAATTAGGCCCTTAGGAGTCAGACTTTCGGAAAGGTTACGGAAAGCACTTTTGCCCATCTATAGTGGACCTGTCCTGATATTTATTTTTGGTCTAATGGACCCCCCCTCAAAAAAGTGTATCTTTGGCTCCTTCAATTTTTCTTTTTTACAGTTCTACTCCCACAGAAACCTTGTGAGAAATAATCCTCGTACTCATCCAATTCTAGCCACCAAGAATGTTACTGTGCATACTTGGACAATATGTATGCCTCTTGCAAAGCCCAAATGGTTTGCTAAAGTTTGGTTTCCATTCGTTTGGACGAAATTTCCCTTCTGCTGCAAAACTAATTGCTAAACGTGACTGCCGCACGGACACACTCTTTGACTAAGTCAACAGAAACCACACTAACCTTAGGAAGCTTTTTTTGGCTTGTCAATTCTGCTTTTATACAAATTTCATTCCTGATGTTCTGCATATGAATTCTAACTATTTTTATAAAGAAAACACTAGTGCAACCAACTGTTGGCAAACCTATCCCAAACATATATGCCTTATTTTTCCCCCTTCTTGTTTTCGAGTGGGCTTTATATTTTTATTTGCTTCCTTCAGTATTTTTATTGTTTGGAGGGTTGTAGATAACTAGTGTATTAAGTTTATTATTTCAGTGTCAGAGTTTAAAAACTTTCGAAGCAATTAGTGGACAGGGAGGAGAACTCCATCTTCTTTTTGCTGTTTACAACTGTGTTCATTTATTTCAAAACCTGTTCGTGTGTGTGTGCATGGAATGTAGAGAAAGTACTTTTATTATATTTTGTCTATAAGCCTCTCAAAATTATATGAGGAAAGAACTTGAAAACATTTTATTACAATTTATCTATGAAGTTTAGTAATTAAATATGACAGCACATTTTACTATACAGATTCCTATACTTGCAAACCAAACTATGCCATCAAATAAACTAAAAAC
Organism: Gopherus evgoodei; assembly: GCF_007399415.2. Classification (NCBI taxonomy): domain Eukaryota; kingdom Metazoa; phylum Chordata; order Testudines; family Testudinidae; genus Gopherus; species Gopherus evgoodei. Next base: position 233,248,287 of record NC_044322.1, on the reverse strand, counting down.
GAGATTGTTTCTCTTTAAATTGTAGTATGGCTATAAGAACAAATTCAAAACCTGCAACCAAAGCATCCAACATTCTACCCAATAATACCCCCAAACATCTAAAACTGAGAAAGGTGCGGAAGAGACCCTTCTATAAAAGCATCCACTCTGTCAGTCTTCTTAATACTGCAGATACAGATGAACGTTCTTGCTCAGACAAAAAACACACACTTCTTTTCTAAATTTGTAAGCTATTCTGCGTAATAGACCCTATTCAATTTTTAAGAAAATGAACGTTGGGTTAAGCGGGCCACTAGGTTATTGCACCAGTCTCACTTCTGGAGACCATCAGATTTTAGAAAGAACATCACAACTAACCATGCATTTCGTGAACTCATCCTAAATTTCAATGGACATTCATCTACATGACAAAACTACCACTGAATTCAGCATGCTTGATGGCCACCGTTCAGGAGAGGACCTCAAAAGGGAATAAACACAGAGTACTGCAAGTCATGATTAAGGTCCACTACCAGACCTTGAGATGGAAGTTAAGAAGAAGAAAGCTTGTACTATGCCTAGCCTTAGCCAGTTCTACTGCATCATTGTTTTTATTACAATGGAATTTCCCAACAGCACTAGGATCACATGTTTCCAATAAATGTATTTTCTAACTGAGTGCTGAAACCTCTCTCTCAACATTATTTTTTTGGTTTCTCTCACTTATTGCAATGTTAACACTATATTGTAACAAAAATGCTGAATAACCTTTTTTTGTCTTTGCTCAGTCCACAGCAGCAATGCAGTATATTATAGCTCCATAGGTAGGTGTTGGCTTTACAAACAGACTGCATCTGTTTTCACATGTTAATCAGAACCAAATGAATTATCATCCTCTGCACTGCTACTAGAACAAGAACAGTTTCTTCTCACATATTTGCTTGCACATCTGATGTTTTTAAACAGAGACAGACAGTTGGTTGTCCGGAGAGCAAGCTACCTCACACATACACAAAAATAAATCAGCAATACTGCAGATTATTATTTTCACATCTCACATTAAGTGCAAGAAAAACAAGACCACCACCTGGTATGCATAACTGGGAATATTCAGATCTCTTTAATAAGCACACAATTTAAGTAACTAATGACCAAGACATGACAAAAAATAAAAACAAAAAACAAAAAAAAACACCAAAGACTTACCCTCTTGCAGGATCTAAGGCTATTGCTCTGGGCTGATCCAATTCTTGCCAAAATAAAACTTTTCTCAAAGATCCATCTAAATTGGAAACTTCAATCCGATTTGTTTCAGAATCCGTCCAGTATAGTTTCTCTCCCAGCCAATCACATGCCAAACCGTCAGGTGACAAAAGCCCAGAAATGACCACATTCTGTACACTCCCAGTTTTGTTAAATTCTGTTCGCTTAATGGCTTCTTCGCTTACATCACTCCAGTATATCAACCCCCGGAAAAACACAAAGTCCACTGCGGCTGCATCTTCCAAACCACCCACTACAACTGTAGCATTTTCTTTCCCATTTGCAGCATCCACCAATCGCAGATCACGTCGGTTTGCATACAGCAGCAGCGGTGCAGCTTTAGGTGGAGGGGAAAAATGACATACGTTAATGTAAGTCAGGCTATTACAATTTAAGGCATCAGTAGTTTCACAGACATGGTACAAAAGGGCTAATTCAATGACTCCAGAAAAGACACCCTTTGGAAGTTAACTAGATAACCTGAAGTCAGAATTTAAATCTCAGCAAGATCCTCTCAGCTCTTTCAAAGGAGATAAATTACTAAACATGCCACTCACTATCCTACAGTGTGTGCAGTTCAGATAAGATGTTCAAAAAAGAAAACAGGTCTCAATACATTCACTGAAGATCACATGGACACCTTTTCCTAGGAGAGCAGTGTTCAAATAGTACCTGAAGGGGAAACTGAGGCCAATGTGATGTGCACCATTTGCTCTCCTGCTGCTGCCCTCCAATCTAAAATAGGCTCCTTTTTAACAGTGTTGCACATACACACTCTGAAGCCGCTTGGAATGAAAGCTATTATATAAAATGTTAATTAGTACTTAAGCGAGAGGAAAAAGCAGAGCTACAAAAACTGTGTGAAGTCTTCTTTCAAACTAAGGCCCACACCATGGCGTGTTTAGTTATCTGATCTAATGTCTTTTTTTTTTTTTTTTTTTTTTGCATGACTAGTTTGCCTACCACATACTTGTTTCTGCACAGTTGGTATAACTTTCATATGTAACCCACGAATAAAACTATTGAAAGGCAGTAACCAAGAGATATTTTAAATTGTAACATATCCATTTAATTATACTCAACCACCGGTATCACACATCATGAACTTTCCAGCATCATTTGCACTGCAATGGAAGTTAGTAAGAAAAGGTTTTTAAAACAGAAACACCACAAACGAAATCCCCTTTTAAACTGCTATAACAAAATGCAACTAGCCTTCTCTACGGTTGCTCAGGTACTACTGTGTTGAGGGCACATAAAATACCTAGCCAGGCACTGAGGTTGGCCCTCTAAATATATTCATATATATGCCATTATAACATTGCTATCAACAAAAAACTGTAGACTTACCTATAGTTGTAAGTTTCCCCTACAGGCTAAAGAAACCTGTTAAGTCACCAGAGAGAGGCCTGCTTTTATGGAGTCAAAAATTGCACATGGTTTGATGATGGCCATTGTGTCTGTATAGGTCTGCAGATTCTTACAAAAAGATAGCACTTTTGTTTCCAGAAAAGAAACAGTTCTTATATAAAAAAGTCTTACACTGAGACTAGAAATCCATGTGCCTGTTAAATCGATCTACACTTTAAAATGTCACCTCAGAAGTTCAGCTCTCTCAAGACTATTCATTGCATGTGTACTATGCCATGTCCTTCAGAAATTCATATGGGGAGAGAAGGAGGGGACAGAAAAGAAAATAAATTTTTAATTCAGTGTCAGGGAATATTTAAGTGTTCCCAAAAAAATTTAATCAAATTTAAACAGTTAATTTTGCTTAGGTTCATTTTGCAAACACTGCATAAAAATATCCCTCACACCCAGTCATTCATATCTCTGCATAACATTGAGTGTTTTTTCTAACAAAGTCAGATTTCAAACTTAACATCTTTATCTACCCACATTATTGATTTACAGCAAAATATTTAGTGCAGGCATAATACTTCTATGGGAGTAGGAGGCGGCATTTTTACAGAATGAGGGGAACCCCATTTTAAGTAACAAATTTGTTACCTTATCTTTCTACCTTCCTCTCCCCCGCAAAAAAGTCTAAAAAATTAATTTTAACGATTTAAAAGAAAGTTTCCCAAACTTTAGGTCTAAAGTTGCTTGGGCAGGTCACAAGAAATCACACAAAAAAAAACCAACACAAAAAACACATACACATTTTCCAAATAAGTTATTCAGTACTCTGAAAGATTACCATACTACCGTAAACTGAGAAATTCAGCTAGTGGTACAGTGCAGTATATAAGTGCATACAGCAGACTGACAGAACCGTTTCTAATAAGACAATATGCACTGCGTTTGAATAAGGCAAATCCAGGCACAAACAAGTACAAGTTCCATTATTATGTACAACACGAAGTGAGAGTACTAAGGCACATAGCACACACCAAATTGGAACAACAGGCATGTCAAGGGTAATCATGAAGGCACTGCTGAGTCTAACACAACTGTATTGCATAGGTTGTTTGTTCTTTGGGGGAGCTCAGTTCTGGCTGAGGAATGATTCTGAAATATGTCCTTTTCGCAAAGTCATACAAGTTATTCGAATTATGCTTCAGAATGAAATTTGATTACAAGCATGACACACAGTTAAACATAGACTGATTCAAAACCACAACTTGTAGTGCGTTCTGTAGGGCTGGCTGGTGAGAGTATTAAATCTTCCAAGTTGCTGTGACATTTAGAAACCATGCATCTCTCAGTGAACAATAAATCTGAGGATTTCCCCCCCCCCCTCGAGAAAACTTGAAACTTTGAATAAGTCAACAAAACCTGATCACTCAAACTGGCAGCATCAATAGGAAATGCCCTTTAAGCATCTTATTGGGTACCCATTTAAATCAGATGGCAGTAGAAAGGGAAAACTGTTGCAAAAAAATTCATCTTTCCCTGTGTAACTGACATGGGGTTTGGTTGGTTGATTCTTTTAGGGACACAGAATCTGAAGAAGCTATCATACTGAAAAGCATGCCTTTGTTCAAACAAAACTCTTCTATGCTTTATTAGAGACATGGTGGAAGATATCCAAGAGGAACTGCTTTCAGAACACAGAAATAGCAGCAACTACTTAGCAATTCAACTTGATGAGTCAGCCGGTGTATGTGTGTGCATGCATGCATGTTTTGATTATTTGCAAGTTACATTTCTGATAGCTGAAGCAAGCGTTCAATAGAACTAATGCGCAAAAACAATGTTTGTCATAGTACCACAAGTTTTGCAATCTGCCTGTCTGGAGCCATTCAATGATTGGTAAGAATAGTGGTCCGATCACATCAATGCAAATCATTACACCTACCACCTTATGGCTTCACTGTTTCTTACATAAGCTTTTTGCCAGCAAGGAAGTAACTAAAAACTCACACCTAATCCTTCATGAAGCTGTAAAAGCAATGCATTTAATTAAAGGCTCGCCACTGAATTTGTGCTTCTGTACACTGCTCAGTGATGATATGGCTTTCCCTTACCATTAACTCCTCTTTCATACTGACATGACGAGGAAAAATGCTTACAAGATTTGAATCATGAACAAAACTGCACACTTCCCTCAATTTTTAGCTCTCTTCCTTTGCAGACACTTTCATTGACTTATTCTGGCATGCTTAGCCTAAATGCTAAGGTTGGACACAGTAGAAAACTTTACAGTTTGTCTTCACAAGTGCAAAGAAGAAACCAAGTCGTTTCCTCTTCTTTCCGATTTTGAAGGACGCTGTCAAGAGCTATAAATTCAGAAGTTAGCATGTGCAACCCAGGTGTTCAGCTATTCTCCTAATGACCCCCAGAAGAGAAAGATATCATTGACTTGACAGCATAGATTGGACCACTGCAAGGCAAACTCAGAGCGACAAGACTGCAACTGACTTTTGCTGAAAAGAAAAAATACAGGGCTTGTCGTCCTCACTTCTCTGCAGCTCAGCATTCTCTTCAATAGTAAAGAAAAAAAAAGGCATCAATCACCCAATGATCCAAAGTCACTTCATTTTCAGTACACTTCCCAGTTAAAAGGTGCTGTGCCCTAAGTTTGCCAGCTCGTCCACCACACTGAATGCTGCGAATTTAAAGATTGGACTTCCTTTGCTACTGAAATTCATTTTCACAGCATCACAATTCTTAGTTTTTGAACAGTTACATATTTTCTATGCAACACAGGAGAACCATCTTTGACCACTTGCTGAAGCACACACCAGAACCTGGTATGTAGATTAACAAAACACTGCCAAAACAAAATGTACATTTTAAATGTACACGTTTAAAATTAGCTTTCAGTAAATCAAAACTGTAAATTACCAAAGATTACATTTCAATGCCTCAAAAGCATTAAGTTTGCTATGGCGTTAACTAAGGGAACGGAATTTCTACTCTAAATGAACAGATACAGGTTTTGGAACTGGGAAGGGAGGAATCTACTTTAGCAATTATGATTACTAGCAGCTTAATTTATTTTTTTTAAGTTATTGATCAAGTAATGTAATGCAGATCCAACTGTATTTCCAGTGCACACATACAAATCATTTTACACATCATGTGACAAAAATATGTAAAAAATTTTACAGATAAGCAATAATCATATAAAAACTATTTTGTAAAGCATGTAATTCACATCTGTCTCTTTTCAGATTATCACTACAGTTCAAACCCAGTTTTCAGAAGTTTTAAGTATTACATCTATTTATAAGCTTTGCTGTTTTGCATGGTATACAGTGTGATTATTAAGCCTTAGTTAAGTTGCTGCCTTAATTATAACATCACTGATTTTCCACATGGACTTAATAAAGTGGATACAAGGCTTCCCAATTAAACTATGTTCTATTTCTTTATTGAATGTGTTACTTTCTCCATTAATCCATTTGTGAGTAAGAGGACTCTTGGACTTCCTCAATGAACTAAGAGTAATTGTGAGTACAAATTGTTTTATTTGTTATTGTTCTATCTACACAGTGAAAGGAGAGAAGCTGAAATTCAGAATAATCATACGTTTCTGCTACTTTTACATGAAGTTTCCAGAATTTGGCCAACAATGGCCAGGATTACAGCAAATACATGACACTCCCTCTAAGTATTTTGAATCTTTGACAACTGAGGGCAGCTGGGGAAAAAGTTTGCTGATGGAAAGCAACCAAAGTATAATAAGTAAAGATAATAATATGAAGCAAATCTCTTTCCCCCCACCTCTATTTTTAATTTATTTATTTTTGGCAGCAGGCAATGAGGGGGAAGAGGCTGAAGAGGAAAACTGTGTTTCCTTTTATTAATTAACATTTCTATTTGAGTCGTGGGAAAAATAGTTTGGCTAAGTGACAGAATTATTATTAGCAGAATTATTCATGTAGCTAGTTAAGACTGTAGATTTCCCTTCTCTCCTCTCTCAGAGATGATTAATTTTCAAATTTGACACACAGTGCTTACACATGGCCCTCACAAACAGAATTAAAATGATATTATCGTTTCTGTTACATTGATTTCATTGTAATACAAAGTAATTCTATTTGGGTAACATAATCCCATAACAAAAAAAAAATCTTTGCAGATGTAGCCAATTTTCCATACCCCTATATATAAAAGCATTCATTATTAGCACATCAGAAGCCACTGAATATTCTATCTTTAAAATAAAATAAATAATAATAAACTATGTTAAAACTTTGGGGACTTCTCCCAAAATTAATACAATAAGTTTAACTAAAAGAATGTTAATAATTAAACTATAGTTTAAGTGGGATAATCCCAAATGCATATTATTAATCCAGTTGGAAAAAAATGATACAGTATTCACACTCTACCCTTAGATTTGTAGGTTTGACTTAATTTCCAAGTTGCTTAGGGGTCTTGCCAACTGACTTGAAATGCACAGGCTTATATTTTAAACAGTAGCTAATTAATCACCATAAAAAGAAACAAACAACTTTAGTAAGCAACACACACAAGGACATAATGGCAAGGAGAAAACAAGTATGACAAGCTACTTTCTAATGCAAATACCATCATTTCAGTCAAACTGAGCTCTGCCCAATTGGAGCAAATAGCTAATCTTCTCACACTGTGAATTCCTTTCCATAAATATTTATGAACAAGAAGAACATTTGGACAGTTAAATTAAGTCTTTATTAGTGTGTTAATTTGCCTGCCAAGTACAAATAGATTTTTCCTATTTAATTTTTAGGGCAGTCATCACCCAGCTTTTATAGAATTGTAGATGCAATGCTTTCCCCTCCCAAAAGCTGGAAAATTGTGTTTTTACAGAACTATACTGCATTTTCATTTACACTGGAAAATGATTATGCAACTCTGCTTAAACTGCCCAATTGTGTAAATTGCCCAAACTGTGTAAATACTGGTAGTTATTTAAGAAGAAAATGAATACTCTCTTTTCACCCAAATCAACTATTAGTAATAACTAGGTAAAGAACAGAGACAATCCCAAAAAGACCTGTCTACAGTTGGCACAGAAGAATAATAAATAACCATCACATGCCACAACTGGACCATGCCACACTTGTACAAATCATCGTGTCCTACACACCAACCGCCATCCAAGGTGCCTGTCTACACCGGCACTTTACAGCACTGCCACTTTTTCACTCAGGGGTGTGAAAAAACACACCCCTGAGCGCAGCAAGTTTCAGCGCTGTAGAGTTCCAGTGTAGACACTGCACCAGCGCTGGTAGCTGTGCCCCTCATGGAGGTGTTTGTTTTTTTTTAAGAGAGCTGGGAGAGGTATGGCAGTGCTTTAACATTGCCAGTGAAGACGTGCCCTAAGTCAATGGCTGGGACAAGTGGCTTAGCTGGGCTTTAGATGAATAAGTGTAGTCTGCCTGATGTAAACAGGAAGCCACCATTGGTGCAGCAGCATTCCTTCATTTCACAGTAAGCACCCTACATCAGGCAACCATGGGGTAAACATCTGTGGCTACAGGAAATCCCTTACCAGTATTTTTATTTGCAGCAATAGCTAGGGTGACCACATAGCTAGTGTGAAAAATCAGGGTGGGGGTGGAGGGTAATAGGCACCTATATAAGGCAGAGCCCCGAGTATCAGGACTGTCCCTATAAAATCAGGACATCTGGTCACTCTAGCAATAGCTGGGTATTAAAGCATGTCCCTGATGCGCTACCTCATAGAAACGGATGGTAGCATAAAATTTAGCAAGTTATCCGCAGTTTACAAGAGCTGTATTTGTGGAATCCTTCAAGCTGGCCCAAGGTCTATGAGGGGCCCCTGTTGGGAACTAGAACTATCAGTCTGTTCAGGTGCAGTACACCTCTGTACGTGAAGGTATCAAGGCAGTTTGCCAAATTGGGAGTGGTCCTGTACAAGAAGGCCAGGGATAACAACTGAATTTCTGGTGCCACTCCAAAATCATCTCTCCCATGTATGAGAAAAGGCTCCCTTGGAAAACAACTCACCAGCAAGCCAACCCACATAATTAACATTTGCCAGGAAGCTAATGAGGATGAATATGCTGGGGACAAAGAAGACAGTGTTGAAGTCTGAACACTGGCTGCCAGAGAAAACGGATGGCGACAGATCAGGAGATGAGTGTCTGTGTGTGTGTGTGTGTGTCTCTCTCTCTCTCTCTCTCTCTCTCTCTCTCACACACACACACACACACACACACACACACACACACACAGTGCTATGCACTACTTGACTTCAAATCAAGAAGTAAATATAGCAATGAGTGCACTGAGGTGGACTGCTTGAAGCAGGCACATATGGGATGCAATATTACCAGAAGGGTGGAAATACTTGTCAAAAAGGGTGGAAATTCTCTGATTCCCAGAAGCACGCAAGTAGGAACTCAAGCAGAGGAACACATTCCTGAGTGGCTATCTTCCAGCTGAAAAATTTGCACAACTGCAACAAAACCCCCAGCCCAACCTGCTATCCCTGCAGTCAGATTGTCACTTCCAGCTAAAACTTAACAAATGAAGAGCAGACTTACTGGGACGTAGGAGAGGAGGGAAACCAGAAAATTATTAATGTCACTCTGAACAATATTTCTGTAAGATGATTACAATAAGTTCTTCAGTTGAATAGTTTTACAGTAACAGGGGGATACAAGTACGGCATCACCTTCATGAACCACTGACAAAGTAAATTACAACTATAACCAAAATAAATAAAAATAAAATAACCAGCAAACTCCATCATATTTGAACACACTGTGCCACAAAGCTACTTTATATTTGCTCCCAGCCACATTAAACTCTGCCACAGGTGCTATAATCACCTTCCTAATACTTTATTTAAAAAAATCTTTCAGTGATGATTTGATGAGGGTGAGGGATACAACTGTGGAAAATACTGTATTAATGATGGCATTTGCCAAACCTTAGATCATGCTGGTTTCTGAAAGCTCTCAGCTGAAATATGGCAAAGACAAGGCAAACCAAATGGAAAATATGGCATGAACAAATGGAATGATACAGAGCCAATAAAAAATGGGCTATCTTTTATACATACGGGGATTGAGGGACAGGGGGAAATGTATTGTGATAACTTGGGGGACAATCCTCTAAGGTCTGATCTCCAAAACTGGGGCTCCGAGTCTCAAGAAATCTTTTATCTGAAGACTCCATGACACTCCTATTGGAACAATTCTATGCTGCTATAAGACCCCACCTAGTTGTTTCAAAATATTACAGGGTACAGCATGCCTCTTCCCCCCTCTCTGCTCCCAGCATGTTGTCTGAGCAGCACCCTTAGTCTCTACTAGTCCAAGGAGCCTGGAACCTGCTAGCCTTTCTAAATTAAAAACAAGAGTCTTTACACAATGGTACCACTGGACAAATTTTTTTTTTAAACAAGTGTTTTTAGCACATTAGGAGTGTCAAAACATCAATTACCCAACAGGCATTTCCATTCCTTCAAGAACTGATTCTAAACACAGGACAGCTGAAGGTCTGTCCAACACAATGTCATGATAAATTTGCACAAATATAATTTATAAGCTGCCTAGTCATATCAATTCTTGATGCACCCCTTGCACGAGCAGGATTGAAAAAAGAGTAACTCTTACTTATCAGTAAAAACAATGAGAAGTCCTTGTGGTACCTTACAGACTAACGAATCTATTTGGGCATAAGCTTTCGTTGGCTAGAACCCATTTCATCAGATGCAGTTAGGAAGTTTTCCCCCAGAAGGGAAGAAGAGGTAAGTCATCAGTTCCAGCAGAATCTAATCTGTTCTTTTGTAAAAGAAAAGTTAAGTTTTAGCACTTATGACTGAGGTAACTTTGCAAATTTAAACCTGTGTGGTGTCATTTTCCTTAGTTAACAGACAGACCTATTACCCACCGCTTTGCCCTCAAACAGTTAGCAGAGCTAACAAGATTCTGATCAGTTTCACTGCTACTGTTAAAAATACTGCAGGCAACAGTGAAGCTGACACCAATCAGGTCAACCTCATTCCTCTGTGCCTTGGGGAAAGCTCCAAGCAACAGCAACAGCAGGCATTGTTGATGTTCAGAAAAGAGGAAGCCCCAATCCCAAAAATAAACCAGAAGCTGGAGGAGGCGTACATTAGCAGTGACAGGTTCTGGGACAGGGACAGGGGTCCGCTCTCCCCCTTATGAATACCAACATTCGCCCCCACGCTGGTAGTGAGACCAGGGTTTCATCACTGGAAAGGCCCCACATATTATGCATCAACCTCTAGCTAATAGGTGCCTAGGATACTCTTCCCAAGGTCTGATCATGAAGGTATAATTTGCTAATTAACTAGATTTTGTATTTAAATGTTACCAGGTGTTAACTCAGCCAAGACTGAAACAAATTATCAAAAATTCCTACTGTCACCTGGCTATTGGGTAACCTTTGTGATACATCAGCGGCCTCTGTGCAGTTTATCATGATCAAGTATCCAAATCAAAGATTAGCATCAAAACGTGGCATCCCTAAGTAATGCTCTTAGAAGACCAAATGCCGCAAATTGACATAGCAAAATAAGAATGCATTACAGTTGCATTCCTGTGTCTAAAGGAGGGGCTTCAGTTTCCAACCCTGTCAGCCTGGCACCTTTCACAGCACGAAATTCACGAACCAAGTAGTAAACAAATGCACAAAAAACTTCACTCTTACTCATGTAAAAACAGTCTTACTTGGAACAATAGTATTTGTGGGCAATGCTTGCCTTTGCCTCATTAAAGGGCTGCCGACACCTCCTGGAAATTGAACACATTCTCTTCGGAACCAATTTTGCTTGCATAGCATGTACATTCTTTTATTATGAAAGACATATGCATAAAAATACGATCTTTGTTTCCTCCAAGTTCAGCTGCTCCTGCTGCTCATCCCTACCTGAAGTAACAATTAACTGTGGTGGAAATTACTGTAATGTCAGAGATAGAAGATTACGATTTCAGGTGGGGGAAACAAACAACAGGAGCAGATGAACTCTAAAGAAACAAAGATGCTGTTTTGATAAAAAGATACTTGGCAAAAGATAAAGAGAAGAGAGAAAAAAAAAGTGACAATCCAGAATGGTTTATAAACTGAATGTCTTTCAAAGTTCCCTACAAAGCATCAGCAGGTCTGTGAAGACTTGCAAAGCATATATAACTAAGAGCTGATTGATTTGGAAAAATGACAGTCATGGTGCCAATATCCCACTGACTTGTATACTCTTGCTCAAATTGCAACTTAAGGGGGAAAAAACTGAAGAATATCTGGTTTAAGGCAACAATTACAGTGCTAGATGAATTTTTATTAAGGAAATCTCTGGGTATCAAATAATGAAGTGTACTGCTCAAAATACATTACTTCTCCTCCTTGCCTGAAAACTAGTTCCTTAAAATTTAACTTTACAGCCACAAGTGGGGTATGAAATGTTAAGCAGCCCATTTAAATAAGTATACTTACATTTCTCCAACAGGATGCAATATGGCAAACAGATGCAAGGAAGGGTGGGGGGGATCTTTCCTCTTCCAGAGCAGTGAGCAACTGGCTATCAAGCTCTTCCTCCAACCCAAATCCCCTTCCCCCAAGCTCCCATCAAAACAAATTAATGGTTGCAAGCCAATTTTTAAATCAGAAAATGATTGCTTTTTTCTGATATATGGAAAAGGACAGTGATGTGATGGATATAAATACAGGTCTCTTCTCACCAAAAAAGATTTTAAACAAGTAGAAATGGTTACTATAATCAAAATGTACTGCATACAAAACCTTCAGTTATCTTTTTGTTCTCTCCAGTACAGGAAATTGAGGGGGGGGGGATTAAATGTTATATTATATTGTGTTAAAAACACTGAATGTCATTTGGCAGTTCTTTATTTTGAATCCCTTATTTGAAAAAGATATCAATATTCATTCAATATATTTTAGCTAAGTCTATCAACATCCTTTACAATCAGCCCTCTAAAACACAAACTTCTCTCAAGTCCCAGAATGGACCCAATACAGATCAGAAGAGTGTTATTCTTTTTACCAAAACAACGAGGAGTCCTGTGGCTAACAGATTTGAGCATAAACTTTCATGGGTGAAAACCCCACTTCAGATGGATGGATTCTTCTTGCCAAGTGTGCACTTAATCCGGTACATATAAAATCCAATGAAACGCGAGATTATTACATACACTTTTTTCCAGTGAAGTGTACAGGACTTCAATTATCTCTAAACGTGGATAGATACAGGGGGCTACCAAAACAACCACCACCACCACCACGATGTTTTAATGCTTTGCTCCTTGAAACGCTGCCCAGAGTCTCCTCACCCCTCTGCCTCCCATCCTGGATTATGTGCAACGAGGACTGCAAACCCTGAGCGGTTTTTTTTTCTCCTTTTTTTTAAGTTTGCAAAAACAAAAAAATATGTATTTTTAAGATGACTCCTCAGCACACAGGATAAACAAAAATAACTCCAGCCACCCCCACACAAGCATCACGAAGCCCAGGGAATATTTCACCACCAGGTGACTGCCTCTGAAAGCGACTCGGCGGGGTGCACAAGAGCGTGCGATGCCCCCACCCGCCCCGGCCAGTGCGGGGCTCGCCCGCTGCGCTGCGGAAAGATAGTTCGGGGGGAAAGGCTGGCTCCGTGGCATTGCAAGGAGCGCTGCTGCCCCTTCTCCTGGGCCCCTCTCCCCATCCCCGGCGGCCAGGCCTGGCCGCTCCCCCCACCGCGCGGAACATGGCCACGGGCAGCGACCCCCGCAACTTCCCCCCTTCCCCGCTCACCTCGCATCAGGGCGCAGAAACTGCAGAGAAGTAGGCTCCGGAGCCCGGGCCCCATCTTCCGTCTCTGCTCGCTCACCGGCGGGGGGGCGGCGGCGGCGCTGGCGGGGGAGAGCAGCAGCAGCAGCTCTGCTGCCAGTTCATACTTCCAGGCGGGGGGGAGCAGCTGCAGGTCCGTCCCCTCCCGCTGTCTGGCTCTAGCAGGCGCCTGGCCTCTTTGCACCAGCCGCGCAAACGCTCCCCTCCATGCTCATGCTGCCGCCACCGCCGCCGTGCAAAGGCGGCTGCAATTCCCCCATCCAACTCCTCGGCCAGCCGCCGCCTCCGCCTCCCGTGCACAGCGGCGCAAGGATACACGCCCCCCCCCTCTCTGCTCACCAGCAGCCTCCTCCCCCTGCCCTCCCCCAGACGGCTCCCCAGGCCCGGATGCAGCGCCCTCCTCCGGTGCCCGCCGCGCCTCCCCGACAAAGACGGGCGGGGGAGCCGAGCCAGGCAGCGCGGCGGCCGGGGGGAGGGAGGCAGCGCTTCGCACAGGCACCGTCCCCAGCGAGGGGGAGGGACACTCCTGCAGCCACTATCGCATTCCAATGGGACTATTTCCCTTTCCCTCCTCCCTCTTTTTGGGGGGAAAAGGGGGGTGCGATGCGGTTGTCGATATACCACTGGACCTGGGAGTGCCGGACCTACTTTCAGCCACAGAGCAAGAGCAGCAGCACAAAGGAAACTCAGAGCTGCTGCTCCTGCTTCAGGTGAAGGCAGCCTTTGCTCAGGAAGGCTACGTGTTTGCAGCCAAGGAAAAGCTGAGGGAGACAAGCAGAAGGGCCAATGCCTCTTTCCTTTCTAATCCCCTTTGTCTAACTATTGCAGCAGTACATTAACCACACACTGTGAATGAATCAGTACTAATGGCCCTTGAACCAGCTGGATATGCAGGGATCTCCAATATAAATTATGGGACCAAGCCTGCACTCCTTAAACAGCAAAACTTCCACAGACTTCAGTGAGAGTTTTGCCTAAAGACTGCAGCATCCTTTAAAAAAATCCTTACAATCCCACATAAGCCAACCCCCGAAATAAAATCTCTGCCAGTCAGTCATGCAAGAGGGTGGAATAATATTGATATTTAAATATTTATCAGTCTCCTATACGCTTTTCCTGAGCTGGCCTCCTGATTGAATTAGAAACCCCCTAGGGGAATGGCTGAGTCATGTTATATTAAAGTATCAGTATCACTAGAAAAAGTTGAGCAGCATTGTAAAATGAAGCTACAGTGTGAGGTTACTATGGATTGCAGAGGAATTTTTTTTAATCTTTCCCAGTGCAAAAAGACTATTTATTCTTTTTAACAGACCTTTGCTGCTTAATTGCTGCAATGATGCATGTCTCATTTCCCAAAAGTCACTGGGTTTTGGTTTTTTGTCCCCTTCACCAAATCAATGCAATAAACGGTTTTGAACAAAAATTTAAAAAAACACAAACATAAAACACATAATAAACATTTCACATTTAAATGTAACAATAAACACTTCCCAAATGATAGCCACTTAAGCACCCCCCCTTTCTCTGTCAACTACTATAAACAGATTTTTAAATATTTAGTAATTAATTCTTAGACGCTTTTTTAAAAAGTTTATTTCTCTACATATTTTTCTCTTTCCTACTTTGAAACAGTGAATGAAAGTTTTCTTGCATTTGCATAGCTTCTTTCATCCACTTTACAAACTCCACTTAATGATTTGTACTAAGAGACATACATACCACTTTGCCCACCAAGGAATGCAGCAGCTGTTTAATAGCACACAGACACAATACACAACAGCTTAGGGCAGAAGTTGAGAGAAATACCATATTAAATTTAAAGGGTCGTATTATTCTCAGATCTACTACAAACACAAGAAAAATAACCCTTCTAATTTCATAGTTTACTTTGTTCTTTCCTGGTGATCATTTATAGTAGGATGTCAGCACCGGAGACAGACTAGGGTATAGGCCTTATAGATCCTTGCCTAGGGCCCCAGTTTCTTGAGTCTTGCGATTACATCAGAATCTCCACTTTCATTTAAAAAAAACAGGAAAAAAAAGAAAAGAAAAATGCATTGTTTAGTTTCTTGTCCATATGGTTGCAAAGAAAAGCTTAAACATTTAAACAAGAATGAAATCAAAGCAATAATATCTCCCTGCATCTGCAACACTAGCTCTGAGTTGTGAACTGCCTCATCCATCTGAATGGTGAGGGAACTTCAAGACCCGCTGCCTGGGTGACCCCACCAACATCACCCCTAGTGGTGGACTTTGTGTTGCCCAGCCACCAAGTTGGTTTCCCCAGCTGCCAGTGTAAATATTGGGAGGTCCCCTGCCTACCGGGGGCTTGGAGAGGAGGCCCCTATTACTACTCCTGGGGAAATAAGGAAGGCTAATGTTGCTCTCCCTGACTCTCATCTAAGAGACATGGCCTTTCCTGCTTCTGCCACTCCATCTAGGGGATGGGCCCACAGGCCATGATGTATCTAGGCACTGAATTCCCTTAATCCAGCCCCAGTCAGCACAGTTAACTGAGGCAACAGCCTGCAGGGGAAACACAATATTATTTAAACTGTTCCAGAAAAATGACTATAATTTTACAATATAAAGTACATTGTAAAATCAATGTTGTATAACAGTGATTAGCCTTTTAAAACAAGTATCTGGAATCTGTGAATTCCCTATCATAATCACATAAAGTAGAGCTGAGAAAACCCTCATCCTGAGAGCTATCAAGCTTGACCCCCTAAAGCATGCAACACATTTCCCTACATTATTCTCTCTAGTGTGTTATCTAATCATTTGCTGGTGAAACTCCAGTGTCTTGACTACTTCTCTTGGGAGTCTGAGCCCCTAATTGCTCTCACTCTTAAAGACATCTTCTCTGAGGTCCAGGCTAGTTTTATTTTTAGCATTAGAACATTACAGCATTCCATCCCTTCACCGTGTCATTGTAATGCAAGTCTTCTCCTTTCCTGATATTATTTCCTTGGAGAGACTTAAGTAATGTTATTGGCTTCCCCACCTCAGCTTAGCCCTCTTTTCCCACAAGTATCAAGTCAGATCCTTCAATCTCCTTTCATCAATGCTATCATATCTAGTCCTATCCTGAACCTACTCTCCACCCTCTGCATTTTTTTTCTTATAATGCAGCGGCCAGAATTGTGTGCAACATTCTAGGTGCAATTTTACGAGGACAATATAAGAAAGGCAAGGTGAGTGAGGTAAAATCTTTTATTGGACTAACTTCTGTTGGTGTTGCTCCCAATCTTCTTCAGGAAGAGCTCAGTGAAGCTCAGAAACTTGTCCCTTCGACCAATGGAAACTGGTTCAGAAAAAGTTATTGGTTCACCTAGCATGTCTTTCTCATATCCCGGGACCAACATGGCTACTACACAATGTAAAGACAGTAAAACAAACAAAAAACCAAGGCAAGTTCTCTGCTTTACTTGCAGTTTATATGCACAGAAATTAGGTTTTAAGATGGACCACAAAAGGAAGTAGGTGAGACAAATGGCCTCGCTAGCACCTGCGGGTCTTTCATACTGTTTGTAGTATGTCACTTGATTTAAGCTGAGTCAGAATAAAATAAAGGGGCGTGGAAAGAGGGTACATTTTGAATTTTAATAGGGATTCCTCATGTTAATTAATATTTAATCTCTGCCTCAAAGTAGAATTTCTGGGTCACAGATTCAAAAACTGTCCAAGACCCCAATCCTGCAATGAGATCTGTGTAGGCTAGCAGGCTCTTACACCAACACAAGGTCCTGATGAAATCAGTGGGATCCTTGTAAGACTGGGGCCCAAGTCAGTAGTGATCTAAAGCAACTAATGGATTATGACTGCTCAGCAAATGAGTTTGTGTCTACCACATCACAGAAACCACCATCAGAATTGATTTATTTGCTGATAGTCTCAATGAGTCCAAGAATTCAATGGGCACGCTGGGTGAAATCCTGCGTCATTGAAGTCTATGGCAAAACTCCCATCCCCTTTAGTTGGGCCAGGATTTTGCCCCAAGACTCTAGCTCACCCCTAGAAGTAGGACCACGAAGCAAGGCTGAGGCACAATACTATGCGGGGGATAGAGCATTATGTACAAAGGCTTATACTGCTATTGCCTGTGTTGTAGCTAATACTGTTCAGGGCATTAACAGAAGACCCTGGGTTTCAGCGCTGTCAATCTGTAACTTTTCACAAGTCCTAAACTCACTGTTTAAAAAGAAACAGACTTAATTCTTGTCCTCCCTAACTCTGAGCCCAACCCCAGTTCAAGTATAAGTGCATTTACCATCATTTAATGACAAATCTTTGGGAAGAGGTTTGCCATGAGGCTCTCTTCTGAAATAAAATGACTCCTTAAAGTGGAGCTACATCAACAACCAGGTAGAAAGGGGTTAGATTATCTTGTCCATAATTAGAGTCAACATTAACAGGAGATATTTTGTCGCTTACCAACTCTCCCGTGCCATGGGGAGGTGCCTTCAACTTTTCAGCAGGAAATAGGAAGCTCACAAATAGGTTGCTTTGGATTGAGAGAGAGAACATTTTGGTTTTCTTTGTTTCTAAGCCACCACCTCCACCCGTGATCCCCAGAGGTCCTTTCAGAGCAATCCTCCTCATCTCCTCTCTTCTTCAAATAAACCTTGAGATGGGAAAAACTAGAAGGATCTCTCTCCAGAGCCCGTCAGTGCCACTGCTGTTACCAGAGGAAGCCATTTACACAGCAAAGTAATTGTTCCCTTCATCTCCAGAACCTATTCTTTGTGGCAGATCATATGGCAAATGGGGACTTGAAGGGGCAATCAAAGTTTCCGCTTTCTCCTTCCATCCTTTTTGTTCTCATCTTATTTTTTTCCCTGATTCTTTTTTACTCTTCCCCACATAGGTGCCGACCTCTAACGGCGCCAGTGGGGGTTCGTCCCAGACCCAACTCCACCCCCTCCCTGCCCTTATTCGACTCCTTCCCCAAATCCCTGCCCTGGCCCCGCCTCTTCCCCACCTTCTCCCCTGAGCACACTCCTTCCCCCTCCCTCCCGGAACTTGCTACACCTGTTTGGCGGCGACAAGTGCTGGGAGGTAGGTGGAGGAGCTGGGGCGCAGCACGCTCAGGGGAGGAGGAGGATGAGAAGGTGGGGCGGTATGGGGAACTTGGCTGACAGTGGGTGCAGAGCACCCACCTGTTTTTTCCGTGAGTGCTCCAGCCCTGGAGCACCCATGGAGTCGGCACCTATGCTTCCCTATTACTAGAAGAGGTGGCCGGTTGCTCAGCCTTTATTTGCATCTCCAGATAACCAGACCACGAGTGCCCTCCCACAGCCAAGCACTGCAACCAAAGCAATAGCTTGGGCTGTGCCTGAGCCCATCGCAGCCCTATATATATAAGCCACTTCAATAAAAATTCTATGGAGATACCCTGAGAGTAGGTATGGAAGCCTTCAAGAACCTGCCCATCACCTTACTTGCAGCGGGACATGAGAGGGAAGGAGGAGCATATTTGTAATGGTGGCCAGGGTGGATCTGAGATCATGTGATTTACCAGCCCCCCACTGCTCCCTTCCTCTCCTCCTCTAACTCTCAAGCCTGAAAATTCTCTGTCCCACGCCCTCAGAGCATGCTTCTGTTGTAGTGCTTTCAGCTCCCCATATGCAGGATTCTGATTCCAGATTTACACTACTCATTGGACCACCAGGCAGGCCCAATATTTATTAATGTTTAACATGCCTAAATTTCAAAGCCAAATTATGAAAATTTCATTTGGGAAAGTTGTAGTTTTAGTATGTTTAAGTACTTTAATGCTGCATTGATGAGTTAAAACATCCATTTCAAAGGGATCACATTTTACACTGACACGCACTGAAGCATTGTTTTCTTTTAATTTGCTAAAAAATTTCAAACCCAGTCAGCATATGGACCCCATTAAGTATAACATGCATGCATTTTAAAGCAACAACAATTTTGAAATACTTCCTTTTCAGAACACTTTTATGGAGTTCAATATTTTGCAATACATATCCTCAGTATTTACCAATTAAGTGTTGCATTGAATCCTTTGAAGCTTAAGAATTAGCTATTGGTAAAACATTGTACATGTTGTTCACACTATTTTAGTCACAGGGATTGGTGGCTGAAGTTTATGGCTATGGTTAAAAAAGGGAGGTCACCATTTCAGGGAGTAGTTAACAAACACACAACAACTTTCATATGGTGGCTTTTATTTCTGATGGGCCTTAAAAACTACGAAATACAAGCTTTACACAGGGATGTCTCATTGAACCCTAGAAACACAGCCACTTCTGGGATGAAATGCAATAGTTAACAGTGCACAGCAACACTCTCTTGTTTTATCCAGTTCAAATTGCAGAGGGAATGTAGCTAATCAGAATCTAATCACTCAAACTGGAATTCAGTCAGGACACCAGGGCTAACACCTTACCTCTCAAGAAAATTATTATGAGATTTTCAGTAGCAGTTTCTCATCAGAGGCTTGGGCTTTTTACATCCATTCGACACCTGCAGGGTAGTGTAAACGGGGGAATGGTCCTGCTATTGTGTGGAACTTTCCTGGCTTCTGCACTACCCTGGTGAAGTGGACTAGCAAAAGGATCTGAGTCCTCGCTCCCACTTCCTTTACCAAGAGGTCTGCCTGACCTTGAGGGCTCCCCTTCCACACTTCTGTCTGGCAGAGTCCTCGTAACCCCAACAAGGCTGAGCCCAGGATTCCTGAGGGGCTCAACCCCCAATCCTGCTGTGGTCACATAGGACAGGGGCTAGGATGTCCCCACTCCGGGGTGCTCTCTCTGCACTGGTACCTCCCTGACCCACTGATCACATCATACAATTTAAAGCAAATACAAGTTGTTCAATTAACAATTAATTAAAAAAAATAAGGAAAAATGGGAAAGGTTAAAGAAAAACATCACCCTGCTCTGTGGCAGGGAACATTACAAACAGTGTCTCTGGACATAAGGGCACTTTGCAGTCTGTTCCTTGTAGATCCCAGGTCTCCTTCTCAGGTCCTGGCTGTGCTGCAGGGATGCTGCAGGTTGGACACTTGCAATAGTGGTGGCCACACACCTCCAGGCTTTGGGTGGTGGGACCCTTCTTCCCAGCCTCAGCCCCACATTGGGTTATGATCCCCCTTCCAGTCTGGCCTGCAAGGACCCTTGGCTAGGGGTGTCTTTCTGCGCTGGGCTCTTTTCCCAAGGTCTCCCCTTTGCTGACCCCAGTTGCTCACCACACCTGGCTCTATGGTTGCAGCTCTGCTCGCAGCACAGGATCTGCTCTACCTGGGCTGTGTCTCTGGCTCCCTGGCTGCTTTTCAGGCCCCTCTGGATCTGGAACAGCTCTGCTCCCCAGCTCAGCTTGGGCCCCTGCTTTCTCCTTAGCTCAGCCCCACTCTGTCTGATCCAGGCAATTCCAACTCACACGGAGGATGGGACCCACCCTGGCCTCCTGACTCCCTGATTAGCCTGCCCGCTCTGTCAATCAGGCTGACCTGGAGCATTGGCCTCTCCCCATTGTTCCTGGGGACTGTCAGTCTCAGGGTCCTGATTTCCCATCGACCCTTCCCCTTTTAGTGCTGGGAGCTAGGCAACCAAAACACCCCCACTGAATGTTAGTAAGGGGGCAACAGTCCCCTTACAGAAGCATTACAGTACCCCCTAAAAACAAGCTGAGACTTTGGTTCAGTCCAGATTCACCGGAGGAAAGTGTGCCCCCTATTGGATCTTCAACACCATTACTTGCAGTGCCTCATCTCACACAGTCCATCTCTGCTTAGATTGTGAGGCAGGATCACAATAAAGAGAAGATATTGGAGCCATTCGTATTTAAAGAGATGCCAAGCTCTTCCTCCACTGAGGGCTTTGTATGCAGTGATAAAAATCAAAGAAAGAACTATGGTGCATTCTCGATGAACCCGTTAGCGTTAACAGGGATTTTTGTAAGCTAAGTTTATAGACTTGGCAATGCCCAGATGCCACCACTGCTGAACACCATAGGTTTTTATTTTAGTGTGTCCCAGGTCCTGTAAGGGCAGCTTATAGGAAACATATGTCCCCAGTTTATTTTAGGCATATAAAATGCTAGTGTGTACATTGTGGCTATATGCTACCTCATATTTGTTCCATTAAGGCAAATTCCTTAAAAAACCTTTTTTCCTGTTTATACTGAAGAGCACATACTCAAAATGCCGATAATAAAGATAAAGTTCAAAATTACTGTTGCCCACATCTTAACCAAGAGTAACTAATGAAAACCCCTGTTTAATTGATATAATTTTGGACCTTTGTGAGACTGAGTGAAATGGAAACTGAGCCTGTATTTTCCCCTCTCAACTGGCAGCAGTGTTAAGTGCAGGGTGTACCATAACAACATACATCTCTTCCATGCCATAAAGGAAAGCCGACATGTAGGCAGAGGACAGCAAAAAGTTAGACAAATTCAGCCTTGGTATAAACTGGCACTTTGACTTCAAAGGTAGTTACAACTGCTTACAACAGGAATTAAGCTAGGCCCTTAAGTTTGCACTGATTGCGTGTATAATGATTTCCACCGTTTTACAGTCTGTAACTCATTCTTTGTAAGATGAGAGGGCGGGAGATGCAATTATATATGGTTGAAGACTCATTTGCTGTTTTTCCATGTCCATTAGTTTCTTTGAATAATTTCCTTGGGCACTGATGAAGATTGTTCAAGTACAGCTGGGGATAAAACAAAGACAAATAACATGGGAGACACTACAAGAGACTCCCAAAAGGTATTAATTATAAGAGTCACCCGTGCTGTAAAGGTAGTAATATAGAATTGGTGCATTCAGTTTTGGAATAAATAGATTCTGTTTTCTTTTTTTAAGGAAAAATAAGTTATTACAGCAAGAACATCCATTAGGTCTTTCTCCCCTAGCCCATAAATAGTACTTGGTCACACGAGTCCTCCTTTTAATTCAAAAGACTGAGTTATGCCTGAATAGCCTTGACTTGTAAAGTTCCTTCCAATGCCTTTTCCAGTGTCAGGACTTTGCAGTTGATGCAACTTGTACTATTTTTAACTTACTACAATTGTGAACAATCTAATACCTTTAGAATGATCTGAAAAGAGTTTACACAGAACAAAATCCCCATTTAATCTTGGCATATTAAGAGATCTTTTCTTTGAACAATACATTTAAAATGCTATTTTTCCCCCTCAAACATTTTTTTAAGCAAAGCTCCAAAAGGAAAAAAAACAAAAGGTAGAGATTTAGAGCCACATATTCATTTGTGGTTTATGAATCTTGGCACATTAAATTGCCAGAATTGTTAATGAACCTATGGGCTTCCTATGGCACATTGTGGCAATAAACCATTACCTTGTTTACCAAAATGTGTCAAGTTCCATGGGATTATGTTAAAAAACAATGGAAGGCCCAGGCCCAGACCTCTTTAATGGAGAAAAGGAAGTATGAGTGAAATGTCACACAAAATCTATTTTATTCAGTCACTGCCCTAGCCTACCCCTCACATATACATATATATATGCTCCCAATTTGCTTTTGTTAAAAAAAAATTAAGGCGTGTACTTGCTCCCTTTTTTCTATATCTGATCTTCCTGATTGGGTGATCATTGTACTAGCAGCCTGTGTAGTTACAGACCCAGCTACTGCCATGAGTCTGTTTCAGTGCAATATTTACATACCTACTATGCAGCTGATAAGTCTCTTTCTTGAACAATTGCATTATGGATACTTAAATGAGCACAAAACATATGAGGTCTGAGTCTACATAGTTGGTGGACCACTGCCTATAAGGAACTAAGCCTGATTTCACTGAAGTCAATGGAACTTTAATTTCAGTGGGCCCAGAGTTTGGCTGCAAATACACTGGGACATTAAAATTACAAGCGCAATTATTGAGAGGCAAAACACCCTTCGCTTCCATTGCCTTCAGTGGGAGTGGAAGATGCTCAGCACCTTACAGCCTTCCCTCTGGTCCCCTACATGTGAATTATCCATTAACTAGTTTCATTAAATATAACTTATATAAGCCATCTCAGAAGACCTACATTTTAGAGCCCTGTGATCCAAGTCCTTCTTCTCCTTTTGGTACAATATTCAAAACAAGATAAAACCATAAAAAGAATACCAAACACAAATTAAGGGCATATTCACAAGATTATGCAATAACTATTTAGGGACTTTTTTCTGCCAATCAGATGCAGTTGTCAATTTTCCATGAATAAAACAAACAAACAAAAAAGGTGTGTGATCAAAGTATCATGCTGTATGTTCACGCTGGGCTGACTATCCTCTCATTTACAACAGTGTAAATGGGATTCTGGTGCAGGAAAAAAGGAGTGAATGTGTCCCCTAACCAGTGTTTAAATTGATGGCAATAGGGAGAATACAAAGAACAAGGGGGGAAATTTACAGCTCAGCTGAATTTGAGACAAGAAATTCAGGTTCGGACAAGATTTGGCCATTATAACTATATTTCACAGCCAATTATTTCTGACCTTTTCCAAAACAAACAGTCCTCAATAAGGATGACAATAGCATGTGATAAATCTGAACATTTTCCAAAGCAGTGATTGAGTTATTGGAGTACGAAAAAATAAAATGCATCTGTATTATTTATTTCATGCCTTGAAACAAAACAAGCGAAACACTGACATAGCTGGCTAATCAGAAACAGTTGGGAAGATTGTTTTTGGAGTTTTCCAAAAATTTCACTGCTGGATTGAGAAATCATGTCCTCCTTAAGGCAATCGTTTTGAAAAGTTATGACACACAATGGAGGGACTTGGCTTAGGGCCATGAATTATCTGCATGTGGGACTCCAACTGACATAAACGGAAGATGCATACACAAAGACAGAGCAGCACATGGCCATTTCAATAAAATGGCCATCTTATCCTTAACTACTCGTGATGCAAGAAGAGAATTTAGTGTCAATGGGAGCTGGATGCAGATGGAAACAACAGGTCCATTGGAAAGAGCAACTAGGAAAACTCACTCAAAACACACACCAAATGTCTTCCCTAATGCAGGAATGTCCAAAATAAAGCTTCTTCTAACACCTCTCTAACCCCAGAACAGATAGAATCTTGTGAGTGTGAAAGTAGTTAGTTAGAAGGCATTAGAAAACACTGTAAAATGCATGATCTACAAGTTTGGACAGTGTCCATCAAAGAATTCGCTCAACACAGAGTAGCTGGAGTAGGCACAGAAAAAAGCCGTTCCTATTCCCTGTTACTCTTCAACACTCTACTAGATCCTCCACCATAAAGATCAAGTGCCACTGTGAAGTAGCAGATATCAAAATTACATACTGGAATGAGTTGTATTTGATAGAGGCAGACTGCATCTTTGGTTGCTCACTAACATTAAGGATACCACTCCCAATCTGCTAAAAATCAGTCAGTCATTAATTACTGTAGAGACAGAGTAAAACTGGGAATGACTTTAAAGTCATGCAGCTAATAACAAACGTCTTTCCTGTGCCAATCTCAACAGATCTTTCAGCCAGGTTAAACAGAGTACCTCAGCATCTGAATCACCCCAGACCTATTAAAAAGTACCTATCCTTAACACGGAGGACTTGTCTCTCTATGCATGAGCAAATGGATTACAGAATCTAGCCCCCAATCTCCTGAATTTGTGCTGAACAGCAAAAAATTTATTTTCTTGCTCATTTCATTTTAAGGAAATACTGAGTGCACAAGATTAAACAATAACTATTTAGGGACTTTTTTCTGCCAATCAGATGCAGTTGTCAATTTTCTATGAATAAAATGAAAGAACAAAAAAAAAGGTGGGTGATCAAAGTATCCTGCTGTTATGTTCACACTGTGCCTGACTCATTTACACCAATGTAAATATGGAATAATGCGACTGAAGTCAATGGTATCACAAAAGGTTAAAGGAGGGAGAAGCAGAACAAGTGGTTTTAACTTGCTAGCTTAAAATCTTTTTTCTAACTGAACCAATACACTATTTTACAGAGGATAACACAGTACATTATAGATGTCCTGAAACTGGAAAAGAATATTTAATCCAGATAATAAATGAAGAACACAGTAGTGAGCATTGTGATGGATGGCTACACCTGAATTTATGGTCTGCATATTAATATCCTTATGAATTACATATGATAGAAAACTTCCTCTCTCAAGCATGAGTTAGAGATTTTCTATAGACAATGACTTCCTGAAGGCCAAAAAGGAGGCATCTAGAAAGAATAACTTCAGGCATACTCCAAGAATGTAGACAGAAGACAATATAGTGGGAGATCAACACTACAAGGGGAATGCAACACAGATGAACTTGCATATAGAGGAACATGCCTTTCAAGGTAGGTGCAGACCTTCGGGGAGACAAAAAGTGCCGGATTTCCCACAGCAACTGGCTACAAACTGGGAGATGAGAAAAACTATTCTTATGTGAGGAAGAATAACCAGAAAGTATCCACGAACCTGGCAGTGTCAGGGTCACAGAAGTGGCTTGAAGGGCCTGTATTCCATGCTCTAAGAGATACCACCAGTGTCAGGAACGCTGAAGTGTTAATACCATCAATAATTTTTCTAGTTGCGGGGCGAAAATCCTTCATATCACTGACATCTGGTGTTTGCACCAAGCTCAAAATTATAGATTAGAGAAAAATGAAGTGAACTGAGAGTTTTCTAATTGCCTTTCCATGTCATTCTACTCTTTTTTAGTTGGTGATTGGAAGTTTCTTATTACACAGCAATATTGCTAAAGTACCAAGGTTTCATACTTGGCACAAGGTCATATTGAAATCATAAGCATCTGATTTGCTAGCCTATGAAAACATACAATATCGAATTCCCAATAGTTTGACATGTGGTTTCCCTGCCCCCAAACAGAGTTCTAGAGTGTAATTTTCTTTTTATGATTATTTGCATTAGTTATCACACAACTAGGTTTTCTATTTCCCTTTTTATATGGCACCCTACAACATCTATGTGTGCCAGTCTATATAACTTGATGGGGATTTTTTACATGTCTTTTTTATGTTCTGCATAATAAAAGATAATAATAATATGAAACACTCCTAGAGACTAGAGTAATTACTACATTTCTCATGTGATTCAAGCCAATCAGTTTTTGACTTTGCACTGCAACATAACCTGAGATGTGCTAAAGAGTCCCAGAAGGACACAAAATATCATGTCATATTGGCTGATAACTCTTCATATGGCTCTGGTATTGTTTTCCTATATTAAAATTAATGTATTGCAGACAAACCCAACTTACTTTCTCATGGACTTCTACTGCTACCTGATCTGTTCATTGCTTGACCTGTCTGTTGAAGTGTGTTACAGGTTGGCAATTTCATAACAAGAAGGGAGGAGGGGGCACGGAACATGTCATATTTTATGAGCATGCAGTGCAAAAAGAAAGTAGTCCATAAAAACCTATGATGAAAAAGCACAAGATAAATATAATGGATTTTTACTTTTTTTAACAGCTGCTCTGTCTCACACATTTACTCTTTTTGATGTCCAGGAAAATAAATTAAGTTTAAGTATGAAAAATGCATATTACTAAGAGGAATAAGTTATTTATGCAATTAAAATGTGGTTAAAGCAAATCCTCTCTCACCCTTGAAGTATTAACATTTTTCAGTTTATTAAACTATTTAATAAACTTATGTTGCCCTCTAGTGTTCAAGTGTAGTTTCAAAATACTTTAGAAATAGACTCATAGACTCTAGGACTGGAAGGGACCTCGAGAGGTCATCGAGTCCAGTCCCCTGCCCTCATGGCAGGACCAAATACTGTCTAGACCATCCCTGATAGACATTTATCTAACCTACTCTTAAATATCTCCAGCGATGGAGATTCCACAACTTCCCTAGGCAATCTATTCCAGTGTTTAACTACCCTGACAGTTAGGAACTTTTTCCTAATGTCCAACCTAAATCTCCCTTGCTGCAGTTTAAGCCCATTGCTTCTTGTTCTATCATTGGAGGCTAAGGTGAACAAGTTTTCTCCCTCCTCCTGATGACACCCTTTTAGATACCTGAAAACTGATATCAGGTCCCCTCTCAGTCTTCTCTTTTCCAAACTAAATAAACCCAATTCCTTCAGCCTTCCTTCATAGGTCATGTTCTCAAGACCTTTAATCATTCTTGTTGCTCTTCTCTGGACCCTCTCCAATTTCTCCACATCTTTCTTGAAATGTGGTGCCCAGAACTGGACACAATACTCCGGTTGAGGCCTAACCAGCGCAGAGTAAAGCGGAAGAATGACTTCTCATGTCTTGTTTACAACACACCTGTTAATGCATCCCAGAATCATGTTTGCTTTTTTTTGCAACAGTATCACACTGTTCACTCATATTAAGCTTGTGGTCCACTATGACCCCTAGATCTCTTTCAGCCATACTCCTTCCTAGACAGTCTCTTCCCATTCTGTATGTGTGAAACTGATTGTTCCTTCCTAAGTGGAGCACTTTGCATTTATCTTTATTGAACTTCATCCTGTTTACCTCAGACCATTTCTCCAATTTGTCCAGATCATTTTGAATTTTGACCGTCCTCCAGAGCAGTTGCAATCCCTCCCAGTTTGGTATCGTCCGCAAACTTAATAAGCCTACTTTCTATGCCAACATCTAAATCGTTGATGAAGATATTGAACAGAACCGGTCCCAAAACAGACCCCTGCGGAACCCCACTTGTTATACCTTTCCAGCAGGATTGGGAGCCATTAACAACTACTCTCTGAGTACGGTTATCCAGCCAGTTATGCACCCACCTTATAGTAGCCCCATCTAAATTGTACTTTCCTAGCTTATCTATAAGAATATCATGCGAAACTGTATCAAATGCCTTACTAAAGTCTAGGTATATCACATCCACCGCTTCTCCCTTATCCACAAGGCTCGTTATCCTATCAAAGAACGCTATCTGATTAGTTTGACACGATTTGTTCTTTACAAATCCATGCTG
Organism: Gopherus evgoodei; assembly: GCF_007399415.2. Classification (NCBI taxonomy): domain Eukaryota; kingdom Metazoa; phylum Chordata; order Testudines; family Testudinidae; genus Gopherus; species Gopherus evgoodei. Next base: position 233,219,896 of record NC_044322.1, on the reverse strand, counting down.
GCTATTCCCTATCACCTTACCACCTTCCAAGTGTTTGCAGATGATTTCTTTGATTACCTGCTCCATTATCTTCCCTGGCACAGAAGTTAAACTAACTGGTCTGTAGTTTCCTAGGTTGTTTTTATTTCCCTTTTTATAGATGGGCACTATATTTGCCCCCTTCCAGTCTTCTGGAATCTCCCCCGTCTCCCATGATTTCCCAAAGATAATAGCTAGAGGCTCAGATACCTCTTCCATTAACTCCTTGAGTATTCTAGGATGCATTCCATCAGGCCCTGGTGACTTGCAGGCATCTAACTTTTCTAAGTGATTTTTTACTTGCTCTTTCCTTATTTTCTCTTCTAAACCTACCCTCTTCCCGTAAGCATTCACTATACTAGACATTCCTTCAGACTTCTCAGTGAAGACCGAAACAAAGAAGTCATTAAGCATCTCTGCCATTTCCAAGTCTCCCGTTACTGTTACCCCCTCCTCATTGAGCAGTGGGCCTACCCTGTCCTTAGTCTTCCTCTTGCTTCTAATGTATTGATAAAAAGTCTTTCTTGTTTCCCTTTATTCCCATAGCTAGTTTGAGTTCATTTTGTGCCTTTGCTTTTCTAATCTTGCCTCTGCATTCCTGTGTTATTTGCCTATATTCATCCTTCGTGATCTGACCTAGTTTCCATTTTTTATATGCCGCCTTTTTATTTTGTAGGTCACGCAAGATCTCAAGGGTAAGCCAAGGTGGTCTTTTGCCACATTTTCTATCTTTCCTAACCATCGGAATAACTTGCTTTTGGGCCCTTAATAGCGTCCCTTTGAAAAACTGCCAACTTTCCTCAGTTGTTTTTCCCCTCAGTCTTAATTCCCATGGGACCTTGCCTATCAGCTCTCTGAGCTTACCAAAATCCGCCTTCCTGAAATCCATTGTCTCTATTCTGCTGTACTCCTTTCTACCCTTCCTTAGAATTGCAAATTCTATGATTTCATGATCACTTTCACCCAAGCTTTCTTCTACTTTTACATTCTCAACAAGTTCCTCCCTATTGGTTAAAATCAAGTCTAGAACAGCTTCCCCCCTAGTAGCTTTTTCAACTTTCTGAAATAAAAAGTTGTCTGCAATGCAGTCCAGGAACTTATTGGATAGTCTGTGCCCCGCGGTGTTATTTTCCCAACATATATCTGGATAGTTGAAGTCCCCCATCACCACCAAATCTTGGGCTTTGGATGATTTTGTTAGTTGTTTGAAAAAAGCCTCATCCACCTCTTCCGCCTGATTAGGTGGCCTGTAGTAGACTCCCAGCACAACATCACCTGTGTTTTTTACCCCTTTTAGCCTAACCCAGAGACTCTCCACCCTTCCGTCTCCTATGTCCATCTCCACCTCAGTCCAAGTGTGTACATTTTTAATATATAAGGCAACACCTCCTCCCTTTTTCCCCTGTCTATCCTTTCTGAGCAAACTATACCCATCCACACCAACATTCCAGTCGTGTGTATTATCCCACCAAGTTTCAGTAATGCCAATAATGTCATAGTTGTATTTATTTATTAGCACTTCCAGTTCTTCCTGCTTATTACCCATACTTCTTGCATTTGTATAAAGGCATCTAAGATACTGGTTTGATCTTGCCTCCCAGCTTCGCCCTGACCCTCCTTCCTCTCTGCCATTATAGCCCGTGCTCCCTCCTGTTTCCAACCCATCTCCCAGGTCTTGTTCCCCACTTACCTGTGGGCTTTGCTCACCTGTCCCCGTCGAACCTAGTTTAAATAGAAGAATGATCCATACAAGTTATGCAATGGCTTCTCTTTTGTACCTGGAACAAAATGAATCTCATAGACTGCAAGCAGTTTTTAGAAACTAAGAATTTTTAAAATAACTTGTTCCACTTCTTGTAGAAGCTCAAATCTCAACTCTGTTTCCTTACCATATTGGTCACTGCCAACATGCAGCTAATTTCCATGCGTGTACTGTTAAAATGTCAAATGTCTGTTTACTATCTCATTTAGATGCAATGTTTTAAGATTGTATTTTTAGTTACATTAACTTACCACTTGGGCCAGAGCCAGCCTTGGACAATACATACTGTGTCTGCCAACTATCAGCTTCTTCCAAAGAGAAGGCTATCCCAATTAATACCCCTTCCCCACCTGCCTCCAACAACCTCCTTACTACAATAAAGATTCACACTGGGAACTTCATGGCTTTAAACCATTGGCTCTCAAACTGTTTTTACTGGTGACCCCTTTCACATAGCAAACCTCTGAGTGCGACCCCCCCTTATACATTAAAAATATTTATATTTAACACCATTATAAATGCTGGAGGCAAAGCGAGGTTTGGGGTGGAGGTTGACAGCTCGCGACCCCCTATGTAATAACCTCATGACCCCCTGAGGGGTCCCAATCTCCAGTTTGAGAACCCCTGCTTTGGACAGCTGCTCCAGCAAGTGAGCTAAAAGGGAGCCTCCTTCTGGCCCAGACAGTAAAAGCTAAGCTCTTTCCACAGCATGTGTATGAGTAAATTGTCTGTCACGAAGAGATATGCAAATAGGGATTATTATTAAGCACATATGATGTATTAACAAGGTCTGCTGTCACAGACCATATTCAAGACTTCAAATAAATACTCACTGTCCTTTTAAAAGGAACATAGTCAACTTCAAATCTAGTCAGCCATCTTAAGAAGAAAGTTAGAAGTAGTTTCAGGCTCTGCTGCTCCCATGTCTCTCTGACTATATTTATCACTTCACAAACAGATTTTCGAAAAATGTTTTTCACCCATATTCCTTGCTAAGAGCCTCATATAAATAGTGGAAAAAAATAAACTGATTGCAGACATAGTGTTGTCAACTACACAAAGTGAGCTGATAAAATGGAAATGCTGTTCTCTCTATAATGTTTTTCATTTACCATAATCTAAGGCAGTGGTTTTCAAACTTCAGGCTGCGACAAATGCAAGGCATTGGGTCACCCTGTTCAGCATCCAGGGACCCTGGCAGTCGGCCAGTAAAAACTAGTAGTTCCTACCTGTTCGGATACTGTGCTGCACCCTGGAAGCAGCCAGCAGCAGGTCCGGCTTCTAGGTAGGGAGGCCACGGGGCTCTGCGCGCTGCCCCCACTCCGAGCACTGGCTCTGCACTCCCATTGGCCGGGAACCAGCCAATAGGAGCTGGGGGTGTGTGCCTGCAGGCGAGAGCCACTTTCGCGCCTCCGCCTAGGAGCCGGACCTGCTGTTGGCTGCTTCCGGGGCTCAGCATGGTTCATGGTGCCAGGACAGGCAGGAAGCGTACCTCTGCACCCTGTCTGTGCTGCTGACTGGGAGCCACTGGAGGTAAGCCCGTGCCCCAACCCCATGCCCCAATCCCCTGCACCAACCCTGAGCCACCCCCAAACCCAGAGCCCCCTCCTGCATCTCAAACCCTTCATCCTCAGCCCAATCCCAGAGCCTGCACCCCCAGCCCAGAGCTCTGACACCCCCCCACACCAACCCCCTGCCCCAGCCCAGAGCCCCCTCCCACACCCTGAACCCCCAATTCCTGGCTTACCCTGCAGCCCTCACCCCCACACCCCAACCCTCTGCCCCAGCCCTGAGCCCCCTCCCACACCCCAAACCCCTCATCCCCAGCTCCGCTGGGTCGTGGACATCAACAATTTTGTTCAACTGAGTCACCAGAAAAACAGTTTGAAAACCACAGATCTAAGGTGTTACCTAAAGTTACAGTGACACGTGCAGATTTAAGCATCATGAAGAAGCTGGTCTTGCCTCCATACAATGAAGTTCACTTAGAGCAAGTTTTCAACTTCTTTGTTTTGCATAAATTAATTTTTCTTCATAAATCTGTTAGTTTGAGTTAAAATTAAAGATGGATGCTTTAAGAAATTTATTCTAAGAAAATTATTTTTGTACTCGTTTAATCCCATCCAAAAAAACCTCATCTCAAGCACCAAATTTCACACACAGCCTAAGAACTAATTGGATATAGGTTACTTTTTAAATTTAAAAATGAATTATTTCCCCTTATTGATGATAATCCCATTTTTCTGTTGTTGATTATACTGGCTGTCAAATGGATGCTCTAGGATCTAGGCTTTTATTTAAAAAAAAAATGATTCTAGACTTCATGGTTGTGACAAGCCTTAAAAACAAGAATTGGATGCTACAAACCCTGTCATCCCATCCCACTCACCGTTGCGTCTCACAGCTATGCCTCCTGAATGTGGCTGTTCACTCCCACAAAGTCCATGTGTTGAATGCCTGTGGGTGTTAACAGTCATGTAGTAGAGGCATGAGAGGAGGGTTGCCACCTGATCAGGTTTTCCCAGGATCATCCCTATTTTGAAGTAGCTATCCTGGGAAATCTGCAAGAATGCTCAGTACACACTGCCAGCTGTCTAGTTTTATGGGCTCACGATCCTTTCGGATGTTCCAGGTTTTTGTACCTCAGAAGTGACAACTCTATGCGAATGAAAATACGTGTGTGGAGGGGGGTATAAGAGTGCTGGGAATGAGGGGACAGGGTTGTGCAGTGGGCCTGGAATGAAATGTGAGCTCAGCACTGGGACAGCAGTGCTGCCTGGGTTCCCTAGTGTGCTGAGACAGCTTAGAGCTTCTTCTGCTAAACTCAAAAGATATATGGGCTTGCTGAGACGTTTCTATTGATTGGAGGAGGCATTTCTGACAGCTGGACAGATCTGTGTGATGTAGTCATAGCTGTCCTTTAAATGTTCTTATTTACCAGCAATAGTTATGAAACTGAAGATTGCCTATCTCCCATTGTCCTCTTTATTGATAGCAACCCTGTTGCTGTGAACTCCATCAGAAGCCTGTGCATGCTCTTTGATTAGATGTTTAGTCATACCAACTTAGGGATAGAGCAGAATCTTTTACAGGCACACTAGGTCATGCTTTTGTCCCGAAGAAACTTGAATGCAGCTTGCTTTACTTTGCAATGACAAAGCAGGTTCTCTCTCTGACACGGCAAAGAACAGAAGTCAGAGATTAGTATCCCTATGGAAGGGGCAGAGTGAAATTTGTTGTGCGTGATGGAGAATTAGCGGCAGTGGCAAGACCCATGCCTGCAAGCAGTTGAATAGAAGATATATGGTGTTAGGTGACTTAGCCTTTCATTTCCTTGATTTTATATCTGGTATGTTTATGTGTGTAGCAACCTTTACTCTTACACCATGAAGATTTTCATATGAATGATTTCTTTGTAAAGTTTGAAGTGTCCCTCTAAGTCAGGGGTCTCAAACACGTGGCCCATGAGGTTATTTTCTGTGGCTAGTAAGCTCCTTGCGGCCTCCCTCAGCATTTACCTAGAGTGGCTCCGGCCCGATGTGCACCGGGAGGAGGGCAGGCTCCCTTCCTGCCTTGCCCCCATGCCGTTCTGGGAAGCCCAGGGAACCTGGGGAAGGAGAGGTGCAGGGGTGTGTGTTGATATTGCTTCAGGCACCACCCCTAGCAGCTCCCATTGGCTCTGGTTCCCCATTCCTGGCCAATGGGAGATGCTGGGGGCGGTGCCTGAAGCAACAGCAACACACACACACCCCTGTGCCCCTGCTCCCCAACGTTCCAGCTGCTTCCCGGAGAGGCACAGGGGCAGGGCTGGCAGTCGAACCCCCTGCCCCGAGCCCCTTTCCGCACCCTGCAACCCGACCCCTACCACACCCCTCCTGCACTCCAGCCCACTGCCCTGACCCCCGCTGCACCGCGATCCCCTGCCATACCCCGCACCCTGACCCCCTGCCCTGAGCCTCCTTCTGCACCCCAGCCTCCTTCCCTGAGCCACCTGCTGCACCCCTCCTGCACTGATCCCCTGCCCTGACTCCCTGCCACACCCCTCTCTCCTCCTGCACCCCACACCTCAACCCACTGCCCTGAGCCCCCTGCCACACCCCAATCCCTTGCCCTGACTCCCTGCCACACCCCTCACCCCTCCTGCACCCCACACCCCACTCCCTTCCCTGAGCCTCTGCCCCACCCCTCCTGCACCTGACTCCCTGCCACACCCCTCACCCCTCCTGCACCCCACACCCCGCTCTACCCCACATCCCTCCTGTGCCCCCTGGGGGCAGGGAGGGGGCAGAGTTGGGGTGGGGATTTCAGGGAAGGGTTTGGAATGGGGGCAGGGAAGGGGTGGGAAGAGGCAGGGCAGGGGCGGGGCCTCATGGAAGGAGTGGAGTGGGGGCAGGGCCGAGGGCAGTTGCGGGGAGGTGTAGTAATGCGGCCCTCAGGCCAATGTACTAGTCCTCATGTGGCCCTCGTTGTCATTCAAGTTTGAGACCCCTGCTCTAAGTCATGAGGCAATGTATTAAATAGGACTGTCAGGTAAAACAGTAGTGTTTACACACTGGTTAACAGATATTTTTATGCAAAATATTAACAGAATACAGGGATGGGCTGTACAGATGCACACAATAAGTTTTGTTCACAACCTAATCAAGGTGCAAAATATTATGTTAGGATCTTGATTTTTTATTTTAAATCTAAAAACGACCTTGCTTAACTTAGACGGTGTTTGTATATTTTATGATTTAGCAGTTAAATGAATTTTACTACACAATTCAGAGTGTACTTTTTGGGGGGTGGGGAGAGGGGAAAAGAACACATCCACAGCTGCTTGCCCCTTTCCCACCTGTTTCCCTAAGAGAGAACACACCCTCCTCAAAGATTTCAGCACTGCAGTTCAGTTGCAGGCTACAGCTTCTAACAAAGACTGCACTTCTTACCAATGTATTGTTTCATTTTCCCCTCCCATCATACATCAGCATACATTCCATTGATCAAGTAGTCTAGCCTATTATAACGTCTTCTTTTAAGAGATTGAGACATTCTTCTGCCTATTAGCACAATAACTAATAGCAAAAATACTATCCCAAAAAGTAAAGCTGCTACGAGACCACTTTTGTCACCAGATTGAGGGGCATGCTTGCTTTTTGGAACATCATCTAATAGGTAGGCTTCTGAATCACGCTGCCTATTATCCTGGTGCATATTTTGAAAAGGAGCAGAGGAATCCTTACTAAGCAAAGCAACAACTGACAAAGAAAAGAGGCCGATGCTGCTAGTACTGTCTGTAGAGGTGGCTATTGGTTTGATAGTGGTGGCAGATGTTCTTAGCCTTGCAAATTCTGTAGCAGTTCTGGAATTCAAGCTCATGTGGTTAGTTGTGGTAAAAGCATTGCTGGTAGGAATCTGAGTGCTAGTGTTCGTGTTTTTGAGTACAGCACTACTGATAGTGGTAGGAAGCATGGCAGGTGGTGGTGGAGTGGAGGTGCTAAGCTGAGACGTTCGAGCAGCCCTTGTAGGCAATAGCTTGGTTATTTTTTGTTTTGGGAAAGAATCTAAGGTCTCAGGATGTTTTTTCTCTTGGTCTTCAGGAAACTGTATGTGCAATTCAATCTTATCTAAATGTTCTTCTATATGGTCAATGAGTTCAGACATCTGAGAAGTAATAGATTTCTGCAAAGCAACCGTATGATTCAGGTGACCTGTCTGATTAGGAAGGTCAAAGCGAGCTGCTTGTGAAGAAAGAGAGTTTCCATTTGAGTTGTAATTTGCAAGCTGCGAGTCCAGAATCTGTACACCTAAAAATAGAAAGAAAATATATAAATTAATTATTCAATCTACCCTAGCTATCAAATGCTTCCTCTGCTTACTGCTTCTTCTGAATCCAATAGAGAATCACAAAAGGCGCCCACCCCGAAAAGAAACAATTAAACTGCCTGGAGTATCACGATTTTCTCCTCTTTTTAAAAAAAATCACTAAAGTGTTTGGCAATAGGCATGTTAAAATTACAGTTGTCATAGCACAAATTGATACTCCATCTCCAAAGCCTAAAAGTATCAGGCCAGATTCTTCACAGTCTTACATCTTATGTAAGCATTTATCTCTGTGCAAAGAAATCATTTGATTTGGTAGTGTTCTGCACTCACATTGCACATGTTTAAATGCTCATACAGAGGTGCAAGGCAGTGAAGAATCAGGCCAGTCATCTTCAAAACATTCTTAGTCTCTGCCAACCTGAGAAGCAGAAGTTACCAAGTCACACTTGTATTTGTCAATTTTGCATATATCTATCTAAGGTACTTATAAAGCCCCTGTTGCTGCCGAATTTGGGTGCCTCATTCTTTTAATGCTATTATCCTCACAATGTAATTATCCTGTGAGGTAGGGAAGTACCATTATTTTCATTTTACACAGGCACAAAAAGGTTAAGTGACTTGCAAAAAGTCTCACAGGAAGTCTGTGGAGGAGCATGAACTTGAGCCATCATGAGGGGAAGCGGATGAAGAGTTGTTAGAAGTGAGGAAGGGCAGGGTCCATCATAAGTAGTTGACTAAAATGTTCACCCTTTCCTCTGAAGTTAAATGGAATCAGTTTCTAAGCAGCACAGTGCATTGTAGCTCTATCAAAGCTATTAACTGGAGTCTGATAGCAAAATATGCACAGTTTGGCATGATAAAAGCTGCATGCAAACTCACACTATTGACAAAGGTTCCATTATGTTAAGATACTGTATATAGATCTTATACAAAAAAACAAAACAAAACAAAAAAAAACCTAACACTTTGGGTAATGGTTCTTGGGAAGACTAACTAACTGGCACAGCTCCTTTGTCCACATTATCGTCATCCAATAGCCAGTTGGATTTAGCATTGGGTGTGGTGATTCACCCTTATTCACTGTATTACCTCTAAGTACTGGAGAGTTAACCATATAATGAAATTCCTAAGCAAACAAGAAACCACACACACCCAACACTTAGATAACCTAGAATTAATGGTGAAAGAATCTGACACTTCCTTCAATTGAAAAATCTCTCAGAAATGGATTTTCTCTCTGAAAAAAGTTAAGTGATAAGAAGACCATGTTAAGGTTCCACTTTACAAGATCACCATATCATTACAATATGCAAATATTTGGGTGACCTTCATTGAATAACTTTAATTTTCCCCTGCCACCTGACAGCAGCCAGGAACTAAGATAAGCAAGTTGACTCACAGGTTTACCTCATCAGTGATTACCCTAGTGTCCCTAATGTAAAACTACATGAAGGATGTACACTCTTGCTTCCCTCAGAATTTTCCCCAATATATCTTGATTTTGACCAGCAACATCTCTGCTTTTAAGACTAAAATTGTGCAATACACACAAAATAGGTACCAGACTGAGATCACCTGAGGTGTAAGTCAGGATTTGACCTGAAGCTAGTGCACTAACCTCGTGTACTATTCCCCCTTCCTTAGCAACAGGTCTTTGCAAGAGAACAGACAAGAAGAAGACTAGAAACTGAATATATGGAGAATTTAGAAGGAGAGTACACTGTTAAGTAGCTTGCACTCTGATTTCATCTGCCTTAAAATTGATATAATTAGATACATACAGGATGTTTGAAAAAAAAAAGTAGTGGATTTAAAGTATACAAAACACATTCATGGTTTCTTCTGTCTCAACTGGAAGCCCCTTTATCCAGGGTGCTGGGCTAACTTCCATTATATTGGGTCATGAGGAAGCAAAAAATCTTCACAGTTAATTCAATTAATTGAAATGGAAAGACCACCTACCCCAGCTGCTGTCCTACAAGTTGGGAAACATATTTTTGGTTTCTAGAAGGGACATTAAGCAGCATAGAGCAAAAAAACAGTTATGTTGTAAACTGGAATGCAATAACTTTTGAAAGAAATTTCCATTTAAAACCGTAACCAGAATGGGAAAGATCCTTATCATTATATGACAGTTTGTTACCACATAGCTTTTTCACAATCTATCCAACAGACAGCAAAAAACAAACAAAAAAACCAACAACCAAATAGAGAGTCTTCCAAGAACAAGTTATTGATTTTTCTGCAAACTTTACTCAGTAGCTAGAAAGGGAAATCTACATGATTTGATATTTTATTATTTAATGTGCACCACAAACTCAAAGGTCAAAATCTAGATCAGGGGTCGGCAACCTTTCAGAATGGTGTGCCGAGTCTTCATTTATTCACTCTGATTTAAAGTTTTGCGTGTCATTAATACATTTTAACTTTTTTAGAAGGTCTCTTTCTATAAGTCTATAATATATAACTAAACTATTCTTGTATGTAAAGTAAATAAGGTCTTTAAAAAGTTTAAGAAGCTTCATTTAAAATTAAATTAAAATGCAGAGCCCCCTGGACCGGTGGCCAGGACCCGGGCAGCTTGAGTGCCACTGAAAATCAGCTTGCGTTCCGCCTTCAGCACCCGTGCCATAGTTTGCCTACGCCTGATCTAGATGATCAAAATCCCAACAGTTCCTCAGTTCCTACTGCATTTCCTCTGAGACAAGGAATTTGCTCAACAATACAGCAGATGTGGTCAGCTAAACCACCATTCCTTTCTCATTCTAAACAAAAGGAGTGAGGGACTGAACTCCACTTATAGACTCATAGACTTTAAGGTCAGAAGGGACCAATGTGATCATCTAGTCTGACCTCCTGCACAAAGCAGACCACAGAACCCTACCCATCCACTTCTATAACAAACCCCTAACCTATGTCCGAGTTATTGAAGTCCTCAAATTGTGGTTTGAAGACCACAAGCTGCAGAGAATCCACCAGCAAGTGACCCATGCCTCACGCTGCAGGGGAAGGCGAAAAACCTCCAGGGCCTCTGCCAATCTGCCCTGGAGGAAAATTCCTTCCCGACCCTAAATATGGCGATCAGCTAAACCCTGAGCATGTGGGCAAGACTCACCAGCCAGCACTCAGGAAAGAATTCTCTGCAGTAACTCAGATCCCATCCCATCCAACATCCCATCACCGTGCACATGGCATACTTATCTGCTGATAATCAAAGATCAATTGCCAAAATTAAGCTATCCCATCATACCATCCCTTCCATAAACTTATCAAGCTTAGTCTTAAAGCCAGATATGTCTTTTGCCCCCACTACTCCCCTTGGAAGGCTGTTCCAGAACTTCACTCCTCTAATGGTTAGAAACCTTCATCCTCTAATGGTTAGAAACCTTCATCTAATTTCAAGTCTAAACTTCTTAGTGCCCAGTTTATACCCATTTGTTCTTGTGTCTACATTGGTACTAAGCTTAAATAATTCCTCTCCCTACCTAATATTAATCCCTCTGATATATTTATAAAGAGCAAGCATATCCCCCCATAGCCTTCTTTTGGCTAGACTAAACAAGCCAAGCTCTTTGAGTCTCCTTTCATATGACAGGTTTTCCATTCCTCGGATCATCCTAGTAGCCCGTCTCTGAACCTGTTCCAGTTTGAATTCATCCTCCTTAAACATGGGAGACCAGAACTGCACACAGTATTCCAGGTGAGGTCTCACCAGCGCGTTATATAACGGTACTAACACCTCCTTATCTTTGCTGGAAATACCTCGCCTGATGCATCCTAAAACCGCATTAGCTTTTTTAACGGCCATATCACATTGGCAGCTCATAGTCATCCTGCGATCAACCAATACTCCAAGGTCCTTCTCCTCCTCTGTTGCTTCCAACTGATGCGTCCCCAATGTATATCTAAAATTCTTATTATTAATCCCTAAGTGCATGATCTTGCACTTTTCACTATTAAATTTCATCCTATTACTATTACTCCAGTTTACAAGGTCATCCAGATCTTCCTGTATGATATCCCAGTCCTTCTCTGTGTTAGCAATACCCCCCAGCTTTGTGTCATCTGCAAACTTTATTAGCACATTCCCGCTTTTTGTGCCAAGGTCAGTAATAAAAAGGTTAGATAAGATTGGTCCCAAAACCGATCCTTGAGGAACTCCACTAGTAACCTCCTTCCAGCCTGACAGTTCACCCTTCAACACTACCCGTTGTAGTCTCCCCTTTAACCAGTTCCTTATCCACTTTTCAATTTTCATATTGATCCCCCTCTTTTCCAATTTAACTAATAATTCCCCATGTGGAACTGTGTCAAATGCCTTACTAAAATTGAGGTAAATTAGGTCTACTGCATTTCCTTTGTCTAAATAATCTGTCACCTTCTCAAAGAAGGAGATCAGGTTGGTTTGGCACGATCTACCTTTAGTAAAACCATGTTGTAATTTGTCCCAATTACCATTGACCTCAATGTCCTTAACTAACTTTCTCCTTCAAAAATTTTTCCAAGACCTTACATACTACAGATGTCAAACTAACAGGCCTATAGTTACTCGGATCACTCTTTCTCCCTTTCTTAAAGATAGGAACTACGTTAGCAATTTTCCAGTCGTACGGTACAACCCCTGAGTTTACCGATTTATTAAAAATTCTCGCTAACGGGCTTGCAATTTCATGCACCAGTTCCTTTAACATTCTTGGATGAAGACTGTCTGGGCCCTCCGATTTTGTCCCATTAAGCTGTTCAAGTTTGGCCTCTACCTCAGATGTGGTAATATCCACCTCCATATCCTCATTCCTGTTTGTCATCCTTCCATTATCCCTAAGCTCCTCATTAGCCTTATTAAAGACTGAGGCAAAGTACTTATTTAGATATTGGGCCATGCCTAGGTTATCCTTAACCTCCTTTCCATCCTCAGTGTTTAGCGGTCCCACTTCTTCTTTCTTTGTTTTCTTCTTATTTATATGGCTATAGAACCTTTTACTATTGGTTTTAATCCCCTTTGCAAGGTCCAACTCTACTTGGCTTTTAGCCTCTCTCACTTTATCCCTACATGTTCTGACCTCACTAAGGTAGCTTTCCTTGCTAATCCCACCCTTCTTCCACTCCTTGTAGGCTTTCTGCTTTTTCTTAATCACCTCTCTGAGATGCTTGCTCATCCAGCTTGGTCTACAACTCCTGCCTATGGTTTTTTTCCTCTTTCTTGGGATGAAGGCTTCCGATAGTTTCTGCAACTGTGACAAACTAATTCCAGGTCTCCTCCGCATTTAGATCCACAAGTTCTTCAGTCCAATCCACTTCCCTAACTAATTTCCTTAATTCTTTAAAGTTAGCCCTCGAGAAGTCAAAAACCCTAGTCCCAGATCTATTTTTGTTTATCCTTCCATCTAGTTTGAACTGAATTAGCTCATGATCACTCGAACCAAGGTTGTCCCCTACAACCATTTCTTCTATGAGGTCCTCACTACTCACCAAAACCAAATCTAAAATGGCATCCCCTCTTGTCGGTTCTTCAACTACTTGGTGAAGAAATCCATCTGCTATCACATCCAGAAAAATCTGAGCCCTATTATTCTTGCTAGCACTTGTCCTCCAGTCTATATCTGGGAAGTTAAAGTCTCCCATGATCACACATTTCCCATTAGTGTTTACTTCCTTAAAAACATTAAAGAGGTCTCTATCCATATCCAAATCAGATCCCGGCGGTCTGTAGCACACCCCAAGAACTATCTCAGGGGAGGCTCTAGTAGCTTTCTTTCCCAGTCTGATTTTTGCCCAGACAGACTCTGTCTTGTCCATTCCATCACTTCTTATTTCTTTACAGTTAACCTCCTCATTGATGTACAATGCTACTCCACCACCTTTGCCTTTATTTCTGTCTTTCCTAAACAGCACATAGCCTTCAATACCTGTACTCCAGTCATGACTACTATTCCACCATGTTTCTGTTATCCCTATAATATCCGGTTTCATTTCCTGCACCAGTAGCTCTAGTTCCTCCATTTTGTTCCCTAGGCTCCTCGCATTAGTATACAGACATCTTAATTTTCGCCGTTTGGCTTCACTTACATTCTTTACCCTGTTAGGCACAGACATTCTACCACCAGCATCACCTGTTAGTCTGCTATCTACACTACCCTTCCTCTGTATGCCAATTCTTGTGTCCACGGCTGTATCCCCTCTTACTTTGTTTACTTCCCTCTCAAGGTTACATTCTGGCATGGAGATCTCCTGGACATCTCCCAACTATCTCCCCCAACTTCCTAGTTTAAAGCTCTCTTAATCAGTTCGGCGAGCCTCCATCCTAGAAGTCTATTTCCCTCCTTGCTCAGGTGAAGTCCATCCCGAGAGAACAGTCTTCTGTCTGTAAATGCTTCCCAATGGCCATACATCCCAAAGCCCTCCTTACAGCACCACTGCCTGAGCCATCTGTTGATCACCATAATCTTGTTAAACCTTTGTTGCCCTTCTCTAGGAACCGGCAGAATCCCACTGAAGATCACCTGAGCCTCGTTTTCCTTAAGCGTCTTCCCCAGTCTGGCATAGTCTCCCTTGATACATTCCAGAGAGTATCTAGCTGTATCATTCGTTCCCACATGAAGGACAATCAACGGATTATTTCCCGCTCCCGCTAGGATCCTTTTCAGCCTCAGGTCCGCATCCTGTATCTTAGCACCCGGCAGACAGCACACCCTTCTGTTCTCCCGATCAGCTCTAGTCACAGGCCTGTCTATTCTTCTCAGTAAGGAGTCTCCAATCACGTAGACCTGCCTTTTCCTGGTGACAGTGTGATTCTCCGGTCTATCCCCTGCACCCACTGTCTGCAAGTCCTCTTGATTCCTATTCACCCTTGCAATCCTCCTGGGGCTTATATTTGGTGTTGCCTCCATTGACTCCTCCCCTCCTCTTGTAGGACTATCAGCTCTTCTCTTTTTCCTTGCCCTCTTGCCTTCAGTGATCACTTGCTGTGTCCCTTCTTCATTATCCAACTCTGCAAACCTGTTCCTGAGTTCTACTTCCACTTCACTGGCCCGTCTTTTCCTCTGCCTGGTTCTCTTAGTCACATGGTTCCACCGTCCACTTTCCTCACCCTGCAGTCTCTCCTCTGAATTCTTTGGTCTTGCTTCCATCTGCACGTCTGAGCTTATCCCTTCAGCCCCCTTGTGTCTGTGCTCCATCATCTGCTCCAACCCCCTTCTAAACTCAACCAGAGTTTGCACCTGCATCTCCAGTCCTCGGATCTTTTCTTCCATCAGCTCTATCAGGCAGCACTTCATGCAGACAAAACTCTTTTCAGGTACCCCCTCCAGGATCATGTACATGCCGCAGCTTCCACATCCAGTCATCCTCACTGTGTCTTTCAGTTCTATCTCTGTATCAGTCATAGCCTTCCCACCTAAAGCCTGGTAGTCCACGGAACAGAACACAACACAAACCCCCAGCAGGCACCAGACCACCCCCCAATCCCTTAACTAGCCTGTCAGTTTCTCTGTCCTGGTCTCCCCCGCAACCTCTCCCTGGAAACTCCCTCTGAAACTCCCCTGTTTACAGCTCTGTTTGCTGGCTCCTGTGCCGCTGCAGCTGTCTGTGCTGCTGCCTGACTGGTTGGCTACTTGTAGAAGCCATGCTCTTAGACAAGCACCCGAAGTAGAGCAATGATGTAGATTACCAAATTCACTCCCTCAAATAACAGTCAGAAAACTGCAGTGTGTGTGTAATGTATGCTGTGGGAAACAGTTTGGTTGGGGGACAAAGAAGGATCTCATCACCCTACATGAATCTTCCCACCTTCTTCCACAAAGCCAACCAATGTCCCTGAACACTCATGGATGTACCATCAGAAAGCAGATAGTTATTGCAGCCAGAGTCTGACTAATCGCACTCTATATTTTTGAGCTTTAAAAAAAAGAGTCAGCTTTATTTCCTCATTTTCATTTTAGATTGTAAGCTCCCGAATGCAGGGACCTTGTCTTCTTAAGAAATTGTCAAGTGCTAGGCACACTAGTGGCATTATAATAGAATAGATAATCTTGCTATTGAAGGAAGAGAGATAAAGCAGTACACAAACCACTATTTAAAAAATATAAAAGAAGAGTATTCTACAGGACCACTCTCAAATAGTCCATATCCTAAATTACCTTGGAGGTCATCTCATAGTTTTTCAGCAATAGCTTCTGTGGCTGGAATCAGAAGATAAAAATCTCCTGAATCACAAATTGGTTCTGTGGTGGTTGAGCTGGAAAAATCAAGTTTGCACTGAATAAAACTGCTCCAATACTTGAGTATTCTTCTTTATCACTAATAACTGTAACCTTGTGCACATTTGTATCTGAAAAAAACAAACTTAAAAGGTTTGTCACAAGAAGTGGGCTAGGCTTCTTGGTAACTGCCTTTGAAAAGCTTATCAGCAATGTAGGCTTAAGGTAAACGAGCTCACACACATCATTTCCATAATTCAATATGGACAGGAGCCAGAAAAACAGCACAATTGAAAACAATGAGTAAAACTCAGCAATTGCACTTTGGCAGATCAAGAGCCCGGCACAGTCACATGTTCTCTTCCCTCTTTCAATCCTCTACATACTCCTGAGGGAGAAAAGAGTTGGAGACGTGTGATAAAAGTTAGATAATAAATTAATTACTTTGACTCTTCTGTTTTTGCACTCTAAGAGTTTAAGGCATTTGTTCCTTCCCCCTGCCTTGGTTTCCTGGTGTTATCACAGCAAATGTACCCTAACAATTTCTGAAAAAGTTATGCGGATGACCCTGCTAGACGGCATGCTTTCCCTCACCAATCAATTCCTTCCCAGGAGAAAGTGACCTCTTCAGTAAGCTCAGCCTTTGGGAAATATCTGAGAGAGAGAGGAAGAACTCCAGTTTATTAAAAAAAACCTTGTGTTCTCTGCAAAGTGAGCCATACTGAAACCACCACATCAACTCCCTTGCTGGAGGACAGTTTAATTGTCAATGTGTTATTTGAAGAGTACAGTCAGATAAGGTGCCAGTGTAGAAGTATATTTTGAGAGACAAGGTGTGTGAGGCATCTTTTAACGGATCAAATTCTGTCAGTGGAAGAACCAAGCTTTCGAGCTACACAGAGCTCTTCTTCATTACCTCAGCCACCTTGTCTCTCTAATATGCTGCAACTGACATGGCTACCACTACACTGCAAAATATATTTTGGTAAGCTTGCTACATCTTAATAGCTGACCTTAGTACAGCTAATGTATTAGCACCAAAAAGTGCACAGCACATTAGAGACGACAAGAAATTCCTGAGTTCTAAGACTTCTCTAAACCTTGCTACTGACATGCAGTTTGGCCTTGGGTAAGTCACTTTGCATCTCTGCTTCAGCTTCTCTACCTGAAAAAAGAGGAATATTACTACTTTTGTTTACTTACTAATCTTGCAGAGATGTTATGAAGATTAATATTTGTATAGTGCTTTCTATAACTAGGTATTTATATGCCCCTCAGCCACCACAATATGATCCCTTCAAACATGTGAAGTGCTACAAGGGTGCTAAATTTCTATTGCTTCCAATAATATTCAATATACCCATAGGGAATTCCTCCCAAACACATAGAATGTGTCAAAATGGAAGAAGCTTTTTAAGGGCACACAAACTGTATTATTTAGCAATAAATCCCTGGTCTAAAGAGCTTCCAGTCTAAACAGAAAGCATACGTATGAAAGATTAGAGAGGAGATATAATTTCCTGACACATTAATATTAACTGTGTCTCACATTGTCATGGTATGCCAGGGTGGGTTGTTTTGTTTTTTTAAAGAGGAAAGGAATATAAAAGATTTTGAAGTTTAACAAAGGGTGGGGGCAATCAGGATGCATCATCAGAGATGCCAGTCCACATGAGAAGCCAGGTCCATAAAGAAAAAAGGGGGTATAAGACACACAAAACTATAACTCCCATGAAGCACTATGGTAGCTTTTCCAAAATGAAATTTTCAGTTTTCAGCTGATCATTTTCCGTTTTACATTTTTTGCTGATAAATCAAAACTTTTCTGACCAACTCTAATGCAACACACATCTGTAAGACACATGAGTATAAACAAAGTCAATGATCAGTTGATTTTAGTATTGTTTACCTCTATTTATTCTGTAGCTGACGAGTCCTTTTGCTGGTTTCATTGGACAAGCTTCCTTACTAGGGCAGTAAAACAGGTAGCAGTTTGGATGCTGGCTTATCCCTCGAGCATTAAAAATCATCAAATTACATTGCCTGTCTCCTAAAAAAGGATAATATATTATATACTTTGGCAACAAGACGTGTTGTATCTGCCTCTTTTATGGCAATAAGCTCTGCTTAGCTTGACTAAAATCCTCCAGATCAGTATGAAGGGAAAAGAATGAATATATCGCATTCTGCAGGAAATAATATAGTTATGGGGATTAATAAATATATATAACTAGACACCTACAAGCTAAAAGCCAATCTGCAAGATGTTGCCCCTCCTTCTACGTGTCAACCAGGTCTAACAGAAATAGTAGGATAAGCCTCCCCACGCCCTCCTGCTGAGATTCCTACCAAGGTGCTGCTGCCCTCATATCAGATCTTGGGACACCATTTTTCATATGAGTCTTTGGCTCAAAGGCATCCAATAAATTTGAAAAACCACTAATTTCTTTGAATGACTGAGAGATTTCACCATCCCCACAGCCTCCTGACTGTTTCTGCTGTTTGATTCGCCGTTAACACTGCGATGCTGCTATCTGCAGCTACAGTTCATTCTGCTTCTAAGGGCCTGATGGAAAGCAAAGTTCCCAGAAGAGTGTAAGCATTTTATTTGTAGCTACTCAAATGTAACATGAAACAATCCATTGCTTCTTTTTATTCTGTCTACTGGACTCACAAAGTTATGGCTTCTATGTCTTGGAGTGCATGGTGAGGGCGAGGGGGAAGGGCTTAAAACCATTGGGCATGCCTAGCATTCAAGATACATGCAATAATTGCTCAGACTAATACACAGTACTAGGACTTAATCACTAAGTTCTCATTTCATTGGCTAATAGGTTAAGCAAAACAGACCAATATTCACAATATCTTGTTAGTCTTGGTATGAAAGGAGAGAAATATTCACATTCAGTGCTGAAAGCAGAAAGAAAATGTAGAATGTCTTGGTTCTTCCCCTTTGAGGGCTTACTCCAGCTTATCCTATCCCAGCCCATTACAAACATGTCATAAGCAATGATAGCGCAGAACAGAAATCAAGGGAATATAAGTTTACCTGATATGTTTTTTTTTAAGCAGCAAACATTAATACAAGCTTCCTGAGTTGGTGTATATATTGGCTCAGTCCCTCTGATGCCTTTTGAGAGAGATAGCATCATATCAATTACAACATTTTCCATCTTCTCTAGAGAGCAATCTTGACTTAGGGATGGCCTAGGTATCATGTAACAACACATCATTAGGAATGTGCAAGTAGACCACCAAGTTATGCTGATGGACATTTTTACTTAGGTGCCGCCTTCTTGAGACAGAAACAATGATGAACTTCTTGGTGTTTAACTTCAAGATAATCTCATTTTAAGAAGAATGCATATCTGTGGAGAAAAACAAGGAAAGGCTCCTTTTAGTCAAAGTGAAGTTTTCAACAACTTTTAAGAGCCTTTTGTACAAGTAGCAAATGTAGTAATTTTTAAAAAAGTTTATATTACATACTTGATGCAAAGTTACTTACTTCCCAACATACGTGGCATCCAACTAAAAACATTGCTACACTTTTCAAATGAAAAAGGGTGGTGAATACAGCACACAAGAATCAATCTGAGTATTTATATTGTCCCTATCATCATAATATCTGGAGTGGCTCTCAATCTTTAAGGTATTTTCATTACATACCTATAAGGTAGGAAACTGCTATTATCCCCATTTTACAGAGGGGAAATGGAGGCAGAGAAGTCATAAGGGACTTGTCCACAGTCACACAGGAAGTCACGATCAGCCCTGGACGTACATATTGGAATCCTTTTCCCTACTTTTTCAACCAAGATGCCCAAGGACATAAAAATGGCAACAAAGGGGGATCAGTGCTGTCATGGTATAAACCCCCACTCTGAACCTTAGCGTCCAAAAGATGGGGTACCAGCATGAATTCCTCTAAGCTCAATTACCAGCTTAGTACATGTAGCACTGCCACCAACCAGGAATTCCAGTGCCTGGTACACTCTGGTCCCCCCAAAACCTTGCCCAGGGACCCCCAAGACCCAGACCCTCTGGATCTTAACACAAGGAAAGTAAACCCTTTCCCTCACCGTTGCCTCTCCAAGACTTCCCCTCCCTGGGTTACCCTGGAAGATCACTGTGATTCAAACTCCTTGAATCTTGAAAAAGAGAGGAAAATTCACCTTCCCCCCTCCTTCTCCCTCTCCCTCCCAGACTCTCCCTAAGAGAGAAAGTAATCCTAACACAGAGAGAAAATAACCTTTCTCTCCCCCTTCCCTCCTTTCTCCCCACCAATTCCCTGGTGAATCCAGACCCAGTCCCCTGGGGTCTCACCAGAATAAAAAAAACAATCAGGTTCTTAAACAAGAAAAGCTTTTAATTAAAGAAAGAAAAAAACAGTAAAAATTATCTTTGTAAATTTAAGATGGAATATGTTACAGGGTCTTTCAGCTATAGACACTGGGAATACCCTCCCAGCCTAAGTATACAAGTACAAATAAAAATCCTTTCAGCAAAATACAAATTTGAACTCCTTCCAGCCAAATACACATTTGCAAATAAAGAAAACAACCATAAGCCTAACTCGCCTCATCACCTAGTACTTACTATTTTGAATCTATAAGAACCTGTATCAGGGAGATTGGAGAGAAACCTGGTTGCACGTCTGGTCCCTCTGAGCCCCCAGAGTGAACAACAACCAAAATCTAACAGCACACACAAAAACTTCCCTCCCTCAAGATTTGAAAGTATCCTGTCCCCTGATTGGTCCTCTGGTCAGGTGACAGCCAGGCTCACTGATCTTGTTAACCCTTTACAGGCAAAAGAGATATGAAGTACTTCTGTTCTATTAACTCTTACTTATCTGTTTATGACAAGTGCAAACACTGGAAACAGGTGATTTGAGGGATTACTATTGAGAGACACAGCCCCCCTTTACATAACCATGTTCCAGAGGATAAATAGAGTAAAAATGTTTACATAGATTCATATTTCCAAGGCCAGAAGGGACCACTGTGATCATGTAATCTGACATCCTGTATAACATAAGCCACAAAACTTCACTAAAATAATTCCTAGAATGTGTCTTTTCAAAAAAATCCAGTCTTGATTTTAAAATGGTCAGTGATGGAGAATCCACCACGACTCTTGGTAAGTTGTTCCAATGGTTAATTACTCTCTATATTACAAATGTATGTCTTGTTTCCATTCTGAATTTCTCTAGGTTCAGCTTCCAGCCATTGGATTGTGTTATACCTTTTATCTTCTGGATTAAAGAGTCCATTATTAAATATTTGTTTCCCATGTAGGTCCTTGAGACTGTAATCAAGTCACACCTTAACTTTTTCTTTGTTAAGGTAAATAGACTGAGCTCTGCGTGTCTATCATTACAAGGCAGGTTTTCTAATCCTTTAATCATTTTCATGGCTCTTCTCTGAACCCTTTTCAATTTATCAAGATCTTCTTGAATTGTGGACACTAGAACTAGACACAGTAGTCTAGCAATGGTTGTGCTAGCATCAAATATAATGGGAAAACAACCTCTCTACTGTTACTCAAGATTCCCATTTATGTGTTCAAGGATTGCATTAGACCTTTTGGCCATGGTATCATACAGGGAGCTCATATTCAGCTGAATATCCACCACAACCCCACTGGCAGTTTTGTCAAGCAAAATAGTGGTTTCAGTAACTTTTTTAATGGATATGCATCCACAACATAAAAAGTACCATCAAATCTAGCAGTGCTGCTGGTACTCTCAGTAGTCTGGCTAAGATTTGAATAGATCATGAAGACTAACTGACCTCCAGGTCCCATGGGCAGGACAGCATAGAAGAAGCTTGTAATGTTACTGCCTGTGCTGTATCTTTCTAGTAATTAGAAGGATACAGATCTCAGGATACTTAAGTCTTATACCTTAAGACTGAAGGATGGCTAATGTGACGTCAATTTTTAAAAAAGGCTCCAAAGGCGACCCCAGCAATTATAGGCCAATTAGCCTAACTTCAGTACTGGGCAAACTGGTTGAAACTACAGTAAAGAACAGAATTGTCAGACACATAGATGAACATGATTTGTTGGGGAAGATTCAATCTGGTTTTTGCAAAGGGACATCATGCCTCACCAATCTACTACAATTCTTTGAGGACAAGGGTGAGCCAGTGGATATAGTGTCTTAGATTTTCAGAAAGCCTTTGACAAGGTCAGAGCCGTCCTGTCCATAGGAGGGACCAGGGCAACTGCCACGGGCCCTGAGCTTTGGGGCGGGGGGAGCAGGGAGGCCCAGGGCCCTAATGGGGGGCCTGGCACCGGCAGCAGGGACCAGGCCCACGCCCCGCACTCACTGGCCCAGATGTGTATTTCTTTTTCTTGCTCACAGCCCCCGCAGGGTCAGGCTCAGTCTCTGTAGCAGCGAGCAACCTGGCCTCAGCCCGCTCTGCCGGCTCCCAGCTTCGCCTGCTGCTGCAGGATCCTAGTGCCCCCCCCCCAACACTAGTGCCAGGGCAGGCTGACCCTGACCCTGCCCTTCCCCTTGGACGGACCCTTCCCTTTTCTGGCAGGACTCTCAACAGCACAGGGGGCCCCCTAGCACAGGTGCGTGCCAGCCAGTAGTTTCCTTCGTCCATCGCCCAGCACTGGTGTCCCCCAGAGCCCCACACCTCCCCCTTCCACTGCTCTTTTTCCCCTCTCCCAGCGCTGTGTGGGGTCCTCCAATGCCACCTCCAGGCTAGGGCTACCCCCCTGCCTCAGGGTCCTCCTTGCCTTTCAGCTCTCCAGCCTTAGGATCCCCCTCCCTGCAGTACTAGGACCTGGAGTCCCACAACTCTGCTCTCTCCATCACCCCTCAGGACTGGGGTCCTCCATCCATCTGTTTTTCCACGTCCCCTCCCCTCCCAGCCCCATGCTGGAGCGTCCTGAGATCCCTCAGCACCAGGGCACATATAGGCCCTTTAAGAGCTACCCAGTTCCCGAGACATGGATTCTCAGTGTTGCAAATGTGTAATTACATTTTTAAAAAAATCCACTGAGGGAAGCGAGACCATATGCACCTGGGAAGTAAGTTTGCTTCAAGGAAGTCCATGAAGGTGGATTTCAGAATGTAAGCGGTGCGACACTGATCATGATCGGTGACTTTTTTTTTAATTATATGAACTTTATTATAAATTATAAAAAAGAACTACAATATAACATAACATTATAATTATGCAGCTCGGCGCTATCAATATTTAACCAGTGGCCAGCAGCTGCTCTTGAAGTTCCTTGTAACCAGATTTCACCTGTATAAATAATGCTAAGGGGGCCCCAACAGGCTAATTTGCCCTGGGTCCTGCATTCCTCTTGGGATGGCCCTGGACAAGGTCCCTCAGCAAAGGCTCTTAAGCAAAGTTAGCTGTTATGGGATAAGCAGGAAGGTCCTCGTATGGATCAGTAACTGGTTAAAAGATAGAAAACAAAGGGTAGGAATAAATGATCAACTTCAGAATGGACAGAGGTAAATATTGTTCCCCCAGGGGTCTGTACTGGGACCAATCCTAATCAACATATTCGTAAATGATCTGGAAAAAGGGATAAACAGTGAGGTGGCAAAAACTGCAGATGATACAAAATTACTCCAGATAGTTAAGTGCAAAGCAGACTGCGAAGAGTTACACAGGGAACTCCCAAAAGCAGATGACTGGGCAGATGAACTTCAATGTTGATAAATGCAAAGTAATGCACATTGGAAAGCATAATCCCAACTATACATATAGAATGATGGAGTCTGCATTAGCTGTTCCCACTCAAGAAAGCAATCTTGGAGTCATTATGGGTAGTTCTCTGAAATCATCCACTGAATGTCCAGTCAAAAAAGCAAACAAAATGTTGGGAATCATTAAGAAAAGGATAGCTAATACGACAGAAAATATCATATTGCCTCTATATAAATCCATGCCCACACCTTGAATACTGCATACAGATGTGGTCGCCCTGTCTCAAAAAAGATATATTGGAATTGGAAAAGGTTCAGAAAGTGGCAACAAAAATGATTAGGGGTATGGAACAGCTTCCAAATCAGGAGAGTAACAAGACTGGGACTTTTCAGCTTGGAAAAGGTACTACTAAGGGGGGGAGGGGGGATATGACAGAAGTCTATAAAATCATGATTGGTGTGGAGAAAGAAAATAAAGAAGTGTTATTTACTCCTCATAAAACAGAATTAGGGGTCACCAAATGAAATTAATAGGCAGCAGGTTTAAAACAAACAAAAGGAAGTATTTCTTCACACAACACAGAGTTAACCTGTGGAACTCTTTTGCCAGAGGATGTTGTGAAGGCCAAGACTATAAAGGGGCTCAAAAAAGAACTAGATAAATTCATGGAGAATAGGTCCATCAATGGCTATCAGCTAGGATGGGCAAGAGGGTAGGGGTTCTCTTGCCAGAAGCTGGGAATGGGTGACAGGGGTTGGATCACTTGATGATTACCTGTTCATTCCCTCTGAAGCACCTGGCATTGGCCACTCTCCGAAGACAGGATACTGGGTTAGATGCAACTTTGGTCTGACCCATTATGGCCGTTCTTATGTTCTTTCATGAACATAAACTTAAAAGAATTTAAATTATTTTGAAGTCTTGCAAAGATATGGGAAGTAGCCTCTGTATACAAACAAACAGTGAGCTCCTCCCCTTCCTCATTCCCCTCCACATCAGTGTCCCGTCTGGCCCCTCAAAAGAAGGAGCAAGATTTTTTTTTTTTGATGTCCCTAGTTTAAGGGAACACTCATTGCACTTTTAACCAAACTGGGCAA
The DNA here is from genome assembly GCF_007399415.2 of Gopherus evgoodei. NCBI lineage: Eukaryota > Metazoa > Chordata > Testudines > Testudinidae > Gopherus > Gopherus evgoodei. Next base: position 233,195,337 of record NC_044322.1, on the reverse strand, counting down.
CTCGTTGAAAACTACATAGCTACACAGAGGGAGGAGCAGCGCTGCTTATACGGCCATCTGCCAGGAAAAACAGGTTCCCCATCCCGCATATGTGGGTGGGGCAGAGGGAACAATAATCCCTAGGGCGGTCACAAGAAGTTGAATTTGCTGCTATGTTTTCATGGAGCCCGAGTCCTGAATCAAAGCCGGTGGGCAGGGAAGGAGATTACACATGCACACAGAAAGAAGAGGAAACGGCTGCTGGGACAGGAAAGGGCGGGGGGGGGGGAGGATTAAGGCACCAATTAACGAGACCACTCTTCTAAATGACTTGCAACTTGTTTTCAGTTAGTAGCTCCCGGTCAGGCTTCCCAGTGGATTATGCCTGGCCAACAGGACCTGGCTCCAACCCGGATATCTCTCTCCTGCCCCAAGGAGTAGCAGCTGCTTGGGATCCCCTACACCGCAGCCTGCCCAGATTCCCCCCTCGCTCTGCTCTCTCCAGACAGCCTTACCGGCAAGAGACGTCCCTCGCAGCGGGCAGCGCTGCCCAGGGAAGCTGCAGCAGCCGAAGGAAGGAGCTTTGCTTTCAGGTCTCCTGGCTCTGGAGGCGCCTCCCGGTCCGGGAGGGAGGAGGCAGAGCCGTTGAGGGCAAGGGAGGGCTGAGCTGTGTGACTTTGAGGTCTGTGTGATCTCGGACGCTTGAAAACTAACTCCCGAGCTTAGCTTGACTCCAGTGACTAGTTTTATTGATCCCAATGGGGCTACTCAGCCCCCTGCTCACAAATCATGAATGAGGCTCAAAACGATTGGCATAAGAATAAGGTTTTAAAAAAAAACAGCAAACTTTCTGGGGTCTTTTCATTTGCCTTCTGGTTTTGAGCCTTCAGGGTTCACATCTTACAGCTTTTCTCTGCAACCATGAGAGTTAAAATGTTACTCCCCGCCACCCAAACACGCACACACGCTTGAAAGCTAACACTCTTACCTAATAACGTGACTCCAGGGAGAGGTGCTGGAACAATTTGTATAGTGGGGGTGCAAAGAGCCATTGAACCAAATCCTAATGGAAACTACTTCAAACCAGGGGGTGCAACAGCACCCCCTAGTTCCAGTACCTATGATTCCAGGATCTAGATCTTTCAGAAAAAGACCAAATATCTAGAAACTCCAGACACTTGGCAATGCTGATCAGGGCCTCTAGCTCTATCCTCCTCAGCTCCTCTCACCTTTGCTAGATGGGCTGAAGGCATTTGTGTTGTCAGGACTATAAAACAGACATAAAAGCCTCAGGCCATGTCTACATCTAAAATTTTGCAGCGCTGGTTGTTACAGCTGTATTAGTACAGCTGTATAGGGCCAGCGCTGCAGAGTGGCCACACTTACAGCAACCAGCGCTGCAAGTGGTGTTAGATGTGGCCACACTGCAGCGCTGTTGGGCGGCTTCAAGGGGGGTTCCGGGAACGCGAGAGCAAACCGGGAAAGGAGACCAGCTTTGCTGCGGTTTGCTCTCGCGTTCCCCGAACCACCCTGCAAACCGCAGGGAAGGAGACCTGCTTGCTCGGGATTCCGGGAACGAGAGAGCAAACCGGGAAAGGAGACCAGCTTCGCCGCGGTTTGCTCTCGCGTTCCCGGAGCCACCCAGCAAACCGCAGGGATGGAGACCTGCTTGCTCGGGGTTCCGGGAACGAGAGAGCAAACCGGGAAAGGAGACCAGCTTCGCCGCGGTTTGCTCTCGCGTTCCCGGAGCCACCCAGCAAACCACAGGGAAGGAGACCTGCTTGCTCGGGGTTCCGGGAACGAGAGAGCAAACCGGGAAAGGAGACCAGCTTCGCCGCGGTTTGCTCTCGCGTTCCCGGAGCCACCCAGCAAACCGCAGGGAAGGAGACCTGCTTGCTCGGGGTTCCGGGAACGAGAGAGCAAACCGGGAAAGGAGACCAGCTTGATTACCAGAGGCTTCCTCCTTCCACAGAGGTCAAGAAAAGCGCTGGTAAGTGTCTACATTGGATTACCAGCGCTGGATCACCAGCGCTGGATCCTCTACACCCGAGACAAAACGGGAGTACGGCCAGCGCTGCAAACAGGGAGTTGCAGCGCTGGTGGTGCCCTGCAGATGTGTACACCTTCAAAGTTGCAGCGCTGTAACTCCCTCACCAGCGCTGCAACTTTCTGATGTAGACAAGCCCTCAGTTCAGGGGAGGAAACCCGATTTGCCCAGAGCAAAATAAATGGAGCTGGGCAAAACTTGTCAGCACAGTGCAAGGGTCCTTCATGCAAATGCTTTCTTTTGCATCAGTTCACTGGGGGTCCAACCATACTGTCTCCCAAAGTTTTGTTTTAAGAATTAGAGTAAAAATTGAAAAATAATGAAAAACTCAGCTAAAACTATTGCATTTCATGCGGATTTGATGTAAAACGCTAAATAGTCTCCAAACTAGACTCAGCTTTTGGTTGTGTCACAAAAGCAGTTGAAGTGATTAACCTGAGCATTGCAACACCTAACTTTTAGGCAACTAAAAAAAATATCACAGGAATAACACTGTGATCTACAAGCCTGAATTAAGCACCAAGGCTCCCTAAACACCTTGGAATGCAATCTGCAAAAGCCAGCATAGTGGGTGGGGAGCTGCCTAAATTAGCTAATGAGAGATGCCAAGGCAAGGGGTGTTTTCTAAACCCCACTCTCTCACAGAGTTAGGCTCCTAGCTGCAGGGTGTTGTCTATCTCTAGTAGTGATTCACAGCCAGGAACCCCCATTTCTTGAATTAGGTGGCTTAGGCACTTAAATCATTTCTTGTGAGAATGAGTTAGGCAGCTGCTTCACTAAACACAAAATAGTCAGAGAAAGAGGTGGTTGTGTCCATGTTATACTTTTAGCTTAGTGGTTTGAGCTCTCTCCTCAGTGCTGGGAGACCTCTGTCCCCCTGAGGCAGAGGGGGGAATTAAACCTGGGTCTCCCACAACCCAGGTAAGTGCTGTAACCACAGGGCAAAAAGTTAAAAATGGGCCATTGCCACCTCCCTTGCGAGCCAGATTTTCAATAAGATCTGATCCAGCAATCACTGCACATGCCCACCTGATCAGGCCCAGCACATAAGTTAGATGGACGAATGCCTAGAGTGGTTTTCCCAGTTTGTGGATCCCTCTGGGGCTTAGGCATCTGGTCATCTAAAGCGGGGCTGCGCTACATGTGCCCAGAGATAGAAACTTAGGTGCCAAGTGAGTTTAGGTGCTTACAGGGTTCAGTGGGAGTTTTGTGGATTGCAGTGGAGTCTAAAACTGGGTCTTAGGTGCTTGAGTACCTTTGTGGATCTTAACCCCTTTGCCTCAGTTCCCAATCTGTAAAACAGGGATAATTCCATTGACCTAGTTCACAGGGGTGCTGTGAGGATGAATACATTCAAGATTATGAAGAGCTCAGATGCTTCAATAATGGGGGCCATATCAGTACCATAGATAGATGGGTAGTACAGAGTTCGTAATTAAAACTGATACCAAACATATTGTACACAACTTCAGATTTTGTAACAAAAGTTTTACACAACTCTAAGAACATTGATTTTAAAAGTGTATTAGTTAAATACATAATTGAAAAGCATTATTAGTTACTAGGAAGGAAGGAACCAAGTGGAATCCTGTAATAAATGAATAAATGGGGACAACCCCATTTTGGTCATTACACAGTATCTGAACTGCCACCACATCCAGATCCATAAACCACTGAACTTCCCAAATAAGACAAAAAGAAAAATTTCCTCCTTCCAAAAACAGAGAAAATTCTTCTTGGCACTTAAATGCCAACACAGGTCAGTCAAGTTATAATTTGCTCTAATTTTCTCTCTCAATAATGCAGATGAGGGGCAATACAAAAGGTATAAAGTTATGGAATTATAGAAATATAGGGTTGGAAGTGACCACTCTATTCTTACTTGAGATCCCCCTATTTAAGGACTGCATTAGTCCTTTTGGCCACAGTGTCACACTGGGAGCTTGTGTTCAGCTGATTATGCACCGGAACCCCATATCTTTTTCAGAGTCACTGCCTCTCTGGATAGTCTCCGATCATGTAAAAGTCTGGCCTACATTCTTTGTTTCTAGATTTATAATTTATGTTCAACTGTATTAAAAAGCACATTGTTTGCTTATGCCCAGTTTACCAAGCAATCCAGATCCCTCAGTGTCAGTGACCTGTCCTCCTTGTAATTTACCATTCTCTCAGTTTTTGGGTTCTCTGCAAACTTTATCAGTGATAATTTTATGTTTTCCTGCAGGTCATTAATAAAAATATTAACTACTGTAGGTCCAAGAACTGATACCTGCGGGACCCCATTTCTGTGATGATTTCTCATTTATAATTAAATTTGGAGATATATCAGTTAGCCAGCTTTTGATCCATTTAATGTGTGCCACGTTCATTTTATATATTTCTAGATTTGTAATCAGAATATCATGCTGTACCAAGTCAAATACCTTACAGAAGTCTAAGCATATAACATCAACACTATTACCTGTGTTAACCAAACTTGTAATCTCATCAAAAAAGATATCAAGTTAGTTAGACACAAACTCATGTTGATTGACATTAATTATATTACCTTCCTTTAATGCTTTATTAATCAAGTCCCATAACAACTGATCCATTATATTGCCTGCAACTGATGTCAGACTTGCAGGCCTATAATAACTCAGATCATCCTGTTTACCCTTTCAAAATATTGGCACAATATTAGCTTTCTTCTAGTCTTCTAGAACTTCCCCGGTGTTCCGAGACTTATTGGAAATCATCATTAACAGTCTCTGAGCTCCTCAGCCAGCTCTTTTAAAATTCTTGGACATTGTCAGGATACCCTATCAGTTTTCTGTTCCCAAGATTAACATGCCCAGGTTTTTTAAAAACCTTTCCTCATAGGTCACATTTTCTAAACCTTTCAACACCGTTGTTCTCCTCTGGACTCACTCCAATTTATGCACATCTTTCCTAAAGTCTGCCACTCAGAATTGGAGACAGCACTCCAGCTGAGGCCTCTCCAGTGCCAAGTAGAGCAGGACAATTACCTCATGTCTTACAAACAACACTCCTGTTGACATCCTAGAATGTGTGACACTGGTAGACATGTTGCCAGCTCTTGTCATGGCTGTAGGTGTCAACTGAGCATTGATAAATTCATAGCTGGAAACCAGACCAGCTCCCCTTTATGTTGGTATTGTTCAAGATAGGAGTTTGACTTGTAAAGATGTGTTTAGTGTTTAGACTATGTAAAATGCTTGTAAATTGCTGCATGCATTAATCTTACTTGTAATGTCTGTATCCCGTAAGGCAGGGGTTCTCAAACTTCATTGCACCGTGACCCCCCTTCTGATTACAAACATTAATACATAACCCCAAGAGGGAGGATTGAAGCCTTAGCCCACCCAACCCCCCACCTAAGGTGGCGGGGGGCCAAAGCCAAAGGGCTTCAAGCCTGGGTGGGAGGGCCTTTAACATGAGCCCTGCCTCCCAGAGATGAAGCTGAAGCCTGATCCTCAAGGGCTTCAGCTTTGGCCTGGGCAGTGGGGCTCATGCTTTGGCTTCTGCCTCTGGTTCCAGCAAGCCTAATGCCAGCCCTGGCAACCCCATGAAAACAGAGTCGTGACCCACTTTGGGGTCCCAACACACAGTTTGAGAACCGCTGCCATAATATAATATGGAACTGTAAAAATGCCTGCTCTTAACTTGTGAACCAAGGCAGGGGAAGTAGTTCCCCTGTCTCTCAAGAAGGACCATCAAAACGAAGTGGGCCATTGTGAAACATCACAAGATTGGGTTGACGGCCCTCTCACACCCATGAAGGTGCCATGTGCAAGGAAGCTCGTCCCATCAGCTTGAATTCTGGAAGAAGGAAATAAAGACAGCCCACATGAAAATTCTCATCTCTTTGCTGTTTGGATTCTCACAGGGCTGGAGCTATGAAATAGAAGCAGAGATACCCAGGGTAAAGGGTTTGCCCTAAAAGACATTCAGTGCTGACAAATTATTACAATTCTATCATCTTTTGGAACCATAGACTGTAACTCATTTATATACACCTCTACCCTGATATAACGCGACCCGATATAGCATGAATTCGGATTAATGCGGTAAAGCAGTGCTCCGGGGGGGCGGGGCTGCGCACTCTGGTGGATCAAAGCAAGCTCGATTTAACGCAGTTTCAACTATAATGCGGTAAGATTTTTTGGCTCCTGAGGACAGCATTATATCGGGGTAGAGTGTATATATATGTTGCCTGCTTTAACCTGTAAATAACTCTCTCTTTTTTTTTCCTAGTTAATATATTCTTAGTTTACTATAGGATTGGCTACAAGCATTCTCTTTGGTGTGAGATATGAGGTACAAATTGATGTAGGGTAAGTGACAGGTCTCTTGCAACTGGAAGCATCCTGAATCTTTTGTGATCTTTGATATGTGGGAACCACTATAACTAAATCCAGCTTGTCGGGGTGGCAAGATAAACTGGCATGCCCAAGGGGATTATCTGTGACTCCATGGTAAGACTTCAGGAGTTCACATGTGCAACTAGGTTGGTAAAATCTAATTATAGAACATATCACCAGTTTGAGGTGTACGTCCTGCTTTTGACTGTCTGCTCTGAGCTTGGCATTCATGGTCGTGAACCACTCCAGATAGCATGACAGAATATTAGCCTTTTTCCCAACTGTATCACATTGTTGATTCATATTCAATTTCTGATCCACTGTACCTCCCAGATTCTTTTCAGCAGTGCTATCATCTGGCCAGTTTTGTAGTTGTGCATTTGGTTTCTCCTTCCTAAGTGTAGTAGGCTGGTTTGGCATGATTTATTCTTGACAAATCTATACTGGCTATTTCTTAGAACCCTATTGTCCTCTAGTTGCTTACAAACTGATTGCTTAATAATTTGTTAACAGTGTGTCTCCAGGTTTCAAAGTTAGGCTGACACATCCAGGGCTGGTGCAAGGATGTTTTGCGCCCTAGGTGATACTTCCACCTTGCCGCCCCGCAAATCCTAGTGCCCTAGGCAACCGCCTAGGTCGCCTAAATGGTTGCACTGGCCCTGGACACATCTATAATTCCCTGGGCCCTCTTGGTTTCCCTTGTTGAAAGCTAGATGCTATGCCCTACATTTGAAAATAAAGAAAAATCAAACAAGTTATTCTGAATTTTATCCATTCAACTGAATACCACATTGACCAACATAAAAGAGGAGTGAACTGAGCAGCACCAGTTGGAAATGGTATTGAGAACATATGACAAGAATTATATGACAAGTGATGATCATATAAAAATGTTACTGTTTTTATTACTACTAATAATCATCTTTATTACGGTAAGGTTTAAGGGCCAGCAAAGAGTGGGGCCTCATTGTGCTAGTTACTATACAACCACAGAATAGTAGACCTGCTCCATGCAGATGGACTCTTTGCCTGTGAAAACCAGGTTGCAGAATCAGAGCCTAAGGTCCTGATCCTATGAACACTTACACATGTGCTTAATTTTAGTACCAGGAGTGTCCCAGGGAAATCATAGGACAGCTAAGTGCAAGCATAAGTGTTTGCACCCCTCCTGCAGCCCAACTCCCTGCCCTGTGCTCCCTCCCACACTCTGCATTCCCTGCCCTGAAACCCCTCCTACATCCCAATCCCCTGCCCTGAGCCCCTGCCGTATCCTGCACCCCTCCTGCACTGCAACTGCCTGCCCTGAGCCCCTAACCCCTTGCCTCTAGCCCCTGCCATACTCTGCACACCTGCTGCACCCCAACCCCCAGCCCTGATCCCCCTCTTGCACCCTGAACCCTTGCGAAGCCCCCTGCTGCACCCTGCACCCTTCGTGCAGCCCGCACTCCTGCCCTGAGCCCCTTCCTACACACTGCACCCTCTCCCACACCCTGCACTCCCTCCCACACCCCAGCCTACATCCACGGCCCTGCATGCAATCTCTCCACCCAGATGTGACCATCAGCCCAAAAAGTTTGCCCACCCCTGGCATAGAGAATAAATTAGCCTTCCATCCATGACAAGGAATGCCGTACTTTGGTAAGGCAGCATGAGGCAGGTTGCATTGCTGCTGCCAGTGTTGCATTAATTCCATCCAAGAATCTCAAAGTGTGCTACAAATATCAAGGAAGTAAGTAGTAATATCCTTATTTTGTAGATGTGGAGACTGAGGTACAGAGAGGTTTAAATTACTTGGTTTAAGTCCCACAGCAAGTCTGTAGCAGAAGCAAGACTAGACTACAGATTTTCTGTTTTCCATTTTTCAGTTTTAAACATTTTAAAGGTCCGGGATGTAAAATCTGGGATTTAAACTACTTGTTGGTATCTCTTTGAACTCAAGGCTGCCTCTGAAAGGAAGACAAAATAGGGTATTGGTGAGGAAGAAATGTCTAGCAGTTTGTTAATAAAAATCCTATTGAAGAATTAAAAATTGGCCAGTCTTCTTAAGCAATGTTGCTCCTATGGAAAAAAAAACAATTCATAGAATCATAGACTTTAAGGTCAGAAGGGACCATTATGATAGGCTAGTCTGACCTCCTGCCTTCTTCCTGTTCTACTCCTCTCATGGTACTGCTCTGCTACCTACCTCAATAAAGGAGAACTAACAGTTAAGAAGCCTTGTTCAAAAATTTTAAGTAACACTTAACTTTCCAACGCCTGAATAGCAAATGTAACTTTTCTTGTCTGCATAGTAAACACTGGCATTTTTATCTGTTTGAATAATCAAAGTGGTGCTCTCTGTGCCTTCCTGGTGGTAAAGATTTGAACTGCTTCCTGAAGGTCAACAGTCTTGGCCAGCTCATGCTCTATTGAGATGGTTGCAATGCCGACCAGCCTCTCCTGAGTCATTGTGGAGCATAGATGCATTTTTATTAACTTCAGCTTGGAGAAGCTGCATTCTCCACTGGCAACTGTTACAGGAAGTGTTAGAAGTATGCGCAGAGCAACAAAAGCATTTGGAAAGAGGGTGGTCATCTTATTTGTGCACATAAATTCCAGAACAGCCTTTGGAGTTGATTCTGCTGAAATGAATCTTGAAAGGGCTTTCAGTTCATCACCTAAATCACTCGCATCAATATCACGCATGTCATCATGTGTTAACACTGTCTCTAGTGCCCTGCATTGCTGGTGTAGGTCTTCTTCAGGTGTAATGAGTTTTGGAATATCATACAACATCCTAAATATATTGCTGTGTTCCTTGAGCTGCATGAAATGTTCTTCAACTGACTGTATTGCACAATCTAGCATCTGGTTAAAGAATTCAACTTTGAATTGTTGTTTGGGGTCTCTTATGGGATTATCCAATGCCTCTTAATCAAAATGTCTTCTTCTTCGGTGTTCTCTTGTATTCTTGAATGGGTGGGAAAATAGCTTCAGTGTGAAGTTCCTCTGCCAACTTCTGTTCACTCTTCAGAATGTTTTGAAATCCCCCATCTGACCGATAAGACTGTAGGTATGACTTTGCTTTGTTCAGTTGTTCCACTGCTCCAGATATATCAAGGTCAACATCTTGGAGTCTCTTGCTTACAACATTTATTTCAAACAGTATGTCATGCCACAACACTAAGCCACACAGAAATTTCAAGTTATGTATGTTTCTGGTGATTCTATTTCCCTCTGCCGCTGTTCTCCCATAAACAGTTCCTGTCATAGCATTATGCTCCATAATGGCAACTTTGGCATCATCTATCTTCCCAATTTGGTGTTTGATAGGCTTATCACCTCCACTCGACTTTTCCATCGTGTGGCACTCAGTGATTTCAGTGTCAGAGAAGATGTTCCCAGAGGTTGTTCAAAATTTGCCATAGATGAGTTGATGCAGAGAAAAATACATAGATGCTTTGAATTACACTAAAAAATTCAGCAGCCTCAATAGAAGCTGATGCTGCATCACTGACCACCAAGTTCAATGAATGAGAACTAAACTACATGGGACAAAAGAAGCTTAAGGGTTTAACTCTCGGATCCATGTCTGCACTCCTCTGTTCCTTCCTCTCATGTTGGCACCATTATCGTAGCCCTGACCTCTCATATCAGCCATCGCAATTCCCATATCTTCCAGCTTTTTAAGAAACACATTTGTCATACCAGCTCCTGTAGTATCATCAATGTCAATAAATTCTAGAAAATGCTCTCTGACAGTCACCATTACAGAGACATTTTCATTTGGGTCTGCTGTTGTTACAAAACGCACCATTAAAGTCATTTGTTCCATATGGCTGATGTCAGGTATGCAGTCCAGAATAACAGAGTAATATCTTGCTGACTTCAGATCTGCCACAATCTTCTGTTTGACTTTTGTTGCCAGTAACTGTATGATCTCATTTTGAATAGTTTGTCCAAGGTAGTGGTGTGTGTACATTTCTAGGGTGGTGACTCTTCTTAGAGGCTCCTGGAGTACAGCATCCAACTCAGCCATCAGTTCCACAGTGTTAAGGAAGTTTCCATTGTTTGGCACATACAGGTGATCTGAAGCGCCATGCAGTGCTAGGTTTTGGGTAGCAAGCATTCTCACAATGGAAATGAGCCTTTTCAGAACATTTTGCCAGTAAAGAGAGTTTGATGTAATCTTCTCTTGACGTTGATCATCTATGGTGGCCTTTAACCTTAGTCTCATCTGAAGCTCTTTCCACCTATGGAATGTTCTCTGGTGATTTGCTGCCTTCTCATGGCATGCCAGATTTCTAGCCAGATTTCCCCAGTCCTTTGTTCCTGTAGAACCCAATGTGGCTGGAACATTAGACTGGAAGAGTTTGCAATAAAAACACTATGCAGCATTCTGGGTTTTTGAGTACATAAGCCATGGCCTCTCCACTTTGTCACCATTGGGGATTTCACACCAGTAATGTGTTGAACGGAAGCTTCTATTTTCATTGTCTTTGAGGAAAATGAAGTTTTTCAGTTGCTATGGTCCATGCGGTACAAGGAAGTCCCTCAGGCTACTGCTCAAGTGGGTCAACAGTTCTGGATCATCCAGACTTAAGGAACTAAACTCAGCAGCAGCTGTTTCTTGCACCTCCACCACATTCTTCTCTGATCTACACTTTTCTTCAGGAATGTGCATGGTTACATCCATTTGAGATGGAGATATGGATGCTGCAGTAACTGCCAGGTTACCTGCACTTTGACTAACTGGAAGATCAGGCATCTCCTCATCACTCTCAAACTCACTGGGGCCGGAAGGCTCACTGTGAACATTTGTGTCTATGTATCTCAGGAGAGCTCCTTCCTGATTAGATAGAAAAGCTTCCTTTGCTTGCTTGCTTTTTTCTGAATGCTGCCCCAGAGGGGTGTTTTCTTCTTTCACTCATGACTGCTGTGTTGTGCCAGCTATAGTGGCTCACAACACTCAGTTGAAGGGGACAGATAAGCAGGCTGGTAGCAGGGCCTGAGTGAGGGAAGATATCAGCGTCTTAAGGGCCTAGCTGGCTCCTACTGCTTCAGTTGACTGTCTGTTCTCCTCAGGTGGGTTCAGGGAAGCAGCAGGAAATAGGAAGCTCCCTGAGAAGCTGGTGTTCATCAGTCCGGCTCCTGGAGGCGCTAGAGAGGTACATCAGAGGCTCCTCCTCCTCTCTCTCCCTGCAGCTCCTGCTGCTTTCTGTTATTCCTTCTCACCTTTTCTCCTGCCTGCCTGTTATGTCTCTTGTGCCCTCCTTCCTCCAGCACAGCACTCCACCATCTCTGTGCATCTAGAGCAGAGAGAATACATATGCACCAGCAGCAGACACAATTTTCTACACTCTGGGGCCTAGTGGCACCCCCTGCTCAGTCTAGCACCTGAAGCGGCCGCTTCAGTATGCCTCATGGTAAGGCCAGCCCTGAAGAGTTGGTCTGTTTATATTATTTTGTGTTTATAGATAGTCCTGTTTTTCAAGTTTTATGAAGAGAATGTGTCCAGAGGGGGTTTTGTTGCTGTTTTAATTATGTTAGATACAAAAACAATAAACCTGAAACCTTCAAAGAGGATTTTTTTTTGTTTTGCTTAACCTAAGCCTCATATGAACTTTCTATCTGGCTGTTATTATCTAAGCTCTGTCACAATGATAAATATGGAGTGCTGCTTCCTGCATGTTGAAGCTGATTAGTTATTTATCACAGAAAGATGTTACTTGTTTTTTAAAAGATGGGTGCTCAATTTCATAGTTTCAACAAAAATAATTAAAAATATAAAATTAGAAAAATAAAGTGATTTTCTATTTAGTTTTTTGTTATTAAGGTGTTCAGGATATACATTTAGGCTCTAATCCCATCATTGTGACCAATGATTTTAAAATAAGAAAAATGTTTGCAGGTGTTTTTTGCCAAAATTTGTTTGTATACGTTGAAAAATTAATAAATACAAATCACTGACAAATTGCACATGGATTAATGCTACTCTTAGGGTTTTTTTCTGAAAAAATCAGGTGGGCATATTCATTGCTGCCTCAGAAATGGGACAATTTAAATGATGATTGAATTACATTTAAAATGTTTCATTGAAACACACAAATAGCAAATTCATCATAAGACGCTGATCACTTATGCATGTTTAACTCAACTGCTATTGATAGGACTGGTCAAGAGTTAAGTATGTGTTTCCAGGACTGGGGTATATGTGGAAGATTTAGGCTGTGATCCTGCAAATGCATACTCACATGTGTAAGTTTACTCATAGGAGTAACCCCACGGAGGCTTATAGAATCAACGTCCAGATTAAATATATCCAGAGTCTTCCTATATTTAGAAAACATTTCAAAATCTTCCTCTTTGATAAAGCCTTCCCATATAACAAGAATGGCAGTCACAACACCAATACCCCTTACTACTCTTCCCTCCTGAAACAGACCCCAAATCAACAAACAGACCACGCAAACCAACAAATAACCTGCTCCTAAGGAAAGTGTTTATAGCCCTCGAAGATGCCATGAGATGTGGGGACTTTGCTATTGCTAATCTATTTCACATGAATGGTGCTCAGATAGTAAGGTGATGGGTGGTGGCAGTACAAAACCCTTAGAGAGATCAGCTAGGTTAGATATTAGCTTAGAAGATAATGTTTGCACTTCACAGTTCAAGAGACACAGACAAGGTTTTAATCTCAGGGCCAAAAGACCAAACACATCAAGACACTTGATCATAGTCTTTAATAGGCTGAGAAACTACTTACACTTGATCTTAGCTCCAAGGAGCCAAAAAGCATATGCATAAATGTCTGCAGGGTGCATATGTAGGGATAGCTCAGTGGTTTGAGCATTGGCCTGCTAAACCCAGGGCTGTAAATTCAATCCTTGAGGAGGCCATTTAGGGAGCTGGGGATTGGCCTAGCTTTGAGCAGGGGGTTGGACTAGATGAGGTCCCTTCTAACCCTGATGTTCTATGAATAAATGTCTCCAGTGTTAGGCCTGAATAAAGATATAGCAGACAAAACCAGGTATGCCAACCTAACCAAAGTCAGGCTAACAGAGGTTTGAGGGTAATCCCTGAGTGGAAAAGAACTAAGAAGCAGCATATATCACGAAGTGCTGGGAAAAAGTGAGATAAGGGAGGGGCTGCATTCCTGGTATAGTACCAACTGTGTTGTGTTAGGAACAGTTCCTTTGAAGAACTGATAAGAAATCCCAGCCTCCCTGTTTTCACTCCTTGGTTCGGTTCTCTGTCTGTTTTAACTCCCCTACATTCCTAACTTCTGGTGCTTGCTAAGATATTGTTAATTACCTAATGCTGTAAAACATGTATACTAAAAGTGTCTAGTTTCTAGTTGTTAGAAGAAGGGGGTGGGTTGCTCCAGTGAATAATTTATGACGCGATGGAACTGTCTATATAGGGTTATACTAAGATGTAAAGAGCAGGCTGGTTCTCTCTGGAGACGAGTTGCTCTCTATTGATGAGTGCACTTGTCAATAAAGAGCTTTTGATCGGACCTTGCTGGTGTTGCCTGTCTCTCTTGCGGTCAGACAACGAACTTTGCCGTCTGAGTTAAAGTCCCCGACACCAGGATCAGCAGGACTGGCTCCAGGCACCAGCTAAGGAAGCAGGTGCTTGGGTGGCCAATGCAAAGGAGTGGCACTCTGTCCACTATTGGGGTGGGTCTTCTGTAGGAATTTGGCAGCAGGTCCCTCTCTTCTTCTTTGAAGTGCTGCTGAAGAGGAGGGGAGGGAGTGAAGGACCTGCTGCTGAAGAGGGGAGTGGTGCAATTGAGGTGCTACCAATTAGCTTCCCCCCCTTGGGGCAGCCAAAAACCTGGAGCCAGCCCTGAGGATCAGGGCCCAAGGATGTTCAATACTCCAGTAAACTCTGGCTCCCCTAGCCCTTTCCTTTCTCATCTTAGTTAGCAGTTTAAAAGGCTCCTTTATTTTCCTTTTCCAGTCCTGTCTCCTAATACCTTCCCTTTTCTCTCTCAGTGCATTTGGCAGGCAAGATGCTTGTTATCACTCTTTTCCTGCTCAAAAGCCCCCCACCAAAAACCCCCCATAAAAACCCAGCCGAGGGTAAGGATAATAATATCACTGCTGCTGTCTGTGTGACGTGAGGCAGTGAAGTTGGCCCTTTAAAACTGAGCCACTGAGCTCTCCCTCCTCCCATTTACTGCATGTGCGAGGCCTCCTCCTGACCCAGGAACAGAAACATCCTGTTACTTGGCTGGCTGCTGGCACCCGGAAGCCATCTCTCTGCAGCCTGCACACAGGCGGCATCAGCTGCAGCAGGAGGGAGTTGGGGGGCGCTTTCTTTTGGGTGTGGGGTCTGAGGTGCTGTGTATGCACCGTATCCCACTCCCTAATCGGCAGGACCAGAGGGAGAGCCCTGTGGCTACAGCAGTTAAAGGCCCACGGGTGGGGGGAGATTGCCTTTCAGTGCAGTGGAAGGTGCTTGGTTTCCCCCGGGGAAAGGAGTGGGTGGGGTATTTCCAGCAGCGAAGTGGTCCCAGGGAGAATCCCCAGCACAGCAGCAGCAGGAGCAGCCACCATGGGAGCTGAGCAAAGTGCAGAAGCTGAGAACCGGCCAAATGATCTGAGCACTTCAGGTCGGTCTCTTTGTGTTCTCCTTTCACCCCTTTGCTATAGTCATAACCCACCAGTCAGAAGGGTATGGGGGAGGAGGTAGCAGCAGCAGCATAATCTCTGGTGTGCAGTCTGGATTTCTGGACTGAGTTGGGTAGTGCTGGTTGTTAGGAGTGGCAGGGATTTTTGTGTACTCATTGTTAATACGTGGCTGGGTGATTATATGTATTACTGAGCCTTATGTGTTTGCACGGTGTTTTACAGGAGACTAAAATGAACAGCCCCTGCTTATACATGTCTCAGGGATGCAACAAATTGACAGCAGGGGGAACCAGACACAATTTCTATAGCAAGGGAAAACAGCATTTGATGGTGGAGCCTTAGGGGTGTGTGTGCAGTTTTTTTTCCCTGCAGAAAGCAGCTAGTATATGTTGCTATAGTTCTTCCTCTTATTCCTGTTGTAGTGGGTGATTGTGCAGAAGCATCTGTGTATGGAAGGAACAGGATGATGATAGCATGGGTAACTTGTATACAAGTGGTGGGAGACTGTTTGATCACAAGGGGTGGCAAGGCAGAAGCATACTAAAATATCTGTTAGGACTGAGATATGGGAACAGAAGCAGAGATTTTGTTCAGAGTCTTGAAGGTGAGGATCAGCATTACATTCATGCTGCGAAAGATTAAATGAGTGGAGAGTCAGTGAAGAGGAAATGTTGTGGTCAGAGCAGAGGGAGAGAAACATCTGTCTAACTTTATCCCTGCATGTTAGTGATCATATTGTGTATACTGGCAGATGTGTTTCAGGAGAGTAGGGGAATACTGCAGGCAATATGGCTACAGAGTGTCTTGTCTGCACAGTTCATCTCTCTCTAGCTGTGTTACATGCTAATCAGATGGCCATGGGAGGATGGAGGAGCTTTAGCCCCAGCCAAGATTCCTGGAGAGAGAGAGACTTCATTAGAGTTTGTTTTATCTAATTTTCATTACAATGAGTAACAATATTAGTTTAAAACAAATAGCTGAAACACCATGTACATCTAGTTAACTGCAGAAAGTGACTGTAGCAGGCAATATTTTGAGGATTTTAAAAAACCCTAAATGTAATGAGATAGTGTCACCTTCAAAATCATGTGTTGTCAAAAATATCTTTGCTTGTGTTACTAATAAGCCCTTTAGATTATTAAATATGAAAGAAATATAAAAATGCTGTATTTGCCTGTGTGTTTTATATGTACTTTTTTACATTTCTCTAGGTAGTGAATATTAACGAAGTCAGTTTCACTTTTATTCATGCCATTCTAAGATTCTTTAGGCTGCAATATTTTGAGTTTCAAATGGTGCAGGAGATTGTTCACTTGTTTGAAACTAAGTCCTTAACTGTCGGGGGGAGGGGTGGTGGTGTGGTGTGTGTTAATGAAAACATTTGTTGTTCTTTGACTTGTTTTTAATATTAAAATTTTGGGCCAAATTTAAGTTGATAGTGATGCTCTAAAAATTTTAAGAAGTGCAGCATTTCTGGGTCTAAGTGACGGTTTGAAATGGCCCACGGCAGTTACTTTCTGATAGCTGTCTATTTTTAAGTAACAAATATTCTTTGTTCAGCTTTCCATTGACTTTTAAAAAACCCTGGAATAATACTGAATGTGATATAACCCAATATAAAAGTGTGTGTGTGATCTATATCTATCAAGCAGAACCTCTTATAACCAGGGAAAGTAGAAGAGCACAGTGAAGTCCATTTCACTTACCTGGGAGGCACCTAGTTACTCCAGTGGTGACTGCTACAGAAAACCTTATTATGGACAGACTGCACACACCACAGTCATGCTTTCTTGGCAAAAGATGAAGCAGATCAGTAGTGATAGCATTAGCATTGTACCTCCTTATTCATTTAAATGTTTGATTTACTTATTTTTCCCTACAGCATCTCCTTCTCCAGCCAAGCAACGAGCTAAAATGGATGATATTGTGGTGGTGGCTCCAGGAACACAGTCCTCGCGGAACGTAAGCAACGATCCTGATGTGATAAAATTGCAAGAGATTCCAACTTTCCAGCCCCTTTTAACAGGTAAGAGAGAATTCTGCACTCCCCCCCTGCACTTTTCACCCTTAGGAAACTCAGTAGGGGACACAACCCCATCTCTGTCAGAGTCCAGGTTCCTGATGATCTAATCACTTCTCTTCTTTCCCCAAACTATGTTTTATGCCTTGCACCCATAAGCCCTACACCACTGTGCTATCCTGAGGAGTGGTGAGCAGGGGCAGTGGCGTAATGGGAATGTTGGAAGTTCTGCCTCTCCTAGAGACCATGGGCATGCTTCTGTGATTACAAGAGGTCTAGAGACCTGGTTTAGTTGTTAGGTTGCTCAGCCTGGTGAGGGTACGTTAAAACTGTTTTCGACTTTTTGTTATTGGAGGCTTTTGGAAAATAAAATGGGTAGAGAGAAAGTACCCACCCTTTGGGGCCTATAGAACATAATAGTGTCCCCTAGTATCAGTTCAAAACCTTTATTCCCACCACATCTTCTTCCTTCCCTTCACTCCATCCTTATTCTTTTGCCTGTTCTATTCCCCTTCTGAGCTGACCCTTCCTTTGTCCCAGCTGCTCACTTGCTTTTCCGGTGCTTTGTATGAAAGTGATACTCCACATCTCTCCTGTCTGAGTGTGTTGCTGACAGGAGCACCGTGTCTGTCTGTCACCTTGCTGTTGCCTGCATGTTATATAGCAGAGGTGGCCAAACCATGGCTTGTGAGCCATATCCAGCTCCTTTATAGTTAAAGTGTGACTTCCCAATTTCCACCTACCAGCCTTGTGAGGAGGGAGTGGGGGGCACAGTTTAAAGGTTTGCCCTTCCCAATAACTTGAGTCATGCCCCCTCCCTCTTATTCTCAGCGTCCTCGCCCTCCAGCGCCCAGCTGTTTGCCGCTGCCTCTCCTCACCACTGCATCTGCCAGATTGCTGGCTCCAGCAACTGCTGTTCAGGGTGGGGGCCCTGTGGCACCATGTAACCGAGCGGGATATGTCACCCTACGTGCATCCCCGCGTTGCCTCTGGCTTTTGCCTGGTGGGGTGGAGGGTCTTGGAGCTCCAGCCCCATGGGGTGTGTCTACAGGGGCTCGGCACTGAAGCTCTGAGACCTACCAGGTGCCTCTGGCAGGGCTGAAGCCCCAAGCCCTGGCAGGTGCACCCTGGCTCCTGAACTTCTGAAGGTTGTCATACGTGGCTCGGAGAGTCAGTAAATTTGGCCACCTCTGCTATAGAGATTGCAAGTTTCCTAGACCAGTCTCAGAGTTTTGCAGTGCTGAGGTGTCTCTGAGCTGGGGAAGCCCCTTAGAGCTCTGTATGGTTATGCTTTGAGCTCTCAGTTGAGGCAAGTGGATGAATGCAACAGAAGTGACCTTGGAAGGATCCTTTCCAGCAAAAGGGAGGTAAGGAGGGGAAGCAAATGGGTGGAGGTGAAGGAAAGGGATTAGTGAGGGCACTTCATTTGGCTTGGTATTCCCAGGGGGAGAAAAGAGACCACTGTGCTCCAAATAATCCATGTTTGTGACTTGCTTCAAAGCCTATCAGCACTGCTTCATAATTGGCTACAATGTTGCTCAGTGGTGAGAGAGAATGCCATCAAAGAGCTGAAGTGTTACCAGTTTGGTGCACTCTACCCTTGCCAGTCCAAGAATCCAGAGACCAGGAGATGGAACCTGGATCCCACATAAGACCATGCAGAGCACTGAACACTAGGTCACTGGTGACCAGCCCCTTCCTCCCCCTTAAAAAAAAAATATTATGCAGTTGTTTGCTAGGAAGTCTTTAGCCATTTAATTGTTGCGACCACGTAGGTCATGCTGACATCTGTTAACTCTTGGGCAGAGCTGCAAACTAGACTATATTGCACTGAATAAATAATTATATCCTGTCTCTCCAGCCCAAGTGTTGTATTTGTAAAACAAAATGTGTTTGATTCTTGCATTCAAATCACCGAAAGCAGCATGGCCTAGGATAGAGCACTGGATGGGGACTTGGGAGACCTGGGTTCTGTTTATGGTTCTGCCACTAGCCTGCAGGGTGACCTTGGGAAGTCACTTCCCCTGGGTAAAATGGGGATAATGATACTGACCTCCTCTGCAATGTACTTTGAGAACTACTGATGGAAAAGTGCTGTATAGGAACTAGATATTATTACTAGGCATGAATCTGGGGAAATCTTGCTCTGTGTGTGTGGTTTACATGGAGGGAAGAACAGATTTGAAACCTAGCTCAAATCAGTGAAGAAAAGGAAACTGAGAATTAATTGTTTTATTAAAATTAACTTTTATTAAATCTTAGAAAAATTTAAGAAATGCTTAATGTAGTCAACCGATATCTCCTTTGCCATTTGCCTTAGGGTTTGCTGACCTTGGTGCATTGTAGAAGTTATAATTGTACCTGGATGACTAGTCCTTGAACAGTTTGTCCGATATAACTGACATCCATCATAGGCTCTCTGTGCAAGCAAATCTTTACCTCATTTTATTTTTTTTTTCCTTTAAAAAAACCCAAAATAACCGATGTATCTGTTGCAGGGAAGACATCTGGCCTCTTGAATGTTTTCTGGAGAACACTGATAACAATTCAGTCTTTCAACATAAAAAATAAAATGAGGTGTACTTCTGTGAAATGTCTAGGGACATGTCTCCCCTCCCTGTCTTTTTTAATTGCTAGTAAAATTTGCATGGAAAACCAGGATTTCACTTATGTAAGAACCATACTTCTGCTGTTTAATCCTCACCTGAAATCCTAATGTTCTATACTTGTGACTCCCATTAAGCTGTTCAGGAGAAGACTTTGATTTTGCACATTGCCAGTTATTATTTCAAGGGGGAATGAGCAGCAAGCTCTAGTGGACTCTTAAGAGGCAGAGATCCTGTTTGCATACAAATACCCCTACTAATAAACACAGGGAATCAAAATACAGAAAATGTGTTCTATTGTACAGTTATCAGAGTGGTCTCTATGTCGCATGCTTGTCAGTTTTTATCCTGAGCTGTCGGCAGCTCTTTAAATTCTGTTGTGGAATCACTTTGCCATTCTCAAATATATTTTTGAGTTGTGACTTTAACACAACCAATTTACCCTCCACTCCTATTTTAAATCAGTTTATGTTGTACCAGTTAATAAAATTTATGTACCAGTGCTTTAAACTGGCAGTACCAAACTTCTTGTCTTCAGTAGGCATCCTCTGTGAGGAGAGCTGGAAGTGGCTTCCTCAGGTACAAGACAGTGCCCCTCTGAGGCAGTTATAGGAGTTTCAGGAGAACATCACAAGGGGCTTGTTCCTGGGACGGAACATACTCTTCAGTGCTGCCAGCTGAGGGGGGAGGAAGTGGGACATGAACTTGCATCTCTGAAATGGCAATGCAGCATGTTGCCACTAGACTGCCTCGCTGACCCAGTATGTGGTGCACTCTCTGTCTTCTGTTTGTGTGAATATAGTGCTGGTGAAAGATGATTCTCTCTTTGTATTTATGCTAGCACCTAAGAGCCCTAGTCGCAGACCAGGATCCCTCTGTGCTAGGTTCTGTACAAACACAGAACAAAAAGACAATCCCTGTCCCCAAGAGCAAGGGTCTATTTGACAACCTAGGAGACTGAAGTCTTTAGAAGTTGTGTATGCAGAATTTGTCCCTTAGCCATTGCCTGGCCTGATCTTGCATGTGATTCTCACCTAAATGCTGACTGGTCTCCGTGCTCAGTATGTACAATCAATATGTAGCAAATGAAATTTTAATTAGGACCAAATACAAGGCAACTCAAAGTGGCTGACATTTTCAGAGTTAGCTAACAGATCCTTAAGATTTCTCTATTTCAGTTTTTCCATAAATGCTACTAAATACACCTCTACCCCAATATAATGTGACCCGATATAACATGGGTTCGCATACAACGCGGTAAAGCTTTGACATGCTGCTCTGAGCAGCGTGTTAAGGATGCTGGACCAGGCTGGGGCTGAGGGATTTGATAAGGGGCAAAGGGTCTCGGGGGTGGTCATGGGCCCCCCCGCCAGTATCTGGGGGGCAGGAGCTGTGAGATGGCACTTTTGGGGGCCCTGCAGTCCCAGAGTGGCCCAGTGGATTAGTGGGGGGCCGGGAGCAGCCTGCTCTGCTTCCCTCATCTCAGCCCCAGACGTGTCGCTTGGGGGAGAGGACTTGGGGGAAGGGATCCCCCCCGCACTCACCAGCAGCGGCGTAAGCGGAGCAGCCCGGCCCCAGCCCGCTCCACTCCACCAGCTCCTAGCCGCAGTGCTCCGCTTCCCACCGCCGGTGACTATGTGGGGCATCCTTTCCCCAGCCTCCCCGCACTCACCTGTGGCAGGAAGCGGAGTGCTGCAGCTGGGAGGTAGCAGAGTGGAGCGGGCTGGGGCTGCGTTGCTCCGCTTCCCACTGCTATTGAATGTGGGGGGCGTCCTTTCCCCAACCTCCCCGCATTCACCGGCGGTGGGAAGCAAAGCAGCCCAGCCCCAGCCCGCTCCATTCCGCCAACTCCCAGCCGTGGCGCTTCACTTCCCGCTGCAGGTGAGTGCAGGACCTTTCCTCAGCTGCCCCCCAGCGACATGGCTGAGGCCGGGCCAAGGAAAGCGGAGTGTGCTGGGCCCATGTTGCTCCGCTTCCTGCCACAGGTGAGTGCGGGGGGACATCCTTTCCCCAACTTCTCTACACTCACCGGCAGCGGGAAGCGGAGTGCCGCAGCTGGGAGCTGGCGGAGTGGAGCAGACTGGGGCTGGGCTGCTCCGCTCTGCTTCCTGCCACTGCTGGTGAGTGCCTGTCAGAGGGCGGGGTGGATAGGGCTCGGAGCAGTCAGGGGACAGGGGGGTGGGTAGGGGGTGGGATCCTGGGGGTGATTAGGGACAGGGGTCTCTGGAGGGGGTGGTCAGGGAACAAGGAACGGGAGTGGGCAAAGCAAGTTTGATATAACACGGTCTCACCTATAACGCGGTGAGATTTTTTTGTCTCCCGAGGACCGCGTTATATCGGGATGGGGTGTACAAGTATGAAGGTCATTCCTTAAATTTTATGCCGCTTTCAAAATCTAATGCAGATTCTGCAAACCCTTAACTCACATGACTGGTCCCAATCAAGTTAATGGAACTGATTAATGTGAGGGTTTGGAATTAGTCATGGGATATGCACCCCAAATTAGTGTTTTCACGAAAAGCTTGGTCAGCAGAGGCCGAAAGTCATTGCTATTTAACAACTGCTTCTCAGTGGCTAGTGGGCAGATATTCACATTAAAAGTTATACTAACTGGCATCCTTGTTGGAAGAGTCATCAAGTCAGCATGAGACCACACTATCCACTAGGCCCCTGAGATGGGTGATCTCTGTGGGTAAGGGGTTTTGAGGCAGGGCACTGTGTGGAAACTTGCACTACACAGATTGTACCTGTGCTATGGATAAACAGAAGGCTTCATTTCCACTGTTTATTAACCCTGGATCTTTCACCAACACACAAAATTCACTTTGAAGTTATAGACATTCATCCATCTTCATTACCATATGAAGTCTTTTAATGTCAAGAGCTCTGCAGGCACTGCTGGGGATTTTGATTCAATAATTGCAGCTAAAAAATGTGGAAAAGGGAAGCATTGCTCCAGAAGTACTCACCCTATTGGTCAAGATTGTATTCTATATTTTGCACGCACATGCATGCACACACACACACACACACACTGTCTAGCATTTCTTCAGTGTGAGTTTCAACAACTTAAGATATAGAAGTCACTAATATTACTTAGAGCCTATGATATCACTTCAAAACTACTTGAAGGAAACTCCAAGAAATTTCCTTTGAGTGTTTGGCTGACAAAATACAAGTTCCCTTCAGAGCCTTAATCTTGTAGGTATTCTAATTGGCTATGCAACTTTATTTTCAGTGGGGAGATTAGCCAGTTCAAGATGACAGTTTTCCCCTCTGCATTCCCCACTACAAAGATCTCATTCCTGAATCAGGTAAAAGGAGGATTCTTGAGATGGCCTCTCTTTAGAAGCCAAGCTATTGCCCCTGTTGTACATTCATGCATTGCTGGCCTGGAGAACTAAAGACTAAACCCATATACCTCATGTAGCAGAGATATTAGCGCATCAGGCCAGGCTCTCCTCCCTTCTTGATTCCTCCTAGACAGAGCAAAAACAAAAGGGATGTGGGTTATCTTTTGTTTGTTTTGTTTTAAGTGTGTCACATGAAGCAATTAAAATGAGACAGTCAACTGGCGTAAGTATAGCAGCATGGGCCTATGACAAAGAACGCCATTTCAGAATTTGGTTGGAGGGGGCAACTTTAACCGTGATTCCAGGGGCTACTTAGGCAACTGAAAACTCTAGTTTTTTTTCAGAAAACATAGAAATTCGCTGACTATGTATACGTAAGAATCTCTAATACTGTTCTGACATCTTGTATCATGTCACTTACGGGACACTGGTTCGGTTTAAAATTTTAAAGTACATTCTTACTCCTGAATACAACAATTGAAACAACTGTAGAAAGAAATCTAGATATTTCTATCATTTACTTTATGGAGTTCACTAAGCTTGGAATAGATCATTTAACTTTTGGAAACCTCTGACAGGTGCAAGGCCCCATAAGTTTATACTACACTTGCCTGGGGCTCTAGGGGTGTTACCCCACTACAAATAATAGACTAGAAACTGACACTTTTAAGTTACTTTCACAGATTGCCCACCCCAAATGTTCAAAAATCATGAGTCAGACTCGCCAAAAATCATGGGATTATGTAAAAGTAATAGATTTGGTGTTTTTTATTTGCCTTCTGCTTTTTGATCCTTTAGGGTGCACTGGGGTCACATTTTGAAGTTTTCTCCAAAGCCACAACGGCTAGAAACAAACTTTTTCTTTAAGGATGAAGGCTGAAATCATAACATAGCCACTTGACTCTGGGAGCTGGGGCTTTAAGAAAAACAATAATTATTATGAGAGTCATGACAAAAGTATGAGTTAGTAATGCTGCTTTCATTCCTATTTAAAGACTAGTTACTTTCCAGAAGACTCTTAAGAAAAACACTACGGTGATTGAGTTGCAGTTCTTACATTAAGTTATTAAAACCAAACACTAAGAAAATTCCACATTTTAAAGTTGAGAAAAAATTCAGACTTCTAAGGTATATCAGGGCCACTGCAGGCAGGAAAGGAAAATAAACCGGTACAGGAGCTCTGGGCAGCTTTTAGACTGATAGACTCTAGGACTAGAAGGGACCTCGAGAGGTCATCGAATCCAATCCCCTGCCCTCGTGGCAGGACCAAATACTGTCTAGACCATCCCTAATAGACATTTACCTAACCTACTCTTAAGTATCTCCAGAGATGGAGATTCCACAACTTCCCTAGGCAATCTATTCCAGTGTTTAACTACCCTGACAGTTAGGAACTTTTTCCTAATGTCCAACCTAAATCTCCCTTGCTGCAGTTTAAGCCCATTGCTTCTTGTTCTATCATTAGAGGCTAAGGTGAACAAGTTTTCTCCCTCCTTCTGATGACACCCTTTTAGATACCTGAAAACTGCTATCATGTCCCCTCTCAGTCTTCTCTTTTCCAAACTAAACAAACCCAATTGTTTCAGCCTTCCTTCATAGGTCATGTTCTCAAGACCTTTAATCATTCTTGTTGCTCTTCTCTGGACCCTCTCCAAATTCTCCACATATTTCTTGAAATGCGGTGCCCAGAACTGGACACAATACTCCAGTTGAGGCCTAACCAGCGCAGAGTAAAGCGGAAGAATGACTTCTCGTGTCTTGTTTACAACACACCTATTAATGCATCCCAGAATCACGTTTGCTTTTTTTGCAACAGTATCACACTGTTGACTCATATTAAGCTTGTGGTCCACTATGACCCCTAGATCTCTTTCTGCCATACTCCTTCCTAGACAGTCTCTTCCCATTCTGTATATGTGAAACTGATTGTTCCTTCCTAAGTGGAGCACTTTGCATTTACCTTTATTGAACTTCATCCTGTTTACCTCAGGCCATTTCTCCAATTTGTCCAGATCATTTTGAATTTTGACCCTGTCCTCCAAAGCAGTTGCAATCCCTCCCAGTTTGGTATTGTCCGCAAACTTAATAAGCGTACTTTCTATGCCAACATCTAAATCGTTGATGAAGATATTGAACAGAGCTGGTCCCAAAACAGACCCCTGCGGAACCCGACTTGTTATACCTTTCCAGCAGGATTGGGAGCCATTAATAACTACTCTCTGAGTACGGTTATCCAGCCAGTTATGCACCCACCTTATAGTAGCCCCATCTAAATTGTACTTTCCTAGTTTATCTATAAGAATATCATGCGAGACCGTATCAAATGCCTTACTAAAGTCTAGGTATATCACATCCACCGCTTCTCCCTTATCCACAAGGCTCGTTATCCTATCAAAGAATGCTATCAGATTAGTTTGACACGATTTGTTCTTTACAAATCCATGCTGGCTATTCCCTATCACCTTACCACCTTCCAAGTGTTTGCAGATGATTTCTTTAATTACTTGCTCCATTATCTTCCCTGGCACAGAAGTTAAACTAACTGGTCTGTAGTTTCCTGGGTTGTTTTTATTTCTCTTTTTATAGATGGGCACTATATTTGCCCTTTTCCAGTCTTCTGGAATCTCCCCCGTCTCCCATGATTTCCCAAAGATAATAGCTAGAGTCTCAGATACCTCCTCTATTAACTCCTTGAGTATTCTAGGATGCATTTCATCAGGCCCTGGTGACTTACAGGCATCTAACTTTTCTAAGTGATTTTTTACTTGCTCTCTTCTTATTTTATCTTCTAAACCTACCCTCTTCCCGTAAGCATTCACTATATTAAACATTCCTTCAGACTTCTCAGTGAAGACCGAAACAAAGAAGTCATTAAGCATCTCTGCCATTTCCAAGTCTCCCGTTACTGTTTCCCCCTCCTCACTGAGCAGTGGGCCTACCCTGTCCTTGGTCTTCCTCTTGCTTCTAATGTATTGATAAAAAGTCATCTTGTTTCCCTTTATTCCCATAGCTAGTTTGAGCTCATTTTGTGCCTTTGCCTCTCTAATCTTGCTTCTGCATTCCTGTGTTATTTGCCTATATTCGTCCTTTGTAATCTGACCTAGTTTCCATTTTTTATGTGACGCCTTTTTATTTTGTAGGTCACGCAAGATCTCGTGGTTAAGCCACAGTGGTCTTTTGCCACGTTTTCTCTCTTTCCTAACCATCGGAATAGCTTGCTTTTGGGCCCTTAATAGTGTCCCTTTGAAAAATTGCCAACTCTCCTCAGTTGTTTTTCCCCTCAGTCTTGATTCCCATGGGACCTTACCTATCAGCTCTCTGAGCTTACCAAAATCCGCCTTCCTGAAATCCATTGTCTCTATTTTGCTGTACTCCCTTCTACCCTTCCTTAGAATTGCAAACTCTATGATTTCATGATCAGTTTCACCCAAGCTTCCTTCTACTTTCAAATTCTCAACGAGTTCCTCCCTATTTGTTAAAATCAAGTCTAGAACAGCTTCCCCCCTAGTAGCTTTTTCAACTTTCTGAAATAAAAAGTTGTCTGCAATGCAGTCCAGGAACTTATTGGATAGTCTGTGCCCCGCGGTGTTATTTTCCCAACATATATCTGGATAGTTGAAGTCCCCCATCACCACCAAATCTTGGGCTTTGGATGATTTTGTTAGTTGTTTGAAAAAAGCCTCTTCCACCTGGTTAGGTGGCCTGTAGTAGACTCCCAGCACGACATCACTCGTGTTTTTTACCCCTTTTAGCCTAACCCAGAGACTCTCAACACTTCCATCTCCTATGTCCATCTCCACCTCAGTCCAAGTGTGTACATTTTTAATATATAAGACAACACCTCCTCCCTTTTTCCCCTGTCTATCCTTCCTGAGCAAACTATACCCATCCACACCAACATTCCAGTCGTATTATCCCACCAAGTTTCAGTAATGCCAACAATGTCATAGTTGTATTTATTTATTAGCACTTCCAGTTCTTCCTCTTAATAATAATAATAATAATTAATAATAAAAAAAAAGTTGGAGGGTCAAATCTTCCAGTCCTTAATCAGGTAAAACTTGTATTGCAATCAGCACTTTCACTCCTGGATATTAATGTGCTCAATAACTATACAGTTCATACTTAAATATCTCGAGCTATCTTATCCAGGGCTTGGGTAAGAGTTGGAACTTCTCTATACTACTGGTATCCCTTCCCTTGGTTTTGGCACCTTCTTTTCAGAATGTAACCTTGGTTCAGAGGACTTAGCTATATTTCTTCTGAGTCTACTGCATTCTGTGAGTGCTGCGTTTCATTTTAGAAAACAGTTCTTGACAGAATGAGTACATTTCCCTTTCTTCTGTTCCAGTATTTGAGTTTATTGCATTGTAATTCTGTGAAAATCCAGTCTGACAGAATTAGGAAAATAGTCCATACCAGGAATGTTACTATATTGAGTTTTCTGTGGCAAACCTGTACTGTTAAACTAATCCATAATACACACAATGCTGAGTCCTTCCTAGCACAAGAAGAGAATTAACCATTCTGAGCTTTATTTTCTCTTCCTAATTGCAGAGAAGATTCTTTACATATAGTATCTTCACTGAGGCCCCAAACACTGATATACATCAATGAAAATGTCATCCACTATGAAAACTACTTAAACCCAAATAGTGTGACACAGAACCATTTCTGGATCTATTAACATGTCTTGTACCTGTCTGCTTACAGACTGTAATGCATTGTAAGTGCTTAAATAATGGTCAAGATTTTCAAAAGTGATTGTTTTTTAGGTGCCTTAATGCTCAAAATAAGGTACACATTTTTAATGGTGAAAGTAATTAACCGGTGGAACAGCTCACCAAGGGTTGTGGTGGATTGCCCCATCATTGGATAGTTTAAAATCAAGGGTGGATGTTTGTATCTTTTAGAAAATCTTCTCAAACAGGAAGCAATATGGAAGTGCTCTGTGTGTTATGCAGGAGGTCAGGCTCGATCAGGGTTGGCAATTTTTCAAACAAGAGAAGCCATTTTTTTGGTTTTGTCTTTGACCAAAATATTTTGAGAACTGCATCACACCCACAGCTACTTGTAGAGTTAGAATTTATCAACTATTAATAATTGAACATAATAAAGTTGTTATAACTCACCAATACTTTTAATGTGACTTCTGCTGTTGGACATCTTTGGAGAGTTGCTCAATGTTCGGTAACTATGCCGTGATTTTCATTTTCAAGCAGGACTCAAGACTAACATCTTGCAGTTGGCACCTCAGTTTGTTTTTGATGAAATTCATGTTGGAAAACACTTGTTCACAGAAGGAAGTTGAACCGAAGATTGAGAAAAGTACAAATTCCATATTTCTTCAGCAGACTGTATGTATCCAGTAGACAATTCCAAATATCGAATATAATCTAGTTTTGCCGTTTAAGGTCATCTATTTCAGATGACTTGTGTTGTAGCCCTAGGATGGATTTCTGCCTTTCCATATTTTCAGTGCACAAGATCAGTGACAAGATCTTTCAATTTGTGGAAGAAGGGTGGGATTAGCAAGGAAAGCTATCTTTGTGAGGTCAGAACATGTAGGGATAAAGTGAGAGAGGCTAAAAGCCAAGTAGAGTTGAACCTTGCAAAGGGAATTAAAACCAATAGTAAAAGGTTCTATAGCCATATAAATAAGAAGAAAACAAAGAAAGAAGTGGGACCGCTACACACTGAGGATGGAAAGGATGTTAAGGATAACCTAGGCATGGCCCAATATCTAAATAAGTACTTTGCCTCAGTCTTTAATAAGGCTAATGGGGAGTTTAGGGGTAATGGAAGGATGACAAACGGGAATGAGGATATGGAGGTGGATATTACCACATCTGAGGTAGAAGCCATACTTGAACAGCTTAATGGGACAAAATCAGAGGGCCTGGCCAATCTTCATCTGAGAATGTTAAAGGAACTGGCGCATGAAATTGCAAGCCCATTAGCGAGAATTTTTAATGAATCAGTAAACTCAGGGGTCGTACCGTACGACTGGAGAATTGCTAACGTAGTTTCTATCTTTAAGAAAGGGAGAAAGAGTGATCCGAGTAACTATAGGCCTGTTAGTTTGACATCTGTAGTATGTAAGGTCTTGGAAAAAATTTTGAAGGAGAAAGTAGTTAAGGACATTGAGGTCAATGGTAATTAAGACAAAGTACAACATGGTTTTACTAAAGGTAGATCGTGCCAAACCAACCTGATCTCTTCTTTGAGAAGGTGACAGACTATTTAGACAAAGGAAATGCAGTAGACCTAATTTACCTAGATTTCAGTAAGGCATTTGACACGGTCCACATGCGGAATTATTAGTTAAATTGGAAAAGATGGGAATCAGTATGAGAATTGAAAGGTGGATAAGGAACTGGTTAAAGGGGAGACTACAACGGGTCATACTGAAGAGTGAACTGTCAGGCTGGAAGGAGGTTACTAGTGGAGTTCCTCAAGGATCGGTTCTGGGACCAATCTTATTTAACCTTTTTATTACCAACCTTGGCACAAAAAGTGGGAATGTGCTAATAAAGTTTGCGGATGACACAAAGCTGGGGGCTATTGCTAACATGGAGAAGGACCGGGATATCATACAGGAAGATCTGGGCGACCTTGTAAACTGGAATAATAGTAATAGGATGAAATTTAATAGTGAAAAGTGCAAGGTCATGCACTTAGGGATTAATAATAAGAACTTTAGATATAGATTGGGGATGCATCAGTTGGAAGCAACAGAGGAGGAGAAGGACCTTGGGGTATTGGTAGATCACAGGATGACTATGAGCCGCCAATATGATATGGATATGGTTAAAAAAGCTAATGCGGTTTTCGGATGCATTAGGCGAGGTATTTCCAGCAAAGATAAGGAGGTGTTAGTACCGTTACATAAGGTGCTGGTGAGACCCCACCTGGAATACTGTGTGCAGTTCTGGTCTCCCATGTTTAAGGAGGATGAATTCAAACTGGAACAGGTTCAGAGATGGGCTACTAGGATGATCCGAGGAATGGAAAACCTGTCATATAAAAGGAGACTCAAAGAGCTTGGCTTGTTTAGTCTAGCCAAAAGAAGGCTGAGGGGGGATATGTTTGCTCTTTATAAATATATCAGAGGGATTAATATTAGGGAGGGAGAGGAATTATTTAAGCTTAGTACCAATGTAGACACAAGAACGAATGGGTATAAACTGGACACTAGGAAGTTTAGACTTGAAATTAGACGAAGGTTTCTAACCATTAGAGGAGTGAAGTTCTGGAATAGCCTTCCAAGGGGAGTAGTGGGGGCAAAAGACATATCTGGCTTTAAGATTAAGCTTGATAAGTTTATGGAAGGGATGGTATGATGGGAGAGCCTAATTTTGGCAATTGATCTTCGATTATCGCCAAATAAGTATACCTAGTGGTTGGTGATGGGATATTGGATGGGATGGGATCTGAGTTACTGCAAAGAATTCTTTCCTGAGTGCTGGCTGGTGAGTCTTGTCCACATGCTCAGGGTTTAGCTGATCGCCATATTTGGGGTCGGGAAGGAATTTTCCTCCAGGGCAGATTGGCAGAGGCCCTGGAGGTTTTTCGCCTTCCCCTGCAGCGTGGGGCATGGGTCACTTGCTGGTGGATTCTCTGCAGCTTGAGGTCTTCAGACCACAATTTGAAGACTTCAGTAACTCAGGCATAGGTTAGGGGTTTGTTATAGAAGTGGATGGGTAGGGTTCTGTGGCCTGCTTTGTGCAGGGGGTCGGACTAGATGATCACATTGGTCCCTTCTGATCCTAGAATCTATGAATTTTGAATTCCATAAATCCTTGTCTTGCAAGTCCGCTAATTCAAGTTCAAATTGTGCTCGATTGATTCCCACAAATGCTGAAGAATTCAATGCAGAAGTTTCAACTTCAGGCGGTTTCAACAGAAATGTCAAAGTGCCCTTTTCCCTTCTGAACTAATGAAATCAGTCAGCAAATGCAGCTAGCATTTTGATGATGTTTCTGCAAGGAACCTAACATCAATGTTACAGTCATTTGTTTGTATTGCTTCAGTGTTGGGAAATGCGCTAACATGCCCGTCTCAATGTCCCTTACAAACAAAGACAGCTTTCATTCAAATGAAAGAACTTCTTCCAAAAGTGAAATTGCAGTATTTCCTTTTCCTCGTAGCTTTTGCTTCAACACGTTTGAATGACAAGTTAAATCCACCATGAAATTGAATTTCTGCAGCCAGTAAGGATCAATTAACACCACATATTTAAGGCCTTTTTCTTGGAGGAATATCCTAATTTCCTCAAGACGTGACACAAACCTCACAAGGACTGCATCTCTGGAAAGCCATCTTACCTTGTTATACATGAGAAGATCAGAATATTGGCTGTGAACTTCTCGAAAAAGCTTGCAAAACTGCCAGTGATTGAGAGCCAGAGCCCTCCTTCGGATTTATGGGGCCCTACACAGTATTATTAAACTGGCGCCCATATGCCAGACTTGCTCTTAGCAACACAGACATAAGCTTACAGCATTGGAAAACTTGCCACATGCACTTTATTAAAAACAGTTTAATTGTGCCGCCTTCACCCCTAACCCCTGCACTTTCTTCCCACCTGTGCCTCCAAACCCAGCCCTGTGCTGCCAGCATGCCTCACCCCGCCACACCACCCCCATGCCCAGTGGCCCTTCACCCAGAGATCTCCATCACAGATCCCTATGCTCAGTGATATCCCACCCACAGATGCCTGCCCACTGCCCAGCGCCCCCTTACAGCCGCCCCTCCATTCAACATCAAAAAATTAAATTCTGTGCACAATAGTTCAAAATTCTGCAAATTTTGTCAATAAATAAATGTGGAGGCTCCAGGATGGCAGTGGCAAGCATAGGCCACTGGCTGCATGGATGTGGAAAATCACTCTGCAGCCTTCCCCCTCCCTCCTAGGATAGGGACTTGCCAGTGAGATACCTCTGTGTGCATGGCAGAAGGCCACCGGGAAGGCTTTTACATGCAGGCTGGGGTGTCAGCTATGACCCAAAATCCATTTGAATGACAAAAAAGAAATAGCTGGTACTAATGCCTGAGTCCAGCCTTCATCCAGGCCTTTGTCTGCCACTGCTCTGGGCCATCAACTCCCAAATTGCCTTTCATTCTCCCTAAAACAGAGCATTTCCCTCTAATTCTGAAAAGTAAAGAGGTGCTTGGGATGTGCAGTTTAATAAGAAAAGGAATTATAGTCAGGTACCAGTCTCTTCCCTCCCCCTCCCCCCCATTACACACCTGATTGCCACACACAGCTCAGTGGGATTGTACTGGGTATAACTCAGCATGCAGTTTCAACAATGCTTCAACAGTGGGGCTAGAGCCATAAGCAGCCAAGTCTCATTTGAACAATGGCTCTTGTTTTGGATTATTTAAGGCTGTTTTTAAAGATATTTCCCAGGGTGAGTAAGAAGGTGCTGCATTCTTGAAGGGACCTTTAAAATCCCACTCAACGCTGCACTGTTTAGAACTCTCCCTCATTCAAAATGCTACCAGCTTGAGAGAGCCCCGGAGATCTATGGATCCCCAAGAAAAAAAATCATGGCCCTTTTCCCTAAATAAAAGTTTTCAGCTACTCCAGTCTTGTCAAGTGCAAGTTTATCTTCCTTCCCAGCTAAGGGATTGCTCCCTCCCTTGCATTCTGCAGCCCTGATTGCTGCTTTTCTGCTCCAGGTACATCCCCCTCCTCCTTTTGTTTTAGTGTCAGTTTCCTCCTGTTGATGCTGGAATATTGTGAATGGCCAGGAAAAGCAAACACCACCTTCTTTTATTTTCCTTAAACTTTCCCTCCTTCCCAGCCAGGTTGTGTGTGCACCTCTCCCTCCTCCCAGCCCACTGCTGCTGATCCCTGCCGGGCAAGGGAGGAGAGGAAAAGGTGACCGTCCAAAGGAGAGAGATTGCAGGGAGTTGTGGGCAGGAGAGGGGAGAGGTGCAGGTACAGTGTGGGGCTGCTGGAACAGGTGCTCTCCCCTGGGCCCACCAGACTGCTCCCCAGGAGGCCCTAGCACATTTGTTGCTTGCCAGACAAAGCCCCCCCCCCCGCCAGCTCCCTGCAGCAATCCCAAGACCAGTTCGTTCTCTGTCACCGTGTTCCCCAAAGTCTCGGGCCCAGTATACCCTCATGAGCTTGGCTGCCCCCTCTCTTCCCAGCCTCCTTCCCCCCCACCCCCCGGGCTCTGTTCTCCCCCACCCCCCAGGCCTGGCCCTCCCTCTAGCCCAGTTCCTCCTCCCTCCGACCCCCCCGTAAGTCCCGTGCCCAGCTCTAACCTGCCCCCCCCAAGCTCAGATCCCCCCCCTTCCCAGCCTCTGGGTATTTCTCCCCTCCCCTTGATCTTTTCCCAGAGCCCTCAGCTGGCTGGCTGAGGAGGGAGTGGGCAGAGAGGAGCGGTCAGGGGGTTGGGTCGGGGAGAAGCCTGCTGGCTCAGCACGAGGGAGGGGCCAGAGAGGAGTCTGTGCTGCTGCCAGTGAGGGTGGTGCCCCAAATTTTTGGGTGCCCTACGCCGCTGCGTATACCTAAGGACAGTCCTGTTGAGTGCGCTTGCCATTATTTTGTTAGCAATCTGCACGACCATTTCCATTACTTTTGAGATTTGCTCTGGAAAAGGTTTTGTGCACACAGCGCCCTCTGGTGGAGTATGCAGTGAAATGAAATTACATCGTGCTTTTTTTTTTTTTTTTTTTTTTTTGGTAAGTAAAGAAACTAAATCTTTGTGTGCTCCCTTCATGCTCGGTGCTCCATCTGTAGCAATAGAAATTATTCTGTTCATGTCAATCTCTTTGTGTATCAGACGTTTAGTGACAACAGATACAATATCTTTGCCCCGAGTTTGTCGTTTGAGTGGCAATAACGCGATCAGCTGTTCCTGGGGACCTTGATCATTAACGTATCTACCGAGTAAGGCAATCAGAGCAATGTCTCATCGCAGGCAGTAGAAAAACCTGGTGCTGATCTCATGTCATTAGCCTGCTGGCTGGTTACATCTGCGGCCATCTTAATAGTTCTGTCCTTTACAGTCTTCGCAGATAATGACATTTCTCTAATTTTCTTAACTATTTCATCTTTGTTTTTAAAATCACCAAAGAGGTGCTCAGATGTTTTAATGAAACATTCTTTCATATATTCTCCATCTGTGAATGGCTTCCCTCATTTGATGATTTCTTGAGCTGCCACAAAACTAGCAGTAGTGGTTCTGCTTGGTGCCTTCATCCATTTAGCAAACGTACATCTTGCTCTGCTTTGCGTTGGAGCTCCTCTACTGCTTTTCTCCTCACATCACCAGCTAGAGAGGTTTCAGCAAACATCCAGTGTTTCTTTCCAAAATGTCTTTCTAGATTTGATTTCTTATTGTTGAATAGTTTCTCATTGCAAATGAATGGTAAGCGCCTCCTGGCCTGAGCCTACACCCTGCACCTCCTCAAAAAATGGCTGCCTTCATGGGGGCAGCCAAAGAGCTACAAGGGGGCAGCAAAAGAGCCATATTTGGCTCTGGAGCCACAGATTGCCGATCTCTGGACTAGATGATCAAAACGGTTCCCTCTGGCCTTATGTGTGAATTCTTGCGTACTCAACTTGAAAAACCATGAAGGGGCCTGATTTTCAGAAAGCGCTGAACTCCCAACCCCTGAAAATCAGGTCCTGATAAGTCATTTTGGGCAACCAACTTGAGACCCATATCACTTGAAAATCTTGTCCAGTCTACTAGATTAATTTTTTGAGTTACCACAAGATGGCACTCTTTGCTTCTTTATTGGGACATTGCAGTCCTATTTGGAGTGTCATTTGTACAAATATCTCCCTGCATAGCAGCTACAACAGTAGATGATACAGTGCATCAATAAGAACTTAGGCTACATCTATACTACAGCTGAGATTGATGCTGTGAGATTGATCCACCAGAAGTCAATTTAGTGGGTCTAGTGAAGACCCGTCAAATCGACAGCAGATCGCTCTCCAGTCAACCCCTGTACTCAACTCCTGATGAGAAGATTAAGGTAAGTAAATGAGAGAGTTTCTCCTATCGACCCTCTGCCCACCCCACAGTGTAGACCCCGAGGTAACTCGACCTAAGGTACATCGAGTCGGAGTTGCGTGGTGTAGGTTGATTTACCACAGTAGTGTAGACATAGCCTTAGGGTGTGCGTGGGGGAAGGACTAGACATAAATAAGGCATAGATAAGAGTGAGCATCAGTGTATGAAACCAAGAAATCAGTTAATCACTCTTGTAGCATCTCATTGGGCTAACATGATGAACCAAGTTCAGATCAATTACAAATGGGTGCAGCCCCATTAACTTTAGCATAGTTGGGTCTGCTTGTACTAGGTCTGACTTTTTTTGGCTTATTCATACCCAAACTTTTATCCTTGCCCCATGTCCCAATCCACCCAGTCCCACCCAGGACTACTTTCCTAGTTCTGCTAAACCAGATTTTCACAGAACTGCCCTCCCAAAATTGTCTTTTCAGTGAGAACAAGTATGAAAAATATCAGCCTAAAAAAATTGTAAGCACCTGAAAACAAGGACGTGCAGTGAGCGGTACCTTCTCATTTGCCGGTTCTGCCATTGTGCTACTGATATCAGAAGAATTGCCATAAGTTTTGCTCATTCATTGCATAGGCAATAATGAATAGTACTGAATGATATTTGCTAACTTCCTATTTTTAGCCAGACTTGTCTGAATGTCCTTATTGTAGGCCGTGAAGTGGCTATTGTGTTTCGTAAAATACCTTCTGGATGGACGATTAATTGTATGTTCCTGAACTTGTCTCTTTTGTTTGAATCTGGATTTGTTAAAGGACTGGCTTTGCAGAAAGGGAGCCCTGTATCCGTAGTATGGTTGTGCTCTATTTCTTTTTGTTAGGGTTTTTGGATTTGTAATGGACTACTGTTTACTGGTGGTAATTGTATTGTACTAAGGAAAATGTTTTCTCATCTTCAAAAAACAAATAAAATCCCCAGGGAGTAACTTAGATGAGTGAACACAGACTCTTTAAAAATTAAAACCAGGATTGGTTGTATGTGTTTGGCAGACACCAGCTGGCTCTTTAGCTGATCCAGTTGGATGGATGATCTAATGGTGAATACCTTTATGATATGTTCATTTTGAAGTCCTGTGCTGTGTTCCATCAGGGCTGCTTGTTGTGTGAGAATGGCATACATGTGTGGAGTATTATGGCTCTCTTCTAGATGCATGTACTTGTATATTTCAGTTGAAACACTTATAACTAAAACAACATTGTTAATAATTCAAAACAAAGTCATGGGAGCCATTACCCTTTAATTTTGGCAGGTTTGTGCTGGTGTTTTCCCTCTCCATCCTTTCCCCTCTCATTTCCTCCAGTGCAAATTCAACTTTCCAGTTGCTGGAATGGCAGTTTCCAATATAGTGTTTGCTCTATATGTGAATGAGTGAATGGCTTCTGCTGAACCAGGTGTCCAAGACTGATGGGGAGCATTCTAACCTCTGTGCAGAGCTATTTGAGTAGCCGCCTTAATGTTCCATGCTAGGAGTGGCGCAAACCTCAAATAACTTTAAATGTACTCCTGCACCCACCCTCCCCATGCTAGTGAAATATGCTGGATTGATGGAACTGCTGCTGTCTACTTATCATGCAGATCAATATCACTTTACAGTCTTGTGCTCCCCCATCTCTGCTGTCTATAATCTTAGAGTAGGTCAGGGACCATCTTTGTTGTGTTTGCACGTTACCTCACACAATGGGATCCTGGCCTCCAGGTGCTACCCAAATACAAATAATTAGGATGGTGTTGTAATGTGGGTGGCATTTCTTACAAGCAGAACACTCAGTCCTTGCCCCATAGTATCTACAATTAAAGTTTTAACTTAACATAAGGGTTAGTAACCGACTCAAAAGTTGGGGTGAGAAAGGGCTGGGGAAAGCAGAAGGAACCTAAATAGTTTGTGGCAAGAGGGAGACTCAAGGTCTGTATCTGAAGGGTAGATACAGTGTGGCTAGTGCTGGTTTTGCCATAAACTGACTTGCTGGGAAAACTTAGCAATAAAGTGTGTCTGTCAAAACTAGTATCTTTGTTGGCATTTTTAGCAGCGCAGCCAAATAAAGGGCTGAGAGAATCCCAATGATGGGGAAACATGGAGAACTTCATACTGCTGTCGCCATTCTTATACCTGTCCTGAGTGTAATTGTTGGGCTTTGCCTCCAGAGATGTCAAACTGGCATGAGAAGTGATTGACATCTTTCAGACAAAAATTCTTTTGTTGAAAACAGACCTTTTCTTGAAAATAAAATGTTCTGTAAAGAAAAACTTCCTTTTTCCTTTTATTTTGCTTGTGTGCAATGCTTTGATGCTACTTATTTTTAAAATATTAAATATATATCCATTTCAATAAGGTGACTTTTTTTATTTAAAAAAACACTCAAACCTTATTGAAATCTATGTATGTTAGTTTACCAAAAGCCGGGTGTTTTTGTAAATGGAAATTTTGATAACTTTTGAGATGATGATTTAAAAAAATTCCCAAAACATTTTGGAAAAAATGCAAATGGGTAATTTTTGAACCTTGCAAAATGGAAACAACTTTGGAATTTTTGTTCATGTTTTGACTAGTCAGGAACCTTTTGCGATTTCTGAGTTCATCTTTATAAAATATAACCTTAAAAAAGGCTGTGGCGTTGGGAAGGTCGTATTAACTTTCACCTGCTTCCTTTTGCAAACAAAATTGCAAAATAAAACCCTTCACATGTCCCCTTCCATTGAATAAAACTGAGGCATTCATGTGAGACTAAGGACTTGACTGTTCAGAGTTGTACTGGCTTAACGAAAGGGGTAATATCTATTATTATTTTTTTTTAATCAGTATAGTTTGATCAATTCCAAAGGCTGTGTGGACACTCTTAAATTGATATAAACCTTAATACAAAATAAGCATATAGATAGATAGAGTATTGTGTTGGTTTAACTTAAATTGATTAAGAGGTGGAACTCCTTTGTGACGGTAAGACCTAATAAATTG
Source organism: Gopherus evgoodei (assembly GCF_007399415.2). Lineage (NCBI taxonomy): Eukaryota > Metazoa > Chordata > Testudines > Testudinidae > Gopherus > Gopherus evgoodei. The sequence goes on along the minus strand of NC_044322.1, from coordinate 233,157,343 downwards.
ATTGCCTGGTGGTGAATTACTGTGCAAAATGTAAAGTCTGGCAAAATCAGGACACTTTTGTGGCTTTTAAATATTAGAGGCTAGTAGCTGAAACCCGTGCTGGCATGTGTGTTTGTGGGAGGGGGAATGGGAGCTCTTGTTTCCATGCACTGTGATGTAGCGTCACGAGTACACATTCCTCAAAGTTTGTGCAGAGTGTCCCCCTGCCCCCCCCCAAAAAAAAGACTAGGGGCAAAGGGGTCAGATAGAAGTGTGATTGGAGTTAGAGCTGTAAGTACAGATTACTATTGAGAGGAAGGAGTTGGTGGAGGATGTTAAAGGTATTGATGGCTTTAGAGGACAGGGATGTTGGGGGAGTGAGAGATACTGAAGGCAAAGAGGAGAGGGAATTTGGCGAGGAGGTCAGTGAAAGAGCAGTTTTGGGTTAGTACTAAGTCAAGTGACCACATGAGTGAGGTACTGATCCATACATGTAGGTCAGATGAGAAAGTGAGGCCCAGAAAGTGAGAGGACGTGAGGGGTTATCTGCATGGAAGTGGAAGTGACAGAAAAGGATGATGGAGAACTGGAAGAAGCAGATGGATGAAACCAGGCATCTAAGAGCCTGGGAGACTAGCAAACAGCTGCTATGCAGAAGGAGAAGAGGAAGACAATAGCCAGGTATTCTGAAAAGACTGAAGCGGGAGAAGTTGAAATTAGTGGTAGTGGGAGGAAGGTGATCTCAGTGCTGCCACCACCACCAGATGGATATGGTGTAGGAAGGCAGATATGGCATTGGAATGAGAGAGCCAAGTCTCTGAGGAAGCAAGGAAATAGAAAGAGCAGGAAATGGAAAAGATCATGAGTAGTAGCCATTTTTTGGAGAGGTGGTCTGAGTTTGAGGGAGGGAAAATATGATGGAGATTGTGGGAGGAGCCAAAGGGTGTGGATGATGACAGAGCAAATGATTCCAAAGGGAAGAGGTGGAGATGTAAAGAGAATTTATAGTAACAAGAGACGTAGTAGTTGGGAGGCGGGTGAGCTGGGAAAGTGGGGGTGTGGAGGAGAAGGGGAGAGTTAAGGGGGCATAAATCAATAGCCAGGAGATGCCTTGTCACATTCCTGTCAATCAGGTTTTGAAAGGAGTGAGCAGATTAGAAGTCAATCCATTAAATTACTCAAATTGTAAACACACTTAATGGAATTAATTAAGAGGAATTGAATACAATTAACTGGCATCATAATACAAAAAATGGCAGTGATAGGAGGGAGCACAATCAGCAGTGCAACAGAATTGGTTACACAGCTGGAATCAGTAAGGAATAATCAGTTAGAAAGCATCACTCGAGTTAGTTAACTGAGGTTCTGGTCTGTTGATGTTATGTCCCATTGCTTTGGTGACTGGATGGGAAGCAGGAAAAGTATTTCTTAGTCCTGGACTATGCAATTCCCTTACATCTTAAAAAGCAGCAGGTAAGTGCTGGGGATGGAGTTCGGAGGTTGGGGGTATGAAGAAGTGTTGAGTAGTAGAAGCTGGGGTTACATCGTCAGTGGCAGCAGGGCTGACTTCTTCCAATAACTGGCCATTCTCCTATTACTTCTCTTGTTTTGTCTCACCAGTAATATCATGAAGGGTGTGTGTATGCGCGTGTGCAGTAGACAGTCCATAATGCTTTGGAATATTTCTAGACATGATGTAAACGTGCATTAGTACTAACAAGAGGATTCCAGACACATCCACCAGCAAGGGATTGAAGTGACTTATATCTCACTGAAAGGCCTGAAGTGCTGGGCCTTTCAGAGCATGACTTGGCCCCTGAGTGAGTCTCTCGCATGTAGGCAGAAAATGTTGCTACAGACAGGCACTCAAATACTACAGTGAAGAGGGATACATAAGTACCCAGATATATATGAGTAAATGTCTCAAATTCTGAAGAGCAGTGAACTCGGAGGCTTTCTAATAGTAAATGTCTGTAGTGCTGGATGAGCAACACAATGTGTTGTAATAGCATTTGGAGCAATGTTTAATGGAGACATGTTCAGGTTATAAATTATATTGTAATAGAGCCCAGATTTCTCCATGGTAAGAGACAGTGGACACTTGAGTTAATGAAAAGGTCTCTCCTCTTCCTGGGGATGCTGTATTTTATTTAGGCTCCTAACAAAAGGAAAAACTGTGTGATGCCAAGCACCTCTCTGCCTTTGGCCTCAGGCCAGGTGCTTTACTCCTGAGGTCATTCTGTGCCAAAAAATTAAAAATTCTGCACACAGTATTTTAAAATGCTGCAAAATTCTGCAAATTTTATTTGTCAATAAATAGATGCAGAGGCTTCAGCATAGCAGTGGGGAGCACAGGCCACTGGCTGCACAAAGGTGGGAGATCATCCTGCAGCCCCCTCCATACCCACCTGTGGGATAGGGACTCAGTGATGAGGCTGTACCTGACTCAGACATAGCACAAAGCTTGGGCCTGCCCCAGAAACACCCTGGGACTCTGCCCCTCTGTGCCAGGTGCACCAGGTGTGGGGCTGGCAGCTGATCCCAGCTCAGGGTAGGAGCCACCGCAGTGATTTACCTCTCAGTTGGCTGCTCTGGGTGCCTAAAACGATGTATCTGCGCTGCTATGGAGTGGTGTGTGACTGCTCTTGCAGCTTCCCTTTGCTTCCCTGTCAGAAAGTCATTTTTCTGTGGGGAAGGAAAGAAATCTGTGGGGATCATGAATTCTGTGCACATGCAGTGGCGCAGAATTCCCCCACGAGTAGTGCTGCTTCTTGAAATTGAGAACAGGCATTTGCATGGCACTGTTGTAGCCAGTGTCACAAGATAGTTATGTGCCAAATGTGCTAAAAATTCACATGTCCCTTCATGCTTCAACCACCATTCCAGAGGACATGCGTCCATGCTGATAACAATCCAAAGCAGTGCGGACTGACGCATGTTCATTTTCATCGTCTGAGTTAGATACCACCAGCAGAAGATTGATTTTCTTTTTTGGTGTTTCGGGTTCTGTAGTTTCTGCTTCGGAGTGTTGCTCTTTTAACACTTCTGAAAGAATGCTCCATACTTCATCCCTCTCAGATTTTGGAAGGCACTTCAGATTCTTAAACCTTGGTCCAGTGCTGTAGCTATCTTTAGAAATCTCATATTGGTACATTCTTTGCGTTTGGTAAGATCTGCAGTGAAAGGTTTCTTAAAACGAACCATACGTGCTGGGTCATCATCCAAGACTACTATAACATGAAATATATGGCAGAATATGGGTAAAACAGAGCCGGAGACATACAGTTCTCCCCCAAGGTGTTCAGTCACAAATGTACTTAAAGCTTTTTTTTTTTTTTTTTTTTTTTTTTTTAAACGGGGATCAACAGCATGGAAGCCTTTCCTCTGGAATGGTGATCGAAGCATGAAGGGGAATATGCTAAACATTTGTATCTGGCACGTAAATACCTTGCTATGCCAGCTACAAAAGTGCTATGCGAATGTCTGTTCTCACTTTCAGGTGATGTAAATAAGAAGAGGGCAGCATTATCTCCTGTAAATGTAAACAAACTTGTTTGTCTTAGCGATTGGCTGAACAAGAAGTGGGACTGAGTGGACTTGTAGGCTCCGAAGTTTTACATTGTTTTGTTTTTGAGTGCAGTTATGTAACAAAAAAAAATCTACATTTGTAAATTGCACTTTCACAATAAAGAGATTGCACTACAGTACTTGTTTGAGGTGAATTGAAAAATACTATTTCTTATTTTTACAGTACAAATATTTGTAATAAAATAAATAAAAAATGAGCACTGTACACTTTGTATTCTGTGTTGTAATTGAAATCAATATATTTGAAAACGTAGAAAAAAAAATCCAAAAATAGTTAATACATTTCAATTGGTATTCTGTTGTTTAACAGTGCGATTTAAAACTGCAGTTAATCATGATTAATTTTTTAATCACAATTCATTTTTTGAGTTAATCATGTGAGCTAACTGCGATTAATTGACAGCCCTAGTTAAAATGTTTCTTATGCATTTAATTTGAATATTGAAATCTGACCTAATGAATTCTGTAAGTGCAACATCTCTTTGTAAAGGCTTGATCCTGAACTACGTGTCTCAGTTGCTAACACTCTTGCCAGAGGGTTCATAGGTTCAGATCTCATCCTGTTTCTTGGGTTTATACCTGCTGCTGATGCAACAGTCCATCGTGGGATCTGTTTAAGATGCAGTCCTTCAGCTGTGACGTTGAACTTCCATTGGACTTTTATGAATAGGTGTAACTTGACTTCTGTATTTGTGGGGGAAGTTCCAGTCAGGCCAATGGGGCTGTGGATCGGGGGCAAATTCCATGCTGGCATGAGGCTTGTAGATTGGGGAGGGCAACACCTCTCTGCCTCCCCCAAACTACACCCATGCTTTTATGATTATTTTATTAATCATACTATAGACGTGAATAGCAATTTGCAAACTAGTAAAATGTGGCAGATAAGCTGCAAGATTCTAAGTGCTAAATTAGATGTGGTATAGGGAGTGAGAACATTGGACAAAAGGAGTGAGGAAGGGGAAGGAATGGGCATGTGTGGTATGAGGTTTGTGTAATGCATATTCAGGGTGATATCCTGGCCATGTTGAAATGGATGTAAAAGCTTCCATACATGTCAGCGAGGCCAGGCTCTCACTTTGGTGAGTATTTATGTATTTATTTAAAAATCAGTTTGGCATAGTAATGGATGTCATTTGAAAAATAGCTGGGTTTTGGAATGGGAGAGGGAGGTTGCAGTGGTAAACTGCACAAGAAACGGGCAAAAGACACTTTGATCTAAGAACCCAAAATGCTTCTGGAAAAAACTGTGGAGATAACACTGGATTTTGGGGTACTGTTGCCTTTCTATTTCTATACAAAAAAGCCTTGTATACTCAAGGCTACCTGTCAGCTGTTGTTACAGAGTGCATAATGGCAGCTTCACTTGGCTGCTTCACTTGTCTACACAGTGAGTGCACAACCAGAGCATTATTCCACACAGAACAGTGACGTGAGATCGCCTGTTTCACAATGACTTGGTTATAAAGAACAAAATGGAACATAATGTAATGTCTTCCAATTGCTTGCTGTATTGGAGTGGCATTTGGAGTAGGTTTAAAGGCCTTATACAGATAGAAGACTGAAATCAGGGTTAATGATGCAGGGAAATCTGAGTCTTTCTTCCATTTTCTCAGTAAAAAAATGAGATGCATGTTTCAGAGCAAAGCACTGAACCACAAGTCTATTCAGTGCCTTTTTTTTTTTTTTTATAGCTAGCCTGTATTAACACTCCCTACCTCTAGAAAATGTTAGGTATATTCTAATTCAACGAAAAGCAAGGTTTTCAGAATGAAGGCGGCAGTTCTGTTTTTAAGGCTGATTAAATCCTTGACAGAATAAGAATATCACTAACAATCAGACAGAAATAATGAACTGCACTTCCGCCTTGCAATGAATTACTTCAGAATCCTAAGTAGTGAAGCGTGTTTAATTTTTTGCCCTGCTATATCAACTTTGAAAGGCGTAGCCCACCCATGTGAAAGCCACAATAAAATGGTATGATATTTCAACAGTTGCATTATTGCCTTTGAATCGCTCTATATTCTGCGCTGTGATTGGGACAACACATCACAAACACCCTCTAATCTCTTCTATTAGGGAAGGCATGTATATTTCATGCTTCACTAGTGAAACACATCAGGGCTGTTTAGGTGCAGCATTTCAGTTTTGCTCCTACATTTCCTGCCTCTTCATTTTGTTCTGACATCCATGTCAAATACTAGTACAGTCATTCAAATGGATATTGTTTAGCAAACATTCAACCAGCAGATGTCACTATAATACAAAAAGATGGAATATGAAAACATCTGGAAGTATTCTTGAAACTATACATGAAAACTGTTTCTCTTTTAGGAGAAAATGAAAGTGTGTCTTTAACGGTTTGCAAGTTTATATTATTTTTACTAAGCTATCTTGGCCTGTGCAGCCAGGTTGGTAACTGGCTTTGATACAAGTTAGTCCCTCCTATGTCGAAGACTTTTTACATAGGCTGAGCCTGCTGCATATAACCAAGACATGATGATTGCAGGATCAGTCAAGGGGAAATGGTATGAAAACAGTACTCTCTATGGCAGTTGTTCAGAAATTGGAATCCACAATGTTCAATATAGAGTCTCAGACAGTGGATTTTGCATTAATTTTCTTTTCCATTGTTGATACCCTTATTGAGTATTTTTGTTCGTTAACCATACCGGTGTTTTAATATAATGATACAGAAGATTATTGGTGCGTAAGGCATTCAGGAAGCTGGGTTCAGTTTCTGTCTCCACTTCAGAGTTTCTGTGTGACTTAGGGCAAAGTCGCTTTATCTTTCTATGTTGCTTTCCCATCTGTAAAATGGGGATAATATTTCCCTACTTCACAGGCATACTGTGAATATAAGTACATTGAAGATTGAGGTACACAGATACTATGGTAATGAGGGTTATGTAAGTACCTTAGATTAGATAATAGCTCTTGCAAAGACTTATGGCTGTAGTTTTACATGCTGTGAGTCATCCCATTCACTTCAGTAAGACTACTTGCAGGGTGCGGAAATAGGCAAATGCATAAATCTTCGCAGAATCAGAATATAAGACTTGAGCCTTTTTTTCTAAGGCTATTCTAACTGAATAAAATGTTCCTCCATCTCTAGTCATCAGACACACATAGTCAGCTTGAAGTCCAGTGCTCTGCTAATTCCTGTCATTTATGTGTGTAATGTCTAGAGTCTTCATCTCTGTTACCTTAGAGATGTCATAAGGACATTTTTATCCAAAATCTATAATACCCAGCAGAATCCTTTCTACTTCACAAGAGATTTATATGCCTATCTTTCATTAACAGGTTAGTGGGAGGTGTATACTGGAGAAGTATTTTCTTTTATTACAGGCTGTCCAAACTTTGCGCCACCAACAGCTGGTTTGACAATTTAGCAAGAATGTGAGGTCATACCTAATTTGCATATAACTGCTTGATATACCTATGCAAAACCTTAAGACTTGCTTAGACTTGTCTTCAGTGAGACATTAACGGAAATTGTGTGTGTGTGTGTTCACAATGTGCAATTGGTTGCCTTTGTCCTGATATTGCTGTTGCACAGAGAAGATAGGCATGGACTGCATTCAAAAGACTGGCAGGTTTTGCTTCTTAAGCACTCCTGCTTTGACTAGATTTGCTCAGGTCTCTCCTTAAAACTCACTACTTCTGCAAAGCCTTTCTAAACTAATTCACAAGTTAGGAACAGGAGGGAAGCTCTGTTTAATGTTAACATCTCATTCCCCTCATCTCCTTCCCAAAAGGAAACAAAAACAAAACAAAAACAAAAAGAAGCGAAATCCCTTCAACAAAATACCCGGACTGTCTGGGCTTCCCAAGAGCAGTAATCTTCTCCTCTTCCTCATGTCTTTCCCACTATCTCTCTCCCAACAAGATATCCTTTGTGTCTTGATTTAATTTAGAGTACAAGCCCTTGTGGAAGGCTGCTTGCAATAGCAGGGGACTGGATTTGATGACCAAAGAAAGTTCCCTTTCAGTCTTATGTCATAGATTTTTTTTTTTATTTTATTTTTTTTTTTTACTCAATTCTGACCTTCCCAGAATAACTATTGTGTATATACTTGTTCATAAGCTGAATATTTTTGGTAAAAAAGTGGCACATCAAAGAGCGGGGGTCAGCTTATAAACGGGTCTACACCAAAATTTGATGATTTTAAACTCTTATGGAATCATTGAATTGAATATCTAATACATTGTCATTTTGTTTATCTGGAGCATCTGCAGGCATGGAGTCCCTCAGCTTCCTGTGGCCACGGTTCGCCATTCCCAGCCACTTCCCACAGCTCCCATTGGTTGGGAATGGCGAACTGTGGCCACAGGGAGCTGAGGGGCTCCATGCCTGCAGATGCTCCAGGTAAACAAAATGTCCCGACCCCCCAGCAGCTTACCCTGACAGCCCTGGAGCCAAAGTTTGCCAGCCCATTTATTGATGTCAATACTGCAGCCTTTTAAAGTTGCAAAAGCTTTGTTTGGTGGACTAGATTGGCTTGAAATTAATACTAAAAGAGCAGTGCTGCAGATCTGCATGACATTTGACCCATGCATTTCACAAAATGCTACACCTTACAAGCCAGTCAGAAAAATACAATGAATGATATTACTATAGCACTGGTGTCAGTCCGCTAATGTGTAATTTGATCTCTTTATGCATTTCTATCAATGGACCTCATAAATCTCGAGCCAATATGAAAATATAACATGCAGAATTGATGAAATCTCTAATAAAATTTAAATTGCCTGTTATCACCACGGACATGCCAATCTACAGGGCTGCTTTGAAATAAACAAACAATAATAATAATTTGACAGTGATAAAGCAGGTGATGTTCCTATGTAAAGTCCTACAAAATCTATAACTACACCTCTACCCCGATATAACGTGACCCGATATAACATGAATTTGGATACAACGCGATAAAGCAGCGCTCTGGGGAAACGGGCTGCTTTATTTTGATATATCCGGCAGTGGGGCTGAGGTGGAGATTTAAAGGGCCCAGGGCTCCCCACAGTAGCCAGAGCCCGGGGCTCTTTACATCACCACTGGAGCCCTGCTGCCACTACGTCGGGGCTCCGGGAGCAGGGCTTGGGCAGCACTTTAAAGGGCCCAGAGCTCTGGCTGCTGCTGCAGGGAGCCCTGGCCCTTTAAATCACCATCAGAGCCCCTCCGCCACTACCCCGCCACTACCCCGATATAATGCGGTTTCACCTACAATGCGGTAAGATTGTTTGGCTCCCGAGGACTGCGTTATATTTGGGTAGAGGTGTATAATAATAATAATAATAAGCTATTTTCCTACTAGTATTTAAAATGAACAATGGTGAAATCAAAAGAAAACGATCTGCTTATCACGCAGTGTTCAGACTTAAAGTAGTTGAATATGCAGAAGCAAACAATAATTGCGCCGCTGCTCATTAATTCTGTATCAATGAGAAGCAAGTAAGAGAATGGTGAAAAAATAAAACAACACTAAAAGTAATGCCAAGAAGCAAGAAAAAATGCCCAGCAAGGTGCGCTTCATTTCCTGCACTGGAGAAAGGTCTCAGCAATTAGGTTGCTGAATCTCGACAAAATGGGTACATTGTCACTAGAACTGGAATTCATCTGCGTGTTCTGCAAATGTTGAAAGATGACAAATACAAGTCAGTAAAGCCGTCAATGTTTGTCGCATCAGCGGGTTGGTGTACTTGCTTCATGAACCATCATGGTCTCTGCCTTCGTCAGCGAACAAAGATAGTGCAAAAGCTGCTGAGAGATCTGGAAGAAAGAATCAAATCTTTCCAAAGGTTCATTGTAAAATATCGAAAGTCATATGCATTTGAACTGTCACAAACAGAAAATATGGATGAAACACCGATGACATTCGATCTCCCGAGCAAGAGAACGGTAACCAGTGTTGGTGGAAAAAACAGTTTTAATTAAAACCACTGGCCATGACAAAATCCATTTTACGATGGTTTTATCATGTTTGGCAAATAGATCAAAACTCCCTCCTGTTGTTGTTTTTTAAAAGAAAAACCTTGCCTAAAAACATGAAATTTCTTGCTGGTGTCATTGTAAATGCACACGAAAAGGGATGGATGGATGAAAGTGGGACTATTGAATGGCTGGAAAAAGTGTGGAATAAGAGACCAGGAGCACTTTTCAAGAAACTTGTTATGCTTGTTTGGGACATGTACAGGGCACACAAGATGGATGAGATGAAAAATGCGGCCAAAAATATGAAAACTACTTTGGCTGTAATACCTGGAGGCTTAACTTCAGTTCTACAACCACTCGATGTCTGCCTGAACAAACCCTTTAAAGACAAGCTATGCAAAATGTGGTCTGAATGGATATGCTCAGGCATGGCAAAGTTGACAAAAAGCGAGAATCTTATGAAGCCCGAAATCAATCTGGTTGCCCAATGGATCAAGGACGCGTGGGTGTCCATTCCCTTAGAAATGATAGAAAAAACATTTCAGAAATGCTGTATCAGCAATGCACTCAATGGGTCAGAAGATGATGCAATATTTGATGATGACACAGAGGCTGATGAGAAGGAATCTGAGTCTGAAAATGACACTGCCGACATCTATGATGACAATGCACGTGCAGCTGTGATTGAAGCTGAGTTTAATGAACTGTTTGGTGAATCAGAGACTGATTTTAAGACTTTTTGAAGTTTCATATTGTTCTAAGTTACTTGTTTTAAATATCCATTTAATGATTTTAAATATTGACTGTAATTTTGAAGGTGAATATATATTCAGTTATTATAACAACAACCTTTTTTTGTTAGATTACATTCAAAAGTTTTTGCTAGAATTATTTTAGTGTTTCTTGTTACACCAACTTTTAAAATATAGCAGGGGTCGGAAAACTTTTTCTCCTGGCCCATCCGGGTAAGCTGCTGGTGAGTCAGGACGTTTTGTTTAATTGGAGCATCTGCAGGCACATAGCCCCTCAGCTCCCAGCGGTCGCGGTTTGCCGTTCCCAGCCAATGGGAGCTGTGAGAAGTGGCGCCACTTCCTGCAGCTCCCATTGGCTGGGAACGGCAAACCGCGGCCACTGGGAGTTGAGGGGCTATGTGCCTGTGAACACTCCAGGTAAACAAAACGTCCGGGCCCACTAGCGGCTTACCCTAATGGGCCAGGAGCCAAAGTTTGCCAAGCCCTGAAATATAGAGTTGGCTTATGAAAGGGTCATACAGTTTTTGCTATTTTTACCTATGCATCTTGGGGGGTCAGCTTATAAATGAACGGGCTAATAAATGAGTATATACAGTAGTTATTTAAACAGCATTACTGCTGTTCCACACTAGTGCATTTGAAGATCAGAATCAGGCCCCCTGTCTCTTTGTTGTTTATCTGAGGAGTGCCGTTCACAACTACTGTAGTATATACTGGATTTTTTTCAAGCATTCTTTTCCCAGTGTGATCTGCTTGTATGTTGAACCATTATAAGGTGGCCAGTTGGGGAAAGAAGCACCTTTAATTTGAAGAGACTGTAGAAACGCTGTAGTAATAATATTCACTGAGGTGTGCTGCAGTGGCTAGCCCTCTGCTATTATCAGCTTGGGTGCACCTGAAAAGACTGTGATAGGAACTCGGCCACACCAATAACAAGAAACAGATGTTGCCGTACATGTTGTTATCTCATTTTTATAATGAGTTTTAATAAAAATCAGTTAGGCATTTAAAACTGCTTTATTTTTTCCAGGGCTTTGGAGCTATGCTCCGGCTCTGCTCCAGCTCCAGGCAAAAACCTGCAGCTCCGCTGCTCTGTGCTCCAGATCCAGGCTCCGCTCCAAAGCCCTTATTTTTTCTCTTAACACAAATCCCAACCAATAAATGCTGGAGATTTGTTGGTGGAGATTCGTTAGTAGCTCATGTTGGCTTCTTGCTAAGAAGACATGTCAGAATGTTCATCTAACTGAAGAAAGAGATTGGCTGAATATTCTTCAGGGGTTTATCTTTTATAATATCCTTTCCATACAGTATTCTTGACAGGTTTCCATCATTATCTAGCAGTGGCAAAACTTAAATTTAATTAGAAAGTGGGGGGAAAAAACATTCACTTCTATATGTTCTCTAGTAAGATAACCAAGATAGAGGGCCAAATTTTGCCTTTCAAAATCACTGTGATAAGCTGAGGCAGATTTTTATTTTTAAGAGTGACAAAAGCTCTAACAAAACATGTTTTGATAAGAATATATACATCTGTTATGCGTCTTCCATTTCCCAATGTATATTAAGCCTTATTCTTATATCTCAAAATATATAACCAACAGTAAGCAGTTAATCACATAAATGGTTGGATTGTATATTCAAATACAAACCTTATCTCCAAACAGGAGACTGAGTAGAATACCTACACTGTTTGTTTTTATTACCCGTTGTCTGGAGATGTTGCTATTGTCACGCTGTCTAGAGTGGCTCACAACTGTGTGAGACACAGTCAGGTCAGACTGTTAGAAAATAAGGCAGACACCCCAAATTGGTGGTATATTCTATACTTAGATTTCACCAAGCCAGTAATAAACATGCACTCCTGGCTCACTATACCTGTCTTATCATGGAGTCTCAAACAGTCCCCTTAGGCACTCCAGCCTATCCTGTTACCCAGACAAATTTGATTTAATAATAATGGTCACATAAACCAAAAATCACACCACATCAGGTTATTCCCAGTCCCAAAGAATTAGTCACTCACCCCAGATCAATTTGGTACTCTGGATCTCAAACCAAAATGATGATAATGCCACGCCCTACAACTGAACACTTTAGAAAAGCTTTAAAAGAAAAGGACTTGGAACGGGGATAGGGATCACAAGCCGCAAAGCAAGTGTAGCTTGTGTCTTGAGAATCTGCAGGGTGATAGATTGCTAATTCAAATCCTATCCTTCTAGTATATCAAGTTTTAGTTTGCATTTTTGTTTATTTACTAGGTGATCTGCTTTAATCTGTTTGCTATCACTTATACTCACTTAAAATCTATCTTTTGTAGTTAATCAAATTATTTTATATTTTAGTCTGAACCGGTAAGTTTGGAGTGAAATACTTGGGAATCTTAGCTCAAGGGGCAGGGGCTGTTGCATTTCTTCTTCATGTTGAGGGAGGGACGAACTCTATGAGTTTATATTGTATAAATCCCTGTGCAGTGCAAGGCAGTACAGTTTTGGGTTTATACTCCAGAGGGGGGAATGTGTGCCTGGGGAGTTGGGGGCTATCTTGGCTGTAGGCTCTCTATTGTTGGTTCATGCAGTAGCTGGTAAGAGAGCCTGCATGTAACTGCAGCTGGGTTTGTCCCTATCTGTGTGAATGCTGGTGGAAGTGTAGGACTGTAGCGTGTCTGTAGCGTGTCACAGCAGCAGTGTGAGAGGGAGCCCAGACTGGTTAGTCAGAAGGCTCGGTGGTACCCCAGTTCCAGGTGGCACCCCAGGGGGAACCCATCACAGATAGCACTCTTCTTTATTTACATTTCCAAGGTTCCAGTAGATTTTGATGGGTAATTTAATTACAGGGATATATACAATGTAAAAGGTAATGTAATAGCAAACAACAATCCTTCATTAGTTTTCTTGAAGTTTACACATCGAGTAGATTCTCATTTTAACACTCTCTCACACTTTTGGTCTAGGGTTAACTTGTTAAAGGGATATACATAATATAATGTGACCGCAATCAACAGGTTATAGATAAGTGAAGACAATACCATTAACATTTCCTTTGAACTAAACTAACACACAAGTGAATTGATCTGATTACATTACAATATCTTTTGATGCTCCTTTGATATGAGTGAATTAGCCTGCAACTTTGTCCTGAGCTGCACCAGGGTAGTCAGTATCAGAATTTATTGCAAAGCTGGAGCCTTGGATGTCTGGCAGGGTGCTATTAAAATTACACTCATTAGTCTATTTGAAATATTCCGTTGTTTTGCATTCCCTCTGCTATAGGTCTGTCTCTTTAGTGTCCCACCGTGTAGAAGGTACTATGTGAGACCTTACATTGGATATTGAGCTGAGTGGTGAAGATGAAGGTCTTCTTGTTGTTCTTAAGGTCTTCCCCAAATCTGTGTAGGTTGTGTTCATTGAAATCTTTCCCAAGCTCCAAAGCACGTGGGTGTTTTGGTGGTGAGAACAGGTCACTGTATCAGTGATACCCAAGCTTTGCAGAACCTAGTGCCATGCTTGCAACCTGTCAGATGCTCAGATTAGTACAAAATAGTATTGATTGCACATACCTTCTTCTTCAGCATGGAGGTGGATTCCCAGCATGCACTCACTTTGATCAAGGTGGAGCATTGCATAGTGGGACCTGTATTAAAGATGAGTAGGAAATTGGGCTGTATTTTGGAATTCTGGACTGCATTTGGCTTATGGGCTGAACTTTAGCTACACTGAAGTTACATAAAGTGCAAGCCCTTGGACTGCTATTCTCGGTTCCTCCGATGATTTATTTGACATTTTATCAATATAACTAAACACAATAACAAACACAAGATCATAGGTTAATCTTCACTGCCTGCAGTGAAGATTAATAAAGACAACGGGGGATGAGAATTAGACTTGGGACCAATTTAATATATGAAGCACAAATCATTTCAAGGATACGGATGGCTATTCTGATAAATGAATTTTTCACACTGTGAATCTAATTAAATTAACTGTGATTCCTTTAAAGACACATTGTCATGCAGGCATTTTGACTGAGACACCGCATATCTTGATAGTTAACAAAAGAGAAGAGTTGAGTTCATGTCCTAAAATTAACTTATTTAGTCTCATAACTCATGACTGTAATGTGGTATTGAGTATTGATGAGTCGGTAGATTAGTATCATCTGTCTGCTTCTGGCTGTACCTCTTGGATTAGTATAATAGTAGTCTCTATTTTTAAGATCTGGATAGTACAGCATCTGTTGATATCAGTGTAGACCAGCAGCAAAGAATCCTGTGGCACCTTATAGACTAACAGACGTTTTGGAGCATGAGCTTTCGTGGGTGAATACCCACTTCCTCAGATGCAGTGTAGACCAGTGGTTCTCAAACTTTTTTTTACATAGAAAATTGCTGAGGGTCTCGGTGGACCACTTAATAATCTTTCCAAATGTTGTTTATACCATTAGCTATCTATTGTAAAACATTTTGGATAAAAGCACTATATAAAAAACCCCCTTAATAATAATTTTTTTTGATCTACAAATAAAAGCACAGCACTCATATTTTAATACCAATAGTCTTACCTTTCTAATGCGATGGATATACCCTCTCCTCTCCGCCATGATAGCCCCTGAGCTGGTAAGGAGGGGGAGCGTGTGTCTGTGTGTCTATCTGTCTCTCTCTCTTCCCCCCCCCCCACTGCAGCAGCTCCCACAGAGCTGAGTCTGGGAAGGAGGGCGGTCTTTCCCTGGCAGCCGCAGCCCTGGAGCTGGGGAAAGTCGCCTCTTTCTCTGGCTGCCGCAGCCCTGCACATCCCAAATTCCCTCCAACCCTTCTTGTCACCCCACTGTCCCCTCCCAACTATTGCCTCTTCCCCCCCACCAAGGCCTGACCTTACATGTGTGTCTTCTCCAGGATCCAGGCCCCTAATTAGTGGAGTCTCGTCTGCGTGGCTCCACTAATTAGGTGCGTGGCCCTTCATTCTCTTGTGTGTGGCCACCCAGGTGTGCATCTTAGAGGGAACTATTTGTGGACCACCTGAATGGAGCTCATGGACCATAGTTTGGGAACCTCTGTAGACATTAACCAAACTGTGAAACATAGTAGCAAAGTCTTTTGCAACACTGTTGTATTTGATTCCTTCTTGGAGAGATTGCAGAAACAGTTGTTCTCATCAGATGTTACTGTAGGAGTTTAAAGAATCTTTATTATAAATCAGAGGAATTTTGATGGTTTTGTCACTTTTGGGCATCTGAAATTTGCATGAATGTACTTGAAAGATGGGGGGGTCGAGTTATGCTAGAAACACTGAAAGGAGTTAATCTGAATGAAAATTCTAACTTTTTTTCCTTAAAAAATTTAATAACATTAAGGGGGAATTGATGAGAACATCCAGTGTCTTGTTATAACTAGTTGGAAGCAATAAGAATACTACAGAACTTTCTAGAAGCCTAAAGGGAAATAGATGGAGTCACTGACTGAAAGAGTTGTGGAATAAACTGTCACCGGATGTTGGCCAGATGACTAGTCAGGATTATAAAGTGGAATGGAGGGTTAATTTGCTAGAATCTAGAAATTTGTGGAAGGTGGGCAGGGTATTTGAAAACATGGTTCTGTTGAAGCTGGCTAACTCCATCTTTATGTTTTCTCGCTTTGTAGTGTTGCATTGCATATAGGTTGTTTCTCTTTATAATTGTAGAAAATACAAAAGTTGCTGATCAATATTGCAAATGGGTGACTTAGTATTTGGTAATTATCAAGTGTTGGTGTGTGATTGTCAGAGTCAATATGCCTAAATTTGAAGGCAGTGATAGGAAATAAGCAATTGAATGGAGTGAAGTAATGAAAACAGATACATTCGTCTAACATAAGAGTCAAGAGTTGTTAAGTAGCAAGATAGAAAGGAATTCATGCTCCTTTCAAAAGTGCAGAAAATCTATTTCTTAAAGATCAAATATGTGATTGAATGAAACTGTTTTTTCTGGAATGGGAAAGGAAGACATTGAGTTTAATAATCCTGCAGGTGTGACATTTTTATGCTATCAAAGTTGCCTGCTGAGGACTATAATAAGTCCTCAGCATCAGCTTAATTCAGGAGCAGGTGCTGCTCATTTTGACATCGAAGAAATGGCAATAATTAGTCAAAAGTTATGCTGCAGAAAGAACTGAATAGGAAAGGCTTGAACTTGATGATGGGAATGTTGCAACCTTCTTTTATACTAACAATATTGCCTTCAGTGTAGCACCAAACTTGGAGCGGGGAAGAAATCGGATTTCCTTTTCATAGGAGAATCTGTGGTAATTTTTAATATTTCCTGTTCTGAAATGTAGCAAAACCAAAAATTTCTTAAATACCCTGTAAAACAAAATCCGACCTTCTCCCCTACCACTTCCAACCCCCTCCCTCCCACGTCCCCTCCCTCCAAAGGTAATTTCAGGATGACTGAAACATTTTGTTTCAATATAATCAAAATGGTTTGTATTTTATGTTATATACAATAAATTAAATTGAAATGAAAAGTAATTTCAAATGGAAAATTGAGATATTCCATTCTGAAAAGGCTGAAACAGACTGTCTTGACCTTGTCACTTTTTCAGTTTTACTTTTGAAACGAGCTTTTGTTGTAATTGATGCATTTTCACTAAATATTTTGCTTGTGACAAATCACCATTTTCCGAGGGGTGGAGTGGTGGGAGTTCTATCAGAAAATTTCTGACTAGCTCTAACCAAACTGTCAGGTTAAAGAAGCAACTGGAGCCCTTTACCCTGGATATACTTTTCCAGATAAACTAAAACTTGCAGGATCACTGCTGCAAATGAAGAAAGGGGAACCATAAGGGTATCATTATGATTATGTAGTTGTAGTCTGACCCTCTGCAGAGCACAAGCCATAGATTTCATTCCGTGACTGATGACTTAACTGGTTCACTTTAATTCGTGGCGAAGCTAGAGTGTGTCTTTTTTAGAAAGACACCCATTCTTGCTTTAAAGACTCTAAGCAATGAAAATTTTACCACATCTCTTAGTAATTTGTTCCAATGGTTTAACTACCTTCACTGTTAAAATTTAAAGGTAGAAGTAAAAGAATCAGGACTGTCACTAGTGCAAAGTGGTTGGTCAACATAAGAATTGACTCTGTGGTCACAAGTATCATACATGGGGAAAGTATTTCTATATAATGCTATAGAGTCTATATCTAAGTGACAAAAAACACAGAATATTGTGTCCAAGTTGAACAGAAAGTGTGGCAAATCATGTAGAGAAGATGGCAATGTAAAAATGAATGGCTTTGCATGCCAGTATTAACTACTCTGTCAATTTATTTTTTTATCAATGAAGGCACTTAATATAGTCACATAGGACTAACCGGGGCATCAAAAGATCAGAGCAGCTTCATGTCTCTGGAGTAATTACATTTTGCATGTGGTAGATATCAGTAGGCAACAAGGATGTTCTTATGAAAGGCTAGCCTGGCAAGAACCAGTCCATGTGCTGAATTTGCACCAGTTTTGTTGGATCAATAAAAATAGAAATAAAATAAACCAGCCCCTACTACACATCAGCAGACCTGCACATGAATCAACAAAAGTGCATGAGATAGCACTTAAATGTCATCCCGCAGTAACAGGAGTGATGTGAATAAAGTAATCTCTGAAGAGAGAGATTCTGAAGTGGATAGGAGACCAGATTCATCTAGCAATAATATTCAGATAGCACAAGGTACAGGAATGGAGAGACTGCAGGGTTGATGCTTGGCTCGTATAGGTTGTCATAACTCTGTGGGCATCAATGGAGCTGAAACAATTTACACCGGCTAAGGTTGTGCACCTTGGAATGTATATGAAAAACATGCTCTCTGAGTACAAGTGGTACTCAAAACGGTAAGTGTTAGCATCCTATGTGCTTGAGAAAAAGAAAAGGACCTAAGCCAGAAACATTCACTATACCAATCATGAGAAAAAGTTAGATGGAAGCTACAAACCACAGACAACAAATGTTTAGAAAGGTAGGACTTCAGTCAAGAGACTGTCCTGTCCTGGATACCAGATATGGAGAAGAAGTTGAGATAGAAGCATCTTGTGATCTATTGTGTCAAATGCTGCAAACAAATTCAGTAAAATCCAGGCAGATGATGGTCCACTCAATTTTTAACTATAGTAAGATCATTATACACATCTTAAATAAGGCAGTTTTTCTTTTGAATGTTCTGCTCATAACATTGATTTAAGGGGGTCAAACTCAACAAGGAGTTATGGGAAAAGGTAATTCACATTTGTGCATTCAGGACAAACAGTAACACAAATCATTTAAATATCAACTCAGATGTATTTCTTAAAAAACCAAAACCAAAGAAACAACCAAAACCAAAAACCCAACAACCCCTAGAAAATCTTAAAGCACCAACTAATTTAAACTCCATCAGAAAAACAGCAGACAATAAGAAGTCGATACTAATATGACTGACTACTAGTACAATTTTGAGGTGAAAGGAAGAAGAAATAGGATAACTGTCTCACCAGAAGAACAAAAAAATACAGTAATTCTTTTAGGGGACAATTGCTGCACTGGCAGGAGCAGCCTAGATGACCTACTACGGCTTTTTCCAGCTCAAACATTTTATATCATTCTGAGTTACCTCAGACCATAGACTCAGATTTAAGTATGCAAACTTAAGGCAGCATTTTCTAAAAGTCATTTTTCATAAATAGTTTGATGGGCCAATAAAATATATTTTTGGCTGGAAAAATCAAATTGTGGAATGGGTGGTAATATCTTGATAATCTGATAGCACTCTGACCTACCACACCCATCAGAGGTGCAACATAGGATGGACAGCCTTGAAATTAAGGCCAAGCTGTTCAACTTTAAGAATCATTGTTTGGTCCTGAGTGTTCTTGACAGATTTTTCAGTTCACTAGCTCGTATGATGATTTTTCCTTATGTGTTGGCAGGGCCGGCTCTAGGTTTTTTGCCGCCTCCAAGCAAAAAAATTTTTGACTGCCCTCCGTCCCAGCCCTGGGGTCCCCTCTGCAGCCCCAGCCTGGAGCTTCCCCCTTCCCCCCCCCGCCGCCCCAGCCCTGGGGTACCCCCTCCCCCCCACCAGTGCCTCCCCCCACACCTCCTGCTGCCCCAGCCCTGGGCTCTCCCTCCCCCACCTGCACCCTCCTTCCGCTGCAGCCCTGGTTCACTGGTAACTTGCTCCCAGGGCAGGTAATTCAGCAGGAATTTTGGATGTGCACAAAACACAGACAGGATTAGTTCCCATATGGTTACAGAGCTGCAGTAAAGTGGAACAATTTTCAGCTTGTGCAATTGGAGGATATCTGGATGCATATTATAAGACTGTCCTCCATAAATGAGGAAAAGTTGAGGTGCCATTATTATTCTTTTGTTCCACTCTTTCTTTCTATGGGGAATTTGCCAATGCAATATCACTATCTTCCTTTTAAACAAACAAACAAAGGCAATGGCTGTTGAAAATAGCAATTCTAGTCCTAATGACCACTGGGAAGCATTTCTTGCTCAATTTTATCCTACTTTTTCTACAGCAAGTTACAGTAAATCTGAATATTTGATTTGGGAGAAATGAAGTAACAGCTGCCCAAACTGAGCTTGGGCACTCCTGAATTTTGAGGTGTTCAAATCTGGAAGGCAAGTGCTGTGGGCGGGGGGGCAGGGGGGGCTGTGAGCTCCATGGGGGAGCATGGCAGCATGTACGCAGCAGCGTGTCTGGAGCTGTGCAGAGCCAGACACGCTGGTCTGAGTGGCACGGTAAGGGGGCTGGGGGTTGGAGAAGGGGTACGGGGTTCTGGGGGGGCAGTCAAGGGACAGGGAGCAGGGAGGGTTGGATGAGGTGGAGGTTCGAGGGGGCAGTCAGGGGACAGGCAGCGGTTGGATAGGCATGGGAGTTCCAGCGGTTTGTCAGGGGACAGGTAGGGGGTGGGGTCCTGGGGGGAAGTTGGGCGGGGTCACAGGAGGGGGCAGTTGGGGACAAGAAGGGAGGCTTAGATAGGGGGTGGAGTTCTGGGGGGCAGTTAGGGGCAGGGGACAGGGAGTGGGGGGGAAGTTGGATGGGTTGGGGTTTCTGTGGAGGGCAGTCGGAGGAAATGGATGGTGGCAGGGTGAGGCTTCCCTCCCCCTGGAGTGTCCTGTTTTTTGAATGTTAAAATATGGTCTCCCTACCATTCACAGCACGCTGCCGCATGAGGTCCCCCTCCTTCCTTTCCAGTTGATAGTGGCCAAGGGAATGCTGGGAAATGTAGTTCTTCCCCTGCTCCAGGAGTGGCTCCATAGGCAGGGAGCTAACCAAGGAACTACAGTTCCCAGAGCCCCCTGTTGGTTCTCAGCTCCCATTCCGCCCCTGCAAATGGGCTTGCCCCAAGCAGGGGCTTGCTTTGCTGGTGCTTAGAGCTGCCCCTGTCTGTTGGTATCATAAAGACTTAAAACATCTGCTCTGATTCTGGCACTGTGCTGGTTAACCTTTGCAATAGGAATCACGCTGGCACCGTGTTTAAAATTAATGAAACACTTACCTTAATGGTTCTTCGGTAAATATGTTACCAAACTAGATTCTGGCCTCCAGAAAGGGGAGAACAAGTTCTGCACCATCACAGAATTTATTGGGTGACTTAGACTTCAAGGCAGATGTGCCCACTTCACTAATTGTTTTAGGACTTCAAAAATGCTGAGGAAGTGTGTCCTAAAGGAATGAGATGTGTGACCCCAAAGTAGGGTGACTAGATGTCCTGATATTATAAGGACAGTCCTGGTATTTGGGGCTTTTTCTTATATAGGCACCTATTACTCCCCACTCCCTGTCCCGATTTTTCACACTTTGTCTGCTCACTCTACAGGAAGGATTTGTCTATGCTTGCGGTGGTGTGTAAGGTATTGTAGCTGTATGCTGCAGTGAAAAGTAGGCTGCATCCAGACTGAGATGTGAGGCCTTTCCCTACTGCCCCCCAGCTGCTGGAGCCTTACACTGTCCTGGGGACAGGCCTCCAGAAGTGGGTAGGCAGGAGGACACTAGAGAGCTAAAATTAGCAGTGAGATGTGAGAGGCACTGCTTTGGTGTGCAGAGAGCTTTGTAGGGTATATATCCTAAGTTTCTAGTGTGTCTTTACTCTCCTAAGCAGTGCCTCACCATCTGCACTGCTTATTTATACCCTTGCTAGTGGGGTGTGCAGCGTTTGTGCTCT
This sequence comes from Gopherus evgoodei, assembly GCF_007399415.2. NCBI lineage: Eukaryota > Metazoa > Chordata > Testudines > Testudinidae > Gopherus > Gopherus evgoodei. The sequence continues at coordinate 233,135,919 of NC_044322.1, read as the reverse complement.
GCATGCTGCATTCTGTGTAGACATAACCCAAGATACTACAATGAGAATTTTCTTGGCTCAATTTCAGACTCTTCCTTGGTCATTAGCATCTAATTTTGTGTGTGAGAGAGAGAAAATATTTGATTTGACTTAGAGATTTGGTTCAGTTAGTCTCCACTAATAGGAATAAATGGAGAAGTTTGATTAAACGCTTCATTTTCTTTTTCCAGAGGTAGAAAACATAATCCTATTCAAGAAGCTCTATTGTGAGAGGACTCTGCTTAAAAACTTGCTGACTCTATATGAAACTTTTATTTAGAAATTGTTCTGAAGATATCTTATTCTGGGTCTTCTTCCTTAATTTTAATTCCAAGGGCATAGCATGAAGCATATGCTGCTTTAGCAACTCTTTCTGCTTGTTGATGCTACTTTTCAGTTTTAGAGAGCACAATTTAGATAAACTATATTGTGCTGAGCTATTTTTACTTTTTACTCTTCTAAAGATGTGGGGTGTTCTGACATCTCCTCTTTTCTATCTTACCAAATTCAAAATAATGATGTTCACTGAATATTAGGTAAGGTAAGTATTTGACTAATGAGTAGAACAAATTGTATTAATCCTACAGTGTGGGGGAGAGCAGAATCTCTCTCCCCTGCTACCTCTAGGTGTTCTCTACATAGGGAGTTATTCAGCAATTCCTGATTAACTCAGTGTGTGGATGCTTTTATTTTGGAATAAAAACACCATATTCTGAAGTAGCTTTAATCCACTCTACCCTCTACATTTAGTTTAATTCAGTAGATTAGGTTAATTTGGAATAAGGTGCTCCTATTCTGAAATAAGAGCATCCACACACTGAGTTAATCAACAATATTTAATGTATTTAAATTCACACACACTATTCCAGATTGATGTTCGTATGTAGACAAAGCCCTTAGCCCGTGCTACCAGGTTTAAAATGATACTCAGCTGTGTCTGTCTATTGACAGTTATTGCTGCCTATGTCCACCCTTAGCAATGCCTCTGTCCACCCTTTCTGCCTATTCTGACAAAGTAAACTTATTTCTATCAGGGTATGTCTACACTACGGGATTATTCCAATTTTACAGAAACCGTTTTTTAAAAACAGATTGTATGAAGTCGAGTGCACGCAGCCACACTAAGCACATTAATTCGGCGGTGTGCCTCCATGTACCGAGGCTAGTGTCAATTTCCTGAACGTTGCACTGTGGGTAGCTATTCCATAGCTATCCCATAGTTCCCGCAGTCTCCCCCGCCCATTGGAATGCTGAGTTGAGATTCCAGTGCCTGATGGGGCAAAAAATATTGCCGCTGGTGCTTCTGGGTACAGCCTCACCCCTCCCTCCGTGAAAGCAGCAGCAGCCAACCATTTCGTGCCTTTTTTCCTGAGTGAACTGTGCAGACACCATTCCACAGCAAGCATGGACCCTGCTGAGCTCAAGACAGCAGTCATGGATGTTTTAAACACGTCGCGCATTCTCGTGCAGTCAGTGCTGAACCGGGGCCTGCAAAGCCAGGCAAGGAGGCAGCAGCAGCTATGGCAGAGCGGCGATGAGAGTGATGAGGACATGGACACAGAATTCTGTCAAACTGCGGGCCCCTGTGCTTTGGAGATCCTGCTGGTAATGGGGCAGGTTCTAGCCATTGAATGCCGATTTTGGGCCCAGGAAACAAGCACAGACTGGTGGGACCGCATAGTGTTGCAGGTGTGGGACGATTCCCAGTGGCTGTGAAACTTTTGCATGCGTAAGGGCACTTTCATGGAACTTTGTGACTTGCTTTCCCCTGCCCTGAAGCGCCAGAATACCAAGATGAGAGCAGCCCTCACAGTTAAGCAAGTGGTAGTAGCCCTCTGGAAGCTTGCAATGCCAGACAGCTGCCGATCAGCCGGGAATCAATTTGGAGTGGGCAAATCTACTGTGGGGGCTGCTGTGATGCAAGTAGCCAAAGGAATCACTAAGCTGCTGCTACAAAAGGTTATGACTCTGGGAAACGTGCAGATCATAGTGGATTTCTTTGCTGCAGTGGGATTCCCTAACTGTGGTGGGGTGATAGATGGAACCCATATCCCTATCTTGGCACCGGAGCACCAGGGCACTCACTACATAAACTGCAAGGGGTACTTTTCCATGGTGCTGCAAGCACTGGTGGATCACAAGGGACATTTCACCAACATCCACGTGGGATGGCCGGGAAGGGTTCATGACACTCACGTCTTCAGGAACACTACTCTGTTTAAACATCTAAGGGAATTACTTCCCATGCCAGAAAATAACAGTTGGGGATGTTGAAATGCCTGTAATTATCCTGGGTGACCCAGCCTACCCCTTGATGCCATGGCTCATGAAGCCATACACAGGCAGCCTGGACAGTAGTCAGGAACTATTCAACTACAGGCTGAGCAAGTGCAGAATGGTGGTAGAATGTGCATATGGCCGTTTAAAGGTGCGCTGGCGCACATCACTGACTTGCTCAGACCTCAGCCAAACCAGTGTCCCCATTGCCTCTGACGAAGTGGGTATTCACCCACGAAAGCTCATGCTCCAAAACGTCTGTTAGTCTATAAAGTGCCACAGGATTCTTTGCTGCTTTTAATGTCCCCATTGTTATTGCTGCTTGCTGTGTGCTCCACAATCTCTGTGAGAGTAAGGGGGAGACCTTTACTGCGGAGTGGGAGGCTGAGGCAAATCACCTGGCTGCTAATTACACACAGCCAGACACCAGGGCTATTAGAAGAGCACACCAGGAAGCGGTGCGCATTAGAGAAGCTTTGAAAACCAGTTTCATCACTGGCCAGGGTATAGTGTGACTTTTGTGTTTGTTTCTCCTTAATGAAATCCCCACCCTTTGATTGACTCATTCCCTGTAAGCCACCCCCCCCTTCGATCACAGCTTGCTTTCTAAGGAAATAAAGTCACTCATTTTAAAAATCTTGTATTCTTTATTACTTAATTATAAAAAGAGGGAGAGAACTGACAAGGTAGAGAACTGACAAACTGTGGGGTTTGGGAGGAGGATAGTAGGGAAGGAAAAGGCCACTAAAAAAATTTCATAATAATGAGAGCCTTTTGGTTGGGCTGTCCACTGGGGTGGAGTGGGTGGGTGCATGGAGCCTACCCCCACGAGTTCTTATTCGTCTGGCGGGTGAGGAGGCTAAGGAACATGGTGAGGGGGGAGGGTGGTTACACAGGGGCTGCAGCAGCACTCTGTGATCCTGCTGTCGTTCCTGAATCTCCACCATACGCCGGAGCATGTCAGTTTGATCACGCAGCAGCCCCAGAGTTGCATCCCGCCACCGTTGATCTTCCTGCCACCACCTCTCATCTCGAGCATCTCTCCTGTCCTCACGTGCGTCCCCCCTGTCCTCATGGTCACTGGCATCTTTCCTGTACTTTGCTACCATGTCCTTCCACTCATTCAGATGAGCGGTTTCATTGCGGGCACTTCCATGATTTCCAAAAACATTTCTTCTCGCGTCTTTTTTTCCTGCTGCCTTATCTGAGATATCCTTCAGGATCGAGTAGGGAGGCTTGAAAAATTTGCAGCTGCATCAGGGAGGGGGAAAAAGGGAGAGAAGTATTAAAAAAGATACATTTTAGAGAACAATGGTCATACTCTTTCACGGTGAACAACACTATTCACCTTACATAGCACGTTTGTTTTCACTACAAGGTCGCATTTTGCATCTTAATATTGAGTGCCTGCGGCTTTGGTGATACAGATCACAGACGCAGGTCCGGGCAGCAGGATTCGGCTTGCATGTGGCCATGGTAAGCCATTGTCTTTCATCTTCTGCAGCCTTCATCTATCCAGCGCCCTCCTTTCCCAAATAGCAAGCAAAGCCCGTTGAGTGCTGCTTCTTTCCTGTTAACTTGCAGCAGCAGAAACCACCCCGTGGCTGGTATCATGGAAGATCACTGCTAAACAGCCCCCTTTCCCCCCCAACCACATGGCTGGTAGCAGGGAAGATCCCTGCTAGCCACATGTGGAAAAGCTCAGCGCCAATTGCGCCCTCCCCTTCCCCCGCTTGGCTACCTGCGGGGAAGGATTTCTTTTAAGCCACAGGCAAACAACCCAGTAGGAATGGCCATCTCTGTCCCCTTACTTAAATTCCTGAATTTCAACCAGGTTACCATGAACGATATCACTCTCCTGAGGATAACACAGCGAGATAAAGAACGGATGTTGCTTGAATGCCAGCAATCACCGGGATCATACGCAGTTAGGCTTTGTCATGCAGTGATACCAGATTACTTGCTACATGCATGGCATGGTCAAGTGTCCTACCATGGAGGACAGAATAAAGCAGCGCTGCCCAGAAACCTTCTGCAAAGGCTTTTGGAGTACCTCCAGGAGAGCTTCATGGAGATGTTCCTGGAGGATTTCCGCTCCATCCCCAGACATGTTAACAGACTTTTCCAGTAACTGTACTGGCTGCAAATGCATGCTAAGTCCTCAGGGCAAATTAATCATTAAAAAACGCTTGCTTTTAAGCCGTGTCTTATATTTGCAAGGTACGTTCGCCAGAGGTCCCTTCCATGGCTTCATTGTCTGGGATAGTTGCTTGGGAGGGCTGGGAGGGTAATTCTGTCAAGGTGAGAAGAAGCTCCTGGCTGTTGGGGAGAACGGAGTGCTGTGTGCTCTCTACAAGCTCGTCGTCCTCTTCCTCCTCATTTTCCCTGTCCGCAGAATCCTCAGCCATGGCTGAGATTACCACCCCCACCTTGGAATCCACGGACAGGGGTGGGGTAGTGGTGGTGGACTCCCCTAGAATTGCATGCAGCTCAGCATAGAAGCGGCATGTTTTCGGCCCTACCCCGGACTTTCCGTTTGCTTTTTTGGTTTTCTGGTAGGCTAGTCTGAGCTCCTGAACTTTCACACAGCGCTGTACTAAGTCCCTGGTGTGGCCTCTCTGCATCATGGTCTTGGAAATTTTTTCAAATGTTTTTTCATTTAGTCTTTTGGAACGGAGTTCTGTTAGCATGGAATCCTCTCCCCATACAGCAATTAGATCCAGTACCTCCTGTGCAATCCATGCTGGAGCTTTTTTTCGATTCTCAGGAGACTGCATTGTTACCTGTGCTGATGAACTCTACGTGGTCACCTGTGCTGATGATCTCTCCACGCTGGGCGAACAGGAAATAAAATTCAAAAGTTCGCAGGGCTTTTCCTTTCTACCTGGCCAGTGCATCCTACTCCAGATTGCTGTCCAGAGCAGTCAAAATGGTGCACTGTGGTATAGCTCCTGGAGGCCAATACCGTCGAATTGTGGCCACACTAACCCTAATCCGACATGGCAATACCGATTTCAGCGCTACTCCCCTCGTCAGGAAGGAGCACAGAAATCGGTTTAAAGAACCCTTTATATCAATATAAAGGGCTTCGTTGTGTTTACGGGTGCAGGGTTAAATCGGTTTAATGCTGCTAAATTCGGTTTAAACGCATAGTGTAGACCAGGCCTCAGAGTTCTTCAGCTGGTCATTTTATCTCTAATATGTACAGGTGTGCACATGCACACACATGGACCAGAAGGGGTGGCTCAGAGTTGAGTGGCAAAATGTTTAGAGAGATGTAAAGATTTCTTTATACTGGAGTTGTTCAGATATGAGATGAATAAGAGAGGGATATGATAGAAGTTTACGGAATAATGAAGAATATAGTGAAGATAAATCAAATTCTCCCTACTTACCATTTCTCATAATGTGAGAACAAGGGGAGATTGACTGACTGTATTGAAAGACAATGAACTTAAATATTTTACTCACTTTCACTAGAGATCTTCGAAGACAAGATCTCAATAGGTTTAAAAAAGTTAGATTTTTTTATATGGATAATGAGAACATCCACAGTTACACTAGGTTAAATAAAAAGATTTTTAAAACAGGTAAACCCTAATATTTCTACATATAAACCACCTACTAACTTCTCCTAAGGGCAGGTTATTCAATAGTAGTTCAGTGTGGAAATTCTTGCTCTGAAGCAGCTGCTACTGGAAACATTTGGACTTGTGTGTTTTATTATAGCACTAGTCAAAATGATAGTTTAAATAAAATGATTTTGTTGAATTGGCATTTTTCTGATGGAAGACTGTTCCTCTGGAAAATTTTTGGCCAGCTCTCCTCCGTGTGGGTGTGGGTATGGGTGTGTGTTTAAATGGGCTCAATCTTCTGTTTGTTCCTTTGACTGCACTTACTTAATGAATAATATTTACTTTGCATTTTTGCCCCTCTACCTTTCTTCACCAGTCTCATTCGTTGTAGTATTTGTTGACACATGTCCTTGTTACAGGTGACTCAATAGCTAAATGTGTGCTCTCTTCTGCAAAGCCTTTGAGAAATAGATAGGTTACAGGGATTGAGTGCACACAGTTGGAGTCTTGGCTGCTGCTATTCTGTAAGCACTACATGTCAGCAAAACAGAACACTTAAATAAATAAATAAAAGGCCAGAAATTTGAATTCCTTTTCTGAACACAAAAGAGAGGCCTTCTGCCAAAGTCCTAGCTGCCGTGTATCATGGCATAGTAGTCTATTATATTTTAAAGTGCACTTTCATTCACAGTGATAGTGAGATAAGAACTACACCTCTACCCCGATATAACACAAATTCGGATATAACACGATAAAGCAGTGCTCGGGGTGGGGGCTGCGTGCTCCGGAAGATCAAATCAAGTTCGATATAACACAGTTTCACTTATAACGCGGTGAGATTTTTTGGCCCCTGAGGACAGCGTTATAGCGAGATAGAGGTGTATTTCAGTTGGATGAAATGCCATTGCAGTCCTCAAGGACAAATCTATTCCTCTAATTTCTGGATATCTGTTTTTATACATTTCTTGCTTTAAGGTGAAAAAAGCCATCCTGTTGGTAAGAACTTAGATTAAGCTACATTGATTAGAATGTAGTAGTTTGCCCAGAGCCATTGCTTCTCCAGTTTACATTCTCAGCTGTGAGACATGTTCTCTTGAGGTTAAGCCATCACATGCTCATTCATGTAGAGCTTCTTTACAAGTTCTTTCGCTCCTATGAGCCTCACTCTGCTGCAAATCAGGAATTCCGTGTAGCTAGTATTTTTCTGTTTTGTTTAATTATGGCAGAGTAGGTTCAACAAATGTGTTTAATCATGCAAAGGAGAGATCAGAAAATTTACTTAAGGCTTTTAAATTTGTTCAGTATTTTCCCAGGGAAAAAGTCCTTAAAGTGGAATTAAGGTTAAGAACAAATATGGGTAATGTATTATTTTATTCCTTAAATTGTTATTGTAAAAAAAACAAACCCGAATTTCTAATGGTCGGTTAAGATTAAAATTTAAAAGAAAATCAAAGAAATAAAAGGATGGAAATCAATTAAGGCAGCCAAATTACCACAAAAAGAAGGGGAAAAAAACATGGACTCTTGTCATGTTTTCTGCTGCTTTACTCTGTGTAACAAAGGTCTGAAATGCTTGTGTTTGTTCCTGGTTGTTGTTTCCTATTTGTTCTTTACATTAGCGATTCAGATCTTATCTACCTGAAGGGACTTGTCCACACTACAAAACTTCACCAAGTTTGGGTTGTGAAAAATATTTAGCTGACCACAGTCTAAGGTTTGAAGCTAACCCTAGGACAAATCATGTTCAATATCACGTTTGCTAATTGTGGTTAAACCCTGGTCCCACCAGTGAGTCCGTCAACAAAATCAAGGAAGACTAGATTTGATGTTTCTGAAACATCTGACTTAATAAACATGCAGGGAAAATGGGTTGCTTATAATAAAACCTTCAATGTTTTATATACCATAAAAGCAATAAAATAGGCACAACCCTAACATTTTTTTTCCATGTCAAGTCTTCTTGAACTTTGCCCCCCAAGACACACTCTGGATGGAAAAAAACAAACCTGAAACAATCATAGCCAACCAAATCCAAAATTGCCTCATGTCTAGTTGAGAGTACTACTTCAGAGTAGAGGCAAGGAAGTAGTAATACTTCATTAAACATCTCTGATATTGTTTGCAACTCAAAATTGTAGATAGTACTCAATTACCTCCATTATACAAATCTCAAATTACGAAGAATCCAAGGAAGGTGACAAAACTGATGAAGGGATTTGAAAAATACTAGCCTTCTGAATAAATGCTAATGAAATCAAATATAGACAGTTGGTGAGGGCATAAAATTGTTCCTATATATGTGTGAAAGGGTAATATAAAGGTGGGGTGGGATCACTTACTCTGTCTGACTCTAGTGTCTCAAGGTGTAATACCTGAAACTAAAAAAGAAAATATGGTGAGTTTAAAGCTCCAATCCTGAAATGTTCAATATGAGGGTAGGCTATTATTTTCAGTGGCCCTTCATGAAGCTGAAGCAGTCTGCCTGTGCATTGTACATTGCAGGATTGGGACCTAAGTGATGATGTGCCTGGTAATGTTCTTGATGCACTGTTAACTCTCTAAAGGTACATGGAGGCGGTGGTGTTTTTCAAAATTTTAACGCAAGATCATGTGCTTGATTGTCCCTCAGTGTCCAGGGTGATTGCCATAGAACTCTGCTTGAACACAATTTAATACATTTTGGAACAAAGTAGTAATAAAACTGTATCCAGAATTATGATTTATAGTAAAATAAGCACCACTTCCTATAGGCTGGTTCTGCTGTGGTTATATTATTACTCTCTTATTTCAGGACAATAGCACCTACATTTAACTTGACTTTAAAAAAAATTTTTATTTTGAATACTTTGAGCAGAGTAGATAAAACGCTTACGGGACATTAGTATAAAAATCTGACTCCATTGCACAGAGTAAGTTGAACAAGCTGCCTTGGTTTATTTATTTTAATCCTGTTAGTAGGCCTTCTAGGCTTCTTCTTTGATTGTACTAAAGGTATCAAACTCTTAGAGTCAGAGTGATATGGGATTTTCCTTAAGCGAGATGAGAAGTTTAAATAAAAGACAAGATTTCCAAAAGTGGCTAGCGATTTTGCATACTCAACTTGAGATACCTTTACAGGGGCCTAATTTTTTTCAGAAATTGGAACTCCTATAAGGTGTCTCATTGGATGTCCCCTAATGGAAATACCCCCAAACCACTAGTTGCTGCTGAAAATCTTGGCCATCATTTTCATTCTTAGTTGTCCCACTATTTTAAATACAAATAAATGGCTTAGTTGCTTAGTCATGTTCTGATCCAGGCCTTTAGAACAGTGGGTTTCAACCTTTTTTCATTTGTGGACCCTTAAAAAATTTCAAATGGAGGTGCAGCTCCTTTTGGAAATCTTAGACATAGTCTGTAGACCCCCCAGAGTTACACAAACCACAGATTGAAAACCGCTACTTTGGAATAATGCTGCTTTCACAGAGTGGATAGCCTGTCTGTCATAAGAGACATGATTCAGTGCATCACTGAACTGCTGATTTCCCCTCCGACAGCTCTTCTGGAATGCAGTTCACTAAACTTTCCTTTCAGTCCCTCTATTAAGAAACTGCATCCAATAGTTAAGTTTGATTTTAGCCACTGATAGTAAACTTGTATCTCCAGTATGGTTTGGGAAAAATAACATGGTAAGGAAATATGCCTTGGGTTTTTTAATATGCACTTAAATCCTATCGGAATTGGACTTGTTGCCTTTGAATATTATATTCCTGTTCTAATAAAACAAGTGAAGCACGACAAATTGCAGTTAATGAGAGCCTTACTCTGAAAGCTTTAAGAAGGCAAAATACTAATGAAGTGCAATGAGAGTTTGGTTTGTGCTATGGCTGCAGGTTTGATCCCTTGAAGAATAATTGTGTGGTTCCTATTTGCTCTGTTTAGGGTGTTCAGAATGTATTTGACCTTTGCTGCTGATTGGGATGAGCCAAAATGAAGTAGCTTTCCATTTGGATGGAATCTTTTAATGGAGAGGCTATGGGGACTGTTTGATGTGTTTTCCAAGGGAAAAATGAGACCTTCTGCACTGTACTTGGGGTTTGGGTGAATTCTGCAATGTGTGCCCAACAAGCTAGTCATATTGCTTTAGGTGAAATAATGCCGTCTGTCTACTGGCAGCACTTGCAAGGCATAATTAGTCTCAGTTTTAGGTGATACTCTTGCAGTGTATATTAGCTATCTCAGCTGAAGTGCCTGATCATAAAATCAAGCAATATACATTTTCGCTAGCTGTATTTTTGTAGTGTATGTAGAAAAACGAAATTAGCCTTTTTTTTTTTAGCCATAGCTGCAACTGTTCCGAATGTCAAAGGCTATAATATGTATTAATGATTATTTTCCCAAGTCATTAAGTATCCTGTTTATTGTTAACAGAGTTTTATTCCCCAGATAGGTATGCAACTTGACATTATCATTAATGAGAAATTATCGATTTTAATTACTTTCCACCAGTGGTCGGTTGTTTCTTTTGGTGATACAAGCTCATTGTGCTGAACAGCAGACTGAGAGATTTTTATTCTTGACATTTGCCAGGACAGTATGGGTCATTGATGCACAATTGCATGAAAGAGGAGAGCTAGCACTGGTTCACATCATATGCATTTTACTTGATGAATATCAACTGTCTAGGGAATGCTGGACGGTGAGAGAGTGTGCCATGAATTCAGGTATACTCTAGAAAAATCTACAAGATTGTCTACTCGCAATGAGGGATTAAGAGTAGGATGTGGACACTGAATAGCTTTCCTGGTCCCTTCCTCTGCATTTTCTTTGGCCAGCAGAATAAGTGAATTGCTTCAAGGGGCAGTCAGTCTTGCACATTCTCATTTCAAATCTGTTTATTGGGCTTCTACATGAGATTCCAGGCCCTCTGCAGAACTATTCTTAAGCAGGTGGTCACACCAGTTACTCTTGACAAATGTTACATGTTCAAAAGAATTAGACAGTAATTGGCTCAGTACTTAAGCGAGGAAGGTGACTGTTGCATTGCTCCATGGTTTGAGCAACCTAATTAGACTGTAGAACTGATTGCCACAGAAAGTGAGGCCAGTAATTTTGGAAGATTTAAAAAAGGGAAGGGACACTTATGTGGATAGTAAGAATATCCAGAGTCGTCATACTTCATGATAACGAAGTTTGGAAGAGAAAATAAACCTCGTGCTCTGGGGCGTATGCCAGTCTTTAATTATTAGAAATTAGGGTGAGACCTAACGTAGAGCTGGGGATAGATTATCCCAGATCTGCCTACTGTGGGGTTGTTTCACCTTCTTCTGAAGCAGCTGATACTGGCTATTGTTGGAGGCAGGGCATCTGACTAGATATGGCTCTCAGGTTTGATCCAGTATCTGTCATTCTTATGTTTCTAAAACTACTTACTGAATGTGTAGATTAGTAGTAATTTCAAGATTCTTGGACACATGAGGCAACATATCAAGGTTTGATTTGCAGTGTGGTGCCCATCTGAGATCCCAAAACTTTGTCTGAATTGAAGTCTACAGGGTTAAACTTCCAGCCTGTGTAGCAGGACCCAAAGATATCTAAAAACGCATCTGTTTCTGTTGTAGTATAAATGACTGAGTGCACATGCATGCTTATTGGCCAGTATTTTGGAACGTCTTAAAAATTACATTAGACCAGTGGTTCTCAACCTATTAATCATTGCGGCCCACAATGTGTTACCTAGGCTGCAGGTTGAGAATCACAGAATCCCCCCACGCATACTGCTATGCCCAGCTCCCCCAGCCCAGGGACCCCTACACAGAGTGGGGCCAGGAGCGGAGCCCCAGTTATGGGGCCTGGTGGCAAGGACCCTAGATCCTGTTGGGTGGGGCTGGGCAGCAACCTCGACCTGACCCCGCCTCCAGTCTTGATTCCCACTCCCGCTGTGCGGTTCCCGGAAGCGGCCGGCATGTACCTACGGCCCCTGGGGGGAGGACAGGGGGTCTCCACAGACTGCCCCTGCCTTGAGCGCCGACTCCGCAGCTCCCATGTGGAGAGCCCTGGCTCCCCTGCCTGGGAGCCGCTGCTAGAGGGATGTGTTGGTTGTTTTTGGGAGCCATCTGAGGTAAGCACTGCACCCCTCACACTCTAACCCCCTTGCGCAGCCCAGAACCCACACCCCTCACCTTGCACCCAAACTCCCTCCCAGAGCCTGCACCCTGCACCACCTCCCGCATCCAAACTCCCTCCCACATCCCTTCCTGCATCCCTGCCTCAGACTCAGCCCAGAGCCCCTTCCCACACTTTGAAACCCTCATGCCCTCCCCCCCCCCCAAGCCCAGAGACTGCAACCTCTCCCGCACCTCCGCCCCCTGCACCAGCCTGGTGAAAGTGAGTGAGAGTGGGGGAGAGTGAGTGACAGAGGAAGGAAGGGAGCCTGGAGTGAGTGGGGGGTGGGGCCTCAGAGATGGGGCAGGGCAGGGGTGTGGCCTTGGGGGAAGGGGTGGGGCAGTGCAGAGGCAGTGGAATTTGGGATTGTGCAATTAGACAGTTGGCAACCCTCTCGATCTGCTTCTGGGGGCTGAGTGGCAGCCCTGACCCTGGACCTTGTTGCAGGGGGCTGGGTGGCAGCCCTGACCCAACCTCTGCCACTGACCCCCGCCATGCGGGGCCGAGCGGCAGCCCCAACTCCGAATCTTGCTGTGTGGGCCGCAGCTGTGTGCTAATTAGGCCATGGGTTGAGAACCACTGCATTAGATGATAGTTTGGCTTAAAGTTGCAAATGCAAATAAATACCATGTTAAAAGTTCTTTGTCTTTAAATATTGTGATATTCTCTTGGGGTAGCAAGAACTGTGAGCCACTGTTACCCTCTCAACCTCAGTAATTGAGAGTTTTGCTGCTCCTAAGCTATGTGCCAGCTTTCTGACACTCCAGCTTGTCTGCCTGGCTAGCAAACTCTACAGCAGGGGTTCTCAATCTTTTTTTCTTTCTGAGGCCCCCACAACATGCTATAAAAACTCCACAACCCACCAGTATCACAATTTGTTTTTCTGCCAGGGACGGCATTATGGGGTAGCCAGCTAAGCACTTGCTCAGGGCCCCACACCACAGGGGTCCCCGCAAAGCTAAGTTGCTTAGGCTTCGGCTTCAGCCCCAGATGGCAGGGCTGGGAGACCTGGGCCTCAGCCCCACCGAGTGAGGCTTCAGCTTTCTGCCCTGGGCCCCAGCAAGCTGGCTGTGCTTGGTGGCTGCCCAGAAACCTGCTTGTGATGCCATAGAGGGCCCTGGACCCCTAGTTAAGAACCTACAGGACTCTGGCAGCCCAAACATGTCTTGCAGGTAACAACCAGTGAACCCCAATTCCTGAGGTCTTCAGAGAGGTGTGTCTCTGCAGTGTCCAGTCCTTCTCCCTGGACACTCGCAGGGGTTAAGTTCACTGCCTCCATAGAGATAGCATGCACATCAACCTGTTAGGCTAGCTGAGTATTCACTCTCCAGTTTAATACACGGCACTGAGATGATTTTGTACTAATAAACTTATTCTTGTTTTAACAAAGAACAGAGATTTAAGTGATAACAGGTAAGGATGAAAGAGACGGGTGTGGTTAAAATTAAAACAAAACACCCTTTCTAGTGACTAAACCTTAATTTCAGCAAGTTACAATCTTTATCTAAGCAGGTTTCTCAACTATAGTCAGATTCCAGCTGTTCTTGCCTCCCAGGTCAAGAGGATCCTCCTTTCATGAATTCAAAGAGTGCTGTTCTCCTTTGTCCCCACAGATTTCTCTCGAACTAGAAAACATGAGACTTCAAAAATTTGGATTGATATTGAAAAGACCTACAGGAGAAAAAAGTTCAGCAATTTGAACTAATTTTGAGATCCCACAACCTACCTGAGGTCCATCCCTTCCCTCATAACTTTTGCTTATTATGAGGGTTGGCAGAAACTGGTGTGTTGAATTATAAACTTTGTTATTGCTTGAAGGAAATTTTTTTTCAAATTTTCATTTGGTTATTGTTTTTAAAAGTCTTCTTTCTGACCAAGAAGGAAGCGATCAAGTTCTTAATAATTAAGCACTGTGAACCTAAACTTCCCAACAGATTTGAATATTTACAAGAATGCTATATGAAGAAATGTCAGTTTTGTCCTAGGAAGGTCATGGGTGTTATGTACATGTTTTTATCACAGCTTGTTCTGTTTAAATTGATAGTCATCGGCTTTGCGGAAGGCAAAAACTGGTGATGAGATGTTTTACCGGCATTCCTGCTGAGCTAATTAGCCCCTTTAGACAGTGTTGCAGTGTATGTGTTACTGTATGTCCTGAATAAGTGTTTGTTTTGTCCATGAGTATATAGTATAGATAGCTGCAGTAAAATAATTCGTCACCTCTCCCATTACACTGGAGTTTTATCAGGCTAATCGGACAGCTTCAACAAATTCTGTTGTCTACATAAAGTGAGACAAAACAACCCAAGGCTGCTAAGATGTGTTGGTAAGCAATCTAATTATAGTGGCATTTGGCCTGTTATAGTCAAGCTCATTTCATTATTTCTCTGTTTCATCTTTCTGTGACCAAACATCCCGTTTCTAGATGTTTGAAACACATGTAAAAATATGCTGTGAACTACGATTTGGTGGAGAAAGGTTTAAGCCCGGAAATGAACAAACCTGTGAAAATTGCCTGAATTTCTGTCGGGGATAGGGAAGATGTGTATTTTCTCCACTGCCTTCCCTTTTGAAAAATGTAAAATAGATCTGTTCTCGCCCTTTTAAAAAATTGAATTAGAGTAACCCCAGTGCAACAAATTGAGATTGCTAGCTTCAGATGTGTTTTTGTGCTCCTATAATTTTAAAAACATTTTCCTCCAAACTGAACTCTTATAAGGCTGTTTTGTGTGTGGGGAGAAAACTTCCCTATCTGAGTCTCATAGCTTTCATGTAAGAATTCAGTGTTAACAATTAATGCACTCTGTCTTTTAAAATTTAAATAAATTCCCGAGGCATTTCTTCCATAAACAGATGTAAAGACCTGTTCTTGGATCAGTTCCCCTCCCCCCACCCCGCGGGAGCTTATGTGCATAGCTGCATCCCTGGGATAGTGTTGCATGTCCAGTTATGGCATCATATTGTCCTTTCTATGACAGCCCGATGTGGTACTGGTGCCCCATATTGTCTATAGCCTAACAGTACTTGGGGACAAGCAGCATAAAAATACCAGAGGACAATTCATGAAGTGTTTATTTGTGGAGCTGAGATTTACGGGAGCAGCCATTTGAGAGTGGAGGAGGGAGAGAGAATGTTCATTCACTTAGATGGCTGCCTACTAGTGTATCTCCATTGTCTTTCTGAAGAATCAAATAGATTAATTTACTGGGCCTTCTGCTCAAAATTATTTATTTGTATTGCCATAGTGCTGAGGAATCCCAGTCATGGACCACCATTGTGCCGGGTGCTGTGCAAATGTTTCTGCCAAACTAGCTGCTGGCTCTTGTTTTAAATAAAGCAAAAACATTTATGTTTACAATTTCAGATAGAATGTGATGTAGAGCAGTGGTTCTCAATGACCGGACCATGGACCGGTGCCAGTCCCTGAGATCTCCCTGACACAGTTTAGGAAGGCAGCAAGCTGGTCCCTGGTATAAAAAAGGTTAAGAGATGCTGATGTAGAGCATATGAGATTCAGAAGATTCATATCTGGTAATTCCTGTGCTTCTGCCTGAAAAGTGAACATTCTTCCCATCAGAAACTGTGTGTGATAAAACTGGTATCATTTTGCTGTTCAGTGAGATGTTGCATATGCCTTATGCAGCAGCCTTATTCGGGGCTTGCTTTGGAACATACACGTCTGTCGCATCTTATGTGCATTTAACATGCGCGATTTCAGCTTTACGCAGTCGGCAAAAACAAAAAAAAAGAGAAAAATAACAATTTTAATACTGTACCTGTAGTGCGGGTGATTCCGCCCGCCATTCAACTCAATGTAATTTTGACTATTCACAGTTTTCACGTTACGCGCTAACTGTGGAACGGAAACCCTGTGTAAGATGGGACTTGCCTGTACTCCTGCCTGGCCTTGATTGCAGTTGTTACCTGTACTAAGCACTTATTGCCTGATAGTCTAAAGTACTGCTGCTTCCATTGACTTAAGTGGGAGCAGCAAGGGATTCAGTACATTAAAAAATCAGGTAATGAGTTCAGGAATCACTTTTGGTTGCATTATCAGTGTTACAGAGGAGATGCTGAGAACACTTAGGACAGCTTTTAAAAATCTATTCTTTCTTGCATTGGCAAATGCAAAGGGCCTTATTTGTGAATGTGCAGGCTGTCATAAACAGATAGTTAAGGGTTAATGTCTCTTTTACCTGTAAAGGGTTAACAAACAGGGAACCAAACACCTGACCAGGGGACCAATCAGGAGACAAGATACTTTCAAATCTCGGTGGAGGGAAGCCTTTGTTTGTGTTTTTTGGGTTTTGCTTTGTTCTCTCTGGGTCCTGGAAGGAACTAGACGTGCAACCAGGTTTCTTGCCAATCTCCCTGCTACAGTCTCTTATATATTCAGAATAGTGAGTATTTAGTAAGAAAGGCGGTTATAGTCTTTTGATTGTTTTCTGTATTTGCAAATGTGTAGTTTGCTGGAAGTATTTTAAATTGTATTTTTGCTGGGGGGGAGGCTTCTTTCTAGTTTCTATAAGCTGACAGACCCTGTAACTTTTACCATCTAAATTACAGAGAGAACTTTTTTACCTTTTTCTTTCTTTTTTTATGAAAAGTTTTGTTTTTAAGACCTGTTTGATTTTTTCCCCTTGTTGAGGCTCAAGGGGATTGAGTCTGTACTTAACAGGGAGGGAGGGGAGAAGGGGGAATCCCTTTGTTTTAGATTCACGGAGCTTGAATCTGTATTGCCTCTGGGTGAGGGAGAAAGGGGAGAGGGGGGAAGGGACATTCCTCCCTGTTTTAAGATTCAAGGAGTTTGAATCACGGTAATCTTCCAGGGTAACCCAGGGAGGGAAATCCTAGGAGAGGCACGGGTGAGGGAAAGGGTTTATTTTCCTTTTGTTAAGATCCAGGGGGTCTGGGTCTTGGGGGTCCCCAGGGAAGGTTTTGGGGGGACCAGAGTGTATCAGGCACTGGAATTCCTGATTGGTGGCAGCGTATCAGATCTAAGCAGGTAATTAAGCTTAGAGGAATTCATGCTGGTACCCCAACTTTTGGACGCTAAGGTTCAGATTGGGGAAAGATACTATGACACAGGCACAATCGGGTACTTACTTAGATGTCTAAATGATATTAACTCCATCTGCTAAGACTTCTGGGTGTTAAAGAAAATAAAGAGGATGGGCTGGTGAAGCCAGTCTGAAAATCAGGTCCCTGAAATATTTTGACATAGTAGAAAAGGGAGGAAAAGAATTTTTTTTTATGGTTATAGATGGGGGAAAAAATAATCTTCCTAGCAATACAGACTTTCTCAGTACTTACAGACATCAGTACAGGTGGTATGTGTTAATGATGATACTTGACAGTGATTGTGCCTCACTCTCATTTGAAAGGTAATTAACTTCTGTCCTGGATTAAGCTAAAAGGATGTTGTTTGTTGTTAAAAGCTGCTCTGACCAACTGCAACCTTTTCATGAACACCAGAGGAGTCTGCAGGGCTTGTTTCCTGCAAGAGAGGAAGCCTGTAGGTGAATGCTACCAGGACTTCTCCCTTTAATTACAACAATCTAGATTCTTTCTTTCCCTTCTGGAGAGTTATATAAATTGATTTTTTCACTCTCTGCACTGGCTGAAGAAAATCACTGATTCAGGTGCACTCTCAATACACTAGTTCTTCTGGAGTATGAAGGCTCATAAAATTCCTTTTGCTTAAAGTGGACTTAGACACAGTGCTGTCACAAGTCAGGGAGAGTAAATGGCTGCTCTTGGTCTGTTGGTTGATTATTAGGCCAGCTGGGAACCCCTAAATCCCTTTCTTAGCAGAGGTCAGGCCAAGCACCTGAAATACCTCGGGCAGCACTGGTTGCCTGTAGGCAGCTGGCTGATGGGTGCCTCAGAGTTCTACCAGGAGCAGCCTAAAATGCTGAGGGAGAGAAAGGAACATCTTGTTCCTTCTGTCCAAATAATTGGGGCAGTTTATGGGGAGTGAGCGAGGAGAAACAAAACCCCACCCTTAAGAAGGGAGAGAGACAGCCAGGAAGGTAGAGGGGAAGGAGCATTTATGGAAGAGAAGAATCTAGGGAGCTGGTGGAGAAATGCCCCAGTGAAAGGAATAGCATCTGGGTTTTGTGTTTCTCCTCTTCGCTCCCTGCTTCCTCCCACCACTGCCTGTGAATGGAGCCTTTCCCCACACACATGGGATGCGGGAAGATACAGCCCTATTCATTTTTGGCTATGCTAAGCAATCTCAAAGAAATTCAGAAGGTATCCAAAGAGGTGCGTATGGTTGAACTCAGAATTGCTCTTCATTCTTGTTTTGTAGACTCTCTGCCTGCCCCAAGTATCACTCTTTCCCTGCTGAAAGAGAAGCAAATTGACTCCTGTTTTCCTTGCTCTAATGTGAGCACAGTGGAATCTTTTTTAATTTTTTAATTTTATTTTTTTTATTTGCAATGCTACGGTGGCCCCAGCTCTAGGAAATGTGGTGAGTTTAATGTATTGTGACTTGCACAAACAACAGGAAAGTGTCAGAAAACAAACAGTGAAAACAAAACGCAGCCAGTAACCTTGTGGCGTTGGAACAGAGCAAATGTTTGTCAGAGTGAGATTCTACTGGACATCACTGAATAAGAATGAGTTGAGGTCACACTTGGCAAGATGGGGAGCTCATTACCCTTCCCCTCCGCCCCCCACCCGCCATTCAAACAGCACAGCATTGCCGCGGGGGGGGGGGGGGGGGGGGAAGGGGGAGAGAGAGCTCTTTGCTGTAAACTGAACTAATAAAAATGTATATAAAAGCTTTGTTTGTTTTGTTGGAAGGAGCCTTGAGTCTTAGGAAATAAATAGACAAAGGTTAAGGATGCGTGCGAGCCCCTCCTACACTGCAGCTATGAAGAACTGTACACAAATCCCTGCAGAATGTTGCATAACTGCTTTGAATCTTTTCCAGTAAAGAGTGCTACGGACTCATTCCTCAAATCCTTACTCAAACAAACCTTTAATGGATTTTAATGGGAGTTTTTGCTTGTGTGACCTTTGATAACTTCAGTGCTTTGAAAATTTATATGATGCATTGTGTGTAACTTGCATATGCTTCTTGTGTTAAACTTGGTTGCATGTTATATAACATAAGTAACACAATTTTAACTACAAGAAGAGATGCTAAGATGTACAGTGAAACCAAAATCATGCCCTCTAATCTATAACATCTGAAAGCTAGGAAGTAGCAGTAATTGGTGTATTCTTCACAAGGATACAGACAGTATTGGATGTGAATGTGACAGACAGCAGTGGATTTTAAATGTCCTCAGAAATGGGGTGGCTTAGTGCAGATTTGCTGAGTGAAATTAGTGGTGGTTCATTATTAATAGTACTACTGTAGCATACAGGAGCCCTAGTCATGGAGCAGGACTCTGTTGTGCAAGGTGCTGTACAAACATGGAACAACAAGATGGTCTGTATTCTAATTGCAAGTCATAACTTGCTCCCCTTTGTTATCCTAACCTCCCTTCTCCTAGAAGAACAGAAAAGGATTAACATATAAACTAAGGGTTTATCTATTTGGAAATGTACTGGCATAATCCCTATATGGATACCCTCATTGCAGAGTAAGTGTGCCTTTTTTCTAGTTTAGCTTATACCACTTCCAAAGTGACACAAACTAAATCAGAAAAAGGAACTCTTATTTCAGAATATCCATGTAGGGAGTTATGCCATTATAGTTTCACCAGTGTAATTATTTTGGTAAATTTCCCATGTAAACAAGCCCACAGTGCCAGATTTTTAAAATCTGGCTTTCTTTAACTGACAGATCAGTTAATGTCATGTAGGTGTCTTCTTTGATAAGGTTGCAAATTGTGCCTGCAACAGAGAGGTTATTTGAGTTGCCATTTAAAATCTGGACCCAGACATTACAAATATAATTACAGTGTGTCTGAACCCCCTCCCCCAACTCTTCCTCCTTCCTTGTTTATTGTCCCATAGCAGATGATGTCATCATACAACCTAAAATACATCAAGGAGTGCAAGGAAACATTATCTAGTCTGTTCAAGGCGTTTGATATGTTTTTCCTCTAATGGTTAAGAGTATGGCCACCTACTCGGAGGACTCTTCACTTATTTATTGGGACGAAATGCTTTTCAAACATTTTGGTCAGATTTTTGTTTTTTTCCAAAGCTGAGCACCTCCGATGGGATTTATGGATGCTTAGCACTCCTACAAATTGGGCAGCTTGTTTTAAAAATGTAAATGATTTGTAAACAATTTGGGGATCTTAAACTTATTTTCTGCAAATTGTTGTCACTTTGCCTTTAAAAGCATTGGTTAAATTTATGCTAGTATAAGCAGGCATAATGCTACATCTGACCCCTTAGCTTAATAATTCTCACCTATCTGGAAATGTTTTTGATCTGATGACTTCCTGACAGGCACACATTATATCATTCAAAAGGTCCTGCTGATGTGTCATGGATTGAGTAGAAATGAGCACTTTGTTATGCTGAGCAACCTTATTAGAAATACTTACACGTCTTTTAACCTGCAATGATTCATTTATGGGTATGGGCACAGAGTAATACATCACTTCAGAGTACACTGGCTAGACAGAGGCCAGCAGTGGCATTCAGTCTCAGGGCAGTTAAAAAAGAAGGCTGTGTGACTTCCAGAGAATGGTCATGTCATGTTTTTTTATTTCCATAATTATAAGGATTATCAAAGTAAAATTCTTCACCGAGCAATTGCTCTACATGGATCTCCTTGACCACATTATCATGGCTAAAGGAGCAAAAGAAAATCAACACTGTATATTGCATGCATAGGTACTGGAATGAGGGGTGCTGGGGGTGCTGCTGCACCTCCTGGCTTGAAGTGGATTCCATCAAATACAGGGTTTACAGTTTGGTTCAATGATTATCAGCACCCCCACTATACAAATTGTTCCAATGGGAGCTGCTGGAAGTGGCGTGGGCCAACAGACTTGCCGCCGCTTCCAGCAGCTGCCATTGGCCTGGAGCAGCGAACTGCGGCCACTGGGAGCCACGATTGGCTGAGCCTGCGGACACGGCAGGTACAAACTGGCCTGGCCCACTAGTGGCTTTCCCCGCACAAGCAGCGGAACAAGTTTGGGAACCACTGATCTAAGAGGTCTGCACTACTGAACCCTAATATGTCTCTGGTACTTACAGCAATGTCCCATCTCTCTGCAGTACAATGGATGTGTCCCCCTCTGCCCTATGGCTCCCCACACTGGGCTTGTTGTAATCCTTGGAAGCTGTCATGTGCAGTTTGACAGCCTCTACTCACTCATGGAGGGAGCATAAACAGGCGCATTCTCCTCAGCCTCCACTGCCATCATCACATCCATAAGAAGAAAGATTTGAGGAGCAGGAAGCAAGGGCTGATAAGAATACCCCCTCCCCTCCCCTTACAAATGTATCCTCATCATCACCTGATAAGGCTGTCATGTCTCCACTACCATCTATGGTGGATGACGTCAAACTGTTTTGATAAGGTTGCAAATTGTGCCTGCAACAGAGAGGTTATTTGAGTTGCCATTAAAATCTGGACCCAGAGACATTACAAATATAATTACAGTTTGTTTGAAAACCCCCCAACTCTTCCTCCTTCCTTGTTTATTGTCCCATAGCAGATGATGTCATCATACATCCTAAAATACAGCAAGGAGTGCACAGTGCATTGCCGATGTGCTTCAGATTCCATTAGAGGAGGTTCAGGATTCGCATAATAAACCCCTGAACATTTTACACACTTCAGCTTCTACACACATAGCCATCCCTGTCAGTTAAGCATTACTGGAGCCTACTAAGACCTTTCGGCAGATTCCACTGTCTGCACCACCCACTTACAAGTGTGTGGACAAAAAAAACACTATGTTCCAGCTAGGGATTGAGTTTTTATTTTCTCATCCTGCACTGAACTGCCTCATAGTGAATGAAGTTACTGAACATGGTTAGACAGCACAATGCTAAGTCTACTCTTTACCGCAAGGACCAAAGGAGGCTTGACCTCTTTGGCTGTAAAATTTTCTCTTCAGTTTCAAATAGCAAAAATCAGGTGCTTATGTCAAAATATGATTATATGAACTACAATACACGTAATGCCTTTATTGACGATCTACCAGAGGATCATTGTGAGCAAATCAAGGCCTTTATCTAGAAGGGCCAACTTTTAGTAAGAACATCATTGCAGGCTTCCTTAAATGCAGCAGATGCTGCATCCTGATGTATTTCAAACGCAGTTATGATGCGGTAAGCATCTTGCTTAGAGCTGTTGGGCTTCCCTAGGGAGGTGCAGAGTACTGCAGAGGTGAGGACCTTCCTTTTGACGGTCATAAATAGTTTGCAAAGTCTACAGCTTGGCTTCAGCTTAGTCCTCAAACCTCCACAAGAAGTTGTTTTGAATATTTAGGGCACATGGTAGCTTATGTATTCATAACTCAGCATGCCATGGGGATAACTCAGGGGGGTCTATATACCAAAGAAGCAAAGTATGGACAAACAGGTGTCTGTCCCTTGCTGGGTTCTATGTCACTTGACTGGTAGAAGGACCCTTCAAGGACTCTGTGCAGGAGTCCCATTTTATTAAAGATCCAACTCCTGTCATAACATCAGACATATCTCTCTTGGGGTGGGGAGGCACATCTGGGGTCTCTCATAATTGAGGGCAAATGGTCATTCCAAGACCAGCTTCTCCACATCAGATTTCTAAGAAAGCTTGCATGCACTTCCTTCCTCTCATCAGAGCCATATCTATCAAGATCATGATAGATAACATGGCCTGCATGTTCTACGTCAATTGTCAGGGCAGGGCGCATTCCTATTCACTTTGTGCCAGAGCAGTAAATGCTGTAATTTGGTGCACAGCCAACCAGATACTCATCTCAGCTTCTTACCTTCTGGGTATACAGAACATCATGGCCAATGACCTCAGCAGACATGTCTCCCAGAGTTACAAGTGACATTTGGATTCATAAGTCCTCAACAGCCTATTTTTAACTTGAGGATTTCCAGAAGTGGACCTTTTTTGCCACTGCAGCCAACAGAAAACAAGAAATTTTGCTGAGATGGGAACTAGGTCCTCAATCAAGGGGGGATGTCTTCCTCACGTCATGGACAAGAGCTCATCTCTACATGTATTCATCAACACCATTACATTTGAAAGTACTGAACAAGATCAAGCAAGACAAGTCCAGGACCATTCTAATTGCACTGATCTGGCTGAGACAAATTAGGTACCCTTAGCTCATTCAGCTGCTTCTTGTCCACCATTAAAACTTCCAACCAGTTGCACTGTGTTGTCTTTCTGCTGTTAAATAATACCTGTTGTACCTCTATTTAATAGGAGGCCTCCATACACAAAAAGCATCCAAGAGCTGTGCCTGGAGTCACAGAATCTGCAGATTGGAGTGAACTGTCTGACCAGAATGCTAAGACATCTGCAAGAGATAATTACCTCTAGAAAGAGAAGAGATTTCATCACCGATTTACGCATCTGCAAGTTTCTCCAGTTCACTCTTCTCTTTCCACTGCCCTTGACTACCTGTTGAAATTAAAAGATCAGATCTTGTCACAAGTTCACTTGGTCACTATCCTAGTCTTTCACTCACTGATAGATTTATATTTTTTTCCTTACCCCATAACTTCAAGGCTTACCACAGGACCTGGGAACTTTTTTCCACAGGTTAGAGAATCTCCCCTGTATGGGACTTGAACCTTTTTCTTAATAGCCTTATGAAACACCTCTTTGAGTAGTAAGTATGTGTTAATTGCTTCACTTATCTATGAAAAGAGTTTCCATGGTGACCATCACTTCTATCCAGAGGGTCGGAGAACTGGGGGCTTTCATGGTGGATCCTCCTTTCATAGTATTGGGGTTTTTTTAAGGACAAGGTACCATTGTGGCTACATCCCACATTTCAGGTGTCCTCTGAATTTCTCATAAACCAGACTATTCACCTTCCAGGTTTTTTCCTGAAACCACACCACTCTAGGCAGGAATTTGCCTTCCATAATTTAGATGTCCGAAGAGCATTAGCCTTCTATCTGGACAGAACCAAATCTCTCCAAAAGTCTCCTAGACTACTTATTTCAATTGTGGACAGGTCCAAGGGATCTGCAGTCTCCACCCAGAGACTCTCAAGATGGACTTGGGGTGTATTATTTCATATTATGACTCTGCTGATATTCAACCTCCTTCTGGAGTGTTAACTCATTCTGCAAAGTCACAATCTACATTTGGAACATATTTTAGTAACGCAGCATTTACTGAAGTCTGCAGAACTGTAACTTGGACCTCTGTACATACTTTCTCCAACCATTACATTCTGGTTCATACCTTTAGATCCAAAGCTGTAGTTGGAACGTAGTTCTGTCTTAAAGACAAGACTCTGTTCTGAAGCTTCCTCTTCCTGTTGGGGATACTGCTGGGCAGTCACCTGAAGTGGGGTACCCAAAGGGACACTACTCAAAGTGGAAGGAGAGGTTACTCACCTTGTGCAGTAAAGAACAACTGTTGAGATGTGTCCCCCTGTGAGTGCTTCCCCTCTGTTCAGAGTTCTCCCTTATAGGCTTTGTGGTGCAGAAGGAACTGAGGGCAGTTCATAATTGCAACCCTATAGAGCCTTGGTATGACACATGAGGATGTGCAGGGTGCATGCATGGGCCATACAGGCAATGCCACCAAAAATCTCTGATCAAAGGTGCATGGGTACCTGAAGAGAAGCACCCACAGAGACATAGTTCTTGAAGAACTTCAGTTACTTCACAAGGTGAGTAACTCTTCTACTTTACTGAATTGGGGCTTATGATAGTAAACCAAGACTGGAAATAGCTTATGGGACTACCAGAGAACCCCACAGTACATTTCATTGCTGAACTGCTAGCACTTTCCTCATACATGTTCTCTTTCCATATTTAAGCCATCCAACTCCCGGACATGAGTTTGCAAATTGACTTTGTAACTCCTGAGAAGGTGACTTTTGTTGAAATAACTAAATATTGTTACTGTCTCCACTAAAAAGAAATATATTCTCAGACATTAAATTGAATCAGAGATCCTTAACTGCAAAGGGCCAAATTCTTCACCTTATTCACATAGAGTAGTACTTTGTTCTGTGAGTAACCCCATAGTACAGTAAGGCACTACTCCAGGAGAATAAAGGTGGCACTGTAGGGCCAGGTGAACTAAAAGATTAATTACTTGGTTTGTCTTAATGTTGACATTTTTGGTTTAAGTGATAGGCTTGGTGGTAGATTTCATGGTAAACCTGAAAACTGTCTTGACTTCCCTCCACTGAGATGAAACATCAGAGGCAAGTCCATTATTTATGGACCTTGCCCTCTCTGTTTCTCTGTCTCTCTGTCTGCCTGCGTGCAAAACCTACCAAAACAAGACAGTCCATTGCACATGCTTCTCCTCTGGGGAATGGGTGAGAGAACAAACACGTTACAGATGTATAGTTGCGTTGCTTAATGCATTGCTGGAGAGTGCTTGGATACTACAATGATGCATGTGGTATAAGAACCTATATAAAATATAATATTTAATGCTCCTAAGGCTACCATGCAGAGTGTAAAGCACCCAAGATGTTAAAGGGACACTGTAGACTTGGATTTTTCTTAACTAATTAAAAAAAAAAAGGTCTCTCCTTAAATAGCAGTAGCATGCTCTGAATTTTTTTAAAATGCCCTTAATATTGTGTTGTAAGGGGTTTTTCTGCTAACTGATTTGGTACAGTGCCATAGTCACAGTATTGTTGGAGGTTATTGTATGCTGGAAGAATTTAAGGGAGATTTGAAACACAAGTTTAGGCTTGTGCTTCTGCTGCATATTATGTGCAGATTGAGATATTTCAAAATAGACTTATTTCTTATATACTACTCTAACTTCTATATTTTATATAGTGAACAATGGCCATGTATTTCATAACTTTATTTTTTTTTAAAAGAGAGAATTTGATAACATACTGCTTCAGAAAGCAGTAATAATGTGGACAGACACACTGCATATGCTCCAGAACATCATGAGCTTACATAAATAGAGTACCTTTAAGTGGATTTCTCATGGATGCTCACATTAGAGGACCATTCAATAATCAACACAAATGTGAAGTCCATCTTGAGCTGAATTTACACTGAAACTCTTGACCAACTAGTGCCTAGTGGTGCAAGTAGAAATAATTTCTTGCCGGTACTGCAGAGGGACACAAGGGGGGGCACGTTATCTCCCCACATGAACCTCCATGTGATTCATCCCTGCCCTGCACCCAGCCTAGGACCACCACACTCTCCCTGTCCCCTCCAACACCTCCCTTACCTGTCTAAAATTTTACAACTCCATTTGTTAAACAGATGAAGTTGTAAAATGATGCTTTGGGCCCCTGGTGCCACGTGTACTTCCAGGAGTCATTGAGGATCCAGCAGCATCCCAAATTAAAACCTTCTTAAATGAAAGAAGGCTAGGAAGGACAATCATATCACTTTCCCTTAACACACAATCAGTACCTCCCTTATGTCCAAACTAAGCTTCTGTGCCCATACAGTCAGCTTCTTCATAGCATTGTTTGAGGAGGACGCTAGGGACCAACTCCTGTGCCTTTGACTTGGTCCTGATTTGGTAAAACAAAAATATGTATGCTAACGAACTTAAACAAAGCTTTTGTTTAAGTTCGTTAGCATATGTATTGTGCTGTTAAGAATGAATAGGATTCAGTGAACATTTCCTGGTCAGACTGGTCATTCTCCTTCTCTGGTAAGCACTGCCAGCTACTCAGTCACTGCTCCCCTGTTCCAGCCCTCCCACCGCCTGCAACAGAATACTTGCAACCGCCCCCTCCCCAGATAGATTTTCTGCTGTTGGGAGCCCTCTGCCAGAATCTGCATCAGTGGACAGAGTCCCTAGTGTGTACCCATAAATTACCAGGATGATGACTAGTAATTTGATTGTTAATTATTCTTCTAATATTTAAGGTACTTAATTTGTTTTAGATTTACTCTTGTATATAAATTAGCATAGAATATATTTTACACTGGAGTGTTTTGCAGACCCACAGATTGTGAAATGGCATGGAACTTACATTCTGTATGTTCCACCAACACAGAAAAACCAAGAAGCCATATTTCTGACTCAGAATTTGAAATCTCAGAGTCATGCAGTCAACATGTTTCTTCTTTGACTATATGCATCTGTAACATTTTAAATCAATGTTGTTGTGGCTCTAGGGTGAGCTGTCCCATTGCCCTCTCTCTCTCTCTCTCCCAGTCTCTCCATATGCAACATCTTTTAAGTGACAGGCTTACAGGCATTCTCCCAAGCATCTGCTTTACTCCCACAATGGGCAGTTGGACAGGTATCATACATTTGGCAGTACTCATTAACTGTCTGAGGGTATGGCTACACTTGCACTTCAAAGCGCTGCTGCCGCGGCGCTTTGAAGTTTCGAGTGTGGTCGCAGCACCAGTGCTGGGAGAGAGCTCTCCCAGCGCTGCACGTACTCCACATCCTCTACGGGTGTAGCTTGCAGCGCTGGGAGCTGCGCTCCCAGTGCTGCGGCACAGTTTACACTGAGGCTTTACAGCGCTGTATCTTGCAGCGCTCAGGGGGTGTTTTTTCACACCCCTGAGCACGAAAGTTGCAGCTCTGTAAAGCGCCAGTGTAGCCATGGCCTCAGTTTCGCCATCTTGGATGGAAGGTGAAACACAGCATGCCTCGGCTCTGCCTGAATTTCCTTGATAAGAGCAGGCAGTGAATTGGCTCCCTTGGGGGCTGAATCTGGCCTCAGGGAGATTACACTTGAGCCAGTGTTATTCACACCTCCCCTGTGGGAATGGGTGGGTGGAGACTCTCCCTCCTCCATTCATGTGCTTATTCATAGATGCTGGGGAAGCCACTTCCTTCCCATCAAATGCCCTAGCCACGTTTTGCTCCTTTCCCCGCTGTGGCAGCAAGGAAAGGAGCAGAGTGCAGCCCTGACCCTCCAGCCGTGTCCTCTGGTGAGGCTATGCAGTTCTGGGAGAACACAGGAGGGAGTGGAGCTGCCGGCATAGGGCCATCTGGCGGCCCAACATCTTTCCAGTACCCTGTACCGACTAGAACTCTCTTGCAGGTACAGGGTACTGGAGGGTACCACCATACTTGCACTCTTGCTTGTGCCTAATATGTGTTGGGATACTTTACCAACCTCCCGGTGTCTCAACCACACTGTGCAATTTGGAAAAAGTTCTCCCAGAGTGAATTCACATGCTGGTAACTCTGTATACATTACACCTGCACAGGTAAGAGTCTCCCAGGTGCAAATAACATTTCAAGTGTCAGGCTTTCCAGACTTTGAATTGCAGTATTCGAGGAGGAAAAACTATTTCTTCCACACCATATGAATTGCAGTGATTTCCAGTACTTTTACTGGTAACACTCTGACCAAGGTGTGTTTGTTGTTGTTTCTACCCTCCCCCAGATTTTGTGGTATCGGACCCTTGTTAATTTTTATTACCCTATGCCAATAGTATTCACTCTCTTGTACCAATATTTTAACTTTTCTATGGTGATATGGGAAGGCAACCTCTCTTGTTCTATGTTACTCTTTTACTTTATGTAGCATATATTTCACTCATCATTATTTTTGCCTTTTACCTTTTTATGGTAGAAAAGTAACTTTATTTTGTATATTGGTGTTCCTGCAGCATCTCTGTCAACTTCGTTTTAGTGCAATATACCACTCTTGAAAAGCTCAACTCCCATGCCAATTCCGTCAAGCTCCCTCCAGTTTCATTGCTGTCCCACTTTATCTGGCTTAAGCATTTTTAAAGTTTTACTTTTTTATCTATAAAGTCCTTTTAATAGTTTTTTGACCAAAGCCCAGCGACTGCAGAGTTGGTGAAATTTTTAATAATTCTTAGCACATTAATATAATTGAACAACATTTTAATAGATTTAATGCTGTCATCAGTTGGATTAGTTTTTAATTTAGGGCATTTCAGTTTTTTATACAGCTGCTTTAGAGTTACCACCTGTCCAGTTTTTAGCCAGACAGTTTTTGGCTTATGTGTCTGGCTGCCAGTTGGGGTTGCCAGGTGCCCAGTTTTCGGGGACCTGGCAACTCTAAATGGCACCAGAACCAAAAGTCTGGTTCCCGCAGGGCAGGGGAAGGTGCAGGGTCATTAACCCACACCAATCCTTGTTCAGCTGGGGCTGTCTCGTACCTGCAGGTAGGCTCCTTGAGATGATACAGCAAGCATTTGGGGGAGAGGAGCGGGTGAAGGGGGTAAGGCCTTGAAAGAGGCAGTGAAGGGGGTAGGGCTTTGGAAGAGGTGGTGAAGGAGTCCAGTTACTAGGAATTAGAAAGGTGGCAACCTTAAGTTCCTTAGTTTTAATACAATTATTCTTTTTCCATTTACAAAACGCTACCATACAGGTTTTTACTTTTTAATAACATTTACCATACACTACAGTTAAATAGAACTTTTGGATAAAATTGATAATGGTTAAGCTCCATTTTTTTTTTGTTCACTGATCTTTCTCAGTGCTGGGTTGGTTTTTGTTTTTAAAGCACACAGCCATCTGAAAAAGAAAATACAGCCTATTGTGGCTCCTCTTTGGAGCTTCTGTAGGATTTTAATTAAATAGCATATTTAATTCACATTCGTTTGACTCTTTTTATGGTATACGCTACATGCTTCATGGGAATGAACTTTTCTTCGGTAGTGCAATCCTTACCCTTTAGTTGCTGTGAAATTGTTACCTATATAAATTTTTACATGAAGTGTAAATGTTTTGTGACTATAGAGGGTTTTTTCACGTACCCCTGTCAAAGTGATTGATTACTTAGAGCCATGGTAAGGTTCAGTGTTTCTAATATTGCTAATCTTGTGATCCCTCGCCTTCCCCCTCACCACCACTCCCCTGCAGTTACTTCAGAGGTGCACTATCTCTTTATTTTCCTCTTGCAGCTCTTTTAGCTGCTGCTGTTTTAATACAAAAGGATTTTGAGTTTTTTTTCCTGCTGTTCTGGTTCTGACTGTCCCTGCCACAGCCACAACTACAATATAGTCCAGGGGTCAGCAACCTTTCAGAAGTGTTGCGCCGAGTCTTCATTTATTCACTCTACTTTAAGGTTTTGCATGCCACTAATACATTTTAATGTTTTTAGAAGGTCTCTTTCTATAAGTCTGTAATATATAACTAAACTATTGTATGTAAAGTAAATAAGGTTTTTAAAATATTTAAGAAGCTTTATTTAAAATTAAATTAAAATGCAGAGCGCCCCGGACCAGTGGCCAGGACCTGGGCAGTGTGAATGCCACTGAAAATCAGCTCATGTGCTGCCTTTGGCACACGTGCCATAGGTTGCCTACCCCTGGTCTAGTCCTTATTTAAAAAGATGTTGAACTTCATAATAACACCAAGGTACTCAAATTAACAAATGCTAAAAAAAAAAGAAAAAAGAAAAAAGAAAAAAAGAATTTAGCAAAGACTACCAGGAAATATTGTCAGCTGCTCAAGAAGTGTCTGTCACTTTTTGCAACTTCGAATGAAAGATAAATTAATTTTTAGTGAAATTTTTTAAAAGCCAATTCATTTCTACATATAAAATGGGGTTTTACAAGCCAGGAATCTGTGTTTAGGTCCTGATTATTTTGCATAATTACATAACTATATTTGCGTTTCTTTAAATATTTTGCTCACACTCCTTGTGTTGCTCTAATTATTTTTTACACAACTGTCCTTAGATTACATTTTCTACTTATACATTTAGTGGCAGCCAAGTTAAAAGGAAATAAGGAGTTTCCATTTGAGTAATTTTGACTAAATTGTCCACAGTCAAATAATCCAAATCAGATTGTCTCTCTGTCTACAGCGGTCGTTTACAAATGGTTATTTACAGACTGCTGCTTTGGGGAAAGGGCCCATTTTCCTTCAGAATGACTGTAAAGAAGTGTTTCCCAAAATGCCTTTTGTTCAGGGAAAGTCCCTGGAAGGCCGAGCCGGTTTGTTTACCTGCCGCGTCTGCAGGTCCGGCCGATTGCGGCTCCCACTGGCCACGGTTCGCTGCTCCAGACCAATGGGAGCCGCTGGAAGCAGCGGCCAGTACGTCCCTCGGCCCGCACTGGTTACAGCAGCTCCCATTGGCCTGGAGCATCAAATTGCAGCCAGTGGGAGCCGCGATCAGCTGGACCTGCGGACGCAGCAGGTAAACAGACCGGCCTGGCCCGCTAGGGGCTTTCCCTACACAAGCGGTGTCCCAAGTTTGGGAAACACTGCTCTAAAGGGTTTTAGGGATAAAAGCGTAGTGGTTGTCACTACCTGACCTCCCTTGCATAATATGACTATCAAGGTTTCACTGGGCGAGAGTGCATTAAGTTGTACTGCCATAAGCAGGTTGTATTATGAAACTAAGCATTCTTTTTTCCCTTTCTTATTTAATGTTACATTTAATACTTTTACTACACTAGCCTGCTTAATCGCTTCAGCACTTTGTAAAGTTCTAAATGCTCCCTTTAATTCTTCACTCTCTCTCTTGAAATTACTTATTTATTTTCTACACTGACACATTTCTCAACTGATTTTCTGTCGGGGGTCCTGAGATTATTTTTGTGCTTTATGCACTCAGTCTTAAGCTACAATTACTGTTTTTTCTCTGATCATCCTGCGGGTCTCTTTTTTTTTTTAAGGTTTAGTGGCAATTAACAGATCTTTTTGCTGGCCTTTGCCAAGCGTTCTTTTACCTACGTATTCTACATTTTTTTTTAATTTCCTTTATGTTGTTGAATTTTTCTTTAGTAGAGAATTTTATAATATAATTTACTATTTTAGAAGGGCTTTCATTTCTTGTTTAATACTATTTGCTGGAGTTCCTTTTTCACCTGGTCCCAGTCTCCCCTATCACTTCCCAGGGAGTCCATAGGGACCTCCTTTAGATCTAATACACTTCTCCAGTGCCCTGGAAACCTTCTTAAATTTGAACCCTTCCAATGCCATTGCTAAACCATTTGGTTGCAATTTTTGATAGCAAAGCTACACACGTATTCCAGACAAATGGAACCCGAGTGACAGCACCACTAGGTTGAGATTCCCTCTGAGATCTCTTTCCACTTGGCTTCCCAAGAACTCAGTTTGGCTCCAGATTTAGTCATTTAGATATCTTTATTTGGCATGTAGCAAAGCAACTCTGAGTTGATCAAGGTCAAGCGTAGAGGGTGTGTATAGGGCGTACCAGGCAGCACAGAAAATCTCTTCCTTTATATACATTTACACATTATGTTGCTTTCACTATATATTGCATTACATATTTTGAGATTGACTTTGTTACTTTGTAGAAACCAATCCCTGTACAGCATGCTTTGTCCACGCATGACTTACTCTTTATCTCATCTTATGTTCCAGGCTTATCTCATCCACTGTTGTTTTGTCCACTGCAAATGGTTCCTTGGATGTTGTTCCCCCTTATTTTAGCTAGTACAGGCATTCTGTCTCTTAGGTAAATGGGTCAGTAAGCTATTTTAGTTAGCACAGACTGCTAATACCTTCTAATCCTGTCTCCCAAAAAATGAAGCTTCATCCATGTCTAATTACTCATGTCAAGCCAGGTCTACAATATGCAGCCTAATAATTCCCATCTTCACAATCTTTCTGATTTTAGGACTATTGATTAAGAAGTATTTGTTTTATGTGTTCCATGGAACATTATGTGCTTACTCATCCATCCCATGAACGATCTAAATTACAGTGTAAACATCCGGAGCTCCCTTTCTCCTGTCCGAGTTCTAAATCATTATTTAAGGAAATCACCACATATTGTAGATCTGTACTTACTAATGTGATTTATTTATTTTGAATATTTTCTTAGCAAAATCATTTTTAGTAATCGAGTAACTAGGACATTTTCTGAGTTGGTTTGGTAAGCATATCTGCTCCAGGTTTCTGTTTCTAAGAAACTGTTTCTTCCCCCCTGCTCCCTCCCCCCATTCATTCCTACGTAGATACCCATCTACTATAGCTCTTTGTGTCATCAGAAGAAAGCAAAAATGTCTTGGGTTGTGTTTTTCTTTTTTGTTTGTTTGTTGGGCTCCCACTTCCTTTACTTTAGGTGGAATTAATATCTTTATCTCTCCCTTAGCTTGTATCAACTGCATTTTTGATTAAAAGAAACCAATACCTCTAGTCTGTCTTAAAGGGTCATGTAACAGGGTGTGTAGAGTTAGCAGCTGACTCAACACCCTGTAACTCTAACAGTACCAACATAAATTGAGTGGGTCCTAACTAGAAGGTCAATTAACTGAGCAGAGCTACATCTGAGGGGCAAGCAACCTTAGTAGCTGGGAGCATATAAATTGAGAGGAAGGAAGTGCTGGTGGGGAACTGAGAGCTCTTGTTCAGCTCTGTGTAAGCTTGAATGCTTGTCTCTTTCACCAGTAGAAGTTGGTCCAATAGAAGATGTACTTTGTGTCTCTAGTGTCCTGGGACCAAGACAGCTACAGCACTGCAAACTAGAAACATAAAATGCCATTTCTGTTCTTTTCTCTATTAAAATCTATGTTTTTATCCTTGCTCTATTGTTGTCACTTTTCTTTCTGGCAAACATTGGTTCTCCTCTCTGATCCCCACCATGGTTTGTTTTTTTAATTCTTTTCTTGTGCACCAGCAGAGTTCTTGCAGTGAACCTGTGCTCTCTCTGTTAGTGAAGAGCTAGCTCAGTACAAAACAAAATTGCATCCAACCTAAACAAGGGGGGTGGCAAATCCATTTGAAGACCTGTGAAGACTTAAACTAGCTGAGGAGCTGTCACTGGATCATTACCAAAAAATCTCCGGGGAGGCAAGGTTTTTTTTTTTTTTTCTTTCTTTAAATATGTATTGTGAACCTGGTGGAGATGCCCATCACACAAGAAGTGTTAAGGTAGGTCAAATTCTGGACATGAACTTCAGGACAATATCCCTTTCACTGTGGTATTAAAGGCAATAACAAAGCATTACTTTCTCTGTTAACCTTTTACATTAGAAGTCTGCCAACATTTTATCATCTAGCATGAAGGGACCTTTAATATCAGACCACCTGCTGTGATCAGATGACTCATTCCTGTAGGGGCTCTGCAGTGACTCTTGTCTCCTCTTTTCCTCCTCTTGATATTGAAGGGTGCAATCAACCATATTTTAATTTGAATAACTTTTTAAAAAAAAAATAGGGAACTAAATAATGGTCCAGATCTTGTGGAGCTGTGCAGCTCAAATAGCGGTGGTGCAAAGGTGAATTTAAGGCACACGGTTCTGCACTCTTGGCTTATCTGTGAACCAGTATGCTTCTTTGACATACATTGTAACAGCAAGGCTAATTAAGAGGGCTGTTCTAATTTGTAGTAACTGTCAGTGGGATAGTTTCATGGGTAGAGTAACTGAGCTGGGACTCGGAGCCCAAGATGCAGTTTCTGGCACAGGCGCAGACTTCCTTGGGCAGGTAACTTAATTCATTTTGTGCCTCCATTCCCCATTTGTAAAATGGGGATGCTACTTCTCTACCACCTGAAGTGTTGATGGTGCAGAAAGTCTAGTAATGATTGTGAGGCTTGCTTTCTATCTATTATATGTCTCTCATCACAATACTATTTGAGAGTGTCTCCAAGGGGCTGATGTGACAGCTAAGCCTAGGGAGGCACCAGCTGTGCCATCTCTTCTCCACCTACACATTACACTGACTCAAACACCAGACCTCCCCTACAATGGAGGGATTTCCCCCATTGCCAGCTATGGTGCCTTTATGGCCACCTTGCTCTCCTGGTGCAGCATAAAGCAGCTGCATTGCAACATCTACTTTGCCACTCTTGCCAATTCAGTATACTTCTATTGAAGTGCATATTTTCAAGTATGATGGTGTGTGGCCCTGCCATATAGAATTCAGGGTGCTCTTCAAATTAGTTGTGTTTTGGTGGTATTCAAAGTTGTAGTCTTTTGGAAGAGCTCAGTTTTAGCACAGTCCTTTCAGAACTTTGAACTTAAAATCCTGCGTGCTGCTTGTAAGTAGAACCTCCTGAGGTGGCTGCAGTCCTGGGGAGCAATGAGATTTGAGCCTTTTCAGCAGTTGGCTGAAATCTGAGGAACTTGCTTCAGAAAGGGCTGATTTTTGACCACGAACTCAACGAGGCTCAAGACAATGTGTAATGTGCCTCTTCACATTGCTTTCTCATAGCACAGCATAGCTCCCACCCACTGGTGTGCACTAACAACCCATAGCTAATCACCACCTACTACTCTGCCCACTTTCAGAATGCGGAGATGAACAGAGAAATGAAATTCTAACCCTTTCTACTTGTGAGAGAAGTGAAAAATCAAGTCACCTTGTAGACCATTCATATAGACTTGAAAATTTGTAAGGTACTTTGGTAACTTGGTGGTGGAAAGTGTTTAAAAACCGAGGTTGGCCAGAAAAAAAAAAAGTTTTATCCCTTTGGAAAGTGGGTATTCCCACTGAAGATACAGCACTTGTTCTATTTCAGGACTATCATGAGACATCTGATTTTAAATCTGTAATTTAAACCTGTATAGCTAAACAATTTTCTGTTTAGTATAGGGTTTGTAAATGCATTAAATGGATTGGATATAACTTTCCTCTCCTAAGTCTTTATTGATTGGACTCGTGTCACCAGGCGTAATAGCCAGAAAAAGGCAAATATTCTGATAACATTTTGAAACAAAATCCTGTCCAGAACATTTCTTTCTTCGTTTCTGTGAAATACAGGTCATGGCACATATAGAGCTCATGGCGGTGTGGTTTTGCACTGCTTAAAGGTTTCATTCTTTGGCTTTGTCACTCCGTGACTAATGCAGCCATCCTAAACTCAAGCTGGTAAAACCTTCATAGCACATCTTCATGTAATCCCCTAAATATCAAATCTAATTGAGGACTAAGTGTCCACAAATCTGTATTTTAAAAATAGAAGATGGAGGCAATCAAAATGTCACAATATAACAAATCATCTAAAAACAATGGTTTTAACCAATTTTTTTTTTGAAGAAATAGACTGTCATCCAAATGAAATCTGTGTATGAAACTGTAGCCCGTGACACAAATGAAAGTGGTTGAGTGTTAAATTGCTGCAGAGGAAAAAGGGTTTAAAATGGAAAATGCTA
The DNA here is from genome assembly GCF_007399415.2 of Gopherus evgoodei. Classification (NCBI taxonomy): domain Eukaryota; kingdom Metazoa; phylum Chordata; order Testudines; family Testudinidae; genus Gopherus; species Gopherus evgoodei. Next base: position 233,099,782 of record NC_044322.1, on the reverse strand, counting down.
GCTAGGCTTGTAGCATTTACAAATCGCTGCTGCTCTTCTTTGTATTTTACTGAATACATGTAATGTACCAGTAATAGGCTTAAATTACTCTTCTTAGTACTCATCGTACAAATTGCCAGTACTCTAATTTCCGCTGTCTCTGCTTCCATTAACAGACCTACTGGGTGACCATCTAGGAATAATATTACTAAATAGAGAAAATGAAGCTATATTTAAATACGCATACAAAAGCTAAGTGACAGGTTATATATCACCAAACCAGAGCAGACAGGTAACTTCTAAGTCATCAGGTCTGACTGTATCCTTGTCTTTTCCCAAAGGGGGCAACATCTGTGAATCTTGGTTAAGTTGGTTATAGGCTACGTGGAGAAATGAACCTCCTGAGGTAATGGCCAAATTCTTTTAAATAATCTTGTTAGAGAACCTAAAAGAGAGAATCAAGTGAGAGTAAGAGCCTGAGTGAGTGTGTGTGTGTGAATAATGCAAAGAAACAGAGGAACACAGACAATGATTCACAGGAAGTCAAGCATGGTGAAGTTTATTGAGATTGGAAAATGGGGGCACTTACAAAATAAAGTCAGTGGAATAAAGCTTGTAGGAAAGGCAATAGAGGAGAGTGGCCATGAACTGTAGCTGTAAAAGACTTTTTTAAAACGTCTTCTGTAATACATATATTAAAACATATGAAACAATGAAAGACATTTGAAAATAATAAATTTAAAACCTTCCCAGCACCATTAGCAAGATTTTGGCTCTCCCAGTGCCAGGGAATTAACATGCACAAAATGTTCTGCTGTGCAGGCTACCTGCATTGTATGTAGTATCGCTGTGGGGACAGTATCCTTCATGGGGCTGCTATGCAGCTTCCTTCACAGAGAGAGTGTGGAGCCTTGACTCTGGGGGGCCCATATCCAAAAGTGAGCTGATGTGGAGGAGAATTAATATACCTCAGATAAAGGACTGGTGCTAATTTCCCCCTGTCCAGACTATGACATAACCAGAGACAGAATTGTGATTCTCATATTTCAGTCTCTGGTCGATCCTGGGGCACTGAAACCACACACTGCTCCATACTCACGGCTAGTGACAGATCCACAATCTAACCCTAAATGAGGAGAATCTGATACTTGTAAGGATAAGTTAGAGAGTACTGCATAGCAAATTTATGAGGGCAGGGCAGAAACATTGTTTGACAGAACCCTAATAGAAATGAGAGAACTAGATATGTAAGGTAGACCATTCTAAACGGATGATAAGAAAACAATGTAAAGATGTTTCTGCACTCATGTATCCCACTATTATTGCGAGGTACGTTAATGGATATTTCTGTTATCCTCTGAAGCATCAAATCTGAGCAATGACTAAGACAGGAATGGGACATGCAGGACAATGGGATGGGATGTTCAGCTCTGTCGACTGATTTATTTCAGCGCAGCCAAATGAGAAAGCACCGTGACCCAACCCAGTTATCTGGTCCTGCACCTTATGTAAAAAGCTGGTCCTGATAAGACTTTTTTACATGTACTTTTTACGTTGCTATCCAGATTCAAGGCCTGTGTTGCTCACCTGCCTGCAGTTGGTGAGGGAAATAATTGGACTTGCAAACTGAAAGAGCTTCCCACAAGAATTCCAAGATGGTTTTGAGAATGAATGTTAATAATTCCCTCCCTCTCCTCATGCTCCTCACCCCAATGAGGATAAATCGAAGATCTTTGTGGCATTTTAGCAGGTTTGGCTATTTCATTTAAAGTTGGAGTTCCCCTCTTCATTCACACCAGACTGCATCCAGGAAGTCTTCAGAGAGTTGATGGGGTGGCAGTGTGATAGGGGACGGGTCTAGGGCTTGAGAGACCTGGGTTCAATTCAGTTCCTGGCTCTGCCGCTCTGCCACTCTCCTGCTGGGTGACCTCAGGCAAGTCACTTCCCTCCATTTGCCTTAGTTTCCCCTTCCGTAACATGGTTATAATGATACTGGCCTTTGTTCTGTGCTTTGAGACCTAACGATGAAAAGTGCTGTATAAGAGCTTGCTGGTATTATCGTTATAATAGATATGTTAATTTTAAGGGGCTGAGACCTTCAAGACAGTTGTTTGGAGGAGGAAGGGGAATTTAAAATGTAACGTGTTTTTAAAAAAAAATGTGGGGTATTAAAATGTTCAGGGGAAAATGTTGTAAAAATAGTTAAATATACATAGACATTGTTTCCCGCCCCCACCACCATTTTCCTCAGGAGGTACAAATAGATACATTCCTAGCTTAAGCAAGTTTACAGACAATCTTGTAATTTTTAGTTCCACGATTTCTCTGCCATTTTTTAAATTGTAGCTTGTGTCTCAGAAAAAGTAAAGTGCAAACTCAAATACTAAACTAGCTGAATCTCAGAGTGAGTGACCTGTACACCAGTCCTTCTTCTTGCCATTATATGAATGTGAACTGCATTGGGGCAATTGTGGAATGAACTCCTACGACACTCAAGGCAAATCAATGTTAGTCCTAACTTATTTGGCAGTGTTTCCTTAAATGTTCTGTCCCATTTATCCCTAACAATCATATCTTTGTCTTTAGCTACGCTGACACTGTAATTTGCAGTTCATGCAGACATATTTGTATTAACTCTACTCTAGGTAGCTTGGTAAAAATAACAGTGAAAATGCAGTGGTGTGGACTTCAGTCTGGGCTGCATAAGCATGGATGTACCTCCAGGGGGACAGGTGGGCTTGTAGGGTGTAACTGCACTGCAATAAAAGACCACTGGGCATGGCTGCGGCTGTCCCGGGTTGGTTGATCCAGGCTCGTGGGGCTTGGGCTGTGGGGCTAAAAATTACAGTATAGACATTTGGCCTTAGGCTGGAACTTGGTGTCTGAGGCCCTGTGAGAGAGGAGGGCCACAGAGCCCAGGCTCCAGCCCGAGCGTCTACAGTGCAATTTTTAGCCCTGAGGCCTGTGAGCCTGAGTCAGTTGATCTGGGCTCGTGACTTGGTGCCACAGGTTTTTTATTGCAGTGTAGAAGTGCCTGTAGAGCACCTGTAGTGAATCCTGTACCACCGTGTTCTCACTGCAGTTCTTAGCAAGCTAGCGCGTGCCCCCCCCCCCACACACACACACGGTATCTAAATCTAAATTTCATCTTGAAAACAAGTACCTCCAATAATTTTTTCTCTTCTGTTACTAGCTGCTATTGATATATCAATAATGTACATAGCCCTATCTTTTTGCCTACAATCATCATTGGTTAGCCCCAACGAGCTATCAGTAGTTTGATAATAAGACAAATTAGCTGATGCCCTTGTCATAAACAGATAGCCAAGGGTTAATGTCTCTTTCACCTGAAGCACCTGACCAGAGGACCAATCAGGAAACTGGATTTTTTCAACTTTGGGTGGAGGAAATTTTGTGTCCGAGGTCTTTGTTTTCTGGCTGCCGGCTGTCTCTGAGCTTTGGAGAAGTAGTTTCTATTTTCTAATCTTCTGTTTCTAAGTGTAAGGACAAAGAGATCAGATAGTAAGTTATATGGTTTCTTTTCTTTGGTATTTGCATGAATATAAGTGCTGGAGTGCTTTGATTTGTATTCTTTTTGAATAAGGCTGTTTATTCAATATTCTTTTAAGCAATTGCCCTGTATTGTGTCACCTTAATACAGAGAGAACATTTGTATGTACTTTTTCTTTCTTTTTTTTTATATAAAGCTTTCTTTTAAGACCTGTTGGAGTTTTTCTTTACTTCAGGGAAATTGAATCTGTACTCACCAGGGAATTGGTGGGAGGAAGAGATCGGGGAGATCTGTGTGTGTGTTGGATTTGCTAGCCTGATTTTGCATTCCCTCTGGGGTAATAGGAAAGTTCTTTTTGTTTCCAGGATTGGGAACAGAGAGGGGGAGTCACTCTGTGTAGTTTCACAGAGCTTGTGTCTGTGTATCTCTCCAGGAGCACCTGAGGGGGGGGAAGGGAAAAAGGATTATTTCCCTTTGTTGTGAGACTCAAGGGATTTGGGTCTTGGGGTCCCCAGGGAAGGTTTTTCAGGGGGACCAGAGTGCCCCAAAACACTCTAATTTTTTGGGTGGTGGCAGCAAGTACCAGGTCCAAGCTGGTAACTAAGCTTGGAGGTTTTCATGCTAACCCCCATATTTTGGACGCTAAGGTCCAGATCTGGGACTAAAGTTATGACAGCCCTCCCCTCCCCCCCGAAGTACTGGAGAGGGAAAGGGGATGGTCTTGTGGTTAAGGCATTGGACAGGGACTTTGAAATCTGGATTCTGTTCCTGGCTCCGCTACAGCTATTCCTGTGCAACATTTTCACCTTATCTCCCTGTATCTCAGTTCTGTTTTATGAGGATAGTCATGTTTTATTTCTTCTTCTCTGTGTATTTATATAGTACTTAGAATAATGGAGCTCTGGTCTTGGCTGTGGCCTTCTAAGTGCTACTATAATACAAATAATAATAGGTCTTTGATCAATTTTGATGTGTTTTAAAGACACTTTCCTGAATAATAAAAGCAGCTTGTTGGTTTTGTTTATATCACTTGCACATCTTACCGCTTTTCCATGTGGCTCTCTCAACCATTTTTTTTCAGTGTTAGATTTATTTTTATATTTTCAAGTCTGTGGCAGGAAGTGGGATATACAGTATTGCAAATATGTAGAAGAAAGCACCCTTTGTAAACCACCTCTGAGCCCCAGAAGTGGAGAATCAACATGGAGCTGGACTGGGCAGCAGCTTAGCTGTGTGTGGCTGGCTTAGCACAGCTATGTTTGTGCCATCAGACTAGTGTGTGTGTTTTTCATACCTGTAGCTTTTAAAGAAAGGTATTGGCTGACACAATATTTTCCAAAGTTCTGGCAACTGCTGATCACTTTTCCATGGTACAAACCATTCAACAATCTGCATGCACACAGAGACGTATATAATGACTGTATACTGGACTTATGAAGTTATTCAGTCTCGTTATTCATGTTTTTGTTTTTCTAATCATTATAGAGTACGAGGATTCCAATAATGCAAATAGTGAAGCGTTACCATTGTTTAAATGTGGGAGTTTAAAATTCTGTACATCTGCAGCTTCACTAAAATACTTTTGGTGTATAGTAATGAGCTGGGGGTCCCATTGTGCTAAGCACTCTACAAACATAAAGTAAGAGGCTTGCTTCAAGGAACTGAAAAGCTAGGGCCTTGATTATGCATATGCTTAGTTTTACATTAATTAGCTCTACTGTAGGCCTATTTACCTAGGTGGATAACACTGATCACATACAAAGCTCTGCAGGATTGGGGCCTAAATAAAGACAAGATGTACCAGGCAGGTGTAGCACAGGCCAGCCTGGGAGGAAGACAGAGTTTTCTGTAACTGGATTCCCTTTTACTGAAAATTGTTCCAAATAACTAATTATAAACTTCTTAATGTGACTTCCACAGTCTTGTTGGGCGGAGGTCAGGGATGGTGGTGGTGCCTTAATAGTGGTCTGGTCCCCAAAAATTTACTTCTAGGGAAAAAGCGGGAGAGGAAAGGGGAAGGGAAAATAAGGGGTTCCTCAATGGTAATGTTTTTGCTGCTGAACTGAGAGGACTTGTGTTCTCACAGGGCTGGTCCACACTACGGGGGGGAAATCGATCTTAGATACACAACTTCAGCTACGTGAATAACGTAGCTGAAGTCGAATATCTAAGATCGGATTACTCACCCGTCCACACCGCGCGCGATCAATGTTCGCGGCTCTCCCTGTCGATTCCGGAACTCCGTTGGGGTTAATAGAGTTCCGGAATCGATATAAGCGCGCTTGGGGATGATATATCGCGTCTAGATTAGAAGCGATATATTGATCCCCGAGCAATCGATTTTAACCCGCCAATACGGCGGGTAGTCTGGACGTGGCCATAGTGTACCAGGGTATGATCTCAGGTTTAGACATTAGTGTCAGCATTGAAGCATACCGTTGATAGTGAGTGGGTGCTGGTGCTCCACCGTTAGAGCTGTCACCTGTTTTAAAAAAAAAAAAAGAAAGACATGAGATGATTTCCCTTCTGCTCATCTTTGGGGGGCTACAACTGCAGAAGTTAAAGATCACAAGGTGCTTTTTCAACGAGAGGGCTGAGGCAGATGCAGCTTCCTGTTTCAATGGGTGCACTATGCTAACCTGTCAGAGGAGCACTGACCATCTACAAGAGCACTAGCTGCCCCAGCACTGCAACCCTCATCCCATCCCAGTGTAGAGAGGCCACAGGGCCAAACCTGAGTAGCGTTGCGACCCTTTGTGCCAGGTCACCACACCCGGAGCAGGAAGTTAAACCCAGCCCTGTGGGACAGGAGCTACCACTGCGTGGTGAATGTGGAGGGGGCTCATTCTCTGGTCCCTCTTTGCCTCCGCTCCGGGGCCTCCCCTCTGCACTCAGCTGAGGGAAATGTATGTTCTCGTGTTTAATTGATGTCAAGATTTCTGTAGGTGCAACTGAACCAGGCTAAAGCTGCCTTGGAGAGGGCTAGAAACTGCTGTTCCAGCCAACATTCCTGGTCACAGTAAAAACATGTTAAATGTTCCTGGCTGCATATAAACTGTTGTTGCTCACATAATGGCTGCACAGTTTGCCTAAAGTCATTGCACAACATCATCCAACTGCAAAGCATTTTAAAATACATGGAGCATAAAGACAAATTTTATTTTAGAATGGATGCGTCAGGGCCGAGATGCCGGCTGCCAGGTCTAGTGGTTGGAGCTGGAATCAGAATCAGGGAATTGAGCCAAGGGTCAGGATTAGAGTCAGAGACCGGGAGAAGGAATCTGGCAAGAAGGCAAGGCCGAATGTAGCACCCACTTGTGTGGACAAAATCCTGTGCCTCTCTTTGGGTTTAAATAGGAAGCTCTGACCAATTGGCGTTCACTGTGTTCCTTCAGTCAGACCGAGGGAAGAAGCCCTTCCTGATGTAACTTCAGGTCTCATGTTCTCTCCTGCTCGGCTGGTTAATAATGAGCTGCTGACTGGGAGCAGGGAAGCAACAGTTGGCTGAGGACCCAGGTCCAAAACCTGTGCGACCATGACCGAATCCATATTTTATTACAAGATCTCTTAAAATTACACTTTTAAGATAAATTTGTTGATACCAAGAGTTTGCATTATCTATATTTGAGTTTACAGATTCCTACATAATCAGCAATGGGTTAAAGTGTGATATCTTGCAATTCTTAGTGCCTTTAATCTGGTCTACACAACATAGTTAGGTCAATGTAAGCTGCCTTGCGTCGACCTAGCTGTGGATGTGTCTTCACTTAAATTTGGCTCCTGCCAACTTAAACGCCTCTCTGCGCTGATTTAGTAACACCACCTCCCCAAGTGGCGTAGAGTTGTGATCAATATAATTAGGTCAGTTGCTTACAGTGACTGTTACTGGCTTTCAAGAACCATCCCACAATGGCTGACGCTGAAAATACAATCAATACAAGTGCTCCTGGTGAGGTTGTGCACCACCACCACAAGGAGCCAAGCGCACGTGCGCGCACAAGTGATTTAATAACTATTGTGGCTGTATGCTGATGTAAGGTTAGGTTGACGTAATTTTATAGTGTAGATATGGCCTTAAATCTACTAACTTGGTTTTTAAGGTAAGTAATGATCAGTAGATTTTCGTATCTTACTGAAAGCGGTAACAATTTAATGTTCAATATGTACATTTTTTTTCATCGCTACATGAATGTTCATCTGTCCAGGGTCTGTGGTGTGCCTGAGCGCTGGAAGGAACACAGGGATTTCCAAAGCATAGTGAGACAAGTTCTGGTGCATTATACCCATGTCAGCAACAGTTATTGAAGTAAAGAAGTTGGACAGCCTGGCCATTTCTCCTGACTCTAAAACTGGTTAAGCCTTGCATTTTGAGGCTATAAAGAGGCACTTCCATTCAGAGAACCTTTTATGGATGAAGAATACTATTTAAATTCACAGTATTTATAAGTTCTGCAAACCAGACTTCTTGTCTGTTTGGAAATATTTAAAAACAACCGACTCCCCTGTCCCCCCATACAGAGGACTATTTCTTTCACTAAGTTAGGCTTTAAAATAATTTAAAGTAGAGACAACAAGAGATTTAACAGCAAGTCCACTGTCTCCAATCTAGTCCAGGTCATATTGATCAAGAATTGGGACTCAAGGAAATACTGAATGGGTCCATCAAAGCTGGTTTGTTCACCTGGACACTGAGAGAAATTGCTGTGCTGGAGCAGTTTGAAGCATCTAAGCAGGAAGAGAAGGGGTGTTTGTGGGGCTGTGTGCTAGGAATTGACTATAGACGGTAGGATCTATAGTCATTTAATTTGTGCAGCAATGTCCGCAATGGTAGCCGGTCTTGTCTAATTGTGCTCAGAGGGTGAAATTCAGAGGATTTAACAAAAGGCCTATGCAATGCTTGAAGCCTGCTTTGGTTTCTAGTTCTGATAAATATTGAGATAATGAACTTTAAGATAGTGACGTTATGCTAGTTTTAGATAACTTATTTCTAGTGTGTTGCTTTGAATTTTTCTGACTCTTGAGGTTCGTGCAGTTGGACTCATGACGTGAAGGAAGGCTAGCTTAACTTGTGGAGGGAGATAACAAATAGTGCCATTAATGTTAGAAAAGAGAATGCCACAAAATGCTTCTCATATAGTCAAGTATCAGAGGGGTAGCCGTGTTAGTCTGGATCTGTAAAAGCAGCAAAGAATCCTGTGGCACCTTATAGACTAACAGACGTTTTGGAGCATGAGCTTTCGTGGGTGAATGCCTGAAGAAGTGGTATTCTGCATCTGAATACCTGCATCTGAAGAAGTGGGTATTCACCCACAAAAGCTCATGCTCCAAAACGTCTGTTAGTCTATAAGGTGCCACAGGATTCTTTGCTGCTTTCTCATATAGCTTTTCTGTAAAATATCTGGCACTTGTTGGAATGCCTTGTATAGCTCCTGAGGAACTTTCTTCTTTTGTGAGTAATGTGTGCATCTCAGACACTCATGCTCATTAAAATCTCCATAAGAAGACCACACCATCACGTACTGTCCCTAATATCGTGTATTCTGTAATATATAAAATGTCAGCAGCAGAAGTGTTGATTCCTTTTTGTGTCCTGTTTGCTTGGGACTAGGATTAACAAAATGCCAGGATATGTAGCTAAGTGAAAATCCAGTAATTCATGTTGCTTTTCAGCCTGCAAAGTGAGTTGGCACTTCTCAGGATCGTATATTAAATCAGTTGAATGTTACTGTAATTGGTTAACGTGTTATGCACATATATTTACACTACTGGTGTTATAAGGATTTCTTCAAGACACTCCTGCGTTGTCCCTCTGGCTTAATAGAAATGGCTTCATATTAACAGTTTTCTTCTGCTCACTAGGATGTGATTTGTTGTAACTGTAAACTGTAAAACTATAAACTGGAACCAGCAAGATGATGACTAATTAGGAGGGAAATGGTTTTAACATGCCTCTGCTTTGCCAAGGAATATGAAAACAATGAGAGCTTTGTCAAGTCTGTGGGTCAACTAGCCTGCTAGTGATATATGGTGTTTTTGTAAGCATGCCACATTTTGCTTTTTTTTTTTTTTTAAGTGCCGTTTAGCAGCTGAAATGTGATTTCCCATCTGTTTGCCCCAACAACTGCTGAACATCACCGTCATGGTTGTGTGTTGTTTAGTGATTGGACACATCCTGAGTAACATAGAAGCTGGTCCTCTCTGGCAGGCGTGTAGTGCAGTCTGCCTTTATTTAATTATTTTGCAGTAGTTTGAAAAGCTGGGAATGTGGACAGATAGCAGTTGCCAAGACATTTTGTGTCCATACACTACAGCTCCTCAACCCTGCAGTAGTCCTTTCCCCTCACCCCAGTGTTTTGCTCCTTGCTTCTCTGTAATCCACTTCTCCCTTTCTTTCCAGTTAGTCATGACTAAGGCTAAGATTTTGTCACGAGTCTTTTTAGTGAAAGTCATGGACAGGTCACAGGCAGTAAAGAAAAATGCACGGAAGCCATGACCTGTCCCTGAATTTTACTAAAAAGATCTGTGACAAAATGGGGATTTGCGGGTCCCCACACCACCTGCAGCGGGGCAGTTGCGTGGTGGCTTGGAGCTCTGGGGACCCCCACCACAAATTGGGTGTTTGAGCTCCAGGGTCCCCTGCTGCCCAGGGGTAGAAGCTGCGGGGCCCTCTCCAACTGCAGCAGCTGGGGGCTGTGGTGCAGCCCTGTTGCCCGCAGTACCGAAGGTCCCTCCGCCAGCCATGGCAGCCGGGAGCTCCGTGAGGTGTCCCTGTTGCTTATGGCTGCCGGGGCCCCCCCACCAGCTTCACTCTCCAGGGGAACCCTGAGCTCCTGACTGCTGCAGGCTGAAGTCATGGAGGTCACAGAAAGTCATGGATTCTGTGACTAAATCGTAGCCTTAGTCATAATGCACTTTCCGTATGCCTTGCCCCTACCTGTCTTTAAGGACAAGCTGCAGCACTTCATGTGCCAAACATCCTATCTGCTGGGGCCCAAGCTGTATTAAAACTTATGAGCTTCCCTACTTGGAAGCCTTATGGCAAACTGTGTGTACGCCATCCATTGCTAGTCATCAGAACCCAAATTCTGTAATAGGAAGGGGCCTATTTAGTGGGGAGTTCAAAGCTTGGGCCAAGGCTTTAAAAAGTAACTAGTAATTTAAGAGAGACCTTAAAAGAGGCTTACCTTTTAGAAAGTTCAGCACCTCCCTCCCCTTTGAAAATTAAGATGTCTCAAATTGGGCACCCAAATCACTAGTCACTTCTGGAAAATCTTGGCCTTGGAACTCCCACTATTCCTCCTTCACCCATGCAAAACCCTTCTAAAACTGAAGTGTTTACGGTCTCTTCCATGAAAATTTCAGGTGACTTACTGTCAACATGATCTGCTTTCTTGAAGCAATTTAGAAGTTAATGACTTGCTGAAAATGCAGTGAATTAATGAAACGTTAATATTCATAGCACAAATTCCATAGCAGTAGTCAGTAAGTTTTTTTAAAAACAATAAATAACTGATCATTTTATAGCTGATGGAGACTTGGAGCACCTAGTCCAACAGAGAATGTCACATGCCCATTTCAGCCTGTTGGTACTAATTCTGATTGTTTTTCAGATGGATGGAAGATTGCCATGTGAGTTAAATTTACCTGTAATGGCACACGTCATCAACTTGAGTCCAGAAATCCTAGAGAGGTGCTGAATCGTATCCCCACCCCCTCAAAAAATAGCATCCAGCTCTTCTTGAACTGATTTACACTACTTGTTTTTTATTGCTACCTCATAAACTGGTGCTGGATTGTATTTCAACCAGTGATGAAACACTGGGGGGTAGACTAGATGACCCTTGCAGTTCCATCTAACCCTATGATTCTATGATATATTGTTTTAATAAATAAACTCTATCTGAACAGTTAACATTCCTTCTCTTTCACTTCAACTCATGATATCCTGGGTAGTGAGTTACGGGCTCTTTCTTATATTTTAAGTATCTTTTAATTGCTTTTCACAGTATGGAACCGATACAAGATATGTCTGTAAGCTTAAGAGCCATAAAAGGAACATGTTATCCACTTTGCAGTCTTTATCCTAGCTATCTTTGCAAATTCCAACAAACAGCTTGAAAACAGATATTTAAGAGTAGGTTAGATGAATGTCTATCAGGGATGGTCTAGACAGTATTTGATCCTGCCATGAGGGCGGGGGACTGGACTCGATGACCTCTCAAGGTCCATTCCAGCCCTACAATCTATGAATCTACGAAAGTTCCCCAAATACCTATAGAAAACTTTAACCTTAAACTTCAATATCCTAAACGATATGTAGCTTCTTCTCTGCTAGTTGGAGGTTGGTGAGTGAGCAGTAATAATTGTAAATGAACTTATTTGGCCTGACGCATCAGGTTTTTGGCTGCTTCCAAGAGCAGGATGGCACCTCGGTGACCAGTGGTCTGATCTAGGATGGGGAATGCTATGTCGTGCCTATGTGAACATCCTGTAAGACACAAGCTGGCCATGCTAGTTAGACTTTATCCTGGTTCTGTGTCATGAGATGTTTGCCTCATTATTTTTGAGAAGTTTGGAGTTAAACAGATCCAGATCTAAAACATGCTTGAAGTCACACACATAAGGAATCCTATCCATTTCAATGAGATTAAAATTATACACAAGCTTTACTATTCGAGAATCAAGGGTGAAATCCTCCTGGGGTGAAATCCTCCTGGGCCCACTGAAGTCTATTGGAGTTTTTCCATTAAATTTGGTGGAACCAGGGTTTCACCTGAGGTTGGTTTGTTTTTCAGAATGTAAATGACAAAGACCATTACTCACTGTGTTAATATGGTTTCAGTGACAAACGTTTAGTTTTTATCAACCCAAGCAACTGTATTGGACACAAAGTTGGGGCAAAAGGATGAATTCTGACAGGCAGTGAGATGAGGGAAGGATGATTTTGGGAGGAGAGAAACTAGACTCTGTTGAGGGAACCTCTGTTGTGGAACTTTTTTCTCTAATAGATACTGCTAAGTAGAGCTAATTAAATAACTGATGGCTAATTTAGTAGAATAAATAATTCTTTTATTTCTGATTGTGACTTATCTGTAACCAGATGTATTTTTTCTCAAGTTTATTTGTCAAATAAGTTGATTCTTGATCTGTAGCTTGTTCATAAACCATTTTCCGGCAAGTATTTGATATTTGAAATTCCAGCTATTTCTAATAGGCATATTGGTCATATAGCATTGTTTCAATTTCCCGGCTGGGTGGACTCTTAGAAGTAGTTTCTGATTCAAAATACTCACAATTATCAATTTTAATTCTGCCTTCTCTGTTTGTTTGCGTTTTTCAGTGGGTATTCCTGACTGTAAACTAGAACGCCTATGAATACTCACAGACAATGAGCACAAAAGGGATGCAAGTGCAGTCAAACTAAATTTATTTAGCAGCTCTGACAGATATTATCGGGAAACTGTTTGTGGTATTTGCCTATCCCAGCTCCAGTGCTAGAAGGTGTGCTTAGCCTGAACAGGGAAAAAGTTTAACTAAACCAGCATTAAAACTAGAACAAAACAGTAAGAAATAGTACAAGGAGGAGCTTAGTAGTACTAGTATAATTTCTTCCTTATAACTTAAAAAAAAAAATTATATCAAACTGCCACAGTTGAAATCAGAAGAGGATCTCAAATTAGGCTCCTTTTGATACAAATAATATGGGATTGCTTAGAAGAGTATTCTTTGTGAGGGCCCCACAACTCTGGAAGTTGATTTCCCAGTGTTGCCAACTCGCATTTTTATCATGAGTCTCAGTCCCTCGAGTCATGTGATTAGTTGAGAATCTCAACTTTCATTTAAAGAAAAAAGTGAATGTCTAGTCCTCAGGGTTGTGGAGGAAAGCTTGAAAACATGTCTCAATAGCATTTTGAATCTCAAAAGCAGAAAACAAACAGAAAATACAGGCCCCTGCCTCCTTTTTTTTAAAAGAAGATTTCAACTCATTATTTTCTTTATGGAGGCCTGACTTGTGACGTGGAAACTCTCGTGGTTGGCAGTATTGTCTTTTTGGTCCAAATTAGCCTGAATCTGAGGACCTTTTGGGAATGTTTCAAAGCTTACCTCTTTCCTCCCCTTCCAGAATTTGAAAATGTTGGGGGAATTATTAAAAGTGGGGAATTGTTTGAGGAGGAAGGAAAGGGATTTTACATTCTTAGGTAACCCACCACCAACAAATCATGCTATCTGAAATTGTGCTGCTGCACTTAAAATATGTTTATGTCATGTCAAGGATCCTGTTATAGCACTTCTTTATACTGCATTATTTATTTTAGCTGCATCTTTTCAGTACACACTTTTGGTTTTCCCTTCTCTTTCTTCTCTCTTGACTATATTACATCATCTAAGGCCATCTAATAGTTTTTAATCCTGAATTAATTTTAATTTCCTCTTAAAGTGTTTCCTTCTTTTTGGCAGGTTTGTTCCACTGCTGATCTTTCGTAGCTCAGTTGTGTGTTATTAACTGTTTAAGCAGTCAGACTAATTCCATTATTTCCCATCTCTTCTAGGACTGCTCAGTGGGCAAACTTCCCCTACAAACAGCAAATTGGAGAAGCTGGACTCTCAGCAAGTGTTACAGCTGTGCCTACGATACCAAGATCACCTTCATCAATGTGCAGAAGCTGTGGCCTTTGATCAGAATGCTCTAGTGAAACGAATCAAAGAGGTATGCTGTACAATAGGTGTATGCTTTCAGAGAGGGAGATAGCTGGGGTTGAACTAGGACTAGCTCAACAGCTATAGCAGTGCTTGCTATCTATCACCGTAAGTCATTTGCAGTAATCCCTTAGGCTCTTCTTTCAAAGAGAAACTTTAAAGGTAAGTAAGTGTGTGTGTATGTGTATGTTTGTGTGTGATTGAGTATCCCCTTGGCTTGAGCAGTGGGCACCCTAAACCTTACTGGTGAAAGATTTGCCATATGAGACTAGATCGTTGGACCTGCCTCATGTAGTGTCCAGTTCCTGACGTTCGAGGCAAATGTACACTGACCTGCACTTCTAATGCACCTGCCCAACATGGTTCTCAAACTTCCCTTGTTTACTGCGTGCCGTTTTGTGAGAGAATCTCTTGTGGACCCTCCTTCTCTCCCAGTGCCTGTTAACCCCAGCTGGTTTAATACTCAGATTGATTCAGTATGGAGACCAGCAAAAAGGGCTTCATGGAGCATGGCTTATAACTAAACCAATGTTTGAGAATCAATGACCTGGTCAGTTAAGCAGTGGCACACATGGGAAGGAAATTATTCCTGATGCAAACAGCATACACCTTGAAGTCTGCAATTGGATTATTCTTGTATGTATACTTACTAGTGTTGTCAATGGCCATTAGACCGTACAGATTTCAGAAGTTAAGGTACAGTGCAAGGGAGAGAGAACTCTTAGAACAGCATGTCTGTCAATAATCCATGGGTGGATAACCCAACCCAAAGCATAGTGGAACTCGCTTGGGAATGTTGCTTTTGACAAGAGTAAATGGTGGCACCAAGACCAAATGCACTTTAGTACCAACGGGGTGGAGTTTGTTGAGCAGGTGGTTAATTCCTACCAGCTCCCTATAAACAGTGACCTTGTTTTATTGTTCTATTGGCTCAGGATTAAGAAACCCCATAATATGAACTGGATAATAAATGTGATTAATGGGCTGTTTTGGAGAACTGCTGTGTTTTCATGATGTGCTGAGTCCAAAATATCATGAGAACCATACCAAAAAAAAAATATTAAAAAATCCCCTTTTCTACTTTGGTGAGTGAAGATATAAAGCCAGCTATTACGCAGGTTGCAAAGATACTTGCAGATGCTGGTGACTCAGATCACATAAATCCAGAACTTGTTTAAATTGCCAATTTAATGACAGTACAGTGCATTAATTCAAATAGTTTGTAATTCTTTTGGCCATTAGAATGCAAGGTCCAGTATCAAACTAATTTGAAGGACTGGTAGACTCTACAACTGGTTTCTGATGCAGTTTCACTTTCTGTAGATGGGTTTATTTTATGCAGGGTAAGTGGCATGGCTACCACTCCACTTAATGATTATGATGCTTTCATTTGGTTCATAATACCTTACTCTGAGGGAAGGTGTTAACTTAGGCTATAGCAGGCTCAGTAGCTGTATTGAGGCCCTGGTCTATGTACAGTTTTTGTATCAACACGGGTATGATTGTTTTGATCAAAATAGGGTGTTTGCACAGCTGAAAAGGTGTGTTTTTTACAGCAAGATAATTAATGCAGATAAACATATAGGAAAGAAGTTACTAGCTAAGAAAAACCCTTGGATGACAGATGAAATCATTGCTCTGTTGAATGAAAGAAGGAAAGTAAAAGCACAAAGATTGACATCAGAAGAAGAGGAACGCCAAAGACTAAATGAAATGATAAAGAATAAATGCAGATTAGCAAAATAGAAATGGTTGAATGAGAAATGCACAAAAAATTGAACAGCTGGATAAAGAGAACAAATAAAATGAGATATATCAAAAGATAGGTATTTGGTTACAGAAGAAAAATGATCAATATGTCCCTTAAGGAAAAAAGTGGATAATATATGATAGACCTTAAAGACAAGAATGAGACATGGGGAGAATATATCAAGGAACTATATTGTGATGATAAACCTGAAAAACCTCCACTAGAGACCTGTCAAATGAGCCCACCAGAAATGGGTGAAGAAATCATAGCGTTAATAAAAGGACTTCTGAATGGAAAAGCATAGCTTATCATGTGATACCAGCTGAATTGTTGGAAAGAATAGGGGATGAAGACTTTAAAGCCCTCTCAGAGGTAATGAATGTTTGAGACAGGAGAATTGCCGGAAGATTTTATCTCACTTTGTATCCAAATCCCCAAAAAGAACAATGCGATGGATTGTTCTGTATTCTTTACAATCAGCCTCATGTCACATGTCTCTAAGATACTCTTGCGAGTTGTTCAAGGCTGTATAAAATAAAAGATTGATAATGAAATAAATGAACAGCAATATAGCTTCAAACGTGGAAAGCCACAATAAATGACTTCATGAACTTAAAGCTCATATTAGAAAGACCATTTGAAATGGGGAAAACAGTATACCATATATACTCGTTCATAAGCCAAATTTTTTAAGTAAAAAAGGGCAGCACCAGAGAAGGGGGTTGGCTTACGAACAGGTATAGAGAAGGAGAGGTAGAATACAGCTCCTCCACACCAACAGAGGGAGCGAGGAGAGGCAGCAGAGCCAGAAGGGAAGAGGTGGGGCCAGAGTCTCTCCGCTTCTGGCCACGCTGCTCTCCTCCCAGCCTCCGAAGCAGCTGCAGCTCTGGGGCTGGCAGGCGTCAGCAGTGCCACTTGTCCCCACCCCCCAGAGCAGGCTGTGGCTGTTCCACCTTGGCGCTGGAGAACGTTGCACTGCCCGGTCTGGCCCACTGGAGCAGGCTGTGGCTGCGCTGCCCAGCCTGCTGGAGCAGCTCCAGCCAGGCCAGAGACATCCTTCCCTAACCCTCCACAGATAAGGTGGGAAGGGATGGGGTGGAGAGAGTGCTGGGGTCCCGTGCTAGTGCTGCGGTCATGTGGGGGATGGTCACAGGGATTACTCCCCTGATCCCCAGCTTCTCCCCTCCCCCAAAAAATTTCCCTACCAGTTGCTGTCCCGGCCCGTCAGGGTAAGCAGCTGGCACACTGGGACACTTTGTTTACTTAGGTTTACCTCCGTGCCTATGGACGCTCAAGGTAAACAAACCATCTCAGCCCGCCAGCCGCTTATTCTCATGACCCGGGAGCCAAAGTTTGCTGACCCCGGAATTATAGGGTCGGCTTATGAACGGGTCATAAAAATTTTCCATTTTTACTTCTGCATCTTGTGGGGGTTGGCTTATAAACAAACTGGCTTATGATCAAGTATATGGTAGTTGTGTTTCATTGACTTCCAAAAAGCATTTGACAGAATTTACCACTACAAATTGCTCAATATATAAAGATTTGCAAAATTCCAGTGAGTGACACAAGTATACATCAAGTGAGAAATTACTACTACTTAGAAAGCATCATTATGGAAGATCAAAAATTGAATGCAACACCATAATATCAAGAGCAAAAGGGACGTTGTGGAAGAATAAACATCTGAGTTAAAATTTAGTCTTTGGATTTGTCACTTCTCCTAAAAACTTACATTTGGTTTGTGTTTAAATTATGGCTGTGAAACATGGACCTTCAAATGTATAATAAAGAAACTACAATTTTTGAATTATGGTGTTATAGAAGAATTCTGAAAATATCATAAGTAGGCCACATAACCAAAGAAAAAGTATCTGAGATTATTGAGAATCTAACACTTGTTATAGATTTTATGAAAAGAGATTTGATTTGCATGACACATTTTAAGAGGTTCCATGGGTGATGCATGTTTATGGGCAATGGTGGAGAAAGCTTATGACAGAAAAAGAAGAACTTGGATGAATGATGTGGTATCCTGGTTGGATCAGAATGACTTATCCATCCACAAAGGAGATTAGCAGAGGATTGTATAGGATGTGATACCAGGTTTGCGAACGTCTAGTAATGGAGATACTGTAGGAATATTTAAAAAAGGTTCTAATAGTGATTCCCCCAAGTGACAGTGACCCCCCAGTTTCACCAAGTACAAAAATCTTGTAGTTCTTATGTTAAAACTTATAAGTGCCTGTCTGCAGAAAACGGTGATTGTATCTGTCCTGTGAAAGATACTGTATTACTATGTAAAACTTACAAACAAGTTAATTGACTTTGTTCTTGAAGTAAACAATATGCTAGCCTTAAGCTGTAATTGATACAATGTAAACAAACAGACTCCCACCCTCTGTGATTACAGGGCCGGGAATCTCATAGGAATTAACACACACCCCAAAAGTGGTGGAGACTGTAAATTAAAATATGGTTAAGATATGGAATGTATGATGATGAATGTTTGATGTACGTGAATGGTTAGGGAAGTGCCAGCCTTGAAAGGATCCATCGTCCGAAGAATGTGTCAAGTGGACCACCAGACAACCTCTGGAGGGTAAACTAGGATCCACCCTAAACATCTGGAAGGAATATGCCACTTTAAACAGTGTGGAGCCACCAGGAATGTGCCATCTGCTGATTGAGCCAACAACAGCAGGCTGAAACGATTCCCATAGACTAACATAGGAATTAATTCCTATAAAAATGGACTCTTAAAAACTGAGGACTTTGAGTCTATGGTTCTGCTGCCAGCCTCCAGGAGCATCAGGTGCATCTGACACAGACTCAGCTCCATCCTCGTGACCAAGATACCTGGCCAGTAACTTGGCATGAGCAGTGTCTAGGCTGGTAACTGTAACACCCATACAGAACCTGAATGAATGATTGTGTGAATGAAAATAAAATATAATATATAATAATATAAAAATATGTGTGTGTGTATAAGGAATAAGCAGTGATAGGAATAAGTAGTTAAACAACATTGTTTGCTTTTATCTTTTGCTTTATTATTATATTTACAATAAATGTGGCATCTTTGCCTTATCCCTCTTAATAAGATCCTGCTGGTTTTTATTATACTGGTATAACAGTACCACATGAGAAGAATAATTAATGCATATTAGCTATCTTGCTGTAAAATCCTAGTGAAGACAAAGCAAAGTGGATATATTTTAACTGTAGTGTAGGTTACGTCTACAATACGAAATGATTCAAACTTATTTTATTCGAATTTTCGGAAGCGATTTTATACATTCGGTGTTGTGTGTCCCCACTAAAGCGCGTGAATTCAGCGGAATGCGTCCACAGTACCCAGGCTAGCATTGAATGTTGGAGCCGTGGTAGCTATTCCACAGTTCCCGCAGTCTCTGCTACCCATTGGTATTGTGGGTTAAGCTCCCAGTGCATGATGGGGCAAAACATTCTTGCAGGTGTTTCTGGGTGTGTGCCATCACTTGCTCCTCCCTCCGTGAAAGCTACAGCAGACGCCATACTACCAGCAGATGGTGCAATACGGTGCACTGCCTGTCTCCTGGTACTATGAATCCACCTTGCATGTCCTCTCATCTTTCTATCTACTCTTTTATCTTAGCATTTCCCACCTTTTTTCGGCTACCATGAACAGAGCTGCACAGCTTCTCCCGCTTTTTCCATGTTGTGTGTCCTGGGATCCCGTGGAAGCTACAGAAGGCAACAATTCCTCTCTGTTTTTTGGCCATCGTAAATAGAGCCGCACAGCTTCTGCTGCAAACTCTGCTCACCCACTCTTGCAGCTCTAATGAGCTTCCCGACTCCATGAAAGCTACAGAAGACAACCATTTACCACCTCTTATCAGCCATCTTGAACCGAAGAGCTTGTTTTGCACCCTTTTTCCAGGATTACCTGTGCATGAAGCCTGCTCAAATCTCCACTGCAGTTTTGACCATTCTAAATACCTTGCACATTATCCAGCAGTATGTGCAGTACCTGCAAAACCGGGCAAGGAAGCGATGACAACACAATTGCTATACTGATGTGATATGGACACAGACATTCCTAGAAGCACAGCATGTGGTGACTGGGAGATAATGGTAGCATTGGGCCAGGTTCATGCCGTGGAATGCCGATTCTGGGCCCAGGAAACAAGCACAGACTGGTGGGACCGCATAGTGTTGCAGGTCTGGGATGATTCCCCATGGCTGCAAAACTTTCGTATGCACAGGGCCACTTTCATGGAACTTTGTGACTTGCTGTCCCCTGCCCTGAAGCACAAAGACACCAAAATGAGAGCAGCCCTCACAGTTGAGAAGCGAGTGGCCATAGCACTGTGGAAGCTTTCAACGCCCAACAGCTACTAGTCAGTCGGGAATCAGTTTGGAGTGGGCAAATCTACTGTAGGGGTTGCTGTGCTGCAAGTAGCCAATGCAGTCATCGACTAGCTGCTATCAATGGTAGTGACTTTGGGAAATATACAGACCATTGTGGATGGCTTTAATGCACTGGAGTTCCCTAACTGTGGCGGGGTGATAGACAGAACACGTATCCCTAGCTTGCTCCCGGCACCCCAGAGTGGCCAGTACATAAACCACAAGAGGTACTTTTCCATGGTGCTGCAGGCACTGATGGATCACAAGGGATGTTTCACCGACATCAACGTGAGATGACCAGGAAAGGTGCATGATGCTCGCATCTTGAGGAACTCTGGTCTGTTTGAACCGCTGTAGGAAGGGACCTACTTCCCAGACCAGAAAATTACTGTTGGGGATGTTGAAATGCCTAGAGTTATCCTTGGGGACTCAGCCTACCCCTTAATGCCATGGCTCATGAAGCCATACACAGGCACCCTGGATAGTAGTAAGGAGCAGTTCAACTATAGGCTAAGCAAGTGCAGAATGGTGGTAGAATGTGCATTTGGATGTTTGAAAGCTCACTGGTACAGTTGACTGACTCGGTTAGATCTCAGCACAACCAATATTCCAATTGTAATTGCTGCTTGTTTTGTGCTCCACAATCTCTGTGAGAGTAAGGGGGAGATGTTTATTGTGGGATGAAAGGTTGAGATAACTCGCCTGGCAGCCAGTTTCACACAGCCAGACAACAGGGTGATTAGAAGAGCGCAGTGGGGCGTGTTGCACATCAGAGAAGCTTTGAAAGCCAGTTTCATGACTGGCCAGGGTACGGTGTGACAGTTGTGTTTGTTTCTCTTGAAGTTACCTGCCCCCTATATATATATATGGAAGGAAATAAAGTCTAAATTGTTTTAAAACTGTTCTTTATTATTTGTTGCACAACACATTGAGAGAAATCAGAAGGCAGACTGGGGAAGGGAAACGGGGTTGGGTTAGGGGGGTGGAGGAAGGGGCAGGAACAAGTCGAGAAACCAAATCAAAAGTTTGCATATGCCAGCTTTCTGCTGCTTGGGCAATCCCCTGGGGTTGAGTGTGTGGGTCCCCGTTAGCCTCCCCCCCTCGTGTTCTTGGGCATCTGGGTGAGGAGGCTATGGAACTTGGGGAGGAGGGAGGGTGGTTATACAGGGGCTTCAGCAGCACTCTGTGGTCTTGCTGCCTTTCCCCCATTAGATCCACCATACAGCGGAGCATGTCAGTTTGCTCCCCCATGAGCTGGACCATAGCGTTCTGCCTGCTCTCATCGCGCGTGTCCCTCCTCTCTTCATGTTTCTGTAATGCTTTACAGGACTCCGCAATTGTTTGCCTCCACGCATTCAGCCAGGCCCTATCGGTGCAGGAGGACTGCATGAGCTCAGCGAACATGTCTTTTCGAGTTCGTTTTTTCCGCCTTCTAATCTGGACCAGCCTCTGGGATGGAGTAGATAGGGACCAGGTTGAAACATTTGCACCTGTGTGAGGAAAAAAGGGAGGGTAGTATTTTAAAATATACATTTCAGAGAACAAAGGGGACACTTTTTGGTATGAGTAAGCTGTCACACAGAGCCAGGCAACAGAATTCAGCTTGCAGGCAGCCTAGGGGCACGCAGGATTCTACTTCTTCTACATTCATTTTAGTGTTTTCAAACTTCTGGGACCCCTTTCCCATAGCAATCCTGCTGGGTTTGCCATGAAGGAGGGCCTGGAGGCTCATAGACTCATAGGTCAGAAGGGACCAATATGATCATCTAGTCTGACCTCCTGCACAAGGCAGGCCACAGAACCCTACCCATCCACTTTTATAACAACCCCTAACCCAGGACTGAGTTATTGAAATCCTCAAAATTGGTCTGAAGACCTCAAGCTGCAGAGAATCCACCAGCAAGCGACCCATGCCCCATGCTGCAGGGGAAGGCGAAAAACCTCCAGGGTCTCTGCCAATCTGCCCTGGAGGAAAATTCCCTCCCGACCCCAAATATGGCGATCAGCTAAACCCTGAGCATGTGGGCAAGGCTCACCAGCCAGCACCCAAGAAGGAATTCTCTGCAGTAACTCAGTTCCCATCCCATCCAACATCTCCCCGCAGACCACTGAGCAGACCCATCTGGTGATAATCCAAGATCAGTTGTCCAAATTAAACTATCCTATCATAACATCCCCTCCATATATTTATCAAGCTTAGTCTTAAAGCCAGATAAGTCTTTTGCCCCCACTTCTTCCCTCGGAAGGCTGTTCCAGAACTTCACTCCCCTAATGTTAGAAACCTTCGTCTAATTTCAAGTCTGAACTTCCTTATATCCAATTTGTACCCATTTGTCCTCGTGCCTACATTAGTACTAAACTTAAATAATTCCTCTCCCTCCCTAACGGTGACCCCCCTGATATATTTATATAGAGCAAGCATATCCCCCCACAGCCTCCTTTTGGCCAGGCTAAACAAGCCAAGCTCTTTGAGTCTCCTTTCATAAGGCAGGTTTTCCATTCCTCGGATCATCCTAGTAGCCCGTCTCTGGACCTGTTCCAGTTTGAATTCATCCTTCTTGAACATGGGACACCAGAACTGCACACAATATTCCAGATGGGGTCTCACCAGCGCCTTATATAACGGTACTAACACCTCCTTATCCTTGCTGGAAATACCTCGCCTGATGCATCCTAAAATCGCATTTGCTTTTTTAACAGACGTATCACATTGGCGGCTCATAGTCATCCTGTTATCAACCAATACCCCAAGGTCCTTCTCCTCCTCTGTCGCTTCCAACTGATGCGCCCCCAACGTATATCTAAAATTCTTATTATTAATCCCTAAGTGCATGACCTTGCACTTTTCACTATTGTATTTCATCCTATTACTATTACTCCAGTTTACAAGGTGGTCCAGATCTTCCTGAATAGTATCCCTGTCCTTCTCCATGTTAGCAATACCCCCCAGCTTTGTGTCATCCGCAAACTTTATTAGCACATTTCCGCTCTTTGTGCCAAGGTCAGTAATAAAAAGGTTAAATAAGATCGGTCCCAAAACCGATCCTTGAGGGACTCCACTAGTGACCTCCTTCCAGCCTGACAGTTCACCCTTCAATACGACCCTCTGGAGTCTCCCCTTTAGCCAGTTCCTTATCCACCTTACAACTTTCATATTCATCCTCATCTTTTCCAATTTAACTAACAGTTCCCCATGTGGAACCGTGTCAAACGCCTTACTAAAATCTAGGTAAATTATATGTACCGCATTTCCTTTATCTAAGTAAAATTAGCCCTTGAGAAGTCAAAAACCCTAATCCCAGATCTACATTTGTTTATCCTTCTGTCTAGTTTGAACTGAATCAGCTCATGATCACTCAAACCAAGGTTATCCCCTACCACCATTTCTTCTACAAGTTCCTCACTGCTCACCAAAACCAAATCTAAAATGGCATCTCCTCTCATAGGTACTTCAACTACTTGATGAAGAAATCCATCCGCTATCACATCCAGAAAAATCTGACCCCTATTATTTTTGCAAGCACTCGTCCTCCAGTCTATATCCGGGAAGTTGAAGTCTCCCATAATCACACATTTCCCCTTCGTGTTTACTTCATTAAAGACATTAAAGAGGTCTCTATCCATATCCCAATCAGATCCGGTGGTCTATAGCACACCCCAAGCACTATCTCAGGGGAAGCTCTAGTTGCTTTTTTACCCAGTGTGATTTTTGCCCAGACAGACTCTGTCTTATCCATTCCATCGCTTCTTATTTCATTACAGTTAATCTCATCATTGATGTACAAGGCTACTCCATCACCTTTGCCTTTCTTCCTGTCTTTTCTAAACAGCACATAGCCTTCAATACCTGTACTCCAGTCATGAGTACTATTCCACCAGGTTTCGGTTATCCCTATAATATCCGGTTTCATTTCCTGCACCAGTAGCTCCAGTTCCTCCATCTTGTTACCTAGGCTCCTCGCATTAGTGTACAGACATTTTAATTTTTGGCGTTTGGCGTCAGTGACATTCTTTCCCCCGTCGTGCACAGACCTTCTACCACCAGCAGCACCTGTTGTTCTGGTTTCTACTCCACTATTCCTCCTTGGATCAATCCTTTGGTCCGCAAGGGTATCCCCTCTCACTTTGTTTACTTCCCTCTCCAGGTTATAATCCGGTGTGGAGATCTCCTGAACATCTCCCAACCATCTCTCCCAACTTCCTAGTTTAAAGCTCTCTTGATGAGGTCGGCAAGCCTCCATCCTAGAATTCTATTTCCCTCCTTACTTAGATGAAGTCCATCCTGAGCGAACAGTCGTCTATCCGTAAACGCTTCCCAATGACCGTACATCCCAAAGCCCTCCTTATAACACCAATACCTGAGCCATCTGTTGATCGCCATAATCTTGTCACTCCTTCGTCGCCCTGCTCTAGGAACTGGCAGAATCCCACTGAAGATCACCTGAGCCTCGATTTCTTTGAGCGTCTTCCCCAGTCTGGCATAGTCCTCCTTGATACAGTCCAGCGAATAACTAGCCGTATCATTGGTTCCCACATGAAGGACAATCAACGGATTCTTTCCCGCTCCCGCTAGGATCCTATTCAGCCTCTGGTCCACATCCTGTATCTTAGCCCCTGGCAGACAGCACACCCTTCTGTTCTCCCGATCAGGTCTAGTTACAGGCCTGTCTATTCTTCTCAGTAAAGAGTCTCCAATCACGTAGACTTGCCTTTTCCTGGCGACAGTGTGATTCTCTGGTCTATCCCCCACACCAGCTGGCCGCAATTCCTCTCGAATTGTATTCGCCCTTACAATACTCCTAGGGCTCATACTTGGTGCTGCCTCCATTGACTCCTCCCCTCCTTCTGCAGGACTAGCTGCTCGTCTCTTTTTCCTTGCCCTCTCTCCTTCAGCAGCCTGCTGTGCTCCATCTTCATTTACCAACTCAGCAAACCTGTTCCTGAGTTCTATTTCTCCATCGCTGGCCCGTCTTTTCCTCTGCCTGGTTCTCCTAGTCACATGCTTCCACCGTCCACTTTCCTCACCCAGCAGCTCCTCCTCAGAGTTCTTTGGTCCTGCTTCTGTCCGCTCGTCTGAGCTTATCCCCTGCGCCTCATCATGTCTGTGTTCCATCATCTGCTCGAACCCCCTTCTAAACTCAGCCAGAGTTTCCACCTGCATCTCCAGTCCTCTTATCTTTTCCTCCAGCAGCTCTATCAGGCGGCACTTCATGCAGACAAAACTCCTTTCAGGTGCCCCCTCCAGGACCATGTACATGCCACAGCTGCTGCATCCGGTCATCCTCAGTGCGTCTGTACCTGCTGCCTCTGCCTCCATCATACCCTTCCAACTCCGTGCCTGGCAATCCACGCCTCACACTGCACTGCAGGCCACCAACAAGCGCTGGACTGCTGGCAGACCCCTGCCTCTTCCCTTTTCTGGCTTCCTGGTTTCTCTGCCTTGGTCTCCCCTGTAACCTTCCCCTGGAAACTCCCTCTGAAACTCCCCTGTTAGCAGCTCTGTTCGCTGGCTCCTGTGCCGCTGCCTGAGTGCCTGGCTCCTTATATAGGACCCCTAATCAGGTAAGCCCCGCCCCCAACTCAGGGCTCAGCCTCGCTCCCAGCACACAGCCCCTAGCAGCCTGCACACATACTCACTCACACACAAACTCCACAATACAATCCACAAACTACAAAAACCTGCTCCTCCAACAGCACTCCCTCTGAAACTCCCCTGTTAGCAGCTCTGTTCGCTGGCTCCTGTGCCGCTGCAGCTGTCTGTCTGGCTCTCTGGGATGATCACTTCACACAACACCCAACCCCCCTGCCACCCACCGCATGGCTCTGATGAGGCTCTGATCAGGGATGAGCCTTTTAAACTATAAGCGAACAGCCCAGCACAGCTGGGTTCCCTCCCTGCCCCGCACCACGTGGCTCTGATCAGGTTCTCACTCACCAGAAGTACCTTCTCCAGGGTCATGGTCCGGAAGCCCGCATTGGGAGTTGGGGGAGGCTATTGGCTCCAGCGTTAAGCATAGTTCTTGGCTAGGGGGGAAAACGGATTCCCCACTTGCCGCCTGTGCGCTGTCCTCCTCCTCTTCGTCCTCCAGTGACTCTTCCTCCTCGCTCTGTGCAACTCCTCCCTTGCAGGTGTCCACAGACAGTGTTGGGGTAGTGGTGGTGTCACCCCCCATAATTGCATGGAGCTCACAGTAGAAGCGGAATGTATGGGGCTGTGACCCAGAGCACCCGTTTGCCTCCCTGTCTCTTTGGTATGCTTGCCTAAGCACCTTGATTTTTGTATGACACTGCTCTGTGTCCCTGGAGTAGCCTCTTTCCATCATGGCCCTGGAGATTTTAGCGTATGTATTTGCATCCAGTAATTGTTGTGATGGGTTGGACCCCTCTTTCTGGGATGCCATCTGATATATTGGGATTTCACTGAGCCTGCCTGCTCCATTAGCCTGGGCTCCCTCTCCGTGTTTTGCTGAATGAGGCTCTCCGGCCTCTGGCAGCACACACACACAGGTAGGGACGCACCAGCTGTAGAATCACACAGTCTGCGAACAGCTCTCTATGAGAAGACTCAGCTAGGAAATCGTCCAGCACTCAAATGCAGCTCCCCTCTCGAAAGTACATCCAAAATAATATTGTCTTGCACTGTAGAGAAATCTATATAACGTAAGCTGATAAATTTGCTCCCTGCCTTAATGTGGAGGATGATATGCACAACTTCTCTCCCTCTTAGGAATTGCAGAAACTTGTTCATAATTAACAAAAACGAGTTTATTAACTGTAAAAGGCAGATTTTAAATGATTATAACGGATAGCAAACAGACCAAAGCAGATTACTAAGCAAATAAAACAAAATACTCATATTAAGCTTAAGATCTTAGAGACTGGTTTCAAGAAGTAATTTCTCACCCTAAATGTTGTTTTAGGCAAGTTGCAGAGTTTCTGTAGCTTAGAATTTCAAGTATTTCTCTTCACAAGCTAGACTTCTCTGTCTCAGTCTGGACTCAGCCCTCAACTTTCCCACTGCTCAGTTGCTTTGTCTCTTCAGGTACTTTCAGCAGTCTTTCTTCTTGGGCAAGAAGGCAATGGAGAAGAGCCCTGTTTGCATTAATCGCAGTCTTAAATAAGATTTACATGAGGCAGGAATCTTTTGTTTCCCAGTCTTGATCTCCCCCTCCTTTTAGTGGAAAATTACTAGAAGTCCAAGATGGTGTTTAATACCAGGTGACAGGACCACCTGACCTACTAGTGTCACAGCTATGTCCCAGGGCACCTCTCAAGAAGGAGAGAGATTAGTATCTTCAAAGTCTTATTGTTTCTTCCTAATGACCCATCAAGGCTGATGGGGCCTGTTGTCTGAGGGTGTCTCCCAAATACACACACAGTTGTAATTGTTACATAATAAATATTCCTAATTTCAGATTCAGAAATGATACATGTATACAAATTGGTTAATCGTATTCAGTAAATCATAACCTTTCCAATGATACCTTACAAGACCCATCTTGCATAAAATATACCTCAGTTATACCATATCCATATCATAAGCATATTTCCATAAAGAATATGGAGTGTAACATCACAGATGTGTCTGAGCCTGTGTTTTCACAGGTTGGTGTATAGTTCTCCTTGTTTTTCCCAGCGTGGAGTGGTAGAGGTAGAGATGTACACCATGCTCCCATCTAGATTGGAAAGGCTACTGATTCAGGCATCTTTGGACATGTATATCAGAAGTGCTCTGTAATGTTAGTTTGTTGCCTGGTACATTTCCTGATGTGCCTCTTGGTCCTTTTTCCCCTCTCATGGAACAACTGAACCCTTAATTCTCAAGCCTCTTCCATGGTCAAATCACATGGCCACTCTACTCATTGTGCTCATGAGCTGAGGCCATAGAGGCCTACAGGAGCTCACCAAACATATCCCCCCTCAGTCTGCTTCTTTCTTTTCCTGATAAGGGTCAGATGTTTGGAAGTCATGGAAGAAGGATCTCTCAAGGTCACCATACCAGAGGCTACTGATTAAAAGAGACAGACACACCATTAGATGTCAGTATTTTTGTGGCTGTTCCATAGTTGTGCTTGTACCGCGTCTTCTCCCCATAGGTTATGGAGATCGAAGATTACTTTCCTGCTCCAGGCAGGAACTTGTCTAGTAGCGAGTTCTCTTTGTTTGGAGCTGGCACAGTTAGATGCACACAGCCGAAGTGAGCTGGTAGGTGTGCGTACCAAGGTAGGCAATTGGGAAAAGGCATTTCAAAAACAGGTAGATGGGCGTCTGGTCTCTGTGACCCCAGGGCAATGGAGTTCAAAATTGTTACTGGAGCAGCCATTATCATGAGGTCAGGGGCATTGTGGGAGAGCTGCTGGAGGACTCTTGGGGTTGACACAACTAATGCAGTGTTTTCACTTGCATGGCTCTGACCTAAGGAGGTCGATTTGTGGCTCTGCATCAAGGAGGTGGCTTTATTGTCATCGCTGTAATGGGATGCATGTGTTGGCAGGAGACAAATTTTGGTGTAGGCACATTCATAACTAGGTCTACACAAGTTGACTTAGGTTGACCAAAGTTTGTAACTTAGGTTGACCTTTATACTGGTGTAACTGCGTCCGCACTAGGGAGGGTTGTACTGCTTTAACAAAACCAGTATAGTGAAGTGGCACAACTGTTGTGTGTAGACAAGCCCTACGGGCTTGAAGTTGTACCAGTTTAACTGAAAACTGTTTTATAAACCAATACAAGTTTGTTTGGATGCTTTTACTTTGGCTTAAACCTGGCTTAATTTGGTTCAACCTCTTAAACTGATTAAACCAATAGAACTTCAACCCGTGCAGCGTCTGTTTGCAGACAAGGCCTAGGGAAATAGCTAACATTTAAAAAATGACCTAAGATGATTTAAGCAGTGTGATTTTAAACAATACTTTGCACAACAAACAGTCCTTGAATACTAACATTTTAACATGGTTTTTAAACTCAACTTGCCTTGACTACACTAAGTTCAATGCCCTGTTTAAAAGCCTGTTAGCTATCACGTTTTAAAACCAGGACAGTTTTTTCCTAATCTAGAAATTTGAGCCCTGACTCCTTTAAATTAATTCCCTGTTAAAATTATTTTTCACTCTGTC
The DNA here is from genome assembly GCF_007399415.2 of Gopherus evgoodei. NCBI lineage: Eukaryota > Metazoa > Chordata > Testudines > Testudinidae > Gopherus > Gopherus evgoodei. Next base: position 233,070,336 of record NC_044322.1, on the reverse strand, counting down.
ACACATGAATTATTGACATCTGAATCACCATCTGTCACAATATTGCTTACATTCACCATTGCTTGTTACATGACTGCCAAACTGTGCAATTAACACATCTTTCCTTTTTTTTTTTTTCCTGTCTCAAAAACTACAGAAAGAGCAACTTTAGATTTTTGTGTGTCAGATTGTGGAACTTTAATTCTGTGTTGTGGCACTTGATATCACCTGTCAGTTTTCCATCAAAATTACTTGTGTAGGTTTGTCTGGATGGTTTATCTGCCCTTTAGTGGATTGCAATATTGTGTAGGATGAAAACTGGCAGCTTGTTGGATTAATTATTACACAGTTGATTTCTGCGGCCATGCTGTTCAAACAGACTGGAAGCTGGTTTGCAAAAGCTTGAGTACTGACAATATGGGAATAAAGTAGGTTTCTTTGTAATGTCTACGCTAGGGGGAAAAGTATATTTTTAAGACAGAATAGTTAGCAAATTGTAAAATCTTAGTGTACACAGGACAAGTTATAGTTAACCTTTATTTAATTTCTTCAAGAAAGATGTGGAGAAATTGGAGAGGGTCCAGAGAAGAGCAACAAGAATGATTAAAGGTCTTGAGAACATGACCTATGAAGAAAGGCTGAAGGAACTGGGTTTGTTTAGTTTGGAAAAGAGAAGACTGAGAGGGGACATGATAGCAGTTTTCAGGTATCTAAAAGGGTGTCATCAGGAGGAGAGAGAAAACTTGTTCACCTTAGCCTCCAATGATAGAACAAGAAGCAATGGGCTTAAACTGCAGCAAGGGAGATTTAGGTTGGACATTAGGAAAAAGTTCCTAAGTGTCAGGGTAGTTAAACACTGGAATAGATTGCCTAGGGAAGTTGTGGAATCTCCATCTCTGGAGATATTTAAGAGTAGGTTAGATAAATGTCTATTAGGGATGGTCTGGACAGTATTTGGTCCTGCCATGAGGGCAGGGGACTGGACTCGATGACCTCTCGAGGTCCCTTCCAGTCCTAGAGTCTATGAGTCTATAAGTCTAAGTGACCCTCCATTCCTCCCCAGAGAGAGCTGCATTTCTATGGTGGGTGAAGTTACTCTTGTGTACAGAGGTTTTTGGGATACTTCAGGCTGAAATCTGTATTTTACCTTGACCTGCTAAACTGAGGCAAAATGAAAATTTGTCCTGTCTACACTAAGATTTTCCAGTGTGTTAGCTATTCAATGATAAAAACACACCTTTTTAGTGCCTATATACACATGCTAGGAAAAAAGAGCTTAATTGTCTTCTTTTACATTCCTGTCTATAGCAGAGACTTAGTCTGGAGATATTTCCAACTCTGTTACTGGCTCGCGCTCTCTCTCTCTCTCTCTCTCTCTCTCTCCCCCTCTAGCCTTGTGGGAGTTACTAATGGTCTGATTTTCGGAGTTGCAACCCTAGTGGCTATTAAAGTTGATTCACCACACCTTAGAAAATCAGACCATGAGGCCTCAGTTTCCTGATCTTTAAAATGGAGTAAATAATATTTCAAAGGGATTCTGTGAGGATTCATTTCAAGACAAACACTGTCCAAGTGCTAAATATTTATTATTTCAACCAAGCAGATTTTTTTGCAAGTTGTTCTTCTATCTGTTCAAGAATCTTTGAAGCTTTGATTTTTAAAAGAGAACCAAGACCGTTACTGAGACATTTCTCATGAAGATCATCGTTTGCCTTTCCATAAACACCTTTATGTAAAATACCCTGTCAAAATGAACGTCATTAAGTTTGCAGGCTGCAGGTTCAATTATTATTATTCAGAATCTCACCCACGTGGAGCCAACAGATGTTCCTGTTCCTTTTCCTTTCCTTAAGGCCTAGGAAAGTCTACTATAACTTTTCAAATGGAGATGCTAAGCTTTGCCACTCTTAGAAAGGGTTAGATGTACTGCAAGTCAGGAACAGACAAGAGGGGAGTGCAAGAATGTCACATAGCTCAAGTGAACAAGCTCTCCATCTCTGCTCCTTACCCCTTTTGAGAACAGAGTTAACATGTTTCCAACAAACTAAGAGGTAGGAGGAGAACAAGAAACAAGTTGTTCAAATTACTGGGTATCAAGTTTGAGTGATGGAACCTCTGAATTAGTCACTTTGTCCAGCCCCTCCTTTTTCCATTCTGAGGTAAAGTCCTCTTGGGGAAAACAAATGAACAAAAAGCTCACCCACCTTCATTTCCAGAAGATTAGCCTTTTAAGATTTTATGTCCATCCTCCCTCCACTCCAGGACTTAAGTACTCCAGCAATGTTTTCCTATGAGGCTGCACTTCCACTATGGCACAAACTTCTTTTGACTTCAGGAAGGCCTTGTGGAAAGCTGGGGCATCCTAATCTATCCCACAACAAGCTATTCTGTGGCCACAAACAGGATTATGATACCATGCAAAGAAGGGGTCTCTAAAATATCCCATTTAGTTGTCTCTTTCTATACTGAACAGCCCAAGTCTTTTAAATTTCTCCTCATATGGAAGGAGTTCCATACTCCTAATCATTTTTGTTGTCCTTTTCTTTACCTTTTCCAAGCCTAATATATCTTTTCTGAGATGGGGCTACCAGAACTATATGCAGTATTCAAGGGGTAGCTGAACCGTGGATTTAATTTACTCCTGAGGGAATTCTGCACCAAAAAATTAAAAATTATGTACACAATATTTTAAAATTCTGCAAATTTTATTTGTTAATAAATAAATGTGTCTCCAGCATGGCAGTGGGGAGCACAGGCCACTGGCTGCATTGAGGTGGGAGATAACCCTGAAGCCCCCACTTCCACCAGTATAGGGACTTGGTAATGAGGCTGCACCTGACCCTGACACAGTGCAAGGACTGAGCCTGCCCCAGAAACACCCTGGGCCCTGCTCCTCCGCTCCAGGTGCACAAGGTGTGGGGTGGGAAGACTCAGCCCAGGAGGATCCAAGTGTGGAGGGGCTTAGCGTGGGGGGGGATCCAGGTGTGGGGCGAGAGGTTTCTGTGTGGGGCAATTTGGGTGTGGGCGGTTCAGTGGGAGAACTGGATGCACAGAGACTTGTTGGAGGGTTCTGGGCGAAGGGACAGTGGGACTCTGCAGGGGATCCAGGTGAAGGTGCTTGGGGCTCAGGAAGGGAGAGCTGAGCATGGGGAGGTGGGGCTTGCCGGGAGGGGGTGGAGGGTCTGGCTGCTGGAATTGTGGGGATTGATGGGATGGGGGTCCAAGTGCAGCTCATTGAGGATCAGTGGGGTGGAGCTCTGGGCGTGAGGGGCTTGTCAGAGAAGCCCAGGTCAGGGTTCGATGGGCTGCTTAACAGGGGAGCACCAGCTGCTGCAGAGGGGACGCAGCATGCCGGGCTCCTGCCTCCCTCCGCGGTTTCCCACTCCCCTTTTCTTCTCCATCCCCTTCCCTTTCTCATTCCCTTCCCCCGCCCTATTCCACTCCCTCTTCCTTCCCCACTGCCTCTTCCCCTCACCTTCTCTTCTGTCATTTTCCCCCATCCCACTTTACCCAGCACCACCGCAGGCACTCACTGTTGCACAGAATAGAGAACAGGAAGGCTCCCAGCACACAGAAGGGGAGAAAAACTGGCACTAGGACCCAGGAGGCGGTGTTCAGCCGCAGTCAGCAGAGCCCAAACACAGCCTCCTTCAGCTGGGCAGCTCTGTGCTTGCAGAATGCGGAGGGAAGTGGCATGTAAACCTGTCTGCCGCCACCCCTCCCCCATGCCTCACCTGTTTGGAGGGGGGCAATCCCCCCCCCCCAAACTGCACTCATGGTTGCCCACTGCCCTCCTCTCCCTCGCACGGCTTCCCTTTGTTTCCCTGCCATTTTCTGCAGGAAAACACAGGGAGTGTTTGTTTGTTTTTTTTTTTGGGGGGGGGAGGCATTTTCTGTAGGTATGTAGTTGTGCAGAATCCTCCCAGGAGTAATTTATATAGTGACATTATGATATTTTCTGTCATCTTATCTATCCCTTTCCTAATGGTTCCTAACATTCTGTTAGTTTTTTTGACTGCCACTGCACATTAAACAGATGTTTTCTTGATTGTTAACAGCTAATTTAGACCTCATCATTTTGTGTGTTTAGTTGGGATTGTTTCCCAATGTGCATTACTTTGCATTTATCAACATGGAAGTTTATCTGCCATTTTGTTGCCCAATGACCCAGTTTTGTGAGATCCGTTTGTAACTTCACAGTCTGCTTTGCACTTAACTATCTTGAGTAATTTAGCACCTCACTGTTTACTCCCTTTTTGAGATCATTTACAAATATGTTGAACAGCATAGATCCCAGTACAGATATTGGGAGACCCCATTATTTACCACTTTCCCTTGTAAGAACTGACCATTTATTCCTACCTTTTTGTCTCCTATCTTTTAACTAGTTACTGGTTCATGAGAAGACCTTCCCTCTTATCCTATGACTGCTTACTTTGCTTAAGACCTATTGGTGTGGGACCTTGTCAAAGGCTTTCTGAAAGTCCAAGTACACTATATCTACTGGATCACCCTTGTCCACATGCTTGCTGACACCCTGAAAGAATTCTAATAGATTGGCGAGGCATGATTTCCATTTACAAATGCCATATTGACTCTTCCCCAACATACCGTATTCATTTATGTTTCTAATTTTGTTCTTTACTATAGTTTTGATCAATTTGCCTGGTACTGAAGTTAGGCTTACTGGCCTGTAATTGCCAGGATCACCTCTGGAGTGTTTTTTAAAAATCAACGTTACATTAACTAACATTTCCCCCTTACAAGGTTGTTAAATATAATTACATTAATTAAATATAATTAATATAATATAATTACATCATGGTTACTATTACTGAGAGGTTCAGCTATATGCACCTCTTGGACAGATTCTGTATTACACTTTAATGTGATTCTCTCAGATAGGTGAGTTCCAAGCTATTTAGGCCTTTTATAGATCAAAAATACTACTACTTTAATTTTTCCGTGCAGATCCCAGGGCCCCAGTGTCATGTAGCCTAGTGTGATATCTCATTTAACAAGTGAGCAGTCACATTCCATGCCAAGCTTTGGTTTGAATGGATTTTAGGGGTAGCCCATATTAATGCATCTGGAAAAGACTTGTCTCACAGATACCCCTTTTTAAGACCGTGCCGACTTTTGTAAAAGTACTGACTGAATGGTTTATTATTTGGGGTCAACTAGGGAGTTTTCCTGCTAATTTGGAAAAATCTGTAATATTAAGAATTGCAATACTTTTTTTCTGAAATCTGAATTGATTGAACAGAATCCAGTGACAGGGAGACAATTGACTGATAAATTGCTTAAGTCAAAAGACTAATTTTATGATGTTTTTGTGTACCAAATGTAGTAATCTTGTGGCAAAAAATAGCAGCAGGTAAATACCTGATAGAATTGGGTAAGAACATACTGTTTGAACTGTTCATGGTAGCAAGTTTTGTTAACTCCTGTAATTTTGCTGAAGACAGAAAAGCCTGTTCTTTCCTACAGTAAGTGATCACCTATAACTGTTAAAATAGTGTAATTTAATACTTCCTGAAGGGGTTTAAAATCTAAAAAGGGACAATCTGCAGCTCAGACTAGGAAGTCAGGAACCTAGTGATGATTCAGATTTCACAAATCTCATGATAACAATCAAACTAAAAACTTTGAGGTTGGTTATTATCCTGTAAACTGTCTGGCACTTGCACTGACAGCCAGTTCTACCCTGTGTAGATTGTTACTAAGGCATCTAGTATAGTAATGTCCCTGTAGCATGAGTTGCACAGATTAATCTTATAATACATAAGAAAGCCCTGAATTTTACTAGGTTTAAATGCTTCGCCTTTTTTATTTGAATGTGGGGTTTTATAGATGATAGGAAGAAAAATGGAAGACCCTGAAAGGACTGTAAATACTTGGGGAGGAGAGGCGAGGAAATAGGGAATGAAGTAATTAATACCAAGTGATCTTTTGTGGTGTTCCAGTCTAGATCTGAGCTAAGTGCAGTTACAGTGAAATTTATTTTGGTCCATTCTTACAATTTTGAGTTTATAAATGTGTTTGAGTCAGCATTGGGTTAATACAGCGCTAACCCATCACTCAACAGATCCAGATAAAGGGACACTAAGTAAATGTTTGGCCTTCCTGTTGTTGTTAACTTGCAACTTCACTCTTAATCACCATAATAAAAGGCAAGAAGAAGAATAGAGCTAGCACATGTGCAATGACAGTGGACAGTGGTTGTCCACAACACACATTTCTGTGAGGCCTTCAAGAACTTGGGTGTGTTTTTAGTGACACAACACAACAGTAAGAACAGGACTCTCTAACATTAGATGTATTTAAGCACTACAACACACAATTTTGTTTTCAGGAGGCTTCATAGCAGCATTCAGTGATGTGAGAGATCTGTCAGATCTTACCTTGAGTCTGTTTTGTTAAGGGGATGCCAGTTGGTTAGAAATATGGAAGTGCTGAATAGAGGTCATGAGAAAAAGACAGGTTGTTATAGTCAGGATTTGTGGAAGGGCCAGAAATGCACCCTGTACATGGCAACCTAGAGGAAAAAGTTCCTATTAAAAATTACAGAAGTTAATTTAAAAAACCGCTCTGGTGTTGCTTTAAGTAAAATATATGCACAACCTGCATCCAAAAATATGAATGACCCTGGCTAACAGACTCTGCAGGCCTGGCTAAACCTTAGCTAAGACACTCTGCAGCTCAGACACTATAATGATGAAGGATCATGTAGATGAATGTAGAGAAACGCCACTGAAATAATTGGAGCTTTTAGGGCATGGAATTTGGCCCTTTGTGTGCAGTACAGGTTCCAGAGTACTTTTTCAAATCCTAGTAGGACTTTTACATCCAATTAGAATTAATGCTTCTTTTCCCCCTAACTCAGATTACATCTCTACAGAGCATGGATTGAATGAGTCCTTGGCATTGTTTGCAGGGAAGATACGTTATATAAATGGAAAAGGAGAGGGTCGAGGTGGGTTTTGGTCTTGGAAGTGGTAAACAAAATCTGAAATGTTGGCCTGGTAACACTCCAGAAAAAAAACTATCCACAATTGCTTTTGCACAGCAGGGTTCAGGCTTCCTGGATATCTTGTGTGTTGTGTTATGCACTGACTAGGTTACTCACCCTGTATGTTTTTCATTTTCAAGCATATAAGATAGGGAGAAAGGAGATATTCCACCATCAAGAAATCATCATGATATTGATTTAACCTTGCATAACATTATCAGAAATGTAATTCGCCAAACACATTTTCTCTAGCTTCTGACAGAGAGAAGGTCTATCTTCAGCTTGGAGTGTATTTATTTAAAAAAATTTCCACACCAGCTCATCATGACTAATATTCTGTGCAGTCATGTTCCTGTCTGTCATTTTCAGATGTGATTTATGTGCAGCTGCAAGAAGAAACTCATTCAGTCATAACCAGGCACCTGACAGTGCACAGTGGAGGCCGTTTATGTTAAAGGGCATTGTTCTAATAAGTGAGTTTTGCAGAATAAAGATGTGCTTCTAATTGCAGTGTTCTCTGAGCCACAGCAGAGACAGAGGTTGAAAGCCTGCAGAGAAGGCAATGGGGACAAGAGAAACCTGCAAAAACCAAAATTTTGCGCCATGTCATTGGGATCTGCAAGGTTATTACTGAAAAGAAAAAAACCTTTGTGCCACCAGGGAAATTTCAAGAGGGATTGGAAATGACAAAGCATTTTTTTGTGGAATATATTTTTCTTCCACTGTCTACATGGCAAACGCTGCTTTGAAAATTTGCCTCAAAGCTCAAGAGTCATGAAACTTTCATAATATTTTCTCTTCTCATATTAAATCTTGAAAATGTGAGTGGCACAAGTGAGGACAAAATTGAGATAAAGTTTAGAAGCTGTGACCTCAACCTCCCATTGCTCAAGGTGTATTCACTGTAAAAGTGCTATAAAATCCCACTGACTCGGGACTAGGAATCATTAATTTTTACTATACTAATTTTTGCACTGTGTCTTGAAAAGGAGAAGGTAGTGTCCAGTGCTGATCTGAATCCTCCATTGACTAAGTTAACACCCTCATTCTGGTCAGCGGCATGGGTCAGAAATAATTGTGGGATGAAATGCAACTATTCAGTGTGTGCAAAATGTCCCAAAATGCCATGAATTGTGTGATGGTTGTCAGGGTATCCAGGGCTGAGAGTCCTCTTGTAACATCTTGTGACATCAGGAGGGTGTCAGCCTGTTGGCCACTCATGCACTTTCCTCTGGGCGCTGCCAGTCCTTGTTTTCCCTTGCAAGTTAACAGTAGATGCTCCCCAGTTGCAGAGGCCCTTTAAAGCATTCCCCTATAGTGTTCAGCCCCTTCTCCACTGAACACTCCCAGAAATACCAGGTCTGCCATCCCCCAAAGGCACATGTAGGCACAAGCTTGTATGATTCATCTCAGGATCAACACCTTGCTTAATATCACAGCATTTATATATATTTATAGTGAAAACCAGAATACATTTATTCTCTCAGATTCAAGTGATAGAGAACAAGAATATTGGAAACAAATGGTTACATAAAACAAAATCACGACACACTTTCTAGAGCCTAAACTTAACTGACAGGCTTACCTCCTGTCTAAAGAAGTTTCTCTCATCCCCAAAGTCCTCTGCAACATTTCAGCCAAGGTTGGCTGGGATCCCATTTTCATTAATGTAAACGGGCAGTGTGTTTATTTTCTACCTGCAGTGTTTGCTTTGCTTTCTAGGTATATCCTCACAGTTCATTGTGTGTACTCTGAGACAATGTGAGCCCACATGACTTCTTGTTCCTGTATGCTGTTGCCCTGTTGATTTCACTTCTCTTCGATAACAATGCTGGCTTACAGTGCTTAATTTACATATGACAGGGAAAGGTGAATAAACATCTCTTATCTGGCAGAAAACCTGTTTCTTCACCTCTGGTGGTGACTCATGTCTTGATACAAAATCTAGGGACATGTTCTCAGTACATACACATAATTTCGTAAATACATGTCACAATGATATTAATGACCATTGTGACCCTGGCTTTCATTTAAGACCTCACTTGACATATTTTGGTGAACCAGAGTGGACATACCAATGTCAAGACATTCCTGTAGTCCCCTTACCAGTTGGCATTAAGGGATTCTTGAGTCACACCTCCCCCCTTATGCTGATGTAGTGGGGTTAGCCACTGGCTGATCCATAGTTGTCTGGCCATAACTCTCTTGCCTGGACAAGGCATCTTCCACTATATACTCTCTCCCTTTTAATATGTACAATTGCCACATCAAAATCTTAGAGCAATGTCAGGTGTAATAGTTTGGCATTGATACCTGTGGTTCGATGTAGCCATACCAAAAGAGAGAATGGCCTGTCAGGATCCTAAATTTTCTGGCTAGGACCGTAACTGCTTGATTGCCACATACACCTCTACCCTGGTATAACACGGCCCGATATAACGCGGGTTCACATACAACGCAGTAAAGCTGTGACATGCTGCTCTGAGCAGTATGTTAAGGGTGCCAGGCCAGGCTGGGGCCGAGGGGTTCAATAAGGGGCAGAGGGTCTCAGGGGCGGTCAGTGTGGATGTTGTGCAGTCTATATGGGTTTATAAAAATATGGTAATAAGTGAATATAATGTAACTGGAATATGTTTCATGCAAAAGATCTCTGGTAAGGTATCATTACAAAGCTTATAATCTACTGCGTGTGATCATCCTATTGGAAATATGAAATATAATTCTGAGGGCCTATTGTAATTATGCAAAGTGCTGGCCATTAATGGTGGTTTGGAATCTTGATGGCTCCCATCAACCAGGACAATTGACCGGGGCTCTGTTTGTAAGCAAGCCTTCCTGTGAGTCAGGCTGCGAGGAATGAAGGCTTGGGGTCTTATAGTGACATGTGATCATGTCACGTGAACTGGAATCCATCTTTAACCAGGTGCTGTTCCAGTGAGGGGGAGTGGGAACCCAGAGAGAGACAAAGGATTCCCGCCTTATGCAAAAGATATATAAAGGGGTGGAAGAGAACAAAGGAGGACCCGTCCTGAAGAATCCCCTAGCTACCACCTAAGCTGGAACAAGAGCTGTACCAGGGGAAAGAATTGTGCCCAGGCTTGGAAGGTATCCGGTCTGAGGAAAAAGCTTACTGAAGCATCTCTAAGGGTGAGATTATCTGTATTTAGTTTGATTAGACATAGATTTGCATGTTTTATTTTATTTTGCTTGGTGACTTACTTTGTTCTGTTTGTTACTACTTGGAACCACTTAAATCCTACTTTCTGTATCTAATAGTATCACTTTTTACTTATTAATTAACTCAGAGTATGTATTAATACCTGGGGAAGCAAACAACTGTGCATATCTCTCTATCAGTGTTATAGAGGGCGAACCATTTATGAGTTTACCCTGCATACATTTTATACTCCCATTGGGAGTTGGGCATCTGAGTGCTAAAGACAAGCACACTTCTGTGAGCTGTTTTCAGGTAAACCTGCAGCTTTGGGGCAAGTAATTCAGACCCTGTTGGAGCAGACGGGAGTGTCTGGCTCAGCAGGACAGGATGCTGGAGTCCTGAACTCGTAGGGAAAGCAGGAGCAGAGGTAGTCTTGGCACATCAGGTGGCAGCTCCCAGGGGGGTTTCTGTGATCCAGCCTGTCACAGTCAGGGGCTCCCCACCAGATCTGGGGGGCAGTAGCTGTGGGAGGGCACTTTTGGGGGCCCCACGGTTCCAGAGTGTCCCAGGGGATTAGCGGGGGGCCGGGAGCACCCCGCTCTGCTTCCCTTGCCCGGCCCCAGCCCTGTTTCTCGGGGAAGGGGGCTTGGGAGAAGGGATCCCCCCACATTCATCAGCACCAATGGAAGTGGAGCAGCCGGGCCCTAGCCTGCTCCACTCCACCAGCTCCCAGCCGCAGCACTCTGTTTCCCGCCGCAGGTGAATACAAGGGGGGGAGAGGGCATCCTTTCCCCATCCTCCCCGCATTCACCTGTGGTGGGAAGCAGAATGCCACAGCTGGGAGGTGGCAGAGTGGAGCGGGCTGGGGCCATGTCGCTCCGCTTCCCGCCACAGGTGGGTACGGGGAGTGTCCTTTCCCCAAGCTCCCTGCACTCACCTGCAGCGGGAAGCGGAGCAGCCCAGCCCCAGCCAGCTCCATTCCACCAGCTCTCAGCCGTGGCGCTCCACTTCCCGCTGCAGGTGAGTGCAGGACCTTTTATTTTTCCTCAAGGGTGCTTTTCTGTACATCCTTCCATCTTGTACAAAAAAACTTCCCATTTTCTTGATTTGGGGCTTGATGAATATGGTTCCTTTTATGCTTTCTAGGGAAAATCTGCGGGTAAGTCTGCACTACCCGCGATAAATCGAATCCCCCCCCCAAGCACTCTCCCATCGACTCCCGTACTCCACCACCACGAGAGGCGCAGGCGGAGTCGACGGGGGAGCGGCAGCAGTCGACTCACCATAGTGAAGACACCACGATAAGTCGATCTAAGTACGTTGACTTCAGCTATGTTATTCACGTAGCTGAAGTTGCATAACTTAGATCGATTTCCCCCTCTTCCCCGCAGTGTAGACCAGGCCTGCTTCCTGTTCAACATCAAAAATTGTTTGGCTTTTGCTTGCAAGGAGGTCTGGCACAGGTAAGGGGAAAGACTCCCCCTCCTCCTGCAAAAGGTTACACTTTGAGACACAAAACTATTGTCTGCTGATAGAGAGAATCCACCTTTCCTTCCTCAGTGTTAACTTCTGGGAACTCAGAGACATATTCCTTTTTACTATGGGTCATAATAGTAACAGCTTTGGGCAGTAAGAGCATATCATTACCAACCAGCACATCAGCTGGTAAATTCTCAAGAACTCCCACTTTTAAGTTACCCCTTAAACCTTCCCATTCCAATAGAATGCATGCTAAAGGCACTGTCATTTTAACCTGACCTAACGATAGCAGATTCACTTCTTCCCCAGAAAGCATGTTGCTTTCCTGAATTGCATCTCTCCTGATTAGGGAGATCTGAGCACCACTGTTTTGTTAGCCTTGACAGACTTTGCCATTTACTTTGGCCATTTTAATGAACTCTTAGTCCACCTCTGAGAAGTCAGACCTGACAGAATTAACCAGAGTTCCCTCTGCCACCACTGAAATTCCTGACTCCAGGGCAGATATATTAACTCGAACAGATTGTGGAATGTTTGGAACTACCATTCATAGGACACCCCCTTTTCATGTGATCAGGGGAAGCACATGAGTAACACTTTCTGGGACCATCTTCTTGGGCTGGGGTCCTAGGAGGAGAGCAGCACTGGGATCGGGTGGACTTCACTTCCCTCTTCCTTATTCCTACAGACAAACCAGGGACCCACTTTTATTCCAAATCTTTGTCCTTCTCCTTGGGGCCTGTGCTCCCTGCGTTGCCTTGCTCATACGTATAAGTCAGCTGTTTCTGCCGCTGCTTCTACTGATACAGGAGTTTTCTCCCACACAGCAGTTCACACTTCTTCAGTGCAAACCTCAGAGAACTGCTCTTGAGCTATTAAATCCACCAATCTGTCACGGGCGTTTGCCCCTTTACTTTTAATCTGTTTTTTCAAATAATCCACCATTTTATGCACACATTCTCCTTGACTTAATTTATCAATCATTTTAAGGTTCCTCAGTATGAGGCGATAAGCCTCTGGTGTAATTTGAAACCCTTTTAATGGAAACAGTTTAAAAACATCACATTTCATATAGCTTCACTTGCATCCATATTAAATACTTGTAATGCTTTCCCCATCAGCTTGGAGAACACAAGTCATTCTCTGGTCCTCAGCGATGTTCTGCACACTGCAGATCCTTTCCAAGGGGGCCAAATATTCCTCAGTGCAGCAAGTTTCCTTGTAATTAGGTCACAATTTGCCCCAGCTGTGTGATCTTTGGAGAGGACTGCTTACTGGGTTCTGTATCTGCATCTCCAGCATCCTATGTACGTGTTCACTCTCCTTATGTTTTTTGCTCTTCCATCTCCATGGCTCCCTCATGTACAGCTTCTTGGGCTAATCTCTCTGACTCTTGCTCTTTGGCTCTCTCTGCAGCTGCTCACCTCTGGTGCTCTTGTTCCTTTTCTGCTATCAGCTTCATCCTGGTGAGCTCCAACTTCATGGCAATTTCGCTGAGGGATATGCCAGGCTGTTTTTTCCCCTTTGCTCTGAGGCCCTTTTGTTGGATCACCCTGATCCTTTGGCCATCCATCCTGCTAGCTCGTTTTACTTTTTCTATTGTTCTCTTTCCCTTACCTGAAATGAACAGAAAACAGCAAATTTTTCTTTGTCTCTTGCCAATCTTCTCTCTTGTGAACCTCTTAGAATCTAGTTTGCAAGTGCTGGGATTGTGATCTTTAGTTAACCAACAAACTGTGTATCAGTCTGCCGAGTACACCATTGTGATGGCTCTCGGGGTACCCGGGACTGAACGCCACCTTGTTACGCCCCTGTCTCATCATGAGGGAGTCTTGTGCTTAACTGGGTGTCAGTTTCCAGCACCAGCCCATTAGCCACCCAAGCACTCTCCTTTGAGCTCTGCAAGCCCTTACCAGCCTTTACTTTGCCTTGCAGGTTAACAATAGGGGCACGCCAGCCCCCGAGTCCCTTTTGAAACATTCCCCTGTAGTGAGTTCAGTCCGATCTCCACTGAATGCTCACAGTAATACCAGGTCTGCTGGCCCCAAAGGAGCAATACACACCAGATTGAATGATTCAGCTCAGGATCAGCACCTTGCTTAATATCACAGCACTTAGATATATTTAGAGTGAAAATCAGAATACGTCTTATCAAAGATTCAAGATTCAAGTGATAGAAAGTAAGAATAAAACAAAATCATAACATGTTCTCTAGAGCCTAAACTTAACAAAGTTAATCCCCTATCTAAAGACGTTTCTCACCTCCAAAGTCCTCTGCAGCATTTCAACCACAGTTGGCTGAGATCCAGTTTTCATGAATGTAAACCCACTGCCTGTTTACTTCTTAGGTGCATGAACTGTTATCTCTACATTACTGGCCCAGTGACCAGGGCACTGGACTAGAAACCAGCAGACCCAGATTCTATTGCTGACTCTGCCATTGACTTGCAAAAGAACGTATTTAAAAAACATTGGGCTTGTACCTGTTTTTACTATGTCATAGTCTTAAGACTTACTTTTTTATGTGGGAGCGGGGGAAAAAACCTGTTTTACTTTAGAAATGCAAAATCAGGGAAGCCTAGATTTAGCAGGAGGAATTCTTTTGGACAGGAGGAGGGCAGGGAGGAAGTCTTGGAGGATGTGTATTTTGCACCCTAACTGATAAACACTTCCTTTTCCCCTAGTCCCAGTTAAAACAGACTGTTGTGTTGCTCGCACTCTGGTCTGGCACTTGGGAAGTCTGTGTTTAGTTCTGAACTCTGACACAGACCTCTTATTTGTTCCTTGGCATGTTGCTTAAGACCTGAAAGCCCATTAAGGTGAAGGAAAAGACAACCATTGACTTCAGAGATGCAGCTTGCCCTGTAACAATGACAGGCCCATATATACAGATAGGCATTGGCATTATAAACAGATGTTAACACAAAACATTATTTTTTAAACAGTTTGATCATTTCCCCTCAATCAGTTGCACAAATTTCACCCTCTTGTGAGATCACTGGCTGTGCAGTTGCCATAGTTTTCCAGAGCAGACAAAACCTGAATTACTAGTGTGGAAAAAAACAACCACCAAGTGAACCCACCACTTCTTTTGGGGGGTGGAGGACAGGCTTTTTTTTTAGCCTTTGTGTGTACATCCAAAGTAGCACAAGCCCATTATTTTTTCTTCTTGGCAGGTCAAGTGTAAACTTTCTGTGCCTCCACTTCCCTAAATGGGGATAATGGTACTTACTTACATTCACAAAATGCCCAGAGATCTATTAATAAAGTGCCCTATATAGAAGCTAATAATTCTGATTATTTGATTGTTTACTATGTTCAAACCTTTGGTAAAGATAAGCTTTGCCTATTGCTTGGGGTTTTGAGGCCATGTGAAGAACGTAACTTTAAAACCAGGGGCAATTTCTACTTCAGACCCCGTGTTGCTGTGTTTAATGAGGCATGCTGACTTTTGAAAGGATTCCAACTGGCTACCATACCGCAGCACTCTCTCATTAGGTGGCTCATTTTTAAACACTGGATTGAATTTACTTCCATCCCAAGCCGACCTGGTGGTGATCTGCTTTTACACACTACAATTTACAGAGCTAGCATCCAAGTATTAATCTGGAGTTTTAATGGAAACCCTTAAGCAGGCTTAAATTGTTTCCACACTATTTGGAGTTTCCTGCTCTGCTGACTTTTATTTTGTCCCATGTGTGAATGGGTAGAGGGAGGAATCCACAGGAAAGAACAGAGAGGAAAGTAAGGATTTCAGCCTGAGAGTGACAGAAAGCAGGCCAGAAAGAATTAAAGGTTAATTGATACTGTATCTGGCACTGGTGGAGGTGATAGAAAAAATGCTCCTAAATCTGCATGGCAATTAAACAGACACATATTATTTATTACTACTTGTAACTTCAGTTCCTTAGCAAAATATTTTTTCCTGACTACTTTTGCCTTGATTCCTTCCCTGCTGTTTTTCTTCCTGAACTCTTGCCAGACATTGCTGGTGTAGACTGCATCAACTGGATTCAATGGTCATTTAACAAAACCTTGGCAGACTCCTCCTCTCTATTGTCTTAGAGACATCCCGCCCCCCCATTCACAAGCAGGACTTTGGAGCAGCTAAAGAGTCTGCTCCCAGAGTATCCTTCCCTAGTGCATGCTGGGACAAGACCTCAGTTGTTTAGTGAGTGCTGTGTGGGAAAATGTACAGTGCAGATGTGATCAGCAAAGCTGGCTAGTTTGTACATCACTGTTGAGCCAGTTACTGGGGTCAACAGCCTCAGTCGAACACTATTAGTTGAAATGAGCAATCTTGGCAAAGTTTGTTCACACCAGCAGAACAACAGAAAGCAGTGCTGGCTGAGGAAACAAGAAAGGAGTTCCACAATCAAAAATGCTTTTCTTCCTCCCCACATTACAGTAGTGTGACAGGATTCCTGAAACTCACTGCAGTGATGTTGCCAATTTACGTGGCACAATGGTAACTTCAACTAGTGACAATGAGAGCAGAAGGCCTGTGGGCTAAAGTTAAGCCATCATGCCTGCTTTTTCCTCTTCAGCTGGTAGCCACCACCTAGCATTTTTTCATTCGTGACTGAAGAGGTAGTTTTCTGCGGAGACCAAATGTAGTGCTTTCACAATTCTGTATATTTATCATACTTCAGTTGATGATTGAGGACTCCCACTTACCAGTGTTGCATGCCAGAGACAAGACCTGTGCTCAAGTGCTTGGAAATACCCGAGTCTGAGTAGTCAGCAAACTGAGGTGCATGCAAGTGTGTGATCATATGCCTGAGCCATTGCAGGGTTGGGTATTTTGGGATCTTAGATGGTTCCTGAGGGTTTGGAATGTAAATACTCCCAGCTGCTGTGAATGAGAGAGATGTATACACTAGACTTGTCAATATTCAAAATCCTTTGGGGAAAAAAAAAAAAGGAATTATCCTGTCATGCATTCATTATAAATGACTAACAGCTGGAACACTTAATAGGTTTTAAAATTGTAGATTAGAAAGCTGGGAACAGGTGATACATCGTGAATTACTTTGAAGATGAAATAACCAATATAAATGCAAAGTGCCATTCCAGCACTAACTCATCCGTACCACTTCCACGATAGGTAGGTACATATTATATCTAATTTTATAGATGGGCAAGAGAGAGCTGCTAGAGAAGCTTGTTTTTATAGCTACTGAGAGATCTGGCAGATTGACAAATACACTTGATCACTGGTAAGAGTCACATGCCCCACTGAAAGGCATTTGGAAACTCTAGCCTAATGTGGCCCTCTCTGTTTTGTTTTTAAACAGATGGATCTCTCAGTGGAAACGCTCTATAGCTTCATGCAGGAGCGCCAGAAAAGGTACGCCAAGTATGCAGAGCAGATCCAAAAGGTCAACGAGATGTCTGCGATCCTCCGCCGCATACAGATGGGCATTGACCAGACGGTCCCTCTCATGGAGAAGCTAAACAGCCTGCTGCCTGAAAGCGAGAGGCTGGAACCCTTCACCATGAAACCTGACAGGGAGCTCAAGTTATAGTCTCTCCAAACTCCCTTTCCTCACCTTCTCATTCAAACATTCAGCACAACGACACGCTTCCAGCACGCCCAATTGGCAGTCACTTGGAACAGACTGCTTTGCTGCCTGACTTTTTGCCAGGCTTTAAGAGGAAGAGCTGTCTCAGCTGCCAGAACTGTGAATTGAAACAGTACAGCCAGGAATAAAGGAGCTCCCTATTAGGATTGTTTGGAGAAGAAAATTTACCCTTCTTTTATCCCCATAGCACTGCCATCTGTATTGAAACATGTGCTTCATTCCTGTAACTAGATTCAGTCTCAAAGAGGAGCGATTCCTCCACCTGATCTTTTTAGAAAAATTTCAAAGGGGTATTGGGTGTAATAAACCCGGTAATGTGCTTTCCATGCCACTGGAGAGGTGAACAATTAGATGGCTGGCAGATATTTACAACATTCCCCAGCCCTGGAAACATGTATATTTTATAGGTGAGAATGTGGAGCCAGGAACAGGTTTATTAAATCTGCCTGTTGTTGTAATTAACATGGTTTGCATGGCGAAGAAGTTTCCCATTCAGTTCTAGTTAGCATCTCTTTCCTTGAGGGTCCTATTTTATGGTCTTATTAATTTATGGGGCTGTAAATGAATAACGGTTCCAGTTCCATGTGTCTGTGTCTTTATTGTTATACAGGCCCTGCTCTCGCCCCCCACGTAGTGATGCTAATCCAGACCATTTACCTCAGAGCAATTCTATCGAAATCTTGGCATCCTTTGGTTTTGCATCAGGAGATAAATGTATTGGGAGCCTTTAACATGCTGGTCAGATTGTTTGCTGCTGCCTTTAGCTGGAAGACTGTAGTTACATCTTTGACGGGAGGCTGAAGTGTCCATTGAGCTTAGTGTGTTGGCTCAGCTGCCTTCGTTCTGAGAGCAGTTGAGTGCAGTGTTTCATGACTAAAACCACACCGCCCTTTGGGATTATGCTCCACAAACTGCTCCAAAGGCAACAGGACGTTCTCACTCTATTGCAAACACCATGCAGCTCTGCAAGGGAGGCAGTGTGCTCGTGCGGGTAGAGCTCTGCTCTGGGACGTAGACAGCTGGGTTCTATTCCTGGCTCTTTCACTTGCCTGCGGGGTGACCTTTGGCAGGTCAGTGCACCTCTCTGGGCCATGGTTTCTCCATCTCTAAAATGGGGGTAATGATACTTTACTCGCCTTTGTACAGTACTTTGAGATCTCTAGATGAACGGCACTATGTAAGCCACAAATATGTAATGATCTGAATAGCTGCTTCATGATTAGTGTTAACTCAAAAGTGAGGAACCCTTCCCTGCTTTTGGCTTGTAGCGACGTGAGAAAAGAAATCAAGACCCACAATCAGGTCCAAACATGTGCTTGTTACTTTAATCACAAAATGTCACTGAGAGTGAAACACACACACACCTGTACTTGGCTTGGGTAGTCACTACACCATTCCACAGGGCACATGCTGCAGCAGGCCTGGATCTGGGAATCCTGAAGCAGGGTGTGATTCCTGTTGGCTGCTTTGAATGCTAGTAGTGTATTCACAGTTCTATTTGAGAGCCTCCTGTGACATCCTCCCCATGTAGTGGATGGTTAGGTTATTTACCCAAAGGTTTTTTTGAATGCCTCCTACGGGGCTTTGAAAACATTACTGTATATGTAGAGAATTTACTCAGCCAAAGTTTGTGTCTAAGCACTGGTGAATAAGAGTGACTCAGGCTCCTGTCAATATTAATTGCTGCCTGTTGGCAGCAAGCTGCTTATTGTTCTCCTTTGTTGCATCACCTAAGGCCAGGTGGTTTATATTGGTATCTGTATTGCAGAGTGCAGCCCACTTTGAGTTATATTTGAAACATAGCAATGTTGGACTCAAGTCCTCTGAACATTGTGTGGGAATAGAGTCCCTTTGAAATGAAGAACACTTAATGATTCAGATTTGGCAAAAGATTTATTGGCAGGATACATGCAGTAAAGGCAGCTTAATGGACCCAGTTCTCCACTACTTTATACCGTGTGTATTTGTGAGCAAAACGCTGCCAAATCAGAATTCTCCCCTTCCTCACACCAATGGTAGCATTTTACAACAGCTTTGCACCAGTTCTAATGACAACCCAAAGTTCAAGACAAGGGGGAATCAGGCCCCGAGGTCCTGGGCTCTTTCCTAGATTGTCAAGACACTTGCAAGCCAAAAGCCATATAACACACATTGCCTCCGTAGTGGAGAGATCCATTTGCTAAATTGGGGAGCACTGTAATAAGATCCCTTATGCACCTTGGCGCAACCCTGATCTCTGCCCACTATTTCATCATCCCTGGGTGTCTGACATTCCCTCAAGCAGCTTCAAACAGCTGCCATATTTCCTTAAATCAACCTGATACACAAGTATTACCTTCTCTCTCAAATTACACTGGCTTGAGATCGAGGATGGGCAATATTCAGTCCTAGACCAATGATGAGTTGTGCAGAGCTAGGAGCTGGAGGCTTATACCACTGGGTAGGTCACAAGATACCAGAGCTTAAATTTTGTTAGGTCTTTTTTTAGAAGGTAGGTACTGTAAATGTTTTCTCTCCCATAAAGGTCTGGACAGTTGGACTAGGTCAAAGAGGCAATATATCCTGTGGCTCCTCAATCTATTTTGTCTCTCTAAGTGTGGTGCACACGCGCATATACAACACTTACCATCTTCTAAGTACTTTCCAATATTGCTCCTTGCAGCACAAGTGAAGCAGGTGTCTTGAGTATTCTCTCCATTTTACTACAGCTGCAGAAACTAAGGCAGTGATGTAATTTGCTGCAGATGATACAATATTCCCTCTAATTTTGAACGTCCATGTGCGGAATTAATTTTGTTACGTGTACCAGTATGGAGGTGATGTGTGGTGGGGGTGGGGTTGAAGGGTTCGGAGTGTGGGAGGGGGCTCCGGCTGGGGGTGCAGGCTCTGGGGTGAGGCTGGGGATGAAGTTTGGGGTGCAGGCTGCCCCGGGGCTGCAGCAGGGAGAGAGGACTCCCCCCAGCCCTTGTAGTAGCAGCCTGGGGCCAAGGGAGAGGCACCTTTCCCTGGCCAGGGCAGCTCTCGAACCGTGGGAGAGATGCTTCTCCCTGCCTCTATGGCACTTGATAGCCTGCCGTATGGCCGCACAGCTTAGAGGTAACTTAGATGCCACAGCAAATCAGCAACTTCTTAATTTATGCACTTGTTGCCATGAAAGATCTAGAAAATGGTCTGATTGTGAAAAAAAAATCTTATTTGTGAGAATCTGGTTGTATAGCTCCCTGGACGCTGCTGAGCACCCTGTTAATGCTTTATAAATAGCAAGGAAACAGCAATGTGGCAGGCAGGCATCAGTGTTGGGTATCAAAACAAACCAATAAAAATAGTAGCTTAACTGGAAAATATAACTGGGCCCTGATGCCAAACATCCTCAAAGTGTCAGCCATTCTATTCAATGGGTGGCACAGAAAGCGTACGTGTGACGATTGCTTTGTAAAATGTCACGTACATGTTCTCTAATCATTCACAATTTTATTTCATTTCTCCACCATTCGATTTTGTAACCCGTAAGTCTTTGGACCACTTGCAGTGGGAAAGCTACTCCCTTCTATAGCTCCATAAGCTGCTGCTTTGGTCATTTTGCTGCTGTTGGTTTTCTTAACTGCTGCTGCTCTCCAGTTTGCTCCACGTCCTGCTTATTGGCTTCATCTCAGACATATGCAATACTCAAGGTGTTAGATGCTCTTTTCTCCCTTCATGCTGTTTAGTATGGCATTTGGTGAAAGCCTGGAGTCCCCAGCCTACTAATGCAATTCCTTTTCCAAACCTCCTCCCAAACAGCATCAAAAATAGTCCCAATAACGCTCTCCGTTATGCCATCCATGAAACACAGCTGGCCAGTAGTTCTGGAAGAGATTCAGCCCCACACCCTGACACTATACTCCAAGGTGACTGTAAAAGGAAAATAAATATTCCTATCCTTTGCTGCTGCATTATGATGATAAAAAAGGCTGATGGTTGGGGGTTGCTAAAAAATTCTTGCTGCATGTTTCTTTTGTTTTAAACTAGAAATATTAGTCCTTGGCCTCCTGTTATTGATTGAAAATCCTCTGGAGAACAAGTGGGTTTCTGATATCATGGGGCTGTGGTTCTCAACCAGGGGTATATGTACTCTAAGGGTACACAGAGGTGTTCCCGGGGGTACCTCAGCTTATCAGATACTTGCCTAGTTTTACAACAGGCAACATAATAAGCACTAGTGAAGTCAGTGCAAACTAAAATTTCATAGAGACAATGACTTGTTTATATGGCTCTAAATATTTATACACTGACGTAGTACAATATTTATATGCCTATTGATTTATTTTATAAATATATGGTCAAAATGAGAAAGTAAGCAATTTTTCAGTAACAGTGTGCTGTGACATCTTTGTATTTTTATGTCTAATTTTATAATCAAGTTGTTTAAATGAAGTGAAACTTGGGGTACACAACACATCAGAATCCTGAAAGGGGTACAGTAGTCTGGAAAGATTGAGAACCACTGTCATGTGGGATTAAAACTTGAGTAGATTTTCTAAACATTGTGTGTTTTAGTAACACCTATTTAACTCAAACGCTTTCCTTTTGGAGAAAGGAAGGTTACTTACTTCACAGTAACTGGAATTCTTCGAGATGTGTGATCTGTATGGGTATACCACTGTGGGTCTGCATGGGCTCCATGCACTGAGACTGTCCATGCCTTTGTCACC
Organism: Gopherus evgoodei; assembly: GCF_007399415.2. Classification (NCBI taxonomy): domain Eukaryota; kingdom Metazoa; phylum Chordata; order Testudines; family Testudinidae; genus Gopherus; species Gopherus evgoodei. Next base: position 233,048,433 of record NC_044322.1, on the reverse strand, counting down.
TCGTGCTCTGACCCAAGGGCATAAGGGGTGGCGTAGCCTGACCACCTCTTCCAATTCCTTTTCTACTGTGAATCACCTTAGGAAAGGATCTGAAGCAGAGCAGAAGGCGGGTAGGCAGCAAAATACCCACAGGGACCATACATCTCAGAGAACTCCAGTCACTGCAAGATAAATAACCTTTCTTCTTTGAGTGGTGATCCCTATGGCGTACTCCACTGAGGATGACTTACATAGTATTCATAGAGGAGGAGGGTGCGGGGAACCATGCTGCACCACAGACTGCAGGACCACTGTACCACACTGAAGGATGTGCTTGTACCAGACTGTAATATCCAAGAGGGGAACACACTGAAGAGAAGCCACTGAGGTAGCCTGAGCTCTAGCCAAGTGAGCCCTCCACCCCTTGGGGTGAAGGAGTCTCCATCAGCTCATAGCAGAGCGGGAAGCAATCTGAGATCCATTTAGAAAGTCTCTGTGAGGAGATTGCTTTCTCTTCCATCCTCTCAGTAATGGAAACAAAGAATCTCAGAGATTTCCAGAAGGATTTTCTCCTTTGCAGGTAGAAAACTAAGGCACAGCAGACATACAGAGACTGGCACTTCCTGTCTTCTTTGGTTGATGGTGTGAAGGTTTTGGATAGAAAACAGGCAGGTATATGATCTGAGTCAAGAGGAGTTCAGAGGGAATGTTGGGAATTAACTTGGGGTGGAACCTCAAAGAAACCTTATCCTTATGAAAGAACTTCTCTGGAGGGTCTGCCATAAGGGCGCTGAGCTCACCGAGTCTTGTGGAGGTGATTGCAGTCAGGAAGGCCACCTTCCGAGACTGATAAAAAGAGCAGGAAGCCAAAATTTCAAAAGGAGGGTTTGAGTGCTGACAACACCAGATTGAGGTCCCGGGTTGGTGCCGGTTCTGGTACCAGAGGAAATGTTCTAGTAAGTCCTTTTCAAAAACCTTAAAGTTGTACGGTGGGTGAAGACTGAATAGTTCACCACCACAGTATGGAAGGTGTTGATTGCTGTGAAATGCACACAGTAAGCTGAGAGATAGGCCTGAGTTCTTTAGGGAAAGGAGATAGTCCAAAATGCTAGGGCTCTGAGTGCTTTGGAGGTATTGGACAACGTTGGCACCAGATAGAAAATCTTTCTATTTAATGGAGTAACATTTTCTCAGGGAGATCTTCCTGCTGTTATTAGAAGATGTTGTACCCCTGTGAACATGTCACTTCCTGGGAGGCTCATAAGTTCTCTGATGGTAAAAGAGGTGAGGAGCAGGACGTAGTTTATAAGGAGATGGTTTGGAGTACTTCTCCAAGGTGCTGGGGTGTAAATACCAGAGGAGTAGATGGTTGCACAGGAGTCTTTAAGAGTGTGAAGAGACTTATCAGTTTTCTCACTAAGTAGATTGTTAATGTGACAGGGCTGTGACTTCTCTTGTCAGTGAGGTGCAAAAAGACGGTTACTCACCTTTGTAACTGTTGTTCTTCGAGATGCGTTGCTCATATCCATTCCAGGTAGGTGTACGCACCGCGTGTGCCCGTCTGCCGGAAACTTTTTACCCTAGCAACTCCAGGGGGCTGGCAGGTCGCCCCCTAGAGTGGTGCCAGTATGGCACTAGATATATACCCCTGCCGGCCCGCCCGCTCCTCAGTTCCTTCTTGCCGGCTACTCCAACGGTGGGGAAGGAGGGCGGGTGTGGAATGGATATGAGCAACACATCTCGAAGAACAACAGTTACAAAGGTGAGTAACTGTCTTTTCTTCTTCGAGTGATTGCTCATATCCATTCCAGGTAGGTGATTCCCAAGCCTTACCTAGGCGGTGGGGTCGGAGTGAGAGGTCGCGGCCTGAAGTACTGCAGAGCCAAAGGCCACATCATCTCTGGACTGCTGGACCAGGGCATAATGGGAAGCGAATGTGTGGACCGATGACCAGGTCGCCGCCCTACAAATCTCTTGGATTGGCACCCGGGCAAGGAAAGCCAGCGATGATGCCTGTGCTCTGGTGGAGTGAGCAGTCACACGGCCCATCGGAACGTGGGCCAGGTCGTAGCAGGTCCTGATGCAGGAGGTAACCCAGGAAGATAACCTCTGGGAGGAAATCGGCAGCCCCTTGACCCAGTCCGCTACCGCCACAAATAACTGGGGGGACTTGCGGAAGGGTTTGGTCCTGTCCACATAAAATGCTAGCGCCCGACGGACATCTAGCGTGTGGAGCTGTTGCTCCCTGCGGGACGAATGGGGCTTTGGGAAAAAGACTGGGAGGAAAATCTCTTGGTTAACATGGAAAGCTGAGACCACCTTGGGAAGACAGGCAGGGTGAGGCCTCAGCTGTACCTTGTCTTTATGGAAGACGGTATACGGTGGGTCCACTGTGAGGGCCCTCAGCTCGGACACTTGTCTAGCTGAGGTAATGGCCACTAGGAAGGCGGTCTTCCACGAGAGGTAGAGCAGGCAGCAAGTAGCTAATGGCTCGAATGGAGGGCCCATGAGCCGAGTTAGGACCAGGCTGAGGTCCCATGAAGGGTCCGGAGGGCGGATTTGTGGATAGAGCCGCTCCAGTCCCTTCAGGAATCTCGCCACCATAGGGTGGGAGAAGACAGAACATCTGTCCATTCCAGGATGAAACGCGGAGATGGCCGCTAGGTGGACCCGGAGGGACGACAACGCCAGACCCTGGGTCTTGAGGGACCAGATGTAGTCTAAAATAGTGGTGACGGGAGTCTCCATAGGGCGAAGAGCTTTCTCTGAACACCAGCAGGAGAAACGCTTCCACTTAGCTGAGTAAGTCGCCCTGGTGGAAGGCTTTCTACTGCCCATGAGAACCTCCCAAACCGGGGTAGAACAGCGCAACTTGGAGCCTGTCAACCATGCAGGAGCCATGCCGTAAGGTGTAGAGATGGAAGGTCTGGGTGACAGAGCCTGCCGTGGTCCTGGGTGATCAGGTCCCGATGTAGGGGCAGGGTAACTGGGTTGGCTACTGAGAGGTCCAGCAACATGGGGTACCAATGCTGTCTGGCCCATGCTGGAGCTATGAGAATCACCCGGGCTCTGTCTCTGCGCACCTTGAGGAGAACCCTGTGTATCAGCGGAACGGGAGGGAATGCGTAACACAGGTGGGCTGTCCATGGGATCAGGAATGCATCTGCTAGAGACCCTGGTTCCCGACCCTGGAAGGAGCAGAATGCTCGACACTTCCTGTTCTGCCTGGACGCGAAGAGGTACATCCGGGGACGACCCCACCTCTGGAAGAGTGAGAGGGCGACGTCCGGACGGAGGGACCACTCGTGCGAACGGAAGGATCTGCTCAGCCGATCCGCTAGAGTGTTCCGCACTCCCGGGAGATAGGAGGTGGAAAGGTGAACCGAATGGGCTATGCAAAACTCCCAGAGGCGCATTGCCTCAAGACACAGGGGAGAGGACCTGGTGCCGCCCTGCTTGTTGATGTAAAACATGGTCGTCGTGTTGTCGGTGAACACCGCGACACAACGACCTTGAAGGAGATGGACAAACGCTTGACAAGCAAGGCGGACCGCTCTCAACTCTCGTATGTTGATATGGAGGTTGATCTCTTGAGGTGTCCACAAGCCCTGAGTTCTCTGGGTGCCGCAGGGTGCCCCCCAGCCCAGATCTGAGGCATCCGTGGTCAGGGATGCCGAGGGTTGGGGCGGATGGAACGGGAGCCCCGCACAGGCTACGGACTGGTCCAGCCACCAGCGAAGAGAGTCCAGCACCCCCTGAGGAACGGTGACGACTGTGTCCAACGAATGTCTGGCCGGCTGATACTGCGCAATGAGCCATGATTGAAGATGCCTCATGCGGAGTCGGGCATATGCCGTTACGAACATACAGGCTGCCATGTGGCCTAGAAGGGCCAGACATGTTCGTAGAGAGGTCAGCGGGGCCGCCTGCAAACGTAGAATGATGGCCAACAGCGACTGGAACATGGGCAAGGGTAGCAAGGCCCTGGCCAAAGTAGAGTCCAGAACGGCCCCTATGAACTCTATCCGCTGCGTGGGGAGCAGAGTAGACTTGCCCACATTGATGACGAGGCCCAAGGCAGCAAAGAGGGTGCTGATCCTGTCGACATGGATGCGGACCTGCAGCTCCGATGTGCCTCGGATCAGCCAGTCGTCCAGGTAGGGGAAGACGTGAATGCAGCAACGTCGAAGGTGTGCGACGACGACTGCCATGCACTTTGTAAACACCCTCGGGGCCATAGAGAGGCCAAACGGAAGGACCGCAAATTGATAATGTTGGCGGCTGACCACAAAGCGGAGGAAACGTCTTTGTTGGGGGGCAATGGAGATGTGAAAGTAAGCGTCCTGCATATCGAGGGCGGCGTACCAGTCTCCGGGATCCAGGGATGGGATGATGGTTCCAAGGGATACCATGCGGAACTTCAACTTCACGATATACTTGTTGAGTTCCCGCAGGTCGAGGATGGGCCTGAGGCCGCCCTTGGATTTGGGGATTTGAAAGTAGCGGGAATAAAACCCCTTGCCCTTCTCGTTTTCCGGAACCGCCTCTATGGCTCCCTTGACAATGAGCGCGTTTACCTCCTGACGGAGGAATTGCTCGTGAGAGGGGTCCCTGAAGAGGGACGGGGATGGAGGGGGGGGGGGGGCGAAGAAAACTGCAGGCGATAACCGGCCTGCACCGTACGCAAGACCCAACGGTCCGACGTTATTCGGGTCCACGCTGGGAGGAAAAAAGAAAGGAGGTTGGAAAATTGCGGGGAGGGATCCAGAGGGGAAACTGGTACTGCGCCCTTGGGTGCACCTTCAAAATGAAGGCTTAGGCCCTGGAGGGGCCTTGGCGGAGCCTTGGTTCTGCCCCATTTGGCCACCGGACTGCCTGCGGCGGTTGTTCCTGCCGTGGCGCCTAGAGAGGTCCTGCCGCGGGCGGAACTGAGGGTACGGCCTCCGCTGCTGCTGCCGGTTCTGCTGCCGTAATGGCCTGCACTGTGTCGCAGGCGTATGCATTCCCAGCGACCGTATTATGACCCTGTTGTCCTTCAGGTCTTTTAGTCTAGGGTCTGTTTTATCAGAAAACAGGCCCTGGCCTTCAAAGGGGAGGTCCTGGATTGTATGTTGGAGCTCCGGTGGAAGGCCAGAGACCTGCAGCCAAGAAATTCGGCGCATCGTGAGCCCCGAGGCCAGGGTCCGAGCGGCCGAGTCGGCAGCATCAAGGGAGGCCTGTACCGATGTTCTTGCTACTTTCTTGCCCTCGTCCAGGATGGTGTAAAACTCCTGGTGGGCGTCCTGAGGCAAGAGCTCCGCGAACTTCCCCGCCACTACCCACGAGTTGAAGGAGTAGCGGCTGAGGAGGGCCTGCTGGTTTGAGACTCGGAGCTGTAGCGCCCCCGCCGAATAGACCTTGTGGCCCAGGAGGTCCATTCGTCTCGCCTCCTTCGACTTGGGCGCTGGGGCCTCTTGCCCATGGCGCTCCCTGTCGTTCACCAACTGGACCACCAACGAGCAGGGTGTCGGGTGAACATATAAGTATTCATAGCCCTTCGAGGGGGCCATGTACTTTCGTTCCACCCCTCGAGCGGTCGGAGGGATGGAGGCTGGTGACTGCCAGATGTTATTGGCGTTGGCCTGGATTGTCTTTATAAAGGGCAGGGCCACTCTGGTGGGCGCATCGGCGGAAAGGATGCTCACCACCGGGTCCTCAATTTCAGACACCTCCTCCGCTTGCAAGTCCAGGTTCTGTACCACCCGGCGGAGGAGGTCTTGGTGTGCCCTAAGATCCAGCGGGGGAGGACTGGAGGACGAGGTACCCGCCACTGCCTCATCCGGAGAAGAGGACGAGGAAACCCCCGGCAACAAAGTGTCCACGGGGGGGTCCGTGTGGGGCTGCACCTCTGTCCCTGGAGGGAGCTCTGGGTCCTGGTGACTGGACCTGCCGTCTGCTTCCGGGGAGTGAGGGGGTCTAGATACCGTCGCCTCCGGAGGTCTGCGTTCCCCCGTAGGGCAGGGAGTAATGTGTTGCAGACCCTGTGCTTGGGAATACGCCCATGGGGTCCAAAACCCCCACTGTTGAGGCCCTTGCTCTTGTGGGGGAGGGTCCTGGAACAGGGCCAAGTTTCTGTCCTGGCCCATGGCATAGGCGCTGTCAGTCTGGGAAGAGACCGATGGCTCCCTAGAAGGCCACGGAGGCGCTGAGCCTGATTGGTATGCGACTCTGTGCGCCGAGACCGACGCTCCCCTCGGTGCCGAGGCTCGGTGCCGCGACCCACATTGGTATCGGGATCGGGAACGGCATGATGACCGGTGCCGGGATCCGGATCGGGATCGATGTCGGTGCCGGGAGCGGGACCGCGACCTTCGATGAGCGCGGTGCCGGGACGGCAGCGGAGACCGGGACCTGCCAACGGCGCGGTGCCGGGAGGTCGACCGGGATCGGGACCTACCACCGGTTCGGTGCCAGGAGGTCGACCGAGGAGCTGAATGCCGAGGTGAACGGCTCCTGGAGTCTTGGTGCCGGCGGTGAGACATGCCCAACCGGGACCGTGCAGATGGCGATCGGTGCCACGAGTACGACCGGTACCGCCTGGGAGAGTGGTGCTGGGACTCCGAGCGGTGCCCCGAGCGTGAGCGTTCACACCTCCGGGGTGATCGGTGCCGGGACTCGGGAGACAGCGCTTGAAGCATCGGTTTACCCCTGGAGGTTACCCGTCCCGGGGGTGCCGGCTGAGGCTGCGATGGCTCCGTCATTGCGATCAAGTCCCGAGCCGAGGCAAAGGTCTCCAGCTTAGACGGTACCTGTAGCTCGACCCCTGATCTTAAGGGGGAGCTAGGAGGGGCTGGACTCGACGGACCTTCTGGGCCCGGAGTCGACAGCAGCCCTGCAGGCGGTGCCGTGGCCAGGGTAGGTGCCGGGCGCTCCCCTCGGGTCTGCCTGGATGGTGTTGCAGACGCCGAGGGATGTGAGTCTGCTCCCGGTGCCGGAGATGGTCGGTGCCGGGGAGTCTTGCCGGTGCCGGCACGGTCCGGTGCCGGAGTAGAACTGGCTGACTGCGCCGCCAGTGCCGGAGACAGAGCCGCTTCCATAAGGAGAGCGCAGAGTCTTTGGTCTCTCTCCTTCTTTGTGCGAGGCTTAAAAGCCTTGCAAATGCGGCACTTCTCGCTGATGTGCGATTCCCCCAGGCACTTAAGGCACGCGTCGTTGGGATCGCTCGTAGGCATTGGCTTCTTGCATGCCGAGCACTGCTTGAAGGCTGGCGAGCCAGGCATGGGCCCGGTGCCGGGTGCCGGGGAGGGCAACGGCCCACCCGCAAGCGATGTTAGACAACTATATACAAGATTCTAACTAACTACTATGCTAACAGTCTATCTACTACTTAACTATGAACTATTTACAACTAAAAACGACGAACAAGTACAGGAGAGCTAGGGATGTGGAGGTCAGCAAGCCGCACTCCACAGTTCCAGCAACCGACACGGCGGTAAGAAGGAACTGAGGAGCGGGCGGGCCGGCAGGGGTATATATCTGGTGCCATACTGGCGCCACTCTAGGGGGCGACCTGCCGGCCCACTGGAGTTGCTAGGGTAAAAAGTTTCCGGCAGACGTGCACGCGCGGCGCGTACACCTACCTGGAATGGATATGAGCAATCACTGGAAGAAGAACCTGCACTTTCTGCTTGCGGTGCCCCCTGTCTGAGTGGTTCAGCCCTACAACGAAGTCACACACAATCTAAACACATGAAGGAACATTTCCTGGGGTGAAAGGTCCAACAGGACCTGTCCCTGTGACCTTGTTACCGTCTTTAGCCCTGTTTCTGGGCTCAGTCCTCAGCCCCTTCTGGGCTACCTTTAAGTCTGTCTCTGCCCTGGTAGAGAGCAGTTCCCGCAGGGCTTTCAGCCTGGAGACTCTAAGTCCTGCCCTTCACTTGCGTGTCTAACTCCAGATCCTGACCCAGGGACCCTATAAATAGCAGCCAGGTGCTGCTTCCTGCAATAGTTGCTGCTGCTATTCCCTAGGCCGCTTCCCGCGTAGCCCCTTCCTCTTCTTGGGTTCTTGGTCCCATTTGATCAGGGTCTCTCCTAGGGCTCCTTGTCTGGAGAGTTTCCCAGTCTCTATCATCATTTCTCAGGGTCTTCTCTCAGGCATTTTTGCCTGGAGAGCTTGTAACAGTCCTATCCCTGCTTGAGCAGGGATTCTCCCTAGTCTTTTTACTTGTGGAGTTTTACAGTTCCTTAGTCCATTTTCACCCTTCTGGTCCCAGCCAGTAACTGAACTGCTCAGGCCCTGCAGTGCTGAGCCTGCTGCATTCTGATTGGCTGCTTTCCTGCAGCCATTCTAGGTGGGCCTAGAGAGTATGCAGCCAAAAGTTTGCCAAAACTCTGGAGAGGACAGTGTGTAAATATGGCCTGCCTCCATCCCCATGCTGTAGAGGAAAGATATGATTGGGATTGCTTGAAGTCACGCAGCCCTAGAGAGTGTGAAATCCAGACAGACGTCAGAGCAGGGGCTATGGTAGTCAGAGCCGGCTCCAGGCACCAGCGAAGGAAGCAGGTGCTTGGGGCAGCCAATGGAAAGGGATGGCACGTCCAGGTCTTCAGCAGCAAGTCCCTCTCTTCCTCTTTGAGCTGCTGCCGAAAAAGAGGGAAAAAGCTGGAGCCGGCCCTGGTGGTAGTGAGAGATTGGACAAAGTTCAACATCGTGTTGCTTCAGCCCCCAGAGGAGTGCTGGCCTATGGTTCCTTTATAATTTTAATTAAAAAAAAATGAAAACCATTTTGAGGGGGATTAGATCGACATATGATTAGTGAGTTTATCCTTCCACTAAGAAAAATAGTTCCAAACAAGGAGAAAAGAGCAGGGGAAGGTTATAAACAATGTTTAACGAAATGGGGAAAAATACTGAGTGTTTTCATTTCTCTTTTCGCTCTCCATTTGGAAAGTTCCCTGGTCGAGTTGGGTCCCCTGTCCAGCCCTCCAGAAGCCAGGAAGCCTTTCAGCAGCAGTTTGTCTCAACAGGCACCTGCAGCTCCCGCTCTAACAGCCATTCAATAGTCCAATTTCAGTTAAAGTAGCACAGAGGTAAAAGAGGATAGAGGACCAGAAATGGCTGCGGAAAGGGAATCCTAGCACTGTTGGGTTGGAGGGTGCCCCATTTTTGCCTCCCTCGTTCCACAGTCTGCCTCAGATCTTTGTGCCCTCAATAATTCTGCCCCTCCTCTCTTCAGTTTAACATAAAGGGCATAAGATCATTCAGTAATAGTCTCAGCTGTGGGATGGGTAGGTGAATATGTCAGCAGTGACTGGTTTACAGCTTTGAATGAGCCATCTGATGCCATACTCTGATTTCTGTTCAATCTGTCTGCCTCTTACTAGCCTGTGGTTATCTGGTACAGGTAGGGGTGTCTAGTATAGGTTCGAGAGTGAAGAGGTCTGGAGGGGAGATTATTATAGAACTGTATTGGGAAGAGAGGAAGGGTGGCTTAATGCTTAGGGTGCTAGCCTGGGACTTGACTTGAGAGACCAATGTTCAATTTTCTGCTACACACAGACTTCCTGTGTTATGTTGGGCAAGTCACATTCTGTCTGTGCCTCAGTTCCCCATCTGTAAAATGGGGATAATATCCCTGCCCTACCTCACAGAGGTACTGTGAGGATAACTATGTTAAATATTGTGAGGTGCTCAGGTACAATAGTAATGGAGGCCATAGGAGTAGCTAAGATAGAGGATGGTCATGTTCTACCATAACCTATCTAACTGTGCACTGGGATGGTGAGACTGGTAGTGTAGATGCAGTCCTGGCCCACCAACACTTTAGAAACTGTTTCAGTGGTTTATGTATGTTTTAGGTATATCTATCTAAATATAAGAAACCCTGAAAGGTCATCAAGTCCAGCCCCTGCCTTCACTAGCAGGACCAAGTACTGATTTTGCCCCAGATCCCTAGGTGGCCTCCCTCAAGGACTGAACTCACAACCTTGGGTGTAGTAGGCCAATGCTCAAACCCCTGAGCTAGGTTGATTGTTCAGTAGTTTATTTAAGGCCATATGAAGGTTGTGTGTTTTTGTTTACTAAATGCAGCTTCCTCCAGTGCTACGCAGCAGGAGGATTTCTCACGGTGGACTGTTGTCTAAGGACATTTTCAAATTGCTCTAGCCTAGGAGACAACCTTGACTTGAAATATTTATTCGGTTTGGCACTGTTTAGGTTTTATTAATAAATGAAGGATGTGTGATTCATGCTGGAACCTCCTCTGTGGTGACTTCTTCAGGGGGGGAAACTTCTTCTCTTTAGACATACTGTCCAGTTCCTGTGCGTTATCCTGGGGGTGGAGGTCTTTAACCCTGTTCAGTGTTTTATGACGCATATCCTTTGAAGGTTACTGTCTCATTCTGAAAAATGCTTGGAGTTCAACTGTGGGGTAATCCTGTAGTGATTCAGCCAGCAACCATCTAAGCTGTAGGAGAGTGCTCTAAGTACAGAAGTGTTCATTAATCACACTAGCTCTGTATTACCTTTTCACACATGTACTATTAGTTTGGCAACAGGTTTTCTGCATGATAATTTCTAGCTTCAAAATACAGCACTGGGCCTCTAGCCTGTTAAGCAGGAGGAGTGACCATTGACCCCTGGCATTTGCTACCATAAGCATAGTATTAGCTACTAATGTACTGGTGGTGTGTTTATCTCCTGGTATAAAGGTGCGTTACTGAGCACTGGGTTTAGCGTCATATGTTTAGGACTGAATTGTGCACAGCAGAAGGACTTGACTTGAAACATCTGCTAAAATTCTTTCACTGGGTCTCATTTCTGCTGTGGAGGGAGGGAAGGAGATGGGGTAGGATTGTTCAAGGAAAGACAAGGAATTCACGGGTGGGGAAATGCAGGCTGCATCTCCCTGATCAACCCGTAACAGGGACCAGCCACCTAGAAGCCCAAGGGCTAAAAGGAAAAAGCATGTGAGTCTGCCTGTATACATTGGGTTTGGGATAGGAAAACAGCAAACAATGCAAAAACTCCCCTTGGTGCTGGGGTTTTGAACAATACTGTCATATAACCTTAGTCCCAGATTTGGACCTTAGCGTCCAAAATATGGGGGTTAGCATGAAAACCTCCAAGCTTAGTTACCAGCTTGGACCTGGTACTTGCTGCCACCACCCAAAAATTAGAGTGTTTTGGGGCACTCTGGTCCCCCTGAAAAACCTTCCCTGGCGACCCCAAGACCCAAATCCCTTGAGTCTCACAAAGGGAAATAATCCTTTTTCCCTTCCCCCCTCCAGGTGCTCCTGGAGAGATACACAGACACAAGCTCTGTGAATCTAAACAGAGGGACTCCCCCGTCCCCGTTTTCCAGTCCTGGAGAACAGAATTACCGAGAGTTAATCTCTCTTTCCCCCCTCACCCAGAGGGAATGCAAAATCAGGCGAATAAATCTAACACACACAGATCTCCCTCTGACTTCTTCCTCCCACCAATTCCCTGGTGAGTAGAGACTCAATTTCCCTGAAGTTTCCCAGTAAAGAAAACTCCAACAGGTCTTAAAAGAAAGCTTTATATAAAAAGAAAGAAAATACATACAAATGGTCTCTCTGTATTAAGGTGACAAATACAGGGTCAATTGCTTAAAAGAAATATGAATAAACAGCCTTATTCAAAAAGAATACAAATCAAAGCACTCCAGCAACTATAGACATGTAAATACCAAAGAAAAGAAATCATATAACAACTCACTATTTGATCTCTTTGTCCTTACAACTTGGAAACAGAAGATTAGAAAACAGAAATCACTTCTCAAAGCTGAGAGAAAAGCAGGCAGACAGACCAGAACAAAAAAAAAAAAAACCTCACACACAAAAAACCCACCCTCCAGAGCTGAAAAAATCCTGTTTCCTGATTGGTCCTCTGGTCAGGTGCTTCAGGTGAAAGAGACATTAACCCTTAGCTATCTGTTTATGACTCGCCCCCCAAATTGCAGACAGTGGGGAAGCTCATTGGCGGCGATTTCCTCCTAGAACTTTAAAATAAACAGATTAATACAACACATGCACCTTTACATATACCACTAAGTATATAACTAACAGACCTCTACATTTTAAGAACACTGTTCAACTACTGGATTCTGGGAAACTCTCACGGGAGAGTGCATCAGCTTCTTTGTTAGAAGCTCCTGAGATGTGCTGAATTTCAAAATCAAAATCTTGGAGAGCTAAACTCCAACGAAGAAGTTTCTTGTTGTTCCCCTTGGCGGTCTGAAGCCACTTTAGCGCAGCATGGTCAGTTTGCAGCTGGAACCGCCGTCCCCAAACATATGGGCGTAGCTTTTCCAGGGCGTACACAATGGCATAGCATTCCTTTTCACTAACTGACCAGTGACTTTCCCTCTCAGACAGTTTTTTGCTGAGAAACACGACAGGATGGAAGTTGTGATCCGTTGCTTCCTGCATGAGAACTGCTCCTATACCACGCTCAGATGCATCCGTGGTTACTAGGAATGGCTTGTCAAAATCCGGGGCCCTGAGTACAGGGTCAGATATGAGTGTTGCCTTAAGTTGGGTAAAGGCCTTTTGACACTCATCAGTCCACTTAACTGCATTTGGCTGGGTCTTTTTGGTCAGGTCGGTCAGTGGGGCAGCGATTTGGCTGTAGTGTGGTACAAATCGCCTGTAGTACCCGGCCAAGCCTAAGAAGGATTGGACCTGTTTCTTTGACCTGGGGACAGGCCACTTTTGGATAGCATCCACCTTGGCCTGTAGGGGGTTTATGGTTCCTCGACCCACCTGGTGCCCCAGGTAAGTCACTCTGTTTTGGCCTATTTGACACTTTTTGGCCTTAACAGTTAGTCCGGCCTGCCTGATGCGCTCAAAGACCTTTTTCAGGTGTAGCAGGTGTTCGGGCCAGGAGTCTGAAAAAATGGCCACATCATCGAGGTAGGCAACTGCAAATTCTCCCAGTCCTGCTAGTAGACCATCTACCAGCCTCTGGAAGGTGGCGGGTGCATTTCGAAGGCCGAAAGGAAGGACATTGAATTCATACGCCCCCGCATGGGTGACAAATGCTGACTTCTCCTTGGCAGGTTCATCTAGCGGTACTTGCCAGTACCCCTTGGTTAAGTCTATTGTAGAGATGAACTGGGCCCGTCCCAACTTTTCCAATAGCTCATCGGTGCGTGGCACTGGATAGTTCTCCGGATGAGTTACCGCATTTAGCTTACGATAGTCCACGCAAAAGCGTATTTCCCCATCTGGTTTGGGTACCAGAACCACTGGAGATGCCCATGCACTGGTAGATGAGCGGATTATACCTATCTGTAGCATGTTCTGGATCTCCTGTTCTATAGCAGCTTGGGCATGAGGAGACACCCGGTAGGGTGGGGTTCTAATGGGGTGAGCATTACCTGTGTCAATGGAGTGGTATGCCCGTTCAGTCCGTCCTGGGGTGGCTGAGAACAATGGGGCAAAGCTAGTGCACAGCTCCTTGATTTGTCACCGCTGCAGACGTTCCAGGGTGGTTGAGAGGTTCACCTCTTCCACGCCACCGTCTTTTTTCCCTTCGTAGTAGACACCGTCAGGCCACTCAGCATCATCTCCCTGGACTGTAAACTGACAAACCTGTAAGTCTCTGGAATAGAAAGGCTTGAGAGAATTAACATGGTACACTCTAGGTTTTAGTGAGGAATTGGGAAATGCTATGAGATAATTCACAGTTCCCAGGCGCTCTTGGACCGTGAATGGCCCTTCCCATGATGCTTCCATCTTATGGGCCTGTTGCGCCTTCAAGACCATAACCTGGTCTCCTACCTTGAAGGAACGTTCTCTGGCATGTCTGTCATAGCAGGCCTTTTGCTCTTCCTGAGCATCCTTTAGGTTCTCTCTAGCAAGGGCTAAAGAGTGTCGGAGGGTGCTTTGTAGGTTGTTTACAAAGTCCAGAATGTTAGTTCCTGGAGAAGGCGTAAACCCCTCCCATTGCTGCTTCACCAACTGTAATGGCCCCTTAACCTCATGACCATACACAAGTTCAAACGGTGAAAACTCTAAACTGGGATGTGGTACAGCCCTGTAGGCAAATAGCAACTGCTGCAACACTAGGTCCCAATTATTGGAGAATTCGTTGACGAATTTACGTATCATGGCCCCCAAAGTTCCATTAAACCTTTCCACCAGGCCATTGGTTTGATGGTGGTACGGGGTGGCAACCAAGTGGTTCACCCCATGAGTTTCCCACAGTTTTTCCATGGTCCCTGCCAGGAAATTAGATCCTGAATCTGTAAGGATGTCGGAGGGCCAACCTACCCTGGCAAAGATGTCTGTTAGGGCCAGGCACACAGTGTTAGCCCTGGTGTTGCCTAGAGCTACTGCTTCCGGCCATCGGGTAGCAAAGTCCACTAAAGTCAGTACGTACGCTTTCCTCTGGGTGTCTTTTTTGGGAAAGGACCCAGAATATCCACAGCTACTCGCTGAAATGGGACCTCAATTATGGGGAGTGGCTGGAGAGGGGCCTTGACCTGGTCTTGAGGCTTACCCACTCTTTGGCATACCTCACAAGACCGAACATACTTGGCAACGTCCTTGCCCATCCCCTCCCAGTGGAAGGACTTCCCCAACCGGTCCTTGGTTCTGTTCACCCCAGCATGGCCACTGGGATGATCATGGGCTAAGCTTAAGAGCTTCCCCCGGTACTTAGTTGGAACCACCAATTGTTTTTGCGGCTGCCATTCTTCCCGGTGTCCACCAGAAAGAATCTCCTTGTATAAAAGTCCGTGGTCTATAACAAACCGGGATCGATTAGAAGAGCTGAGAGGCGGAGGGGTGCTCCGTGCCGCCGCCCAAGCTTTCTGAAGGCTGTCATCTGCTTCCTGCTCAGTCTGGAACTGTTCCCTTGAGGCTGGGGTCACCAGTTCTTCCTCAGACTGTGGACTTGGGCTTGGTCCCTCTGGAAGCGATGTAGGTGATGGGGTTGTTTCCGTTGCTGGTGAACCGCTCTCCGTTGGTGCACCTGAGGGTACTTCAGGCTCGGGCTGAGCCTTTTGGGTATGGCTGTCTGTTGCTTCTGCCAATTCTGGCTCGCTGGTGCCCTCTGGCGTTGAGTTTGAAGATGTGGTTGCACTTGTTGGTGCTGGTTGCTGTTCCAGTTCCGGGCCTGGGACTGGAGGTGCTGTGGCTGTTTCAGTGGTTGGCATGGTATCCGGGTCCACTACCTCTGTCTGGGTCTCTGGTAACACAGACGGGGCCTCTGTGGACGGCTCAGGAACAGGAATGGGTCTGGAAGCTTGCCTGGTTTGGCTGCGTGTAACCATTCCCACTCTCTTGGCCCGCTTCACCTAGTTGGCCAAGTCTTCCCCCAGTAGCATGGGGATAGGATAATTGTCATAGACTGCAAAAGTCCACATTCCTGACCAGCCTTTGTACTGGACAGGCAGTTCAGCTGTAGGCAAGTCTACAGCTTGTGACATGAAGGGATAAACTGTCACTTGGGCCTTTGGGTTGATGAATTTAGGGTCTATGAAGGATTGGTGGATAGCTGACACTTGTGCCCCCGTGTCTCTCCACGCAGTAACCTTCTTTCCGCCCACTCTCAAATTTTCCCTTCGCTCCAAGGGTATTTGAGAGGCATCTGGGCTGGGGATCTTTGGTGTGATGGTGATGTAATGAATTGCACTCGCATGGTGTTCTTTGGACAGTTGGCCTTGATATGTCCCAGTTCATTACACTTAAAGCATCTTCCATCTGATGGGTCACTGGGCTGAGGTGAGTTACTGGAGACTGGTGAGGTGGACGAATAGGGCGTCTGTGGCTTGACTTGGGTTGTATGTGGGGTCTTTGGCTGTCCTCGGTTGTAGGGTTTATGGTCGGTGTGCCCCCTGGGGTATTCGTTCCCCTTGACCGTAGCTTTCTTGCTTTCTGCCACTTCCATCCATCTGGCTCCAATCTCCCCCGCTTCAGCGAGATTTTTGGGTTTTCCATCTTGTATGTACCGTGTTATGTCCTCAGGAACACCATCCAAGAACTGCTCCATTTGTATGAGGAGGTGCAGTTCTTCCAAGGTTTTAACATTGTGTCCTGATATTCAGGCCTCATAATTTAACGTAGTAGGCGTGTTTGGGAAATGACACATCTGGTTTCCACTTTTGGGTTCTGAAACGCCAACGAGCATGATCCGGGGTTATCCCCATTCAGTATCTGGCCTTGGTTTGAAAAAGTTTATAGTCGTTCATGTTCTCCTTAGGCATTTCAGCTGCCACCTCTGCTAAAGATCCACTGAGCTGTGGCCTCAATTCTACCAGGTACTGGTCTTCAGGGATGGGGTACCCAAGACAGGCTCTTTCAAAATTTTCCAAGAAGGCCTCAGTGCCATCACCTGCCTTGTAGGTGGGAAATTTTCTGTGATGTGGAACCATAATTGGCGAAGGGTTGTTAGGATTGGTTGGCGCATGCAGTCCAGCTTGCGCTAAGTCCAGTTCATGTTTTCTCTGTTTTTCCTTCTCTTCATTTTCTTTTTGTTGTTTTTCCATGTCTCGGCGGTGGGCCACCTCTTCTTCTTCTAGTTTTCTGTGGTGGGCGGCATTTTTGGCTTCTTGTTCTCTTTTATGGGCTGCCTGTTTGATCTGTTCTTCTCTTTCTTTCATCTCCATCTCTTTTTGTTTTATTTCTAGTTCCTGTTTGTGTTTTTCCATCTCTCGCCTGTGTTCGGCTTCTTTGATTTATTCTTCGGCCTCAATTTTTGCCTTAGAAGTCATGGTTCCTGTTTTCTTGTGTTGGGGTGCCCTCCGGTGTTTGTCTTCTGAACTGCAGGCTCTGTTGCCTCCTGGGGTCTGCCTAGCAACAGTGCCTTTTTCCCTTTTTTTTCCCTCTAGCTAATGTTCAATGTAAAGTAAACCAGAAAAACCACTTTATTTGCATGTATATAGTGCTGGTACTTGCCTCCTAATGGGAGGGCTATTGTCTGACAAAAGACCCGAAATAGTTTCTTTAATGGCTGCTTGTTTAATATGCAAGCCACAGCTGCCAGAGAGAGCAGAAAAAAAAATTCTCTCTGGTTCCCTTTTAAAACCAAACTGTTTCTCTCTGCTAAAAAGCCCCTAGCAGAGAAAAGAAAAATATAATATTCCTACTGGCTTCTGGATTCTATCTCACCACTGCACACCATGTCATATAACCTTAGTCCCAGATTTGGACCTTAGCGTCCAAAATATGGGGGTTAGCATGAAAACCTCCAAGCTTAGTTACCAGCTTGGACCTGGTACTTGCTGCCACCACCCAAAAATTAGAGTGTTTTGGGGCACTCTGGTCCCCCTGAAAAACCTTCCCTGGGGACCCCAAGACCCAAATCCCTTGAGTCTCACAACAAAGGGAAATAATCCTTTTTCCCTTCCCCCCTCCAGGTGCTCCTGGAGAGATACACAGACACAAGCTCTGTGAATCTAAACAGAGGGACTCCCCCCTCCCCGTTTTCCAGTCCTGGAGAACAGAATTACCGAGAGTTAATCTCTCTTTCCCCCCTCACCCAGAGGGAATGCAAAATCAGGCGAATAAATCTAACACACACAGATCTCCCTCTGACTTCTTCCTCCCACCAATTCCCTGGTGAGTAGAGACTCAATTTCCCTGAAGTTTCCCAGTAAAGAAAACTCCAGCAGGTCTTAAAAGAAAGCTTTATATAAAAAGAAAGAAAATACATACAAATGGTCTCTCTGTATTAAGGTGACAAATACAGGGTCAATTGCTTAAAAGAAATATGAATAAACAGCCTTATTCAAAAAGAATACAAATCAAAGCACTCCAGCAACTATAGACATGTAAATACCAAAGAAAAGAAATCATATAACAACTCACTATTTGATCTCTTTGTCCTTACAACTTGGAAACAGAAGATTAGAAAACAGAAATCACTTCTCAAAGCTGAGAGAAAAGCAGGCAGACAGACCAGAACAAAAAAAAAAAAAACCTCACACACAAAAAACCCTCCCTCCAGAGCTGAAAAAATCCTGTTTCCTGATTGGTCCTCTGGTCAGGTGCTTCAGGTGAAAGAGACATTAACCCTTAGCTATCTGTTTATGACAAATACAAAATACAAATTGGTTTAACAAATATTTAAGTGGTTGTGGGATGTTACTACAATTGTAGTCCAGGCACCTGGAAGTCCTATTTTCTCACAGGAGTCTTTCACTGTACTGCAGCTGTGACTTGGAATGGCCATCTCTCAAGATATAGAGTTAGGGTCCATTCCTGAACTGAGAATCACTCAGGCAGTAAGGCCCCTGTACCCACAGAGCCCCAGCACTGTTCAGGGCACTACATGTGGGGTAGGCATATGTTTGCATGGAGTCAGTTGCAGTTTCAAGGCCTTAATTTTTTCTCCATGCCAGTTCACTCTTTGACCTCTTTGACACTGCCTGAGCAAATCAGTGACTTAATCAAAGGCTCTGTTGCTGTAATGTGTAGTATCATAGTCAGAGCTTTACCTCTGCCAGTTCCCAAACAGTAGGTGGAATTACATATTCAAAAATTTCCCATAAGGTAAAAATAAATGTAAATGACTAATTGTCAGCACTTCCCTCTAATAGGACAACTCTATAATCTTTCAGTCTCTTTTTTTGCAGCAGTTGATACACCTAATTACACTCCAGCTTTTTAAAAAGGCAGCACTTTAAGGGAAAGGGTGGAACTGCTGAATGCTAGAAATAGCCCCCGTTTTCTTTTCTGTTTATAACAGTTGTCCTTAGTCAGGCAGTATAAACTGTAATGGAAGATTTATTTCTAGAAACTCTAATATGTCTTACGTATGACAATTCCACTGGAAGACCTGAATTCCAGTTGAACTTCAGGTAATACTCTAGAAGGGTAGTTTGCCAGGAACTCAGTTTGTCCAATAAGGATAATTATGAGCAGAATTCTTTTGGGCTTCAAAATAAACTGTGTTGTGGGATGAGTGTTTACTGTGATCACCACAGTATTACAACAATGGAATATTTTTTACCTCAGCAGGAATTTAAAGGTTAAACAAATGCAAGGGAGTTTGGTGAGGGAATAGCATGGTAACTAAAAAATCCAACTATTGAATTTAAACTTCAGATACATTTTTGCTCAGCTTTAATATGAGAGAGAGAGAGAGGCAGGAGCTCCTAGTGAGAACTGATTTTCAGAACTGTTCAGCCTTGGTCTAACTCTGGTTCTACTGAAGACAGAGGCTGTAGAGTTAGGCCAATACTGAGTGCTTTTGAAACCACCACCCCTTGGAGATTTTTCATAAACAGGACAAGCACCGATCAAATCAGGCTGTGTGGTTGCTATGTTCATAACTAGCAGCAGCTTGTTCCACTGCCCTTCACTACTTACAGCAAGTTACAGTTTTGACAGAGGAACACTCTGCACACACACTTTGGGAAGCTTGAACAATCTGCAAAAATGTCTTTATAGAAGTGTTACGTACTGCTCTCTTCATACCTATACAGTAAAGCATTTCAAATTTGTTAAGTTCCTTACACTCAACAGCACAACATTGCCTTTTTTTGCATTATGGAGTTCTCTTGTTTGTGACTGGAGACGCAGACCAAGTCATCCACTAGAATCTGGACTGAACAACCCAGGTCTGAAACTTGGCCTTGAGATGAAGCTAAAGACATGTCTACACAGCAACTAGACAGCCAGGGCTTGGGCTGCAGGGCTATTTCAGTGCTGTGTAGACTTCCAGGCTTGGACTGGAGCCTGGGCTCCAGAGCCCTGAAAAGTCAGAGGATCCCAGAGCTTAGGCTCCAGACTGAGCCTGGAAATCTACACAGCAATGAAACAGCCCCATGTTTTTCTTTGCTGTGTAGACAGAGGTCCCACAGGTGAAAAGGCAGTGCATTTAATCAGTAGGCTACCAGACCCCTGAAATAGTAGGAGGCAGATGTGAGAATGATAGAACTGGCTTGTGGCAACATGCAAGCTACTGGTGCAGTTGATGAAGGTTTGGTGAGTCCAATTGTATTTCATCTCCTTCCTTTCTGCCAGAGAAGGCTTGGGATCTCTTGGTGCAGTGCTCTGATAAGCACCAGCATGGAGCACAGGAGGGTGGGTGTGGGGAGAGGATTACAGTAAAATAATGCAACGGCTGGGTGGTGTATGCAGAGTGAGTGTGAGGAACAACTGGAAGATAAGCAGACTCATTTTGAAACTACTCTTGTTCCTTTTAAGGTCTATTTCTCATGGAGAACTCAAGTGCAAAATGTTGTTCTATTTAAATCAGAACTTGACTTGCTGGGGGCAGAGTGAAGTCGAACGAGAGCAGACACTGCAAATGTGCATTTTTCTTCATATAAGAACATGAAGCAGTTTAGATGAGACGTGGCTCTTGCCCTATTTTTTTTTCCTGTATTGGATTCAGGCATTTATTTAGCACTGTCTGTTTGTTTTCAGAAAGCCAGCACAAAGTAAGATTGCTAGTTACATGGTGCTACTACCTCCTAGAGAAGGGGAAATACAGAAACTTCACCCTCTCCCTTTTAATATTGTAAATGGAACTTGTCTTTTTTAAAAAACAAACAAAAAAACCTGCTGAATTTTGGGTGGATAGTTAGGAATGATTTTAATAAGCTGGCAAGCAAGGGTTTGTCATTATAGCCTCCAGTGGTATCACCCTTGACTCAGGGGTGCTGGAACAATTTGTGTAGTGGGGGTGCTGAGAGCCATTGAACCAAACTGTAAACCCTGTATCTGATGGAAACCACTTCAAGCCAGAGGGTGCAGCAGCACCAACGCCTTGGCCAGCTGGTAGTTTGACATCTCAGCCAAAGAAACAGCCTCATCCTCAGTTCAGTACTGGAAGAGTTTAATCTTACTTGCTTTTCCCAGAAAAAAAGCAGCACACTTAGGGTATGTCTACATCTACAATTTTGCAGCGCTGGTTGTTACAGCTGTATTAGTACAGCTGTATAGGGCCAGCGCTGCAGAGTGGCCACACTTACAGCAACCAGCGCTGCAAGTGGTGTTAGATGTGGCCACACTGCAGCGCTGTTGGGCGGCTTCAAGGGGGGTTCGGGGAACGCGAGAGCAAACCGGGGAAGGGGACCAGCTTCGCCGCGGTTTGCTCTCACGTTCCCCGAACTCCCCTGCAAACCGCAGGGAAGGAGACCTGCTTGCACGAGGGTTCGGGGAACGCGAGAGCAAACCGGGGAAGGAGACCAGCTTCGCCGCGGTTTGCTCTCGCGTTCCCCGAACCCCCCTGCAAACCACAGGGAAAGAGACCTGCTTGCTCGGGGATTCGGGGAACGCGAGAGCAAACCACAGGGAAGGAGACCTGCTTGCACGGGGGTTCGGGGAACGCGAGAGCAAACCGCAGGGAAGGAGACCTGCTTGCTCGGGGAACGCGAGAGCAAACCGGGGAAGGAGACCTGCTTGATTACCAGAGGCTTCCTCAGGTATGCTGGGATACCTGCTTATTCCACGGAGGTCAAGAAAAGCACTGGTAAGTGTCTACACTTGATTACCAGCGCTGGATCACCAGCGCTGGATCCTCTCACCCGAGACAAAACGGGAGTACGGCCAGCACTGCAAACGGAGTTGCAGCGCTGGTGATGCCCTGCAGATGTGTACACCTCCTAAGTTGCAGCGCTGCAACCCCCTCACCAGCGCTGCAACTTTGTGATGTAGACAAGCCCTTACTGTATAACTGCTACCACTTAGTCTCAAAGGTGTGGCCAGGCTGGCATGTCCACTGTCCCCTCATGTGTCACTCCCCCTCAGCAGCAAGGCGGCACTGTGTGCACACACCTGCACATGCAGCATCAGTCAAAGCAGTTATCTGTCATGCTAAACAAACTCGGGGAAGGGCAGCATGAGATCATAGCACATGAGGCACTCCCTTGGCCCCTAGGTAATTTAAACAGTGAAATAGTTGCTGCAAGACCAGTAGCACAGCTGTTCTACAAAGCCTCAGACTATCCACTTGGGAAACTGGATTATTGCCTAGTAAAGCAAGTACCACCGAGCAATTGTGTTTAACAATAATAGATAGTTTAAAAGGTTAACACAAGGATACAACAGCTGTTGCTGTTCTAATGGGTAGAGGGTGTGTGGTAACAGGCAACACTACCAAATGATTATTGAAGATGTAGAATCACTACTGCCTGCCAGGTGTGATTAAGCTCAGTTAAAGTTCAACATTTGTTCGCCTCCACTTCAACAAAGCTACCCATTCTGTAATTATTAAGTAGATGACCAGAAGCAGCCGTTGGGAAAGTTCACAACGCATACAGGAGATCCAGCCTCCTGGTTGCTTGGACCTGTATTGTATGCAGACAGGTAGGTGCATGCTCTGCAGCTGACTGCAAAAGAAGTCTCACAGCCATTCTATAGAAACAGGTACCACTTCTGATTTTATTTCATCATAACATACAAGTAATGCTCATAACACATCAAGATGAGAAACTCATCTTTGAACCATTTAAACAGCTTGCCATACACCAAAGAACATTATATTCAGATTAAACATTTACACACTTCTCCCCTCAGCCTCCATCTCACTTTCCAAACTTCTTAAACCCATTTTCTAGCATCTCTCAGGTACAGGATACGAATACAGAAATGAGCTAAGGAGATACCACTACTAGACAGGCTCCAAGGCTTCTTTCTCCCATGGTGATGTGCTCAACAGCCCAAGCCAACAGACTGCTGATCCTGCAGCCATGACTTAACTGTCGATTGGAGGATGTTTGGAATTATGAGGAGTTGCAATGAGACCAGATTTCAGTTGCCAAGAAAGAGGGTTTAAAAAATAAAATCTCGTAGAAGAAGCCTGGAAGATCTCAGCTTTGTTTCTGCTGGCAGGGATGTCTTTAAAATACTTTCCAAACCCCGTTCTTATGAAATATTTGATTTAAAACGGTTACTTAAAAAAAGTGGTTGTAACTGAAATCTGGTTTACATGAAATCTCATAAATGGAACACATGGATCCTGTATGTTACACACAGTGTGTTTATATGCTGAACAATCACTTTCACTTGCTATATCAAACAAGTGGCAGTATGGGTAGTGATTAGCCAAGACCTGATATGCTCTACAATGTGGTATCAACCTACATGCTTGCCCAAACTACCCTCCCTTCCTGCATTTCATACACACATAAACAGTCTATGGATTCAACCATTCCAGTTGCAGTCTGTGTGTCTCGCACTCTTTAGGATCAAGTTAATCAACTCTGTAGCTTTCTCTCAGTGCTAGTTTTAAAAAGTCCATCATAGGACATTTAAGTCACATCCTAGCCACAAACAAAACGAAAAAGACACAATCCTGTCCATTTCTCAATATAGTAAAACCTGAGATTTGAGTCACCAACTAGCTACTCTTAAAGAACAAAAACAAGCTGCTGACTTGAACTAGGGCTTCAGTGACTACCAGATCTTAACTGACAAAACCTCAGCCAACTGCTTTAAAAAGCAGTTAATCATTATAAAGAATTTTATATTTTCAGCTGCCTGCACTGAAACTGTACGAACAGTGGGTCCTACACGTCTCCCCCTCCCCTACACCTACTGCAGGACACTGTAGAGATTTGGAGAATTTTCACTTTGTGATCTTTGTCACAACACTGGACTGAATGACGAAGCAGGTTAGACCCCTGTGTATCATCTGTTGTTTTAATACCATAATCCTCTAACAAGGCATATAAAGTGGCTGGGGGAAGTGGCAGCCAGAGTACCACAAGAATTACTGGCTGGAGAGGAAAAGCAGCTGGTTTTCTCCCTCTCAGAATAAATAAAAAAATAATAAAGAAGAACAAGCCCTATCCCTGTCCCCTCTGGCAGCAAGGATATGACAAGACCTTCCCTAGCAGGAATCTCCAATAGGTAGTTAAGGCTCTGAAACAGGTACTGGCCAGCAACAACAAAAGCAGCAGTGGCAGGATTTACAACTCTCGCCATCAGCAAAACTATGTTGTATTAACACAGAAGGCCTACAGTGGGGATAGAGACAGAACCGCAATGGCCAGATTCTCAGGTTAGCTTAGAACATGTCACGGGAAATTCTTTTATCTCCAGCACTTCGTCTTGATTTTTTTTTTTTAAGTCTTATTTCTTTAAATGCCATCTTCTACCCCCAGCCCATGAAGGATAGTAATGTGGAACCTCTTCTGTCCCCCTTGGATGATTGAGACTTTATCTTAACAGACTGCTCCACTTCTCATCTGAAGTTAGTGGGTCCGACAAGGTTTGGGGGTTGAAGAAGGGATACGTACATGACTAAGTGTGCACGAATCCGCAAGATTTGGGCAAGGATGTGGAAACAATTACTTTTTTCTTTTTTTAAAATGTTGGAAGTAGAGACTAAGCCTTTCCCTTTTGGGAAAGGGGAAAGCACAGATGGGGCAATTCTCATACTGTTGCTACATTTGTAGAGGACAAATCCAAGGCTCCTACCAATTTTCTTTAAAAAAAAATCTGCTCTCTCCTCACCAATTAATTTTCAGTAGACAAAGGGATGGTACTACTTGCACCCAGCCACTTATCTCTTGCACGTAGCCCTAAATATTATCCACCATTCATGCTATAGCATTCAGTTCTTCCTTTAGTATCAGGTTTAGAGGTGACAGATCCACACCTCAAAAGCCAACTTCATAATCACACACTAAAAAACCCTGTCTGGCTTTGTGTTAAAATGAACTGGGGAGTGAACACATTTGAGAAGATTAAATTTTACCACTGGTCTCTAAACCAACTGAGAAACTTGTGCGTAGACGGTTTTAATCAGTCTCACTGTGTGGCCAGTCATCTATTCACACTGCTTGCAAACTGACTACCAGAGAGGGGGTAGCCATGAAAGCTTTATTTTATGAGGTATGATTTTGCTCTAAAGCAGCTTTCTGGCAAGTCACCTCAAACCTGTCCATTAAAATGATAGTTACATCAATATTTACATTGTCTGAGCTTTGTTTTTAGCCCAGCCCTGCTGTGATCAGTCACCACTTGTTTGGATTCATAACTAGTCTCTGTCCTAAGGAAAAGGATCTCTCTCTCCAGAAGTCGGCTCAGTCTCGGCTAGGGTGCATTGTTGATTTCGGGGTGGAAGGGAGGGTTTGAAGAGGGGTGCTAGAACTCATTTTTGTGATTTTGAGTAATGTGTGTCAGTGGAACCAGGGAGATGGCCTGTCAGTCACTAAGAAAGCTTCGTTTAAAGGATGTGCAATTTGTCACATATAATTACTTCGTCTGTCGGGGAAAACTTCTGAAACACCTGGCCTTCCACCTTAAGTGGGAGGGAGAGAAAAAAAACAAAAACAAAAATACAGCGGCTCTCTCCCATGCAGATTTTAGTTTGTCATGTCTGGTATAAATCTATTCATTGCCTTCACACTGAAGCCCCAGATTTTTAAAAATTTCAGATTTACAGGGAATTCTTTTAAACAACGGGAAAAATAAGCCAGCTACAGTGTCACAATTGTCTGCTATTTCTCAGGATACCTCAATGATTTCCATGCTGCCCGAAAAGCTAGACTGGCTGCCCACTTTCCCCAGTTCCTCTCGGGATCGGTTTTCTGACATGATGCTCTCCCCAAATTCCATCTGGCAGCTTCTTCGCTTAAACTGCTTTTCAAAGGAGCTTTCCTCATGCCAGCTGCGCCTTGAGTCACCTCTGTCACTCTGCTTCTGCCTCCTGCGCACAGCGCTGGACTGGTCACAGCCAGTGGGCAACTGGCTGCAGCTGTAAGCAGAGTAAGTGGCGCTGCTCCCATAGATTGCAGAAGCAGAGTAGAAGTGTGAGGATTCCGTAGCAAAATACCAGCTGTTGGTAAGGGATGTGTTGGATGTCTGAGGAGCTAAAATGTCAGAGTGCCAGCCTTTCAGGCCCAGCCCAGCAGCAGACTTTCCCACATGTTGCTGACTGGTGGAAAGACCAAACAGGAAGTTTGTTCTGTAGTTGTCTTCCATGCTCCCACTCCGATGCAGCGGGTACAACAGTGACCTTTGAATTGTGCTGCCGCTGCCGGTCCTCCCCAGGTGCTGCCGCTTGCTCTGGCTGTCCAGCTGCCAGGCGTTTTGAGGTTTTTTGGGAGGATTGGCCACCTCTTGATCGGGGCTGGTCTCTGGCGTCTGTTCTGAAACTTCCTGGACAGGAGAGAACTGACACAGCTTGTTGCCGCCATCTAGAATACTACAAACATTCAACTGCTGTAAAGTGTCCTCTGCCGCTGCAAAACCCTGCACCGATGCGGTCACACAGCTGCTGCTGGCTGAGTAGGATACTGATTTGATATCCAAAGAAAAGGAGCGCTTCAGTCTGTTGCTATCTTCTACCTTCTCAGAGGAAACCTGGAGTCCATTTATGCCCTGTACCAGCGGGCTATCCTCAAACGCTGGTAAGTGCGAGCATGGCAGACTTCCAGAGTCCATTGGCTTCTGCTCCACAGGCTTGGAGGTAGAGTTAGTGCCAAGCTGATTAGTGGAGAGGCCACTGCTCTGTCCACTTTCAGGGACCAGTCCATGCTCACTGCTTTTTTCCAAATGCAAACGTTTCAGCTTGCTAATTGGCCCAGGCTGTCCAGTCTGGTTCTTAATCTTCTTCTCAAAATCCAGAAGCTGGCCCAGGAAATTGAAGTTGGGAGAAATTGTTGCCCTTTTTTCTTTCACAAATCTAAAGAGAAAATGCAAGAATTATTTAAAAACCCTACTGTTTAAAATGTGACTAATATTCCCATTAAGAGTACGAGGCTTACAGCCCTTGGGGTGTCTTGATCCTTGTTAAGATATTTGGAGTCAGGTTCAAAGAAGTTGGGAGAGACAAGGAGGGAAGGATAGATCAGTGGTTTGAGCATTGGCCTGCTAAACCCAGGGTTGTGAGTTCAATCCTTGAGGGGACCACTTAGGGATCTAGGGCAAAAATCAGTACTTGGCCCTGCTAGTGAAGGCAGGGGGCTGGACTCGATCTTTCAAGGTCCCTTCCAGTTCTAGGAGATAGGTATATCTCCAATTATTAAATTAAATTTAAATTAGACAGCAATGAATTGAACGACTCAAACATAAGCAACTAGACAACCCAAAATATTCTCTCTCCTTTTTACACTTTACATAGCTCTTCTTGAAGAAGAGGAGGGAAAAGGTCCCTTTATTTTTGCTTCCTCACTATATATAAAGGCGTTATTCTGTGCAAGTTTTTACTTTAGATTCTCTGGTTCTGGATACCCTGTTTTGCTGGCATTTTTTTTAAGAGCCTATCAGACCTTCTTCGAATATTAAAAGAAAAATAGAGTTCTTCATTCCCGCCCCCCCTTGTAGATCACCTTTAACCCTCTCTCAATATTTTAAATTCGTTTCCCTTGCCAATATCAGCATTGTCTGACCACCTCTCTATCCCATTTTTATCTTCTTGTAGGCAGGGTCAGCCTGTTCTGCAATATGTTGGGCCTAATTTGTGCAGCAAGGACCACTGGTTTCTATGATGCATCAGTCTTTCTGTCTTCAGCCAACTCAAAATTAATTGACTTTTATATCATTAAATCTAAAAATGCAACACGGTTGGGCTATGTCAACATTTCAGAATTTTGCAGAAATAGATTCCCCTCAGTTCCTTGGCTGGCAATTTTGTAAAAATTTGCTTCATGCCTGTTCAGTAAAGCACTGAAACTCCTCCTTACGTCCTATTGAAATCAGTGGAATTTATGTACATGCTTAAATTTAAGCATCCAGTATTGAACCAGATGAACTTAAAATATATAACATTAAGAAAGTACATTTGCTAAATTAGAATCCAAAAGTAAATAGAGGTTCAATATTGAAGTTTTGCAAACACTTCCTCTGAAGTTATATACCAGTTTCTTCTTGACAAACTTGTTTGATTTGCATTATATGAATACTACCTATTCTTTAGAGCCTGTTAACAGTTACCATTGTCAATGTACGTGCCAACACAGAAGTCCAACCCCTCCCACCCTTGTGTTTTCATTCCTGGAATCACACAAGTAAAATGGCAGGAGCAATCACAAAAAGACAGTATAAGTGGGAGTGGCAGCAAATGCATTTGTCCCTGTGATCATGTATTTGGGTGGGAGGAGAATATAAAAACCCACCAGGGAAAGGCAAAAATCTGGAAGTCTAGGAAATAAGGTGAGGAAGAGTATTAAAAGAGGAGCAAAAACCAACAAAAACTGGTGAACTCTAGAGGAAAGTCATTTTCTCTTACACACATGCACATGTGGGAAAGTAAAAAACTCAAAATATACTACTATATTAAAAAAGCTAAAACACAAAAAAAGTCTCCACAAGAAACTGTTCCAGTCGGACCCAAACAGAAAAATCCATATAACTAAGTTATAGAACCCTGAAATAACGAACTACAAAAACACAAGAGATTTCTTTTTTCGTTTGGTTTGGTTTGCAGTAGCCACCGCTACCAGTCATGGAGAGGACCTGGAACCTTTTGATTACAGTGTATGCGAACCCTTTCAGTGCTAATCCTGTGACTAGTGAAAATAGGCAAAATAATAATAATAATAATTAATAATTTGAATTGGAAGATCAGACAATGAGCATAAAATGGCAGCTGACACTACCACCCTCACACATGCATCCTCTTGCAGCTGGGAGAAATGGTACATCCTGCAGATTATTCTCCAGCTCAGAATCTCCTGAGCAAGGAACTTGAAGTATTCATTCTAATGTGTTCAGGAATTCAGTGATTGATTTCATACCATCTTTGTTCTAATTGTTTTCCTCTCTGCTGGTTGCCCTGGTTGGATTAACCCAGTAACTTCTTTCCATCATGTTGGCACTTCTGTCCTGTGTGCTGCTAGAGGCCCCCAAAGCTGTTTTTAAAGGGACACTACCACCTTGAAACCAGTCAGTTAAGGAAAATGTAGTAGTTCTGCATACATAGAAGACAACATGCCAGTTTGGGGTTTTACAAGCATGTTAATTGTTTCTTTAATCAGATAAAATGGATTGATTTTAGTCATTTTTGCTGTTTCTCCTTATACGGTAGTCAGATGTACAAAATAAACTAGAGAAAATATTTTGATCCTTCACTTGGACTTTACTTGTAACAAATGTAAATCTAAGGTTTCAGACAAGTTGTTTTATAGTTGTTCATCTTCTACCTTTCACTAATGCAGAAAATAAAATATGCCCTTTGTAGATTTTTAAAAGCTTTGCACCAAAACAACGCTAAACAATTGCGTTTAAAAAAAAAAAAAAGTCCTTGACCACAACTCTGCACAGAAGTTTTAGACTTGATTGACAGGGACATGCTAGAATTCATTGCAAAAGTTTGGAGAAAGCACTCCTTCAATTGACTGAGTGCTTATAGTCAATAAGAAATCTCATTAGAAAAGGTGTTAGACTTCCGCCATGCATACAACACCAGTTTAACTTCTCCCAATATTGCCAACCTGAAGTGATTGTAACACAGAATCTCAGTCTGCCTTATAAAACAGGTAATCACTGCATATAAACCATGTATTTTTTGTCTATGTCCTGTCTAATTCCTAGTCTGTTCATCAGCATCCTGCATTTGTGCCACTTTCACCATATCTAATGGAAGTTCCTTCGCATTAGTAGGTTCCTAACTAGTTCTGAGGAGGTGCAGTGTTCAAATCTTACATGATACACCTCCCACATTCTGTAAAGAGCAGCCTTTAAAAACTAGAGCGTTTCTATCCCCCCTCTAATGAAACATTGGTTAGATCCAGAAGAAATTCTGCCACTCAAATAGAAGTTACCCACAGGCAGATTTTCAAATACCCTTCTTCCCATCACAGCGACACCTGTAGTAATTTGCAGGGTGTGTCTACCAGCTCAGCAGCAGCTGTTCAAAATTATGTTCTTGGGAGCTTATAGTGCACATTACAGATAATAATGTACTCAGAAGTGAATGAAAAGAAAGCCAGGTTGGCTTTCTGTGGCATTGAGAACAAAATGTTTGTCAAATGAAGTACAAAAATGGTGGTAACAAGCCTGTGTTCAACCTTCCCGAAGCATTCACAGTCAAGCTAGATTCCAAACCTGCCGACTCATGTGAAACAGAGCTCAATTCTTGTACAAAATTCTTGGCTGCCCAAAGAACAGTTACTTCAAAAGATTGTCAGAATGATCGTTGACGGACTTCAATGGCAACAAATGATTCATCTTTCAGTTTACTTAATTCCTAGAAGACCTTCACTACAGCCATTTGTGATCATCATCCAATACCACCGGTAAATCATTAGATTCAATCTAGCATTTTAAAAAGTGCACACACTATATAAACAACATTTGCTATTCTCGTTTCTCTCCTTTCTCTTTGTGGCTTATATTGGCACAGACTACTAGATGGTGGCCTATATGTGGTCTCATCCGTGTATTCTATTTCTTCCTAGCTATTACTATTATTTAACATTCTACCCCTTACCTACTCTGAGCAGAGGCCAAGACTATATTCTGCAGTTGGGAGCTAACTGCCACACACTGACATCAATGGGTGGGGGAACTTGATGGGGCCAGTGGTGAAAGGGGGACAGTCCCAGGAGCACGGGAGGGAGACATTCACCGAGGGACAAGAGGTAGCTTCTCCCTCTGGGGTCTCTGGCACCCATTGGCCAGCTGGGGGAGAAAGGTACTGATTGGCCACCATTCCCCAGCTCTCAGGATTTAGCTCAGCACAGGGGCTACATGGCTCCATTTCAGTAGCTCACCCTACCCACCCGAAGTAGAAATGGGAACCTGGTCTGACATATGCTGATAGACTAAACAGGGTCTAGGCAATCACCTGTTTAAGGGATCAGGAAGGAATCTTCTCTCTCATGGACCAACTGGGAGGGGACCAGGAAGTTTTTTGCCTTCTTTGTGACACCTTCAAGCCACAGTGGATTAAATAGCAATGTGCTTAGTACCTAACCAAGGTAGAGTTTATTTGTTGCAACTTGTGGCCCATTTCCAGTGCAGTTAAGAGAATAAAATGAATGGTTCCCATAAGTAAAATAGCTGGAATTTTGGAGGTGGGCCTTGGGCTCATGTGATAGGTAAGACCTTGTGGCCCTCGCAGGCTGAGGTCCCTAGCCTGCTGCAGCCTCTGTCCCCCTTATGGGGGGTGGGGTAGGGAGGCTAGGACTCGGAGCAGGGGGTAGGAGGGGTCGGCTGAAGAAAGCCACCCCACGTTATGAGTTATATGGTAAGAAGCCCTGTAACCCCACACTGGAACCAATTAAATGCCTGGTATAGGAAAGTATGGGTGATGGGCGGGTAGTGCCCCTCCTGTATTAAAATTTAATAAAAGTTGCAGCCTGCTGCTCTATTCCATGCATGTGTCTGTCTACATTAATGTTAGGTTTTTACTTCCTACAAAACAACGGCAGGGCTGAGTCTGCAGGAAGCCCAGATTTAAAGCAAGAGCAACTTCTGGTATTCTTGGATGAAGAGGAAAGAGTACATGATGAAATAATGTTAATAAGTTTCAAGCTGACAAGCACAAAAGCTCATTTAAAAGGAAAAATCTATCCTTACCTGTAGGCTTCATCAAGGGACATATCCATTCTCTTCATGATGTATGCAATTGCAATTGTGGCAGAGCGGGAGATCCCTGCTAAACAGTGCACTAAAACTCGCCCATTTGAGGCTTTTGCTTTCTCTGTACAATAAAAAGAAAAAATCACTAAGTGTCACGGTCAATGGCACAGGGTGATGAAATATTTAATAGCTCCCTGTTGAAATGACAGAACTATACAGTTCACTCTTTATACCAGATCCCATGGAAGCTTCAAGCAGAAATCAGTGTTATGACTGATACATTCTCTTTCATTGCATGTACCCATGTTGATCTGTTCTTGTATTAAGAATATTACTGTATACTTACAGCATTACAGAAACTATCTCATGATGCACTAAATAATAATCCTAACAAGGACTCACTGGGAGGGATTTGTTCCCATTTTATATATAAATAAAATGTAACACAAATTAAATGATTTGACCAAGTTCACATGGTGGGTCAG
The DNA here is from genome assembly GCF_007399415.2 of Gopherus evgoodei. Taxonomy (NCBI): domain Eukaryota; kingdom Metazoa; phylum Chordata; order Testudines; family Testudinidae; genus Gopherus; species Gopherus evgoodei. The sequence continues at coordinate 233,016,535 of NC_044322.1, read as the reverse complement.
TGTTAAAGCTGAGAGTAGGACCTGAAAGTGCAGCTCTCTTGGCTTCCTCCCTCTTGCTCTAAACACAATGCTCTCTCCTCCAAAAAAAAAAAGACTGATGGAGCAGTAGCTTTGTTGTCCTGCACCTAATGAACTCAATGGGAGCTTAACCATAGTTCAAGCTCTTCATGCAGATTTAAAAATAAAATAAAATAAAATAAAGGAAACCTGTAACAGTTACAAACAAACACACACACACACACACACACACACACACCTTTGTTTTGGATCACAAAGATGATGATACAAGAGAAGAGAAAAGAGAGGAGCTCAAAACTTTTATCTTTCCATTTCCTCTGAAGTCAAAATTTACGTTTATACTGAACTCATACCTAGAGCAATGATTTTAAACTTTTCGTTACATCACATGGTATGTGACCCAGGGGAATTCTATGATTTAGGCTAAGACTTATGCAAAAGGTAAGTCGGTGTCAACTGTCCTTTTAATCTGTGATGGAGAAAGAAAATCTTACAATGCTGTTGCTAAGTTTGTTTATTTGTTTAAAGACTTCTGTCCAATTGTACAGAAAATCTGTGGTTACGTTTCTTATCTTTTGGATAAGCTTATTTTTACAAAAATCCTGAATCTGAAGCCAAATTTGACCCACCTATGTCCCTTTAAGAAAGATTATGGCAGAGTTCTTTGTTCCCACATGACATTTATGTAATGCTACATGTGTGTTCAGCAGGAATCTGCAATTGGCGCTTAACTCTACTTCCCTTTTTATGGCACTGCTATGGTATGTGCTGATGCTCTTACTGCTTCTAAGACCTTAAAAATCCCCTCTGCAAATTGTCAGCAGAAGTACCTTTCTGAACTGTTAGTGTGATGGAGAGAGGCAGGCTGTTTTCTAGCCAGAGACCACGTAGGTAGGGTACAGCATTACTTATTCCAAAGATCACCAGCTAACGAACGTTTTCTGATGGCAGAATGACTGCATATATTTATAAATTTTAAACACACATGCACACTTATATTTATACATGTCATTTTGTTCCTGTATGTGGCATTGCCTTTTATGCTGATAAATGCAATTGAACTGCTTAAAAACCCAACAACATTTCAATGGAACTGTAACCACTCAGGAGAAAGTTGTGTATGTCAACTCCATAAAAAAATCTAGTCAGTGCATAGCACTGCTCTTTCCCCTCACCCTCCCCCATAAGCAAAATGTCAGTATACATAGAGAATGAACAAAAACAATGAAAATATTATTGTGCTATTATATAAAGTTGATGGTGCCTGAACTGCATGTTCAGATCTACTCATTCTATCTCAAAATAAGTATAGCAGAAAAGAAAGGGGTTCACAGATAGGCAAGAACATAATTAGAGACAGAGAGATCTGAGCTGGAGCAGAAGTTGAAGGTTTGGGACTGCTGAGTTTAGAGAGGAGATGTATGGGTAGGGATACAAGAGTGGTATATAAAATGACAATTGCAATATGGAAGGTAGATCAGGTGCTTCTGTTTACTTTCTCATAATAAAATACAATGAGACACTTAGCAAAAAAAATAATCGAAGAATTAAAATGGATTAAAATGCTTTAAAAAAATACATGGCATAATTAGCATAGAACTATTTTAGCTCATCTTCTTACCAATAAAATCAACTGATTTGTCTAACCAAGGCAAAATTTTCTCACAGAAGCTGTCATTCACAGGAACTCTCAAGAAATGAGACTCTGGGATAAAGTCAGGTTTTGGACAGGTATTGCTTGCGTTTAATACATAACCAATAGCATTCTGCTGCATCAGCTCCTATAAGAGACAAAGATCAAGGGTGAAAAAAATACAGCCCTATCTCTGGCAAGTAAAAAAATTAAGCATATAAAAGTAATCCTGAGCCTAGTTTGAGTGTTACTTAACTGGAAGCTAGATAAGAATTCCTATTTGCATAATTCTAACTATATGTTAGACATAAGAATGGCCATACTGGGTCAGACCAAAGGTCCATCTAGCCTAGTCTCCTGTATTCCAACAGTGGCCAATGCCAGGTGCCCCAGAGGGATTGAGCAGAACAGACAGACAATCAAGTGATCCATCTCCTGTTGCCCTTCCCAGCTTCTGGAAAAACTTCTGTGTTGGATTATCTTGCTAAAAACGATCTGATCAAGACACACTTAAATGGATGGAATGATTACATACTCATAAGGGGAGACTTAAAAAAGAAGGAGAGGGGAAACCCCTCCACTATTCTAAAGTGTAAAGTGTTGTTAATAGGAGAGGTGGAATTCGCTGCCATTTTTGTTAAAACATATGTTTGTTTGGTGGCAACAGAACTGGCACTCCCAGCATGTCCAGTATTAACCGGCTTACTTACCATATATGTAGTTCTGGGTTACCTGTCACAGAATAAAGTTACCCTCTCAGTGAGGGCATAAAAGAGGGGTCAATGAAAAATGTGAAATGAATCTGATAGCTCCCATACTGCTAATACAATAGAAGAATGATCCCTAAAATGTATGTAACTTATTAGCAATTCTAATTTTTTGTTGTTGCAATCAATATTCTCTGCATTTTTGCACGTATAATGGCTAAAACTATGTTTATGTCATAGAGGTTGTGGAAGTCATGGAATCTGTGATTTCTAGAGATCTCCGTGTGCATCAGCCCCAGGAGCTGGCAACCAGCAGGGTCCTGACAGAGTTACAGTGACAGGGGGCCCCCTGCAAGGTTCCAGCGACAGGTGACAGACTCCTGAGATGGCCCTCCTTGGGGCTCAGCCACAGGCAACAGCCTCGTGCAGTGGGAGGGGGACACCTTGAGTAAGCGGCTGGGGGTGTCTCATTTTCTCTTTGGGAAATATGGTGACCCTGCAGCTCCCAGCCACTGTGATGGAGGGGGCCCCCCTGCAGCTTCCAGCTGCCTCAGGCAGAGGGGGAACCCCATAGCTCCCAGCCACCCAGATGGCAGGAGAAACCATGGAGCTGCAGCAGGAAAAGTCACAGACAGGTCACGGCTTCAGTGAATTTGTTTATTGACTGTGACCTGTCCATGACTAACAAAAAACAACCATGACAAAATCTTAGCCTTAATAATGGCAACTGAAAACATCCCTGCTAGAACTAACACTTTCATCACCAAATAATAAGTTAACACCTCCTCAGTTGGCTAGGATATCCCTGGCTTCTGAGAGTTGTATGAAGGTAGGTTCTGCATACAAATCAGTCTACCCTGGTTAGTGAAGAGCTAAAGGTCCCAATCTGGAATATATTTTCCCAACATCTATCAGAATCGGG